>NW_022681467.1:36934904-39334904 GCF_009764315.1 Trachypithecus francoisi
GCAGCTGGCATGCCTTGAGCAAGAAGTAGAAGACCGTCGGGATAGGAAGTCGGGGAGATGAGCAGAGTCAGATGGCTCCAGCTCACAAGCTCAGGTTTATCTCAGAGCGCTAGGAAAGCACGAGACCTGTGCTGTCCAAATCAGTAGCCACTGGCTATATGTGGCCATTTAAAATCAAATTAGGGCCAGCGTGGTGGCTCATGCCTGTGATCCCAGCACTTTGGGAGGCCGAGGTAGGAAGATTGCTTGAGGAGTTCAAGATAAAGCCTGGGCAATGTAGTGAGGACCCATCTCTACAAAAAAAAAAAAATTTTTTTTTTTTTTAACTAGCCAGGCACGGTGGCACATGCTTGTAGTCCCAGCTACTGAGGAGGCTGAGGCAGGAGGGTCACCTGAGCCCAGGAGTTTGAGGCTGCAGTGAGCTATGATCACACCACTGCACTCCAGTCTCAGCTCACTGCAAACTCTACCTCCCGGGTTCAAGCAATTCTCCTTCCTCAGCCTTCTGAGTAGCTGGAACTACAGGCATATACCACCACGCACAGCTAATTTTTATTATTTTTAGTAGAGACGGGGTTTCACCATGTTGGCCAGGATGGCCTCGATCCCCTGACCTCATGACCCACCTGCCTCAGCTTCCCAAAGTGCTGGGATTACAGGTGTGAGCCATCACTCCAGGCCTAGAATTCCATTTCTCTGTCACACTGTGATCACATTTTAAGTGTGCTCAATAACCACATGTGACTAGCAGCTAATATATCACACAGTACAGACATGGGACATTTGTATCACTGCAGAAGGTTCCGCTGGGCAGCACTGCCTTAGAGAATTCAGTCAGAGGGCACTTACTGCCCATACCGCTAAGCACATGTCAGCTCCACAGATATCCTCTCTTCAACCCTCAGGCTCCCCAAAGAGAAGCCAGCACCTGGGCCCCAGTGACATCTACCTGGACGACTTGCCTTCCCTGGACTCTGAGAATGCAGCACTTTACTTCCCCCAGAGGTGCCTGGGTTCCGGATGCCAGGGTGTCTTGGGTCTGGGCACCTGGGGCCAAGAGTTCAGTCTCTCAAGGGCTATCAAGGGCCTGGGAGGAGAGAGGACCCATCTCCCACCCTCCTCGTATTCTCGTCATTGTTGGCCCCTTTGCCCACAGTGACTCTGGGCTGGGGCCCAGAAGATGGAGTGAACCCAGCAGTCAGAAGTCCCTGAGGGACCCCAACCCTGAACATGAACCTGAACCCACTCTGGACACAGTAGATACAATAGCACTGTCCCTCTGTGGTGGACTGGCTGACAGCCGGGACATCTCCCTAGGTATGTTCGACTATGGCCCAAGCACTTTCGAGGACTGGTGCTGAGCCCAGAGGATGGCGAGGGCAGGGAAGACCGCGAGGGTGGGGCAGTAGAGGTGGGAGGCTGGGCTTCCCTGCAGCTCTCTGCCCTGTGCAGCCCACACTCCGCCAGCAGGGGCTAGACCTTCACAAGTCCCCATGAAGCAAATGCTTGACACTAAGTTGTGAGTTACCCTGTGAATCCTGGGGTGGGAACAGGTGTAAAACCCACAGGTAGGGAGGAGCACTGCCAGGTTACAGAGCCAACCGACAGGAGGTGAACAGCAGAGTGGGGAGCACCGGGGGCTGGGGCAGCGGGTCATATAGGATGTGCCAGCCTCACCCGTCACTCTCTGCCTCCGTGCCCAGAGAAATTCAACCAGCACAGCGTCTCCTACCAGGACCTCACCAAAAACCCTGGACTTTTGGATGACCCAAACCTAGTGGTGAAAATCAATGGGAAGTAAGTCCCAGAGCTGGGGCTGCTGGTGGCCGGAGAGTCATTTCCCTCTCCACAACCCTGCAGCTGCTGATGCCCTATTCTGTCTCTCTAGGCATTATAACTGGGCTGTGGCTGCCCCCATGATCCTCTCCCTGCAAGCCTTCCAGAAAAACTTGCCCAAGGTAATGGTTAGAGCACCATTGCCCCTGCTGGGGAAGGTAGCCATAGCCTCGGGGCAGGGAGACCCTTGGCAAGGAAGTGAAGGGTAAGCAGAGATGCGCCTGGGGACCAGGGGCTGGCTGGCTGCAAGACGCACTCTGGGAGAGGCGACACAGGTCCCTGAAGCCTTGCCCCACCCTTCCTGGTTTTCTGGCCATGGCTGAATCCTGTTGTATTTAAACTGGACTTCAGAGGAGCTCAGGACAAACCAGAGGGGAAGAAAAACCCAACAGATGCTTAAACAAGGACATGTGTTTAGCAGGAGGCCTTTGCATCTGAACTATGGGGAAGCCTTTGGATCTGAACTATGGGGTTTGGGAAATGGAAGTTGCTCCCTTCACCTTGCCTGAAGACTATTCCTCCAGGCTGGGCTGAAGGGTGCTTACTTTCTTTATCTGCACACGTTTCTTGAGTACCTACCATGTCCCAGGCCTAGGCTGGGGACAGTCATGAATAAATGAAACAAAATTATCCCTGCTCTCCAAGGAAGACTAGGTTAACCAAAGACTCACCCAGATGAATATAATTCAGCCCTGAGTGCTGGGAAGGACAGGCGTGCAGTGCTTGGAGAGCCTACGGCAAGGTGGTTTGATAAGCAAGTGCCTGCTGGGTAGAGATTGAAGGATGGGTGGGCCTTGGGCTGGCCAGGGGTGGGGAACAGCATGTATGATGCCCAGAGTGGGGAAGGAATGAGGGTATGCCCAGCCTGTTGACTCTTCCCAGTACCTCTTCCCTGGTCTTCCCAGCCACCTTCCCCTACTCATGGAGGATGGTGCCCTCCTGGGCAGTGCCAGCCTTTGCCAACCTGCACCTGCCCCTCTAGGAGCGATCCAAGGCACCACCCTGACCCGGCACGGCCTATTGTTCTTGGCTTCCCCAAAGAGCATCACTAACAGATGTTGACAGCTGTCACTGCCATTGGGTGACAGCTTCGTCCTCTGGCTGGTACGGGGTCTGAGCCAGGACCCAGAGTCTGTGGGAAGGAAGAGGATCCCTTCCCTGCTTGGATCTCCTCACCTTACCCAGACAGACCCACCGTTTGAGGTCCCTGAGAGACCCCTGCCCCGCCAGCCTGTTTCTAGCTCAAGGGGGCCCCCTGGCTGTTCCCAGCCCAAGCCCACATCCTCCTGACTTGGGTCTGTAGAATGCTGGTGTGTCCCCCAGATGGGCCTTGCCTGGGCTCTCCCTGGGGTTATCTATAATAGCATAGATCTCATCAGCATTTTTTCACAAGGTCAACTTGCCCCAACCAGACAGCGATGGTAACATACAGAAAAGGGGGCTGTTTGTGGGATAGGGTCACCGACCTTAAGAGGTTGCCTGGGGCAGTCTTGGAGGTTGAGGGGAGTACTGACTAAAGATTGTTCTCCCTGCTACCACTTGGTCTCAACATAGGGAGTACCAGATCTTGAGAAACTCCCAAAGCATTGCCTTTAACTACTCTAGTAGAGGAATGGATCCACAGATTTGGAGGCCAGGCTGAGGCTGAGCCTAGAGCTAGGGATCGGGGCTGGGGGCAGGAATAGCCCTCGGTCTTTTGAACATAACTCACCTGAGTCATTGCTTGGAATCCCAGGATGGAGGTGAGTATGCTTCCTTGGCCTCCAGATGTTGACAGCACCTTGCTCTAGGGTCGACCCAGACTCTGGGCTCATGGGAGAAGGGTCCCAAGAACAACATAAGGTAGGAGGTTTGTGTGGAGGTAGGAGGTAGGAAACACTGTCATGGCTTTCATCTGCCCACAGAGCACCATGGACAAGCTGGAGAAGGAGAAGATGCCCCGGAAGGGCGGGCGATGGTGGTTTTCCTGGCGACGCAGGGACTTCCTGGCCGAGGAGGTGGGTGGTCATGGTCGAGGGGCAGGGCCAGGGCTAGCACAGGCAGGAGGTGGGATTCACTAATGGATGTTCTTTCCACAGCGCAGTGCCCAGAGGGAGAAGACTGCAGCCAAGGAGCAGCAGGGGTGAGTGGGATCCCCTATCCGGGGCTCTGCAGTGGGAGCCTGGGAAAGATGGCCCTGGGTCGGGGGGCAGCAGGGAGGAGCCAGTACCCTGTCTCCAGCCGTGGGTTCTTTATTTGTCATTCCCCAAGCACCAAGCACTTCTTTTTTTTTTTTTTTTTTTTGGTTGGTTGGTTGGTTGGTTTTTGAGACAGAGTCTGGCTCTGTCACCCAGGCTGGAGTGCAATAGTGCGATCCTGGCTCACTGCAACCTCCACCTCCCAGGTTCAAGCGATTCTCGGCTTCAGCCTCCTGAGTAGCTGGACTACAGGTGTGAGCCACCACGCCTGGCTAATTTTTTGTATTTTTAGTGAGACAGGGTTTCACCCTGTTGGTCAGGCTGGTCTCGAACTCCTGACCTCAGGTGATCCACCCACCTTTGTCTCCCAAAGTGCTGGGATAACAGGCGTGAGCCACCACAAGCACTTCTATACCTTTTCTTTTTCCTGAGAAATGGCCCCATTTTACAGATGGGAAAAATGAGGCCTGGAGACACATTTCCTGGCCCACAACCAGGAAATGGCGGAGCTGGCACAGGTCCTCAGGCTCCTGCCCCAGACAAGGGGATCCCTATTAAGGAGGGGCAGGGCCTCTCCCAGCCCAAAGAAGCCAGCTGACTTTGTTTCCTTTTTCCACATCTGAAGTGACCCAGCTGCCTAAGGCTGGGTGGAGAGTAGCTAAGGATGGCCTGACTGAAACCAAAGCAGGTGGGGTTGGGGATAAGCCCGGAGATACACGTTAGGTATTCAGGTAAATATCTCCAAGGCAGGCACTGAGAGCTGGCAGCCCTGGGTCTCGGCCCCCTCTGCTGTTGCTTGGCTGGGTGGAGACTGCCAGCCTACACCCCTGTGTCTGCCACCACTCCAAATGGGTTGTACCTAGAGAGAGGGATCACTGATAGCCTGGACAGGCCCTGGCATGGCGGGGACAGGCCCAGGCTCCTCTTGGCATCTCCTGGGAGTGAAGGCCCTTTGGCTGGAGGAGATGGCCTGAGAGCCAGTGCGGTCCACAGGGAGAAGACAGATGTCCTGAGCAGTGATGACGACGCCCCAGACAGCCCTGTGATCCTCGAGATCCCCTCCTTGCCACCATCCACTCCACCCTCCACTCCCACCTACAAGAAGTCCCTCCGCCTTTCCTCCAATCAGATTGTAAGTGTGGGTTGTCTGTGTGGAGGTTGGGGAGGGGCTGAGCTAATTCTGTCTGAGAGTCCCTCAGGACCCGGCTGAGAAATGGCTCCAGGGAGCCACATGTTCACCAAAGGCCAGAATCTATCCCCTTGGGAGCCTCCCTGATGGCCTCCACTTGAATACCTCCAAGGGTAGGGTGCTCACTTCTTCACATGCCAGCCCATTTGTCTGTCAGACACTGGGAAAGCTGTCTCTTAGGTCCTCCTGAGATAGCAACTTGTAGTGCGCCAGCAGGCTCTGGGTCAGCCCTTGGAAGCAACACTGAAAAGAATCAAATGCTGATGACAGTCCCTCAGATTCTGGCAACTCTCGGCCCCAAGTCACATCTTCTCTAACCTCAGTAACTGGTGGCTCCTGGAATAAGAATATATTTTCTTCATGGGTGTGGCTCCATGGTCAGGGAGGTGTCCAGGAGGAACTCACCAGCCAGTACAAAGCAGCTGCCATCTGTCTGATACCCTGGAGCTCACACTCAGCTCAGGGCTTTGGTGGGGAATGGCCCTGATCCTTCTCTGTGGACCAAGTACAGGGTTACACCTCTCCTTAGGGCAATGTTGACTCAGGTACCCTGGCCCCAAGGAGGGGCTTCCTATGGAGATCCCCACAGGACCCCCATCTATGGAGGGGTGTGTCTCCCTGCCAACAGCAACCCCAGCCTTGGGCCTGGGAATCCTGGGCAGGGAGTCATGGACGTGGCTTTGTCTGTGAGTTACATTTCGAAGGGGAGTGAACGGAGGCTAGGGCTCCTGTGGCCTGCCCTGGACAGAGCCCTGATCAGCATGGCCACCCTCTGCCTACATGGATGTGTGTCTGTGCGTGGCTATCTCTAGTGAATCCAAGAAGGGTCTCTGAGCTGGGAGGAAGAGGAGAATGAGAGGCCCGAGGGGATTGGAGACCATGGCAGAAGGGGAGAGGTAGGCAGTGCCTGGCTGTCGTTGATCACAACGCACCCCTCTTTGGCCTCAGCGGCGCCTGAACCTGCAAGAAGGTGCCAATGATGTGGTGTTCAGTGTGACCACTCAGTACCAGGGCACCTGCCGCTGCAAGGCCACCATCTACCTGTGGAAATGGGATGACAAGGTGGTCATCTCTGACATCGACGGCACCATCACCAAGTGAGGCTCAGCTGGCTGTGGGAAGGAGAGGGCGAGAGGGGTTATGGACTCGCCTCCCTCTGTGCTGGGTGTGGTGGGGACGGTGAGAGGAGCCCTCCCTTCCTGGTGGGGCATCCTGGGGCTGGAGCTGGGCCACATGGAGCTGCCTTGGAGTGACTCTTCCTCTCTGGCTATAGGTCGGACGCTCTGGGCCATATCCTGCCCCAGCTGGGGAAAGACTGGACACACCAGGGCATCACCAGTCTCTATCACAAAATCCACCTGTGAGTGCCTGGGCTGGGGCTGGGGCTGAGGCAAGGCCCCTAGCTCTAGAGAGGGAGTGACAGGACAGGACATCTTGGGGACCAGCAGGGACCACAAGGGAGGCCACCAGGGCAGGTGCCTCGGGTGCTGAGACCTCTCTATTGGCCCGCAGTTCTGTGAAAGGCTCATCCCCTGGGGCTGTGTTCTAGGATCAGGGCTACCTACTGGCCTGAGGCCAGAGGGGAGGCCCTCTCCATCCTGGTCCACCCA
Organism: Trachypithecus francoisi; assembly: GCF_009764315.1. Lineage (NCBI taxonomy): Eukaryota > Metazoa > Chordata > Mammalia > Primates > Cercopithecidae > Trachypithecus > Trachypithecus francoisi. The sequence goes on from NW_022681467.1 coordinate 36,941,717, forward strand.
GACCTCAGGACTCTGTGCACCATCCAGCTGAGTCCACTGCTGAGGCCTGGCCGTTCTCCCCAGGTCCTCTCCCTGCGTAGGTTGGAACATCAGAGCCCCACAGTTGGGCTGGGCAGGCTGAAGCCAAGGAAACAGATGGGGGCTGGCTAGTCTCTGATGGCTCTATGCCACCCTGTTCCCCACTCTCAGAAATGGGTACAAGTTCCTGTACTGCTCGGCGCGGGCCATTGGCATGGCGGACCTCACCAAGGGGTACCTGCAGTGGGTGAGCGAGGGGGGCTGTAGCCTCCCCAAGGGCCCCATCCTTCTGTCTCCCAGCAGCCTCTTCTCTGCCCTCCACAGGTAACCACCCCGACACATACAAGCCCATGGTCCCCTGGTGGGGAGAGGCAGCCTCACTGCCAGGCCAGCCTTAGCAGGCTGGCATTAAGCTCTCAGGTGGCAAGGAGGGTGGGGTCAGACCCCCCATCGCCTGAGCCTACCATCCCCTCTGGCTTCTTCCCTACTTTGGCCCCCTTCCCTGCTGTGGTTCTGGCCACCCCAGAGAGGTGATTGAGAAGAAACCAGAGGTGTTCAAGGTCGCCTGCCTGAGTGACATCCAGCAGCTGTTTCTGCCCCATGGACAGCCCTTCTATGCTGCCTTTGGGAACAGGCCCAATGTGAGTGTGTCCCCTCCCCTCTGCTGCGCCATCTCTCCCCAGCTGCCTGCAGGCCTCCGTTCCATGGGCCCCTTCTGTCTCCCACAGGATGTCTTTGCCTACCGGCAGGTGGGCCTACCTGAGTCACGCATCTTCACAGTCAACCCCCGCGGAGAGCTCATCCAGGAGCTCATGAAGAACCACAAGTCCACGTGAGGCCAAACCCTGCCATGTGTTCCCCATGCCCTGCCACGTCCCCCTGGCCCAGCTTCTTCCTGGGCCCCAATTTCACCTCTCACCAGGGATTCTGTCCCTTACTCTGGGCTCCCATGGCCGAGGCCGTGGTTTGGTGGCAGCTCAGGCTCAGTGCTGGCCCCCTTCTGCCTGTAGGTATGAGCGGCTTGGTGAGGTGGTCGAGCTCCTCTTCCCACCTGTGGCCTGTGGCCCCAGCACAGACCTGGCCAACCCTGAATACAGTAACTTCTGCTACTGGCGGGAGCCACTGCCCACTGTGGACTTTGATACCCTGGACTGAAGCTGCCCTGGCTGGCTTCTCCTCCCTGGCCCGGCCCAGAACTGACTAGGTGTACTGGGGTATAGGAGGGTGGGAGCTGGATTGCCGCGGGGCAAACCCACTGAAGGGGAAGAAGGGGCTGCAGGTTGGTTGGAGCTAGAGACACTCCCCCATCTTCCCCGTCCTATTTTTGCCAGCTAAGCTGCAGATGCTCCAGGCGTCAGTGTGGCACTGGCCTGGGGCAATTAGTTTGTCATCTGGGCCCTTGCAGGGTTCTGATTTTTTTTTTTTTTTTTTTTTTCTGAGACAGGGTCTTGCTCTGTTGCCCAGGCTGGAGTGCAGTGGCATGATCTCGGCTCACTGCAACCTTCGCCTCCCAGGTTCAAGCGATTCACCTGCCTCAGCCTCCCAAGTAGCTGGGATTACAGGCATGTACCACCATGCCTGGCTAATTTTTGTGATTTTAGTAGAGATGGGTTTTCACCATGTTGGCCAGGCTGGTCTCGAACTCCTGACCTCAAGTGATCTGCCCACCTCAGCCTCCCAAAGTGCTGGGATTACAGGCATGAGCTACCATGCCTGGCCTCCTTGCAGGGTTCTCTATGCCCTCGGTATCTCTCTCCCTGTCAACCTGGGACCTTGCTGTAACTCTTGATAGGACAGGGAGAAGAGGGAGGCCCCACTGAGGCTCGAGGCATCAGTGAAGGGTTGGTGGCAGCAGTGGGAGTGTGGTGCAGCCTCTGGAAGGACGTAGTGTTCTCCTCGCCCCTTATCTGGGAGTCAGGACTATACCCTCTGAAGCCAGACATCACTGCCAACACATCCCCCTTGCTGGTGCCCTGGCATCTCAGCACATGATACACACCCACACCTGCAGGCTGAGAGTGTGGCTCCGGCTTGGCCTGCTCCCCGTCCGGCTGCTGCCACTGCCTCTCTCCAGACCTCCCTTAAAGACAGTCCCAAACTCAGCCGGGGCAAGTGGGTGTTGGCCTGACAGTCCTCCCACAGTCTCTGCTGGCCAGCTTGGTGCTCACAGCTGCTCGGTAAGCTTTTGCCTAAGGAGCTATGGGAAGCAGGGATGATGTCCCAGCAACCTCTCCTCCCACTGTCTTTGGTGAAGAAAGTAGCTTTAGACTGGCTAAAAGCTTTAATCCAGAGCCTGCCCTACTCCGATAGTACCAGAGTAGAGGGCGGAATACCAAATGTCCAAGAACAAAAGGCAGGGCTGTGGGGACCTGAAGAGCAGCACAGCGGGGCCCGTGCTGCTGTGGGGGAAACAGGCTGGGAGCCTCAGCAGAGACGGGTGTCAGAGTCTCTGGGAACTGCATAGGCCTGAGGAACATGCATTTTCAAGCTGTCCATTGATGGTTTCGTACCTGAATTTCTCACCTTTTGTGAACATCCTGGGAGGGTGGGGGTTTTGCAGGGGTGTTAAAAGCAAGGCCTGGAGCTCCTTTCCTCCAGCTGGGGACTCCTTCTCAGGGCCTGGCCTCATTCAGGCCACTTTCTAGAGAAATGCCCTGACCTCGTAGGATTTCCCCACCCCCAGGTGGAAGGAAGAGGACAGTGTGGGCACCAGAGAGCCCTGGAAACATTTTAGGGGAAGGAAAGGAAAAGGATAAATTTGGGGTGGGGGGGTCTCTAAACAGATTGCCTGCATTTCCTTCTTTCCTGGGGTTCTACAGCTGCCTAAGCCCTCACCTTGGGGGAGGATCAAAGGGAATAAAGAGAACTCTTGTCTGAGTCTTTGTGCTTCTGTTCTGTCCTGAAGGACATGTGAGGAGCCAGAAACGTCTGGCAGCCTCTGGTCCTTAGTTCAGATACAGCATCCATGAAGCTGCCAGGTGTGAGGACAGTTCCAGTGGGCGTCACCTTCCTGCACAAACCTAGTCCTGATGGCTGCAAGGAGAAGCTAAGGGGACAAGGAACAGAAGCCACCAAAGGCTGTGGACTATTTCTTGTGGGCACAGGGCAATGTAGACAGGCCACTGGCTGTGGGCCTGTAGGTCTTTGCACAGTTGCTGACACTGGTGCTGACTGCCTGCAGGGTCCTCTCAAGGCCTTACATACAGGCATTGATCAAGGCCAGTTGGCCACAGCAGCTGCCCCTGCCAGCCACGCTCAGGCCCTGCAGCTAGCTGCCCAGACACTGATTTGCAGACAGTGGAATGTGACATCTCTCAAGTCCACCCTGGCCTTCAAGCACGACATCCTTGCCTTGACTGCTGTCCGGAACTGTCCAGTTTGTGCAGCACTGTGCATAGCCATATGGAGCTAGACTAAGACCACTCCCTCAGTGGCCTCTTTAGTGCCATCTGGGCTAGCCAGGGAAGGCTGGAAGGCGCTACTGGATAAGGCTGGGCTCTGGGGTGATGTTCCCCAAGTTGGTGGGATCTAGGGGTTGGGTCCTGGCCAGCCTGTCTAGTTGGCTTTCCTTGGCCGTGCCTGCTCAGCCAGCTGGGCCTGGCAGTCCAGTAGGTCGTCCCGGAGGCGGGCAATGTCCTGTGTGTGCTGGGCCAGCGTACGATTCAGCTGGTCCACATGGCTCCACAGGCCCTCTCTGGACCTCAGTGGCTCAGTGGACAAGCTGTCCAGGCCCACAGCCAGCAGGCCCAGCCTCCTGCACGCACCCTCCACTTGTGCCACCCGCTGGTCAAAGTGTCCCACTGTGTGCTGAAGTTTCTGGGCTGTGTCCTGGCAGCGGCTCAGCCCACTGGCCACCTTGGCCACACCAGCCTTGAGTTGCTCCAGCTCCCCCCGCAGGTTCAGGACCTGCCTGTGGCCAGCCTGAAGCCTGGAGCCTTGGCTGCTGACCTGCTCCTGGATGGCATGGACTTCGGCTTCCACCTTGCGTTCCCGCTCATCCAGGGACGTGTTGGCAGCCAAGAAGGCATCAGAGTACTGGCTGACAGAGTCACTGAGGCCCGTGAGCGACTTGCTCACTGAGTTCAGATTGACCTTGAGCAGAGTGATCTCGCCTTGGAGTGAGCTGCCCGTCCCTTCTGCCAGCTGTCCCTGGACCTCGGCCACAGTGCCATTGAGCTGCTGGAGCAGTGCTGCGTGGCTAGCCACCTGGCGTAGGAGGGCCTCGCTCCGGCTCTGCCAGGCCTTCACCTCTGCCACGAGGTTGTCCAGGATGGCTGAGGTGGTGCTCGGGGTGCACGAAGTCTCCAGTGAAACCAACCGTTGCTCCAGCACGGCCAGCTCTGTCTGCACAAGGGGCCGAGCTGACCTGCCTGGAGGGGCGCTGTCACGGCTTAGCTCCCCAGCCAATGTCACTAGGCGCTCCTCGAGGCTCTGCACGCGCTCTTCCAGCATGGTCCCAAAGCCACCTGCTCCCCACCCCCCAATCTCCAACCTCAGACAGCATCCCCTTGCTCCACCCTCTGTCCCATTGAGCATCTCCAGACCCTCAAGCAGCCCGTCCACACCTCCCTCGAGCATGGCAGCAGAGAGCCTCGTAAGCTCATCCCCGGCTGGGGCACCGGGGCCCCTTTGGGTCTCGGTGACTGCCTGCAGGGTCCTCTCAAGGCCATCCATACGGGCATTGATCAAGGCTAGTTGGCCACAGCAGCTGGCCCTGCCAGCCACACTCAGGCCCTGCAGCTGGCTGCCCAGCTGTGACAGCTCCTGGCGCAGAGCTAGCTCCCGGCCATCAAGGCTCTGGTGTAGCCTCCGGCTGGCGGCCTGACCCTCCTCACATTGCCGCCGCACCTCCTGCACCCGCAGGTCGCACTCACTCTGGACGCCTTGCAGCTTCTGCTCAAAGCCATCCAGCAGGCTCCCCCAGAGTCGGTGCAGCCGTCGGTCCACATACTCCTCCAGCAGGGCCAGGGAGGTGAGCGGGGATGGTGGGGCTTCCCGCAGCCGCTGCAGGTGGGCCTCATGGCCGAGTGCCAGCCCATGCACTTTGTCTAGAAGCTGCACCTTGGTCCGAAGAGTGTTGCTCACCTCTGTCACCTTGCTTAGGATCTCGTCCAAGGGAGGTGTTAGCGGCCCTCTGGCTCTGTCTCCTGGGTCCACAAGCCCCTCAGGGATGACCCCAAAGCCCACAGGGGCAGCAGGAGCCTGGGGACCACCAGTCATCCTATTGGGGTCCTCGTGGCTGGCCACCAGGCCACTGAGGGTACCATATGTTTGGGCCAGGCGCTGGACGTCACCCTCCAGGCGTTCCAGCCGCTCACCAAACAGCCCTGGGCCTTTCCTTCCTGGGAAAGAGGAGAGGAGAGCCCCAGGGGCATCACTGGCCTCACGCTCTCAGCTTGTCATACTGCCTGGCTACCCAAGAGACTTTCTGTTCTAAGCCTACCTTCTCACTCAGCATAACTCCCTCAGCTTTATGATGGGGTGAAGGTGGGGCTTAGGGGTTCCTCCTCCCCATCCATGCCGGAGCTCAGCTAGCCTGGGATCAGTCCCCTCCCTGCCCCTGCCACTGAGCCCAAGAAACCCAGTCACCTTGGAGGGTCTCCTTGGGCAGACTCACCGTGAGAACTGGGGACTGCTCTGCTGTAGGAAGGGGGCCTGGGACCTGGGCCCAGCTGCCCCGAAGGAATCTGAGGCTCAGGCTCCAGCTGGGGTAGGGCAGCCCCATGGTCCGTGAGGTGCTCAGGGCAGCGTTCCCCAGTGAAGCCAGGACAGCAACGCCAGGCGAGTTCTGTCACTGTCTTGTAGCCAACCTTGTATTTGGGTCTGAGTACTGTGCGGTACCTGGGCCAGGGAGAGCAAGACAGCAGGATCCTGCACCTGAGGGCTGTGCTCCTCCCCCTAGCTGGCACTCAGGGCCACCCTCAGACACTTGCATAAGGCTGTGTGTCTCCCCACCCCCATACCACCCCCAGGGTTTTACTTGTTCTGTGCTTAAGGTGACAGGGGTGGGGTAAGGGCAGGCCTTCCTGGAGCTCACAGTCACGTTAGGGAAGGATGCAGGTAGAAGTCCCACCCATCCTGGTAGCTTGGAGAGAAGCAGGAATTTCGCCCCATCACTTCCCAAGACCACTTGGACCCCTTCTAGCTCAGGCTGCCATGAGAAATTCCACTCAGGCTGCAATGGCACCTGGGAGAACTCAGACACAGCCCCAGCCCTCCCTGTGGGCAGGGAGGGGCACTGCCCTGGAGCTGGCGCTGGCAGTCCCCTCACTGCCCTGAGGGCCACTCTTGGCTCCCACCTGCTCCCCTTAGTTTTTTCCACTCCTCTCTAGCCTGCTCCGGGACCTTGGCTCTGGTCAGAGAGGCTGGTGGATGGGCACCTCTGATTGTGAGCAGGGAAGGGAAGGTCTGGGGTGCAGGCAGGCTCACGAGGGTCCATTCCCTCACCTGATCAGCCACATACCTGCTTACCCACTGACACACCGGAGACAACAGGTTTGTTTCCACACATACATGTGAACCTCTCCAAGTACAGACCTGTGCATCCCACGTGCATGCAGTCCCACAGGTCCTCACGTGCAGCCCTGCTGCTCCGGCTTCCTCTCCCTGCCCCCATGGCCTGCCTCCCTGTGGTCACCACGGTCCTCCCTGGGCCTGCCAGGCCCCCCTGTGGCATCACCCATTGCCTAAGGGTGGGTGCTCCCTCCTCTCCCCTCACCTTCTGCCTCTGTCACTTCCTCCTAGCCTTGTGCTGCCTCTGCCCCCAGAACCCTCCCCTTGTCCCTCTGTGGTTCCTGGGCTCCAACCCAAGCCTGCCCCTGTCTGTGCAGGTGATACTCTGCTGCAAGCCCAAATCCCTGGGATCCTCCCTGGCACCCTCTTTGCTGGGGCCGCCTTCTACTCTGGCCTGTATGGGGGCTCAGGTGGGCTCTCTGGAGTCCAAGAAGCCCCTTGTGGAGTTGGCAGCTGCTCTCGGCTGAAGGCAGGACTGGCGCTTGTGCCAGGGGATTCCAAGTGTGTAGGTGAGGAGTGCACTTACGTGACTGTCCCGGGGCACTTGGGCCCCCAACCACACTGCCGGTATTCAGCCTTTACGTAGCTCTCCACTCCCTCCTGTAGGATGCAGGTCACATTCCTGTGCACCACATAGGCACAGAGGGCCCTACAGGAGAAAATGGTACCCCTGGAATATCTGGCTGAGCGAGGCCCACGGAGGCTCCTACCCTCCCACGTCCGTCTGTGGGTCCGTCTGTGGGTCCGTCTGTGGGTCCGTCTGTGGGCCTCAGCAGGGCTCCAGACCCCATGTCTCTTCTGTCTGTTCTCTGTGTCCCTGGAAGCCAACGCCCTTGGTCTGGGGTCCAGCCCCACTGCTGTTCTCTGATTCCAGCCTCCCTGATGGGTGGCCCCTGGGCTAAGCACTATTTGGAACCAGGAGTCTGATGTGGCTGCCCCTCCCTGCATGGGGAAGAAGCCAGCCCGGATTCTCCCTCAAGTGCCCTGCCACACCCCCATCCTTCGCCGATTCCAAACTCCTTATCTTGGCATTCAAGGCTCCTGAGTCCCTACTCGGTGACTCCTTTGAGAGCACCATGTCTTGTCCTTCCTCCCCTGCCTGGCTCCCAGAGAAATCCACCTCTCCTTGTAGTTTTGCAGCCCTTGCCTTTGGTCCGGTTCCCTCACTCTCAGAGCAGTTATTGTACCACCTCCTCTAGGAGGCTCGCTCTGATGTACCCAGGCCCAGTGAGTGTCAGTACTCTTCCTCCTACAGCAGCGCTCAAATTCAGCTAGAATTCAAGTTCAGCCAGCACCCCAGGCAGAGCCTCCAGCCCACTTAACTGAGGTCAGTTTGCAAGCCACTGCCCACGAAACACCAGAAGCTAAGGCGGGGGCAGCAAGCTCTTTGATGAGCCACAATGGCTGAGGAGGTGGCTGCCTGGCATAAGCCGACCACTGTGGACGGCTGTGCCACAGCACGGGCCCGGAGCCAGGAGCCCGCACTGGCTCTGCAGCCAGGCCACGCTGGGGCTCCCATGGGGTTGCTGGGGCCAGGCTGACTGCGAGGGGGGAGCCGCCGCCCCGATGCGCAGCTCCATCTCCTACCTGGCGGGGCAGGGGAGAAAGGGGAGGCCCGGGGCGGGGGAGCCCCGCCTGCTCAGAGCGCGGACCGCCCTTCCTCCTCTCCCTCCACCTGGTCCGCTCGCCCGGAGTCTGCACACAGCGCAGCTGGAAAATGTTACTTCGCTGGAAAGGTTTCCGCGGGCACTGCCAGGATCCCAAGCCGCCGCGCCAGGCCCCCTCGGTTCCTTTTTCCTCGCCAGCCCCGCAACCTCCCGGAGCGTGGGGCGCCCGCCCGAGCAGGGGCTCTGCCCCGGGCGCCGCCGCCTCCATGCAGCGGCCTCGAGGGGCCGGTGGCCTCGACGCCCCCCGCCGGTGCGGGCAGGTGGGAGCTGCGGCGCGCGCGGGCCCATTCCTCCCTCTTCCCGCCCGCCGCCCTCCCGCGCTTACTTGTGCGGCCCCGGGCGCAGCCGCGGGCGCCATCCAGTCGTGTAGAGACTGTAGCGGGAGGCACCGGGCGGCGCGGGCCGCGCCAGGAGCGGGGTGCCCTTGGCCTGCGCCCCCGAGAGCAGCGCCGCGACGGCGCACAGCCAGACGGGCAGGCGGCGGCGGCCCATCGCGGTCCCTGCGCCTCTGCCCGGCCCCGCGCGGTACCCCCCGCCGGGTGTCCGCCCGCAGCGCCGCGCCGCCCTCGCCGCTGGTCGGCCCGGGTCCCGCCCCGAGGGTCCCGTGGTCCCCTTCGACCCCCCGAGCTCGCTGGCCCGGCCGCCTGGCGCTTGGCGGTGGCTGCGTCCCGCGGAGTGGCCGGCGCTGCTCGCGGCTGGGGCCGCGGAGGGGAGGCGGGAGGCGGGAGGCGGGCTCTTTGCGGATTAGCATAAACTTGGGGCCGCGCCGCTCGCGCCGCCAGCCCCCTTCGCCGCCGCCAGCCCCCCGCCCCAGCTCCGAGCGGACAGCCGAGGGGCCGCCTGCGAACAGGAGGTTCCGAAGGGAGCAGCCCCGGGTGGCAGGGGCGCAGGCCGCCGCGCCCTGGGAGGCCCCAGAGCACACCAGCCACTCTGTCGCCTGAGGGCACAGGATGAGAAGCAAAGAAGCAGACCCCTGAGGCCAGCCTGGGCGTGGGCTCTCCAGGAGCCGCCCACCCGCAGGATACGGGTGTCTTCAGAGTCCGTGTGAACCCGGGAACTGCTCTCCAGGGCTCTGGAGCCGAGATGGCCGTGTTTGGGGGCACACCAGCACCACCTCCCCCGCCACCTCTTTGGAATAGACCCCAGATCATGCCCGTTTGCTCGCTCTGCCTCCTGGTACCATCATTATCTGGGAGTGCCCGGGACCCTTAGTTTGATAACTCCGCTGACCTCTCCCCAGGCGTCCTACCTCCCCCTTACCCCACAACCTCTGCCACCTAGCCTGGTGGCCCTGTTGCACCTCTGGTTCTCTGGAGAGGCCTGTGTTTCCTCTCTGTCTTAGGTATGGGCTGCACGGAGCCCGAAAGGCCCATCACCGCCCCAGCCGAGCCAAAAGTGCTATGCTTTTTGTGCAACTGAAGCTCTAAGCCGGCTGGTCAAAGAAAATCTTCAGGTCTTTCTCACAAGGCACTGCTGCCGTGAAGCCAGGCGTCATCCACATTTTGCTTGTGAAGTTGACTCTTGGAACCCAAGAGGTGGGTTTTGTCGTCGTCCTCATTCAATATCACCTTGCTAACTCTCCAACCTGCACAGAACCCTTGAATCCGAATTCTGTCATCAGAGTGGTACTTTCCTGGGCTTGTCTCATCCACATGGGTGGCTACAGCCTTCTGTGTTTTTGCCCCAAGAGCTGATAGGTGTACAGAATGCACGGAACTCTGGGGCTTGCCTGGAGAGACCGCCCTCCAAATTGACCTTGAGATAGGAATTAGTACCTTTTGGATAGGGCGATGGTTATCAAGGATACTGGAAGGGGCAGCTCTGAAACCCACATCTATTCCCTGCCCTCAGCTTTAGTGGCTTGTGGGTTCTGTGGGGCAGACACCTGACCCCAACTAGGCGCATTCTGCTTTCTCCCAGGCTTTGGAATCAGAACACAGAAGCTGAAGGAATCCAGTTTCCAGGTGTAGGTTGTGTGAGTTTCTCAGGGCTGTGGTAACAGCCACAGACTCAGTGGCTTAACACATAGAAATGTATTCTCCCACAATTCTGGAGGCTAACTCTAAAATCCAGGGGCCAGCAGGGTCATGCCTGCTCCAGTGGCTTTGGGGAGAAGCCTTCTTTGCCTCTTCCAGCCACTGGTGGTTCCTGGCAATCTCTGGCATTCATTGGTCAAGGGTTCTTTATAGCAGCATCCCTCCTACCTCTGCTTTCACCTCCACATATCCCTGTTCACGTGACCTTTCTTCTCTGTGTCCTTTCCTCTTATTTGGTCTGTGTCCTTTCCTCTTGTTTTTGTTTTTTGTTGTTTTGAGACGGAGTCTCGCTTGGTTGCCCAGGCTGGAGTGCAGTGGTGTGATCTCAGTTCACTGCAATCTCCGCCTCCTGGGTTCACGCCATTCTCCTGCCTCAGCCTCCCGAGTAGCTGGAACTACAGATGCCCACCACCATGCCTGGCTAATTTTTTGTTTTCAGTAGAGACAGGGTTTCACCGTGTTAGCCAGGATGGTCTCGATCTCCTGACCTCGTGATCTGCTCGCCTCAGCCTCCCAAAGTGCTGGGGTTACAGGCATGAGCCACCATGCCTGGCCTTTTTGGTTTTGTTTTTAAATTTGAGACAGGGCTGGGCGCGATGGCTCACGCCTGTAATCCCAGCACTTTGGGAGGCCGAGGTGGGTGGATCACCTGAGGTCAGGAGTTTGAGACCAGCCTGGCCAATATGGTGAAATCCCATCTCTACTAAAAATACGAAAATTAGCCAGCCGTGGTGGCAGGTGCCTGTAATCCCAGCTACCTGGGAGACTAAGGCAAGAGAATCGCTTGAACCCTGGAGGCGGAGGTTGCAGTGAGCCAAGATCATGCCATTGCACTCCAGCCTGGGTGACAAGAGTGAAACTCCATCTCCATAAATAAATAAATAAATAAATAAAGACAAGGTCTAGCTCCATCACCCAGGTTGGAATGCAACCTCGACCTCCTGAGCTCAAGCGATCCTCCTGCCCCCGCCTCCTCTGTAGCTGGGACCACAGTTGTGCACCACCATGCACTGCTCATTTTTGAATTTTCTGTAGAGCTGGGCTCTCACTTTGTTGCCCAGGCTGGTCACAAACTCCTGAGCTCAAGTGATGCTCTCACCTCAGTCTCCCAAAGTGCTGGGAGCGACTGCACCCAGCCCAGCCTCCTCTTCTTATAAGGACACCAGTCATTGGATGTAGGGCCCAACATAAGCTCATCTTAAATGAGTACATCTGCAGAGACGTATTTCCAAATAAGGTCATGTTCTGAGGTTCCAAATGTTCATGAGTTTTGGGAGGGGCCCAATTCAGTCCACTACAGGAACAATTGGCTGGTAATGACAGGAGAGACCACGAGAGCTCTGGGGGAATCATGGGAAATGGAGAAAGAGGGTGGTCAGGGGAGAGTGGGGCAGAGTCATGGGGCTGTGTGGTGAGTAAACATCTGTGGACAAGCTGTGTCTTCCCTATCTGCTTCCCAATAGTCCACCACTGGAGCTAGCTTGAATGGGTTTCTGATCCCAGCAACCAAATGTGCCTTACAGAGAGAAACTTCTCTAGTAACGAACTGTAGAAATGATCCCTGGAAGTATAGTCTTACAGCAACCAAATGGTGCCTAAGACAGCCTTTCGTTCTCCCTATAAAACCACCAATGTGCTATTATATTCTCCAACCTCTAAGAGAGATGTTATGAACCATTTTGCTGAGGGCAAGATACACCATATCCACAACACGCTCTTGATCTTGTAACCACTGACTTTGTGCTTTTTAGGAAGTGAGAAACATCTGAGGGGAACATGAACAGAGCCAGCTCCTCATCCTAGGCTGGGTGCTGACTGCCTGGCAGCATTGCCCAGACTGGCTCTGGGAGGAAACTCCCCCACCCCAGAGGCTGTGATCTTTTTCCAAGGGGTCCCACCCCTTCCTCTCATTCCCTTCCCCAGCCCCAGATGTGGAGCCCAAAACTCACAGGGAAGAGGCTGGACCCTGTTTGAGCTTGGGAATAGGCATGTCACAGGGGCTGAAAGGACAGCTGGCCCCCGCTTCCCCCTTTTCCAAGTAGCTGACATCAAACACCATGCTCTCTCTTTCACTGCAACAGTTTTGGGAGCCAGGATTTGGGCCCCATTCTAGTGGGGGTGGAGGACCTCAGTACAGGGAGATGCTCAGGGTCTTGGCTGGATCAGGCCAGAGCTGGGGTCCCCCCAGTAGATGATGAGGCCACTTTGCCTCTGCCAGACAGGAAACCTAGGGAGGCCAGAAGCAGAGGAGGAAAGGAGGCAGTCACGTTCCTCTGATTCAGACTGGAGTTTCTACACCTGAATGAAAACGGCCACACACAGGAGTGGGAGTGCAGTTTCTGTTCACAGGGACATGCACAACCACATCCAGACACACCCAGCCCATCCCCTATACCACTATCACGCATGTGCATGAACACACACAGTTTTTCCTTTTATACAGATGGGGTCTCACTGTGCTGCCTAAGCTAGTCTCAAACTCCTGTCCTCAAGTGATCCTCCTGCCCAAAGTGCTGGGATTACAGGGGAGAACCCCATGCATCCTGCCTTTTCTGTTTTCTTTTCTTTTCTTTTTTTTTTTGAGATGGAGTCTCACTCTGTTACCCAGGCTGGAGTGCAGTGGCATGATCTCTGCTCACTGCAACCTCCGCCTCCCAGGTTCAAGGGATTCTTCTCTCTCAGCTCCCAAGCAGCTGGGATTGTAGGCACACGCCACCTCACCCGGCTAGTTTTTTGTATTTTTTTTTTTTTCAGTAGAGACAGGGTTTCGCCATGTTGGCCAGGCTGGTCTCAAATGATCCGCCCACCTCAGCCTCCTGAAGTGCTGGGATCACAGGCATGAGCCACTACATCCGGCCTTTCCTTTTCTTATTGAGGGCCCAGCACATAAGATTATTAAAAGCCACACAAAGTTGTGTGGGATGAAGTTCCCCTAAAAGACACAGAAATAGAAAGCACTGAAGCTGCTGGCTTTCTGGCACAAGCCTTTCCTGCTGCAGATGGACCCCTCCTGCACAGGGACCACAGCCCTTGAAGGTACCAGCCCTAAGGTACAGCCCTTTGTCAGTGCCCATCTCCCCTACCCTCTTTTTTTTCTTTTTTGAGAGTACACAGTTAGGCCTCCCTGCACATAGAGCCACCTTTGGAAGTTCTGTGCAGCAAGGCTCTTTGCCCAGGCTCACTTTTTTTTGCACATCATCACCATCAGCATTTTGATTATACCTGCACCATCAAAACAGGTTATACCAAATGCAAATGAGTTTCTGGGGCAGAGGTTTGCACTGACCCCATCCAGCTGGGCAGAAGCAGGACTTGTCCAGGACCCTGGCAGGGGATAGATGTGCAGCCTGAAGGTGAGGTCCTGGAAGAGTCCAGAAATTGTGGAAACTGGGCTCTGTAAAGCCTGGACAGACTTCCATTGAGTGAGAGTAGCTTAGGAACAACTTAGAAATTGTGCAATGCTGATGGACTCTCAGCATGGACATATGCAAACCAGATGCAACATTGTGCAAATTATATACAAAATACATGCACAGGTCTCCCAACTATTGCAAATGCCAGATATGGTCCTTGAGGACCCTGAGTTTAGCTGAGACCTGTTGTGGGGCAGAGAGATCACCCTGGACTTGCCCCTCCCTCCCTTCCTCCCTCCCTCCTTCCTTCCTTCCTTCCTTCCTTCTTTCTTTTTTTTTTTTTTGTGTGTTGAGACTGACTCGAACTCTATTGCCCAGGCTGGAGTGCAGTGGCGTGATCTTGGCTCACTGCAACCTCCACCTCCCAGTTTCAAGCCATTCTTGTGCCTCAGCCTCTGGAGTAGCTAGGACTACACGCATGAGCCACCACACCCAGCTAATTTTTGTGTTTTCAGTAGAGACGGGGTTTTACCATGTTGGCCAGGCTGGTCTTGAACTCTTGACCTCAAGTGATCCACCTGCCTCGGCCTCCCAAAGTGCTGGGATTACAGGTGTGAGCCACTGCACCCAGCTAGGACTTGCCAGTTTGCTTATGGTGGGCAGGAAGGGCTTTGCTCCAAGGTGGTTCACACACTGGGGGGAAGAAATCAGGCAAGGAGTCAGTTAGACTCGGGTTTGAATCCCAGCTCTTCCACACACAAGTTGCATGACCTCCTTGAAGTCACTTCACCCCTCTGAGCCTCTGCTTTCCTATAATAAAATGATTATTATTATGAGGAATAGATGAGAACTTTTGCCAAGGCTCTCATGTGCACAGTTGTGCACATAACAGATACCCAGTGAGTGTGGCAGGGCTCTGCACAGAGTCCTTTCTTGGGGGTTGGATATCTGGGGCTCCTTTCTAGTCACTGCAGTAGCAACTATGCCCCCTCAGCTCATGGGCAGGACCTTTTTGCAAGGAAGCACACGCAGCTCTGGGTTTGGAAAATGTCAGTGCTTGGATGGGCCAGGAATCCACGTTCCTCTCACTCATCAAGAAATCTGGCAGAGGTCACACTCAACCGGGGTGCTGTGGGTACCCCACCCAGACTCCCTTTCCCTGGTCAGTGTACCCACGAATCCCCTGGCTGCAGGTGTGATGACTGGGAATGCTCCCAGTTGCCCCTTCTGCGAATTGCCCTTCGCTGAGGAGTGACTGGCTGATAGGGTGATATGGTTTGGCTGTGTCCCCACCCAAATCTCATCTTGAATTGTAACTCTTACAATTCCCATGTGTCGCGGGAGGACCCTGGTGGGAGGTGATTGAATTACGCAGGCAGGTCTTTCCTGCACTGTTCTCATGATAGTGAATCAGTCTCACAAGATCTGATGGTTTTAAAAAGGGGTTTCCCTGCACAAGCTCTCTTTTCTTGTCTGCCACCATGTGAGACATGCCTTTCACCTTCCACCATGATTGTGAGGCCTCCCCAGCCATGTAACTGTAAGTCCAATAAACCTCTTTCTTTTGTAAATTGCCCAGTCTAGAATATGTCTTTATCAGCAGCGTGAAAACGGACGAATACCCAGGGGGACATATAAGGCAGCCTCCTTGTCTCCTGGTGCACAGCCCAGGGTTAGTTTATGTTGCAGAGCCCCCTTGGTCAGGCCCCTCTAGACTCTACCTGGGATCCATTCTTGCTCTATTTCCATCCTCTCCTGTTTTCCTACCTCCCTTATGTGTCTCTCCCAGGAGCCCCATCGATAAATGACCTATAACTAGATCACTGTCTCAGGATCTGCTTTTGTGGAACCCAACCCAAGAGAGAGGGACAGACCTGCATGCAGAGAGGGACATTAACTTGTATAGTCAGGAACCGTAGGGTAGCATGGGTTCACAGAGGAAGAAGCACCTGGGTTCCTGGGCTTGGGGAAAGGGATCAGAGGGTGTTTCACGAAACAGGCAACACTAGAGTCCACCACATGGGGAGAAAGCACCCTGGGTGGTGGGTAGGGCATGTGCATGGCCTGGAGGCAGGAGAGAGCCTGGTATGTTTGGGGAACCTGCAGAGCTCTGGGTAGCCCAGGCTCCGAGAGAGGTTGGCAGAGGTTGACGAGAGGGGCCTTGAATACCCCAGTGAAGAATCTGGACTTTACAGCTGGGAAACAAGGTGTACAGAACTGTCAGGAAAAACATCCTGTGGCTGCAGCTGTGTGGAGCAGACACGGGAGGTGGGGTGCCAGTGGGGTAGCTCTGGCAGCTGTCAGCCACCAGGCTAACAGGCACCGAGAGATGGGGAACAGGGTGAGATTCTAAAGGCTTTCAGGACAAAGGACTGAAAGGCCTTGGTGGCTAATTTGGGGACTCTGGGTATGGGAAGGAGTCTGGAAGGCACCACAAAGGGGGAGACAAAAAGTCAGGGCTGAGGCAGGGTTGAAGGAGCTGTACAGGGCAGGGGTCCGCATTCCGTGTCCACCACAGCTAGAGCCAGCCTGAGCCTCCAGCTGGAAGGTCTGGACACTGACCAGATATGTGGCACAGCTGGCCCGACCCCAGTAGGACCTGGGGCTGCCCCTCACTGGAGGGGCTGGCCTCCAGGCCTGATTAGGACAGGGATGGGGAGAGGCTGGGGGCGGGGGAGTGAAGTGGAGTGCAGAGCTGCTCAGGCACCAATGCGGGGGTGTGGTTGCAAGGCCCTGGGAAGGGCTCTCCGTCAGCTCTTCTCTAACTCTTCTATTCATGGTCACCAGAGTAAAAACTACAGAAGATTACCCGCTGGTGATGGGGGAGGCCGACTTGCAATGCAGAGCGGGTGCAGAGAGGCCAAAACGAGCAGGGGAGGGGGCTACTCTCCATGGGAGGAAGGAAGGGGAGGTTGTTGCCATGGAAGACTCATACTTGGACAGGCAGAACCTGACCTTCACCCAGACACTGTCCTTATCTCAGACCTGCTCTGCCTTAATTCCTTAATTTGCTGGGACATTTGCTGGGCATCCGGTGCTGGAAGCACAGATAGATCGGCTCCAGGCTCTGTGCTCAAGGCACCCAGAGAGGCAGAGGTGGACGAGAGTTAGAGAAGCCCCAGGAGGGGCCAGAAAGGGGCTTGGGGAGGTGAGAGGGGAAGGAGCATCCATGGTGGGAGGCACGTGCTCCAATCAGACAGGGGTTACTTAGTAGGGGACATGGCTGGAAGGGAGAGGGTTGCATGCAGGCTGAGGACTTGAAGAGGCTGGGGGGGTGGTACATGGAGACGCTTGGCCTTCAGCCCCTTGAATCCACTCCAGACCACTTCCTAGTGCCACTGCCATTTTCTGTTTCTGAGTCAAGCTCCAATCCAGACTGGTAGTCCTGGATGCAGGGGCCATCTCCTGCCCAAGTTGGCTGAATGGATGCACCGTGGGTGTTAATTGGGTCATTCTGTAGCCATGAGGAGATGGCACTAGGCAGGCTGGCACTAGGATCCAGGCAAGAGATGCCAGAGATGAGAGAGGGTGGGCATTTTGGAGAGAGAGCCACCAGGCTTCAATAAGCTGGCTGGAGAAGGGTCAGGTCTAAGGTCAGCGTCGGTGGGGCCCCAGGATTCTGTCTTATGCTTAGGGCTAGATATATATTTGGCATCTATTCAAAAGGGCTCCCTAGGCTGGGCACGGTGGCTCACGCCTGTAATTCCAGCACTTTGGGAGGCCGAGGCGGGTGGATCACGAGGTCAGGAGATCAAGACCATCCTGGCTAACACGGTGAAACCCCGTCTCTACTAAAATACAAAAACTTAGCTGGGCGTGGTGGCGGGCGCCTGTAGTCCCAGCTACTCGGGAGGCTGAGGCAGGAGAATGGCGTGAACCTAGGAGGCGGAGCTTGCAGTGAGCCGAGACCACACCACTGCACTCCAGCTGGGTGACAGAGCAAGACTCCTCAAAAAAAAAAAAAAAAAAAAAGGGCTCCCTGCCAGGGCCTGATCCTCTGACACCCCTTTCTCCTCCAGAACAGCCCAGCCTTCTCCTTTTGCCCGGGTCCCACCCACCTGTCCTCGCCACCACCATGTGACCTTTGAGGCCTTCCCCAGTTGAGTCTTTGCAGCCGGGAATCCCACATTCCTGGCTATGCTGGTGTTGGCCAGCGGCCCCAGTTCCTTTGGGGAAGAGCGGACAGGAGGCTCCCACGGGTGGGACTGTATCCTTTCCTTCCCTCCCTTGCCCCAGGAGCTGCACTGGGATTAGGGTATCTTCCTCTCTGGCCATATCCCCACAGTCCCACCTCCAGTCACAGTCTCCCCTCCCCTCCCTCTCCCTCCCTCTCTCCATCCTCCTCCTGTGTCTCTGGCCTCATGAAAAGGCCCATCATCCCCCTAGCTACCCACCATGGAGTGGGTGGTTGGTAGTGCCAGTTAGGTGGCAGTGCTGGTGCCTGAGCCAGGGTGAAGGCTGGAACCATGTTGGTGAGGATGGAAGGGAGCAGCTGAAAGCATCCAGGCAATGAGGCCTTTCGACTTTTGAGGGGCTCCTGGATGACTACAGGCTTCTGGCTTGGGGGGCCTTTTGCTGAGACAAGGACAGAGGGGCACACCAGTTTGGAGGGAAGCCATACTGAATTGGAGGTGCCTTCAGGTACCCCGGGGGAGAAGGCTGGAGGGCAGCAGGGTATACACACTGTTAAGGTGTCCCATTTGTTGGCTGCCCCTTTGAAGCTGGGGGCAGGGTGGGGACGTGCTGTAGTGCAAGGTCAGAGGTCCACCCTATCCCACTGCTGTCCAGGGCTCCTGTTACAGCCACAGAGAAGTGGCTGACTGGCTGTCCTGGTGCCCGCTCCTCCCAGATAGCTGATGAAGGCACTTGGTCAGAGAACACGGCTGGCTGAGGCCACAGTCCCTCTGCTGCCCCGAGGCCATCCTTCCCTGTTCCACGGGCCTGGCACTTCCCAGGTGGCTGCCGCACCACGAATCACCCTTCCAGCTTTGGGTCCCTCGTGTGTTTTTCGTCCTTCCCCCCATGCCTAGCCTCACTTCTCACCATCTCCTTTCCAGGGGCCCTCCCTTTCTCCTCCCTCAAACCTCATTCTTCTCCTTTTCCCATATCAGGAAAAGCTTTGATTGCCTATTATAGCCGAAGCCCAAATTGTCACCAGGAGAGAAACTGGTTTCCCCTACCTTGAGAGCCTGACCTTAGACACTCAAGTGTGCCAGTCAGGGCAACATTCCTGGGAAGAGAGGGGAGGAGTCTAGGTTCCAACCAGGCGAGGGTCACCCTCCCCAGAAGAACGGGTCAAATGACTCCTAATACAAGGGAAAATAGAGACAACCCCCAAAAAAGTCTTACAACAAAACCAGCTAATGTTCAAAACCTGCCCCGTCTCATTTCTTTGAAATTGAAGAGAATTTAACTCATCAGAAAAAATAAAGGCTATGGGAATGAAGAGATCTCCAAAGGAGTTTGTAGGCTGGGCACAGTGGCTCACATCTGTAACATGGTGAAAGCCTCTCTCTACTAAAAATACAAAAATTAGCCAGGTGTGGTGGCATGTGCCTGTAATCCCAGCTACTCAGGAGGCCGAGGCAGGAGAATCGCTTGAACCTGAGAGGCGGAGGTTGTGGTGAGCCAAGATTGTTCCACTGCACCCCAGCCTGGGCAACAGAGTGAGACTCTGTCTCAAAAAACAAACAAAGGAGTTTGTGTGGTGTAAGAAGAAAACTGGGGACAATTAGGGTGAAAACTAAGGAAAATGAGTCAGTGAAGGAGATCAGAAAGAAGTGGTCAGAGGAGCTGGAGGAGGGGTGGGAGAGGAGGGGAGAGAGAGAGGGAGAAAGATGGGGGGAGACAGAGACAGAGAGAGAGACACCAGCCAAGATAAGAGAGCAAGAGATGGAGGAGTTTCCAAGAGACTGAGAGAAGCTGCAGGTGAAGAGTTGGAGTTCACAACCCAGAGGGAAGGTGATGGTGCCCTCTGCCTGGACCAAGTTGGGTGGAAGCAGGGTGGGAGGTGAGGGAGTCATGGAGTGCAGGCAGTGACTGTGGGGAGGGGGCAGGAAGAAGTCTAAGGCGGCTGAAGGAAAATGAGTGAGCCCAGGGAAGGGTACGGTGCTGAGCTGGAAGAGCTGAGATGTTTCTAGGCAAAGGGGAGGGAGCCAGAGAGAGGAAAGCAAGGCCCCTAGCGGGCAGGACCCAGGCTGGAGGGAAGAGGGGCAGGAGAAGGAGGAGGCGGCAGGCAGGCTGGGAGGCAGAGCACCTGCAGGTGTGGCGGGGACTGACGGGGTGGCAGGAAGCAGAAATGGCCTCTGCTTATTGGTCTGAATGGGAAGTGAGGTTTTCTCCTGAGATCTGGAGAGAGGATGGAGGGATATTTAGATGAGGCTGAGGAGAAGTGAAGGTTTGAGGACAGGCTTGACCATAGCCTCTCTGGTGACTGCCCCTTGGCCACAGCCCCCGGCAGTTTGAGGGCGGGGCCAAAATGTTGCCTACAGGGGTGGGTCCAGGGCTGTAAGGGTGGATCTAGGGAGGTAGAGGAAACCTGGGGGGAGTAAGGATTGCTGCTCCCCAACCAGTTTCCTAGGGAAAGCCAAATTTAGAATCAACAGAAACGTGGCTGGGCATGGTGGCTCACGCCTGTAATCCAGCACTTTGGGAGGCTGAGGCAGGTGGATCACTTGAGGCCAGGAGTTCAAGACCAGCCTGGCCAACATGGCGAAACCCCGTCTCTACCAATCAAATACAACATATTAGCCAGGCATGGTAGCACGTGTCTGTAATCCCAGCTACTCAGGAGGCAGAGGCATGAGAATTGCTTGAACCTGGGAGGCAGAGGTTGCGGTGAGCCGAGATCGCACCACGGCACTCCAGCCTGGGTGACAGAGTGAGAGACTGTCTTGAAAAAACAAACAAAAAAATCAACAGAAACCTGGCAGGGCCTTCAGAATTGTAAAATGTGACTATTTGCTTTGTAGCAATATAAAAAAAAATCACATTTTCACTGAGAAAGAAGAACAAATGAAGAAAACCGAATGTCTGGGGACAAACTGATGCTGATATTTCTCTGCCTTGCTGGTGTCCACCTGCCCACCTGCCTGGCTTGTTTATCGCTGTGCTTACAGATATTTCCTACTCTTTACTTCTTGACATCTTGACCAAGGTCACTGTGATGAGTGAAGACACAGTCTGTTGTCATTTTCCAGCAAGAACTCACCCAAGGAGTTAAGTGATGGCCCAGAGTTTTCCAGAATCATTAGCACCTGGCACTAAAATAGAGGCAGAGAGTGAATGATCCTGTTCCAAGACAAGTGTCTCTTGTCGTGTGAAGATAAATGCTGGTTGATATCGCCCATTAGGCCGGGTGCAGTGGCTCACGCCTGTAATCCTAGCACTTTGGGAGGCCGAGACAGGTGGATCACCTGAGGTCAGGAGTTTGAGACCTGCCTTGCCAACATGGTGAAACCCTGTCTCTACTAAAAATACAAAAGTTAGCTGGGCATGGTGGTGCACACCTGTAGTCCTAGCTACTCAGGCGGCTGAGGCAGGAGAATTGCTTAACCCGGGAGATGGAGGTTGCAGTGAGCTGACATTGCACCACTGCACTCCAGCCTGAGAGACAGAGCAAGACTCCATCTCAAAAAAAAAAAAAAAAAAATTGTAGGAAAAGAGACCTTTAGATCAATGAAGATAAGTGGTGCTCTTTGCAAAAGTGTACAAATTCTAAATGGAATTGCTGGGAAAAATAAACACTGAAACATTACAGGGTTTTATATCTATCAATGTATTCCCAGCTTAAAAAAAAAAAAAAAAGTCCTTGGACCCTAGTGTTGGGTCCACAGAGATTCAATATGTTATGGCTCCCCTTTTGTGTGGTGTGTGTTCAGAAGTTTCCATAATTGGCCAGCCTGTAATCCCAGCACTTTGGGAGACTGAGGCAGGCCGATCACTTGAAGTCAGGAGTTCAAGACCAGCCTGGCCAACATGGTGAAAACCTCTCTCTCTATATATATACATACATATATATATATATATTAAATATATATAATATATATATAATGGTTCCATAATAAAGTCTTAACTTTTTTTAAAAAGATGGAACAATTGACAATAGACACCTGTCATTCCTCTTGTTCCCTTCTTATTTTGGAAGCTCTGCTAGATGCTGCTGTCCGCAAGTACTGACCTTGCCTTTTCTGATTTTCATTAAAAAGAAACTCATGGCGGCCGGGCGCGGTGGCTCAAGCCTGTAATCCCAGCATTTGGGAGGCCGAAATGGGCGGATTACGAGGTCAGGAGATCGAGACCATCCTGGCTAACCCGGTGAAACCCCGTCTCTACTAAAAAATACAAAAAACTAGCCAGACGAGGTGGTGGGCGCCTGTAGTCCCAGCTACTCGGGAGGCTGAGGCAGGAGAATGGCCTGAACCCGGGAGGCGGAGCTTGCAGTGAGCTGAGACCCGGCCACTGCACTCCAGCCTGGGCAACAGAGCGAGACTCCATCTCAAAAAAAAAAAAAAAAAAAGAAACTCATGGCAACTAGGTACCAATTAATTCCTCTCACTGGAGAGCTCTTGTCCCTGTTTCTCCTCCCCCAGACAATAGGAGATATGTAAAATGCCTTTTCAGGCTCCCTTTCCCCTCCTCAATGCCTACATTTTGCCATCATTCAGCACTTTCCCTTTAGGTTAGCAATACATGTTATTGCATCTCTCTTCTGTTTAAAAGAATATACTTAGCCCTTACATTACAAATTCTGTCCTATCATTATTTATTCGAAGGTAATTGTACATGATTTGGTCGGCTCATGGCTCACCACGGGTTCCTCTTTTCTTCATCTCCTTGTCTTCAATCTGATTCATCTATTTCCTGATTAGATTCCTTTCTATGGCATTTTCCCCATATGGGAGAATTACGTGGACCTTTGCATTTTTTCCATCCTGGGAAGGTGAATGGCAACCTGGTTGGTTTAGGATGCTTTTCTCTCAATGGTCTGTGGAGGCGATTCATATTGGTTTCTAGCTTGCAAATAAGATGTATGATTTCAGTCTGATTCTTTTCTTTCTATGCAACTTATTTTCTCATTAGGGAAGCTTGTCTGAGTTTTCTCTTTAATCGTGGAATTCGGGAAACTTACCAGGCTATGCCTCGATGTGTGCCTTTTTTCCATCATTCCTGCCTGGAACTCAATGAGCCTTTCAATCTTCAAACCACGGAAAATTTTCTTTCTCATTTAAAAATGATTGCTTCTCCTCTATTTCTTCTTTTTCTTTCTGAGATTTTTATTCTTATTTTCATTATTCACCTATTACAACTCCTGGATCTCTCTCCTCTGAGGCGTTTTTAGACTTTTACTTTGGGTTTTGTGTTATCTCTTCCATGTGGTTTCCCAGGTCTCCATCCTCCCCTCCAAGTCATTTTAAATTGAAAACGACGCTTCCTCGTTTAGGAAAGTATTTGATTTCGCCTTTGCCTATTTTATTTTATTTTTGAGATGGGGTTTCGTTCTTTTACCCAGGTTGGAGTGCAGTGGCATGATCTCGGCTCACTGCAACCTCCGCCTTTCAGTTTCAAGCAATTCTCTTGCCTCAGCCTCCTGAGTAGCTGGGATTACAGACACCTGCCACCACACCTGGCTAATTTTTGTATTTTTTAGTATTGATGGGGTTTCACTATGTTGGCCAGGTTGGTCTCGAACTCCTTGTGATCTGCCTGCCTCAGCCTCTCAATGCTTTTGGTTTTTTATTTTATTTATTTATTTATTTATTTTTGAGACGGAGTCTTGCTCTGCCACCCAGGCTGGAGTGCAGTGGCCGGATCTCAGCTCACTGCAAGCTCCGCCTCCCGGGTTTACGCCATTCTCCTGCCTCAGCCTCCCGAGTCGCTGGGACTACAGGCGCCCGCCTCGTCGCCCGGCTAGTTTTTTGTATTTTTAAGTAGAGACAGGGTTTCACCGTATTAGCCAGGATGGTCTCGATCTTCTGACCTCGTGATCCGCCCGTCTCGGCCTCCCAAAGTGCTGGGATTACAGGCTTGAGCCACCGCGCCCGGCCTGCTTTTGGTTTTTTAAAATGTGAGCTTATGGTTTTGTTTGCTTTTCCTGTTGTGCAGGTTGTGGTTGGCCTCCTCTTGCCATGCTGAGAGAATTGCAGGCTCTTCCTTCCTGGCTGCTGGATTCCCTCAGGTGCCGACTGTCTTTCTGCCTTCTTGCAGCCCTAATCACCTCCAAGGCTCAGATCCAGCTGACAAATTGGCTGCACCTCTCTGTGTCCCAGGAGAGAGCTCTCTGCTCATTCTGCTGTTCTGCATCCCCGTCTCCCAGCCTCGGGGCAGGGAGGGATTCTGCAGGGCCTCCCAGGACCACCCAAAGCTGCTGGCTCTGCCTCTCTTGTGCATGCCTGCTCCAAGTTCGCTCTTGGAGCCTTGGAGGTCCCGTTCTTACCCAGGGCTCTCTCTGCTGCGGGTCCCTACTGTCTGCCCCAGAGGGAGACTAAGTCCTAAGCCAGCCCTATCAGGACAAAGCCCCTGTCCAACCCACTATGCCTGGCTGCTGGCTGACCCAGGAGCTCTGCTGCGGGAGCCCATTGGAGATTGGAAAGGAGGGCAGCAGGGTGGTCAGGCTGCCTACACCCTGGAGGTTTAATTAAAGAGAAGTTCTTGGGTTTCATGATATTGAAGAGATGACTGGGATCAATTACCTTGCAAAAGTATACTTATACTTGCAAAAGTATATCAGAAAAAAATAAAAATAAAAAGCAAAATGGAATGGATTTGAATAAAATCAGGTTTTTGTTTTTTTTTAATTTACTAGGTCTATGAAGATGCATCTAGCATGCATAGAAAATTGAGTGACATTGAAGGAGTTCTGAGGAATTCTGCACATCTTTTGGTTCTGGTAATTATAGCATTTTGTGAGGAAAAGAATAAACCTTAAATGCTCTCAGTTCTCTCCTTGGCAGAATACTGTGTACCCACCAAAAGAGTTTTCCAAACCTTTGAACGTGGGTGAAGATGAAGTGTGCAGGGAGCAGGGTGATTTCTTTTTCTTTTCTTTTTTTTTTTTTTGAGACAGAGTCTCACTCTGTCGCCCAGGCTGGAGTGCAGTGGTGCGATCTTGGCTCACTGCAAGCTCCGCCTCCCAGGTTCATGCCATTCTCCTGCCTCAGCCTCCCGAGTAGCTGGGACTACAGGCGCTTACCACCATGACCGGCTAACATTTTGTATTTTTAGTAGAGACAGAGTTTCACCGTGTTAGCCAGGTTGGTCTCGATCTCCTGACCCCGTGATCCACCCACCTTGGCCTCCCAAAGTGCTGGGATTACAGGCATGAGCCACCATGCCTGGCCGATTTCTTGAAAACACTTTGGACTGGGCCTCACGGTCCATCTTCAGCTGTGGCTGAAGAACTTTCGTATACCATTAGACCACAGGAAGTTGTAACAAATGACTCTACAGCTCTTGCAGGTGATCGAAGTATACAATTGCTATCATTGATTCCAACTTTGATTTTGTCTTTTGTTTTACTTTTTTTTTAAACACATGATAAGTGTCCCAGGATTTTTTTCTAAAGAGCTTCAAAGTGAAACTGTAGACATTTTCTTTGCCTTTAAAAGCCAAAAAAGATCATCATCTGAGAGAAATTATGAGCCTTTTAAGGCCACTTGGGACATAGTGGATAAGTTATGCCAAAAACCAATTCCTCCAATTCCTAAGGACTTCAAAGTTGAAAAATATTTCCTTCAGAAGAAAAGAACTTCTGAGATAAAACAAATGATAGCAATTCCAATTATGCATTTTTCCTACTTTCTCATAAGAAAAGTATTAAATGGATGTCTCTATGAAGGATTGGTTCCTAGATTACATTTAAGTTTACGGTTCCATAGAAATGATCATATTGAAGTGAAGCAAATTTCTGAGCAGTCCCGTTCAGTTGAGATTAAATAACACATAGAAATAGCCAAACACGTGCAAAGTGTGTGCCGCCTGGAAGCGCCCTAAATCCCACAGCTCAGACTGTGCTTTATGAAACTCCAAAAAGATCACTTCTGCGACGATTGTATCAATTTAATTGATCTTGGCAGCCTGCTGATTTGACACTGTCTTCACCACACTGCTCTTTAGTCTCAGCGATTACAATAGCATGCAGAAAACTCATTTTCTTTTTTTTTTTTGTAAAATATTTTGTTTATTTTTATTTATTCATTTTTGTGCACATTTTGTTTTCATAAAAAGGTTCTATTCAGATGTAAATCAAAACCTCAGCACACCAACATGGCACAAGTACACATATGTAACAAACCTGCACGTTATGCACATGTACCCTAGAACTTAAAGTATAATAAAAACATAAATAAAAAAAAGAAAGCTCATTTTCTACTCTTAGTGGCTTAGAAACCACTCTGTCCAGTTAGTGGCTCTGTCCAGTTAGAGGTTCTGGCCCCAACAGCTGCAGAGTGAGACAAACCATATCGAATGTTTCCTGAGTCTTTCCTTTTCCACCCTGATATGGTTTGGCTGTGTCTCCACCCAAATCTCATCCTGAGTTGTAGCTCCCAGGAGGGACAGGGTTGGGAGGGACTGGGTAGGAGACAATTGAAACATGGGAGCGGGTTCCCCCATACTGTTCTTGTGGTAGTGAGTAAGTCTCATGAGATCTGATGGTTTTTGTTTTTGTTTTTTGTTTTTTTTGAGATAGAGTTCACTCTCTGGCCCAGGCTGGAGTGCATTGGTGCCATCTCGGCTCACTACAACCTCTGCCTCCCAGGTTCAAGTGATTCTCCTGCCTCAGCTTCCTGAGTAGCTGGGACCACAGGCATGCACCACCACACCTGGCTAATTTTTGTGTTTTTAGTAGAGACGGGGTGTCACCATGTTGGCCAGGCTGGTCTTGAACTCCTGACCTCGTGATCTGCCTGCCTCGGCCTCCCAAAGTGCTAAGATTACAGGCATGAGCCACCACATCCAGCCAAGATCTGATGGTTTTATAAGGGGAAACCCCTTTCTCTTGGTTCTCATTCTCTCTCTTGCTTGCCACCATATAAGACATGCCTTTTGCCTTCTGTCATGATTATGAGGCCTCCCCAGCCACATGGAACTGTGAGTCCATTAAACCTCTTTTTCTTGTTAATTACCTAGTCTCAGGTATGCCTTTATCAGCAGCGTGAAAAGGGACTAATACACACCCTGAACTCATTCATTCGTTCAGTCTTCAAGCAACCCTGCAGGAAGAAATCACTAGTCCCATTTGCTGTAGGAGGAAAGTAGGGGTCAGAGATGTTAAGTGACCTGCCCAAGGTTACACAGCAAGTAAAAGTCAAACCTAGCCTGATTCCCAAGCCAGTGTAATCACTGTGTTCTGTTTGCAGCCAAACGGGTGAAGATCTGAGGCTCCTGTGACATAATGGATCATCTATATTTGCTGAGATAAAAATGATGTGCTATTACTTTATTTATTTATTTATTTTTTTGTTGAGACAGAGTCTCGCTCTGTCGCCCAGACTGGAGTGCAGTGGCGCGATCTCAGCTCACTGCAAGCTCTGCCTCCCGGGTTTACGCCATTCTCCTGACTCAGCCTCCCGAGTAGCTGGGACTACAGGCGCCCGCCACCTCGCCTGGCTAGTTTTTTTTTTTTTTTTTTTTTTTAGTAGAGACGGGGTTTCACCGTGTTAGCCAGGATGGTCTCGATCTCCTGACCTCGTGATCCGCCCGTCTCGGCCTCCCAAAGTGCTGGGATTACAGGCTTGAGCCACCGCGCCCGGCCTGTGCTATTACTTTAATCTCATCTGTAAGAACTGTTCATTCCTGGAGTTATGATGTCTTTTATCAGGACATCCACGTATGGTTCTGAAGCTCCTGCTGAATAGAGTGGGTCATGGAATGTCTGGTTTGTTGCTGAGGTGGCATAAAGGGCATACACTGAAGTGAAATGCTGCCAAACCATTCCTCTGTTCTTAAAAAATAAAAACTTTGGGCCGGGCGCGGTGGCTCAAGCCTGTAATCCCAGCACTTTGGGAGGCCGAGACGGGCGGATCACGAGGTCAGGAGATCGAGACTATCCTGGCTAATACGGTGAAACCCCATCTCTACTAAAAAATACAAAAAACTAGCCGGGCGACGAGGCGGGCGCCTGTAGTCCCAGCTACTCGGGAGGCTGAGACAGGAGAATGGCGTGAACCCGGGAGGCGGAGCTTGCAGTGAGCTGAGAGCCGGCCACTGCACTCCAGCCTGGGCGGCAGAGCAAGACTCCGTCTCAAAAAAAAAAAAAAAAAAAAAAAAAAAAAACTTTGTCTGGCTAAACAAACTGTGGAGTATTAATATAATGGAATACTACTAAGCAATGAAAAGGAACAAGGTACTGATTCATGTAGCAACATGGATGAATCTCAGTCTTACACTGGGCCAAATAAAAAGCCTGACATGAAAGAGCACAGAGCAAATGACTTTAGATGAAATTCTAGAAAAGACAAAACTGAGTGTATTATTGTGCTAGGGCTACCAATGACAAAGTACCAGAGACGGAGTGGCTTAAACAGCAGAACTTTGTTTCCTCACAGTTCTGGAGGCCAGAAGCCTCTATCAAGGTGTCGGCAGGGGTGGTTTCTTCTTAGGCCCCTCTCCTTGGCTTGTAAATGGCGGTTTTCTCCCAGTGTTTTCATGTGGTTGTCCCTCTGTGTGTATCTGTGTCCTAATTTCCTCTTCTTATAAGGACACCAGACATAATGGATTACGTTCCACCCTACGGACCTCATTTTAATGTAATCATCGCTTTAAAGACCCAACCTCCAAATACAGTCACAGTTTGCAATACTAGGGATTAGGACTTTAACATGTGGATTTTGGGAGAACACAATTAGCCCACAACACCTAGACTACGGTGAAAATAACCAGAATAGTGGTTGCCTCTGGGAGGAGTGTGGGTTAGGGATATACTAGGAAGGGGTTTGGGGGACTTTCTGGGGTTGATGGAAAACTGGATTTGGTGATAGGGTTTGGGTTATACAAATATCTACATTTGTTGGCCAGGCACGATGGCTCACGCCTGTAATCCCAGCACTTTGGGAGGCTGAGGTGGGTGGATCATGAGGTCCAGAGATCGAGACCATCCTGGCCAACATGGTGAAACCGCGTCTCTACTAAGACTACAAAAATTAGCTGGGCATGGTGGCACACGCCAGTAGTCACAGCTACTCGGGAGGCTAAGGCAGTAGAATTACTGGAACCCAGGAGGCAGAGGTTACAGTGAGCTGAGATTGCGCCACTGCACTCCAGCCTGACGACACAGCAAGACTCTGTCTCAAAAAAAAAAAAAAAAGAAGTATCTACATTTGTCAAACTCACTGGAATAAAACATGTAGTCCATATTGTACATGGAATAGTATAATTTGTGCATTTAATTGTCTGTTAATTTTGCCTTAAGGAAAACCAGAAACAAATATTGAACTCTAGTTAATAATATGCATGCATACTGTTAAGGGATAAAGTGTACTGCTGTCTGCAAATAGCTTTTGAACTGATGGCTGGGTCTACAGATGAATAGATACTTGAAAACGCAAATATAACAACCTACCAACAATTGCAGACTTTAGATGGTGGATTCACTGTACAATTATTATTATTATTATTATTATTATTGAGATGGAGTCTTGCTTTGTCACCCAGGCTAGAGTGCAGTGGTGTGATCTAGGTTCACTGCAGCTTCTGCCTCCCAGGTTCAAGTGATTCTCCTGCCTCAGGCTCCTGAGTAGCTGGGATTACAGGTGCCCACCACCATGCCTGGCTAATTTTTGTATGTTTTTAGTAGAGACGTGGTTTCGCCATGCTGGCCAGGCTGGTCTCAAACTCCTGGCCTCAAGTGATCCACCTGCCTCGGCCTCCCAAAGTGTTGGGATTACAAGTGTGAGCCACTGAGCCCAGCCCTTTCTTTTCTTTTTATTTCTTTCTTTCTTTTCTTTTCTTTTCTTTTCTTTCTTTCTTTCTTTCTTTTTCTTTCCTTCCTTCCTTCCTTCCCTCCCTCCCTCCCTCCCTCCCTCTTTCTTTCTTTCCTTCCTTCCTTCCTTCCTTCTTCCTTCCTTCTTCTTTCTTTCTTTCTTTTTTTGACAGGGTCTTGCTGTGTTGCCCAGACTGGAGGGTAGTGTTGTCATCTCAGCTTACTGCAACCTCCGTCTTCTGGGCTCAAGCGATCCTCCCACTTCAGCCTCAAGAGTAGCTGGGACTACAGGCGTGTGACACCACACCCAGCTAATTTTTGTATTGTTTTATACGAACTGGGTCTCACCATGTTACAGAGGCTGGTCTCGAACTCCTGGACTCAAGCGATCAGCCTGCCTCAGCCTCCCAAAGTGCTGGGATTACAGGCATGAGCCACTGTGCCTGGCCTCATTGTATAATTCTTTCAACTTTTCTGTATGTTTGAAATTTTTCGTCATAAAATGTTGGGGGGGATAAAATTTCCATTTGAAAATATTAGCTAGATGTTTCTCATAAAATCTTTCTTCATTGCTAGATCAAGGTTGCCACAAGCCTATGCCCAAGTCATTTGTCCTTGTGTCCCCCACCAATGTGCCCAGGAAGAAAGAGTAGGGAGACAATTCAGAAAGAGGCCTGAGGGTGCTAGGGAGTTCTAGGGACTAGCTAAGGCGTTTGGGCTCTGTGTTTGAGGAAACTGAGGCTCAGGCTGTTTAGCGTTGCTGTTTAGAATCCAGGGAAGTCCATGATGTTCTTTCTTAAGCTATGTTGGAGTGCTTAGGTTCAGTGGAGAAGTTGGGCATGACCATATGAATGATACGCAGTTGACGGCACATAGTAGGCACACAAGTGTTTGCTGAATGAATATTTACATGAAATTGGAAAGGAGCCTTTCGAAGATGGAGCCAGCAGGAGACAGTGAAGTTGCCTGTGGGGGCAGGGAGGAGTCTGTCTCTGTCTGTGCCCCAGCCCACCTCTGGTCTGGCCTGAGATACCTTGAAAAGTGGGCCCAGGAGAGGCCCCTGGGTCCCTGGGTTCCTGGACAGCCAGGGTGAGGGCGCTTTGCCACATTCTTAGGAGAGAGCACATCCAAAACAATTTCTTTTTCTAAAAACTCATTGCTAACGGATTCCAGATGTCCATTTGTTATATAATGGGGTTTGTTTTAATAGCGTCAACTTCCAGATGTGCAGCCTGGAATCAAGAAGCCCATTGGCCCCCTGAGGACACTGTGAGCCAAGCTGAGAGCTGCCTGGGGGAGAGACATGGACGTGCAGAATCAGGGATGGGAGAGGAGCCAGGGTGCCTTCTCGCTGCCCACTGGGCGCTCACCTGCCCTGCAGCTGTCCCTGGACTGAAAGGCAGGGAGGGTGTTCCCGCTCCCTTTTTTCCAGCCCTGACTCTGAGCAGGGGCTCCCAGGGGACAATCATAGACAGGCAGCTTGGGGAGGGTCTGCTTTGGAATCCGGTTCAAGCAGGCCTAGCTGGATGAGCCTGGAGAAGTCCCTTGGCCTCCCTGTCTTTGAATGGAAAATAGAATAACGCCATTCTGCCCACAGAGGTCATTGTGCAAAATGAAATGCAGTAAGTAGCACAGCGTGGGGCTCAGAAAGCCTTGGCTTTCCCTTTGGGCAGAGTGGAGAGAACAGGGGCCCAAGGAACCAAGCATCCTCCCCTACTCCTCTCAGCAACACGGGTGCCCCTGGGCAGCACGGGCTGCCTTTTCCCTGGAACACTGGAAAAGAGCCAAGGTGGGGAGCTCACCACCTCCCCCAGCGGCTCGTTCCATGGCCCTGCAGCTCCAACGGATAGAACATTCTTCCGTTCACTGAGCCAAAGACGGCCTCTGTGTGACCCCCAACTGGTCTGAGTTCTGCTCTCTGGAGCTCTGCTGAGCAGACCACACCCTCTTTCACCTGATACCCTCGAGTATGGAAAGACAGAGACCAAGTCTCCCGACCCTTTTCCTAGTAGGCAGCTGCAGTTATGACATCAGATGGACAAAGATTAAGATGCTCTAAGGAGAGGTGTTCCAAATCCCAAACAAGAAAAGTCACAATGTCTGGGGGAATGACTGTGGTTCTCCCTGTGTACATGTTAATAGAATCGGTATGCCTTCACTCCAATTCAAAGAGAATTGGGAGGCCGAGGAGGATCACTTGAGCCCTGGAGTTTGAGATCAGCCTGAGCAACATAGAGAGATCCTGTCTCTACTAAAAATAAAAAAATTAACCAGGGGTGGTGGCATCTGTGGTCCCAGCTAACTGGGAGGCTGAGGTGGGAGGATCACTTGAGCTCAGGAGTTCGAGGCTGCAGTAAGCCATGATTGTGCCACTGCACTCCAACCTGGATGAAAGAGCACGATCTTGTCTCAAAAAGAAAAAAAGAAAAGTCACAATATCTGAATGCAGTCACAGGGGTGAGATGTCCACAAAGAGATAAACTCATCATCTTCTCCAAATGAATCTATATAAACAATGCCCTTCCAACAAATTTCCAATCAAATTGGCGGGGGTAGGGAGAGGGTGCAACATCAAGTAGAACATAAGTGTACAGTACTCACCGTATCTCTGCAGATGAAAAACATTAAGGCGTGACTTACCCTCCCAGATGTTAAAACACAGGTAACACTAGAATACCTTCAACATTATGGTACTTGTGCTGGCGCAGCAGAGAGGGAAATGGCACAGAAAATGGAAACATGAGCAGTAAACCCATCTCCAGATGAGAATGTGGAATGTGGCAAAGAAATGCGTGTCACACTAGGCTGGGTGCGGTGGCTCACACCTGTAATCCCAGCACTTTGGGAGGCTGAGACGGGCGGATCACGAGGTCAGGAGATCGAGACCATCCTGGCTAACACGGTGAAACCCCGTCTCTACTAAAAATACAAAAGATTAGCCGGGTGTGGTGGTGGGCGCCTGTAGTCCCAGCTACACAGGAGGCTGAGGCAGGAGAATGGCGTGAACCCAGGGGGCGAAGCTTGCAGTGAGCTAAGATCGACCACTGCACTCCAGCCTGGGCGACAGAGCAAGACTCCGTCTCAAAAAAAAAACAAAAACAAAAAGGAAATGCATGTCACACTAAAGTAAATAGGAAATTTCAACAGTGGTTACTTTTGGGGAGTGTGACTTGGCGTGGGACAGTAGCGAGTGAGAGGGAAGTGTTTATTTTTCATTTTGTATCTTTTAGAGTTGTTTTATTTTTCCAACCTTATATATGGTTTTTTTGGTTTGTTTGTTTTTTGTTTGTTTTTGAGACAGAGTCTTGCTTTGTTGCCCAGGCTGGAGTACTGTGGTGCAATCTTGGCTCACTGCAACCTCTGCCTCCTGGGTTCAAGGGATTCTCCTGCCTCAGCCTCCTGAGTAGCTGGGACTACAGGCACGCACCACCATGCCCAGCTAATTTTTTGTATTTTTAGTAGAAACGGGGTTTCACCATGTTAGCCAGGATGGTCTCGATCTCCTGACCTTGTGATCCGCCCGCCTCGGCCTCCCAAAGTGCTGGGATTACAGGTGTGAGCCACTGCGCCCTGCTGTATGTACTCTTTTTTTTTTTAAAAAAAAACAACAACATATATATACACACACACACATATACATATGTACACACATACATATATATATATATATTTGTTTGTTTGTTTGTTTTGAGACAGGGTCTCGCTCTGTTGCCCAGTCTGGGGTGCAGTGGCATGATCTCTGCTCACTGCAACCTCCTTCACCTGAGAAGCCAACATGTTTTTATGCCAAGATATGTTCCAGAGGTTTTGATTCTTTTTGGGTTTTCTCTTTTGAACATCTCTGCACTTAAGAGAAACCTAGTAAGTGTTGTAACACTAATAATAATAGGATATATAACAAACAATGAACAGTTATTGCCTCTACCTCAGGGAGGTGAAAGGGGAGGAGGGCTTTTACTTCCTAAGCCATTCATTTCCCCACTTCTCATCCCCTGCCTGCTCACTCCTCTTCTTTTTTCTGGATAGCAGGTATAACTTTAAAAATTGAGGAGAGGGGGGAATTGAACATTTGAAAAAAAAAAAAAAAACAGGGCAGAAATGATGGATTACTTAAGAAGTGGGACTGGACAACTGGCTAACAATTTGGAAAAAAGTTAGATTTCTACCTTAAACCCAAATAAACTGCAGATGGCTTAAAGATTTAAATGCTAGAAGGTAAACCATAAAAGAATCCAAAAACAGGCCGGGCGTGGTGGCTCAAGCCTGTAATCCCAGCACTTTGGGAGGCTGAGACGGGCGGATCACGAGGTCAGGAGATCGAGACCATCCTGGCTAACACAGTGAAACCTCGTCTCTACTAAAAATACAAAAAACTAGCCAGGCGAGGTGGCGGGCGCCTGTAGTCCCAGCTACTCGGGAGGCTGAGGCAGGAGAATGGCGTGAACCCGAGAGGCAGAGCTTGCAGTGAGCTGAGATCCAGCCACTGTACTCCAGCCCGGGCGACAGAGCCAGACTCCGTCTCAAAAAAACAAAAAAAAGAATCCAAAAACTTACACAACTTTAGGATAGGGGACAACTTCCTAAGAAGACATCATATGAACAGACTGACAGATTTCACGACATGATAATGGGAGGCTTCTTTCCATTAAAATATAATAAAATAAGGTCAAACTGTGAAAAAAAAAAAAAACGACAGACAATATTTAACAGAGGATCAAGCATTTTAATATAGAAAAAGCTCTTACAAGAATTCCTGCCTCATAATTGTTTCCCCTACGCTAAGAATGGAGGAGAATTTGACCACAGTGAAATCAGGGTTTCTAAGGGCAGGAGGAAGGTAGGAGGGGAAGGGCTGCACAGAGTTTTCAGGTTGGGGGTGGACAGCTCCAGGGCCAGGGTTGGGTGACCTCCATGTGGCAGGGGTTCCCCACTCTCCCTGGCATTCACAGTCTTATCTGGTGCTAGTCACTTCCTCAGCCAGCCTAGCCTCCCCGTCTGGGACATTTAACATTTTGCCATCTTCCTCACACATCAGGCATTTCCCTGTTTCCATGACTTTTGCAAATGCTGGTCCTTCTGCTTGGCTCACTCTCTTTCATCTCTACCTGAAAAAAATCCAACTGCTCCTTCAAGGCTCAGCTCAAATATCCCCTGTTCTGCAAAACTGTCTTTAATCCATCTGCCCCCGCTGCCCCCAAGGAACTCCCTTTGGGCTCCTATGGCAACTGCTCATTAGTCTATTCGGCACTTACTACACCGCATTGTCATTTTCTGCTCACTGGCTCACTCTAGGCAGGGGGCTCCGGGGACCCCTTTGCCCCTCTCCATATCCAGCAAAGAGCAAGTGTTCAATTAAAATTTCATGAACAAATGCATCGAACTGTTAGTAACAGACCAGGGCAATTGAACTGACACTAATTGAGCTTCAGGTTCAGTCCATCTCTTTTATATTTTTTGAGACAGGGTCTCTCTCAGTCACTCAGGCTTGAGTGCAGTGGCATGATCACGGCTCACTACAGCCTTGAACTCCTGGGCTCAAGCAATCTTCCCACCTCAGCCTCCTAAGTAGCTGAGACTACAGGTGTGTGCCACTGTGCCTGGCTAATTTTTTATTTTTTGTAGCGATGGGGCCTTGCTATGTTGTTAAGGCTGGTCTCAAGCTCCTGGCCTCAAGAGATCCTCCTGCCTCAGCCTCCCAAAGTAATGGGATTCTAGGCATGAGCCGCTGTGCATGGCTGATTTATTTCCTAAAACAGTATGCGTTTATTTAAAATAAGGGCAAGTTATTTAACGGCGATGCAATTAAGAGAAATAATTTTGTATAATTCAATTATGATGTAATAACTTATAATTGCATCATAGTTGAAAGATACCAAGTTATAGTAAGATCAGAAGACACGCTAAGGGACATTGGTACGTGAATGCACTTGAACTATTGAAAGCTGCTGTCAGACTCCACAGTGGCTTTCTTTCTTTCTTTATTTTTATTTTTTATTTATTTTTTTGAGACGGAGTCTCACTCTGTCGCTCAGGTTGGATGGAGTGCAGTGGTGCGATCTCAGCTCACTGCAAGCTCTGCCTCCCGGGTTCACGCCATTCTCCTGCCTCAGCCTCCCGAGTAGCTGGGACTATAGGCGCCCACCACCATGCCTGGCTCATTTTTTGTATTTTTAGTAGAGACGGGGTTTCACCATGTTATCCAGGATGGTCTCCATCTCCTGACCTCGTGATCCACCCATCTTGGCCTCCCAAAGTGCTGGGATTACAGGCGTGAACCACTGCACCTGGCCCAATTTTTTAAAACTTTATAAACAAAAGAGGTTTAACTGACTCATAGTCCTGCATGACTGAGCAGGCCTTACAATCACGGTGGAAGGCAAAGAGAAGCAAGGCACATCTTACGTGAGGGCAGGAGGTGGTGGGGCAGAGAGAGAGAGAGAGAGAGCACGAGCTAGAGAGAGAGAGAGAGAGAGCGCGCGAGCGAGCGCCGCAATGGCTTTCAATAGTTCAAGTGCATTCCCACCAGGCGCATTCCTGCCCTTGAGATTCCTAGCATCAGTCAGGAGCACCTTAGTGGGAGAAAGAGCTGTGACAGTGATGATAGTGACATTCCAAAGTTTTGTGGCAACATGAAGGAGGAGGTGTGTCTGCGCCTGCACAGTGACTGCAGCCCTCAGGCAGATGTGGAGAATGTGTGAGGCTAAAGGCTCCCAAGCAGCATGGGGCATAGGGAGCCTGAATGTAAGCCCCAGGGCGGGAAGTTTTGCCTATCTGTCCACCGTGGAATCTCCAGCATCTAGAAGAGCATAGTAGGCCTTTGGTAAATATCTGTTGAATGGAAGGACTGAAATTAGTTCTGGAAGTGTCTGGAGGGGGCTTACGTTACCTCTGAAGGGCCTCCAAAGCTAAATCCTTTTCCTGAGTTAGAAAAACAGGGCTGTTCTCACTGAAGTTTTGGCCTTCAGAGTGTGATGAGGAGTGCAGAGGGGCACAGGGCAGTTTCAGGGACATGGCCGGGACCACAGGGGGTGAGAAAGGGCACAAGGGAGGAGGGGCGCTCCCAAGATGGCAGTCCCTAGAGATCAGGCCTGGGTCTTGCATTCCTCCCTGGGGCCAGCGCAGCAGGAGAGGGTGCTGGGCAGGGGTGCTGGGGGCTGAGAGGACCAACCCAGCTTCACCAGGCCCAGAAGAGAAGGTGTACACAGGGAGAAGGCAGCTGTATGCAGTGGGCTCAATAAAGAGGATTTAGGCTTGGTGTGGTGGGTCATGCCTATAATCCCAGTGCTTTGGGAGGCCAAGCTGGGAGGATGGCTTGAGGCCAGGAGTTCAAGACCAGCCTGGGCAACACAGCAAGACCCCATCTCTATGATACATTTTTAAAAAAATGAGCCAGGCAAGTGGTGCACACCCATAGTTCTAGTTACTTGGGAGGCTCACAGAGGATCACCTGAGCCTGGGAGTTCAAGGTTACGGCAAGCACTCCAGCCTGGGTGATGGAATGAGAAATGAAACCCTGTCTCTAAATAAACAAATGAATAAATAAAAAGATCTGCCTCTGTATAACAGGAGTTTGAATTTAGGGCTCAAAAAGGTCAAGCACATTCTCAAAATCACTCAGAGAGTGACAAAATCAGGATTCAATTTCACATCTTTCTAATTCCAGAGCCTGACTTTTTTTTCACTCTGCTAAAAAAAAGTGAGGTCACAGGCACATGGCAGGCATGGAGCCCCGGGCGAGCCAGGTCTCAGTCTGGGTCAGTGTCGCACCAGGGCTGCGGTCAGAACCACAGTCGTTCTGGAGACAGGGCCAAGCTAGGGTTAGAGGTCAGGGTGGCCAGGCCTGAGAACAACAAGCTTTCCGGGCTCTTTGCCACCAGCCAGACGCAGGGTCCTGGGATTGGTGGCAGGGCCTGCTGGAGCCCCCAGCTCCCTCTTTCCACCCCCCATCTAGGGCCTGGCCTGACCTTCTTCCCCAGGGCAAGGAACTGGCCTGGCTTTTATCCTGGAGGAGGTTGCAGCTGCTCCTGCAGCCCTGGTCCCAGCAGACAAAGGCGCTTTCTTTCCTAGCACAAGGTCTTGATTGCATGTTGCCCTGGATCCAAAAGTTCCTATGGAGGAAGCGGTTCCCTCCCCGGGTGTGTGTGTGTGTGTGTGTGTGCACATGTGTGCTGGGTTTCAGGGAGTTGGGTTTCAGGGAGTGCAAGTCCTCTCCCAGCCTCCTGCGTTTAGCCTGGCATTGCTCGATCTGCATCCTTTGTGTATATCTCTAAGTGTTGATGCATGTGTGTGTACATGGTGGTGTGTGATTGTACGTGTGAGCATGTGTGCATGTCCCTGCAGCTGCAGGTGTGACTACCTAGTATGTACCTGTGCATATTTCTGTACACATCAGCACGTGCTTCTACACAGTCACAAGCCTGTGTATCTGTGTGACTTGTGTCTGTGCCCACATGCGTTTGGGGGTGTATGCGTATGTTTCATGTGTGTGTCTACATGAGACACCTGGTACCAGGTCCCTACCTCTGCTGCCTCTGGCCGTGCCTCCCCACACCTTTTGCTGCTGTGTGGGGGCTCTGCAGTATGCAGGTTCTCCTAAAATAGCCCCCTTTCTTCTTCCCAACCCCCGGCCCCGCCTCTGCATTTGTCTGGGAACAACCTGGCCTCTTTCGGCTCCGGGAGGGAGACAGGTTTGTACAGCTTGGCTTGGCCCATACACTTTCCAAAAGCTCTCTGGCTCCCAGCCAAACTCTTTATAAAAGGCTCATGGGGAATAGCCTAACAGGAAGGTGGGAACTCTGCCTGGGGGGCTCAGGAACCCTGCTCCAAGCCCCAAGATTAAATGGGAGCATCAGTCAGCTGAGCTTCAGCCAGAGAGGGCCCTGCAGCCTGAAGCCGAACTTGGTTAATGGACCCTTCACCCGCAAAGACGGGGACACAGCATCTCAGGGTCTCATGTCCAGGGTGGCAGAGCTGGGAGGGGTCCCAGGGCTCAGGCAGCTCAATTCCCCATGGGCACACCGGAGGGAGAGGCCCAGAGGGATGCCCCAGGCCAGGCAGGAGCTGAGCCCCTTCCTGGCATCCTGCAGCCCCAGGCCCTGGTGACCCTGCCATGGATAACCCTGGGTCTGCCTCTTCTGCAGGGAGATGGGTGCCACTGTCAGACTTCAGAGTAGCAGGCTCTGAGCCTGGCTGGCCCTTTTGCTCAAGGTCTCCTGAGTCCATATCACAAAGTCAGTGTTTGATCACAGGGTTGGTTTACCCAGCACTTGCCTTACTTGGGGTTCTGGGGACCTCCAGCTGTTTCTCCTAGTCCCACTGAGGCACAAGGGAGAGGCTTTCTGTACTGCTGTCTCCCCTATTGGGGCTCAACCCAGTTGTTTTTTTTTTTTTCTTTGAGACTGAGTCTCGCTCTATTGCCCAGGTTGGAATGCAGTGGTGTGATCCCAGCTCACTGGAACCTCCGCCTCCCGGGTTCAAGCGATTCTCCTGCATCAGCCTCCTAAGTAGCTGGGATTACAGGCACGCACCACTATGCCTGGCTAATTTTTGTATTTTTAGTAGAGACGGGGTTTCACCATGTTGGCCAGGCTGGTCTCGAACTCCTAACCTCAAGAGATCCACCCACCTCGGCCTCCCAAAGTGTTGGGATTACAGGTGTGAGCCACCGGACCCAGCTTCTACTGGGTCTTAAGGGTGCCTTAGGGTGAAGATGGGAGGGCGGTCCAACGGGTAAGAACCTATCCCAAGTGGATGCTCAGGGCACAGGTGGCAGCCCCCTCACTGGTTCATCACAGGAGGCACAGGGGCTACTGCTGGAGATGCCACAGTCATGTGGGAGGGGCAGGCTGGTGGGGCACCTGAGGAAGAGGAGCCTGGAAGCCTGGTTCCAGACATGGCTCCAGGGGCCTCCTGGGTGCTGGAAACAGATGAGAGACACCCTCAAAGAGGATGGTTCCTTCAGTCCATCCCCACTGACCCCCGCCAATCACCCCTCTCCTCTTCCCTTCAGGAACCCTTTTCCTGGCAGGAGGGATGGTAGTTGGGAAGCTTTGCTCTTATCTGTCATATGCCCAAGCCAGGCACCGAAACTCAAAAGCCAGACAGAGAATCTTTTTTTGTCTGCTTCCCATTGTCATATCTTGTCCTTGAGAAACACTCATGGACCAGTCCAGCTTGAAAGGGAGTCAGAGAACACAAGAAACAACCAGGAACTCCAAAGAAAGGTCAGGGTTTCAAGAACGTTGTGCCACCCCAGTTGACTGTGCAGAGAAAGTACCTCTTTGGACAGAGGTTTTATGTCTTTGAACTCTTGTTCCTTACAGAGGCTGGGAGTGGTTGGACTCATGGGGTGGGGGTGGTAGAACCCGACCCCTTGTCCTTGGGCCTGTTTTGGGGGTGCTGGGTTGTATAGTGGGAGTGGAGTTGGTGGGGGCTCTGAATCCTCCTCCCACACTCAGTCTAGGGATGGGAGCTGCCTCTGTGTTCCCTCATGGGATGCTAATTATCCTC
Source organism: Trachypithecus francoisi (assembly GCF_009764315.1). NCBI lineage: Eukaryota > Metazoa > Chordata > Mammalia > Primates > Cercopithecidae > Trachypithecus > Trachypithecus francoisi. The sequence continues at coordinate 36,981,732 of NW_022681467.1, forward strand.
AACTTGTCTGGGGGAAGAAAGGAAGTAGCTGCAGGGGCTTAGCCAGGAGGAACACCTGCTCCCCTGCTCCACCACCGTCCAGCTCTCCCTCCCTCCCTCCTTCCCTCTCTCTCAGATGCACACCAACACTAGGAGTATCCTTATATACGTATGTCCTGCTTCTTGACGGGGAAATTTGACAAGGGACTGGGGTCAGGGTAGGAGTATCCTCTACCTGGGGAGGCCCAAGGGGCTGCGCGGCTGGGGGCTTTCCTCAGCCTTGTACAATCCACCGCCGCACCCCCAACCCCTGCCCAAGGCACTCACCGGGCCTTGGCCTCCGGGCTCTTTGCCGGTCTGGAAAGTCTGGGATCTGTGAATGGAAAAGCCTGGGTCAGAGCTGGAGTGGGGAGTGGGTGGGATTTGGGAGCTGTGTCTACAGAGTTTAGAGTTTTCTTGGTCTGAGCCAGGAAAGAGTCTAAATACCCAGCAGTGCTGAGTCCTTGCCTGCCCTGTGCAGCATGAACCTTCCTTGGCCCGGCTCTCCTGACCCACGCAGGCTTTGGGAGTCCCTGAGGATTTTCAAAGAGCCTCAAGGCGCTGGATACAGAGAAAGGTGAGGCCAGGTTGTCATCCTGAGGGGGAACAGGCACACACGGCCAGCAGGGGCCTGATGGTAGATGAGACCAGGGGGACGTGGCAAAGCTGCTTCAGGCTGGCCACAGCACTCTGTCGACCTGGACTCTTGAGCCTGTCGTAGTGTCCTGCTTCTGAGAGCCAGCTGGACATCTCAGTGGGGAACAGGACAGTCACTCTTGAGGCAGGAGGATCGCTTGAGCCCAGGAGTTCGAGGCTGCAGTGAGCTGTGATCACACCACTGCACTCCAGCCTGGGTGACAGAGGGAGACCTTGTCTCAAAAAAACAAGAACAACCAAAAAAGGCTCCGTGTGAAGAGGGGAGGGGGACGGGCAGCTCCAGTGTTTCCTCCAAAGTGAAAGTATCCCCTCGGGTTTGGAGGCTGGCCCTCAAGAAGCATGCCCAAAGCCGAGGGCTTCTTGGAAGTATTTTATCTCAAAAGTAGACATGAATCTTATATTCCACTATGTGATTCACTTTTATACAAAACCATGTTTGAGTTAATATGAAATATACATACACATATATGTATTTTTTGAGATGGAGTCTCGCTCTGTTGCCCAGGCTGGAGTGCAATGGTGCTATCTCGGCTCACTGCAACCCCTGCCTCCTGAGTTCAAGCAATTCTCCTGCTTCAGCCTCCCAAGTAGCTGGGATTACAGGCACCTCCCAACACACCTGGCTAATTTTTGTATTTTTAGCAGAGGTGGGCTTTTGCCATGTTGGCCAGGCTGGTCTCAAACTACTGACCTCAGGTGACCCACCCACCTTGGCCTCCCAAAGAGCTGGGATTACAGGCATGAGCCACTGTGCCTGGCCATATGAAATACTTTTAATGAGTTTTTGCATTGAATCTATGAATAAAATTGATGCTGCAGGATGGGGATCGACAAACATTTTCTGCAAAGGATCAGACAGTATAATAAATATTTTAGACTTTGCAGGCTGTGTGGTCTCTGTGACTACTGCTTCATAGCCCAAAAGCAGCTTTGAGTATAGCTGTGTTCAATAAAACTTTATTTACAGCCACTGGAATTTGGATTTGGGATTTTTTTTTTTTTTGAGACGGAAGTCTTGCTCTGTCACCCAGGCTGGAGAGCAGTGGTGCGATCTTGGCTCGCTGCAAGCTCCGCCTCCCGGGTTCACGCCGTTCTCCTGCCTCAGCCTCCCGAGTAGCTGGGACTACAGGCGCCCGCCACCACGCCTGGCTAATCTTTTGTATTTTTAGTAGAGACAGGGTTTCACCGTGTTAGCCAGGATGGTCTCGATCTCCTGACCTCATGGTCCGCTCGTCTCGGCCTCCCAAAGTGCTGGGATTACAGGCGTGAGGGGATCATTTTTATGGTCATGAAATATTTCCCTTTGATTGTCCAATTATTTATAAATATGAGTCCTGGTTCTTGGCTTGTGGGCCGTAGCTCTGACTCCACCGCGGGAAGAAAGTGTGTTGGGCCTGTGGCTCCACATGCAAAGCCAAGGCCTGAGCAAGAACACTAGATTTTGGAATCAGACCCATCTCTAAGTTCTTGTACTTCCTCATTAGTTGTGCCACTGAAGGCAGGTGACAACCTACCAGAGCCTGGTCCTCCTGGAGAACATGGTTTGGAATGAGCTCACAGAAGGCCTACACAGTGGCCTGCAGAGTAGGTATTGACTAAGCAGTGCTGTGGCCACCTTTAGTGGTGCACGTGGCTGAGCTTCCCTGGGTAGGAGGAAGGTCATGGCCAGCGTATGGGTGGGTAAGATGTGCCTCTTCCCCTCCCTGGTCAGCTCCCCCATCCTTTTCCCCAGGTCATTCTAGCTGAACAGTTGTCCTACCCTCTGCCATCCTTCTTTCCACCTTCCAAGATTGGACACTGCTTCTCACAGGGCTCCTTGGCCCTGGGCTGGTGAGTCCAAGCATTTAGACACTTACTCCCTAGGATAAGCCCCAGCTCAGAGGCCTCCCAACACCAGCACAGCAGGGATGGGAAGGAAAAACTGAGGCTAACTGCCTCCCCACTGGCCTCAAGGATGGTAGCTGCAGCCCAAGGGCAGCAAGGGCCAGAGCAACCTCTCTCCCCTTGCTCATCATTTGTGCTTAGTGCTATTTTATGAAGCTGCACTCTAGAGGGATGGCCTGCTCCAAGCCTCAGACTAAAGATGCCCATCCTGGCTCCCCTCCTGATCAGTTTACAGTTCTGGGTTTACTCCTTCTGAGTCCCCGCAGCCCAGTCCTGACATTTTCCAGCTGGATGATTGGGCAAGTTACTTAGCCTCTTTAGGCCTGGGCCTGTTTCCTTGTATGTATGAGGACAACCACATAGGGTTATTGTGGGGATTAAGAATTTGGCCATAACATACATAGAACAAATCCTACTCACAGGAAGTGCCTAGTAAACAGCACACTATTGCTGCTAAGTAAGGTTACCAGATAAAATACAGGATGTCTGGTTAAATTTGAGTTCCAGATAAACAATAAATTTTTTTAGGCTGGGGGTGGTGGCTCATGCCTGTAATCCCAGCGCTTTGGGAGGCTGAGGTGGGAGGATTGCTTGAGGCCAGGAGTTTGAGACCAGCTAGGGCAACATATCAAGATCCCATCTCTACAAAAGATAAAAAATTAGCTGGGCATGGTGGCTCATGCCTGTGGTCCCAGTTACTCCAGAGGCTGAGGAGGGGGCATCACTTAAGCCTGGGAGTTTTGAGGTTGCATTTTTTTTTTTTTTTTTTTTTTAGAGACAGGGTCTGGCTCTGCTGGCCAGGCTGGAGTGTAGTGTTGTGATCACAGCTTCCTGCAGCCTCAACCTCCTGGGCTCAAGTGATCCTCCCACCTCAGCCTCCTGAGTAGCAGGGACAATAGGCACACAACATCATGCCTGGCTAATTTTTCAAAATATTTTTTGTAGAGATGAGGACTCCCTATGTTGCCCAGGCTCAAACTCCTGGATTCAAGTGATCCTCCCCGCTCAGCCTTCCAAAGTGCTGGAATTACATGGTGGGCCACCGCACCCAGCCAAAAATATTTAAATAAATTTAAAAAGGGAAAAATTTAAAAAGTGCATATACCAAATACTGTATGGGATATACTTACTCTAAAACATGTTTACATGGAATTAAAATTTAACTGGGTGTTAACTTTCCCTCCTAAATCTGGTACTCCTACACTGAGGGAGGCTCCAGAAACCCACAAACCTTCCTGTTCCCCAGCCCCAAAACAGTCCCCACATCCCTCTAGTCCACCCAGCACAACGGGCCCATGCAGAAAAACCTTCTTTCCTGTGGGCAGGACAGAAAGCTGGTTTCCCGCAGTGCTCTGAACCCAATCCCAGATCCACTCTGTACTTGCCTTGGGATTGGAACAAGCTCTTCCTTGCCCCTTCCTTATCCTACTTTTCCAGTGAGACTGGTAAATTCTCTTGCTGGCTATCCAGAAGGAGTAAAAGACCTGTGACTCAAAAGAATCAGCAGTATTAAGAACCTGATTGATTGGGCCAGTGGCTCACGCCTGTCATCCCAGCACTTCGGGAGGCCGAGGCGGGTGGATCACCTGATGTTGGGGATTTGAGACCAGCCTGACCAACATGGAGAAACCCTGTCTCTACTAAAAATACAAAATTAGCCGGGCATTGTGGTGGGCACCTGTAATCCCAGCTACTCAGGAGGCTGAGGCAGGAAAATCGCTTGAACCCAGGAGGCAGAGGTTGCAGTGAGCCGAGATTGCATCATTGCACTCCAGCCTGGGCAACAAGAGCGAAACTCCATCTCAAAAAAATAAAAATAAACAAAGACTCTGATCATTTCAATGAATCCCATCAACAGCCCTATTAGTGCAAATTATCATTATCCCCTTTTTACAGATGAGGAAACAGACTTGGAGAAGGGTGTTCCAAGTGACTGTTCCTTCCCTACAACTGGCTGTCATTCTAGTTCTTCCCATTGTCCTCCAAGGCTTGGGCTGAGCCAGAACTCAAACCCCAAGGCTGTCTAGGAGGCACCAACTTGTCACAGCCATGCTCAGACTCCATGTCCAAATCGACCTCATAAAACAGCTTCCCAGAAGAAGCCAGCATTGAACTCACTCTTTCCCCTATTCCCTACTTTGTCCCACAGATACCTTGTTGAGTTTGGATTATGAAAGTGGCCACAATGTCCGCCACTAGGCTGCCAAGATCCCACTTACTGGGCTGGGTGAACCCTACTTCTGACCTAAGAAAGAAATCCTGTGGTTTCCAGAAGAGGCAAATGAACAATACTTCTTACAAGAGGCCATTTAAGCAATTTGGTGTAAATGACTCTAGCATCAAGTTTTCCAGAGGGTGTGACACTTATTTGAGTGTTCTGTTTTTCCTGATGCCAATTTTTCTGAGTGTAATTTCTTCACTCAGTTTTGGTTTCTGAGATAGAGGCCCCAGACTGTTATCGCGAAAGGCAAAATTAGGGTGCCGTCTCCCCAGCTGGTGGGACTGCGGGGTCTAGCCCAGCTCTGCTGTTCAGGATTGACAAGATAGCTTTGGAAGTCTCTCTGCTAGTTTTCAGGAGGCAAATTCGATGTTGGCATCCCTCTACCCAGTGCCCAAGATGCTGTGAGGACACATGAGGTCACTAATGGCAAACACACACCAACAGTAGTCCAGTGTGCTGAACCAACTATTCCTATTCTGTCGTTGTACAAGGTAGTATTTCCTGGGACAGCGTTTTAGGTAAAAAATGAAACCAAGACCCTTTACTACTTCTTCTGTTTAAGTTGTTATGAGGGCTCCCTATGTCTTGATTAGAGGCCTGTAACACCTAAGGCCTTACTGTAACAATGGCCATCCATGCTTCAGGCCATTCATGCACCCATCTGGTGGTGTTTAGTTGGGAGCCAACAAGATGAGGCTGGGTCAGTCTCTTGCTCAGCCTTCAAAGAGGCTGTGGCACTTTCCTGCCAGCCTCATTGATAACTTCTGACTCCCCCCTTTTGGGGTTGAGACACCAGGCTCAGGAGCACAGTTCTGAAAAACCTTGAGAATTTCAGCTACCCTGGTGGTCCTGTGTTTTATGAACCTACTCTAACCCACTCAAGTCTAGTTCCCCTATACACTGCAAGTGTGTGATTGAGTTGGGACTCTTGGTATGGAGCTTAAGAAGTGGCACTGGGGATGTACCAGCTGACAGCGTTCAGGCCTTGAGTCAGTGGAGGAGGATGCTGTGCTGCCAACTTTTTTTTTTTGAGATGGAACCTCACTCTGTCACCCAGGCTGGAGTGCAGTGGCACGATCTCGGCTCACTGCAATCTCTGCCTTCCAGGTTTAAGTGATTCTCCTGCCTCAGCTTCCCGAGTAGCTGGGATTACAGGTGCCCGCCACCATGCCCAGTTTATTTTTGTATTTTCAGTAAAGACGGGGTTTCACCATGTTGGCCAGGCTGGTCTCAAACTCCTGACCTTAAGTGATCCGCCTACCTCGACCTCCCAAAGTGCTGCGATTATAGGCATGAGCCACCTCGCCCACCCCCGACTCCCTTCTAGGGCATGTTTTAACCAGGTGTTCTAGTCAGTCGGTCGAGAGACAGGCCAAGTCAACCCTCATGATGAATACTCAGCAAGTCCTCCACAGGGTGCCCAGCACGGATCGGACACCTTGGAAAGACAGTGGGCATACCATGCACTCATAAATGCCCCAGGCAGCAAGAGACACCCAAGTGCCACTGAATTCCTCAAATACAAATGTGACTTTTAAACTTTTTTTTTTGTTTTTAAATCCAGGATCAAGACCACAATTTATTATGTAAGACATGGGGTGAAGAATGATCAAGAAAAGTTATGGCTGTGAGTGACATGGAATTAGATGAAAAGGCTCAAGTTTGCTGAAGAGTTTAAATTTGGCTTTTGCTCTTGGAAATGTCAAAATAATCATAAGAAGCACTTGTGCCTTACAGAGCAAATAATCCACAGAGTGTCAGTTTCATTTTGCAAACAGGGTCACAACAGCAGTCAAATAGAAGCCTAAACACCCAGAGAGTTAACATACAGATTCGATAAGGTATCACAAGGGATTGAGCATGCTGGTGGGTTTTTAAGTCAGATCCACATTGAACCCTGTGACCTACTGGAGGTTATAAGTGGAACCCGGGGAAAGCAGCTTTTCCATACAAAACAACAACAACACAACGACAACAAAGAAAACCAGACTCTGCTGGATGTCTGTAATACTCATTTGCAGTAAGGCTTTCAAGATACAGGAATTTTTATAGCATTTGTATTTTAAGGATTTAGGGCAAATACATTTTTTTTTTCTACTTGATAAAAAGAAAATTAGTACTTAAAAGGTTCAAAAATATATTGATTGAGTTATTTTTTTTACATAAATAAATTATATTGATTTTTAGGATTTAACAGCTGAAAAAACCCTTTCTGCTTCCACTGGAGGCAAAACTGAACAAAATGTTAGTTAAATAGAGAGAGCAGCATTTCTAAGAAATCTGTGGTCAGCATGATAGACCATCTATGCTACAAGGATGTCATTGAATAGGATTTGTTCAATTATTGGATTCTTCTGTGATTGGTTATAGAATTTCTGGTTTATATCTGATTCATAAAACTGGGACTCCACTTTTTGAAGATACATCTGATTGACTTTTTTCAGTCATGATTTAACAGACTTCTTTGAGATGCTCATTTTAACATTTACATAATTTATAATCCCAAATGTATAAAAGACAATGACAAAAGCATCATAAATAAATAATGCAAAATGAAATAGTTACGTCAAACTTTTGGACCTTCTGATAAATTAGCAAAACTGTAACAGAAAAAGTAAAAAATACAGTAAATGTGACAACGAAAAGTGAAACTGGTACTAGTAACACTTGCAACATTTCCAAGGGTCCTGCGCAGCCCTGCGCCGCCCTGCGCCCCCAGAGTACTGAACCATGAGCTTACTTCAAGTCTTAGAGTGTGAACTACCTGTGAAGAGTGAGACCATTAGAAGGGACGTTAACACGAAGGTGAAAGGACATGGGGAAGTGCTGCTTAGGCAGGTTCTTTCTCAGTTCCTAAACAAGGAGAAGCTGAGGAAGAAGAGAAAATAATGTTGACTTGCAACATAGTTTCGATTAACTGATAATTTGGGATTTGGGTCCAACTGTAAGATATAAACAGAATGGAGAAATTAATGGAGAAGTAACTTTTCACAGCTGTATTATAAAGGATGGCACATATCTGACAGCCTCAGACATTCCTGATCAAAGGACCTACTAGCAAGTGTCAAAGTGTTGGGCAACTGTCTTCTTGCAGGCTCCAGAAAGAGCCTTATTGGTGAAGGAAAGCCTGAAGTGAAAATCCATTCGGTCTTGGTGCTCTTTAAACACAGAGAGGCAAATTAATGGCTGGAGAAATCTGTAAGCAAACCAGGTGGGAGCAGAGCGCCAGCTGTGTGTGTGTGAAGCAGCGTGTGGCTCCACGGAGCGCGGGTCCTGGCCCCACCCCCATCGCCAGCAATAACTCATGGTGGGTAAAGCTTTCTTGCAGCGAGAGGCATCTTTTCACTGGGGAGAGGGACGTATAGAAAATAATGCCTAGTCAGTCAGTATTTCTTCTTGCTGCAGGTGTCTGAAAAACCATGAAGGGGGAAATTATATTATTACCAGTAAGGTTTTTGTTTTTTATAAAGAAATGAATATATGTATTTTCAACCATTAGTTATATGCTTCTGTCTATACTACTCACTTAGGAATCATGATAAAATAGGGAATTATTTTAACTCAAAAATATGCACCAGCACTTCCTTTTTCTGTGCTTTTTGGTTCCCTGTGACATTCCTCCTGTGCAACCCAGCTCATAGAAAAAGAGCTCCTCTTTGTCTCTGTTCTTCAGCCCTTCAATGGTAAATCCCTAGACAGCTTTCTTTTGCCATTTTTCCTCCTCGAGTGAGTGGGAAACTTGGAAGAGAAGGGGGTGGGCGCGTCACCAAGTACTGTATTAGCTACGATTGCTGGAATGAACGGGATGAACAGAATGTGAATTCTGTGCCTCCTAGACTAGGTAGACAACACTTATCTAATGAAGTGGTGAGACCCCGCAACTATTAACATCTGTTACCATAGTTCTCAGACAGGAAATCAGGTAGGTCATCTTACTTATGGAAACACAGGTTCTTATGGAGGTGAAGTGAGGGAAGTAACAAACCTTTATGGGATAAGAAACTTACAAGTCACAATAATTTCTTAAACGAAAAAAGTTCTAATTGGGGTCGTTGTTGGAGTCTTTGAGTGCCCCCTCCCCAGCCTGTGCCACATGTTCTCTCTCTGCAGGCAAAAGGGCACTGGGTTCGGCACAGTTCTCATCACTGCTGGGCTCCCTTTCGCAGCTGGGAGCAGGCTCTGGGTGGGAGTTGGGGTTGTCCCCCTTTGTCTTCTTCTTCTTCCTCTTTTGGCTCTCCAGGCCTACTATTTCTGAGTGTCTGGCCTGCTGCATGGCTGGCAGAGCCATGCCCATACCAGGGGAGAGGAACATGGATGGGTAAATGAGTCCAGGAGATACTCCGGGGATGAGAAATGGGTTAAAAGCCACAGGACTACTAGTAGTTATTGCAGGTTCAGACTGATCAGAAAATGGACCTGGACCAGGCTTGTCCTCAGCTAAAGTGTCTGTTTTCACATCATGGCTACTCGGCTTGTCTCCCGCAGTCTTTTCAGTCACTGCCGTACCACTTTTCGTTGTGCTTGACAGAGACGCTGGAGCAGTGGAAGTGCAGGTGGTTGCCATGGGTGGACTGAGGAGTCCCCCAACACCAAACATCTGGGGCACAGCAGCCATGCCCGGCAGCATCATGGGCAGCATGCTCAGGGTACTTTTGACCTCTTCACCCGTTGGCATCGTGGCAAAGCCAGCTGGAAACCCCACCAGCCCGGTGAGGGGGATGCCTGCCATATTTCTCATGTTCTGAAGTCCTACCAGGTCCATCCCAGCAATCAGTCCATTCATGAACAGCGGCCCCATTCCAGAGGGAGAGTCTGCCACAATGGAAGGAGCCTTCAGGAGCTCGCTCCGAGGCCGCCTCCCCCTCCTGCGGGGGCCCGTATCTCGAAGCACAGCCTCACCCAGGGTGTGATTGAACTTGTTTTCTGGAAGAAACCCCTGGAGAAACAAAGAAACACAAAATGCTGAGGCGACAGGATGGCAGGTGGTCAGCTGAGGGTGACGACCAGGGCTCTGCACTGGCCTGGCCTGTCTCCAGCTGCACGAAGGGTTCCCAGGAAAAGGAGCACCTCCCGCCTACTTGTGCAGCTCTCCGGCCTGACTGTACCTGACAGGCTTCTCCCTCAGCAGCTGAGAGCATTTTGTGGCATGGGCACAACTAGGGCACCTGTCACTGCCCAGTGGTAATTCCAACATGCTGACTGGCAAAAGTGGCATCCAGCCTGTGAGAAGCTGGCAGAAGAGAGTGGGGAGCTGGAGAAAGCACTAAAAGTGCCCTGGTTCTCGGTGAGACTATTGTGGCTGAGACCCCTTCACCAGATCCCAACGCTTGCCTTCCTCTTGACACAGGTTTTTACTGAAGCAACAAAGAATATGTAAGACAGGGTTTTGAAGGCAGACAGACCCGAATTTAAATCCTGACGGCAACCTTCTAGCTGTGGGACTCAAGACATGTCAGTTAGCCTCTGAGTTTAAGTAAAAAAGGACAATGGCAGCTATCTTTAGAGTCTCTGAAAGTGTCGTGTTTAATACATTACCTGATCCATAGGAAGCAGTGCTTGCTAATGGCACATTATTTATTGTGTGTATGCCCCACCCCTCTCTGAATACAATGGGATGTGTACATGTTTGCTGAAGAAATGAAGGACTTCTTGAACATTGTTGGGGAAACTGCCACCAAAATAAGTCATGTTCTCCCTAAGGGAGACCATCTATTTTTTCTCTATTTGGAGGTTCGCTCTTCAATTTTCTTCATTAGCAGAGAGCTCTGAAGTAAAGCACTTCTGCTCCATGTGGACCACACTGTGACAGGGCCAGGGCCCTCAACACGGGTGATCTGGCACCTGCACTGGACATTCCCATAACCCATCAGGACGGCTGAGCTGCACAGAATCACAGGGGAGGGCAGACCGCTTCAGCAGCATCAGCAAGCCGGAGGCAGCACGTGGAGAGGGAGGTGCAGGCTGCAGCCCCACACCCTTCTTCTTGAGAGTGGAGCTCAGGAGCTCTGCAGGGCAGAGAGGATGCAGCCAGGAACCTGGTCCCTGGAGCGTAAACAAACCACTGCAATTACAATGGATCTTTCTCTGAATTTATAATCCCTAGAGAGAGAGAGAATTTCTTCCCCACAGATGGGGAGTGATTTCTTTCAGGACTTAGGGCCGCAGGCCCGGCGCCCCTGGAGAACTGCATGCCTTTCTCTCTTCTGATTGCCCTCCACACCTCACTGCTATCAGCTACTTTATCAAGTAGTACATGCCCATGGTATGAAAAAAGGTGAACTGTACTTGTGCAGTTGAGCAGTCTCAGAGTTTCCTCACACAGAGGAGGTGTACAGTGTGAGGACAAAGCCCTCCCCTGCTGGCACCCTCCCTGACTGCCTGGGCATCTTCTTCTTACGGTTCCTGCTACAAAGTCAGTGCTGTTTTACCCCCTTCCCTTTGATTACAGCAATGGTGAAGCAAAATGTTCACAGTGGCCTCAATGGATCTTGTCACACTGGATTCCACTGAGGTCAATGATCACCATCAAGGCCGGAATGTGGAGCCTACGGAGCAGCAAGAAGCAGGAGAGCTCAATAGTGAGGGGTGAGGCCTCCGGGCTGCTGAGGCGACTCCTCGGGCTGCACCTGCGGCCTTTTCAGGATTCTCCTTTGGAATACCTTCCCTTCCACTAGAGTCTGCAGAGTCGGGGGTGGTGATGTGATAAGCAGCAGCTGAGGCTCCATCAGCCCACAGCCTCCTTGTCTGTGGGAAATCAGAGGCAGGGATCTGGCTGTACCTCTCAATGGGGCACACTCTTGGGGCGAAAAAGGAGGTGCGGGTCTCACCAAGAGACACCAGAATGACTGAAAAAACCCCACAGAACATAGAGAAAGAAGGCAGGGAAGCTGAGGATATCTCTGGGCTGAGACTTGCCACCAGGCCTGAGGGCTATTAAGAAATCGATTTACAATCTGCCTAAGGGCACCTACTTTTAACTTTAGTTCGGCAGCCCTGACATTTCCCATTTTTTTCACTGCCTCTCTTCTCCTTAAACTATGAAAGAAGCAAATCCTTGGAAGACCCACCAGATTTTTATTTAAGGGGCAGCTGTAACCTTAGTTGGTGGCACTGGTTTCAGGTTCTCATGGGCTGTAAGGACACATGTGTGTGGGGGGCCCCAAATGAGCAGCAGCTGGACTGTGTTGGCTCCCATGGCAGTGGGCACTCAGCAGCGAGGGGAACGGCTGTCGGAGGCAGCAGGGAAGGCAGTGGTGATAAGAGGACGAGCAGCAGAAGAGTGCGAGACGCCATGAGGAAGCACTGATCACGTGTCAGGCACTGTACGGAGGGCTCCAGCAGCGTCTCATCGAATCAGTAAATCAGCCCTGTGGAGTCATGCCTGCTTTACAGAGAATTTACAGATTCATAGGTATGTGAAAACGTGCATATCTGAATGTTTCTGAGTCCCCAGAAATATTTTTTGAACTCCTACACCTGTCCTTCAGTTTCCCAAGAATATATATATATATAAAACCCCAGTTCATCATAGACAAAAAAGCTTTATGATGGCAACTTTAAGAAAATTCTTCTCAAAAAGCCTTGGTTTGCATCACAGGGCTGGAAGAAATCCCTGAAACTGTTATATTTAGTCCCCTTCGTTTTCACAAGTGGGGGTGGGGGTGGGGGTGGGCAGGGTACAGTTGGTCAGGGACATAGCAGGTGAGAACACAGGCCCAGCCCAGGCCTCTTTCCACAGCACACCGCACCCTCTCTTCTTCCCAGCATGACCTGCCACTTGCAATTTGCTAGGCTGACAACTGCCCCTCTGGCTCTAGGGAGGATCACTGGGGAAGCAATTCCTGGCTGGTTCCTATTTCTAAAGAGAGACAGTAGGACTTGATGGATCGGGGCCAGGCTAAAAGGATAATTTCTCACCAGTCTGTCTTGAGCTCATCAATGCAAATCGCCTCATTCTGGGCCAGCCACTCTGTCTACACGGCAGTCTCAGGCCCTTGCTGGCATGGCACCACAGCCCAGGGTGCTTCAGCCAGGGTAACCACAACTTGACCATATACCTTTCTGAGCCCTCTTCCTGCAGCCTACCCACAACCGAGAGGCAGAGAAGGATGCTGGGGAGTATCTTTCTTTTACATCCACAAATGTGCCCTCAAAACTCTCCAGCGAGAGGGGGCATATTCCATCTCAGAAGTCTTTCTGTTAGGAAGAAAACAAGCCCAGCACTAGATGAATGGTGCCTCCTTCTTATTTTCAAGGAATCTGCTATAAATCAGGTCTTCTTTAACATGCTTTGAGACCCTCCTCAGGGTATCTAGCACCAGGCTATGCCCCAAAGGACCTTTGGCCACCTTGGCCCTGGCCCAGTAAGTACAAATAGCAATCTCAGGATATGGGATGTCAAAAGCATCCTTTCCCTGCCCTTGCTGAGAACCATGGGTGTAGAGAGAATGGTGGGTCCTTTCAGAAATGAGAACTTGCTTAGAAGGCACAAGCTGATCTTTCTTCCCCTCTAGATGTGGAGAATAGCAGCAGAAAGGCCCCAAGGATAAAGAGAACGCTCTTCATTTGCAGCAAAACAAGAGTGCTGGCAAAGGAAGTCAGCTTTAACCACGTCCTGTGGAGGAGTCACCCCAGCCACCAGCTGCTGCCCACCCCAGTCAGGTGCCCCTCCCAGCAGCGCGGCGACCACACACAGCGACCAGGCGGGCTTTGGCAGCTCTCCCTCCCGGTAATTATACCCTGGGAGCAAACCTGCTTCCCCTTCCAGGAAAGGCCTGCGGAGGGGGCAAAGAGAACAAGGAAAAGGAGCTTCCTTATGTTCAAGCACACTGGAGGCAAATCTGCTTTCTATCTAATTTGCACAGGCATCCAGCCCAAGAACATCCTCATCAATGCATGGTAGCATTATTCCAACTCTAAAACTTAACTCTGGGTGGAGTTAAAAGAAGGTGGTGACCGGAGCTTCCTTTCTCCTCCGAAGGTTAGTACATTCATCCAACAAATACGTGTTGGGTGAAAAGAGACCTAACAACGAAAAGCGATGTCTGGCTCTTCATTTAAAAATCCTAAAACCAGACCAGAACACAACAGAAACCAGCTCTAAAGACATTTTTAGCATAACTGGTGGAATCTCAATATAGACTAGATAACAGGTATTATTAATATGCACATGTAATAATAGCAATAATTATGCAGGAAAACATTCTTTATAAGATGCATGCTAAAGTATTTAGGGGTGATATGTCATGTCTGCAACTTACTGTCAAATGGCCCAGCAAAACCCCAAAACTATACACATATAGGTAAAACCAATATATACATATGTAACTTACATATATAAACTATATTAAGTATATATGTGTGTATACATATATTTAATGAGTAACCACTAGGTACTGGGCATTAAAAATTGAATCCCACAACCTTCCATGCAGCCTGTGCTATAATTCTGTGGACAGCACCCATCCAAACCACAGCGCATATGGCAGAAGGGCCTTCGAACGAAGGGAGGAGGAATTCCTTGTGAGATTTAAATCTATTTCTAAAAACAGGGGTAGGGTTTCTGCTATAAATGTGTGTCCCTTCAGATTCCTATGTTGAAATCCTGTGCCCCAAGGTGATGGTAATAGGATGCAGGGGGTTTAGGGTGGTGATTAGGTCACAGGGGCTGAGCCTTCATGAATGGAATTAGTGACCTTATGAGAGCTGGCTGTCCCTTCCTCCACGAGAGGGCAGCTGTAACCACGTCCTGTGGAGGAGTCACCCCAGCCACCAGCTAGTATTTCTAAAGAGAGACAGTAGGACTTGATGGATGAGAAGTGATGGTGAGAAGACATCTGTCTGGATGATGTGGTATGGGGCCTCACCAGACACCCAATCTGCCAGTGCCTTGACCTGTCAGTACCTTGACTTTGGACATTTGGGTCTCCAGAACTGTGAGGAATAAATTTCTGTTGCTCATAAGCCCCCCAGTATTCTGTTATGGTAGCCTGAATGGACTAAGTATCTATGGCAAAGAAAAAGAGTACAGTGCACCCTAGAAGGCCCTGTTCCAAGAGGAGCTGCAGGAGACACACGGGTGCCCCTGTTGGGAAGGCTGAGCTGCCTGAGGTCTTGTTCTTGTCTTACTGCAGGAAAAGGGCCTCCGAGGCAGGGAGTGTGTTTATTTAACAAAGGAGGCTAACACATCTCTGGGAAGAGGCTGGCTTGCAAGAACAGCTAAGAGATGGGTTTTCTGGCAAAGGGTCAGCATCTGTAGGGAGGGATGAACATTAGTTTCCAAGGAACATGAGGGAAACTGTTAGACATGGAGAGGGAAACAAGCAAGCCAAGGGGGAACTACGTGGCTCTTCCTGACACATCTCTAAAGCAAGAGCTCAGAGACTACAACAAAGCAAGCATTGGAGGTCTTCCCTTGACGGCGTATCTGAGACACCGTGCGCCGAGACAAAAGGAGAAGGTGGGAGGCAGTGTGAAGGGGCGAGGAAAGACAGAGGGGACACAAACAAAGGTGAAACCAACTCATACTGCTGCGGGTGAAAGAAAGTGGGGGGGAGAATCCTAAGAAAAGGGTGGAAGGGACATTTTCTGAGACTAAAGCAAGAGGGGAAAGAAAGAGCAGCTTCTGCAACGTGACAAACTGTCTAGGGTCCAAGTCCCCCCTCAAAGGGGCTGTGGTAGCAGATGGAGATGAGCAATGGCCACTGGTGGGGCTACTAGACCAGCAGTAATCCAGGTGACAAACTCTGGAACAAGTTCCCTGAGAACATTAAATGCCAACCTCTTTCTGCACCAGGAGGAAATGACTAGGGTGGGCGGTCTTTTGGAGCTATAAAAAGAAATCACATTCAAGCAATCCCACCGAGAAGGGAATTCCTACTCCAGGAAAGAGGTAGCTGGCAGAGTACCTAAGAGAAGGCATTCAGGAAAGCTTGAGTTTATGGAACAACCTGGGAAAGGCAAAAGTCCCCACGAGGATCTTCAGAAGCTCCCTAGTCGGGCAGAAAGTGCTTTTAGGAGGTTAAAAGCACATTTATGTATAATTTGCCCAAGCTCAACACATTTTCAACTTGAAATGTTGTTACCGCCCCCTAGAGGTTATGACTTTTGTAGTCCAAATTTGTACTAATCTGTAAACTATCATTAACTCGGATTCGTTACACTAGAAGTATTCTGCAGAAGTCTTTGAAGTCCCTTCCAGTCTCATGATACTATAATAGGAAAAGGGTAGTGCTTAGAGTCAGCTGTTTTTCATTGCCAGTGAGGCCGGACTAGGAAGAAATGTCTTAAACGGTAGCCATAAAAACCTAAATTAGGAAACGAAAACTTCCAATAAGGAATTTTGTTCACTAACAAAGGTTAAAATTTCTTTCCCCTTGCAACTCTACACACAGGAGAAACAAAACACAAACCCAAGCTTTGGCAATGGTTTAACAAACAATTCTGGAGGTAAGGGTTGAAAACAAATGACCACTGGGAGTCACAGAGTGCTCAAAAATGCCACAGCACCATTTCTTGCTGCTAATCAACTTCCTGTGCTGGCTTCTAGTCCTCTTGAAAGATGTCTCCCAGCGAACCCCTTCCCAGCTGGGGCTTTCTCTCAAGTGTATAAGGCATGGCTCAACCAGGATGCTCCTCCTGCCCCCACACTCACGTGGCCTTCTTCCTTACCCTCAGTCCTGGCTCCTTGGGGACGCAGGAACCCTCTCTTCCCCACTCAGAGAGCTGACATCTAATTTTCCAGGTTCTTTACAGCGTGGCCTCCTCTGCTTTGGTTTGTCTGAAAAATTCTAGGATGAAAACGGAGACCAACATTACAAAACACGCTATCCCAGATTGTTCTGATGAGGCTGATGCTTTTCAACTGGTTTTGCTATTGTTCTCTTCAATGGCTGTCTGCACAGGAGCTGGCCAGGTTAAACTAAAGGAAATAGCTACCTGGCCTCACCTAGGCTTTCTCTCCTGAAGCACCAGTGTTCCTACAGTAAGCTGGAAAACAGGCTGTGTGGGCCCCCGGCGCTCCAGACTAGAACACATGAGCCAATTCACCAGGCTGCCAGGGCCCTGTTAATCCCTGGCCTTTTCCTCTTGATCGTTTCCTTGGATTCTCTCATCACTGCTACTTGCCTGGCTGGTTTCGCCTGTCTCTGGAGGGTGCGCATCTGTGAATGTGTTCTCCTCTTCTTGTGTGCTCTCTACATAGGTATCTTAATAGTTAGGTGCATTCAGGACAGAGACGGTGGTGGGGTAGGTGAGCAAGTGAGAAGAGAAAAACCAAAAAAGACATCGAGCTCAAGAGTCCTCTTCCAAAAATGTCTAGTCTGAGGGACTTAGGACAAAGGCAGTAAGGCGATTTGAAGGGAATGTCCCAAAGCAGAGTAACCATAAAACTAAGGACAGTCCCCCCACCACCACAAATGGTAATGTATTAACTTGAAAAGAATACAAAGGAACATTTTCATAGGTGGCCAAGTTTATGCAACGTGAAGATTTCTTTATGAGCTTATGATACTGTGTGGCAATGTTTGTGGGGACGGGGGACAAGTTCTGTCCTCTTAGGATTTTGCATGTCTACTTTTTGGCATAGTATTTTGAGATGGGCTATCATTTCTATTACTGGAGAATTTAATCAAAATTTAAACTTAAAAACAAAAGTCCTTTAACATGATGTTGTCAGCTGACAGATTTCTCCCAAATAGCTCCCAACTTTCTGGTTTCCCTCAGCATGCTTTCATCAAAAATAGCAACAAGTCAGCAGGAAGTAAACAGTGATCTCAGGCAGCACCAACAAACACTTACTGCCCCAAAACCAGGAACTTCTAAGGAGTAGTCAGCCTGCTGCCTCAGCCAGTCAAGCAGACTCTTGCTGGGAATGGCTTTCTCGGCTTGGCTGCTGGCTGCCGTGGCTGGCTCGGGAGCCGAGGTGGCAGGCCCTGGCCCCTCAGGGTGTGTGGTGCTCAAGGTGGCCTGCCCTGGGTCTTCATGGACTTCCTGGATGAAGGAAAAACGAGTATGTATAATCACGACAGAATGAAAATTAGTTTCTAAAAAAAGAAAACACGTAAGGGGTTATTTGGATCACGCCATCTATTTCCACCCTGATATTACTCAGCTGGGGTGCCTGAATTAGAACCCTACACATACCACTGACCCACACACACATAAGCTCTTGCAAGTGATTTGGTGTTCCGTTCACCTGAGCGCTCCTCTCCCGCTCTTGTCCACTTGGTACACTTTAACTGCATCCTGACTGCCGGATTTAGTTTTCCTCCTCTGTCACCACTGCCCACTGTCCCAGGCAGCACTCACTGCTCCAGCTCCTGTCCCCACAGCACTCTGTCCCTAGCTCTCTCATGTAAAGAAGACGCCATACCACAATTGACTCACCCTCTATAGTCTGAATGGCTGTCTTACCTCTGTTTCACCTTTACCTCTCTTTATAAAGCCTATAATGGGGTCTGTAACAATGTCAATGCTAAATAAGTGTTTGCATTAATAAATTAAAAAAATACCCTGAGGACAAGAGGGAAAATTTTTATTGGTCATTCCACTGGAATTCTATGATCATTATAGAGAAACTATGGTGTTGCACATCTAAAAAAGGTAACGAACTTCTTAAAAGCTTGCAGGATTGAGCAGGGAAAGGACGTGTCATTTCAGCCTCCCAAATTACTTTGGAAGTCTAAGAGGAAGACATAACCCAAGCAATATGGCTTAGCAGTAAAGTTCTCAGCCCCTAGAGAACAAGGTCCTTGGTTTGGTTTTCTGCTTTGTCACTTACTAGCTGGATAATCTGGGCGAAATTATTTAATGCTTTAAAGCCTTATTTTCCTCATCTATAAAATGGGAATAACAAGCCCATCTTCAGTGTGGTTGTGAGGAACAAAGAAGATAATCACGTAAAGCCTTGAACATGGTAAGTAGTAGGCACTCAGTGAGTACTAGCCATTACTATTCCTTTTAAAATAAGAAAACATCAAATGGATTCTCAAAATCCAGTAAATGGGAAAACCCAAAATACAACATTAAGCATCAAATAAAGCATAAAAGGGATCTCTCTTGGCCAGGTATACGGTTTCTGACCTTTTCTGTTGTTTGCAAATGATTTCCTTTGAGTTTGGAACAAACTGTCTTAGCATGATCTCCGTGAATCTTCAACCCTCCGTGGTAGATGCTGTTGCCCCACTTTATAGAGGAGCAAAGTGAGGCTCAGTTGTAGCCCAATGTCACCCAGTACGTCAAGCAGAAGAGCCAGGATCACATTCAGGTAGCCCTGACTCCTGTTCTTTCTCCCATACCCCAGTCTCGGAGAGCCTCACTACCCCGGAGAAAAGCCGCTGCACACTCAACCCTGCCATCAACAGTGGCTCTTCTGAAACCCTGGAGGAGCAGGGTTGTTCCTATTTGAAATGGCAAGACCTCCTGGCTCATTTCTCCAGGCTGTAAGCAGATTAAGCGCCATTAATGAGTTAGTAACTATCTAGTTCTACAGAGGATGGAGGGCATCTTATAATGAGAGAAAATAAAGCAGGACAACTGAAATAGAGATAAAAGATCCACAAATTATTTTGTGTCTGAGGAAGAAGGATTTGTTTCTCAGTGTAGAAACGTCAATGTTTTTAATCTAATGACCTCAATACCCACCAAGATTCCCGCCTGAAGTGTTTGCTCCTTCAAAAAGATGAGGTCCATCCCTCCTTCAACATGTTTCCGCCTCCCTCTCCGCCTCCTCGTGGCCGCATCATCTCTTCTGAGGTTTCCATTGACAATCTGTCCGGTCACAGGATGGATCAGGCCAGCTTGCAGAATCCCAGACAAGTCCATGCCAAGGGCTCCCTGAAGTGAACTGATAGCCCCAATCTTAGGGGTGCTGGTGCTCACTGGGAAAGGGGATGTGGCTCCTGGGGACCCCTCTGATGAGCAGGAGAGGTCCATAGCTGACTCCCCATGCCAGCCATTGAGGATGACAGGGGTGTGCCCGTGGGTGGCAGAGAACTGCTCCAGGCCCCGAGCCTTTGCATCCCTCTCCACCTCAAACGCATAGGGACGCCTGTGCTTTTGTTCATCCTTTGTGAATACTGGAGCTAAGAAGCTCTCCTGTGAACACACAAACAGCAAGAGAGGTCTGAATGCCACACAAGTGGCTGAACGCCAGCTCTTTCTCCAGGCCTGATTTCCCTAGGCCTCCTATTATTTCCAATCATCTTTTTAGGAGTTCTTCTAACTCGGGCCTCCTCAAATCCGAACAGCTTGTTAAAATGCAGATTCTACTTCAGTGGGTCTGAGGTAGAGCCTGAGAGTCTGCTTTTTTAACAGGTTTTCAGGTGCTGCTCAAGTTGCTAGTCCATGAACTACATTTGGTGTTGCAAGATGATAACTCAGGAATGCTCAACTTCAGCCGTGCATCAGAATCATCTGGGAAGTTTAAAACAACCCAGTACCCAGGACACACTCTGGACTGATTAAATCAGAATCATTAGCTTGTCAAGGTCCCCAGCTGATTGCAATGTGCAGTTGAGCATGAGAACCAGCATGTTAATAATGTACCTCAAAACTCATCACCCCCACCAAAATGCTCACTCCTGCCTTGATTTCCCTAATTTCTATCAACTTCCATTGTTAGCTCAGTTCTCTAAGGGTCAACCACACTGTTCCATTCATGCTTCCCTTTCCTTATATATTTGTTAGTCATGGAGTCATCTTCGTCAGTTCCCCCCATCTTTGTATCCACTCTGAACCAACTGGGGTCTAGAACCCTCTTTACCAGTTTCCTGCTTGGCCCTCCTAGTCAAGCTGTATACCACTCTAGGTGAGCTGCAAACCCCTGCTTTCATCATGCCTTCTCCTGCTCCAATACTTTTACTAGCTCTCCACTACATACAGGATAAAGTCTAAATTCCCCAATCAACACTAATGGCTTGGCAAAACAAACCCCTATCCACTAAGTAAACACTTGCTGAATGAATGAACTCAACTGAGACGTGGAACATGCCCACCATTCTCTGTTTTGTGGTCATTCCATTCTTGCCGGCTCACCTTCTGAATCTGGGCCGCCAATCCTGCGCCGTTGCTGAAGCTGTGTTCTGCTGCTTCCGGCTCTGAGAGGCTGGTTCGAGAACCAGCACTGCTGGTTAACACCGGGGCGGGCAGTGTGCCTGAGGGCTCATACTGCTGGCTGGAGGGCCACTTCCCCTTTAACACCACGTGGCAGATATTATCTAGGCGGTTAATTATCACGCGGTCCTAGAAAAAAGGATAAAGCTCTGATGAATAAGGATCGAGTTACCTAAACTCACAAAATCCTTTGAGATCAAGGGTGAAGCTTTTCACCAGAAGGAGTCGATAAGAAAAGAGCACACTCAAACATACTCACTTTATAAGCCTTAAAATAAAAATCATAGTTTAGACAATACAAATGAAAGCCATGGCACTATAAATATGAGGACAATCTGACACCTTCATCTTACAGTCGAATTAGTTAAGTGCATGTATCTTTAATGTTCAAATGCTACATAACTAATACCTTTTAAAGGTATAAAACATTTCTGAGTTTGTTGTTCAGAACTATTTCTAAAAGGTTTAAAAACAATTCAAAGCTGAGAATGGTTTTGGGGCGGGGTGGGAAATGCAAGCTCTGGGGTACCTTTGGCCACTCAGAGAAGGAATAGAGAGTTTTCTCCTGTAGCAGCTGAGCAATAGTGGGAGCTCGAGCCTCCTGTAGCTCATCCCCAATGTCTCCTGCGATGCCTGATGTTGAGCTCTTGCTCTCCTCTTCAGAGTACTTCCCTGGATAATCTGGGAAGAGGTTAAAAAATTACTCAGGCACTTAATTGTAGTAGTGAGATAATAGTGATCTGAGAGATTAGGATATCCTGATCTTTTCCTTTTTCTTTTTAAATTAGCTTACTCTGTGCTAATTTATTTTAAATGGAATATTAATTATGATATCTTCTATTTCTAGGAGAACCGTGTCAGTTAAGCCAGAAAAGCAAATCCTGCTCTGGGACTCCCAAGGCAAGTCCTCTAGTGAGCATTTGCATCCACATCCCAACACAAGACAAGACAAGAGAAAGGAAATTTTTCTTGTGTATCCAAGAGTGAAAGGGGATGACTAATCACAAAGAGGCTTCTCACTCAGTGTAGTGGTCAAGGGAAAGCTGAATATTCTAATACTTTGAGATCTTTGAAGGGACAGTCTATGAAATGGAACAGCAAGAGGGTGATTAATATGAGAAAGGATGAAAGTCATGAAGCTTACAACAAATGTCAGACAGACCGGTTCATGTAAAAGATGCCAAGAAAATCAGAACATTTCAATTACTTCACTCACGGAAAGAAATGGACATGCAACTTATTCTTTCAAGCTTCAGTAATGGTGAAAGTTTATCATCAACGTGAATAGATCTTCAAAGATCCACTTACAGGAAATGAACAGACAATGGCAAAGCACTTAAGGCAGGAAAAGTTGTTGACCTCTTTCTTGGTTCAATGACAAGGAGCATCCATGCTTTGAAATGTGGATATTTCATTTTTGAATGTGCAACAAGTCTCCTAGGGAACTGCAGCGACCTGACCATGAAAAACAGGGCCTTGCTAGGCCTGGTGGACTCAGGACAGTCAGACAGATATGGCCCAGGCCCTCAAGGTTCTTACGGCCCTATGAGGGAAGACAGCCAGGAAAGCAGTGACAATAAAAGAGCAATTAAAATTACAAGCTGTGATAAGTGCTATAAAGGGAAAGAAACCAAGTGCCATGATAGGGAACAACAGGGAAGAACCTACTCAAGTAGGTTGTTAGAGAGTCTCTCGGAGGAGGGAAGTCCCATGAAGATGAGGCGGCAATGGGGAAGGGTATTGTGGACATGCTAGGAACTAAGTGAAGGCCAGGTGAAAAGTACAAAGATGAGGCTAGAGGGGTGGAAATCATCTAGAACATGCTGAGTCCTGTAGGCCAGGATAGAGAATTTGGATTTTATTCTAGATTCAATGGGGGACCACCACTGAAAGGTTTTAAGCAGAGGAGTTGAATTTAAGTTTTTTTTTAAAAAGTGAAATCATGTGAGAGAGAAAACCTGGAAAAAGCCAGGAGACCCGGGCCCTGACAGGTGTACCAGTTAATTACTGCTCCTTCAGGACTGTAGATTTCTAGTCTCGAAAGCAGGGCTAACTCTCTCTGCCTTACCTGTCCCACACCTCTTATGTGTGGAGGATCCCTTCCAAGGTCTGCAGAAGCACTTTTAAAACCATCGGTGAAAGGGACTCCCACCCACACGTGCACATGATGCTCACCAAAGCTTAGTAAGGTCACTGCTTCCTCTACTCTGACTTAGCAAGGCTGATGCTGCCATCAAAGGATACTAGTTCAGGAACATAATTTCTCCTCTAAACCGTACCTTGTACTCACTTGACTGCCTGGGTTTCCAAGGACCGATAATTTGATTTTTACCCACAACAGGGTTCAAAAAGCAACGTGGGTTTTATAATTCAACACATGGCAGCAAAGCTTCGTGGCCTGCCGTGAGGAGGATCAGGTATAGTTGCAGACTGGTTCCTTCTGGCTTGGCTGAGGTTACGATTCTATCAAGCTACTTTCAATTTGGCATCTCGGTTTTTATCTCAGCTAGTGTGTAAATTTTAATTTGGGTTCAGAACTCTTCCCAAGAGTTCTGAATAAAACCAAGGAGTTTAAAAAGAAAAAGCTAGATAACTTGAGGCTGGGTGCAGTGGTTCACGTCTATAATCGCAGCACTTTGGGAGGCTGAGGCAAGTGGATTGCTTGAAGCCAGAAGTTCAAAACCAGCCTGGACAACATGGTGAAACCCTATCTGTATTAAAAATACAAAAATTAGTCGGATGTGGTGGCACACACCTGTAATCCCAGCTTGGGATGTTGAACCCAGGAGGCAGAGGTTGTAGTGAGCTGAGATCGTGCCACTGCACTCCAGCCTAGGTGACAGAGCAAGACTCTGTCTCAAAAAAAAAAAAAAAAAAAGCTAGATAACCTGAGGGACTTAGCTTAGCTCCTTTCTTTCCCTCTTTAACATAAAATTAGTGCCCCAGAAAGGGATGATGTGTCTGTCTACATCCCTCAGCATCACAGCGGACCAGGCATGAAGGGAGTTGTTTTTGGTTTTTTGTTCACCCTAATAGGCCTTCTTGGATCTGAAAAAAATTATTATTATTATTATTATTATTTTTTTTGAGACAGAGTCTCACTCTGCCCCCAGGCTGGAGTGCAGTGGCCGGTTCTCAGCTCACTGCAAGCTCCGCCTCCCGGGTTCAGGCCATTCTCCTGCCTCAGCCTCCCGAGTAGCTGGGACTACAGGCGCCCGCCACCTCGCCCAGCTAATTTTTTTGTATTTTTAGTAGAGACGGGGTTTCACCGTGTTAGCCAGGATGGTTTCGATCTCCTGACCTCGTGATTCGCCCGTCTCGGCCTCCCAAAGTGCTGGGATTACAGGCTTGAGCCACCGTGCCCGGCCAATTAACTGAAAAAAATTAAAACTACAGCTAACAATCATTTGTTGCTGTTGTTCCCCACGAACCCTAATCACTGTATGTCTACTCTTGCAAAGCCCATAGAATCTCAGGGTCACCTAGATTCTTAACATTTTGAAATTCCTTCTAGCTTGAACCCTTATCTAAGATCTCCCTATTTAAAAGGATCAAATCTATTTTCTTTATTGCTGTAAACTTTTTATTTCTTTTGAGTTACTGAAAGGAATCTAAACCAAATGCACTGACCTTAAGTCACACAGTTTTGACAACAACATGAATAAATGGCTTTTTTGCCCACCTTAACAAGGATCAAATTTATTTGTATTTTTGTTCAGTTCCTGAAAAATTAACTGCCCCCGTATTAAACTGCAAGTTCCTAACATCCCAAGGCTGTTCCACGTTAGCTAGTTTGAAGCACCTTATCTAGGGGAAGAACAAACTATTTCCCCTTAACACCATACACAGCATCTATTGAATGAACACACACAAGCCCCTGCCCAAATTATATGGGTGAGGCAGCCAAAGTGCTATGATTGTCTATGATCTTCAATTTGCTACAACATGACCACAGTTACTAAGCTATTTGAATTTTCGGTCCAGGGCCTATGACCTTTGGTGAGAGCAGGCAGGTCTGTTTCAGAAGCTGTAAAAATGTGAAGCACTCGCTCCCCCAAAACCCAACCCCCGTCATGTGTGAACTAGTTTATCCAAAATACGACAAGATCCTACATACTCTACCTTGACTATGGCAGTTTCCATCTCTATCATACTCATCTTTATTCTCAAAATCCATGTCTTCTGATTTGAGTTCACTTCCTTCGAGGGGATATGTGGGGAAAACTTTTTGCCCCTCTGCACTTTCTTTCCAAGGTTCTTTTAAAAGCTCATGCTTCACTTTAAACGGCTCTGATGGAACAGCAGTGGGTTCACCCTCCATGGCGATAGTATTGGTTTTGCTTTTGAACAGATCTGGGATATAAGCCTTGGGTTTCTCGATTTCAAATTCATCATTCTCAAGGCCATGCATCCACCTCTCCATGTGTTTGCAGTGGCATTGACAGGCTGCTGGAGGCTGGAAAGCCCTCGGTAGTCCAGGAGTCTGGTTTGCCACCTCTAAGCTTCCTTTCTTGGTTTCATCTGCATGGAAGCCTTGGTTCTTTTCCCTTGAGATGTCAACAGTGGGCTCTGTGAGATGCAATACCTCTGGCCTTTCCTCCATGCCTACTGCCATGGCTAAGTTTTCCTCTTCGTTTTCTTCCTCTTCCTCCTCATCACTGTGGTTCTGACTCAAAATCAATTTACTTTCTAAGCTTTTGTTTTCCAATAAATCAATTAATTGCTGATCTGATGACAGGTTTCTTTTGGAGTCACAGACACTAAGACTGCACATATCTACAAACCCACTTTCATTTCCTGGATTCAAGGAAGGGGAAGCTAAACACTTGGCTTCCAGCTGGCTGATGCTTTCGAGTCTCTGTCCTGCCTCACTGAAGCACAGCTCCTCTTCCTTTGAAATAGACATCAACAAATGTTTTCCATTTTTGATGTTTGCTTGAGCTACTCCTCCTGCTTCTAAGCTACCCATAAAAGTGGGGCCGGAAGCTATTTCTGCCTCATGGCCACCAGGCTGGCAGTTCCCATCTTTGCTTATTGAGATGGTAATAACATCTTTTCTACATTCTGTATTGGTACTTGGGCTCTCCCGAAAAGAGCCTGGTTCTTGGCTGAGCACCTTCTTACCATACATCATGCTCTCTAAGGATTCAGGCAGCAGGCTTTCATCATGGTTGATGGAAATGACATCCTGAACTTTAGAAATAAAGTTTTCACAAGTCACATCAGGCAGGCTGAGATGATCATCTCTGCTTTCCACTTTCACTAGATTCTCAGGTTCATTTTCAAGGGACTCTGAAGTCCTACTCATTTGAGTATATGTAAGAGATTCATACAATTTGGAGTTGGTCTGGTAAAGACAACAGAGATTTCCTGGTGCCTGGGTGTCAGATCTTTTATGCTGGGCATAGTTTCTATAGGCATCCAGGAAGGACAGCTGGGGGTCGTTCATGATGTAACAGTCAGTGCGGTTCAGCCCATGTTTGGCAGTGCCGATGAGCAGGTCTCGATCATGCTTCCCACACTCCCACCAGACTGGGAGGTAGAGGCTGGGCCTGCACAGCTGGAGGCGTTCATGCAGCTGAGGGCACTTAAGCACTTGCTCTCGAACTTTGCGTAACAGTTCAATGCGGTACAGAGTTCTTGCAGCACGTTCCTCAGTGATGGGTTCAACGTAGATGGTGGTATCTGGGGGACCTGGAGAGAAAGGAAAATAAAGGCTATCACTTAAGGTGGTAGCCTCAGACACTTCTGCCCACCTGAGCCCCTGCATCTTTGGCCGTGGAGTTCAGCTCTCTGGCTCCTCAGCACAGCAGTTTTAGGTGTGTGGGCCCTTGCTAAAACAGGAAACCTAAAAAGAATGGAAGGACAGACCCAAGGGGTGTGAAAGAAGAGCATTAAAACTCCAGTTCTGAAAATAGTATTAGTTTTCTTTAAATAAGTATGTACTAGGCCAGGCATAGTATAGTAGTAGTTCACGCCTATAATCCCAGCACTTTGAGAGGCAGAGGCTAAGAGGATAGCTTGAGGCCAGGAGTTCAAGACCAGCCCGGGCAACAAAGTGAGACCCCCTGCCAAGTCTACAAAAAATAAAGAAAATTATCTGGGCATGGTACCATGTGCCCACAGTCTGGCTGTTTGGAAGGCTGAGGCAAGAGGATCTGGGAGCTCAGGAGTTTGAGGCTATAGTGAGCTGTGATCATGCCACTGTACTCTACACTAGGTACTTTATACATGTTACTTAGTTCTCATGAAAATCCCACCATACCATCATCATGCCTGTCCTGTTTCAAGGATAAGGAAATTGGCTCAGATAAACCACCTTGCTCCAGGTGACAGAACCAGGATTTAAATCCAGGTTTTGTCAGTGTGACTCCAAGGTCCACATCTTTCCAATATATTCAGCTTCCTGGCTTGGATGACACCACTTTAGCCCTGCCACATAGGAGGCAAAGGCTGGGACGTCTTGTGCGTGCTGCCATCAGCCCTGAACCCACACTGAGTAGGTTCAATGTTTGCTTTAGCTTTCCTAAAATATTGTCCCATGGTCCAGAGGAACTCCATCTACAAATACGAGGCTAAAGGGAGGCGTTGCAAGTGTCAACCAGGAAGACATTTTTCAAAAGGGTTCTCTATTGGATCAGGGGATATTTAAATGACAGCCACTTACTTTCTATGGTTACAAGTCGACATGTGAGGAAATACTTCAAGTTATTAAGATTTAATCTAAGGAAGGTGCGAAGTTCAGAGTAGGATAGATCTGAACATGACTTAAAAAAAAACCCTTATACTTTGGAGAAAGCGGTTAATAGTATCTCAATATTTGTGATGTTTTAAGCTGAATTTCAACTTTCACTGAAGTTACATCATTTTGGGAGAGAGATTTTATTTTATGAGGTGGACCCATTTAGAAGTTTATGAATTTCTAAAAGCCCACTCATCTTTACCTAAATTCCTCATGTAGACTCCAGTTTTAATAGGTATACCTAAAGTAATTCTGCAATTTGAAAATCAGAATGTTCTTTCCTTGTATCATCTGACAATATACTGATAGTTTTCTCACCGCCATCTTTCCATGTGGGTAGACGACAGACATTCCGGCACATGGCCACAAAACTATAAAAATACTGTTCCAGGCTCTCATCCGACTTCTTGTCCAAACGGGAAATGATGCGGAACTGTGTCCAGTCAAAAGTTTTCTTTTCTTGATCGTAAACAACACCAAAGGAAGACACTGTTCTATAGAAGTCTGCTTGTTCTCTCCTGGTCCACCTTGAGATGTAATCAGAAAGGAAGAGTGAGCTGTTTCTTCTTTTTTAAAGCCAATAACTGCTTATTGAGAGCCTACTATGAAAGCCCATAAAGTCAATAAAGGAGGCAGAGCTGGTTTGTCTCTTTTGTTATTTTTATTTAAGTTAAACTGGGCTGAGAGGCTTATAATGAAAACAGCCTATTATTCTACTCCCAAAAAGGTAATCACTTCCAAATCTTTCAGCTCTTTCTTCTGGTATTTACCTCCCTATTTCTAAACCAGGTACCCACTTGCTACCTCTTGATTCATCAATTTTAGGAATCACCTAGTTAACTTCTGCCTGTAGAAGATGAATATTTTAAAAGTACTATATATACTTAAATATCTAGCCTTGTTTTTTTTTTTTTTTTTTTTTTTTTAACCTGTATGGCAATATAGAAGCAGAGAATCCTGGAGGGATCTTCCAGACCATTAAATTCAACCTCCTCATCTTACTGGTGTCCCGAAGGGAAGTGACTACTTCAGTGACACAACCCCTGCCTCCTCACCTCATACTGCTTTTCTTTGTGGTTTTATGTAGGTAGGTTGTCCATGACAATTATTTTCTCTGGGACACCAAAGTCCTCTAGTCTTTATATCCTATATGAGTAAGTCAATGACTTAAGGGAGGTGGATAATTATATACCACCACAGCCTTTACGTGGGGCTCCTGGGCAGGGTGCTCTCCAATCCAGAGGGAGTCTAGCTAGGCATGGGGGTAACAGGGTGAGGGGTCAGAGAAAGAGTGAGAAGCAGAGAAGAAGTGGCTCTGGTTCTTCTCTTTGGAGATGTGTAAGAAGGAAGAAATATATTCCCTCAAGTATCAAATTTCCTAAGTCAGGAGTACAGAGAAGAAACTGAATCTGTTATGCAGTCTTCTTTTAATTCATGGGATGTTTCATCAGAAGGATAGCGAAATACGACTCAAGGAATTGCAGCTTCATTGATACCTTCTGGTGACACCATTCCTAGCCTATGCTGGCCTTCTGTAAGCCTTTTAGAGCTTAATTCTCAGATGGGCAAGTAACTGCTGGTAATTTATTCCTTCCTTCTGGGCTTGCATTTTATGGTATTTATTACCCTGAAAGGCTTGATAAGGATTTAGCTGTAAGACAGCTTCAATGTTCCCTTTGTTACTAAAAGAATTAGGGGATCTGAAAGGGTCTGACACATTCCACTGTGGTGTTTCTAAACCACATCCCCAGACACTGGGGTTTAATTTAGGTAAGAGTGTCAAGTTAGAAAATCACAAAAATCTGGAAACTGTAAAGACAGGGTAGGGTGTTCCTAGACCTCATCAGACTCCCGTCACCATGACACCATCACAACTGAAGGCTGAAGGTAATGAATTCTGGAGGTAACCTAACTTCACAAGACAACAGAAATATACTCGCCCTCCAAGCTACCAGCTTTACCTTTTGAAAACGTTACCCAGTGGGTGGCTGAGCATGCCCCTTTGGCCACTGGCTTTTACCTCTTTTGGGCTTCCTTGTTCATGAGGTCCATTTCTGAGGTTCTCCTGAACATCTCTTCCTGAACCCAGTATCCTTGGCTACCTGGTCCCAGAATTTCAGGCCGGCACAGTTCCTTGCGGTTGCAGCGCTGGTAAACAGTGACCAGACGTCTGAGACGAGCTGTGAGGGCAGATGAAACTGGCCAGGGCGATTTGTCTGGGTCGGAGCCATCCTGGGCTTCAAACATCAGTGAGGATATTAGTATTTACAAACAGAACTAAAACAGGAATGACTGTCTTTTGGTTTTGTTTAAATAAAAACAAAGCTGACTCAATAACTTACTCAAAGTAGTTACTGTTTTAATAATTGGCCCAGGAGCTAGGCATGGCTGGAAGGGCTGCAATTTTGCCTTAGATACAGCTTATGCTGTGGTCAATTCTGTTATCTCTCAAACACAGAAGTACCTTTTGTGGTGGCAGAAGTCATCTGAGGACTTTGCTGTAAAGCACAGGAATGAGCAGACCCTTTGTTGCCTGGGCTTTCCAATTACCAAAGCTCCTGTCATGACTGAATTCAGAAAATTCAAAAACCAAACCAAACTAAACCAACCCCTCCAATCTTTCTTTAAAAAAAGAAAATCAATGTCATCACAATTCCTTTTTACCTCTCAGACCCTATTTTAACTTAAGATACTAACGTTTACTTCACTTTCAAATTTTAATGCCAGGTAGAGGAAGCTAGAGCCATGTTAAAGCTCCATGTGTGACTCCAGGGGATTTTGATGAAGGTCAACTTATTTTGCTTTTTAAAAGAGCCTCCTTAAAAAACTACATGTTAATTATATATAAATTCCATGATAACTAACAAACTAGGACCTTACTTTCCTATGCCTTCAGAAGGACATAGTCTCACCTGCCCGGCTGTCATCCTTCTTTTCGCCAAAAATGCCATCACCTCCATCACTGGAACTCTCCTAGGGATAAACAAACCCATCCCATCAGCAAAACTGCAGCTTAGAAGAAACCAGCTCAGAGAGGCTTGATACGGAAAAAGTAAGCATCACGCATAAGAGACGTCCCCTGCCCACGAACAACTCAGACCAAGGTAGGACCTGATAAAGCTTGCTTCTGTACAATCTTAAAAGAGCCAGAAAGCAGTTTATTTAAAATAAGTTTTTTCTTTTTTTTTCTTTTCCTGGAACCATGTGGGATGCTTCTGCCTGTAAGAAAATCAGCCTGAGCAATGATGAACTGGCACACTCTCTGGCAATTACATTTTACGAGTACTATTTTAGTTGTGAATTTAAATATTTGCCTTACCATCATCACTTGCAATTTAATACTGTCATTTCTTTTCATAAAGGTTGTGCCTGCATTTCTGTTCTTTTGCTGTGAAAAAGTGTCATGTTCGTGTTCATTATGCTTAACTTACTTCACAGCAACAGACACTATTTTCATAAAACACTACTGCTCCAGACATGAAACCTGATGGCGCAAAACCCCAGGAATTTAAAATTAAAATCATGACTTGAGCTCTAAGTGAATCTGGAGTAATATCACAAGCACTGAGCTTGCCCAAGTCGGTGTATGTGTCAAACTGCTTTAATGGATTCCTTCACAAACCCTTCTTGGTCTCAGGAATGGAACTTTAAAAACTCCTTATATATATAATTCAGGTGGGAATTTGAGGGGTAAGAGAAGTGACTGTGCTATTTTTCAACTGGACTCTAATTTCAACACTAAAACTTACTATATTTTGACTAGTATCTTTTGACCTGAATGACAGTACAGAACCACCTCAGGATTCAAGACTTTCCTATTTTGGAGCACAGGGTCAGAGAGAAGGGTCAGCAAACTGAGGCCTGCAGACTTTCTGTGTGGCCCTCAAGCTAAGAATGGTTCTTACATTTTTAAAGAGTGAAAAAAAGGGAAGAATATGCAACAGAAGCCACATATGGCCTTCTAGCCCAAGGTATTTACTCTCTGGTCCTTTACTTGCTACTTCCTGGAATACACAACACAGGAGACCAGTAACCTAGCATGGTAGGAATGCAGACACCCACGACTGCCAACAGTGAAAACTCAAAATGCTCTCTTTGGGCCCCTGATACCACGCAAAGAACAGGAGACTATTTTCTGAATGAATTTCTCTCTTACGCAGAACAGTGATAATAGCTAATATTACCGAGAACTATGTGTTAAGCATTGCACAAAACCTTTAACATGGCTCATCTCATTTAGTTATCAGCACTGTCTCATGAGATAGAAACCATTACTGTGCTCATTTTACTAATGCAGAAAACAAGTCCTAGAGAAGTTCAGTAACTTGCCCAAGGTCACACATCTGGAAAGTGGCAGAGCTGGGATTCAAATACAGGTAATCTGATTTGAGAGACAACACCTTCAACTGTCAAGCTGTCTAAAAAAGGACAAGAGAGTCTTAGATGAAAATTTGTTTTGGAGAGTGAAAACGTATTTATAACAGAAGTGGGGAACACTAGCTAATCTCCTTTGCCCAGGCCAGAATTGTCTCCCGTTATCTAACGTTAATGAAGAGTGAAAACCCAGGGCTGATCTACTGTACCATTTTGACGTGGCAGTTAAATATACCATCTTATCTTATACTACTCTTTAGGCAGTTAAAAAACAACCTACTATGCCTTATATAATTTCCTGCCAGAGAGAACCTTTTACATATCCCCATGGTATCTGTGAAGATCCTTTGAATGCTGAAATGTATAAATGTAGTACTTCCAGCTGAGAAATGTTCTACAGTCTGTACAACACGGGTGGCAGGCCCCAGAGCTGCCATGTTCCTTCTTGCCATGTAGTGGTGGATGACATGGGCATCATCATACCCCAAGTCCATGAGAGCAGGCTCCCAGCTTGGTGTGAGGCAGGCACACAGCAAATGCTAGCTTCCCTTCCAGTCCACCTAGTAGTTTCTGTTGGTAGTTAGTAAACATGAACAGTTTTAGGCAAAACTCTTAAGTAAGGAAAGCTTTTAGTATTCATAGTGTTTCTCTGTTCCTGTATTCTCTTGAAGGTACTTCCTCTGTCTAGAAATGATAGAATGAAGAAGACCTACTTTGTTAGTAGCTCAAGTGAAAAAGATGTCAGACTTTTAGTTAAGAACCAGTTTAATCTGAGTGTGTGAGGTGCTGTAGCAGTGACAGAACTGAGCATGCAGAGGCCCTGCATCTGAACTATGTAGTCTAATATTTGCTACCTCAATTTCTGCTTACATGAATCAACTTGAAAGAAATGTTCTGCCGGGCACGGTGGCTCAAGCCTGTAATTCCAGCACTTTGGGAGGCCGAGACGGGCGGATCACGAGGTCAGGAGATCGAGACCATCCTGGCTAACATGGTGAAACCCCGTCTCTACTAAAAAATACAAAAAACTAGCTGGGCGAGGTGGCAGGCGCCTGTAGTCCCAGCCACTCGGGAGGCTGAGGCAGGAGAATGGCGTAAACCCAGGAGGCGGAGCTTGCAGTGAGCTGAGATCCGGCCACTGCACTCCAGCCTGGGCGGCAGAGCGAGACTCCGTCAAAAAAAAAAAAAAAAAAGAAATGTTCATCTTCGAAGAGGTATGAATCAATCATCTCAGAGTGAAGGGCCCCAGAGTGCTGATAAGAATGTCAACAACAAAGCACACTGATTGGTTACAACGTGCAATTTCTCCATCTTGAGGACACACGTGGTTTGGAGTCCCATGATCCACGGCTCTCTGGCCTCGGGCAAGTTGTTTTGAGCTCTCTCAAGCTCATTTCTTTTTTTGCAAAATGGAGAATGGCATAATCTTCAGGTGGAAAGCAGATATACCTCAAATGCCATTAACACAATATTCGAGGATTTTATTATGGAAAGATTGCAGAATATAGAAAAAGAAGAGGGCAGAGGGATACCATTCTTGTGTCCCCTGGCTGTATGACTTTTTTGCAGCTGATTAAAACTTAGCTCCCTTTTGCTGTGCAGAAGAAACTACCATCAGAGTGAACAGGCAACCTACAGAATGGGAGAAAATTTTTGCAATCTACTCATCTGACAAAGGGCTAATATCCAGAATCTACAAAGAACTCAAACAAATTTACAAGAAAAAAACAAACAACCCCATCAAAAAGTGGGCAAAGGATATGAACAGACATTTCTCAAAAGAAGACATTCATACAGCCAACAGACACATGAAAGAATGCTCATCATCACTCGCCACCAGAGAAATGCAAATCAAAACCACACTGAGATACCATCTCACACCAGTTAGAATGGCAATCATTAAAAAGTCAGGAAACAACAGGTGCTGGAGAGGATGTGGAGAAATAGGAACACTTTTACACTGTTGGTGGGATTGTAAACTAGTTCAACCATTATGGAAAACAGTATGGCGATTCCTCAAGGATCTAGAACTAGATGTACCATATGACCCAGCCATCCCACTAGTGGGTATATACCCAAAGGATTATAAATCATGCTGCTATAAAGACACATGCACACGTATGTTTATTGCGGCACTATTCACAATAGCAAAGACTTGGAATCAACCCAATGTCCATCTGTGACAGACTGGATTAAGAAAATGTGGCACATATACACCATGGAATACTATGCAGCCATAAAAAAGGATGAGTTTGCGTCCTTTGTAGGGACATGGATGCAGCTGGAAACCATCATTCTTAGCAAACTATCACAAGAACAGAAAACCAAACACCGCATGTTCTCACTCATAGGTGGGAACTGAACAATGAGATCACTTGGACTCGGGAAGGGGAACATCACACACTGGGGCCTATCATGGGGAGGGGGGAGGCGGGAGGGATTGCATTGGGAGTTATACCTGATATAAATGATGAATTGATGGGTGCTGACAAGTTGATGGGTGCAGCACACCAACATGGCACAAGTATACATATGTAACAAACCTGCACGCTATGCACACGTACCCTAGAACTTAAAGTATAAAAAAAAACTTAGCTCCCCCGGCCGGGTGCAGTGGCTCACGCCTGTAATCCCAGCGCTTTTGGAGGCCGAGGTGGGTCGATCACATGAGGTCAGGAACTCGAGACCAGCCCGACCAACATGGTGAAACCCTATCTCTATTAAAAATACCAAATTAGCTGGGTGTGGTGGCGCATGCCTGTAATCCCAGCTACTCGGGAGGCTGAGGCAGGAGAATCGCTTGAATCCGGGAGGCAGAGGTTGCAGTGAGCCTAGATCGCGCCATTGCACTGCTGCCTGGGCAACAGGAGCGAAACTCCATCTCAAAAAACAACAACAACAATAACAAAAACCTGAGCTCCCTCATCTCCACAATGGGCATAAGAATAATGCCTAACAGACTGGGAAGTGTGCTTTGTAAGTGTGAAAGTATACACAAATACTAGTATTTGAGTTCACAGAACCCTCAAACTCCTAACTCACAAGAAGAGGGTGCTTGTTCAGTTCCTAAAGTTTTCGTACAATGGAATTTGGCCATTTTAGGCATTACATTTTCCTGTAAGCTCTTGGCCACGACCTCATCCTTTTACGCACTGACCTCATGGTTCAGAGAGCACCTGAGATGTCACAGCCACCTATGGTAGGAACTGTGGCACAGCACGGACATGCATCCTTTTGACAGCGTAACTACAATAATGAAAATTGTGCTGTTACTTATTGCTATTTCTGTTAAAAGACGTGTTACTCTCCCCACATACTGGCTGTGATAGAGAAAGACTTTGTTTACAATTCCAGGCTCCAGACCATTCCAACCCAAATATACTTTCAGACTAACTGCTTTAGAAGGTTTCTGTAGGTTCACTGAATCTGGCTGCATGTTGACATCTGTAATGATTTGCCAATCAAAAGTGCTATTGGTATTAAAACAGAGGGTGGGGGAAGCTGTAACTTAGATCATTTCAAATCTCCCTTCAAATTGTAACATTCTATGGCTCTCTGAATGCCACATTTTAAGAGGACAACAACCACTGTGGGCTCTGGAAGGTGCTGGAATAGCAAGGGGTCTGGAGATGATATGATATAGAGGGACTAGAGCTATTTCACCTGAAAAGAAATTTAAAGATATTAAGGTCATGAGCTGGTCTCAGGCAATTTAAAATTCTATCAGAGAGGGGAAAAACTACAGTACCATAAAGAAAGCTAGATGGAACCCATGGAACCAGATGGGAGGCAGATTTCTGGTGTGGTAAAAAGAAGTATCATCCAACAATAAAATAGACTCCCTTAGAAGGTGGCATGTTCCTCTTGTTTTCCTCATGAACTCCCGGGAGTCCCTCGTCGACCTGAACGACCCCCTGACAGCCCTGCTGAAGAGGGAACGCCACACTGAGACTACTCAGGCATGTGCCAGGGCTCCTTGTAATGCTAAGACTCTACCAATCTGCTAAATGGTTCCCTTTCTATGCCCAGGTCTGTTTAATTCAGGGGAACTGCTCTGATGAACAGACTCTTTTTACACAATGCTTTGAGCTTCTTTAACTCTGCCTGAGGACTGAACTGGGAGAAAGAAATACCCAAACAGTGTCTTCAGTGCAGGAGGTAGGGAGCAAGAGTGAAGCAGGGTGGGCAGCAGGCCTGGCTCAGATGCTGGCCATCCCTCTATGTGTGTGGTTTTAGCATGCGGACTAGAAGTCAAGGTGAATCCGTTTATAGTCTGTCCACCTCAGAATCTGGGGAAACTCACTCCCCATTTCATTTGCTTTTGATGATATTCTATACCCCAGGTTTTAAGGATGTGAAGAGCAAAAGAAATCATAGAAGTGTTAATTTTGTAAATGAATACAAAGTACTTCCAGAATGTAACCCTAATATATAAGAGAACTTAAGTTATTTTTACGGATTCTGCCATGGCCCTCCAGTGTCCTCCTAAGCATGTCCAGTTTAACATCAGTGGCTTTCAGAGGCTGGCCTCTTCATATGAGCTGCTGCTGGGAGGAAGGGGCATAAACGCACACCTGCAATACTCTCTACTGTCTGGACTACAAAAAGAATACTTGACTACAACAAAGAATGCCGGCATATCTAGAGAATTACAAGTCTTAGCTCTGTCATCTAGTGGTTGTGAGAATTTGGTCAAGTCCTTTAACTTTCAGGGAGGGTCTAAAGTTTTCTCAGCCCTCAAATGAAGACAGGGTGAGGTGAGGA
This sequence comes from Trachypithecus francoisi, assembly GCF_009764315.1. Lineage (NCBI taxonomy): Eukaryota > Metazoa > Chordata > Mammalia > Primates > Cercopithecidae > Trachypithecus > Trachypithecus francoisi. Next base: position 37,018,505 of record NW_022681467.1, read on the forward strand.
TCAACTTAAACAAATGGAGTAACTGGTTTGAAAAGAGTCAAGTTCCATATGAGAATAAGGTATTATGTTCATTTCTTTGGTACTTGAGTTGTTTCTACAGGGAACACACACCCCAAATTACACATAAAAGAAATAATATAAACTAGGGACTGAAATAGCAAAACATGATTTTTTTTTTTTTTTTTTTTTGAGATGAAGTCTAGCTCTGTCACTCAGGCTGGAGTGCGGTGGCTCGATCTTGGCTCACTGCAACCTCTGCCTCAGCCTCCTGAGTAGCTGGGAATATAGGCGCATGCCACCATGTCTGGCTAATTTTTTATATTTTTAGTAGAGACAGGGTTTCACCATGTTGGTCAGACTGGTCTTGAACTTCTGACCTCGTGATCGGCCCGCCTCAGCCTCCCAAAGGCTGGCATTACAGGCGTGAGCCACTGTGCCCAGCCCAGAACATGGATTTGAATTGTCAAGACAAGAACCTAACTTCCTTCATGTTACTGGGGTCTGAAGCTTCATGCTGATTTGCTTCAATCCACTGCTTCTCAAAGCTTGAGGACACAGGGAAACACATCTTTGAAAAATTACTATTATCTATTTTAAGAAAGGGATGCCATTGTTACTGTTACAGGGGTCAGAGCTGATGGAGGCCAAAGTGAGTAAATACAATACATTCTGCAAGCTAGAATCAACAGAAGAGAATGGAAAATAATGAATAATTTTTGGGTAGTGATCAGGAGAAGAAGAGGGAGGACCCTTGCAGGGGAGTCACTTGGGGACAATGCTACAGTAACTTCTGGGATCCAGAATCCATACATTCTAACATTTGCTCTATTACTCAATGCTAGAGAAAATTTGGTCACATGGTGCTGGGGCCCAGGTAAGGTTTCAGGTCTGCTTTCGCAAAATCTCAGAAACTCATTTTAAAAATGCAATACAGACTGCCGCTTCTGGGATGCATTTCCCTATTCTTTAAGTACAATTAAACCCTCTAGATATTAAATTTGAAACAAGCATAAGAAAACTCTGAAAGGTGAAAAAAAGAAAGGACAAACTAGAGACCTCAGGACCCAAGGAATGACATGATGAAAAAACCCTGTTTTTTTTTTGTTTTTTTTTGGCTTCATATATCCTAGATTTGGAGGTAAAGAAGCACGCTACCTGGAAATTGTAAAGGAGGCAGACAAAAAAAGCCCTCAAAAAAAACCTTCTGGGTGCAGTGGCTCACACCTGTAATCCCAGCACTTTGGGAGGCTGAGGCGGGTGGATCACCTGAGGTCAGGAATTTGAGACCAGCCTGGTCAACATGGTGAAACCCTGTCTCTACTAAAAATACAAAAAAATTAGCTGGGCATGGTGGCACATGCCTGTAGTCCCAGCTACTTGGGAGGCTGAGGCAGGAGAATCACTTGAAGCTGGGAGGCAGAAACTGTAGGGAGCCAAGATCATGCCATTGCACTCCAGCCTGGGCAACAAGAGTAAAACTCAGTCTCAAAAAAAAAAAAAAAGAAGCAAGCCTGCTTCCTGCTTTCTCTAGTTAAGGACTAGGAAGAGGCAGGTTTAACAGGTTAGGAACACAGAAAATATTAAGACAATAACTGCTATACCCCAGCCTAACAATGCAGAAGAAACTGTGTCTCAACTCTACCCAATGGCAGCAACAGTTGAGTGGGAGCTTAGACTTCTACTTTTTCCAGGTGGTTGGTAATAGGGTACTCCATTCCCTTGCTGGGGTGGTATCAGAAAAAGCTAAGCAGGAAGTCAGGACTTTCAACCCTGACAGGTAGTAATGAGGTTCCCTACCCCTACCCATGGTGGAGCTAAACTTCCATCCCTGCTCAAAGAAATGAGAAACATTCCCTTTAGGGGTTAATGGGAGAAGACTGGGAACATGAATTTTTGCTTCCACCTCCCAGAAACAAGGTGCTCCCCATCTCCACACCTCTGTTTCCCTGCCAAGACAGATGCTGAAAGAGAATGTTTAAATAAGATCCAGAGTCTCACAATATAATGTCCAAAATGTCCAGGTTCCAATAAAAAAATCACATACCAAGAACCAAGAAGACCTCAAACTGAATGAAAAAAAGACAAAAGAGGCCAATGCTGAGAGGAAAGATCTTAGAATGATCTTATGTAAGAATTTAACAGTCATCAGTGAGCCATTCTGAACACGCTTGCCACAAATGAAAAAAAACAAAGTTTCAGCAAAGAAACAAAGATCCAAATAATCTTTGGATTCAAACGGAAATTTTAGGTTTGAAAAGTACAATAAACTGGAACAAAAACCAAAACCAAAAATGAAAACCCAAAACCCTCAACAGAAGGCTCAACAGCAGAATGGAGGAGGAAAATAATCAGTGACCTCAAAGACAGAAAAATGGAAAGTACCCAATGTGAATAACAGAAAAAAAAATGAACAGAGCCTTAGAGACCCATGGGTCTATAACAAAATATCTAATCTTCATTTTATTGGTATCCCAGAAGGCAAGGAGAAAGAGGACAGGGCAGAAGAAATACGTGAAGAAATCATGGCTGAAAACGTTTCACATTTAGCAAAAGACAGAAATCAGATTTAAGAAGACGAGTGAATTCCAAATAGGGTAAACTCACAGAAATCCATAAACACATAAAATCATAAACTTCTGAAAACTAAAGTCCAAGAAAAAATCTTGAAGGCATCAAGAGAGAAAAGACACATTACCAAGAGGGAAAAAACTTGAATGACAAATTTCTCATCAGAAACCATGGAGGTCAGAAGGAAGCGGCAGAACATTAAGAGCTGAAAGAAAAGAACTATCGCCCCGGAATCCTCCATTTGGTGAAAATATCCTTGGGGAATAAAGGGGATATTAAGACATTCTCAGATGAGAAAAACTAAGGATATTAAGACATTCTCAGATGAAGAAAAACTAAAAGAACTGTCTGACAGTTCTCTAGCCTACCTTCAAAGAACAGCTAAAGAGATTTCTCTAAACAGAAAGAAAACAATAAAAGAAGGAACCTTGGAACACCAGGAAGAAAAAGAACACAGTAAAAAAAAAATAGGTAAATATAGCATACTTGAGTTTTCTCTTGAGTTTTCTAAGCGATGTTTGACAGTTGAGGCAAAAATTTTACCATTGTCTGATAAGAATGGTTAAGACAGCTGTATCACAAATGAGAGAGGATAAAGGAACAAAAATGGAAGGTTTCTACGCTTCACTTAAGCTGATAAAATGATAGTATTAGTAGACTGTGATACATTACATATAAATATATGAAACACCTAGAAGCATTAAAAAGCTAAAAAATATAGATAAATCAGAATAAAATCATACAAAATGCTCATGTAAACCAGAGGAAGGCAGGAAAAATAAAAAATCAGGGAAAACAAAGACAATAAAATGACAGGCTTAAGCTTTAATGTATCAATAATTACATTAAGTGTAAATGGTCTGAATAATACCGACTAGAAGACAGAGACTGGCAGAGCATATTAAAGATTATGATCTACCTGTATGCTATCTATAGGAAACTCACTTCAAATACAATAAAGTCAGGTTGAAAGTAAAAGAATAAAAAAGTTATATTTATGCACACTATATAAGGGAAAGTAGCCATATTAATTTATCAGATAAAGTATACTTCAGAGTAAAGAAAATTACCAGAGGCAAGAGACAGACATTATATAATGATAACAGGGTCAATTTGCCAAGAACATGTAATTCTCTCTATACATTTTTTTGAGACAGAATCTCGCTCTGTTGCCCAGGCTGGAGTGCAGTGGCGTGATCATGGCTCACTGCAACCTCTGCCTTCTGGTTTAAGTGGTTCTCATGCCTCAGCCTCCTAAGTAGCTGGGATTACAGGCATGCGCCACCATGCCTGGCTAATTTTGTATTTTTTGTAGAGATGGGGTTTCACCATGTTGGTCAGGCTGGTCTCAAACCCCTGGCCTTAAGCGATCTGCCTTCTTTGGCCTCCCAAAGTGCGGGGACTACAGGCATGAGTCACTGTGCCCGGCAAGAACATATAATTCTAAATGTGTATGCACCCACCAGAGCTGCAAAATATATGAAGCAAAAACTGATAGAACTGAAAGGAGAAATAAATAAATCCACAATTACAGTTGGAGGCTTCAATATTCTTCTCTCAACAACTGATGAAACAACTAGACATTTAATCAGTAAGGATACAGAAAAACTCAACAACTTCATCGACCAATAGGACCTAGTCAACATTTATGAAATGCTGCATCCAACGACACCAAAATGCATATTCTTTTCAAGTGCCCATGGAACATATACCAAGATATACCATAACCTGGGCCATAAAACAAACTTAATAAATTTAAAACAACTGGAATCATATAGAATGTGTTCTCTGATTATAATAGAATCAAACTAGAGCTTAGTAACAGCAAGTTAATGGGGAAATCTCCAAACACTTGGACACTAAATAATAAACACCTAAATAATTCATGGAACAAAGGAAATTTAAAAAAATTAAACTGAATGAAAGTGAAAATACAATGCAAAATTAATGAAACATAACTAAAGCAAGGCTGAGGGAAATTTATAGCACTAAATGCATATTTTAGACAAACAGAAAAGTTTCAAATCACTAATATAGAAACTCCCACCTCAAAAACTTAGAAAAGGGCTGGGCACAATGGCTCATGCCTATAATTCCAACACTTCGGGAGGCCGGAGAGGGAGGAATGCTTGAACCCAGGGGTTCCATACTAGCCTGGGCAACATAGCAAGACCCTGTCTCTACAAAAAAATAGAAAAATAGAAAAAATTAGCTAGGTGTGGTGGTAGGGACCTGTGGTCCCTACTACTTGGGAGGCTGAACTGCAGGCATCACTTGAGCCTGGGAGGTCGAGGCTTTAGTGAGCTATGACTGCATCACCACACTCCAGTCTAGGTGAAAGAGTGAGACCCTAAGTCAAAAAAAAAAAAAAAAAGTAAATGAAAAGGTATATAGTAAGATTCAGTATTGTAAAAACTCAATGAAGATGCCAAATCTCCCCAAAGTGATATAAAGGTTTAAAGCAATGCCTATCAAAATCCCAGCAACAGTTTCTGTGGATAAGATTATCCTAAAATTTATATGGAAAGCCAAAGGAACAAGAAAAGCACAAACAATTTTGAAAAAGGAGAAAAAAGTGGGAGGTATCAATCTATCAAATTTTAAAACTTATGGTATTACGGCACTCAAGATTATGTGCTACTGGCAGAGGAAAAGACAAATAGATAAATGGAAAACAGCAGAGAACTCAGAAATAGAACCCACAAATATGCCAAACTGATTTTTCATTTTTTAAAAAAAAGTTTTCATAGAGACAAGTTCTCACCATGTTGCCCAGGCTAGTCTTGAACTCCTGGGCTCAAGGGATCCTCCCTAAAAAGACACACTTACAGGGTGGGAGAAAATACTTGCAAAGTACGTATCTGACAAAAGACTAGTATCTAGAATATATAAAGAACTCTAGAAAATCAACACTAAAACAATGAAATTAGAAAACAGGCAAGAGACATAAACATTTCACTGAAAAGGATATACAGATGGCGATTAAATACATAAAAGATGTTCAACATCATTTAGCCATCAGAGAAATGCAAATTAAAATCACAACAAGGTATTATACACACCTACCAGAATGGCTCAAGTAAATAATAGTGACCACACCAAATGCCGGTGAGGATGGAGAATACAGAGAAAGTGGATCTCTCAAGCATTGCTAGTGGCAGTGTAAAATGGTACAGCCACTCTGGAAAACAATTTGGCAATTTCTTAAAAAACAAAACATGTAACTATCATATGACCCAGCCATTACACTCCTGGGCATTTATCCCAGAGAAATGAAAATGTATGTTCACACAAAAATCTATATGCAAATGTTTACAGTGGACTTAATAGTCAAAAACTGGAAACAACCCAGATGTCTGTCCTTCAATGGATGAATAGTTGAACAAACTGTGGTTCCTCCAAACCACTGAATACTACTCAGCAGTGAAAAGGAATGAACTGTTGATACAGAAGACCACCTTGATGAATCCCAGGGACTTATTCTGCGTGAAAAAGCCTATCCCCAAAGTTCACATACTGTATGATTCCATTATAGAACACTCTTAAAATGACATAGTCGTAAAAAATAGAGAACAGACGAGTGGTTGCCAGGAATTTAAAGAGGGGTGAAGGCAGAAGGAAGAGGATACGGTTATAAGACAGCAACAGGATGAATCTTTGTGGTCATGGAAATGTCCTGTATCTTTATCTATATCAGTATCCTGATTGTGATACTGTACTACGATATTGTAAGACGCCACTATGAGGGGAAACGGGATAAAAGGTATATGTGATTTCTGTATTATATTTTGTGACTGCTTCTGAAATACATAGTTATCTCAAAATAAAAAGTTTAATTGGAATAAAAATGCAATTGCAGTCTGTATATTTTAAGTTTTTATAATAAAATGTTGGGGAAAATGCAGTGTAACTGTAGCAATGCAATCAAGTTCCCCCAGATCACTACCAAGATAGGAATTTCCTTCTTTTTTTTTTTTTTTTTTTTTTGAGACGGAGTCTCGCTCTGCCAGGCTAGAGTGCAGTGGCCGGATCTCAGCTCACTGCAAGCTCCGCCTCCGGGTTTACGCCATTCTCCTGCCTCAGCCTCCCGAGTAGCTGGGACTACAGGCGCCCGCCACCTCGCCCGGCTAGTTTTTTGTATTTTTTAGTAGAGACGGGGTTTCACCGTGTTAGCCAGGAGGGTCTCGATCTCCTGACCTCGTGATCCACCCGTCTCGGCCTCCCAAAGTGCTGGGATTACAGGCTTGAGCCACCGCGCCCGGCCAGGAATTTCCTTCTTAATATGAAAGACAGTGTAGACAACCAGTACTGCACATTTGACTCACCATTTGTTTCTGGAGGCCATCTACTTTGTCCTCAGCATTGTCTTCTTTGTCTGTGTTGCCTCTAAATAAAAGTAAAAAAAAGGCATCACATACTACCTAGGTCCCCCTTATCCACAGTTTCAGTTACCCTGGTCAACCACAGTCCAAAAATACTAAGATATTTTTGGGGAGAGACAGGGCGAGAGAGAGAGATCACATTTACATAACTTTTATTATGGTATATTGTTATAATTGTTCTATTATTATTGCTGTTAATCCCTTACTGTCCCTAATTTATAAATTAATCTTTAGCATAGGTATGTTCATATAGGAGAAAACACAGTTTATACAGGGTTTGGTACTATCTGAAATTTCAGGTATCCCCATGAATAAAGGGGGACTTCTGAGTCAGCCCTCTGTATCCACGGAGGATTGGTTCTCGGATCCTCAGGGATACCAATATCGGCAGATGATCAAGCCCCTTGGTTAGCCCTCTGTATCTGAGAGTTCTGCATCCACAGACAAGGAGGGCTGACAATAGATCCCTTCTACCGCAGGCATTCCAAGTCTTAGTTTTTCCCTCCCTTGTGGGAGAACTCAAGAGACACTGAGAATGAAAGAAACTATTACCAAACAGTCACCACTTCTACAGGCAAGGACCTTTATTCAACTGAGACTGCAGCATGAGGCTCCAGCCTCATGTCTACTCAGGCAAGCTCAGAAAAAGGTAATTCCTGCCCATCAAGAGTCATCTGAACAAGTGATTCTGATAAAAGAACACACTCTAGAAACTGAAGGCTGTGCACATCAAATGAGGCCTAATGTTGCAACTCCCCGGTCACAGTAGGAGAGAATCTTCCCACAGAATCACATTGGGCAAAAATCACTCCTTGGCTTGGAAGGGAGCTCTGCTGTCACTGGTTAACAAGGACATTTTCCCCTTGTTACCATCAGACCCTTGACGCTAGCTCAGCTGCCTAATGTCTTCTCTGTCGTAAGCTTAACTATTGCTGATGCCTACCTGTTTTTCATGATTCTTTTAAAAACTAACTTTGAGGGTGGGTGCAGTGACTCACGCCTGCAATCTCAGCCCTTTGGGAGGCTGAGGTGGGCGGATCACCTGAGGTCAGGAGTTCGAGACCAGCCTGGCCAACATGGTGAAACTCCATCTCTACTAAAAATACAACAACTCGCCAGGCGTGGTGGTGGGTGCCTGTAATCCCAGCTACTCGGGAGGCTGAGGCAGGAGAATTGCTTGAAACTGGGAGGTGGAGGCTGCAATGAACCGAGATCATGCCACTGCACTTCAGCCTGGGTGAAAGAGTGAGACCTCGTCTCAAAAAACAAACAAACAAACAAACAAAAAAACACACACAAACAAACAAACAAAAAAAAAACCCAAAAAACTGACTTTGATATATTCCTGTCCCAAATACTCTTGTCCTTGCTGCTCAAGTCCTAGAGGCAAGATAAGCTCCTGACTTTACTGCTTAACCGTAGAAAGAAAAGCCAACCCACAAAAAATAGCCTTTATGCCACATTCAGGCACCCATCCAGGGAGTGTTTTCCCTGAATCACTGAATGTAACATGAGAATCACCAGTCATATGGGTCTTTGTTAACATCTCCCAGAATGCACCTCTGTTATCTGTCCTCAAGAAACATGCTGGGGCAGCTGAAGTGATCATGAGGGGTTAAGGACAGATGGAAAATGCACTGCACACTTTTCTTAGCCTCAGCAAATAGTTAGGGGCTCCTGGCAGTGCCACACTCTCAGGTCTGTCCACAGTCCTGGGCAACGCAAAGCAGTATCTGCTATTTTTGGGGAGAAACTAAGAGATAAATGCTAAGAGCTAAATGCTATGTTTTGGCCGGGCGTGGCGTCTCACGCCTGTAATCCCAGCACTTTCGGAGGCCAAGGCGGGCGGATCACGAGGTCAGGAGTTTAAAACCAGCCTGGCCAACATGGTGAAACCCCGTCTCTACTAAAAATACAAAAATCAGCTGGGCATGGTGGCGCGTGCCTGTAGTTCCAGCTACTCAGGAGGCTGAGGCAGGAGGATTGCTTGAATGCAGAAGGCGGAGGTTGCAGTGAGCCAAGATTGTGTCACTGCACTCTCGCCTAGGCGACAAAGCAAGACTCCATCTCAAAAAAAAAAAAAAGCTATGTTTTCAAAAATATAGATATAATTTGAAGAACTACAATTTTTAGCTGTTTATTTAGTTTTCCTATGTATTTATGTCAAGAGTAAATAAAAATCAGTCAAAGGAGATGCTTTCCATACTTTTTTGCACAGAATCCATGGACAAGCTGAAATGCCATGGCCGTCAAGGAGCGGCCCCTAAATCCATGTTGCTCAGGGACGATGCAATCCTTAGACAACACTGGCATTTCAGCTGAGGAGCTAGTTCAAAGTCAGGAAGGCTGTGCTTATGTCTGTTCTTAGCTTTCTGCCAGGCATGGGAGGTCTGAATTCTTCCACAGGAATCCTCTGACCAGACAAGGGATGGGCATGGTTAAAAAGCTGGGCAGGCTTTTAGAAAGGTGGGCAGCCTGGGGAACTCATGCGGAATAGGAACCGGTGTTTGGTTCAAATTATGAGAAACAGCAGCAGTGTGGCAAGGTGTAGAGAGATGCCAGACATTGAGGAAGAGATACAAAGTGTGCTGGGTGCATGAGGAAGGGGTCACAGATCAGTGGCATGGCACGTCACATCAGGGCTGGCCGACGTGGCTTCTCACCTTTCAGGAATGTCTGAAGTCCCATCCGTAACACCCTGTTCTGCAGAAAGGGACTTCTCATCGGGCATCCCAACTTTCTCCAGGAAGCAAAGTGCTGGATCTGCTCGCATGGCTTTGTACCTTTCATAACCTGATCAAGAGTGGTGAGAAATGCCCGAAGTCACGTTAGAACTCACAACATTTGCTTTGGGCCCTAGTCTTTTTGTTTTCCTTATTTAGTAAAGAACAAAACAAACACACAAAAAAAAACTTATTTAAGATTAATGAGATCCTATAAGACTATCAGGGAAAGATCCTGGTGCTAAAGTGGACACCTTTTGAGTAGTGTTTGACCAATAAACAATGGCTTACGGAAATACTCAGTGTCCACGAAAAGATGCAACTGTACAGATACAATTCTGTTTGCTGCTTCCTGTGAGTTGGTTTTGCAACTTCTTCCCCCATCCTCAACACTGGATACCTTGTTATGTCCTTAGTGGGCCTTGTTTTCTTATAGCTCACTTTTATCCCATGTGTTGGAAAGGGAAGCTGAACATGATGGATGACAGGACTGAAATTTAAAGAGAACTACGATGATTGTTTATTGCATTAAGACAGACCTGTGGCCTCTGTATCACAAACTCAGTATGAATCTTAATCCACACTGGCCAGGGCTTTGGAATTGCTCCTCATCACACCCCAAAGTTAACAACAGACAGTGTTTTGACCCCGAAGAGGGGCCTCAAAAAAGAAGCAAAACAATTTTAATAACCCTCATTTTCAGTTTGATAAAGTCTATGAGTGAGGATTTATTTTATTGAACCTAATGTACTCTTAGAATGAGACAGCATTTGGCCACATAAAAGGCAGAGTCCCCATGACAGGAGATGGAAGAGCTGAGTGTAAATAAGAACCAGCCTGGCTCTTAGGAACAAACCTGATTTTACTGCTTGGTATTTCATTTCTATCTTGGTTTTTGTTCTCGTTATCACTGTTGATGCAGTTGTATCCTTCACGCTGTAGGTAGCACCTGGTTCTTTTCCCTGAGGAGCTGTGGCTAGCTGATCTTTTAATTCACAGTGGCTCTCCTGCCATCTCCATGACAGGTGCTGCCCACATGGGGTACCTGGCATGAGAAGCTCTGCAGTGCCTTATGTTCTTTACTCACTTATGCCTTACGGCAATTACTTGACTGCTCTAAGTCTCTCATAAGGTCGTGAGCTTCCTAGGAGCAGAACCTGTATCTATTTTTGCTCATCATTATATAGTCAGTATCTAGCAAAGGGCCTGACACGGTACAGACTGAACAAACAACTGACCAGATGAGTCGATTTTGCTCAGATTATTTCTCTTCCAATCATTGTCGTAGGAAGAAGAATCGCTCTCACCCTTTCCCCATGTTCCTGTCTCAGCTCACATCAAAAGAGAAACTTCCCCAATACTCCTTTTAAGGAGGTTCCAGTCAGTTTCTCCACCTGCTCCTCATGAAGAGAGGGGTAATTTTTTTTTTTTTTTTTTTTTTTTTTTTTTGAGACAGAGTCTGGCTCTGTCGCCCAGGCTGGAATGCAGTGGCCGGATCTCAGCTCACTGCAAGCTCCGCCTCCCGGGTTTATGCCATTCTCCTGCCTCCGCCTCCCAAGTAGCTGGGACTACAGGCGCCCGCCTCGTCGCCTGGCTAGTTTTTTTTTTTTGTATTCTTTAGTAGAGACGGAGTTTCACCGTATTAGCCAGGGTGGTCTCGATCTCCTGACCGTCTCGGCCTCCCAAAGTGCTGGGATTACAGGCTTGAGCCACCACGCCCGGCCGAGAGGGGTAATTTAAATGACAGGTGAGATGGTGAAATCCTTCCCTTATTGTCCCCTTACTACTGAGGGAGGCCAACTGTCCAGGAGTATACCACCTTCACACTCTGTGCTCAGGCATGGAACAGGCTGGGACCCTCCCTGACCTGGGCAAGTTTTTATTCTGTAGACTTTCTCTTGTCATGTGTGGATCTGAAGCCTAGAGACAGATTCAGTAATTTTATTTCTCAATTAGGTGTGAAGCTGGAGGCGAGGAAGAATGACTATTTTAGTCCCCTAGAAAACCCTAACAACTGTACTGAAAAGAGGCGAGTAGGAGCTGCAACAGCAATACAAAGACAAACAGCAATGTGACAGGCCTGTGAGGGGGTGTCCGCTGCCTGCCTCTTTTCACTTAGTCTATAAGCTGCTAAGAATATCAACAGAAATACTAAAGTCCGTATGTCATGGAAAATTTCACAGATCCAGGCTACCTTGGAGGGGCAGCAGTCACTCAACCCAACTGAGCTGTCAAGAGCATCATTTAGAACAGGTTTGCCACAGAAGCCTTCTTGCTGCAGGCTAAAGCTCCAACCAAAAACTAAGCCAGTGCTAATGGGGTCAGCTTGGAGATGGATCCATGGCTATATTCATCTCATTTAACAGGGTTACAGCAGGCTTTGTCTGGAGCGGACTACAAGATCCACAAGGCCGGGCATGGTGGCTCACGCCTGTAATCCCAGCACTTTAGGAGGTGGAGGCAAGAGGATTGTTTTGAGTCTAGGAGTTCGAGACCGGCCTAAGCAACATATGAGATCCCCTCTTTACAAAAAATTAAAAAAAACAAAAAAAAATTTGCCAGGCATGGTGGTGTGCACCTGTAGCCCCAGCTACTTGGGAGGCTGAGGTGGACGGATCACTTGAACCTGGGAGTTCAAGGCTACAATGAACTGTGATCACGCCACTGTACTCCAGCCTGAGTGACAAGAGTGAGACACTGTCTCTTAAAAAAAAAAAAAAAAAAATTCACAAAACCTCAGTCAACGAATAGTCATGTGTTTCTTAACAAAGAAAATGGTTGCAGCCCTACAGCTCACACTTAACCAAGGCATGCAGGTGAAGTGAAGAGGGCTTCCTGACACAATATCCCTGAAAAGTGAACACTAGACAGACTGGCTTTCTGAAAATGGCCGAGTATCACATCTCCAGAGCTGCTGACTATCTGAGAAGCTGTCACCTGGTAAGACATGTTGTGTGTGCTTGGTTAAACTGTGATGAGGGCTAAGATTAGAAAGGGGTGATCAGATGTGCTACCCAGATGAAGACAGGTCTAAGACTAAGCTCATGGAATAGGTAGCAGCCAGGCAGGGGCAGGATCTGATGACTCCGGAGGGTGCCAAGGAGGATGGGCCCATGAGGCATCTGTCCAACCTCATCTAAGTTGACTCCAATGTAACCATCCAACTAAACTGATCTGGCCCTATGCAGAGTCTGCATTTATGGCTTAGGATTAGTCTCTTAGCACTGAGAACAGAGGCTGTTTCTTCTCTTGTCTTTCTAGCATTATCTGCTAAACTCATCCTGTACAATGAGACACTTCAAACACTGCACAAGTCACCTTCAAGGCCTCTGCCCCTCAGGTGTAACTGTAAATTCCAAGTTCACCTCCACTGACAATCTGTGAGATTCTGAATGGAATTTAGTGATGAAGTGTCATCTTAACATCTCACAGGTGTGATCAGGAAAAACAATTTATACTCCCCAAACCTGCTTCAATGAGCAGAAGAGTTTGGGAGCGACCTTATGTATCATCTGGGCTGACTCTATCTCCAATATGAGACTAAGAGATCAACTGATTAATCCCAATACACTGAATGGTGATTAGGGATTAGGAAACTAGAAAGTGGAGCACCAAAAATAACTTGTCTTTTCCAGGTGAGAAAGCGTCTTGGACCTCCTTAGATTCCTGTCCACTTCTACACATTCTGAGGCTGTGTCCTTCATGTGAGAATTATTATATCTTCCCAGTGAGTTGTATCTATCATCATTGCGTAATGACCCCCTTTCATTACACAATGAAAAATGATGCTTTTTGCCTCACAGACTGTGTGTGATACTGATTTGCCTTACTGGGTTGTTGTTAGTATTTTCTGGGCATGTCTTGTTTCACCTCTTGGATGTCAACTTCACTCTGTCCTCTACGTCTCATCTTCTCTTTCATGTCTTCATCTCTTTATCTCTCAGGGATCTGTTTCTTTAGCTCTGCTTTCTTGGACCAGAGAGCTTTTTCTTGCTTCCCTTTCCTGGAGGGGCAACCCTTTCAAGGCCATGTTTTCCATGTCTGTGGGTATTAAAAACCCAGTGCCTCTGGTCCACTATCATATTGGCCCCCTAAGCTTTCAGTTCTGCTTTAAATGGCTTCTGCATTGGGGACTTGCCTTATTTCTTCCAAGTCCTGATATGCCTTGATTTTCTCTATGTCTATAGTGGGTGTGTTGGGGTGGGGGAGGAAGAAGTAGCAGCATCTAAATTCTACCTGCCATACTTCTGGGACTTCAGATGTGTTCTCTTTTCACAGCATGTTGTTGCCATGCAGGGATCTGACAATGTGCCCTAAAACCACCACTGAAATGAGACCCAGGGTCACTGGACCTTCCCCACACACCAAATTCAGATGCTCTGGAATCTGTCTGTCTTTAGCAGCCTGTCGTCTTCTGGGGTCCTTCCAAAACTAGGTTAAACCAAGTCTGGGTTGCACTGTGGTCCCCTGTGACTAACAGGGAGGTCACACACTTCTTTCTACTTTGGAGCTGAGTTCTACCTCTGCACTGTCCAACAGAGGAGCCACTAACAGATGCTAGTAACAGATGCTAAAGTAACAACAAACAACAGAGGAGTCACAACAGAGGAGCCATGGGGCTATTTAAATTTGAATTAATTAAAAGTACATACAAATACACTTGCTCAGTTACATTAGTCACATTGCAAGTGCTCAACAGCCACACAGGGCTAGTGGCTTCCACAGCAGACAGTGCAGAATTAGGGCATTTCGATCATCGCATGTAGTTCTACTGGACAGCACCGCTTTAGCCTAACCCCAGCGGTTTGACAAAGGGTTCTCAGCAGCACTGCACCACTGAAGCCTGCATTCTCAATACCAGCATGCAAGTTTTGAGTGGATTCCAAATTAAAATATGTATAGGCATGGTTGTTACTTAAATATAGCTGGTTAGCCTGTAAAAGTTGAAGAATTCCCTTTAAAGAACATGCATGAGAAAGTTAACAACCTTCCAAAGGTAGAGTAATATGGTAGAGTGGAATAGCACCTAGCACCTCGTATGTACCAAGCACTGTTCTAGCTGGTCTACATTTAATGTAATATTTAATCTTTAAACAATCCCTAGGTAGGCTGTTTTGATACTATACATCCTCCATTGTATAAGTGAGAAAATAAGTCAGAGAAGCTTATGACTTGCCCAATGCCACACATTTAGTAAGCAGTGGAGTTGATAGCTAAAGTCAGGTATACCTAATTCTTTTCACTTTAAACCTTGCTCCTCATTTTAGAATTTCTGTGGATTCACCTGGCAGGGAAAGTGTCTATCAGGCATACTATGGGTGACTATCACTGGACCCTTTCATCATTCATTTTAATGGTTGGCAGCTGGCTGAAAGCAAGGGCAGCTGTTTAAAACACTGCCAGAGGTGAAGAAAGGGAGCACTTACTTCAGTTTTTCTAAGTGTTTAAAAAACCTCTCAGTCCCCTTTAGTGGCTCAATTACCAAATTTTTAAAAAAGATAGTCTATGCTATCTTCTGTGCTTAGTTTTTAAAATGCCAATGGAGTAAAAGATACACACTAGGAATATATAGATTATCTAGAATGACCTTATAATTCTGCACATATATGAAATGCTGAAACTTAGCATTTCCCACCATTTGTTTACTCCTTCATTCAAGGTGCCTACTATGTGCCAGGCACTGGGACTATTAGAGGCAGTCCCATATCTGACAGCATGGACAAGCAAGGGAGGAAGATATACACCAAACAGGTTCTTTGTGGCCTGAATGTTCCTCAATAATACAATATTCGCAGTATTACTGTGAGCCATATATTCCTCTGGTGGAAGTTCCAAGGGGGCAGCAGTGAAGCTCTACTTTTTGAGATGAATGTGTAACGGAATGATGGAGTTTTGCAGGAACATGCCGAGCTTAGAGCAGCTGAACTCATCCTTCCTGGGGGAAACTGATCCAGAAGGGAACGCCTTCAGAGAAATACACACCATGCTTGAACACGCCAATGAGAAGGGACTTATCGGCTTCAGCATCCCACCAATCCACTGGGATCTCCATGTAGTCAATGTCGGGCAGAGGCACATCCAGCTCCCTAGGGAAGGAAGGGTGTAGACTCAAAACAACACAAAAGCTACCGGCCCAATCCTGGTATTAGGCCACAGTCCTAGTGGCATGCTGAGATGCTAAGGTAACAATAAACAAAAGAGTTAGGAAGGCTATGGGTCATCGTTTCTCAACCAGAGCTTTGCATGAGAATCACTTAGGGAGTGATTTAAGCATAAGTACTTGATTTCCAGGCTCCACCTTTGACAGCCTGACACAGTCTTGAAGCACCTCTTGGAGAACCCAGTGTCAGTTGGTCCAGCGTGGCAATTTGGGATCCACATGTATGGAGTTCTAATGTGCACCTTATGTGAACCACAGCAAAGGCCATTGATATATTGGACATCTGAAGGTAGAGCTTCCCCAACAGTTGAATTCATACATGATTGAATGTTTAAAATAGTACCCAAATCATCGTGGCTCAGTATGTTGCCGCAACAAGTAGAGATTTTACATACCATTTAAGAACAAGAGTCCACTCTGGAACAGGTGGGTATATCAGGAGGCCTTTCAGAGGGTAAGTGCCATAACAGGTGGCACCTCCTGGCAGTGGTCCATTAGATTAAAAATGGTCAAAAACTGCATTGCCCCTGGCCAGAGGGATGCACATAACTCACCCTAGGCCAGACATGCAGGTGTTAGCCCCTCTCTGAGTTTCTGTCCGTGTTTTGAGAGCTCATATAAACCCTAAGTTCACTGTCCTCATTCATCTGAGTACAATCCTCGCTCTTTAAGGCTTTGGGGTTTAGGGAATAGCATGCACCTGGATGGCTTCTCCCTCCCCCTCCAGCTGCCTCCGAAGTTTCTTCTTCCGTCAGGCTCTTACTGTGACACAGGACTGAATGCTCCCTACCAGGTCCAGCTTCCTCTGTGGGGGTAGTGTTTCCTGACCCCCACCTTTCCAGGGATCCATGGCTCTGCCTGCACAGTGCCATGGCTGAATGACTTCTCTGGGATGAACTGCTGTTCACGTCTCATGGCAACTTCTCCACAAGAAGGTTTTCAACCTTAACAGGAGCAGTAAGAGACAGAGGAATGCAGAGGAAGGAAGAGGGTGGGCAGCGGACTTACTCTCTCCGTGTTCTACCTAGCTACCACCTATGACTTCCTACACATGACAGTGGTAAGTTCAGACTACTTCTGCCAGGTAACACCTGATGGAAATTATCAGGCAGAATTCTGCTGCATTTATAAGAGTCAAATTGAACCTGTCTATCAAACACACAACCTCCGCATCCCTGCTGGAAATTACAACAGTGACTCTGAAAGGCATAAAAAGTGACAACAGTTGCTGAGAAGCCTGGCCCTGATTACAAGTTGCCCCATGGGTAGGGTTGTCTATGTCCCTCCCTCTTACTTTAGAGCTCCTATGAACTCTAGAGACACTAGCATTGTCCAAAGGAAAGCAAGAGAAAGAAGAAACCATGGCCCCAGGTAATCTCAACACAAAGTCCGAATATCAGCACTCTTGGTATTCTCTAGGAATGACAGGTGTGCACAGGGCTAGCAAACTGCACCTGGTTACCCCATTTACAAACTGGGTCTTTCTGACAGCTTTATTAAGGGCCAGTTGAGAACCTGGTAGCCTCACTCTTGGAAATCTTGGGATACTCCCACAGGATTCTATAGCTTTCAAAACACTAATTTGCAAAACTAACATGCAACAAATCAAATAGGCCACACATATTATTCATATGATCAGCAAATAAAAGAAATATGTATATGAGTACTATCGCAAAGAATGGGATGGTGGGTAAAACTTCCAGTCTATACATGTCAGATCAGTAACTGACACTCATTCTACAGTAAATGACTGTTTCAAAAGAAAATTTACAACACTTTTGAGGGAAATAAAATGAACTAACACCAAAAGCTAGGTTTCTAAGAAATGGTTTTCTCCTTTATTTTATTTGTAGATGACCTGATGAATTGTCCTTATTCTACTTGCCTGTTCTCCCATCCGGGTCACTGGTCCTGGGCAGGGGGTAGGAGGAACATGGGCCTCTTTAAGCACAGGCACGTTTGGCCAGCTCCATGAATAGGCATTTTATGTCAATTCTTTAATGTTGACATGTTAAGTTTGATTTGTTTTACCTGGCAGGAGTTCCTTCAAATGCTTTCTCAGCTGCTTCTCCCAGTATTTCACCTTTCAGGTAGTACAGCATCCGGACTTGCAAAAGTACTCTATGAAAGTTGAACACATTATTGCAAACAAATTAGAACCATAACTGTCTGTGAACCACATGCCCAAGTTAACACTGGGAAATTCTGGACATTCCCATGTAGTTAATATTATGAAGCAATAGAAGAGAAGGCACTAGAGAAACAAAACATTATGGCAGACATTATTATTCTCATTCCCATTTTACAAAAAAAAAAGACTACATCAGTTATCTGTTAGATCATCCTGTGAGCCACAGGGGGCAGCAGGAACAGACAGCGCTTCTCATCTTTGAGAGTACTCCCCACTTCCATGTGGCCACAGTGACCTCTTAGGCAGAGGTGGCTTCTGAAAGGCCAGCTACTGAAGAGTGAGTAGGGTGAACAGTGGTGCTTTCAAACAGTTTCACTTGTACACAGTTAAATGAATAAATGAATAAAGGCAAGTGTCTATTTTTCATGGCAGTATGTCTTCTCTTCTGAGGTGCTCAATTCATTTTTATTCTGTATGGACCACAGTCAGGCTCCATGGGAATGCATCAAACATGTCTCAGACAAAGCAATTAAGCAAGTATTTGTCGGGCAACTACTATATGCTCTGCATCTTGCCGGATGCTATAGGTATGTAACAAAAGTAATGCCTTTCGCCATCGGAGGACCCTTGCCCACAAGCCGGCATCATGCTCTTGGGCATCCCAGCCCGCAGAGTCATGAGCCAATACCCAGTCTGTGGTATTCTGTTATAGCAGCAGAAAATGGACTATGACAAAGGCCTCTAAGAAAGCACAATTTCTATCTATTAGATCTGGGTAGAAAGTGCCACTGTGGGCTCAAGTTGTAAGTGGAAACACACAAAGTCAGAACATACAGATTGCAAAGAACCCTTATTATCTCTGGTATACCATTTCTCATCTCAGCTGTCAATCAACTCAAATAATTCTGAGAGTATTTATTATTATTATTATTTTTTGAGATGGAGTTTTGCTCTTGTTGCCCAGGCTGGAGTGCAATGGCACAATCTTGGTTCACTGCAACCTCCCGCTCCCGGCTTCAAGCTGTTCTCCTGCCTCAGCCTCCCGAGTAGCTGGGATTACAGGTGCCCGCCACCACACCTGGCTAATTTTTTACATTTTTAGTAGAGATGGGGTTTCACCATATTGGCCAGGCTGGTCCTGAACTCCTGACCTCAGATGATTCACCCATCCCGGCCTCCCAAAGTGCTGGGATTATAGGCGTGAGCCACTACACCCAACCTGTTTGTTTGTTTATTTTTAAAGCCCAGAGAATGAGAACTCTTAAGAATTTACAACCACTGCCAATCCTTAATTTGTAGATGGTCATAGCTGACAGCCTCCTTAGTAAAAACTACAACAGAATGGCAGAGTCCTGCCTGCTGAGACTTAGCTCAATTAAAGTAGGGCTTTCCTGAAAATGTCTGTCTCCTTAAGACAGGGAGAGCTATTTCCATTTCCACAAAGAGAAACAAACGTGTTGATGTCTGACAATATCTGCAGCATGAGAGAACAGAATTTAAAGCCAATAATATTCAATTCTCCTCCAAATGGAAGGGAAATAAATTCAGAGGATGGATGGACAATTCCTTCTAGCCAGTCCCTCCTCCCAGCTGGCATCTGAACTCCAAGGGACACACAGCTGCAGCAGCTTTGCAACGCCCTTGGTTTAGCCAAAGAAAACAATCCATTAATATTTTGGGTGGCGACATATCCTTTTTTTCTTTTTAAAAGTATTTTACTGATGTGAAATATACTTCCATAATGTGCACAATGCAAAAATGTATAACTTAATGAATTCCTACAAACAAAACATACATGTGTATTCAGCATCCAGATCAGGAAGCAGACTATTTTCCCTTAAGTCCCCTTGGTATTCCCTTCCAGTTACTATCCCACCCCCAGTGAATAACCATTATCCTGTCTGCTTTTAGCTTGGATTTGAAACAGTGCTTTTTCACTTTTTAAAGGTTCTTTAGATGATAATTTCATGGATAAAATAATAATTGTGCTAATAATAACAACACATTGAGTGCTTACTGCTGTCTCTGAAGAGCTTGTACTTTTGTGTACAATAGTTTTTATTACAGTATTGGGCATGAGACTTATCTTCAAATATTTGAGGTGATCAAGGGAAAGGATTAAACTTTATCTGTAAAAGAGGAAAAAAACACCACACAACCCAACAACTACAGAATCATTAAGAAGATGTTACAGGGAGATGGGAAAACCCAAGCAAAAGCTCTTAACCTATAAGGTAATAAATTCTTGATTACCAGAGGTATGCAACCGGACGCCCTCACACTGCCTACCAGGAATGCTGGGAAGATAACTCTTGCATGACTTTGACATGAATTACAACATTTCAAGGGTCAGATACATTGCACAGTGGTGCAAATATCCACATGCAAACTTGCCACTTGTCGCTGAATGCCCTAAGTCCCCAAGACTAAACTACATATGAACAAAGTTTCATTTTCAATCACTGTTTTCTTTTTGCTGCCTCCATCCCACTCAACCCCAGCTGTTAGCCTACAGATACAAAGCATACTACCTTAAATGCATGCCTATCAAATAACTGAAGGGCATGAATGGCAACAGCAAACTGGAAGAGGAGGGTGAGAGTGGCAACGACTAAGGCCACAATGTTCTGCCCTTGTTAATGTGACCTCAGGGGCAGAGGATGAACTCACTGGTTTTTGAGAGTCAAAACAGAAAAATCCTCAGAGGTATATACAATGCAATGGCAGAGGGGCCAGATTCTGTGGGAGAGCAGAGGTACTGTTAAAGGAGTTACAGGACCTGTAACATGAATTCTGACCCAGCTGAGACCACAGATAACACATCCTGTCTTTCTAGACCTCGCATGAAAGTAGCACAAGAGCATGAAGCAGTCTCCCTGTGACGTTCCCAGGAATCGAAGCAGTCTGAGCCCGGCTGCCACCAGGGTATGGGAGGAGGGACACTCACTTGTTGCAGTGCTGTTTGAGATGTTTCTTATAGCTGTCATCATGCAAGACCACCTCGGGGTTGCAGGTGGCCAGCCAATCTGCATCCTTTAGCTCTGGGATTAGTAGTTGGTTCTTCGTCTTCTTCCCCTTCCTCCCTCTAGGGACTGGGGGAGACAAGCCTGAAACAGAAAAAGAGCATAGGGCAAGTGGATAGCCAAGGGGGGTTAAACACAAGTTTTAGAACAGAGCTGGACTGGGGTTTGTTAGAACAGAGTTGGGCTGTGGTCTGGATAGCACACCCTACTCCTTAGCCCATAGATGGTGGTGGTGGGAAGGCCATGCACTTGGTCTCCTCCTTAGTAAACAAACTCCAGGACCACTTAGTCTGTCAGTAAGATTTCCCAAGTACCCTGTGAGGATTAAGAAAGGTGTAACATAACCTGTGCCCTTTGGGAACTTACAACCTGGCTGGGAGAAAAGGAGTAATTGACTTGAAACTTCAAGGGGAGCCTTAACCAAGGACAGGGAAGAAGGAGTGTGGCACAAGAAAAGGCACAGACAGAGGTGGGACAGGGACAGGATGGTGAAATGCAAAAGGCAAGTCAGAGAGCACTGAGTGTGCATCCCTAATTCAGAGGGGGAACCCGTGTGACACTCAGGTTAGTGGGCAGGACCGGATGCGGGAAACTTTAAGAGGGCCCAGTTGTACTTAAACAAAATATCACAGGTAACACTGGGAGATTCTGAGGCAGAACTGAAAGCAACATCTTTTCCCACTGGTAACATTCTGAAAAACATCTGAGAAAGAGAAGTCTCCCAAAGCACAGCAACACAGCCCTGCAGAGGAAGAGGGAATGAAGTGCATGGGAATCTGTGCTTCTTAGGTGTGGCCCTGCCACCTCTCACCTGAGTGGTTCTGGAGGGTCTGGGCTTGCCTGTCTTTGGTAGGTGTGATCAGTTCTCAAATGAAACTCTTGATCTTCTCGTCCCCCTTATAATGCTTGACAC
The DNA here is from genome assembly GCF_009764315.1 of Trachypithecus francoisi. Lineage (NCBI taxonomy): Eukaryota > Metazoa > Chordata > Mammalia > Primates > Cercopithecidae > Trachypithecus > Trachypithecus francoisi. The sequence continues at coordinate 37,040,405 of NW_022681467.1, forward strand.
AGTACACCAGGAGGGCACGGCAAATCATCTCCATGTCCTTCTCGTTCAGATGCCATTTGAATCGGCCATGAGTCAGGATGTCCTTCCACCGGCCCCAGCTGACAGTGGACATACAGACAGGTGTTGGAGGGAGGATGGGCCAGGCCATGCATGCAGCCTCCCCACAGGAGGAGAAACAAGAGCCATACATGCTTTTGTTCTCTGTAGGTCTGTTAATCATCCCAAGGGCTTTGTCCCGAAAGGCCTTTGAGGACCACCTGACTGTAGCACACCAAATATCACTAAGGTGGACGTTGGACACTGAGAACTTCATATGGCCACTGCAATGTTAAAAACGGAGGGACCAAAATACTGGGAGCAGGGAATAAATTCGGAATTAAAGAGTCCAGCAGCATTATTCAAAAGCAATGATGAGCTCACAGAAGCTGAACCTTTGATTTCTACCAGAGTCAAAGCCCCGCATGAATCATGCCTTGACTATAACATCTGTTGTGTGGACTCCTCCTATATCCTTGGGGGATGGGGGGAAGCAGGAAATCAGTACCAGACAGCAAATTAGTACCAGAGATTTGCTGTGACAGGCATATGAGAAAACCATGGCATGTCTGCATTGTGGTTGCAGAGCACATGGTGACTGAGAGGGATTGTGGGCAGAAGGCATGGTTCTCTCTTGCTCCAAAAGATCCCCCTCTGCCCTATAATCCCAAAGGTGACTGGAGAGACATCCTAGACAAATCTTGGGGACTGAAAAACAGAGGGGAACAAACAACAACAACAGCAACAAAACCAAGCAGAGCCAATACCCACCCAAAGATGAGCAGGTTCTTCTCTACCCGGAAGCACTCCGCTCGGAGGTAGCGTCTGGCTTTGTCATTGAGGCGCCTGGATCTCGTAAGACTTTCATCTGAGTCGCTGTCTAACTCTGAAAACTCCATGAGCTCGTCTTCCTCAAACGAATTGTAGTGTTTGGTCTGCTTTCTCACGCGAGGTCGGTCAATTACTAAGCTTTCCTAGAAATGGAGAGGACTACTGGGAAGAAAGTCCTCTTTTCTCTACTCCTATCACAATGTGTAAGTGTATCCCCAGGACACATTTGGGATAGAACCATGCCCCTGTCTCATCCTCCAGCACTAAAGGCTCTTCCCAGCACATCTGCTGTCTCCATGACCACAGGACAAGGAGACAGGATTCTCTGGGACTTGCTCAAGTTGGTGTGCTCCCTGGCCCCCAGTGCTGCTTGTCACCATCTGTTCTTTCTGTAGTCATTCTACCCAGGGTGTGGGCAGGCAAGGCCCCCCCAGTGACCGAAGTGGTGGTCAGCTCTTGCTAAGAAAGCCTGGAGTGGTGAAGACCCAGCTGTTCTGCCCAGCATGCAGAGAGCAGTCTGCACTCTGGAGACAAGACAAGCCAGAGAATTCCATCTGCTCAGCAACTTTCTGAAGACAAACGCATATTCCTACTTTATTTATCTGCCTTCGACTGGTTCTATCCACTAACCCTTTGCCTTTCACTGAAAATACCATCTCCAGCTCAGGAGCCTCAGTCACTCTGATGGCTCCCCTGGCCATGTGTCTTCTATAGTCTCCATTGCTTCCTGCTCCTCACTCCTTCTCCCTATACCTCTTCCCCAAGCCAGGTTAACTTCCTGAGTACTCCACACAGCCCAGATAACAAATGTCCAGTGTTATCCCTGCTTTGATCACTGTGCTTCCCAACAAAGAAGGCTCCAATTGCTTCTGCCTGGCTACAGAGCCACAGTGCTTTCTTCCTCTGCTTGGACCCAATGTCCTGCACACACAGTAGTTTCTTGATTGTGACACTGTGAAACACTTAGAACAGGTTACTAAAGGGGACTGTAGGATCTTCTTAAATGAGGAAAATCAGCATTTCTATTTATAGGAGAGAAGGGGCTGGATTAAGCAACCTGTGGTGGTTCTGGCTGGGTGCTGGTTACTGAATTAGCTAGCTACAAGGAGGGACTGTCTCCCGGGTCTGTGGAACCATGAGAGTTCAATACTTACCTGAGAAGACACTCATCCTGAACTGAGGTGACAGGGTCAGAGATGAAGGAAGGGAAACCAACATTTAACAGGTGCCTCACAGTGGGCTGGGCACTGGTGCCAGTTATATCCACAAATGCTACCTTGTAACCCCACAGCGTGGGCCTCACCACCTCCTCTTCTACTAATCTCAGTGGGGGTCAAGTACTTCAGCCAAAGGCATACTCTGGTTTCACTCCAAAGTCCATTCTCTTTCTCATGTTTAGAATTAAGAAAACATGAGACACTGAAAGAATGGAGGTAAAGCCAACAAACTTTTGTCATGCTTTTTCCCTCTTCCTATTATGTGTGAAGTTTCTCTCACAGGAAGTGTTGAAATAGAAATAAAATAGTCACATGCAAGGGACAGAATGTTGGCTTGAGACAGAGGCCTGAACTTGACCCTGTGTCCAGTTCCAGTTCTAATTGCCTCCATCTAATTTCCCAGGTGCCCAACAGACTGAATGGCCATTTAAAAATGACAACAGTTAAGATTTACTGAGTGTTGTCTATGCGCCAGGCATATTTCAAGTATGGTACAAATATCATTTAAGAACCAAGACTCAAGAGTAAATAATGACTTGAGCTGTGTAGGAATTTACTATCATGTATGACATAAGTGAATGTTCCATGGAATAAAATATTATTATGCTGTACCTTTTCATTGTTTGCTTCAGTGTCCAGTTCAGCTATTTTAGCCCATTTCTGCCAAAAGTTAGGATCATCTAAAGAAATATCTGTTCTGTTTCCTGAAGCCACAAAGCTAGCCTGTGAAGAAGACAAGAATTAATAAACTGTGCTTGAACACAGTACAAACTAATAAAACACCAGTGTTACTTCAAATACAGGAGAAACCTAAGTATATTATCTATTTGCATTCAAAATCAAACCCTTAACAGGGCTTCCAAAATGAATGTGAAAATCTCAAGGTTATTCTTACTTTTTCCTTTTATTTTAAAGATTGGGTGAGCAAATTACAATTTCAACTGAAGGGATCATTTTTTTTGGAGCTTAAGCTTGGAAGCAGGAAGGCAAACCCTGGAAGACAACGGCAATGTGCCACTTGGTGTCTAGTTCCCTGTGAAAGAGTTAACTCTTAAAACTTTTCTAGATTTTTTTTCAGTGCAACAGTTACCAAATGTCTGCTATGGAAAAGGTACTGGGCTGGGCAGTATGAGGTGTAGAGACAAGGGATCGTTCACCCATATTCTCCTTATAAAACACAGAACGTCCCACTAAAAAACTTCTAGGTGTCACCAAACAGGAGATTTAATCAAACAGGTCGCAAAGCTCTCACAGGACTCTGCAGTGGCTGTGGCTACGGAAAACCTGAGAGTGATCTGCTAAGTTTTAAATCCAGTGGCCTCAACAGCAGAGAAAAGAGGCACCCAGACTAGAAGCTGGGAATTTTAAGTAAAATATCTTTCCCATTAAATAAACAAACTAATTGCTTGAGTTTGGGGAATGGAGTGTTCACTGGAGCTTCCGCTCTCTATTGGTGATTAAGAAGTGGTCTATAAGGAAATCAAGATGTCCACTGGAAGGTTTCAGAGCAGTCCTTGCAAATAGAGCCAACTGAGAATAGGAGTGTTTATTCTGTCTGTTAAAGATCAGCTCTCAAAGATGAGAAGTGGTATTTTCTTTGTATAGCCCCTGACTACCTATTCAGACTTCCTTCCTCCTTTAAGGATCTATATCTTTAGATAGGCACACAGACTAAATGTGCAGCCAATTTCTAGGATTTGCATTCAGAGAAAGAGAAGCCCTGCTAATGGGTTTCAGAGAACAAACTTTTTTTTTTTTTCTCTCCCACCCCCAACAGCTCTGGAGAGAAGGCCCTGTACCTTGGCAAAAGTGGACCCTTTCCCCTCAGACTGGATGGTGATGGTGTGCGTTCTCCTCTCCAGAATCTGGTCTATGTCTTCCTCACAGAACTTGGAACCTTCATCTTGTTCGTCCATTAAGGTTCCATAAGCACCTTTCCGGAGTAGGTCCTCCACCTCCATTTTTGAGAGCTGCTGTACCTGGACAGGTCACCAAAGGCTACTCACAAAGTGGAAAAATGTATAGAAGAAAAACAGCCTCAAATCTGGTTTTTGTGGTTTAGTGCATAGTTCCTCCATGAACTACACGTCAGAAGAACAAAGGACGTGGGCAACAAACTTCAGCTAGTGAAAACCCAGATGTGATACTCTGGGGAGGGCAGACAGATAGTCCTCTATAGGCAGCTCTGAAATAAAGCCAAGCACATGATTCAAGGTCCCTAACAGTCTTCAGGACGTTGGTTATTATCAAATGTCACAAGCCACTACAACTATGCACCATTGAAGATGATATTTTTGACATCTTTATATTTTAGTTAAAGCCTGTATCTTTAAAAACTTCCAGATGTACCAAACAAGCAGAACAATGATTTATTCATTATTAAATAAATACGTATATTAGTATTGTAAATGAAGTCATTTCTCAACTAAAAAAAAAAAATGATCCCATGACAAATGTGATCTTCTCAACTCTTGAGGAAAACAGGAAATGGGGTTCCAAACACCCTTTTCTGGTTCTAATTAAGAATCTGGTTCTCTTTATACCAATCACAAGAGAGAATTCCATGACTCTCTGCATGACTAACTTGAAGTATGATACTTAGCAACATATGCATAGTTAAGAGGATATGGAACATCTGGACTAAAGACAACTCATTTAGAAGGTTTAGGCATCCAATCTTTGATGCCCTAAGCCCAGAGATTAAGGAGATATTCTGCTTTGTCTGCCTATACTTTAAGACACTTTAAGAATCTTAGCTGCAATTCTTATGCCCGCAGAGGGTGAAAAATATTTTAACTGCCTTATTTTAAGCTGCTAATTTATTCATTCATTTACTGACCATCCAGCACTTTATGTTTCTAATACGCCGAGCACTGTTAGGGGCCAAGTGGACACAGATAAAATTGGTCCCAGTACACTCTCAAAGCTCAAAGTCTGAGGTATGAGATAAGGCACAGTAACAAATACAATGTTAAGATCTACTAGCTTCTAATGCTCACGGTTAAAAACTGTTTACTGAAATGTTACACCAAGCTGGGCAATCCTACCTCATAACTGCTTCTACAGATTTTCTTTAACCACCTAGAAAACACAGAGACCTGACTCTGAATCATGCCTGGTTGTAGGGAATTACCCAATAACGATGTGAGGGCTGGGTCAATGCAGCGAAAGTGAACCCTGAAACAGCCGTAAGAGAAGCCCGCCTGGGCTGTGCGACCAATGCTCCTTAAGACTCCAGAGTAGTCCCATCACACTCACCCCATTGGTGTCGCCCTTTCGGTTGATGTCCTGAAGAACAGCCTTGTCCAGACCCAGCTTTAGGCTGGCCTTGTCAAACATCTCACATTCGTAGGAATTTCAAGTGATGAGGCGGTACACCTTCATGGCTTTGCTCTGGCCTATGCGGTGACATCGGGCCTGAGCCTGGGAAGAAGAAGGGTCATATATATCACGTCACCATCTATATAAAACGGCAGCAGCCCTGGAAATAGGGGAGTGCTTACATGTCATGTGGTGTGAGTGGCCAGCTCTCGGTCACAAGTAACGGGACTGATTTCAGAACACAGTTCATACCCAAAGGTTGACTGCCACCTCCGTGGCCATTCATTTCTTTTCCCATCGTGTACTGACTGTGTGCCAGGGATAAAGCAATGAGAAGGACATGGTGTGCCATCCTGTGCCCCGCCCCGCTGTGGTCTGTGCAAGGCACCTTGTGAGCGGCACACATTCCCAGGATGCTGTCCTGTCCTCTTGGAAGATATGCTTCGAAGCTGGTAGCACTGAAAATTTATTTTTAAAATTTTGCTACTGAAATTTTCAAACATAGACAAAAATACAGGACAGTATAATGACCTCTTATGGACAATCTTGTTTATTTTTACCACACTCCACCCTCCCAGATTGTTAGGAAGTAAATCCTAAGTATGATACTGTTTCATCCTTACATATTTCAATACACGTTTCTAAAGATACAAACTCTTGTAAAATATATATTATCATTGCCACACTTAAAAACAACTGCATTTCTGCTGTGTCACTGAACAGGAACCTTTATTCCCTGTATTTTCTCTAAACTAGGAGTTCTACCTTGGAACTTGATCAGCTTAGGATTTGAGCATCTGAATATCCATCAAGAGGCACATGGTATCTGGTCATCTTTCTTTTGAATTGATGATCATTGCCTAGATCTGTTAATTCACAAGGGGCTACCCTAATGTACAGTTCATATAGGCAGGGCAAGCTAAATATTTGATTCTTTCTCTTTATGTAATCAGTTTCCAAAATAACATCCCAAAAAGTGAGCAATGAAATTTTTTTTTTATTACTTCTTTATGGGATACAATGAAGGCATGCATTTAAATATATCTGCCATGTTTTACTGCATTGCAGTTACTATTCTTATTGCTGTTTACATTTGGCCCACAGGAGCCTCACTAAGTTGGCTCCTGAGTTCCTTCAACATGACCTACTCAAATGTGGAAAAAACGAAGATGAGAATCAACTCTGTGGTATTTGAATGAACTGAAGGTATCAGTATGAACTGATGGTTAGGTGTATATGTATATATACACACATATACATACACATACACAGATATAGAAATAGGTATGGATATGTGTACATTTATGTTTGTATGTTATATCAAAGACTAGTAGTCTTTTGATAGTTCCCTTCCTTTCAACATATTCTACATTCCTCTTATACATTTCCTGTCCAGACCTGGCTTCAGCCATTATGTTTCCAGGAGTCCTAGTTTCTTTTAGTGGAAATGTTTTTCCCCCCTGAGTAAGCAAGCAGAAGGGTGATTACTGACACCGAGAGGAAGAGGTGGCCACGCCATGTGAGTGAGCCCTGCGGGTATCACCGGACACCCAAGGTCCTTCCTTATCTTGGCCCAGAGCAGTAAGAAATGTGGACCTTGCTCCTCTGTGAGTAGCAGAGCAAGACTGGAGCCTTGTACTTCTGCTTCTGCCCCATGATCTAGATCCTGGAGTCCAGAATTGCAAGCAATGGGTGTCCCCCATGTCTGAGGCCAGGCTGTTTGAGTTGGATTTGAAGTTACTGGACCCAGAGAAAGGGGTAAGTCTAAGCAGGAATTCTATGTTTGCCCATAAGGGGCTCACCCAGTGCCAGAATCCCTGGATAAGGACGCCTCCATCCATACCCTGCCCACATTCTTCCCCTAACCTCATGGCTGAAAATGACACCAGAATTCCTATAATTCAGTACTAAAGTGACCCAAAGACTAAGAAGCCCAGTAAGTACTGGGACAGAAGAGAAGCCACTGGGGCAGGGGGTACAGGAAAATACCATTAGAGCAGGGTTAAAGGAGGGTGGATCCCAGGCACCTCCTACCACTTGGTCCACTGTGTTACAGATGTCCTCCTTGCAATAAGAAAGCCTGAAGTTCATCTTGGTGCCCAAAATTTGCATATCCTATGATATGGTTTGGCTGTGTCACCATCCAAATCTCAACTTGAATTTATCTCCCAGAATTCCCACGTGTTGTGGAAGGGAGCCAGTGGGGAGGTAACTGAATCACAGGGGCCAGTCTTGCTAGTGCTATTCTCATGATAGTTAATAAGATCTGATGTCTTTATCAGGGATTTCCACTTTTGCTTCTTCCTCATTTTTCTCTTGCCACCACCACATAAGAAGAGCCTTTTGCCTCTTGCCATGATTCTCAGGCCTCCCCAGCCATGTGAAACTGTAAGTCCAATTAAACCTTTTTTTGTTCCCAGTTTTGGATATACCTTTATCAGCAGCATGAAAACCAACTAATACAGTAAATTGGTACCAGTAGAGCGGGACATTGCTGAAAAGATACCCAAAAATGTGGAAGTGACTTTGAAACTGGGTAACAGGCAGAGGTTGGAACAGTAGTTTGGAAGGTTCAGAAGAAGATAAGAAAATACGGGGAAGCTTGGAACCTCCTGCAGACTTGTTGAATGGCTTTGCCCAAAATGCTGACAGAGATATGGAATGGTTTCGGAGGGTGAAAGCACCAAACCTTGGCAGCTTCCACATGGTGTTGAGCCTGAGGGTCACAGAAGTCAAGAACTGAGGTTTGGGTACCTCCATCTAGATTTCAGATGTATGCAAATGCCTGGATGTCCAGGCAAAAGTTTGCTGCAGGGGTGGGGCCCTCATGGAGAACCTTTGCTAGAGCAGTGCAGAAGGGAAACGTGGGGTCAGAGCCCCCACACAGAGTCCAGGCTGAGTTGGTCTCAGATGGAGATGAGGACACTTGTTGGGAACTGGAGCAAATGTGACTTTTGTTATGTTTAAGAAATGAGACTGGTGGCATTTTGCCCCTGCCCTAGAGATTTGCAGAACTTTGAACTTAAGAAAGATGATTTAGGGTATTTGGTGGGAGAAATTTCTAAGCAGTAAAGTGTTCAAGGGGTGACCTGGGATCTGTTAAAAATATTCAGTTTTATAAGGGAAGGAAAGAATAAAAGTTTGGAAATTTTGCAGCCTATGCGATAGAAAAGAAACGTCAATTTTCTGGGAAGAAATTCAAGCCGGCTACAGAAATTTACGTAAGTAACAAGAAGCCTAATGTTAATCCCCAAGAGCATGGAGAAAATGTCTTCAGGCCATGTCAGAGACCTTCATGGCAGCCCTCCCATCACAGGCTTGGAGGCCTAAGAGGAAAAAGTGGTTTTGTGGGCTGGGCCCAGGGTCCCTGTGCTGTGTGCAGCCTAGGGACTTGTTGCCCTGTCCCAGCTGTTCCAGCCGTGGCTGAAAGGGGCCAACGCACAGCTCAGGCTGTGGTTTCAGAGGGTGAAAGCGTCAAACCTTGGCAGCTTCCACATGGTGTTGAGCCTGAGGGTCACAGAAGTCAAGAATTGAGGTTTGGGAACCTCCACCTAGATTTCAGATGTATGCAAATGCCTGGATGTCCAGGCAAAAGTTTGCTGCAGGGGTGGGGCCATCATGGAGAACCTCTGCTAGAGCAGTGCAGAAGGGAAATGTGGGGTTGGAGCCCCCACACAGAGTCCCTACTGGGTCACTGGCTAGTGGGCTGTGAGAAGAGGGGCACCATCCTTCAGGCCCCAGAACTGCAGATCCACTGACAGTTTGCACTGTGTGCCTGGAAAAGCTGGCCCATGAAAGCTGCTGGGAGGGAGGCTGTACCCTGCCAAGGCACAGGGGTGGAGCTGCACAAGACAATGAGAACTCACCTCTTGCATCAGCATGACCTGGATGAGAGACCTGAAGTCAAAGGAGATCATTTTGGAGCCTTAAAATTTGACTGCTCCGGTGGATATCAGACTTGCATGGGCCCCCTTTGTTTTGGCCAATTACTCCCATTTGGAATGGCTGTATTTACCCAATACCTGTATCCAAATCATATCTAGGAAGTAACTAGCTTGCTTTTGATTTTACAGGCTCATAGGCAGAAGGGACTTGCCTTGTCTCAGATGAGACTTTGGACTGCGGACTTCTGGGTTAATGCTGAATGAGTTAAGACTTTGGGGGACTGTTGGGAAGGCATGATTGGTTTTGAAATGTGAAGACATGAGATTTGGAGGGGCCAGGGGCAGAGCGATATGGTCTGGCTGTGTCCCCATCCAAACATCAACTTGAATTGTATCTCCCAGAATTCCCACATTGTGGGAGGGACCTGGGGGGGAGGTAATTGAATCATGGGGGCTGGTCTTTTCCGTGCTATTCTCACGATAGTTAATGAGTCTCATGAGATCTGATGGGCTCATCAGGGGTTTCTGCTTTTGCTTCTTCCTCATTTTCTCTTGCTGCTTCCACATAAGAAGAGCCTTTTGCCTCCCACCATGATTCTGAGTCCTCCCCATCCGTGTGGAACTGTATGTCCAATTAAACTTTTTTTTCTTCCCAGTCTCTGGTATTTCTTTATCAGCAGTGTGAAAATGAACCAATACATCCTGATTTACCAAGTTGTTCTTGGGGCAGGAGGGAGGGCTGAACTTGTTCTCCACTGTAACTTTCTTAGACTCAACAATGCTGGTCACTTCCTGGGAGACCCAGACCCCACTGAGGAAGGAGCACATAGCTGGCAGGCAAGGGCTTATGTGTGAGGCCACCAAGCATGGGCAGCAGAACAGACCCTGGGCTCTCTGTGCACAGCAGAGTCACCAGGAAGACCAGAGCAAAGGTCTTCATAGCATGGGAAGAGCTAATTTTTCCTCTCTCTTGCCAGGCTGCAAGGCAAGTGGCTGAGAAACAGTCTAGTCATAGATAGGAGTAGAAAACTTACAGAAAACAATCTGGATGTCCTAGGGGAGGTCCCTGCTACTAGGGATGGTCATGGTTTCCAGGGCCTGCTCAGTGGGCAAATATAGGAAGTGTTGGTGTGTGCACAGTGTATATAAACATATGCATATATAAAACAAAATATATAATGAGGTCATACTGATATTTTTAGTTTAAATTATGATTGAGGGATTTTAGTTTCATCAACCTCACATTTGTATTTCTTTGTTTCTTTTTCTTTTTTTTTTTTGAGACAGAGTCTCACTCTGTCCCCCAGGCTGGAGTGCAGTGGCGCGATCTCGGCTCACTGCAAGCTCCGCCTCCCGGGTTCACACCATTCTCCTGCCTCAGCCTCCCGAGTAGCTGGGACTACAGGCGCCCGCCACCTCGCCCGGCTAATTATTTTTTGTATTTTTAGTAGAGACGGGGTTTCACCGTGGTCTCCATCTCCTGACCTCGTGATCCACCCACCTCAGCCTCCCAAAATGCTGGGATTACAGACGTGAGCCACCGCGCCCGCCTGTATTTCTTTAACCATGTTGAAAAACTCAATTTTCAACAACACCAATATCAGTACTCATTTGATTTGTCCCATAATATAACATTTTCAGAAAACCAATACCATTATAACTCATTTGAAACATAATTACCAAAAACATGCAAGATTTTCTCTCCCTCAGCCACTTAGGGTTATATCCTGCTAAGTATGTATAGTGTTTTAAATACACACTTGAAAGTAGGTTTCTTTTCTATAGTTGCAAGGTTAGCAATCTTCAAACTACTTTCTGTTTAATCTAGGATTCAGCAAATGAGTAAAGATACTGGGGGTAGCAAAAGTAAGGGCTTTCACTGTTGGAGAAGGAAATTATAAACATGGAAAGGAAGAAACTTAAAATCTGTGGTGCTAGAATGAACTGGAGGTATCAGTGTTAACTCATGGTTAGGTGTACGTGTGTATTTATACACACATATACATATACATAAAGGTACAGAAATAGATATGGATATGTATGTTTATGTATGCACTTGTGTGTATACACACATATACAAATGAATGCACATATTTACACATATGCATATTTATAGTCTCTCTTTCTGTGTGTATTCCAGCTATGTCCACTGGGAGGGCCTAGAAGAAACATCATTGCAGTAGCAATGAATGCACCTAACTCCTGAATCTTGATTGCTAAAAATCATTCTCTATACAACAGAGACACAGTGTGCTAGAGAAATGGCTAACTGTAGCTAGGGCTGTGGTAGAGAAAGTATAGAATAAGTCTGAAACATATTACTGTGTCAGATGTAAGAAAGTACTCAATGAATGAGAGAGACATATGAGAATAACACTTAAAGCTTGAAGAGACTCCACTGGCTAAGTCTAGAACTATACGAACAGAACATCAAAATAAAGATAGTAACAGATTATAACTCACTACATAAAAAAAGAACCCATGTATTCATATTGACATAAATAAATGGGAGAAAAAGGGAACACTCTTCCTTATAGTAGAATGCTAACTAACCAGTTCAGAGCGACAGTTAGAAAATCACCACTTTGTAACCATCAAAGTGATGACCGATTCAGCCAAAAATAATCAATGGATGCTAAAACCAATGGATGATACTTTGATGAGGAATAGGTACAGTTCCAATTTATTTCTCCAAAATTACTTATTATTTTCAAAGGGAAAAACAGAAACTTTATAAGGGGAGAAATCTGATAGACATCACTGTACTAAGTGATCAAAGTTACCATCATCAGACAAATGGACACCATGTTATTCTTGATGTGATATATTGAGATGGCTGTGTCAGTTCTGTGGCAGTACTAAACTTAGATCCAACCCTGAGGAAATATAGACAAATTCAAACTGAGGGACAACCTACAAAAAAACTGGCCAGTACTCTACAAAAGCTTGAAGGTCATAAAATAAAAAGAAAAACTGAGGAACTGATCCAGATTAACGGAGACTAAAGAGACACGACAGCTAAAGGCAATGGGTGATCCTGGATTGGATCCTGGACTGAGGAAATGACAGCTATAAAATATGTTGAAACAAATGATAAGACTTGAATATGAACTGTGGATTGGAGAACAGTATTTTTATTTCTTGATTCTGAGAACAGAACTGTGAATAAACAAGAGAAAGTCCTTGTACTTAGTGAAATATACAATGAAAGTATTTAGGGGACAAGGGGGTACAGTGCCTGCAACTTACTCTCAAATATCTCAGTCAAAAAGTGATGTAGGTGTCTATACATGTACTCAGAGAAAGAAAGGGACAGAGACACAAAGGAGAGAGTGAGAAAGGACAAAAATGATAGAGTCAATGAGGCAAAATGTAAACACAGCTGGTGAATCTGGATAAAGGGTACACTGGAGTTGCAAAATGAAATTATATAGAAATAAAAATGTATAAACATCAAATATAGAGCCTTGAAATAATCCTTTTCTATGAGTTATATGCTATTCACTTGATACACAGCTGGATTCAATTGTTTCATTTTGCTTTTGAATTTTAGGAATTGATGTTTCCCCCTATTAATTTAACCACACTGAAGCAAGTGGTGAAGAAAACAACTAAACTAAGCAACTTTGGCAAATAGTATTCTGATTATATACTGTAATACTAAAGCCCAAAACCCATTACAGACCAACATTATATTCTGGTAAATGTATTTTTCACAAAATATGGGTTAGCAATTCTAAAACTACTTGATGTGTATACTAGGATGAAATAAATGAGTAAATATACCGTGTTATGATAACAAGGTCCAGGCTTCATCCTGCCAGAGAAAGAAGTCACAAATAAGGAAGAGAAGGAGACTATAATGGAACGCTGTGATGCTGCACTGTAATCAGAAAATTCACTATGGATGAATATATACAGAATAAATATAGCTGTGTGGTGTAAGTGTTTGTGTAAGTATGCATACATCTGTTTCCTAGCTTCATGTGCATAGAGGTTCTAGAAGCAACAACATTCCAGTAGCAGTGGGCATACCTAGTAGCCAGAGCTTGGTTTCTAAATGCTATTCTCAAGTAAAAGCAAGCAAGGATCGTTGGAGAATGGTCAATTCCAAGGTTGGGGCAGGAAAAATGTAACATGGACTTGAACATCTCATGGTGCCAGAAAGTAAAAAAGCACTCAAAAAACGATGGGAGCATGTCAAAAAAACATAGAAGCCAATGTGAAGGAGCTACCAATGGCCAAATCTGAACAACTTGAAAACAAAATAGAGTAATGGATTATAAAATAAAAGAAATATCCACAAGTCAATACTGATATAAATAAATGGGAGACAAAGGACAACTTTGTTATAATAGAATTCTTATTAATAAATGTAGAAGGAATGATGAGAATAGAAAATTACCATCAGCTAAACACCATGGTAATAATTTACTGAAAGCAAGAACCACTGATGGAAGCTAAAATTAATGAACAGAAGTAGGATGAAAACCAGGATAAGAGTCTCAAAATATTCACTCAGAAGATACTAATTTTTAGAGATAAATACAGTTATTTTATGGTGGAAAAACTTGGCAGATGGCATGTTAACCAAGTAATCAAAGTTACATCACAAGTAATAAGATGTAGTCATATCATGCATTCCCTGATAAAATGCACTGAGGAGGACGTAATATGATTTCTATGATACTCTTGCCTAAAATGCATAACCTCAAATCTTACCATAAGAAAACATAAGGCAAATACAAACTGAGAACATTCCACAAAACAGCTGGTCAGTACCCTTCAAAAGTGTCAAGGTCATGAAAGATAAGGAAAGACAAAGGAATTGTTACAGACTGGAGAAGGTTAGGGAGTCCTAACCTCTAAATGGAATGTGGATACTGGGCCAAAAAAAAAATATTTCTAGGAAACTGAAGGAATGAATATGAATAAGGTCTGTAGATTAGTTAAAGAGTATCATATCAATGTTGCTTTCTTGGTTTCAATCATTATACTATGGTTATACAAAATGTCAACATTAAGGGATGCTGGGTGAAGTGTACATCGGAATTCTACATAATTTTTGCAACTTTTTAAAAAGGTTAAAAAATTAATTTTGTTTTAATAATGAGGTAAAATACTTAAAATGGTTCCAAAGTCAAATACGCAAAACGGCATATTTGGAAAAACTAGTTTATTTCCCTGTCACTTCCAACCTGTTCGCTAAGGGTAACCATTTACAAATGAAGTTTGTAGGCCGGGTGCGGTGGCTCATGCCTGTAATCCCAGCACTTTGGGAGGCCAAGGAGGGCAGATCACAAGGTCAGGAGTTTGAGACCAGTCTGGCCAACATGGTGAAATCCCGTCTCTACTAAAAATACAAAATTAGCCAGGCGTGGTGGCACGTGCCTGTAATCCCAGCTACTCGGAAGGCTGAGGCAGGAGAACTGCTTGAACCCAGAAGGTGGAGGTTGCAGTGAGCCGAGGTCGCGTCACTGCACTCTAGCCTGGGTGACAGGGCAAGACTCCGTCTCAAAAAAACAAAAACAAAAACACACACGAAATTTGTTTTAGTTTTATCTTCGGTAGGGAAGGGACAGACAGATACAAAGACACACAGCCTTTTAAGATAAACTAGCATACAGTACAAACTTCTTCCACCTTATTTTTTTCCCCACTTAACAATATATCCAGGGTACAATTCCATAGCAGGATACAGTGATATTCTTCATTCTTTTTTCAAAGCTGAATATACTACAGTTTATTCAATTAGTCATCTATTGCTGAACAACAGAGTTGTGTAGTCTTTGGCTATTATAATTTGTTGCTGGACCTTCTTCTGTATCTTTAGTGGCAGCAAATCTCTGCTACTGGGAGAAGGTATGATGAATGATTCTGCAAATTAAGGAAGTGATCAAGCTAACCAATATGGTTTATGAGACCTTCAAGGCAGTAATCTTTTATGGCTCTTAAGTACTGACCCTGATTTCTTTTTCTGGCTCATACAGTGTTGAGGGTAAATTACAAGAGGGAGCTGAAAAGTTCTGAGCAAAAGTATCAGGGAGGAGCCCTGCAGACACTGCTAATGGCCTTCGTAGCACCCATCTCTTTCTTGCTCATTACCAGAACCCTGATTCTTGTACAGGGCAGCAACATGTTCAACCAAAACACTCCCAGCCTCCCAGGGATGGCCAGGTAACACAGTCCTAGACAATGAGGTGTAACGGAGCCTCCTGAAGATATGTGCCAAAGTTCTGCTTTCCTGTAAAAACCAACATGCCTTCTTTCCTTATTTTTCCTTTCTGGGATGGAACCAAGAGGCTGTAAACCACACATACTGAGGCCAGTAGAGCAGAAAGACAGGAAGAACCCGGGACTCCGACGACACTATGAGGTCGCCTCACTAGTCCTCAACTGCCTACCTCTGGACTTGTTAACTGAGAAAAATAAACCCCTGTTTGGGAGAGCCGAGGCCATAAGCAGCTAAATTACATAGAAATAAACATGTTCTCCCCCAAGGTGACTTACCTGAAGGACAACAGGGTGAGTCCCATCACATTTAAGAGACTCATCATTTTACAGTCAAATCTCAAACCATTCTTTATTTTCCTAAGAGAACTCGACCAGAAAAACACGAGGTAGAGAAAGAAACATTCAGAACCAGGGCCAGGAACTCAGGTGAAGTTCAAAGGAAATGCATCAGCAAAGGTATAAATATAAAAACCTTTGGAGTAAAACACAATTAGGGGGCGGTGGTGCTACAATACCCCAGCCCTAATACCTGGAGAAAATTATAGAGCTCTAATGATTTGCGGGCTCACAATTTGTTCTTTATTTTTTAATACATTTCTGGTGGGCAAAGGCCAAAGAGAAATGAGTAACGATGTTCTGACAATGAAAAAAACAAACAAACAAACAAAAACAGGCTGGGTGTTGCGGCTCTTGCCCATCTTCCCAGCACCTTGGGAGTCTGAGGTAGGACTGCTTGAGGCCAGGGGTTTGAGACCAGTCTGGGCTGTCAACATAGCAAGACCCTCTCTAAGGTTAAATCTGTCAGGTAAATAAATCAAGAACTAGCTGAGAACAGGAAGGACAGATGAATTCACAGAATGGGAAAGGGGTGCTTTTGGGCAGCAGAAAGGAGTTAAAAAAAAAAAGAGGACATTGACAAGGAGAGGCAGCAGCATACTCAAAAGGAACCTGATTCATTCTGTTTAGGACTAGTGCTGTGTAATAAGTGCCTGTCCCATCCTGAGCTTCAGGGGTGCCACCTATTTACATCCCACTCTACATGGTCATACTCTTTGTTCTGTCTGGAACAGTCTTCCTTCTTATCTCGTAATTTAAGATCCTTTTCATTATTTCTGCTCAAATGTCATCTTCTTAAAGAAGTCTTCCTAGACCACTCTTACCTAAATCAGAGCAAAGAATTGCCATCATTCTTCTTCTTCTTCTTCTTTTTTTTTTTTTTGAGATGGACTTTTGCTCTTGTCGCCCAGGCTGGAGTGCAATGGCATGATCTTGGTTCACTGCAACCTCCACCTCCCAGGTTCAGGCAATTCTCCTGCCTCAGCCTCCCGAGTAGCTGGGATTACAGGTGCCCACTCCCATGCCTGGCTAATTTTTATATTTTTAGTAGAGACGGGGTTTCCCCATATTGGCCAGGCTGGTCTTCAACTCCTGACCTCAGGTGATCTGTCCGCCTTGGCCTCCCAAAGAGCTGAGATTACAAGCATAAGCCACTGCGCCCAGCCTCAACTCCCATCATTCTTATCCCCTTATTTTATTTTCTTTGCAGTAAATATTGCTTATTTGTAATTATCTTATTTTTCCTCATTTATTGTCTGCCTATCCTACTGAAATAAAAGTGTCAGTCTGGCTCACCAGTGTCTCTCCAATACTTTAAGTAACACCTGGCATGTCCCAGTGATCAAGAGATAGTCACTGAATAAATGACTACATAGTATAGTATTTGTGTATACATTTACAAATCATTACTTTCTCATAGCAAAGAAAACTCAACAAGTGCAATCCTCCGAACTCCAGACACACACACTGTCAAGAAATAGGGGATGTAGGCGGGGCATAGTGGCTCAGGCCTATAATCTCAGCACTTTGGGAGGCTGAGGTGGGTGGATCACTTGAGTTCAGGAGTTCAAGACCAGCCTAGGTAACATGTGAAACCTCTTCTCCTCAAAAATTACAAAAATTAGCCAGGCATGGGGATTGTACCTGTAACCCCAGCTGCTCGGGAGGCTGAGGTAGGTGTAGGTTGCAGTGAACTGACATCGAGCCACTGCAGTCTAGCCTGGACATCATAGTGAGATCTTGTCTTCTGAAAAAATAAAATAAAATTAAAAAGACAAGAAATAGGGGGTGCAAGCAACAGGGTGGCAGCAGAGTAAGAGGCACAGGGGTCCAGTGACCTCTCCCCCTCGGAGCAGTGTGGGAGTTTCCTGAGAACTCCTTCTGGCGATTGTGGAAAGGGCCTGGCTCCTCACTCTGGACTCCCAACTCACTTTCAAAATCCTGCAGACACGCAGCAGCTGCATTATCCTGTGGCTGTGCTGTTGGCCAGGACATATGCTCCCACACTTTCTGAATTCTGCATTCAGGGACCTTAGCAGCAGGAAGGACACAGAACTGTGTAGCCCACCACTGTTATCTTGAACCCTCTTCAACCCTAAGGAACTCTTGCCTCCAGATGCAAAAGGTCCCCCAGAGAATAAGAAGCAGAAGTATCAGGGAACAATGGAAGGGGAAGGTGCTTATTGTCTCTGAGGGGGGCATGATACCATGTTATTCCCAAGAGGTCTGCCTTTGCCCTCAGGGGTAGCAGCAACAGTGGCCTACTTCTAAGAAGAGAGAAGATAAAAACCCAGTTTTTCATTTGTCTTTCCTTCTCAGGCTACTGTTATCGACCTGTGTCACTTCTTAACCTTAGGTGTTATCGGAAACCTAGACAACACCTGCTGCTGCTGCTGCTGTGCCAGGACTAAATTAGAGCCTATGTCTTCTAAATGATGGTGAGAAAAGGCGAACTGATACCCTTCAATTTTGCACACACATTGATGCTAATACAGACATACTCAAGGTTTGAGAGAGGGTGTGGCACTTACCTGACTCTAGATAAGATCTCCTCATTAAGGGGATGTAAAAATTGGTTTTCCTTTCATAGTCCAGATAAAACAATAATATTGTTAAGATCTCTCAGTGCTAACTTTAATCTCTTTTGTTATTCCTAAGTAGTATGCAGTTTCTATCCTGGATCCTAATGAACCTGTGCCTTCATTTTCTGGAAAGCAAGAGGAGGAGAGGAGAATTTGGGAAGAGGAACACGATGATCTCAGCGTCCCAGACTCCACACTCTCTCTGGATTAAATATTCTATATTTATAGCATGTGGGTGCAAGGGCAAATGCCAAGGGGCATGGGAATGTGTGTGTTTGTGTGTGTAGTGTGCATCGCTCCGTGGACAGTCTCCAGCCCTCTTGCTTTTGGAAAAACCCTTTTGCTCTCTTCCTCATCACACCAAGCAAGCAAGAACCTTGCTCCATCTCTGTGGGAGACACAGAATTTGGAACTCCCTCTATCACATCTTTTTTATAGCCCACCAGTCCCACTCACTAACAGCCATTCTTCTAGTCCCCTGTCCTAAAACTGCTCTACATTTCTCACTTCTTTCATCTCTACCTAGACTGGCTAGACATTAAAAAAAAAAAAAAAAAGGATGATTCCTTCTGAGTTGTACAAATGTTCTCTCTCACATGGTAACCTTTTGTTGCATTCTCCATACGAATTCCCACCCTGTATCTTCCACCTTGGATCTTCCGCAGTGCTGGTCTTCTTCATTTCTTCATTCAGGCTGGGCATTAGAGGAAGTTCAGAAACTGACTCAACACACTAATAAAGTTCACACTATCCAATTTCAGTTTGGACTTCACTGCTATTCCTTAATTCATCTCTTGCCAGCTCCCCAGCAGTGGACATTGAGAACAGCTACTCCAAAGCTTCTCCCTTCACCCAAGACCCTTATTCTGGACAGCCCCACCCAACCTCTCTGGTTGCTACACATATAAATCAGTCACCTCAGATGACTTCGCCTTCTCCACTAGGTTTGAACATTCACGTTCTTGCTTTTCCCATTGGCACTGCACCTATTCAATTGGTAATATTTAGACTTCACCTCGGTGAAGCATGGTCATTCCAAAATCTTTGCCTCTGGCCATGAGCTGTTGCCAGCCCCATGCTTCCACTGATCCTCCTGGATATCCCTTTAGGAATGTCCAGCCAGGTGTCCTCAAACTGGCCATTCAACTTTGGTTTCCTGTGCCATTATTCTCCCAGCTGCCATGCCTCACAGTCAGGTGAGCATCACAAAGAAGCCGAGAACTTTGTAACTGTCAAGGACTTAAGAACTCATGTTTTGGGGTTGGCAAAAATCTGAAAAGGGCCTGAAAGTAAATATTTTAGGTTTTGTTGGCTATGAGGTCTCTGTTGCAACTACTCAACTCTGCCACCGTAACATGAAAGCAGCCATAGATTATATACTTACAAATGGGTTAGATTATATTCCATTAAAATAATTTTTAAAAACAGGCAGCAGGCCAAAAGGCAATCATTTTCCACCCCTTAATCTGTATCATTGTTGTAAGTAAGTTCTTGATAATGAGCTGATCAAATATTAGTTTTTGCTTATTATTATTTCAGTGTTCAGTGTGTTACTCCTTTAAAAATGGGTTATTCATTATATTTAGCAACTCATTTTCAGCCACCTTTTCACCAGTAGAAAGATGGTAAGCTAGTTATAATCACTGGTTTTGAGGTTGCATGTTGAACATAGTTTACTTTATGATGTATAACATGAAATATTTTCAGAGTTTTTTTTTTTTTTTTGAGACAGAGTCTTTCTGTTGGCCAGGCTGGAGTGCAGTGGTGCAATCTCAGCTCACTGCAGGCTCCGCATCCTAGGTTCACGCCATTCTCCTGCCTCAGCCTCCCGAATAGCTGGAATTACAGGTGTCCACCACCACGCCCGGCTAATTTTTTTTGTATTTTTAGTAGAGATGGGGTTTCACCACGTTAGTCAGGATGGTCTCAATCTCCTGACTTTGTGATCCGCCTGCCGCGGCCTCCCAGAGTCCTGGGATTACAGGCATGAGCCACCATGCTCGACCGTTATTTTCAGAGTTTTAACCATCACTAACTTAGTAATTTAAAGCACTAGTTTTCAACTAATAGCCTGCTTTTTTCAAACACAAGTTTATGTGGAAACTCATTAAATGAAAAAGACAAAGGGCCGGGCGCAGTGGCTGACACCTCTAATCCCACCGCTTAGGGAGGCCAAGGCGGGCGGATCACCTGAGGTCAGGAGTTCAAGACCGACATGCCCAACATGGCAAAACCCCATCTCTACTAAAAACAAAAATTAGCCAGGCGTGGTAGCAGGCTCTTGTAATCCCAGCTACTCAGGAGGCTGAGGCAAGAGAATCGCTTGAACCTGGGAGGCAGAGGCTGCAGTGAGCTGAGATCGTGGCACTGCATTCCACTCTGGGGGAATAGAGCAAGACTGTCTCAAAAAAAAAAAAAAAAGAGAGAGAGAAAGAAAAAGACAAAGTAGCAACTCTGTAGGAGTGGGTGGGTAAAGAAGAAGCCCAGATACCCATCAGCTTAGTGCCCTCTTCCCTGCAACTCTTCTCTTGCAGTATCCCCTAGTGTACCTCTTGAATCCTGTCAAACAGCAGCCTCCAAACTTCTTTTGATCAATCACCTGTATTATGAAAAAGGTTTTGAGCCACCCACCCACCACCTTCACCACATACCCATAATCATCCTAGTATTAGTAAACATCTCAAGATATATAAAATATACACTTAAGATGAAGTTCATCATCAATGATATTGGCTGTAAATCTATATTCCAAATAGTCTTACTGACAAGTTAGAATCCTTTTTGGCTGACTTCACATCCCATATAGTCAGAATGCCATTGTTTTTACTTTGATACAGGATTGATGAAGAACTCCAAACAGGACCCTGCCATTTTCTTGCTTGTTTATGTTAGCTTTTAAAAAACGTTATCAACTCCAATCTTTGTAGCAATCTTTTAAAGCCACAGCTTATTTAGTTTGGCTAAAACCAGAAAATAGAATCCATAAAGCCACTTAACTGGACACACATACACTCTAACGTGTTGCACTGTGTGGAGAGCAAAGGAACTAGTGAGGCTGTCCCTGTTGCCCCTGCCACGCCATGGAACTTCCCCACCCCTCTGGGTTAACTCGTTTACTGTACATGAAACATGACCGTCTTAACCAACAAACTGAGTGAAAATGCCCGAATCATCTACATATCAAGAATTAGAGAATTAGTCAAGCTTAGTATCTTTATTTCTGATAATAATAATAATTAGTAGTTCTAGTCTGTATCCGGAGGCTACCACTGTCAAACATCATTTGATTTAATGGAAAGAACCACACTCTCTAATTAGTCGGAAGGGTCGACATTGACTTTTCATTCAGTTTCACCCCCTGACCAAGGCCCTAAGCCTGTCATCCAGCTGACACCACAGCAATGAGCATCATGGATGCTCTGTAGCCAAGCCAGGCCCTATCATGATGTTCTGGGATCCAGGGCAGCTAAGGTAAAGAGCAATCATCCTAGTGGTTACCTGCAAGTCATTTTGTGGGTTCCAGTCAGAATCAAATATGATGCAGGTATCAGCAGCTGTGAGATTGATCCCCAGGCCTCCCGCTCTGGTGCACAGAAGAAAGACAAAGCGGTCTGAATCTGGCTTACAGAACCGGTCGATGGCTGCCTGGCGCAGGTTTCCCCATACTCGCCCATCAATTCGCTCATAGGTGTATCTGAGGGGACCCAAATGAACGAAAGCCCAGGCGTTAATCATGACTTCAATGGAGAACAGCACAAAATGCAGGAAGCTGTTGACTGATGGCCTTAAATCCCTCACTTCTAAATTTGGACTAAATGACAGCAGTCTAGAAGGAATCCCGCCCCCTACATATGCAGCAGGACAGACACTTAAAACTGTATTGCAAAATGTCCCCCTCTCAAAACAAAACAAAAAACCAAAACAAAGCCAAAAAACCCAGCTGTAAACTAAGGACTGGAAGAATTAAATCATAAAATACTGATCCCCATAGCCCAAGCAACTTACTCTCTCAAGTATTTCCCAGTTTATACTTGTACTAAATCTAATCATAAGACCAGGAAAAACAAATAAAAGCCTTTCCCATCTACTTTGAGTAGTACTCATAAAAAGGACTGAGTTCTTATCAGTTTCCAGCTACTTTAGGGTAAACCAGAAATGGTAAGATTACACTGTGAGGCAGTCCTTTTATGCCATTTCTAGCCTACCAAGCTCTTCAAAGCTTTGGAGGTACATAGCAAAACCTCCAAGTTTATAGCTGAAACCAAGGTCTTCTGGGCAATATATTGCCAAGTATAAATCACAGGAAAGGAAAGGTTTTTGAGGTGTTGTGTGTGGGGTGGGGGTGAAGGAACTGATGAATAGTAAGAGGAAAATAAAGTAAGAAAGTAAAGCTGAATATCATTGAGAAGATATACACTTGTGTGGAAAATCAAGAAACGGGGTGGAGTGTATGGTAGAGGTAAGGGTAAAAGGAAAGAGAATAAGAAATGAAACTGTTAAGGGAACATATTACTCATGTCCATCTAGAGGGAAAATAGAAGGGACCTTTATGTTGGAGATCATGGGATTAACATAGAAGATCTGGACAGCTGCTGGGCATCTTATTCTTTTCTTATTTACCCCTGACAACATATGAATTAACAAGGGGGATGTTACTTTGGGCCCAATTTTGACCTATAAACATGAACTGGCTAGTGAAGTAGAAGTAATAGGAAACTTGTGAGAAAAGAACCAAATCATCCCAAACCGACAACAGCCAAGATCATGAATCCTGGCAAAATCCTATCAGCAGACGAGAATTTGGGAAATCAGATCTCTAAAACTTACATAAATAAGCAGTAAGAAAATAAGGATAGATACCCTAGGGGTAGATAATTCTGTGTGAGGATGGCTTTGGAAAACTAAATCTGGCAATATGATCTTGACTTCCTTGAAGAAAAGAAAAACCATGTAAAAGAAAACACCCAAGGAAATGCACATGAAGAAACCTGACCAACTCAGACTTATAAGGGACATGTATAAAGTAAAGAAACAAGTCTGAAAATGCTGTCTGCCTTTTACAAAGCCACAATACAACCATGCCTAAAATTAAGGGCACAATTTTTGTTTCCTCTTTATTTAAAATTATAATACACTCAAGAATAATAAATGAAAACTTCAGCAGGAAATGAAATGGGTGGTGGTGATAGGACTGTCATGAAGGCAGACTAAAAAGATTTTGTGTCATAGACAAAGGCTAAGGATTAGATGTCTGAATTCTATAGATTAAATTATCACCATGATTCATAACAACCACAATAATAATATTAGCAGTAAGTTCTTAAGTGTCAGTTCTATGCCAAACCCTGTGGTACATGCTTGGTATACATCATTACATTTAATTCTCACAATAATCCTATGAGGTAGTTTCTATTATCATCCTCATTTTACACTGACAAAACCTAAAAACAGAACAAAACAAAAATTTATACAAGTAAAATATCTTGCTCAGTCATCCAGCTGGTTGAGCTAAACCCATATCCATTTGACTTATAGCTTTCACACTGTACCTTACATTTCAATGCATTAGGACAGAAAGGTTTTCCTAAACAATAAAGAGGAGAAATGGAGAATACATAAGGGACACTAGTAAACTTTGGAAGCTTGTAACTCTAACAGGAGGTGGAAACACAAACTATAACTAGGTATCAAAACGTTTTTGATAAATCAATGCTCAGAGGATCTGTAACAGTTACAGAAGTTTAGCCATGTATGTGATGCAACAGAGGAAGCACAATACTTGGAGTCAAAAACCAGGTTGAGATTCAATTAAAGAACAGCCATTTACCCTCCTCCACCCTCCACCACCATCACACATATGAATGATTAATGCTGCAGGAACAGACTCTATGCTCTTTGAAAAGACACCCTTAGTCATCAGATAAGAGTTAGATACCACATGGATCAGAGCAAGGCTGGGAATTAGCACAGCCTTAAGGGGGAGGGGAAATCAATAGACAGTGATGATACAGCTCAGCCATTACCTAGGGAAAACGTTCCCATAAAATTACATAAGTGTTTTTCTGTATTATAATGTAACAACACTTTCAGAACTTTTAGAACAAGATGACGGAATAATTCTCTATCACTTGTTTAGTTTTGAGGGAGTGCTCTCAAAGAACGCAAAACTTAAAAAAAAAATTGAATTACTTGAGCTCCTCCCTCACTTCTGAGCCAGATCCACTGGCCATGCCCTCATTCCTGTATCAGAGTCTGCCATGAAATCATACAGGAACAAAACCAAACTGACAGCTGGAGAGGCAAAGAGGCTCAAGAACAAAGAAAACCTTGAGGGCAAATAAGTCTGAAAGAAGAAATCAGACATCATAAAATTTTCCACACTGAACTTCAGCACAGCAATTAAGTCTCTGTGACAACTGTATTTTTAACAAGATCCCTAGGAGCTGATATGGTTCAAACTGTAATTCTGAGTCACTATCAAATACTATCAAATATCAACAAGCAGCAGGTGGCACTCTGGAAAAAACCTCTATGTGACTGGCTGGGAGCAGACTGGTAGGGAGTGGAGTGACATGTTTTTGGCATAAAAAATGTTGACTTTAGAAAGGCCTGAAGGGAAATGAACAACTTTCTGGTCTCCCAGCAATAATCAACTGGAAAACATGAAGAATTAATTTTAAAAAAGGAAAAAAAAAAACCAGCACAAAAAAAACACTCACAACAGTTACAAGCATATAAAATACTTAGGATTTAATTCAGTAAGAAATATGAAGGATTGGTAACATAACACTAAGGGGCTATGCTTTGTTCACCATTATGACTGTAAGTTCTAGCACAATGCAGACACTTTATAAATATTTACTGAGACAACAGTGTATATGAAGGACCCAAGTTAAGTGTAGTGAAAAGCATGTTCTTTGATTTTGCAAAGATGTCAGTCTAAAAAAAAAAAAAGCTAAAAAAATCCCAACACACGAATATATGTATATATAAACATGTAAATGTGTATGTATGTACACATATATCTATACATACACATTTTTCTGGAGTTAGGGGCTGGAGCAGACACAGACAGATAAATAAGCCAGGTATGGTGGCTCACTCGTAATCCCAGCAGTTTGGGAGGCCAAGGCAGGAGGATCACTTGAGGCCCGGAGTTCAAGAGCAGCCTGGCCAACATAGTGGGACCTCGCCTCTACAAAAAAGAAAGAAAAATTAGACAGGCATGGTGGCCAATGTGTCTATCGTCCTAGCTACTCAGGAGGAGCAGGTCGGAGGATTACTTGAACCCATGAGTTCAAGGCTGCAGTGAGCTATGATCATGCCACTGCACTCCAGCTTGGGAGACACAGCAAGACCCTATCTCTAAATATAAATAAATAAATAATTCTGAAGTTCATCTGGAATACTAAATGTGCAAAGGAATAAAACTACTGATCAAAAGAATAGGAAGGCTAGACATATACCCAGTATATATAATATCTCCCTATATTTCACAGAATTTTATGAGTGAGGGAAATAGACTATTTTAATAAAGAGAAAATGAGAAAATTCAATATATTTGGAAATAAATGAAAATCAGACTTCGAGTATATGCCATTTACCAAAATTACAGAAGGGCTAAAGACTTAAATGAAAAAAGAAAATCAAATAATCCAGTTAAAGATTATGAATGAACATACACATTTAATTCTTTGATCTCTCCAAACCTCTAGTAAAATGACAGTAAGGGATTTTTAAAAAAGGTATAATCTCTTCCCCAAATAAATACACCAAAAGAACAGAAGTGATAAAATTCTGGAATCTGGAAAGTCGTATTTGATTTGAAGAAGGCAGAATCCCAGGCAAGACACAACCTAATTTAATAGTGCAGAACATCTGACGGGATCAAACATTGGTGGCACTAGGTTCCCCTGAAAGCAGCAACACAAAGAGTCCAAAAACAGGGAAACTGGTAGAATGTTTGCTGAAGTATTTACTTAGCCTCTAGATCACCTACTCCAACCTTGAAGAGGGTAAAATAAAAGATCTTGATCCTCTCTACTCTAGAAGATACTAACCACAGTTAAAAGTGAATGTGCCACGCTGAAAAGGGGAAGAGAGACAGAAATAGTGGGAGCCCTTACTGTTTCTCACCCCTCCCCCACAATTAGCTCTAAATACAGTCAAGTTTCCACCTATAGGCAGGGGAGAGTAAGAGGCACAGGACCTCAAAATGCTGATACAGGAGGGTCCCCAATGAAAATGGTCCAGCCAGATGCACAGTGCTCACATACAGAAAGTGAAATGCACAGTCAACAAGCCTTGCTCACATACTCAGAGCTTCTGGTTGGCTCCACAGTGCCTCCCATCTGATGGCCTAAGATATCAGACATGAGGCTGATATGAAACAGACAGCCTCTGCTTCTGGTAAGGAGGGGCAATGTCCTAACACACCAACCCTCTAGCAAATGACAAATTCTGGACAAACTATAAAAACCAAAATGAATGAACAGAAAAACCTACCTGAGGGCACGGGTGAGTTAACAAAAACAGACAGATCTTGGAGAAGAAAAGAAATTTGTGGTTTCAGCCAGAGGAGAGGCCACAATTATGGTGGCAAGATGTTGATCAGCTGTAATTGATAAAAGTTGTTGTCTTTCTGACACACATGAGGGGAAGATGCCTAGGGCAACTAAGACTGCCAGAGAGTGAAAGGGGATCCCCAGAAAGCAGAGAAATAGAGATGGGAGCTCCAAACTCTGGGTATAAACTCTGCCCAAGTTTCTGGCTGACTTCTGACTCACACTTGCTCGGGGCTGACTGTGGTAGTCTGAAATGGGAATTACTGTCTAGCGGAGACATTGACAGAGTTTGCACTTTGAGGATAACCTAGTTAGCTGCTTCCAAATAAAACCCATCAACATCTTCAGAGCACTGTAACAGAATCCTCTATCTCTAGAACATACTATTCACTAGGTCTAGGGAAAAACTCAGTTATTCTCATTCTCAAGGGAACAGACAACAGACGTCAACGTCAAACCTACAATGTTATAATTCAGACAAGAACTTTAAAGCTGCTATTATGCTTGCGCTTAATGAAGTCAAGGAATGTTAAGTAATGAATAAAAAGATAAGAAAACTTAGCAGAGAAACAAAGCGTTAATAAACATAGAACTAAATGGAAATTTTAGAACTAATAAATAAATAAAGCATGGAGTGTGCTTAATAAGCATGATGGAGATGATAAAGAGTCAGTGAACTTGAAGACAGATAAAAGAGAGAGAAAAAGGATTTTTAAAAAAACAGAGCCCATGGACTTGTGGGGAATATCTCAAGGTCAAATAAACAGGTAATTAGTCTCACAAATAACCAAGAGAATGGGGCAAAAACAAAAAAGAAATGGAAGAAATAATGATCAAAAGCTTCTCAAATTTGATGAAAGACATACATTTACAAATTCAAGAAGCTCAGTAAGCAGGATGAATCCCAATGATCACAGTTAAACTGCTAAAAACCAAAAATTAAAAGAAAATCTTAGAAGTAGCCAGAATAAATCAATGTATTGCACACAGGGAGCAGCAATGTGAACGACTGCAGAACTTCTGATAAGAAATCACAGGGGCCAGGGCACAGTGGACTAACACTGTAAAGAGCTGGAGGGGAAGAAAAGGAAAAAAAAGTGAACCTAAAATTCTAATATGAAAGACAGATATAAACAAATGGGAAAAAATATGACTTGGAGAAAACAGATGAAGATAAAAAAATTCCGTCATGATAAGCCATAGAAAGATAGGAGACGACACCGTACTTGTGAAATAATGGTGCTATTAAAAATGGAAAAATTACAAAAAATGTTCTGTGAAATTAAAAAATATAATTATAGTGAAAGATAAAGTCAAGAAAATTCCCCAGCATGTGAAGTTAGATTTCAGATGGGAAAGATCTTTTTAGTATCCAGCACCAATGAAGCAGTTCATTATAAAATTTCACAGGACTGGGGACAAAGAGAATACATAAAAACTTCTAAAAAGAACAAACATAACACATAGACAGACTAAGAATCCTAAGGGCTCTGAATTTCTCAATGGTAACCCTGGAGGCTAGAAGACAGTGGATTAACACCTTCAAAATTCTGCAGGGAAATGATTTACAACCTAGAATCTCAAATCCTGAGAAAAGATTCCTTAAGAATGAGAGCAGAGTAAAACAGTTTCAGGCAATGTCTCAAAATTTACTTATCATTCACCCTTTCTCAGGAGCTCCTGGAAGAGGTGCTCCAACATGGAATCCACCAACAAGAAGATCTGATTTAAGAGGAAAATAAAGAAAGCTGTCAGCATGAGAAAGAAGGCAGATCACAGCTGACAACTGTGTACTCTGTGGGGAACAGCAACAGGCCAGGCAGGAGCAGGTCAGGAGGCCCCAGAAGGTATGGCCTAGAGAAGAAGAAACTGATGAGTTGGAACATAACCAGAGGGGATTTAGACAACCAGGGTAAAGTTTGCTGCTGAATTATAATAGGTGTGTAGAAAAATAAGCAATCAAAAAGATAATTTTTAGTTTCGAAGAAAATAAAAACTGTACAAGAATGAAAATTAAACAGCACATGACATAGCTCAGCTGTAATTTCACATTTTCATAAGTCATAATAAACAACAAATATTAACCTAACTCCAAGTATTATGTGGCATACTGGGAAGATGAGAGGACAGGGAGCTGTATACATGATGGTATGAGGAGCAATGAAAGAAGGCTCAACATTCATCTTCCACAGTGAGAACAGATAATACCTACAACTGAAAAAACCAAGATATTGCAACTTATAGCATTATTTAGATACAGCTATAAATACCAAAAGAAATAGCATAAAGAGTTGAAAGTAAATGCTTCTGGGATAGGAGAAACTGGGGGAAGGTAGAGGGTGAATAGGCACATAATGTTTCGTAAGTGTAATAGAATGACATGGCTTTTTAAATCATGTGCATGTACAACTTTAATGAAAATAAAAACTACACTAAAAAGAGAAAGACAATGATAATATTAAGGCCAGAAGAACCCTGTTGAATGCAACTTGGGTGAAGAAGCCATAAACATGAAAAGAAGGGCTGGGTATGGTGGTGTACGCCTATAATTCAGCTACTCAGCAGGCTGAGATGGGAGGACCACTTGAGCCCAGGAGTTTGAGGCTGCAGTGATTGACCCACTGTACTTCATCATCTTAGGTGACAGAGCAAGACATTGTCTCAGAAAAAGAAAAAAAAAAAAAAAAAAAAATATATATATATACATACTTCAGAATATTTATATGGGTCTCACGATTAAGATGAGAGAGAAGTCTTTTAAAGCACATTAATTTATGCTTAAGTTTAGGCCTAAAAAAGGATTTAAAGTTGTTTTAAGACAAAGATTTGACTACTATAAAATTTAGGACATCAAAAAATAAAATAAATGAAAACCCATACTCATAAATAAAATTAAAGAACAAAAACAACACTGGGGAAAGTTTTTGCAACATGTTCTCAAGTAAACAAATAATTCTTATAAATTAATAAACAAAAAGTCAAAGACCAAGAGAAAAATGCAGGAAAAACATCAATCCACAAAAATGAAATATGAATAACTAATAAATACGAAAAAATACTCATTCTCATTAGTAATCACAATTACAAAGTAAAGAGATCATAATTTTGAATTGCTGAATTAGCAAAGATTAAGAAGTAAAAACAATATTGATCAGAATATGAAAAAAAAGCATTCTCACACGATATTTCGGAAATGAATATAAATAAAACACTCAACTAGAAGGCATTTTGTAAATACTGAGTGTATCAAATGTTTTTAAAAATGTGCACTGACATTTATCCTAAAGAAATAACTGGAAACATTCATAACTACTTAAAAGGGATATTCATTTATAGAGTCCCTTAAAACGCTGAAAAATTGGAAATGTTTAAAATAGAATATCATGTAGATCATTAAAATTTTGTTGTAGAAAAATAAAGAAAAAATTTCATAATATATTAAATAAAAAATGACTTACAAAGTACAATGTAGAACAGCACTGCAATTCAAACAATAAAGCTAAACATATTTATGCAGAAAGAACAGACTGAAAAGATAACCCCCAAGATGAATGGGGAATTGTGCAGGTGGTAGTGTTACATGTTTCCGCATTTTCAAGAGAAGCTATAATCTTAAGTAATTTGAACACAAAATGAGCAATAAATAATAAAGAGAAAATAGCATAAAAGAGAGCTAAAGACTTCTGTACTTACCAAAAGTCTGTTATATACACCATTACTCATTTTGGGGGGTTCTTTTTAAAAAATCTGCAAACTAATAGTTGTACATATTTTAAAGAGTAAGATAATATAAGAAGCAAGTGCTCTGGCAATGGGCTCCTAATCTACAGTGAATTCAAAGCTACAAAACTGCTTTACAAGTTTTGATTTATTCATGTAATACAAGTTTCAAGAATCCTTTACATAGAAATCTCTCCTATAGAGCTCTGATGAATTATTTTATTGTCTAATCAGACTTTGAAGAATTATTTATGTTATATTAAATGTCAGCATAGCCATAGTTTAATTTGTCATTTCTTTTAATCCTCTTGCTATAAAGTACATGTACAAGGGCAAACAGAATGTTAAAGAATAAGAACATCTGTGAAGACACCCGAGATTTGCTAGGAAAACAAGATTTTCTTTAGACTTAGCAATGCCTAGGCTACCAGTTTCTATAACCTTGAAAGTCTTTTATCATTAAGAATGAATTTTTAACTTTGGGAGGCCGAGACGGGTGGATCACGAGGTCAGGAGATCGAGACCATCATGGCCTACACGGTGAAACCCCGTCTCTACTGAAAAATACAAAAAAAAACTAGCCGGGCGAGATGGCGGGCGCCTGTAGTCCCAGCTACTCGGGAGGCTGAGGCAGGAGAATGGCGTAAACCCGGGAGGCGGAGCTTGCAGTGAGCTGAGATCCGGCCACTGCACTCCAGCCTGGGCAACAAAGCGAGACTCCGTCTCAAAAAAAAAAAAAAAAAAAAAAAAAAAAAAAGAATCAATTTTTAAAAACTCATTTATCATCTTCAGATCATTGATGTGTCACAATGACTGAAAATCTAAGGTAATACATGTGAGGTAACAAATGTAGTTCCCATACAGAATCCAAATAACCCACACAGCACCACAGACTTTTTATTTGCATGAGGAATGGAACTTAGATTCAAGGAATTATAAGAGTACGAACAAGAAAATAAATTGGGATGCCATAGCCAGTGCATCATAAAACCTTAGAGGGTTTGCTGAGAAAGGACATAAAATATCCCCAAATTCCTTCTCTGTGAGTTGCCAGTTTATGCTCTTTTAGAAATTTGATATAGTGATGATTTCCAGGATATATTTCTTTCACCATTATGAAACAACAAAAATGTAAATACATGATTTTCCTAGACCTTTCTAATGCTATTTGAATTGTTTCCTCCAACTAAAGTGAATATAAATAAATATGTGGAATTTTTTTTTAAGCAAAGCAAGGACTCTACATCATAGGTCATGAAATTTACTCTTGACAGTTAAACTTGGGTCCATTTGGTCATAAAATTTAACTCTGAATTTCAGTCAGTCTTTAAAAGGAGATTCCTTTTCTCCATTTTTGAACGTCTTCTTGTGTTTAAACATTTTTGAATGGATCAAAAAAAAAATATCAAAGAAAAGGAACTGTCCCAGTGTTGAATGCAGGGCTTTGACACAAGTCTTACCTTCTCTGGATGAGGTAATCTTCCAGGATGTCGAGGCAACGCACCATCTGGGAGAAGATGAGTACCTTGTGGCCACCTGCAATCAGCTTAGGGAGTAGTTTATCAATCAGCACAAGCTTCCCTGCTGCCTGAATCATGGCCTGCAGCTGAAAGTCAGGGGCATCAGGGCTGTGGGTTTTTCGGAAATCTTCTAGAATTTTCTCCTCTGCTCCTGAAAAGGAATGGAACAAAACTATTCCCTGGACAGAATATAAGGATAAAGGTTGTACTCTGCTTTACAGATCCTGGGAAAAATGAAGTGAATTCTTAGGTCCTAGACCAGCAGTCCAGTGAGGAGATGCTGGGTGCACGCTGGTCTGTCCCTTCAGCAGAGGGCTCTGCAGTGGCAGCAGGAGAGAACGCGGGTGCTCCACTCTCCTGGGAAGTCTCACCAAGTAGAGTGAGGATCTGAGATACCAAGTCCTAAGCTGACTCACCCAAGAAACCTTCCCAGACAAGAAGGACTTTCACACCTCTTGACATCACAAAGACTATAAGATAATCCAAGCCACATTGTGATTTAAAATTTCTCAAAAAGTTTCATTGTAAAAAAAAAAAAAAAAAAAATCCTCCCAACATTTTCTCTAACTAGTTTGGTTAACTGTTAATTTGTCTGCAGAGTTTTAATGTCATTGCAGCATTTTCACTGATTCAGCTAAGTAACACATTTCCCTGTCCCCAAGTAGAAAGTGTGTGCCACACTTTGAACAAATAAAGGGCAGCAAACTGGTGAGTGATATCTCTTTCCTGCCCAGCAGAGTACATGCTATGAGGCAGCGTGTTGGCAGAAGTTAAGTTCAAACCTTGGCTCTTGGTCCCTAGTAGCTATACTGCTTAGGCAAATCCATCAAGCTCTCTGAATCTCAGTTTTATACTCTGTAAAAAGGTGAGAATGCATACATGCTAGCATATAATGAAAATTCAATACATGAGTTATTTGATTATCATTAGCTTCTGGCAGAGGCCATGGCAGTCCTGAGTAACTTCATAGTGCCCCTGACTCACCATTGATCAGGTAGGGATGGTTACAGCACTTCCTCAGCTCCATCATGGTGTTGATGAGATTGGGCATGTTGTGCTGATTTGCCCCCTTGGTCAGGAAGGAAAAGTTCTTCTCCAGGATGGCACGGTAGTACTTTTTCTGGATATTGGTTAGTTCCACCTCAATGATCGTCTCTTGTTTGGGAGCAAGGTTCTTTTCCACATCATCTTTCAGCCGTCGAAGCATCATTGGTTTTAGGATAGACTGCAGTTTCTTTACCTGTCCAGGGAAATGAGACCTATTTACCTGCCTCAATCCTGATTTAACGATTACTGGGGTATTCCAACTTTCACTCTTATTTCTTGAACATTTACGCATAGTACTGTGGTAGCAGACTAATAGAAAGATCATGATTGACCCCCTGAAAATGGGGCTTATAATAGTACTGAAAGGGAATTAGGGATATGATTTTAATTCACAAGCAATTACTGAGAATCTAGTGGCAATCTCAGAAGATAAAAAGGGAGAAAGGTATAAAAGAGTACCTATTCTCTAGGATGGAGAAAACACGTCTCTCTGTCATTCTTTCTCTAATACACACACCACATGCACAGTAATTACCTGAAGAATATTTTAAATTATGTTAGAAGGCATGAGTGATATATTACAAAAGAAACTTAGACGCTGAGAGAACGGAGTAAGTAGAGATGATCTGGAAAAGAATTCCTTCTATTACCTTTTAAGTAACAAAAGCAGCATACATGTTTGGGTGTAGCAGTCTGTAAAGAATTAATGTTATAGGTGACATCTGTTCTATCATGGAATCTGTCACATCAGGGGCACTTTAAATCTGATGGTGTTCTTTGCTACAACTTGTCTGTTCTTCCCCTAAAAGCATAGGCCTGGACAGCAGATCTTTATGTAACTGACTGCACCAGCAAGGTGACTTGTTCCCCCTCCCAGTGAGACAATGACAGACTAAGGGATTCAAAGTCCAAGAACCTGAGTTAACCTGGAGCTAAAACATGATACCGGTAAGATTAACTCTGGTGGAAAAACAAAATAAGGGAAGATGAAAGTGCAAAAGAAATCAAGTTTCAAGTCAGAAACGGCTGTTTAAAAATTTTAAAAGGGGTAGACTCTGCATAAACAAGTTGTGTGCTGCAGGACTGCTTCCTGAAGAAATACAAAGTGATTTACAGAGAGTGATTTAGAAGAGTTACTTACAAAAGCAGATTTCAGACAATGATGAACATGCTTTATTTTGGAAACAGATGCTTTCCAGAACTTTTATTTACTGTGTTTTAAAATACAGACATCTCATAGAAGCAGAGATTAGAGTGGTGGCTACCAGGGACTGGGGGGTGGGGTGGGGTAGGGAGGTATTGTTCAAAAGATAGAAAATTTTAGTTAGATAGGTGCAGTAAGTTCAAGAGATCTACTGAACAACATGGTGACTACAGTTGACAACAATGTACAGTATTTTTGAAGACTGCTGAGAGTGGATTTTGAATGTTCTCACAAAAAGCATGTGCTAATTAGTTCTGTTTAGCCATTCCACCATGGATACATATTTCAAAACATATTGTACATGATCAATACATATTTTTGTCAATTAGAAAATAAAGCCAAAAAATTTAAAAATAATTATATAAAAATAAATATTAAAGATAAAATATCAAATAAAATATTTGATGTAATTTGTATGGTTTTCTCCTACCTAACCCCAATCTTAAACTTAATCTTTTTATAAGACCTTCATTTTACCAACAAAGGGTACTTAGAAATCTGATCCCCCATGTGGGTAAGGAATTACTATATAAGAACCTAAAGGGAAAAGACTCAGCTAGCTGATTGTTAAAGATAGGGACAATGTCAATCTGCCACATGCTGGGTTCAGCTTTTGCCCTTCACTTGGTTCATACCTTGAATCATTTAGAGTTTACTATACGCCAGACATTGTGCTGGTCAATACAACAAACACAACTTGGGAGAAGGTGTGGGCCTTGTCCTCAAGGAGATCTTTGTCTAGGAAGAAGAAAAAATGCATACCACAAATTAAGTGCAATGGGAGAAGAGGATGCATTTCTAATGGTCCAAAAACGGAGAGAAGATTGGAGCTGGCTTTTGAAAGTCAATAGATACTGCAAATGTAGGAATTAAGTTTGATTATTCACTGCTCTGATGCAAGCCTGACTTGCATCAGAAGTAGCAAGAGATTGGAACCCCAGAGTGTACACTTGACATGTGGGCAAAATTCCCAAATGTTTTCATTCCCCTCATTCTTTGCCCCAACCCACTTACACACCATTGCTGGATTAATTTGGCAGAGCTAATTATGTCATTCCTGTAATAAGGCCTTGTATGGCTTCTCCGTTACCTACTAAATTCTTCAAACTACCTTTCAAGATCTTCCCACAATATAACCCTAAAGCCTTCTGGCCTTATATTTCCAATTCATTCACTGTTTTCAGCTTAATTAGATGTTTCCCCACTAGTGAATAACTACCATGACTCTGATTTTGCTGGGTTTTTTTTTTTCTATGCAAAATTGTTACCACCTCTTCTTTCTATACCTGTGAAAACCTGCCCATCCCTCAAGATGCATTTTCAAATTGTACTCTCTCCCTGGAGTCTTTTCTAATTCTCAAATAGATGTGACCTGTCTCTCCTCTGAAGGACCAACTCTATTATTTGTTCCTCTTATGGCACATAAATTTGTCTGGGTTATTTCTATAATCCCTAGTAGAGATTTCTACTCATATGAAATAAGTATTTATTACTATCAGCTGTTTTTTATTAGCTTTGAGTCCAACAAGGCGACTTGGAACTGGACCTTGAAAACTGCAGAAACGCAGCTTATCTGGACGAAAGTGGACTTATCAACTACTCTAGGTATGTGACAACCTTCTTTTCCTCACTACCTGTGTATTGCGTTGTACTCAAGAAGATGGGCCTGGGAACGAGTTGCAGATTTTGAAGGGGAAAGGATGAAGGATGAGGGAAGCAGAAGAAAGCACCATACTCCTAAGGCCAGAGCTATAAGCAAAATCAGTGAACACACAATATGCGAAATTAGTGAAGCAAGGAGGCCCGATACACAAACATAAGATACACCATCTATCCTTTGGGGCAGTAAGAACCGCTAATAATCAGCTTACCTTCCCCAACACAAACAAACACATAAAATAAAGGAGGTAATGCTCATTTTGCCAGGAATGTGACAACTTGCGAAATCCTGGCCCCATAGCATCCTGCTCTTTTCTTGATGAAGATAATGATCACTTTGTCTCCTCAATTCTTTGGGTCCCTAATTACCTGTTCCTCTGTTTTCAAATCTCCAAATTCCTCCAAGAAAGCGGTCTCTGAAGGAAACTGTGATGGCTCCAAAAAATTTAGCAAACTGAAGAGCTCCTCCACGGAGTTCTGCAAGGGTGTTCCCGTGAGAAGCACTTTATGTTCCTGCACAAATTAAACACACATGATGAATAGTGCTTGAGCCATCGAAATAGTGCATTTGCGTGGGGAAAATTAAGCCAGGGCATTGAGTGCTCAATTTGGGGCAATTCTGATCTGCTTTAACGAAAAGATAATACACCCTCGTAGGGTACAGTCAATAAACGAATCAACCTTCCTTTCACATCATTGATTCCAGCAGCCATTTCATGTTAATTAAAGCAACTATTCACTCATTCACTAAATATTATTGAGGGCCTCCCCACCAGATGCTGGGCACCACGCCAAGGCAGTGATGTTAAAAGGGCATCATCTTTGGTAGCAGTTCATTTAGGGGCCTGGAAACAAGCCAAAACACCTTACATTTCCAAGTCACATATTTCATGGTATTTAAGAGTCCTCCTAAGTCTAGGGAAATCAATCTGTGGCAAAGGCCCTTGTTGACCCAGTTTGTAACAAAAAAATCTAGATTCCTATACTCTTGCAGTTATAGAGACCAAAAAAGAAAATCGAATGTAAAAGGACCAGGCAGAAATAAGCTACATGCAGAATGGCTAAGGAGTGTTTCCTCCAAACTGAACAGAATGAACCTGTGTTTATGTAAAGAGCTGCTAACTCTCACCAGGGCCATAAGCTTTAGACCCTCCAGAAGTTTGCAGTTCCTGTGCTTTAATCTGTGGGCTTCATCAATTATCACACAGCTCCAGTGAATCTTCTCCAACTCTGGCCAGTCTGCCAGGATCATCTCAAACGTTGTGATGACGACGTGGAACTTGAAGACTCCTGAAAGGGGGTTTCCCTGAGGATGACACAACCAAAGGCAAAGCTTTACACCATGGCTACAGAATTCTGCTAATACCTGCTGGTTGAGAGGAGGCAGCACTACAAATGCTGGGGACTAGGTGAGAAGACAAGCACTGCTTTTCCTCATGTGAGAAAAGAGAATATAAGAATGAACGAGCTAGTTAGCCAAAAGGCCTCACACACCATCAATGAAACAGAAGCGAAACATCTGCCCTCACGAAGGTGAGGATGGGCAATATGGAAGGCACAGCAAGGGAGTATTTTTACTTATTAGCTGCTACGATAAGGAAATCAGATGGGTGTTGGTTCACAAGTTCCCAGACAGGAGTCTAAACCATAGTTTGAATGCCCAAAGGAAACTCTCTGCTATTTTTCAGACTTAATTTCACCTTACAATTTGAGTTCTAGAACAGATTTAAGGTAATGATCCTGATTCACCTAAGACAAGTGCTACTAGGCAGGACACAGCTTTGTTGTTCAGCCTGCCTTGGTGTTGCCAACACATTTCAAGAGCAGAGCCGCATCATGTGAGAGCAATTCTTAAATTTCTTCCAAGTGTCTCTGCTGTCTCTGAAACCTCTGGGGAGACCACTGGCTTTCCTCTGATTGAAATCGTTTAATTTTTACCTTAATTATAAAAACCAGTGTGCAGGACAAACACACAACTATATTCAGCTAAATGATAGCACGTAAAAACTTAAAGAGAAAATGTTGCTGTTGTGTATTTAATTATTTGAAACCTGTTTTCTCTTTATCCTTCTCTGTCAAATCTGTTAACCTCTTCTCCAAACTCCCTGGCTGGGAATCCATTCTCTGTAGAGTAATTCTTTTGCTCACTTTCTTCATTGAACACATAACAATTCAGATAAAATCTTTTGCATATAAAAGTAACTTCATAAACCAACAGGTAAGTCAAATTTTCAGTGTCCTAAAAAAGGTATATCTCAGAGTTGAGACAGCATGCCCTACAATCCTGTGTTGTATCATAAATTAAAATGAACTACCAGGGAGAGCAGGAGTCAGCCTTGACAAACATATTACAAAGTCATTCCACATTAACACAAGATGCAGGGCACTGGAACTTCTGAAGTTAAGTGACAGAAAGGCGGTTCCGAGCTTAGGCAGTCCCTGGGTCTCTGATTCACGTGAGGCTCACCTGGGCGTCTCTGTACACCATTTCATATTGCTGGATCATCTGCCTGCTGATCTGGCTGCCGTGGTACACAATGGCATTCATCTCTGTCCATGTCCGGAACTCCCGCTCCCAGTTAGTGATGGTGGAGAGAGGGGCAATAATGAGAAAAGGGCCGTGGATTCCTCGTAGAAATATTTCTGAAAGGAATGTGATGGACTGGATGGTTTTCCCTAGGCCCATCTCATCAGCCAAAATACAGTTTTTTCTGCAGAGAGCGAGAAATACAGGTAATTCATTATCAATATAGGAAACTTATAGAGGCTGGTTATAACTTGAAAAGATGCTTCACAAATAGACGTTTACCTATAAGATTATCATTGAAGACTTTATCATCATTTTACATATTAAACTGAGGTTAGTTGTTATTATTATTCATACCTTGCCTACTTCCAAAACAGAACTGTGCTAATTTGGGAGAAAATATAGTCATGTGTCACTTAAGGATGGGGTCACATTCTGAGAAATGCACCACTGGGTGACTGTGTCATTGTGGGAACATCAGAGAGTGTACCTACTAAACCTAGATGGTATAGCCTATTACACACCTAGGCTATGTGGTATATAGCCTACGGCTTCTAGGCTATATGCCTATATAGCATGTCACTGCAGTGAATACTACAGGCAATCGTAACACAATAGTATTTGTGTATCTAAACATGTCTAAACACAGAAAAGACAAAGTAAAAATAGAGCAAAATATAGATTAAAAATGGTATACCTGGCCAGGCGCTGTGGCTCACACCTGTAATCCCAACATCTGGGGAGGCCAAGGCAGGCAGATCACCTGAGGTCAGAAGTTCGAGACCAGCCTGGCCAACACAGTGAAACCCCATCTCTATTAAAAATACAAAAACTAGCAGGGAGAGGTGGCAGGTGCCTGTAATCCCAGCTACTAGGGAGGCAGAGGCAGAAGAATTGTTTGAACCCAGGAGGCAGAGGCTGCAGTGAGCTGAGATCACACCACTGCACTCCAGCCTGGGTGACAGAGCGAGGCTCTGTTTCAACAAAAATAAAAATAAAAAGTAAAATGGTATACCTAGGTGATAGGTTGACAGCTGTAGCAAACCATCATGGCACACATTTACCTATGTAACAAACCTGCCTATCCAGCACATGTACCCTAGAACTAAAGATAAACATTAAAAAACAAAAACAAAAAAGGTATACCTATATACGGCACTTACCATGAATGGAGCTTACAGGACTGGAAGTTGCTCTGGGTGAATCAGTGAGTGAGTGGTGGGTGATGTGAAGGCCGAGGACATTACTGCACACCACCGTAGACATTATAAATACTGTACACTAAAGCTACACTCAATTTATTTAAAAATATATTTTCTTCAATAAATTAACCCTAGCTTACTGTAACTTTTTTACTGCATGAACTTTCAATTTTTTAAAAACTTGACTCTTAAGTGTTATTACAAAGAATCAAGAAGTTTTAAAATATTTAAAAGTTTTTGTATAGCTGTATATTCCCCCCCCCCCACATATATATATATATATATTTTTTTTGGTTAAGGATTTAGAAATAGAAAACAGCTTTAAAGGATCTTCTGGATTTTATTTCATCTAGATTGAGCCCAACCTTTTGGTGTGGCTGGCCAAAAAAAAGGGCACAAAGTCAATGATGTCATTCCTATTGGTTGGAGAAACAAGTGACAAAAATAAAATTAGTCTTGGATGATTAATGTGCAAAGATTACCACCCTAAATTGATGGCCATGCTGCTCCTCTCACCAGTCTGCAACTGCGACTCTAGGTTTTCCAGGCTAAGGCAATAATATACCTCTGGGTACAAACATCTGGGCTGGTTTTGGTTCCTTACCTGTTATACCAATTAAAAAGAAGCCAGTTCATCCCCTCCAGCTGGTATTCCCGGAGCTGGTTACTGTTCTTATACTCGCGAGACTTCTCGAGTTTCTGCCAGGAGTCTGAAGCAGGCCGCTCCTAGGGAGGAAAGCGAACAGCATAATAGATAGAGAACGATGTTTTAGGAGCATAACATGGATACTAATGAAGACAGTGGTAAATCTCATTGTCCCAAGGCTGGTTTTAAACTATAGTTATTACCTTCTGAGTAATGTATAGGTTGGGGGAACTAAGTAGGAGTCAGGCTGAGAGAATGGGTAGGAATCCTGATTGCTTCTAGATAATAACTTACAATTAGCTTCAGAATGAAACTCTCCCTGCTCTCTATCTGGTCTG
Organism: Trachypithecus francoisi; assembly: GCF_009764315.1. Taxonomy (NCBI): domain Eukaryota; kingdom Metazoa; phylum Chordata; class Mammalia; order Primates; family Cercopithecidae; genus Trachypithecus; species Trachypithecus francoisi. The sequence goes on from NW_022681467.1 coordinate 37,081,273, forward strand.
TCACTGCATTACGCCACATACCACAATTAGCCTGGTGCTGTATTTATTTATCCATGTACACACATGCTTCTTCCATTAGACTGTGAGCTCCTGAGGGCAGGGCCTGTACCTTGTTTCTTACCATATCTCACACAAGAATCAACCTATAGCAAATGCTTAATAGATGACTGACAAGTTGAATTAAAAGCAGAAAACAGTATATACGAGAGAGGGTTGAAAGAAAAATAATCAACCATGTAATCAAAACACTATGAACTATGTAAGTTTCTACACAGTTCTGCATCTCAAGACACCTCTATCTACCTTTCATATGCTAAAAAAAACAAAAACAAAATACTGCTCTTGAATGGACTCCTATAGGGACCTAAGTTTAATGTTCTGAGTATCAACCTTCCAGTGATGTAAAAGCAACAAATAATATTAATATGGAACTAGATAAGAGTTTTTCATATAAAAATGGTAATTTTTCTTTTTTAAACAGAAACTATCATTCCAGCCTATAGCCATATTCTTTAACAACTGATTCTCTTTTCAAGTTAGTTACACCTTAATAAAAGCTCTGGCCCGGGTGTGGTGGCTCATGCCTATAATCCCAGCAATTTGGGAGGCCAAGACAGGTGGATCACCTGAAGCCAGGAGTTCAAGACAAGCCTAATATGGTGAAACACTATCTCTGCTAAAAATATACAAAAATTAGCCAGGCGTGGTGGCAAGTGCTTGTATTCCTAGATACTCAGGAGGCCAAGGCAAGAGAATTGCTTGAACTCGGGAGACGGAGGTTGCAGTGAGCTAAGACTGTGCCATTGCACTCCAGCAACAGACCAAGACTCCATCTCAAAATAAAAAAAAAATAAAAGCTCTGATCCCAACTCTCCCTCCTTTTAATTGTTGGATAATTTATATACTTCTCAGGTGCCCTGGGAGATCTTGGCAGTTGAGTGGTAATAATCCAGAATCAGAAAAACAAATAGATTCAATAATGTTGATCAAAAACCTATGTTCTCTCTGTGGGTGTTACAGGGATCTGCAGATAAAGGACAGTTCTTCCGCTTAATAATATTCCAGGTGAGCAAAGAAGGGAAAATCAAAGAAAAGAGCTAGCTGATGAAGAGATAAGAAACAGGAAAGATACTAGTGAGCTTCTCTTGCATACCAGCCATTTCTTACAAATTTTATTTTACTGACTCCATATAACAGCCACACACCAAGAATTCTAAGCCAATAACAAAGCTTCTTAAATGTCACATACATCAAAATAGACCTGAGACCTAAAGGTGACTAGGGTGCTGGCAAAGTTCGATCTGGGGAGGAAAACACTGAATTGCAGGTTCAATGAGAAGTAACAAAGGTAAAATACCACAGAAACCACTTAGGAACACAGCCAGGTGAACTTCCATGATTGCAAAGTTCATAAAATTACATGTTCTGAGAAGTGTCAGAGAGAGACAAGAGTACTTTACCACATGCTTAATTTCAGGGAGAACTTGAAGAGATTCAAATTCTTTAACTTTTGCAGGATCCACATCTTCCTCTAGCTCCCAGGTGCTTTCCTCATATGGTAGTGAGCACCACTTCACCAGGTAATGTGTTACCTCCTGGTAGGAAAATAGGAAAGAAACTTAATGTTCTATCAGATTAAAGGAGTCAGTCATATCTGCCAACCTCTGAAAAACCACCCTAAATGACTAGACAGGAATACCATTAAGACAAAGGCCACATGCTAAAACAAGTGAAATATGTGGAAAGAAGGGAAGATGCTTTAGGAGAGGCGAATACCCACCTCCCCTGTTTCTGCATCCTTGGTGTGGGCCACCTCCAAGATGCGATCAACTTCTACATAGTCTGGATTGAACAAGTCTTCATCAGGCTAACACAAACAGAGGAGAACAGTTAGAAGTGTGTCCCCTTCCCTCAAATCCAACACCTAGGGTGTTATCTCTAAGTGACCCCTACTCTGGGCCCTATCAACAAACACAAAAGAAAGGGTTTGCTTAATAAAAAAAGTCACAGGCATTTATTCAGTGTCTCCAAAGCCTGCTCTCCATGACTAAATTTAAAGGATCCAACCATCTTAGAGGCTACACCCTAGCCAGGTAATAATTCCCTGTTGGTCATTATAGCAATGTACAAAAATCAGCAGAAGGGTTCCCTTTTCCTTACTGGTCCTTATTTCAAACATAGCCCTTGGCAACTAGGAAATACGGTTTCTTTTTCTTCTTAATAACAACAACAGCTAACATTGGAAGGGGGCATGAGGCAAGCTTCCTGGGTGCTGACAATGTTCTATTTGCTGATCTAGGTAGTAGTTACACAGATGTGTTTACATTGTAAAAATTCATGGAGATGTATACTTTATCTTTATGCACACTATGCTTCAAAAAAAGTTTGCCTACAAAACAAGAAGCAACATACAGAAATATTTAATGTATGTCCAGAGTAATGCTAAGTACTTTCATTTAAGCTCCAAAACTACCTTACGGAGTAGGTACTATAATTACCTTACAGATTAGGAAACTGACTCAGATATTAAGTGATGTGACCAAGTTCATGGAGCTATGTTAACTGGACCGTTCACCCAAGTCTTTCTTACCCAGAAGCCGAAGTCCTCCTCCAGGAGTGCTGGAGAGCTCTTACTGACACTTACGCTGCAAGGCACTTTAGGGCTATCTAGTTTCATCGTCTAATCAATGCTGGATACTTTTTACAACATCCCTAGCAAACCTCTCAGATTCAATTATTCCCAGTTAGGAAATTAACTACCCTCCAAGACCTGATTCACTGTCGAAATAGCTTTATCTCTACCTCTTTAGTAGTAGTATCATGATCTTTATCATTAGTAAATTATAACTTAACTTCCTTCCTTATAACTGTTGCTCATTGGTATGAACTGCTTCCTCTAGAGCAGCAATAAGTAATTTGATTCCTTCCTCTCTGTTTAGGCTCTTCAGCAATCTCCTCCCTATTTGGGTTAAAAAAAAACCCAGTTTGTTCAACAGTTCTTCATATACCATTTCCATCTTAACAATACGAAAAGCTAATATTTATGGAATAGTGCCTATGAGCTAAACACTGCTAAAAACATTGTGTTCTTTATTATTCACAACAGTCAAGATACAGAAACAACCTAAGTGTCCATCAAGGGATGAATGGATAAAGAAAGTGGGATGTATATATCCACACAACAGAGTATCATTCAGCTTTAAAAAGAAGGAAATTCCGGCCGGGTGCGGTGGCTCACGCCTGCCGAGGTGGGCAGATCATGAGGTCAGGAGATCGAGATCATCCTGGCTAACACGGTGAAACCCTGTCTCTGCTAAAAATACAAAAAATTAGCTGGGTGTGGTGGTGGGCGCCTGTAGTCCCAGCTACTCGGGAGGCTGAGACAGGAGAATGGCGTGAACCCGGGAGGCGGAGCTTGCAGTGAGCCAAGATTGTGCCACTGTACTCCAGCCTGGGCGATGAGCAAGACTCCATCTCAAAAAAAAAAAAAAAAAAAAAGGAAATCCCATCATTTGCAACAACATGGATGAACCCGGAGGATGTTATACAAAGTAAAATAAACCTGACACACAAAAACAAAGATAAGTGTATGATTTCACTTATATGTGGAACATAAAATAATCAAACTTGTAGAAGCAGAGAGTAAAATGGTGGTTGCCAGGGATGAAAGGGATAAATGGGAAGGAAGACACTGGTCAAAGCGTATAAAATTTCAGTTATTCAGGATGAATAAGTTCTGGAGACCTAATGTATAGAATGGTGATGACAGTTAAAAATACTATTTTATATATTTGAAATTTTCTAAGAGGATAAATCTCAAGTGTTCTCACCCTAAGGTGGGAAAAAAGAAAGAAAAAAATCCCCTAACTATGTGAGGTGAAGGATATCCTCACTAGCTGGACTATAGTGATTATTTCACAATGTACACATATATTAAAACATCAAGTTGTACACCTTAAATATACATGTTTGTCAATTATACTCCAATAAAGCTGAAAATGGCAAGAAAATTATCGTCTAATCCTTCCAGGTATTCTATGAGGCTGATTCTATCAGGAGTCCTGCTTTTTCCTATGATACTGAGTTTGAAGGAGCTTATGCCATGGCCTGAGGCCACCCAGATGTGTGTGAGGCTGGGCTGGGAGGGGCAGTTTGACTGCAGAGCCCAGGCTCTTAGCATTGTGTAGCCCGCTCTCCACCTATGCCCCATTCCCACCATGACAGTCCTCTTGCAGCTGCCCTCAGGTTTTGCAAAGTCCCTCGCTGAATCCTGGTACCCAAATGAACCTAACATTTAGGAATGAAAAGAGCCTGGTACAACAGGACTGTTCTATTGGTGCAGTCCAGGATTAGTAGGATTAGTTTACTTTTTAAGCAGCCACTTCCTACTCTTGACACACAGTAAATGTGTAGTTAATTCAACTGGCAGTATCTTTTCTCCCTAGAACTGCTACCCAGTCATTTTCCTCACTTCAGAACTAGAAAGATTCCAAGAACAATGTAGGATATTACATTTATTCCTACATTTATGCATCCTAGCTTGTCCAGGCAAACCCAGGCTGATTCTGTCATTTATCCTCCCAGTATTGGGTCTGGTTAGGACGTCTCCTGGGTCTTCAGGAGTTAGGATTTAGTCACGAGTCTACGTCTGTGCATGTGGGAAGTTGCAGGCTCTTGGAGCCTGAGTTTCCTCCACGTGTGGTTTAGCTACCTCATAAAGCAGCTGGAAATAATGGATATAAAGCTCTACTCAAACTAAGTTACTATTTATATCACAAAAATATTTACCCAAGTTACTAATAAATATGTTGAATAGGTCAGGACCAAAGGCAGTGTTATAGGAACTACTCTTCAGTATTATTTCTCCTTAATTTCATGTGTTCCAATATTCTCATGAGCCTTTCCCTTCCACAAAAATATGAACTCTTGTTGCATTATTTCTATATACCCCAGCACAGTTTCCTCTATTCTCAGCCAAGGAAAAACCACTGCTTTAGGAATAGATCAGAAAACAGACACAAAGGGCTATGTAGGCTATATTACAGGGTTTAGACTTTATTCCAAGAATAACACATTAAGGTTAAGGTTTGTGGCATTTTCTGATATATACCACTTACAGATTTGTTTAATATTAATATCCATCAGTCCTTCCTCTTGCTGTAGGTACAATATTTAGAAATTCCCAAGTTTACATAAATAAAATTATTTGTTTACTTTCTCACACTTTTAGATTTGTTTTTTTTTTTTTTTTTTACATTCAAACTTTAGGACCTTCTGAAATGTCCTTTTGGGTTGTGGGGGGTTGAGGGAGCAGGGACGAAAGAATTGTGCGCATATTCCTCTCACTCTAGCTATTTATTAGTCTTCACACCAAGATGCATGCTCTTACGAGTTGTCAGTTTATAAGGTTTCATCCTGAACTTTGGTGGATACTTTTCTTTGACTTGAATCTAGACTAGTTTTGTTGCAAATCAGCACACATTTATCAATTTGACTGGAGCAACAGATCTGTATAGGATTTTAACTTGGACTTAGAAACATAAACACAGTATTTACTGCTGCAAGAAAAGCAGCAGTCAAATGAGTCAGTAAATATTGCTTCACCTCCGTAAAAATGTGCTTCATCTGGGCTTGTTTATTCCTAAATCGCTTGATCTTCTGTGCGATGCGAGGATCCTTTTCGAGCTCTTCCATTGTGGCCCATTTACAATGTAAGTAGGAACTATCCAAAGACATACAAATTGTCAGGCAAGCACATAACTAGCAAATGATTGAGCTTTAAGGTGTTCAATAAACAGGGTGACCATCTAACACAGAAATAGTAAAATGGTTTATTGTGCAACTGCTGGAGATTGGGCTTAGAAAGACCCTCCTCTTAAGGGCAACAACAGAAAACAAAACAAAATGGAGTAATTCCAAGCAACTGATCTCTCTGCAGCTTCTAGAGAAACTGGCCAAGAACAGAGGCAGTGCAGGTGTGGGCAGGTTATCATTAACACACGTTAGTGAAAGTGGGCTGTAGCAGAAACGAAAAAATATAAGAAGGGAAAAGAGCATATGCTACAGGAGAGTGGTTCTCTATCCTGGTTGCATATGAGAATTGCCCAAGGAGTTTTAAAAAAACAACAATCCTTGGGCCCCACTGAGTCTGAGTCGATGGTCTTGGGTGGAGGAAGGGCTTCAGAAGTTTAAAAAAGCTCTCCAGGTAATTCTGTGTGCAGCTATAATTGAGTGTTACTGCCTAAGGTAAACTTTAGTCAGCCAAGACCTGTGGGTCATGCCTTAGAGGCAAGACTCTGAAGATACAGAAGATAATAAAGTCACAAGAGAAAGAAAGTTTTATTCATATAAAACCCAAATACAGAGAACACTTTAAATAGACGTACAAATTTCTATACTTAACGTAGAACAGCTCCAAGTCAAATGGAGGTTCTCCTGGGTGAACCTGTAACAAACAGCAAGCAGTTATCAGCCCAGATCCCAGGCAGATCACCCTTATTGAGCCAAAAGAAAACAGGTAATCAACATCTCTGCCTGATTTCCATAAAGATTTCTTGAGCATATTTTCATTTTTCCAGGCCTTTTCCTGACACCTATTGGTCAGGTTTTCCAAAGGTGGAATACACAGCTGCAAAAAATTGATCTTCATGCTGTCCTTCCAAGGTCTAGGCTGGGACGGGCACTCAGCTGATAAACCCAAACTGGCCCAGGTCTCTTGAGAAATGTCAGGACCAGAGCCTGGTATGGAAGTGACTACATTCTTCTTTAGTGGTGTCCCCCTAACGCCTCACTTCTGAAATGCCAATGGTATTCCCTCTCCAAGTAAGGAAGTTTACTGTCATAAATACTTGAAGTAAAGATGAAGCCATGCTCTCACCAGCACCAACATACTCTACCACTCCAGGAATTTCCTCTAGGTGATTCCTACAATGGCCCTGAGATGTCTGAAGAAAAGAACCCCTACAACATTTCCATTAGGACTCATATGGGGTGTGTGTGTGTGTGTGTGTGTGTGTGTGTGTATACTTTTTAAAATAGAGACAAGGTCTCACTATGTTGCCCGGGCTGGTCTTGAACTACTGGGCTCAAGCAATCCTCCGATGTTGGCCTCCCAAAGTGTTGGGATTATAGGTGTGAGCCACTGAACCCAGCCTCCACTACAACTTTTTTTCCATCTCTTCTTCTTGGCCCTCTGCTAAATTCTGGTGGGCTACAGCAGCTAAGGGATATATGGCTTTTGCTAGGATCAGAATGGAGGAAATCATTAGCTTGAGCCATTCTAGATATTTTAAGAGTTTTATGTCCTAAAATGCTCTATAGGGGTAAAAGTAAGTGTTGGCTAGCCAGACAATATTCTTGCCTAGCTCTCACTCCAGCCAATAACAGTCATTCTAGGTTCTCTAGCCAAAAATCTCTTCATAGAAGATGTAATCTGTGCTAATGATACAAAAGTGAGAAACACGAGCCACCAACCTCCTGGACAGTCTTAGATGCCAGGATCTTCTCAATGATGTTTGCATCATCTTCTGGAGGCTCCTGGGGACAAAGATGAAAAAAAAACCGAAAATTGTTGGAACCACAGAATCCAAGAAAACAATTCTATAAGAAATACTACAATAGGTACTACTTCATTCGAAAGTTCACCTTTGAGTACCAAGGCCTCCTGTCAGGCCACAGAGTGGTCAAAAGGTCACAAACATTTTGCAACCTAGAATTCAAAGTGGTGGTGGCTTCTAAGCTCTGGACACAACTACATCACAAGAGCAGAGATGTTTTTCAGATTCAATTTCAGATCTGCATTTAACATACTTAAAATTGGTCTTGGACCTACGTGTTGCTGCATAAAATTTTCAGAAAGTTCTGAGTCTGGGGTCTTAAAATTAGTTCTAATAGCTACCAGCTATTGACTTTAGGCAAGTCAATACCTCCTAGTCTTCAAATCTATTAAAATAGGAGTTAAAAATACATCTCTCACTGGATTAGTGGGAAGATAAAATAGTATTACTGTGGGAAAAATGTTTTCACATACTACTCAAAATCAAGGTATAATTATTCTCTATTAAATTGTACCACCTTTCCCCTTTTGTAGCTGGAAAAGGCTATTTCACGGATCATCCTTTGAAGGTAAATTCCAACTGAAAACGTATTCCTTTTTACCCTAGATAAACATCAACACTTCTGTGCTCCATGTCTCCATGAAATCTCTTTCTACAGAATATTTATAGTTAAAAAACACTGAATGTTTAACACTCTTTCTAGAACCTCGAGCAGCATTATTTCTTAGCGGTTTCGTATGCACAGTGACCTTTTCAGATCTATTACAATATGAAACTTAAGACACCACATGAAAAGAACACTCATCACAACAACGTAACTGCCACATTCGGTCTTCTGGGTTCCTGGCTGGAACGTCCCAGAAAGGTGATTTGTATACCTTCAGTCTACCCATTCTAGGGCGTAAAGCCATAAAATTATAGAAAACATCTCTTAAGATCTTAAATCAAGCTTTTCCCAGGAAAGTGATGATGGGTTAAAAGAAATGAGGAAGGCACATGGCAGAAAAGAATTATGGAAATCAGTAAGCAAGCACAGGCAGATGCTCCCAAAGGTTACAAATATTTACTAAGCTCTCTCAGACACATGGCATTGTGCCAGATGCCATGCAGAAGTTAATCCAAAACCACACACATCCCTTCTCACCACTCAACAGGAAGGCAAATAAACTATAATTACCATACAATAGAAGAAAGGGGTGCGAATACAGACTATGGTTTTGTTTCTCTGTTTAAGTATTTGTTCTGCTTGGTTCCTAAATATAGATAGGTGGCAGGGAGGAGGTGGCAGTTCACTGTTTATTGCTGTCTTCTCACTTTACTACATAAACCTTCAGAGGGCAGGGATCCTTGTTTTATATACCGACATAGCTAGACCACGAAATGCATAATCAATAGGTATTTGTTGAACGCTGAATAACAAGGAAGAGGAAAAGAAAGAAGGAAATACAGTGAGGAAATAAAGTGTCAAACTCTCTGAGGCCACAGAGTGGAGACAGCTATTTTTCTTGATTTATGTCACTTAATTTAAGAAGTCTCCCCCTGCTCCATACACTCAGACTTATATACTGTCAGGATGGTAACAGCAAAGGGCCAAAGCCAGGTGTACTTTAATGAGCAGCAAAGACCACGACCACTGATCTTGCAGCCAACTAACTAAAGTCTGACTATGGCAAGCGGTCAGTGAACAGGTGCTAGGTTAAGAGAAACTAGACTAATGAACCAGCTTCCTACCTCATTTCCTTCCTAAATTTTTATCCCACATTATTTATGGAGTGCTTTTAGTTTATGCACCGGTCTTACAGAAGTAAATGAGATATGTCTAGTCTTAGTCATCAAGGAACTATCAGGCATGCTAACATAATGCTTAGTTATTGAGGTATGGCATACTTATAGTATGCAGAAATCTCAAGTGTACATCTTGAATTTTTACATACACATATGCACTTATATAACTACCACTCAAGATCAAGTTATATAATTTTTCCAACACTCTGAAAAATCCTGTCCCCACTGTAAGTAACCAATATTCAGACTTCTACCACCACAGACTGGTTTTGTGTACTATTAAACCTTATGTAAACTGAATCGTACAGTAAATAGTTCATTCTTCTTTAACACTGTGTAGTATTTTGTAATATAAATACACTATCCATTCTACTGTTGAGGAATATTTGGTGTGCTTCCAATTTTTGTATTACACAAGAAATTTGTATAAATTATGTCTTTGGTGGAAAAATATGCTAATTTATCTTGGATATATAACTAGGAGTAGAAATACTGGGTCATGGGGTAGGTAGATGACTAATCTTAATAAATATTATCAATCAACAAATAATATTGTCAAAAATTTTCTCAGTGATTGTAAAAATTTTGACACCTACCAGCAAGGTATGGGAGTTCTGGGTGACCTGATACTGTCAGTCTTTAGCATGTTAGCCATTCTGGTGGATGTGTAGTGTTGTCTCTTTAATTCACATTTTCCTGATAACAGAAGATCCTGTGCCTCTTTTCATACACTTACTGGCCATTTGGATATCCTCTTTTGTGAACCTCCTATTCAGGCCATTTGCCTATTTTATAAATTATTCTTTTTAATTTATTTTCAAGAATTATTTTAAATAAGAGTCCTCTCTCAGATACACAGATTACAAACATTTTCTACCAGTCTATGGTTTGCCTTTTCAATCCCTTAATGTGTCTTCTGATGAACAGAAATTCTATATAATCCATTTTATCAATCTTTTCTCTTATGAATAGTGTTTTTGTGTGCTGTTTAAGAAATTTGTGTTGTCACCAATGTCATTAAGCTACAAATGTAAATTGTAATTTTATTGTAATCAAATTTTAAATTTAAATGTAATGTCATTTAATTTTAAATGTAATTTAAAATTTTCTAGTAGCCACATTAAAAACGTAAAAAGAAACAGGTGCAAATAATTTTAATAATATATTTCACTTAAACCAATATATCTAAAATATTACCAATGTGTAATCAACTAAAAAATTAAAAAAAATTTTAATAGTCATTTCATACCAAGTCTTCAAAATATGATATTTTATATTTATAGCACATCTTAATTCAAACTAGCTACATTTCAAGCACTCAATTGGCATATGTGGCTGATAGGGTCCATACTGGACAAGGTAGCTCTATTTTGTTCAGCTGATCTATTTGACTATCCTTACGGCAATACTGCCCCGTCTTCATTCCTATAGCCTGATTACAAAGTCTTATAGTTAAATCTTCCAATTTAGTTCTTTTTCATGACTGTCTCAGGTTATGCTAGATAGGTCTTCAGCATTTTCATATACATTTCCACCAATTAAAAAATGCTTTGCTTAGTTTTTGACTGGATTTGAATTATAGACATCTTAGCAGTATTAAATACTCGTATGTAGCCAGGCGTGGTGGCTCATGCCTGTAATCCCAGCACTTTGGGAGGTCGAGGCAAGTGCATCACTTGAGGTCAGGAGCTCGGGACCAGCCTGGCCAACACGGCGAAACCCTGTCTCTACTAAAATACAAAAATTAGCTGGGTGTGGTGGCGCATGCCTATAGTCCCAGCTACCCGGGACGCTGGAGTATTGCTTGAACCCGGGAGGTAGAGGTTGTAGTGAGCAAGATCACGCTACTGCACTCTAGCCTGAGTGACAGAGTGAGACTCCATCTCAAAAACAAAACAAAACAAAGCAAAGCAAAACAAAACAAAACAAAACCCCATATGTGCTACATCTATTTGTTTAGGTCTTCTTTTTTCACAGCAATGTTTTTAGAATAGACAGCTTGTGTATTTTTTTGAGTTATTCCAGGGTATCTGATACCTTGATGCTATTATAAATGGGATTTAATAATTATCCTTCCCTGATATTATGTTGCTAGTTTATAGAAATAAAAAACTAATGTATTTGCATATTGTCTTTGTATCCAGCAACTTAACTAAATCTACATTTATTATTTATAATGATTTGTTAGTACATTCTGTTCAATTTTCTACATATGCACTCATGTCATCTACAAATAATAAAAAAGCTTTACTACTCCCTTTCTAATCTTTTAACTTTTTATTTATTCTTTCTCTTTATTGTAGTGGCCAGGTCCTACATTGTATTTCTGAGTATAAATTATGACAGTGAAGTATTTTTCTTACTCCCAAATTCAGGAAAGAATGCATTTAATATTGTACTATTTAATACAATATTATCCATCAGATTTTCTCTTGTGGCTTTTAAATGTTCTCTCAGTCTTTGGTTTTTACAGTTTAAGATATGCCTAAGTATGGTTTTCTTTTTCTGTATTTTTCCTGCTTCAGAGTTATCTGATTTTGAATCTACTAGTTGATATCTTCCATCAGTTTAGGAATTCTTGGTCATTAGTTATATCTTCAAATGCTACTCTGCTCCAATCTCCTCTATCCCTAGGACTCCAATCAGAAATACTTAGAACTTTCGGCTGGGTGCAGTGGCTCACACTTGTAATCCCAACACTTTGGGAGGCCGAAGTGGGTGGATTATCTGACGTCAGGAGTTTGAGACCAGCCTTGCCAACATAGTGAAGCCCCATCTCTACTAAAAATACAAAAATTAGCTGGGCATGGTGGTGCACACCTGTAATCCCATCTACTTAGGAGGCTGAGGAAAGAGAATTGCTTGAACCCAGAAGGCAGAGGTTGCAGTGAGCTGAGATAGTGCCACTGCACTCCAGCTTGGGTGATAGAGTGAGACTCTGTCTCAAAAAAAAAAAAAAAAAGAAATACATTAGAACTTTTAACTGCATCCCACTTGTCTTTTTCTCTCATGCTTTTACCTTTTGCTCTGTTTGATTCATTCTTTTTCCTCTATGTGCTTTAGAAATTTTCCATTGATCTGTCTTCATATTCACTCATCTTCTCTTCTGCTGCATCTAATCTACTTACAAACCTATCCACTTGGTCTTGAATTTTATAAACTGGTTTTTTCGTTCTACACTGTTACCTGATTCTCTTTATAGATTTAATTCTCTGTTGGAAGTTTTCACTTTAAAATTCATCTTATCCATCTTTTCCTCTATTTTTTTTTTTAAACAGGATCTCACTCTGTCACCCAGGCTGAAGAGTGCAGTGGAGTGATCTCACCACACTAAAACCTCCACTTCCCAGGCTCAAATGATTCTCCAGCCTCAGGCTTGCAAGTAGCTGAAACTAGAGGTGCAAGCCACCACACCCAGCTAATTTTTGTATTTTTTGTAGAGAAGGGTTTTGCCATGTTGCCCAGGTTAGCTTCGAAAGTCTAAGCTCAAAGTGATACTCCAGCCTTGGCCTCCAAAAGTGCTGGGGTTATAGGCATGAGCCACTGTGCTGGCCCCCTCTATTTTCTTTAACATTTTAATCACAGTTATTTTAAAGTTCTTTCCCCCTGCCAACTCTAATATCTGGGTCACCTGGGGTCTGCTTCTATTATATAATTATTCTCTTAATTTTTAGCCACCTTTTCCAGCCTCTTTGAATGCCTAATATTTTTTATTTCATGTTGGACACTGTGGATAAACGAATTGTAGCAGCTCTAAACAGTATTTTGTACTACAAGTATTTCCCATTTTCTCTTAGACAACCAGTGCGAGGGGATGGTCCCTTTGATCCAGTCGGAGACTGAGTTGGGTTAGGACTGAGTGACTGTTTTAAGATTCAATCCACCTCTTATTTTACTGTTTTTGGAACATGAGTATCCAGGGTCACTGAGTGAGAGACTGGCAGGTCTTTTTTCTCTTGAGCCCTGAAACATGCTCTGTGGAGGTTTTGAGCTTAGCGTTTTAGTCTTCTGCCCCACGCAGGTTAAAAGTCCGACAAATACCTTAAGCGAGAGTCAGTATTTTGTGGTAGGTCCATTCCTTTAGTGATTTTTTTGTCTCCTAAGTACCAGGCGACTACGAAATTTCAATCTGCCTTCTGGCTGAACTCCTAGCTTCCTGGGATACCCCAGAATTCAGTAGAAGTCTCTTGAGGAAATCCCCTTGCTTTGGGGATTTCTTTAGTTTCCAAACATTCCACCAGCCCTGTATATTCAATCCCCAGTAGTGTCAGATGGTTTCTCTTCTACCCAGAACAGTCTCTTTTGTTTGGGCCAAACCTGACCCTCAGCCCACTCCCAGAACTGGGAAATGTCTCCAGAGAAGAAAACAGCCAGTCATCATCAGCCCACCTAGGGATAAGCCTTACTGTCTGATATTTTAGTTCATCTCATTCTTGTTGCTTCCACAGCTATATGATGCCTTTAAAAAGAGCTTTTTGCAATTTATATATATATTTTTTCCAATATTAACTCTCATTACTGGAGCGGTCTAGGGCTTAGTTTTTGGGTTTCTTCTCTTTTCTATCTGTATTCATTGTCTTGGTGATCTCACTCAGTCTCAGGGTTTTAAATACAGGCATCATCCAGCTCAGAACCTCTCCCCTGGCAATAGCCTCATATATGTAATTCCTATATGCCATCTCCACTTGAGTATCTCAGAGGTATTTCAAATTTAAAATATCCATACACTAAACTCCTATCCAACTCCCCTTTCCTACCCCTCCTACCTACAGTCTTCTCCCACCTGAGTTAGAGTAAACTATGCTTTCAGGTACTCAAACCAAAAATCTTGGTGTAATCCTTGACTCTTCTCTTTCCTTTCCATACACCATATCTGACTGGCCTAGAAATCTTGTTGGCTCTATCTTCAAAGTATGTCCAAAACCCAGCCTATTTTTCACCATCTCCATTGCTTCTAACCTGATCTGTACCACCTTCATTTCTCACCCAGATTATTCTCAAGAGTCTCCTAACTTGTCTCCCTGCTTCTGTTCTTGCCCCACTAGTCTATTCTCAACATAACATCCAGAATGACCTTTTTTATTAAGCTATTCCTCGGCTTACACTGCTTAAAAGGCTTCTCTTTTAACTCAAAGTAAAACTAAACATCTTCCAATGTCTACAAGTCCTACAGGGTCCATGCCCACCCTCCTACCTCATCTGTTATGGTTCAGTTATCCTTGTCTATTCTTCATGCATACCATGCATGCCTCTACCTCAGGACTTTGTATAGACTATTCCCTCTGTCTAAGATGTTCTTCTGCCCTGCACAACTCCCTCTCTCCTTTACCTCCTTCTATTATTCGCTCAAATATTATACTTTTAGTGAAGGCAACTCTGACCACCCTATTTAAAATTGCAATCCTCACCCTGAATTCTGCATCACCCTTATTCTAATATATTTTTAGAATAGCATTTACTGCCATTGATGTACTAGGTAATTTTCTTATTTAAGGTTTATTAATAGCCTCTCCCTATTTACTTCTACTCTTTGGAAGTTTTGACCTAGGTCCTTTGGCCTCCCATGCCATGTAGGTTCAAAATGTGGCAAATGTTGGAGGGAGAGACCAGTTGTGAATTTGTTGCAGGCTTTTCCATGAGGGCAGGAATTTCTATCTCTTTTGTTCCCTGGTGTTATTTCCAGAAATTAGACAGTCCTTGGCATATAGTAGGTGCTCAATAAATATTTCTGAATAAATAATGTTAGGAGATTTTGCAATAGAACATGGTAACAGTAGTAAAAAGCGAGTACTATGAGAATACAGAAGCCAGAGCACTTGGGCGAATTAGAAGAGGCTCTGGAAATGATGTGACATATGAGTTATATCTGTGGGCAAGCAGTAAACTTTCACGACTGCTGACTACTTTCACCACCCCAGACTAGCAAGCAAGTATCCACACATGTACACACACACTCAAAGGAACAAAGTTCTCTTCCTTACTACTAGATTGCTTCAAATATTTTCTTATTCTACCTACCATGAAGAATAGATAAAAATGGTTTCTGATGATAGGATTTTGATTACAATTCAGAATATTTAACTAGGACCAAATCTAAAGAAACTTTAATACACGGATGAAGAAAGCACAGGACTTTGAATATTAAAAGAAGTCAGGGTTTAAACACTTTTCATTATAAGAAATTTTCAAGTGAAAATTAAGGAGTTTGAAATAAAATTTCAATTTGTTTTTTTGGCACTGTTAAAAAAGAGAGGGTAAGCACTCATGTTAAACAATCAATAGAGATCATCCAAATATGGAAAACGGGTTTTTATTTTATCCTAATGAAATGAAAAGGGAGCAGCATTTCCGAAATACACATCGAAGTAGGAAGGAAACTGGAAAATCAGAATCTTTTTTTTTTTTCTGAACAGAGATTGTGCATAAGTACGATCATGTGTGTATAAACACTCAGTGTATACAGATACACACAGATATAAACTAAATCTGCTTGCCAGACACACTTCCATAACAACCATCTGTTCTCAACTGCTTGGAATTTCCTTAAATTATCCTTCAAAGAAGACCATTTTAATTCATACACTTTTTATGTCAGAGATTTATATAATCTTAATATTTTATCCTTAGGGAAAATTTTCAAAAACTTTTAACCCTATTTGCCTTCAACCTCAACCAACTACCTCTCTTACTTCTATTTAGCAAACCATAACGAGGGAGCATAACAAGAAGCAAATCAGGTTTGAAACCACAGTATTTATCAAGTGCCATGCAATATACAAAACCAGTATTAAGCTTGATGCCCAATTTCAAGGGGATTACACTCATTCAGGGAAGACAAAATAAACATATCTGTCTTAGAAATATCCCAGGGTAAATGCTAATTGGTCAAACAGTAACTACAGTCCAATGAGAGTTCAGAAAGTGAAAACAGCATGGATTTCAAAGCATAGGTGAGGTTTTAGTTGGGCCCTAAAGAACACTGGCTCGTAAAAGAGGACAGCAAAGAGAAAGGTAAGATGAAATGAGAGATGAAAGAACAATCTTATAGGATGTATGATGCATATCTAGAATGCTAAGTAACCTGCCTTATTAGAGTGAAAGCATTACACAAGATGAGGAGTAGGAATGAGAGTAAACAGGTAGTGTGTGGCCACATCTTTAAAAAAAAAAAAAAAAGAAAAGAAAACACAGGAGTTTTGATCTAATAAGGGAGTTAAAAAGTACCCACCTTGGATTTCGTGAGCAAGAGACTGAGAAATACCAGCAATTCCCTGGTATTTTGGGAAAGTTAGTCTGCTATCCGACCGGGGAGAGCAGAGACTTGTGGCAGGCAAACTAGAGAAGTGTGTGCTGCAGTAAATTGTACACTGGGCTCAGCACAGGGGGTGGCAGCAGAAACCAAGAGGAAACAAATACAGGAAACAACCTAAAGACAGTGTGGGAATTGGTGGTTGTACCCAGTGAAGAAATGGGAAGACTCAAGAAATTACCCACCCAGGCAGAGCTGATAGGAGCCTTATGATGAAGGGCCCTAACAGACACTTCTGCACCAAGTCACACACGCTAGCACAAAGCTACGGCAATGCCAAATAGCAGCAAGGAGCCTCAGAAAAGAGGCCTGTCTGAGGGTTTAAGTGAGACAGAGATGAATATCAGTGAGGAAAAAATGCCAGTATACGGAAATGAAGGAAACAAGAGCCTGGAAGAAAAGAAAAATCTCTTTCCTTTCTAATACAGAGGTTTAAACAAATCATCCCAGTTTGAGTTTTAAAGCAGTTGAGGTTTAAACAAATCATTACCAGTTTCATACCATAATGAGTTTTAAACATATTTATTCACTCACTGAATAAGTATTTGATAAGTTCAGCTAAGTAGGTCTTTACATTAGCTACCAACCAGCAGAAACATAAAGTGCTACCTATGCTAAGAAAAATTACAATAAATTAAAAAGTGATGCCTGTTTTTGCAAAACTCTGCAATCTGACTGGGGAACAATCAGGAGTGATCATCAAAACAGTATGGCAGAGGCACTGAAAATCAGGACCATCACAGGCTCGAATGAGTGGTACAAGGGTGCCAGCTGAATTTAGACTTAGGGAATAATAATTACAATAATGAAAAACATTATCGAGCAGAAGATGGAAAGTGCCACTCCATCTGAATAGTTCCTGGGAGTAAATGTAAATTTTATTTTATTGAAACTCTCCTACCTGAGAGGCACATAGGACAAAAAAAGATACAAATCATACACTAACATAACTCATGGTTTAGAAGAAGGAAACAAAAAATTTGGCAGGTGTCCGAAGGACAATGACAGTTAAACATATTAGAGTGCACTAAGAGTAGAGGGGAGGGGCACTTATCCCCAGCTCGGAGGAGCAAGGAACTTTCCGGAGGAGGAAACAACTGAGCTCAGCCTGCCAGGTATAGAAAAAGGCCTATCAAAGAAGAGTGCACTGTACGCAGACACAGAGCACAGCACAGGAGAACACCACGAGCCAAAGCTTTATTCAAATTCAAGTCCTTCTGTTCCAAAAGGCAAAATCACACAAACCACCCAAATTGCAAGAGGCAAAAACTGAGACAGCCTTGTCAACAGTCTATACATTGTAAATAAAATACACCACAGAACTCTAAAAGTTTGTTTGTGTTCCAGACACCAAAATGAGTTTGACAAAGAATAAGAAAATAAAGAGTCACATTTAGGATGGAAACTTTTCTACCCCTGAATCCCAAGCTCAGGATTGTGCTACAGAGTCCAAAGCACAGCTGTGATAATATGCCATTCCTGAGCTAAAGTGAATTGTGTGTAAAGATGTTTTAGCAACTCACCACTTGGTAACCAATGCTGAGGTTGTGATCTGGGGCTGGGACAGTCACAGAAGTGGGCTGAGCATGCTGAGAAGATACTGCATAGATCTGCAGAGAGATGGTAGTGGGGCCATTCTGGTGCTGACTCCATCCCCTTCTCTGCCCTGAGCTAAAGCTAGCAGGCAGGCAGACACCCACCCAGAGGGCCCCGGGAGAAGGATATAGGAAAAAGCTTCCTCTTCTTCAGTGATTTTCTGTGCCACTGGATGTGCCTTGAGATTGCCTGGAATCCTAGATGAGATTCAAGGCTTTCAGGCTTTTCGTTAGTGTGGGAAATCTTTGTTCAAACTTCCTCAGGAAGCCCAGTATGTAAAAACCGTTTTAAGTGGAGCTGTTTTGGTTCTGCAGCAACTAGGACTCTACAGAGCACCAATTTTGAAAATCACTCGGTAAGCCGATCTCTCCAGTCCCCTCACTGGCTGTGTGGCCTGCCCTGCATGTTAGGCCAGGCCTTGGCTCAGAGGCCAGCCCCACATGGTCGCACTTCTCTGAATGTCAAAGCCAAAACCATGAATCAGGCCTCTCTCTCCCTTAAATTTGGTAAATTTTTTTGAGATATAATTCAGATTCTAATTTATGTCTCTCCATATATAAACCCTCTCTTTGCTATATCCTTAGAAGAAAAAAAATGAGTCTTAATAAGATACCCAACATTTCCTGAACTATTTCTGTTAGTTAGATCAGCTACTGCTGCCCTTCAGGTGCCAGGGGAGAAGTCATAACAACATCTGAAAATATGGTCAACGGCTTAGGCTAAATGGCTACTAGGAGAAAATCAAATTCCGTATAGTGTTTTAACTACCAAACCAACCATAACATCCCCAAGGAATGAAAACCCCATTACAAAGCAATACAATTCTATCACCTCATGGCAGTCTTGCAAGGGCTATTTTTAAATATTAATATTTGCTTGAAAAGTATTATAGTGACAATACATCAAATTATTATTCCTACTGTTATAATCATTAGTTGGATAACCCTTAGCAGAGACATGAAATCAACTCTTACACGCTAGTCACTGATTAATTGCTGCTATGTAACTCTGACCTGGATTGTTCTGGGCTTTAGTTTCTTCACTGTTAAAACAGGGACAATAGTCCCTGCTCCCTGCTACTTTCTATGCAAACACAGAGTGAAAGAATATGTGGAATTATATGAAAATGGTTTAAGTTGGAGGCAAGGTAGTCGAGGAAGATGAAGTACTATCAGCTTCCATAAGATACACTAGCATCCAGGAGGAATGACAGGTATTTGTGATGCTACTGCTCCACACAGAGTGTGAATTCTGCCAAGTCAGCCCAACAGTTGACTCCATAACAACAGACAGCCATGTCCCAGAATGTGCTCTTGGCAATAACGCCCCTCCTACATGCACAGCCTGCTTCTTCTCTTGCTTTTCACTTCTTCTCTATAAGCTCCCTGGCACAGACCTCTTTCTTTTCAACATTTAACCCTTCTCTCCTTTCTAGTGCCTCTGTATCAAGTGCTAATACTATCATCTTCTTCCTTGACACTGCTGCCAACAGAAACTGCTAAAATGTAAATACGGTGGTCCTACTCCTCTGCTTCAACTCATCAGTGCCTCCTATCCCTTGTCCAATCTGCAGGATGAAAACAAAATACCTTAGGTGATATTCAAGGCCCTTCACACTGTGACTGCTCCTACCTCTCAGTCCTCCTCTCTCACCACCCCTCAAAATACACCCCAGCATCCAGCCGAGATTATCCATTTGTCATATCACAGCTTGTGGTGCCATTCAGTTTCTGGGGCTTTATGAAGTTCATGTTGGAAAAGTTCCTCCTAAGTCCTTGTCTTCCTATACATCTGACCACTCTTGCTTCTGTGCAGCCTCTGTACCCAGCACATCTAGACTCGCAATACAAGCCTGTTGAATCAGAGCTCCGAGTTCCAACTATAATTACTAGTTCATTTGATCTCATCCACTTAACAGCTATTTATTATACAAAAGACTTTTACATTCTTTTTTTTTTTTGAGACAGTATCTTGCTCTGTTACCCAGGCTGGAGTGTAATGATGCGATCTTGGCTCACTGCAACCTCTGCTTCCCAGGTTCAAGTGATTCTTGTGCCTCAATCTCCCAAGTAGCTGGGATTACAGGCCTGCACCACCATGCCCAGCTAATTTTTGTATTTTTTTTTTTTGTAGAGATGGGGTTTTCCCATGTTGATCTCGAACTCCTGGCCTCAAGTGATCCACCTGCCTCAGACTCCCCAAGTGCTGGGATTACAGGTGTAAGCCACCATGCCTGGCCAAGACTTCCACATTTTAATGAGAGACAGACAAAACAACATCAGAGATCAGACACATTCAAATGCAATTTGTGTTGTGGTAAGTGCTTTAAGGAAGTACACAAGGGGCTGAAATAGAACATCATTGGGATGAGGGGCAGGAATCTACTTTAGATAAAAGAGTCAAGAAGGACCTCTCTAAGGAGATAACATTTTAGGCAAAACTGATAAACCAGTCATGTAAAGCATCCCAAGCAGAAGGAAGAACAGAGGCAAAGGTCTGCAGGTGGAAAAGAACTGTTAGTTCAACGCATTAAAAGACAGCCAGTCTTTTGGCTGGAGAGTAATGAGACAGGGAAAAATTGTTTATCTAAAAAAATGAAGAATTTGGTGAAACAAGGCGAGAGTGTGACTGGAGAGGGCCCTGCTGAGCACAGTAAGGAGTCTGAATGTTATTCCCAGTGCAACAAGAAGTTATTTGAAGCCTACAAGCAGCAGTTAAAATGATCTGACTTATGCTTTAGCAAAGGGCCAAGAAACAACTCTGTCATCTAGGTCAAAATGACTGTCCAGCCAAAGTCAGGACCCTCATGCAAAGGCCATACCTCCGCCTGCCAGGCCAGTGTAGAAGCTGAGAGTGCAGACGTTCGACCAGCTCCAAGAACAGCAATTGTTTCCCCATCATCATCCACCACTTTGAAGTCCAGGTCCTCATTGTATTTTCTGCGCTTTACTTGCCTTCCCGAGCGTCGTTTCTGCAGGGCAAACACACCCGTCAGAGAAACTCTCTGAGTGAAAGACAACAGCCTACATAAGAATACCCTCATCTACATTTACTAATATGCCAAGGAGAGCTTTCTTGCCTTACAAAAGAAATCTTTCTTAAAGACAACTCTTTTAAGGACTAAATTCAGTCAAAATGGGATCTAGCGGAGTAGGGGACAGAACAAAAGCTCAATCTCCAAATTGCCATGATCCACTAAAAAGAAGGGGTAATGTCTCACAGTCCAGTAAGACGTGTTCTGTTGATCAAAGGTAGTGACTTCCCCCCTTTCAGAATCCACTTTTCCTCCAATAAAACAAGGATGGGAGCTGAACTCTATCATCTTTGGGGTCCCTTCCAGCACTTGCTGGAAGCACAGATTTTATGACATGATGACAGTTTTTTATTGTTTTTGCTTAAATTCACCATCCTTACTGTGTACTTCTAAAAATGTAGTTAGAAAACTACTTAGTATCAATTTTTTGGATTTACTTTGAGAATCTCGTAATGCTTCTTGAAATGCAGGGAGACATCTTAAGTGTGACAAAACAAGGTTCCTAAGTCACCTCGATTGTGATGATCTAAGGATTCATCTCTAATTAAGAAGCCTGTACTTTTTAATATTCAACAACAAAACAGCCCAGTGGCTTTCCACAAACAGAACAGCATACAGTTCATTTCTACATACTCATCATATCTCAACAGTAGAATCACTCCAGGGAACCATTTACCAGCCAGTTCACTCTCAAATATTTAAACCTTAAAAAACAAAAGCAAAATCAAAATCCCACCTCTCTTTTCTTCTACAAGATACCTCCTGAGCATCTCTCTTGTGTTCCTATCACTTCTTCACTAAGTTGCCTCTATGATGTTTTACTTTATATGAGAGATTCCACATAAAAACCTCTCCCCAACACCACATACAGATCACCATTCTACAAACACCTAATTCCCTGCCAAATTCCATCAACTCAGTGTGCCTGGCTCCTCTGCCAATCTAGACATTTAACAGCCACCAGCCCCAGTTTATAGGCAGTGAGGAGTCTGCTCTGACACCAGACACTGCTGCTTATTAATACTATGACATTACTAGCTGTCATTTTCCTACAGGGAAGAGCAGTGAGAAACCCATGAAGGTCCAGCTGATCCTAGAAGGTATAGTATGTCAGTCTTATTCTAAATGAGCCTTGCAGCAGCGTGGCTCAGATAAATTGCTATGAATATCAGAGGAAACAGAGCACTTTCAAATATTAGACTTCATGCTCAAGAGAGGTTCTCAACTCAGAAAATCCCTAACACTGTCACGGGCACACTTTGGCATATTTTTAGGAATCTGGTTTAGACGGGCAACTCCATGTTTCCATGTTTGGCCAAACTTTCCTTACTTGTTGGCATAATGGATACATCTCTGACTTTCCCAGCATCTGGGATTATGAAAATGTCCTTGTACAGGCTGGCCTGGCACTCTGAGCACTAAATGCATTACCTGCATGGCAAAAGAGGCCTTACAAGCTTGGCTCACAACTTCGTTTTCCACATCAACTCCCTCTGCAACCTAATATCCTGCAACTTTTCAGGAATGAGGCAAACACCACTAGAAAACTGGGATATCATTAGTATACTGATCGGGCTAGGGAAAAAGACTACAGTCTACCTGCTCACCCACCAAAACAGTAAAAGCCCAGGCCAGAGCTAGGGAGTGTGCTAGAGATAGGCATAGAGGAGCAACAGGATCAGTGTGAGCCAGATCCCATCCAGCAGCTGTAATCTCCACCAGGCCTCCCGGTCACAGCTGTACCTGGCTGTCTGTAGACTCAGTGGACTCCTCAGGACTCCGCAGAGACGGGTTCGTCAGGCCCTGATCCAGCTCTAAACTCTCCACTGTAGTTTCACTTTTCCTTTTTCCTTTCTTCTTTTTCTCCACTGGGGTTGGTCCTTGCTCCTTGCTACAAGGAGAAATTCAGAATTAAAACTGTTGGGCAGTTTTTAAAACTAAGATTTCTCATGTGATCAACATCATGAAATCACATCCTGGAATTCTAGGGCCAGGGCAGGCTTTAATGGGGAATCTACAAGAGTTTCTTCCCAGAAATAAACAGAAACATGGGAAGAAATATCTACATGGATCAACGCAGAATTCACTTTATTACACCCCATCGTGACTATTATAGCTACAATTAATATGTAAGAAATAATATGAACATCTCCAAAAACTTCACTGTTTATACAAATGTCTTCTCTAGGAAGTTCAACTGCTTCACAGATACCAAGAATCTTCAAATTACAATCTCCCTTTAAGTTTCTTAGGAAGAGACATCTCCCTAATCTGTCACCATCCTCTACTGAGTACATGCTGGACCTGGAGTGAACACTAGGCACTCAAAATTGAAGAGAACACTGCCTCTGCCCTTGACGAGCTTATAATTATGAAAATCCTACAGTTCACCTACAACCACAGCCCAAGGCAGAACAAGAATGCTTCCTCAGAGAGGCAGAGATGGGCCAAGTCCATCCACCCTGCAAGGCCCTGCTAAGATGGCAACATTTTCTCCAAAAAGCCTTCCCTGGCCTTCCTAGGTGGTAAAATCTCTTTCCCACACTCCCAAAGCACTTCAACTATACTTTGCTTAAATGATCTTTCACCAGAATTAGTTGTTAACTACAATATCAGGCTCAGAATTCACATAACTACATACAGTGCCTGGATCCTCTACAGTTGCTCAATAAACATTTGCTGGATAGATGAGTATTTTATACTTCTCTGATCTCTCTTACCAGACTCGAAGTTCCTAGAGGGCAGTATGTGCTTGACTATGCTTTGTATTCCTCAGAGTGAGTGGTCTTATGCCTTATACATAGTAAGTATTCAATTAATATTTAAGCAAGTTTTAAAATTGTTTTTTAAGCAACGGATAGATGGATGCATTAATGAATGGCTATGATTAACTGTGGTTGGGGAGATTTGAGAACATACATTTGAGCAGAGATACATATATATGTACATATAAAAACAATTCTGACAGTAGTGGGAATAACAGTAACTAATGGTTACAGCTAATACTTTATATAATAATTACTATATGCAGGCACATTTGTTTACATTGCCTTTGATCTTCACAACAGCCCTGTAAGGCAGATGGTATTCTTCTTTTTTTTTTTTAAAGACGGAGTCTCGCGCTGTCACCCAGGATGGGGTTCGGTGGTGCGATCTCTGCTCACTGCAACCTCTACCTTCCATGTTTAATTCTCTTGCCTCAGCTTCACCAGTAGCTGGGATTACAGGCATCCGTCACCACGCCTGGCTTTTTTTGGGGGGTATTTTTTTTTTTTTTTGAGAAGGAGTCTCGCTCTGTCGCCCAGGCTGGAGTGCAGTGGCGCGATCTCCACTCACTGCAAGCTCCGCCTCCTGGGTTCGATCCATTCTCCTGCCTCAGCCTCCCTTGTAGCTGGGACTACAGACGCCCGCCACCGCGCCCAGCTAATTTTTGTATTTTTAGTAGAGACAGGGTTTCACTGTGTTAGTCAGGATGGTCTCGATCTCCTGACCTCGTGATCCGCCCGTGTCGGCCTCCCAAAGTGCTGGGATTACAGGTGTGAGCCACCGCACCTGGCCAGCAGATGGTATTCTTATTCTCATTTTATCATGAGGAATCTGAGGCATGGTGAGGTTAAGTTAGATTTCCAGGGCAACAGGGTTAGTAAATGGCAGAGACAAGATTTGAGCCCAAGTGGAATCTGTGCTCATCTGTGATTATCATAGCATTCTTGGGGGAATAGAACAGTGTTTTGGATACATTTAGTAGATAGTTGGTTGTGTGTCTGGATAACAGGGCAAGTGAGCAGAAGCACCATGTGATGGAGCTCAAAGGAAAAATCAAGGGTGCACCAGGCCAGAAAGTTTAGACTTCATTCTGTGTGAAAAGGGCCATGAAAGCAGGTCCAGGAAAGAAGGAATGAAGCCTTTCAAGGGTGGAAATGCTTTGAAAGGCCCAGCAGGAGTAGAACCAGGAAGTCTTGGCAAGTGACAGAATGTGGGTGACAAGGAAAGAGCCAACACTGGTACTTCCCATTAGGAGATTTAGTAGAAAGCATGGGGAAGAGAAGGAAACTGCATGACCTTGTTCAGAGGGGTGATCAAGGACACAAACCAGCCAGTGCTGATAGCTAAATCTGTCTGCTTCCCTCGTGAATACCCTTCACCCTTCACATGCCCCCAACCAGGTCAGCACAAACTCTGCCCAGCTTTTATTCCCCAGGCTGGAGACTGGCTTGCCTACCTACCAGGAAAGTTCATGATGAAAGCTATTTGCAAACAAACACAGGGACAGAAAAACAAATACTGCATGTTCTCACAAGTAGGAGCTAAATGACGAGAACACATGGACACACAGAGGGGAATGACACACACTAGGGCCTTTTGGAGGGTGGAGGATGGGAGGAGGTAGAGGATTAGGAAAAATAACTAATGGATACTAGGCTTCATACCTGGGGGATGAAATAATCTATACAACCAACCACCATGACATAAGTTTACTTATGTAACAAACTGCACTTGTACCCCTGAACTTAAAAGTTAAAACAAACAAACAAACAAACGAAAAAACTATTTTGATCCAACCTAACGAACTGAAACTCAAGGGGTCGTGCCATTTTCGAGGATTAAAGATTTTTAACAAGGGACTTGTACTCTTAAGCAGGGGAAAAAGCACAAGTTCTTCCATTTCTTACCAGTTCAGAAGAGGAGACTCAGCTAAAACAGTTTTAAAAGATGCTAAATTTTCACGAGTCTTTATCTCGTGAAGTAATTATGTGGCTCCTCATTAAGAAAACTGCATAGTAAATTACATTCTACAAAATACCTGTGAATTCCATGTCTCATCCCAATCCCATGAGGGAGCCAGGACAAATAATCCCCATATTCCAGATGAGGAAAACTGAGATTTAAAAGCAGCAAATGTCCCAAAGTCAGCAGCAGGGCAGAGGCTTATGCTCAGGTCAGCTGAGTCACAGGGTGTTACTTTTTCACACCAAATCGTGAATTTTGCCTCTTTTTTTCTAAAATCCCAGTCTCCCTTTTAGTAAATGTAAAAACTTCAAATATCCTTTAATGTTATTTGAATCTCAAAATAATGGCTTAAAAAATCAGCAACATTCCAATGACCCAAATATAGAAAATTCACAAATCCATAGATGTTGATAGTTTTTTACAGCTCTCTTAGAAAAAGGCTTAATTCTTTGACACAAATTTAAAGAAAGCTTACAATATGCCAAGTCACCCTAATAGTCACATGCTCAGTGGCCTTTGAATCTTCTGTAAAATCTTAAATCTTTCTTTCCAGCATTTGAAATCAATTTAATCTACTTACTAAATGTAACTTCATTATATTAGAACACTTTGTCTGTATATGCTTAATCTTCATTCTAAATATTTATTATGTGTGTGTGCGCGCACGCGTGCCCACATGCTAGAATTGTGCTTCACTGTGGAACATCATACACCAGTTAAACCAAGTCCAAATCATAACTAATGAATAGAACTTTCTCAAAATATGACACTTTTACTAGGAGACTTGTGTGCATTTTGAGCAACACATTGAATGTTGAAAGGAAGGAGGAGTCATGGTGAGGCACTTTCCAAGTCAAGCCTGAGGCGCTACTAGATTTTCCCAGCCATAAGCTGGGGTTCAGGTAGCCTGGGAATACTTTCTCAAATATTTGTCAGTAAAATAGGAAAATACTGGCTGAAACCTGCTCCCTTATTTGCAGGTAAATAAGAAGATACTCTACTCGGGAAAGCTTCAAAGTGATTTTTTGGAGGTTACCTTTGGCAAGAGAAGCCATTTTAAGTTCCAAAAATTCTTCCTGGAACTCTTCTGATAAAGGCAAGTATCAGGAAGAAAAGATTCCTTGTAAGCTTACAAATGGGATCTTCAAATACGATATTAAGAAAAATATCATCTGAATTCATCCTCTAGGAAGACTAGATAAGGTGCATCTTTCTGCTCTTTGGAAAAAGTTTTAAAAACCTTATGCTTGAGAGTTTTATCAGTTGAGGACATTTTAATCTCTAAACTGCTATACCTATAGATGATTTGGCCCATGAATGTTTGTTTTGCTCCTTGAAGTTCCAGGTTCTTCAAAAATAATGGATAGGCCAGGTGTGGTGGCTCATGACTGTAATCCCAGCACTTTGGGAGGCCCAGGCAGGCAGATCGCTTGAGCTCAGGAGTTCGAGACCAGCCTGGGTAATATGGTGAAACCCTGTCTCTACAAAAAAATACAAAAATTAGCCAGGCATGGTGGCATTGGCCTGTGGTTCCAGCTACTTGGGAGATTGAGGTGGGAGAATCGTTTGAGCCTGAAAGGCAGAGGTTGCAGTGAACAGACATCATGCCACTGCACTCCAGCCTGGGTGTCAGAGTGAGACCTTGTCTCAAAAAAAAAAAGAGGATAAATAGGATCTAACAAAACTACATATGCAAATAACCTTTGACTCAGCAATCTACTTACTGGAATGTAATCTAAAGATATATCACATGATATAAAAATACATATTCAAGAGGTTATTTATTACAACATTTTTTGGTAATTATAAAATAATGAAAACTACCTATCTAAACATAAATGACTGAATAAATTAGGACATATACAATGTAATACTAGACAGCTATAAAAACAAGAAGTAATTCTACAAACTGATAGGGAATGATTTCTAAAGATATATCAAGTGAAAAAAGCAGTGTTAAAAGAGTATAATATGCTACCTTTTGTGTAAGAATAAAGGGAAATTTAAAAAACTGTACACATCTATCTATTAATACAAAAAGAAACACAGGAAGGATAAACAAAAAAACCCACAATGCCTATCTATCTACAAGGGGTAGGGGAGAGAACAGGGTAGCAGGGATACAGGAGGGAGTGACACTTCTCTGAGTATACCTTTGTACACAGATCTGACTTTAGGAAATCTGTTAAAGTTCTACATATTAAAACACAAAAAACTAAAGATGAAAACAAGCTGAAACAAGTGAATCCATGTATGTTTAAAACAAGTAATATAACTGCACCTCATAAAGAATAAAACCGCTTCCATTAACTGACGAACACAGCATTTGACTACATACTCTCAACTTCTGGGGGAAGGGGAAAGAAGAGCAAACCAATTCTGAACTTTTTTTTCTTGGTAGTTAAGAAAAAAACTACCATGGTGAAGTCACTCTGAAACTACTTCAGATGTGGTACAGGACTAAGCAAACGAGTAAATGTGTTGATGTTGGGAACTGGCAAATACGAAATGCTATAAGGCAAGGGAGATACTGTGAGATGAATCTCAACTGCAGGCATCATCATTTGAACTCATGAGTTCTATAACATGTATGAACACATGCATGTATATGTGCATGTATGTATATATACGTGTGTAGATATATGTATGTATATACATGTGTACATATATTCATATGTGCATGTTTGTATGTATTTTCCCCCTAGTTTTGACAACAGAAAGGGCCTAAGAGCAAAGATGCCCCATCAGCAATGTGTACACTTAACACTCAGATCTTGGTGTTTAATACTGAAGCTCCTCACAGAAATGGCTGATTCCAAGGCTAAAGCAGGGAAGACAGAGGATGAGCCCGAAACATCCTGCTATGACAGAAAGTAAGAGAGTGTTTAGAAAAACAAATATGGCAAGTCAAAATGAGAAATAAGTCAGCTTGAAGAGCTTTTGTTGCCCAAAACTGAGACCATCTGAACACCAAAGTAATTGAGGACAGTAAAGAATTATAAGTCATTGAAAACAATAGGAATCTATACCAATGAGACATACATAAATAATGAATAAGGGATAAAGGGGAGCTCTTGTTCACTACAAAACACAAATGGTAACTGTAAAGGAAGTGGTACAGTTAGAAAATCATTTTGAGGCTGGGTGCAGTGGCTCATGCCTGAAATATCAGCACTTTGGTAGGCTGGGGTGGGAGGATGGCTTGAGGCCAGGAGTTCAAAACCAGACTGGCAACATATTGAAACCCCATCTCGGCCGGGCGCGGTGGCTCAAGCCTGTAATCCCAGCACTTTGGGAGGCCAAGACGGGCGGATCACGAGGTCAGGAGATCGAGACCATCCTGGCTAACACGGTGAAACCCCGTCTCTACTACAAAAATACAAAAAAACTAGCCAGGCGAGGTGGTGGGCACCTGTAGTCCTAGCTACTCAGGAGGCTGAGGCCAGAGAATGGTGTAAACCCGGGAGGCAGAGCTTGCAGTGAGCTGAGATCCGGCCACTGCACTCCAGCTTGGACGACAGAGCGAGACTCCATCTCAACAACAAAAAAAAAAAAAAAAAAAAAAGAAACCCTATCTCTACAAAAAAATTGGAAAAAAAAAAAATCAGCCAGGCATGATGATGCATGCCAGGTACCTGGGAGGCTGAGATGGGAGGACTGATCGAGCCCAGAAGGTCGAGGCTGTAGTGAGTCATGATGGTGCCACTGCACACCAGCCTGGGTGACAGAGCAAGGCCCTGTCTCAAAAAAAACCAAAATGACAAACAAAAAAACCCACTTTGTAACTAATGTAGAAAAGATGGGCATGGTGCAGAATCATCAAGGGATGCTAAATCTAGGGAGAATGATGTGAAGAGAAGCAGGATATTTGCATGATCTTAAAGTGTCTCCCTGCAGATTACTTAGTAGTTATAAGGGAACAAAAAGAATAACTAACTAGACAATGGTTATAGAAGAATGACTTACTCTTAGGAAAGATACACCGATGTATTTGGGACAAAAAGGCCAGACATATGTAACTTGTTTGCAACTGGTTCAGGAAACGTGTGTGCACACGCGCGTGCACGCACACACACATAAATATTTATTTATTATTATTATTATTTTTTTGAGACGGAGTCTCGCTCTGCCACCCAAGCTGGAGTGCAGTGGCCGGATCTCAGCTCACTGCAAGCTCTGCCTCCCGGGTTTACACCATTCTCCGGCCTCAGCCTCCTGAGTAGCTGGGACTACAGGTGCCCACCACCTCGCCCAGCTAGTTTTTTGTATTTTTCAGTAGAGACGGGGTTTCACCGTGTTAGCCAGGATGGTCTCGATCTCCTGACCTCGTGATCCGCCCGTCTCGGCCTCCCAAAGTGCTGGGATTACAGGCTTGAGCCACCGCGTCCGGCCATAAATATTAAAATAAGTTTATATATAAGTGTATGTGTGTGTGTGTGTGTATATGTATATATATACACACACACACACACATACTTTAAAAAATAATTTATCTTGACATACATCTATTCCACTGCAGAAGTGGACACTGCGTTTGGCATCTTTTTTCCTGACAACCAATACTGATTCCTAGACTATAAAAGAGCTCTGGCAGAAGGTCAGAGTGGGCTATGATACCCCGTTCCTTTTACCATGGTGATTGGTCCAGGATGGACACATGACCTAGCCAGACTAATCTGGGAGTCCTTCCTTTAAAAAAAAAAAAAAAAAAAAAAAAAAAAATATATATAATATATATATATATAGAGAGAGAGAGAGAGAGAGATAGATAGAGAGAGAGAGAGAGGCAGGAGTGGGTAGGAAAATGAATCTTTCTTCCTACGTCATGAAGTTGTTAAGCTGTAAGCTCACAGCTACGGGCAGCCATGATTCCAGCCTTGAGAGGAATGCATTTGCAAAGGATGGAGTGGCACCCAGACAGGCTCAGGGGGTCACTGGAGACAAACAGCTTTGGTCTCAACTAAACCTAATGGTTCTGATTCCTTAAGCCACTGAACCTCATTATCATTTTTTTCTAACTTAAGCTAATTTGACTGGGTTTATGTTACTTGTAACCAAGAGAGTTCTGAATAATACAAACGCCTAATACTCCCACCAATTAATGGCACAGGGGCTTGAATCAAAGTAATCTTATTTCTATAATCCTCTTTTTTATTAATAGCGTTCAGCATTAGACTAACTTGCAAGGAAAAAAAGGAAGAAATAACATTTTTGAGAGTCAAAGTAACTGTTTTTTTATTCAAACTTGATTTTACAATCAAACATATCTCCACTTTAAAGAAAGTACCTACTACGCATTTATGACATGCAAGAAACTCCCAATCAATTATTTCATACATGCAGGACAACTATTAGTTATAACCATCAAAGCTTTTATCCTGTCTTCCACGTGGCTTCATCAGCCAAGAAGACTGTGCGCATCTTTACTTTCTGTAGTTTGTCCTAGAAAAAAAATTTTTTTTTTTTTTTGCTTTCCAAATAGAAAATTTCATTATAAATATGAAAGCACTAGGTAGACAGGATTTCTCAAACTTTCTCTGCGACCATATCTCCAGTTTCTAACCTCCAGGTTTCTTTGCTAGAACTCAGAGTTAGGAAGTGAGTGCTGAATCTGAGTACGAGGAAAAGATCTGGGTACATGTCATGACACTGTACTCCTATGAATCTTTTATGGCTCTGTCCCCGTGGATTCCAGGTATTGAAAGCTCTTATCTACTAAGATGCATTAATTCAAAATGATTCATCTTCTCATTTTAAAATTAAAACCTTATTAAATATCCATCAGAGCCTTACAGCAAGAATGAGTTACTACTACAGCCACTGAAAATAGCTCATGATCCCAATAACTACCTCCAAAGACAAGTAGAGACTCAGGAGTCCAGTCCAGGAACCACTACTCCACTCCAGCAACAACGCTTCAGAGAAGCTTCCAGCACTGACCTTCCTATAGGCTTTGATCCTCTTCCCAGGAGTACAATACTGAAAACATGGCTATCACCTTGAAAAAGCTCATTTGCACACTTGATTCAGCTTTTCCATAATGCCCGTATTAATTGAGCCTACATAGAGAACTGAGTTGCTATCGATTTTTTAAAGATACTAGTTAAAAGAAAAAATACAAAAAAACCCTAATTATTTTGGTACAGATATAATCTGCTGTAGATAAACTGTGAACTAAATCTGCCCTGTCAGTCCCTTTAACCGTATCAACACCTTCAAAACAGAGATTACAGAGGGTAATATCCTAGTAAAATGGAAACAAAAAGATTACTTCCTCTTAAGATGAAAAAGCAGTTTTACCAAGTAATTCTATTAAAAGTAATAAAAGCAATTGAAAATAAAAATTCAGAAAGTATAGAAGAGTTTCAAATAAAAAGTATAACCCATCCTTAGTGCACCAAATCCCCAGAAGGATCGCTTTTGACTGATGCCTCTCTGATGCGTTCATGCTTCTAGTTCATTATTTATCAACATTAAGCAATGGCTACTGACACCCTGATAGGAAAGTTGATGAATTCAGATCTTTTTTACCTCCCCGATTCTGTCCCTACTCAGTATTTTCTTTGAACTCTTTTAGTGGAGGCAACCACATTTTAAATTTTCATTAATTCTTTGTTTTTCTGATTGCTCCCCTGTCATGACCCATTCTTGTGTTGCAGACAAAATATTCTCACTTTGAAGAGCTAATTTAAAGTATGTTCATTCTTTTCCTTGAATTGTTTCTTCTTATGACAGTTGTTCTTTCATTCTTCCTTTTCCTGCTTTATGCTGCTCGTTTTCCTCTATGGTCTTGTGCTCTTCAGTAGACTGTTCCTATTGAAAATCAACTAGGTTGGTACTACAGGTGCCTGGTGAGGCTCTCCTCTGCTTCCGAGTAAACTGCTTCCTCTATAAGCCTCGCCCCTGAATATGAAGCCTGGCCTAGAACTCTGCACACATGGCAAGACTTGTCAAGTGGCTGTCCCTCCCTCCACTTTTTAGGGTATGGGCAGGGAAGGGCAGAGAAGTTAGTGCTCTGTGCCCCTTTCTTGTGGGTGTCATTCCTTATATGGAGCCCTAGCCCCTTCCCCAGGGCAAACTGCCTAATATCCGTAGAGTAATTGCCTGAGTTCATCCTAGAGCTGACAAACCACACAACCGCTCTGCAGACAGTCCCTTAATCAGCCACCTCCACTTCTGGCCTGCCTCCAATCGCTCCTCCAGAGCTGCCTGCTCCATTGCAAGGAGAGAGCACTTCTATCTCTGCTGCAAACATAGTGCCTGCATGAGCTCTAAGCTGGGACTCCCTCCATACCATTTATCCACCAGTATGATACCAGTGGACTTCTTTGTCCAGAAATTCAGTAATAGCTCTCATCTTTGAAAAATTTCCTCCCCTCTGTTCTTCCTATCATTTCAGTAAGATTTGGAGAAGTGAAAATGAAAGCAGGTTGCATGTACCATCTTAAAATCTGGAAGCCCCTAAAAAGAACATTTGTTTAAGTGTCTTTTGGTCCTTTTGCTTTAAGTCTTTTCTCATCTATAAATTTCTTTAACAACTGGCTCAATACTCGTCTCTTCCAAGGGACTCCTCAGACCAGAAATGACATACTCTTTATCTTCTAAATCCTTTCAGCTACTCTGTAAGCAGTTATAGCAGGTTTTTCATTTGTTTATATTTCTGCTTGTTTCTTGAACACTTGTCAAGGTTGCTTCTTGTGAAAAGTACCTCAAACTCATAAAGGTACCTCAATGACTGGGCTCACAGATACTTCTGACACCTTGCTTCCTTCACTATTGCATTCCCTATAAAAAAAAAAAAAAACAACTCATAAACAAAGCAAGACACAGAAGAGGCACTAAAAATATGCTGGATAAATGAGTAGGCATTTATCAAGCATTATTATTTAGCAACTGCTCCCTTATAGATTTGGTATAGGTCTACTATGCACCAGGCCACAAAGTAAGCACTTCTGATGCTCTAAAAAAAAAACAAAACCAAAAACAAACAAACAAACAAAAAAACAGAAAGACTCAGTACAAAGCTTCCAAGGTGGGTCTCTGACATTACCACTTAGATTTCTTCCCTGGTTAACACAAAGTCCAATGGGTTCTAAGCTCAGGGTCTCTACTGAGGGCTCATACACACCTTTATGTCTTCTTTATTCTAATAAATGGTCACAATGTAAAAA
The DNA here is from genome assembly GCF_009764315.1 of Trachypithecus francoisi. Taxonomy (NCBI): domain Eukaryota; kingdom Metazoa; phylum Chordata; class Mammalia; order Primates; family Cercopithecidae; genus Trachypithecus; species Trachypithecus francoisi. Next base: position 37,115,455 of record NW_022681467.1, read on the forward strand.
CAGGTCTCCCAACAGAAAGAACCCCATTAATGTAATCTCTTGAACCTGAAATGAGCCTCAATAAAGATCTCTCTAAACAGAGATAGCTGATTGACCTTCAAATAAACGAGAAAGAGCCACCAGCGCCTGTGAGGAGGAAAGCTAGCTGCTTTACTACTCTTCCTGCACCACACAGTTATCAGCTGACTCAGCGGCAACCACGCAGCTCAGATGGTTATATAATCAGAAGGCCTGGGGTTGAACACTTCCCAGAAGCAGTCATCACAGATGAAAGCAAAAAAAGGTAAAATGCTGGATTTGGGAGAAAAATCTGCTTTGGGTTGACAAACCAAACAAATGGGGATGAAAAACTGAAAATGGGGCTGATCACACCAACCACTTCTTTTCCTCTTTTTGCTTTTCCATTCCTAGCAGATGTTACATATAAAAACTTACACAGGCTCCATTTTCCTGTGATCTTTCACCTGGGAAACATGTTTCTCAAAGGATAATCTGAGACTCAGCCACACTCTAATTACCTGGGAGAATTCTGAACTGCAGATTCCTGGGTTCCACCCCAGACCTAATAAATCATTCTCTCTGGGGAATCCACTTTTCTAACAAGCTCTTCAGGTAGTTCCCTAGGCACAGCAAAGTCTGAGGACCAGAGACCCAGGTAGATAGACCTCCACTTGGGCCAGCACACTAATTTCTTGACTTGCAAGAAAGAATATGAACCATTCTGGTATGTGTGGAAATCCCAAAACTTATACTCTGCCCTCACCGACAACATGAACACCAAAACTCAAGACCCTAGCTTTTAAAAGCAACACTCAGTCTGGGCACCATGGCTCATGCCTGTAATCCCAGCACCTTAAGAGGCCAGGCAAGCAAATCACTTGATGACAGGAGTTCGAGACCAGCCTAGCCAACATAGCAAACTCCCATCTCTACTAAAAATACAAAAAATAAGCTGGGTGTGGTGGTACACACCTGCAATCCCAGCTACTCAGGAGGCTGAAGCAGGAGAATCACTTGAACCTGGAGGCAGAGATTGCAGTGAGCCGAGATCGTGCCACTACACTCCAGCCTGGGCAAGACAGCAAGATTCCGTGCCCCCCCAAAAATGAAATTCACAGGCATTTAGAAGCATTAGATGCAAAAACTGTTGTTGAGCACAGAATCCACTGCATAACAGTTCTTGCTATAATCTGAATTTGTCCCCCCAAATTCCTGTGTTGGAAACCCCATCTCCAATGCAGTGGTGTCGGGAGTTGGGGTGTAATAAGAGGAGATCAGGTCAGGTGGCTCTGGCCTCATGAATGGATGAATACTGTTATCACAGGAGTGGATTATCTCAAGAGTAGCCCTCTCTCGTTCTCTTTAGAGTAACATTTCATCCTCTTTTGCTCCTCTGCCTTTGGCCACAGGATAAGGAGCAGCACACAGGTCCTCCCCAGATTCCAGCACCATAGTGTTGGACTTCCCAGTCTCCAGAATAGTGAGCCAAATAAATTTCTGCTCACTATACATTATCCAGTCTGTGTATTCTGTTATAGCAACATAAAATGAACTACAACAGTTCCCTAATATGAAATTTCTTTCTCAAATGGTAAAAACTTAGCTTCTCTGAGAAACTGTCATGTTGCTTTTCTAAGACTGAAACATTATATTCAATATAATGAACAATTTTGGGAACAATATATTCCCAAAGCCCTTATTAACATTTCATGACCCTACATGATCTGACCCCTGCCTCTCTGATCCCCTCCTCCAGCTATACTGGCCATGTACAGGTATGTATGCATAGGTATGTGTATATGTTTGTATGTATACACACACACATGTACATCTGTGTATGTCTTCTTAGGCAAGTGGCTCCAATCCTCTCTGGAATAAAGCACTATAACTTTAAAAACAGTATAAGCATATAAGCTATACCAAATGAAATTTTAATTTCAGAGTCAGGAAAATGACAGAGCCTAACTTGGCTTCCTGAAGGAGCTTTCTTTGTTGCTTAAGTTTTACACAATAAAGGAATGAACTAAACTCATACTCAAAAATAATTTAGAGAAGCCAGGTTTAGTGATATATATCCGTAATCCCAGCTATTTGGAAGACCTCATCTCTAATAATAATAATAATACTACTACTACTAATAATAATAATTTGGAGGGAAGAGACACTAGTTTCAATTGAAACTTCTCCTATTTAAGAATTTTAGGCTTTTATCTCTCAAGCAATAAATGAATACTGATCACTATTAATATCATCCTTGAAAAGGAAAATTTGCTAGACTCTACCTATCACCTGTTTAGAACAGACATGTTCAATAATCTGTTTGTTGCCTCTCAAATGCAAACATAAACAGCAAAGGAAAAAGTTGAAGACATTAGTCCTTGAAAGGATACCATGAAGTATGCAAAATGAAATTCTATAGAAGAGGGACTATTTCCTACAAATAAAAACCAATTCCTCTGATACTGAAATCTCCCCACGTCCATTTCTGATCTTCCTTAGCAAAACATAAAGACACACAGCTAAGGGGAGAAAAGTCAGTTTTACAATCAGGTGAACGTGGAGTCAAATCCCAAGGATGGTGCTCACTAGTTTTGTGCCTTAGACAAGTTACTTAACTTTTTGAACTTTCATTCAATTATAAAATGGATATATTACCTACTGTTATATAACAATGGGAGTTATAAGATACCTTACACAGGTCTTAATTTCAAGGAGAAGAGCTCTATCCATTAATTCTTGGAATATATTTATATCTATATATAGAGAGATATATAGATATATATAGATCTATCTATCTATATATCTCTCTATATATAGAGAAATATATAATATAGAGAGATATATATCATGTGTGAACCTGACAAACCTCTCTAGTGACCAGCCCCAGGAACATAAAAAGGCACAAGGCAAGTTGATCCTGACCTCAGACATTTAACTTTCATTGAGGAAAACAAGTCACACATACCTGAAAACCGTAATTAATGATGGGGAAAGTAGCCTGTTTTAGAGGCAAACATACAAAACTGGGAATCAGGCCTGAGTTTATAACACATATCTGTGAATGACCTTAGACAAGTCATTTCTCTGTGGGTCTCCGTTTCCCTGGCTGCGGCCCTACAACAGGGCTGAACTAAGTATCTTTTAGCCTTCCGAGGTCTACGGTTACGATTTACAATGAAAAGTGAGGCTCCAAATGCTATGGAAGTTCAGAGGGGACACACGGGTACGCTGGTTTGGGGAAACTCTGATATATATATATATATATCTGTACTGATATATAGCAGAACTCTGATACATATCTGAACTTAGACTTGCACTCAGACCCGAAGAATGGAAAGGACTTGGGATACCGAGAGGATAAGAGCTGGGGAAATACCCAGAGCAATCCAAAGGAGAAGTGGGTCAAGGACCTTTTAAGAGCTAATGAGATTAATTGAGTTGGCGAGGTACACTGCCAGAGATGGAAAGGGAGGGAGACGTCAGACCCCAGAGGGTCTGAATAACAGAGGAAGGAGTCTGGATTTTGTCCTGGAGGCAACAGGAGCAATCAGGGGGCAACAGGAACAATCAGAAGATTCTAAGCGGTTATAAATTGCTGAGGGAATCCCATTTCCCTGTCTCCATGTTTTCATGAGGAAAAGCATATTTTATTCCCAAGGACTGAAAAATACTGTAAATATATTTTCCACCTTTCTTCAAATTTAGCTTACTTCCCCGATTGGAGAAATACCCAAATAGCAAGACTGGAAGAAGGAACGGAGCACACAAGGCCTAGGACCGCCACCTCTGCTTCCGAGTGCCTGCAGCGCTGGCAGATAAACTCAACCGAGGGAGGAACAACAAGTCCGATGGTGGCCACAAGCTAATCAATGTTCTTCAATCCAGTTTACCAATAACAGAGCTGATAAATGAATGCCCATTTCTATTGACTATTTATCAACTGATTTAGAATTGAAAAGGGAGAAAAGGCGATTTGATTTACCACCACCACCACCACCACCACTGTTGCCAACATAAATAAAGGGGCCAACAGCAGTGCTTCAGAAAGACTAGCCAGGTGGCAGCTGGCAAGATGGACTGAAGGAGGAAAAGGCCAGAAGCCCGTAAATCAGTTGTGGAGCTCCTACAGTAATCCAAGCATTAAGTGAATCATTTATAACCATCAAGTATTATCCAGGGTCTAATCGATATCTGCTTAAATCAAAACATGTACTTGAGCCAATCTGCAAGAGTAAATCAAAGAGAACAAAAAACTAAGGCTTAATTACTAACATATGCATATATATATGTACGTGTGTGAATACATATATGTATTTTTAAATCAATTAACATGCTTAATATCTAAAACTGCTTCTGCCTACCAGTAGGATCACTAATTAAAGGAACCAAAACAATTTTATAAAGATATAAAAGAGAAGCAATCAACCAGTCCAGAACCCTGGAGTACACAGAAGACTTTTATTATGTTACAGACCGATATAATATAGCTCCAAAATAAAGAGAGAGAAAGCTCATGTAACTTGTCCACATTTTTAAAGAGATGATCATTTCTGTCAACCTCCTCTAACAGGATGTCTCTTGGACTTCTAAACCTCAAAAGGTTCTGCCGTTTTCTAAGTTAGCAGCCTTTGAAAACACTACCAAGCACTTCTCTAAGTCACTTATATTTCATACAGCCTAATTAGATCAAATCAAGTTGTGTTAGTATTGCTACATTTATATAACAAAAGCCTGTACATTTTCACTAGTCAGAATCCTGATTTTGCCTATACATTTGGCATCCAACACTTAGTTAAATGCCTCCTTATTCCCCCCAAAATGGAATTTATGACAATGTTTGCATACTCATCACTTTGTTTCAGACCTCATACAATGTAAACATGAATTCCTTAAAAAAAGAAGAGTTGTTAAAATTGTAATCAGAAACCAGTGGCTAAGTGGGCTCAGACACCTATGGCTTTCTAATGTCTTCTAGATACAAACCAAGACTCCTTATTAGGGCTATAAAACCCTCCTCTAATTATCCTAAATTCTCAAACACAATCTTTACTTCTTATTATTCTCTGTAATAATAATAATAAAAAGTCGCCACACTAGCTCATGTCCGATCCTCCTTCTTTATATATGCTATTACCCCAAAGTACCACCTCAGCTCCTCCAAAGTAATCTGGAGATGAAAACTATTTGCAGAGGTCGAACAGTCACTCACTCTGCTACTCCATCCACACACTAGAGATTAGAGTATGCTCACTAGGTTCACTAAGAAACAAATCCTGTAGAGTTTTAGTTAGGCAGAATCCTGAGTTTTGTCTACCTCTCTCTTGACCTTCTGTAAGGTATTTTACAGGCATTTTCTATAATCTACATTCCTGGGATCCCACCCAAGTTTCTTTGGTAGAAGAACGATGAAATCCTCTGCCAGACAGAAGGGAGTGAATATTATGAGGCAAATTTTTAATTTGGATTAAGAAACCATCCATCTGGTCCCAACAAACTGTCCTTCTGAAAAAGAAGTGAACCATACAGTAAACTCCAGGTTGCAACACACACCACTTAAAATGCATTCTTAAAATTACCTCCTTCATGCCTGACCAACACAGGTGTGATAGCCTCATTACTTTATGTTTTGTTAGTATCCACATCAGTCTCTGTGTTTTTTATGAGTGCTCTTGGTCTAAAATAATAGATACATAGATAAATGTAATTAACTTTCCTCTGCACTTAGATTTTAGACATGTAAATTCCTTAAGATAGGAGTCATATATTTGGTGTTTCCTCAAAATTCTAAATATAAACTTCTGCACAAGGAATTTAGAAACAAAATGAGAAATATCATATTTGTATATGATGACAGATATTGAGTTCCCTGCACAATGAATGCATTTGCTATCTTGATAGGATCTATACAGTGATTCTGTACCTATGCACTCTGGTCTAGCTGTAAGTCATTATGGTCTGCTCTGGTCTCATTTACTCAGCATTTCCTAAGCACTTGTCAATGTATCAGGCATTGTGCTAGACATTGAACTAGATAAATAGATCAGGAATGGTCCTGCACTCAGAGCTTGGAACCTAGGGGAAGCTAGTCAGTCCTCAACTATCTGGAACTCTGTGCATACCGACGGCTCTCTTGGGCTTCCTGCACGACTGATTCCCGTGACTGTGCATCCTCCTCACAGCAGCTCCTCTGCCACTCTACACCACTGCTGTTCCAAAAATCACTGCCCTCTGTATCACACCTGGGATGTCACTTCCCTTACACCCTGTGCATGTTAACATTTTAATTCTTTTTTGTCCAAAAGGAATGGCAAGAAACTGCATGGCCAGTATTAATTAAGGCTATCTTTCTCTCATTAGGAGGTAAGAAAGGTGGTTCATTTTTGGCTGAAAGCTAATATGGACACAAAGAACACATAAACATGGATATAGGGGGCACATCTACACATCTGGCAGGATACCAGCTAGCAACTAAAGAATGCTAAGTACTAAGACCAAAAAGAATGGTTGGGGTCTGAAGAGGGTGGGGAATTCTTGGGAGTATCCTAAAAACACAAATGTTTTTTTGAAATGCCGCGACTTCAGAAATGCAATGAGAAAACAGCAACCTTCAAGGACAGTCCCTTGCATTAGCACCAAGGGGTTATCCCTGCTCCCCATCCTATATAGGTGAGATATGAAGCTTAGGCCCACAGAGTGCAGCAAGGTTGTGCCCAGGGGCTTGGGCCAATGCCAAAGGCAAATCATTCTGCACTGGCACAGGCAAGTGCTCAGAGAAGGAAGAAAGGAATGTACCTGGCCTTCCTGGACTTCGTCCTGGCTACAGAGTCAGCGCAGCTCCTCTTCTCTTTGGCCTCCTTGGTGCCTGAGGCCTCCCGGGGCTTCCGTGCCTTCTTTACCCCATCTTTTTGCTTCGGCTCCTTGTGCTCCTTGGCCTTCTTCGGCTCCTTGGCCTTCCTGGGTTCCTTTGGCTCTTTCGGTTCTCGTTTCCTCTTTGGCTTGGGCTCTCTGTCCTTGCTTCCCTTTGCTGCACCCTCTTGGTCTCCTGGCTCCTTTTTCTTCCGTTTCTTCTTCACTCCAGTACCTCCTCCTCCACTGTCCTCCATCCCATTATGGGATGTCATTTTCCTAGGAAAAAGGGTAGCAGCTTCCTCTTCAGCAGTATATAGGTCCTTCTGGGGCAGACAGTGACTAGCAACATCTTCAATTTTCTCTTCTTGATCAGTGCTGCAGTCAAATGGGGATGGAGATTTGTAGTCAAAATTGACAGAGGCATCAGACATTGGGGAGTGATTCAAAACTTTTAAATTTGACAACTGTAAAAGAAAGAGAAACAAGCATATTACCCTTCCAATGCATACTTCATACAAAGAGACTTACCCAGTTTGAATACATGGATTTGCTCAACAAATATTTACTGAGTTCCCACTCTCTGTTAGTTCCTATTGTGATAGGCCTTGGAGACAGAGTGGCAAACAGGACATACACGGCCTTTAAACTTGGGGAGCTGTGCCAACGTGTTGTTAGCATACTAAATCAGGATCATCCAAAGATACACCTTTGATTTTAACTAAAAATTGTGCTGTTCTGTATGATCATCTAATCTAGCCACCAGACTGAGCACCAAATAACCTTTGGCCACTTGCAGAAACCAAACTACCTGTATAGGAGGAAGTTTTATTGTGATAGATGCCATTAGAAAGGATGTGTCACAGGTGCTGAAGGCATCCCCAAAATGGAAGTTGCAAAGCTGTTTTTGAGCACCAACAAACAAAAGTACAGCCCCCCAAAGTGACCACTTTTTAAGAAAACATCCCTTTGGGTATAGAAGTTATATCTCATTCTTTCAGGTCTGGTGTTGCAAAAAAATACTTACAATTTCATAACAAAGCTAAGGTTGGTGATAATCGGTAACAATGCGGGTGTTAGTTTCAAGGAATAGCACCTTCTCCTTGGTCTGGAACAAAGAAATAACTTAAGGAGAGCCTGGGAGGGACAAGCAGGCTTTCTAGGAAGACAGTTACAATCATCTTTGCATGATGGCTTAGAAACAGCACCATTTGTGAGGAACCTGTTCTCTTTACAAGAGGCCCAGCATGTGCTAAAGGGCACAGACAGTTGCCCAGGTGGCATGGTTTCCCGTCAGTATGCCGGTTATCCATTCTGTGCTCAGACTTCCTGGCCCACCCTGGTAGTTACAGAGACTGTAACATTCAGCTGCGTATTTCCCCTTCTGTTTTTTCCAGTTTCTTTCCTTAGTCCAATGCTCCCAAACATAACAATGAGAATCCCAGGAGAAAAAGATGAAAGAAAAGAAAGATTTGGGGTGAGGAGGGGAAGAGATCTTTATCATATCAATACAGTCCAGCCTCATAAGCCTAAATACAAGAGAACTGGTCATTCCGGCAGGACTCACTACTTTAAAAAAAAAAAAAAAAAAAAAAAAAAGAAAATAATTCAGTTTATGATCTCATTACTGATTGAGCACTTGAGATGGCTTGGGAAAGGAGCTAAGTGGACAAAAGGAATTTAAAATCAAATGCAAAAAAAAATGGTTAAGGTGGTCAATTTTCTATCATATGCTTTTTACTACAATTTTAAAAACTGTTTTAATGGAATAAAAGGCAAGAAGAAATCTAGCAACGAGGTGACAGGTATCCAGGTGAAGCTCAGCTCCTGTGAAGTGCAGAGCCGTCCTCGGGAGATTCTTGAATTCTGTGCCAAGGACAGCTGGCCCTCAAGGAACAAGTTTTTGCTGAGCATGCAAGGGTGTACAGACTGAAAAAGGACAAGTCACAGGTTTCTTAGGCTTTCAAAGATAACATAAAAGATCTACTCCCACCGAGGCAGCTCTCTGAAGGTCAGAGTGAGACCCTGTCTTTTCAGCTCATATCTCACGTCCAGGTCTCTTTTCTGAAGGACAGGGGTCCCCAAATAAGCTAGAAGCAGGTGGCAGTAAGGGGGTATTCAATCCTTAGGCAATAGCAAGAGCAGCAGCTAACATTTATTGAAAACATGCCATATGGGTACACTAGGGCTTGTGCAAGGCATGTTTCATGACCTCTAAATCTGTATAACAATCCCACAGGGTCAATAAAAAGATGCCAGTTTTGTACACAGAGAAATGGAAGGTTAGTGATGTTAACTAGTGTGCCCAAGGCCAACGGCTACTGAGTGCAGGAGTTTAGATTTGAACTATCCATCTGGCCAAAGCTAACACTCATTTCATTGAGCATTGTATGACCTCCCAGGGAACTACAATGATTGCTAGGCCATGAGACCAGCATGATGAAACTTGGTTAGAAATGTTAAATGCAGCCAGGCATGGTGGTTCGCACCTGTAATACTAGCACTTTGTAAGGCTGAGGTGGGAGGACCGCTTGAGGTCAGGAGTTAGAGCCCAGCCTGAGCAACACAGCAAGACCCTATCTCTAACAAAAAAAAAATTTTTAAACATTTGCCAGCAGTGGTGGTGCACACCTGTAGTCCTAGCTACATATGAGGCTGAGGCAGGAAGATCACTTGAGCCCAGGAGTTTGAAGTTACAATGAGCTATGATTGTGCCACTGCACTCCAGCCTGGGCAACAGAGCAAGACTCTATCTTTTAAAAATAAAAATAAAAGTTAAATGTGATGGCATATGCAATCACTTTGGGAAAGGTCATGCAGTTGTTGATGAAAAAGCAGGTACTAGTAATAAAATATATAAAATTACAATTGAAAAGTCTACCAGAAATGTTTGTATTTTTAAGGCACCTTGTTGGGAACTATGAAAATATATTTGCTGAAGATTAAAAAATATTAGACAAAAAATAATTTCTTTCATGTGTCTCAAGGTCAGTGGGGGGAGAGGCAAAGAGCCTAAATAAAAGCTTTGTCTCAGCTTCTACCAAGGGCATTAAAGTACCACTTTGAAACTGGCCCTAAAACGAACAGGGTGGAGATGATGGGCCACAAGGTGCCAAAAATATTTTACAAATTATAACAACAATTTAAATAGAGACAAGAGGCTAGGAAAACAAGAATGAAATGGAGAGGGTCCGCGGGTAACACATGCAACAATGCTAGCTCAAAAACTGCACTGTTAGTAAAAAACCTGTTTCTGTGATTCAAAATTGTCAATCCACAATAGTCCTGGAAAAGACACTTAAAGACATGAATCTAAATAAACCAGATCAGGTCAGTTGAAAAGGAGTTAGGAACTAATGAAAAAGTTACGGCCCTGGGCAGTGGTTCCCAGAGGTCCACAGACAAACCTTTAACAATTATTCAAGAACTTGAAAGTCAGTACAGATTCTAATTAAGAAAATCATCCAGAAAAACGAGTGTATCTGTTACATAATCTTCTTCATCAGTTATAACCATTTCCACACCTTTTCAACAGAAGGCCTTGAAATAATATGCTAAAACTCAGGCAGCAAAAACCAGTAAATTTCAGTACATCAGGCTAAAAAAAAATTAAACAAGCATATTTCACTGTATTTTTTTGTTTTGGGTCAGGAAACACAGATTTCTATCTGTAAGGAATCCATACATGGGTACCTGACATTCATTGCCTGTAAGCTGCTTCCAAGCTAGTCTTGTTCTCTATCCAAGTTCCCAAGGGATAGAGAGAGACAGCTTTTCATTCTTATTCATATAAACAGTATTTACTGGCCATTTAAATGTTTCTTCAAATACTGGCATGGCAAACAGGTATATATAGAGATGGAAGGTTGAAAGGGAAGATACTCTCCAAGTTGTGATGACATTTCCTGCTCCCAAATTTAAGATGATTCTTTCTTTGAAAGAAAAATTAAATAAAGTGATAATATAATACTATTAGACTTCCCTCAATTTTTCCTAAAAATTATGCATATTTTATGTGAAATACAGTAATTAAGGAATTTAAATATTTTTCGTTTAAAACTTTAATACACTTATCAAAATAAATAACTTTTGCACTTTAAAGAACATTATCAAGACTGTACAGGGAGGGATTGCATTGGGGAGTTATACATGATATAAACGTCATGCACATGTACCCTAGAACTTAAAGTATAATAAAAAAAAAAAAAAAAAAAAAAAGACTGTACAGTCTGCCCTTTAAATCCATAGGTTCTGCATCTATGGAGTCAACCAACTGAGGATTGAAAATATTTGAAAACAAACAAACAATTAAAAATGACAATACAATAAAAATACATTTTAAAAACAATATACTACAACAACTATTTATGTAGCATTTGTGTTATGTTAGGTATTATAAGTAACCTAGAGATGATTTAAAGTGTACGAGAAGATGTGTATGGGTTATATACAAATACTACACCATTTTAAATAAGGAACTTGAGCATCCTCAGATTTTGGTATTCACGGAAGGCATTAGAACAATCCCCCATGGACGCTGAGGAACAACTGCATAAAGAAAATCCCCAGAATCGGTGAAAGTATTTGCAAATCATTTATTGGAAAAGGTCTAGTGTCTAGAATATATAAATAATTCTTACAATTCATAATAAAAAAGAACCAAATTCAAGCCCACAATGAGATACTATTTTATACCCACCTAAGATGGCTATAATAAAAAAGACAGACAACAATAATTTTGGCAAGGATACAGAGAAACTGAAACCTTCATACAGTGTTGGTGAGAATATAAAATGGTGAAGCCACTTAACAGTGTGACAGTCCTTCAAAAAGTTACACAGTTAGCAAATGATCTGGCAATTCCATCATAGATAGACACACACACAAACACACACACACACACAGAATTGAAAACAGGTGTTTAAACAAAAACTTATACACAAATGTTCACAGCAGCACTATTCACAATAGCCAAAACGTGGAAGAAACCCAGTCCATCAACAGATGAACAGGCAAACAAAATGTGGTATGTCCATACAATGGCATATTATTCAGCCATAAAAAGGAGTGAAGTGGGGCTGGGCACAGTGGCCCACACCTACCACCCCAGTACTTTGGGAGGCCAAGATAGGCAGATCACATGAGGTCAGGAGTTCAAGACCAGCCTGGCCAAGCATGGCGAAACCCCATCTCTACTAAAAACACAAAAATTAGCCAGGTGGGGTGGCACGCACCTGTAATCCCAGCTACTTGGGAGGCTGAGGCAGGAGAATCGCTTGAGCGTGGGAGGCGGAGGCTGCAGTGAGCTGAGATCATGCCACTGCATTCCAGCCTAGATGACAAAGTGACTGTCTCCAAAAAAAAAAAAGAGTGAAGAGTGAAGTACTAAAACATGCTATACCATGGAGAGACCTTGAAAACATGCCAAATGAAATAAGCCAGACACAAAAGGCCACATATTGTATAATACAATTTATATGAAATACTCAGAAAAAAACAAACTCAAAGAGACAAATTGGGGGTTACGAAAACATTCTGAAATTAAATAGTGGTGATGTTTACACAATCTTGTCAATATTCTAAAAACCACAAAATTGCACATTTTAAAAGGGTGGATTTTATAGTAAATTATATTTTCATTTTGAAAAATCCAACAGAAGGACATACCGAAAATGGTGCGCTCATATATTGCTGGCAAGAGTATCAACTATTAAAAGCCTTTTTTTTTTTTGCAGGACAGAGTAGCAACATGCAGTGAATTCTTGCAATTTTATGTTGCCTCAACATCCATTTTGGATGTACACTGGACTTTCTCATACCAGAAGTGGAGCTTGATCACCCTTGATACAGTTTCTACCCTTGACACTGCCTCCTCCCAGTTCCTTAAGGTGGTCAATCCCGATATCTGCCTTTTACAACTGCCTCCTGGTGACCACCCACCTATGGGACAGCCAGAGAGCCTACCTATGTGTCTTGTCCCACTGACTCCCATACCCTGCATGGACTGCCCAGATACGCCGCAGTGACTCCACTGAATTCTAACTGCTTGCTCTAAACCCAGCAGTTAGAACTCCCTGCAGGAAACCTGCTAGGGTAATGGGTAGTGGCCTGGACCCCATGAAGGCTTTGATCCATCGGTTCATCTTTCTATCTCTTGCTCCCCACACAGTGACTGAACATGCATGCCCTGGACAGCTCTTCACTTCTCATGGGGCCTGTGACGTGTGCTGCTCTCTTCTCTCTAGGATCTGCAAGTAATAAAACTGCCTCTGTTATTTCACATGTTTTGTTATGCTGTCTTCTCTGTATCTCACCTGACTGACACACATTAACCTAACTCTCCTTCTGGTCAGGGCTATCCTAGAGAGTGGTTATCTTGGTAGGAATAAATTGGACACAGGACACAGGTTAGACAAGAGCCACAAGGAGTCTGCCAATATAAATAAGTCTTCTGTGAAAGGGACACCTGGTCACTGGTCACTTGCATTAGGCTGCCTCCAGGATAGAGAAGTATCTGGTGAAAGGCACACTGTAAACACACATGACCACCTCCCTGGGGCCCCATCAGGGCAGGGCTAGAAATTATAGCCACTGTCCAGGGAGTAACCTTAAGACCAAATTAGAGAAAAATATAACACAACAATATAAAATTTTAATTGTGGATATCCTTTTAAACCGGGCAACTTCTCTTCTAGGGCATAAATAAAGGAAACACGTAAGTACTCCAAAGGATTATGTATAAGAATATCTGATACACAATTGCGTTTAATAGAGAAAAAAGCTATAAATAACCTGTTTGCCAATCTTTAGGAAAATATTTAAATTAATAGTGCACCCACCATCTGGAATAATACTATGCAGCCATTATTATACAGAGGTTTAAAAGACATGAAACATGTCTACATTTGGGAAGCAAAAAAAGAAAACCTATGGTCTAATCACATTGTTTTTAAAAACAAAAAGCTAGCTATATGAATGCTGGCTTTTTAAAACAATTTTTTAAAGTCTGCAAGGGCACAGACCAAATGTTAACCATCATTATGTGTGGGTGATACGACTATGGGCAGCTTTCACTTCTTTTTTGTTCTTTGTTTTTACCTGTCTCCCATGAGTAGAATGTAAGCTTCAAGAGGCAGTGATTCTGTGGTAGTATCTAGAAAAGTACCTGGCTTATGGTATAATTCAATCCTGTGGTTACTGAATGAAACAGTTATCTACAATTTGGAAAAGAGAAAAACGAAGTCTATAGAAATGTACATGTAAACAGAAATGGCAATAAATATCTGTGCATAGAAAAATAATGGAAGAAAAACAAAACGTTAATAGTAATCATTTGAGGCTATGCAAATTTGGTTGTTTAATTTTTAACAGACATCTACAATTTCAATAATGAGAATGTATTACTTTCATGGTATTTTTAACAGAAAAACTTTCACATACATGTAATAGAAAATCTTTACAGACTTCTATAACAAATGGGAAAAACTGTTTTACCAGACAATTCATGTTTCTCCCAATCATAAGGATTCAAGAATCAAAGGCAGAATGAGAGGTGCCAGCACTGACAGATTACATTTGACTGAGGTGCAGGACAAAGTGCACACTTTGCACCTGGGCTGGAAAGGCCACCACACCCCCTTCATCCAGCTGTACTTCCTTGCACCTCAAACCCAAGTAGTGAGCAAGGCCTGGCCAACTCCTGCTGCTGGCTGGCTTTGGAGTCTTCTATCTTTCCCAGCAGGGAGAAGATGGTGTTCTGTGTCAGAAATTAGCTAAACATAAAAATGAGTAGAAAAAAATCATAAAAATTTGCAATCTTCTATCTTTTTTTAAAGTTCAAATAATAAAAATGAGAATTCAAAGTAAGAGGTAACTGTTCCTATTAATAAATCAGTTCATGGACAACATTTGAGGTAGCTAAAGTTATTTCCTAATTAAAATTAGGATTGTCTTATTTTTTCACCTTCACTTTCTTCTGAAAGTTTTTTTTAAAAACAGGTACGGAACATACTAAATGCAGAAACAAAACAAAACAAAACAAAACCCACATGTCCTCGGCTTTTATTTTGCTGCAATTGTACTGCAACTTACCCATTCGGCAAGGATATCTGTATGGAATTAGCAAGACTGACCAGAGTGGGGGCAGGAACAACGTCTGTCCGATTGTTCGTGCATTTGTATGTCTCCTTCTCTCTCTGTTTCTTTTTCTGTATTTAGTATATAGACAGTCCCCGACTCATAATGGTTTGACTTACGAATTTTCAACTTGATGACAGGTTTGTCAGGACATAACTTCATTGTGAAGTCCAGGAACATTTCTATTTCACTCTATCTCTACTGAGGAGACCTGTGCTTTAGGTGACAAAGCAGGTACTTTGATCCTGATGTTCTTCACACAGTCACAGCTGGTTAGAACCAGGAGGAAGAGAGTTCAGTTGCAGGTATTTAAGGATAATTCAGGTGGAGAAATCCAGTAGGTTCTTGGATAATTTTCCAAGAAAAATTTCTACAAGAATGAATTAGACTACCCAGCAAGAATAAAGAGAGAAGGAGAACAGGACCAAAACCTGACACATGCTAATGTTTCAGGATCACCAGAGGAAGAAGAACCTACAGAGTGAGAAGGAACAGTGAGATAAGCAAAGTGGGTGGGGAAAAAATGTAAGACTGAAAGCATGGTTATCTCAGAAGCCTGAAAAAGAGAGCATTCCAAGACAGAATCATCACAGGTGTCCAACACTACAGAGAAGCAGGTGAGTGAAGCACTGAAGAGTGTTCAAAGCTAGCCGGGCGCGGTGGTGGCGCCTGTAGTCCCAGCTACTCTGGAGGCTAAGGCAGGAGAATGGCATGAACGCGGCAGGTGGAGCTGGCAGTGAGCTGAGATCCAGCCACTGCACTCCAGCCTGGGCGACAGAGCAAGACTCCGTCTCAAAAAAAAAAAAAAAAGAGTGGTCAAAGGATTTGGTAATGCCATTTTTTTCAAAACCTTTCCACCCCCAAATACTTGACTCATTTTTAGTCCCCACTTCTACTTCCATATTTTTGCAATTAAAACGGAGAGATGGGGATAGGAGATACTTTTCTCTTATGATGTTTCAAGAGTCCAAGAGTCTTAGAAATTTGAAATCTTGGCCGGGCGCGGTGGCTCAAGCCTGTAATCCCAGCACTTTGGGAGGCCGAGACGGGCGGATCATGAGGTCAGGAGATCGAGACCATCCTGGCTAACAAAAACTAGCCAGGCGAGATGGCGGGCGCCTGTAGTCCCAGCCACTCGGGAGGCTGAGGCAGGAGAATGGCGTGAACCCGGGAGGCGGAGCTTGCAGTGAGCTGAGATCCGGCCACTGTACTCCAGTCCGGGCGACAGAGCGAGACTCCGTCTCAAAAAAAAAAAAAAAAGAGTGGTCAAAGGATTTGGTAATGCCATTTTTTTCAAAACCTTTCCATCCCTAAATACTTGACTCATTTTTAGTCCCCACCTCTACTTCCATATTTTTGCAATTAAAATGGAGAGACAGGGATAGGAGATACTTTTCTCTTATGATGTTTCAAGAGTCTTAGAAATTTGAAATCTCTAAATCTGCAGTCAACCTAATTCTTGTTAACTCTAGGCAGTAACAAAAACTGTGGGCTAGTAAATGACTAAATGTGGATGCTGAGAGGGAAGAATGAGGAGGAGAGAGGGAAAGTAATAATAAGCGCCTGTGTTGTTTTTGGAAACTACTTTTATTTCCAACTATGGTTTTGGGTAGACCAAAACCTCACAGTAACTCAATTTCCTAATCTGCCTAAGTGGAATGATGTTTGCTCCACCAACCAAGGCCAGGAGGTATGTCTTTCAGAATTATTTGCTGATATATTCTAGGACAAGTAGATGCTGAACAGGAACTAGCGGTGTGAATAAGACTATTTTCCTACCTCTTCATTCCTGGCCCACATGTAGTTTTACTGTAGCTTTAGGTTACCGGAGGCCCAAGGCCCAAAACTTAGGCCAATTCTGCTCCTATCACTGCCAATAATAAACCAGCACCCGGGCCTAGAGTTAGAAAGACTGTATTCATGGATAAGGAATTGTTCTTTTATATATCTCAGCCTTGTAGTCACAATGACTTTGAGCACCCAGAATTGTTCTGATATTTTAAATATAGAATGGATGCCAAGGCCAGGTGCGGTGGCTCACGCCTGTAATCCCTGCACTTTGGGAGGCTGAGGCTGGTGGATCACAAGGTCAGGAGATTGAGACCATCCTGGCCAACATGGTGAAACCCCATTTCTACTAAAAATTTAAAAAACTAGCTGGGTGTGGTGGTGTGTGCCTGTAATCCCAGCTACTCGGGAGGCTGAGACAGGAGAATTGCTTGAATCCGGGAGGCGGGGATTGCAGTGAGCCAAGATCATGCCACTGCACTCCAGCCTGGCGACAGAGACTACCTCAAAAAAAAAAAAAAAAAAAGGATGTCAATAATAATACTAGTTAATTTTACTAAGAATTGGGTATTAGGAAGATACTAAGTTTACTGAGTGTATCACCAAAACAACCTTAAGATAGAGGCACATTATAACTCCATTTTAGAGTAGAAGCCTAGAAAGACTAAATAACTCACCTTGGTCCCATGGCTAATAAGTGGTAAAGCTAAGATTTGGGATTTGACTCCTATTTCAAGGGCCACTGCTCTTAATCACTTCACATTGTCTCGTGTACTGGATACAAGAAACTTAGAAATAAGAATCAGCAAGAACCTCTAACCAACCTCTATTTCGTTTCCATCACCCATTCCCCAACACAGCTGTATCTCCTCAACCTTTCCCCAGATGACTTTCAATTCACTAACTTTTCCTCTTCTATCCATTTCTTCATAAATCCACTTGTTCTCCAGATCAGATGAGAAACACATCAAGAATAAACAATTTATTAAATGAACGTATATTAAATAAATGTAGTAGGACATATATTAAATAAATAAGACTTTTCAACTTCACCCAGAAGGGTCCCAAGACAAGGGTCATTTTAAACAGGGACTTGGCAGCTACCAAAGATCTACCACCAACATCGTAAGAACATAGTTAGCAGTAGACATATTTCTTTTATCCTTACAAAATGAGAACGTTTTATTCTCAGTATCTAAATATTACATAGTTCCTGGACAGTAAGCTCATGATAAAGTTACAAACCATATCAAAATGAAAAAGACGCTCCTATTGCACTTCTGTTTTTTTCATAATACTTCAACCCTTTGGGGTAGTTTTCCCAAGGATGAATCAAAGTTATGCAGAGCGGCCAGGCACGGTGGCTCATTCCTGTAATCCTAGCACTTTGGGAGGCCGAGACGGGAGGATTGCCTGAGCTGAGAAGTTTGAGACCAGCCTGGGCAAAATAGTGAAACCCCATCTGTACTAAAATACAAAAAAATCAGCCAGGCGTGGTGGCGGGTGCCTGTAATCCCAGCTACTCAGAAGGCTGAGGCATGAGAATTGTTTGAACCCAGGAGGTAGAGGTTGCAGTGAGCTGAGATTGTACTACTACACTACAGCCTGGGCAACAAAACAAAACTCTGTCTCAAAAAAAAAACAAAGTTAGGCAGAGGAAGACAATTCTTCACAGTCACATCAATACTCGTGTGCGAGCTAAAAATGTCACAGATCCAAATCCTTCATCATCACTTTGAAGCTGCGCCAAAAACGTGGTCACCAGAGGTTCCCAGACTCCTCTGGTCAAGACAGGAGGCGAGGCAATTCCATTAGCTGTCTTTAAGTAGCCTTTTTTATGATAGTGTTTTCTACATGTAAACTTACAAGACTTACAGCTTCTTTATGCATAGGATTTTAAAATTAGCAGCTTATTTCCATTAAAATTTTGTGTCTGTCTCATAAATGCTAGTGATAACATTAGTAACATGAATTAAATGAACCACAGTGCAATTTAAATATTAATATAACTAATCCTACTATATATTTTAATGTTAATATTTTATACTAAAATTAAAATATTAGCATTTTAATACTAAACTATACATAGTAATATGATTACTACATAATCATATGTACATTACATAATCATATAATCATGATACTATATCATAGTAATCATATTACTGTGTATGTAGAGTAATATTACTATATCATAGTAATATAGGATTACTATGTAATATTTTAGTTAAAACTGTGTCAACTTACATACAATTTACTTTGGTCTTATAAATACCATAAATAAATGTACTGGCAAACTCTATGATTCTAGTCAGGATGGGCCTCTGAGGTTGAGTTCAAACTCCCATCTCATTCTTTCTTTTTTTTTTTTTTTTTTTTTTTTTGAGGCGGAGTCTCGCTCTGTCGCCTGGACTGGAGTGCAGTGGCCAGATCTCAGCTCACTGCAAGCTCCGCCTCCGGGTTTAAGCCATTCTCCTGCCTCAGCCTCCACAGTAGCTGGGACTACAGGCGCCCGCCACCTCGCCCGGCTAGTTTTTTTTTTTTTTGTATTTTTAGTAGAGACGGGGTTTCACCGTGTTAGCCAGGATGGTCTCGATCTCCTGACCTCGTGATCCGCCCGTCTCGGCCTCCCAAAGTGCTGGGATTACAGGCTTGAGCCACCGCGCCGGCCCCATCTCATTCTTTCTAACATACAAAGAATTAGGAGAGAGAGAAAATAATAACTAATAAGTTCTGGAGACAGGGAGCTTTACTGCTTACAAGGCACATGGCACAGCTGTGCAGCTCAACTTCTCCGGATGTCCTTCTTTTTTTTTTTTGAGACAGAGTCTCGCTCTGTTCCCCAGGCTGGAGTGCAGTGGCGCGATCTCGGCTCACTGCAAGCTCGATCTCCCAGGTTCACGCCATTCTCCTGCCTCAGCCTCCTGAGTAGCTTGGGACTACAGGTGCCTGCCACCGCGCCCAGCTAATTTTTTGTGTGTGTTTTTAGTAGAGACGGGGTTTCACCATGGTCTCGATCTCCTGACCTTGTGATCCGCCCACCTCGGCCTCCCAAAGTGCTGGGATTATAGGCGTGAGCCACCGCGCCCGGCCCGGATGTCCTTGTTTATATGAAGCTAAAGCCTATCCTCCTCTAACTCTCCCCACATGTCCCATCGTTTCCACAGGTCCAGCAATAGACACATTTAACCTCTTTTCCACATGATGCCCTTAAGTCTTCACTTCTTCAGGTTACACAGTCCTAGCGTCATCCACAGTTCACATTATATAAGTCAGTGTTATTTTGCCATCCCAGTGACTTATTCTGGCCTCGAGTGTATGTTTCAGAACATAAAGTGAGTAAGAATAATGAAAAAATAATCTATTAAGGTATGTTCAAAGAGGGAAAAGCATTTAATGCTCAGACTTCTTTTCCTTTTTGGAGGAGGGAGGAGAAAGGAGGTGGATAGGTACCTTTTAAGTCCTTTTGAAACATGATTCTAGGGTGAGGCTGTTTAGTCATCTAGGCTAGTATTAGCCCAGATGATCTTCAGAGCCTCCGCAGATGAGGCCACAAAGTCTTAAAAGTAAATTATTCACTCAACTGTATTACCAACTTTGCTATTCTTCCTCTTTCACTATTCTGAATTATGGATCATGATTTAGTGAGCCATACTACTAGTAAACTTGAGTCCTCATCTCTGCCTAGAGGACTTCTGGGACCAATTCTTTTGGGAACTATTCTTTGTCCTAGTTCACCCTTGGTCACCATCCAAAACTTAGCACCACACTCCACGCCTTTCCTTTCTCCCTTCCCACCATGTCTTTCAACTTCCCAAATCCACCCTCTTCCCTTCTAAGCTTTCCTCCTGAGGCCCCTGAAGCAAAAAGCCTGAAACCCAGCTCCCCACAGAAAACATTGCCTCTTTTTAGAACTCTCTCAATCTCTTTGGTGGGGCTGACCTTCCCTCGGCCTCCATACTCTCCAATTCCAGGGCATGATCTTCCACCACACGGTAAAATTCTGGCTCTTCCAAGGCATATTTCCTTCCCTGGTTATATTAATAGCTTGTAATCAGGCTAGAAATTTCTTGAGAAATTGTTTTAGTTACTACTGGACCTGACCCCAAGTAGAATGCAAATATTTCTGAATTAATATTAATGAATTAATGCTGAAAAACTCAACAAATATTTGTTGAGTGAATAAATTATACCCATATTCACTCCAGGGAAGAAACTAAGGTCTAATAATCTGAAAGTCTTTGAGATCCTCACAGTACATCTGAAGAAAACTCTTCTCATCTTTATGTTTTCTAGAGGACCTAAGAATTCATACCCAACTCTTGGCATGGGGTCAGGAAGCAAGATTCTCCTGTAGTTACTCAGGTCTGGGTTACTTCCTAGGCACAGCTCCAAGCTGTCATCCTACTTATAATATTATGTATTTCTATTGCATTCACTGTTTATTAACTGTCTTCTACACTGGATATGTGGTCCCAAAGCCCTCTTACCCCTTAAGATTACACTTGCCTGCAGACCATATTATATATTACATAATATTTATCACTTTTTATGTTTTTTCCCAGTGCCAAGCAAGGAGCTGAGATGAATAAAAATCAATATTCCTATATCACAGTTTTGTTGTTGCTAACATTAGGATGTGCCCTCTTGCAAAGAAGTATTTACAACGATGTTATACACCAATAGTGCCACATAGGTTTTCAATGATTAGAGTTCACATTTTATTTTTATAATTTTTCTTTTGCCTAATAATGCTTAGTCATCTTAAGAATTAAACATATTTCCTAGAAGCAGTTTAGTTCTTTATAATGTAGATAAAAGTCTATAGCTCTCCTGAGTGATTCACTTTTAAACATTTTATTAAAGTCTGTTTTCTCACAACGCTTGTTTAGGCAAAACAAAGTCAATCTCTAAACCCTTTGTTCTGGGCACATTACACCTATTATGCCTTTTCTGGTTAATAAGAAGCACTATTGTTTATTACTGAGTTTTGATTTAATTTGTAAAAATCTACCATCTCAATTTACCTTGATAAGATTTTGAACAAAGAAATGAGGAATATCAAGATCAGAGTGTATTTACATGCTATTTTTCTCCAAGGAAGAGGAAAGTGAATTAATAGGAATGAGGGTTTTTAAAAGGTGGATGTTTTATTTGCTGCTACTTCTAACACCTCAGAATCACGGTAAAAGACAAAGTTAGATGGTTACTTTTATTGTTAAACTGAAAGATTTCCTTGTCACTGACAAACTGAACACCAAGTACTTGACAAATTACCCCACTTAATCCTACTCTTAGGATGCGAGGCACGTTATGATTACTCCCATTTAAGTGACAGAAAAACAAGGCTGGCTTTTGTCTTCCAGCTCAAAGGAGGCCAAGGTGCAACTTTCTTTGGTTGTCCTGAATTGGATTCATCTGACACCAGCTGCCTCCACCATGCTTCTGAAGTTTGACCCCAGTGAGATCAGAGTCTGTACGTGAGGTGCACCGGGGGGGAAGTCAGTGCCATGTCTGCACCGGCTCCCAAGATCAGTCCCCTGGGTCTGTCTCCCAGAAAGGTTGGTGATGACATTGCCAAGGCAACTGGTGGCTGGAAGGGTCTAAGGATTACAGTGAAACTGACCGTTCAGAACATACAGGCCCAGATTGAGGTGGTACCTTCTTCTTCTGCCCTGATCATCAAAACCCTCAAGGAACCACCAAGAGACAGAAAGAAACAGAAAAACATTAAATATAGTAGAAATATCACTTTTAATGAGATTGTTAACATTGCTCGACAGATGCAGCACCAATCTTTAGCCAGAGAACTCTCTGGAACTATTGAAGAGCTCCTGGGGACTGCCTAGTCTGTGGTCTGCAATGTTGATGGCCACCCCCTCATGACATCATGGATGACATCAACAGTGGTGTGGTGGAATGCCCAACTAGTTAAGAAGCACAAAGGAAAAATTTCCACAAAGGATCATTTGACAAGGCTGAAGTTATCCAAAGTTATACAACTAAATCGTAGGGTCAGAGTTTCAATCCTGTTCTATGGAAATCAAAGCTGAAGTTCACTCCAGAACATGAGCCTCTTCTCTGTTAGGCACTGAATTCTCCATCCTGGAGTCTATATATTGCTTTAATTTGAACATAATTTTCTATTTTCATTCTCTGCAACTTCTTGCAGTTCAGTTATCAGTATGGCCTACCATCAGTATTTATAAGAGGAGCAGGATAAAGTCTTTCTGAAAGTTGCTCACTTCTTTAACCTGCTTCTCTATCCTATCTAATATTAACTTTTAAATGAAAAATCCTATTCTGTTCATCATCAACATTACCATGAGGTCTAAAACAAAAACCATCCAACTGAAGCTACGTAACAGCTGGCTAATATACCAAAGGTCTTAACATGAACCAGTAAAATCTCACAGAAAGAAACCAGAATTCATTTTGGTGTAATCACTATAGAAGGTTTTGATTTAAATAAATGTTTATCTTAAAGGATGCCTAAAAATAAATAAATGTGAAGACTGCTTTAAGAAATATAAACCTGCTCACATATCACAAATGACAATAGTTTTGAGGGTTTTGGGGTTCTCTTCAGTAATGTGTTCTTTGAGACGGAGTCTTGCTCTTGTCCAGGCTGGAGTCCAATGGCACAATCTCGGCTCACTGCAACCTCCACCTCCCAGGTTCAAGTGATTCTCCTGTCTCAGCCTCCTGAGTAGCTGGGATTACAGGCACTCGCCACCATGTCCAGCTAATTTTTTTGTATTTTTAGTAGAGACAGGGTTTCACCATGTTGGCCAGGCTGGTCTCAAACTCCTGACCTCAGGTGATCCGCCTACCTCGGCCTCCAAAAGTTCTGGAATTACAGGTGTGAGCCACTGCGTCCAGCCAGTAATGTGTTCTTTTTAACAGCAGTATAATATTCCACTAGGTGGGTGAGCTATGATTTAAACAGTCCCCTTTTTGATGGATATGTATGTTCTTTTCCATTTTTGCTATCATACGTGAAACAGCAATTTAAGCCTTTATATACACAGTTTTGCACAATTGAGTATATCCACGGGAGAAGTTCCTGGTACATGGAACTGCATTCCATGTAGTGTTTGCCTATCAGCTGACAACTCTCTGAGCTAGGACAGATATAAATCCAGTGTGTAGACAGTATTTAGTCACTGCTCTTCTTGTTACCTGGCAGCAGATGAGTTAACTAATTCCCCAAACCAACCTATCCATTGAGGACAGACCAGGGGGTAGTCTTTGTAACCATAACCCTGAGCCATAACCCTACGTCACCCTATTATTAGACTAGGGTTCCCTAGAAGCAAACTGGAAAAGTAAGAGTGGCTAGTCTCACCCAACCTCTTTGTTACAGAGTCCCAGTGAAAAGTAGGGATTTAGATACCCCACTTCCCAGGTTGTCATTCAATTCTGTAAAAGAAAAACCAGCCTATCAGAAATAGCCCATTTCCAAGAGACAGAGACAGGTCTCCCATCTGACCTCCCTGAGTGAGGTCTCAGAGTTCCTTTGAATATATTACACTCAGGGCACAGCAGTACCAACCAAGGAAAGAGATCCTGGCAAGATAAATCACACTCTCCATCCCACACCCCCTTCAAAAAACCAAATGCCAAAGAGTTGATGCTCCTGTTCTTCTAATTATTTCGCTATTCTTCTCTCTAGGAGGAACCCATCCACCGATCATTACTTACAAAATCATAAATAAGGATTTTGTAAGTAAGAATGCTTTTAGTTTAACCAAAAATCCAGATGGACAGAAGGATAAATATATAAACTATAAAGAATTGGTCACATCTCTCTTTCAGAAAAGACTCAGAAAGCTATTCAAAGGGAGGAAATATTTCTCTTCTACTTGGCTAAGTTGAATAATATTCTGATATACAGTTTTCATTACATTTACTCCTACGTGAAGATGAACTGAGCAACAAGAAAAATCCACATTATTAAGTCATTCAGAACAGAGTTCTCAGTTACTATAATACAGGCAACAGGGAAAGTACCAAAGATTAAGGGATGAGCCAACACTGCCAGTGTCTCCCCTTGTTGAAAAAGCACCAAGATACCCCAGATGCATTCACTTAAAAGAAATGTGATTGCTTACCTGCTTCTCTTTCTTCTGTATTTTCATTTTCATCTATTGAGGAAGATATTTCTGTAAAACATTTTTAAAAAGGCAAAGATTATGACAAAACCCAAAATAAAACATTTTCAACATCTCCAGATTAACTGTAACACACAAGGAAAACAAACAGGGGATTACTTCTGCAGAACATTTATGTCCAACAACCCCCAGAGCCCTAAGTGTAGACCTAATTAGATCTAACTCTATTAGACCCTAATTTATTGCACCCAATAAAATGATGTCAAAAGGATATTGTCTTTGTAGATTAAATCAGTCATAAAAGATGCTGGCATGTATGAAAGTTAGTGGTAACTAATAAAGGAACAAAAACAATAACATGCCTTCATTGAGGGGTATTAGGAGATGGGGAGGAAACAAGGTAAGCCCTCATCCCTTTTGGAAGAAAACAATCAATGATGTCTATAATTGATAAATCAAGAAATAGAAATATAGACAAGGCCGGGCGCGGTGGCTCAAGCCTGTAATCCCAGCACTTTGGGAGGCTGAGACGGGCAGATCACGAGGTCAGGAGATCGAGACCATCCTGGCTAACACGGTGAAACCCCGTCTCTACTAAAAAAAATACAAAAAACTAGCCAGGCGAGGTAGCGGGCGCCTGTAGTCCCAGCTACTCGGGAGGCTGAGGCAGAAGAATGGCGTAAACCTGGGAGGCGGAGCTTGCAGTGAGCTGAGATCCCGCCACTGCACTCCAGCCTGGGCCACAGAGTGAGACTCCGTTTCAAAAAAAAAAAAGAAAGAAAGAAATATAGACAATAAAAAAGAGCTAAGAGTTCAATGCAATTCTCTCTAAGGAGACAGGATTTGGTATATTATTTGATGTTTTAAACCATGTGCATCTATTACTTGAAAAAATAATTTCATTGCAATACTTCATATGTTTTTTTTTAAAGGACTGATTTTATTCTACCCAGGACTTAAGCCCCCATCCCCACTGCAACCATAATGTCCTTGATGACACTGCACTTCTCATAAATGACTTGTGAACACCATAAAAGCCCAGTAATTGTCTTCAGAGGTACAAAGGCATGTTGGGGCATCTCAGGGAAAAGAATAAACCCTAGTGTAGGAAACCCAGAATTTGGGGCTGCCAGCATCACTAACTAGTACTACTGCTTCAGATCTGAAGCTCTTAACCTTCCTCACATACAAACAATACAAGGATCATAGTATCTCAGGCTTCTGGTTCTAGCCGGGATTAAACACTACTTCCTATTTTTTGTTGACTTTGATTTCCTGGTCATCCCACACAGCTACAAAACACCACTCACTCAGAAAACCAAATTACCCTTAAGTTTCCTAATTATTTCTCATATCCAAATGAATGGGATATGTAGGCATTAAGTATTAATAGAGCTTTTAAGATTACAGCTTTAAGATTAAAGTGAAATAAGTATTTGAGGGGGTAGATATGTTAGTTTGACTTAATTATTCCACATTGTATTCATAAATGATGACATCACTCTCTACCCCATAAATATATACTACCATAATTTGTCAATTTCCAATTTAAAAAAGATTAAAGTGAGTTCCAGTTCTAAGTGAGTTCATGGCATGCTGGATGCACACAGAAAAATGAAAGACATGATTCCAATCATCCTTGGGACTGTAATTACGGTTTATCATTTTAATGTCTGTCAATTTAGATTTTTTTTCTCTAAGAGTTAGAGGCATTTTCTATTAAAAGAACCACAAAATGCCATGGAATCTGTCCTAGAGAGACATGTCTACCAAGGTACTGCTGTTTGCAAAGAGTGCAGCGGCCAAGAGTGTAGCTCGAAAGCAGGCATGGTCGGGTGGTGCTAAGGGGAAGGGGACGAGGGCAGAGACTAACTGGCTAAATCAGGGAAAGGCAAATCCACTTAGTAAATGGTGCTTCTAAGAATCAATGCAAGGGTTAGTGTTTGATAGGACAATTATTTACCTGAAGAAGCCATAAATTCCAGATAAATGGTAAGTGCTCTGAACCAAGGCAGTTAAAATTTAAAAAAAAAAAAAAAATTATCTCCTAGGCTTCATTACAGTGGAATCAGTTCTAGGTAAATTATGTTACTACAAGTTTATCTCCTTTATCTCTATTCTTTAAATTATCAGATCCCAGAAAACTGACATTCTCAACCATCACAAACTGCTACAAAGTCAAAACTGAAGAAGTTTGGGGGAAAATTCCAGCTAATAAAAAAGGCTATTCTCAATAATAAGACATATGTGTAGAAAGTAAAAAGTTTCGTCTTCAAAGTTCGCCTTCTTGTTAAAGAATAAATCATAAGTGTTAGAAATAATAGTTTCTTTTAAAGACTAACTTTCTTCAAAGCCTCCTTGCTTTGGGTTAATAACTCTTTGTTAGGCCCTATCCTAAGTAACTGTTGGACATGCTCATAGGCACATTCCATCTCACAGCCTATGCCCATTCCTTATTTGGAAATGTTACTGTTTTCTTAAACCTTTCGTAAGCAACCTCCTCTCCTTCTTTGTTCTTCCCTGCACTTACCTATTTAGGAAAATTTTAGGCTATTAGCAAATCGGGTGTCAGTTTAAGAGTGTGAGGTCCAGCTCCAGCCAATGGATGCAGGACACAGCTGTAAGGATGATCCAAATGCACAAGGGATAAATATGTCTGCTTTCCTTTGTTCAGGTGTGCTCTGGCCATTGTTTCATCTGCGACTGAGCACCCTTTCTGCAGAGAGTAAAGATCGCCTTGCTGAGAGATCTTTTGTCTATGTGCTAACTTTTCTTCGTGGCACCAATTACTTCTAACCATTTTGGTATTTCTAACAATATGTCTCAAATAAAATTCTGCCCAACAAAATGAAATCATTAAAAATTACAGAAAGGTCAGGTACAATGGCTCACATCTGTAATCTCAGCACTTTGGGAGGCCAAGGCAGGTGGATCACTTAAACCCAGGAGTTTGTGACCAGCCTGGGCAACATGTCAAAAACTTGTCTCTACAGAAAATACAAAAATTAGCCAGGTGTGGTGGCTTCCACCTGTGGTCCCAGCTACTCGGGAGGCTGAGGTAGGAGGATCATCCGAGTCTGGAAGGTCTAATCTGCAGTGAGATCACACTACTGTACTCCAGCCTAGGTGACAGAGTGAGGCCCTGTCTCAAAAAACAAACAACACAAAACACTACAGGAAAACTCCACCAATGTTAATAAAAAATTACCTTTGTCGTGTACAAAAAACCGATACAAGTACGATGCAGCAGGGACATCAGAAAGCACAATTTCTGATTCACTACCACAAACGAGCACTGCAATAAAAATAAGCAGGGTGTATAACACTGCCAGGAATGTGGGAAAACAGGTCCTACTTATCATTGCTAATGGCACTTTTAACTGTTTCAAGCTTTCTGAAGAGCACTCAGGCAATATGCCACTAGATCTATGAACGTTTTCAATCCTTTTATAGGCCAGTTCCACTTTAAGGAATATCTCCCAAGGCCACGAGCGGGTAGGAAATGAACCTGACTCCAAGGGGAAGGTCAGAGATGAGGTGGGTGAAATGTGAAAATATCACATCAGACTTGGCCAGCCTCTGAGACGAAGAGAATGTGCATGTGAAATCTGGATGGTGATGTTACTGTAGAATAACTGTCTAGTTCACTGAAAGCAAATTCTGGCAAATCTCATGTTACTGTCAAATCATTTCTGGCATCCCAACAGTTCACAAAACACACCAGCATGCTGCCAACCAACGAGATAACAAATGTCAATAGGTGTTCAATAAGCATTTATTGACTTGTCCTTCTCCAGACAGCACCCCATAATTTATAAACACCCTTAAATTATCTCTACTTTTAAATCTTTTTAAAGGCACACATTAAAAAATGTATAAAACAATGTCATCTTTTTGTAAGGCTAAATTTTATGTGCTAGGAATAGATGACTAGTTACACCCTAAAGCTTGTACTTCTGCACAATGCTGGAAATGGCCCTACAGTCTCTGCTGCCATCACTCAGAAGTTCTGACTAGATCCTTCTGGCTCAATAAAGAACAAATCAAAAAGTAATTTCAGGGTCTCAATACTTAATCAGACACATAATACAGATAATTCTACAGACAATTCTGTGTGAGCAAACCAGAAAACCTGTCAACAGCGGAAAATATCAAGTGTATAACTTCTGAGTTGGGGAAACTGGTGGGAAGCTAGTGGGACTCCCACTCTCCTTGCTGCAGTATGTATGAGTGCTTCTGTAGCAGTGCAGCATTTAATTACCTTCACAAGAAGGTAAGCTGCTAATGATGTAAAAACAAACAACATAAAAGCTCCCATTCCTTCTTACACTCACCCATCTAAGGATGCTCCTATTAAGAAAAATGGGTGCCAGGTTTCAGTAAGAACATTTTTAAAGTTTTCTTTTTTTTAAAATTACTATCTCTCTCTGGTCCAAAAATTCCGCAACAGTGCCTGTGCTATTTCCAAGTTCCTCAGTGCTGTGTAATGGTAAGTTTTTAAAAATAACAAAATATCAGGTTCACCCTATTCAACCATTTATTCACAGAAATGATTTAAATTCACTATACCTTGAGAACTCTGCCATCCTAACAATCCCCGCTCAGTCCAAGGGTCTATTTCATTACGAGAGTGTGTGTTTTTGCAAACACAAACAAGTGCATACCCAGCAGACCCCTACCAAGGTCCTTCATATTCATAGAAGACGAGAGTAGACACAAGTGAACACAGTAACGATGGAGAATTTTGTTGTTAACAGGCCCCTACCCCTCACCACTCTATCAGGCACTTTGAGACACAGTATGTGGGAAGTAACTCTAAACCTCTAAGTTTCCACAATGAACATGTATTTTTATAATCTACTCATGCCCATCCTCAACCTTGAGATTGTTTCCTATGAACCACTCTAACAATAGCAGGCATAAATAGGGTAATCCCACATGGTTATACTGTGGGGATTTTAGGAATAGGAATAAGGACACAGAGAGTAACTCATCTGGGAAGAGTGAGATAACCAAGAAAGCAGAGATGTCTTGAGGAATGCCACCTGCCTTAAATCCTGGCCCAAACACCTCTTATCAAGACTCCTGACCCCGGAGGCAGTCCAATGGATAAGAAATCCCCCAACTTCCCATTTCCCCACCTTACTACCCTCCATGCCCACAAACTGGACACATGTACCTATCTCTACTGCGGGGTGTGAGCAGTCTACAGGACGTACTTTAATAGCAAGCGTCTGAAGTACCAGAAAGCAGTTTGGATCTGGGCTGTGATGATGACGAGACATGTGAAACCTCTTTCAGACTTTGTTTCCTCCCTGTAAAATGCTGACAACGTATGCCTCAGACGGCCTTAGGAGAATGAAAAGGGATAACAATCTATGACATCTGTCACATGGTGAAGACTAGTTATAGGCAGCCATTTGTGCTACTTGTCCTTAAGGTCATCCCTCCAGTGTCACGGCAAGAAGACGTAAATGACAAAGAAGATGTTTTAATGATGCAAAAACAAACAATATAAAAGCTCCCATTCCTTCTTACACTCAGCCATCTAAGGATGCTCCTATTAAGAAAAATGGGGGCCAGGTTTCAATTAGAACATTTTGAAAGTTTTCTTTTTTTAAATTACTCTCTCTCTCTCCAGTTCAAAAATTCTGCAACAGTGCCTCATCTCCTGGGGACAACTAACCTTTCCATCTGTATTTGAGATCCACCCTCTCTCCCCCTACTCAGTCACCTCAATCTCTCGATTACCTCCCAGTTACTCTTTCCTCTTTTCATTCAGGACTCTCCTCAAATATCACCTTAGCAGCAACACCTTCCCTAACCACCTTACAGAAAACAGCACCCCCACCTCCCACCCACCCCCACTCTGTAATCCTCTTATTCTAATTTTATTTTCCTCCAGGTCCTTATTACTCCCTGATATTATATTATAGTAAGACCTTACTTAATGTCCAGACTCTTGGAAAAAGCTATGACTTCCAGTGAAACAACGACTTTAAGTGAAACAACTTAAGCCAGCTCCTCTAATCAACATCATTTCATTACAATGTTGATGAGAAAAAAATTAGTTTCCTTATATGCTGTTTTGCTTAAAGTGAGGACTTCCTATGTATCTATTTGGTTTTAAGCTTATTGTCTGTTCCTGACACACACACACACACACACACACACACACACACACACAGAGTAAACTTTGTCTTGTTCATGCTATACTCCCTGAGTCTGGAATAGGATTGAGCTCCTAGCAGGTGCGCAATAAGCATTCTTTGAATGGAAGAATCATTTCTTCTCCCTAAGTTATCACTGAATGTCTCCCTTTGTATAGCTCTCCTCCTCTCAATAAAGAAACAGGTTTAATTCTATCTCAAAATAGTAACAACACGAACAAATCCTCTACACACCTGAAAGTTCACTTCCTCCCGTATTACTTCCCTAAAGCTGTTCTTGACAATCACTCCCTAGCTACCAAATCTAACGGCCATTTTTAGGCTTTGAGTGCTTTGCAGCATTTTAAACTATGGATCATTTCCTCTTAAAATTCTCATCTCACTGGTTTCTTGATCCCTCTGATTGCAGGCTTCTAGGCTCAGCTTCCTCGCTAGAATCCTCCTCTTATAAAACCCAATCCTTAAATATCACTGTTCCCAGGGTTCAATGCTGGCAATACCAGAAAGGGTCCCTGAGTTTTCTACTCAACTCCCAAACTTCATCTCTTCGCACAATGACCACTGCACATTTGCAAATCCAAGCCCTCCTCTTGACCTCTATGTGGCTATACCCAACCACATCCTGGCCAGTTCCTGAGACACTGCACAGGTACCACCAAAAAACCCCACAACTCTTCCAAAACGAAACTCACACACACCTTTACACACACACAGACACACACAAACTCTCTCTCTCACCTGCTCCTGTGTTCCCCATCAGAGGTTAATGTCCTGCGACCTGCCATGTCACCCAGCCCAGAATTGAGTCATCCTTGATTCCTTCCCTTTCCCATAACTCTTTTAATTCCAGAATCCCTTGGTTCCTCTCCAGTCGACTCTGGTTTATTCCCATATTTTTTTGTTGTCATTTTTGCTTGAAACAGTTTCATAAGTGCTTCTCTGTTTTCAATGTCTCCTACCCTCACCCCCATTACCCTCATTGCTACCAACAGTATGTTTTCCTAAAGTGCAAACAAAATCAGATGCTATCTCTTCAGTGGGTATTGTGTCTTAAAACAAAATAAAAACATACTCCTCATAGCAAAGAGCCCAGCATAAGCGATCTGGCCTCTGGTTCTTGTCTACTGCTCTGACATTATTTTCCAACATTCATCCAACTATACTGAACACCTGTGGGTTCTGATGTCTGCCCTGCTCATTCAGGTCTTGTTCAGGCCCTGCCTCACGTGGTCTCATCCTTCAAAATTCAGATCTGGTGTCATGTTCTCTGGGATGTCTTCCCTGACCTGCCTAAATCGTATAAGCATCTTGTGATAGGCACTAAACTACAGCAGCTGTATCACCAGGTTATTATAATTTTTTACCTGTCTGTGAGTGCCAGCAGCTGCGGAGTGCCCAAGCACCTTCTGGGGAGGAACCCTGTTCTGCAGTGTAGCACTCAGTGCCTCACATTTGAACTCTTCAGTGATTAGCTGTGGAATGAGTAAGTGAATTAATGGGAAAGCTGTGTTTACTGAAAATGCTTTCAGCTCCTCCTTTCAATGTAACTAGTGCCCTCTTTTTTTTTCTCCTAATCCAATCAAATTTCTCAGTATTCTTCCTTCACACCTTTCAAATACATGTACTTAGCTTAAGAATTCAATAAAAATATAAAGCCTAAAACAAAAAATCCAGTCCCTGATTCTACTCCCCAGTCCTGATTCACTATTCTCAGAGGCAATCACTTGAACCTCATCTGTTCCTTCTGCTCCTTTCCAATTTA
Source organism: Trachypithecus francoisi (assembly GCF_009764315.1). NCBI lineage: Eukaryota > Metazoa > Chordata > Mammalia > Primates > Cercopithecidae > Trachypithecus > Trachypithecus francoisi. The sequence continues at coordinate 37,148,271 of NW_022681467.1, forward strand.
CTTTAAATAACATGGTTATTACTGCTATTACATTTTTTTTTAATTTTAGGCATTATTTTATTGGCTTCTTCCTATGGAACAGGAGTCAACAAGTATTTTTACAAAAAGGCCAGATAATAAATATTTTAGGCTTTGTAGGCCATATGGTCTGTTGCAGCTACTCAATTCTGCTCTGATGCGAAAGGAGCCACAGACAAATATGCAAACAAATACGTATGGCTGTGTTCCAATAAAACTTTTTTTCAAAAACAGGAAGTCCCCCTACTATGGAAGATGAAGTGTTATCTTCCCAAAATAGTTACTATCACGCTTATTTATTAAATCAACATTTAATTCACAGCTAAGCCATATACTTTGCTAAAACTTTGTGTAATTTTTTCCCTGAAGATAGTAACTACCTCATTTTAAAATTTGCATAGTTTTCTATGAGTCACTAACTTCTCATGAAAAGGTCCTCTAAATTTCTCCAAAAATGCTCCTCTAAAACCTTGAAACTCCTTTCAATCTAAGCTCAAAGTTCTTCCCTTGGGTCATTATAGGTGGAGTCCTCCATCATTGTCTCTTATCTACCTCCTGGGACTTCTCATCACCATCCTCGCAGAGATTCATTCCCTCAGTGTCTCTCCATGGTGGACTCCGAGGTTTCTCCTCTCCAGGTTTACACTCTCATTTTAGTGAAGCACAACATCTAGTAATGCTCTAGAAAATCCTAAAAATGAGATGTAAGTTTTTGAGACCTTCATGTCTGAAAATGTTTCTCTCCTACCTGGATGGACTGGTGGGTTGCAAATCACAGGCTGGAGGTCGATTTCTCCTTGGAATTTTGAGAGCACTACTCCATTGTTCTGTTCCTTCCACCACTTAGGTTGAAGAATCTGAACAATTCTGATTTCTGTCCATTTGTATGTGATAATCTCTTCCTTTTTGGAAAGCTTTTAGAATCATCTTTTCAAAATATGTGCCTTGGGGCTAGTTTCACCCATGAGGTTAGGTACCTGTGGATTCTTTCACAATCTGGAAACTGTCAGATTTTTCAGTTCTGACAATTCCTCTGGTATTATTTCTTCATAATTCCCTCCCTATTCTTTTCTTTTAATGGAACTCATTTTACTGTTTGAATGATGGACCATCTGAGCTGTACCTCTTAATTTTCTGTCTCATTTAAAACAGAAAGAAAAACTCTTCATGTTCTACTTTCTGAGAAGTTTCCTCAACTTTCTCTTTCAACCCTTTTTTCTTTACAGCTAATATGTTTTTAATATTCAATAATTCTTTTTTGAGTGTGCTCTGATATTTTATTTTTATAGTCTCCTAAACTCACGTCAACTAACCAACAATGGAAGGGTATTCAAATGGCAAATGGTTACTCTTTTCTTTCAAAGATGACCTTGTGGTCCAGTGGAAACATTTCTGCACAACCAGAATACTCAAACTAGCATGAGGAAAGGCTTCTGTAACAGCTTTAAGGATTTCTCATATATTCAAGCTCTGGCGGAGAAAGTATTTTTGCCTTAAAGGTGACAGAGCAGCAAAATATACTGAGGATTTGATTTTTTTTTTTTTTTTTTTTGTATCTATGAATTCTTTTAGATGCCCAAAAGTTTTCTTTGAAACATACGGCAATTTGTAAAGCAGATCAACTTCTGTGAAAATTTATCTTTTGCATGTAAGTCAGGCCAAATAAAGTCTGTATAGGTGAATTCCTGACGTTCTCTACTACAGGCTAGCGAAAACCTTAAACTCAAGACTGCATATCAAAAAGTATCCATATCTGTAAGATTAAAAGAGGGCCATGAGGAGAGGGACCACATCTATTATGACTACTGTCTAACTAATATTAGCATAGTATTTGATAAATTAGTAAATATACTAATAGTATATACGGATTTATCAATAGTGGGTCAAAAGAGAAAGATCATACACATAGCTGTAAAGCTTGGGCGAAAAATCCATCTCTCCAAAAATGTGAATACTTAACTTAAAATATCTGCCAAATATTACTTGTGAGAAGGCACTAGTACTGTCATCACTTCCAAAGTGAGAAAGCTCTGTGCTTGGCTAGTCTGAAAGGATGCATTACCATCATTAACATTAAGACTCTACTCCTCAAAAAAAGTGTTTTAAACATTCAATGAATTAATTTTGAAGTAAAAGCTCTGTTACCTTGCATGTGGGTAATACAAGCCAAAAGGCAAATCAACAGTAATGATTTCAATCCTTGTCTGTGAGGAAATGGCAAAAATCAGTAGTAAGAGTGACAACAACCTCCTAAGAAACTCTCACTACTGAACCAAGAGTATTAGGAAAGTCCATTCTGAGAAACTTCCTGTGGGCCAACTGCTGAATAACAAGACTTTTACTCACTGAATGAATCTCCTCTGGCTATTCATACTAATTACTATTAACTTGAAGCAGTATCTTATGTTGCTATAATTCCTATAATTGTTTTACCTGAGATGATATAAAGGTATAAACTAAGGAAGCTTTCTATAGTCCACAAATACTTCAATGCCGCATTCACACAATCAGAACTGAATGGGATCTCTGAGGTCACATGGTCAAACTCTTTGATTTTCATGATGAATGAGGCACATTCACACAATTCAAGAAGAGAAATACCAACTCCAGTTCATCTTCTTTGGTCAGAAAAAAATCATTTCTAAATCCTAATCTGCTGATAAAAATCAATTAGCTTGATAAGAATTACTATTAAGAAGAGCAGCAGAAGCAAGTGGCCAGGCCCTTCTAGAGCTATCATATATCACATTGTATGGTAAAATCTGACTGTACTTTTTTGTTGTTGTTGGATCCTATGCCATAATGTCAATTGACCCAGATCAGGAATGAACACAGCTGTGAACACAGGACTGAATAAACCAATTTCTTGACAGCCAAGCCCATTCAAGCTTCAGAGCACTGAAAATTCAAGTTATAATCTTATGGGGGAAGACAAAAGATTTTACAAATAACACTCTACATATTCAGTCTCAAGAGGCCTCACCAGCAACACAAGACCTTTTCACTTATTACATTTTAATGCCTTTTGGGGTAGAAAACACTACCTGTAGACTTGGGAGTGAAGATATCTAGGTTCTGAACACCAGGGATGTGTGATTTGGGCAATTTATTTGATCTCCCTGGGTCTCCGTTTCTTCATTTACAGACCTGGTACAAAAGCCAATCATATAAGACTGACACATGGGCTAAAAACAAGTTATTCTGTCAACACTGAAATGAGACACAATCTACAAAATAGCTTAAACATGTTTTGGGGCACTAAAAATGATCTAGATGACATTTTCTCTTCTCGTTTTCCAAAACAGCAGATAAGACACAAAAAACTCACAACTCCCAATGTAAACTCCCTCTTGGGGGTATTTTAAAAACAGAGTTACAAAAAAGAACAAACCACTTATACACACAACATGGATGAATCTCCAATGCATTATGCTGAGTGAAAGAAGACAAACTGAAAAGTCTATATACTGTATGATTTCATTTATATGACATTCAAGAAAAGGTAAAATTGTAGGAACAAAAAACACAACAGTGGTTGGGGTTGGGGACAGGAGAGGGTCAACTATAAAGAGAATTTTAGGGATGATGGAACTGTTCTGTATCTTTACCGTGATGTTCATTACACAACGGTATGCATTTGCTGGAACTGAAAGAATTCCTCACCAGAAAGAGGACATTTTTCTGTGTGAAAAAAGTTAACAATTTTTAAAAAATCTTAAAGAATATGTTAATCCAAAGTTAATGAGTAATTCAATTAAAAAATGTTTTCTAAACACCTAACATGTACAATGGGTGACCAACAGGTGAAGAGGAATCAGCAAAGGCAGGTGAAGTTTGGGGCTGGAGATAAGTGATGGAGAGAGACTCTCAAAATGTCTGGCTAGGCAGTCTGAATTGAATCTTTTATGTAATGGAGAGCCATTAATTGAAGATTTCTGAGAAAAGGACAAAAATTATCAAAGTTTGTTTGATGTAAAGATTCATCAGGTAGGACTAGGTAGGGCAGGCTTGGGGTCCAAGAAGACCAGCAAATCATACCCAGGTAGAAGTAACAGTAAACAGCAGGCTAGCAAATAAAACAGAAGAGAAGCCACGGAGTCCAAGAAAATGAAGATAACGGATTTTTTTTTTTGAGACGGAGTCTCACTCTTGTCACCCAGGCTGGAGTGCAGTGGCACGATCTCAGTTCACTGCAACCTCTACCTCCCAGATTCAAGCAATTCTCTGCCTCAGCCTCCCGAGTAGCTGGGATAACAGGTGCTCACCACCATACCCAGCTAATTTTTGTATTTTTAGTAGAGATGGGTTTTCACCATGTTGGCCAGGCTGGTCTTGAACTCCTGACCTCATGATCTACCCACCTCGGCCTCCCAAAGTGCTGGGATTACAGGCATGAGGCACCATGCCCAGCTGGATTCTTTTTCAGTGGTCTAAAATGGTAGAATGCTGGTATTGGCAAGAGACATCAGGGCATGAGAAAGAGGTAACTTGGGAAAGTAGATGGATGAGTTCTATTACAGACAGGCTAAGTTTGAAGGAACAGCGAAGACTGAGTCACAGTGAGGAGGAAGAATCCAAGGCTCAGGCAATGTAATCCTTTTATCTTAAGATAATGAAACTTAGGGTTAGAGTTGTCAAACGATCTGCCCAAAGCTTCACATTGACTCAGAAGTACAAGAATTAGATTTCTTGAATTCCAATTCACCTACCTTAATACTACATCAAGCTGTCTTGTAGACAAATGAAAATAATAAAGTGAGAGATCAGGACTGGAAATGTTCTATTTGGGGCACTCAGAGAGTGGGCAGAGGTTGGAAAGGTATTCTACGAATAAATTACAACAGTCTGGAAGTGCAGCAGTAAAGATGAAATGAAATTAACAAAGGCGGACCAACGATAAATAATAATTCCATGGAAAGTGGGAGAACAAGTACAAAGAGAATACTAACTTTTCTAGCCTGGAAGATTGGGAAGATGGTATTAGTACCATTAAAAGGGAAAAACAGTCAATGGGAAGAGCTGGTTCCATGGACTACGGTAACGCACTTGGTTTTAGACATGGTGACTTTGCTGACATCCAGGAGAAGCAGTTCTCAATAATGGCTGAACCACACTAAAAGAAAAATTCACTCCCATCTCCAAAAGATCCCAATTTAATTGGTCTGAGGTGAGACCCCACATAATTTTTTAAACTCTCTCAGATGATTCTAATGGACAGCCAGGTTGGAGGACCTCTATTCTGGAAAAAGACCTGAGCTGAAACTCAACCGTGCAATCACTATGCCATGCACTTTCCCTGACAGACTGCATTTTCTAGTACTTATTAGACAGTAGGTAGGGGGAGAAATGAAGGGGCAGTGAGATAGTGAAGGAAGGGATAACTACTAGCTTTGGGGGGAAAGGAAAAAAGTCTTCAAAATCCCACACAATGGTTTGTGTGGTGTAAAGCCTAAAATTCAGGCCCAATATTATGTGCTGCCTTGGTATCTGAAATTGGAAAGACCTTCAATGGTCTATCCACTAGTTCCCTTCCCCACTCTGCTCCTGTGGATAAGGTCCCCTAACCAAACCACCATCCTTACTGAGGGGAGCATGTGCAGTTCCTTCTTATGCCCAAGTAGAGGATTTCCATTTCTTGCCAGCCGGTAGAATTACTCATGCAAGCCAATCACATCCTTCCATGAGAACCAGAGGTCACCCCGTCCTCTTGGTACTACAAAGTCTGCCTCCCACAGACCTTGGATGTTCACCCTTTTCCCAAGTACAATCCCTGTGTAGCCTGTGTGGTGTGTGGTGTGTGGTGTCTCCTCTTGCAGGGTATGAGTGTATGTGAACAATAAACTGCTGTTGATCTCATCTGCCCAGTGTTAGGTGTACTGTGCTTGGTCATCCCTATAATTCTGTGTCAGGAATCTCACACAAATGGAGTGAATAGTAAGTAACTAAAGCAAATGGCATCATGAACAAGAGGCCCAACCGTGACCAAGGACACCTGGTTAGTTTCAACTTATTTATCTTAGCTAACTAACTAGTTCCATTATATGGTGAAGGTCACATGGGACAGAACCACCAATTGCTGGTGGGCATGAACTATGGCCTACACAGCTCTTAATTGTCTTTGTTAGATGTTGTCATCTCTTCCCACCCTAAAAGGCACTTGTCCCCAAGATGAGACTCTGTTGTTAACTGTATCCTGGTGTGATGCACCATCAGGTTTGGCCTATGTGTGGCAGGTGTTCTCTGAGGTTCCTGCCTGTAAAGTGGCAACAACACAGTGCCTTAACCAGCCAGCACTTGGGTCCCTCTTATCAAGGGTCAAGCTATAGCTCCTGGGTCACTGTGTCTAGCCTGATGACCATCACTGGTCACTTGGGACAGGCATACACACACTGTTTATGATTGTATACCCCAGGAACAGGCTCAGGGACAGCTGTTAAGTTTTTGGAAAGGGAGAAGACCACCACCCTGGGAGAGACTTAAGCATGGCACCTTGGTTGTATAACAAGAGTCACTGTAGTTCCGGCAAAGGTAGTGGTGGCCTTGCCTGTCTCCTGTGCTGCTGCTTCCCTTGCTGTTGTCGTGTACACTCTCCTGATCCCCAAGTAGATATCAGGGTGCACATCCATGGTGGCTTGTGGTTCAGGTACTGATGAAAAAAAAGGGAGTGAGCATTTGTTACCAGCCCCTCCCAAAACACAGGAGGAGAGAAATCAAATGCTCTTCCCATGTGAAACTCCCAATGTGCCTGGGCTCTGCTCAGTACTGCTGCTTACCAGCATGCCAAGGAGCTAATTTTGTGATCACAGGGCTCAACAAGGTCACAGACAAAATGATCTTGCTGGATGTGGACTCCAACCCAGGAAGACTGACTGACACTCCCTGAAGGAACACAAGGCTGCTATGAGGCAGGCTCACAGGCTCCTAAACCTCTCCCTGTAACTACGCAGATATCTATATAGCATGAGTGATTGGATGGAGACAAACACTGAAAATCATACTCTACATGGCTAAAAATCCAAAATATCCTGAGGAAATATGTAAAGAGAAAAAAGAATAAAAGTAAAAAAGCAAGGCTGTAGCAGAGGATGGTTTCAATCCATGGGTGAAGTACACAGAAAGCAATTAAAACAGTTTGATAAAACTGTCATTTAAAAGGACCATGTAAGCACATTTTAGACAAGATGGATGGATACTTCAGATAATATTACATACAAGGAAACAAAATATTTCAAACAAATAATTCATATGATAATTAAACATAGATAAAATCTTGAGGGATATAACTGTACATAATTCTGTTTAAATTCTTTATCTACATTCATACAGTCCTCCATTTGAATTCTGAATTGTTAAACAAAATTGTTTTGGATCAATTTATGGTAAGGAACAAAGTTTAACTGATAGCTATCCAAGATGGCAGGGAAACAAAGCAAACACATTAACAAAATCATAACAGACAATACTTAGCAGAGAAAAGTTTTCACTTTGAGATAATTAATAAAAGAAAAATCACATATTTATGGTTGCCCAGGCACAGCACTCTTCAATCTACAGAAAACAGAAGAGTCAGCCCAAGTGGCAAGTCAATCTATAATTAGAAAATAGCTCCTCAACTAAATCTGTGGAATTCCTAGCAATAAAAAGATGAGCTTTCCCCTATTTCTATAAATCTGCTGTATTAAAGTAAAAATTTAAAAACCCAATATTTTTCCACAGTGTTTTTTTTTCTTTGTTTAAAGAGAAAACAAATAATGGATTCTGAATCTGACACAAATTCCTTCCATTCAGGTTTTACGAATGAAATGCTAAAACCTACTTCCACATGCTACATCAATTGCCTCTGCAAACCGAGAAGGATATGGCACCCTGATGGCTTCCACAGTCATTTCTGCCTCCTAAAAGCTGTTCAACTCTGGCACCTCCTGCACTTTCCTTAGGGTCTGAGAATTTTTGTTTAATATAAATTGAGAATGGTTTTAAACTCCGATTTTTCAAAGACAAGAAGCAGTTCTTAATCCTCTCCCACTTCCAATTCCTCCCTCCTAGAAGCCTAAGAGGAAGGGAGTACTGAGGTAAACGTAAAACTAGTCTGTTGGGGAAAATACATAAAGCAGGACACAGCACATGGTGACCAAGAGGTATGGGAAAAGTTCTCCTTGCAAAAGCAAACAGAAAGCTCTGGGTGAATGATGAGGCAGGTGGCTGGCAATAGGATCCTCCTGCCAAACAGACAAAAAATGTCCTGGTTCTCCCAATCTGGCTATAGCACACTAAAAGCAGAAACTGCAGGCTATAAGCAGAATACTTAGGAGGCCACTTTAGGCCATCTTAAGCCAATCGACAAAAATCTGTTAACACCATCTACACCATATGCCATTCATTTAATTTGCCTACAAACTGGTACAGACTTGGTCACCTACTTTAAATTTATACTACATTAGCAAACCACGTATTGTTAAAACTACTAACTTCTAATATCTAAATAAAACTAGTTGTTTGCCTAAAAGTGAAGTTTTCAGATTGGCATGGGACACTATTTTAGGAGGATTGGTCTGAGAGATGACAGAATTCATGCCCAGAATGAGCACAAGAATCACAGAGTAAAGTATGTTTGTTTCTTGGAAAATAGTACCAATATCCAGATCAAAAAATAACCATTTTATAATATAAACTTAACTTCTTATCATGTATCACCTCCTGTTTATACAGTCAGCCCTCCACATCCTCAGAATTAACAGATCAAAAATATTTAGTAACAATAAGGCAAGAAAATTTTTAATACAAAAATACAACTTTTAAAAATACAGTACAACAACTATTTACATAGCATTTATACTGTATCAGAGATGATTTAAAGTATATGGGAGGATGTCAGTAGGTTATAGGCAATTACTATGCCGTTTTAAGTAAGGAACTGGAGCATCCTCAAATTCTGGCGTGGGGTGGGTGTCCTGGAACCAATCCCCCACGGACACTGAGGGACTACTGTACTTATGTTACCTGTTCCAATGTACCCTTCCATCATCAGTCCAAGCACTAAGAACCAGCTGCAATGGCATGATTTAAGGTTTTTCTAGATACAGATGACCAGTTTGGAGTACAGCAAATTTCCAAACTGCCACTCTAGAATACATGTGCAGAATGAGACTTGTATCTTCAATCACAGGCACCTTTCCTCAAGATGTTAAATTTGAAAATGACAGTCTTTACTGGTGGCAGTACAAGCCCAGACGAGTAATAAAATGAAATAAATTAAAAGTCAGGAAACTCTCATTAGGTTGAATATGAAATCCAAGTATCACTTCTTAAAGGTTCATCAAAATCCTTAAGGAGTTGGTGCAAAGCTGGGTATCACGTGATGCAGGCGGCCCTCAAAGAGAGGAATATAAAATAATAACACTCAGAGGGCCAAGGGACTGCACCGGATTCCAGTATCTAGGACAGACCAATAATATAAGTACAGTACACAGATACTGGTTGGGCAAGTAGGTGGAATGAATTTATATGTGAAGGGCCCACTGGCTAATTTCACCACTTACGCTGTTTTCTTCCTTCATCTCCAAATGACTTAACGGTTAAAGATTATAAGGAAACAATTTTTGCAAGGGAATCATTCTAGATTCTCAGCTTTCTGTGATATGCTTGCAGTAACTCTTGCCCTGGGCAAATCCTCTCTATGTACAAGAATACCACCAGCTATTCAAACCACAAAAACAACCTCATACGCTATATACTGGGAGAGATCAAGCTTTGTCCACAAAATTGGAATTAGACTAATGTGACTCACTTTAACAACTGAGCTTTAAGCAGCTGGCTCCACTTTCAAATTCACCCTAAATTCTGTCCACAGTGTAATGCCAGAGTTTCTTAACAACCTCTGCTTTCTGTGAACATGAACTCTTTCTAGATTCCATAGCCATCCCTCAGATCCAGGTTTAACCACTAACTTGGTAGATTCCTTAACTTCTGCTCCCAGAGTTACCTACTCCTGAACAAATAACAGTACTGAACTGCTTCTGCTTAAAGCTTCTAAAAGCCACAAACTGAGTCTCTCCTATCACCACCAGTTAGTTCCCAAACCAAAGTCTACAGTTGTCGTTATCATTAACTCCTATATGGGAGTTACAGTGGGTTTCCAAATCTCTTAGTGAAGAAAAAGGAGGTCTGGTGATTTGTCAGCTGCGAGAAGGATATATCACGACAAAGATAAAAGCAAAGATAACACTTACAGAAGACAGCAGTGATATTTTATTTAGACCAAGAACAAAGAGGTATCTGGGAGGCCATAAAAAAGCTTGGAAGTTGCTGCTTAAAGACTTGATCAGAAGAACGACAGCAAAATGAAGAAGTATAACTTGCTCTACTGAAGGCCTCAGAGTTACCAAATTTGATACCAAAAGTAAGGAAGTCTGGACATTAACTTTTTTTTTTTTTTGAGACAGAGTCTTGCTCTGTCACCCAGGCTGGAATGCAATGGCGCGATCTCGGCTCACTGCAACCTCCACCTCCCGGGTTCAAGAGATTCTCCTGCCTTAGCCTCCGAAGTAGCTGGGAATACAGGTGCCTGCCAACGTATCTGGCCAATTTTTGTATTTTTAGTAGAAATGGGTTTCATCATGTTGGCCGGCTGGTCTCAAACTCCTTGGCCATTAATATTTTTGTTGAATGAATTAGGTATCTGTTTTTAGACATTAAGTTAGACAACCTTCAAATGGTTTTCAAACATTTAAAAAAAAAAAAAGAATGAGATACCCTGGATTATATTTCCTCTATTCTAGACTGGATCTTGAAACTTTTACTTTTTCAATCAGGTTATGTCATAATCTTAATGAAATATAATAGATGTTTACAATAGAAAGCACAGCTCTTCACAAACTGCACACAGCTGTGTAACCAGCATCCCCATCCAGAAACAGTACATTAGCACTGCAAATCCATACTCCTTTCAATACTGCTTTTCCTCAAAAGTAACCAATAGCCTGACTTCTCACAGTGTAGATTAGATTAGTTTTACCTGTTCCTGTGCCTTACAAAAGTGGAATTATGTAATCTGTATTCTTGTACTTGGCTATTACTTAGTCAGTACTCTTACATTTGGCTTCTGTGCCAGTTATCAATTTATTGCCTTTTAACTCCAAACTCACCCTTCAGTACCAGTTAATGTAATAATGGACTGGACTCTCCAGAATTTCACCTTTACAGAGCACATGATGCTAAACCTGGTCAGCAGAGGGAGCTGGAGGGACAACGCAGGAAGGGAGCTTGTCTTTTGGGTTCAAAAGTGCTGTGCTTTTGCTGTTCTTGCTCCTGCTCCAAGGTCTAGTGCGAGTATGTGGGGACATATGGTAGTGTTCTGCCTACCATATGCACAAAGCACAAAGCACACGGTCCCTCAGCGACCACACCAGGCCTGGTGACCACCTTTCTGTGCTCCTGTAGACACGGACAGCAGGGACTCCAGGCCTTAAACACACAATAGCCTCCTGATGGCCTCTGCTGGCTTTTATCCCAGAGTTGTTTCCTGCAGCCCTCCTAAAAGGAGGCCTTCTACCACTTCCCTCTGCATGACCACCTACCAGGCCTGGCTCATCTGGACCCTGAAGGGTTATTTAACATGGCCTTCCCAATGCGGACTCTGCAGGCCTCTGCACCTTGTACCCACAGTGGCACCCAACTCCCTTCTGCATGCCTACCCACCAGGTTTGGTTTCTTGCTTGCCCGGCAACTGTGTATTAACTCTGGCCCAGGCAACCAGGGAACTCCTCTGCCACCCAATGGGCTACAACCACACCTTTACCAATTAAATCTGAACCCTAACCCTGGGGAAAAGGCTCTCTTATCCAGTTCAGAGTATAAATAATTACCTTAAATTATTCAACTTTAATAACTAGGAGAGCTTAGATCTGCACCCAGGACAGTATAATAATAAAGACCCTTTTTTTTTTTTGAGACAGAGTCTCGCTCTGTCACCCAGGCTGGAGTGCAGTGGCATGAGCTCGGTTCACTGCAAGCTCCGCCTCCCAGGTTCACGCCATTCTCCTGCCTCAGCCTCCCAAGTCGTTGGGACTACAGGTGCCCGCCACTACGCCTGGCTAATTTTTTGTGTTTTTAGTAGAGACGGGGTTTCACTGTGTTAACCAGGATGGTCTCGATCTCCTGACCTTGCGATCCACCCGCCTCGGCCTCCCAAAGTGCTGGGATTACAGGCGTGAGCCACCGCGCCAGGCCAAGACCCTTCTACTACCACCAATCTAGAAGAGATTAAGGACCTTTCACTAAACTCTTCTAAATTCTATGAAGTTTGAGGCAGTATCATACTTTTCATTACCACTACATTTCATTACCTAGTGCCACTACATTTCATTACCTAGTATATACTGCCTTGCACACAGAAGGTGCTCTATAACTATCTGATGAATGAATGAAGATCTTGACATTGGAACTACCCATTTTATGCAACCTAAAGTCTCATATTCCATGATTTTTAACCTTAATGTATTATGTTACACGACAACCCTGACTGGGAAAACAGTATTGCAGATTACTGTGATTAAACCATTTAAACATCCAGACCAAGTGACAAGGAAGAGCTAAATTCTGGAAGTTTCAAATTAGGAGTAAGTGATACGAATATCTGTGACCCAAGAAAGAGGGTTAAGACCTATGATCTAGTAAGGAAGATAAGACTAACACACAAGTAACTGGAGAACAATGCAAAAAGAAAAAACAAAAACAAACATCAAGACCTAAGCTTTAAAAACCTAAGAGCCATGCGAGTTAAGAGACTATAATATCAATGAAAGTTTGACAATCTATTTCATAAAGTAAGTAAGGACGGGAAGTGAAGACAAAGAAAACATGGGTAGTTCACTCTACGTTTCATCACGGGAGGGGTCTCTGACCATAAGGCAGCTCTAGAGAAATCAACTCAGGTAAGGGCTACTGCAGCCCCCAGATCCAGCAAACTAACTCCAGCTGTGGGCCTTTATAGACCACATGGAAAAGGGCAAGAGTAGATTCCTGATCCTTATAAGCACATGGGTAAAAGCAAGGGCCCACCATGCAATGTTCAGATAAATAGTGGATCTAACTTTCTCCTAAATGCAGGTCGGCAATGCCTTCAAGGCAAGCAAATGTTATTTTAGCTATCACTATACTGGAAAGGGAGAGGGGAAGAGGGAAGGGAAGCGGGGGTGGGGGAGGAAGGAAGAGAGGGACAGGGGGTGGGGCGAGGGAGCAGCAAACAATCTAAAATTTAAATTTTATGTATTTCTTTGTATGTTATTGTACAATAAAAAGTTTACCAAAGGGAAAAAAGTGAACTGTTTTTTCATTCTCAAAGATGATCTGGGAGCTTCAAAATGCCAGCGTGGGTTCTACCTATACTTAGAGATAATGAAATCATCCCCTAGTTTTTTCTTCTCTAAGATAAATATACCAGGTTCCTAGCTTCTCTACTTGGGTATTATTTAGTCATTCATACATTTTCTGCTCTCTCCTGAACCTTCCATGTTCCATATACTCCTTAATTTACAAAGTCAAAGCTGAACTAAGGTACTTTATCAGGTTAAAGTAGTATGAACCCTCACAAATACTCATCAAAATCAAGTCGAACTTTATGATGAAACGCTAACTCCCGTTAACAAGCTGGGACCAAGACAAAAATGTCAGCGATCAGTGTTACTCTGGACAGTCTAAAGAATATGGGGAACGATTATGAGATAATACACACTGGAAAGAAAAACACAAAATTATTATTTATATATGATGTGGCTGTTTTATCTTGTAAGCCCTTAAGAAACGACTTGAAAACCATGAGAACTAAGAAAAAGAGTTTATAATGAGGTAGGAAAACAGGGTCTGGGGGCAGGGAACCTGAGGCAGAGAACCTAAGGACGATTCACACCTAGAGCTAAAGCCAAAGGAAAACCCCAACTTTCCATACAAACAAAAGGATCGGAGGCTACACCCTTTGCAAAGCCCCCTCCTTTCCCGTGTGGCAGAGGGAAAACTGATCAGATATCTGAATAGGAGTGTAACTTTGTAACTTCACTTTAGCCTCTGATTGGTTGCTTTCCCCAACCAATCAGGTATTTGCACAGGAATGGGACCTTTGTAACTTCACTTCACTGAAGTGACTGCAGGCCACTACTTCATTTACATAGGGTGTACATCAAGTAATCAATGGGAAACCTCTGGAGGATATTCAAACCCCAGAAAGTTCTGTAACAGGTCCCTTGAGCCCCTATGCTCAGCCTGCTCCCACCCTGTGGAGTGTACTTTCGTTCTCAAAAAATCTCTGCTTTTGTTGTTTCATTCTTTTCTTGCTTCATTTGTACATTTCGTTCAATTCTTTGTTAAAACACCAAGAACCTGGACACCCTCCACCAGTAACAATAAGATGACCAGTAAAAATATATATTTATACAAACATTAATAACTTTGTGAAAAGAAACCTCAAGCTTTCTTTGTATGCACTTGCTATGGTTCATGTCATGAATACCAAGTGAATACCAACTGGCTGCAACTGCATACTCAAGGGACTGGTGCCAAGGGAGGGCCCGTCCACTCACACAGACCAGACATGAGAAGTCAACCTTCCAGAGGACAGTTCGGTACCACACTGGAACCGACCCCAACAGACAAAAAAAAAAAAAAAAAAAAACCGCCACAGAAGTAGACCTTATATTTATCCTGTCTCCATTAATGCACCTAGAATTGTGCTAATATGTCCAACATAATATTCATCTTGAATTTCTACTACACCAAATCCAATCATTTCTCACATTTCTCCCTTTCATTGTATGCTTTGTCCCTCTGAGGAGCTGGTCACCTCACTCAACAACCAACATGAGAAGCTATCCAGGACAGTCATTAATGAAACTAAAGAATCAACTCTTTTTTTTTTTTTAACTATAAAGTGAAGCCAAAAAAAAAAAAATTCCCTTTCTGAAAACTCTATGCCATAAAATCCCATAATTCTATGACTCATTACCTAAAACTACATACCATGAAAAAAAACTCTGCAAAATGAATTCTTTTGAAGAAACAGTAATATGATCTCTATTTATTGAGTTATCTATTCTCTAGGTGAAAAAGAAAGCTTCTTTTAATATATAAGAAAAATTAATTCATTTTTTTTTCTTCAAGCAAAATTTACTAAAAGGAAAAGCTGCAGAGAAGTCAGGAAAATGATTCAGGAAATGTTTCTGTGAGAAGACACAAACATCTTTACCAAAACATGTTAGGTACTTGAAGAAATTCTCTATACGCGAAGAAAATTAATCCTGTAATAATCATTACCAAAACAATATACAGCACCAATATTCGAATCTGTAAACAGAATAAGTAAAAGTAAGAAACATGTTGTCTCTAAGCCCATCCCCACTATATATGTAAAGAATCAATCCCTGGAGGCCTTTACTGTTAAGTTTTACCACTGGCACAGGCCACCTGAAACTTCAAACACAGTCCTGGCGCGGTGGCTCACGCATGTAATCCCAGTACTTTGGGAGGCCAAGGTGGACAGATCACCTGACGTCAGGAGTTGAAGACCAGTCTGGCCAACATGGTGAAACCCTGTCTCTACCGAAATACAAAAATTAGCCAGGCGTGGTGGCATGCACCTGTAGTCCCAGCTACTCATGAGGCTGAGTGAGGCACAAGAATCACTTGAACCCAGGAGGCAGAGGTTGCAGTGAGCTAAGATCGCACCACTGTATTCCGGCCTAGGCAACAGAGCGAGACTCTGTCTCCCCTCCACAAAAAAGGAAACTTCAAACACAGACTCAAACTCACAAGATGAGTGAGTACATCTCAGTAAGAACCAGACCTGAGGATGCTCCCTCATCTTTTTCTATCTTATCCCTATCAATAACATCAAACTATTCAAACCATCAGATTGTTATTATAATGTCCAGATTCTTGAGGATCTAGTCATGTTCTTATCCACACAGATTAACCTCTTATCAGACCAACACAAAAGAAGCACAATCCAAACATAAAAACAGAGAAAGAGAAAGGTGGTTAACTTTTTTGTGAAAAACATGCCTGCTCAAATTATCTACAACTCCCATCTGAACTAACATTTGGTAGAATAAATACACATGCTAAAGTAAAAACAGAATGAGGGACAGAAAAGGAAGGAAAGAGAATTATTTAAGAATTTGTTAAAATATAAGACACATTACTTCAACTAAAAAAAAGAAAAATCACTAAGCAAAGAGACGGCAGAAATAAATTTAGAACCAGACAGTCTCTACAGTACCTCCTGGCTTGGTTCTACAATCAGAGACTTGTGGCCGCTATTTATCATGATTTGGAGAACGTGAAAAATTGTTTCTTTGGTATTGGATACCAGCTATTCGGCTTTCTGCTCCAAAAATAGCCTGAAAATATATAGCTAAGATTTATCTGGGTGGCTGCTTTGTAACAAGCAGCTTTAACTTCAGTGCAAATAGAGTCCAAGGGTCAGAGTGGTATCCTGTGTGAATCTGTGACCTCAAGCTGTCTACGAGGTTTCTCTTGATTTTTCCATCTACTCTGACCTCAAAGATTCTCCTACAGAATTTGGGGGCTATTTCTGCTCTAAGGTCAAGTAAAGAGATTCAAAAAAAGTTATACATTAAGAAGGACTTTCCAAAGGGAAAACCCTAAATATTTGCTCCTTTAGGTGGACATGTAGTGTGTGTGTGTGTGTGTGTGTGTGTCTACACACACTACGCATATGTGTAAACAAAATAAATATATGTGTAGCAAACATAATAAAGCAAATATATGTGTAGATTACTGGATGTTGAATAAACAGATTATCTTCCAAGGCTAGTGGGACAGTACACTTGAGTTATTTTTCTAGTAATAGAGACACGAGACAATTCATTCTCTTCCTCTCTTGTAGTACAAATCCTATAATCAGCTGTCTGGGTCCACATCTTAGCCCTTGCTAATTGTTAGCCACATGGCCAGAGTAAATCACTTAACCTCCTTGCCTCAGTTTTCTCATCTACAAAACATGACAATCATATGAGGATTAAATAAATTAGTAGATGCAAATTACAAAGTACAGTGTCTGGCACATAGAAAATACTATATAAGGTTAAATACTGATATTTAAACAATAGCCATCCTAGGTTACAGACAAAATACATGATAACAGCAGTGAGAATAAATGACCTATATGGATTTCAGTCTTTACCATGATTCATACTCCTCAACCAAATAAACTTTAGCATTTTATTTTCCCTGGTTGAGGAGCAAGTCCCCCACACCCCCAATGTAGACAAAAACCACAAATGCATAATGCAGAAACACGACTCCAGATCAAAATCTGTTACCATAAAACTGTTTAAAAACAACACATTCAAAAACAAATAGGGGGCACTTAATTTAGCAAAATACAACTTTTAAACATTCTTATCACAATGACACTTCTTTTACAAGGCATAATCACAGAAAAAGGTATAGCGCATAGTGAATAAATGGATTTTTCAGACACCTCAGAATTTCCTCACATTTTAAAAAAAGAGTTTTTTAATAAAAAATTTCCATGTCACTTATTAACAAAATGAAAGTTTGCTCTTCTTAAAATGCAGCAATAGTGAAATAATTATTTAGGCAACAATCACCAGTGAATGTTCAGTTCAAACCAATTAGCTGAGCACAGTGGCAGGCACCTGTAATCCCAGCTACTCGGGAGACTGAGGTAGGAGAATCACTTGAACCCAGGAGGTGGAGGTTGTAGTGAGCTGAGATCACGCCACCGCACTCCACTCCAGCCCGGGCAACAGAGTGATAGTGAGACTCTACCTCAAAAACAAAAAAAAAAAAAAAAGGAAAGAAATTTTCTATAATAAAAAAATTTCTTGCTGGGTACACTGATGCACACCTGTAATCCCAGCTACTTGGAGGCTGAGGTAGGAGGATCACTTGAGCCCAGGAGTTGGATACCAACCTAGACAACATAGCAAGGCCCCCACTAAAAAGAAAAAAAAAATCTACTTTGGTAGGCCACGGTGGGTGGATCACCTGAGGTCAGGAGCTTGAGATCAGCCTGGCTAACATGGTAAAACCCCGTCTCTGCTAAAAATCTAAGAATTAGCTGCGCGTGATGGCATGTGCCTGTGATCCCAGCTACTCGGGAGGCTGAAGCAGGAGAATCGCCTGAACCCGGTGGTGGAGGGTGCAGTGAGCCAAGATCACACCACTGCACTCCAGCCTGGGCAAGAGAGCAAGACTCCATTTCAAAAAGAAAAGAAAGGAAAAGGCCAGGTGCGGTGGCTCATGCCTGTAATCCCAGCACTTTGGGAGGCCGAGGCAGGCAGATCACCAGGTCAGGAGTTCGAGATCAGCCTGACCAACATGAGGGAACACCCCATACCTACTAAAAATACAAAAATTAACCGGGCATGGTGGCTTACGCCTGTAATCCCAGCTACTGAGGAGGCTGAGGCAAGAGAGATGCTTGAACCCGGGAGGTGGAAGGTTGTAGTAAGCCGAGATCACACCACTGTACTACAGCCTGGGCGACAGAGTGAGACTCTGTCTCAAAAAAAAAAAACAAAAACAAAAACTTAAAGGCTAAGAGAAACAAGAGACAGGAACTCATAACCAATCATAAGTTTGCCCACCATCCATGAGGAATGAAAAACTGCAGAAGGCCTATATTTGTAAAACACAAAAACATGAGATACTAGTGGTCTCTAAAGACTGTATGTGAGATGCTTTAAGCATACCTCCTTGTCAGCAGAAATTTTCTGCACATTCCTATGGAGGTGTGCTTTCCACTAAGCAATGGAAATCTATTACCGAAGTATAAACAAGATGTCTTGATACCAAACTGAACTCTTCCAACCTCCTCACCCTTAGGAAAATTATTTAAAGAAAGTGACTACTAAAACATGCTTGTAAATAGGATATACATATCTCTAAGAGTTCAGCAGCTTGCCTCTTACTACTTTTCAAGCTTTTCCAACATTCATATATTTTTATACAATCAAAGAAATAATCTTTAGTACAATAAAAGAAAAAAATGGGTTTTTGTTTTATTTTGCTTTCTGAAGTACATTTACAGCAATCTCTTCTCCATTTCCACTATTCCCAACTTAGGTCAGGCTACTATCACCATATACTTGGTATCAGTGCAGTTAAAACATTAACTGAATACATCACAGATTCATAGGTCAAGTGCATCACCAATTTCCTTTCAAAACTTAAGAAAACATTGGTCTACTGCATGTATAGACAAGGACACTGTTCTAATGTTACAAACTACTATTTTTATAACGGGGTTCAGCAGGCAACACAGGCACCAAAGCTATGCAAAGAGTGTTTACTTTCTGCTCTATAACTGTCCTTTGTATCCCTTCTTGTTATGTAAAGAAAACAGTGAATCCAAAATATTGTACCTTAACAATATTTTCCCAACAGCTGTCTGCCAAATGTATTTTACCAGGCTAAACTCACCTTTCTGTGACTCCCTTCTCTGCTTCACACATCTCTTGATAGGCTCACCCCTGTAATCCTAGCACTTACAGAGGCTGAGGATGGCTTGAGCCTAGAAGATCAAGAACACACTGGGCAAATTAACGACACTCCATCAATACAAAACATAAAAAATTAGCCGGATATGGTGGTGCATGCCTGTGGTCCCAGCTACTTGGAAGGCTGAGGCAGGAGGATTACTTAAGCCTGGGAGGTCAAGGTTGCAATGAGGCATGATTATGCCTGGGCAACACAGTGAGACCCAGTCTCAAAAAAAAAGTAAAAAAAAGAAGAAAAAGACAACAAAAAATACATCTATTGAACATGTTTTGGCCAATAATGGTGGTAAAAGGAGACACTATAAAAACAACAATAAATGATGCCTTACCTTTAGGTAAGAATGAATACAGTTTTAACATACAATTCAAAATAAGCTATAAGATGAAGTGTATTTGGTTGTAGTGAAAGCTAATCTGGGAAATTTATTTCTCTACTGATCTTATCCCCCCAGGAACAGGGCAGACTGTTCCTAAGGTAAGACAGAAGAGACAACATTATTGCTAGCAAAGTTGAAATTAATTAGCTCTGCCCCCTTTCTGCTGTTAATATGCCAAGCAAAGGTGGTTACTTCCTTGATTAATACAGAAGTAGTAGTTATATTTATCCACACTGATAGATGGCTTTCCAGTATTAAAGTCCTTCTACTCAAAGAACTTATCTTCTAAGAACTTAAAATTGGATTTGTCTAATATTCACTGTTAATAATAATTAAGGTAGAATGCAGCAGCTAACATTTACTGCATTTTGTCTTAATCATCATAATCATCCCATGAGATAGGTACAGTACTATTATTGTTCCCATTGTATAGACGAGAACATTGAAGCACAAGAAGGTCAAGTAACTTGCCAAAGATAACAGATCTAATAAATAGCTAAGCCAGGATTCAAATCCAGGCAGTCTGGTTGCAGTCTATATTCTTAGCTACACATGATATGCCTGCCACAATGAAATAATATCACCATTATCAGCTGACCATGGTGGCTCAGGCCTGTAATCCCAGCGCTTTGGGAGGCCAAGGCGGGCGGTTCACGAGGTCAAGAGATGGAGACCATTCTGGCCAACATGGTGAAACCCCGTCTCTACTAAAAACACAAAAATTAGCTGGGCGTGGTGGCACGTGCCTGTAGTCCCAGCTACTCAGGAGGCTGAGGCAGGAGAATCACTTGAACCCGGGAGGCGGAGGTTGCAGTAAGCCGAGATCATGCCACTGCACTCCACCCTGGCGACAGAGTGAGACACTCTCTCAAAAAAAAAAAAAAAAAAAAAAAATCACCATTATCACCACTTGAAATCTTTAAGGGGTAAACTGAAAAAGTAAATCTATTAGTACCTTCTTCTAAAATCCATCAGTCTCATTAAATCCTGTGAAGAAATATTTAATGAGCATCTGCCGTGTAGCCAGCATTGTGCTAGTAGTAAAGGGAATACTGGGGAAGATGACGACAGCTATTCCCTCAAAACCTTACTGTCGAGGTAGGGACACAAACATACATGGATAACTAGGAGAGAAAATGTATGTCTTCTCTGTATAAAAGCAACTTCCTCATAAATTCATCCATGGCCAGCCCTCACTTCTTACTCCAGTGCATTTTTTAAGGTACATCACAGTTGACTGTAGAAACACAGAGACAATCTTCCCAAAACCTGTTGGTGGGCGGGGTAGTGTGGGTTTCTAGGGAATAAAAATCATTAAATAATCTCAATTCAATTCAATTATTTAAAAAAAAAACCTTACACCTAAAATGTAGTTAAAGAATCTACATATCCAAATACTAATAAAACCCTGTACCTGCTTTCAAGAAATCAGTCTCATGAAAAAGACAAACTTGCTACCAAATGTGATTTGATGCAAGAGCTGATATAACTAAGGAAGAGTTCCAGACACGGTGAGTAGAATTTAAGGAGTAAGGCAGCTCCAAGGGGAAATCCTTGATAAGATGAATTTTTGGGGTATTGTAAAAGGAAACAATATGGAAATGTGAAACTTTATAATAATTGAAAATAGTAAATCCTGTAACAGGTGCTGAATATTCTGTATGCACAAATATGACTCCCTGCCAAACCCCAATACCAATGTAACAGTAGTAGTCTCAACATCAATATTTAATATCCATCTCAGTCTCTATTGTTCTACAATAATGTCCACCAGTAGATCAAAAATTATAAGGCATATGAAAAAGCAAAAGGGGGGAAGAACCCATATCGAAAGACAAAGCAAACAAGAGAGCCAGACTAAGAAAGAGGACCAAGATGTTGTAACTGTTGGAGAGGAAGTTTAAAATAACAACAATTGATATGCTAAAAAATTTAGTAGACAATATGTATGAACAGATGGAAAACTTCAACAGAAAGATGAAATATGTGAGAAAGAATCAAATGGAAATGGTATAATTTTTTTTAAGTCATCAGAGATTTAAAATTTCTTTTGATGGCCTCATAAGAACACTCTACACAGTCAAGGAAGCAATCGATGAAGATAGGTCACTAGAAATCACCCAAAGTGCAACAAAAAAGAGGAAAAAGAAGCGGTGGAAAACACAGAAAGAAGGCTGGAGAGCTCTGGGATATGATCAATGGCATCATATACATGTAACTGGAGTCCTAGATGGCAGAAGGGGATAGAGAGGGGAATGAGGCAGAAACAGTATTTGGCAGGGGGTGAAAAAAGGCTAAGAATTCTCCAAAAATAAAGTCATCAAACCACAGCTCCAAGAAGCTCAGAGAATCCTACAGAATAAATATAAACAAGTAAGCACACAAATAAATATAATAAATACAATAAAGAACATACATCTAGACACTTTACAGTTGAACAGCTAAAAATCAAAGTTAAACAGAAAATCTTAAAAGCAGCCAGAGGGGGGAAAAAGATATTACCTCGGAAGAAAAAAATTAAAATAAAAAATTCACCAGACTACTCATCAAAATTCTTGCAATCCAGAGGACAATAGAGTAATATCTTTAAAGTAATGAACGAAAAAAAAAAAAAAACACACCTCACAACCCAGAAATATCTCCCCAAAATGAAAGCAAAACAATGAGTTTTCAGACAATTAAAAGCTAAGATAATTCAATGTCAGCATACCTGCACTAAAAGAAATGGTAAAGGAAGTTCTTTAAGTAGAAGGCATACGACACTGAACAAAAATGAGGACCTACATAAGAAGTGGATACCTCCAGAAATGGCAAAAACAGAAGTCAATGCAAGATCTTTTTTTCACATTTTTAATCATTCTAAAAGATAACTGCCTAAAGCAAAAACAGTAGCAGTGTATTGTGGAGATTATAAAAAATATAAAAGTAAAATGTATAACAATATCATATAGGATACAGGGGAAAAACTGGACATATACTGTATTGCTAGGATCTCATACTATATGAGAAGTAGTATAATATGGGAAGGTAGGTTGTGATGTATCTTGTAAATCCAAGAACAATCACTAAATTTTTATAAAAAGGTATAACTAATACATCAATGATAGAGGTTAAATTGAATTTAAAAAAAACCCTCAACCTAAAAGCAGGAATAAAGGGGAAAGGGGGAACAGGTCAGAGACAAATAGGTATCAATTGGCAAGATAACAGACTTAAATTAAACCATATTAATAATTATGTTAAATGTAAACAGTCTATACATACAGGTTAAAAGGCTGGGATTATCACAATACCCAGTTATATGCTTCTATGAGAAATCCATCTTAAAGACATAGATAGATTACAAGTAAAATGATGGAAAAAGATACACTATGCACATACCAATCAAAAGAAAGCTAGAGAGGTTATATAAATATCACACAAAATAGATTTGAAATAAACAGTGAAAGCAATAGAGACATACCATAATGATAAGTGAGCTAATTTATCAAGAAGATATAACAATCCTTAATACGGATGCATCTGACATTAGAGCTTAACAGCACACAATGCAAGAACTGAGAGAACTGTAAGAAGAAATATACGTATCCATAATTAACAGTGGACTCAACACTCTACTTCTGGTAATCCATAATGTGCAGAAAAAAATTTCTATCTGGAAGATAAGAATAACACTACAACCAACTTTACCTAATTAATATTTACAGAACACCCCACCCTACAAGACCAGAATATACATTCTTTTCAAGCGAATATGGAATGCTCACCAATATAGCCTATATTCTTAGCCATAAAACAAACCTCAACAAATTTGGAAGAATTAAAATTCTATTATCCAACTACAAAAGAATTAAATTTGAAATTAACAGAAAGGTATCAGGAAAATCCATAAATAAAATAAAACACTCTTCTAAACAATACATGGATCAAAAAGGAAGTTAACAAGGGAAACTAGAAAATACTTTGAATTGAATCAAAATCAAAGCAACATATGAAAATTTATAGAATGCAACTTAAAACAGCGCTTAAAGTTTATAGCATTAAAGCTTATATTAGGGAAGAAGAAAGACCTCAAATCAATTAAACTTCCACCTAAGAAACTAAAAATGGAGACCAAATTAAACCCAAAGGAAGCAGAAGAAATCATAATAACAAAAATCAATGAAATTAAGAACAGAAATATAGTAGAGAAAAGGAAAGAAACCAAAGCAAGTTTTTAATAAACCTCTAAGCAGAATGGTCAAGTAAAAAAAGGGAAAAGACACAATTTACCAGTATTAGGACTCAAAGAGGAGACATCACAAGGTATACATTAAAGGATAATAATGGAATATTATTAGCAACTTCCTGTATATAAATTTGAACTTAGATAAGTTGAATAATTCCACAGAAGTACAAGCTACCAAAGCTCACTCAAGAAGATATAGAGTAGCTGGGCGCAGTGGCTCACACCTGTAATCCCAGCACTTTGGGAGGCAGAGGCGGGTGGATCACCTGAGGTTGGGAATTCAAGACCAGCCTCACCAACACACAGAATCCCTGTCTTTACTAAAAATACAAAATTAGCCAGGCATGGGGGGCATTCCTGTAATCCCAGCTACTCAGGAGGCTGAGGCAGGAGAATCGCTTGAACCCGGGGGGCAGAGGTTGTGGTGAGCCAAGATCACACCATTGTACTCCAGCCTGGGAAACAAGAAACTCTGTCTCAAAAAAACAAAACAAAACAAAACAAAACAGAGAACTTGAACAGTCCTTTATCTATGAAAGATGGTAAATTTACAGTTAAATGCCTTCCAACAAAAACTCCAGACGCAGATGACTTCACTGGTGAATCTTACCATATTTAAGGAAGAAATAATACCAATTTTACATAAACTCTTCCAGAAAATAGAAAAGGAGGGGACACTTCCCACCTCATTTTATGAGGCCAGCATTACCTTGACATCAAACACAGCAAATACAAGAGACCATCAACCAAAGACAAAGATCAAAACAAGTGACATTAAACTCCTTAACAAAATACTAGCAAATTGAATCCTGCAATATATAAAAAAGATAGTGAGAGACAGGACTAGCTGGATTTCCTAGGCTGACTAAGAATTCCTAAGCCTAGCTGGGGAAGGTGACTGGTACCCACCTTTAAACATGGGGCCTGTAACTCAGCTCACACTCGACCAATCAGGTAGTAAAGAGGGCTCACTAAAATACAAATTAGGCTAAAAGGAAGTAAAGAAATAGTCAAATCATATACCGCCTGAGAGCACAGGAAGAGGGACAATGATCAGGATACAAACCCAGGCATTTGAGCAGGTAGTGGCAACCCTCTTTGGGTCCCCTCCCATCGTATGGGAGCTGTGTTCACTCTTATTAAATCTTGCAACTGCACACTCTTCTGGTCCATGTTTGTTCTGGCTCGAGCTGAGCTTTTGCTCCCCATCAACCACTGCTGAATGCCATTGCAAGACCCACCGTTGACTTCCACCCCTCCGGATGCAGCAGGGTATCTGCTGTGCTTCTGATCCAGCGAGGCGCCCACTGCCGCTCCCAATTGGGCTAGAGGCTCGCCACTGTTCCTGCACTGCTAAGTGCCTGGGTTCGTCCTAATCGAGCTGAACACTAGTTGCTGGGTTCCACGGTTCTCTTCCGTGACCCACAGCTTCTAATAGAGCTATAGCACTCACCGCATGGCTCAAGGTTCCATTCCTTAGAATCTGTGAGGCCAAGAACCCCAGGTCAGAGAACAAAAGGCTTGCTGCCATCTTGGGAGTGGCCCACCACCATATTGGGACCTCTAAGAACAAAGATCCGCTGGTAACAATAATACATTAAGGTCAAGTGAGATTTATCCTAAGAATGCAAGAGTGAGTCAATCCTCAAAATATCAATAAATATAATTCACTGTATGAACAGACCAAAGGAAAAAAACCCCATGGTCATCGCCATACACAAAAAGCATGTAACAAAATTCAAAATCCATTTATGATACAAAATCTCAACAAATTAGGAACAAAAGGTAACTTCCTCAACTTGATAAAAGGCATTGACAAAAAACGTATACTTAATGTGACTGAATAATTTTCCCTTAAATTCAGGAACAAGGCAAAGACATTTAATCTCATCACACTGATTCAGTATCATGTGACGAGGAGGGATCCTAGCCAGTGCAATAAGGCAAGACAAAGAAACAGAAGGCATAAAGAGTAAACAGGAAGAAATAAAATGGCTCTTTACACTTGACATAACTATCATAACACAGAAATCCCAAAGAATCTATAAAAAGAGCTTCTAGAACTATAATTTAATAAGGTCATAGGCTGTAAGATTGACATATAAAAATCAATTACATTTCAACATACTAGCAAGAAACAACTGCAAATTAACATTTTTTAGTACCATTTAAAATAGTATTCAAAAAACATACTTAGAAAAATACTTAGAGATAACTCTAATTAAGCATAGCCTTGTAATTGTTATAAACTAACTTTAAATTGGCCAATCTCTTCTGTTACAGAAATACTATGGGATAGTCTAAGTAGCCGAAACCTTCCAAATGAGCTGATTTATTTTCTTCTTATCTTTGGAGGTGAGAAGAAAATAAGTCAGCTTATTCAGGATTTTGGAATAATAAGCAAGCCTTTCAGATGAGTAGAGGGTCTCTTCTCTCATGCTTTTCACTGACAAAGGTTCATCCCAAGAGTTTACACTGTAAGGTTAGTATCTTGGAACTAGGAAACAAAAAAAATGAATGCAGCCTCAGAAAATTAAAAGCTTGCAAAACTAAAGTTCCCTCTGGCAAGTGGGGAACTGCTCAGCCTGAAAACTGATAAGCTTTAATATTCACTCCCCAAAGCATGTCATAATGACATTAATGCTGTACAAAGGACAGCCTCCTGTTAATAATGCGGTGCCACATCTAACTGACCAGAGGTGGACTCCCTAACCCAAGAGCAGTCAATGCCTGAATGGGCCAGCAACTGATGACATTTCTGTGGTGAAAAACAAACAAACAAAAAAATCCTGCTGGGCAAAATAGATTCTCTCAAATTTGAAATGGAATGTACCAAAAGAATAAAGCATTAGGCAACAGGAGTAAACGCTGAGAAGGCATGAAATTCAGAGAGCCTGGAGGGGCCACGAGGGAGGGACCTTGGGCATGGAAAAAGTAAGAGGGAGCACAGTGTGTAAGCAAGCAGAAGCTATAAAGTAGAGGCAGGTAGCAGCAGGTAGGATGAGGAAGCCGGTAGGTGGGAAAAGAAGGGTGAGGTTGACCCACAGGGAGTGAGGTAAATGGCAAAATCCTATAGAGACTATCCAAGAAAACCTGCTTACGAAAGCCCCTGGAGTTGTCCTGGATCCAGCAGGATAAATGTGTTAGTCATCATCTACTGCCGCAATAACGCTGAACAACAGACCACAAAATCTCAGTGTCATACAACAATAAGAATTTTATTTTCACTCAGGCATCTGAGTTGCGCTGGCACTGCTTTAAGCACAGGTCGTCTCGGGTGGCTCTGCGGTATGGTCTCACAATGAGAAACAAGCTGAAGAGGCTGCAGCGATTCAGGGTTTTTCTTCTCACAGTCATGGCAGAGCCACTAGAGAGTTAAGCCCACCAGCCCAAGCATCCTACTAACCTCTGCTTTTATCTTCTCCACTAACATCCCAATGGGACAAAGTAAGTCATATGCCCAAGCCCAAAATGAAGAGGCAGGGACAAAAACCCATCTCCCATGAGGTTATGGCAAGGTAAAGATGTAGAAAACTACTACAGGAGAGTGAAGAATTGCGATCAATGATTCAGTCTCTCACACCACTTCTCTAAGCTAGTTAGGCCTAAATCTCTGTACCCTGCAAACTGAAAGAGTCTAACTAAACACGGGGATCAAGAAAATTTTCTAGGACCAAACACATGCTACCCTAGCTCCCACTCTCTAATGCAATGTCATCTAAGGACCCTGATCTCCCCTTTCTCCCCTTACAGGATATGGTCTAAAATTATTTTGTTGAAATATTTCTAATCAAAAGGTGATGGGGGGACTCTTAAGAAAGCCAGGAGATTGAGAGGCCAAGGTGGGCGGATCACTTGAGGCCGAGAGTTCAAGACCAGCCTGACCAACATGGAGAAACTCCGTCTCTACTAAAAACTAAAAAAATTAGCCAGGCATGGTAACGCATGCCTGTAATCCCAGCTACTTAGGAGGCTGAGGCAGAAGAACTGCTTGAACCCGGGAGGCAGAGGTTGTGGTAAGCCAAGATTGTGCCATTGCACTCCAGCCTGGGCAACAAGAATGAAACTCCATCTCAAAAAAAAAAAAAAAAAAAAGTCAAGAGACATGTCTAGAAAATACGGCAGCAACCATTCAAGGATTTTCACAGATGGAAGGTGCCGATAAAACATACAGACTACCCTACAAGGTATAAAGAATTTCAAATCAGACTCCTGTGAATCCAAGGGTCACAGGTTCCCAATATCCAAAGCTTTTGAATACTATCAGTACTTTGTATGGTTAAAAAAAAAAATTTTTTTCTAAGTGGTATTCTCTACCTAATTTCTTTTTTTTTAAAAAAAGCAGATGAACCACACACACAAGAAAAGTGGGTAAAGTCAAATCTAAGTACAGAATAGAATGAAATGATAGAAAACAAAATAGACTTGGAAAGTTAACACATTTAATTTGCTAGAGTAATAGGTAATATTTACTGTCTTAGAGAGTCTTTTGAGAACAATAGTTTTCCTCAAAAATAAGTAAAATCTGGATACACTTTTGAACTATGATCCATTTCAAACAATGAATTTACTCCTTTTTAAAAGAATTAACAATGACACAATAGTAGTACTTCATTCAAAGACAACGAGTACACATATTCACACAAATAGAAACTGGAGCTACAATGCACACTACATTTGCTGCTGTTCAAAGATTTAAAAATGCCTGCTTCTGACCTAGACTATCCTGGCAAAATCTAATCAGTGGTCAACAAATCCATGACTAAGGGAAGGAACAAAAAGGCAATGGACAGCACTGGCATTAGCAGGGATGCAACATGAATGCTGTGAATTCCCAAGATTCTCTGTTTTACAATAGGCTGGGTCTAATACCAGTGGGTGTGAGTTTACATACCTTAGTAAACTCTGTGACACACACCATTATGATAAATACTATTACACTGAATATCAAAGATTTCCAGTTCTCAGGTACCTAAAACATGCCTCATCTGCTACCACAGAATTCCTATTCATGTAAAAACAAAAGCAGTCCCTCCAAAATTCAATTTAGGAAACAATTTAAGAAGTGACTATGTAAAAGCACTTCCTTAAAAGACTTCCTTAAACAAGAAAGAAAAACACCTATCCCTCCACCCTCTTTGTGGCAATCACAACAGAAAAATCAAAATACAATCCTTCTACAGAAAACAATTTCTTGCCTCCAAGGAGAAGATTCAGGCATTTTAAAACAGTTCTTTGGTATCCAAATGTTTTGATAAGGAGAATGCCAAGGCTGTTTAACTCAGCTCAATCAAAAAGGGAGGAGGGGGTGGTTTAAATAGTAAAAGAGGGATATGGTTTGTTCAGCACTAGAATAAACTTAGAGTTATAAAAGTTATGAAATTATCTCCCTTGTGATGCTCACTGGCCTTTACAGTTTGGTTTCTTTACTTCTTAGTCTGTATTTTCAGCATTAATTTATGAGAACACACAAGGAATTAAGCTGTACTACCCAAAGGGTTTGTGTATGCACAGACCCAAGCCACTAAGAACTCAGAGATGGCACTTTAAAAGGAAGCCCAGCACCCACAGGGGTCCCACATGACTTCGGCCTACAACACTGCTACCTGCTGATATTGCAGCTCTTCTAGCCTGTTTTTCTCTGGTGACAACCCCCGAAAAGCCCAACTCTTATTATAATAAGTTTTGAAACATGGGTGTTATGAGCTGCAGTGTCTGACTCCCAAATTCATATGCTGAAGCCTTAACTTCTCTTTTCTCAGCATGTGACCATATTTGGAGATAGGGTCTTTAAAGACTTAAGTTAAAAGGAGGCCATTAGGGTGAGTTCTAATCCAGTATGACTGGTGTCCTTACAAAAAGATGAGATGTGGACACAGACAAGTACAGAGAAAAAGGCCATGTGAGGATATGGCAAGAGGCAGCTATCTATAAGCCAAGAGAAGAAAGAAGAGACCAAACCTGCTGACATCTTGATCTTGGACTTCCAGGCACCAGAATTGTGAGAAAGTAATTTCTATTGTTTAAGCCACCCAGTCCACGGTATTTTGCTATGGCCCTAGCGAACTAATGCAACGGAGAACAAATTTTGCTTAAAAAAAAAAAAAAAAATCCCATGATCAAGAAGAGAAGCTACTTCTAAATCTACCCTTATGGGATTTTTGATGGCTTAATGTAACACCTCAATTCATCTCAATTATTGAAAAAAACACCACATTCATAATAAGCATTCCTATAGTTTTTATCTAACCTCATAAAGGTCTTCCACAATATCAATAGTAAAGCACTGTTGGAACCTTTTTCCCTAGCTGAAGCAATCACCAAAATTCACTTCCACTCTTTGCCTTCTCCACTATGGTATTTTCAGGACCATATGCTAAAGTGGTCACATCCCATGGCTCCAGCCTAAGATGGAAGTCAAACTTATTTGCCAATGTTTTCCTCAAAATTTCTTCTCAAAGTGATGTTTTTGGCATTCTTACACCAATCTAAAATCAAAGTACTGATACTGCAGGTCTCTGAAGACACTGCTCTGCTTCACACCTCCACATCTGTGCATGAGCCCTTTGACCATTTGGAAAACTCTCTTAGTAATCCCTTAAGAATCAGAAGAAACTCACCACCTCTATAAAGTCTTCTGAAAACCATTTTCACCACCTAAAAGATGACCTACCACCCATTGTGATTACTTGTGCCAGAAACAGTAAGTTCCTCTTCAAAGTTTCCTTGGTCTGTCTTGCTCTGTACACAGCCCTTCCTGCTTAATCTGTAAGGAACACTTGTTTCTCTGCTTAATCTATAACTAGCAAACCTCTCACTCTATAAACAACCCTTCCTGCCTAGTCGGTAACGGACAGCCTCTCCCTTCCCGCCTAATTGGCCTTATTCAATTTCAAACACTAGCCAACTGGGTCAGCTTAGACTGTGCGGTAGACTCCAGCCAATGGGGGAAAGGACACAGAAACAGGAACTGTTAGGGATAAAAACCCCCGCCCTACCCCGCTGGGTGTGCCCTTGCGATCTGAGGGGTGCAGGCAGCACTCTTCCATACAAGTAAATGTGCCTTGCTGAAAAATTTTCTAAGTGCTGGTGTGTGTGTCTGTGCATGGCACTGATGAGTACATGTCTCTAACAATTTGGGGGATCGTCCGGGATCCCATTCTCCGGGGGAGGGGTCTCTGTCCCGCTGCCTTGTTGCAGCGGCCTCAGGGGTGAGGGATTGAGACCCACCTGGTGTGATGAATAAACCCAGACTCTCAGCAACGCAGGAGGAAAGGGCCTACAGATACTGCAGCGACCTGGTAACTCTGTAAACATACCAAGGTAAGAAAACCCATGGGGGCAGTGAAGTACTTCCTGGGTGGTCAGGACACCCTGGAAGTTGAAAGTGTGTGAATGAGACGCACAATTAAGTGTGAAGCAAGTGTAGAGTCCGGATTTGCAGTTTTGTGGTCACCTCATACAGCTTAAGGTGGCTTTCCTGTTGGGGGTTTATACCAACCCACCAATGCTAAGAGGTACCTAAATTGCCACGAGGGAAGTGACCAACGAGGGACGAAAAGAAAGCAATGGAGTGCAGGAAACCTCCAGTGTGGGAGGTAGAGGCTCCAAAGAAATGGTGCAAGAAATCGCTAGTAAGAGAGGTTTAGCCCCACACATGCAGGAAACTCAAGGAAATGCCTAAAACTTCCAGGATGGGAAATAACCCCAAGCAGGACAGGGAATATAAAGGACAAGACAGACAGTAAAATTCCCTCTAATAGCCCTCTAGGTCTCATGTTAAAATACTGTAAGGATAATGAAAAGACCAAACATAAGAAAAAGCAACAAATGATAAAATATTGTTGTTTTATTTGGACAAAAGAACCCATCCTCGAACGCTTTTTTTTTTTTTTGGGCCAAAGTTTGGGTCAAATGAGGATTGGATTTGTCAACTTTTAATAGAATATGTTAATGACAAAAGTCCTGTCTCCCAGGAGGAAACAGACTATGCCCTGTGCTGGCTGGCAAGGGCCTGTCCTCCTCTACCCCCTAAAAGCTACAGGAAATAAGCCAAAAGCTACCTCCCCTGAAAACAGAATCCCTACCCCCAAGCAGTCTAATACCACATGGAACTCTTAGACAACCTTCCCCCACCGACCACTCTGCCCCAAGCTGAACACTCAGTCCCTCCCCCATATAACCCTGCCCCGCGGGCCCCGTCACCCCACATTCCCACTGGGCAGTTGCCCAAACATACCCCTCCCTCGGGGAAGCTCCAACGAGAAATAGAACAATGCCAGAACAATGGCACAGGGACACTCACAACTTCCCTTTCCCCTCCTCCTCAAAGGAGTCTACCCCAACCCATTTTCCCTTAAGAGAAGTACCACGTGGAAGAAGGGGAATTGGCTTTGTAAATGCCCCCCTTAACTAGTTCAGAGGTCAAAAACTTGAAGAGGGAACTTAAACCACTATTAGATGATCCTTTTGGGGTCGCGGATCAAACTGACCAATTTTTAGGACCACAGGTATACACATGGGCTGACCTAATGTCCATCTTAAGTATTCTCTTTTCTGGGAAGGAAAGAACCATGATCCGCAGGGCTGCTATGATAGTCTGGGAGCACGAACATCCGGTCAAAATATCCCTGCAGCAGAACAAAAATTTCTGGCCCAAGACCCACAATGGGATAATAACAATGCAGCCCACTGAGAAAACATAAAAGACCTTAAGGAAACGATAGTTAAAGGGATGCAGGAATCAGTGCCTCAAACCCAAAGTATTTCCCGAGCATTTAATATACAGCAGGCAAAAGACGAAGGGCCCATGGAGTTTTTAAACAGACTCAAGGTAGATGAGAAAATATGCAGGCTTAGACACAGAGGATCCCCTTGGGCAGGGGATGTTAAAGCTCCATTTTGTTACTAATAGTTGGCCAGATATCATAAAGAAATTACAAAAAATAGAGAACTGGAAATGGAAAGATCGGCCTATAGAGGAACTTTTGAGGGATGCCCAAAAAGTGTATGTAAAGAAGAGATAAAGAAAAGCAAAAACAAAAGGCAAAAAATCATGCTGTCTGCTTTACAACAATGTACCAAAGGGTCCAAAACCTGTAAAGAACTTAAGCCCCGACTCACTAGGCCATATAAAGGGTATGAAAAAGCAAAGCGAGGAAACTTAAAAATAGGGAGACAAAAAGGGCAAAACAAATGTTTCAAATGTGGAAGAGGTCACTTCAAAAGAGATGTCCCGAATGGGAAAAGGAAAAAGAAAGAAGTCATCCCACTTATGGCCTTCGAGGAAAAATAGGGAGGTCAGGGGCTCTGTTTCTTTTCTCTCAAGTTCCACCAAGAGCCCCTGATAAATTTAGAGGTGAGACCTAAACCTGAACTGCTCCCCGGAAAGACATCAGCTTATCCCTTATGAAATGCTTTATGGGGCCGGGCGCGGTGGCTCAAGCCTGTAATCCCAGCACTTTGGGAGGCCGAGACGGGTGGATCACGAGGTCAGGAGATCGAGACCATCCTGGCTAATACGGTGAAACCCTGTCTCTACTTAAAAATACAAAAAACTAGCCGGGCGACGAGGCGGGCGCCTGTAGTCCCAGCTACTCGGGAGGCTGAGGCAGGAGAATGGCGTAAACCCGGGAGGCGGAGCTTGCAGTGAGCTGAGATCCGGCCACTGCACTCCAGCCTGGGTGGCAGAGCAAGACTCCGTCTCAAAAAAAAAAAAAAAAAAAAAGAAATGCTTTATGGGTTGCCTTACTTAAATTCCACTAATGACTTCCCGACATTTGAGACAAAGGATCAGTTTCTTAAAAACTATGTATTTGGTCTGTCTTTCACCCTTTCCTTTCTCAGGACTCAAGGCCTCCTAGCACAAACTCCATCCCTCGAATTCGCAGTTCACCAACACCAACCTGGAGATCACATCCTTATCAGAAGTTGGAAAGAGGGAAAGCTCGAACCCACCTGGGAAGGACCTTATTTAGTGCTCCTAAGGACTGAAACAGCAGTCTGAACTGCTGAGAAGTGGTGGACCCACGGAACCCAAGTCAAAAGGCGTCGCCCTCTCCAAAGTCATGGACCGTCATCCCAGGACCAACCCCCACAAGAGTAACGTTAAAGAAAAAAGCCTAATCTATCTATCCTTTTTTTTCTCTTCCCTTTCCCTTAGCTGGCCTACATCTCATTATTCATGTAACCACATCAGAGTCACCGCAAATCACTACTTTTGATGCTTGTCTTGTTATACCTTGTGGAGACTTGCAAAGGCAGCTCTCTACTTTGCCCTTCTTTGGAAATTCTCAGACTGGGCAGATTCTATTAACTGGGCAGTTCCTTTAGACTTGGAATATTATTTAAAAAATTCTGTTAACTGGGAATCTCGTCCTCCGAAAACAGAACTTCTCTGCCGTAGCTGGTCCAATGTTCTATGGACTACCAAAAATCAGGGTTGGACCTCCCCAACAAGTCTCTGTGTATCCCTAAAACTATACACTCATTTAACTAAAGGAAGCCCCCCTGCCAAATGCCAGCAAAACCAATGTAATCCAGTACAAATTTCCATTACTATCTCAATTTCCCAAAATTCCTCCCCTTCATTAAGTCGTTTCTATGGTATGGGAACAGAGGTCGCAGGGGCAGACTCTATAGGATTTCTCAAAATGAGTTTCATCGCCTCATCATCCCTTCCTCCCTCTCCTTCTAAACCTTCTAACCAAACTACTATTCTCTCCCTACAATGCAATGGCTCCCAAAGTAGCCACTGTAGAAGTTAAAGATTTAAAACCAACCCTAGCTATTGAAACAAGGTACCAAGATGCAAATGCCTGGCTGGAATGGATTAAATATTCTGTCCGCACACTAAACAAAAGCGACTGTTAACGCTTGTGCAACAGGCAGGCCAGACACCCAAATCGTCCCCTCTCCACTTGGATGGTCCTCTGACCAACAGGGTATGAGCTGTATGGTAGCGCTCTTCCAAAACCGCACAGCTTGGGGCAATAAAGCATGCCGAACTTTCTTGCTGTTATTCCCGGAAGTTAAAAGCCCTGCAGGTAAGCCCCCAAGAGCCATCTGTCCTCCATGTACCAATGTCAGTTTCACCTCGTGTCTCTCACAGGAAGGGGAAAACTTGGCATTCCTTGGAAATCTAGCGGGATGCAGTAAGCCTAAGCCTTTTTGGGAGCTAACCAATCAGTCTGCCCTTGTTCATCCCCAAGTAGATGTATGGTGGTATTGTGGTGGACCACTACTGGGGACGCTGCCAAGTAACTGGAGCGGAACTTGCGCCCTAATTCAGTTGGCCATTCAGTTGGTTGGCATTTCATCAACCAAGCAAAAAGGACAATCACAAAAAAAGGAATACCCCCAACGGGGTCCTTAAACCCTCACATTTATATAGATGCCACTGGAGTTCCACGAGGAGTGTTAAATGAATTTAAAGCCTGAAATCAAATAGTTGCAGGATTTCAATCTATATTGTTCTTGTGGGTAACTATAAACAAAAATGTAGACTGGATAAATTACATTTACTATAATCAACAGTGGTTTGTCAATTTTACTAGGGATGCCATTAAAGGAATAGCTGAACAATTAGGCCCTACCAGCCAAATGGTTTGGGAAAATAGGATAGCCCTGGATATGATATTACCTGAGAAAGGTGGGGGTCTGTGTCACGATTGGGGTCCAATGCTGTACTTTTATCCCGAACAACACAGCCCCCGATGGAACAATTACAAAAGCCTTACAGGGCCTTACCACCCTAGCAAACAAATTAGCCGAAAATTCTCAAATAGATGACCCCTTCTCTGGTCTCATGGAAAAATGGTTTGGAAAATGAAGGGACTCAACCTCAATCTTTACCCCCCTTGCAATTGTTATAGGTATACTCATTCTTGTAGGTTGCTGCACCATACCTTGTATTCGTGGATTAGGGCAAAGGCTTATAAAAACAGCCCTCACCAAAACCCTTCTTGATTCTCCCCCACCCTATTCAGATAAGTTCCTACTCCCAGACAACTAAGAGGAGCAACAAAGCCAAGATATGTTACAAAAATTTGAAGAGGAAGAACTATAAACTCAAGAGGGGGAAATCTGCCAGACACAGTAAGTTCCTCTTCAAAGCTTCCTTGGTCTTTCTTGCTCTGTACACGGCCTTCCTGCTTAATCTGTAACGAACACCATTTCTCTGCTTCATCTATAACTAGCAAACCTCTTACTCTGTAAACAACCCTTCCTGCCTAGTTGGTAATGGATAGCCTCTCCCTTCCTGCCTAATTGGCCTTATTCAATTTCAAACACTAGCCAATTGGGTCAGCTTACACTGTGCGGTCCAACTCCAGCCAATGGGAAAGGACACAGAAACAGGAACTACATAGGGATTAAAAACCCTGCTCTACCCTGCTCGGTGTGCTTTTGTGATCGGACAGGCACAGGCAGCACCCTTCTGCAGAAGTAAATGTGCCTTGCTGAGAAATTTTCTAAGTGCTGGCTTTTCTTTGCGGCACCAAGTACTTGTCTGTAACATTTGTGTCTGTCTCCTTCGATATCCTGAAAAGTCCTTGACGGCAAGAACTGTATTCATCTTTAATCTATAAACCCCTGTAGCGCTCCTGTAAATGTGTATTGAATAAATGAATGCCACCAACAAATTCAGACCCAACCCTCAATGGCACAAATCATATGTTATAATCAATGCCTCCCAACAATTTGAATCTCAAAGATACACTTTGCACTAAAGAAGCCAGATACGAAGCAGGACATTTTGTATTATTCCATTTGAAGTTCAATAACAGGCAAAACTAATCTTTTACAGAAGCCAGAACTAAGCGGACTGGGGTAGAGTGAGGGGGATGTTATCTGGGAAGGGTCACAAGAGAACCTTATGGAGTGCTGGAACAGTCTCTATGTTGATCTCAGGGTGGCTGTTACACAGGTATATACACACCTAAAACTCCACTGAGCAGTATACTTGAGATTAGTACCATTTACTGAAATGTATGTTGTATTTCAAAAACCCAAGTTCTATATATGGTCCTCATCTGCCCCAACCCCTATCCAAACATGAATGCTCAATAAACATTTGTGACTAAATGCCTAAATACTTTCTAAATAACAACAATCAACTACAGTATTTTCATATAAGGGAAGAAAAATCTAGTCAAGCAATTGCAGTTAGTTTGGGTTGGAGCTAGGCTAACCACCACCATAAGCTCACTCAAACAAGAAACTTGCTTCTGTCCAGAGTTGCAGTATGCCTACAGGTGTTGCATGAGTAGCATTTGCCCCTCCCTATGACTGGCTGGAAACATAATTCCTACTTATCCAGCCCCACTGCTGAGGCATAAGATCCCAATGGCATTTCAAGTCACTAGGGGAAAAAAGTGGAATTTTACAACTGAAGGCTCTTTCTATCACATCGAAAATCTAGACACACTGGCAATAAAATCAGAAGAAAACCTCTGCCCATCTTTCCAGGAATTTTCACTTAATCTTTCTGTGACTGTTACCTGCCTGACAAACTCCTATTCATCCTTCAAAACCCAACTCAGATGTCAACTCTTCTGGAAAGTTCTTCCTAACCTCCTCACCCTCCTATGTTTCTTTTACTGTTCTATTACTTTGGTTCACTTCAATTTAAATATTGGTCATGTTTATTTCCCCTGTGATCATATCTGCCATTGTAGCATGAAGTACATGGCAGGGCTCTTTCGAACATGCAAACGTCTGCTGAAGTGACTTGAAACATGACTACTACTGGACATGCCTTACCATTTATATGCCCAACTCTAGAGTCCCAAAATAAGTGGTATTTTCCAGATAAGGCACAGTCTGTACTTATGAAGAGGGAGTGAAAAAACTATAAATATTCTCTAGGACAGGGTTATTTTTAGTATTATGGTCACCAGCCTCTAAGAGTGAATTTCAGGGTAGTAACCTGGAGACTAAATGACTCAAAGATTATGGGATCTGCCAGGAAAGGTATGCTCCTGAAGCTATGGTATAGCACATATGGTCCCAGAGGCAGTGGGTTCACTCACTTCAAGGCAGGATCTTTAATGCCCTGCATTTATATAAATGTCAGAACAAGTAACTGTGCAACCCTGAACAAGTTACTTTACCTCTCTGTGCCTCAGTTTCCTCATTGGTAAAATGGGGTTAATAATGGGACCCAAAATTTCATGTGGTGTTAAAGGATTAAATGAGATGATACAGTGCCCGGCATATCATGAGCACTCAATAAATGTTTGCTCTAATTATTTCACTCTGGGATGGGACAGGGATCCCTCAGTTTTATTTGGTCCTATCTTATTCCTGCCCTACCTGGCACTGGCACCAAATCTCTTCTCTGAGCCTCTCCACCACCGGTTTCCTTGCTTGCACAGCTGATTACCCTCACCATACAGGGCCTCCCTCTGGCCATGAACACAACCCAACAAAGTTACACTGCATTCTTTAGTCCCTCTCCTCTTCCACTCTCCTAATGAAAACTTAGTTGTTTCCTATTTCATTTCCTTGGTGCTCTATCTCCTTTTAGTCAGCAGATTAATGACAGCAAACTGATCAAATACCCATGTCCCTAAAGTCACTCTCTCAAAGATTCTCATGAATAAACTCAGTTAAACAGAATAACATGAATTACAAGAATTTGAGGCTCTACTGTTTAATGAGACAAAGCTTCCTTTCCTCTACCCCCTCATCTTCCTCTCTCTTTCTTCCTTGCAAAGAGGAGAGGGGATGCTGGCACCACAAAAAGAAGGTGCCCATTTCACCTTCCTATGAGGCAAGCCCTTTGGTTGACCGCCAGAGCAGTTTCACCTGTGGGCTTACCCCAGCCTTCATCTCACACCAAGGAGTAAAAATGCCAGTTTGCTCAAGTTTAAGGATGTTTAATGAAACACAATCCAGTGAGGGCAGTGAGCACAGTGGTTCACGGCTGGGTGCTGGTCTTTCTTGCCTCCCTGGTGGACAGTCTCTAGACCAGCTGTGCCTCTGCACTGTTCCCCGCACTGTAATGCTTTTACAAGTCAGTGGGATTATCACCAGCATTTCTTTTTACATTAAAGAAAATGTATAAGTTTAAAAGGACAATTTTATAGCATGTAAATTACATTTCAATAAAACATTTTTTTGGAGGCAGGGTCTCATTGTGTTGCCCAAGCTGAAATGCAGTGACATGATCATGGGTGATCCTCTGACCTTTGTCTCCCAAGTAGCAGGATCTATCTACAGGTGCACGCCACCACACCTGGCTAATTTTTTAAATATTTTGTAGAGATAGGGTCTCAATATGTTGACCAGGCTGGTCTTGAACTCCTGGGCTCACACGATCTGCCTGTCTCAGCCCCTCAAAGTGCTAGGATTACAGGCATGCACCACTGTGCCTGGCCAAAACTATTTTTAAAAGATTAGAGAATAGAAAATCGAGTGCATCACAAGTGGTGAGAGTAAATACTGAATATTAAAATACCTGAATTACGCCAGGCATGGTGGCTCATGCCTGTAATCTCAGCACTTTGAGAGGTCAAGGTGGGCGGATCACTTGAGGTCAGGAGTTCAAGACCAGCCTAGCCAACATGGTGAAACCCTGTCTCTACTAAAAATACAAAAATTAACCGGGTGGGTGGCGGGTGCCGGAGGCTGAGGCTTTGAACCCGGGAGGCAGACGTTGCAGTGACCCAAGATCACGCCACTGCACTCCAGCCTGGGCAACAGAGTGATACTCCATCTCAGGAAAGAAAAAAAAAAACCTTTGAATTAGCAATGCATACATATGCACATGTGTGTGTACTAGGCACAATATAGTGTTTTTATCACTGAGTTATGGTCACAAGATTACAAAACTCTAGTTTCAGCATTCAGGAGCTGGCCTAAGGTAAACTCCTTGTGCAACGAGAGCTAGCAAACCCTTTGGAATGCTTCCTTTCAAGGCATTAAGGTTGAGAAACACTGAATTAAAAAAATTTATTTTGGGCCAGGCGCTGTGGCTCACACCTGTAATCCCAGCACTTTGGGAGGCCAAGGCAAGTAGATTGCCTGAGTTCAGGAGTTCATTGCCTGAGTTCAGGAGTTCAAGACCAGCCTGGACAACACGGTGAAACCCTCTCTCTAGTAAAATACAAAAAAGCTAGGCTTGGTAGCAGGCACCTGTAATCCCAGCTACTTGGGAGGCTGAGGCAGAAGAATCGTTTGAACCCAGGGGAAGTAGAGGCTGCAGTGAGCCAAAATCGTGCCACTGCACTCCAGCCTGGGCGAAAGAGTGAGACTCAGTCTCAAAACAAAACAAAATAATACAAAAGAATTCATTTCATGAAGCCTAACTCCCAAGATTCTATATCCAGCTGGAAATGACATGGTTAGCAAGGCCTTACCCTGGGTTCACCTCTTCCCGTGTGTGTGTGTGTGTGTGTGTGTGTTTACGTGCGCAGACGCGCGTTTGCACAGGTAGGGTGGGGGTGGGTAGGTAGGGGGTGTCAAGGAGAACAGGGGCTGCTAAAGAACGTGATCCTCATGTTCCCAGGCCCCTGGTTAAATATCATCTCATTCTCCATCCCATGCTTAACAATCCAACCAGTGCCCAGGTTTACACAAAAAGATGCTGAGTTCAGTTTTGCACTTGGACAGGCAGGTAGAGCTGCTGAGTGTGTGGCTGGAAATAAAGGTTTGGATCACAGGAGAGGGTAGGGATGGAAAAATAGATTCTAGAGTCATCAAAAGTTGAAATAACAAGAAAGAATAGCCTGCCCAGGAAGGAGTATAAAACTAGAAGGGCACAAGACCAATAAGATATGACTGAGGAATATTTAAAGATTAGAGGAGTCCTTAATAGTTTTTTAAAAATTAAAACCCCAGGAACTACATAATGACTGGTCATGAAAATCTGTGGTCCTCAAGAAATAGCAGAAGACTCCTAACTCTTTGTGTTGCAGATGTCTTAGAGTTGGCTATGAAAATCATTTCCTAAAGTCTCATTAACACTATCACATTTTCTTAACTAAGCATGTGGGTGACTCAAATGGCCTTAATCCTAAAACGGAAAATAAACCGTCCAGATAAAGCCTCTCTGAGTCTCAGGAAGATGTGAACAAACAGGTCTGCACTGGATGTGAGGTTCCACTTTAGAACTCTGTCACCCATCTTCTCTAAGGCCAATTCCCCACCTGTGGCAGGGAGCACAGAAAGAGGTAAGCAGGGAAGAAGACTCCGGAAACTGGGTCACACCATTTTCCAGGTGTTTTCATTTCCATTTCTGGAATCCTCGGACTACTAGGTCAAACTAATTGATACTGAAAGGTAGGGGCACATGACAACGTAATACAACGCAGGATCCTTGACTGGATCCTAATGAGGGACAAGGAGTTGGGGGTGGGGAGGCTACAAGTAACATTTTCATGGGAAAATTTTAAAAACGACTGCATATTGGGTTTTACTTCAAGTTTCCTGAGGGATATAATTACACTCTGATTATTCTATGTAGGAGAGTGCCTTTTTCCTTAGGATAAATATGTGAAGTATTTAGGGGTGAAGCATTACAGTGTCTGCAAGTAACTCTCAAATGGTATTGTCAAAAAAAAGTGCATATATAGAGAGACAAAGTTATAAAGCAAATTTGTCAAAATGTTAATAACAGGTAGTTCTAGTTGAAGGGGAGATGGGTGCTCATGGTACTGTTCTCACACCTGTCTGTAGGTTTGATACTTTTCTAAGATACAAAGGAGTATAAATCCTTTAGGTATAAAAAAATGTTTTTAATTTCTACCGGTTCCAACTCCCTTCCATTAGAATGGAGAACAAAGAGTTGACTCAAAAACGCCTTAACACATTCAATACTATCCCCATTCACAAATAAATGAAGTTATTTGCCAAAGAGAAACTGAATTTCAAGTGCACAGACCAAGTCAACCTCTATACCACACTGAGTTCCTGAGTTACATAAATTAACAGAAGTTAGGTGTTATTTTTAACGTAAACCTCCCATATGTTGTTGGATACTTCATCTGAACTCTTTATTTTAAAGGACGTGTTAGTACTAAGGAGTTTTACACAAATGCCAAGGATTAATGGCAAATTTACTTATTTGTGCTAATATAGAGAGACAGTATGGATAAACCATATGTAAGACTTACTGTTTTAACTAGTGAATTTTAATTTTAATCAGAACTATTAGTAAAATTGATTTAAAAAATTTCATCTCTATCCACTCTCATTCCTAAAGGAGATTCTATTTAATAACAAAAAGGAAAGAAGTGAAATGAAAATATCCAAAGTACTCAAGTATGAATACTTGACCAAAGGAAAACTGACTTTAATGCAGGCAAATACTTTTTGAGAACCTACTAGGTTCAAATCTCTATGAGGAATTCAAGGTACAAAGAATGGGCCTTGCGCCCATGAGGACCACAATTTTGTAGGAAAAGACAAACATTTAGAACACTGAAGGAAAAGAATAATGGTTGACTCTGTCTCACCTCATCCCAGCTCCTAATGCCTCAATTCAAAGACTGATCTTGGCCAGGTGCGATGGCTCACGCCTGTAATCCCAGCACTTTGGGAGGCCGAGGCAGGCAAATCACGAGGTCAGGAGTTCAAGACCAGCCTGGGCCAACATGGTGAAACTCTGTCTCTACTAAAATTACAAAAAATTGGCCGGGCGCGGTGGCTCACGTCTGTAATCCCATCACTTTGAGAGGCCGAGGCGGGCGGATCAC
Organism: Trachypithecus francoisi; assembly: GCF_009764315.1. Lineage (NCBI taxonomy): Eukaryota > Metazoa > Chordata > Mammalia > Primates > Cercopithecidae > Trachypithecus > Trachypithecus francoisi. Next base: position 37,191,130 of record NW_022681467.1, read on the forward strand.
AAGGTCAGGAGATGGAGGCCACCTGGCTAACACAGTGAAACCCCATCTCTACTAAAAATACAAAAACAAAATTAGCCAGGCGTGGTGGTGGGCGCCTGTCGTCCCAGCTATTCAGGAGGCTGAGGTGGGAGAATGGCATGAACCCAGGAGGTGGAGCTTGCAGTGAGCCGAGATTGTGCCACTGCACTCCAGCCTGGGCAACAGAGCGAGACTCTGTCTCAAAACAAACAAACAAACAAGCAAGCAAACAAAAAACAGAAAAAAATTAGCTGGATGTGGTGGCGGGCGCCTATAACCTCAGCTACTCAGGAGGCTGAGGCAGGAGAATCACTTGAATCCAAGAGGTGGAGGTTGCTGTGAACAGAGATCATGCCACTGCACTCATGCATGCCACTTTTGCCTGGGCAAAAGTGCGAGACTCTGTCTCAAAAAAAAAAAAAAAAAGACTTACCTCCTAGTCAGTCCACTGCAATAGTATCTGAATTCCTTACTCCATCAGGCCCCTCTAAAAGAGTAGTTCTCAAACTCAGATACACATTGGACTCACCTGGGAAATTATCAAAAATCCAATATCTGGGTCTCTCCTTCAGAAAATCTGATTTTACTGTTTGTAGCCTGGGTACTGGTATTTTTATAAGCTCTTCAGGTGATTCTAATACACTACAAAGTTTGAGCCCCACTCAACCAACCTCTGCTGCTTGAGTGTAGAGTACGAGACACCCTCCTGCATTAAAACCTCTGATGACTCCTCACTGCCAACACAAACCCAAACAACTGACCATGATCTTCAATGCCTTTCTCAACATCTCCAACCTATCCCTCCTCCAGCCCCTCACCTACCAGTACTCCATGGCTCTCCACCATACTCCAGCCAGAATGAACTTACCATTTGCCTCTGAACCCCCAGCAAGATGTTTCTCATGCATAAAAGGCTCTCCAAGCTCACAAACACTAATCTGTCTCTGATTATCAAACTCCGAATCAATTTTCAAGTACCCGTTTAAAAGGTCTTCCTTTCAAAAGCCTTAACCTACTCCCCTGGCTTAATGGTTGATCCTTCTTCTTGAGTCTTAACAAAATTTGGACATAGCTCTAACCTGACATTGATCATGATGCTTGTAGTGGCAGTTTACCTTTCTGTGTCTTCTAATACAAAGTGCATTCCACAAAGGGAGAGACCATGTGCATTTATCAAGTTCCCAAGGCACATGAATGGCTGAAACACAATGAATTTTCAATAACTGTTTACTAAATACATGGGCATCACATACCTGTGGAATAAATGAATAACAATATAAGAAAAGACAAAGGCAATTCAATATGAAATTCCAAATTAGTTACAAAGGGAAAATCTAACTCAAGAAGTGTTGTGGGGAGCGAGAGTGCTTCAGGCTGATATAGGGAGAGAAGGCTCCATGAAGACACCGGTCTTGCTCTGAAGTCTCATGGAAGGAAAATACCTGGATGGGCCAAGAGGGAGGGGCAGAAAACAATGAGCATGGGAAACAGTACAAACGTAGACCATCTCACAGGGGCAAAAAAAAAAAAACTCATTAAAAAAGCTCAGTGCTTTAAAGCAAAGGTTTACTTGCTTACACTATGTAACCATCACATATTTCTTTAAAGTGAGAAGGTACCTGCCTACGAGGGACACACATCACTTCCACTGAAATGTCAATATCCAAAGCAAGTTACACAGTCATGCCCGATTTCAAGGTGTAAGAGAGAATGTAACCCTACCACGTGTCCTTAAGGAAGAGAACCAGAATACTGAAGAGTCCTAATGACCACACCATGAAAGAGTCTAGCACCACACCTGGCACACAGTAAGCACTCAGTGATTGACAGCTATTGTGATCATGATTATTGAGAGATCTGGGGAAAAAATCTATCCTAATAACCCTAAGTCATATAAAGCACATGTGAAAAAAATCTTATGCACATCATTTACAAATAAAGCAAAGGTTAATTTACAAGCATTTTACTGTGATAAAAGGGAGGGATATGCTGAAAAGTTTCCATTAAGCAAAAAAATAGTAAACAAGATTTACCAAAATAGTACAAGCATTTCACCATGATGAGAGGGACATGCCAAAACGTTTCTAGTAAAGAAAAGCTATTAAAATACCCATTCTTACTAATTTAAGACATGTAATATTTCATTGATAGTATCTTTATTATTTTAGAGAACATTAAAAAAATTACGGAGCCTTTCACACGTTCACTCCTAATCTCAGAGCACGCCTGTCCCATATTCCCCCCATGAAATTCTAAGGGAAATTCTCCTCTGTGGGTTTTCAGGACCCTAACCCTTGGAGGTTAAGGGAAAAGTCCTATACAGCAAAATGAGAACTGAATTCAAATCAAGGCTTGACCACAGATTAGCTCTGTGACCTCACAAACATTTACATGACTAGGACCCTATTCCATTATGCGTAATGAAAATGGATAGATGTCTTCAGAGGTACCTTCTAACTCTACTCTTCTGCAATCCTGACAAGCTAGAAAGAAGCTTTGCTTTCTTTTCAGAGAATCTAGTAATGATGGTGACCTGTGTAAGACCTGGTAACAGTTAAATCTGCCACAACCACACTCATAAGGGCAAAAACAAAGCTTAGTTCAAGAGTAAATACGCAACACAGTCAAGAACATGCAGGGAGAGCTCTGCTACATGAAAAGGTGCAGATACAAAGTGCAGATAAAAATGGACAGAGTATGGTTATTTTGTGTGTGGCTTATGAAATCACAATATTTTAGTAACATCTCACACAGCATTCCAAGGACAAGTGGCAGGGATGGGAACAAACCTGAAGCAAGGAACCTCCAAACCTTTTAAGCTTAGGATCTGTCCAACTATCAGATCTAAATTCCAACACACTGGGCTTTCCAATTCTTTAAAACCCTATGGCAAGAATTCAAATACATGCCCAGAGAGCTGGGCACAGTGGCAAGTCTGTAGAACCAGCCACTCAGGAGGCTGAGGCAGGAGGATCACTTGAGCCCATGAGTCTAGCCTGGGCAACATAAGAGACCCAGTTTCTATAAAACAAAAACAAAAACAAAATACATGCCCAGAGATCTAGAACTTGACAGCCTTACAAGAAAGTCAGACAAAAAAGCTCAAAGCAGCAAGTTACAAAATGTTAAGCTCCCTAATCAGCGACACTTGGGTCAAACAGGAGCACCTGCCCAGACAACCTACCACCAGTCCCTGCTCTGTGAGTATACAACCACCCTTACAACCAAAATTAATGAGAAAATAGTGCTGATCTGTAATGAACACCAACGAGAGACTACACAGCATTAACTCACGCCATAAACAAAACAGACACTGCTGCATTATAAATTTTGCTATGCTGGCAGCCCTATCCATGATTTTTAAGGAACCTTCCAATTCTAATGTTCTATGAGTCTATAAACCACATGGGACATCCATTACTGTCTCTCTTGCTTCAAGAGTCACTGCCTAAATGACTAACAATTTCCTGCTTGAAAATCTAAAACCTAGTAAATATATCTAATAAAACTGCTGTATGATTAGACTCACTTTGTTATGACTGGACAGCATTTTTTAAGCTACAAGTCTACATGTGGATCTGTGTTTACTTTTTTTTTTTTTTTTTTGAGATAGAGTCTCACTCTGTTGCCAAAGCTGGAGGGCAGTGGCACGACCTTGGCTCACTGCAACCTCCGCTTCCCGGGTTCAAGTGATTCTCCTGCCTCAGCCTCCCAAGTAGCTGGGATTACAGGCATCTGCCACCATGCTTGGCTAATTTTTGTATTTTTAGTAGAGTCAGGATTTCACCATGTTGGCCAGGCTGGTCTCGAACTCCTGACATCAAGTGATCTGCCCACCTCACCTACCAAGTGTTGGGATTACAGGCATGAGCCCCTGGTGCCCAGCCTGTGCTTACTGCTACAGTAATTTCCTTCTTGTCAATCACAACATAATTTTCAATTTTGCAATAGATTTCGATCAATATACTAGAATCAATCTTATCACTGATTTTTAGGAGTTTAAAACTTGTATTCCCCCTTTACAAGTAGATGGGGAGAGGAGATGGAGAAGAATGTGCAACCCCGAATGAACCAAAGAAACTGCTTCTATTAACAAATCAATTTTTAAAATACATTGGAAAGGGAACAGAGAATAAGACTCAGTCTTTCAAGGCAGGCTTGGTAAATGTTATTTTGAAAAAACAAGATTCTCTTTATAAAGTTAATTGATAAACCTGATATACTTTGTATGGTAAAAGTATCCATTACTGGTCTAAAGTAACGGGAACCCCTATAGCCAGTAGTTTTTATTGAGAACAGGAGAACTACAGTGTTACACTTAAAAGCTGCCTATCTTCAATCTTAGTATGAAAGAAAAAAGCTTCAACAGTCATGTTGAAAGACATCATGCATGTTAGTCATAGACAGGAAGGGTCATAAGGCCTTGCTGAAACAGCTACCTTGATTTTTGTAAAGCCTTACAAGACACATCTAAATTTATTCTCTCATCTTACTATTTTCTGAACATTCAAATCAACTTTCAGATAAAAATAAACAGACAAATATAAATAGGTAAATAACTGTCGAATTTTATTATACGGTTTGCTTTGACTCGTTTTAGGTTAAAGGACAATCTTGTTTCCTATTATATTTTCCTTCACAGACACAAAAAAAATCCACCTTTGCTCCAAAGAGGGTAGAGATGTTAAAGGGTCCAGAGCTGTGCTGTTCAATACTGGTACCACTGGCCATGTGTGGCTATTTAAATTTAAGCTAATATTAAATAAAATTTCAAATTCTCACCCTCAGTCATACTAGCCATATCTTAAGGGCTTGAAAACTACCAGTGGCTAGTAGTTCCCATGCAGATACTGGACACCTCCATCATAACAGGAAGTTCTACTGAACAGTGCTGATCTAGAACAATGTTTCTCAAATTTCAATGTGCACAAAATCATCAGCATGTTAAAACACAGATTCTGGCCGGGCGCGGTGGCTCAAGCCTGTAATCCCAGCACTTTGGGAGGCCGAGATGGGCGGATCACGAGGTCAGGAGATCAAGACCATCCTGGCTAACATGGGGAAACCCCGTCTCTACTAAAAAAATACAAAAAAAAAACACTAGCTGGGCGAGGTGGCGGGCGCCTGTAGTCCCAGCTACTCGGGAGGCTGAGGCAGGAGAATGGCGGGAACCCAGCAGGCGGAGCTTGCAGTAAGCTGAGATCCGGCCACTGCACTCCAGCCCGGGAGAGAGAGCAAGACTCCGTCTCAAAAAAAAAAAAAAAAAAACACAGATTCCTGGGAACCCCAGGTGGTCTATTTCAGTAAGTCTGGAATGGGGCCCCAAAACTTGCATTTCTTTTTTTTTTTTTTGAGACAGAGTCTCACTCTGTCACCCGGGTTGGAGTGCAATGGCGTGATCTCAGTTCACTGCATCTCAGTTCACTGCAACCTCTGCCTCCAGAGTTCAAGCGATTCTCCTGCCTCAGCCTCCAGTGTAGCTGGGATTACAAGTGCACGCCACCATGCCCGGCTAATTTTTGTATTTTTAGTAGAGACAGGGTTTCACAATGTTGGCCAGGCTGGTGTTGAATTCCTGACCTCAGGTGATCCACCTGCCTCGACCTCCCGAAGTGCTGGGATTACAGGCGTGAGCCACCACACCCAGCAAAACTTGCATTTCTAACATGCTCCAAGGTAATGCTGAAGTTTCCCAACACTATGATTAGTGAAGAACTAGTTTTTGTTTTTGCTCTTTCCCAATCTACAGCCAAGACTTTCATAAAACACCAGAAAAAATGAATTTTCAGGAAAAAATAAAAAGGACTACAATTATAAACGAATTGCTTTTATTATTAGATTCAACAAACCATTTTTCCAACCATCTGCTATAAAAGCATCTACATGCTTCTTTTCAAGTTCTGTACTCACCTTGTCAGACAGGTAAGCAGTCCACAGACCTGCAGGAATCTGTAGACTACTTTTAGTAGCCTGATCCACAAGAGCTTATTTTTTTTACATTTTTACATTTATCTTTCTGGAGCTGGTCATTAATGACTTCTTTCATATCCTCTATCATTTCCTCAGTGCATTTTTACAACTCAAGGCAAAACTGTTAATTCCATTAAGCAAAATACCCCTAAATCCCTTAAGTGATATTATACCAGGTTTACTTAAAGAAGCAATCTAATGGTGTCATCACTTATAATGTGATCTGATTCTATCACGAGATCAACAATAATGATGCCTTAACTTTTTCATCCAAGCCCATAGTTTAATTTAGACTGCCAACAGTGCAAGAATTGCTAAGCCAAAATACACAATGAGCAATAATAAAGTCTCTGTGTTAAATTATGCAAAATTCTTTCCGTAAATAAAATCTATGATCTAGACTTAGCTTACCAGACATAATCCTTCAAAGTATTTCTTAGAATACTGATGGTTTTTCTTGGACCCAAAGTAGAGTCCAGATATATTTCTTTACTCATATACACTTAAGGAAGGAACAAACCAAATAATCAAGTCAATGCCCTTTGCCATCTGCCTAAAGCTTAGGTATTTTCCCTAATCTAATTATTATTATCTATTATTAAACAAAATAAACTGATTTTTCTTCTATTCAACTTCTGGTCTGGCCCAACAAAAAAATCTCCAGAATAACTTCAAGTTTGACCACCTCCTAGAGTTATTCTTAGAATTTTTTTGTTACTCTAATATTGTTTTAGCAATTTGCTTGACTTATTAAGTAAATAATAAGGCTCTGAGAACTTTAATATAAAATCCTTTTTATATAGTAACACCTGGTTTTGTATGTATGTTCTCTGTAAAATTTTTAGGAGTCTAAAAACAAGCTTGGCCGGGCGCGGTGGCTCAAGCCTGTAATCCCAGCACTTTGGGAGGCTGAGACGGGCGGATCACGAGGTCAGGAGATCGAGACCATCCTGGCTAATACGGTGAAACCCCGTCTCTACTGAAAAATACAAAAAACTAGCCGGGCGAGGTGGCAGGCGCCTGTAGTCCCAGCTACTCGGGAGGCTGAGGCAGGAGAATGGCGTAAACCCGGGGGGCGGAGCTTGCAGTGAGCTGAGATCTGGCCACTGCACTCCAGCCTGGGCGACAGAGCGAGACTCTGTCTCAAAAAAGAAAAAAACAAGCTTTTATGTTCAACCACACATTATTTTAACGAAGAACTCCACTAAAAATCAGCACTAATGGAAGTTGCAAAGCATTTCATAAAAGTCTGGGGAATATAAAAAATGGAGGGCTTCTTTTAATTATTCTTCAGTGTAAGAAAGAAAATCCCTTTTCCTCCTAACATATTGAATGAAGCAATAGCAGAATTAGTAAGAAGTAGTATTTAAAACAAGAAAATGTCAGCCGCATTTGCCATAGCCACCCTTCTAGTCCCATCTGCAGAGTCAGATGTGTGAAAAGGAGAAGCCGAGGACCCTCTAAGAGCCCCCATGGCTCCCATTCCAACCTTTAACTCTATCAGGCTGCGAGGGCAAGGGCAAGGAATGCTTCCATGTGATCGCAGGGAGGGAAGAATTTGGGGGATAGTCCCAGGGAATGCCTGAATGCTGCCAGAGGGATGCACTTCTTCCCCAAGCCCAGGCCAACTGATCAAGGCTGAGATCGCAGAACTTGCTAAAGGACAAAAAAGGTCCAAAGAAGTCAGCATCCAGGCAGAAGATTTTGTTCATGCAAAGCAGTTGTTCTAGAATGACCTAAATTAATGACCCTTAGTATTTTTTTGTATGCTGCTGGAAAGGTATGGGGATAGGGGTATGAGAGTCATCGATCCGTTTGAGAATCATAAAAAGCAATGGACTGTCCGCTTATAAAATACGCAGACACAAACAAAAATTTGCATACTATTTTGGGGCATTCACAGACCAGCCAAAGACTCCCTAGGGGTCCACGAACTACAGGATAAAAAGCCTAAACCTTTAGGTAGGAACTAAAGATCTCTGTTACCCCAGTAGCTGGAACTTTTAACCTGAAGCCAGGCTTTTACATAAAGACAATCTTAGAATTAAAAAAAAAAAAAAAAAAAAATTCCAAAACCAAAATACCTTGGTCACATAGTATATAAGCAAATCCAAAATACATTAAAAATTTAACTACTTGATAAAGAATAACATATTTGATCCATAAAGTGCGATCAGTGACTATCCCTTACAAGTATCCTTAATAAAGGGGTAAAAAAAATGGAAATCTCCCTTTACTTATTTGGAAAATTCAAATATGTATCCATCGCTTTCTACTTATGTTTGGATTCTTGTCCTGGTTATCTTACAATTTGACTTCCTAGCATCCTGAAATTTTCAAATACTGTCTCAGTATATTATTGAAACAGATAACCAAAGCACCACGGGAGTCCATTGAAAACTTAGGTTTGCTCCTTGCTAAAATTTCTAAGTCCTTCGTTATGACTATAAAGAAAAAATGTCCATCAATTAAAAAAAAAAAATCCTGATTCTTCAAAATAGGAGCGATTTAAGTTATATCATATACACCCCATTACAAATTTTAAAGGTTGCAAAATAGAACAGTGATGGCAAACAACATAATGAATAAATGTAAGAGGATGCACAGAATCACTATTTACTGACTGTAAAAACGAACAAATACAGGTACTATAGGCAAAAATAAACATTTTTCTTTGGATTTTATGCAGATGATTTAGTTCAGAAACAGGGACAAGCATGGATATTTTAAAATAACTCCATTTTACTACCTTCAGGACTTTTATGGAAGTAACAGAATTTCTCATGAGGGTATCAACGCCTCCACAACATGAACCGAAGAAAAGAACATTTTGGCAAAGGAAAAAGTGACTGCATTCTCCCTCTGTACTTCATGGTTATTACTGTGCCAGGGTACACCTGAACTCCTAAGTGCCCCAGGAAGACCACTCCTACGCCATGGAGACAAAGCGGGGGAAAGGGTGTCCTCACTGTATTTCAACACTCCTCTTCAGTGACAAATTCCTGAAACGGAAAAGTAAAAATGGATGCACGTGTAGAACTTAGGGAAGGTGTGTTAGTTAACTAACCTAACACCTTACCACTAAAATGCAACAGTATGCTTGAGCTTTTAAACAAATCTTTAGAGAGAACTACTGGTGAAAAGGACATGTCTTGGATACAGCTGATCTGGGTTCAAATTCTGGCTCTATCATTAACTACCTTTATGGCCTTTAATAAGTTACTTCATTTCTCTGAGCTGCAGCCCAGCCTCATGAAGTGGCTATGAAAGCAAAGGTATTTTCCCCAACTCTGTAGCCCCAGTATCTGGCTGAGAACTGGACAAACACCAGGTATTCAATCAATGCTAATTCTTTTTGCTCCACTCACAAGTATGTCACATTCCATTGCAAAAAAAAAAAAAAAAAAAAGTTCTCTAGGGAAGAGGTATCTCAGCCCTAGCTATCATTTTATGTATTTCAAAGAGTTTTCAATATAATAACCTGGTATAGGAGAAGGCAGGCAATCCTATGGAATTCACTCCACCTCTCACTAGAATTAAACTAAAGCTCTGCATGAGCAATGAAGTATAAGAGAATCATAAAATAAGTATTAAAAACAAAACTATTTCAAGCCGCCTTACACCAGGCAGGGAAAGGGGAAGGAGAGAGGGAGAGTATAGCCTCCTCAGTTGATATGGATATACTGTCACTGTCCTATACCAAAGACATTTTTGCAGGTAGAATCTTTGAATCCTTAAACTTGTTCAAAGAGATTCAGAACATGGGTGGTCCGTGAGTGATCTCATTTAGTAATTACCAATTAAAGTCTTTCCATGAAAGGTGAAAAACATAGGCACCTACAGGGAGAATCAAGCCTGATGTTGTGGAACCTCATGGTATAACACAGGAAGACATAACCACAAACTCTGCTTGGGGCAAAGTCATACTTCCAAGAAAACCAAAACATTTCTTTGAAACTTTTATAAACCAAGGAGCTCTCCAAGATGTAGTAGCCCAAGGGCCGCCTGTTGTTTCTGACAGGTTTTCTGCAATGTTAGAGCAAAATCATAAATAAGATGTGGTTTCTAACGAGATATGATTCTGCTTCAGGTTTTCTTTGGTATTTGAAATATACAAAAAGTAAATCAATAAATACAAAAACAAAACTGCCAAAGGTTCTTCCAGAAATGCAGCAGTTAGTCGTATTTTTCCCACTTCACTTCTAACTTGTCTTTCAATTTCTCGTGTGGTTTGCCTCAACTAACACATTGATGAGTTCAGAGAACTTCCAACTACACGAATAATAAATTATAAAAATTATAAAGACATAGAATATTTAAAAGTTGTAAAAATGATCATATTGAAAGAGTCTGCAGTGCTACTAAATGTAACAGAAGAGCTAAATGTGAAAAGCAAAGAAATAACTGTAGAATAAAAAACGTGACTCCAGGGAAACTGTGATACCACACTGAAACACAACTCAATTTCGCAACAGATCTAGATTTACTTCGCCCATGGCCAGACTACACCAAGAACAGTACTGTAGTTTGGTTACTAGTAGAGAGACTCCAAAGCTAACAAAAAGGTGGGGAAAGATGTGTGCAGGCTAGCTTTTAGTCGCCCACTAATCAAGAAAAAAAGTTTAAATTCAAAAGAGCTTATAATTCACCTATGAAATCTGCCCTGGAACAAAAAGAACTCCAAAATTAATAATCTTACCACTCCGCATTTTCCCAAGGCCTTTGGTTATAATGATGCATTGCTTATAAGAAACCACCTGCTCTGTTTGGCATAAATCATGTTACTTGAGGATTCATGCCTAATCATTTTATCATACACAGATCTCAAATCTTCTTTCTGTTGCCAGAGAGCCATAAAGTTCACAAAAACTCTCTCTCTGAGGTTGCCAGCCTGATTTTCCAATTTGGCTTACAGTCAAACTCGACTGTGCCATGAAATCAATGGGACAGACCCCCAATAAGTCACACAGCTCACATCAGCCTAGGGAGCAAAACCAAGTGGTCTGCCCCAGTTTTTTTCCCCAAACGCCACAAACATATTTCCGCAAAGTACATCGAAATTGGGGGCCCACTGGGATGGTACTCTTACATACCATCTGGGAAACCATAATCAAATCTCGGCAATATTTCAGACATCCTGAAAACTGTAAATATTTAAAATGTGTATTTTCTGTGTTCGTGGATCTGCCACCAGAATCGAGGAGTTTTCAGGGGGTGGGAAATAAGGCACACAGTCCCAGAGAGATGCTCAGAGATGCCAAGGATTCACCAGAAACCTTGGCCAGATTACTAATGCTCCATAAGCCCTAATTTGGAGAACAGGGGCCTACAAGATCAAAATTGAATTATACTGCCTTATTAGATCCCACACGACTGAAACCATAGTTACATTAGTCATAACTGGAACTAGGAATACTTTATGTACACAAATATAAAGTGCCTGCTTATGCATTTTTAATTGTATCAAATAAAACTGAAGCTGCAAACTAACTCAAATTTCAATTATCTCACTAGTGAGGGGATTTCCTAATAACGCCTTTTAAAAAAACACAAGTAGCTGCCAACCCTCTGCACATCCGACAGGCAAGTCCCTGGAAATCTGGGCGCAACGGACTCCGTTACTTCTCAACAGCGAAGAAAATAAATACCTTGAAGAGGACAGATAGATCTTTTTTTAAAGCTCAAACATGCAATCTAATAATGCACAAAACTTGGCAGCGGGGTTGCAGGACCCCTCCAGGGCTCCAATTTTCGGGGCGAGTGCGCGCTAGTGCGTAAGAAGGGGGCGGAGGGGGTGCGAGATCCCAGGCCGCGCCGGGGCCCCCGCCCCCTCCCGGAGCAGCAACCTGGCACCAGCCCACCCTCCTCCACCCCTGCAAACAGACGCAGGACGCGAATAGAGCAACTTCTCCGCGGGGGCGGCGGCGGGAATAGCGGTCACCCCCGCCCCACGGCGGCCGGACCCAGGGGTCCCACCGCGCCCGCCCCGGGGGGGCCTCTGCACGCCCCGCCCCCGCCCGCCAGGCCCGCGGCCGGGGTCTGCCCGGACCCCCGCCCCTGCGCGCGGCCCGCGGCAGCGCACTCCCAAGGACGGCCGCCCGACCCAAGCGAAAGCGGGAGCGGGCGCAGGAGCCTGGCGCGGCAGAGGCCGCCCCTCTCCCAGGCCGCAGGCCGCCGCCTGCCCTCCGCCAGGCCGCCCGCCCGCCGGCCCCGCTCGGACCCCAGCCCGGCCGGGCCTGGACGCCGCCGCAGCCCCTCATCCCGGCTCCATTCATAGGGGCACCCTAGCCCGGTCGGCGGGGCGGGGCCGGGGACCCGCGGACAAGGCCGGTCCGCCGAGGCCAGGAAGGAAAATAAAAAGTTAAGAGAAGAACTTACCTAAAATGGCTCCTGCAGCAGCCAAAATACAAACAGCTATTATTTGGTGAAGTTTAGCTCAGACACCCTGCAAGGACACCCTAACCCATCTCGGGCCCGCCTTCCCTGTCGCGCCATTGGGCTTCGCCGGTCCAAAACACAGAACCATTGGTCATGCCGGCTGCCGCTCAGGCAGAAGCCCATTTCAAGCTTGCTTGCAGGGGCGAGTGATGGGCTCGCTCCATTGTGCTCGTATTTGCATGGATGTGATCGCGGCCTTGATTGGCCGGCGCTGAGACCGCCCCGCCCCCTGCCTCGTGCCCCCGCCTTGGAGACGCCGCTGCGCGCGGCCCCGCCCCCCCGGGACTAGCGGCGGGGCCACGGGGGCGGGGCGGGGCCGGGGTCCCGCGGGCCGAGGGGGCGGGGCGGGGTCTTGCACGCCAAGGATCGCAGGCAGGGGCCGGCGGGGGTTCAGCCCGCAGGTGGAGGTCTCTCAGGTAGCTGGCTAGCTCTCTGGAAGACCCGGGGCTGGCGTCTCCGGGGGTGGAAGAGGATGTGGCTGGGGTCCCGCGACACAGGGGTTCCGCAGGGGCCGAGGTCATGCCGACAAATGCAAGGAGAGGCGAGGGACCCGCAGGTCAGGAAAAGAAGATCCTGAGTGGCCAAGGGAACAGAGGAGCAGCCTCCAGCCACGTCTCCTGCCGCTCAGCGCGGCTCCCTGGCACTCCTGGCTCCTGACGGGCTTCTTCCCAAGGCCCCGCGCACCCGGGAGTTTTCCAGCCCCGCGGACCCTGCAGCGCCTGGGCTAGATCTCCGTGAAATCAGGTGTCGAGCTATGGTACATTTATTTTCGGGCCTGTCGCCCCTGCTATCCTTGTAGCATCCTCAAGGACAGGGCCTAGTGTTTGGCAGAGATTTAACTAATTGTTACACTCTCGAATTCATTCGTTAGCAGCTAATCTTGGAGTGCCCACAAATTCCAGACGTTGATATAAAACGGGATATTGCAGTCAACAAGACAAAGCCCTTGCTTTCATGGAGTAGGCGAAAGACAAAATACAAGGGGCAGGTAGTGATAAATGCTGTAAAGAAAATAGATGGCAGAAAGGAGGGAAATTAGACCAGGGTTTAGGAATTAGGAAATTCCTAAATTAAGAAAGGAGGGATGGAGAGTTTGCGCTGCCTGGCTGAATACTCTGTATGGCATCTCATTACTGCCCCCTCCCACCCTGACCTTGGCAGCCACCTGCCCTCCTCGCGCCCTGCTTGCCCATCGTGTTTCCTAAGCACCGACTACAAAACTGATTGGATTCTGACTGTAGAGGCTTATTCTACCTCAGGTAAAGCAGAAATGATCTGAGTCTGATGATTCTAAGAGCAGTTTGTGGGATACATTTAGGATAAGCACATTTTGACTGTGTCAGGGGCCATGATAATGATTTAGCAGAGCCTTACTGTACCCCCAGAGAGAGAGTATTTTTAGCTTCCTTGAAATCCCAGTTTTCCGATGGCTTTCAGCCTGTGGCCCTAACTCTCTTCTGAGTAACACTCTTCACTTCTTGGCAGACACAAGAGATTTCTCCAGCTTGGAAACAGAGGCAGCAGCCCCCTGCTGTCTATCTCTCTCATTTGTGTGCATTTCTGTCATTTGACTCAAGGCTGGCCAAGATGTCTCATGGTCTTTCTTTCCTCGTCTTTCTTCCTCCCTTAAACAGATATTTATTAGGCACCAACTATGTTCCAGGTATTGTTCTAGACACGAGGGATGCAGCATTAAACAAGACAAATAAAATCTTTGCCCTCAAGGAGCTTACAATCTAGTTGACGATGAGATAGAGTTATGCATAGATCCTGAGGATCTCCAATTTTGCCAAGCTGCTGGTGAGTGAGTATACTGAGGGTGACCCGCCTGCTGCTGCCTCCTGGGGACAGCATGCTTGACCTTCTGAACCAGCTGCTTCAGGAGCTGAAGTTGAAGCTGAGGCAGGACCAGGCAGCTGGCAGCCACAGCCTCTCCAGCTCAAACACCAGAATTACAGGTTCCAAAGCTCTCAGCAGTGCCCATGGTACTCTTGGCTCTCATGTCTTGAAAGAGGCTGGGAGCAGAGTTGGTTTTTTGTTTGTTTTTGTTTTTGTTTTCTTGAGATGGAGTCTCACTCTGTTGCCCAGGCTGGAGTGCAGTAGTGTGATCTCAGCTCACTGCAAGCTCTGCCTCCGGGGTTCACGCCATTCTCCCGCCTCATTCTCCTGAATGGCTGGGACTACAGGCGCCCACCACTATGCCTGGCTAATTTTGTTTTTGTATTTTTAGTAGAGACGGGGTTTCACTGTGTTAGCCAGGATCGTCTCAATCTCCTGACCTCATGATCCGCCTGCCTCAGCCTCCCAAAGTGCTGGGATTACAGGCGTGAGCCACTGCGCCTGGCCAGGGAGCAGAGTTTTATCAGAGACAGATTTGGTGGGTCCTATGTGGGAGTCAAATGGCCCTTGCTTTGCATAATAAAGTCTCTTGCCTACAAAAATTGAAATAACATAAATGAGGTGGTACTCTAGACAGAAAGAGGAGCATGTATGTACCAATGCAAGAGGCAACCTGGGGAGGTGTGAGAGCCAAGAGAGAGATGGAAGGTAGACTTGTCAGTAATTGCTGTTCTTAAACATTGAGAAAAGTCAGTAGCACATAAGAAGTTAGATATACACAGAGACACAATATTAAGTCACCAAAAAAGAAATCAATAGAAGTATATGACTGATTCACAAATGAGTGGGACAGGTACAAGCCAAGGAACAATCTGGGGACTACATTTAGGAGAGGTGGCAGGCTTGACCTTATCCAGTGAGAGTCAGGTCTGCAGAACTGAGAGGAGTTAGTGGAGTCTGACCCAAGGTGCTTCAGCAGGAACCAGTGGGGAGGACCTGGAGGGGAAAGGGAAACAGAGACAGTTAAGTTGCTTTTAGCTATACCCATTCATGGCAGTGTCTTGGCCTGCGTCTCCAGAAACAGAGCCTGATTCTATAGGGTAGGAGTAAAGCAAAAGGAGTAAAGTGGGGAGGAAGGAAGAGCCAATACCAGGATGGTTATTAATCTGGCCTCCACTAAGTATGGCTGATTGCTTCTGCTCAAGGGATTATCCTCTGAGAAGCCATATAAAATGAGTCTCAGAATAGCCTATGGGAGGGGGAAGGGAAGGAAATCTATCCATCAGCTCATCTCATTGGATAAAGACTCACACCAGTTGTTCATGCATAGGTGCCAAGTGGGCTTCTGCAGTGTCCCAAAACTCAGTGTCAACAGGGAACCTAGCAAGAGGCACGTGGCAGGGCCACGAGGCAAAGTACTGTCAGGGTGCAGCTGTGTGAAGTCAGATGGTGCCCACGCAGGGCTTGATGCCACAGCAGCTGCTGGAACGAAAGATGATTGATGCTACAAGGGTGATGCCAGTGATGCACAAATTTTTGTACCATATAGTGTGCCCCATTTCTAAAGGGCCCCAGAAAAGCAATCCTTAGGAGCTCTGAAGGGAGCCACAGAAGGGCTTTCAGCAGTTCTAGAACTTTCTTATAGTAACTCCACAAAGGAAGAGTTGCATCCCACCTGACTCTGTTCTCTCTTGCTTTCATGTCTCTGTTCACTTGTCTGTTTCCTTTGTTAGACCATGAGCTTCTTTGTTGTTCTTGTTAATATACCTGTGGCAGGAAAAACAACTCTTTTCACCAGCCCATTTCATTTTCCTCCTAGGCTCATAACAAAACTACATTTCTCAGTAATCAGGTAGGCCCATGTGACTGAGCTCTGGGTAATGGAATCTGGACAGAAGTGGTAAATATATCCCATTTCTGGACATCCCCTAAAAACTCCCGTGAGATCTTCCAAACTTCTCCTTTCCTCATGCCTGGCCAGGTGTAAAAATGTTGAGTGGAGGACTCAGAGGCCCCAGAAAACGGCAATGGTGGCTCCCTGCATAGAGTAGAACCTCTGTGCTCACTTGCACTGGATCGTGTTGTAAGCAGGAAATAAAATGTCACGGTGTCAAGTCACTGAAATGTGAAGGTTGTCTGTTACAGCTATTAGTATACCCTGTCTGATACAGTACTTGTCTAACTTCATTTGATTCCATGTCACTCCAGGGCAGGGACTGTGTTTGTAACTCAAGCACAATTGCAATGCGTGTCACATAGTAGGCATTTCTTGAAGTATGGACAAGAGTGAATGAGCTGATACCTGAGCCTGGTCTTAAAGTTCAGAGGTAGAATGCCAAGCAAGGTGGCAAGTAGAAAGTGTTCCTTGAAGGGGGCGTAGCATGTGTAGAGTTAGAGAAACTGGGGAAAATAGAGTCAGTTCTCAGCACTGAAGAAGGGTCATGGATACGGTTAGAGTGAGGCTAGAGAGAAGGCAAGGGCCAGATCACAAAAAATCTTGTACGTTGTATGAAGGAGTTTGAAATTTATCCTACAGGAATCATTCAAGGATTTAAAATAAGAATATGATATCATCAAGTTTATCTTTAACAAACATCTCTCTACCTGGAAAAGGATGGATTAGAAAGGGAGAGTCAAAAATACAAAAAATTTTTAAAGCAACATTTCATCTTCTCAAGTTATTTGTCCCATAAGATTTTCCACTAAAAAGAGGTTTTGGGGACAAGTTAGTTTGGGAAGTTGAGTACTGTAGCCCCTCCTGGAGGTTCTTGGAGATTCCTGTTCACATATTAAAAACCCTGAGAGGTCCTGCACTAACAAAATCTGTTAAAGTTTAATGTAATAGTTCTTAAAATTATTTGACCACAGAACCCTTTCTTCATTGAACACCTGTTAAAACTGGTATCACAGCTGGGCGTGGTGGCTCACATCTGTAATCCCAGCACTTTGGGAGGCCGAGACGGGTGGATCACGAGGTCAGGAGATCAAGACCATCCTGGCTAACACAGTGAAACCCCGTCTCTACTAAAAATACAAAAAATTAGCCGGGCATGGTGGTGGGCACCCGTAGTCCCAGCTACTCAGAGGCTGAGGTGGGAGAATGGCGTGAACCCAGGAGGCAGAGCTTGCGGTGAACCGAGATTGCACCACTGCACTCGAGCTTGGGCAACAGAGCAAGACTCTGTCTCAAAAAACAACAAACAAACAAAAAAACTGGTATCACTTAGGACTCAATTTGCCTGCATAAATATGAGAAAACAATATAAACAGATTAAAGTTGATTTCTGCCTTACATAAAATAAATTTGGGAAGCAGGCCCTCCAGGGGTGGCATGGCAGCTTTCCGGTACCTTCAGGAATCCAGGCTTCAATGTTTTTGCCCCATTATCCTTAGCTTTCATTCTCAAGGTCACTTCATGGTCCAAAATGGCTGCTGGAGCACCAGTCCACGTGTCCTTGGAAGGAAAAAGGAAAGGCAAAGTAGAAAAAGTGGAGTTGAGTCCCTTAAACAACCTTCCTGGAAATACTACACATTTTTGCTTATGTCTCATTGTCCGGAACCTGATCATGTGACCATGCCAAGCTGCAAAGGAGGCTAGGAAATCTGGTCTTTTATTTTGCTTTTCTATGTGCCAAGTTAAAAATTGGGTCTGTCACTAAAGAGTTGAGAGACTCAACTAGCAGTTTCTGGCACAATGCCCTACAGAAATAATGTTCCACAGAACCTAAATTGGGATAAAATGACTAAGTAAGGAGATTGATTTTTTAAACATTTTTAGCAGCTTTATTGTGGTATAATTCACATACCATACAATTTGCTTACTGCAAGTATACAGTTTGACGATGTTTAGTAAGTTTATACAGTTGTGCAACCATCACCACAATCCAGTTTTAGAACATTTCTGTCACCCTCAGAAGTTCCTTGTTCCCACTTGCAGTCAATCTCCACTCCCACCCCCAGGCCTGAGAAACCATTGATCTGCTTTCTTCTTTAGAGTTCTGCCTTTTTAAGAAATGTCATATAAACAGAATAGTACAATATGTAGTCATCCGTGTCTGGCTTATTTCATTTAATGTAATGATTGTGTAGTTCATTGTGTTGTAGAGAGTTTTGTCAGTTTGTACTTTTTAAAATTGCTTGAATGGCATTCCATTGTCTGCATATGCCACCTTTTATTTATCACTTACCAAATGATGGACGTTCAGATTGTTTCCACATTGGGACTATTATGAATAATGCTGCTATAAACCTTCAAGTAGAAGTCTGTGTGTGGACATATGTTTTCATTTCTCTTGGGTAGATGCCAAAGGAGATTGATATTTAAAATTGAATTTGTTCATTGAAAAGATATTTATTGAGTGCCTATTACTGACAAGTACTGTGCTAGATGCCAAGGATACAGTAGTGAATAAAATTTGACACAAACTCAGCCCTCATGGAGCTTGCAGTCTGTAGAAGAGAAAGGCATTAGTCCAGTAGTCATGTAAACAAATGTAACATCACAGCAGTGGTAAGTGTATGCCATAAAGGAGGGGTATAAGATACTGTGAGAGATTATGCTAGAAGGATCTGCCTTTGTCAAGGAGGTCAGGAAAGCTGCCCTTGAGCTGAGATCTGGAGTGTGTGAGAATGTAGTCACTCTGATTTCTGTGTTTCAAAGTAATATATCTTAGGAAGCCATATACTTATTTCCAATAATGCTGCCCTTGCAAACATGTCTGAGCCAGTTTATAGATATGCTGGTCTTGGGCCTATTTGTGCTTAAAGTCTCTGTGTTTCAATCTCTCAGAGGTTTTGAAAACTGTGAAGCAAACACAACTCCCTGTCAGTAAAGGTACATTTTCAGTCATTTCTCTCTCTCTCTCTCTCTCTTTTTTTTTTTCAGAGACAGGATCTTGCTATGTTGCCCATGCCAGTCTCAAACTCCTGGCCTCAAGCAATCCTTCTGCCTTGGCCTCCCAAAACACTGGGATTACAGGTATAAGTCACTGTGCCCAGCCCATCTCTTATATTATTTTCTGTATGTTTGAAATAGTTCGTGATTAAACATCTTAAAAATGTACTTTTTAGTTCCCTTGAGAATTGTACCTGCCAAGCAGCCCAGCCTTTCTTGTCAGACCCTGACCTTATTCTCTCTCTGTGGGAAGAGGAGTCATGATCAGAAAGTGACTTCTGGAACCTGGAACTGAGGGGATGATGCTGATAGCCAGTGTTCTGGAACTACACTGGTCCAATCTCTGTATCTCCACTGTAGGGGTGAATCTGCCACAAGGCATTCTCCTGCCAGAAGCTCCATTCTTCAGAACAAAGCTGGATAGACTAGTTAAGCCCACAGGCTTTGAAGCCTTACAGATGTGGTTCAAATCTCAGCTCTACCACTAGTGTCCTTAAGAAAGTCACTTAACAGGCCAGGCATGGTGGCTCATGCCTGTAATCACAGTACTTTAGGAGGCTGAGGTGGGTGGATCACCTGAGGTCAGAAATTTGAGACCAGCCTGGGCAACATGGTGAAACTCTGTCTCTACTAAAAATACAAAAATTAGCTGGGCATGGTGGCACACACATGTAATCCCAGCTATTCAGGAGACTGAGGCAGGAGAATTGCTTGAACCTGCGAGATGGAGGTTGCAGTGAGCCAAGATTGTGCCACTGCATGCTAGCCTAGGTGACAGAGTGAGACGCCATCTCACAAAAAAAAAAGAAAGTCACTTAACTTACAGTTTCTTGATTCCAATAATAGGGTTGTTGTGTGGATTAAATGATTCATGCCAGGTGCTTAGCACATGCTTAACAGACTGGTTATTACTGTGTAATTATTACAGCCTTTCCTCTGTCTCCCATTTCCCCATGTTCTGTATAGACTTTCCCCCTTTGTTGACTTGCTGTTTTTGAAACATGTTAATTCCATTGATTGAACTGAAGTCAATCTCTGTTCTTGCATTTGAGTTGGGGAACCTTCTGTCTTTTGGAGTGCCTTCTGCTGATATATGGCCTCCATCCCTCATGTATTAATCTCGCTGATTTAACTCTTACAGTGCCACAGAGCTCTCATTCTCACCCATGTATAGCACTACCGCTATTTTGATTTTTTAAATCCAAGGTTACATATAAAAATGACTGTAGTCCTTTTCAGTTACTATGATTTATGGAAAATCACACATCAAATGTTCTTGGGCAGGATTTTTCAAAAACACTGGTCACGCTACCCTGAAACAGCTTCGTAAATCCTTCATTCTTGCTCAACAGTGTACTTTCCTGCAATGACCATTAGACAGTTTCAACGATAAAAACTTGCTTAAGGCTGGGCACAGTGGCTCACGCCTGTAATCCCAGCACTTTGGGAGGCTGAGGCGGGTGGATCACTTGAGGTCAAGAGTTCGAGACCAGCCTGGCCAATGTGGTGAAACCCCGTCTCTACTAAAACTACAAAAATTAGCTGGGCATGGTGGCGTGCATCTGTAACCCCAGCTGCATGGGAGGCTGAGGCAGGAGAATCATCTAAACCTGGAAAGCGGAGATTGCAGTGAGCTGAGATAGCACCATTGCACTCCAACCTGGGCAACAGAGCAACACTGTCTCAAAACAAACAAACAAACACAACAACAATACCAAAAAACTTTCTTAAGCTTTTTACTAAGCCTTAAGTTGCTGTGGAATCCTTTTCTTTATGTGTGCAAATCTACCATCACCTTTACTGACCAACTTGGAGAGGCTACCATCTGAAAACTGGTAATAAAAACAAGCAACACTGTTGTACATACTAGAAACAAAAAACTATAGTTTTAAAAAATTAATTAGTTTCCATGTTTTTTCTGAGGTGAAGCATGGTAGCTGTCCTTCCAGTTGGCCCCCAGTGATACTCATCTGCTGGGATTCAAACCCTTATACTGCCCTCTCCCGTACTGAATAGAGCTGATTTATATATGTAACCAGTAGGATATTGTAACTTCCAATGCTAGTGATAAATGGCATTGCAGCATCTGTCTTGCTCTTTTGGGTAATTTGCAATAGGTAGAGTCTGTTTTCATGACATGAGGACATTCAGTCAGCCTTATGGAAAAAGTCTTTGTAGCAAGGACTCAAGACCTCTTGTCAGGAACCATATGAATTGGCCATCTTGGAAGTAGATCCTCCATGTCTAGTCAAGCCTTCAGATCAGACTGCATCCATCCCCAGCTAACATTTTGACTACAACCTCATGAAAACCTAAGTCACTCAAATTTCTGACCTATGAAAACTATGTAAGATAATAAATGTTTATTGTTGTTTTTAAGCCACCAAGCTTTGGGGATAATTTGTTATGCAGCAATAGATAACAGTGTTTCCTTGGGTGATACAAGTGACAGCCATCATTAAGTGACTGTTTATGTAAAATGTGCTTGGTTATTGTATAAAATTTGCCCCACATTTTAAGTGTTTTCTTAACATATGATCTGCATCCAGATATTTTAGGTTATTCAATGACTCATTTCAGTCCCATTCAGCAAACATGCTGTATTGGTCTGTTCTCACACTGCTATAAAGAACTACCTGAGACTGGGTAATTTAGTGAGAAAAGAGGTTTAATTGACTCACATTTCTGCAGGCTGGACAGGAAGCATGATTGGGGAGGCCTCAGGAAACTCACAGTCATGGTGGATGGGCAAAGGAGAAGCAAGCATGTGTTCACATGGCAGCAGGAGAGAGAGAGAGAGAGAGGAGAGAGAGAGAGAGAGAGAAAGAGGAAGTGCTACACACTTTTAAACAACCAGATTTCATGGGAACTCATTCACTATCATGAGAACAAAAAGGAGGAAATCTTCCCCCATGAGCCAATCACCTCCCACTAGGTCCTTCCCCCAACACTGGGAATTACAATTCAACATGAGAGTTGGTTGGGGACACAGAGCCAAACCATATCACATGCATTGCCTACATGTTTCAAAACCTGTTCGTGACAGAAAACTCCAAATCAACCATCAGCAATTTGAACCAAACTGATGGCAGTAAGTTGTTTTTCTCCATCCAATTCTGTTTCTTGTGAATGATTCTTATGCTTTCATGATTGTAGTTAAAACTCTGGATGCCAGGAAGTCCAGCTCCTACCACTTCTTTTGCTTCTTTTTGGAATATATGCCAGAAGGGAATAAAGTTGGAGAGAAGGATGCCCCCATGTTACTAAAACATGCACTGTTACATTGACAGTTTGTAATAGCTAATTTTATTGCATAATTAATATGAACTAAGCACTGTTTTAAAAAT
The DNA here is from genome assembly GCF_009764315.1 of Trachypithecus francoisi. Taxonomy (NCBI): domain Eukaryota; kingdom Metazoa; phylum Chordata; class Mammalia; order Primates; family Cercopithecidae; genus Trachypithecus; species Trachypithecus francoisi. Next base: position 37,213,636 of record NW_022681467.1, read on the forward strand.
TTTTTTTAATAATTTCAATTTTTATTTCAGATTCAGTGGGTACATGTGCAGGTTTGTTACATGTGAATATTGTGTGACGCTGAGGTTTGGGGTATGAATGATTCCTTCACCCAGGTGGTAAGTATAGCACCCAATAGGAGTTTTTTCAGTCCTTCCCTCTTTCCTCCCTCCTGTCACTAGTAGTCCCCAGTGTCTATTGTTCCCATCTTTATGTCCATTTGTACCCAATGCTTAGCTCCCACTTATAAGTGAGAACATGTGGTATTTGGTTTTCTGTTCCTACATTAATTAGCTTAGAATAATGACCTCCAGTTACATCCATGTTGCTGCAAAGGACATGATTTTATTCTTTTTTATGGCTACATACTATTCTATGGTGTGTATGTACCACATTCTCATTATCCAATCTACCATGGACAGCCACCTAGGTTAATTCTGTGTCTTTGCTTTTGTGAATAGTGCAGCGACGAACATATGAGTGCATGTGTCTTTTTGGTAGGATGACTTATTTTTGGGAGTGGTATATACCCAGTAGTGGAATTGCTGGATTGAATGGTAGTTTTGAGTTATTTGAGAAATCTCCAAACTGCTTCCCACAGTGGCAGACTAATTTACATTCCCACCAACAGTGTATAGGTGTTCCCTTTTCTCTGAAGCCTTGCCAGCATCTGTTATTTTCTGACTTTCTAATAATAGCCATTCTAACTTGGGTAAGATGGTATTTCATTGTGGTTTTGATTTGTGTCTTGATGATTAGTGATGTCGAGCTGTTTTTTTTTATGTTTTTGGCCACTCATATTTCTTCTTTCTTCTTTTGAGAAATCTTTGTTCATGTCCTTTGCCTACTTTCTTTATTTTTTGGAGGCAGGATTTCATTCCCTTGCCGAGGCTGGAGTGCAGTGGTGCGATCATGGCTCACTGCAGCCTTAACCTCCTGGGCTCAAGCAATCTTTCTACATTAGCCTCCTGAGTAGGTAGGACTACAGGCACATGCCACCACATTTTTTTTTTTTTTTTTTTGTAGAGATGGGGTTTCACAATGTTGCCTAGGCTGGTCTCAAACTTCTGAGCTTAAGTGATCTGCCTGCCTTGGTCTCCCAAAGTGCTGGGATTATAGGCCTGAGCCACTGTGCTTGGCCCTTTGCCTACTTTTTAATGGAGTTGTTTGTTTTTGTTTTCTTGATTTGTCAAAGTTCCTTACAGATTCTGGATATTAGACCTTTTTTAGATGCATAGTTTGCAAGTATTTTCTCTCATTCTGTAGGTTGTCTGTTTACTTTGTTGATAGTTTGTTTTGCTGTGCAAAAGCTCTTTAGTTTAATTAGGTCCCACTTAACAATTTTTGTTTTTGTTGCAGTTGCTTCTGAGGACCTAGTCATAAATTGTTTCCCGAGACCAATGTCCAAAATGGCATTTCCTAGGTATTCTTCTAGGATTTTCTTATAGTTTGAGGTCTTACACTTAAATATTTAATCTATCTTGAGTTAATTTTTGTATATGGTTAAAAAGTATGGGTCCAGTTTCATTCTTCTGCTTATGGCTAGCCAGCTATCCCAGCACCATTTATTGAATAGGGAGTCTTTTCCTCATTGCTTATTTTTTTCAACTTTGCCAAAGATCAGATGGCTACAGCTCTGTGGCTTTAATTCTGGGTTCTCTATTCTGTTCTGTTGGGCTGTGTGTCTGTTTTTGTACCAGTACCATGCTGTTTTGGTTACTGTAGCCTTATGGTATAACTTAAAATTGGGTAATGTGATGCCTCTGGCTTTGTTCCAAGCACTGTTTTAAATGCTTTACGTGTATAAAATATTTAATTCTTACAAAGGAAAAGTTGTTATTACCCTCATTTTACAAATAGTAAAACTGAGGCACATCACTGGAAGGAAGGCCCCATCTCTGTCCATCAGCCACAGGCCCAGGTGCCAAAGTGCAGCAGTAACTACCACACCAATAGCAGTTCAGTCCAGTGTGTTAGCTTCCCAGACTCCTGCTGTAGGTATCACAAGCAAAAACAAGGCTGAGATTTTACAGAAGGAAAAGTGAAAAGAAAGCACCAACAAAGTATACAAAGAAAAATATTTACAGAACACAGATGCTGTGATGGTTAATGTTATGTGTCAACTTGATTGGGCTAAGGGATGCACAGATAGCTGGAGAAACATTTCTGGGTGTGTCTCTGAGGATGTTCCCAGGATAAATTAGCATTTGAATCAGTAGACTTAATAAAGAAGATTGCCCTCACCAATGTTAGTGGGCATCGTCCATTGAGGGCCCAAAGAGAATAAAAGTATGGAAGAAGAGTGAACTCCCCCTCTCCTTGAATCGGGACATTGGAGCTCCTGGTTCTCAGGCCTTTGGATTCTGGAACCTATACCTGCACTCTCCTCACCTCTATTCTCTGTTCTCAGGCCTTCAGGCTTGAACTAGGGATTATATCATAAGATCTCCTGGTTCTCAGGCCTTTGGACTCATACTGAATTAAACCACTGGATTTCCTGGTTCTACAGCTTGCAGATGGCAGATTGTGGAAATACTCAGCCTCCATAATCATATGAGCCAATTCTCATAATAAATCTCCTCATATATGTGTGTGTGTGTGTGTGCATGTGTGCATGCTTGTGTGTGTCCTATTGGTTCTATTCTCTGGAGAACCCTAATTCAGATGTCTTATAGTAATTTTAAAAGATGAGACTGGGTGCGGTGGCTCACACCTATTATCCCAGCACTTTGGGAGGCTGAGGTGGGCGGATCACCTGAGGTCAGGAGTTTGAGACAAGCCTGGCCAACATGGCGAAACCCCGTCTCTACTAAAAATACAAAAATTAGCCTGGCGTGGTGGCAGGCACCTGTAATCCCAGCTACTCATGAGGCTGAGGCAGGAGAATTGCTTGAACCTGGGAGGCAGAGGTTGCAGTGAGCCAAGATTATGCCAGTGCACTCCAGCCTGGGCAACAAGAGTGAAAATCTGTCTCAAAAAAAAAAAAAAAAAGAACAGGGCCAGGTGCAGTGGCTCACACCTATAATCCCAGCACTTTGGGAGGTGGAGGTGGGCAGATCACCTGAGGTCAGGAGTTCGAGACCAGCCTGGCCAACATTGTGAAACCCTGTGTCTACTAAAAATACAAAAAAATTAGCCAGGCATGGTGGCAGGCGCCTGTAATCCCAGCTACTCAGGAGGCTGAGGCAGGAGAATCGTTTGAACCTGAGAAGTGGAGGTTGCAGTGAGCCAAGATTGCATCAACACACTTCAACCTGGGCAACAGAGTGAGACTCTGTCTCAAAAAAAAAAAGAAAAAGAAAAAAAGATGAACAGCAACAGCTTAGCTTTACTGACTTAATGGTTCCCAAAGTGTGGTTCCTGGACCAGCAGCAGCATCTAGGAACTTGGTAAAAATCCAGACTGTTGGACTCCAACCCAAACCAACTCGATCAGAAAGTTTGGGGGTGAGGCTAGAAGCCTGTGCTTAAATGTATGCTGAAGTCTGAGCTCTACCGACGTAGGGGACCCAGCTGTGGCTAAATCTGGGCTGTGTGACTCAGAGCCCATGACAACTCTGGGGAGTCATTACAGCACCAATTTTGGAGTCCAACAGCAACAATGAAAGATATTCTAGCCAAAAAGAAACATGACTGTCATTCCTTCGTAGGAATGGAATAAAGCAGGGACCTTCAATGTGCTTTTGATGCCCCTGTCAAATACAGATTCCTGGGCTAGGATGAAGGATATCCACCTAACTTAACTTGAAAATATGGATTAAGTGCCAACTATAGTGGATGAAAGCATGTTGAGAGGAGGCTGAAAGAAGCTACGTCACTTTAGAGCAAATTAAGTAGTATAATATTCACTAGCTGCTATAATAAATATACACACAAAAGAATAATGGCTCCAACAAAAAGAAGTTTATTGCTTGCTTATACAGTACTTCAAGGTAAGTATTTTTTTTCTTTGTTTGTTTCTTTTTTTTTTTTCTTTTTGAGACAGAATCTCACTCTGTTGCCCAGGCTAGAGTGCAGTGGCACAATCTTGGCTCACTACAACCTCTGCCTCCCCAGCTCAAGCGATTCTCCTGCCTCAGCCTCCTGAGTAGCTACAATTACGGGCACATACCACCATGCTGAACTGATTTTTGTACTTTTAGTAGAGATGGGTTTTCACCATGTTGGCCAGGTTGGTCTCAAACTCCTAACCTCAGATGATCTGCCCGCCTTGGTCTCCTGAAGTGCTGGGATTACAGGGGTGAGCTACCACGCCCAGTCTAAAGGAAAATATTTTTGGTTGACAAGTCACAATCCTCTACCTATTGATTCACGGGGATTCCTTCTGTGCCATAACTACATCACCCCTAGGGTTTTGTCTTCATCTGCATCCAACTAGCAAGAAGAGATTGTGGTTAGGACACACCCCCTTTTAAAAAGCCTAGAAATCACACATATCATTTCTGCTCACATGTCATTGACTAGAACTCAGTTACATGGCCACACCAAACCACAAGAGAAGCTGAATAAGGTAGTTTGTATGTACCCAGGAAGAAGAGGAAATGAATTTTTGATGAAGAGATAGCAAGATCTTTTATCAGGAACAGAATGGGATGATAAAAATAACTGGGTTGTGGGCTCCAGTTATTTAGATAGATTTTTAAAACTTTATTTTTTTGTTCTTCTTCAGTATTCTCAGCACCTGACAGGTACCTTGCAGAGCTCAGCAAATGTTGGTTGAATGATGGAAAACACTGGAAAAATGATGGGAAATGGTGTCATACCTGTTTCTACTTCTCCCTCCCATATCCATGGAGAAATCCTGGCTAATTTACCACCTTCTTTCTTGCTAATCCTGTATTTAACCCCAGAATCCCTATCAACTCAGAGCTCCAGGCAGACATTATTATTATTATTATGATATATTGTTTTGAGATGGAATCTTGCTCTGTCACCCAGGCTGGAGTGCAGTGGCACGATTTCAGCTCACTGCAACCTTTGCCTCCTGTCTTCAGGCAATTCTCCTGCCTCAGCCTTCTGAGTAGCTGGGACTATAGGCACCTGCCACCACGACTGGCTAATTTTTGTATTTTTAGTAGAGCCAGGGATTTCACCATATTGGCCAGGCTGGTCTTGCACTCCTGACTTCAAGCGATCTGCTCGCATTGGCCTCCCAAAGTGCTGGGATTACAGGTGTGAGACACCGCACCTGGCCAGGCAGACATTATTAGTCAACTAGGAATGGCTCGCAGTATGAAACCTAATTGCTATCTTGGGACATTGACTTTTTGCTATAGTCAATTTCATCTGTAAAATTGGTATAAGCCCTATCTAGGCAGTTTCTCAGAGGTACCTTTTTTAAAATTATAATTTTTTATTTTTATACACAGGGTTTTCCTGTCACCCAGGCTGAAGTGTAGCAACATGATCACAGCTCACTGCAGCCTTAAACTTCTGGGCTCAAGTGATCCTACAAGTAGGTGGGACTACAGGTACACACCACTGTGTTGTCTAATTTTTTGTTTTTTATTTTTATTTTTGTAGAGATAGGGTCTCACTATGTTTCCCAGGCTCAAAGTATAAACCTTTTATGTATAATTCACTGATGTCTTAGTGCTGGCCAGAGCTTATGTTTATAAACCAGTGATCTTACATTGTTGAAAAGTTAGTGCCTTCAAAATCTTTTGACTCAGGGCTCTAGAATCTTCCAACTGTTGAGGAGTGACATCTTCCCAGACCAGACTGCTGATCACAAGGAATTGTACTTCCTCATTCATTTCTGAAATATTATTTTGGCCAAGGCTCTGATAACATCACATTTTCCATTACATTTTTCTTGAAAGATTTTGAAGTGGTATGAACTATGGCCTCATGGACCAGTGTTGAGCTCCATAAAGGAGTCTCAACACTTCTGCATACCCAACAAATGAATGGTATCTCCAGGAGAGGAGCTGGGCCACTCTGACTCACCCAAAAAACTTCACTCCAGTTTTAACTTACGTGCATGATGGCTTATTGACCTTAAACATGTTCAGAAATCTAGCAGTCATTTAGCCGCGCTTCTCAGTGGTCACATCTTGACATGATCAGTCATGAGGTCTATGGCCAGTAATTTGTTACCAATAAAGCACCACAGTCTGAATGATTTGCCTTCTTTTAAAAAAAATAAACAGGAGGCCGGTGCAGTGGCTCACCCCCGTAATCCCAGCATTTTGGGAGGCTGAGGCAGGTGGATCACCTGAGGTTGGGAGTTCAAGACCAGCCTGACCAACATGGAGAAATCCTGTCTCTACTAAATATACAAAATTAGCTGGGCATGATGGTGCATGCCTGTAATCCTGGCTACTTCAGAGGCTGAGGCAGGAGAATCGCTTGAATCCAGAAGGCAGAGGTTGCCGTGAGCTGAGATCACACCATTGCACTCCAGCCTAGGCGACAAGAGTGAAACTCCATCTCAAATAAATAAATAAATAAATAGGAACAGTTATTCTTATAATAATGTCATTCCTATTCATTCGCATTCTGATGTGCTTTCCTGAGCAACAAGGCAGAGGGAGACATTTTAGTTCAGCACTGGGAATTTCACACTACCCTCAGTCTAACTTATCTACGTCTCAGCCTGTGATGAGAGACCATTAACAGTTTTGACAACTATAAATTATGGTCATGTTTGTGAGTGGTGATGTTCATGGTTACTGCCACTGCTTATCCTTTTGCTTCAGGAGTATGTGCTTTCTCACCTTATTACTAGTACCTGTGAGGGGAAAGCCTGGGGCAAAAACCAAAACTTGTTGTTAAAAATAAAACTAGCCGGGCCGGGCGCGGAGGCTCAAGCCTGTAATCCCAGCACTTTGGGAGGCCGAGACGGGCAGATCACGAGGTCAGGAGATCGAGACCATCCTGGCTAACCCGGTGAAACCCCATCTCTACTAAAAAATAAAAAAAAAAATTAGCCGGGCGAGGTGGCGGGCACCTGTAGTCCCAGCTACTGGGGAGGCTGAGGCAGGAGAATGGCGTAAACCCAGGAGGCGGAGCTTGCAGTGAGCTGAGATCCGGCCACTGCACTCCAGCCTGGGCGACAGAGCGAGACTCCGTCTCAAAATAAATAAATAAATAATAAAAAAATAAATAAAACTAGCTGGCCGGGCGCAGTGGCTCACACCTGTAATCCCAGCACTTTGGGAGGCCGAGGCGGGCGGATCACGAGGTCAGGAGATCGAGACCATCCTGGCTAACACAGTGAAACCCCATCTCTACTCAAAATACAAAAAAAAAAAAAAAAAATTAGCCAGGTGTTGTGGCAGGTGCCTGTAGTCCCAGCTACTCGGGAGACTGAGGCAGGAGAATCGCTTCAACCTAGGAGGCGGAACTTGCAGTGAGCCAAGGATCGCGCCACTGCACTCCAACCTGGGTGACACAGCAAGACTCTGTTTAAAACAAAAGAAACAAAACAAAACAAAACAAAATAAAACTAGCCATATTTGTTTAGCTTTTTCTTATATAATGGCAATTTTTGAGCTCTTTAATTTTTTTATTATTCAAGTAGTTGCAAAATGCTTTTATGACCGTCATACCACAAATATTTTACATAACTATTTGTCTCATTTCCTTGGAAAAAATACCCAGCATAGATTGTGAGGAGCATGGGTTGCATCTAAACGTCTTCACAGAGAGGGAGGGCATGTAGCAGAAAAGATACTGGGATGCACAGTTTTAACCCAGTACTTCCCTACACATTCACATATTGTAGGGTTACCTATTGCCCTCACTCCTTCTGGGCATAACCAGGAGAAAGGCATATCTGGGTCAATACAGACAAAATCAATACTGGCATGGCTCTGTAAACTAAGTAAGATTCTGGAAAGATCCATTGGCATAAGCCAATACAAAGTATCACAGGCAAAACTGAGTCAGGGTTAGGAGCTACAATCAAATAAAAAGGTGATTGAGAAGAATGACAAAGATTCAGATAGAATGATCTGTTTTGGTAAGTAGGTCCAAATTGTGTGTGTGTGTGTGTGAGAGAGAGAGAGAGAGAAAGACAGAGATAGAGTAGAAACAGGGACAGAGAGATGGAGAGAGGGAGAAAGAGCAGGGAGAGAGAGAGAGACAGAGAGAGTGTGTCTTTGAGGTCTTAGAAGGGTACCGTTTATTATAACTAAAGGGTCAGAGGCAAGGCAGATAAGGGTAGCTCATGAATGATTAATGGAGGGTTGAATAGATGGATAAATTGATGCATGGATGATTGGTGAATGAATGAATGAATGAATAAATGGATTTAATAAAATTAGAATGGATGGCTGATGTTACTGATAAATGAATGGTGGGCAAGTGAATGATTAGTTGGATGAATGAACAAATAAGTGGAGAATTGGATTGAATGTATGTATGGATAGAAAGATAGATAGACAGATAAATAGGTACATACAGACATCCATATGAGTGAATGGATGACCAAAGTGATGGATTGATGGATGAGCACAAAGATGTATTAATGAATAAATGGAAAGATGAATGCATAAATGAATGGATGTTGTGGTAGGCAGAAGAATGGACCCCCAAAGATGTTCGTATCTTAATTATTGAAACTTTTAATATGCCAGATTGCATGACAAAAAAGAATTAAGGTTGCTGATCATTTTATCTTGAGATGGGTGAGATTACCCTGGATTATCTGTGTGGGCCCAATGTAATCCCAAGGGTCCTTATAAGTGCAAGTGGAGCAGAAGGGACAGAGTCAGATAGAGATGTGAAGATGCTATGCTGCTGGCTTTGAAGTTGGAGGAAGAGGCCATGAGACCAGGAATGCAGGCAAGCTCAAGCAGAAAAAGTCAAGAAAACAGATTAACCCCTATAGCCTCCAGAAGGACTACGGCTCTGTCAACACTTTGGTTTTGGCCCCTTCAGACACATTTTGGGCTTCTGACCTCTAGAAGTAAAAATAATAAATCTTTATTGTCTTAAGCCACTAAGTTTGTGGTAATTTGTCACCACAGCAATAGAAATGATTGAATACATTAACGGGTAAATAAATGGATGGAAGATAGATGAATACTTGGATGAATGATAAATGGATAAACACATGGTTGGGTGGATGGAGAGAATGGGGGAATAGATACATGAATAAATGATTGGTTGACTAGAGGAAGGAATAAGTGAATACATGGATACATGGATACAGAAATGAATAGATAGATTCATGGGTAAATGAAAGAATAGGTGGGTGGATTGATGGATAAATGGATATATTAACACAGAGAGAGATAAAATGTGGTAGATGTATAGATACATGGAGGGATGGTTGTCTGGTGGATTGGTAGACAGATACATGGGTTGATTATTGGTGTGATGAATGATTAAATAGATATATGAATGGGTAATCAGTGAATACATGAAAAAGTAGATACTTGGTTAGAGATATGATTAGATATATGGGTATTTACACATGTGTATTATGCATAAATACATAAAAAGCCTTTCATGGCCGGGTGCAGTGGTTGACACCTGCAATCTCAACACCGTGAGAGGCAAGGCAGAGGATCGCTTGAGGCCAGGAGTTCAAGACTAGGCTGGGCAACACAGTGAGACCCAATCTCTACAAAAAATAAAAAAATTAAGTGGGCAAGGTGCTGCGTGCCTACAGTTCCAGCTATTTGGGAGGCTGAGGAGGAGAATCGCTTGAGCCTGAGAGTTTGAGGCTGTAGTGAGCTATGATTGTGCCACTGCACTTTAGCCTGGGAGACAGGACAAGACTCTGTCTCAAAGAAAAAAAAATATATATATGTATATATATATACACACACACATACACATAAGCTGGGTGCGGTGGTTCATACTTGTAATTGCAGCACTTTGGAAAGCCGAGGCAGGCGGATCACCTGAAGTCAGGATTTCAGAGACCAGCCTGGCCAACATGGTGAAACCCATTTCTACTAAAAATATAAAAATTAGCTGGGTGTAGTGGTGGGCACCTGTAATACCAGGTACTTGGGAGGCTGAGGCAGGAGAATTACTTGAACCTGGGAAGCAGAGATTGCAGTGAGCCGAGATTGCGCCATTGCACTCCAGCCTGGGCAATAAGAGAGAAACTCTGTCTCAGAAGAAAGAAAGAAAGAGAGAGAGAGAGAGGAGAGAGAGAGAGAGAGAGAGAGAGAGAGAGAGGAGAGAGAGAGGAGAGAGAGGAGAGAGAGAGAGAGAGAGAGAGAGAGAAAGAAAGAAAGAAAGAAAGAAAAAAAAGTATCTCATGCTTAGAGACAAACACTATCTTTGACATGAAATGTGGATTTGTTGGAGATTAGGGGAGTTTCCAGTTAGAAAAGGAGACATCCAGATAGTCTGTAAATTGTGTGTAAAGCTCTGAACGTGGACTAAGCCTCCGTCCTCCAGGATGAACCAGTTAAAACAAGGGACCTTTGCACTTGATGGTTTCTCTATCTGGAATATAATACTCTTCCTTTAAGTAATTAACTTCTAATTCCCTGCGTTGCAGCACAAGCATTGCTTTCTCAAGGAAACCTTATTAAATATACTCTTATAGTATTGTGTACCTTTGCTTTGGAGAGCTTATTAAATTAGTAGTTTTGCCTTTATTTGTATGATAATGTGATTAGTAACCATCTCTTCCATTAGACTATGAGCTGCATAAGGACAGAGATCAAAGTATTTTTGCCTACCATTTTCTCCCCATCTATTAGGTCATACCTGGCAAATGGAAAAGTACCCCATAGGCACTTTTTTGAATGAATGGAAACCTTCCTGTGGCATTCTTACTCAGGAAAGTTATTGATGGGTTGCTAGGGCATTATTAATACTATGACAATGAAGTCTGGCTTTCCTGATGGAAGACTTTGACAGGGAGAGTACTTCTCCTAAATGGAAGAGCCAACCATCAGATTCAGGGCTCCCTCTTCCTAGAGTCCCCTCTGCCTCCAGAGAGGCCAGAGCCCCTGTCTCTGGGCCAGGTCAACCATCTCTTTGCCTTCACTCAGATCCTCTTCACTTGGCTGTCCTTGAACAAGCATCCTGTCTGACTTGACGAGGTTCTAGCCATATCCCATCCCGAAATCCATCAGTTCCAGCTCCAGCCACCTGCCCCTGCCTTGTTCTAGGCTGGTAGATTCGGAAACCCTACCTCTTACCAAAGGCTAGCACATCCTCTTCTGTCACTCTGATCATCCTTCTCTTTTCTCATCTCCAGTTAGTTTCCCTTTGATCTTTTCAGTTATCTGCTAGACTTCAGTTTGAGTTTTGTGATCTGTTCTTCCATTCTGTACCCAGCACACTGAGGATCTAAGAGAACTGTACTCAAATCCCAACTCTGCATGAACTAGCTGTGTGCCCTTAAGTGAGTTACTTAACCTTTCTGACTCTCAATTTCCTAATTCATGAAATGGATGCAATAAATCTATGTCCCTCGGTGATTAGAGGGGATTAAACAAGATGATGCACGTGAAGCATCTCGCACAGTGACTGGCAACAGTAGGTGATAATCGATTATTAATTCCCCTTCTTTCTTCCTAGGTTTCTTTCTCCCTTGTTTCTTCCTGCAGCACAATAGCAATCTCTCTTTCTATTTTTCCCTTTTCTGTCTACGGAACTTTTTCTAGCCCTCATAAAAATAGCAGCACATAAAATGAAATTGCACCGTATTTTTATATCCTCCAAATAACTCAATTCAATTATAGACTGGTCAATTTTAGTTATTTGAGCATTACTAAAGATCTGAAACTGGTAAATAAAGTTCTATATTCACATTCAGAAAATAAAGAGCTAAATGGATATTTTGGAAAAGTGTAAAGGAAAGATGCTTTCCTTGAGGCTTAAGACCTTATATGGAATGTGTCAGCCTAAAGCTAATCCTTCTGGCTAGAAGACAATGTACAGGAAACCCTTTATAGTTTAAATTCGACACAGCCGCAATGAAACTAGTGGAAGAATGAAGACTCACATTTTCTGGGAAGAGGGATTTGGCAGGAGGTCCCTGTGTGTTATCCACAGAGTGCTCACGTGCATGATTTAGTACAGGAGATCTGAAAATTCAGAGAGAGAGGGAGGAGTTAGTGGGAAGGAGTTTATCAACTTATTACTGGGATGGTTACTAGAATAATTGGATAACAGTTTGAAGCTCCCTAAACTAAAGGGAGGTTTCAAGACAGAGTCATAATCAAATATTACAAATGCAAGCACATAAGAAAGCAGACAGTTCAGGGTTCAAATACGGGCAGCACCAGGTGCTTGACTTCGTAATTTCGGTAAAGTTACTCCATCTCTCTGGGCCTCTATTTCTTCATGTGTAAATTAGAAACTAAGATTGTATACATCAGCCAGGCACAGTGGCTCACGCCTATAATCCCAGCACTTTGGGAGGCTGAGGTGGGCAGGTCACCTGAGGTCAGGAGTTTGAGACCAGCCTGGCCAACATTGAGAAACCCCCGTCTCTGTTAAAAATACAAAAATTAGCTAGGCGTGGTGGTGTGCACCTGTAATCTCAGCTACTTGGGAGGCTGAGGCAGGAGAATCACTTGAACCTGAGAGGCAGAGGTTGCAGTGAGCTGAGATTGCCCCACTGCACTCCAGCCTGGGTGGTAGAGAAAGACTCCATCTCAAAAAATAATAATAAATAAAAAGATTGTGTACATCACAGAAGTGTGTGGCTGTTAAACACTTCATTAAATGCACCAAGAACAGTGTTGGGCACCTAGCAAGTACTTAATTAGGGGGTAGGGTTGATTCTGAATTATTATTAGTTATGGAGTTTCTGGCACATTTACCTCCACGGCTTATTATTGAGAAAGGTATTTGCATAGTAATAGAAATGTTGGGGAATTATCTCTAAGAAAAGGTGGTAAGACTAACATTTTTCAGCAAAGTCTGGGTGAATTACAGCCGAGTCTGGCTGTCAGACTTATAGCTCAAAAACCTGATTTTTTTCAGTACTGAGAAGAGATCTATCTCTAGGGCAGATTCATACTTATCAAATTCATTAGACCAATGTATTAACCAGATCATAGTCAATTAATTTCCAATGAGAAATACAGCTTTTGGAAAGGACCAGAATACTCAGGTCAGTGTGATCAGTTTCTCCCTGGGCTCATACCTATTGGGAAGCCAAATCTTCAAAGACAGACTACATCATATAAAACTTAGAGTCAGGGAAGTGAGACTTAGGAGATCTAAATGTAAAGTGGGTTCAGTCTAAGCTAGCCCAAGCCAGACATCTCATATTAGGGATAGCCTTTCCCACACTGTATATTGTGAAACTTTAGCCTCTTTGCCAAGCCAGAAATGGAAAACATTCATTGATGATTTTGACTGCATAAAAAAGTTTTAACTTCTGTACAACCAAAATACCATAAACAAAGTCAAAAGACAAATGACAAACTAGAAAAATATTTATTACACTCAGGTCAATCCAAAGGTTAAAATCAAATACATAAAGAGCTTTTTTTAATTGGTGCAAATTTTTTATGCACCAGTTAAAAAAAGACTAAAACTGTGTCAGAAAAATGGACAAAAGGTAGGTATGGGTAATTTACAGAAAGAGAATACAAATGATTTATCAATTGTGCAAGGAAGCACACTGCACTTATGGTAAAATGCTTGATAAACTTTGTCAAGCTGATAAGTGGAAATGATATTTTATTATTGTTACAATTCACCAATTTGGTTAATGAAATTTGTATGTATATGGCTGTGTATTTTTATGCATATATTAAATTTATAATATTAATAACTATTAATATATATTTTTATTAATTATGTCTATCATTTGTCTATTGTTCTGTTGGGCTATTCTTCCTCTTATTGATTAAAAGAGCTCTTTATATATTCAGGTATTAACCCATTATGCATGTTAAATAAAGCCTCCTCCCCTTCTCTTGGCTTCTTGAGGCAGGTTCATGGGAGAGAAGCAGAAGATAATTCCCTTTAAATGAACATCCAATATGTACCAGATTCTTTCACATGGATTATCTCATTTGTCCTTACAACGTTCCTAGGAAGCAGGTGCTGTGATTCCTACTTTATAGCTGAGGACCCAGTGTCTCAGAGAAACTGAGTAACTTGCTTAAGGACACATAGCTAGTAAACTGTATTTGAACTCTGAACCTAAAAATGTGCTCTTTCCTCTTGATCATGCAAGTGCCTTCCCAGAAGGCTCCCAGCTCTTTTGACTATCACCTAATCTCTACTACAACATCTGGAGACCCAGCTGAGGTTGCCCCAGATCATACCTGAACCAATACCAACTGGGCAGGGGCTCCATCAAAAGCAAGGGTAGGTTAAAGTTAGTTGTACTGCTCCTGTTCCAGCATCCTGTGTGTTTGGGGTTGAGTCCTGGACATCTGATTACCCACTGAAATGCAATTCTCTCTTATTTTTGCTTTAGTCTTCCTCTCTGCCTGAGGTCAGACCAAGTTATCCTCCTACACTTAAAAAAAAAAGGAACTCAAACTAAACAGCAGCAAACCATCTCCCCTTCTTAAGAGGAGGAATTGTAATTTGATTGGTTTAAATACTGGGTGGGATCTCTAAAACCATATGCAGGAATAAGGCCTTTTCTTCTGCCTGCTGTCAACATCTGCAACATTTGCTGCCACGTGCTCATATCCATGTGCTCATATCCACTCAAAGCATTAGTCCCACCCAGTTTCCTACAGTGCCCCAAATAGGCTTTGCTCTAACACACCTCCATGCCTATGCATGGACTATCTTTCCCACCTAGCAAATGCTTTTACCTCCTTTAAGTTCCATCTCACCTCTGCTATGGAGAACCCTCAGACCCTCCCTTCCACTGGGAAGGACCCTCAAGCCCTCCTTTGAAAAAGGCAGAGTTAAGTCCTCCTCATCTGTGCTCCACAGCTTCTGTGCTCACCTCTGCCACTGCCTTGACCATGTTTTTGTTGTTGTTGTTTGTTTTTTAGAGGCAAGGTATTGCCCTGTCACCCAGCTGGAGTCGACTCCATCATACCTGACTGTAGCCTCAAATTCCTAGTCTCAAGCAATCCTCCTGCCTCAGCCTCCTGAGTAGCTGGTACTACATTGGCACACTACCACACCTGGCTAATTTTTTTTTTTTTTGTAAAGACGGAGTCTCCATGTTTCCCTGGCTGATCTCGAACTCCTGGGCACAAATAAGTGATCCTCCCACCTCGGCCTCCCAAAGCACTGGGATTACGGGCATGAACCACCATGCCCAGCCCCTTGACCATGTTTTATGGTAGTTTCTATTTATGTGTCTGGGGGATTCCCCACTGAACTCAAGCAGGGATTTCCTCAGGGCAGGAGCCGTAATCAACTATCTCTTCATCTCTGGAGCCCAGCACAGGGTGATGAATGCATGAGGATGCCTCTAAGTCTGAGGTCTCTCCTTCCCACCTAGCCTATGCCCAGACTCACAGAGCTGGTTTCTGCTTTGTATCTCACTCTGATTTGCTTGTTTGAGTAATTTGCTTCCTTCCCCAGCTCTATAGAAAGATTGCTTCCATCTCAATCTTGCTGTGAGGGCCCAAATACTTCTTGATTTGTATCACCTGCCCCTGGTCTCCTTATCACTATTTCTGGCTGCCTGTTGGGAGAATCTTGAAGCCTGGGCTTCAGTGACAACACTGCAACCTCTTAAACACTTTCTGAGCTGGCAGAGTTCTCACAGCCCCTGTCCTGTTCCTGGAGTAAGTACAGGACCAGGCCTTAACCCTCCTAGCCCTCTCTATGGTCTTATGGGCATGAGGCCAGGCCTCCTCACGACCAGAAGACTCAAACCTTTGTTCCAGCTTCACTCCTATCAGTCTGCCCCTCCTACACCAATCCAGGCATGCAGAAGGCAAATCAGCTGAGTCACTCTCGGGCTGGGAGTCCTGCAGCATCACAACAGAAATCAACAGAGCAGGAGGAAATTGGCTCATTTCACAGAGAGGCACTTGGAGCAGCCAGGCAGCCCAAAGCCCCTGGGAAGCCAGGCAAAGGACCACCTAGGTCGTAACTGCATCCTCTCAGCTGTTGTCACTCTTTAGAGAAATGTGTTTTCAGGACCCGGTCCTCAGACCCATTCACACCTGAGCCAACTCCATCAAAAGAGAGGGCAGGTGGGACCCTACCAGGCTATGGGGTCTCAAAGGTGAGCTGCTGGACCAAGGGATGGAGGACTAGTAAGACTGTGTGTCCTAAACTCTAGGGGAAGGATGTTTGAAGGTTGTTGCTGAGTTAGTCTTTAGAAACTCACTGACACTCACCTTGGCCAGCTCCAAAGATTACTGAGACATAATTCCTGCCCCAGATGGTTCATAGTCTAGCAAAAGAGGATGTTAAAACTTTCTAGGTTGGGATCTTGTAGAGGAAAGAAAATACAAGTAGAGACAGAGAAGTACAAACAAAGCCCCCTGGTGTGGAGTGTAGTTGAAGGAAGAGTGCATTGGCCAGAAAGTTGGAAGAGCTGATTTCATTTTATGAAATATGTATTGAGACGTTCAGATAGTTCTGGCACGATGGGAATGGAAGGAGATTAGGCTGGAGAGGTAGGTTACAAGAGGGGACTTTGTTTGGAAGACCAGGTGTCTACAGTGGAACATTCACTAAGTTAAGGGACACAGAGTGAACAAGCAGACCTGTGAGTGAAGATGACATGCTTAGGTTTGCACAAGTTGAGCCTGAAATGCTGGACTAGAGTGGGCTCTGTTCACTCTGTGTGTTTGCCACATCCTTAGCCTTTCTGAGGAAAGTGGCTCTAGACCTATAGTCCTCGTACAGGACTCTCTATGAATAGTAATCAACAGATCTAATCACATCCTTGTTTGGGAAGTTTGGATCTAAGAGATAAACTTAAACAGCAGAATGGCCCGGAAGTTGAGAGAAATGCAGAAAAAGGGATCACACCTGTAATCCCAGCACTTTGGATGGCTGAGGTGGGAGGATTGCTTGAGTTCAAGATTATCCTTAGCAACACAGTGAGACCCTGTCTCTACAAAAAATTATTTTAAAAAAAGAGCTGGATGTGGTGGTGTGTACCTGTAGTTGTAGCTACTTGGGAGGCTGAGGCAGGAAGATTGCTTGAGCCCAGGAGTTTGAGGCTGCAGTGAGTTATAATCGTGCCACTGAACTCCAGCCTGGGTGACAGACTGAGACCCTGCCTCCAAAAAAAAAAAAAAAAAAAAAAGCAGCAACAGCAGTAGCTATGAGGTTTTTCTTGTGCTGTTCTCGTGATAGTGAATAAGTCTCATGAGATCTGATGGTTTTATAAAGGGCAGCTCCCCTGCACATACTCTCTTGCCTGCTGCCTCCTAAGACATTCCTTTGTTCTTCCTTTGCTTTCTGCCATGATCATGAGGCCTCCCCAGTCATGTGGAACTGAGTCCATTAAACCTCTTTCCTTTATAAATTACCCAGTCTTGGGGATGTCCTTATAGCAGCATGAGAACAGAATAATACAAATACTTAGAAGCCAAAAATAGTAAATATCCTATTCTGAGATCAGTTAGGTCTCCCTCCAGCCTAGGTCAGTAAAATCCTTCACATTATTCAATCCAGCACAACCAGAGGCCAGAACCTCAGAGAAAGAAAGAGTGTGCATTTGTTTGGGCTTATTCTCTGGGCTCATATTTCTTTCAAAGGCTTGGGGAGAAGGGATGGGCAGTAGTGGCTATGGCAGGACAGGTTTCAGGTCTCAGGAATTTTGGGCATCCTCCAAATTCCATTATCTCCAACAAGACTCAACTCATCATAGTTGGCAACCAACCCTGGCCAAGAGAGCTCCAAGTTGAGAACTGAAGGGTGAGTAGCTGATAGGCAAGTTGGGGGAGGTGGTTAGAATATTCTAGGATATGCGAAGGCTTGGTGCATTTGGGTAACTGAAATTGATTCCATGTAGCTGGGAAGGTGAGCACAGGAAATACTGGGATGCCATGAGCTAGAGAGGAAGGTGTCTTAGGGAGTTTGGATTTTGTGCTGAGGACAGAGGGATGCCATTGATGTGTTTTAATCTGGGGACAGACATGAGAATATCTGTGCTTTAGGAGCCATAACTGGCTTCTGTGAGAATATTAGTTCCATGAGGATGAGGGCTTTGTTTTGCTCACTACCGTATCCCTAGCACCTAACACTCTATAGATACTCAGCAAACAACTGAGAAATGAATGAATGGATAACTGCTGTGTAGAAAATATGTCCAGAATAATCAGTGAGGAAGTGACTATGTAGTCCAAATATTAAATCACAAGTGACCTGGCTGTGGGGATGAAGAGAAGGGCACAGATTCATGGCATGTTTGGGAGGTAGAATAAATTAGATGCTGGTAGGGGCATAGTGAGGCTGATGGTAGGGAGTGTGGTATCAAGGATGAGATCCTGGTTTCTAACATAACAACTGAATAGCTGGAGGTACCATTACCTGAGATACAAATGACTGGAGGGGTAGGTCAACGGTAGAGAGTAACAAATTCATGTGCCAACACATTTAGCTTTAGGTGTCCATGGAACATCCAAGTGGAGGCTTCAGCTGTTGCCAGTCTTTACCCTGGAGAAACACACCTAGACCCAGATGGATCACAGGTGGAGCTTTAGCCTCCCCTCTGGAGAGCAATGCCAGGGTCTGTGCCAGCAGGGGCACCTGAGCCCAGTGTGCTGGGACCCAACCCAGTCTCTGTTCTTGACTCTGCCATTCAATATCTGTGCAGTAAGGATTATCGAGGGCCTACTCTGTGCCCTCTCCTGACATCCTCCACTCCCCATCCCATTCCTAGACTTACCATTTCATTACTACCGTAGGGAGGACGGCCAGCACTGCTTTGATGGGGACTGAGCCTAAACACTGCACCAGAACTGCTTTCTCAGAATTACATAAGCTAAGACAGAATGCAGGAGCCTCAATTTCAGACAGCACAGACTGACAAAATGGAGTGCTCACATCATGCTTGTCTTGCTTGTGTAGTTAAAATAGCAAAACTAAACTAAAACAAATCGCCTAACAAAAGTGTTTGTTTATACACATTCTAACACCTTAGATAAGAAAAAGAATCCTGTTTTATCATTGCACTGTTGTCACGTCACTGTGTCACTCCCCCTTCTCTGGGCTCTGATGTGAGGCCAGTCTGCCTTACAGTAATCAGCAGCAAGGAAATTACAGAAGAGAAGGCAGCAGGCTTGGGGAAGAACTCGGTGATTTGAGTTCGTAAATCACCAAGTGGTAACTGCCATGTTTCTTCTCTCATGTCTCTGGGGCCTGGAGTTTTGGGGACACTGGGCATTGCTTCTGCCCTTGCAACTGCAGTTTGGGGGTTACTGTATCCCTTCTCCCTACAAATATCTGTACAATGTATGAGTACAAGACAGTGTCATCAACACAAACAGTAAAGAAAGAAACAGACCTGTTGATTACATTGAGAACACAATCAAGATACAAAGCATTTTCTAGTCGAGAAGACTTTCCTATTGTGTTTTGTGTGATAATATCTAATTTAATAAGGAATTAAAATTGTGCATACCTTTTGAACCTTGATATGCACATATTGCATGCTATTTATTTAAATGCTAAAGTCATTTTATTCTAAATATTAAATAATACTTTAGCAAATATAATTTAAATAATGAAGCAGGTGCTGTCTGTATTCTGTGTCCTCTCAGATCTGCTCCTTGTCCTTCTGCTTTGCTCTGTGCCACAGTGAAACTGACCTCCCAGGCTCCTTTCTCGGACTCCTCTGCTGGCTGGGTTACAGCTAGCTTGAACATGGGAGGTAAGAGATGAGAGGACAGGAAGAAAAGAGAACCCAGGTGTTTCTCCCCTTCCCTCTGCCACAGGTGGCATCTTCAGCAGTCACTGCATCTTCTCCTTGACTCCAACTCTCATCAGATGTGCTTACCATGGTCCCAGTTTGCTCCAGTGACCCTAAACCCTGAGCACCAGTAACATCACCTCCTTTTGTCCTTACAGCCTAGGGCTGGTAGCAGTTTCTGCTATAGCTAAGCTCTGAGTTGCTTCACCATCTTCGGTTTGGTTTATCAGCTCTTCTGTCACTTGGAAACCCAAATCTCAGCATTAAATTAACTGTTTTCAATACTTAGAATGGTTCTGTTTTCCATTCTGTTGAATCCTGCCTGATAAATGCAATGTTATTTAAAAGGGATCATGGATGGAGGATTTTTGTTGTTTAAACTGAGGATGGCTGCTTTCTGAAAGAAGGTACAAGGAATCAGAAGCTGAAGTTTGCCTGGATCTTGCAGGAATGTGGCAGTGGGGAAGATCTTGAGCTTCCTGGCTCTAAAATTAACAGCTTTTGGGAAAGGATACCCAGGCGACAGAGAACGATGGTGAGAGGGCCATCCCTATCAGGTAGTACTTTTTGGTGGCAAGCAACAGAGACAGACTTAGGCTAACTTAAGCAAAAAGGGATTTATTGGAAGACTATAATAAAAGTCACAGAATTGTAAAGAAGGCTGAATAGGTCAGCTTTTGGAAAGAGGAAAAAGGGCATCTCAGGGATCTAGGGAGTAGGAATTAGCAGCCCTTTTAGGAAGCTTGGGCAGAGTAGCTGTACTACAAAGTCATCACTTTCATTCCTGGATCATTCTGCTCAAGATTCAAAATCCAGAGAGGAAAAGGGTCCAATGGGTTCAGTATAAATTAAGTGCTTGCTATTGCCCAGGGGTGAGCAGGACCCCGAGGCTATGTGCAATGCAGGCAGAGATTCCCCCCAAAGAGAGAACAGGTTGAAAACTGTGTTGTTTGCACCCTGGACCTACCATAAAAATCAGAAGTAGGGAATGAAGAAATGGCCCAAGGAAAGTAGAATAATCTTCCTCTACAGCCAAGAAATTAGCCAAGAACCCAGATGGAGGTAAATCTAAGGATCCAGTGGCTGTACCTTTAAACACTGGCTGGAGCCTAGATGATCCATATGGACTTGCTTCCACTTTTGTGCCAAAGACAGCTCTGCCTGCCCCCAAGTAACCTGGGACCCAACAGGACTAAACCAGTCAATTCTGGGGATGGATGAGATGGGGATGGAGTTGGGGGGACAGATTCCCAGACAGGAGGCCAAAGCGTAGGACAGGGATAGGACCTACTCACTTTGTTCTTAGAGAATAGCAGTTGTTTGTACTCAGAGCTCTTTAGCAAAGAGTTATTTAACATGTGATGTCATTGTCCCTGAAAGCCACACTCAAGAAGCACCCAAAGGCCCTGGTCAATAAAAAAAATTATATCTTCATTCTCTGTGGTGGAATTGTTGGGTGAAAGCAATGACAGCATGAAAGGGATTATGAATGTTTTACTGGGATCAAGTGGGTATCAGCTGTGCCCACACAGTGGGTATGGCATGTCTGGGTATGTCTGTATAGAGCTGTTGAGCTTGCCAACCAGACATCAGTTTGCATAAGGGCTTCTTGGGAGAAAACTCACCCTTAACAAAGAGGGAACCAGAGAACAAGCTGACCTGGTAAATGGGGCCCTCATCTTGGGCAATTCTAGTTCAAAGAGGTGGCTTCCATTGAGATTTGTGTTCAGTAGGCACATGTCTGAATCTTAAGGTGGTGATGGAGGAGGGAGACAGAGAGGGGAGACAGGCACACACACACACACACACACACACACACACATATATATATATATAGAGAGAGAGAGAGAGAGAGAGAAAGGGGAGGGATATAATAAATTCTGAAATTTGAAAAATGAAAACGTGCTATAAATGGGAAAACTGGAAGAGATGCCACACTAGATACTTGGTCAAACCCTGTCTTCAAGCAGTTCAGCTGTGGATCTATCATTGATTCCCACTGGCATCTTGTGTTTCTCAGCATTGGTGGCAGTGTCTGGAAGAAGAAAGCATAACTGAGCAGATGCAGCTGTGCTCACTGGAGTGTGGGTGGAGTCAAAGACGAATATACCTGCAAAGCTTTCAGGATCACCTCCCAGGCTTGTAAATACATGGGCTCCTGAATAATCTGTTGTGAGGCTGTTATCTAGAAGCAGGGGTTTGGGGTTTGAAGCTAGGGTCGAGAGCCATCAGAATACAAAGTACTGGAGAAAGAACATTTTCAGGCAGAGAGAATGGCAGGGCATTTGAAAAATGTCTAGCCATCTTCATGTCGGTCGTGAATCTGCAGTGGAAATACCTTGGCTGGTACTTGCACCCATGTTAAAGAAGCCCAGTTTCTTGAAGGCTGAGTATGTGGTTCAACCTGGGGGCCAGCTGGCCTCTCTCCCTCCTTCCGAATGCATCCCTTCCTTTCTTTGTCTGCATCCCTTTCTCTTTCCCTCTTCAGTCCTTTTCTTCTGTAAGACCAATGCTTTGCAGTAGCTACCTTCAGGAAAGCTGATGGTTCATGCCTTCCAGGAGAGAAAGTTCACAAATTGCAGCATGGTTTTGTTTTTGGTTTTTGTTTTAAAGCTGAGCAGCAGGATCACAGAACCTGCAGGTTTGCTGTCTGCTCAGTAGGACAAAGAGAGCAGAGGGAGGAACATGAAAGCCAAGCGGACCAGAAGAAAGGAAAACATGAAGGAAGCTCATTTAACGGGGGAGGAGACTTTGCTTAAGATACTGGCTTGGGGGAGGGTGACTGCATCAAGCATGTGCTGTTTCTAGGGTCCAGATGGTGTCATTTGCCCTGCAAAACAAGTAATAGACAACATGATTTTGATGCTGAGAAATAAATTTGTGGGTAAGTCATTTGGGGGAAATGATGCCCATGGCTGTTGTACTTAAAACAGAAGGGATTCAACTACATTTGTAAACAACTGCCCTGCCTTGCTGGCCTCTAGTTCATTTAAATATTGTATTTACATTGTTACCAGCTGTATTTGCACAACTAGAACTTCCACCTGCTTGATAATTTACTTAGGGTACATACTGTATTTACACGGTATAGACCAGAGTGGGGAAACTGGTCATACCAGTTTGGGGCTGGAAAGTGCAGCAGCTAACCTGAAATTTTCATCTTGGCAGAGACCCATTGCCTTTGCTATAGGTGCTGGCACATAGTCAATGCTGTACAATAATAATAATATAATAATAATAATAATAATAATAGTTAACTCTGATGGAGTGCTTTAAGGTATAGAGAGTTTCTGTAACTTACCCATGGTAAAACAGCTATTCATGTACTAAAGCCAGCATCTGAACCCAGGCTGAATCTAGATGTTTTAGTACTGGTCGTTCTTCAGCATAAAGACCCCTGGTTCAAGATGGCAGATTGAACAAGTGCGATTGATGACTAACCCTCTCTTCCAAAACCCTACAAAAACAACACTGCGAGAAACTGTAAAACGTTTAAATGTACAAACACAAAGAGTGTGGGAGGGCAGACGTATCCCTATTCCTAAGCAGCAATACAATTTTAGAAGCTGGAAAGCAGATGAATGAATGGTGGTTGACTTCACAGACCCAGAAAGCTGAATCCTAAACTGGCAGTGAGAAAAGCCAAGAAACAGCAACCCGATTTCATGGCAGAAACTCCCCAAGGCTCAGGAATTAGTGGCACCAGATGGGGTTGAAACAGGAAGATTGGTTCAAAGTCTGATATGCAGACTCCTAGATCCTTTCCTTAACCTCAGCAGAAGATTGCATGTTTCTTTTCTGGTGGAGGTAAAAGAGGGCTTCTGAATTGGGGGTGTCAGGTACAATTGAGGACTGGGATATTCCCTGATAATAGTAGGGAAATTAGATTTAAGTTTGCATACTGACTGTGAGATTCCCACCCTTTTCTTCTCTCACAACTGCTAGGATACTAGTAGCCAGAATTATACCCTTGAGGCAGGAGAGTGGGAGACCCTTTTCTCTGGGAAAATGACCAGCCTGAGAAGGAGGACCTCACAAATGGACCCAGGAAGATCACCAAACAGGGTAGCCCATAGACCACATGCCCAAGCCAAGTGCAAAGAGCTTTTGATCAAGTTTTTAATGCTTTACTCTTAAGCAGGTCCAGGCAACCTAAACACTTAAACCTAAGCCTAACCCAAACATCAAATTATCCAAACAACTATTAGAGAGCAAAAGGAGCTTTCTGCCTGATGCATTAGAAGCTATTACTAAGACACCAGGCTTTTGAGAAAAGAAAAGATTTTTATTGTAAGTTGACTAACAAGGAGACAGGAGTCCAGCTCAAACCTGTCTCTGTGCCAGCTTTCAGGCAGTCATTTTATTAGAAAAGGTTTAGGGAGTGAGTTTTGAGATTAGCAGGTGATTGGTGGAAGAAAAGGGGAGGTCTGGACAGTCCTTGGGCATGTGCAGTTATCTTTCTATGCTACCTCATGGAGCACATGTGCACATTTGGAGGGAGTTAGCATGAAACTTGTGGCGGAAATTCAAGCTGCGATTCAGAAAGCTGATTCTGCGCAGACTCTAGTTGGCCGTACTGGTTCCGTTTGATTACAGCCGGTTTTGTTATCTCATAAGCAGAGGAATGTTCAGCATTTCAGCAAGTTGTTTCTTTTCTTATCTGTTGTTCTGCAAACTCAAGAATTTCTGTTAGTCGTTGAACAGAGAGAGCCAATGGGAGGAAATTATCAAAGAAGTAACTGAAATCTATTAAAAATAATTGAAGTATTCCAGAAAAGAAAGGCATGAGTTTCTAGATTTAAAGATTCCAAAGAGTAGCCTACATAAACTCTGGAGATATTTCCATCTCAAGTCACATCTTTCTTTTATCTTTTAGGTGGAGTTTCACTCTCATTGCCCAGGCTGAAGTTCAATGGCATGGTCTTGGCTCACTGCAACCTCTGCCTCCCAGGTTCAAGCATTTATCCTGCCTCAGCCTCCTGAGTAGCTGGGATTACAGGTACCTGCCACCACACCTGGCTAATTTTTGTATTTTTAGTAGAGACAGAGTTTTACCATGTTGGCAAGGCTGGTCTGGAACTGCTGACCTCAGGTGATCCACTTGCCTTGGCCTCCCAAAGTGCTGGGATTACATGCATGAGCCACTGTACCCGATCCAAGTCACATCTTTCAGAAGTATCAGATCACTGGTGACAAAGAGAACATCCCCAAGTATTTGAAGAAAGGCTCTAATGTGAAAGATAAAGACCACACTACTGCATACAATTTTGAGGAATTTGGGATGATGTAGGGAGAAGATGGTATTAGACACTGCACTCATGAAAAAAAAGGACAGGATGTTATGAAAGGGGGATTGATCGTTAAAAAAAATAGACTGTCGGAATGAAAACAGTTGTAATAGAACAGATAAAACTATTTTCCTTGGATTTTTAGTGGATCTTGCCCCATGGTGTTGGATCTGCCACTTGAGTAGTCTGATGCCATTATGGTTTTTGACATTTTCTATGAAAGTTGCTTTTACTCTCTGGAAGCATCTTTTCTTTGTCACCAGTGATCTGATACTTCTGAAAGATGTGACTTGACATGGAAATATTTCCAGAGTTTATGTTGGCCACTCTTTGGAATCTTTGAATCTGGAAACAACTCATACCTTTCTTTTCTGGAATATTTCAATTATTTTCAATAGATTTTAATTATTTCTTTGATAATTTCCTTCCACTGGCTCTCTCTGTTCTTTATTTTTGGAATTCCAATTATTCACTTGTTGTGCCTTCCTCATTGGTGCTCAAATTCTCTTATATTTAGGCCAGGCGTGGTGACTCATGCCTGTAATCCCAGCACTTTGGGAGCTTAAAGCGGGTGGATCACCTGAGGTCAGGAGTTCGAGACCAGCCTGGCCAACATGGTAAAACCCCCGTCTCTGCTAAAAATACAAAAATTAGCCAGGCATGATAGCAGGTGCCTGTAGTCCCAGCTACTCGGGAGGCTGAGGCACAATAATCACTTGAACCCAGGAGGCAGAGGTTGCAGTAAGCCGAGATCACCCCACAGCACCCCAGCCTGGGCAATAGAGAGAGACTTTATTTCAAAAAAAAAAAAATCTTAATATTTCCTCTGCTATTGTTTACCTCTTTAGCTGTTTGTCCTTCATAGAGATTTCCTTATTTCTAGGCCAATCCTGGAGAAGAAGCTGCAGGAAGTTTGGACTGGAAAACTGGGGAGGCAGGCCCTCCAAGGAGACAGTAGCATCCCCTGAGGTGTCATCCACTTTCCTCTAGTGTTTGAGACGCAGGTGTGGCAAGGTGGCATTGTAGGGAAATCCCTGTCTGGCTCTTGTGCTACTGTAGACCTGGGACCCTGGAGCAATGCTCTTGTCTTCAGCCTTTCTTCAGCTTTTCCATTGTCCAATCCAAGCCTTTTCCATTTTGCCTCTACAATGGAATCTAAGGATAGAGAATGGGGTAATTGGGGATATGTGATTGTCTCTTGAATCCGAGTCTATTAATATATCCTTCTAAAGGCATTGTTCCTACTGACCATCCCAAAGAACTGGATTCCATGAGTGTGCAGCAAGTGACTAAGATTCCAATTTAGGCCTTCTCTTCTAAGAGTCAGTACCTGGATAAAAGACAAAATTCAACCTGATAGTCTCCTATAGCAGTTTAGGGAACCACAACTTGTCAGGAATACAGGACAGCAGGATTTTTGTTAGGCCTCAGGTAACACACCGCTGCCTAGGCCTTGCTGCGTCCTGGGATGCCAGAGGACTTGTTTCCTTAGCTACAATAATCATGTGACAGGAACACACAGAGATTCCGAGATGTTGCTTAGCAACTGTGCTGCACCTGCTGGGGCTCTGGGCCAGCAGCTTGGGCCAGGGAGCCTGACTTTGAACTTGGCAACTCCCATAAGGGCTGTCAAAAGGAGGAAGACCTAATTTGGGGAGACTGCTTTGGCCCTGGGCTTTTGCAGAGATGGTAAAGGTACATATGGAGAACTGAGGCAGAGGGAAATGGCTTTCCCATAGTAATAGGGAAGGGTGGTGGGTATGGGAAGAGCAGGACTAGTGGGCAGAGACAGACTGTTGGGCTGATGTGGGTAGCAGTTCCCTGCCTGACCTACTCTGGAGAAAATCCTTTTGTCTCAGAGGATGGGTGTTCAGAACCCTGAGGAGGGATATACTTGGCTCAAGAACCAGTTCCATAGGGCTTCTTAGGGGCCTGAATCAAGCCAGAGGATCTGTTCCCTAAGAGTCAGTCCAAGGAGAATTCCCTTCTGGAAGGCAGCAGAGTGCGTCACAATGGGTGACATTGGTGGTGGTCAGGGAGGGCATTGAAGTAGTCTCAGAAATTGGGCTGTTCAACCACAGGGTCACCTGGGAGCTGTCCATGGTTTGGCGTAGGCTTCTCACCAGTTCTGGCTGTCTCTCTGACCCTCTGCCAGGGCCCAGTTGACTTGATAGGCTGTGGAGTCAAATTGCCTAGATTTGAATTCAACTTCTTTTCCCAAGGGCAAGGGACTAAATTTTGTGTTTCAATTTATCTGTACAATGGGGATGGGGATCTCCAGTACTGTTGTAAGGATGAAATGAGTTAATCACACTTCTTGGCATATACTAAATGCCCAGTAAAACTATCATCACCCTCATTCCCACCTCTGTCCTCACCCCCAGCAACTGGCCCAGGGGACAAAGTCTATGGCCAGGTATTCTCTAACCTTTCTTGATACCCCTGGAGCACATGGGAATGAATAATGGTGAGAATCTATACCCTCTGCATTGGCAGATGGGAGGAACATTCCCCTCCCTGCCGAGGAGCTTGCTGAGGATTTGAATATCCTTAACCAATTGACTTTGTTTTAGTGAACCAAGTACTCCTCCAACCCTTGATGCCCCAAATAGCCTAATGTCTTCACTTTGGTGCTGCTCATATTAAAATTGTACATATAGCATGGCACTTTAGGAGGCAGTAAGATCATGGGTTCAGGAGTTGAGCTCAAATCCCAGCTTCTGCTGTATCCTAACCATGAAATCTTGAACAAGTTTTGTCTCCTCTCTGAGCCTCAGTTTTCTCATCTCTAATACAGGGAAGTGATAGTACCTAACCTTCGTATGAGATATGCCCAGCTCTTGATAAATGTTAGCAATGTTACCAGATTTCTCTCTTTGTGGCTTTATGAACTGGCTCCAAGTGAGAATGTGAGGACCAAGGGGGCTAATAGATTCCAACTGGTCCCCTAAGGGTAGAAAGGGAGGAGTTAAAGAATCTGGTGGTTGAATTGCCCCCCGCCTTAATTCTCCAACATGGGACTGGCAGCTGCAATAGCATCTTTGTCCTCCTGTGTTTGGACACTGACTATTCTGCTGTCTGGTGCTGAGGGAATCCCAGCCAGCCTGCCTTAAGCAATTCTCGCTACCCTCCACTCCAGCCAGCCCAAGGTCCCTCAACACCCCGCCTTTCTCTAAGCCATGACAAATGCTGGCGCCTGCTCTTCCTCCTTTCTCAACTTAGCTTGTTCCCCAGATGACCCTACAGCTGCATGGTTCTAAAATTAGCTGGATCCTGCATTTGACTCTGATAATTAATTACCCAAATGGAGAAAATTGAATAGTTAACTGGTTCACAGGAAGATAATTAGCTTTTCTGAGCCCCTGTTACAGGCAAATAAAGAGGAGGATTGTTTCTCAATTGCCTTCATTAAAGGGAGTCCCTCTCGCCCAGGAGCCCTGACCCAGAGGCCCTTGGGGGCCCTGAAGGGTTCTGTAGTGCTCCTGGTGCTTTATCTCAAAATAGAGAGGCAGCTGGTACAGTGTAGCCAGCACAGACTTCGGACTCCAAGCAAGCTTGGGCTCAAGCTCCTCCTCTCCCATGTATTACCTATGAGACCTTGGTATTGCAGTACAACCTCTCTGAGCCTCCCTTTCCTTATCTGAATATGGAAATAATGCTGTGTAACTCACAGTGGTGTTATAAGCATTGAACTACATAATGTCAGTAACATGCTGTGTTCTGCACTCATTGATAGATTTTTCATTGATGAAGTTCTTCATAAAGTTTATTGTTCATTGATGAAGTGTTCATTGATTGGGAACCATTTTACCGTATCATGATTGTAGCTCCCATCACAGCATATGCTCCCCTGTCATGGAAACAAGAGAAACACATATGGAAGCCAGGGGAACAGCAAATCAAGATTAAATTAAGCATCCTATGCTGATTGGTGAAGAGTCTACACACAGCATGGGGAAGATTCATGAAAGTCTTCTTCAGCCTGTTCAACTTGTCTTTGTACTGATATTGGCTCTGCCCTTTGGTCCTAGGCTTTCTGGGTCACCATGTGGCCACTCTTCTGTCAGCAGCAATCTCTCACCAACCCTCTCTCAAGCACAGAGACTCATCCCTACCTACTTGACTGCAGTCCTTCTAAAATTTTATTTACTCTGCCCAAGCCCAGATCCCTGGAGTGTTTATCACTCTCTGACACTTTCAGTACATATAGATACGTATGTAGAGGTCAAGAGCATGGGCCCTGAGCCAGACTGCCTGAGTTCAAATTCAGCTTAGGTACCGACTCTGTTAATTACTTTGTGCCTCAGTTTCCTCATTATAAAATAAGGTTGATAACAATGGTACCTATGCCATAGAATTATTGTGATTAAATAAATGTGAAGTGTTTGGAGTAGTGCCTTGTAATTGCTCACACGTGTTATCTATTATTATTATTCAGTTCTGAAGCTGGATTAGGACAAGGAGAGGTCTACAGATTGAGGAAAAAAGGCAGGGCTGGAGGCCTTCACCTGGCTAGTACAGGGAAGTGATAGTACTAACCTTCTAAGTATGAGATATGCCCAGCTGTTAATATATTTCAGCAATGTTACCAAATTTCTCTCTTTGTGGCCTTGTGAACTTTATGAACTGGCTCCAAGTGAGAATATGAGGACCAAGGGGTTAATAGATTCCACCTGGTCCTCTGAGGGGAGAAAGGAGGGAGTTAAAGAAGCTGATGGTTGAAGTGCCCCGCCTGAGTGGACTCAGAGACAACTGGACCCTCTCCACAGGGACGATTAACTCCTGGGTAGCAACCTCACATTCTCTTAGGTAACTATGTCATACTTCCTTATTTCTGCTTAAACCCCCAACAATTCTTCCCCTAGTTTCACTCTCAGCTCATAACTTTGCATCTTGTTTCACTGAGAAACTACAGGTCATTAGAAAAGAGCTTCAACAACCTCCCCCACCACATTTACTTCCTGCCAGGGTTCTGTCCATATATTCAGTTTTCCTTGTTAACTACCTGTGTTCTTTTCCAAGGCCAACCTTTTACTTATTGCTGGATCCCATCCTTTCTTGCTTACTCAAGGAAATTGCTCCAGCAATTTTCCCTCTCGTTCCTGAATCATCAGTTTTTTTTCTCTCTACTGGAACATTCTCATCAGCATAAAAACATGCTGCTATTTCTTTATTGTGAAAAAAAAAAGTAAAACTCTTTATCTCACAATGATTCCAGCTACTACCTTATTGCTTTGCTTCCTTTTGTAGCAAAACCTATTGAAAGGAGTTGTTGTTGCTGTTTTTAACAATTGCTGCCCCAAATTCTTCCTCTCCCATTCTTTCTTCTGTTCTTTCTTTCTTTTTTTCTTTCTTTTTTTTTTTTTTAGACAGTGTCTCACTCTGTTGCCCAGGCTGAAGAAGACCTTCATGAATCTTCCCCACCCTGTGTGTGGGAAATGCAGTGGGAAATGATCATGGCTCACTCGCTCACTGTAGCCTCAACCTCCCAGGCTCATGTGATCCTCTCATCTCAGCCCCTCAAGTAGCTGGGACTACAAGCACCCACCACCATGCCTGGCTAATTTATTTTATTGTGTTTTATTTAATTTTAATTTTATTTTATTTTTGTAGAGAGAAGGTCTCACTATGTTGCCCAGGCTCTTCTCGAACTCTTGAGCTCAAGTGATCCTCCTACCTCGACCTGTTAAAGAACTAGGATTACAGGCATGAGCCACCATACCTGGTCCTCCCATCCTTTCTTGAGCCCACTCCAATCAGTCTTTCACATTTACCACTCTAGCAAGACTGAATTATCAGGATTACCAATTGCCTCCATATTGCTAAATCCAATGGTCAATTCTCAGTTCACATCTTTCTTGACCATGTGGTAGAGGTTAACTTGTTTACCAAGTCTCTTTCTTCTTTCTCCTGGGCACCAGCTGGATCACATTTTCCGGACTTATTTGTAGCTAGGTGTGGCCATATTGCTGGGTTCTGACCAGTGGAATGTGGGTGGAAGGGATTTATGCAACTTTCAAGCCTGACCCACAAAACCTTTCTGTGCTGGAGGTCTGCCTTCTCTATTCACCTTTTTCCACTCTGCTCCTGCCTTAGGAGCCTAATCACTAGACACTTTATCAATGAGCCCTCTGGTTTCTGATTGAGTCAAGTCAATCAGAGGTATCTGTAGGAGACTGGGAGGAAGAAGGAGAATGAGGTCAGAGTACTTATTCCCTTGGCTTCCTCTCTGTAGGGTTGCTTTGAATGGGCTGTTTCCTTTACTGAAGCTTTGGTTAGGCATCTCACCCCACACAGCTCTTCCTCTCTCCCAGTTCCACTAACCATTACTTTCTCTTGCCTCTTCAGACCCAGGGGTGGTAACAGCTCCTACTGTCAACCATCTCTGGGTTATAGCAACATCCTTTGATAGCTTTACTGCCCCTGCTCACACCTTTTTAAGCTGTCTGTTTATTAAACCTTTCCTAAATTTGAGTGTGTCCTCTATTTCTTGCCAGACTCTAACCAATGCACTATCCTCATCTCTCACCTCCATTTACTGGCTGATAGAGTGACCTTGGAAGCCAAAAACTGAAGATAAGGATCAACATAAGACCCTGACTGCTGTCATGGAGCAGAGAGCTGCTGTTTCCCTCCTTTCATCCTCCCCTCTGCTGCTAAACATACTTCACATGAATGAGAAACAAAGTTAGGTTGTTGATACCACTAAGATATGGGGTTGTCTCAATTTCAGCATCTAGTTTGACTTGACTATTATAACCTCTCTGCAGCATCTTGTGCAGTTGATGATTCTTTGCTCCTGGAAACACTTTCTGTGCTTAGCCTCCATGATATTGCATTCTCCTGGTTTTCTTTTCACTCCAACAACACTCTTTCTTGGTCTTATTTGTTGGTTATTCCTTATATCCTCATCTAAATGTTGAATTTCCCCAGGCTTGGTCCTTGGTACTCTTCTCCATGTCCAGTTACCTCCTGGTGACTTCATCCAATCCTCATGGCTTTAAACACTCCACAGTTTAGATCTCTAACCCAGACTTCTCCCAAGAACTTATGGCTCGTACATCTAACTGCCTGCTTGACATCCTCTTTTAGGTGTCTAGTAGCATCTCAAAAAGAACACATTGAATTCCAGACTTCTTTAAAACTTGCTCATTCTGTATCTTCCCTCATGTCAGCAAATAGCCACTCCATACTTCCAGCTGCTCAGGCCAAAATCTTTGGAGTCATCCATGACCAATCTTTTGGTTTCTAATCCTACATTGAATTTAAAAGCAAATTCCATCAGCTTTAGCTTCTAAATATATTTAGAATCTGACAAGTCTCACCACCTCTACCATTGGTGAGACAAGAAGTAAAAGATAAAGTGCTGTAATGGCCAATAGGACTCTACATGATCTGATTCCATTACTTATCTGACCTCATCCTCTGCTACCCTTCCTCTCACTCCACTCCAGCCATATGGACCTCCTTGAGTTTCGTGAAGATACCAGCATACTCCAGCCCCAGGGTCTTTGCACTTGCTTTTCTCTTACCCTGGAATGCTCTGATCCCAGATAGCCATGTGGCTCATTCCTTTGACTCCTTTAGGTCTTTGCTCAAATGTCAGCTTGTCAGGGAGGACTTTCCTGACCATTCTACAGCAAACCCCTTTCCCTTATAAGACTGTCTACCCCTATCTTCCTTCCTTTATTTATTTTTTTACATATCTGATGTGCTGTACATTTTACCTATTTATTGTCTGTCCCTTCTTGCCATGAGAATGTAAGTGCCTTAATTGTAAGGATTTCTGATTGTCATGCTCACTGCAGTATCTCTGGCACCCAGAACAATGTCTTGCACATACAAGTATTTGCTAAATAAATGGATTTATTTCTCTCGAAATGTTAAAAGGGTGTTGACTGGGCGCGGTGGCTCATGCCTGTAATCCCAGTAGTTTGGGAGGCCAAGGTGGGTGGATCACCTGAGGTCAGGAGTTCGAGACCAGCCTGGCCAACATGGCAAAACCCCATCTCTACTAAAAGTACAAAAATTAACCAGGCATGGTGGCAGGCACCTGTAATCCCAGCTACTCAGGAGGCTGAGGCAGGAGAATCGCTTGAACCTGGGAGGTGGAGGTCGCAGTAAGCTGAGATCACTCCACTGCACTCTAGCCTGGGCTACAAGAATGAGACTCTGTCTCAGAAAAAAAAAAAAAAAAAAGAAAAGAAAAGAAAAAGAAAAAGTGTCATCTGCTTCCCAACCTTGACTTACATGATTTCAGAGCTCATTCCAATATCGCAGCCTCATGAGGCACCAGGCTTCGAGGAAAAGGGAGAAAATATATGGAAGCAAAACCATCCTACCACATCATAGTCACCATTATTATTACTGAATCTCAGCCTTGAACTCGTTTAAATGTGAAGTCTTCCGAGAAGAAATCTCTTCCCCAAGCCCTATCCGAATCTGCCTGGTTCCTCTCTCAGACACAGATCTACAGACCAGAACTTTCAGAGAACTTATCCTCTTATCTTAGCAGATATAAGACTGTCAGGGCCTTCTGTAGGGAACATACAGCAGAGGAATGGGACAAGCACAGTTACTTTTATGACCATTTGAACTGGCTTTAAAGTGGAGTTGAAAAACAGTTTTGCGGAAGAAATCTGTACCCCTAAGCCTCAAAGGATGGTCACTGGATTCTCATTTAGCTTTGTTTCACTAGAGCAGAAACTAAGTTTCCCCCTAGGAGCCCAAAGAACATATTACTCCTCAGGTAGAGATTCTGCCAATCAAAGGGTGGAAGCAGATGTCCCTGGGAGCTCACCTGGGAAAACTGCATCGTATAGAAGTCAGGGTAGTTCTTTACTGACTCCTAATAACATGTTTTAAGCAGAAAAATGGTATTATTAGATTTGAAGTCTAGAAAATATTACTTTGAAACACAAAAGGAAAGAAAATCAAAACAAAGGAGAGGTGACTGTGGAAGCTGGTGTGAAGAATGGATTGAAGAGAGACAAGAACAAGTAGAAGGAGACCAGGAAGTTGTTTGCAGCAATTCACGTGTGTGGAGAGGGTGGACGGGGTGATCCAAAGAAAGGCAATGCAAGTAAGAATGGAGAGAAATGGGTGAGTGAATTCAAGAAATGGTACTTTATTTTCTTTCTAAAAAGTGACCCTAATGCTATAACTCTTTACTTTACTGGTCTTTCATAGCTGTCTATGTCTTCCAGGGTAAAGCACAGTGCTTAATATGACTCTTGCTCATTGCCATGTGTACCATAAGCTCCAGCCTTGCTGAAAGGTTTTTCAGTATCCCTTAAACACTAGGGGAGCTCAGGCCCTCAAATATTTGCACAAAAATTCCCCTTGGGCCTGGTTGACCTTATTCCCCAGTGTTTGTTCTGTGGCTTCTGCCCCTATCATTAAAATACTATCACTAAGTTTATCAACGACTTTCCTGTTGCTAAATCAAAAACACAAAAACGTGTTTTTGTAGACATTATTCTTGCCCTTCAGTAAGATGTAATGAGGTCCAATCAAGGATAGAAGTGTAGGAGCACCAGCAATTGAAGGAGAGGAATAAGAAATAAGAACATGGGCTGTTATTACTTATCATGGTCTTGGAGGTTCTAGAAAATTCCAAAAATAAATGAAATGGCTAACATAAATACTGGAAATAAAGACCTAAACCTACTCTTTTTTTTCTGATGTTATTAACAAGAAAACGCAAGAGGTTTCAGTTAAAAAAAAAAAAAAAAGAGTATATGAATAAGATAATTCGATAAGGCAGCTTGTTAGAAAGTAAATATACAAAAAAGATCCATATATTTTCTTTATTCTGTCAATAAATACCTAGAAATGGTATGGGAAAATGTTTATAATAGCCTCAAAAACTACAGAATAGTTAAGAATATATTTAATGGGAAAGGCATAGGAAAAACTATATAAAAACTCTAAAGTTTATTGAAAGACATAAAAGAACCCAATAAAAAGTTTACCATGTTCTTGGATGGAAAGGCATAACACAAAAATTTTATATATCAATTTATTGTAATTCCATTTAGAATCTCATAGGTTTTTGTTTGAATTGAATAAAGTGAGCTTGTTCTATGAGGAATAAATGGATGAAAACTATGAAAAGAAGACATAGGAGTAATATATTGTCAGATTTGATTAATAGTCTGGGAGAAGCAAATTGAGGTAACACCACTTTATGTCCACCAGACTGCAAAAAAGTAAAAAGGAGCTATTGCTGGTGGGGATGTGGCAAAGTGTCTCTCATACATTGCCAATAGAAATCTAAGTGATGCAGGCTTTCTGGAAAGCAATCTAGTAATAGCTATTAAAATTTAAAATAAATATATCCTTCACCCAGCTAGCCTACTCCTAGGATTCTCTCTCTTAGAAACAAGAGCAACAGTATGCAAGGATGCAGATGTATTTCTTGTTAGTTGTGGGGGGCGGGGTGGGGAAAGGAAACAAATCTAATGCCCACCAATGGGAGAATAGGGGCATACATTTTGATACTTTTTTGAAGCCATCAAAAAATACGAATTAGGCTGGGTGTGGTGGCTCACACCTGTAATCCCAACAATTTGGGAGGCCGAGGTGGGCAGATCACCTGAGGTCAGGAGTTCAAGACCATCCTGGCCAACACGGTGAAACCCTGTCTCTACTAAAAATACAAAAATTACCCAGGCGTGGTGGCAGGTGCTTGTAATCCCAGCTACTCGGGAGGCTGAGGCAGGAGAATTGCTTGAATCCAGGAGGTGGAAGTTGCAGTGAGCCAAGATCACACCATTGTACTGTAGCCTAGGCGACAGAGTGAGACTCCATCTCAAAACAAACAAACAAAAAATGAAAACCATGAATTAGATCTATACCAATGAACATGGATAATATTTCACAATGTATTGACTGAGAAAAAACAAGAAGAAGAAAGTTTTTTTTTTTTCTCCCAGAAAACAATGACAGAAAACTATATAAAACTTATGTGTGTGTACGTTTTTTTGTATAGGTCTGAAAATAATTATATAAGCATGGGGGGAAATATGAAGGGTTATTTTAACAGTATTAGATTCACCTGTGAGCAAAGAAAACCCAAAATAACAAGGGCTCAAATAAGATATGTAGTTCATTTCTCTCTCATGTTAAGCTCCATGTTAATCTGGAGCTGATGTGGTGTCTCTCTTTCATGAAAATCTCTGGAACCCAGGCTCCTTCCAGCTTTCTGCTCTTCATCTTGAAAGTCCAGCCTGCACAGTTTCATCCTCAGACTTCACGTTCCACGTAGCAGGATAGAGAAAGAGGAAGGGGAAAGGGTATATGTAAATTGTCTCTTAAAGATTTCTGGATGCAGCAACAAAATGCTCCCATTGGTCAAAACTTAGTCACATGAACACATCTAGCTGCAAAGGAGAATGGGAAATGTAGTCTTTATTCTGTGTGGCTATGATCCCACCCAGAAATTTCATGATGCTTCACACGCATGCATTCTTGTAGACAACTTTAGAATCAGTCTTTCAAGTTCCAAAAATAATCCCAAGGGGAGTTTGACTGCAACTGTATTAAATCCATAAAGTGATTCGGGGAAAGCTAACATATTTATACCATGTAATGTGGTATACCTCTCCAACTTTTTCTCTTGTTTGGAATATTTTAGAATTTTCTTTTCTTCTTTTTTTGTTTTGCTTTGTTTTGTTTTTGAGACGGAGTCTCATTCTGTCGCCCAGGCTAGAGTACAGTGGCGCAATCCTGGCTCACTGCAAGCTCCGCCTCCCGGGTTCACGCCATTCTCCTGCCACAGCCTCCCGAGTAGCTGGGACTACAGGTGCCCGCCACCACGCCTGGCTAATTTTTTGTGTTTTTTAGTAGAGACAGGGTTTCACCGTGTTAACCAGGATGGTCTTGATCTCCTGACCTCGAGATCCACCGGCCTCGGCCTCCCAAAGTGCTGGGATTACAGGCGTGAACCACCACGCCCAGCCAGAATTTTCTTCATGTAAATTTTCTTTATTTCTGGTCATAGTTACACACAGTTATTTACAGTTATTGTTGCAATTAGGAATGGAAGTTCTTTTCAGTACAATTTACTAAGTGGCTATTGTTGGAGTATAAGAAAGTCATAGATTTATATTTCTTGTATTGAACC
The DNA here is from genome assembly GCF_009764315.1 of Trachypithecus francoisi. Taxonomy (NCBI): domain Eukaryota; kingdom Metazoa; phylum Chordata; class Mammalia; order Primates; family Cercopithecidae; genus Trachypithecus; species Trachypithecus francoisi. The sequence continues at coordinate 37,250,786 of NW_022681467.1, forward strand.
AATTTATTGATCTCTCTCATTAATTTCAGTAATATTTTCTGTTGGGCTTCATGGATTTTCTAAGAAGAAAAGACTATAGTCTGAAAATACAAATAATTTGCTGTTTCTTTTAATATGTATTCTCTTTGTTTTTTTTTCTTACCTAATGGCACTGTTCTGAGACTCTAGAAACATTTTGATTAATGGCAATAATAGTGAGCATCCCATTTAATAGAAACGCCTCCAGTGTTTAATGTTTTACCATTAAGTTTGCTGCTTCTGGCATCTGATTTTAAAAAGTGTCCCTGGGCCCTCTGTTCTTTGCTTAGTAAGGTGTTCATCATCATTTTTGTCATCACTGTCATTATTATCATCATCTGAAATGGAGGTTATACTCTAATTAATGCATTTGGGCATATATTGAGATGATCATATGGTTTTTTTCCTTTCACTATCTGATGTATTACAGGATGCTTAGTTCAACAAAAATTTCTTAATGTTGAACCAATCATTCTTCCTGAAATAAACACTACTTGGTCACGGTACATAATTCTTTTAATATACTGCTGGGTATGACTTACTAATATTTTATTTAAGACTTTCATACCAGCAAGTGCTTGGTTGGATTTTTGCATTATAAAATGAAATTGGATCTTTTTTGATGCTAGTTTAAATATCTAGTTTAAACAACATACAAATGGTATTTTTAATAAGATTTCCTAGAACCTACTCATAAAACCATCTGGGGCAGAATTACCTAGGGGCATAGATTATTTACCTTTTCAGTTTTATCAATAGATGTTAGTATATAGGTTCCTTTTGTTTTGTTTTAGTTTTTAGAGGTATGTACTTGCTCTGTTACTCAGGCTAGAGTGCAGGGGCACTATGATAGCTCACTGTAGCCTCAAACTCTTGGGCTCAAGGGATCTTCCTGGCTCAGCCTCCCAAGCAGCTAGGACTGCAGGTGCTTGCCATTATGCCCGGCTAATTTTTTTTTTTTTTTTTTTTTGAGACAGAGTCTCGCTTGTTGCCCGGGCTGGAGTGCAGTGGCCGGATCTCAGCTCACTGCAAGCTCCGCCTCCCGGGTTTACCGCATTCTCCTGCCTCAGCCTCCCGAGTAGCTGGGACTACAGGCGCCCTCCACCTCGTCTGGCTAGCTTTTTGTATTTTTTTAGTAGAGACGGGGTTTCACCATGTTAGCCAGGATGGTCTCGATCTCCTGACTTCGTGATCCGCCCGTCTCGGCCTCCCAAAGTGCTGGGATTACAGGCTTGAGCCACCACGCCCATCCTCTGGCTAATTTTTTAAAACATGTTTTGTAGAGACAGGGTCTCTTAGTGTTACCCAGGCTGGTCTTGAACTGCTGGCTTCAAGAGATCTTGCCACCTCGGTCTCCCAAAGAGCTGGGATTACAGGCAGGAGCCACTGCATCTAGCCTATATAGGTTTCTTAGAATCAGTTTTAGGAGCTTATATTTTATGGAATACCATTCATTTTAGGTAAATGTTCAGGTATGTTAATATCAATTTTAACATAAAATTTTCAAATAACTTAATTCTTCTAAATATGTGGAGATAAAGATCCTACTCCTTATCCCTGGCATTGTATTACTTGTGATTTATTTCCTAATTTTTTGCTTATGCTTAACAGTAGTTTTTCCTTTTCTTCTTTTTAGTCTTTTTAAAGAACAAGCTTAGTTTTATTTATCAAGTCTGCTTATTTTGACATTTTAGCTTTTATCTTTAATAATTCCTTTCTCCTAAAATATCGATGGTCTACCCTCATACTTATTGATAGCTCTGCTAAGAGAATTCTAGTTCAAAATTTTTTTACAAAGAAATAAAAAAGTCATTGCTCTATTATAATAAGAAATGAGATAAAATTGTTCGTATTAGCAATGTGTTACATACCCAGCGCTGTCAAGTGTGTGAGTAAAAGCCACTTTCAGACACCACTGCTGAGAATGCATGTTGGTACAACCATCTGGCAGGCAATTTGACAATATGTATGGAAACTTTAAATGGGTATACGTTTGAACAAAAAATTGTACTTCTAGCAATTTACACTTAGGAAATTAACTAGATCAGTAAGCAGAGATGTATTTACAAGGATATCCTTTAGAGTATTATTTCTAGTGGTTAAAATTGGGAGATTGATTGAATAAATGATGGCATAGCTATATAATAAAATACTACACAGTCATGAAAAAGAAAGTGATAGGTGATTTTTTTTTTTTTTTTTTTGAGACGGAGTCTCGCTCTGTCGCCCAGGCTGGAGTGCAGTGGCCGGATCTCAGCTCACTGCAAGCTCCGCTAGGTGATGTTTTAAGTTGATATCAAACAGCTGGTTAAACCTCACAGAATATATGATTCCACTTATGTAATTATATTACATACCATCTGGAAGGTTGTACATCAAAGTGTGAAGTGTGGCTATTTCTGGAGACAGGCAGTAGATCTTTAACATTCACCATTTTGTGTCATTCTTTCAATAAATATGCCTTATCAGAAAAAAATAATTTTGAGGAAAGAATTCCCAGCTGTTTACACATTCTGGATTATATACCACAAGGATTTGTTACATGCTATGCTGGGTAGCAGAAGTGATGAGGAAAGGGAGGGTTAGTAGGGTTCTGCACTTGGATGGTGAAGAGGAGGTAATGTTTTTGCCTAGAGAATATGGAGGATTGATGAAAGTTTCTTTCCCCCATCCCCCCAACCAGGTAGTAGACACTTCAAGAGATAGGGGAAGAGTCCCCTGAAAACCCGACAAGGGCTGGGCACGGTGGCTCACGCCTATAAACCTAGCACTTTGGGAGGCAGAGGCAGGTGGATCATGAGGTCAGGAGTTGGAGACCAGCCTGGCCTACATGGCAAAACCCCGTCTCTACTAAAAATACAAAACTTAGCTGGGCATGGTGGCACATGCCTGTAGTCCCAGCTACTCAGGAGGCTGAGGCAGGAGAATCCCCTGAACCTGGGAGGCAGACGTTGCAGTGAGCCGAAATCGTGCACTGTACTCTAGCCTGAGCGACAGAGTGAAACTGTGTCTCAAACAAAACAAAACAAACCTTAAAAAAACAAAAACGAAAAAGCCAACAAGGAGGCAGGGCTCTTACTGTGCCCCAAGCTGTCTAGACCTTTTGGGTTTCCTCCCACCCTGAGATCCTGCCTCAGCTTGCTTGCTATATGTCCTGGACATCTCTCACAAGTGTCCTGAGCTTCTGCACTTTGAATCACCCATAATTCCTAAATGTACCTTGCATCTTTGTATCTGTCTGCTTTTCCTCATGTGGTCCTTCCTAAGGAACAGCATATTCCACTTCCACAGAATATTCCATTCTAGAGAAGAACCAATACTCCTTGGTTCTTCAAGATCTTGGTTCATGATAGATTAGATTATTATCCCACAAATATTCACTGTTTCTTACTACATCTCCATGGAGGAATGTTCTTCCTTTCATCTTCACTTTGAGCTTCCCCATGTGACTTACTTTGGCCAATGGATGTTAGTACACATGATGTGAGCAAAGGCTTAAAATGTGCTTGCATGTTGGGCTTGGTCTCTTGCATGCCTATTTTTTGCCATGATAACCAGGTAGCCACAGGTACAAGGAGGTCCCAAATGCACGGAACAGACTTGAACCAAATACATGGCCTAGAGTGAAGCCTATATAAGCCTAGACAAGATCAGAGTCCCTGCACAACAAACCTCTAGTCACCTGGATGAGAAACTTACAAATACGTATTGTTCAACACTGAGGTTGCTGCAGTGTTTGTTATGCAGCAGTAGCTGCCAGATGCATAGTTTTCAAGGTCTCTTGCCCTTTATTCTCTGGGTTCTCCCCCCCAAATCCCACCTGTAGTACAACTGCTTAAAAGCCATTATTATACCATATTATGATTATCTGATTGACATGCTTATATCCTACATTAGATTATGAACTTCCAAGTGTAAGTAAATGTTCTGGGAGAATTTTGAGGACCTAAAAACACCCCTTGATACTTGTCTTACAGCTAAAAATTGTGATTATTGAGCAAGTTACACCAAGATCTGTGAGCATATATTGCAGCAAGTGAAAAATATAATGCTTGGTGTTTTCATGTTGCCATTGGATAATAAAGAGGGGCCAGTCCATTGAATCTATCTTAAATGAGGTAAAAGAATATGGGTGGGCACCATGGCCCACAAATTCTACCCTAGGGAGGAATAAAAGAGGCCCAGATGCCTCCTTTCTTTGAGGCAGTAAAGTGTTCTAAAAATTACAGGACATCTGAAGCTGTTTAGATATTTAAAAAAAGGAGAAGTCTCACCCAACAGAAACCGAAGGCAGTGTAGGTGAGTGTCGAACATTGTTTGGTACTGTCTGGATAAAGAACAAATGGGTGGGGGAATGATCTTTGATCACATTCTGCCTCATAGTACTCAAAAACTTCCATTTTATTTTTGATTTAAAAAATACCGAATACTAAAATTGAGCCCATAAAAAGGAGAGAGTCACCCACGATTTTGGAAAGGCTGTAAATCATCAAGGTGTGGTCCAGGGTCATTACTAGGCTTGGCACACGTGTTGATGAACAAATTGATAGATAAATTAATATTTAAGTGTGCAGAAAGGGGATTAGGTCCTTAAGAAACCACATGATCTGCAGAGATATTCAGAATGTGAACGTCTTCAGGGTCCCTGGAAAAACACATGACCCTGTTTTAAATCTGAAATTGTATGACCTTAAAGAAGTCCAGTTACATGTATGACATTGCTGTAAAAACTATTTTTCCAAATATACCTACAATAAGCCTTAAAAGTGTCTATACCCTTTGACTTAAAAATGTCATATCTAGGGAGTACAGCAGCCTTCAGGAATTAATCAGATATGTAGATAGACATCTAAAGTAATGTTCATTACACGGTTATTTATAATAGCAGAAAACAGTGAATGTGTTAGTACAAACTACATTGAGACATGTGAGTTTCTGTGGGCAGTGTCAGATTTGCTGTGTCATCTGTCTTCAGAGACATAGACCAATTTAATTAACGAGGCCAGGACTGGGAGAAGGGATAGGCAGAGGGAAAGGAAGATGTGATGAGAGACGGAGGAAGGAAGGGACAAGGGGAGAGGCAGGAATGGAATCAGGGAGAGACAGAGAAAGAAACAAAAACAGAGACAGGGACAGAGACTGTTGCGTGGTATGTGGTGAATCAATGTCTGTGGAATAAAGATTCAAAAGGGAGAATGAGTCAGATACAAGAGTGGATTCGGAGGCAGGTCCCCCGCTCCCTGTTTTCATTAGAACTCACTGGCCCTGGAGCACCCACTGTTAGGACTCAGGCCACATGGAGGGGGCAGCTGGCAGCAGGGCTGAGGAGTGGGAGGGCAGGCAGGAGCAGGGCTATTGGCACAGCTGCTGAGTCCCAGGTGGTTGGGGAGAGAGGAGGAAGTCCCAGGGCTGTGCTAGCTCTGTTATGGGCTGGAGGAGCAGGGAAGGGGCTCAGGTCATAGGTAGGGGGAAGGATGCTGTGTTCTAAGCTCCGCATTATGGCATTATGGGTGTAGAATTCACTGCCTTAGCTTATCCTTTCTAATTGCATCACCCACCTTCCATTAACTCCTATGTTTGCTGCAGGATCCTGTTAACAGATAATCATTAGGAAATCCTGTTTTAGGGTTATAGATGCCTTTGGATAGTTTCTTAGGATGATTTTATAACTTACCCTTCAATAATTATTTCAAGTTGATTATTTGGATGCATAATCCAGATCTCAGGGGATGTATTTTATTCCTTTCAACCTCTTGGTGGGTTGGTGTGTGACGGGGGGTGGGAGTGGGTGGGTGTGGCATGCTCATGGTGGATAATGTCCTTCGGTGGCTCAGAGTTTCTGCTGCCACGAACTGAGTTCAGTTGGAGGATTGCTTTGCTTTTCCATTCCGCTCTTCTGTTCTGCACTGCAGCATCCCAAGCAGCCTTTTCATTGGATACCCTTGCCCCAAACCTCACACCCACACAGTCTGCGTGAGCAGCAGCCTTGCTGAAGGCTTGGTGCAACAGACAGCTTTCACACCCTGCCCAGCCCTTCTCCACCACACACTCCCAGCTCCCTCCTCTCCTTACCACTCCAGGTTCCCTTCAGAGGCCCAGTGCTCTGCCTTGAATTTAAAGAAGTAATTGAAGTCTCCACCCTTTCCTCACCTCAGAGTCTACCTTGTTACACCCACAGCATCCTTAATGTGCCTAATAAACAAAGGGCTACTGGTTTTTCAATTTTTTAGTAGCAACGAGCCAGCAAGGACTCTGAAATAGGAGGCTGTCTTAGGTTGAGTTTTTGGAAGCAGACTCTGAGAAGAGGATTCCTATAAAAATTATTTATTTAAGAAGTGTTCCTAGAAAAAACTGGTTGGGAGTGGGCGGGAAAGAGGGACCAGGAGAGAAAGAAGGCCAGGCAAAAGAACGGTAGCAGGCAGAGTCTGGGGAAGGCTGCTTTGGCTCAGTCTCTCCTGGGAACTCAGGAGACACCTTCCAATTTCCCCCACCAGGAAGCAAGAGCCGGAGGATTGTATTCCCTTGTTTGTCAGTCACTTGTTAAGGGCTGTCCCAGGGGGATGTTAATTCCCAGGCTCTCCACCAAGAGAGGCAGGTGCAGGCTGTTGGGAGTGAAGGTGCATGGGGAGCTGGTGGACACAGTAAATGGCCCAGGGATCTGAGGGGCTACGGGCAAGGCACCAACAGTGTCTGCCGTGAGTCTTTCCTTCTTCCCTCCCTTACTCAACTTCATGAGTGGAAAGGCAGTTGTGTGAACAATTTCCTCATTGATGTGAGTTCTGCCACTCTGTAGAAAACAGAAGCAGCTTGGTCAGGTGAGGTGGTGCACATCTGTAATCCCAGCACTTTGTGGGGCTGAGGTGGGAGGATTGCTTGAGGCCAGGAGTTCAAGACAAGCCTGAGCAACACAGGGAGACCCCATCTCTACAAAAAGTAAAAAAATAAAAATAAATTAATAAATTATCCTAGTGTGGTGGTGAGCACCCGTGGTCCTATCTACTTGGGAGGCTGTGGCAGGAGGGTTGCTTAAGCCCAGAGGTGGAGGCTGCATTGAGCTATGATAGTGCTACTACACTCCAGACTGGACAACAGAGACCTCTCTCTAAAAATAAACAAACAAAAGCAACAGCCATCCTGGAGCTAGCTTGCTTACTCAGGAGGACAAAAGCAACTCCTCCAGGCCCTTCTCCCATTTTCTGACTCCTGTCTGGCATGACTTAGCTCTCAGGATGACTGCAGCTTCCAGATTGCTCAGCATCAGAAGAAAAGGGTGAGCATTCACATCAAATCAGGGGTCCGTTCCTCAGAAATTCCACGTGGAGTTGCTCAGCTCCCCTTCTAGATGGGGGCTTCTCTGGTTATCTCCAAGAAAATGCCCCAACCCCAGGTCACAGAGCCCTGGGCGCATAGGAGCTACTATACTGTCCTCCTTCAGAACCTGCCCCTCTGCCCTGAGTTTGCCAGATGCAAGGGGGTAGCTTATCCTGTTTGAGACACAGCTGTCCTGTTTGGGGCTCTCTGCCCACACTGGAAGCAAGGTAGCTGGTAGTCGTTAATCAAGTCCTACCCTTTTGGGGATCCCTCTGACTGGAGATGAGAAATCTGCTATTTTCCTCCTTCAGGAACTCAACCTCGGGTGTTGGAGTCATGTCCACCTTGACTCCAGGAGTCCGAGCTGGGGCTGCTATTGTGAACTCTGCCACCCTGGGCTATTTCTCAATAGCACTCAAGATTGCTTCCCTCTCCTCCTTCCCCAGCATTAACTCCAGTAATGAGAGAATGTGGGAGAGGTTTATCCAGATCTTGGCAATCAATGCTTTTCCAATAGACTTTTGCTTGCTCTAACTGAGCTGGATTCTCTTTCTCCAGTTCAACAGCACCTTCTTAGCTGCTTTTTGTGAAAGTGTCACTGATCTGAACAAACACACAGAGAATTCCTCTTGACTTGCCACATAACTGAATACCGACTGTGTCAGGCAGTCGGCCAGCGGTATGGAGGCTCTTGAAAACCAGAGGCTGCTGCAGACATCGAGCGAGGCCCCACAGACTGCCTGCAGTTTCTTAGGCTTCTCCCCTCAGGTACTTGCCCACCTTCTAACATCTCTGCATCATGGGTAGTGACATGGAAAACATATGCCTTTATATCTTCTTCCTTCTCAAAGCCTCAAAATGACAGTGGAGAAATGACAACAAATAAAACCACAAACGTATAAAGACAAAGACTTTTAGAGAGGATATAGAAATAGATCATGAATGTCAAGAAAATTTTGGAAGGTGATCAATTAAGTCAGTGGTAATTTACTTAGAAGAGCAGAGAAAGTTGAAATTTAAACCTAAAAAGAGGGGTGGTACCCAGTGAAAAGAAGTTGGTAGATTGCTTACCGCAGGACCCCTATTGGAATACCCCTGAAGATGGGGATGAGGGTGACAGAGGAGTTAAAAAGGAATTATTTAGGCAGATAGTGAGGGTAAGGAAGTCCTCGGTAAGCTTTTCCTTTTAATGAAAAGCAGCCTCTAAATCATTTTCTTTTCTAACAGAGAGCAGCCGGTAAAATCAAGCTGCAGACATAGAAAGGCAGGCTAGAAGCTTGCATGGGTGAATGCTGGCAGTTGTGGCGATAGGAAAGGGGCTACCTGGAGACTAGGTATGTTCAAAGTGATGACTCCATCTTCCTTTTTCCTTGCCAACCACGTGTGCAGTCGGGAGAAGATAACATAGCCCCAGTCACACAAAGACTCCATTTGCATAAAGAAGATTAGGGTGGGGTGGCTGGCTTCCCCACACGCGATATAAACATCACATTTGGTCCCACCAATCTTTGGGCCCTGTGTAAATCAGACACCGCGTCCTCAAGCCTGTCTGTGAAACCCTGTGCGCTCTGCCGCGGGCCAGAAGTTCCGCTTGGGCGCCTCTCTCTCTTGCAGAAGAGAGAGCTATTTTCCTTTCTCTTTCTTTTGCCTATTAAACCTTCACCTTTTTTTTTTTTTTTTTTTTTTAAGACGGAGTCTCGCCCTGTCGCCCAGGCTGGAGTGCAGTGGCCGGATCTCAGCTCACTGCAAGCTCCGCCTTCCGGGTTCGCGCCATTCTCCTGCCTCAGCCTCCTGAGTAGCTGGGACCACAGGCGCCCGCCACCTCGCCCGGCTAACTTTTTGTATTTTAAGTGGAGACGGGCTTTCACTGTGTTAGCCAGGATGGTCTCGATCTCCTGAGCTCGTGATTCACCCTCCTTGGCCTCCCAAAGTGCTGGGATTCCAGGCGTGAGCCACCGCGCCCAGCCACTAAACCTTCACTCTTAAACTTACTTCTCGTGTGTGTCCATGTCCTTGATTTCCTTGGCGTGAGGCAATGACAAAGCTTCAAGGGATGGGGCTGAAAATAGGAGACACATCTTGGCTATCTGTTCGAGGAGCAAAGAGACTCCCAGATGTCTACCCCATTTCTGCACAAGCCAGGCAATTATCCACTCTAGCTGGAGGGGATGGGACATTCAAATGAGAAGATGCTAACGTTGGAGATGCCAGGTGCGGTTGAGAACAGGGAACTATACTGAAAATGGGCACAAAGTGGACGTCTACCTGTGGATGGCAAACCCTCCAACTCGCTTTCCCTGCTCAGCAGCCAGCATGATGGCAGAGCTTATAGTTTCCAGGAAGAAGAATGGAAGATTCCTCTGGGGATACTGACTAGGCCAAGAGAAAAGACCTACTAACACAGGTTTCCCCAGTGAAACAGCTGGGTCCCCACTGGACTAGCCTACTGTGAAGTCCACTGGCAGATGAGCCTCACCCATACACACAGAACTTGAAATTACCATTTTGGTCCCTGTACTATTATGTCTGAGCAGGTAGATTAGCATCACTTGACATCAGAGGGGAGTTTCTAACATGAAAGACAGAGGCATAAGTGAATCAACCACCCAACCAGCCACAGTAGAGGAAAACAGACTGCAGAAAGCAAAATAAAATTTCAAGAAAATCCTAAACCTTGTAAGTCTGGTATCTGTGAAAACTATGAAATAGTAAGCTATACAAAGGAATATATAGCCGGGCATGGTGGCTCATGCCTGTAGTGCCAGCACTTTGGGAGGCCAAGGCGGGCGGATCACCTGAGGTCAGGAGTTTGCGACCAGCCTGACCAACATGGAGAAACCCTGTCTCTACTAAAAATACAAAATTAGCCGAACGTGGTGGTGCATGATTGTAATCCTAGCTACTTGGGAGGCTGAGGCAGGAAAATCGCTTGAACCTGGGAGGCAGAGGCTGCAGTGAGCCGAGGTTGCACCATTGCACTCTAGCCTGGGCAACAGGAGCAAGACTCTGTCTCTCACACACACAAAAGGGAATATCGAAAGAATAAAAGCTCTTGAAAATTTAAAGTACCATCTGTTGGGTAATATGCTCACTACCTGGGTGATGGGATCCTCTGTAACCCAAACCTCAGCACCATACAATATACCCATGTAACAAACCTGCATATGAAACTCCTGAATCCAAAATAAATGTTGAAAAAAAGGAAAATTCAAAATACGATAGCAGAAATCTTAAAAAATCAACAGATGAATTAGAATATAATTTGAGGAATTCTCTGAGATAGTAGAAGAAAAATATAAAGAAACAGAAAATGAAAAAAAGAAAAGGTAAGAAAATTCAAGGCTTAGCCCAGAAGATCTAATAAATAAGTTTCACAGAGAAGAGAGAAAACGAGGGAAAGAAATGATCACTAGATTTCTTTATTTGTAGACTAGACAGAATTTTTAAAAGAGGGAATAACCTAATGCCTGTTGTTGGGAAAATAGATAACTAAATTGTGGTATCTTCACACAACAGACTGCTACGCTGCAATGAAAAGGTAATGAACTATAGCCACGTATATAGGTAATTCTTAGGAACAAAGTTGAATGAAAGGCAAACCGTGGAAGAGTGCCATCTCTATGCAGTGCCATTTCTATGATGATCAAAATAAAGCAAAAGTGAATGAGGTAGCCAGGCGCGGTGGCTCACACCTGTAATCCCAGCACTTTGGGAGGCCGAGGAGGGCAGATCACAAGGTCAGGAGATCGAGACCATTCTGACTAACACAGTGAAACCCCGTCTCTACGAAAAAAAATACAAAAAAATTAGCCGGGCGTGGTGGCAGTTGCCTGTAGTCCCAGCTACTCCAGAGGCTGAGGCAGGAGAATGGCGTGAACCCAGGAGTGAGCGGAGATCGTGCCACTGCACTCCAGCCTGGGCGACAGAGCGAGACTCCGTCTCAAAAAAAAAAAAAAGTGAATGAGGTATAGTTTAGCAATACGTACATATTTAGTGAAACAATAAAAAGAAGCAACGTAATTGGGGAAAAAGTCATGAGAGTGATTATGTAGCTGGTAGGGGATGAGGCATGGCAGGCAAGGGAGAAGATGGAATGAAATCAGAAAAAGTCAGTACACGATGATTCAAGGGCATGTTCCATTTCCTAAGTTGGGTGGTAGGTTCTTGGGAATTTGTTTTACTACTATGTTTCATAACTTAAATTACCTGCATGTTAAGTGTCTCTCTCGCTCTCGCTCTTGCTCTCTCTCTCTCACACAGACACCCGAAATAATATAATAAAGTCTCCCTGAAGGCCGGGCGCGGTGGCTCAAGCCTATAATCCCAGCACTTTGGGAGGCCGAGATGGGTGGATCACGAGGTCAGGAGATGGAGACCATCCTGGCTAACACGGTGAAACCCCGTCTCTACTAAAAAATACAAAAAACTAGCCGGGCGAGGTGGCGGGCGCCTGTAGTCCCAGCTACTCGGGAGGCTGAGGCAGGAGAATGGCGTGAACCCGGAAGGCGGAGCTTGTAGTGAGCTGAGATCCGGCCACTGCACTCCAGCCTGGGCGACAGAGCAAGACTCCGTCTCAAAAAAAAAAAAAAAAAAAAAAAGTCTCCCTGAATTAAGGATGTGAGTTTTCAGATTAAAAGGGCCTAACAGTCCAATGCAATGAGGGAAAAAATACTCTTCCAAAGCATATATGAAATTTCAGAGCATCAGAGATAAAGACTATCATAACAGCAGGAAAAATAGCTCACATAAAAAAAAACTAAGAATCAGAATCACATTGGTGTTCTCATTAGCAAGACTGGAAATGGAAGACAATAGCCCTTCTAAGATTCTGAAGGAACAAGATTCCTACCTAGAATTCTAGACCCGACAAAGTAACATATGAGAAAGCAGAAGTAAGACACACTCAAGACAAGTTAGACCTCAAAAATTTTATCTTCCACCTACCCTTTCTCAAAAGGAGAGAATGTACTCCACCAAAAACAGCCAGTAAATAGAGGAAATCATGGAAACCATGGAAACACAGATTCCATACAGGAAAGAAACAAAAAAGAATACAAAGAGTGTTAGTCCAACGAAGTCCCCCCCAAAACTGCTGGAAGCAGGCATAGAGCACAAGAGATCTAGGTTGGAGGAAAACAACAAGAGATCCCCAGGAGAAATTTCTCCATGAAAAACATGCACCTGGTCAGTTTCCTAATCTTTCAGTATATTGAGAGGAGATTTACAGTTCTGCATGACAGTCTCAATAAATTAAGCCCCAAACAAACAAACAAAGCAAGAGAGAAAAGAAAAGAAAAAGGAGGCTATTAAGCCCAAAAGTTGTACAGGAAAGGATATATAAATATATTATGTGGCTCAATAGCATATAATAGTTATGTAATTCTGATAATGTGAAATATTGACTGAAACAGAAGCTATAACTATATGGGAAAATAAAGGCAAGTGGAAGTATGTTTAAAGGAATTTCTAAAGTGAAAAGAATCAACCAAAATACAAGTACAGGCTATATAGCCCTGAACCAAAACTAGACGAGGACAATAGAAGACAGGTAATTACAGTCACTTTCACTCATCAGCATAGACACAAGAGTTCTGAAGAAAATGTTAGCTAGCTGAATACGGCAGAATCAAGCTGGTCTTTCTTTAGTAATGCAAAATCGATTCAACTTAAAAATGCTATATTAATATAAATCATCACAATATAGACTAAAGGAGAAAATCTACATGGTTATCTTGATAGGCAAGGAACAAATATTTGATGAAACTTAGCAGTTATTTAAGTTAAAAACAATCTTAGCCAACTAGAAGTAGGAAATTTCCTTAATTTGATGAAAACTCTCTACTAATAATTTACATCAGATAGAATACATAATAATAAAGTTTTAAAATGATTCACTTTGAAATCAGGAAGATGACAAAGGTGTCCTCTAATACCTTTCTATCCAACATTGTATTTGGAGAGCCTAGTCAGTGAAGACAAGAAAAAGAAATAAAACTGCATCACCCTTAAAAGGACCTTTGTGAGAACATTGAGCCCACCTGGATAATCCAGGAACCGCTCTCCATCTTAAGATCCTTAATTTAGTCACATATACAAAGTCCTTTTTGTCATGTAAACTACCATAGTCATAGATTTGGGGGATTGGGACATGAACATCTTTGGGGGGCTGTTATTTTGCCTACTGAACATCACTTCCATGCAATTATTCACAGGTTATATGATTGTTTACACAGAGAAAGCCAAGATAATTGACAAACAGGCTTTCAGAATCAATAGGAGAGTTTACCAAGTGATTCAATTGTTTTCAAGCGGTTCAGACACAGAGTTAGAAAATACAATTTTTAAAAAGATGTCATTTATAACATCAAGAAAGAAAGGATAAAGTACCTTGCAATAAAGATAACAAAAGATGTTTAAAACCTTTATGAAAAAATTCTAGAAAGTGATGAAAAAAATATAACCTATTAAATAAACAGAAAAACATTATGAACGTGGATATAAAAATGTAATATCATAAAGATGTCAATTCTCCACAGGAATATATAGATTTTACTGCAGTTCTCTTTTTATTTTATTTTATTTTTTGGAGACGGGAGTCTCACTCTGTCAGCCAGGCTGGAGTGCAGTGGCATGATCTCAGCTCACCACAACCTCCTCCTCCTGGATTCAAGTTATCTCCTGCCTCAGCCTCCTGAGTAGCTGGGACTACAGCCGCGCCACCATGCCCAGCTGATTTTTTGTATTTTAGTAGAGATGGTGTTTCACCATGTTGGCCAGCTGGTCTCGAACTCCTGAGCTCAGGCAATCCACCTGCCTCGGCCTCCCAAAGTGCTAGGATTACAGGCATGAGCTACCGTGCCCGGCCAATTTTACTGCAGTTCTAATCAAAATTCTAACGTATTTCTTTGGAACTTAAGCTGATTCTAAAATGTAAATAGAAATATCTAAGAACAGATAAGACACAACGAGAAGTAGAGAAAGGGTGAACTCACCATAGCATACAACAAGACATATTAAGTATGGTAACTAAGGCAGTGTGGCCCTGGCGTCATGGCTCACTCCTGGAATCCCAGCACTTTGGGAGGCTGAGGCAGGCAGATCACCTGAGGTCAGAAGTTCAAAACCAGCCTGACCAACATGGAGAAACTCTGTCTCTACTAAAAATACAAAAGTAGCCGGGCGTGGTGGCACATGTCTGTAATCCCAGCTACTTGGGAGGCTGAGGGAGGAGAATTGCTTGAACCTGGGAGACGGAGATTGTGGTGAACTGAGATGGCGCTATTACACTCCATCCTGGGCAACAAGATTGAAAGTCTGTCTCAAAAAAAAAAAAAAAAAGAAAAGAAAAGAAAAGAAAAAAAAAAGTGTGCCATTGAAACGAAGATATATAACTGGACCATCAGCACAGAATACAGAGCCCAGAAACACACCCATAGATTGATATCTGATATATATGACACAGTGACATTGCAGGTAAGTGGAGAAAAGATAGACTTTTCAAAAACTGATGAGTAATAAGTTATTCATGTAGAAAAAATAAAACAAAATTGGAATTCTCAGACCAAATAAAATTCCAAGTGGAATTCAGGAATCTAGTTAGAAAACTTTTAGAATGTGGGAATGTATCTACACTCTTGGGTTAGAGTAAAGATTTACTAAAATACAAAAAGCACAACTCATAAGGAAAAAAGTTGATAGTTAACATCAGTGAAATTAAAAACACCTGGGTTCCAAAAACCATCCTTAATGCGGTGAAAAGAGGGCGGGCACGGTGGCTTATGCCTGTAATCCCAGCAGTTTGGGAGGCTAAGGCAAGAGGATTGCTTGAGGCCAGGAGTTCGAGATCAGCCTGAGAAACATAGTGAGACTCCATCTTTATGGAAAAAAAAAAAAAGAAGAAAGAAATATCTAACTCCAGATTAGGGGAAAATGTTTGCAATATACATAATTGACAAAGGATTTGAATCCAGAACATATAAATAACTCATAAATCAATAACTTTTAAAAAACCTGGAAAATGGGTAAAAGTCAAACAGGTAAATCTTAGAATAAGAAACCAAAATGGACAATAAATGTATGAAAAGATAATCTCATTAAGAATCAGGGAAGTGCACACTAAACTGCAATAAAGCACCATTTTAAATGCATCAGATTGGGAAAATGGAAAAGTCTGACAATTTCAGATGTTGGTAGCTAGATGGAGCAATGGGAACTCTCATACACTTGCAGAAGTAAGTGTAAATTGGCACAAGTACTTTGGAGACTCAGTAGGCAACATCTAAAGGTCAAGGTGCTTATGTCCTGCAACTCAGCACTACCACTCCTATCATGTACAAGAGGAGACATTTGCAAGAAAGTTCATTGTAACATTGTTTGTAACAATTAAAAAAAAAAAGAGAGAAGAAAATCACCCAAATGTCCACCAACAGGGGAATCGGTACATACATTGTGGTATATTCATATAATGAGACACTGTACGACAAAATAAATTAATGAACCACAGCTAGATGTGCCATTGTGAATTACTGTCAAAAACATAATGTTAAGTTAAAAAAGCAAGTTTCAGAAAGTATTGTACCATTTTTATAAAACTTAAAAACATGAAAAGTAATATATTTTACAATATAGACATATATCTATTAGTTAGGCTGATGCTTTTTTTTTTTTTTTTTTTTTTTTGAGATAGAGTCTCGCTCTGTCACCCAGGCTGGAGTACAGTGGCGCGATCTCAGCTCACTGTAAACTCTGCCACCTGGGTTCAAGCGATTCTCCTGCCTCAACTTCCCTAGTAGCTGGGATTACAGGCATGCACCACCACACCGGGCTAATTTTTGTATTTTTAGTAGAGGAGGGGTTTCACCATGTTTGCCAGGCTGGTCTCAAATGCCTGACCTCAGGTGATCCGCCGGCCTTGGCCCCTCAGAGTGTTGGGATTACAGGTGTGAGCCACCGCGCCTGGCCCAAAAACTGCAATTACCTTTGCAGCAACCTAATAGTAAAAGTATAAAAAGATACATAGGAATAACCAATACCAAATTCAGGATGTGATTCCCTTTTGGCAGGGGGAAATGAAATCGAGGGGGGTAACACAGAGCTAAAACTTTAGATTTAATGCTTTATTTCTCAAGTTGGGTGATGGGTATCATTATTACTTGGACTATTTGTATAATTATTTGTATTATGTGGAATGACGTGTCACTTAAGTAGCATCATATGCTTATTATTCAGAAACTTGGAAGGAAATGAAGGAGGAATTGGGAGTTGGGAAGTGAAAGAAAATACAGGGGATTCCTGTTTTCTTAAACCTGGCCCTCCTGGTTGACCTTTTAAACTATATTATTACCACTCAAAAAAAGTCAATACTGTAAAAATAATGAAACTTTGAGCCAGGGAGTAATACATGATATGCTTCTGGAAGATCTCCATTTTCATGATTTTTTCATTTTTAGTTTAGTTTTTTTTTTTTAAGAGACAGGATATCCGCCAGGCACAGTGGCTCAATTACTGCCTATAATTCCAGCAGTTTGGGAGGCCGAGGCGGGTGGATCGCTTGAGCTCAGGAGTTTGAGATCAGCCTGGGCAACATGGCGAAACCCCGTCTCTACAAAAAAAAAAAAAAAAAAAAAAAAAAAAAATATATATATATATATATATTAGACCAGTGTGGTGGTGTGCACCTGTAATCCCAGTACTTCGGAGGCTGAAGCAGGAGAATCGCTTGAACCTGGGAGGCGGAGGTTGCGGTGAGCTGACATCGCACCACTCCGTCTATCAGTGAGCTATCATAGCTCACTGCAGCCTAAACTCCCGGGGTCAAGAGATCCTCCTGCCTCAGGCTCCTGAGTAGCTGGGACTAGAAGGGTGAGCCGCCGTTGCAGGCTAAGATCTCCATTTTTAGACACTTTATCTCAGTGTATTCAAAATAGGGTTCTTGGACAAGTGTGAGTTAGTGATCTGGTGTGCCATGAACTAAATACAGAACTGTTCCTAAGTGTTTGGGAACTTTTACTGCAATTTTAGAGTGATTTTATTTATGCTGAATCAAAAATTTAAAAAATGAAGCTTGTATTTTGTATTCTATAATTTACTATAATATCATTTTTTTCTGGAAACAAACTCTTATTTCACAAAAGTGTTGTTTGAAACGAATTAAAATGAACAAAAACCCAACTGGTTTTGCACAAGTAGTTTGAGATATATTGCTGTATATTAATATTGATGTGTATGTGATTCCTTTTTCTATAACGTGAAGTTTTTTTGTTGTTGTTCTTAGGAGATCTTGTGCTCTACTCCTAAAATATTAATGTCATGTGGGATTCCAGAATTGTTTTGTTTTGTTCCAGATATTTGCCATGCATATATAAAGATGTGGCCATTCTCTACATGCTCTTTCCCCAGAGACACATGTAAATAAAGTTGTAATTTCCTGTTGGTAAACAGCAAATATTTAAATTTAGAATCAGGTGGTAAGGCTGATATGTAGAAGGGTAATAAATTGGATTGCCTTCAAAGCGATACCTTTTCCAGTTAACTGTTAACTCACCAGTTTACTGCTTTTCTTTTCTTTCTTTTTTACGCTTCATGAACTTGTGTGTCATCTTTGTACAGGAGCCCTGTGCTAATCTCTGCACTGTTCCAATTTTAGTGTTTGTGTTGCCAAAGCAAGCACAGCTTTTCTTAATCATATCAAATATTACATGGTATGTGAAAACAGTATAGATCTGGCTTAAGGTATTTCACGGATGACAAATGAACCTCATGTTATAGGGGAATGAAAGATATAAATTAATAAAACATGATCATGATAAGAACAAAACCAAACTAAATCTCCTCTCCAGTGCTTGGCAGCACACTCCCGGAGAGGGTTCAGGCTGTGTGTGGCCCCCAGCAGGTGCTCAGAGATGGCTTAATGGCCTCCGTGACAACAGGAGTGCAGACTGCATGGGATTCTGCCTCCGCAGATGCAGAACAGTAGGGGCCTCTGATGTGCTCGGACATCTGTTTTGGATCTCCATTTCTCCTCAAGAAGAGACTCCTTTTTAAAAATTATTTTTTTGAAGCTGGATTACTTACTGATTTCCAGAGTCCTCTTACATCTGCCACTTCTCAAGGGAATATATTTTGGGCATAATCTTTTAATCTTTCTGGAAAGCTAACAAAACATTACCTATGCCAGGCCTTGCACCAGGAACACCCCATTCTTTCCATCATTGTGCTTTTTAAAGGACTTTATCATTTGCTCTCTGGGTTCATTTAACTCTGAACTTACACTGATTTAGCATCTTTGCTATATTTCCTTGCTATTTCTTATTTCATTCATTATAGGTTATGTTACGTTTCTGTTTGAGTGTTTACAGTATCTTCTTTCTTACCAATTGTCTTTCTAGAATATTCTCACAATTAATGTTTTGGTTTGTTTCGAGGTAGGAGATCAGCAGGACTTGTTTTCTGAGCACTGGTCAGGACCCTGTCTATCTAAATGGTATGTAGCAAAGAAACTGGCCAAAGCCAGGTGGGACTAGCAATCATAATGCACTTGCATAAGACACTCCTACCAGTACCATGACAGTTTACAAATGCCATGACAATGACCTGGAAGTTATATAATTCTAGCAACTCTCTTCCCCTTTTCTGTAAAGTTTGTGAATAACCCATTCCTTATTTAGCAAATAATTAAGAATGGGTATAAATATAGGTAGCCAGCAACCCACGAGTGTTGCTCTGGACCAATCTGCCTATGGGATGGCCTGTTGTGTCTATGGAGCAGTCACTTGGCTGTACACTGTTGCTCAAATAAACTTGCTTTTTTTCACTGTCAGCTCACTCTTGAATTCTTTCCTGGGTGAAGCCAAGTACCCTTCTGAGCTGAGTGCCAATTTTGGGATTTGCCTGTATCAGCCTGGTGACCCAGATGGAACAAACAATGGAAACAAGATGAATGGGACAAAGGGACTCAGTACAGATCGGAGTTGTGGAGCTATAACACTGTGAAGTTGTAACTCTAGGGCATTTGTGCTGTAGAGTTGTGCCTAAAGGACTCTTTTCAGAGCCATCAGCTTTCCTGGCAACTCACAAGACAAGGGAACCTGAGGGAAACCTTCACCCAAACCCCAAATTAAGACAGATTGGCACCATTTGACTTCCATAAACAAAGGTCGGTCTTCCCTTTGTTCCCCCTCAATATTGACCTTTTTGGGTGAACCAGGAAATGGGAACTGAGCCTCCGGCTTGGTAGCTCATTGTCCCCCATCATTTGAGTGTCCCAAATGGCAGCAGGCCTGGCATGTCCTTGTCACCCTTTCTCCTGGACCTTCCTTTTTCTCTTTAGTGTCTAATGACCGCCATTTCACTTTTACACTTATTTTGTTGTCGTGTTTGTGGTCTTTTCTTTAGATATTTGGGCAATTGTTTCTGTTCAATGTAAGACAAGACACTTCCCGTGTTTGTTTTGAACCCCTTCTTTTCTAATTTTGAGAGGTCCCCTGTTGTCCTGACTCTGGGATGCCTGACTCTGGTGTCGAAGTCCTAGGCTCAAGTGATCCGCCTGTCCTGGCTTTTCAAAGTGCTAGGATTACAGGTGTGAGCCACTGTGCTCAGCCATGTGCCTTTTTCTGTGTCTGATTTGGCTTTATGCAAGGAGAAATTTGGTTGGTTTTCAGAGGATCCAGGGAAGTTTATAGAGAAGCTTGTCCAGTTGATCGTGTTCTTTGATTTAAAACGGATGACTTGCAAATATTATTGTCTACCTGCTGTGCTGTAGAGGAGAAACAAAGGATTCTGGGTACTGCTCATGAATATGCTAATGGAGTGGCAACTGGTAACTAAGGCCATTTATCATGTGAGGGGAGATGCAGCTCTAGATCTGGTCCCTCAGTGGGATTAGCAGTGGGGTTCCCAAGACCTTGAACACAGAAATCACATGGTAACTTGTTTAATAGGAGGTATGGAAAAGTGTGTGGTTAAGCCAGTTAATTACGACAAGGTTAGAGAAGTAACTCAGAGGAAGGACAAAAATCTCACTCTATTTCAGGACCATTTGGTTGAGGCAAGCAGGAAATATGCTAATGTAGACCCAAACTCCCTGGAAGGGTGAGCTCTCCTGGGTATGCATTTTATTACTTAATATGCCCCTAGCATTATGAGGAAGTTACAAAAGGCAGAAATGGGACCTCAAACTCCCATGAGTCAACTCTTGTACATGGCCATTAGGGTTTATAACAACAGGGACAGAGCAAAGGAAGCAGAGAAAACCAAAAGAAAAAGCCAAAAAGCCCAATTGTTAGTGGCTGCCTTAAGCCACCTGCTGCCTCAAGGTTACTCGTCCCAAAGAAGTGTTGCAAGATCGGTGTCTGGGCTGCCCAGACGATAGCGCCCAACTTGCTGGCCCCTGGGCCAGAATCAGTGTGCCTACCACAAGCAAGAGGGCCACTGGAAAAGGGACTGCCTCAGACTCCAAGGGGAATCTGGGCCACTCAAACCCGTAATGGCCAAGACAACAGAGAAGTGATGGGACCTGAGGTTCCCCATAGCTCCCACTGGACACCTTACCATCTCCACAGAGGAACCTTGGGTAACTCTTGATGTGGCAGGTAAGAATACTGAGTTCTTATTGGATATGGGAGCAGTCTTCTCAGTTCTGACCCATTTCTCAGGGCCACTGTCTTCCTACTCTTGTACCATACTGGTGGTACAAGAGTACCACCTTGTACAAGGTACATGATTGATAGCCAGCCAAAAGTTAGGAGATTCACCCATCCCCTTGGTTGCACTGTAGCGGACCATATGTTTTCCCACAGGTTCTAGCTTATGTCTCAGTGCACTATTCCTTTACTAGGAAGAGACTTACTTTTCCAATTACAAGACACAGTTCAATTTGGAGAGCCCCACAAAAAGGCAATAGGCCAGGAAGGGGCACTACTTCTAGCTCTAAGTGCTTAACTTACTACAGATAAAGAAGAGACTTTCCTTCCACTGCATGTTACTACTCAAGTAGACTCTTCTGTTTAGGACAAAGAAGTTTCTGATAGAGTTGTTAATGTTTTACCCATGGAAAAAATATCCTTTGAGACTTGAAGCAAAAGGGGGGATACAGCCCCGGATAGAAATTTCTAAAGTAAGGACTGTTACAACCCTGTCAGTCCCCATGTAATACTACCATCCTGCCTGTAAAGAAACCAAGTGAGGAATATGGATTTCTTTAGGATCTGAAGGGAGTTAATGAGGCATTAGTTCCAGTCCATCCAATAGCTCCTAACCCTTATACAATATTGATCTAGGTCTCTGAAGATGCTAATTGATTCATCGTATGAGACTTAAAGGATGCTTTCCTTTGTATACCTTTGTGCCCAGACTCCTAGTATATTTTAGCTTTTGAATGGACTGGTCCAAGTGCTCATGCTACATCTCTGTTTATCTGGAATGTCTTTTCCAAAAGCTTCAGGGTCAGTCCTCATCTCTTTGGGGATTCATTGGCAAAAGAATTAAGGGAACTGCAGTTAATGAATAGATCCCTCCTAAAATATGTGGATGACCTATTAATTTCCAGCCCTACTAGGGATGACTCTGATAAAAATATAATTCAGGTCCTTAATTTCTTGGGAAAATAAGGGTATTGGGTATCCCCCACAAGGCCCAGATTTCTGTGCAAATGGTTAAATACTTGTGATACATGCTCATTCCTGGAACAAGGACAACAGCCCAGGAATGAAAAGAGACCATTCTGGCACTCCAGCGCCATCAGACTAAGAAACAGTTAAGAACCTTTATGGGAATGGCTGGCTTCTGCCATATCTGGATTCCCTGGTTTGGGGTCATAGTAAAACCACTCTGTGAAGCTCTAAAAGTGAATGATCACGAGCCTTTGAACTGTGATGGAACCTGCCAACAGGCATTCCTAACCTTAAAAGAAAATCTGGGAACGGCCCTTGCCTTGTGACTCCCAAACTTAGAAAAACCTTTCACTCTCTTTGTGGCTGAAAAACAAGGGATGGCTTTGGGTGTTCTAACTCAAAGGCTAGGGAATAATCCTAGACCGGGGCTTATTTCTCTAAACAGCTAGATCAGGTGGTGGCCAGATGGCCAGGATGCTTGTGAGCTGTGGCCACCACCACTCTATTGGTAGAAGAAGCCAGGAAGTCGGCTGGTCGCGGTGGCTCACGCCTGTAATCCCGGCACATGGATCATGAGGTCAGGAGATCCAGACCATCCTGGCCAACATGGTGAAACCCCATCTCTACTAAAATACAAAAAAGTTAGCCAGTGTGGTGGCATGTACCAGTAGTCCCAGCTACTCAGGAGGCTGAGGCAGGGGATTTGCTTGAACCCAGGAAGCAGAGGGTGCAGTGAGCCAAGATTGCGCCACTTCAGCCTGGCAACAGAGCAAGACTCTGTCTGAAAAAAAAAAAAAAAAAGAGCAAGGAATTCTTCCTTGGGACAAAAATTAGATGTCATCACTTTCCCCTCTCAATCAAGTACACTAGGTCCTAGAGCGAAAGGACATTAATGGCTAACAGGGAGTCAGTTGCTCAAATGTTAGACCCTTCTGCTCGATACCCAAGAGTTTCCCCTTAAAGTATGTCAGGTTTTAAATGCTGCTACCCTGTTGCTGGACTCCATGTGCCAAGAATGGTGAAAACGGTAGAACAGACCTACTCTAGCAGGCCTGACCTTAAAGCTAGATAAGTCCCTGCCTAACCCCAATGTTAAATGCTTTACACACACACACATATATGTATATATGTATATATATACACACACAAACATACATATATGCACACACACACACACATATATATACTTTTTTTTTCTTTTTTTTTAGATGGAGTCTCACTCTGTAGCTCAAGCGGGAGTGCAATGGCACGATCTCGGCTCACTGCAACCTCCACTTCCAGGGCTCAAGCAATTTTTGTGCCTTGAATCAGTAAATATATTGACTCTTAAGTCTTTTCCCTATCAGAGGTCCCTAATTAGAGTGATTAATTCCACTTTTTTAGCAGAAGTTTGAGGAGGTAAGCTTTGGCCTCAACTTCTTGTTGGCCTGCCTTCTTTATTCTCTCATGAATAAAGCTACTCCCATCAGTAAACCATTTAACATTGGGGTTAGGCAGGGACTTACCTATTCTGGAATAGCAGGGCTATTCCAGACTATAAAAAGGGCCACCAGGGCCTGTGAACTCTGTGCCCATAACAACTCAGGAAGCCACCCTATACCCTCACCCCTACTCAAACCTGCATTGGGGAAGACTAGCAAATAGGTTTCACTCAGATGCCACCGTATACAGATGACTGAAGTATTTGCTAGTACTTATAACAATTTCATCAGGTGGAGAGAAGCTTTTCCCACAAGGACAGAAAAAGCACTGGAAGTGTCCACGTTGTTACTTAAAAAAAATCATCCCAAGTTTTGAATTACCAAAATGTTTGCAAAGTGATAAGAGACCTTCCTTCACAGCTAAGGTGACCCAACAGGTTTCCTCAGCCTTAGGCATTATCTATCATCTTCACTCCTCCTAGAGGCCTCAATCCTCAGGTAAGGTAGAAAAAGCCAATCATGTTTTAAAAAGACATTAGCAAAACTGTCAGCAGACCTCAGAGACCTGTGTCTCTCCTTCCCATGGCCCTTTTGGGCATAAGGATGGCTCTGAAGGGAACCTTAAAACTTAGCCCATTTGAAATGGCCTATGGGGGGCCCTTTTTTTAACTTCAGACTTCCTGTTTGATGAGGAAACACATAGAATGCTTACTCATATTAACTTAGACCAGGTTCAAAAGGCCCTTCAAGAATATAGAAATAAGGTATTGCCCTTTTTCACAAAGGAAAAAAAAATAGCTCCCCTGTTCAACCAGGAGACAGAGTCCTATTAAAAACTTGGGAAGAAGGATCCTATGAGGATCAATTATAACCAAAATGGAAGGTACCCTACCAGGCATTGTTAAGCATCCCCACTGCTGTTAAACTTCAGGGAGTCACTAGCTGGGTACACCTGTCCAGAATTAAACCTGTTTCTCATAAGTCCCCACAGTCACAAGGGGAGGACATTATGCCCACAAAATCAGTAGGAGGCAGTGACAGAGGATGGACCTCCACCCTTCTACAACCCTTTATGATTAAAGAGAAGTATATAATCTCTGAAGGGGTAATGAGGTAAGAGATTAGCAGGGCTTGTTTTCTGAGCACTGGTCGTTACCCTGCTGATCAGGACAGGTAGCAAAGAAACCAGCCCAAACTAACTAGGAGTTATACTACATTTGCACATAGACACTCCCACAAGTGCCATGACACTTTACAAATTCCGTGGCAACAATCCTAAAGTTACTTTATATGGTTCCAGGAGCTCCCTGCCCCTTTTCTAGAAAGTTTGTGAACACCCTGTTCCTTATTAAGCATATAATTAAGAGTGCATATAAAGATAGCTATTCAGCCATCCATGAGTGCCACTCTGCCTATGGGATAGCTCTGCTTTGTCTATGGAGCAGCCATTTTCTTATACACTGTTGCTCAAATAAACTTGCTTTCTTTTACTGTTGGCTCAGTCTTGAATTCTTTCCTGGGTGAAGCCAAGAACCCGCCCAAGCTGAGCCCCTACTTTTGGGTTTGCCTGCTGTTTGGACGAACGGATGCAAGATGGTGCACTTCCGGGTTCTTCATCACCAACTTTTCCCGTGCCAGTGAAAATGCAGCCAGCGCCCAGGGAGGGTGCAGACCAACCGGGCATGCGCCAGGTGACGTCAATCCGAAGAGACTAAGATTTACCTGGTCTCACCTGCGGAACGCCCCCCCCCCACACACCCGTGCCCCACCTATTGCCCTCCCACTCCTAGAAAAGCCGCTCCCGACGGACGCCACGCGCGTACTTCCCAGCCCCACTCCTGTCGGGATGTCGGGACTGCATCAGGAACCCCACCCGAGAGCCCCACCGGAGGCCGACAGACCTCTCCCTACCCACCTACTTCCCTGAAGCTAGGTGACCAAAATAAATTTGCAGTTTTGCTCCTACCCTTGCCTGCTTGCTGGTTCTTTTGTGCCCGCTCTGGTGGTCTTTAGAAAAAACAAATCACCTGCATCAATTCTACATTTCATTCTTATGCCATTCTAGTACAAACATGAAGTGTAGGGGTGAGGTGGGAGGCAGTAAAGATAGTCCTTCCAAAGCCTTGTATTTCCACCAGGACTCTTGGCAACAAATCCCTTCCCTCTATTGGTTAGCCTCCTTCCCCACAGTGCTGTAACCAGCTGGTTGAATTTAGGGCTTAGTTGAAGTCTGAAACCTTGATTTTAGTGGCACCAACCTGTGGGATTAGGCGATGTATTCCCCTGCTCCAGTTGCACCCAGTAGACCCAAATTAGGCAACTGTATTAATCCAGGGTTTGAGGTTGTTACAGAAGGAAATAAGGCAGGAGAGGATTCTTAGGATCTAGGTTGGCTAGGACAAGAAATGAAGCTAGAAGACTGACAGAATGCAGAAGGGTCACAGGACTTAAGTTTCTGAGGGACAGTCGTGGGTGAGCACAAGGAGTGTGAACAGGTAGTGGAAAAGGTCCTCAAAGATGAGGTAATCAAATGACTTGATTAATGGTTTATTCCCTAAAGCTCTGAAGCACATGGAGTGGCTCATTTTGGCTGCCGCAGAAACCATGGGTAAGAGAACATGGTGAGGTCCTATAGAACCTACCACTCCAAGACAGGGAGAGCTACAAGTTTCAGTGTATGCAAATATGAGGTCAGCGCAAAGGAACAGGGAAGACGCAGGGACTGCGTCGACTTTTGGAGACCAGTCCAGAAGTCGAGCCCAGGCGATGGCAGTAGCTACTCCCGACCTAAGCACGTCTCCTAACAGCAGCTCAGGCAAAGGCCACGTCCCGGAACAGTTGGCTGCACAGGTCACGTGACGCGCCCCGAGCCCAGCTCTATTTGGCTGCAAGAGCGCTCTGTCGCCTGCCTCGGACTCTGTTTCCCACAAGCCTTCCTGGAAACTACATTTCGCAGAGGGCGCCTACTTCCTCCTGGCTCATTAGATGGGATCCGTGCCGTTGACCGGACGTGTTTTGGGAGCGTCACAGGCTGATGGGGAAGGGCGAAACCTGCTGGATTAAAACAACACGCATGTAACGGCTCGGCCCCTCCCTTTGTGAGGAGACCCACGCCGGCCTCGGGGTCCCCTGGGCAATGTAGTAACGTGAAGCTCTCCCAGTGCCGCTAGCACTCCCGGGGGGTTCCGAGTGGGACTGGAAACAGCGCGAAAGAGGCGGGGCTGCGGGGATCTTCCACATCAGCTCCTCCCTCCTGCCAGGGGGTGCTGAGCATGAACATTTTCCCATCTCTACGTCTTGGTTATCCCTCAGCGGAGATTTTCCTTCTACTCTGTAGTTTTCAGCATCCCTCAAGCTGATATTTCGATTAAACAAATTTTAGAATTCTGAGAAATGGCGAAATTATGTAAAAGAAACAAATGATATTGGCCCTAAATTACCCTCCAGCCCCTGCTGCTCATCGGACGCTTTATGAGGTTACAAAGAACCATGGCGCTGCGCATATGGGGGATCCATTTTACCCTCCGCACTTAGATCAAGCTGTAACTTCCGCCGTCAAGGAGCGACTGCTGCTATTCCGGTTGTGCTCATTTGGGCCCTCAGAACCCGCGGCCCCAGCCCTATCATTGTTTTTTTTGTGTATTTGAGGACATTCGCTCAGCCAAGCTGCAAGGGTGTCTTTCTCATTTTACAAGGGGAATAGGGAGGGCGTGGTGGATAAAAGGTGGTTGACCTGCCCAGGCTATACAGCTAGAAGTGCAGTTAGAACTCGGTGCAGGCGGAACTGATTCTGATACTTGTCTCAAACTGTCACCAGTGAAGGGTGTTCAGGTTCTTGGTGTCTTGAACAAATAATTGGATAAAAGGGCACAAACAAAGCAAGGAAAGAATGAAGCAACAAAAGCAGAGATTTATTGAAAATGAAAGTACATTTCACAGGGTGGGAGCCGGCTGAGCATAGGGGCTCAAGAGCACTGTTATAGAATTTTCTGGGGTTTAAATACCCTCTAGAGGTTTCCATTGGTTACTTGGTGTACACCCTGTGTAAATGAAGAGGCTAAAAGTTACAAAGGCATTTACCAGTTATATGCCCTATGTAAATAAGAGGATATTTCAGCGGGGCCTGGTGGCTCACACCTGTAATCCCAGCACTTTGGGAGGCCAAGGCTTGCGGATCACCTGAGGTCAGGAGTTCGAGACCAGCCTGGTAAGCATGGTGAAACGTCGTGTCTACTAAAAATGAAAAAAAAAAAAAAATTAGCTGGGCGTGGTGGCATGAGCCTGTAATCCCCTGGTGGCCGAGGCAGGAGAATCGCTTGAATCAGGGAGGCAGAGGTTGCAGTGAGCAGAGAACGCGCCATTCCACTCCAGCCTGGGCAACAGAGCAAAACTCAATAAATAAATAAATAAATAAATAAAGGGAAATAAAGGATATTTCTTATAGCTGAAGTGTTTCATTTGATTTAATTCTAGCAAGTCCTTAAGTTCCCTGCCTCCAGACCGTATTCTGCCTCAAGACCTATCCTGTTTACTTTGTGTAGCATTAGTTTCTTTTCCCCAGGTTTGCTGCTACTTCCTTGGTTAAGCCATGATCATCTTGACTGTACTCACTGTCTCATAAATGCAGTGTTTATTGAGTGTTAGCACCATGCCAGGCATTGTGTTGGGTGCTGGGGACATGGTGATGAACAGGGGCAGACATGACCTCACATTCATGGTGTTTACAACCTAATGGGGAAGACAGCTATTGATCACGTAATACAAATAAAAATAAAGTTTCAAATTGCGATAAATAGAACACTTCCACCCCCGGGATGCTACAAGAGAGAATAACGGAGGAAAATTGATACATTAGATTGATTAGGGAAAGAAAGAAATGTTTGGTATGAAATGCTTGACACGAAGGCCAAGAAGAAGGAAGCTGTGTAACAGCCAAGAGAAGAGTAGTCCAGGCAGAGGGAGCAGCAAGTGCAAAGGCTGTGAGCGGGAAAGAGCTTGGTATTTTGTAATTCGAGGAACTCAGAGAAGTCCCTTGTGATTGGAACACAGTGAAGTAGGGGAGAGTGGAACAAATTGAGACTGGCTTTCCTTTCACCAGTCTTGCCTCTTCTTTTTTCTTTTTTTGAGACGGAGTTTCACTCTTGTTGCCCAGGCTGGAGTGTAGTGGCGCAATCTTGGCTTACCGCAACCTCCACCTCCCAGGTTCAAGCGATTCTCCTGCCTTAGCCTCCTGAATAGCTGAGATTACAGGCATGTGCCACCACTCCCGGCTAATTTTGTATTTTTAGTAGAGACAGGGTTTCTCCATGTTGGTCAGGCTGGTCTCAAACTCTTGACTCAGGTGATCTGCCCACATGGGCCTCCCACAGTGCTGAGATTACAGGTGTGAACCACTGCACCTGGCCCAGTCTTGCCTCTTCTAAATCGTATCCACACTGGCAGTATAGGAATATTTTCAGTACTCAAATATGATGACTTGACTTTCCTTTAGAGGCTTTGTGTCCCCTATAAGTTTTAGCTCAAACTCCTCAGCACAGTGCTCAGAGACCTTTGTAATTGGATTTACCTCACTTTCCAGTCTTCCTTTTTTGCAAGTTCTGTTATCTCTGCTTGGCATGCCCTCTCTAATGTGCTTGCTGATCAGGCAAACTTCTGTTCACACTTTCTGTCTTGGCTGAAATATCACCACCTCTGTGCTCTCCCTGTGCACTCTCAATTCACTTCTTGTCCCCCTGCTATATAACTATTGGTTTGCCTACCAGTCTTTCCCATGAGACAGTGAACTCCTCCTCTTGGGGACGTGTTTTCTTTTCTTTTCTTTTTTTTTTTTTTTGAGACGGAGTCTCACTCTGTCGCCCAGGCTAGACTGGAGTGCAGTGGCCGGATCTCAGCTCACTGCAACCTCCACCTCCCGGGTTTATGCCATTCTCCTGCCTCAGCCTCCCGAGTAGCTGGGACTACAGGCGCCCGCCACCTCGCCCGGCTAGTTTTTTGTATTTTTTTTTTTAGTAGAGACGGGGTTTCACCGTGTTAGCCAGGATGGTCTCGATCTCCTGACCTCGTTATCCGCCCGGCTCGGCCTCCCAAAGTGCTGGGATTACAGGCTTGAGCCACCGTGCCCGGCCTGGGGACGTGTTTTCTATCTTTGTATGATGCAGAACACAAGGCCTGGCAGTTGCTCTTTTCTTTCCCTCCCTCCCTCCCTTCCTTCCTTCCTTCCTCCTTC
The DNA here is from genome assembly GCF_009764315.1 of Trachypithecus francoisi. Lineage (NCBI taxonomy): Eukaryota > Metazoa > Chordata > Mammalia > Primates > Cercopithecidae > Trachypithecus > Trachypithecus francoisi. Next base: position 37,280,371 of record NW_022681467.1, read on the forward strand.
CTTCCTTCCTTCCTTCCTTCCTTCCTTCCTTCTCTCTTTCTCTCTATCTCTCTCACTTTCTCTTTCTCTCTTTCTTTCTTTCTTTCTCTCTCTCTCTTTCTTTCTTTCCCTCCCTCCCTCCCCCTCCCTCCCTCCCTCCCTCCCTTCCTTCCTTCCTTCTTTCCTTCCTTCCTTCCATATCAGCTCACTGCAACCTTTGCCTCCCAGGTTCAAGCGATTCTTCTGCCTCAGCCTCCCAAGTAGCTGGGATTATAGGCGTGCACCACCATGCCCAGCTAATTTTTTGTATTTAGTAGAGATGGGGTTTCACCATGTTGGTCAGGCTGGTCTCAAACTTCTGACTTCAGGTGATCCAAAGTGCTGGGATTACAGGTGTGAGCCATCACACCTGGCCAGTTGCTGTTTCATAACAAATATTCATTAACAGAATGAGTGGAATAGCTAGCCATGACTAGCCTCCACCTGTCCCCTGATGAGAAGGTGGCATGTGGTTCTTATCCTTGGCGAGTGGAAATTAGCCTCCAAAAGGGCAAGAAGAGATGAGTAAGAAATCTACACTTAACCATGAGCCAGACTGTCTCATCCACTGTCTCATTTAATCTTTGTGACAAACATAGTTCTCAGTTTTTGCTGGTAAGGAAACTGGCACCCAAAGTCTTTGCCTAAAGATTACCCAACTAGTAATGGAGAACCTCGATAGGAAATTGGGTCTTTCTGATCTCAAAGTTTCAGCCCCTCAATATTCCTTCTGTTCTTTTTGCCCCCTCTGGCACCTGTTACCAGCACGGAAGCCTGGAAAGTTTAAGAAACAACTTCAGATGCCCTCTGTCTCTGGTGTGTCATTTGTACCTCTGAGGACGTCAACCTGGAACAGCCATTGTCCCAGAGCTCTGCCTTTTCCAGGAATCAGTGACTCATATCAGTCTCTGCTGATATTTGAAGGGCTTAGGAGAACTGGTAGGACTCAGAGGAGCAGAAAATCCAGGAAAGGGCACTCTTGGCCAGTGCTATTCAATAGAACTCTCTCAGATGATTAAAATGTTCCATATATGTGCTGTCTAATATGGTAATGTCTCATGTTCCTTTTTAGACAGTATCTCCAGCCCCCTCGGTGGTCCCTGACTTCAGGCTGTTTCCAAGACATTCAACCTGAGACTGTAGATCCCTGGGTTAAGTCTTCAAGGGCCCTCCAGATCCAAGCTATGCCTCAGTTTTAGCTGAAATTGTGTCCAAGAACACATGTCAGGGTACAGGGAGACGGGATACATATAGCTCCAGACATTGCCAGTGCATTGTTGATATTGCCACCCCAGCATCCTGCCTGGAACCTGGCCCAGAGCAGATGCTAGGTTAACATGGTAGATGACTGAATTTACTTTCTCTTCCCCAGGTTGGGGCTTCCTCACCTACTGCCATTGGCTTCTGGAATCCTTCTCTGTCATTGTGAACTAATGACTTGCCACATGGTGAAGATGAATGAAGCCAGTGCTTTGAACCGCCACCCTGACATTTTGGGGGTAGGTCAAGATGTAGCTACAAAACCAACTAGTAATAATTCGTTGAAAATATGCTGGATCCAGCATTTTTATGTGATGACCTCATTTTTATTTTGAAATCCTGTGTGCAAAATGAAAGCCCAAATGAGCATCTGCTACATACAGTTAGAAGTAGGGTGGTGCTGGGTAAAGAGGACTGGTCCAGGAGTTGCCCTGGACCTGGGACTCACAGACTGTATGACTTTGAACAAGTGCTCAGTGCTTCTGTGCCCCAGTTTTCTCTGAAGTAAAATAAAAACACTGGATTCTAACCTTCTTTCTACAGTTAATGTGAATGTTTAAAAAATGGCTGGTCACATCTGCAATCAACCTACATTAAGCACCTTTCAAGTGATTACTTGCTTGAATCAGGTCTATTTTCATTGTTTACTTTTACTAACACTTTTTTTTCTTAACGCTTCCACTGCCAGTGCCTTCATTCTTCACTATTTTTTGATTTTTTCTTCAGATTCCGATAAATCATTTTCAGTTCCAGCCATTGAATCACCTGCTCCTTGGCCCTGCCTAGAGGCTTCTTAATATTCAGCAGTCTCAATTTCCTGACAAAGTGCACAGAGGAGGCCTGGTCTCCCTCCTCTTCCCTTGCCCACTACTCCCCACTCTCCATCCAAAACACATCTGAAAAATGAGGGAGATTTCTATTCTTGCAGTTGTCTCTCTCACCACTAGATGGCACATGCAGGTCATCAGTCTTTTGGGCAAAAACTAATTTTACTGTGTAAACTCCATCTCAATCCACAAAAGCTTTGAGGGGAATTACCAAAGTACAAAATATACAAAAGGATAAGACAAAAAGTTGAGGGAGTTAGAGAAAATAGAAAACAAGTGGAAGAAATAACTCCCAGATGACATTAGCTCAAAAATCTCAACACCAGCAAAGGCTTACTTACACGTTTGGCTCTGAGCTTCCGCGTGGCCAAAGTAAAGAGGGAAATGTGAGTGGTAACAAAATTCTAGATTTTATATGAGAAAAACAAATATTTGGGAGAAGCTCAACTTTTCCTGACCCTGAGACCGAAGAGAGATTTTTCCCGGGAGTCAGCTGACTGAACAGTAATGCAATACAGCAATGACTTAATTGGAGCTCTTTCTTATAATGTCCTTCTGTGCAGGCTGTTGGCATGATGCTCAAGTATAATTGAGGAAAAGCAGTTCCACTGGGCTTAAAACATGAGTTTCCAGGACAGATTAAATTCACTATTTGCTGTGTGCCTCTGTATTTTGAAACAGTGAAATTTGCGCACCTCTCTGTTCCAGAGTTTAGGTGGAGTTTGGGGAGAGGGGGTTCTTTTTGGAGACTGTGGTAACCAGTTTCTAAGACGGCCACCAATGATCCTGCCTCCGGGTTGGCAAACTCTATCTGGTCCCCTCCCACATAGTACCAGCAATGGTCTGTGTCACCAGCAGAATGCAGGAGAAGCGGGGCCGGGCACAGTGGCTCATGCCTGTAGTCCCAGCACTTTGGGAGGCCGAGGCAGGAGGATTGCTTGAGCCCAGGAGTTTGAGACCAGCCTGGACAACAAAATGAGACCTTGTCTCTAAAAAAAAACTACAAAAACTAGCCAGGCATAGTAGTGTGAGTCTGTAGTCCCAGATACTACAGAGGCTGAGGCGGGAGGATTGCTTAAGCCCAGGAGATTGAGGCTGCAGTGAACTATGTTCATGCCATTGCACTCCAACCTGGGTGACAGATCAAGACCCTGTCTCAGACAAACAAACAAACAAAAACAAAAACAAAACACCAAAATCAGAATGCAGGAGAAGTTATGATATGTCACTTCTCAGATCAGGTTAAAATACATCATAACTTGTCTCTTGGTCTCTCTGTCTCTGGTTTTGTCTCTGTCTTCCTGTCATGCTCTAGGGAAAGCCAGCTGCCATGTCATTAGGAGCCTTAAGGAGAGACCCATGTAGTAAAGAACTGAGCCTACTGTCAACAGCCAGTGCCACCTTGTTAGTCATGTCAGAGTACCACCTTGGGAGCAGATCCTCCAGCCCCAGTCAAGCCTTTGGAGATTGAATCCCTGGCTAACACCTTGATGGCAAGAAACCTCATGAGAGACCATGAGCCAGGCCATGCAGCTAAGTCACTCCTTGGCTCTATGAGATAATAAATGCTTGTTATTTTAAGCTGTTAAGTTTTGGGATAATTTGTTAAGCAACAATAGATGACGAATACAAAGGCCAATAGAAATCCAAGGTTGCATCAAGGATGATTCTACATGGGTGAGTCTACTTGGTTTCAGAGATCAAGAGAATATTTCAGAAGCAATTCGAATGGGCATTATTTTTAACTTTTACTTTACTTTAAATTTTTTTTTTTTTTTTTTGAGATGCAGTCTCGCTCTGTCACCCAGGTTAGAGTGCAATGGTGTGATTTTGGCTCACTGCAAGCTCTGCCTCCTGGGTTCATGCCATTCTCCTGACTTAGCCTCCCGAGTAGCTAAGTAGCTGGTACTACAGGTGCCTGCCACCACATCCGGCTAATTTTTTGTACTTTAGTAAAGACAGGGTTTCACCATGTTAGCCAGGATGGTCTCGATCTCCTGACCTCGTGATCCGCCCACCTCGGCCTCCCAAAGTGCTGGGATTATAGGTGTAAGCCACCGTGCCTGGCCAACTTTTACTTTAATTTTTCAAAAGACAAATCAAATTTAGCAGTAGGGAGTTGCATAGCAATCTTAGTGACACTGATGTTAATAAATTTGGATAACACATTACCATTGGACCAGCCCGTATGAGCTTTAAGTCTGATAGATGTGGGTTCGCATTCAGTCTGTGAATGTGGAAAGACAGAGGTAGAGGGATCCATGTAAAATGTCTGCAAAGGAGATGTCTCTGAAGGACTGTAGGGGCGAGGACTTCAACTTTCTTATTCATGGTGACATCATTGGTGCCTAGTATGGAACCTGGCACGTGGTAGGCTTTCTACAAATCTTTCTTCTTTTTTTTTTTTTGAGACGGATTCTTGCTCTGTTGCCCAAGCTAAAGTGCGATCTCAGCTCACTGCAACCTCTGCCTTCCAGGTTCAAGTGATTCTCCTGCCTCAGCCTCCTGAGTAGCTGGGACTACAAGCGCCTGCCACCATGCCTGGCTAATTTTTGTATTTTTAGTAGAGAGGGGGTTTTACCATGTTGGCCAGGATGGCCTCCATCTCCTGACCTTGTAATCCACCCGCCTCGGCCTCCCAAAGTGCTGGGATTACAGGCATGAGCCACCGCGCCCGGCCTACAAATATTTCTTTAATGGATCTGTGAGTGGTGATCTACAACCATGAGGGAGCTATTCATGTATCTGGGCAACCGTCATTTATTACACTCCTACCATGTGCCACATACATGATGTCGGTTAAGTCCCGGGGAACTTTTGTGTCATATACAGATTCACATCCACCTTGTGCCCCCACTCCACCTTCTCTCACCCTGTGTTTTCTCCTTGAAATTCTTTATTATTATTACTATTTTTTTTTCTTTATTTCTTTGAGACAGAGTCTCACTCTGTCGCCCAGGCTGGAGTACAATAGTGCAATCTCAGCTCACTGCAACCTACACTTCCTGGGTTCAAGCGATTCTCCTACCTCAGCCTCCCGAGTAGCTGGGATTACAGGCACTCGCCATCATGCCTGGCTAATTTTTGTATTTTAGTAGAAACGAGGCCTCACCATGTTGGCCAGGCTGGTCCTGAACTCCTCCTGATCTCAGGTGATCTGCCCACCTTGGCCTCCCAAAGTGCTGGGATTACAGGTGTGAATGCCCAGCTGAAATTCTTTATTATTTTTGTAGGGATTGTGCTTTTGCTTCCACACTGAGCAGTTCTTATGGAAATAGTGTTCTTACATCACCATCACAAATAATCTGGTCACCGTTTTTCCAGTATGAGAACCAGAGTTGCTTGGGACATTGGGTTTATTTTGTGCGATTTTGTCTTGGGGCTTGCACCACTGCGTTTTTTCCTTTTTGTTTTTGTTGAAAAATGACTTGAAATGATTGGTGAACTAATCCCAGTTCAGTTGTACTGTGATAACAATTTTTTTTTTTTTTTTTTTTTGTGAGACAGAATCTCTCTCTGTCACCCAGGCTGGAGTACAGTGGCACGATCTTGGCTCACTGCAACCTCTGCCTCCCAGGCTCAAGTGATTCTCCCTACTCAGCCTCCCAAGTGGCTGGGACTACAGGGTCACGTCACCACACCCAGCTATTTTTTGTATTTTTTTGTAGCAACAGGGTCTCGCCATGTTGCCCAGCCTGGACTTGAACTCCTGGCTTCAAGCGATCCTCCTGCTTTGGCCTCGATTACAGGTTTATGACAATTACCTGAATCTATATACCCCTCTTCACACTGATTTTGATGCTGTGGTTAACCAAATGTTACCGTAATGGAGATACTTTGGGGGTGAAGGAGAATCAAACAGTGATTTGCCTCAGACCCTGTGTCCCCACCTTTCAGTAAAACATTCCTTTCTCCATGGTTGGCCCTGTACTACTTCCTCCTTCTCCCCCTGCACAGCTATTATTTATTGTCTACTCCATTCCCATCAAAGAGTTCCACAGGTGTTATGTGCGTTACTGAACTGTGCTGGGAACTGTGAATTGCCTTGCCATTTTTGTTAGTCAGCTGCTTTGAGAAACGGACACCAAGATGGGATGAAACATGCAGTTATTTTACAAGGGGAAATGCTTGTGTGAAAGGAAGGAGGGAGGGAGTTAGACAAGGCCAGGAGAGCCACTGGCCCCAAGAAAAGGAGAGAGGGAGAGAAGGCTGGGTTGGCATTCCGTATTGCCCTGCAGTAGAAGGAAGGTGCATTCTAACAAAGGTTCTTCAAAACCCTCAGGGAGTCTTGAGCCAAAGTCAGCTAACAAAGGAGTCTCTTGTCTGTTTGAACTAGGTCTGACTCTGTACTCAGCACTCAGTCATTGGTGGGGTGCATTCCAGGGGAGGTGTGGCCAGTAGATTTTAAAGCACAGCAGCTGGTGCCCTCAGCGCCCTGCAGTGAGAAGTTTGCAGAGGCACATTCTTGTGACTGAGACACCAATTTTTTTTTTTTTTTTGAGACAGAATCTTGCTCTGTCGCCAAGGCTGGAGTGCAGTGGTATGATCTCAGCTCACTGCAACCTCTGCCTCCTGGGTTCAAGCAATTCTTGTGCTTCAGCCTCCCAAGTAGCTAGGACTACAGGCGTGCACCACCATGTCCCACTGATTTTTGTACTTTTAGTAGAGATGGGGTTTCTGCATGTTGAGCAGGCTGGTCTTGAACTGCTAACCTTAGGTGATCTACCTGCCTCGGCCTCCCAAAGGGCTGGGAATACAGGCGTGAGCTACTGAGCCTGGCTGAAACACCAATATTTATTCTCCTCTCTTTTTTTTTTCTTTAAATAACAGAGGCCTGATTTATTTGGGGTGGCAAAGACCTGATACTGAACAAAAAGATCCTAACCTTCTTTGCAACTAGGTGTGGGCCTGTATCTAAGTTCTGATCAGTGCAATATAAACCGGAAGTATCACGAGGACCTTCTAGATATACTCCGTAAGGGGATCTGGCCTGCCTGGGTGGTGAATCCCTTCTTCTCTTCTCTTTACCCAGGGCTGTAGACAAAATAGCTGCAGCCTCAGTTGCCGTTTTGTGTCAAGAGGCGATGTGTTACTGATGAAAGGGCAGACTAATAGCAAGAGTCTTTCCTCCCAGACCTCATACCCGCCCTGGATTGCTTACCTCTAGACTTTAACCTGAGAGAAAAATAAACTCCCTTGTTTAAGCCATTGTTATTTGTTTTTGTTGTAAGCAGGTAATTCTAATCCTCAATTGGTACGGTATCTATTCTTCACAATAGCGCTGCCAGGCAGGCACATTTATGCCCATTTTATAGGAAAGTGAAGCTTGGAATGATTAAGTGTTAGAACCTAGATTAGAACCCAGGATAGCACGTGGGATACTTTTAGCTGTGAATGACTGGACAGAGTTTCTCAGTCTTCTCTGAAGATAGTAATTGCCTGGGGAGCTTGCTAAATATATATCACAGACTGCTGGCCTTCCCCGTGGACATGCTCACTTAGTAGGTCCAGGTGAAGGCCTTGGGAAGCTACTTTATCTCAAACAAGCAGGCCAGGCTGTCTTTATCCTCAGGAAGCCCGTGTGAATTCTAAGGTGGATGAAGACCAAGGGCAGGCAGCTCACACAGTAAGGAGGTAGATACTTTGCCTTAGAAGACTTCCATGAGCATAGGAATCATTTGCAGAGCTTGATAGTATCATTTGTGGAGACTTCAGATTCTGGGCTCCAGTTTTCATTTAAAAAAAGTCAGTAGATCTTTCATGGAACCTGGGCTTCTGGATTTTTGAAAAGCTCCCCACGTGAGCCTATTGCGTGTGATTAATAGAGTCCAGCTTGTGGGACTCTGGCTTAATAGGAGCACAGGCATTGGAGTGTGATGAACTGGGGTTTGAATCCCATTGCTGCATTTATTTGCTGGATGACCTGTAGCAGGCTAATTAAGCCTTCTGTGTCTCAGGTTTTACCATTTTCGAATTGAAGAAAAAAGTATAAGGCTTACCTCGCAGAGTTGTTGTAAGGATTAAATGAGATAATTTATGCAAAGCTCTTAGCTTTGCATAAATATGTTCTCAATAAATGGTGGCTATTGTTATTATCATACCTCATGCACACATCTTGTAAACAGTATGGGCACAGAGTTCTATTACTATGGATAATTTATACAAATCTTAAGGGAACCACGATTCAGTGAAGGCTGGTACAGGAAGCTGGGACTCCCCTTTCTCTCCCCAGTGACCTCTGGCCCTGAGAGTGAGTGACCTGCCTGTGCACACAGAGGTTGAGTAAAGATGTTACAGGATACACTCTTATGTCCCCTAGCAGCCACCTTCTACTCTCCTTTTTTTCTCTCTTCTTTCCCAACCAGTCTGTCCAAGAATTACCGTCTACACTCAGTGGCTCAATTTTCTCACTTCCCATCCCCTTCTCCATCCACTGCAGTCTGAATTCTGCTGTCCCTGCTTTACTGAAGTGATTCCACGAGGCTGCCAGTGGCTTCCATGTTGCCACATCCATGGGTTCTTTTAAAGTCCTCATCTCATTTGAGTCCTCTGCAACTTTTGCTGTTGCTGTCTGCTTATTTCTTCTTGGAACGTTTCTCTCTTGGCTTCCAGGACTTCACTGCTCTGTTTCTCCTTTTAAATCTGTGACCACTATTTTAGCTTTTGTGGAACCTCTACCTCATCCATGTCTTATACGGCTCTGTTCTCTATCATTTCGATCCTTCATTTGCTCCTAGTTCCTTTTTACTGTTCCTCTTTTTCTCTGACCAGAGCCCACTATCACTGAACTTTTCAAAGTTCCAGGTATTAATAAATTTTCTGCCTTCTTAGGATATCCTGGTCTAATGTGACCTTTTCCTTCTTTCCTCCATGGGGCAGTTTAAGACAGGCCTAAGCAGTGTGCTCCAAAGTCTCCTTCACAGGTGTTCCTAGGAAGCTCAGCAGCACCCATTAAAACAGAACCTAGATTCCTATAGATTAGGCCCTAGGGTGACCCTGAAGTACCCTTGTTTCCAGCTATACTGCTGGAGGAGAGAGAGTCAACCCATCCATCCCCTTAGCTCAGGCCCTAAGGCCTTGTGTGTAGGTCGTTGTTCTGCTGACACCCAGTGCCTTTCAGAGTAGTTGGGCCCATTCCTGACACTGACTTTGGGCCTTGCTTTTACCTTTGTGGTTTTGGCTTTCTCATCAATGAAATGTGACAATTGGATGACTCAATTTCATGTTGAATAACCTATTATTTTTGATTTAGAAATGACTCTGAGGTCACTTCTAACTCTCTGGCACCATCATAACCAGCTTTTTCATCAATTGCACAACCTCGATACCACTCCTAGGACTCTGCTATGGAAATCCTCTCCCAAGTGCATGAAGATGTGTGCATATGAGAATGTTCACTTGTGTGAACCCAATTACTCATCAAGAGGGGACTGGTTAAAGAACTTATGAAAGTATATGCTCTGGGGCTGTGCTTCTCAAAATAGACAGTCTGTTGTTTGTTGCTGATCTACTAGGAGATAAGGAACTTGAGCCAGAATGTAAATCATGACTTTATCAAGAGAATCTTTCTGACAAAAAAAAATATATATCTATAGTTGACCCTTGAACAACATGGGTTTGAACTGCACAAGTCCATTTATATGTAGATTTTTTCAATAAAAATTAGACCAAATATGCCTGCCTGTCTTACCTCCCTTTCCCGTTCTCCACCTCTTCCACCTCAGAGGCAGCAAGATCAAAGTTTTCTTTTCCTCCTCCTTCTCCTCCTCCTCAGCCTACTCACTGTGAAGATGGTGAAGATATAGACTTTTATGACAGTCTACTTCCAATTAACCAATTGCAAATACGTTTTCCTTATTTTATTAGTATTTTATTTTCTCTAGCTTACCTTATTGTAATAATACAGCATATAATACATATAGCATACAAAATATGTGTCAATCCACTGTTTATGTCGACTGGTAGGTTTCCAGTTAACAGTAGGATATTAATAGTTATGTTTTGGGGATAGTCAAAAGTTATGGGTGGATTTTCGATTGCCTAGGGGATCATTGCCCCAACCCTGTGTTGTTCAATGGTCATGGGTATGTATCAGCAGAAATCAACAGTGCACTTAGAGACATAGTTGATTTGCATTCTGGTGCAAGCTCCTCCCTTATCTTTTCTCAAGCCAGTAGCAAACAGTTTCTGCACTGGTAAACAGACCAAACTTTGAGTAGCATTGCTAAAGTGTAACAAAAATGAGCTACAGATGTAGAGCAAACAATGTCTAAGATACATTGTTTGTTTGTCTCACTCTGTCCTCCAGTCTGGAGTGCTGGATCATAGCTCACTGCAGCCTTGAACTCCTGGGCTCAACTGATCCTCCCATCTCAGCTTCCTGAGTAGCTGGGACTACAGGCGCATACCAGCATACCGGGCAAATTTCTCGGCCTTGCAAAGTGTTGGGATTACAGGTGTGAGCCACAGTACCTGGCCAAAATACGTTGTTAAAAGAAATAACTATGCTACAGAACAGTATGGTGTTTTCAAAAGCAATGCTCTAGACAAAAAGGGATATATAGGCACAGGGATATGCTGGTAGATGCATGAAACATTTCTGGAATAAGTCCTAAGAAGTAAACGTGGTTACCTCTGGCAAGTGCAGCTGGGAGTCTGGGGTGAGAGACCTCTTTCTTTGTTGTGTATCCAACCTGCTGTGCAGTAGGTACTCCCCAGTACAGCGTAGTGGCTTTGAATCCGTCATCCTGATTGGTCTGTGCCCTAGTTGCAACAGTCATTAAATATTTTGAATGTCAGTCCTTTTACTGTTTGAACAACAACAACACACACAAAAAACAAAAAATACCACATGCATGCATCTTTCTCTTTCTTTCTTCTTTCTTTCTTTCTTTCTTTCTTTCTTTCTTTCTTTCTTTCTTTCTTTCTTCTTTCTTCTTTTCGAGACAGAGTTTTGCTCTTGTTGCCCAGGCTGGAGTATAATGGCACCATCTTGGCTCACTGCAACCTGTGCCTCCCGGGTTCAAGCCATTCTCCTGCCTCAGCCTCCTGAGCAGCTGGGATTAAAGGTGCCCACCACCGCGCCCTTGTAATTTTTTGTATTTTTAGTAGAGCCAGGGTTTCACCATGTTGTTCAGGCTGTTCTTGAACTCCTGACCTCAGGTGATACACCTGCCTCGGCCTCCCAAAGTGCTGGGATTACAGGCATGAGCCACCACACCTGGTCATCACTTTCGTATTTAAAAATAAACTAGTGGCTGGGCGCAGTGGTTCATGCCTGTAATCCCAGCACTTTGGGAGTCCGAGGTGGGCAGATCATGAGGTCAGGAATTTGAGACCAGCCTGCCAACATGGTGAAATCCCATATCTACTAAAAATACAAAAAAATTAGCTGAGTGTGGTGGCACACACTGTAATCCAAGCTACTCAGGAGGCTGAGGCAGGAGAATCGCTTGAACCCAGGAGGCAGAGGTTGCAGTGAACTGAGATCGCACCGTTGCACTCCAGCCTGGGCGACCAAGTGAGACTCCATCTCAAAAAAAAAAATAAATAAATAAATAAATAAAATAAATAAATAATTAAAAACTATCTATAGAGAGAACACTAATCTCCTGGAGTCCCCATTTGTTGAATAACAAGCCTCCTCGTTTCATTTTTTTACAGACATTTCTTCCCTCTGTTCTCTCCACAGGGTCTAGGAACAAGGGTTTACTCTCTGTCAGTGCTTTGGCGTTTTTCTCCCGCAGATATATTCACAAGAAGTCATCTTGGTTCACAGCATAGTGATGAAGAGGGCTTAAGGTCCAGAGGGCTGATTATGGTTCTAATTTGCAATTATACAGTGATTTTTCACACTGCTCATCAATCCTGACTTCCTCCCTGTTTGGGTTGGAGAGTTAGAGGGATCTGATTTGACTGAAGTAGTATAGGCTGTGATTATCATAAGAATTTGGCATAGTAAATTGAATTGGGAAGTATTGGGCAACAGATGTAAATTATTTCCTTTCATTTGTCACTCCTACACAACTGTATATTTACTGTTTGTGGCTGGCCCGGCGTAGAAAAGTGAAATGACTTATCCTAATGCCTTTGAAATGGGAATTGTTGAGACACCTGAGTGGCCTCTTCAAATTCAAGATGCAAACAGATTGTGCCGCTGTTTGGAGGGAGCATGGAGCTGAAACAATATCCCTGGAGTCTAGTATTTATTTATTTATTTTTCTTTTTTAATTCTAGTGCTCTAGGCCCACCTACTGTGGTGCTGGATGGATGTTTTAAATATTTGCATACACAAATTTTTTTAAACTCGTAATTCTGTATAATAAAAAAGTTGGGCCAGGGGCAGTGGCTCATGCCTATAATCCCAGCACTTTGGGAGGCCAAGGTGGGCATATCACCAGAGGTCAGGAGTTTGAGACCAGCCTGGTCTATTTGGTGAAACCCTGTCTCTACTGAAAATACAGAAAAAAAAAAAAATAGCTGGGCATGGTGACGGGTGCCTGTTATCCCAGCTACTGTGGAGGCTGAGGCAGGAGAATTGCTTGAACCTGGGAGGTGGAGGATGCAGTGAGCTGAGATCGTGCCACTGCCCTTCAGCCTGGACAAAAAAAATGAAAAAGTTGGCTTGCCTTTGTCCTGGGTTCTTAGAAGGTAGATAACCTGTAAATAATTGGAATTTTCTGAATGAAAGGAGTGTCTCTGTTTTGTATGGTGGACCTCGATAGTTTAAGCTAATGAGATGACTCAGGATGGGAGCAGGCCACACTAGGAAGAACCATGGTGTGATTAGAGGAATGGGGCTTTCAGCCATGTGATATCACTCCTCAGAGGAGGAGAAGTAGGTGGGGCATAGCCAATGATTCAATCGATCACGCCTACAAAGTAAGACCCCAATAAAAGCTCTGGACACTAACTGGGGTGAGCTTCCTTGATTGGCAATACCTTGTGTATTGTCACATATTATGTGCGGGGAGGGCAATGAGCCCTGACTCCACTAGGAGAAGACAAGGGAAGTTTTGCATCTGGAACCCTCTCAGACCTTGGCCTATGTATTCTCCTTGTGGCTGGTTCTGATTCATATCCTTGTGCTATAATAAAACTATAATTGTAAGGACAGAACTTTCCTGAGTTCTGTGAGTGATTCCAGTGAATTATCAAACTTGAGGGGGTAACGAGAACTCCCGAGTTTGTAGCCAGTTGGTCAGATGTGAGAGTGGCCTGGGGACCCCCAAACTTGCAGCTGGTGTCTGATGTGAGGGCAGTCTTGTGTCTTGTGGAAGATTATACCCATAGCTTATGAAGTTTGGCCTAACTCTGGATAGTTGGTCTTAGAAGTCATTGCAATTTCTTTAACTTTTTATTTTGAAAAATTTAAAACTTAAAGAAAATTTACAAGAGTAGTACAATGAATACTCATATATTTTTCACTTAGAGTCTCCAATTTGTTAATACATTCCCATATTTGTATCATTTCTATCTGTATGTACTTTTTTTTTTTTTCCTGAACCAGTTGAAAGTTGCAAACATGTCATCCCCAAACACTTCAGTACATACCTCCTGAGAACCAGGACATTCTCCTACATAACTCCAATAGCATGATCACCCCCAAGAGATTTAGCATTGATACAATAATATTATCTAATATACCATGTTTCAATTTTCCCTATTGTCCTTAAAATAACCCTTATAATTTTTTCCTTTCAATTTAGGAGGATCCAATCAAGGGTCATGTATTCCTTTGGTTGTTATGTCTCCTTGGTTTCCTTAAATCAAGATTCCAGAACTGTCTCCTTGTTTCTTTTGTTTTGTTTTTGAGACGGAGTCTCACTCTGTTGCCCAGACAGTAGTGCAGTGGCACAATCTTGGCTCACCGCAACCTCTACCTCCCGGGTTCAAGCAATTCTCCTGCCTCAGCCTGCCCAGTAGTTGGGATTACAGGTGCCTGCCACTGTGCTTAGCTAGTTTTGGTATTGTTAGTAGAGATGGGGTTTCACCATGTTGGCCAGGCTGGTCTGGAACTCCTGACCTTTCAGGTGATCCACCCTCCTCGGCCTCCCAAAGTGCTGGGATTACAGGCATGAGCCACTGCCCCTGGCCTGTCTCCTTGTTTTTTGTTTTAATTTAATTTCATTTTGTCTTTAATGAAATGGACACTTTTGAAAGCGCCACACTACTTGACTTGTATATTGCTCCGTAATCTCAATTTGTCTGATCGTTTTCTGATAATTAGATTCAGATTGTACATCCTTAGCAAGGATACAAACTATGTAGATGATGTGTTAATGAAAAGTTTGGACTGGTGTGATGTCACCAAGATGGCAGAGTAGAAGGTCCCTTGGCATCACTCCTCTCAGAAAAATACAACTGGAAACTATTCAAGACCAGAATACCACCCTGAGTTCACCAACACACCAGCACTTGGAGGAGAAGCAGAGAAAACCCTGGACCTACAGAATTGAGAGAATCTGTGACCCATAAGGGAAGTCATCATTTCAGACTGTGCTGTCCCCTCCCCTAACCAGGCAGAATGCTATGAACAGAGAATTTACCCCAATCCGTTGTTTCAGGAGTTAGAGGAGGGAATTAGGGGTGGCATTTGATCTCCCCATGGTCTGGGAATCTTCAAGGGAAGCCCACTCTGTCCCGTGGGAACCACTGGGAGTGCTGGGAGGGCTGAACCACCTGGGATGACTTGGAGACAAACAGCGGGATGCTGATTGCAGTACTGGCACTTGGATCTTGGTGGCTACTCTGTGCTCTGATTGGTGGGGATGCCATGTTGAAGAGACTGGCTGGAGTCATAGTGCTGCATGGGGCACACTCCGTGGAAAGGCCCAAATGCCTGGCTGGATTTTCCACAATGCCCAGGTACTTGCAGAAAGCATTTCCTTGGCCCAGAAACAACGAAAAGGTTAGGATTAAGTTCCAGTACCTGCTTAAGTCTTTCCCATATGGCAGGGTGGCCATATAGTTCTGGGGCAACATTCAGCCTCCTGTGCTTACTATAAGTTTTCGCTAGACCAAGAAACAATGACAAAGCAACAATTTAGCTCCAGTGCAGTGTTTTAGTTCTGGTGCCCATTGTAAGTCCTCCCCAAAATGGGGAGAAACAACAGGCCAGTGTTTAAATTCCAGTACTAAGTAGTAAAGGTCTAACACAAGCAAAGAACACCTGCGAAAACTGGAAGAGGTGCCTGTTTCCTCAGATAGGCAAACATCAGTGTAAAGATGCAAAGATTGTGAAAACTCAGGGAGATACGACGTCACCAAAACAACAACAACAACAACAACAAAGTTCTAACAACAGGCCCAGAAGGATTGAAAATCTATGAAATGTGAGACAGAGAATTCAGAATCCTCTTAAACAAGTGAAGTGAATCACAAGAAAATACAAATAGAAAATTAAATAAAACTTGGAAAACAGGGTGGGTGTGGTGGCTCACACCTGTAATCCCAGCCCTTTGGGAGGCCAAGGCAGGCAGATCATAAGGTCAGGAGTTCAAGACCATCCTGGCCAACATGGCAAAACCCTGTCTCTACTAAAAATACAAAAATTAGCCAGGCGTGGTGGTGTACACCTGTAATCCCAGCTACTTGGGAGACTGAGGCAAGAGAATCGCTTGAACCCAGGAGGCGGAGGTTGCTGTGAGCTGAGATCATGCCACTGCACTACAGCCTAGACAACAGAGTGAGACTCCATCTCAAAAAAAAAAAAAAGTGGAAAACAATCAAGGAACAAAATTAGAAATTTGACAAAGAAATAGGAATAATTAAACAAAATCAGATAGAAATTCTAGGAATAGAGACTAGAATAATTGAACTGAAAAACTCATTACATAGCTTCAACAGCAGACTTGATCAAACAGAGGAAAGAATTAGCAAGCTTGAAAACAAAAGATATGAAATTATCCAATCCGAGGGTAAAAAGAAAGGTTTGGACTGGAAAAGAGAAATAGTACATCAGCAGTGAGGTGCAAATATATCACACATGGCACACAGAAGAACTGCATGGGCCAAGGGCCACAACTTGTGGTGGAGACAGTTTTACAGAGGAGGAATTTTGGAGCTGCCTGAGGCTCATTTTGCATTCTCCTCTTCTTTTTCTTTTCTTTTTTTTTTTTTTTCAGCTGTAACTCCGGACATGATCCAAAGAGGAATTTTGCAATATCGTCTCTGGGTTTTATGGAAACTTACTTTACCTTTCTGTGTTAAGCTCTTAAGGCATTGTGTCAGCCTTAAAAGGGCATGGGAAAAGGCTTCTAGCTTTTCTGACACCATCTAATCGTAGCTCAATCCAAGGCTAAGATGGTTCTCACATGTTCATCTCTAGCCCAGCCTGCTTTCCTAAACATAGTCCTGATACTCAGCTACTTACTTTCATCTCAAAGGTGGTCTCAAAGGTCCCTCATGCTAACATGTTCAACACTGAACTCTTGAGTCTCTACACCAATGCCCTCCCCCAGCATGAGGGCATATCCATGAGTGACACCACCACCCACTCATTTATGTGAGCTAGAAACCTGGACATATCCTTGATGCCAGCTTCCTTTCCCCCTCCTCCTATAGCCAGTCCATCACCAAGTCCCACTGTTTTGATCACCTAAATAATTATCAAATCCATTCATTCTCTCCATGTACTCTACTACCAGCTTAGCTTAGTCCAAGCCACGATTCTACTACACCCTCCTAATGGATCTCTTGGCTTCCACACAGACTCCCTTCTGAATCTCATCTCCATACAACAATCAAAATATCTCTTAAGAGT
This sequence comes from Trachypithecus francoisi, assembly GCF_009764315.1. Lineage (NCBI taxonomy): Eukaryota > Metazoa > Chordata > Mammalia > Primates > Cercopithecidae > Trachypithecus > Trachypithecus francoisi. Next base: position 37,297,240 of record NW_022681467.1, read on the forward strand.
GTAAATCTGATTACTGTCCCCTTACTTAGTATCCTTTAATGGATTCTTACTGTTCTTTCAAAAAAGAAAAGAATATTTTCCAAGGCTCCTGGCCACTGTCTATAGCATCCGAGTATACCATTCTTCCTCTTGCTCTCTGCACTGCTGCTACACTGTCTTTGTTTCTTAAACCCCAAACAATTCCTCTCCCTTCCTTCTTCCCAAGACACACACACACACACACACACACACACACATTCTCTTCACGTGTGTTCTTCCTTCATGTCTTTGCTCATTAGTCCTTTTGCTCATGGACGCCCCCTCTTATACACTCTTAGAATACTCTAGTTTTTACTCTGAGCCCTTATTACAAATTATATTTCTATAGTTGTTCAACATTTCATTCAGATCTGCCTCTCCTACTTCCAAGCTCCAAAGGACAATGATCACATCTCTCTTCTTCCTCTGGGTAGCCTTACTGCATAGCACAGTGCCTGGCACTGAGTAAACTGTCAATAAATATTTGGGGGTGCATGAATAATCTCTAGGAAGCCCAATGAGAATTCCAAAGGGCATGTGCACCCATGCAAACATTAAGCAATTTATTCCATACTCTCTTATAATCTTGGTAAATTTGATAAAATATCATCTATTTTATCTGCTCAGTCTGACATCAAAAGTCCATGGGGGACATTTTTATTTCTAAGCACTTCCTGTATTTAAACCTTTGAAAAGGAAGAACGACTAGCATTTCTCCCATATTTCCATTCTGTCTTGAGCCATCTAAGCTCGGAGGTTGGCAAAGGTAGCAAATGAAGTGAGAGGCCATTGATATGCAAATGATGGTCATTATGATTGGATGCCACACCCCAGAACTTCATCTCAGCTCTTTCACAGTCAAAGCCAATTTACATTAAAAAAATTAATTTTCCAAACTTGAAATTAATCTCCAAAGCTAAAATGCATAGAAATTACATTGCATTTTCAATAGAACACATTGCTATTTCTTGGAGTGAGAGTTGGCTGTCTTCCAACAATTAGGTTCTGTTTGGCTTGTGAAAGAGGTTCTGGGTTGTTAAGGATGGATATTCTTGACCTTGGACTGACCTCTACAGTTTCCCAGGAGCATGGACAGCCAAGCAGTTAAAGTAGATGCTGCTGGAGACATTGCTACTATTTTTGAGTAATGGAAACTGAGACCCAGAAAGATCATGTAACATATTGAAGACTCAAATCCAAGTCTTCAGATTTCAGGTACTGAGGTCCTTTCTCAACATTTTCTCTTAAAATGTTTGGCTCTTTAGGGCAGACCCCAGATTCACCAGTGCCACACATGCCTCCCATTTGTCTGCAAGATTTTAGAGCTTTGGAATGGATATGTAATCTCACAGAAAAGAGGTAAAGCAAATTCCTTCCAGGTACTAGCAAGAGGGTGGGGTGTCCTTTAACTGTCCTGATGCCTAAATTTGGTTTTACACAAAATCCCCAAGATGCTGTAAAATCACTTTTGTAGCTGGATGCAAGGGTCAGAATTGATGACTTGAGAGGCAGAGGAGCAGAGCTTCTGCTATGATCTCAGGAAAATGAGATGCGGCTGCTGAAGCCCAGAGCTTGGCTCCCAGCAAACCTCAGCCCTGGTTGCCAATGCCATCTCCCACTGCTGATGGATGATGGCCCAGTGGCTCCTGCACCTGTGGAAAGGTCTGATTTCTGCTTTCAACCTGTAGCCACGTAGCCTTTGGATTAAAATATTGTCCTCTGATTCAGATGGTTCTTTTCTTCTCTGCAACAGGGCCACCATAGGACACACATAGTAGTTAGTAGTGCAGGTTTTGCTACTCACTAGCTCTCTGGTCTTTAACAAATGACGTATTTGTTCCTTGGTTTCCCCTTCTTTATTAATAGACACTGTAAAGAAGGTTTCCTGTGCACTGGTTACCAACTGATCTGAGTTTGGTGAGAGAGAACACCCATGCTCACAACAAGTTAACTGAAACAAGTTTATTACTTACAGATAGGCAGGCAGCAAGGGACAACAGAAACCTAGGATTCATTGCCACCCAGTCCTCCAAGGTTCAGGAAGGCTGCCTGGGTGGATGGAGTCTCAACTGCATGTGCTCCACTTTCATAGCAGCTGAGGGACCTCAGAAAGCAGCCCACACTGAGTTTTATACCTCGGGGTTACAAGACCCTCTGAGCTAAGCATTGAAGGCTATCTCTTTTCTAGGGAGGGATTGGAACAGAACCTGGACTGTCCTGGCCAGTTCTCCTCTTATCTCAGGATGTTTTATTTCCAGCATGTCCTGCAGTTATTCTTGAGAACTACAGATAAGAAAAGGGGTGAGAACTGGCTTGGTCTAAGGCCACCCAGAGAACTGTGCTGCAGATCCCACATCTAGAGTTCTCTCAAGGATCAAATGAGATATCGTAATGGGAAATGCTTAGCTCAGTTCCTGATATACAGCATTTTAAAAAAGGTAGTTATGAAGTTAGAAAAGGGACTATCTGCAGGATCCCTGCATGGGACACTGCATGGAGACAATGCATGGGGACGTTGCATGGAGATGCTTAGGAATGCTTTGTGACAAACAACATCGTGGGAGGTAGCAGCTCAAGAAAGTTGGTCATACTTGTGCTTTTGAAACCCTGTGAGCAATGTTAAGAGGAAATATGAAAGGGAAAACCTTTACATGTCAGCTTTCTATGTATTATTGACATCCTGGCTGAGCTGGCGCTCTGACCCAGGTCTGGTTGACTCAGGGCTGGTGAATAATTATTATCTTGCACAAGGATGCACCAGGAAGGACCACACTCTAGCCCAGCAGTTCATCCAGTCATGTTGGGAAGTGCTAGTTGGTCCAGGGATGCCATTCCTGATGGGGCAGAGGAAAAGGGAAGGGAGAAGTTAAAATGAAGAGAAGCTCAAGCCCAGGCTATGACCAGGAGAGTCAGTCCTTCATTTGAAGTGCCACTCTTTCTACCCCAGAAACCTGCAGGTACATGCAAGCCCCTGGGAGTGGCTCCAGGAAGCCCTGCTTGGGCTCTACGTTGCTTTTTTTGAGTTAGACTCTTTATCATAGACCTTGCCTTTGAAAGAGGATTTATTTATTCTTTTACTCATTCATTCCACATTCATGGAGCACTGGAGTAGTGAGTGTTCTCCAGAGAAACAGAAGCAATAGAAACAGAACCAAAGACATGCATTATAAGAAATTGGCTTACACGATTCTGGAGGCTGACGTGTCCCAAGATCTACAGGGTGAATTGGCAAGCTGGAGGCCCAGGAGAGCCAATGGTGTAGTTGTGGTCTGAAGGCTAGCAAGCTTGAGACCTAAAAATCCTGATGTTTCAGTTCTAGTCTAAAGGCAGGAAAAACCCAAAGTCCAGTTTGAAGACTGCAAGTAGGAATAATTCCCTCTTATTTGGGAGAGGATCAGCCTTTTTTTCCATTCAGGCCTTCAACTGATAGGCCAAGACCCACTCACACTGGGGAACGCCAATCTAATTTACTCAGCTCACTGGTTTAAATGTTAATCTCATCCAAAAACAACCTCGCAGACACACCTGGAATAATGTTTGACCAAATATCTGAGCACCCCATGGCCCAGTTAAGTTGAGACATAAAATTAACCATCACAGGGACCAACGATGTGTCAGGCATATTCCAAGACACCAGGGACACAGCAGTGAACAAACAAACATGAGCCCTGCCTTCATGGAATTTACCTTTTAGAGGGAGGGGTGGATCCAAAATCAAGTCAACAAATAAGACTTTTAGTGAAGGATGAGCATTATGATCAAAGGTGGCTGTTTCATTTTGGTGATCAGGGCGGGCTTTTCTGGGGAGGTGACACTTGAATGGAGACCTAATGACATAAAGGAGTCAGCCATAGTATGTGTTGGGGGTACAGGGGGGTGTTCTAGGCAGGGGAGTAACCAGGCAGGACTGAGCTTGGTGAATCTCAGGAACAGAAGGCTGGTGGGAGGAGAATGGTCCCAGTGGGGGTGGGGTGCAGGGGGGCGGCAGGGGACCAGAGAAGGCAGAGGGCAGATCATGCAGGCTGGGGAAGGAGGCTGCTTGTTATTAATTCAGCCTGCTGACTCACCACAGTCCTTGGCTAGGATGCTGTGAACTCAACCCTGCTGCAGGACCACGATCTAAAAGTGTCCCTTCCCTCAGCAACGATGCCAACACTTCCGTGCCTTTGCACAAGCTGTTCTCTCTGGGATGCCTTCCCCACCCTCTCTAGCCAGAGATTGCCCAGACATCCTTTAAGACCCAGCTCACATTGCACCCCTTCTCCTAAGCCTTTCCAGGATTTTCTGGGCAGTGAGCCAGTCCCTCCTCTGTGTAGCCATAGCCCTTTGTAAATACACTAATGCTCACATTGATCAACTGCATTGCCATTTTATAGTTCTGAGCCTCTCTCATCCTCCTCTGCTCATCAGGGCCAGTGTCTAATCCTCTATCTGTCTCCAGCATCCAGTCCATATTGACCATGTGAATGTGTGCTGAAGGTTCTGATTGAACCTCAGGGCTGGTTCTCTCCAGCTTCAATCTTCCTTGCCATCTCCTCCTCCCTCCTTAACCCTCCACTTGTGTTACTCATGGCCAAGCTGGACAGGGAGTTCTAAACTTTGTTGCATCCCCTGTAACAAGTTTTGGGCCTTGAAAAGCCTACATTAGAGCTTTAGAAATAGACAAATACACATTGTCCTGTCCAGAATCCCATTTCCAAGGTGGAGATTCATCAATATTTTTGGCCAGTTAGCATCTAATCCCTCTTCTTCAGAACACCTGACTTCCTCTGGGAGGATCATAATAAAATCCCATTATAACTCTTTTATGTTCCAGGGTTGTTCTAAAAGCTTCATATTTATTAACTCACTTAATCCTCATAATAGCCCTATTAGCTGAATGCTATTATTATCCCTATGCAAAAAGGGCACAGGGAGGTCAAGTAATTTGCCCAGGGTCACACAGTAGTGACAAGCGGTCTAGCCCAATCCTTGCTCTTTACCATGACTTTACTGCCATGGTGTGCAGACTTGATTTGCTCTCCCACTGCAGAGTCAAAGGGTCCTACCATTTCTTCAGTCAAATCCTTCCCCCCATATCCTAGTAGAGCCAGAGGGTGGGCAGGCGGCCTAAATTAGTCAAGATGAATCTTTCAGGACTTGAAATTGAGAGGATGTAAGGTGTGGAGATGCAGCAGCCATCTTGGGACCATGAGGGTCACATTTGGTTGAGAAGGCAGCTGAGAGCAGAAGGTGAGTAGAGATGAGTGGAGAGGCAGTGAGAAGTGGACTCTGGCTGTATTAGTTTCCTATTATTGTAACAAATTACCATAAACTTAGCAGCTTTAAACTACATAAATGTATTATCCTACAGTTCTGGAGGTCAGAAGTCTGAAATGTATTTTACTAGGTGAAAGCCAGGGTGTTGGCAGGTACCGTTGTCTGTTTGGGCAGCTATCTTATTCTGGGCAATTTATAAACAACATATATTTGTTACTTATACTTCTGGAGGCTGGGAAGTCCAAGATCAAGATGCTAACAGATTTGGTGTCTGATGAGGGCCCTGCTCCCTGCTTCAAAGATAGTACCCTCCGGCTGTGCCCTCACATGGGGGAAGGGACAAGCAAACTCCTTTAGGCCTCTTTTATAAGGACCCTATTCCCTAAAACCATCACTTTGGGGGTTAGGATTTCAACATATGAATTTGGGTGGACACACACATTCAGACCATAGCAGCAGAGCTGTTTCTTCAGGAGGCTCTAGGGGAGAGTGCGTTTTCTTGACGTTTTCAGCATCTGGAGTTCCATTCCTTGGGTCGTGGCTTCTTCTTCCATCTTCAAAACATAGCATCTTCAAATCTCTCTCTGCTTCTATTGTCATGTGGCCTTCTCTGACTCTGACTCCTTCTCTGTCCTTCTTATAAGGACCATCGTGATTACATCAGGCCCACCCAGATGTCCAGCATAACCTCCCCATCTTGCAACCCTTCAGTTAATCTTCTCTGCAAAGTCTCTTTTGCCCTATCAGGTAACATTCACAGGTTCCAGGGATTAGGACGTGGACATATTTGGGGATGGTTATTCAGCTGGCCACACGGACATCTTCCCTGCTCGGCCACGCCAGGCTGGCAGGATGGCCGCCGTGAGGAAGAAGTGTTCTTTGCAGGCTTCCTTGCTTGTGCCAGTCCCAGGAGGCAGAACATACAGTAGCAGCGAAGGCAGTCACTTTCCACTACAAACTCTGGAGTTGCAACTGTGGTTCAAGAACAAATATTTCTCTGAGAACCATCTCCTCGGGCACAGCAGCAGAATTCCACCTGCTGCAGAGACCTTACCACATTCCCAGCACCTCCAGCTGAGCCTCACATCTTTTCTGAGAGGCTGCCGGGGCTATGTTGACTCATGGATGTATCCAAGTGGAATTGTTACTTCCAGAGAAGATCAAAAACAGGAGCTTGGTCTTCAGATTTCTCACTGTCCTTGGAGAAAAAGAGAGAAGTCAAGGAGGTTGGAGACAGGCCTTCCAAAGGAGCCAGAGGGAGGGGCCCTAGAAATGTCATCTTGGGCAAAAGACATAAACATTGTTTTTTTTCTTTGAGATGGAATCTTGCTCTGTTGCCCAGGCTGGAGTGCAGTGGCGCAATCTCGGCTCACTGCAAGCTCCATCTCCTGGGTTCGTGCCATTCTCCTGCCTCAGCCTCCCGAGTAGCTGGGACTACAGGCACCTGCCACCATGCCCGGCTAATTTTTTGTAGTTTTAGTAGAGATGGGGTTTCACCATGTTAGCCAGGATGGTCTTGATCTCCTGACCTCGTGATCTGCCCACCTCATCCTCCCAAAGTGCTGGGATTACAGGCATGAGCCACCACGCCTGGCATAAATATTATTTTATTAAAGTAACATCATCAATAACAATAATATTTAATATGTTTGAAATTAAAGTTAAATTTGAAAATATTTTAATTTAGTAATATTAAAATTTAAAAATGTATTGTCACTGAGTGGTAAGCACTTGATTTACATTATTATTCATTTTTAAAAAAATAATTGGCCGGGTGCAGTGGCTCACACCTGTAACCCTAGCACTTTGGGAGGCTTAGGGAGGTGGATCGCCTGAAGCCAGGAGTTTGAGACCAGCCTGGCCAACATGGTGAAACCCCGTTTCTACTAAAAACAAAACAAAACAACAACAACAACAACAACAACAACAAAAACAAATTAGCTGGGCATGGTTGCGGGCATCTGTAATCCCAGCTACTTGGGAGGCTGAGGCAGGAGAATTGCTTGAATCCAGGGGGCGAAGGTTGCGGTGAGCCGAGATTGCACCACTTCACTCCAGCCTCAGCCAAAGAGCAAAACTTTGTCTCAAAAAATAAATAAATTAAAATAAGTATAAGAAGATATACTATAAAAATATAAGCTCCCTTCTCACCCCAGTCTCTGTTTCTCTCTTCAGAAACATTGTTTCTTGCATATTCTTCTAGAATTTAAAAAATCCATGAGCAATCATATATGAGACTGCTCTTTAAATAAAAACAAATGGTTACATTTTATACATCTCATGATGTTCCTTTTTTTTTTTTTTACGGGTAACAATATATCTTGGCGAGTTTTTTCACTTTATCCCAAATAGATCTACTTTATTTTTTTAAAGTGACATGGTATTTTGTTTTGAGGATGTGCCATAATTTATTAAACTATCTTCCTTTTGAGGGATATTTAGGTTGTGCCCAGTCTTTTGCTCTTATAGAAAACCCAGAAATAAAAATCCTCCCTGTATTTCTTTGCATACAGGTATAAGTTCGTAAGTAGAATAAATTCCTGTAAGTAGAATTCCTAGGTCTTCTCTCTTTAGTCATAATCATCCTATGAAGCAGGGACTAGTATTATTTTCACTTAGATGGGGAAAGGGCAATACTGACAGGCTAAGGTAACTTGTCTAATGAATTACTGGTTGAGACTGGTTTAAAGCATACTGAGAACCTCAGTGTTCTAGAGGCTGTGGGCTTCTTGATACTAAAAAGACTTCTAATTTTTTTGCTCAGGACCAAATGGGAACCTGCGTCCTAGCTGTATGAATTAGGATAGGGTAGGTTATGCTGCTGTAACAAATCAATCCTCAAAGCTGGTGTTTGAACAAGGTGAAAGTTTATCTCTTGCTCCTGAAATGTCTGATGGAGACTGTGGGTGCTCTCCTTCCTCTGGTGATTCAGCCATCCAGGCTCTCTGAGACACTCGCATCTCGACACGTGATTTTTGATGTCCCTGCAGCAGGAAAAGAAAGGAAGAGGGGCCTAGAAGGTATACCAGCTCTTACCTACAGGGGCTAGAAGTGATGCAGTTTATATCTGCTCACATTCCATTGTGATAAGAACCCAATATCTGGATTCAGGGTTGGGGGAAAGAGGAGCCACCACTTAATTCCCAAGAGTCATTGCTTCACATCTTCATTAATAGACATTTATTTTACTGATGGATATCACTGATTTTCTACCCAACAGCCTTTATTTGATTCTTCTCTGCTAAGAGAATCTTGATTTTGTTCCAGCAGAAATGTGCCCCGCTTCAGTCCTCATACTTTTTGATACTGATTGGTCTAGAAGTGGACATGTGACTCAGCTTTGGAGAATAGAGGAAACGGATGTCTGCTGGGATTTCTGGTAAACTTCACTTCCTGATAAGATAGAGCAGCCATTTAGTTGCAAGTCCCTTTGCTTCCTGCTTTGTGCATTGTGAAGGTATCATGGCTTGCTGTTGAGGCAGCCATCTTGATATCATGAGAGCAGATATGAAGATGAGTGGAAAGAGCCCAGGGGTGCTTTGATGACTCTTGATGACATTGTTGAGTCACCCCTCCCCCAACCTATATCTGAACTTCTTAAGTACACAATACACATTCTTATGATGTAGGCAATTTTTAGGGGAGTTTTCTGTTACTTGCAGCTGAAAACATTCCCAACTGGTACAATGCTGTGCCCTTTGCTTGATGCTGGGGAATGGAGCTGAATTGTGTACATCTCCTGCCCTCAAGGAGCTCACAGTCCAGTGGAGAAGCACCTCATGGGAGCAATCTTTGGGCTTGAATGAAATATGCTGATAGTGCTGAGCCAGGAGGAAGTAGTGGTGTGGAAGGGTCAGGTGCCTGGTGAGTGGTCCCATGCGTCCTTGTGTCCTGTCATTCTTAGTCCCACAGGACTCTCAAGACATGAGCTTTATTGCTAGGAAGTGGTCAGCTTTCTCCCTTTGAAGGCAGAGGCTTACTTTTCAGAGGAGCATTCATATTGCACAGGGGCTACAAATTAACACATTATTTTAGGCCATTTCTAGACCATAATTTTATCCTCCCCTTAGCTATTTAGTGCATGCAAATTTTCCACTCTATGCAAATCACGTACTTTACACAAATCATCTATCATATGTTCCCAAGCCCTAGCACCTGCACCAGGAAGAATCGGATGATTCAGCCCTCGGAGCATTAAAACGCAAACACTTAAGGAATCTCTTGGGGGATAGTTGAGCATTGGATGCCAAGAACAGCAGCCTCTGCAGATAGCCTGCTTAGCTTACAGGGTGTGCTGAACTCTGCTGCCTCCCCTCACCCCTCTTCCCTAGCTACCTACAAGCCCCTTCCAGGTGGTAATGACTATTGGGAGTAAATATTTTGATATGATGGAATGATTAAGTCCAGGTTGGCTCTGCAAAGAACCTTAAGGCAATTAGGTGTCCCAGTCAGTGTAGGCGGGTACATCAGTGTGCCTAGCTGAGCACAGACAGGTGCTGTAAGAAGCTTGTTTCTCTAAGATAGGCTTCCTCGGGGAAGCAGTGGCTGCGTAACCTTGGATACACATTGGAATCACCTGAGGAGCTTTAAAAATTATCCAGGCCCAGTCTCACTCTCCCATATTCTGATTTAGTTGATGAGGCAACTCAGGTGTGGGGAGTTCAAAAATCTTCCCAGGTGATTCAAAGGTGTAGGCAAGGCTGAGATGCAAGGGCCTGGACAGGAGGGCGGAGGCCTCTGTATGGCTCTGGCTCTGCTGATGACCCTCTGCATGACACTGGGCAAATCCAGATACTCTGCCCTCTCTGGGCCTCTACTGTAGAGATATCCAGCAGTGGGTCCTCCCTGCAGCGTCACAACCAGGGTCAACACTTGGCATGGGTCCTGGGTGAGTACTTGATTAATTAAAATAATAGGACAAAGTAGTGGTTTTTTTTTTTTTTTGAGACGGAGTTTTGCTCTTGTTGCCCAGGCTGAAGTGCAATGGCGTGATTTCAGCTCACCACAACCTCCGCCTTCCGGGTGTACCACTATGCCTGGCTAATTTTGTATTTTTAGTAGAGATGGGGTTTTGCCATGTTGGCCAGGCTGGTCTGGAACTCCCGACCTCAGATAATCTACCTGCCTCGGTCTCCCAAAGTCCTGGGATTACAGGTGGGAGCCACCATGCCCGACCATGTTTTCTCATAGTTTTAGAGGCTGGGAGATCTAAAATCAAGGCGTCAGCAGGTTTGGTTTCTTCTGAGGCCTCTATCCGGGACTATTTTCCCTGTGTCCCCACATGGTCTTCTCTCTGTGTCTGCGTCCTAATCTCCTCTTAAAAGGACACCAGCGATACAGGATTTGGGCCCACCCCAATGACCTCACTTTAACTTAATCACCTCTTGAAAAATCCTGTCTCCAAACGCAGTCACATTCTGAAGTACTGGGGATTGGAACTTAACATATGTATTTTGGCGGGGTTGGGGGTGGGACACAGCTCAGCCCATAAGAATCTATTGCTTCAAAAAGTTTCCTGGGGACTCTTTGTAATCCATTCTTCCCTCCCACTCCACCCCCATCTCTGAGCAGCCACTGATTTATTTTCTGTCACAAGAGATTAGTTTGCATTTTTCCTGGAATTTTATAAAAATGGAATCACACAGCATATATTCTTTTTTTGTCTGACTTTTTTTTCCCACTCAGCATCATTATTTTGCGAGTCAGCCACGCGTGGGTATCCATGGTTCGTTTCTGCGGCTGAGCAGCGTTCCGTTGTATGGATGTACCACAGTTTGTTTCTTACCCGTTGGTGGACACTGGGGTTGTTTCCAATATTCGGCTATTGTGAATAAACCTGTCATGAACATGTGTGGACATTTTTTAGGTATATAAGGCACATTTCCACATATTGTCTGCTAATTCTCTCCACAGTGCTGCAAGGCAGGCAATCTGATTCTCAGAGTATGGATGGGGGAACTGGAGCGAGACACGGCTGCCATGCCACATAGGAAAGGATTGGGTCTGTTTACTGCATGTCTCGGTGGCCGGACGGCATGATCTGAATAAATGTTTTTCCCTTGAGTGAATGACTGAATAAATGAGAGTGAAGGATTTGCCCGAGGTTGCCCAGTGGGGTCTGGAAAGTTGGTCACCTTTCTCTGTGCACAGAACTTGTATTTAGCTCTGAGAAAACAACATCCTCTCTGCAACCTCTTCCAGAATGGAAGCCACAGCACCTGCAGGTGCTTTGGGTGTGATTGGGGTGGGGTGGGACCTGTCCTTCAAAGCTGCCTTAAGGCTGAACCTCACAGGTTGATACTGTTGAATAGTTCAACTGAAAACAGAGGGAACAGAAACCTGGCTGTGCCCAGATGGAGTCTGGTCAGAACATGGTAAGGGAGCTTTATTATTCTGAGCCCCAGAATAGGTGACTGATGGCCCAGTTGGGACTGAAACCCAGGCTCCTAACTCCCAGCTCAGACCTTGGTCTCTTCACCTTCTTTGACTTCCGGTGCCCTTCTGAGCCTCCAAGAATTGTGAGATGCAAGCAGGTTGTGGTGTGTGCGTTGCTTTGCAAACCATAACCTCCTGAGCAGGCAGGGGAGTTATGATACCTTAGGTTTGGGTATTTGTGGCCACACGATTGAGCTATGATTCAAGAAACAAAAGGAAATCTTCACACAGAAAACCTTTCCCAGGACACTGCTGACCACTGAGTCCCTCTTCTGCTCCCCCAATGCCAGCTGGTGGCCCCAGCATACAGCCTTACATTATTGGCCTCTTCTGTGGGCACCATGCAGGAAAGAGTCTAGAAACTTCTCTGTACAACTTCTAATTTAATCACTTCAACTCCTATGGGAGATAGCATTGGTCTAATTTTATTGACAAAGAAACTCTGGCTCAGGGAAGAAAAGGAGCTCACCCAAAGTCTCCCAGCTAGAGAGTAGCAAAGATGCATCTGAAAGTCAGGATTCCTGTGTCTAGCTGTACAGCAGGACAGTCAGTCCTAGGACACTACTTATTTTTCCTAGGACTTGAACTGCTGTTACAGCCAACTGACTCCTGGTCCCAAATTGGGGATCTTGCGTAGTCTTCCCTATCAAACAAATAGCTGGTTTCTCAGGCTATTTCTCCAACCCTCAGCAGGCAGAAGAGCTAGGGCTCACTCTTCCATCCCCAGCGCCATATAGGAGGCACAGCACCATCTGAGGGGCCCAGCCAAGTAGACAGGAAGAAACTTCACAACCTGTGCTTGACAACAGGAGAGCCACCTGCCAGAGGAAGGGGCCTTGGCACCTAGTGCTCTTGTTATTGGCTGGGGTCTCTGAGTGGTAGAAATTAACAAACAGCAATTGAGGATGGGTCTGGAAACTGACAAACTAGAGAGTTCCGATCCAGGCTCTGCTGTTTTGTGTGACCCTAGAGCATCATTGTTGGGCTTCTGAGGCTGTGCTGCAAGCACACCTGGCCAGGCTAGGGCCGCAGGAGAAGCCAGCAGACAGGGAGGCTCTCAGATTAGACTGGCCCTGTCCCACAGGCAAGACTGTGCTGGTTTGTACAGGTTGGACATCAAAGGCCAAAGCTACCTAGAGGAGCATGAGAGTTTTGTGGGGATGGGTGTACCTGGCTGTGTTCAACACAGCTGTTCCAGCACCAAACCCTCTGGGGTCTGCATAGGCTGGAATGCTGTCCCTGCTACTGTGTCCAGAATTGGTTCCTTCTGCTGGGTTCTTGATCTCCCTAACATTAAGAATGAAGCCACGGACCCACGTGGTGAGTGTCACAGTTCTTAAAGATGATGTGTCCGGAGTTTGTTCCTTCAGATATTCAGATGCCTCTGGAGTTTGTTTCTTCTGGTGGATTCATGGTCTCACTTGACTTCAGGAGTGAAGCCGCAGACCTTTGCAGTGAGTGTTACAGCTCTTAAAGGTGATACATCCGGAGTTGTTTGTTCCTCCCAGTGGATTTGTAGTCTCACTGACTTCAGAAGTGAAGCTGCAGACCTTCGCAGGGAGTGTTAAGGCTCATAAAGGTAGTGTGGACCCAAAGAATGAGCAGCAGTAAGATTTATTGTGAAGAGAGAAAGAATAAACCTTCCACGCTGTGGAAAGAGACCCTACGGAGTTGCTGCTGCTGGCTTGGGTGGCCAGCTTTTATTCTCTCATTTGGTCCCACCCACAGCCTGCTGATTGGTCCATTTTACAGAGTGCTGATTGGTGCATTTTTACAGAGTGCTGATTGGTGCGTTTACAATCCTTTAGCTAGACACAGAGTGCTGATTGGTGTGTTTTTACAGAGTGCTGATTGGTGTGTTTTTACAGAGTGCTGATTGGTGTGTTTTTACAGAGTGCTGATTGGTGCATTTACAATCCTCTGGCTAGACAGAAAAGTTCTTCAAGTGGCACTGGGCCCCACTTCTCACTACCTCTCCAAACAAGTCTCCTGCCAGCTCAAGTGTCTGTATGGGTTGTGGGATCTCTTGAAGTTAGGATCCCTGAGCTATGTGGCAAGAGCATGCTACTCCTCACCTGTTCAACTCATTCCTTTCCCAGGAGCTACTGGGGGCCAGGAGTGAGTCCTGATGCCTGGCAACCCCATGCAATTTTCCCAGCTTCCTCCCCATTTAGCTGAGGTTCTGCATCCTCCCTCTTTCCACTCTGAGTGCTTCCCCTCTGAAGACTTGCTTGGCATGTGCTAGTGTTCCCAATGGCCTGGTCTCTTGGTAGGAGATGTCATTCCTGGCTGTGTCTGGTTGGCCATGTTGGCTCACCTGAATATTGACTTTGGACTTTTGAGTTGGTGCTGGAATAAATTAAGACTTTGGGAACTATTGGGATAGAATAAATATATTTTCATGTGAGAAGGACATGAATTTTGGAGGCTAGGGGCAGAATGCTATGGTTTGATTGTGTCCTTCAAAGTTTGTGTTTTGGAAACTGGATCCTCAATGCAGCAGCGTTGGGGTTGGGGGGGCTGCCTAATGAGAGGTGATTAGATCATAAGGGCCCTGCCCTCATGAATGTATTAATACCATTATAGTGGACATGGGTTCCTGATAAAGGATGAGTTTGGCCCCCTTCCCTTGCTCTCTCACTCTTGACCTCTCTTGCCCTTTTGCTTCCCATAAGATGACACAGCACAAGGGCCCTTGCCAGATGCCAGCAACTTGATATTGAACTTTTCAGCCTCCAGATCTGTGAGAAGTAAATTTATTTTCTTTATAAATTACCCAGTCTGTGGTATTCTGCTATAGCAACACAAATAGTTTGTCACCGTAATAGTAAACAGGACACAAAGAACATATTCACAAAGAAGTCAAAATGGGGACATTATTGATTTAGTTCTTTAGTGTTAAAAAATCAAGCTTTTAAAAGAGCCTTTCAATCAAGCATATTGTGCAGTTCCAAAAACCCCAGCAGGGTGAGCACAGCGCCTGCTGTTCCATTCCACATTACAGATCTGCTGTCTGCTCATGTGTTCCTAGGACAGTGTTGCATGAGGAGCTCAGTAAATCCCTGAGTGGGCATCAGCACATCCCCAGTGGGCCCCACAATTCTTTTTTATTTGCAGTGTGGCACCTGAGCTCTTTGCGATTGTTCCTGTGCTCCAGTGACCAACAAAGGCCTTCACGTGGCTGACCTAAACCATATTGGATCAAGGATGAATGGAAGGTCTTGGAGTCAGAGGGGAATTTTCTTGTCTTCCAGAATGACTAAGGTTGCTGGACTTCCTGAGCCCAGGGACTGACTGGCAGGGTTTGCTGAGAGTTGGCATGCTCTATGCAGAGTAGAAAGGACAATTGCTCTAAGCCAGCCTGTGTTGGGGCTGCATAGAGAGCAGCTGCTGTCAATCCATGCCTCTTATGGGGTCCCTTCAGGCTGTAGTCCTCTGACTGATCCTCTGATCTTGTTTTAGGTGTCCTCTGTACCCTATGTTCTCATTTTGGCTCCACACCCAGTTCCCATCCCAAACCTCAGTTATTCACTTTGATGCTTGGCTTGACCTCACCCAGCTTTTCTCCAGGATAAGACTTCTAGCCTCTGTACTGGCTACATACACCACTTCTGCCAGGAGTTTCCTTCTCCCCAGCACATGGGATCCAGGAGTCAGGACTTCTTTAGCTAGGGAAGCTAGTTGATTTTGACTTAGGTCCTGATTCTAGCATTTATTATTTATGTGCACATAGGCCTGCTGCTTTGTCTTCCTGAGTTTCAGTGAAAGAAGGGGAAGGCCATCCCTGATGGTCACTTATGGACACTGTTGAATAAGAGCCAGAGTCCCAGACCTCAGACCCCAAAGGCAACACAGGCTCCAGTTCCCTTGATGAAGATATTTCTTTCCATCTCAATTGGGAATGTCTTTCTCTTCCACCCCATTTCTTTTTCAGGAAAGGATGGGCCATTTTCAGAGATGGCTTTCAGTAGCGATGACCTTTCTAGCTGTGTGACCTTGGGCAAGTCTCATGTTTACTGTCTATATTTCGGTTTCATCATCTATAATATGAGAAATACAAAGGAACCTATCTCAGGCTGTGTAAGGTAACATACTCACAGGTTCTGGGAATTAGAATGTAGATATCTTCAAGGAAGCCATGATTCTGTCTACCTCGAGGCCCTATCTGAGCTTGCTAAGTTATGTGGTTCATTAAGGGCTGTGGCCTTGCTTCATTCTCCAGGTCTCTGCCATTCTTTCCCATCAGCTGGGTGCCTGACAATTGACTTGTCTCACCAAATCTTACTTGTATCTGCTTGAGTGGATGGAGGTCCTTCGGTGTCCAGCATCTTCCCAAATGGCCCAGGTGCCAGGATGGCAGATCTTTAAATGACATTCTTTATGGGCCCAGAAAACATATATATTCCTCTGATTAGATTTGGAGGCCAGCCCCTGTCCCTTCTGAGCTTTGCTTTCTCTGCTAGAAGTGGCTGTCATTTTAGATGCTTATCAGAGGCTTGGGCATTGTCAGATAACCAGGAATCACTATTTGCATGTCATGGTGTGCGTGTGCAGCTAGGAACTGGTACAACCATTTGTCCCTGTGAAAGCAGCAGCCCCAGGGTAAAGCCAATATACAGAGGTGGGCACAGCCTAGGGGATATGGAGAAATGGAGCTTGAGCCCTAGATCAAGCTGATCTTGAAGCCCATATTACCTTCCTTTTACATGAGCCAGTACATTTTCTTATTAGTTAGGCCAACTTGAGTTGTGTATGCAGCTATTATGTACAGCTGAAAGCATTATGAATGATAAAATGTGAAGGAGCTTCTGTATTTCCTCATGGCTTCACCATGTGAAGATTGGGGATTCACGATATGTGAAGTGGGAGATATCCTCCCCCTCCTGAGACCTCACTACAGAAATGACAATGGAAGAAAGTCATGATGATGCAGAGAATGGGAAAAGATAATTAGCGGGTAAGATATTTCTTTTTATTTTTTAAAATTATACTTTAAGTTCTAGGGTACGTGTGCACAATGTATAGGTTTGTTACATAGGTATACATGTGCCATGTTGGTGTGCTGCACCCATTCACTTGTCATTTACATTAGGTATTTCTCCTAATGCTATCCCTCCCATTGTCCCCCACCCCATGACAGACCCCAGGGTGTGATATTCCTTGCCCTGTGTCCAAGTGTTCTCATTGTTCAATTCCCACCTACGAATGAGAACATGCAGTGTTTGGTTTTCTGTCCTTGTGATAGTTTGCTCAGAATGATGGTTTCCAGCTGCATCCATGTCCCTACAAAGGACACAAACTCATCCTTTTTTATGGCTGCATAGTATTCCATGGTGTATATGTGCCACATTTTCTTAATCCAGTCTATCATTGATGGACATTTTAGTTGATTCCAAGTCTTTGCTATTGTGAATAGTGCCGTAATAAACATACATGTGCATGTGTCTTTATAGTAGAATGATTTATAATCCTTTGGGTATATACCCAATAATGGGATCCCTGGGTCAAATGGTATTTTAGTTCTAGATCCTTGAGGAATTGCCACACTGTCTTCCACAAATGTTGAACTAGTTTATACTCTAGTGGGTATGATATTTCCAGAAAGTTGTGCAAGAAGTAAAGGACATGACAGGTGGCACCTGAAGAAGTCACTGCTTAAGTATATGAGTTCTGAAGATACAGGTACGGCAGTGTAAGATGGAGATGCAAGGCTGAAAATGGGCTCTGTGTGTGGTGTGTGTGTGTATGTGTGGCATACACACACAAATATATATACATACATGCACATTCTTTCCCCCTAATTCAGAAAAACCAAGCAGTGGAATCGAGGGTTCTTTTCTTGAAAAATTGACTGGTCTCACAGAAGTGTCCCAAATATCTGGTATCTGGGGTAGGCAGACTTATTATGCTTTGAACACAGTACCTAGAGCCCACAATGCACTGAGGGCTTCCCAAAATATTTTAATTTTATTTTAAACTCAGAAAAAATGAGTACAATAATGACTAATAATAAAACTGGCCTTAATTATTTTATCTTTATACCAACTCAGTCATAAAATATAATTTAAAATATTTTCCCAAGGAAGGAGTCCAGGGAGTTAAAAGTGCCTGAGGCCCAGGAACATCATCATGTGGCCCTAATCTGGGACTCCCTAGGATGAGGGTCACTTTCCAATCCATCACCCCAAAGTGCAGCCCACCTGTCACAAGCCCCATCTGTGTTCAGAGAGCCCAATGAGATTTTTAGAACCTTGCTATTAAAAATGAGGTGAGAGCAAATCGCAATCTGTGACTGACTAGATTCAAACAGTTAAAGGTGGGTGAGGCTATTACAAGCTCTGGGACCCAGTCACTGCAGATTCCCCTTGGTATGTGAAACAGTAGAAAGCCGAGGTCCCATTGACTCCTAGAGAGGTTGTCAGGTTAGTGCAGGTAACCTAAGTCAGAAATAACAAACATGTTCATGAAACAGACAGTTACTGGACTGGGCCCAGCCGTTGAGTAAGAGACAGCTGCTGACTTCAGGTGTGCCTAGTCTTCTTAGGAGTCCAAAGACCTAACCTTATAACACTATGTCATCCAGTGCCCCAAGCGAGGTGTGTGCCGGTGTCATGGGGCTCAGATGGGGGATTTGGGAAAGATTCATACATGAAGAAACTTGAGTTGAGTTTTAAAAATAAAGTGAAACATTTTGGCAGATGACAGGGGTGGGAAACTTTGAGGCAGAGGGAACAGTGTGAATGGATGCTCAGAGATGTGGAAGGCCATTGTGTGTTTAAGGAAAGACATATGGCCAATCAAGGCTGAAGTGACTATATAGTGTAGTGGCCAAGTGCATGGACTGCAATTCTTCCTACTGGGGTTCAGACTCCCATCTTGCTGTTTCTTAACTGTGTGACTTTTGGCACATTTCTTAAATCAATTTTTTAGCTTCCCCATAAGTAAAGTGGGGAGAATAATAATAGTACTGTTGACGCAAACTAAATATGGTCTGAGAAGGACTCCGCTTCTCTATTTGAGTCCTTGTGAATGAACTGTAGCCTTGCTTAACAGTCACACAAGATTGAGAACCTAACTTAGGAGCATGTGCCTGTAGCAATAACTGAGTCTTGGCCAATCCCAGCAGCCGTGCTTCAACCACTCAGAGGGTTAAGTGTTCAAACTGTGCTCAAACAAGGCAAACGCCAACCTGGAACCAATCCAGCTGTTTCTGTGCCTCCCTAATGATTTCTGTACGTCATTTCCCTTTTTTTTTGGTCTATAAATCTTCTTCCATGCTGCGCTGGAGTCTCTGTGAATCTGCTGTGATTCTGGGGGCCGCCTGATTTGTGAATCATTCATTGCTCAATGAAGTTCCTTTCAATTTAATTTGGCTGAAGTTTTTCTTTTATCAGCACTTACCTCAAAGGACAGTCTTCAGGATTATATTGTGGAATAAAGTAAATGCTTTATGTTACCTGTTGTTGTTACCCCTACACGTTTGGATTGTGGAAGTTTCTTCTGTCTCTACTGATGGGCTGTGAGCTCCTCTGTTGTAGGAGCCACACCTTCCTCACCTCTGCCTCTTCCATGGGACCTAAGGCCATGTAAGTGCTTGCTAAAGGCAGACTGAATTAAATGGACCTCTGAAAGGGAGACATATATAAGCAATTAGTGATTTATTTTTCTTCGAAAGAAGGAAATAGAAAGTTCCTTTCCCCTGCTGGTGATGGCTAATTTGCATTGCCTAAAAATGCTGATTGGAGGAAGGCAGCCACATTTACGGAGCGTCCACAATGTCCACATCCCCAGCTTCATTTACTCCTTCCTACAACCAGTGGACAAGGTTTACATACCCATTTAATAGAGGGGAAAACTGGGGCCCACGGTCACTGAGGGAAGTGTAATCAAGTCAGAATTCAACACCTTCTGACTTCTAGAACTCTGAGAACTAAATCTTTCTTGTTTGTAAATCACCATGTCTATGGTACTTGGTACTTTTTTTTATTTTTTGAGATGGAGTCTCACTCTGTCACCCAGGCTGGAGTGCAGTGGCACGATCTTGGCTCATTTCAGCCTCCACTTCCCAGGTTCAAGCGATTCTCCTGCTTCAGCCTCCCTTGTAGCTGGGACTACAGGTGTATGCCACCACACCAGACTCATTTTTTTTTTTTTTTTTGAGACGGAGTCTCGTTCTGTCACCCAGGCTGGAGTGCTGTGGCGCAATCTCGGCTCACTGCAAGCTCCGCCTTCCAGGTTCATGCCATTCTCCTGCCTCAGCCTCCCAAGTAGCTGGGACTACAGGCGCCTGCCACCATGCCCAGCTAATTTTTTTGTATTTTTAGTAGAGATGGGGTTTCACTGTGTTAGCCAGGATGGTCTCGATCTCCTGACCTCGTGATCCACCCGCCTCAGCCTCCCAAAGTGCCGGGATTACAGGCGTGAGCCACCGTGCCCGGCTAATTTTTGTATTTTTAGTAGAGACGGGGTTTCACCATGTTGGCCAGGCTGGTCTTGAACTCCTGACCTCAGGTGATCCACCCGCTTTGACCTCCTAAAGTGCTGGGATTACAAGTGTGAGCCACCACACCTGACCTATGGTACTTTGTTATATCAGCCTGAACTACGACTCCTTCCCTGGAAATTTGCTCAAGCTCTTGGGCATGGAGGACTAAAGGAAAGAGCCTGGCCACTCATTTGGGAGGGGAGAAATAGTTACTAACACAGATGGAGGGGGAGACATTCCTATCCCATTGAAGGTGGCTGTCCTGTTGGAAGCCTGCAATTGCTGACTGTGACCACTAGATGGAAGCATGCAGAACAGTGCTGGTTACAGTCTGGGTGGAATCTGGTCAGTGTGCCCCAAGCAGGAGCTGTGCCTGGGCTCCAATGGATGCTCTAGAGAGAAAGCACCAAGCTGGCCTGGCCTTGGCAGCGTGTGGGCTGCCGAATGGAAGAGGAGTAGTCAGTTGGTCCTATGTTACCAGCTCAGGGACTGGCCTCAATGTTCACTGGGCTGTGTGCTGGGGTTCCATTATCCTTTGGGATTTCATGGCTCCTGACTTCCCTCTGCTCACTATCACCACCACTGGGCTCAGTCCATCCACGGGGAACATCCATTAGTAGAGAAGGGCGGGGTAATTTATTTTTTGGACATGTGTGTCCACACTGCTTGGAAACAAAGTTGTGGCTTCCTCTACTGGCCAGATTCTCTGTCCTTGGCCCTGCACAGTAGCTTGTCCCTGGTCAGGATGCCAAGTGGCCACCCCCAATCACCCAGAGTTTGGCAGCTCTTGGAAGACTAGAGCAATGGTCTGGTCTTGATAATTTCATCACATAGAAGGGCAGGGAACACACTGCAACAAAGTTAACTCCCTGCCTCCTTCCCAGAATAATGTGTCTGTAAATGAATTAGAAGTGGATTTGACACGTATTTTAAATGAACAGGTCAAAGGCATTACAACTGAAAACACTCCTTTCTGTTTAGACAGGCCTGCCAGTGTGTCACAAGGTTCTTAAGGAGAGAGGGGGAAAGACTAATGCCCACGGGCCATGCAGGTGGCAGGAACTTCATCTACTGTCTCTCTGAGAAGTGGACATTCTAATTATTATTATTATTACAGTGGAAAGCGTGGCTCAGAGAGTGTATTTGCTATCTATTGCTGTATAACAAATTAGTTCAAAACTTAGTAGCTTAAAATAATAAGCATGCAGTTTCTGAATGTCAGGAATCTGGGAGTGCCTTAGCTGGGTGGTGCTAATTTTACGCCTCTTGAGGTTGCACTCAAGATGTTGGTTTGGGCTGCAGTCATCTGAAGGCTTGACTGGGGCTGGATACTCTGCTTTCAAGATGACACACTCACATGGCTGTTGGGAGGAGGCCTCAGTTCTGCATCATGCAGTATTTGTGAGGCCTCCAAAGGAGGCCTGAGTGTCAGTTTAGCATGGCGTTTGGCTTTTACCAGGGCTAGTGATCTAAAGGAGAAGGCAAAGACAAATGCCTTTTTATGAACTAGCCTCAGAAACCACATGTCATCACTTCTGTCATATTCTATTGGTCCTGCAGACCAACCATGATGCAGGGTGGGACAGGACTCCAGAAGGGTGTGCAGATTGGTAGGCAAGGATCTTTGGGGGCTATCCTGGAGACTGGCTGCCACCAGAGAGCTTAAGTAACTTGGCCATCAAATAGATTGAAATTCACTTAAGGTTCCCACTGTTCTTTTGCAGTAGGGGCAGAAGCCTTGGAGAGGCATTCAGATAGGTGAAAGAATCAAGAACTCATGCTTGGCCCACTCTACTGAAAAAACTAAAAAACGTTGATAATACTATTTTTCAGGATATGGGGAAATGGACACTTTCATTCACTGTTCAAAATTTAAATTTTTCTTTATTTTGACTCAACCACCCTCCCATTAAGGCTCTATTATATAGAAATATCTACATTTGCACATATATGCAGCATATATACATAGCTTTTTTAAAACCAGAAGTATCATTTATTATAGGGAAGAATTGGAGATAAATCTGGGATTGGTTAAATAAAAATTACATGTCATTATAGTGAAATATCTGATAGCCATGGAAAAGAATAAGATAGATATATATGGAAAGATTGTTGAGTGAATATAGCATGTTACAGAACTATATAGAGACATAGTAGGATTCCATTTATGTATATGCATATAAGACAGATACATATATGTATTTATTTTTATTGTTACTATAAATATATATATGAAAAAAACCACCCAACCGTTAGCCATGGTTACTTGCAGGAGGTGGGACTTTGGGAGGGGCATGTCTACCCTCTAGTCTGTAGTTTATTTCCATAGGTTCTTTTCACATCTAAATAACTTGATAAAATTAACATTGATACAACATTATTAATGAACCTACAGACATTATTTGAATGCAGCCAGTTTTTCTGGTAATGTTCTTTTTTTTCTGGGGCAGGATCAGCACTTTCCATTGCATTAGTTATGTCTTCCTGGTCTTCTCTAACCTGTGAGAGTTTGTCAGATTTTTTATTTGTGACTTTCATTACCTGACACTTTTGAAGAGTACTGGTCAGTTATTTTGTAGCATGGCCCTCAATTTGGATTTGTCAGGTGTTTTTCATGATTAGATTGAGATTGTGCATTTGGCAGGAATATCATAGAAGGGACGTATTGCTCTTCTCAGGGCATCGCATCACTGATGTTGATATATTTTATTACCTGTGATATTGACGTTGATCTCTTGGTAAAGGTGCTGTCTGCCAGGTTTCTTCACCATTAAGTTCCTGTTTCCCCATTTGTATTTAATAAGTATCTTGCTTGCAACAATTATATGGTGGTGTTTGCCTGACGGTGATTTTCTATTTCCATTATTCCTTGTATTTATTAGTGTTCTTCTGTAAGGACGAGCTGTCCCTATCCACCAATTTAATTATTCAATGATTTATATTTATGTCAGTATGGAAAATAGCATATTAAAATATGTTCTTTATACAATTAATATAAACTAAAAATATTGAATGTCGAGTTACTGTTTTTCAGAAAGAACGAATAATTTTTGGTGAAAGGATCCCCTATCATGCAGGGCAGAGAGAGCAGGGCTTTCAGGAAGAAGCCCAGTCTTGGGACCGTAATAGAACTTGAGCCTGCTTGCAGCATAGAAATCCTTAATTTCATTTCACAGATGATGAAATGGCTCAGAGAAGTTGAATTGGCAAATCATGCTGTAGCCAGGCTTAGGATCTATGTCTGTTTGATTCTAAGACTCACGTGCATTCCACCATCCTCTTTCAAACATCGGGACAGGGTGAACTTTAAGGTCCCTTTCAAGTCTGAATTTCTACACCTATGAAGTCTCCCAACTGTGTGGAGCTGTAACCTCATCTTCCCTTCCTTGGGGGACTCCAGCCAGAGCCCTACTGCCCTGGGGGAGCCTCAGCTGCTGTTCTACAAACCCAGCTTGTCTGAACCTCAGAGATAAGGCTTTCTTTTAAAGAACCTTTCAGCTCTTCCCCAACTAAGCATGACTCCCTATGACTGCGGTTCTCATCTGCACATAATTTAATTCCTCTTCAGCACAAAGAGACGATAAATCAATTGTGCATGTGTATGTATGTGAATGTGTGTGTGTGCGTGTGTGTGCATGTGTGGATATATATGTGTGTATTGCGTGTGGGGGAGTGAAAGGGAACCAGAGGAAACACCCTTAACACTGGGGGTTAGTTCAAATTGTTCCCAGCAATCGACTCCCAGCAGACTTGTCAATGCAATGCTTGAAAGCTCTTGGTCTCTCTGAGTTTCCTGGCAGAGAATTGAGACTTTTTGTTTTTAGCTTACCCATCATAAAAGAAGCTCTATTCGACTCCTTGTCCTACATCACACTCACTGCCCGAGCACACCGGCTCACCACCCCTGTATCTTCCTTCCTAGCACTTTTTCTAGGGCATTAGTATCTCATTAATTATTTGACTTACGTTGCCTCCCCCACTAGACTATATGCACTAGAGCAGACAGGGACCATATTTGTTTTCCTCACTGTGGTACATCCAGTGCCTCATACCTGTCTTGCACGTAACAGGCACTCAATAAATATTTGTTAAGTAAATGAACAAATCATTTAGTTCAAAAATCAGTGTTTCCTTTAATGAGCAAGAAAGACATATTTGTATAGGGGAGGCCTGTGAAAAGTGTAGTTGTTCCTTAATCTGCACCTGTGTATTGCATATTAGCTCAGCAAATGTACATTTTCTCTGGGAAACTTCTGAAAACACAAAGGTTACATGCCATTGAATCCATGCTGAATTTGGGGATTGATTTTGTTTTTTGATCTTTATAAAGGTTGAGCAATGGATCAGATTGTTAAATAGCAGAGCAGATATCCTTGTTAAGATATCCAGTGTTGTGAATTGTCAGAAACCGGGTTTACACACTCCAGTGAAGGGCAGACACAGCCCGGTGGTGTTCTCCAAAGAGCCACAAGATGGTGCTGCTGCTGCTCCCCAGGCCTGGCCACATTGCTCCCGCCTGTAGCCGCTGGAATAATTACGGTAAAAACCTCTTTACAAGTTAGAAGTGATTGCCCGATAGAAACTCAGCTCGAATTTTGGCTAATGACGGAGACTTCCTCACAATGAAGTCTTTTGAAGAAGGCCTCAGTGAAAGCCTTGCAATTCTTGGTGTATTTTCCAAAGGCAGCAATTGAGAGAAGGAAAAATGGCTGGAAACGGCAGCCTCTTCCCCAAGAACCACCAGCAGACAGTGAGCCCTCCAGCAGCAAAGCTGGATTGATTGGCTGTTCTCTCTGGCATAACTCTGTCTCCAACGGCGTTTTCCTTCCTGGCCCTTTGAATCCTCTCCCACGGATCCAAGTTGTCTGTTAGCAGTTGTATCATTGAGCTGGGTTCTGTTCTAGCTGCTTGAAGTCTCAGATTTAATTGTAATGGGCTAGGCGATTTGTTCATTCATTCCTCCATTCATTCATTATGCATCCAGTACTTGCTGTGTGCTAGATACCATGCTAGAAACTAGGAAAGCAACTGCAAATAAGGCAGCCAAAGATTTGGACTTGAGTTTCCCCCTGACCTCTGCTCTACCCTGATGCAGCCTGATTCTGGCCAGCCCTCGCCCATGGTGGAGGGGCTCCTTTTCCCTCTGCCCCATTTTCCTATTGGGTCTATGCCTGGGTCTTGTACAGTTTGATGATCTGAACTATAGCTTTAATGCTGACTCTGAGAGAATGCCTAGGAGCTCTGCCTGTCCTGGACACCTTATCTGCTGGACAAAGAAACTGATCTGAGTTTGGGTGACTAACCAAGCCCGTTTTCTTGGCACTGAGAGGAGAGATAGTCATGGGATGCAGAACTTTCAGTTTTAAGAAAAGGACTGATGAGTTTCCCAGGATGTGAGACTTTCAGTGCTAAAACGTGGAAAGTCCTGGGCAAATCGGGATGAGTTTGTCACCAGCTTCCCCACCACACTCCTGACAGGCTTGGCCTCCTTGCCTCCCTCCACCCAGTGTTTCTGAGGTCCCAGCTACTAGACTGAGAGGCTAATTATTAATATAACCTCTGCCTGTCCTGTGTTTTCTGGTCACCTTAGGGGTGACCAGCAGGATGCCCAGTGAGGGTGGGGGGAGCATGTCTTAGCATGAGCAATGACCTTGAATAACTCACTTAACCTCTCAGCCTCCATTTCTTTTACTGTAAGTAGGTATAATTATCCTTGTCTCACAGATTTCTTGAGAGGATTAAGTGAGTTCATGCATATAAAGTATCAGGTATAAACCTAAACATGTGGGCACAGCCAGATGTCAATGATATAGTGAGTGAAAAAAGCAATGGCAGAATGATATGTGGAAGTAAGTCTGAAGCTGCAATCTGGAGTGCAGAGCACAGGGCAGGTTGGGGTGGGGTGGTGGGGAGTGTGGCTGGGCCTGGCAAGAGGTGAGACTGAAAATGCAGCCAGGGGCCAGGTCCCAGAAGGCCTTGAAGGCTTCCCTGAGGCTTTTAGATTTTACTCTGACTGCAGTAGAAGTCACTGAGGGATTTTAGGCAGAGGAATGACCAGATAGGTTTGGGTTGTTGTGTGGCTATAATGGTGGTCACACAGTAGCTACCAAAAAATATCCCCCTTTTTCTTATTATTGTGTTTTCCCCCTTACAGTCTCTCTGGTCCCTTTACCTCATTTATCTATTCAGCAAATCTCTATTAAAAATTTCAACTTTGACCGGGTGCAGTGGCTCAAGCCTGTAATCCCAGCACTTTGGGAAGCCGAGATGGGCAGATCACGAGGTCAGGAGATCGAGACCATCCTGGCTAACATGGTGAAACCCCGTCTCTACTAAAAAATACAAAAAAAAAAAAAGCCAGGCAAGGTGGCGGGTGCCTGTAGTCCCAGCTACTCGGGAGGCTGAGGCAGGAGAATGGCGTAAACCCGGGAGGCAGAGCTTGCAATGACCTGAGATCTGGCCACTGCACTCCAGCCTGGGTGACAGAGCGAGGCTCTGTCTCAAAAAAAAAAAAAAAAAAAAAAAAAATTTCAACTTTTGTTTTAGATTCAAATGGTACGTGTGCAAGTATTACATGGGTATATTGCGTGATGCTGAGGTTTGGGGTACAATTGATCCTATCACCCAGGTAGTGAGCAAAGTACCTGACAGGAAGCTTTTCAGCCCCTACCCCCTCCCTCCCTGCCCCCTTTTGGAATCTGTAGTGTCTATTTTTCCAGTCTTTGTGTCCATGTGTACCCAATGTTTAGCTCCCACTTATAAGTGAAAACATGTGGTATTTGGTTTTTCTGTGCTCATGTTAGTCCGCTTAGCATAATGGCCTCCAGCTGCATCCATGTTGCTGAAAGGACAAAATTTTGCTCTTTTTTATGGCTGTATAGTATTCCGTGGTATATATGTACCACATTTTGTTTATCCAGTCCACCATGGATGGGCACCTAGGTTGATTCCGTGTCTTTGCTGTTGTGAATAGTGTTGTGATGAACATGAGAGGGCATGTGTCTTTTTGGTAGAATGATTTATTTTCCTTTGGATATATACTGGTAATGGGATGACTAGGTTGAATGATAGTTCTGAGTTCTTTGGGAAATATCTGAACTGCTTTCCACAGTGGCAGAACTAATTTACATTCCCAGCAACTGTGTATAAGCATTCCATTTTCCCCATAGCCTTGCCAGCATCTGCTATTTTTTGACTTTTTAGTAATAGCCATTCTGACTGATATGAGATAGTGTCTTATAGTGGTTTTGATTGGCTTCTCTCTGATAATTTGGTAATGTGGAGCATTTTTTTCATATGTTTGGCCATTTGTCTTCTTTTCAAAAGTGTCTGTTCATGTCCTTTGCCTGTTTTTTGATAGGGTTGTTTTTTGCTTGCTGATTTAAGTTTCTTACAGAGTCTCAATATTAGATCTTTGTCCGATGCATAGTTTGACTATTTTCTCTCATTCTATAGGTTGTCTGTTTACTTTGTGGGGAGTTTCTTTTGCTGTGCAGATGCTCTTTAGCTTAATAGGGCCCACTTGTCAGTTTTTGTTTTGTTGAGATCGCTTTTCGAGGTCTTGGTCATAAATTCTTTGCCATGCACCATGTCTAGAATGGTATTTCTCAGGTTTTCTTCTAGGATTTTTATAGCTTGAGGTCTTATATTTTAATCTTTGATCCATCTGGAATTTTTGTATATGGTGAAAAGTAGGGGTCCAGTTTCATTCTTCTGCATATGCTTAGCCAGTTATCCCTGCAGCATTTATTGAATATAGAGTCCTTTCTCTATTGCTTGTTTTTGTTGACTTCATCAAATATCAGATGGTTGTAGGTGTGTGGCTTTATTTCTGGATTCTCTGTTCCATTCCTTGGGTCTATGTGTCTGTTTTTGTACCGATATCATGCTGTTTTGGTTACTGTAGCCTTATAGTACAGTTTGAAGTCATGTAATGTGATGACTCTGACTTTGTTCTTTTTGCATAGGATTGCTTTGGCTATTTGGACTTTTTAAAGAATAGTGTTTTTTCTAATTCGGTGAAAAATTATGTTGGTAGTTTGATAGGAATAGTGTTGAATCTGCAGATTGCTTTGGGCAGTATTTTAGTAATAGTGATTCTTCCAATCCATGAACATGGAAAGTTTTTCCATTTGTTTATATGATTCCTTTCCTTTCCTTCTTTTTTTGAAACAGGGTCTCACTCTGTCACCCAGGCTGTGGTGCAGTGGCACAATCTTGGCTCACTGTAACCTCTGCCTCCCAGGCTCAAGCGGTCCTCCCACCTCAGCCTCCTAAGTAGCTGGAATCAGGTGCACACCATCACGTCATCTAATTTTTGTACTTTTTTGTAGAGATGGAATCTTGTCATGGTCGTCCAGGCTGGTTTTGAATTCCGGGGCTCAAGTAATCCATCGGCTTGGTCTCCCAAAGTGCTAGGATTACAGGTATGAGCCACTGCACCTGGCCCATCTATGATTTCTTTCTGTAGTGTTTTGCAGTTCTCCTTATAGCGCTCTTTCACTTCCTTGCTTAGATGTTTTCCTAGGGGTGTGTGTGTATGTGTGTGTGTGTGGTGTGTGTGTGTGTGTGTGTATATATATATATTTTTTTTTATTTTGAGGGGGCTATTGTAAATGGGATTCTTGTTTTGGCTGTCAGCTTGAGTGTTACTGGTGTATAGAAATGCTATTGATTTTTGATTTTGTATCCTGAAAATTTACTGAAGTTGTTCATCAGTTTTAGGAGGCTTTTGGCAGAATGTTTAGCATTTTCTAGGTACAGAATTGTCAGTGAAAAGAGATTTTTTAATTTTTTAATTTTTTATTTTTTGAGTTGGAGCCTCACTCTGTTGCCCAGGCTGGAGAGCAGTGGTACGATCTCAGCTCACTGCAACCTCCACCTCCTGGGTTCAAGTGATTCTCCTGTCTCAGCATCCTAAGTAGCTGGGATTACAGGTGTGCGACACCATGTCTGGCTAATTTTTGTATTTTTAGTAGAGATGGGGTTTCACCATGTTGGCCAGGCTGGTCTCGAACTCCTGACGTCGTGATACATCCACCTGACGTCGTGATTATCATGAAAAGATGTTGAATTTTATTGAAAGATTTCTCTGCACCTATTGAGATCATCATATGGTTTTTATTTTAGGTTATGTTTATGTGCTGAATCACATTTATAGATTTGTGTGTGTTGAACCAACCTTGCATCCCAGGAATAAAGCCTACTTGATCATGGCGAATTAACTTTTTGATGTGCTGTTGGATTCAATTTGCTTGTATTTTGTTGACAATTTGGCCTCTATGTTCATCGGGGATATTGGCCTGTAGTTTTCTTTTTTTGTTGTGTCTTTACCAGATTTTGGTATCTGGGTAATATTAGCTTAGTATAATGAATCGGGGAAGAGTCCCTCTTTCTCAGTTTCTTGGAATAGTTTTGGTAGAGTTGGTACCAACTCTTCTTTGTACATTTGGTGGAATTTGGTAGTGAATTTTTGTAATCCAGTGGTTTTTTTTTTTTTTTTTTTTTTTTTTTTTTTTTTTTTAGTGGATAGGTTTAAAATAATTACTCAGTTTTGGAACTTAGCGTTGTTCTGTTCAGTGTTTTGGTTTCTTCCTGAGTCAATTTTGGGAAGTTGCATGTGTCAAGAAAATTATCTACTTCCTCTAGATTTTCTAGTTTGTGTGCATATAGGTGTTCATAGTAGTCTTTGAGAATCTTGTATTTCTGTGAGATTGTAATGCCAGTCTTGTCATTTCTGATTGTGGGTGTTTGGATCATCTTTCTGTTTTTCTTTGTTAGGCTAGCTAGTGGTCTTTTGATCTTGTGTGTCCTTTCAAATAACCAACTTTTGGTTTTGTTGATTTTTTGTGTGGACTTCTGGATCTCAATTTTGTTCAATTCTGCTCTGATTTCAGTTATTTCTTTTCTTCTGCTGGCTTTGGGGTTAATTTGTTCTTGTTTTTCTAATTTGTCTAGTTGTAATATTACTTGATTTGAGAGCTTTCTAATGTCTTAATGTAGGTGTTTAGCACTATAACTTTTTCCTCTTAACACTGCGTTTGCTGCATCCAAGAAATTTTGATATATCTTTATTTATTTCAAAGAATTTTTTGATTTCTGCCTTAATTTGGTTTACTCCAAAGCTATTCAAGGGCAAGCTGCTTAATTTTTGTGTCGTTGTGTGAGTTTGGAAGATCTTCCTGGTATTGATTCCAATTTTTATTGCACTGTTGTCTGAGAGTATGCTTGATATGATTTTGATATTTTTGAATTTATTGAGACTTGATTTATGGCCAACTGTGTGGTTGATTTAGAGTATGTCCCATGTGCAAACGAGAAGAATGTATATTCTGTGGTTGATGGGTGGAGTGTTCTGTAGATGTCCATTAGGTCCAATTGGTCAAGGGTCGAATTTAAGTCCAGAATTTCCTTGTTAGTTTTTTGCCTCAATGATCTGTCTAATGCTGTCAGTGGGATTTTGAAGTCCCCCACTATTAATGTGTGACTGCCTAAGTCTTTTCATAGTTCTAAAAGCACTTATTTTGTGAATCTGGTTGTTGGGTGCATATATATTTAGGATAGTTAAGTCTTCCTGTTGAATTGAACTCTTTATCAGTATATAATGCCCTTCTTTGTCCTTTTTTTGCTGTTGCTGGCTTAACGTCTGTTTTATCTGATACCTGATGTATCCATCTCTTTCCTTTGAGCCTATGGGTATCATTACATGTAAGATGGATCTCTTGAAGACAGCAGATGAATGGGTCTCACTTTTTTTTTTTTTTAAATCCACCTTGCCACTCTATGCCTTCTATGTGAGGTATTTAGACCCTTTGCATTCAAGGTTAGTATTCACACTGATGATTTGATCCTATTGTAAAGTTGTTAATAGGTTGTTTTGTAGTTTCCATTCAGTAGTTGCTTTATAGAGTCTGTGGGCTCTGTACTTAAGTGTGTTTCTGTGGTAGCAGGTATTGTTCTTTCTTTTCCATGTTTAGAACTCCCTTAAGGATCTCTCGTAAGGCTGGTCTAGTAGTAATGAATTTCCTTAGCGCTTGCTTGTCTGAGGAAGATTTTATTTTTCCTTTAGTTATGAAGTTTAGTTTGGTGGGATATGAAATTCTTGGCTGGAGTTTCTTTTCTTTAAGAATGCTGAAAATAGGCCCCAGTCTCTTCTGGCTTATAGGGTTTCTGCTGAGAAGCCTGCTGTTAGCCTGATGGAGTTCCCTTTGTATGTGATCTGACTTTTTCTATAGCTGCCTTTAAGATTTTTTTCTTAAGATTGGACAGTCTGGTGACTCTATGCCT
Organism: Trachypithecus francoisi; assembly: GCF_009764315.1. Taxonomy (NCBI): domain Eukaryota; kingdom Metazoa; phylum Chordata; class Mammalia; order Primates; family Cercopithecidae; genus Trachypithecus; species Trachypithecus francoisi. Next base: position 37,328,723 of record NW_022681467.1, read on the forward strand.
TGGTGATGCTCATGTTGTGTAGTATCTTGCAAATGGTCTCTGGATTTCTTGTACCTGAATGCCTACACCTCTAACAAGATTAGGGAAATTTTCATGAATTATTTCTTCAAATATGTTTTCTGGGTTGTTACCTTTTTCTCCTTCTCCCTTAGGAATGCCAGTGATTTGTAGGTTGGGTTGTTTTATACAACCCCACACATCTTGAAGACTTTGTTCATTTTAAAAAATTCTTTTTGTTTATTCTTTTTGTTCATTAAAAAAAATTCCTGGGTTAGCTCAAAGGACCAGTCTTCAAGCTCGGAAATTCTTTCTTCTGTTTGATTTAGTCTATTGACAAAATTTTCAGTTGTGTTTTGATATTCCTTAACTGAATTTTTCAACTCCGGAATCTCTGATTAATTTCTTTTAAGGTCTTTATCTCTTCCTTCGTTACCTGGATTGTTTTACTGGTTTCTTTACATTGATTTTAAACCTCATCTTGAAAATCATTGAATTTTTTTGTAATCCAGGCTTTGAATTCTTTATCTGACGCTTCTGGGTTTCCATTTTGGTTGTGGGCTATTGCTAGAGAGCTAGTGTGATCCTTTGGTAGTATCACAACATGCAGATTTTTCATGGTGCCAGAATTCTTGTGCTGGTTCCTTCTCATTTGGAGATGCTGGCACTTCTAATTTTTGTAATCATTTTCATGATGATAGGCTCTCCCCCTTTTTCTTTCCCTATATTACTATTGTTTTTTTTCTTTCTTTCTCTTTCTCCATGATAGACTCTCCCCCTTTTTCTTTCCCTATATTACTATTGTTTTTTTTTTTCTTTCTTTCTCTTTCTCCCACCTTGCTAGAGGGTGTGACTGTAGGGTATGTTGGGTAGGGTTTTTTTTGACTTTGCTTCTATGGTCCTATGCACTTCCACCAGTAGGTTTTATACTGGGCTATGCAGTTCAGCGTGTGGGCCAGTAGATGGCACTTATGGGTGAGAGCCAGCATGGCGCAAGCAATGGGTATGTACCTGATCTTTGTTTACTGTGAGATGCTCTCTGTTGTTTTAGATGATGGGCTGGACCACAGAGTGCTCCCTGCCGTGTGCTTCCTGTTCTGTGGGGTGGAGTGACACAGCTAGGCAGAGCTGGAGCCCCGGCTTGCCCAAGAATATCCCTGTGTTTAATGTAGGTACCTTCCCTGATGAGGGTGGCTGGGAGGAGCTCCTAGTGAAATGAGCTGAGGTCTCTGCATGGGGGTGCGGTGGGGGGCTGCACCAGCCCCTCATCCTTGATAGGCAGGAATGTGGGCTGCTCTTCTGTCTCACTCCTCTTCCGGCGCTCAGGACTCCTAAATCAGATGCACATCATAACCTATCTCTGGAGCACAATGTGGTTGAGAGCCTTGGGGATTGACTAATTTGTGATTCTCTGTGGAGTGGTTTTGGGGCAGAACTTCATCACTCAACCTAATACAGATACTTTGTGTCTCCCCTCTTCTCCAATGTGATAGCGCTACTTCTTTGTGTAGGAGGATGGGGAGCTCTGTCTTTGGGCCTGTGCAGGGGTTTGTTGGTTGTTGTGGTGTTGCTGGTTAGGGCAGTCTAACCTCAGGCTCTAGGGGAAGTGGTCAGGTGCCAGAAGAACTGGAATGGACTAGGTAGTTCTTTAACTCCTTGGCCCCTAGATGGCTGGGTGGACAGGGTGTATAAGTCCTGAAGAGTCTGGGGGCTCAGGTGATTTGGCTGGTCCCCAGGTCACTAACTGAACTCTCAGATGGGGACAGACAGGGTGCTTAGGTGGTGGAAGCCCAAGGGAAACTCATAGGCTGTGGGGGTAGGGTTTTAAGTAGGGCTCTGGGCTAAAGCTGAAATGCTCATGCAGGGCAGTGTGGGTGCACTGGAAGCCAGAAGGCAGCAAGCCCCATTTGGAAGAGGGCAGGGAAGGTGGGGGGATCATGAGGAAAGAATCTGGCTGCCTCTGTAGGGCAGCTGCTGGTGTGCTGGTGGCTCCAGTAAAGGCACTCATGCTTCTTGTTCTCTCTCCAGCCTGGGGGGAAGTGAAAGTGGGGATCCCAGTGCCAGGTGAATGGCTGAGGGCCAGTCAGTTGCTTCTGGCAGCTCTACCCTAGAGAAGCACAGAGCCGTGGCAGATAGGAGTGATCAAGCAGGGGTGGGTGGCTGTGCTATGGGCCCAAACTGGGAGACCCTGCCTGGTGAGAAGCAGCATGGGCATGGGATTGCCCGGAAAACAGTCTGACCTCTTCTCCGTAGTGGAGCTGCGGCAAGCTGGAGGCCACAATAGCTCTCTGGCTCTTTGCTCCCTCTCCAGCCTAAGGGCAGTGCAGCAGGCCTGTGGGGTTACCTCTGGGAGCTGCTTCTCGGAGACATGCAGAGCCATGACTGGCCAGAGTGCTCAGGCAGGAGTAGGGTGACTGTGCTGGCGACCCAGGCCAGTGGGCCTTGCCTGGTGAGGAGCAGGAAAGGCGGGGCCTGCAGTCCTGCTGCTCCTCAGCACCATGGATATGGCCCCTAACCTAGGGCTTGTGAAAAAGCCTGTCATTCCTGGTTGGAGGGGCTATGGCAGCTGGTGTTGGGTTGCTCAGGGATCCAAGGCCCCTGCGACTTCACAGGGGCTTGAGCAGTGACTCTGCCCAGACTCCAGGTGGCTCTCTGTGTTCACCTGGAGCCCTGGGGAGGTCATGGGGGATCTCCTGTGCACAGGATTGCAGAGGTCTCTGGTGGAAGTGTGGGTCCCTGGGGGGCTTTTGCTCACTCACCCTTTCCTGCAGTAGGGAGCTTCCCGTGGCTCCGTGTTGGTCTCAGGTGGGTGGCTGCCCTGCTTTGCTCCTCTCTACTCTCTGTGAGTCTTGATGTGGCCTTGATGAATCCCAACATGGCCTCCTGCTAGTGTAGAGCTAGTGTTCAATGCCACTTTGTCTCCTCTCTGTGAGAGTGGTATGTATTAGCAGCTTGTAGCCAGCCATCTGGAGTTCTCCCCAGCAAATCTCTATGGACATGCAATCATTTAGGACTGGGGTTAGACTCCTAGCCTGCCTCTGATAGAGCCAACCGAAAGGCTGGTCGATAAGATGCTGACAGCCCTTGTCCCCTGGGTCTCCCAGGCTGCCTGTAGATGACACAGAGATAGGGTCAGTGGGGGTTGAGGGAGTGACCCAGACTGGAGGCCGGCTTCCTTGCCTCTCTAAGCTGCCATTTCCTTAAGTCCAGTGTGCTCTGAGCATGTGCTTTGATAAACACTGCTCTAAGACTTTAGAACCTTCCTTGGCTTCTGAGTCTTGCTTTGCTAGATTCTTGATGCTGATTCCTACTCTGGGACTTGCCACAGGGGCTGGGACTGGGGAAGAGTGGCAGCAACAGCCTTGCTGAGGGTCATGGCTACCCTGGGAATTCTTCTCTGGGTAGAGTCCAGGGACTTGTACCCTGTCCCTGGTACCATTTAACTGTTGGCAGCAAACCCTCCCTCCACCTTTTAAGCTGGCAGGACTTGCCCATGAACGCTTCTCCTGCTGCCCGTAATCAGAAGTTAAAAGCATCAGTGAGATTTGTGGCCTGTGTTCAGCCCCTCCACTGCTCCTTCCCTGCTCCGACCTGGCTCTATTCCCTCCACTTCTTCTGTATTTCCATGGCCCGGACTTCATCCATGGTTCAGGCGTTGATAGTCATTGCCCTAGCATTTTAACCCACAGAGTCTGACTTCTTTTATTCTTCCTGTTGTCTTGCTGGAAGTTGCTGCCCAAGACCTGTCTTTAAAAATCCCTGTTCCTGGTGGCTCATGGTCACCCAGGACAGCCAGACCCTTGTGAGGGGTGTGTGTGTGTGAGTGTTGGGTGGGGAGGGGTTTAGGTGAACACAATAGGACTTGGTAGAAGCAAAATCAAGGTTGGGCCAGGTCAGTGTGAGGGGTCCTGACCTCTGATAATCAGCCCACCAGGTGCAAGCCAAGGGGGTCCTAATAGGACTTACCCAACGGAGCCACTTCTGGGGCAGCCAGAAACCCCATGTTTAGGATTAAGCCAAGTTGGGAGCCAGAGAGGTGGCTGTCAAAGGTGAGAGTAGGGGCTAGTTAAAGGTGACACTGGGACATTTTGTCAAATGTTTTATTGGTTCAGCAGCATCTTTGCCCTTAAAGATGATGCTTGGGGGACAATGGATGGTGACAGTTTTAAAGTCCTTCTACCTAACTTGTCTGCAAAGAACTGAAAATTCAGTATTCTTGTCTTGTGAGCCTAATAAGAGAGTTGTAGCCTCAGTGGGGAGAGGTCCCACCACAACTACAAGACTGAGCTGTAACGTGGCAGCTGACTGAGGCCACTGGGAAGGGCAGCAGGGGTCAGCATAACTGAGAATAGGGATGACCAACAAGAAGAGCATGAGAGCCACCATCAGGGTCCTGCCAGGGGAAGGGAGGGACCCTGGGTCTGCCTTGGACAGAAGGAAAAAGAGAATGGATAACCACACAGAAGAGACAGGGCTTGTTCTTCCCACAGAAGCACCACTTGCTAGTCATGCCTACCCCACACCAGGCTGCCTTCAACCCCTGGAGGGCTGCAGCTGGACAGAGCTGCTATGGACATATTTCTATTGAACTGCAGCGCTGCCCTTGCAGACACAGAGGGTTCTGCATCATTGGGAAAGCATGAAGAAGTCAGTGTGGGCCCCTCTGACTTCCACGGATGATGCTAATTAATCTCATAAGTGGAAAAAGCCTTGCATTTTCTCATCTGTGAAGTCTTTAAAAAAAAAATCCTTGTTCTGAAAATAAAGTGAAATAAATACATACAGGGTCTGGTACAGGGTCTGACTCACAGTGAGTGCCCTGGTTTCAGACCCACTGAGTTCACAACTCCAATATTTGTTTGATAAACCTTGGTGTTGGAATCATCTGCTGGGCAGAGCCCACCAAGCTGCCCCTCTGCCCTGTCCTGCACAGCATGGCAAACTCACAGTCTCTAAACTCATGGACATTCATGGATGTGCCAATGCTAGTAAAAATGGCAATAGTGCACATTCATGGGGCATTTTATAGTGTGTTTATATCTGCTATGGTGTGAATGTGTCCCCCAAATTAATGTGTTGAAAACTTAATCCTCAGTGGAACAGTGTTGGGAGCTCGGGCCTCATGGGAGGGCTGTTTAGGTCATAAGGCTTCTGCCTCATGAATGGATTAATGCTGTTATGAAAAGAGCTTGCAGGAGTGAGTTTGTTCTCTTCTGCTTTTTTGCCACGTGAGGACACAGCATTCATCTCCTTTTTGTCCTTCCACCTTCTGCTATGTGAGGACACAGCAAGAAGGCCCTCACCAGACACCAGATGCTGGTGTCTTGATCTTGGACTTCCCAGTCCCCAGTACTGTGAGAAAACCATTTCTCTTCTTTATAAATTACCCAGCCTCAGGCGTTCTGTTATAGCAGCACAAATGGATTAAGACAACATCCATTACTCTAATTTAAGTTGCAGCAAATCTTTGCTCAAACAAAGATAGGATATAAGTTAACTTTAAACAAACCCACTTTTATAATCTTTACAATAACTGTATTAAAAATTATCCTTTTATAGATAAGGAAACATTTATCCAACAATGAAACTGAGCGTCTTCTTATACTTCCTCTTTTCTCTTAGTTTCTCTAAGAACCACGTTCTTTATTCATTGCCACTGTCCATGCTAGTTCTCATTTGGAGAATTGCTACAGTCTCTTTTCTGTCCTCTCTGCCTCAAAGTTCCCTCCTCCATCCTAGTGTCCACTGCAATTGCTCCAAGAGTAAAAAGTAATCATCTACTCCTCTGCTTAAAAGGGGAAATTTAGGCCAGGCCTGGTGGCTCACACCTATAATACCAGTGCTTTGGGAAGCTAAGGTGAGGGGATTGCTGGAGGCCAGGAGTTTGAGACAAGCCTGGGCAACATAGTGAGACTCTGTCTCTACAAAAAAATGAAAAATTTACCTGGGTGTAGTGTGTGTACCTGTAGTCCTGGCTACTCAAGAGGCTGAGGCAGGAGGATTGCTTGAACCCAAAAGTTTGAGGTTACAATGAACTACTATTGTGCCACTGCACTTCAGACTGGACAACAGAGTGAGACCCTGTCTCCAAAAGAAAAACAAAAAGTGCAAAACAGTCCCAGTTGTCCCCTGGATAGAGTCCACATTCTTTAGTGTGATGCACAACACTGTCCTTTGTCTGATACCTGTCTACTTTTCCAGAATTATTTCTCATCACACTTTGCCTGAATGCCACTAACATTCTTTCATATATGTCAGGGTATACTTTGCTCAGCCTGAGCCTATATTGGTTTATCTATTTAATTTTTAATATTTTTGGAAATAAGAACTCTTGGAGCTTTTGAAAAATAACTAGCTGAGCTCCATTTTCAAATTAATTAATTTCTGTTATCTTTAGTTATTCCTCTGTCCCCTCTAGTTAGGATTACTTGGTTGTGTTAACACCCTGTTCTACTCCCCACTCCAGGTGGGCTTAGCACCCTTGGTAACAGTGAGGGTGGGGAGAACATTCTAGCAGAAGTTTTTCTTGCTTGTTTTGATCCTAGGCTTTATCTTCTTGGTGTGGGGTTACTTCTGTGTATCCATATTGACCAGTAGAACTGTCAAAGCTGGATGTATGTGAATTTTTACCTGCACTGACTGATGAGAGGAGAGTCTGTAGGGTAGAAGTTAGTCTGTAGCACCCCACACATTTTGAAACCTACAAAGTTGGTTTCATACATTATAAGACCTGGAATCCTCCTTTTTTGATTTTCTTTTTAAAATAATTCCATTTAGGTCCCTTCCTGTATTTCTTTTGCAAATTTCCATTGCCACCTACCCTGAACCATATAAAACCATATTAAGTAGGCATTTCCTGTTGTTTCTTCAGTCATGCTACTTTAAAATGAGGGTCATTGTCTTAGACAATCTTGTTTGTAATCCTAGGCAACTTTGTTTGGTAGCTGAGGGATAATCATGAGAAAACTACAAATCTTACAGTAATATACGTATTTATACAAGTGTGCAAAGATGTATGAGTAAGAATGTTTATTGCAGCAGTATTTGTAATATCCAAAATTGTAAACAACTGAACTGTCAGTCAAGAGGGAGCTTGTGAAATGTATATGACTGCAGCCATACAACTGAATATCATGTTGCCATTGAGAGAAGCCTATATGTACCAATATGGCGAGTTACCATTTATATGCTTAAGTGAAAAGAACTAATTTTAGGTTAAGTATGAAAGTATGATTCCATTTCTGTTAAAAAGAGATTATTATATACATATGTACTCTCAATAGCCTAGAAAATTTTTTAAGGAATATTCACCATATTGTAAAATTAGTTAAGGTATTGGTTGGGGGGTGGTTGTAGCATAGGGAATGGAATTACAGAAAAGAGAGGTCTTCATCATCTAATTTATATATTCCCGAATATTTACTTTTATCTTTACCAAAAAAGTGTTACTTTTATAATCAGGAAAAAAGCTTTAAAATGTGTGTGTTCTGAGATACAACTACAGCAATTATCAGTGGAAAATTTATTGCCTCTAATGCTAGAATTTCTGAACAGAATGAACATGAACTTCTAGATAAATAAAATATAAGAGTAGATGTCACAGTGGTTTAGGAATAAATGGACATAAGTGAAAAGTAATCAAAGCACAATGAAATATACCAGAACAAATAAAGGGACACAGAATTAGTTTTGACCCCAGTTGGAACCAGCAACACATCTAGCAAATCTAGCATCTATCTAGTTATACTTCTGTGAAAAATATGGTTTGCAAAAACACTTGAAAGCAGCAACCAGGTCTTTGACCTGGTGGAGCATGTAGCTCAGTGCAGTTTTGGTTTCTGATTTTTGTTTGAAACAAAAGTTGTTCAAGAGATAGGATGTTTCTTACCAATTAGGCTTGTTTTTTTTTTTTTTTTTTTTTTTTTTTTTTTTTATTGTGTCAACTTTTGTGCCAGCTTTTTGTTATTCAATGTTATAGTATTTTTGAAGAATGTGTTATGTGCTATTTTTTTCTCCTTTATTTTTAAATTTCAATAGTTTTTGGGGTCAGGTGGTTCTTGGTTACATGGATAAGTTCTTTAGTGGTAATTTCTGAGATTTTGGTGCACTCGTCACCCGAGCAGTGTACATTGTACCCATGTGTAGGCTTTTAATCCTTACCTCCCTCCTGCCCTTCCCCCTGAGTCCCCAAAGTTCATTATATCATTCCTATGCCTTTATGTCCTCAAACTTAGCTTCCACTTATAAGTGAGAACATACAGTATTTGGTTTTCCATTCCTGAGTTATTTCCCTTAGAATCATGGTCTCCAACTTTATCCAATTTGTTGTGAATGCCATTATTTCTTTCCTTTATATGGTTGACTAGTATCCCATGGCATGTAGATACAACATTTAAAAAAATCTACTCATTGGTTGATGGGCATTTAGGCTGGTTCCATATTTTTGCAATTACGAATTGTGCTGCTATAACCATGTGTGTGCAAATATCTTTTTTCATATAATGACTTCTTTTCCTCTGGGTAGATACCAAGTAGTAGGATTGCTGGATCAAATGATAGTTCTAATTTTAGTCATTTAAGGAATCTCCATCCTGGTGTGGATTTACTAAGTTTTCTTTAGAATTAACTTCTATAAACAATCTATGGGGCCTTAAAATGTATGCTTGTTTTTAGCATACATTTTGAGCATGCATTTTGAAGGTGTAGAGTTGAAATTTATCTATTGGATAGACCTTATAAATTTTATTAATCAGGTCCTGTGCAGTTTTGATTATTTTCGTCCCCTTGATCTGTCCTGGGATAAGAACTGTGAGTCTTTTTTTTTTTTTAAGTTCTCCTTGTATTTACAACAGTTTCTGTATTACGTATTTTGATGACATATGCTACTTAGTGCTTAAATGTTCAAAGTGTCTATATTTTCATCATGCAGTACTATTTTTATTATAATTGGCCTCATTCTTCCAGTTTAATATCTTATTTTGTTTTTTTGAGACAGAGCCTTGCTCTGTCACCCAGGCTGGAGTGCAGTGGCGCAATCTTGGCTCAGTGCAACCTCTGCCTTCTGGGTTCAAGCAATTCTCCTGCCTCAGCCTCCCAAGTAGTTGGGACTATAGGTGCACGCCGCTACGCCTGGCTAATTTTTTGTATTTTAGTAGAGACAGCGTTTCACAGTGTTGCTCATACTGGTCTCAAAATCCTGAGCTCTGGCAATCTGCCTGCCTTGGCCTCCCAAAGTGCTAGGATTACAGGCATGGGCCACCGCACCTGGCCTTATCTTTTTACTTTGAATTCAAATTTGATATTATCACAAAAACATTGATTGCGCCTTCCTTTTCTTTCCTTTCTTTCTTTGCTTCTTTCGTCTTACTGTCACCCAGGCTGGAATGCAGTGGCCCAGCCATGGCTCACTGCAGCCTTGACCTCCTGGACTCAAAAGATGGTCCCACCTAAGCCTTCCAAGCAGCTGGGACTACAGGCATGTGCCACCACACCCGGCTAATTTGTGTATTTTTTGTAGAGATGGAGTTTCACCGTGTTGCCCAGGCTGATCTTGAACTCCAGGGCTCAAGTGATCTACCTGCCTCTGCCCCACAAAATGCTGAGATTACAGGTGTGAGCCACCACACCCAGCCAATTTCTTTTTTATATAATAATTTTATTGGGTTATAATTCACCTACTGTATAATCTACCCATTTAAAGCATACAATTCAATGAGTTTTAGTATATTCAGAGAGTTGTGCAACCATCACTACAATAAATTTTGAAGCATTTTCATCATCTCAACAAGAAACCTACCCACCAGCTGTCACTCCCCATGTTTATTCCAATCTCCTGAGCCCTAGAGGCAGTCACCAATCTACTCTCATGTCTATAGATTTGCCTGTTCTGGACATTTCATATCAATGGAAGGATACAGTATGTGAGCTTTTGTGACTGGCTTCTTTTACTTAGGATGTTTTCAAGATATGTTACATCCATGAAGTAACAGTGCTTCATTCCATTTTGTTATGGAACAATATTACATTATATGGATATGCCACATTTTATTTATCTATTCATGAGTTGATAGACCTTTGAGTTGTTTCTGCTTTTTGCTATTATCCTTGCTATGAGCATCCATGTACAATTTTTTGTGTGGGCATGTTTTCATTTCTCTTGAGTACACACCAATCTTTACAAAAATAATGTGTAATTTTTATAATCAGGAAAACTTTAAAATATGTGTCTTCTGGGATGCAACTGCAGCAATTGTCAGTGAAAAATTTATATCCTTTAATGCTAGAATTTCTAAACAGAATGAAAATGAACTTCTAGACAAATAGAACTGCTGGGTCATATGGTAACTCTAACCTTTTGAGGAACTGCCATGCTGTTTCATTGTCCTCTGTTTTCCAAAGCGGATGCAACATTTTATAGCAGCAGTGTATGAGGATTCCAATGTGTGCACCTCCTCACCAATACTTCTTATCTGTATTTTTGATTATGGACCATATAGTGGGTGTGAAGTAGCATCTCATTGTGATTTGACTTGCATTTCCACTGACAGCTAATGATGGAGTTTTCACAATATAAATTTTGTAATTCTTTTATTAAATATCCCCTCAAATATTTTATTCTTATTGATGCTACTATAAATGGAATTGTTTGCTTAGTTTTCCTTTATGGGTTGTTCATTGCTAATGTATAAAAATACAATTGATTTCTGTTTTCATTTTTTTTTTCACTTCCAACTTTTATTTTAAGTTCAGGGGTACCTGTGTGGGATGTGCAGGTTTGTTACATGGGTAAATGTGTGCCATGCTGGTTGCTGCATATATCACCCCTTCAGCTAGGTATTAAGCCCAGCATTCACTAGCTGTTCTTCCTTATGCTCTCCTCTGACAGGCCCCAGTGATTGTTGTTCACCAATATGTGTCCATGTGTTACCATTCAGCTCCCACTTATCAGAACATGCAGTATTTGATTTTCTCTTCCTGTGTTAGTTTGTAGCTCCATCTATGTCCCTGCAAAGGACATGATCTTGTTCCTTTTTATGGCTGCATAGTATTCCATGGTGTCTATGTACCACGTTTCCTTTAGCCATTCTATAATTGATTGGCATTTAGGTTGATTTCATGTATTTGCTATTGTAAATAGTACTGCAATGAACATACAGTTGCGTGTCTCTTTATGATAGAATGATTTATATTCCTTTGGGTATATACCCAGTAATGGGATTGCTGGGTCAAATGATATTTCTGACTCTCGGTCTTTGAGGAATTGCCACACTGTTGAACTAATTTACACTCCCACCAACAGTATAGAAGCATTCCTTTTTCTCCACAACCTTGCTAAAATCTGTTTTTTTTTTTTTTTTTGACTTTTTAATAATGGCCATTTTGACTTGTGTGAGATGGTATCTCTTTGTGGTTTTGATTTGTATTTCTCAAATGATCAGTGATGTTGAGCTTTTTGTCATGTGTGTGTTGGATGCATGTATGTCTTCTTTTGGGAATTGTCTTTTCGTGTGGTTTTCCCACTTTTAGTGGGGTTGTTTTTTTCTTGTAAATGTAAGTTTTTTGTAGATGCTGGATGTTAGACCTTTTGTCAGATGATAAATTGCAAAAATTTTCTCCTATTTTGTAGGTTGTTTACTCTGATGATAGTGTCTTTTCCTGTGCAGAAGCTCTTTAGTTTAATTAGATCCCATTTGTCAATTTTTGCTTTTGTTGCAATTGCTTTTGGCATCTTTGTCATGAATTTTTTGCCCATGCCTATGTCCTGAATGGTATTGCCTAAGTTTTCTTCTAGAATTTCTATAGTTTTTGGTTTTACATTTAAGTCTTTAATCCATCTTGAGGTGATTTTTGTATATGTTTAAGGAAGGGGTACAGTTTCAATTTTCTGCATTTATCGCATGGGGAACCCTTTCCCCATTGCCTGTTTTTGTCAGGTTTGTGAAAAATCAGATGGTTGTAGGTGTGTGGTCTTATTTCTGGGTTCTCTATTCTGTTCCATTGGTCTGTGTGTCTGTTTTGGTACCAGTACCATGCTGTTTTGGTTACTGTAAGCTTGTAGTATAGTTTGAAGTTAGGTAGTATGATGCCTCCAGCTTCGTTCTTTTTGCTTAGGATCATCTTGGCTATTCAGGCTCTTTTTTGGTTCCACATGAATTTTAAAATAGTTTTTTCTAATTCTGTGAAGAATGTCAATGGTAGTTTAATGGGAATAGCATTGAATCTATAAATAAATTGATTTTTGTATATTGATTTTGTATCCTCAAACCTTGCTAAATATTTATTAGTTCAAATTGTTTTTCAGTGGTTTTCTTAGAATTTTCTGTGTATAAGATTCTATCATCTTAAACAGAGATAATTTACTTATTTTCAAATCCGATGCGTTTTCTTTCTTTTTCTTGCCTAATTGGTCTTGCTAGAACCTCCAGTACAATGTTAAATATAAGTGGACATCCTTGTCTTGTTCCTGATCTTAGGGGGGAAAGTATTTAGTCTTTCATTATTAACTATGATGCTGGCTGTGAGTTTTTCATAGATACCCTTTATGAAGTTGAGAAAATTCTCTTCTATTTCTTATTTATGAAGTATATTTATTATGATAAATGTTTGATTTCCATCTATCTCTTGAGACGATCATTTAGTTTTTGTCCCTTATTGATATGGTGCCTTACATTAATTGATTTTCAGATGCTAAGTCAACCTTGTGTTTCTGAGATAATTGTACTTTGTCATGGTAATATGATCCTTTTTATACATTGCTGGATTAAGTTTGCTAGTTTTTTTTTTTTTTTTTGAGCACGTTCTGTGTCTATATTCATTAGAGCAGTTGGCCTATAGTTTTCTTATGATACCTTCATCTGGTTTGGGTATCAGGGTAATGCTGGCCTCATAGAATGTTGGGAAATGTTACCTCCTCTTCTAATTTTTGAAGGAGTTTGTGAAGAAATGGTTTTACTTATTATTTAAATGTTTGGTAGAATTTACCAGTAAAGTCATGTGGAATGTGTAGGTTTGTTACATGGGTAAATGTGTGCCATGCTGGTTGCTGCATATATCACCCCTTCAGCTAGGTATTAAGCCCAGCATTCCCTAGCTGTTCTTCCTGATGCTCTCCTCTGACAGGCCCCAGTGATTGTTGTTCACCAGTATGTGTCCATGTGTTACCATTCAGCTCCCACTTATCAGAACATGTGGTATTTAATTTTCTCTTCCTACGTTTGTAGCTCCATCTATGTCCCTGCAAAGGACATGATCTTGTTCCTTTTTATGAGCTTTTCTTTGTGAGATGTTTTTAACTTACGAATTCAATCTCTTGACTTGTTACAGATCTACTCAAACTTTCTATTTCTTCTTGAGTAAGTTTTAATCGTTTGTCTGTTTCATATAAGTTATCTAATATGTTGGCATATGTTTGTTCATAATACTACCATGTAATCCTTTTTCTTCCTGTAAGGCCATTAGTAATGTCTCTTGTTTCATTCTTGATTTTAGTAACTTGAGTCTTTCTCTTTCTCTCTTCTATTTTTAGTTAACAGTTTGTCAGTTTTGTTTATCTTTTCAAATAATCAACTTTTGCTTTTGTTGATCGTCTTTTAAAATTTGCTCTTTCACTAATTTCTACATAATCTTTAGTACTTCCTTCTACTGGCTTTAGGCTTAGTTTTCTCTACTGTTTTTTGTTTACAATTTTTACCTGAGAACGCTCGTTTAATGAGAAATTTGCACTCAAATCCCCATCTCAAGCTCTGCTCCTAGGAAACTTGGCATAAGACATTCTAGGCAGAAATTTCCTCTTACCCCAGCATTTGGCCACTCCTTTCTCCAGCTCCTGTCTCTGGACTCTCTCTCTCTCCTTACTTTCCTAAATGTAGTTTAATGGTATAGACTTCCAAGGCCCAGATCTTAGGACCGTAAAAGACCCGATTTACTTCTCCTGGGCTTGAGAAAGACATGCTTCTCTTAAGTAGCAGAAGTGAACAGTAAGGTTGAGTTTTCTTTTTTTTTTTTTTTTTTTTTTTTGAGACGGAGTCTCGCTCTGTCGCCCAGGCTGGAGTGCAGTGGCCGGATCTCAGCTCACTGCAAGCTCCGCCTCCCGGGTTTACGCCATTCTCTCGCCTCAGCCTCCCGAGTAGCTGGGACTACAGGCGCCCGCCATCTCGCCCGGCTAATTTTTTGTATATTTTAGTAGAGACGGGGTTTCACCGTGTTAGCCAGGATGGTCTCGATCTCCTGACCTCGTGATCCGCCCGTCTCGGCCTCCCAAAGTGCTGGGATTACAGGCTTGAGCCACCGCGCCCGGCCTAGGTTGAGTTTTCTTACACTACTACATTAAATCCTTAATACAGCTCTCCCTATTATATTACATGTTACATGTTCACTAGCTATTTTTATATCTTTTCTGAGTTATCACTTTCTGTTATTTACCATTTTCTTTTTTTTTGGTAAAAGTTTTATGTCTCTATGAGTAATGCTAACCTTTTGTCTGTAACAAACATATGTTGAAAATATTTTTTCAAGTTTATTGGTCACACAGAAAGTTTATGTATTTTTTTGTTTTTTTGTTTTTTTTTTGTTTTTTTGAGACAGGGTCTTGCTCTGTCACCCAGGCTGGAGTGCAACGGTGCAATCTCAGCTCACTGCAACCTCCTCTTTCCGGGTTCAAGCGATTCTCATGCCTTATCCTCCTGAGTAGCTGGGATTGCAGGCATCTGCCACCACGCCTGGCTAATTTTTGTGTTTTTAGTACAGACGGGGTTTCGCCATGTTGGCCAGGCTGGTCTCTAACTCCTGACCTCAGGTGATCCGCCCGCCTCGGTCTGCCAAAGTGCTGGGATTACAGGTGTGAGCCACTGCGCCTGGCCCTATGTTTTTATGTGGTACAATCTGTCAGTCTTTCCTGTTTGGTTTCAGTTATTGACATGGTGTTTTAAAACATCATGTCAATAACATGCCTTCACCATCCTGGAGTTATAAAACTATTTACCTAAATTTCCTTATGGTATTCTTCTGCATACCCTTTTTATTTTTACATCTTTGTCTGATTTTTTTTTGTGTGTGTGTAAAGAGTGAGATAAGCATCCAGCTTAATTTTTTCTCCAAAGGACTAGTAAATTGGGAGAGGTGTGCCAGAGTGTTTTTCTATGTCTTGATTCTATGATGGTAGCCATGTGAAGTTAAGTAAGTTAATTCCCTTCCCTGAGCCCCATTTTCTTATCTGCAAAATGAGGATAAAATGGCAGTTGTCTCACAGCATTGTTGTGAGAATTACAGGAGAAACTACATGTAAGACATTGCTTGCATGTGTTAGCTATTTTTATTGTGTAGTTCTAGATATTACCTATAGATATTAGCTGTTTTTATTATATGGCTCTGTTCTGATAGCCATGTGAGATCTTTTCTTCCTGCCCATTTCTATGAGAGTTTTGTTGGTTCAAAGAGTTCTTAGAAACATTTGTTCCCTAATTAAAAATGGAAAATTATCTGTACAACCTCAAATGCCCTCAAAACAGTAATAATAAAAATAATAACAGTAATAGACAATGGCTATTTTGCACACACATCTGGGAACAATGGGAGCAAGAGATGTGGGGTCTATGTGCTTTCCTTGACTACAAGTTGTAAAAGCCAGGAGAGCTCATGAAGAGATCCAGTCAACATCACCCCTTGCTCAAATGTAAATTGCAAAAGAAACTGAGTTGGAAAGTGCCCAAGCATATGCTCAGATAATTTCCAAAGTTTGTTTTAAGTCTCTAATTGGCAAGAGAGCAAGTACTTTTCTACTTACCAGTGTCTTCAGGGACTGGAGACTTCTCTATTTCCTCTTTTGCATACACTTGGCCTATCGCTTATTTAATAATCAATTCTCCAGCACACTTCCTATTGGCTTCCTTTCATTTTGAAGTTTCCTTTTTTTTTAAATTATAGTTTAAGTTCTGGGATACATGTGTAGAACGTGCAGGTCTGTTACATAGGTATACATGTGCCATGGTGGTTTGCTGCATCCATCAACCCATCATCTAGGTTTTAAGCCCCGCATGCATTAGGTATTTGTCCTAATGCTATCACTCCCCTTGTTCCCTACCCCCTGACAGGCCCCAGTGTGTGATGCCCTTCTCCCTGGGTCCATGTGTTCTCATTGTTCAACTCCCACTTATGAGTGAGAACATGCGACGTTTGGTTTTCTGTTCCTATGTTAGTTTGCTGAGAATGATGATTTCCAGCTTCATCCATGTCCCTGCAAAGGACATTAATTCATCCTTTTTTCTGGCTGCATAGTATTCCATGGTGTATATGTGCCACGTTTTCTTTATCCAGTCTGTCATTGATGGGCATTTGGGTTGGTTCCAAGTCTTTGCTATTGTGAATAGCGTTGCAATAAACATAGGTGTGCATGTGTCTTTATAGTAGAATGATTTATAATCCTTTGGATATATACCCAGTAATGGGATTGCTGGGTCAAATGGTATTTCTGGTTCTAGATCCTTGAGGAATCGCCACACTGTCTTCCACAATGGTTGAACTAATTTACACTCCCATCAACAGTGTAAAAACATTCCTATTTCTCCATATCCTCTCCAACATTTGTTGTTTCCTGATGTTTTAATAGTCTCCATTCTAACTGGTGTGAGATGGTATCTCATTGTGGTTTTGATTTGCATTTCTCTAATGACCAGTGATGATGAGTTTTTTTTCATATGTTTGTTGGGTGCATAAATGTCTTCTTTTGAGAAATGTCTATTCATATCCTTCACCCACTTTTTGATGGGGTTGTTTTTATCTTGTAAATTTGTCTAAGTTCTTTGTAGATTCTGGATATTAGCCCTTTGTCAGATGGATAGATTGCAAAAATTTTCTCTCATTCTGTAGGCTGCCTGTTCACTCTGGTGATAGTTTCTTTTGCTGTGCAGAAGTTCTTTAGTTTAATTAGATCCAATTTGTCAATTTTGGCTTTTGTTGCCGTTGCTTTAGGTGTTTTAGTCTTGAGGTCTTTGCCCAACTCTATGTCCTGAATAGTATTGCCTAGGTTTTCTTCTAGGGTTTTTATGGTTTTAGGTCTTACGTTTAAGTCCTTAATCCATCTTGAGTTGATTTTTGAATAGGGTGTAAGGAAGGGGTCCAGTTTCAGTTTTGTGCATATGGCTAGCCAGTTTTCCCAACACCATTTATTAAATAGGGAATCCTTTCCCCATTGCTTATTTTTGTCAGGGTTGTCAAAGATCAGATGATTGTAGGTGTGTGGTGTTATTTCTGAGGCTTCTCTTAAGTTCCATTGGTCTGTATCTCTGTTTTGGAACCAGTGCCATGCTGTTTTGGTTACTGTAGCCTTGTAGTATAGTTTGAAGTCAGGTAGCATGATGCCTCCAGCTTTGTTCTTTTTGCTTAGGATTGTCTTGGCTATATAGGCTCTCTTTTGGTTCCATATGAAAGGTAAAGTAGTTTTTTCTAATTCTGTAAAGAAAGTCAATGGTAGCTTGATGGGAATGGCATTGAATCTATAAATTACATTGGGCAGTATGGCCATTTTCACGATATTGTTTCTTCCTGTCCATGAGCATGGAATGTTTTCCCATTTGTTTGTGCCCTCTCTTATTTCCTTGAGCAGTGGTTTGTAGTTCTCCTTGAAAAGGTCCTTCATGTCCCTTGTAAGTTGTATTCCTAGGTATTTTATTCTCTTTGTAGCAATTGTGAATGGGAATTCACTCATGATTTGGCTCTATGTTTGTCTATTATTGGTGTATAGGAATGCTTGTGATTTTTGCACATTGATTTTGTATCCTGAGACTTTGCTGAAGTTGCTTATCAGCTTAAGGAGATTTTGGGCTGAGACGTTGGGGTTTTCTAAATATACAGTCATGTCATCTGTAAACAGAGACAATCTGACTTCCTCGCTTGCTATTTGAATAACCTTTATTACTTTCTCTTGCCTGATCGGCCTGGCCAGAACTTCCAATAGATGAATAGGAGTATGAGAGACGGCATCCTTGTCTTGTGCTGGTTTTCAAAGGGAATGCTTCCAGTTTTTGCCTATTCAGTATGATATTGGCTATGGGTTTGTCATAAATAGCTCTTATTATTTTGAAATATGTTCCATCAATACCTAGTTTATTGTTTTTAGCATGAAGGGATGTTGAATATTATTGAAGGCCTTTTCTGTCTCTATTGAAACAATCATGTGATTTCTGTCATTGGTTCTGTTTATGTGTTGGATCATGTTTATTGATTTGTGTATGTTGAACCAGCCTTGCGTCCTACAGATGAAGCCAACTTGATTGTGGTGGATAAGCTTTTTGATGTGCTGCTGGATTCTGTTTTCCAGTGTTTTACTGAGGAGTTTTGCATTGATGTTCATGAGGGATATTGGCCTGAAATTTTCTTTTTTTGTTGTGTCTCTGCCAGGTTTTGGTATCAGGATGATGCTGGCCTGATAAATTGAATTAGGGAGGAGTCTCTCTTTTTCTATTGTTTGGAATAGTTTCAGAAGGAATTATACCAGTTCCTCTTTGTACCTCTGGTAAAATTTGGCTGTGAATCTGTCTGATTCTGGGATATTTTTGGTTGGTAGACCATTAATTACTGCCTCAATTTCAGAATTTGTTATTGGTCTACTTAGGGATTTGACTTCTTCCTGGGTTAGTCTTGGGAGGGTGTATATGATGAACACATACTTTCTACTGATAAGAGCTGAACCTGTCAGTATCTTATATTAACATCCTGTTGCTGTGAAGACAGAGTTCATGCTTCTTATCATGATGTAAATTCAACTCAGGGAGAAGTGTCTAATCTTTACAGTATATTACAAGGTAATTCTAAGGCAATAACTGGTTCTCTGGTAGTTGGGGCAGGAATAGATATTGTGCAGCAGAGGCTGCTCCACCCTGAGACTGGAGGTACCTATTGTAAACAGATAGGGGCTGGTGTTCTCTTGCCAATGTGCACTGTGATTGTAGAAAGTGTGGTAGGCACTTTGAGTCTCCAAGTGAAGGTGCTGTAATGGGGGATGATGTGAGTTGAAGGCTTAAAAAAAGTAGGGTGTGACTTGTGTACAACTAAAGAGAAAAGTTGGTAAAAAGGGAAATGAGAAAAGAAAGACTAACACTAATGTGAGGTAGGAAGCCAAGGCTCTAGGAGACAGCCTATGGGGGAACAAGTGGAGGTGGGCTTCTGCAATGCTGAGGCTCAATGCTGTAATGCTGAGGTGGGCTTCTGCAATTCTGAGGCTCAAGGACCCTGCTTGAAGATAGCTACGGGGCAGCCTGGGTTAACAATGCTGACTTTGACAGCTCTTTCTTCCATCCTTCTCTGAGACCAGAGGGGATGGGTACTGGCAAATTTGGGATCAGAGTAGGGGTTCTTAACTTGGGGTCCATTGAAATGTTTTTGATAGCATTCTGGGAGTCTGTGAACTCAGAAGGTAAAAATATTACATTTCTATTTTCTCTAATATCTAATTGAAATTTACCATTTCTTTCAGTTACTGAATGTAGGCATCAAATTACAGTAGTATTAACAGTGTCTGTGACTTTATTACCAGTAAAAAAAAAAAAAATCACAGGTATTTTAATTTCACATTAGAGTTATTGCAGGTATATCAAACATCATTCATACTCATTGCTACTTTGAAATTATGGATATTAATAGGCTCTCTGATATATCTTATTTAATACATTAATAAAGAAGCCCATATATTCTTATAGCACATTTTAAAAACATTTTGATGAGTATATTTTAATATTTTTGGTTTCCTCTGTCACCCATTGTTTTTTGTTTTATACATTTAAAAATAGTATTCTGAGAAGTGATTCATAGGCTTCAACAGATTACCAACGTAGTACTTGGACAAAAAGTGTCAAGAAATGCTAGGTTAGATGGTACAGAAGGGGCAGATAGCTAGAGAGACTCTTATCTTTGGAACCCAGAGGGAGGAGGTTGTTGTCAAAGAGAAAATTGAGAGGATGCTTTAGGAGGTGTAAGGACCCAAGTGCCTGGACTTTTGACCACGCATTACTGTTATAGTTTGTTCCAGAGTGGTCCTCATGTCTGTTCTGGCTCCCTGGGCAGATGATGGAGCTGGAAGAACATGAGTCTCAGGGCCTGTTCAAGGCTGGTGGACCTAGGTCTGGAAAGATACGTATGATAAGAACGCTGATCACATGAGTAGTCTCAGATTGTCTATCTGATAACTGAGTTGGCAGATCTGAGATTAAGAGCTAGGCTTGCCATAGACAGACTGGGTCAGCGTGGACTAGCCATGTAACTTTGTTTTTTTTTCTTTTTGAGACAGAGACTTGCTCTGTCGCCCAGGCTGGAGCCCGGTGGTGCACTCTCAGCTCATTGCAACCTCCACCTCCAGGGTTCAAGTGTTTCTCGTGCCTTAGCCTCCCAAGTAGCTGGGACTACAGGCACACACCACCATGCCCGACTAATTTTTGTATTTTTGTGGAGATGGTGTTTCGCCATGTCAGCCAGGCTGGTCTCGCCATTTTGGCCACTTCTCTATGTTGGCCTGATCCATGGATCACCTCAAGTGATCCACCTACCTCGGCCTCCCAAAGTACTGAGATTACAGGCGTGAGCCACTGCACCTGGCCCAGCCATGTAACAGCTTCTTCTTTTTAAGATGGAGTCCTGCTCTCTCACCCAGGCTGGAGTGCAGTGGTGCAATCATAGCTCACTGCAACCTTCGCCTCACAGGTTCAAGCAGTTCTCCTTCCTCAGCCTCCCAAGTAGCTGGGATTATAGGTGCGCCACCATGCCTGGCTAATTTTTTGTATTTTTAGTAGAGACAGTGTTTCATCATGTTGGACAGGCTGGTCTCAAACTTCTGACCTCAGGTGATCCTCTTGGTATGGCCTCCCAAAATGCTGGGATTACAGATATGAGCCACCATGCCCAGTAGCCATGTAACTTCTGACCTCTAGTTTTCTCATCTCTAGATTGCCATTCATTCAATTAATATTGATTAAGCTCCTGTGTAGGAGGCTGAAACCTCTACAGTCATTGAGTGGATTAAATAAGATGCTGTGTCCGAAAGCACTTTGAAATGAGATGCTCCCATTGAATCAGTTCTTTTTAAAATTATCCACATTTTTTGCTCTTTAGTCAAGTTGCCTGTTGAAGAGAAGAGACTTGGGTCTTTCCAAAAAGAGTCAGCCTAGGGAGTTTGCAGCTCCACTGGGCCGACCCTTCCAATTACCCTGACAATGCAGGGTAAAGCATCAGGACCAAATTCCAGAGACTTTTTTTTTTTTTTTTTTTTTACCAGATGAGACCAGACTGCTGGATTCATTTAGAGCTTTCAGCCTGGCTAATAGGGTGTGCATGGTTATTTATGCACTGAAGTGCCCTGATAATTAAGCTCATTCAATGTCACAATGATTGGTTACTTAAGAGGCCTGAATCATCATAAGTGAGGACTGTAATTTGAATGTATGTCACACTGTTTGGATTAGAAGTACAGCACAGTTTGTTGCAGGAAGGCCAAAGGGAAAAAGTGTTCATGTGTTGAAGACAAAACAGGCATGTCAGGGCAAGTGGGCCGGACCCTGCTGTGTTCCAGAAGGCACTGGAAGGCTTCAAGATACCCTTTTCTCTTGAAAGAACACAAGAGGGCATGCCAGCTTCTAAATCAGCACAGTTCTACCTTCCCAGGTATAGACCTTCTGGAAACAAGATTTTAGGTCATCACTAAAGGTGACAACCTTTGCTGGTGACACCTCTTACATTGTCTATCTTCCAACCTTGGCTACTAGCCCTACTTTTGGGAGTTTGACAGCTGAGGCCTTGCAGAACCTGTGAACTCACTGGTGTGGCGATGGCCACAGAAGAGCCGATTCTAATTGTAAAGACAGCAGAAGGTGAAAAGTTTGGGCTCTGGCTCCAGACTTCTCAAATCCCACCATTGCACTGACTGGCTGGGTCACCCTGGCTAGTTGCTTAGCATCTCTGAGCCTATTTCTTTATCTCAAACGTAAGAACGGCAGTAGCTATCATACTGGATTTTTGAAGATTAAATGAGAGAATGATTCTAAAGCCCTTGGCTCCATGCCTGGTCTACAGAAGGTGCTAAATCAACGTTAGCT
Organism: Trachypithecus francoisi; assembly: GCF_009764315.1. Lineage (NCBI taxonomy): Eukaryota > Metazoa > Chordata > Mammalia > Primates > Cercopithecidae > Trachypithecus > Trachypithecus francoisi. Next base: position 37,350,796 of record NW_022681467.1, read on the forward strand.
GTTGTTATTACTGGGGGTTGCTGTGGATGGAAGCAAACTTGTCAGGCCCTCCTGGGTTGTGTTGCTTTTTCCAAACCCCCTTTTCTTCTGGCATTCTGTCTTCTGCGCTGATTGGCGCCCTTTCTCTATTGCTGGGAAAATTCTAGCAGATTTTTCTCTTGGTCCTTTAGTTTAAAAACTTGGCCTGTGTTTCCCCCAAGAACAGAATAAACAAATCTTTGTTTACAAGGCTGTAGGATTCTGATAGGAAAGTTCTTCAGAATCTTGAACAAGTCAGGAAATGTCACCTTCTGCCTTCAGTGCTTAGAAAATTAGCATAAGGGAGGGCAGGGGAAGGAAAGGACTTGGCCACTTCTTAAACTGAAGGGACGATTACACCACTTGTGAGTGGCATGTTCTTGGATAAATAGTTTAACCTGTCTGAGCCCAGGGCTGTTGTGGCTGAGACAGTGCTATGTCCACCACAAGCTCTCCTTTCTGTGGTATGGTGTTGGTGTTGTCACTGAGGGGTGCCTGTCTGGCCAGAAATCCCACCTTCCACCTGCACTTCCATTTCAATGAGGCCACTTGACCAGTTCTCCCCAGTGGGATGTGAATGGCAGCGATGCATCCTTTCTGAGCTGAGGCTTTTAAGAAGCTGGTGGGGCTTCCTGTACTTTCTTTCTGCTTCTGCTGGCTGGAAACAAAGGGCATTGAGGCCCCTGGGGGATGGTAGAGCCACAGGAAGGACCCTGGGTCCCTAAATCAACATGCAGAGGAAAGCCAGCAGCCAGCCATGGATACTTGCATTGGACTTCTAAAGTGAGTGAGAGGCAAATTTCTATTAAGTGAAGATATTGCAAATATTGGGTTTACTTGTTATAATAGCTAGTGTTATTCTAACTAATAAAGCCATCATGTAAAAGGGATGTACTTGTTTGAAGTGCTCCACAAACCCAGGTTGCAAATGTCATATTCATTGATGTACTCATCTGTTCACTTTCAAAAATAAATATTTATTAAGCACACTCTGTAGGCCCTTCTCTAAGTGCTGGAGATACAGTGAAGTGCAAGACAGATGAAAGCCCTGCTCATATAAGGCATTTACAAATACAAGGATGATGAAAAGAGCCTCCTTTCCCTCTTCCCACACTGGCCATATTTCATCTCCATCAAATACTTGTTCTCAACCATGCTCTTTCCTGCCTCCATGCTGTTGGAGAAGCGTTCTTTTCCTGTGAGCTCCTTCTCTTTATAGACCCAGCTCCCTCGTCGGCAGCCCCTGAGGAGAGGAACTCCTCAGGCCAAGGCAGCAACTCCCTTCTACCTGTCTTCCTGCCCTGACAACAGCATGAGCTGTGTTGTAGTCTATTTGCTTTTTTATGCACTGATTTCCCTCAGCAGTCTGTGACCTCCTTCTCATCCATCTTTGTATTCCAGACTATTGCACAATGCTGGTCACACAGCAGGTGCTTGCTGAATATTTGTAGAGTTAACTTGAATATAAAACCACCAGAAATGATTATTTGGTTTTGTCAGGAGCCTGCATAATGCATTGTGTTTTTTTTTTTTTTTGTTGTTGTTTTTTTTTTTGAGACAGTCTCATTTTTTCGCCCAGGCTGGAGTGTGGTAGCTTGATCTTGCCTCACTGCAACCTCTGTCTCCCAGGTTCAAGCGATTCTCATGCCTCAGCCTCCCGAGTAGCTGGGATTATAGGCATGCACAACCACACCTGGCTAATTTTTGTATTTTTGGTAGAAACGGGGTTTCACCATGTTGACCAGACTGGTCTTGGACTCTGACCTCAAGTGATCCACCTGCCTCGGCCTCCCAAAGTGCTGAGATTACAAGGGTGAGCCACTGTGCCCTGCCTGCATTGTGTTTTGAAAGCAGCTTTTGTTTAGTGTCAGTGTCTTGAACACCAGCCCCTTTCACTCTGTGCATATGGTGACTGAGCTGATTTCATTTAGTATGTGCATAAATACTCACATTTCTCACATACAAGGCAAGATTTATTTGTTTTCTTGTTTGTTTCTTTGCCTCCCCTGGTTGCAAAACAGATCCTCTCTACCTTCTGGCAAATCTGACAACACGTCCTCAGATTGATGAAACAGTGTCCACTAGATCCTCTTGATGGGGGGACATGAGGGTTTGAGGTAAGGGTGGGATGAGATGAGTTTCCATCTGTGAATACTCAGACTTTGCTCTCCCTTCTTCAAATTCTCATCAGACTGACAGCCAGTAATGCATAGGTGAAGATAAGGCCACAGCTGAGAAATCTATTCTGTTTATGGCAGAGGTCATTTCATTGTCATTCCCTGGAGATCCTATTGCAGGAAGATAGGGAGGAAGAGAAGAGAGCACCAATTCCGTGAGCACCCTTATCTGTAAAAGGTCCCTGGTATCTCTCCTTTGGGTTGGAATAAAATGAGACTTTAGTTATGGAAGAGAAGAAAGAAAGTGATTTTTATGATAAGAGGAGGCTGAAGAAAGGGAAGCTGGGCAAATGGACTATACTCAGGGAGGATCAGAGGTTTGAGTGGAGATAAATGAACAAAACCATCTTGGAGACCAGATTTTTCAGAGGGTGGGGGCATGGAAGAGACCATCAGTTCTTTGAACAGGGAAATAGGGCAGAAGTAGAGGAGTCCTTCTGCAATAGGAGAGGGGGACGTTAGGGGGATTAGCAGAGGAGTCTTAAAGTCAGTGTTTTCTGTTTTGGGATGCTGAAGAATGTTTTGCTCTGTTTAAATGGTGAATGATTTGGGAAAGACCCCAATACATGAAGCAGACCCTCAGGAGTCTAGGTCTAAAGCCCCAGGAATGCTCACCACACCTGGGAGGCTCTGTTACTGGGAACAGTGGTGCCAATGAGAAACCCAGTCATGCCTTTTGGGGTTACTGCTATTGGTGCCCTGCCCAGAGCCCCTTTACTGGGGGTGTGCCCATCATCCCTCAGTTACTGGGAGTGCTGTAGCTAATGGTTTCTACCTAAGAACTTACTTAAGAATTGACCCTGAATGACTAAAGGTACATCATCTGGCAATACCTGGGAGGGCAGTCCCCCATCTCCCTGGTGTGTCAGTGACTGATACAGGTGTACAAAATGTCAGCTCCTCGCCTTAAGGCAGGTCAACACTGTGGTGTGATTTATGCTCCAGAGCTCCCAACGGATCAGGCCAAGTCTAGATTTTACCCCAAACCCCATCCTTACTGGACTCTTCCTTCCCTCTTCTACTTCCTTCCCTCCCTTACGGATTTCTTCTGAGAACGTTCCCTCGATACATCACTTGCATCTGAATCCCTATCCCAGGTTCTGCTTCCAGAGGACTCACCTGAAGACACCTACTCATTGCCAGGTTCCATGGTGGTCCTTACAACTACCCCCTGGGGCAAGACTGCTTCCTTCCTGCCCCACACTGCCCCCTTGGCCCAGAAGGGGCTTCCAGACTCTCCTGCAGCCCCCTCACTGGTTGCTAACCCCACTGATTAGCGCTTAATGTTCACTGGGCCACCTCTTGCTAGTAAGCAAGGCCTCTGCATGTCAGCGAGCAATGTCTCTGCTCTGCCTGCCTCTGGGAAGTGGAGACTGGCTCTTCTTGCTACATGGCTGGTAGGGTCTGTGGACTCAGGGTTTGCTTGGAAGATCTGATCGTGTAGATTTCTTTCCATAGGTGAGCATGCAAAGCCCAAGATTTCGATTTTGGGGCAGGAGGTAGGAGGCCTCACTCAGACCCAGGGACTTGTTTGTGACCTCCAGTTGCCCTTTGTCTAGAGAAGTGTGTATTTGAATACTGCATGTGTGCTCGAAGCTGGGGCTCTGTTTCTTATCTGTCTATGGACCCTTAGGTGACTGTTCCTTGGCGGAAATCGAGGAGGGGATGAGGAGTGAATGGTGGGGCTTAAGCACCAGCCCCCTCCCCCTGAACCCCTGACAAGCCCTGCAAAGTAAATATTAGGATTCCTATTTGGCTAGAGAGGAAACCAAGTCTTAGAAAGCTTTGATGGCCTGAAGTGGAATTTGATGGCCTGAGGTAGTATTATCTGAGGTGGAATTTGAATCTCGGATTGGCTAGCTCCAAAGCTCAGGCTTTTTTTTGTCCACACCAGAGACTGGCAAACTACAGGTGAAATCTTGCCCACTGCCTGTTTTTATGAATAAAGTTTTATTAGAACAAAGCCATACTCCTCTGTTGACATTAGATTATGGCTACATTTGGGCCACCCTGGCAGAGTTGAGTCGTTGCAACAGAGATCCTATGGCCCACAAAGCCTAAAGTATTTGCTGTCTAGACCTTTGCAGAAAATGTTTGCTGACCCCTGCTCTGCACTCTATTCTCTCAGGGAGTGCTCCTTTTAGAGTCCAGGGAGCCCAAGACACTGAAGGGTGGAAAGATACCTGGTCTTTATGTCCAAAGCTCTGGGTACAAATTCTGACTATGTAGCACGAGTCAAGTCATCGGTAGACTTGACTTCTCTTAGTCTTGGTTCATTCATCTTTAAAAGGCAGAGAAGAGCAGCCACAAAATATAGTTTTGAGGATCAAATAAATGAACAGTGATAAATAATGATTTTAAAGATTTGAGTTGAAATAATCTGTGCACCAAACCCTCACGACACACAGTTTACCTGTATAACAAACCTGGACGTGTACCCCGATCCTAAAATAAAAGTTAAAAAAAAGTTAAAAAAAAAAGTTAAAAGGTGTTCACTGGCCACCTCTTGCTAGTAAGCAAGGCCTCTGCATGTCAGCGAGCAATGTCTCTGCTCTGCCTGCCTCTGGGAAGTGGAGTGCTTATTATGTGCCAGGCCCTTTACATACATTGTCTCCTTTAATCCCTGTAAGTGCCCAGTGCATGGTAGACATTCAATAAGAAGTCATTGAATGAATAAGGTAGGTACTTATTATTCACATTTCTCAGATAAGGAAATGGAGGCTCAGAGAAGTGAAGCAGCTTCCCGGGGTTGGGCTGCCTATGATGGCTGGATTCAGCACAGGCACGAGAGAGGAAGGGCACTATGTTCCCACTGAAGGGGAAGGTTTTTCTCTTTCTGGGAAAGCTTGTGGTCTTCGGGGCTGGTTTCCACTGAAGGTCGTGAGTATTGCTTTCTCTCAGCTTCTCCTTCAATTTAATCAGATTCTATTCTATCCTCTTCAATTTCCCCTGCATTATGTAGCAACTGGGATTGTCAGCAAACCCATCATCTTGTTGTTGTCAGTAAAACAAAGATTATCTGCCTCAGAAAAGTGAACACTTGGGAGTCATAATTACGGGAATCACTTGTAGTTTGGGTCCATTTGAATGCATTTGAGCCGCAAGCGAAACAGACAGCGTGCTCGAAACCTTTTCTAGTTGTGGCCCTGGTTATTTTTGTCCTGCAGGAAGAAGTAGAACCATAACTCTGCCTGCACCGGGCAGACAAAGCCACCTCTGCCACCAGCTGCCCCTGACCTTTGTGGACAACTGCACGTGGAATGAATAGAGTCCTGAAAACTACTCAGGAGTTTAATAGCTTCAATGAATAAAGAATTTTGGTTCCAAGAAAAGGAAAATACATTGAATTGATTTGAGGAAAAAATCATTGTATTAGTTTGTGTTTCCCTGGATGCAGACTCGGGAACAGAGATAGGGAAGAAAGTTTCCTTTTTGGGATTGGATTCCAGAAAACGCGGTGGGAAACACTGGGAAGTGATATGGTTAGGCTTTGTGTCCCCACTCAAATCTCATCATGAAGTATAATCCCTATAATCCTCACATGTCAAGGGAGAGACCAGGTGGAGGTAATTGAATCATGGGGCCAGTTTCTCTGATGCCACTCCCGTGATAGTGAGTTCTTATGAGATCTGATGGTTTTATACGTGCTTGGTTGTTCCTTCTGCATTTATTGTCCTTCCTGCCACCTTGTGGAGAAGGTGCCTTGCTTCCCCTTAGTGTCCTGAGGCCCTCCAGTCCCCAGCCAGGCTAAACTCTGAGTCAGTTAAATCTCTTTCCTTTATAAATTACCCAGTCTTGGGCAATTCTTAATAGCAGTGTGAGAACGAACTAATACAGGAAGGAAGTCTATGCAGGATGCCTTCTCAGGTAGATGACCACCTTGGGCAAAAGAAGAGTAATTCCACTGGAGAACTCTGAGAGCCAGAACAGAACTGCAGAGTTATCCCCCTCAAGAGGTGAGGGAACTGGGGTAGTTAGACACCCACTTTCATCAGCCATGGGTTGACGTATAGCATTTTTAGTTGGCTTTGCTGGCAGACCACACAGATGGTAGTTGGTTGGCATGCCCTGAAATGGGGAGTCTCAAGGAGACATGGGTGTGACGCCTTCAAGAACTGCTACAAACTCCTGCTCTGAAATCAGACTACCTGGATTCAAATCGTGGATGTTCCTTCCTATTTGCTATGTGATCATGAGCAAGTCACTTTACCCCTTTAGTCTTAACTGTTGAATAGAAAATATGGTAGTCCAGACTTTACTAGGTGACTGTGAAGATTAAGAGAGATAAGGCATGCAAGACACTTACAGGGTATCTTGCACAAGGCAAACACTCAACAGACTAGCTGTTATTCATAACTAGTCTATTTATTCTACTGAAATTGAATGGGGAAACATTCAGACCTAGATGATCTTATGGGGAAAAATAGACAAGAAACAACGACCCAAGGTTTTGTCCAAGAGCTATGTGATATAGAGTGTGACCACTAGACAGCATTGTGTCTTTGGACAAATACGAATATGTGAATTTTTGAACTGTCTTTCAGATATTAACTTATTTGTAGAAGGATCTTCTGTACAGTTGATGAAGCCCGTGTAGCTGGAATCAAAAGCTTCTGTGCCCATGGGCTGAACTGGTAGTAGCAAACTGACCAGGGAATTAGAGCATGACACCCAAGATGGTGGGAACCAGCTGAGATACTGGTCATAATCATGATAACAGCAGGTAACATTTACTGAGAATTTTCTATGTGTCAAGTCATGTGTCAAACACATCACCAGATGGACATTTTCTCATCACAATAGTCTAGGGTGGTGTCCCTGTCATGACAGCCTGCCTAGTCTCCTTTTAGAGTGCATGTTAAAATAACTCCTTGCTGCAACCAGTGGTTTTCCTAGCACCCTCTTTTTTTTTTTTTTTTTCTGGAGTCCATCCTGTCATAACAAGCTCCCAGGTGCATTTGGAGTTGCTAGCTGTAATTGTGGCAGGATTTCTCTTCATCTGACTTCTGTCCCTGTTCTCTTCCCTAAAGAGCAAACATGCTGCACTAGGAGGAATCACTGGCTCATTGTCACTTGTAAAGCCAAGGCAGGGGGAGGACCATTTTTTCTCTGGGTTCAGCAACCCTCCTAGTGGTTAGCAGACAGCAGCATAATGGCCAGCCAGTGTGAAACTGTGCAAATTGCCTCATAAATAACTCGTAATGCACAGGCAACAGGGAGAGGCCATAGCTCATGGATAAATGACTCCCTGCCATTTCGGGGTATTAAACCAGGGCTAATCCGGACCTCACCATGGGGATTCATTAACTGCTATGGGTTTCCCACATGCAGGCCTGCTGGGACTCAGGCCTGCTTGGTGCTTCTTGTGGCATCATGATGGGGGCAAAATACTCTGAGCAGGGGCATGAGAAAGAGAAGGTAAGTACCTTTAACAAACCAGCCAGGGGTGAGCCCTGTAGGAGCCAAGTATTTTCTCTGTGGAACTTGCTCTCTGAAGAAATCTCTTTGAGGGGCAGAGAAAAACATAATAACCTTAACAACTAACATTTATTGGGCATTTACTCTGTGCCAGGCACTGTGCTGTCTTTTTTTTTTTTTTTTTTTTTAGATGGAGTCTCGCTCTGTCACCCAGACTGGAGTGCAGTGGTATGATCTTGGCTTACTGTAAGCTCCACCACCCAGGTAGCTGGGACTACAGGCGCCTGCCACCACACCCGGCTAATTATTGTATTTTTAGTAGAGATGGGGTTTTGCCATGTTGGCCAGGCTGGACTTGAACTCCTGACCTCAGGTGATCTGCCCACCTTGGCCTCCCAAAGTGCTGGGATTACAGGCGTGAGCCCCCGTGCCCCCGTGCTAAATCTTGTGTAACTCCCATAAAAATTCCATTGAGTGGATACTATCATTATTTGTCCTATTTTCATAGAGGATGAAGTGAAAACTCACAGAGGTTTAGTTACTTATTTTAGGCAATATAGCCAATATGTGGTGAACGAATCAGTCAGCTTTTGTTATGTTGTGGTAACAAATAGCCCACCAATCTCAGTGGTTTAAAATCACAAGAGTGTTTTGCTCCTATTTTATGCCACTCATGGATCAGCTGCTCTACTTTACCTGTCTTTATTACAGGAACCAGGCTGAAAAGAGTACCTCTGTCTGAGACATACCATTCTCATGGCAGATGAAAACAAAAGCAAGAAAACTGGTGGAACTGGCCATGGCTGTGAAGGCTTCTGCTCAGAACAGGCATATATCACCTCTGCTCACATTTCATTGATCAAAGGTGGTCATATGGCCAAGCCTTCTTTCAATGGGGTGAGGAGGTTTACGCCTCACACTGGGAGGTACTGCAATGAATGACAATGGGGAGAGATATCTAAGTCCCTTAGAGGAATGGCAGAGATCAGAGAATAGTAATATAATCTATGCAGCTGAGTGAGATCAGATCTTTGTGGTTTTATGTTTTGTGCTCTTATTTTCTGCCCTTTGCTGAATTTGGAGTTGGGATACTTGGGCTTGAGCACCACTCGGCACTGAGAAACTCTGTGACTAAGGGCAAATTTATTTTCCTCTCTGGGTCCCAGTTTCCCTGCCTTAGTTAGATCCCCCAGAAGCAGACGCAGAGACAAGGAATGAAGTGCAAGTAGTTTATTTGGGAGGTGATAAGAGGAAGCCCCAGTAAGAGAGGATAGATAAGACAGAAAAAGGAAGGAAGGAATAAAGTATGTGTTACCAAGCAGGTTACCCTCAGAGCAACCAGGGTACAATTCTGCTAAGGAACTTTGGGGATACACACCTCAGAATTATCCTGCCCGAGGGGCGAGGAACCTGGAAATTAATTTACCAACTCCCAGGCCATCATTGGTTGAGGGCTATTTCTGAGAGCATTGGCTCTCCCACAACCAGATAAAAGCCTTTGAGCAGAGTTATAAGTGTTTGCAATAAGCATCTTTTGGCATACAGAGGTGAGCCAAAGTCCCTGTCTATGCCATGGGCAGTGTTGACTAGAAATGCTTCAATGGTCCTTCTACTTTTTGTCCACTGTGCCTACAGCCCTGCCTGGCATGGGGTCAGCACATGGGCAGTCTGGTTGAGTGTGAGGATCATGGGCATTTGCATTTTCTCTCCACCTTCCTATGAAACATCATGCCCCACCACTGGCTCTTCCTCTTGCCTTTCCACTGCACGCAAACCTTCTTGGCTCTGCAGGATGTTCCATCCACCTCCTGCTCTTCACAAATGTGGCTCTTACCCAGGGTGCTACAATTCTTACTGCCTGCTCGCATTGGGGGCACTCTGTATCCCTGGTACATGCTTTCCATGGTCACAAGGAGGTAGCATCAATGGTACCCTCATTTCCCTGGCATCTCTCATTCTATGCAAAATATCCTATTGATTTGCACTCTGCCACCCCTTTTGCTGTCATCTTTCTTCCAGTACTAACCATCCTCCCCTAACCCTATCAAACTCCATTCACCTAAGGCTGGTTCCCAGCCTCCCTTGTCTATTGGTTTCTCCCTTGTCTATTGGGTTGTTGCATTCCATACCTACAGTTCTTGCACTGATGTCCCTGCTTAGTTCAGGCCACCTACATCTCCCTCCACAACTCAAAACAGCCTCTTCAACCAGTCTCCTGCTGCATTCCCTATGTACACTTCTAAACCCCTAAATTTCTGACTTCTAGCTCATCGATACTTTGGCCAAGCATTCTCTCTAAACTACGAGTGGCTAGGAAAGTAGCCAAGTGTCATAGTTAACAATGGGAACCCCAGAGATAGACTGTCGGGGTTTAAATCCTAGATCTGTCACTTCTTACTTATGGGAACTTGGGCAAGCCACTCATACGCTCTGTGCCTCAGTTTCCTCATCTGCCAGATAGACCTACCTCATAGGGTTGTTGCCATAGACCACCTGGCACATAGTGATTAGATGACCACCTGGCAGACAGTTATGGAATCACTGTTTGTTAAATACGTTGAATTTGAAGGTGATGTCTATTCCCTGCTTCAAAACCTCCAAATTCCAAGTCACCCAGATGGTAGAGTCCGAGCTGCCCAGTCTTGCACTTGAGGCCCCAGGTAGTTGGCCTCTACCTCCCTTTCCAAAATCAACCCCTCAGTTCCTTTTTACCCCACATTTTATGACTCAGCTGTTTCATATCTCTGAGTCTTTGCACATGCTGTTCCCTTTGCCTGGTATGCTGAGGCCTACCTTGTTCTGTTCATTTCCTACTGACTTCTCAGGAGTGCCCTCAGGCTTTACTTCCCTTGGAAAGCTCCCGGGTCTACTCGGGTAGAGATAATTGCCTTCCTCCTTGTAGAAACTGGGCACTGCCCCTGTTTCAGGGCTGAGACCAGAGTGGGATGAATGAGTTTGCTTCAAAAGTGAAATTTAAGGGGGCATTCAAAAACTTAGTAATCAAGACAGAATATTTGAATATTAAAATAAATAAAATCCTGTGTTAGTTTGCTGAGGATGATTGTTTCCAGCTTCATTCATGTCCCTGCAAAGGACATAAACTCATTCTTTTTGATGGCTGCATAGTGTTCCATGGTGTATATGTGCCACATTGCATGTTGTCACTCATAAGCGGGAGTTGAACAATAGGAACACATAGACACAGGGAGGGGAACATCACATACCCGGGCCTGCCGGGGGGTGGGGGCAAGGAGAGGCGGAGCATTAGGACAAATACCTAACGCATGTGGGGCTTAAAACCTAGTTAATGGGTTGATAGGTGCAGCAGAGCACCATGACACATGTATACCTATGTAACAAACCTGCATGTTCAGCACATGTATCCCAGAACTTAAAGTAAAATTGAAATAAATAATAATCAGTGCAATAGGTCTAGGTTGAAAAGAACATCAACATTTTTAAAGATGAGATCTAACCTTCTCTCATGAGACTCAAGCCACTTGCCTGGCCTGCTGGATCCTGGGCTAGCCTGCTGGAGATTGAAAGATCATGACAAGGTGAGCCCAGCTGTGCCAGCTGAGGTTATTCAGATTGTTCTAGACTAGTTTACAGCCATCTGACCTCATACTCATCAGAGAGCCCAGCCAAGGTCAACAGAGCTACCTATATGACCCACAGCTGAAGAAGACACCTGAGCAAGCCCCACTGACCCATAGACCTGTGTGAATACCAATACTTATGCTTTTCAACTACTGCGTTTGGGGATGATTTGTTACACAGTAGAAGCTAACAAATACACTCCTTCTGGCCACAGAGCCATTGAGCATGCTTAACTTCTGCCTGGCAAGATCTCTCTTCCCTAGGCCCCTTCATTCCTTAGGCCTTCACCTAGTGCTGCTGCTTTAGAGAGGCCTTTCCTGACTTTCCTATGTCAAAGCTCCCTCCTCTAGGCTCTCCTTTTACTGTCTAACTCTCCATCTTCGCCCTTCGCTGCAGTTCTACTGCATTTATTCAAGTGATTGTCCGATGCCAGTCTCACCTGATAGATGACAAGCTGCATCAGGGCAAGAATTATGCTTTTTAGGTCTCCATTGCATTTTGGCCCATAGCTGGTGTTTGATAAATGTGCTGAATGAATACATGAATGAATGGGTTTACAAAACAAAGTTCGAGAGTGTCAGTCAAGCCCCGTGATTACTCTGCCTTTTACCCAGTGATATAATATGTAAAATGGATTCTGATGCAAAGGTCATGGGCCTCACCTGGGGGCCCCTCCACCCCTGTGCATCATAAAGAGCTCTCCTCTCATCTTCTGAGCAGGGTTTGCCAGCAGAACTTGAACTATAATGTGAATGGCACTCTTGCTGTTGAGCAGCCCTGCACTGAGAGCAGTAGAAGCATGTCTGGCTAAGCCAGGGCCAGAGCAGTGCAGGTGGGAGGGTGTGGATATGACTTGATAAGGGCAGCAGCCAGGGATGGGCTAAAAGGGAGGATTGGGGGGCCTCCCTGGGGCACTCTCTGACTCACCTGGCCCTTCACACTGTTGGCCTCCTCCTGGCAGTTTGAGATTCTGCCCCAGGCTCTGGTGGCCCCTTGGAGCATAGCATCTGATGCCTGGTTTCTTGACCTCCATGTATCATGATTCCTAATTCATTCTTGCTTCTCAGCCTGGGGAGGCAATGTAGGCTAAGACTGTGGACCTTCAAGCCACGCCGCCTGGGTTCAAATCCCAGCACAGCTTTCTACTAGCTGTATAGCATTGGGCAAGTAATAAAACTTCTCTGTGCTCCAGTTTTCTGCCTGTAAAATGGGCTCATACCTACATTATAGGCTGTTAGGAGAATCAAACTAAGCTGGAGTGGGTTAAAGCACAATAGTGCTTGCTACATGGCATGTACGATATCAGTGTTTTTGTTTTCCTTTGGTTTGGCTGGCCTGAGGCCCTGATGTGAGGCTGATGGTCCCAGCACATCTAACCAGGCTGAGCATCCTGTTACTTATTGGGGAGTGGTGTGTGGCTCCAGGATATGTTTTAGGTGAGTTCTGGTCTCTGTTCTTCGAAAGATTGGCTTTGCAGGAGAAATGTCCTTGGGCAAGAAACAGCTCTGGTGGGGCTGTCTCCCAGATACACACGTGCATGTACACACACACACACACACACACACACATTGTGTGTAGCCCACTCCAAGGCACTCTGTGAGCCCTTCACTCCTTGTTCAGCCTCATCAACATCTTATTATAAAACCCTTTTCCAGCACTCTGTCCAAAGGTCATCACAATTATAATCACTGCTGTAATTATGTCCAAACTCTTAGCCCCCCACTGGGGAGCGTGAGAGCGCTGTCACCAGCCTAAGAGGCCCAGTTCCGTGGGGCCTGCTTGTCCCACCGTGCCACACTGGGAACAGCTATGCTGCCCCCACAGGAATGGCGATGGTTGTGAGGCTTGCCCTGTACCCTCAGAGATGCTTCCTTTATTTAAGCCACTTATGTTACCCACTGGAGTGCTCTCTGTTCCCTGGGAGGGCCCTGCACAGAGGCAGGTGGGCGGGTGTCACACAAGGAGGGGAATGACAGTTTTCCTCACATCTTCCCTGACGCTCTTCAGGCGTCTCTCCTGCTGTTCCTGACTGGAGTGCAAGCTAAGTGAGAGGTGAGACAGGGGTTTTGACAGGAAGGGCCTCACTGGGTGGCAGGATGGAGGTGAGATCCCTGTGCAGGAGGAACAGGTTATGTTGTGTGTTCATGCGACAGAATCAGACATGTGTGCATTTTGCAGGTTGTGCAGAGAGGGCTGTAATCTCCAGAGACTCCTCAGCTTAAAGTGCTTTGCCTATTGTTATGGCTGAACTGTCTTCTCAAAACTCATGTGTTGAAGTCCTAACCCCCAGGACTTCAGAATGTGATTACATACTCTGATGCAGAATCTTTAAAGAGGTAATTAAGGTTAAATGAGGTCATTAAAGTTCTTCTAGACGTCTTCTAGGTTTGAGCAAACTTAACATGAGAGTGGCCTGTGATGCATCCTGGGGCCTCTTCTGCCCAGCTCACCAAGGTTGGCTAGAAATAGGGGGTTGGAGGGAACCTGGGAAGGGAGCCAACATTTCTCCTGCTGTGATCCATGCTAGTCCTGGCCTCCAGTTCTCTTTCCCCTCTGCAGTGCCTCACTTAGCCTGTCTGTGTGCTACTTACATGGATACCCTTATTTTTGGGGGATAAGCACATTGACAGGGAATCAGCAGAATGCAGTAGAGGCAGGGAAGGAGGAGAAAACAGAGCATGAGCAGGTTGTGCTGAAGGGAAGGTTCACCTGAGCCGCAGGAGAGGCTGGGAGCAAGTGGTGGGTCTCTCAGGTGCCTCAGCATTGGCCTGTGGCCCAGTTGGGGAAGCTGTGGGAGTCTCCCCCATGTATGGAAAGTGCTCTGCTGGTGGCTTACCCCTGAGGAGCACCTTCCATACCCCATGGCTCTGACACAATGTGGCATCTAAGCCAAACACCTAAAAGGTGTTTAGAAGAAAGGAAGTCTGTGTTAGGGGCAATATTGCATCCCTCTGTGAGGCTTTACCAGCCTTAGAAGTCTCTGTAGCAGACCTCATCTGCATCTAGAGACAGAACTGAAATAGGATGTAGCTGAGATACCTGGGTGTAATTCCTGGGGACACCACCTGGTACAGGGGAAACTTTGAAGACCTAAATCTCCTTCAGTAGTTTATATAGTCAATGCAAATCTCCTTCAGTAGTTTATATAGTAGTTTATATAGTCTCTATATAGTCACTGTAGTATATATAGTCAAAGTGAGAAACTGAGTGGTGAGACTGTGACTCATTTTTACTCCCAGATCGGTGTGGCCTGAAATTTTGGCAAATATTAACAATGGTTATACAAACAGCTCATTAGGCATTTGCTATGTAATTGGCAAATGCATGCCCCAGGCAATGTGTTAATGTTTTCCATGCACTAAGACATTTATTTAACCTTCGTAACAACTGTATGCAGGAGGGTTATTATTAGCCCTCTTTTAAGGCTTAGAGAGGTTTAGAGAGGTTTAAGTCACTTGTACAAGGACAGTGACACAGGAAGTGAAGAAACTTGTCCCAATAAGCCCAATGTCTAGCTTGAAAGTCCAGGCGTGCAAGCTCTTTGCAATCTCTGTTACTACAAAGCCTGCAAACTGAGCTACAGCATGTGGGAGGACTCATAGTCCCTAATGACACTAATGCGCCTACCATGTGCCAGCGTTACGCAGTCCACATAGTTCATTTACTCACTGTGTAACAGGCCTCAGAGGCAGGTAATAATAGCCTCATTCTGGAGATGGAGAATCTAAGATTCAAAAAGGATAAGTCACCTGCTTGTGAATAGTACAGCTGGGATTCAAGCTCAGGCTGACACAAAAGCCCCCTCTTTTTAGGCTCGTTTTAGGGGAATAATAGGGAGTGTGTGTGTTGGGTAGTTTGAGCTCCTAATAGTCTGTTTGATTTCAGCGATTTCCAGAAACACCTGGGAGTACACGACGGCAAGGCAGGATCTGGGCGTCCTGCTGGTGCTGTGGACAGACGTTTCCTATAGCAACCCTGAGAGTGCACACCCAGCCCACGTGTGGCAGGGCTGAGCTGGTTCTCTCTCCACTTTATTTATGTGGAGTGAGTTGAAGGTTATTGCAATGAATAATAAATGAGCTATCATAGAGGAGCCGATTATTCCGAAGTGTTACCGATGTTTGTGTTGATAAAAATGAATAAATGGCTAAGTGTTTGCAGGGAAGGGAAGAGAAAAGGCATAAAGAGGAAATTCATATGTGCCTCCGATAGTTAGAAACAATGAGTCTTGAGGCAGAGGCAATCACGGAATGGGATAAAACAGCTTTGTGATTTGTTATGTAGGGAAAATAATGACAGAATCTTTCATCTCTGGCCATGTTGGCTGCAAAATCGTAATAGACATTGGCTTTGAACAGAGGAGATAAGAGACCAAGAGAAAAATAAAGTTCGGAACAGTGAATGCAAGAGCCAAGTTGTTGCTTGGCTTTTCTCACAGAGACAGAGACACATTGAGGAAGGACAGTGCTGCAACCATTTCAGCCTCTCTGTAGATAGAGAAAGAGGGCCTGGCTGGCCCCAAATGGGCATGGAGGGGCTTCTCCCAGGATTGAAAGCCAAGATCAGATGTAAGAGGATCATGAGAAGCCAAATTCAATGGATGGGGTCAGCCAGGTGTGGAGTAGCTCTTTGTTACAGATGACCCTACTCCAGCTATTCATAACCTTTTTTCACCTCCTGCTAAGACACAGTCCCAGGTACAATTCCTGTCAAGTTGGCCACAACTTCTCTTTTACTGCTCAAAAAAAGCATATCCGAATGCAACAGAGTGAGAATGATGCTATGTCCATGATTCCCAAACTGTGTGCTGAGAGCACTTCAGTAAACTTAGAGGGGCGCCATGGGATATTTTTAATGTTTGGAGGGAAACTTGACATCCTCTGGACATCATGCTAACTACCAACTCATGCTAATACAGTTTCAACTTTAGGTTAAACTACGTTCCTTTTGATGACATCATGTCTTTGCAAAGGGGGAGGATTTTAGTCATTGCTGTGGTTAAAATAAAGTATGGTATGTAAAGCACTGTAGAGCAGGCAACGAAGATTGTAGTGTCTAATCTAATTCCAGGGTTTCAGAAGTTGTGTAGTGTCCAACAAGTATACAGATCCCATTATTAAATAATTATAGTTATTTCAAAATGAAATAGAAATATTTTTAAATCAATTTATGTGATTTTCTTTAACTGACACATAATTATACATATTTATGGAGTACAGTGAGATTTTCAATACATGTATACATTGCATAATAATGAAATCAGGGTATTTAGCATTTCCATCATCTCAAACATTCATCATTTCTTTGTGGTGAGAACATTCAAAAATCCTCTTTTCTAGCTACTTTGAAATACAGCATACAATATTGTTAACCATAATCACCCTCTGGGAAATGGCACCCCAGAACTTATTTCTCCTATCTGTGACTCTCTACTCATTAATCAGTCTCTCCCTTCTTCCCTTCCTTCTACCTTCCCCAATTTCTGGTAACCACTATTCTACTTTCCACTTCTATGAGATCAGCTTTTTTAGATGCTGCATATGAGTGATATCATGCAGTATTTATCTTTCTGTGTCTGGCTCACATCACTTAACATAATGCTCTCCAGGTTCATCCACATTGCCACAAGTGGCAGGATTTTATTCTTTTTTTATGGCTGAAATGTATTCCACTGAGTGTATATATTACATTACAAAAAATTCATCTGTCTGTTGATGGACACTTGGGTTGATTCCGTATCTTGACTATTGTGAATAGTGCTGCAATAAACATGGGAGTGCAACTATCTCTTAGATACTGATTTCCTTTCTTTTAGGTATATACCCAGTAATGGGATTTCTGGATCACACGGTAGTTCTATTTTAATTTTTTGAGGAACTGCTACACTGTTTTCCATAGTTGCTGTACTAACTTGCTGTTTCATCAGCAGTGTATAAGTTCTTTCTTCAGATCCTTGCCAGCATTTGTTACCTTTTGTCTTTTTGATGATAGCCATTCTAACTGGGGTAAAGTGATATCTCATTGTGATTTTAATTTTATCTCCCTAATGATTAGTAGTGCTGAACATTTTTTCATATTCCTATTGGCCATTTGTATGTCTTCTTTTGAGAGATGCCTGTTCAGATCTTTTGACTGTGTGTGTGTTTTTTTTTTTTTAAGATGGAGTTTCACTCTGTCACCTAGGCTGGAGTGCAGCGGCATGATCTTGGCTCACTGCAACCTCTACCTCCTGGGTTCAAGCAATTCTCCTGCCTCAGCCTCCCAAGTAGCTGGGATTACAGACACATGCCACCATGCCTGGGTAATTTTTGTACTTTTAGTAGAGACTGCGTTTCACCATATTGACCAGGCTGGTCTCAGACTCCTGACCTCATATGATCCACCCACCTCGACCTCCCAAAGTGCTGGGATTACAGGCGTGAGCCACCGTGCCTGGCCCTTTTTGCCCATATTTAAATTGGATTTTGTTTTTTGGCTTTTGAGTTTTTTACATTATTTATATATACTTGATATTAACCCTTATCAGATGTGTAGTTTGCTAATATTTCTCTCATTCTATAGTTTTTCTCTTCACTCTGTTGATTGTTTTTTTTGCTGTGCAGAAGCTTTGTATTTTGATGAAATCTCATTTGTTTATTTTTGCTTTTGTTGCCTGTGCTTTTGAGTTCTTGTCAAAAAAATCTGCGCAGACTAATGTCATGGAGGATTTATTCTAATAGCTTATAGCTTTAGGTTTTACATTTAAGTCTTTAATTAATTTTGAGTTGATTTTTGTGTATAGTGAGAAATAGGGTCTAGTCTCATTCTTCTGCATGTGAATATCCAGCTTTTCCAGCACCATTTGTTGAGTGGTCCTTTCTCCAATGTGTGTTCTTGGCACTTTTGTTAATCAGTTGCTGTAAGTATGTAGGTTTATTTGTGGGTTCTCCATTCTGTTCCGTTAGTCTATGCATCTATTTTTGTACCAGTACCATGCCATTTGGTTACTATAGCTTTGTTGTATATTTTGAAATCAGGCAGTGTAATGACTCCAGCTTTGTTCTTTTTGCTCCAGATTGCTTTGGCTATTTGGGATCTTTTGTGGTTCCATATACATTTTAAGATTGTTCCATACACATTTTAGGATTTTTATATTTCAATGAAGTACATCATTAGTATTTTGATAGGGATTACACTGAATGTGTAGATTGCTTTGGGTAGTATGAACATTTTAACAATATTCTTTTAATCCATGAACATGGATGTCTTTATATATATTTTCTTCAGTTTTCCATCAGTGTTTTATAGTTTTCATTGTAAAGCTTTTTCACCTCCTTGGTTAAACTTATTCCTAGGTGGGAGGCTGAGGTGGGATGATCACTTAAGCCCAGGAGTTCGAGACTAGCCTGGGCAACATAGTGAGACTCCTACTTCTACGTTTTTTTTTTTTTTAATTAGCTGGGCACGGTGGAGTGTGACTGTAATGTTAGCTACTTAGGAGGCTGAGATGGGAGGATCACTTGAGCCCAGGATGTTGAGACTGCAGTGAGCCGTGATGGTGCCATTGCACTCCAGCCTGGGTGGCAGAGCAAGACCCTGTCTAAAAAAAAATTCCTAGGTATTATTTTTGTGGCTGTTATAAATGGAATTGATTTCTTGATTCTTTTCTGGATAGTTCACTATTGGTGTATAGAAACACTATATGTGCATCATTTAAAAAATCGGCTACTGTTAGGACATACTTATTACATTGTTTAGCTCTAACTACTTAATAAACATAATTATAAGGTATTTTTGTTCATGATGAACATGAAAAAAATTGTGGAGACACTAAGTATCCTGTCAACAGGGAAAGTGGGGGGAACTTCTGTTAGGTCCTAGCAGGAAACCAATGGCACACTCAAACTGGGTAATTTAAAGAGAGTTGGAGAAAGGAATTCTTTTCAAAGATATGGGAAAGGTATAGAGAAATCACAAGGAATAGGCAGTATCCTGAGGTTAGTATTGGGGAGAGGGAATTGGAAAAGTTGGGAGGAAAAAAGAGGGCAGAAGGGAAGAAGTGTTTTTGTTTGTTTGCTTTTTGAGATGGAGTCTCGCTCTGTTGCCCAGGCTGGAGTGCAGTGGCGCAATCTCAGTTCATTGCAAGCTCCACCTCCTAGGTTCTCGCCATTCTCCTGGCTCAGCCTCCCGAGTAGCTGGGACTACAGGTGCCCGCTGCCACACCAGGCTAATTTTTTTTGTATTTTTAGTAGACACAGGGTTTCACTGTGTTAGCCAGGATGGTCTCGATCTCCTGACCTCGTGATCCGCCTGCCTCGGCCTCCCAAAGTGCTGGGATTACAGGCATGAGCCACCGCGCCCGGCCCTAAGAAGTGGTTATTACAACCTGTATAGATCATGCTGTGGGGAGAGGCCTGCATCACAGTAGTAATGAGCTTCAGCTCAGCAACATGGTCAGCTTCAGTTCTTGGCATAGAGATACTGGGAAAAGAGGTGCCCTGACCTCACTCTTATCCCTCCCTCTCTTCCAGTTTCTGCAGGTGTTCCCCACTAGCCAAGCTCAGGAGAGGGCAAGGGAGCCTCTTGCCATAACCATAGGACTTAGCTTCCCTGGTACAAAAGAAGGTGGAAGACTAGTCCTGGAAGGGCAACCAGGAGCAATCCAATATATATGATATGGCTAAATTTGAATCTGCTGTTGCTTATACAAACAATAGTGAATCCTTCTCAAACCTCAGAATCAATAAGAACACACATTTATCAAGCACTTTACTGTGTACTCTGCTGAGTTAAGCACTTTACAGGCATTATCTCATTTAATCCATAAACAACCTTACCAAGTAGATTCTGTTGTTCACTCCAAAATGGAACATAGAACAAATACATGGCAGCATTGTTATGAAGAGGAGAGAAAATGCATCAAGGTAACTTCCTTCATGTACATAGTTGGCTCAATCAATGGGGGGGGGGAATATATATATATATATGTTTGTTTTGTGTTTTTTTTTTTTTTTTTTGAGACAGAATCTCAGTCTGTTGCCCAGGCTTGAGTGCAGTGGTGCAATCTCGGCTCACTGCACCTCCACCTCCTGGGTTCAGGCGATTCTTGTGCCTCAGCCTACTAGGAGCTGGGACCACAGGCATGTGCTGCCATGCCCAGCTATTTTTTTTTTTTTTTTAATTTTTAGTAGAGACAGAGTTTTACCATGTTGGCCAGGCTAGTCTCAAACTCCTGGCCTCAAGTGATCCGACTACCTCAGCCTCCCAAAGTGCTGGGATTACAGGCATGAGCCACCGCGCCCGGCCCTAAGAAGTGGTTATTACAACCTGTATAGATCATGCTGTGGGGAGAGGCCTGCATCACAGTAGTAATGAGCTTCAGCTCAGCAACATGGTCAGCTTCAGTTCTTGGCATAGAGATACTGGGAAAAGAGGTGCCCTGACCTCACTCTTATCCCTCCCTCTCTTCCAGTTTCTGCAGGTGTTCCCCACTAGCCAAGCTCAGGAGAGGGCAAGGGAGCCTCTTGCCATAACCATAGGACTTAGCTTCCCTGGTACAAAAGAAGGTGGAAGACTAGTCCTGGAAGGGCAACCAGGAGCAATCCAATATATTATGATATGGCTAAATTTGAATCTGCTGTTGCTTATACAAACAATAGTGAATCCTTCTCAAACCTCAGAATCAATAAGAACACACATTTATCAAGCACTTTACTGTGTACTCTGCTGAGTTAAGCACTTTACAGGCATTATCTCATTTAATCCATAAACAACCTTACCAAGTAGATTCTGTTGTTCACTCCAAAATGGAACATAGAACAAATACATGGCAGCATTGTTATGAAGAGGAGAGAAAATGCATCAAGGTAACTTCCTTCATGTACATAGTTGGCTCAATCAATGGGGGGGGGGAATATATATATATATGTTTGTTTTGTGTTTTTTTTTTTTTTTTTTGAGACAGAATCTCAGTCTGTTGCCCAGGCTTGAGTGCAGTGGTGCAATCTCGGCTCACTGCACCTCCACCTCCTGGGTTCAGGCGATTCTTGTGCCTCAGCCTACTAGGAGCTGGGACCACAGGCATGTGCTGCCATGCCCAGCTATTTTTTTTTTTTTTTAATTTTTAGTAGAGACAGAGTTTTACCATGTTGGCCAGGCTAGTCTCAAACTCCTGGCCTCAAGTGATCCGACTACCTCAGCCTCCCAAAGTGCTGTGATTCCAGGTGTGAGCTACCATGCCTGGCCATCAGTGGAAATATTTTTTGCTATAATTTTTTTTTTATTAAAAAACCTTTCCAATAGGGAAGAAAAAGTGGTGGCCGACTAACATAAAGGTATTTCTTTCCTTGGCACTTCCATTTCCCAGTCAAAATTAATAAAATGGCCCCTGGCCCTTGTGAGTTAGGTGAGTGGTCATTGACATTCTGGATTCCTCCAGAATCCAGTTACATTTGTGTTTCCCATTCTGCAGTGTGGTGGATGAAATCAATGCCATGGTGGCCTCACCAAGGTGCCACATCCCACAAAGGCCAGCCTGCAACACTGGCTTGTCATAGCTATGCTGTGGTGGTTCTCAAAGGATCCTCATGGGGAATACCAAAATCACATCACAGTGGCCTTTTCCCTACTCATCAATAACATCAAGGTCTCGGGATAGAACTTTCTCAATTCTCACTTTTTCTTCCATAAATTTTCTTTAAACTGAGCCAAAAATGAACAATAAATATTAATGGAAAATTTTAAAATGTGATTTTTTTTTTTTTGAGACGGAGTCTCGCTCTGTCGCCCAGGCTGGAGTGCAGTGGCCGGCTCTCAGCTCACTGCAAGCTCCGCCTCCCGGGTTCACGCCATTCTCCTGCCTCAGCCTCCCGAGTAGCTGGGACTACAGGCGCCCGCCACCTCGCCCGGCTAGTTTTTTGTATTTTTTAGTAGAGACGGGGTTTCACAGTGTTAGCCAGGATGGTCTCGATCTCCTGACCTCGTGATCCGCCTGTCTCGGCCTCCCAAAGTGCTGGGATTACAGGCTTGAGCCACCGCGCCCGGCCTAAAATGTGATTTTTAAAGGAGTGTTTTATGTTTTGTTCTTCTTGAGATGCAGAAAACTGCATGCATATAATATAGCCATATTTTCTGCTAGTAAAGTCATTGCTGACTCGTGTGACGGAATTAAGTGCATCAATTTTTTCATGTGGTTATGCAGAAAGCATCCTATCTTCCTGATGTCTGAAAGAATTTGAAACTACTTTGATAGAAAAACTTGCATATGGTATAAAATTTAGGTTCTAGGAATATTGTGAGCATTACCACTATCATCATCATCACTACCTCTGTCAGCATTATGAAGATCATTTCTTTACAAGGGAATCAAAATGTGTCCTCTGTGTGTTCTTCCCTACATTATATTAAGCAGCGGTTCTCAAAGGCCCCTGGACCAAGCAGTGTCAGCAAATGCAAATTCCTAGGCTTTACCTTAGAAAAACTGAATCAGAATCTCTGGGCATGGGGCCCAGCAATCTGTTTTGATAAAGCCTCCAGGTTGAGAACCATTGTTTTTTAGTAATTCTTACACAAGCCAGTGAGATAGGAGCTGCTGTTCCCATTTCAGAGCTATGAAAACAAAGACTGAGAGAATACTGGAGTTATTAAATGGTGAGACTAGAGCATGGATTGAATTCTTCCACCTCTAGGATGAGTCCTTATCACAGAAATCACTCTTATATATATAACTAATGAATCAGGAAACTGTGCATCCACTCTTTTGTGGAAGATACATTAATAGGTAAGGCACAGTTGCCAGAATTCACTCTCTTAAGAAGATAAGGCAGGAAACACTTAGCAATTAAATGCTAAGTGGCATCATTTCCAATGTCATAGGTTTTTGGAGATGAAAGAGGTTACTGTGGGCTGGACTGAGTGGTTTCCCCTGGAATTGTTCAAAGTGCTCCAAGTCGCTAAGATTCTGCTCAAATATGTCTAGAAATAAATGGTCTTCAGTTAGGTGTGGAAGGACAAAGTGGATTTGGCTGTGTGGTGGAGGAGGAGGAGGTCAATAGTTGATTAGCAAATGGACAAGAAGAGTGTGACTTTCTATTGTTAAAATCAGGTTATAGCTGAGAGGCAGCAGCCAGCAAAAGCCTTGACTGAAAGATGAGCACCCTGAGACCTCTTATTGCAAAATAAATGTAGATTACATCTTCACCTGTTAGTTGGGACATTGATTCTATTCCACGATGAGGGAGGTAGCCATTCCCTTCCTAGCCCCTCTCCAATTTACTACTAGACCAGGGGTGGCAAACCTTTTCTATAAAGGGCCAGGCAGTAAACATTTTGGTCTTTGCCATCCATATGGTCTGTGTTGCAACTTCTCAACTCTACTACTGAAAGCAGCCATGGGCAATATGTAAACTGATGGGCATGGCTGTATTCTAATAAAGCTGTATTTGTAGACACTGAAATTTGAATTTTATACACTTTTCATGTGTCACAAAATATCCTTTTGATTTTTTTTCAACAATTTCAGTGTAAAACTCAGCTTGTGGATCATATAAAAACTAGTGGTAGGCCAGGTTTGGCCTACAGGCTGTAGTCAGCTGATCCTGGTACTAGATGATAAACCTTACAAGGACAGAATCTTTTCTGCTCACTATCATATACCCAGGACCTATCTCAGTGCCTGATACACAGTGGCCACTCAAAAAATCTGTTGAATAAATGAATGAATGAATGAATGCAGTCTATTTTCCTTTGTTTCCTCTTCTCTGAATTTGTGCAAAGAAAGTATGAGGTAAGGAAGCTGAGAAAGGGTAATCAGAAGGCATCCAATGTGTCTACATCTTAGGTAGGAATTCACAAAGCTTCCAATTTTAGTGATCTGTAAGGGCTTTGGTTGTCAATCTGCCCTGAAATTCGGAAATACTAAACTCGGAGCTCAAGTATGCCAAGAATTTATTTTTTTTAATCTAAGAATAAATCTAGAATTATAAAGTTGTTTTCTACTTAACCCCAGAGGGTACACTAAGATTAAGTATAATTGTTTATAGTTGCGAGTTAGAATGTGTTTATAATGCAAAGAGTTGCATGCTTTTAAATGTTCTAAGTTGTGAATTACTTTAAAAATATATGGTAATGAGATATGAGTAACTGGTGTTTGGGTGAGGTTGAGGTTTCTGTAAAACGTATTTCAGGCTGTGCATTGGAGCTGTAAAGGTGCAACACTGACACCTTCTGTGAAAAACCAGGCTGGTGCTGGAGGCCATAACTGAGACAATGTTGAGCATGGAGGAACAGGTCATGTCAATGAACTTTAACCAATAAAGCATCTTGGAAATATCTGAGAAATCAAAAATATGACTTTCAAAGGGTGATTATATACATGGGAAGAATAGGAAAGAGCCTTAAAGGCTAGACCTTCCTCCTGGGATAGGGGAGGAGGATATGTGCCCTTTGTGAAGAGAACAGAGCTAGCTGGGCACTTCAGATCGGAGCTGTTGGTGCTAACAACTAATTTGTGCTGGTTGAAACCATTGTCCAAGACCTTCCCCTTCTGGGTCATTCTTAACAATTATCATTATACTTTAATAATTCAATATAGAGTGTATTATATATATAATACACTCTATATCTCTAGAAATATGTCTACAAATATCTCTAGAAATAAGTGGCCTTCAGTTAGGTCTGGAAGGACAAAGTGGATATTCAATATAGAATGAATATAATATCACTTTTTATTTTTTTTTTTTTTTTTTCTTTTTTTTATTTTTTATTATACTTTAAGTTCTAGGTACATGTGCATAACGTTTATATCATGTATAACTCCCCAGTGCAATCCCTCCCTCCTCCCCCCTCCCCATGATAGGCCCCAGTGTGTGATGTTCCCCTTCCCGAGTCCAAGTGATCTCATTGTTCAGTTCCCACCTATGAGTGAGAACATGCGGTGTTTGGTTTTCTCTTCTTGTGATAGTTTGCTAAGAATGATGGTTTCCAGCCGCATCCATGTCCCTACAAAGGACGCAAACTCATCCTTTTTGATGGCTGCATAGTATTCCATGGTGTATATGTGCCACATTTTCTTAATCCAGTCTGTCACAGATGGACATTTGGGTTGATTCCAAGTCTTTGCTATTGTGAATAGTGCCGCAATAAACATACGTGTGCATGTGTCTTTGTAGTAGAGTAATTTATAATCCTTTGGGTATATACCCAGTAGTGGGATGGCTGGGTCATATGGTACATCTAGTTCTAGATCCTTGAGGAATCGCCATACTGTTTTCCATAATGGTTGAACTAGTTTACAATCCCACCAACAGTGTAAAAGTGTTCCTATTTCTCCACATCCTCTCCAACATCTATTGTTTCCTGACTTCTTAATGATTGCCATTCTAACTGGTGTGAGATGGTATCTCATTGCGGTTTTGATTTGCATTTCTCTGATGGCGAGTGATGACGAGCATTTTTTCATGTGTCTGTTGGCTGTATGGATGTCTTCTTTTGAGAAATGTCTGTTCATATCCTTTCCCCACTTTTTGATGGGGTTGTTTGTTTTTTTCTTGTATATTTGTTTGAGTTCTTTGTAGATTCTGGATATTAGCCCTTTGTCAGATGAGTAGGTTGCAAAAATTTTCTCCCATTCTGTAGGTTGCCTGTTCACTCTGATGGTAGTTTCTTTTGCTGTGCAGAAGCTCTTTAGTTTAATTAGATCCCATTTGTCAATTTTGGCTTTTGCTGCCGTTGCTTTTGGTGTTTTAGACATGAAGTCCTTGCCCATGCCTATGTCCTGAATGGTACTACCTAGATTTTCTTCTAGGGTTTTTATGGTATTAGGTCTAACATTTAAGTCTCTAATCCATCTTGAATTAATTTTGTATAAGGGGTAAGGAAAGGATCCAGTTTCAGCTTTCTACTTGTGGCTAGCCAATTTTCCCAGCACCATTTATTAAATAGGGAATCCTTTCCCCATTTCTTGTTTTTGTCAGGTTTGTCAAAGATCAGATGGCTGTAGATGTGTGGTATTATTTCTGAGGACTCTGTTCTGTTCCACTGGTCTATTTCTCTGTTGTGGTACCAGTACCATGCTGTTTTGGTTACTGTAGCCTTGTAGTATAGTTTGAAGTCAGGTAGCGTGACGCCTCCAGCTTTGTCCTTTTGACCTAGGATTGTCTTGGCAATGCGGGCTCTTTTTTGGTTCCATATGAACTTTAAAGCAGTTTTTTCCAATTCTGTGAAGAAACTCATTGGTAGCTTGATGGGGATGGCATTGAATCTATAAATACCTTGGGCAGTATGGCCATTTTCACGATATTGATTCTTCCTATCCATGAGCATGGTATGTTCTTCCATTTGTTTGTGTCCTCTTTGATTTCACTGAGCAGTGGTTTGTAGTTCTCCTTGAAGAGGTCCTTTACATCCCTTGTAAGCTGGATTCCTAGGTATTTTATTCTCTTTGAAGCAATTGTGAATGGAAGTTCATTCCTGACTTGGCTCTCTGCTTGTCTGTTACTGGTGTATAAGAATGCTTGTGATTTTTGCACATTAATTTTGTATCCTGAGACTTTGCTGAAGTTGCTTATCAGCTTAAGGAGATTTTGGGCTGAGACGATGGGTTTTTCTAAATATACAATCATGTCATCTGCAAACAGGGACAATTTGACTTCTTCTTTTCCTAACTGGATACCCTTGATTTCTTTCTCTTGCCTGATTGCCCTAGCCAGAACTTCCAACACTATGTTGAATAGGAGTGGTGAGAGAGGGCATCCCTGTCTTGTGCCAGTTTTCAAAGGGAATTTTTCCAGTTTTTGCCCATTCAGTATGATATTAGCTGTGGGTTTGTCGTAAATAGCTCTTATTATTTTGAGGTACGTTCCATCAATACCGAATTTATTGAGCGTTTTTAGCATAAAGGGCTGTTGAATTTTGTCAAAAGCCTTTTCTGCATCTATTGAGATAATCATGTGGTTCTTGTCTTTGGTTCTGTTTATATGCTGGATTACGTTTATTGATTTGCGAATGTTGAACCAGCCTTGCATCCCAGGGATGAAGCCCACTTGATCATGGTGGATAAGCTTTTTGATGTGCTGCTGAATCCGGTTTGCCAGTATTTTATTGAGATTTTTGCATCGATGTTCATCAGGGATATTGGTCTAAAATTCTCTTTTTTTGTTGTGTCTCTGCCAGGCTTTGGTATCAGGATGATGTTGGCCTCATAAAATGAGTTAGGGAGGATTCCCTCTTTTTCTATTGATTGGAATAGTTTCAGAAGGAATGGTACCAGCTCCTCCTTGTACCTCTGGTAGAATTCAGCTGTGAATCCATCTGGTCCTGGACTTTTTTTGGTGGGTAGGCTATTAATTGTTGCCTCAATTTCAGAGCCTGTTATTGGTCTATTCAGGGATTCAACTTCTTCCTGGTTCAGTCTTGGGAGAGTGTAAGTGTCCAGGAAATTATCCATTTCTTCTAGATTTTCTAGTCGATTTGCGTAGAGGCATTTATAGTATTCTCTGATGGTTGTTTGTATTTCTGTGGGGTCGGTGGTGATATCCCCTTTATCATTTTTTATTGCGTCTATTTGATTCCTCTCTCTTTTCTTCTTTATTAGTCTTGCTAGCGGTCTGTCAATTTTGTTGATCTTTTCAAAAAACCAACTCCTGGATTCATTGATTTTTTGGAGGGTTTTTTGTGACTCTATCTCCTTCAGTTCTGCTCTGATCTTAGTTATTTCTTGCCTTCTGCTAGCTTTTGAATGTGTTTGCTCTTGCCTCTCTAGTTCTTTTAATTGTGATGTTAAAGTGTCAATTTTAGATCTTTCCTGCTTTCTCTTGTGGGCATTTAGTGCTATAAATTTCCCTCTACACACTGCTTTAAATGTGTCCCAGAGATTCTGGTATGTTGTATCTTTGTTCTCATTGGTTTCAAAGAACATCTTTATTTCTGCTTTCATTTCGTTATGTACCCAGTAGTCATTCAGGAGCAGGTTGTTCAGTTTCCATGTAGTTGAGCGGTTTTGATTGAGTTTCTTAGTCCTGAGTTCTAGTTTGATTGCACTGTGGTCTGAGAGACAGTTTGTTATAATTTCTGTTCTTGTACATTTGCTGAGGAGTGCTTTACTTCCAATTATGTGGTCAATTTTGGAATAAGTGCGATGTGGTGCTGAGAAGAATGTATATTCTGTTGATTTGGGGTGGAGAGTTCTATAGATGTCTATTAGGTCCGCTTGGTGCAGAGATGAGTTCAATTCCTGGATATCCTTGTTAACTTTCTGTCTCGTTGATCTGTCTAATGTTGACAGTGGAGTGTTGAAATCTCCCATTATTATTGTATGGGAGTCTAAGTCTCTTTGTAGGTCTCTAAGGACTTGCTTTATGAATCTGGGTGCTCCTGTATTGGGTGCATATATATTTAGGAGAGTTAGCTCTTCCTGTTGAATTGATCCCTTTACCATTATGTAATGGCCTTCTCTGTCTCTTTTGATCTTTGATGGTTTAAAGTCTGTTTTATCAGAGACTAGGATTGCAACCCCTGCTTTTTTTTGTTCTCCATTTGCTTGGTAGATCTTCCTCCATCCCTTTATTTTGAGCCTATGTATGTCTCTGCATGTGAGATGGGTCTCCTGAATACAGCAGACTGATGGGTCTTGACTCTTTATCCAGTTTGCCAGTCTGTGTCTTTTAATTGGAGCATTTAGTCCATTTACATTTAAGGTTAATATTGTTATGTGTGAACTTGATCCTGTCATTATGATATTAACTGGTTATTTTGCTCGTTAGTTGATGCAGTTTCTTCCTAGCCTCGATGGTCTTTACATTTTGGCATGTTTTTGCAATGGCTGGTACCGGTTGTTCCTTTCCATGTTTAGGGCTTCCTTCAGGGTCTCTTGTAAGGCAGGCCTGGTGGTGACAAAATCTCTAAGCATTTGCTTATCTGTAAAGGATTTTATTTCTCCTTCACTGATGAAACTTAGTTTGGCTGGATATGAAATTCTGGGTTGAAAATTCTTTTCTTTAAGAACGTTGAATATTGGCCCCCACTCTCTTCTGGCTTGTAGAGTTTCTGCCGAGAGATCTGCTGTTAGTCTGATGGGCTTCCCTTTGTGGGTAACCCGACCTTTCTCTCTGGCTGCCCTTAAGATTTTTTCCTTCATTTCAACTTTGGTGAATCTGGCAATTATGTGTCTTGGAGTTGCTCTTCTGGAGGAGTATCTTTGTGGCGTTCTCTGTATTTCCTGAATTTGAATGTTGGCCTGCCCTACTAGGTTGGGGAAGTTCTCCTGGATGATATCCTGAAGAGTGTTTTCCAACTTGGTTCCATTTTCCCCCTCACTTTCAGGCACCCCAATCAGACGTAGATTTGGTCTTTTTACATAATCCCATACTTCTTGCAGGCTTTGTTCATTTCTTTTTCTTCTTTTTTCTTTTGGTTTTCTCTTCTCGCTTCATTTCATTCATTTGATCCTCAATCGCTGATACTCTTTCTTCCAGTTGATCGAGTCGGTTACTGAAGCTTGTGCATTTGTCACGTATTTCTCGTGTCATGGTTTTCATCTCTGTCATTTCGTTTATGATCTTCTCTGCATTAATTAGTCTAGCTGTCAATTCTTCCACTTTTTTTTCAAGATTTTTAGTTTCTTTGCGCTGGGTACGTAATTCCTCCTTTAGCTCTGAGAAGTTTGATGGACTGAAGCCTTCTTCTCTCATCTCGTCAAAGTCATTCTCTGACCAGCTTTGATCCGTTGCTGGCGATGGGCTGCGCTCCTTTGCAGGGGGAGATGCGCTCTTATTTTTTGAATTTCCAGCTTTTCTGCCCTGCTTTTTCCCCATCTTTGTGGTTTTATCTGTCTCTGGTCTTTGATGATGGTGACGTACTGATGGGGTTTTGGTATAGGTGTCCTTCCTGTTTGATAGTTTTCCGTCTGACAGTCAGAAGGACTGTCTGTTGGTCTGTTGGAGATTGCTTGAGGTCCACTCCAGACCCTGTTTGCCTGGGTATCAGCAGCAGAGGTTGCCAAAGATAGAATATTGCTGAACAGCGAGTGTACCTGTCTGATTCTTCCTTTGGAAGTTTCCTCTCAGGGATAACTCCACCCTGTGAGGTGTGGGGTGTCAGACTGCCCCTAGTGGGGGATGTCTCCCAGCTAGGCTACTCAGGGGTCAGGGACCCACCTGAGCAGGCAGTCTGTCCGTTCTCGGATCTCAACCTCCGCGTTGGGAGATCCACGGCTCTCCCCAAAGCTGTCAGACAGAGTCGTTCGCCTCTGCACCGCCCCCGCTGCTTTCCCTATTGGACCTCAGCTGTGGGCTGTCCCCAGAGGTGGAGTCTACAGAGACAGGCAGGTTTCCTTGAGCTGCTGTGAGCTCCACCCAGTTCGAGCTTCCCAGCGGCTTTGTTTACCTACTTAAGCCTCAGCAATGGCGGGCGCCCCTCCCCCAGCCTCGCTGCTGCCTTGCGGATAGATCGCCGCAGACGGCTGTGTTAGCAGTGAGGGAGGCTCCGTGGGCGTGGGACCCTCCCGGCCAGGTGTGGGATATATTCTCCTGGTGTGCCTGTTTCCTTAAAGCGCAGTATTGGGGTGGGAGTTACGCGATTTTCCAGGTGTTATGTGTCTCAGTTCCCCTGGCTAGGAAAACGGATTTCCTTCCCCCTTGCGCTTCCAGGTGAGGCGATGCCTCGCCCTGCTTCAGCTCACGCTGGTCAGGCTGCAGCAGCTGACCAGCACCGATTGTCCGGCACTCCCTAGAGAGATGACCCCAGTACCTCAGTTGAAAATGCAGAAATCACCGGTCTTCTGTGTTACTCGCGCTGGGAGTTGGAGACTGGAGCTGTTCCTATTCGGCCATCTTGCTCCGCCCCTCATATAATATCACTTTTTAAATAGAGCTTAACCAGATGGAGACATTAACTGTGTTGCTGAAATCCCTTTTATTCAGATGATAATTCTGTTATTGTTTATTTTTTCTGCTTTTCCAGCACTCATTACCTCCTTCACCATAATGTGGGCGGGTCTCATCCCTCTGCCTCTTTCCATTTAATTGAGGCCGCTCTCACCCTCTGGAGCAGGCAAGGGCACATGATCTTGGGATAGCCAATCAAAACATTTCATTCCCCTGGCCATAGTGATTGGTTCAGGGATGAGCATATGACCTAAGCTAGACCAATGAGAACCATTCCCAGGTCTTTCCTAAGCCCACTGATTAAGTAGCTAAGTTTCTAGGCTGTTAATTGGAAGCTTCTGCTGGTGATCTTCCTTGTGGAAGGGCCTCTTTTTTTTTTTTTTTTTTTGAGACAGTGTCTTGCCCTGTCACCCAGGCTGGAGTGCAGTGGCACGATCTTGGCTCACTGCAACCTCCGCCTCCTGGGTTCAAGCGATTCTCCTGCCTCAGCCTCCCGAGTAGCTGGGATTATAGACGTGCACCACCATGCCCTGCTAATTTTTGCATTTTTAGTAGAAATGGGATTTCACCATGTTGGCTAGGTTGGTCTTGAATTCCTGACCTCGTGATCCACCCACCTTGGCCTCCCAAGGTGCTGGGATTACAGGCCTAAACCGCCGTGCCTGGCCTGAGGGAAGGACCTCTTGAGAAGGGAGGTATCACTAAGATGGCCACTGCCAATTTACCTTACCTTGTGGATCTTTTGCTTTCTAGTCTTTGCATTGGTGGGGGAATAATCTCTACTCACAGTGTTTTATAGATTACATGAAAAATACATAGGAGGTATTTGGAAGCATTTACATCTTTCTTTCTTCCTTCTTTCCTCTTTTCCTCCTATCTCTCGTTTCCTCCCTCCCTCCATCCTTCTCCCCAACCTTACCTTCCTTTCAAGGAATTTTCCCCAAAGGGAGATTATTTAGGTACAGGCTTGACAACTTTTTCCCAGTGGCTTCTCTTCCATGGGAGTTGGGGCAGCCATGGAGCAGTTTCTTGAAAGCTTCAGTGAAGGTGAGATTGGTAGGGCTTTTGTGATCACCAAGAGAGGGTGCAGGGCTGAGATTGGTGGAGGGTGGAGGTTAAAGGAGCGGATCGTTTTTGGCCATAAAAAAGAAATTTCTAACCAAAGCATTTTTCAATAAAGGCAAGAGCATGTTAGAGAGGTGGTGTTTCCAACCTGGGGCATCCGGCCAAGGATTAGTGGCCATCTCTCAGTGTATTAGGATTCTCCAGAGAAACAGAATCAATATAATATGTTTGTGTGTATGTATTTTAAAAATTAATTTATTTTAAGGAATTGGCTCACGTGATTGTGGGAGCTGGCAAGCCCAAAACCTATAGAGTAGGCTGGCAGGTTCCAGGCTACTCTGGCACCCAGGGAAGAGTTGATGTTGCAGCTTGAGTTTGAAGACAGTCTGGAGGCAGAATTTCTTCTTCCCCAGGGTACCACAATCTGTTTTTTCTTAAGGCCTTCAACTGATTGGATGAGGCCCACTTATGTTACAGAAGGTAATCAGCTTTGCTCAAAGTCTACTGATTTAAATGAAAATCTCATCTGAAAAATACCTTCACAGTAACATCCAGACTGGTGTTTGACCAAATGTCTGGGCACTGTGGACTAACCAGGTTAACATATAAAATTAACCATCATGATTCCACCTTTGTCAACTTCGTGCCCATTCACATTTCTGTAAGTCATTTTAATCTCCAAATAGAGACAATAACAAGGTTATACTTCTGCCTAACATGATACAGCTGTCCTGTGTACAACTGAAAACATGGTAACCATTTCTCCAGAAAATACAAAGTCTTTGAGTGATACTTTTCCTCATGATACCGCATAGCTTAAGTACTACGATGTAAAGTTAACAATATGTAAATACTGTGATAATAAAGGCAACATGTTACATGACAAGGGGAGAAAAAAGGGAAGAAAACAAAGATACTTGCTTCTTACACACATGCAAACTTTCCATAAAAAATAAGGAATAAAAACTCCTGATAATTATGATTCCCATTTCTATAGCTGGTCACAGCTGGTATCTGTAACTACCTTGTTCTACTACCCATTCTGTAGTTCCTTTGCCCTTGGCAAGCACCTCAGCTGGTTGTGGCTTTTGACTTGCTGGGGTGATTCTAACCTTCATTTCTGAAGGGTCCAAGTCATTAGTCTTAGGATGGGGTTGTTAAAGTTTTGCACTGATTTTAATCACGAGGCATGATAATACTAAGTGATGCTCTCAGGAATCTCTTGTATTCCAGATACACTCTTCCTTACCTCCACTGTAGAATAGCAGTCCAGTTTCCCTTTGGTAGTCAGGATGAATCAACCCAGCCAGCACAGTAACTTCCTTATTTGCTGTTGCTTCAGAGGCAGGAGAAGCCCAGAGTGGCTGACAGTTTTAACTTCTAGTTCGGTAGAATTGTTGGGTCTCCTGGTGAAAGTGTTCCTTCCCTTAGAACCAAGACCTCTAGGCCAGCATAGCGGAAGGTTGCGGAAACAAGAACAATTTTGATAGTGGGTCACTAGGGGAAATTGTGAGTGGGCAACACTCATTCCCACTCCTGGATTCCCAAACCCATGAATTCTGGCTATGGGAGAAACAGTATCATATTTTGGACACTGATTCAGAGCATCCACAACCTCCTGGGGACCCCTGCCCTAGTCTTGCAAGGTATTGTCACTTAGCTGGGGCTGTGACTAAATATTCAAAAGGCCGTTCTATTCTATCAAGCCAGCTACATTAGAATGGTGGGAAACATGGTTAGACCAGTGAATTTTATGAGTGTGGGGCCATCACCACACTTCATTGCTGTGAAGTGAGTCCCCAATCAGAAGCAATGCTGCGTGGAATACCAGGATGGTGACTGATGCATCCTGTAAACCCATGGATGGTAGTTTTGGCAGAAGCATTGCATGTAGGGAGATAAATTTGTATCAGAAATAAGTTTCTATTCCAATAGGAAACAATTCTGCCTCTTCTGTGATGGAAGAGGTTCAGGGTAATCAGCCTGTCACTAGGTAGCTGGCTGATTTCCCTGGGAAATGATGCCGTCTGTGGAGAGTCAGTGTTGGTCTCTGTTGCTGGCAGATTGGGCACTCAGTGATAGCCATAGCCAGGTTAGTCTTACCGAGTGGAAGTCCGTGTTGCTAAGCCTGTGCATGACCTCCATCTGTGCTATCGTGGCCACTTAGTTCATGAGCCTGTTGGACAATGTTGGGGTGTCTTGGGAACGAGGCTGACTAGTAGCCACAAAATGGGTTATCCAATCCACTTGACTATTACAGTCTTCCTCTGCTGAATATTTAAATGGGACATCAATTACTTTAACATTTGTTGTCAATCCAGAGAGGTCTAGCCACATACCTCTTCCCCAGACCTTCTTGTCCTGTTTTCCAATCATGGTCAAGTCCCTTACCATGTAGCTAAACCACTGGTCACAGCCCACGAATCCGTACCCAGCCACACATCTGAATATTTCTTCTTCCAAGTAAAATGAACAACCCCGTGCGCTGCTTGAAGTTCGGCCCACTGAGAGAATTTCCCTTCACTGCTGTGCTTCAGGGATGTCCCAGAATGGGGCTGTAGTGCTACTGCTGTCCATTTCCAGGTGATGCCTGCATATCGTGCAGAACCATCTGTAAATCAGGATTATTTTCTTTTTCTCTGTCAAGGGATCCTGTGGAACTCCTCAGGAGACACACTCACATTATGGAGGGTAATCTGCTTTACTCAAAGTCTACTGATTTAAATGTTAATCTCATCTAAAATATCCATTCACAACAACACCCAGAGTTACATTTGACCAAATATCTGGGTACCATGGCCCAGCCAAGGTGACATATAAAATTAACCATCACGATCAGGGATGCAATAGAGGGGGCTTCTGTTCAGGGAGGCAGTTTGGACTAAGCTTCCAAGATGACTTCTGGCTTGCAAATGGAAATGTATGATTTGTTCATCTAACGCTGCCACCAGGTGCTCCTCCCTTCAGTGTGGACTGAGAAAAGGTATTCTTTCTCTATGGCAGTGGTTGTTAAGCTCTTCAGTGCGTGAGAATCACCTGAAGGACTTGTTGAAACACCAATTTTGGGGCTGCATCCTGAGTTTCTGATTTACCAATTCTGGGATGAGCCTCCAAATCTGCATGTGTAACAACGTTCCCAGGGGTTACTGATGCCGCTGGCCCAGGGACCACACTTCGAGAACCCCTCTCCTAGGGGTTAACTAATTTCATGAATGATAGCTGGTGTATTGTTGAAAAAGCACCAGGCTAGGAGGTAGGAGACCTGAGTTCTTGCTACTTGCTACTCCATCTAGCTGTGAGTATGGCTTTCCTCTGGGCTTTCCTCTCCTCATCCCTAAAAACAGACAAGTCACTGGTGTCTATCTTTTTAGGACAATGGGCCTCCTTCAGTCAACTTACCTTTAGGTGGGCACCATGATTTTGAGGAATTATTTTTCCCCAGAAATACAATGTGTATTTAAATAATAACCTGATTAGACTTATTTATGGCAAATACCTAATTTTCTTTGGTCTTTTTTGAAATAAAAATAGTAGCTCAGGGATCTCTGCATCCATAACCACTAAATTAAATGATATTTACAGTTTTCTCTCATAGCTCAAAGAATGTGACATTCAAGACCAATCAGGATGCATTGTCAAGCCTTGAGTTAACTTTTGGGGTGATGGTGAGCTTTGGTGCTTGCTGAGGTTGCCAATAGTTTGTTGAGGACGCTGACTAGGGCATTTCAGGTATTAGCTGGGAATTTGACTGAGTGGCTTTCGAGGTTTCTTTCTCAGCTCTAAGACCATGGTTTTAGGCCCCCACAGGCTCTTCCAGGTCATCCCTTGGGGCCCACAGTTGAGAGTTTAGGGTTGGTGCCAATTCAAAGGTTTTAGGGTTCATATTCCAGGCATGTTCTTCAGGAGGACCATTAGTATCTCAAAGAGATTAACGAGTTAAATGGGTTTAGATGCTTCCTGTTAGACTTCATTAAGCGGAATGAGCTCAGATGTGTCCTATGTTGATAAATATATCACCCAAGCCTCATACACCCAGAAGGGGTGACGGCTGAACATCTGGGCCTCTGCTAGCTGCTGCAATCCCTGCCTATGCTGGTTGGTAACACCTCTGTACTCACATCTTTTCCAGTGAACTGTTAGCTTATGCTAAAAACACGTGTGAGTGTGATCATTTGTATGCAACGCATGGAGTCGAACTGCTACCATTTGGTAGTGTGGTGGAGGGGAAGATTGCTGTTTTGAATATGCTTTTCTTTGAGAGCATGAAAAACCAAATGTGTTTGTGAATTGGAGTACATTTTAGAGACTTTCCCTATACATTCAAGTTGATAAGATCCTTTTTTTTATACAAGTGTTTTCTAAGCACTAACTGCCTCCCAGGTTCAATGTGAACTCCTTAGAAGATGTCGTTTTGGCCCCGGTTCCTCACAGTTGAGCAAGGCAGCCAGTCTAAACAGACATTTAGGGAAACACAGAAAGCTAAGTGGGGACTGATGAGGAAGAAAATTACCTCCCTGGGGGATCTCAGGAAAAGCTGCTCTTCAGACCAGCTAAATAGCTAACTTTGGGACTGATATAAGCAAGGTAAGCATTTCAAATGGGAAAATAAATGGATGTTTTAATGCTGGCTCTTGGAAGGATGTGGTATTCACCAAGCCAAGGAGGGAGGCCCTTCCAGCAGAGGGAGCAGCATGTACAAACCGCCAGTTGTTTTGGATAGGTCAAAAAGCTGTGTAGCTGAGTATGGAGGGAAGCTGGGGTAGGTGGGAGTGAGAGTAGGAAATCAAGAAAATCAAGACCACACTGGAACATTTCTGTTATCCCATGCTACAGATGTGTCATGTTAGAGAGCAGTGATTCTCAAACTTGAGCATGCATCAGAATCACCGAGAGGACTGTGGACACCCAGATTTCTGGGTCCCATCTCGAGAGCTTCTGATTCAGTAGGTTAGAAAACATGCATTTCTGGCTGGGCACGGTGGCTCATGCCCGTAATCCCAGCACTTTGGGAGGCCGAGGCAGGCGGATCACTTGAGGCCAGGAGTTTGAGACAAGCTTGGCCAACATGGTGAAACCCTGTCTCTACTAAAAATACAAAAAATCAGCTGGGCATGGTGGCGCATGCCTGTATCCCAGCTACTCGGGAGGCTGAGACATGAGACTTACTTGAATCTGGCAGGCGGAGGTTGCAGTGCGCTGAGATTGCACCACTGCATTCCAGCCTGGGTGACAGGGTGAGATTCTGCCTCAAAAACAAACATAAAAGAAAACCATGCATTTCTAAGTGCCCAGATGATGATGATGCTAGTTTAGGGACCACACTTAGGGAATCATTGTTTATAGAGTTTGGATCCCTGAGCAATAGGGTATTCCTAAGAATTTTCTAAGAAGGAGTGTGATAAAGTCAGACATGCATTTTGGAAGGAGCATTACGGAGAAATTGTGGAGACCATGCTGGAATGGGTAGTCAGGGGACAGACAGGTTAGTTATATAGTGGTTGAAATGGATGAAGCAACTGAGGATGGGTGAGGCCTGAACTAGGGGGTTTAAAAGTGTGAGAGGTTGTGCTGGGTTTTCAGCCTGGAACATGGGCTCCATGTTAGCCCGTGCTGGCATTGAGTTTCGCCCTCCTGGCCTAGTGAGTCATTCTGCAGGTGGGATCACTAAGGCTCTGAGTCATGTGCCAGGCCATCCAAAAGGCAAAGCATTGTCTCTCAATGAGAGGCAAAAGATACTATTTTTACCCAAAGTTTTCAGGATGATCTATTGTGGTTTTCATTTTCTCAGCACATTTTATTCAATTTTACTAAGTCATTTAGCAAATAATTTTAATTTTCTGCTTAGATCAGAATTTCAGAAAGTAATGTACTGTTGTACTATTAATGGGTCCTCTAATAGGCTCCAGGAGAATGCAATTTGCAAATCATTCTGAAACATAACTGTCACTCTGCCTGGTTGTCAATTAACACACTCCTCTGTCATTCTCCTTGAGAAGGCCCAGAGATTTCTGGGAGACTCCTGTACCTGGCTGGGTCTCCCGTGAAGCCTCTGTGAAAGGGGAAAGCAGATAAGGGAGTCAGAGCTCATTTCAGTGTTGAGCTGTGGCACCTGCTGCATTCTCATTTCCCACTGTGGGGCAGCTGGTTCTTAATCTCAAAACTGAATGGCACCCTGGGTTGCATGAATCAAGTAATTGTAACAACTTAGCAGGTTAACCATCTAGGCATGTGGGGATTTCAGCTGCAGGATGGTGGTGTATGAAGAGTAGGAGAAGGAGCAAAATTTATTAAACACAGCTGTATGCCAGCACTGCATTAGGACATTCTTTTTATTGATATTATTTTTAATACAAATACATTAATACAAGTCTTTTTTTTGTAATTTATTTTAGCAATAAACAATTTGCCTCTTACTCTGCTAACAAGTTAGAACAGGGGTTGGCAAACTATGTCCATAGGCCAAATCTATCCCACAGGGTGTTTCTGTAAGTGAAGTTTTATGGGAACACAGCCACACCTTTTCAGTTACATATTATCTGTGACTGCTTTCCTCCTGCAATTGCAAAGCTAAGTAGTTGTGACAAAGCCCCACAAAACTGAAAGTATTTGCTATGTGGTTCTTAATGGAAGTTTGCCTAGTTAAGGATATGGATTCTCAAACTTTTTTCTACTAATTGATGTAGCAGACATATTCACAGACTCTATTTCATTTTGTGTATAATTGGGATTACACCATATGCGTTTTTCTGAGACAATTTTTTTTCCTTTTGATTATATGCCTTGGAGATCATTACGTGGTAGACTATTATTTTATTGATTTATATTTTGTGGCTACATAGGAAGTTATAAATATCTTGTAATTTATGCTTTCTTTTTTGTATTTTTGTCAATTATCTTCATTGTTTTTTAAAATAAATATTTTGGAATAATTTTAGATTTACAGAAAATTTGCAAAGAGGAAACAGTTTCTATACACATGTCGCTCAGTTTCTCCTAATTGTTAACAGCTTATTTTACCATGGTATATTTGTCCCACTAAGAAACTAACATTAGTACTATTTATTCGTTTTTCATTATACCAGTAATGCATACAAAAGTCTTTCTTTTTGTGAAAATATGCAGAATAGGTTCAAATTCCCTTTGCCTGCCATCCTAATCTCAGGACCTTTATTCCAATCCCTGTCCTAACTCTATTTGGTATTTATCCTTCCAGGCTCGTGGTAGTCCATTTTGTAATGCTCTAAAGGAATATCTGAGACTAGGTAATTTACAAAGAAAAGAGGTTTATTTGGCTCACAGTTCGGTGGTCTTTATGAGAAGCATGGCCTCGGCATCTCCTAGTGGGGTCTCAGAAAGCCTGGACTCATGACAGAAGGCAAACAGGGAGTTCGCATATCACATGGCAAGAGGGGGAACAAGAGAGAAGGGAGGAGGTGCCAGGCTTATTTATTTATTTATTTATTTATTTATTATACTTTCAGTTCTGGGGTATATGTGCAGAACATGCAGGTTTGTTACATAGGTATACATGTGCCATGGTGATTTGCTGCATCCACCAACTTGTCATCTACATTAGGTATTTGTCCTAATGCTCTCCCTCCCCTAGACCCCCACCCCCAACAGGCCCTGGTGTGTGATGTTCCCCTTCCTGTGTCCATGTGTTCTCATTCTTCAGCTCCCACTTATGAGTGAGAACATGCAGTGTTTGGTTTTCTGTTCCTGTGTTAGTTTGCTGAGAATGATGATTTCCAGCTTCATCCATGTCCCTGCAAAGGACAATGAACCCATCTTTTTTTATGGCTGCATAGCATTCCACGGTGTATGTGTGCCACATTTTCTTTATCCAGTATAACATCGATAGACATTTGGGTTGGTTCCAAGTCTTTGCTATTGTGAACAGTGCTGCAATAAACATATGTCAACCCCATGCCAGGCTCTTTTAAACAACCACCTCTTGTGTGGACGAATGAAGTGAGAGCTCACTCATGACTGCAAGGACAGCATCAAGACATCCACGAGGGATCTGCCCCCCTGCTCCAAACACTTCCCACTAGGTCTCACTTCCAACATGGGGGATCACATTTCAGCATGAGATTTGGAGAGAACACACATCCAAACAACATCAGGGCCTTTCTATAAGCATTCACTACACACAAACACACGTTGGCCATATTGAAAGTACAGTACTTTCTTGTGGTTTAAAAATAAAAACAGTGCATTTTTCTCTTCAACTTGTTTATTTGAGATGGGCTTTTAGGGGAAAGGATGAGGCTTGTGTGGTGAGCTCAAGACACATGCACTGATATTATCTAAGTGTCCCTGATGTTTGCTGAATGGGAAGCAATTACAGGAGTCTTGAAATTAAGGCTGTACACAGAGTCAGGCGTGGTGGCTGAGCTATGAATCTGGGCTGGGCTGCCATTTGGTTTAGAGAAATTTCCAGTGACTGGGAGAGTGGAGGGTATCAGGACTAAGGCCTACCCACAAGTGGAAGGGCTGGAAAAGGAAGTTCAGGCACTTCAGGAAGTGAAGCCCCAGGGAAATGAGTTAACTCCATGCAGAAGGCGCTCCTGGCAGAGGCTAGTATGGGCTAGGCTAGTACTTAGTGGACATTAAGTTGCACAGATCTTCCCTGAGCGTGTGGCTTTGAGTCTTAGGAGAGTGAGGTCAACTTCAGCCCCTACCTGCTGGTAGACAGGGCTCCTAATGTTAACCACACCTTGATACGGATGGGCTGCAGCTAAGCTTCCAGATTGATGATCCTTGGTTTCTGCAGCTGAGAGGGGCTGGGAAGGAGAAGGCTAATAGTTCTGTAACTTGTTCTTGTCTGTCTGGCAAAGTCTTAACTGTTCTTAAAAACTGAAATTGGACTTCTGCTTTTGGGAGGATTAGGTAGATATGCTTTTCCCTATTTCTCTTGCTAAGTCCAATTAATGGACATTACATATAAAATACTAGAAGACTGAAAAGTAAAGAGAACAAGGCAGACAGGCTAGGGACCTCAAAATCTGAGAATGATAGGATGGTAAGTTCTTTGGGTTTTCTTTTTGCCTCATGTACCCCAGTATTGGAGCTGAAAAAGTTGGCAACCTGGAAATGCCAACAGGCATAGAAAAAACCCCACAACTCCAACAAAAACCTGCTCTCTCTAGCCAAAACACCAGACCAGAAGTAACCTAACAAGACAGAAAACTTTTAACAACTGTTCTACTACAGCAAAACACCACAGAAAAGAACTATGGCCCACCCCCACCCATGCCAACAAGGTCAACTTTGGAGCCTAGCCTTCCCCTCTGGCAAGGCTGTGATGAGGCACCCCAATATCCCTGCTGGAGTGGTGTCAGAGAAAGCCTTTGATCTCTGCTGGCTGATAATGAGTCCATTTACCCCTCTCTCCACAGTTTTAGTGGGGACCATATATGGAGTCTGGACTTACACTCTTACCTGGCATCAGCAAGGTTCTTCTCCCTCTCCCTGCTGATATGGTGTCTGAACGGTTGAGTGGAGAGTCAGGACTTTCACCATTACCCAGGACTAACAAGGCCACCCCTCCTGTAGTTTCAGTGGAGACCGTATGGAGATCTAGTATTCCTACTACTACTCACCAAGCAGTGTCAAGAAGTTCCCTACCTTTGGTGTCAACAGAAGCTGAGTAGAAACCTCAACGTCTACCTATACCTAGCAATAATGAGAGGTATGGGAGGGAGTGCTCCTCCTTTTGCACCTGCTGGAGTGTTGTCAGAAAAATCAATTAAAACAGAAGGCTTAAATAAGATCCAGAATTTCTGAAAATAATATGAAAACGTCTAGGTTTCAACCAAAAGTCATGCATCATACCAAGAACTAGGGAGGTCTCAAACTTAATGGAAAAAGATGATCAATAGATGATGCCAACACTGAGATGCTAGAAGTGTCTGACAAAGATTGAAAGCAGCTATCAAATCCTTCAGTGAACAGTTATGAACACGATTGGAACAAATAAACAAAAAGGCTCAGCAAATAAACTGAAAATCTCAGTAAAGAAATGGAAGGTGTAAAGAAATAAATAGAAATTTTAGAACTGAAAACACCTAAACTAAAATGCAAACTCAGTGAATGGGCTCAGTAGCATAATGAAACAGGAAAGAACCAAAGACCTGTAAAACACAACAATAGAAATTACTTAATCTGGACAACACAGAGAAAATAGACTGAAAAAAGTGAACAGAGCCTCAAGGACCTGTGGGACTATAACAAAATATCCGACATTCATATCACTGGAGTCCCAGAATGAAAGAAAAAGGACAGATACAAAATAATGGTTGAAATCATTCCATATTTGGTAAGAGGCATTAGCTACAGACTGAAAAGGTGAGAAAGCCCCAAATAGGATAAACCCAAAGAAATCCACACCAAGAAGCATCACAATTAAGTTTCTGAAAACTAAAAAAGTAAAGACATCTTGAAGGCAGCAAAAAGAAAAACAACACTTTACCTAAGGGGAGAAATGATTTGAATGACAGCAGATTTCTCAGAAACCATGGAGTCAAGAAGTAAGTGGAACAATATTTTTCAAGTGCTGAAAGAAAAGAACTGTCAACACAGAATCCTATACCCAATGAAGATATCTTTCAGGAATAAAGGGGAAATCAAGACATTCTCAGATGAAGGGAAAGGAAGATAATTTGCCATAAGTGGCATAGCCTAAAAGAAAGACCAGAGGAGTTTCTCTAAATAGAAAGGTGATAAAAGAAAGAACCTTGGTGCATCAGCAAGAAGAAAAGAAAATGCAAAAATAAGCAACATATGGGTAAAAACAATAGACTTTTCTTCTCTTGAGTTTTCTAAATTGTATTTGGGAATTTAAACAAATTTTATGTTTTTTATTTATTTTATTTTACCTTTTTATTTTGAGATGAAGTCTTACTCTGTCTCCCAGGCTGGAGTGGAGTGGGACGATCTCAGCTCACTGCAACCTCTGCCT
The DNA here is from genome assembly GCF_009764315.1 of Trachypithecus francoisi. NCBI lineage: Eukaryota > Metazoa > Chordata > Mammalia > Primates > Cercopithecidae > Trachypithecus > Trachypithecus francoisi. Next base: position 37,393,896 of record NW_022681467.1, read on the forward strand.
CCCGGGTTCAAGTGATTCTTCTGCCTCAGCCTCCCAAGTAGCTGCGATTACAGGCATGCACCACCATGCCTGGCTAATTTTTATATTTTTAGTAGAGATGGGGTTTTGCCATGTTTGCCACACTGTTCTTGAACTCCTGACCTTAAGTTATCTGCCTGCCTCAGCCTCCCATAGTGCTGTGATTACAGGTGTGAGCCACCATGCCCAGCCTGAAACAGATTTTAAAACACTGTCTGATGTGGTTCTAAATGTATGAGGAAGAAATATTTAAGATCATTATAAATAGGGAAATAAAATAATAGGAAATCAAGTTTCTATACCTCACTCCAACTGGTGTTTAACATAACATATGATGTTATATTTAGAGCAACTATTGAAATTATACATGAAGACACACTCAAAAATACCATCAATAAATCAAAATGGAATTATAAAAAGTATAAAAAGTGTTCAGTCACAGAAAGGCGGAAAAGAAAAAGCAGAGAAATGAAAATCAGAGGGAAAAAAACCCAAAATGTCAGACAAGCCCCAACATATCAACAATTACAATAGATATAAATGGCTGAAGTATATTTCATTCTGCTGAACCAATGGTAGGGTTGCCCCAAGAGTGATAGCAAAGGACTCCCCACAGGGGAGTATCCCAAAGTATCCCAGGATGGGGCCAGTTGGGATTCCAAAGAAAGAAGCATTAAATGCCAGGGTGACCAGTTCAGGGCATTTATTAGGGGAACTTACAGAGCACTACAGCATATCCTCGGGTGGACAGTGGAAGAAAGGCATGTTATACCTAGGTATGCCTATGCTAAGAGGGTAAGGGTGTGGAGTTCGTATGAGGATTTAATTAATTTGGCTCAGGGCTGGGACCAATTTTTTTCAGTGTTTTGGGCACCAACCTAGATACCTTTATTAATGCCTGGGAATGTTCAAAGCCTTGGCTTTGGCTCAGCCTTGCTGGGAAAACATGCAACTGGCTGGGTCACAGAGCCAATAAGACACTCTCTGTTTTTCACTCAGAACACACAAAATGGGGGGAATGGGAGACCCTACAAAGTACAACAATGAAAAGGCAGAGATTGGAAGAATGGGTTAAAAATAGGACCCAACTATATACTGTCTACCAGATGCTCATTTTAAATATAACAGTATAGGCAGGTTGAAAGTAAAAGAAAAAGATATATTAATAAAAAGAAAATAGGAGTGGCTATATTAATATCAGATAAGACAGACTTTAGAAGAAAGAAAGTTACCAGAGACTGAGAGGGGCATTATATAATGGTAAAAGCATCAGTGCACTAAGAACACATAGCAAAGGGCAGTGTCATGTTGAAGAAACGTGTCTATGAAAATTTAAAGAACAACAGCAAAACCATATCTACTAAAGCTAAACATATGCCTATCCCATGAGCCAGCAATTCCAGTCTTAGGCACATACCTGGGAGAAATGAGTGTGTACATCCGCTATGCACCAATGGCAAAGACAGAGCATGCTCATGGTAGTATTAGTTACGACAGCCCCAAACTGGAAGAACACCCCAATACGTAGCAACACAGAATGGATATATAGATTGTAGTGTATTCAACACTGAAATAGTATATAGCAAGGAAAAAGAATGGCCTACTATGACATGCAACAACATGGATGGCTATCAAATGTTATGTTGAATGAAAAAGGTCAGGCACCAAAGAATACATATATATGTATGACTGCATTTATATGAAGTTCAAAAGCAAGAAAGGAAAATTAATCTATGCTACAGAAATCGGGATAGTGGTTCCCTCTGATTGTAGAGGGACACAGAAACCCTTCTGGGGTAATATATATTAATCTCAGTGGTGGATATGTAGGTATATACATAGGTCAAAATAAATTCACTAACTCTTTTTTTTTTTTTTTTTGAGCTAGAGTCTTGCTCTGCTGCCCAGGCTAGAGTGTAGTGGTCTGATCTCGGTTCACTGCAATGTCCACTTCCCAGGTTCAAGCGATTCTCATGCCTCAGTCTCCTGAGTAGCTAGGACCACAGGCATGCACCACCATGCTCAGCTAATTTTTGTACTTGTAGTGGAGACGGGGTTTCACCATGTTGCCCAGGTTGCTCTCAAACTCCTGACCTCAAGTGATTCGCCTGCCTTGGTCTCCCAAAGTGCTGCAATTATAGGCGTGTGACACTGTGCCCAACCAAAATTGACCAATTCTTAAGATTTGTGTCTTTTATATATATCTTAAAAATGTAAAAAGTTACAATGCAAGCCAGATTCTGATTAATATTAATTATTTACTTTATACCAGACACTGGGCTGCAGACTTGCAGTACACATGACACTGGGCACCTGCCTCAGTTTCTCTTCTGTGTTCTGATTTCTTTCTGAATCCGGGTGTCTCCCTAGTCACTGGCTGGGCTTCTGCTCCATTCCTGGTCAGCGCTTCATGGACATCCTGTTTGCTTTTTTACTTTTCCATGAATATTGCCTCTGTTTGGGGTCTTCCCATTCCAGCCTCAGAACTGGGCCCTTAGCCCAGTGACTATAGCTTGAACAGACCACCTGGGACATTCAGAGTCCTTGTGGAGGGCCCCCAGCTCAGCTTGCTGCTCCCAACCGTCTCTGCTTTCTCTCATTTCTGCCTGTAGGATTCTCCCAGCCTAGTTCCTGCACACACAATTGCTGGATGGATGTCCCTCTAGATGATGATAAACACCTCTTTATGGCACTTTGCAGAGCTGCTGTCTCAGCGGTGGGCATCAGCATGAGTATAGCTGATGACTGCCTCTCTTATGTCCCCTCTCACTTCTCTAATGAGCCTCCCTCATTTTAAAGGTGCTATTTCCCGAGTGGTTAAAGGAAGAGGAGTTTTATTAAGGAAAATGCCCAAGCAACATCGTTGCTAGGGAATCCACCCAGGAGTCTTTGCTGCAAATGTGCCTGTTTGTCATTTCATGACAAACTTGGGGCACTGACTTTGCTGCCAGGAATGACCAAATCTTTTCTTCCTAAGCCACCAGTGGAACAGATAGCTGGGAAGATGACCCCACTAATAGCCCATCAGTATACAAATTAAAAAATGATTCAGCAGTTCAGGGATAAGAGCTCCATGTCGGTGCAAACACATCCTCAGGCTTGGCTATGGGGCAGGATTGCAGCCTTGGTCTTCAGCAGGCAAGGCCAGGTGCTTTGCTCCTGAAACAAATGGATCGGTGTGATGGTTATTGCTAACAAAGTACTGACTTGGGCTCATTTGTGGGTTAAAACAGCCATCTGTAGACTGGTGGGTCCAGCATCCTTGTTCTTAATTGCTTTCTCTTGCTTTTCTTGTGGAAAAGAAGAAGTTGCTTATTAACCGATTTACTTTGACCATTTTCCGTTCCTTAACCAACCTGCAATAATTCGTAGCATTTCTGGAACAAAAGCAGCAGAGGGCTCCTCCTGAGTTAACATTGGTGAATCATGTGTCCAAGATAGAATGGTTATTGGTTGTGCAGGTTAAGAAGTAAGCCTTACATGCTGCAGGGTGCTGGCTGTAAGTAACTGCTCCTTTTTTGGAAGTCAAAGAATGCCTATCTCCTGGCAGTAATCTGTTTCCTGTTGCCAAGATACCAGGGCACTGGGTATAACTACAGGAGATCTGGATTCAAGTCTCAGCTGTAACATTTTCTGCCTTGTAACCTTGGACAAGTCATAGAAAGAAATGTTCTAGAGTTGAAACAGCTCATCTATGGCTCATCTATGGCTCAACCCCTCTGTATCAGCTTTGCTTACCCATGCTCTCTTGGCTTAGATGTTTCCAAGACTCACTACTGAGGAGCCTACTTCAATAGACAGAAATTCTGAATATGAAACATAAGATGGAGTTTGTTCATTCTTTTATTAATTGGATGTTGGCTGTACTTGTAACCACATCTCCAGGTTCACTGACCTTGAGGCCCATGGATATTCACATCTTATCCATTGCATGAAGGCAGTCCCTGTGGAATCTTTCTAGAAACTCATAAGAAGGAACTTGTTCACAAATTAGACTTGTTCAGTGTGGCTATCAGGGCTGGCTGGTCTGGAGCTTTTTGTCAGCATTGGAGTGGGCAACTCAGGCCCTCTGCCTTCCGCTTCCATCGCACGGCCTTGAAGTGCTGGGTTGTGTGCAGGAATGAATGACCCTCCTCCCATTTTGTGCTGCACTTTGTTGTTTGTGTCTTGAAGATGCACTTTCTGTGCCCAGATGCTCGTCACATCTTCAATGAAGGCATCTCTTTTATCTTCCAACCTTGATCTTTCTTTCCTCAGGGACTCTGGCCTGTAATGGCCTGTACCCAGTCTACCTTCGCCCATTTCTTCCCTTTCCCCTAATGAAATAAAATGTCTCCCTTCAGCCAAAACAATAGCCACCATGCAAGAGGCGTGGGCAAGTTGTCTTAGAGAGGAGGAAATACTCTCTAAGCTCTGCTCCTGAGAAGCCATGGACTGTCAGCTCTGGCTTGGTAGACTGGACACTGTAGTAGTGAGTAGAGTGCCCAGAAAAGTACTTAGTATAATAGGCCCTTGGTAAGTGACAGCTGGTATGGCAACCTTGTTCCCATCTGCCAGGCCTGGTGTGAGATACTGTAGATCCTGGGGTATGGACAGGATGAAAGGCAGGAGGTGTCCTGAGAACATGAAGTGGGCTCAGGATTGGAGCAGCTTAGAGGAGGGGAGGACTCACTCACCGGGAAGCTCCAGCTTGCCTTGTTCCCAGCAGAGTCAGCAGGTGGAGCAATTGGCAAAGATTGTTCCCTGTCTCCCTGTGCACATCTTCCCTCTAGAAACCACTGCAATTTTTTTTTTTTGAGTTGGAGTCTCGCTCTGTTGCCGAGGCTAGAGTGCAGTGACGTGATCTCAGCTCACTGCAACCTCCACCTCCCAGATTCAAGTGATTCTCCTGCCTCAGCCTCCTGAGTAGCTGGGATTACAGGTGCCCACCACCACACCTGACTAATTTTTGTATTTTTAATAGAGATGAAGTTACACCATGTTGGTCAGGCTGGTCTTGAACGCCTAACCTCGTAATCCACCTGCTTTGGCCTCCCAAAGTGCTGGGATTACAGGTGTGAGCCACTGTACCCGGCTGAAACCACTGCAGTTCTTAAATCTGAGTCCAGCAGGACTAATGCTCAAGATTGGGCCAATATCATCCAGAGACTGGCCTCATGGAAGATGTGACACTGGAAAGAGCTATGAGCATGGGTGGGCCATTCTGGGGCTTGTTGAACTCCAGGTGAGGAGGTGAGGAACCAGGATGATGGCCTCACATCCTGCTCTACTCCATCTCACTCCATTCCTGGCTGATACTCCCAGAAGCTCTGGCAATAGGGATCTGGTGCTAGGTTGGAAGACTATGGGGCTTTCTCAGAGGGGCCAGAGAGAGAATCTAAAGTTGAGACAAGATGGAAAGCCTACAGCTGGGAGATGAGGTGCAGATCAGTGAACCAGAAGCAGGTTGAACTGTGACGTGCACAGTAGGTGAGGGTAAGCAGTTCAGGACCAGGATAGTAAAGGGGCAAGATTGTGTTGGAAGCTTCTTTGTGCATTCTGTGGGCAGGAGTCTGGGTCAGCCTGAATGGTTATTGGAGTCATGTAGGGATGAGCGCTTTCATTTGATTCCCCGTCAATCAGATGGATTTGATTCTGCATGTTTCCAAAGACCTGTTGGATACCCCCACATGCACATCCCATAGCCAGTTTCATTTTATGTCTTGATGGTATCTATTCTTCCCTTTCTCACATTTTCTGTCCTGGGAATGGCACTACCATTTTGGTAGTGCCCAAGGCAGAAACTTTTCCCTTCCTTACCATTTATAATTTCTTCTGGTCTGTTTTTCTTCTAAATATTCCTTGGAGACTATCTCCTGTCCTCCCTACTCATTGCCTTTACGTCAGTCAGTTCTCATGTTTTCTCCCTGGGGCACAACATCTACAGTTCCTGAGATCTTCTGCTTCTGCCCTGCAAATCCACCTTTCATGGGGTCCCATTTCTATATCCCAACCTTAGGCAAGCCACTTCCCTACCTAGAATGAATCCTTGATGTCTTCAGGGTAATGTTCAGACCTTGCAGGACCCACAGAATCCTCCACATGAGTTGCTGAAGTATCTGGTACAATCTCCCTCCACTTTCCCCCACAGCTTCCTCTTCCACCTCCTCATGATCGTGAGTAAAATTTATTGAGCGTTTATTGTGTATTGGGTCCTGTGTTTGGAGCTTTACAAATATCTTGCTGATTCAAAGAACAACCCCATCTGTAGGTCTGCTTGTGCTTTGACCACCAGGTGGAAGCCCCTGCCTGCTCTCCAGCTCTACAATGCCCCCGTGCTCCATGTCTTTTGGAAGGCATACAGACTTTGTATGAGATTTACTGTACTTAAATCCTTACTCAGAAGCTGTGTTACCTTGTGCATGCTATTTGGCTTTTCAATGCCTCAGTTTCCTCATCTGTAAAATGGGAGTAATGATAGTACCTACCTTGTAAGAAAGCCCACTGCAGGGGGTTGTTGTGAGACATGAAGGAGAGAAGACCTGTAAAGGGCTCAGCCTGGTACCTGGTGTGCCCATAGTACTTAACAAGTGCCGAGCGTGACACTGCATGCTTTGAATACCTTGTCTTCCTTCTGGAAGCATCCTACACCAACCAGTCAGTCAAGTCACTGCCATTCTTCGAGCTCGTTCTTTCCTCCCAAGGTCTTGTACAACTTCTGCAGGATGGAAGAGGCACCCTCCTCAGTGATCTTGGAGGGTCAGTGTTACCCCACACACAGCCCTTATCTCTCTGGGGGCAGTTGCAGTTTTCTTGTCTCTTGAGGGCAGGATCTGTCCTTGGCTGTCTGTGTGCTTAAGGGCCAAGAACAGAGTTTGACACAGAGCTGGGCTCAGTGAGTGCTTGCCAGTGGGCAGGAGCTAGCAAGTGTTCGTGAGATCCTGGATGGTGGCGGAGTGCCTTCCACGTCGGCTGTTTCACAGAGTGCCCCTGTGCTACAACCTGACGTGTGACAGGAGAACTTAGGAGGTCTGTCACACCTCTGACCTGCTGACAGATTTAGTGTAGGTTGGGGCTGTCTGTATCTCCGATCTGCCCCCATTCTACCCCAGCAGTAGAGTCACATTTGCATACTGCAGCCATGATCAAGTTAAAAGAATAGTTGAGATGAAAGGAGCCAAAAGCCAGGTCTCTTGGGCAATTTCTCTGGTAATGCAGGAACAGAATTATCCAAGGAGTGATTGACAAATTAGAAGCACTTTGCACCTAATTTTAATGCATTTGGCTCCTTGAGAGGAGGAATATGTTAACTTAAAATTATTCACCTTGCAGTAGCTTCTGTCTTTCAAATCAAAATCAATCTTCACGTGGGGTACTAAATCTTAAGGAAACAAATTGCTTTCTATGGTACATTGCTTTCGTTAAATGGCTTTATTTGGAGGGCCAGCTGAGCAAGTTAATTTCAGTGGCACAGCTGGCTGGCAATTGTGGAGTGGGCATTCTCCCATGTAGTTGGAGGGAGCCTGGTCTGGTGCTCATTAACCACCCTTGGATTAAAGGAACAGTGAATAATTGGCACATACATAGGACCATAGGGTGGAAATTAAAACAGAATTTCAAGACCCAAGTTGTTGTGTTGATATACAGGAGTGTGAACTTGGTCCTTGGAACATCCTTTCTCTCTCTCTCTCTCAGTGGTTCCCAAATAGCTGCTTCTGTAACTCAGGGCTACGTTATCTCTCTCATCAACCATTATGGAAACCTATTCCTGGAAACGGACCACATAGACTCATTCACATGAAGATGATTATAACTGATAAGAGCTTGAAATATGGTATCATCTTAAATGTTTTTTTAATTTCAAAAGAGGGTGAAGCCAAAGCAGTTAATCTCGAATTAGAATTTTTTGGCAAGAACTGGTGAGTGGGGACCTGCTGCCATCCCCAAGGGAGCTGCCTCCGCTAGAATCATAACATTCTTTAGCAAGAAGGAAACAGATTTTTCTAGTCGAATTTCCTATAGAATGCAGAAATTTCATTACAGAGTACTTTAATAGTTGTTCATTCTTCGCTTGAATGCCTTTGGTGACCAAAGGCAGCCCATTTTATTGTTGGGTGCTTGTGATTTTTAAAAAGTTACACCTTATTTTCAACTAAAATTGGGCTCCCTGAAGCTGCCGTCATAGCTCTGCATTCTAGATTCCGGATGTCTTCTAAATGACAGCTCTTGCCGGGCGCGGTGGCTCACGCCTGTAATTCCAGCACTTTGGGAGGCTGAGGTGGGCGAATCACCTGAGGCCAGGAGTTCAAGACCAGCTCGGCCAACATAGTGAAACCCTGTCTCTACTAAAAATACAAAAATTAGCTGGGCATGGTGGTGGGCGCCTGTATCCCAGCTACTTGGGAGGCTAAGGCAGGAGGATCACTTGAACCGGGGAGGCGGAGGTTGCAGTGACCTGAGATCGTGCTACTACCCTCCAGCCTGAGTGACAGAGCGAGACTCTGTCTCAAAAATAAATAAATGACAGTTCTTCAAATGTTTGAGGATAACTCCCTAGTCCTGTACTTCATTCATCACATGTTACCTCTTCTTAGGGTTAAACATTGCTTATTATTTGAACTGTCCTCTCACTACATAACTTTCAGATTTGGATTCTGGCTATTTTCCTTGGGACATATTCCAGTTTGTTCATGTCCTTCTTAATATGCAGTGAATGCAGTTTCTCTTAATGTGGTCTGGCTTTTGGGGAGGAGATTCTCTCTCATCCACGAAGCTTTGAAACTGAGCCTGCCGGTTCTGTGGCTGTGCAGAGGCTTTCATGGCCTCCCAGGCAGGACTTTGTCCTTAGCCCTGTTAAATTTGATTTGACCTATTCTGGTTATCATTCCCTCCATCCGATGTGTCTTCTATCCCTCTCAGCAACTCGCCAGTTTCACATTTGATGAGCTTTCTTCCTGCCAGCCTCTCTGATGAGATATGAAAGGCTATTAAGGATAATTTACTTAGCAGTGAGAGGCGACAGTGGTGGCAGCAGTTTTTTTAAAAAAACAACTCAGTTTAAAAGTCATATATTTAAAATATAAACACAAGGAAAATAACAATTACCTATAAAAAGCTATTTTTTTGTGTATATCCTCCACTATACACATTTATCCAAGGATTCATATTGTATACTTTGTTTTTTCACTTAAGAATATTTTTCCAGTGTTACTAAGCAATATTCAATAAGTCCATTTTTAATGCCTCCCTTATACAGGAAAAATGATAATCACCTGTTGTTGAGGATGGTTGTTCTCCAGTTTTCCCATCTTGTGAAACATGCTGCTAGGTTTTTGCACTCATGTGTGGTAAGTTTCTAGAGATGGAATTGCTGAGGGCAACAGGTAGGTACAGTTGTTGATATTTGTTGTCGAATTGTACTTCAGAAAGGTCATGCCATTTGAAACATACTATTTTATATTTCTAAAAGCAGCATGTCAAAGATTTTTTTTCGGCAGTTATTTCAAGCAGATTTCTTGGCAATGTGGACAGTGCTTGGTAGGAACACATTCAAAGAGAAAAGAAGGCACCCTGCTTTTAGGAACCCCAAATTAGAGCAGGGCAATACTGATGGAAGGAACAATAGAAGGGATCCAGGAACAGAACCACATGCCTAACTTAAAATTCTGTTTTAAACATGTATTTCTGTTTTCTACTTTGTTATGGAATATGCTTTTTATTTTAAACTGCTGTTTTAATAAAGCTTATTTATTTTAAAAAAAAGACCAATATGGCGCAACTCTCTCTCTCTACTAAAAATACAAAAGATAGCTGGGCGTGGTAGTGTGCACCTGTAGTACCAGCTACTCAGGAGACTGAGACAGGCGAATTACTTGAACCTGAGAGGTGGAGGTTGCAGTGAGCTGAGATCACACCACTGTACTCCAGCCTGGGTGACAAAGCAAAACTCCATCTCCAAAAAAAAAAAAAATCGGATATCTTCAGAAACTGATACCTGAAGGTGTCTTTTCTCATTCAGGCCACATGATAGGATTTGCCAGGATATGACAAATATTTCAAAATTCACACCCCCGATCCTGGGATCTTTGACATAGTAACCTGAAGATTCCTTGTGTGAAATGTACCAAAATATCTGATCAATTTTACTCAAAACAAGTACTAATTTCTGGTTGTGTTTGTAGTAGAATCAGCTTGAGGAGTTTTTAGATTCTTGAGATATAACATAGTTAAGTGGATCCTCCAAACTGATATCTGATTTTTTAAACAGTTTTGCAAAAGACGTGGAATACACTGATTCCAGCTAAATATAGCAGGTCCAATCTCTCAAAGATTGCATATAAGGCAATCAGACAGCTGCTGTCAAAGGAACTGATGCTTCTAAAGTTCCAAAGTACGTCACTAAAATCTAAATCACTTCCTCCACATATACAAAACTTTAGAATTCCGTGGGGAAACAGATCTTTATTTTAGCCATAAAACTCTAAAGATGTTCTAATTTGTTGTCCATCTGACCACAAAGGCGTTGTACAGCAGCTGGTTTTGCAGTTGGTTGCATGTGACGGAAATCTGACTACAGTGGTTTAACGAAGCTGGGGTTCATTTCTTTCACATAACAGGAAGTTCAGGGCTGGCGCAGCTGCTTGAAGAAGTTTCCAGGAATCCAAATGCCATCTAATTGCCTGGTCCATCATCTGTGTAATGAGATTTTTTTTATCCTCCTGTTTGCAAGATGTCAAGTAGATGGGGGAAAAGCTAAAGCTGTATGCAAGCTAATTCTGTTCCTTTTTATTTAAAAAAATCTGTTTTCGTCTTACTGCCTCAAAGAATGTCCACAGGCTACCTCCTAGCTGCAAAGGAGTCTGGAAATAAGAAATGTGAATATTTTTAAATCAAGGTTATTAATAAGGTTGAATGGGGAGGATGTGTTGGGAAAGTATTAGTTTGGGGACTTGAAGTCATTGGTCTTAATTTCAGCTCTCTCACTTGCAGGCCCTGCAAATATCAACAAGTTACCCTTTTATCTTTGGCTTCAGTGTATCATCTGTGAAATGATGAGATGGGAGAAAATGATCTTGAGGGCCATAGTGTACAGGAGCTGGATTCATACAAACTCATGGGAGCTGACTGTGTGCCCTTCCCAACTCTGAGTTCAGCAATGTCATTGGTGGTGGCCTGAAATGGCATTAGTGGGAGTATTTTATACTATGGAAATTAGCAAATGCTGCAAATCAGGGTATTCCCATTCATTCCCTCCCTAACAAGGTTGTTAAACATTTACCACTGTCTGAGAGGCCTTCCAGTATTAACAGCCTCTGGATATATCATTTCAATTTTATAAATCAGAGTTTCAAAAGGCAATGAGACCTCACTCCAGAGACTTCTAAGCCTCACCCATTCATTTTTCTGTTTTGTCTCTCTAGGTTTCTCATATCGTCCCCTTCTCCATTTCCTTCAATCGCGGCTTTCTGCTTTTTTACCTTCTCTTCACTCTCTCTCAGAGACCATGTCATGAAATTTAGAAACAAGTTTATTCTTGTGACTATACACTAGGCTTTTGTGTTTCTGATTGTCAAATGAGAATCTGTCAGATGTCTAATGTGATATGTATTTAATCTAAATATTTAAAAAACACCACTTGTCTTTCCACCATTACACCTGAAGTTGATTTTTACTTAAGTACAACCCTGAATCACTTTTCTTCCTAGCATATTTTTTTAATCATCAAGGATTACTTTTAATCATCTGCTAAACAACAGTATGATAACAGTATTTTTTCAATTTTGTTGAAAGCACAGAATTGGAAATTGACTTACCACAAGCTTGGTTGCCATCTCATCAGAATCATTAACAATTTTTAGTGTGGAGTTTTTAATTAAACTTTTTATTCTGAGATAATTGTTGATTCCATTCAGTCATAAGAAATCACACCAACAGATACAGAGCTGTAAGAATAATACAAAGTTTACATTCTGCCAAACTGTGGTACAATATCATAACAAAGACACACTGATACATCCTAGTGCATTTAAAATTTTCAATCAAATATTTAAGGTTCTGTAACATGGTTTTGGATATGAAAGGGAGTGTACCTTCCACAAAGGAAACAATTGTTATTATTATTTCACCTTTTAAAAAATGTCATTTTAATTTTTGTGGTCACATAGTAGGTATATATATTTATGGGGTACATGAGATATTTTGATATAAACATCCGATGTGTAATAGTCACAGCAGAGCAAATGGAGTATCCATCACCTCAATCATTTATCCTTTCTCTTGTTCTAGAAACAATCCAATTATATTCTTTTAGTTATTTTAAAATGTACCATAGATTACTGACTAGTCACCCTGTTGTGCTACCAAATGCTAGATCTTATTCATTGTATCTAACTATATTTTTGTATTCATCAACCTTCCCCACTTCCCCTTCACCCTCTAACCCTCTACTACCCTTCCTAGCCTCTGGTAATCATCATTCTACTGTCTCTATGAGTTCAATTGTTTTAGTTTTTGGCTCCCACAAGTAAGAGAGAACATGCAAAGTTTGTCTCTCTGTGCCTGGCTTATTTTACTTAACATAATGATCTCCAGTTCCATCCATGTTGTTGCAAATGATAGTATCTCATTCTTTTTATGGCTGAATAGTATTTCATTGCATATATGTACCACATTGTCTTTATCCATTTGTCTGTTGATGGACACTTCGGTTGCTTCTAAATCTTGGCTATTGTGTGTAGCACTGCAGTAAACATGGGAGTGCAGATAACTTTTCGATATTGATTTCCTTTCTTTTGGGTATATACTTAACAGTAGGATTGGTGGATCATATAGTAGTTGTATTTTTAGTTTTTTGGGGAACCTCCAAACTGTTCTCTGTAGCAGTTGTACTAATTTACATTTCTAGCAATAGTGTACAAGGGTTACCGTTTCTCTACATCCTGGCTAGCATTTGTTATTGCCTGTCTTTTGGATAAAAGCCGTTTTAACTGGTCATTGTAGTTTTGATTTGCATTTCTCTGATGATCAGTGATGTTGAGCACCTTTTCACATACCTGTTTGTCATTTGTATGTCGTCTTTTGAGACATGTCTATTTAGATTTTTTGGTTTTTTTTTTTTTTTTTTTTTTAGACAGAGTTTTGCTCTTGTTGCCCAGGCTGGAGTACAATGGCACAATCTCAGCTCACCACAACCTCCGCCTCCTGGGTTCAAGTGATTCTCCTGCCTCAGCCTCCCAAGTAGTTGGGATTACAGGCATACGCACCGCCACGCCCAGCTAATTTTGTATTTTTAGTAGAGATGGGATTTCTCTATGTTGTGCAGGCTGGTCTCGAACTCCTGACCTCAGGTGATCCTCCTGCCTTGGCCTCCCAAAGTGCTGGGATTACAGGCGTGAGCCACCACGTGTGGCCTTTTTGCCCATTTTTAAATTGGATGATTAGATTTTTTCCCTGTAAAGTTATTTGAGCTCCTTATATATTCTGGTTATGAATCCCTTGTCAGATAGATAGTTAGCAAATATTTTCTCCTACTCTGTGGGTTGTCTCTTTGTTGATTGTTTCCTTTGCTTTTGAACTTGATACACTCCCATTTGTCCATTTGCGCTTTGGTTGCTATGCTTATGGGAAATTACCCAAGAAACCTTTGCCCGGTCCAATGTCCTGGAGAGTTTCCCCAGTGTTTTCTTTTAATAGTTTCATAGTTTGAGGTCTTAGATTTAAGTATTTAATCCATCTTGATTTGATTTTTCTCTATGGCAAGAAATTGTCTAGTTTTATTCTTTTGCACATGAAAATCCAGTTTTCCCAGCACCAAGGAAACAACTGTTAGGCCCACAGCAGATGCCAAGGGGTCCAGCCAACTTCCTTCTTCTGTTTAAATCTGTCCCCATCTTTTCTCTTCCCAGCATTCCACAGCTGGGTCTTTTCTTGCTCAAGTTGAATGAAAAACAAGGTCTAATATCTTGTTCTTCAGAGACGTGCTTTTGAGAACTAGCAGCATGGACACCATCAGGGAGCTTGTTAAAAAAGCAGAGTCTTGAGTGCCACCCCAGCCCCCCTGGATCAGAATTTGCATTGTAACAAGCTCCCAGGTGATTCGTAAGCACATTAACGTTTGAGAAGTTCTGATTGCATATTCTCTCTCATATGTGAAAGCTGAAAAAAGATGATCTCATAGAAATAAACAGAACAGAGGATACTAGGGACTGTGAAAGATAGGGGAAGGAGAGGCAGGGAGAGATTTGTTCAAGGATACAAAATTACAGCTAGATAGGAGGATAAGTTCTAGTGCTCTATATCGCTATAGGGTGTCTACAGTTAATATTATGTAGTTTAAAATAGCTAGAAAGACATTGAACATCCCCAACGGAAAAAAAAGATAAATATTTGAGATGATGGATATGCGAATTACCCTGATCTGATCACTACACATTATTTGTATGGAAACATCCCTATGAATATGTATAATTATTATTTGTCAATTAAAAAATGAAAGAAAAGAAAGCAAAGGTAATACAGCCTTTAAAAAGTTAGAGAAGTTCTGGTGTAATAGAATACTGGGCTATCTTCTAAGTCAGACGCGTCTTTCTCTTGGGGTTCTCTAAAGAGGTCCACCTGCAATTCAGAACACCTCCTCATCGTGAGAATCTATCACCAGTCCTATGGAGAGAAGCACAGAGTCAGTAGACCTAGGTCACCACCATCTTCCATCAAGTCTGTCTCCCTCGTTGAGCCCAGGGAATGTAAGGATGAAAGATTTCCCTCCTTGGGACTGATCCATATCCCAGTAAGCCAAGGGTTCTGAAGGGGTGATTAAGGCAGGAAACTTGACAGCCTATGACAGTTCTCCTTCATAGCTACCTTAAAGGTGGAAGACATTGTCTCCATTCTTGCTTTGTCATTGATAAATTGATCAAGCTATCCCAGTCTTATGAAGCTGTCTCTTGTTCTGGACTTCCCTTTTTTAACTCTTATGCAAAGAGAGTGAATGAGAATAAATGTTTGATGGCTACCTGCTTTGTGTCAAGTGTCAAGGGCTTTACGTAAGTGATCTCATTTAAATCTTGTCTCCCACTGTGTAAGGTAAACCCTTTCACATCCCTTTTGCAGTCTTGAATAAAAATGAGACTAAAAAAATAAATACTTTGCCAAACATCATACCTAAGTGAAAAGATGTGATTTTCCTCTAATTTGGTCTTGAGATTTTGCACTGGAGAATAGCTATAAATTCTAGTCCTGTCCTGCTGGGGCTCCAGGGGAGGTATTTGTGTCAGACAGCCTAATGCCTAAGGGTCCGACCTGTGACTAGGTGTTCCTCTCACAGGAAACTTGTTTTGTACTGGCAGTCACACTTATACCTCTTGTCTGACATGTTCATTTTATTCCTGCCATGATAGCCACTGTCTAGGAGAGCCCTGACATGGAAAGAAGTTAGGTTCAGGTTGTGGGTCAGGTGAGACACAGAAAAGACAGCACAACCAAACAAATGTAATAACAGAAACAGTTTTATTACTCGCAGCTCCCAGAGAGAAGAGAGCAGCATGCTTTGCAGGGTTAATGGGAAGACGTGAGCTGTCCAGGGCATGCATGCTCAGCCAGCAAGTGGAGAGAAGAGGGGAAAGGGGGGACTTGTCTATAGGACCCTGGGGTTGACCATTAGGGATTTTTTGTGGTCAGCTACTGTGGGATGTGTTGTGTTCTGAGTCAGTGAAATGAGGAACAATGGGCTATATCACAAACCACACAGGGAGGGGAAGTTTTAAGTAGGCCAAAGGAATGGGGTACAACTGAGTTTCGTGTAACTTATGTCGGGCCTGAAAATAGATGCCAAGGCAGAAACTACATTAAACAAATTTATGACAGAAGATAATTATTCTGGGTGAGTAGACCCTGAAAAAATTCTCCTTCCTTGGATAAGACAACTAGCGCAAAGAACACTTCCTCTCATCTTGGTCTTTTTAACTTCTCTTCTGATTATAGCTACTGGGCTTTCATTGGCAATCTTGTCCGTGCCCACAACATTTGAGGTTAAACTAAGTACTTTCTGTGTTCTGTTTCATTTAGTCTTCATAAGATCCCTGTAATATTGCTCTTATCCCATTTGTCAGATGAGGAAAATGGAAAATGAGACCTGCCAGAGAAGCGAAAGTTGTTGCTGAAAATCTCACAGAAACTGTGTAGGCAATACCCATTAGGATGGCTATAATAACAAAAGACAGAGAGTAAGAAGTTAGTGAAGATGTGGAGAAATGAGAACCCTCATATACAGGTGGGGTGAATGTAAAATGGTACAGCCACTTGAGCAAACAGCCTGACAGTTCTTCACATAGTGAAACATAGAGTTACCATATGACCTGATAATTCTAGTCCTAGATACATACCCACAAATGAAAGAAGACTCCCACAAAAACTTGTATACAAATGTTTATAGTTTATAGAAGTATTCATGATGGTGACCACAGCAGGAGACAGACAAATTTCTAGGCAGATAGAGATGGGTCCTGGTGAAACCCGACCCTCAAGCCAAAGACAGCCTGAAGCCTGAAAACCAAGCCCCCATTTGCCAAGCTGTGGGTGGCGGGAACAAGCGAGAGCTGTAGCATTTCTTGGGGGTGTGGACCTTGGGACTCCCCACATGAGAGCTGTAATACCCCTTGGGGCTCCACAATTGCTGGCATCTCCAAGTTTTCGGATACCACTCTGTTCCCCTCATCTAGACGGCAGAGTCCAATCCAGTGGTCGCTTGTGGCACACCCAGTCCAGGCACTGGCTGAGCGTGGATCCTGCAGCAAGTGCGGGATCTGGGCCAGGGTGCAAGCGGAGTGCAGCCTGCCAGGCCCAGTGGGCAGAGTGAGCCCAGCAGGCGCAAGCAAGGCCCTAGGCAGAAGTCATGGCGGCAAGAGAGATTTTCAGCTGGTGAAGTGGCATTGAAGGAATTCTGTAACACTGTAACTCTCCCTTCCACTTGCCGAGCGATGGGTGAGAAAAAGCTGCTGGGTGCCATTCCTCTTGCTCACTAAACCACAAAAGCTGTAATAATAGCCCCAAATGGAAACAACCCAAATAGCCATCAACTGATGAATAGCCCAACAAACTGGCATATCCATACAATAGAATATTATTCAGCCATCAAAAGGAATAAAATACTGATAGATGCCACAACATGGAAGAACCCTGAAAGTATTATGCTAAGTGAAAGAGGCCAGTCACAAAGGATCACATATTGTGTAATTCCATTTATAGGAAATATCCACAATAGGCAAATCTATAGAGATAGAAAATGGATTAGTGATTGCCTAGGGTTTGCGGGGTGATCGGGAGATTGGAGGACAGTAAAAGCAAGGGATTTCTTTTTGGGGTAAGGAAGTATTCTAAAATTCTCGTGATGGTTATGCAACTCTGAATAGATTAAAAGCCATTGAATTGTGTACTTTAAATGGGTGAATTGTATGGTGTGCAAATATCTCAATAATGATCTAAAAGCAAACAACAACAACAAAACGAAAATAAAAAATATGTGAGAGTCAGTGACCCATCCAAGGAATTCCCTAAAAGTTCTGCATTTCTTCTATCAAAGTCCATCAAGCTGTTAAATCAGTGGTTCCCAGCCCAGGCTCTGCACTGATATCCTGAAGCCCAGAGCCCCTGATGAATGACAGCAGAAGCTTGGGGTGGACCTGGACATCAATATATATTATAGCTCCCAGGTAATTCCCTATGTGCAGCCATGTTTTTGATGGAGAAGCTTTTCTACCACAAGTCTCTGTTCAGAGGCTGTGATCTACATGGAATCTAAAAGATTTGGCATGAAATTTTGATCAAAGCAATTACCTGTATGCTTTTTCAGTGGAGGTTGTCTGAGGCATAGCAGTCAGAGAAATTGAACTGTCAAAAACTAATATAAGAATAATAAGAGAATATTTCTTCTTCGTTGGACACCCAAGATGAATAGCAGGTAAAATAAAATTTTAAATTAAATTGAATATGTATACGACTTTACTTTTTTGTTAAAGGACTATAAAATGAATAATGAACATATTAAAAAGAGAAGACCAGACCCTCAATTTCTTTCAATAATGTTAGTGTTGTATATCCTAGCTTGAATAAAACACATTTCATAAAACACCCACACGGTTCTGCAATGCATTATGGATGGCCTCTCTGGAGAAATCTTACATGCCTTTCAATTTTGACATAGGGATATGGTAATAATAAAAGTCTTTGGCATATAATTCTGCAGGTATTTTTACAATTCTTAGTTTTGCTGATCAAAAGCCAGGGTTGACCTCACCTGGGTTCTGACCTGCAGTAGATTGGGAGAAGTGCATGGGGCAGAAAGGATCATTTCCCCCCCCATATTTGTGGGGTTGTGGTATCAGAATCTAAATATATTTAAAATTGTATTAGTTGGGATAGAGTTTTAGCAGCTCTAGCAAACACTCAAAATGATAGCGGCTTAATAAGAAGATGGTTATTAAGTCTCCCATAAAAGTCCAGACGAGTGTGGCTGCTCTGTTCTTTGCTAGGGCTCAGCGACCCAGGCTGTATCTGTGCTTGCTTCTCCTTTCGTTCCTAGCATATTGTCTCTCTCCATAGGGTCTGGTATGGCCCATGACTCCTACCACCATGTTTGCTGTGGGAAGAGAGAAAGAAAAGAGCAGAGCCGGCCTCTTCTGTCTAAAAACAGGAACCGGAAGTGGCACATGCCACTTCTGCTCACATCCTGTTGGCCAGAACTTAACCATCTTAACCATGTGACCTCATCTAGCTACAAGGGAGGCTAGGAACTGTAATATTGATTTTAGATGGCCAAGTGTCCAACTAAGAGTCAAGAGTTTCTATTACTATAGAAAAAGGAGAACATGGGTATTGGGGAATAATAAGCAGTTTCTACTAAAGGAAGACCCAAGGGCCTATAATATCATGGATATTATAAAGGAAAACTGAATTTCTTCCTTGCAGTCATCTAGTACCATGTCTCCATCACCTAATGAGGAAATAGATCTATTTTAGTGCCTTTGCCTCCTCCAATCCTCATCATCTCAAGGTCCTACCGACTCACAGGTTCAACATACATTTATTAAAGGCCTGCTCTGAGGTGAATGTATAGTGGACCTTTACGTGCTCATGACAATCCCATAAGATAGCTATTATATCTATTTGCCAATGAAAGGAAGATGGCTCAGAGAGGTTAAGCTACTCTCCCAAAGCCACACAGCTGACTGAGGTTTTAGAATCTGTTGAGTCTATATTGGGAGACTTCCTATTTTTGGGACTCACAATGAGGCAGGGAGAAGACTAGGAAGTGCTCCCCAGAAGGTAGTGAGTTAGGTCTTTAAGGAGACCACAGCAGGGAGGTGGAAGAGGAGTGGAGCTGAGGAAGAGGGAGCAGCAGGTACTCAGGGCAGGGATAGCAAGGCACTTCTGTAGGGCTACAAGCACTTCCACAGGTGGAAATGTGGGATATATAGGGGAGTAATGGGGACTGAAGTAGAAGAAACAGGCAGAAACCAATTAAGAAGGGCACTTAAATGGCCTTTTGTAGGCAAATGAGAGTCCTGAGGGGTTTTAAGCAGGAGAGTAATGTGGTCAGATTTGCCTTTTATAAATCTGCCTAGAGGTGAGGAGATCAGCTGGGACTTGAAGAAAAGATTTGAGCGAGAGATGAACACCTCAGTGGGACAAATTACATCTTGGGGAAAGTATCAATAGATATGAAGAGTTAAAATTATAGTTCTGATCTTATGTGAGGGTGAGGGAGAGAGACAATTACAGGACAACTCCTAGGATGACCCAAGGTTTATGGTATGGATGACTGAGTTGATGTTTTCACTTACGAAGAAAGATTTAACTAGTTTCTCTCCAACTGCAAAAATAATAGTTCTAAACATCTTCATGGCAGGAGACTATACAATTAAGAAATTTATGGGAAAAATAGAATGGGGGGACCAGGGTAGTTAAAAACTTATGAATGTCCTTACAGGTACATTTTACACTTGCAATATTAAGGTGATAATAATATCCCAAACAAAGATAACGTCAGTGACATTTTTTGTATCTTAAATTGGCAGAAAAGCATTAGTAGGTACTGTATCATTAACTTTGTCTCTCTGGAAAATTTTGGTATCATCCTTCTCTATAGTCTTAATGGAATATGGATTTGTTTTGCTCTGCTGAAGATAATAATCATACCAAGAGACATTTTCTTTTAGTGCCTGAACCTCCATCCAAATGCTTAATGCCTTTCTGATTTTATGATTTGGACTGCCTAAGTCACCCTATCTAAGTCATGACTCAAAAGTAATTACCAATTCACATATAAGCATGATCAAAAATTCTCACAGCTGCAGGAGAGGAACAGAGAAAGAAGTCCATCCATGCACACCAGAATTTTGAGTAAGTGGAGATTGCTCCAGGGGAGGGACTGCTGCTGGTCAGGAGGACCCTGGACTGTAAAGGTAGAAGTCACTCTTGTTTCTTTCTGGTTGATTGTGCTTCATGCCATGGCACCTGTTCATGTGACTTCAGTTACATGCTCAGTCCTTCATCCAGGTCCCACTGAAATGGACAGAATGGGAGAGGTGCAGCTTGAGCTGCATTCTCAGGGTCTTGTCTCCAAAGCCTATCCTGGCTGAGCTGGCCTGACCTGATGTTTGAGCCCTGATAATGGCTCATCTGCCTTGTTCCTCATAAATAGAACTTCAAAAAGGAAGGAGAACAGCTTGGGCTCTGCCATTTGCTGACTGCGTGACTCTGGGTGGATGGTTCAGTTGCACAGGCTCAGTTTTCTGGGGTATTTCAGGAAAGCCATAGCTGTAGAGTTTTTATGTAGAAGCAGTTCAGGGCTGAAGTACAGTGGGACTTGAGGCAAAAGTGGCTAGTGGTCCCGTCTTGGACCTGTATTGACATGGCAGAGCCTCCATCTCTCCATTTTTAGTTTCCTTATATGTGCAACTCAAATGAAAAACACAAGCATTTTCTAAAGATGCATTTGTTCACAGTTCATATGAGATTAAGGAAAGTTCATGTGTCCATACCAAAGAAAGAAAAATAACCACATGAAGTTATATCAGTAGATAACCCAAGAAAATATTGATGTTTATCTTGGTTTTATAATGGATATATGATGACCAAAGAAATACAATACTTTCATCCTACCTTCAAAAGGCCTAGCAAGGCTGAGGAGTTACAGCATTGTGATTCTTTGGTTATGGCCAGAAACTAATGCTTCTGTGATTCCAGTGTAAGCTCTTATCTCTTCTTGAATTTATAACTAATTCAGTTTGTTTTGGCACCACTACTGGTATTCTTCAAGAAAGTTTTTGTTAGTAGCAGGGAGGAAAAAATATGTCACATACCATAGACATCACTGGCAAAGCCATGCTGATGCAGCATAGCAGATGGGAGGCAAGGATTGGGTGGGTGGGAGAGTGAGTGCTCCCAAACCCGATGGGGTTGTTGGAAGGGTTACAGGAGGTGATGTCTGTCAAATGTCTATCTTGGTGACTAGTATATAATAGTGGCTCAGTAAATGGTACCTATGATTAGAATTGTTTTTTCAAGATCCATTCCTTACTTCAATCACCAGTTTGATATTTAGTCTCAACTCTTACAAATAGACATAGCCAGGATCCCCAACCCTAAATTCTTTGCCAGTTTAAAAAAGCATACTTGGCCAGGTGCGGTGGCTCACGCCTGTAATCCCAGCACTTTGGGAGGCCAAGGTGGGAGGATCATGAGGTCAGAAGATCGAGACCATCCTGGCTAACATGGTGAAGCCCCATCTCTACTAAAAATACAAAAAATTAGCCGGGGGTGGTGGCAGGCACCTGTAGTCCCAGCTACTCGGGAGACTGAGGCAGGAGAGTGGCGTGAACCCAGGAGGCAGAACTTGCAGTGAGCCAAGCTCACGCCACTGCACTCCAGCCTGGGCGACAGAGCGAGACTCCGTCTCAAAAAAAAAAAAACATACTGTAGCTCCACTTTTGAAGATTTGCAATGCATATTTGAGTAATAAAGGTTCTGAGAAGTCCTGCATGAAAGAAACTTGTTGACTTTTGTGTTGCCTTGTATTTTCCAACCTTTTCAGACCCAAATCCATCTATTGTGTCTTATTTTTTTCATGGACCACCTATTGGCAGTTTTTGGCACAAGAATTCCTTGGATCACCCTATGGCAAAATGACAACCTCACACCCAGCATTTCTTCAAGGTAAAGAAATCTAGAGAGTGAGTCACTGAAAACATTTTAGGAGAAAAAATAAGTTTTCTTTTCCTCATCAATCAAATTAAAGTCACTTGATTTTGTGAACAGTGTTTTGTGGCAGATGAAGCTATGTATTCTGACTTGATTGATGTTACTGATTTCTAGCCCTGGAAGTCAAGGGAGAGGCAAGCTGGGGTAAGACACCAAGCTACAGATTGGTCTGGGCATTGCTTGGCAATTATCCTTAAATTATCCTTCACACCAAAGTTCACACTTACATTTACTCAAACTCATCTTCTTTGACTCAAAAACAGCCATAGGAAGTAGGCAGGATAGGAAATGACCAATTCCATCTTATATCCAAGGAAACTGAGATGAGCAGAGATGAAGCAATTTAAGGCGAAAGAACTAGAAGTAGAACTTGAGTCTCCTGATGCAATTTAATTCTACAAGCATTTATTTAGCACCCACTGTGTGCCAGGTACAGTGCTTAGATTCTGGGGGTACAGGCTGACAAAATCCAACATTCTGCAGAATTTAGAAGAGACATGTAAAATAAGAGTTACAACAGAATGTGAGAAGTGCCACAGTAGACACGGAGGATCAGAATGGTGAGGGAAGAACAAAAGAAAAGGTGGTTTATGAACTGGGTTTTGAAGGATAAATAAGACCTTTTCCCAAGGAAAACAAGCGGGGAAAGACAGAGGATATCTCTATAAAACTGTTAATGTCCCTCTCCCCTCTAACCCTCATAGCAGGTGATGGACCTTAGAGGATATTAGTTGTGTGTGTTGTGTGTCTAGGCTCTGAGACAGCAAAATCCTGAGGATTTCGCCTTCATTCCTTTCTACTTATTTTTGAACAAAGTTTGAGGCATAAATGCTTCGCAAGAACCGCGTCAAATTACAGCATAATGATGGATGGGAGAAATTCATCAGTGTTGGCTGACAAATTCATCTATGAGGTTAAAGTTTACCACTTTAATAAATCAAATCTCTTAAACTTGGGATTGAAAAACTAGCAAAAGGGACAAGATTCTGGCTTCTGCCTGCCCACAGTTCTATTTCATTTGCTGACTGGAGAAAGCCTTTTCCCTGGGGCCTGATTGACAGTGACTCCTGCAATGTTTCAGCCCAAAGTTCCCTTTTCTTGATTAATGTGATTTTCTATGTTTTCCTGGTAGCTCAGAACCAATGAGGAGCAGTGATCTGGGAAACCACCTCCTGTAGTTCCCTTCGATAAGGTTCTCAGTGGAACAGAACAACTAATTTTGGTTGGCATCCTGGAAGGTTGCCTTTAAGCAGCAGCAGTGGCAGCAGCCAAAGGAGCCCGATACCACCTCACCTGGACCTTCCTGCAGTGCAGGAGGCTGAGTGGTGTCAGGATCACCCAGCCAGACGCAACTAGGCTGTCTTTGGCTAAACTGGTGCTGCTTTTGCAAGCATGTGTAGATAGGTTCCTATTTAAAAAACATCTCACAATGAGAAAAAAGTCAGAAGGCCAGGGCAGTGGGAAAATGATCAGTGCATCTGAGGATTATCAAGGCATGATGGGTACAACCTAGAGTTGCTCATGGATATTTCTTTTCCTCCCTACAGAGGGACAAGAGGATAGGTAACAAGAGGCCTCCAGGTGCCAGGCAGCAGGGGCTGTGCTTTGTTTCTTTGTGGATGGAAAATATTCTGCAACTCAGGGAGGTGGCCAGAGACCAGAGAACTGTCTGAAGCTGGGCAGCAGCATGGGAAGGGTTGCTTTTAATTAAAGCTCTCTTTGCTTTGTTTCAGGGCCTAAGAGGTTGTCTTCTGAGAATTTTGTCCTTTACCTTCTTAGAAAGGACTCTCAGTCTTGGCCAGGTTTGCACAATGTTTGCTTGTAAGCACATCTTCCTACCTAAACTTTGAAAGGGGAGATTTATTCAGCTTTTGAAGGAAACTGGCTAAAATTCAGTCAGATGACATCAGCCCTGCCAGCCAGCCTGGGTGTGCAGGTCGTTCCCCATTGGACTCTTTCACGCCTTCAAATGCATTTTATACATGCCTTCATCTTGCTCTGTGTCCTGTGAGGCTGACATCTATAGACTGTTTAACTTGGGCTCCCTTACCTTCTGGCTTCTGCTTGGGTTTGGCCTATAAGAAAAGGAGAGAGGGTGGGAAGAGAGAGATTCGGGTACGGATTCCCGATGCCCTCTCTCCCTGCACTGGTGCATGCCCCTGGCTATGGTTACATTCTTCCACGTCTACCCCTTGCTTGTTACCACCGCACTAGGCTTCACTGTTGCTATGCTTATATCCTCCTCTTGCTTCTTCAGGCCAAGGACAACAAGACTCTAGCTCTTGCTCATTTTAGGGTGTTTTTTTCATCCTTTTCTCCCCACTTAAATCTTTTCTTAAAAAGTGAGGTGAAATCCACATGACATATAATTAAAGATTTTAAAGAGTATACTTCAGTGGCACTTAGCACATTCACGATGTTGTGTGACCACCTTCTCTCTCCAGTGTTAAAACTTTTTTTTTTTATCATCTCAGAAGAACATCCATTAAATAATCACTCCCCATTTCTCTCTTCTCTCCATCCCTTGGCAACCACTAATCTACTTTTTCTCTCTCTGGGTTTGCCTATTCTGGATATTTCATATGAAAGAAGTCTAGAGTATGTGACCTTTTGTGTCTGGCTTCTTTCACTTAGTATAATGTTTTTGGGGTTCATCCAAGTTGTAGCATTATTAATACTTCATTTTTTTTTTTTTTTTGAGATGGAGTTTCACTTTGTCACCCAGGCTAGAGTGCAGTGGTGAGATCTTGGCTCACTGCAACCTCCACCTCCTAAGTAGCTGGGATTACAGGCAGCCACCACCATGCCCAGTTAATTTTTGTATTTTTAGTAGAGATGGGGTTTCACCATGTTGGCCAGTCTGGTCTCAAACTCCTGACCTCAAGTAATCCTCCCACCTTGACCTCCCAAAGTGCTGGGATTACAGGCGTGAGCCACCGTGCCTGGACTCCTTTTGTTTTTATGACAGAATAATACTCCATTGTATGGGTAGACCACAGTCCCCTTTATTCTTAACTCTGTAAGCTGGTGGTTCTCAAAATGTGGTCCTTAGACCAGCAGCATCAGCATACTCTGGGTACTTGTGGGAAATGCAACTTCTTAGGACCATTCACTCCATGAAACTGTGGGAGGCAGGGCTCAGACATCTATTTGGTAACAAGCTCTCCGGGTGATTCTGATGCCTGCTCAACTGTGAGGCCCACTTCTGTAAGTAGCCTCTTGATTAAGGTCTCCTCATTTAAAGCATTTGGGGTGAATTCATTTCCTGCTGGGACCCTGATGAATACCACCTCCATCTGGGGTAACTGACATCTGTTTCTTGTGTGTTTAGTGCTGGGCACACTAGAGCAGGGCAGGGGGTGGTTTTAACAACCTCAGTTCTAAAAGTAGATATAAAGCACATGTTCTAAACTGGCTCCCAGAGTTCCCCAGTGGGCTTATGTTCTGGTTGTCTGGAGTGGGAAACTTGCTTTAGAAGACACCATTTTTTTGGCCGCCTTCCCCTTCCTGTTTGATTTCACCGTTCTCCTACTGGTGCCAGTGCTTCCTGTAGTCACTCTCCGTCCCCCATGCCCCTACCCTCACAAAGAAACTACTTGTGCTTGAATCTTTATCTCCGGGTCAGCTTTCGGGGGACCCCAACCAAGATGCCACCTAATTGACCACCCTGAAAAAATGGCCAGTGTGGATATGGGTAAGAGATTTTTTGATTCAGATTCAGATAACACTTGTGCTGTTACAGCCCTGAACTGATCGAGGAAGATTATCTTTGGAGTAATGTGGGTTAACAATGAAATTTATATCTGTTAAATCACTGTCTGCTCAGCTACTTGGTGAAGGAAAGCGCATGGCCCTGTTTGGGATTCACCTTGAATGTGTGTCTAACTTGGCTTGTTCTGGGTTGCTACCATAGTAACCGGAGTAATTAACCTGAATTTCACTCTCTTGCTCTCTCTACACCACCTCCCCTCTCCCCTACTCCAGTTCATTCTGGATTTGCTTTGAAGTATTTTAGTGAAGCAGTTAGAAAACCTTCATCTACCTTCATCTGCACATTGATGATACCCCTTTCCTGGTTTTATCAGCCTGCCAGTTTTTGTTGTCTGTACATCCATTTCTTTGGTGATACAGCACATGCATGGTATAGCTCAGACATGTAAACAGCGTTCAGCAATTATAAAACACAGAGGTGACATCAGCTGGGGGCAGTGTTTGGGCTTCCTTTGTCAACTCAGAACATCTGTTTGGCTCATGGGGCACCTTAGTTTATTGCTGTCATTAGCTGTCAGTCAGAGGAACTGAGACCTGCACTTCCCACTGAGGTGCTGAATATTAAAAACACATTTCCTACCAAGGGCTCAGTCCTATTTCACTCCTTTTTTTTTTTTTTTTTTTAAAGTAAGTTCTTAATTTTTATTCTAAGTGTGTATTGTGTTCTAGAAGACATTCAAGAAAAAATGACTGGTCCTTTTTGAAGGACAATTATCACCAAAAAGAAAAATGATAAATTTAACAGGTTCCTGTGACAATCTATGCTGCATCCCTTTAGCCTTCCTGATTTTAGGAGTGCCAGCGTAGACAGTTCCCTGTCATTTGGTTGTCACACATCAAAGTTGTGCTGTGATATCTCTTTACTGTTTTCTTCAAAACTTCGGAAGCCTGCTTAGCCTTGTTCAGGCACAACTCAGATGTGTATGGGGTGTTAGCATCCCAGATGCAACCCCTGAGCAACAGGTTATCAGAGTTGGTGGACAAATGTTCTGCCTCTTTGTGTTCTGATGGGGCAATTCTGAGGCACATTCTAATGGCTCTTCAGAGGCTCTCAGAAGGAATAGAGCGCCGGTTGCCCACTGAGGTTGTCAGCCTATCTTCTTTTATTCATATTTATTTATCTGTGGCTGACACTATTGATTGCAGTTCAGGTTTCATAGAAAGTAGCTTCCAAGATGGAGATAGTATGCTGCAAATTTACTGAAGAATGCCTTTGGGATCAACCACTGTAGAAGGGAAGGGAAGGAAGCAGGATCAGGCAGCAGTAGAAGATGGGCTGGGATGCAGCAAGGCGCCTCTGAAGGTGAGTCTGGCACCCTTTCTATTCTTACCCTGGATGAGCTCCTCAACTCTCATATTCAACAATTGTTTATGTAATTCTGATTTCTAATCCACGCTTCCAACTCTTACCTCTTATTCAAGTGTCTGCTCCTCTACTCAGTAGAGGACCTGGCCATGTGATAGGTTGTTAGAAACAGAAATGAGTCAGACATTGTATCAGTCAGGGTTCTCCAGAGAAACAGAACCAATAGGCTATATAAACAGATTAAATAGAAAAAGATTTATGATGGAGTAGCTCACATGATTATGAAGGCTGAGAAATCCCACGAAATGCCATCTGCAAGCTGAAGGCGCAGGAAAGCTCGTGGTATCGTTGTAGTTCAAGCCCTTAGGCCTGAGAACTGGGTGGCTAATGGGGTAAGTCCCAGTCAAGTCCAAAGGATCTAAAACCAGGGACACTGATGTCCAATGGCACCAGAAGATAGAATGACCCAGTTCAAGTAAAGAGAGTGAATTTGCCCTTCCTCCTTGTTTTTTTGGTCCTATCTGGACCTGCAGTGAATTAAATGATGCCCAACCACATTGGTGAGGGCAGACCTTCTTTACTCAGTCTACTGACTCAAATGCTAATCTCTTCTGGAGACACCATCACAGACAAACCCAGAAATAATGTCTTACTAGCTTTCTGGGCATTCCTTAGCTCAATCAAGTTGACAAACAGTTCTGACATGATCCCAGATCTAGAAGGAATTCAGCTTGAGGGGGTTGAAGAACGCAGAAAAAAGTCATTACAGTATACCCTGACAAGTTCTTGGAAATACACGAATTAGAACAGGTTGGGGTGATAGGAATATTTTAAGCAGTGAGCCGAAATCACAGTGTGTAAGTTGTGGCATACATAATCGGAGACCAGACCTGAAGTGTTACAAGATTGAGCCTCAAAGGAGACAAATGTTGTTACAGTTTTAGCATCTTGGGACCTCGGAGGTCAGCTGGCCCACCTATACCTGAGGTCTGGCTCTTCTCCACAGAATTCTTGCAAGGTAATAATCTAATCTCTGCTTAGTTTCATTGCTGTATCTAGTGATTTTATGCTCTCTGACTGGGGAGTAGAGAGAGATGGGAGCACTTCCTTGTAACTTCACCCATTGACTCTGGTTTTACCTATGCATCTCTGCTTCTTCTTCCATACAACAGCCCTTCATATTTGAGCTGGCCCTTTGCATATTCCTCCCAAATGAAAAAACCCTGGATTCTTTAGCCATTCATCAAATGACATCTAGCAGTCCTATAAATTCTTCCTCCTAAATATCTCTTGAGTCTGGTTTCTTCTCTTTACTTCCATAATCACTTAGCATGGAAAATAGGACAAACGACCTTGTGGAAATTAGTATCAATGGCTCTATTTTTAATCTTCCTCTTCTCTGGCCTCGACGACTACAGCAGCCTTCTAGCTGGCTTCCTCACTGCCATTTTGCCCTTTCCACTTCGTTTTTACTCTCAGCAGAGCAGTCCTTTCCAAATGAAAATATGACCATGCCATATTCCTGTTTAAAACCATTCAGCAAATTCTCAGTGCCCTTCATAGAAACAATGAAAATCTTTAGCATACCCCTGAAGGTTTGCAATGTCTGGCCCTTTCCGGTCACAGCTCCAGCGTTCCTCTTGGCAACTGACATGCTAACCGTTTAGAAAGTATTTTAACATCTTGATTATGACATGACTTCTCTGGTCCCAAGGCTTCATGTAGATGGGTCCCTCTGCCTAGAATCTGTTCCTCTTATCTACCTGAATAACTTCTGCTAATTTTTCAGGTCTGAGTTTTGGAGTAACTTCATCTGTCAAGCCTCCACTGAGTGGCTACCCAACTCTTTAGGTTAGGGCTCTGTAGTGTAACCAAACTTTCCTCCCTTCCCTTCCCCTTCCCCTCCCTTTCCCTTCCCTTCCCCTTCCCCTCCCTTCCCCTCCCCTTCCCCTCCCCTTCCCCTTCCCCTCCTTTCCCCTTCCCCTCCCTTTCCCTTCCCCTCCCTTTCCCTTCCCCTTCCCCTTCTCCTCCCTTTCCCTCCCTTTCCCTTCCCCTTCCCCTCCCCCCTCCCCTCCCCTTCCCCCTTCCCCTCCCCCTTCCCCTCCCTTCCCCTTCCCCTCCCCCTTCCCCTCCCTTCCCCTTCCCCCCTTCCCTTCCGCTTCCCTCCCCCTCCCCTCCCCCCCCCTCCCCCCCTTTCCCCTCCCCTTCACCCCTCTCCCCCTCCCCTCCCCTCCCCCCTCCCCCCTTCCCCTCCCTTCCCCTCCCCTTCCCCTCCCCTCCCCCCACCCCTTCCCCTCCCCTCACCCCTCTCCCCCTCCCCTCCCCCCTCCCCCCCTTTCCCCTCCCCTTCCCCCCTCTCCCCCTCCCCTTCCCCTCCCCCCCCCCACCCCTTCCCCTCCCCTTCACCCCTCTCCCCCTCCCCCTCCCCCCTCCCCCCCTTTCCCCTCCCCTTCCCCCCTTCCTTCCGCTTCCCTTCCCCCTTCCCCTTCCCTTCCCCTTCCCCCTTCCCTTCCGCTTCCCTCCCCCCTTCCCTTCCGCTTCCTCCCCCTTCCCTTCTGCTTCCTCCCCCCTCCTCCCCTCCTCCTCCCCTCCCCTTCCCTCATCTTCCTCCCTCTCTCCTCCCCTCTCTCCTCCCCTCCCTCTCCCCTCCCTCTCTCCTCCCCTCTCTCCTCCCCTTCCCCTCCCCTCTCTCCCCCCTCCCCTCCCCTCTCTCCCCTCCCTCCCTCTCTCCTCCCCTTCCCCTCCCCTCTCTCCCCTCCCTCCCTCTCTCCTCCCCTTCCCCTCCCCCTCTCCTCCCCTCCCTCCCTCTCTCCTCCCCTTCCCCTCCCCCTCTCCCCCTCCCTCCCCTCCCTCCTCTCCTCCCCTCCCTCCCTCCTCCCCTCCCTCCCTCTCTCCTCCCCTCTCTCCTCCCCTCCCTCTCTCCTTCCCTCCCCTCCCCTTCCTCCCTCCTCTCCTTCCCTCCCCTCCCCTTCCTCCCTCTCTCCTCCCCCTTCCTCCCCCTTCCTCCCTCTCTCCTCCCCTTATTCCCTTCCTCTCTCTCTCTTTTTCTCTCTCTCTCTCCTTCCCTCCCTCCTTCCTTCCTTCTCTTTCCTTCTCTTTCTTCCTCCCTTTCT
This sequence comes from Trachypithecus francoisi, assembly GCF_009764315.1. Lineage (NCBI taxonomy): Eukaryota > Metazoa > Chordata > Mammalia > Primates > Cercopithecidae > Trachypithecus > Trachypithecus francoisi. The sequence goes on from NW_022681467.1 coordinate 37,424,337, forward strand.
CCCTCATTTCCTCCCTTCCCTGCATACAGTAAATTAGGCCCATTTTTATTATATAATAACTCAAAGTTATAAAACATCTTCACCATCACAAAGGCTCCCTCATATTTCCTTTAGTATATACTTCTCAAAAGCAACTGCTCTTCTGGCAGCTATCACCATAGATTCTTGCTGTCTTTTAAACCTAATATAACTGGCATCATACAGTATTCACATTTTGTGTCTGGCTCCTTGCACTCATCTGTGTTGGTGCAGGTGGCAGTAGATTATTTTTTCCTTCATGTGTGTTATTTCACCCTATGATCCATTGTATGAATATCTCATATTATTGATCATTCTATGCTTGATGAACATTTCAGTTGTTTCCAATTGTTGGCTATTATGCATATTGCTGCCATGAGCATGAATGTATTTGTTTTTTTGCTGAACACATGCTATAAAGTCCATTCTCACACTGCTATAAAGAACTAACTGAGACTGGATAATTTATAAGGAAAGAGGTTTAATTGACTCACAGTTCCACAGGCTGTACAGGAGGCATGTCTGGGAGGCCTCAGGAAATGTACAATCATGGCAGAAGGTGGAGGGGAAGCAAGCATGGTCTTCACATGGGGGCAGGAGAGACAGAGTTAAGGGGAAAATGCTACACACTTGTGAGATCTTGCGTGAACTCATTTACTATCATGAGAACAGCAAGGGGGAAATCCACCCACATGATCCAATCACCTCCCACCAGGTCCCTTCCCCAACACTGGGGATTACAATTCAACATGAGAGTTGGTTGGGGACACAGAGCCAAACCGTATCACATGCATTGTTTTCTTCTTACATTGTGATCGATTTTATTTATTTATTTTTTGAGGTGAAGTCTCGATCTGTGGCCGAGGCTGGAGTGCAGTGGTGCGATCTCTGCTCACTTCAAACTCCGCCTCCCGGGTTTATGCTGTTCTCCTGCCTCAACCTCTCGAGTAGCTGGGACTATGGGTGCCCACCACCATGCCCGGCTAATTTTTTGTATTTTTAGTAGAGACGGGGTTTCACCGTGTTAGCCAGGACGGTCTTGATCTCCTGACCTCGTGATCTGCCCGCCTCAGTCTTCCAAAGCTCTGGGATTACGGGCGTGAGCCACCGTGCTTGGCCTGATTTTAATTTTTGAAGTACTTGCTGCCTCTTCCTTCTGGGTTCTTCCTCACTGGAATCATCCTTGCAGGAAGATTTTACTTTCTACTCAATTGTCACAGGAGCTGGCCTTGTGACTTGCTTTGTCCAACGAAATGTGATAGAAGGAATGTATGTCACTTTTTATTAGATTAAGAGCCATTGCATGGTTCTGCTACTGTGATTTTCCCTCTGACACGAGATTAGCATACAGGCTGACATACAGAAGAATGAAACTGGATCCATATCTGTCACCACATGCAAAAATCAACTCAAAATGGATTAAAGACTTAAATATAAGACCTGAAACTATAAAAAGACTAGAAGAAAACTCAGGGAAAGCTCTCTTCTTGGACATTGGTCTAGACAAAGAATTTATGACGAAGACCTCAAAAGCACAGACAATAAAACCAAAAATAGACAAATGTGACTAAAGAACTTCTGCACAGCAAAAGAAATAATAGAGTGAAGAGACAACCTGTTGAATGAGAGAAAATGTTTATAAACTATTCACCCAATGGGAGAAACTAATATCCCCAATATGCAAGAAACAGAAGAAAACCAAATAATCCCATTAAAAAGCAGGTAAAGGACATGAGTAGACTTTCTCAAAAGAAGACATACAAATGGCCAAGTAGAAGAAAAAATGCTTGACATTACTAATCATCAGGAAAATGCAAATTAAAACCACAATGAGATATCATCTTACTCTAGCCAGAATGATTATTATTACAAAGACAAAAAATAACATGTTGGTGAGGATTCAGAGAAAAGGGAACGCTTATGCAATGTTGGTGGGAATGTAAACTAGTATAGTCATTGTGAAAAGCACAATGGAGATTTCTTGAAAAAGTAAACATAGAACTACCATTCGATTCAGCAATCCCAGTCCTGGATATCTACCCAAAGGAAAAGAAATCAATATATCAAAGGGATACCTGCACTCATGTATTTATTGCAGCAGTATTCACAATAGCAAAGACATGAAGTCACCCTAAGTGTTTATCAATGGATGAATGGATAAAGAAAATATGGTATATACACACAATGGAATTCTATTTGGCCATAAAAAAGAATGAAATTATGTCATTTGTAGCAACATGGATGAAACCAGGGGCCATTATCTTAAGCGAACTAAGCCAGGCATGAAAAGACAAATATTGCATGTTCTCACTTATATGTGGAGCAAAAAATTTGATTACATGGAGGTAGAGACTGGAAAGATGGAAAACAGAGACTGGAAAGGTGAGTTGGGGGATGGAGGAGGATGAAGAGAACTGGGTTAAAAGGTACAATCATACAGTAAGATAGAAGGAATAAATTCATTGTTAGACAGCAGAGTAGAGTGACTATACTTAAAAAAATGTATAGTACTCAGGTGATGGACACTGTGAATACCTTGACTTGACCACTATACCTTATATACATGAAACAAAACTTCTCATGTACTCCATAAATTTGTACACATAAAAAATAAACAACAGCAAGAATTAATAAAACAGGTTGGCATAGAGGCCAGTCCTCCATTCTGGGTCCTAGGATGAAGAACAGATGGAAAGAGCCACAGCTGAGTCACAGTGGGCAACAGTGGAATGAGAACTAAATATTTATGGTTACAAGCAATTAGAATCTGGGAATGTTTTGTAATTTCCATAGAACTTTGTCTAAGTTGACTGATCCGTTGCCTTTCCTTGTATTCTCATAGCTCTTTATAATTCCTATCATAAAATGGCACAAATTCTAATGAAGTATCGTTTAACTTGCTCTCCACTTGACCCCTTTCTACCACACTCCAACCTGTAAGGGTGGAGACTGTACATGTCTTGGTCATTGTTGTAAATCTAGCACCCACTACTTTGATGAATGAGTAGTAGGTTTTCAACACATACTCATTCAACGGAATGACTTTTAACGTTTTATTGATGGGAGAATCAATTTTCTTAGGTGTCCTTACTCTACATAGTGGGTGGCCTGGAATGGAGCACCATTTCCCTTTGTCTTTAACTTTTGACAGTTTGATTATGTGTCTTGATGTGAATTTTGGGGGATTTATCTTATTTGGTGTCCTTTGTGTAGAGCACCATTTCCAAGTATGTTCTCCTTATTGAGGAGAAGATGATAGCTCTAATCTCCCTTCCTAAGGACAGGCTACTCCTAAATATATGGCTTAGGTGGCATTAGTCTTTGATAGTGACATCTCACTGTTGGTCCATGTTGACTTCATTGTAGACTCAGACTCTGGAATGTCTCCTTGTGGTGCTACTGCTCAGCCAGTTTTCTCACCCTGGTTTGGGGCAGGGTTACCTCGGTGTATTTATTTATCACCATTTCCCTCTGTCAATATGCCTGCTCTCACGCCTTTCTCTGGAGTTTGAGTTTACTTGTTTGTTAATTTATTTTAACCATGCCTTCCTCACTGCTTTCTCATTTCCCATATCTGGTTGTTCTATCTCAGCCTGTCCTCCAGAAACCCCAAAATACTCCATTTCAAATCTTATCACAGACCTCTGTCCACTTCTGATTGACATGGGCATTTATCAGCTTCCAGCAAATTGAACTTCATTGTGCTGCAGTGTACAGGTGTCAGAGTGAGAAACAGCTTGGTCAAAAATTAGCACTTGCAATTTCGAGCAGATGCCAGTGTAACTTTTGATTTAGGGATCGTATTTGAGATTCTGTATTTTCTTATTGATTTGCAGATGTTCTTTACATATTCTGGGTATTCATTCTTGGTTGGCTATGTGCATTATAAACAGCTTTTTCTACTTTGGTCCTTTCACTTTGTTTATAGTATCTTTTTTGTTTTTTTGCTACATAAAGTTTTAATTTTGATTTGTCAACCTTTATGGTTGACAATTTTATGATTTGTGTTTGTTATCTTTTGTTTAAGAAATTCTTCCCATCCATGAGTTCAAAAAAAGTGTACACTTTCTTCTAAAAATATATATTTTAATTTTTAATTGATAGATAATTTTACGTATTTATTGGGTGAAATATGATGTTTTAATACATGTATATATGATGTAATTAGCAAATTGGGGTAATTAGCATATCCATCACCTCAGACATTTATAATATCATTTCTTTGTGGTGGTAATATTCAAAATCCCCTATCTATTTTGAGATATTCCATACCTTTTTATTGACTATAGTCACCCTACTATGCAATAGGATGCCAGAACTTACCCGTCTTTTATAATTGTAAGTTTGTACCCATTGACCAACCTCTCTCCATAACCCGCGCCCCTCACCCCCACCCCAGTGTCTGGTAACCACTGTTCTATTCATTACTTCTACAAGATCAACTTTTTAAAATATTTGGCATATGTAAAAGTTTTTTCACATTTAGGTCTCTAATACATCTTCGTTTAAAAAATTTTATGTGGCATAAGGCAAGGGTGTAATTTTAATTTTACTCTTTTCCTTACAGAAATAAAATTATTCCCAAACTTTGAATTGCTATATGGATATATAATGCTCTTATGTACTTCATTCATACTCATATGTTCCCTATTCTGCAAAAAACTATGGTTTTATTCTTGTATCAAGAATATACTGCCTCACTATATCTTAATAATATCTTTCCTATCTTTTCATGTGAATCCCTTTTGCTTGTTTTTCTTTTTAAAAGCTGTGTTTGCTGCTCTTGGATTTTTACTCTTACGTGAAAATTTTAATATTTACACAAGTTCCATGAAAAGTCCTATTTGGATTTTGACTAGAATCACGTGGAACTTATAAATTAATGTGTAGAGAATTGGCATTCTTATAAATCTTCCTTCCTATCCATATTATAATTTGCCATTTATTCAGGTCTCCAAAAAGTGTTTCAAGGATGCTTTGTAATTTTCTCTATAAAATGTCACACTTTGTTTTCTTAGATTTATTCTCAGTTGTTTTATGTTTTTTGACAAAAGTGAATACTGTTTTTAAATCCTGTATATATTTCCTAATTGGTGATATTTCGTGTATAAAAATAACCACTGGAATATTTATAACTTTGAACTTAAGCAATTGAATGAAAATATGTATTCTAATCATTTTTAGATTCTCTGGGATTTCAGGGTAGCAATCATATTCTAGGCAGATAATGATAACTTTGCGTTTTGCTTTTCCAATCTTTACACCATGTATTGTTTTTTTGGTCCATTGAATTGACTAGGATCTTCAGAAGATCAGAAAGGGTAGTAGTACATTTGTGTTTTGTTTCTAATTTTAATGGAAATTCTTTTGAAGTTTAACCACGAAGTCTTATTTTTACTATAGCTTTTATTATGCTTTTAGATACTATTTCTCTTTTGCTAAAATTGGAGGATTGGCTGTTAAATTTTATTGAATAATTTTCTGCAACCATTTAGATAATCATGTGTCTTTATATTTTAATATGCCTATATAGTACATCACATTTTCAAAATTTTTAAAAATCATTTTAAATTCCTAGCATAAATTCTACTTGGCTATATTTTATAATTTTTAGAAAAATTGGATTCAGTGGACTTTTTGTTTAGAATATTCATATTAAAATTTATAAATAAATTAATTTTTTTCTTATACTATCTGTAGAAGTTTGTATTATCATTCACAATTATTTAATTATATCTTCCCTGTGAAAGGATTACATATTCTCAGTGTGACATATAATGCCTCCTGGTGGCTGGGGTATACTTCATGCTCCTTTGCTGAGTTTGACGGTAGAATCTACTTGACCCAATGTGTGTGTACATTGCTTTGTGTCAATCTCACATTTTTGTTTTTTTGTTTGTTTGTTTTTTTTTTGTTTTTTGAGACAGGGATTCACTCTGTCACTCAGGCTAGCTGGGACTAAAGGTGCATGCCACCATACCTGGCCAATTATTATTACTTTTTTTTGTAGAGAAGGGGTCTTGTTTCTTCCAAGCAGAGAGTTTAGGGAGCAATACAGTTATTCTGCTAACTCTCTGGGTCTTTTTCTCTTTCACAAGAGCAGACATGTTCCACATAAGGAATATTCCTTCAGCTTGGGCCCTTGAATGTGGAAACACATGGGACAGGGCTGAGCTTGGAGCGCAACCTCAGCTGATCCACAGCCCACATGGAATAGGAATGAAGAATAAATCTTTGTTTTTTGTAAGCCCCTGAGATTTTGGGTTATCACCAAAGTAAAGCTGACTAATGAGTTATCCATACCTGCTTTAAGAATCAAGGTTAATGTAGCTTCATAAAATCATTCTTCTTCCCTGAAAGAATTTATATAATACAGAAATAGTCTGTTTTCTTAAAGTTTGGTAAAATATGATTATAAAACTCTCTGAACCTAGTGCATTTTTTCAGGTGGAGAAGAATTTCATCAAATGATTCAGATTTAAAAATAGGTATTGGCGTATTCAGGTTTCCTATTTTTTTTCCCTTACATCAATTTTGGTAATTTATATTTTTGTAGGAAAACTCCTCCTGTATCTATGTCTTCTGTCAACAAAAACCTGTTTGTGATAATTTTTATGATATAAACAAAATTTAGCTGTATTTTATGATCTAATGAGAATATTATTTGTGCCTTATTTCTTTTTCTTAATCAATGTTATAATAAGTTTGTGTACATAATCAGTACTTTCAGAGAACAAGCCTTCTTATGTCAGAAATTTTTGTTGTTTGGTCATAACCATTTTATCAAAACTTCTGCTTTTTCATATTTCATTAATTGATACTCTTTAATTCTTTTTTCTAGTTTTTGGAGTTTTCTTCCTCGTTTTAAAGAGGAATGCATAGTTCATTTATTCTCAGTATTTCTTATATTAGCATTGTAAACTTGGTTGCCTATGGCAAAGACCTGAAATGGCTTAAATAGATGAAAGTTAATTTTTTTATACTTGAAAATTTAGAGGGCAGGCAGTACAGAGCTGGTAGGATAACTGTACTTTGCGGAAGTCTTAAGGACCCGGGATCCTTCCACTTTCTTCTTTGTGGGGTATTGCTCTTGTCTACCAGCTTCAAGATAATTTATCTCTATGCTTATGCTTCAGCCAGCATGAAGGAGGAAAGGGATAAGAAGGGCTTCCCTCCCTAGAAGATATGATCTGGAGGTTACATGCCTCATTTCTGCTTGTATCCCATTGGTAAGAACAGTCCTACAGCCATATAAAAGAGACTGGCAATTTAGCTTTTATTCTGAGAAGTCATATGTCCAGCTAAAAATTAAGGGTTCTCTTACTATGGGAGCGAGGATACTGGATAAGGGGTATAGTGTCTGCCACAGTTCACCCCTTTGGTATCCAAACATCCATGTGTACCTATCTTCTCAACCATTCCTGTGCCGAAGGAGACACTCTAAAATTCCTTGTAGTTATTAAATCCAATTTGAAATCTAGCATAACTGCATAATGTACAGTTTTCTCCAACAGGTCTAGATGTAGCTCCTCATGGTACAGTGGCTTAAAATGTAAAAGGTAAGTTATCTGCCTATCATATGCCCAATATACAATGACAAAACAGGAGCAGGAAAGCAACAATAACAAATCCCTTTTGGATAGAGAAGAAAGTGAATACACAACTGCCAGTGCTAACGACAATCAAACGCCATTGCCCATCCAGTGGCCTCTGATTCTCCTCTTTGGAAGAGCTCTTTAGATCACTATCCTTTGTGTTTCCTGGTGGTATCTTTTTGTCTGTTCTTTCTTGTGCATTATGCTTCCTGGTCGCGTGTGGGATGGGCCATGCAGAGTGGGTTCTCCTTGTGAATTGAAAAGCTTTTGTAGTCTACTTTTTGCTGGTCCATGTCAAGTCAATTCTTTGTCAAATATTGACAATTAGCTCTCTTGTTTAGAAATAGATTCTTCAGTCTGAAGATTCTTGTGTTACCCTTTAAATTTGCTTTGTGCCTTGCTGATTGCCCTATCTCTCAACTTAGTGGCAGCTAACTAGTGCATCCAAAACAAAAAACTTGTGTGGGAAAGATACTTCTATTAATTGAATCCTTTCCTCCAGCTGGCTACAATTTTCTGGCAGGAGCATCTTTTAAAAGAAGGTGTTGATAATGTCATGGGGCCATGGTATGACCACCTGCTAAGTCTGGTACTACAGAGCCATCATTCTTAATAGCTGCATTTTGGGGATATAGAAGCAATTGGCCTTTTCCACTCTGAAAAGCCCCAAATGACCAGACTCCTGGTTAACTTAGATTGTGAACCACAGGCAGAGAGTGCTTTAGTGCTGTATTTTCTTCCATCTCTGTTAGCACACTGGCTAGCTTTTTTTTTTTAAACAGTTTTTTAAAATTTATTTTTTTAAATTGACAAATTGTATGTGTTTATGGTATACAATATGAAGTTTTGATATATGTATACATTGTGGAATGACTAGATCAAGCCAATTAACGTAGGCATTTTTTCGCACACTTATCAATTTTTTGTGTGTGCTGAGAACATTTAAAATCAGTAATTTTCAAATATACAATACATGGTTATTGATTATAATCACCATGTTGCACAATAGATCTGTTGAACTTCTTCCTGCTTTCTAACTGAAAATTTGCATCCTTTGATCAACATCTCCCCAGTCCTGGTCACTGAGCCCCTGGTATCTACATTCTACTCTGTGCTTCTGAGTTTGACTTTTTTAGATTCCACATATAAGTGACATTATGTAATACTTGTCTTTCTGTGCCTAGATTATTTCACTTAGCATAATATCCTCTACGTTCTTGAGTTTATATCTCTTCTTTTGGATTTTGCTAAGAGCCACAAAAACCAGTCATACAGACCAACATTCTCTATATATTACATATATAGCTTGGTGAAAAGGTAATTGTGGTTTTCACCATTACTTTTGCTTGCCCCAAGCACCAAGGGAAACGTTGTTCAAAGGATACATATTCTCATAGCACTATAGCCTCTGAACATATGTTCTGTCTTCCAAGGTAAAACATTGTGGTTTTGCCAAATGTTTTGTCGCTGCATAACAAGGATTATCAACTTTCCAACCTGCTGTATCTGAGTCAACACTGCTTTTCACACAGTCAGTATTCTAATGAGACGCCCATTTGTCTTTCTTATGTTCAGCACTCTACTTTAAGACACCAAAATAGATGTATATGTGTTCAACAGCAATAGTGGATTTCACAAGATAAATGTTTGCTGCTCATGTGAGATACTAGAGGTAGACAGTCCAGGCCTGTTAGGAGAAGTTTGGGCTGTATGAAATCTTGAAGGATCTAGGGCCTTTCGGTCTTTTTGCTCCACCATCGTTAAGGTGTTCCCCTTGCCTTATTACCCTAGGAGCACTGCCAACTACAGTGCTCAATGTCTCCTTGTTTGCCTGGGACTTTCCTGATTTTAACACTGAAAGTCCCATGTCCTTGGAGACCCTTCAGTGCTGGGCAAAATGGGATGGTTTGTCACTATTCCATTTCCACCCCAGCTGGTCATAGTGCAATATAATTCTGATGCTACCACCTAGAGTTAGCCTCAGATCCCACAAGTTAAGGTCTCCGTCTTGTACTAGACTGCTTTCACTTCAGATACCAGGCACAATTGGGGGCCCCAGGCTATCTGCACTTCTAATCAACTGGTTACCCGTCTGGGAGTCCCCCTGCCCTATGTTTGATAATTTGTTAGAATGATTCACAGAATTCACTGAAAGAACTACATTTATGATTACAGTTTTATCATAAAGTATACACATAGAGAAATCTAGAAGGGTCCCCAGTGCAGCACTTTCATGCCCTCTGACTGTGGAGTTAGAGTGTGTCACCTGCCCAACTTACCGGTGAGTGCACCAGTCAGGCACCTCCTCTTACCTTTGGTGTCTACAGTTTTCACTGGGGTTTCATTGTGTAAGCATGATTGATTAATCCGTTGGCCATTAGAAGTGATTGTATTCTAACTCAATCTCCATCCCTCCTTTCCCTCTCCAGAGGATGGGTGACTGAAAATTCCAGCCCTCTAATTACATATTGGATCTTCCTAGTGACCAGCCCCCATCCTGAATCTATTCAGGATTCTACCACAAATCACTTCATTAGTGTAACAGAGACACTCCTATCTCCCAGGAAATTCCCAGAGTTTTTTAAGCTCCATGATAGGAAGGAGGGACAAAAACTAGAAAAATTGTTTATTATGCCATAGTCAATCTGCTGACATCATGTCTGTGTTCCAATCAGCAGGACAGTGAAAACTGCCAATAAGGCAATTTGGAGACATAATCAGAAAGCTGCACATGTAACTTCTGTTTCAGCTCCTTGGCCAGAGCTTCAACACTGGCCGTCCCAACTACAAGAGAGGCTAGAAAATGTGGTCTTTATTGTGAGCAGCCATGTATATAGCTAGAAAGCAGAGGTTTTATTATTATAGAAAAGAGGGAGAATAGATATTGATGTACAGTTACCAGTCTAAGCCATGTTTACTTGGTAATGTAAGGCAGTACATTTTCTTTGATGTCTTGCTTCAGCTCTATCCTACAAGATTGTTATGCAGTATTTTCATTGCTTCTCAGTTTGAAATACAGAGTATATTGAATGCATATTGCTTTTGCAACATTGTAAAGTCTAAAAATGATTAAGTCCAAACTATTATAAATTGGGGACTGTCTGAATTTTGTAATTTCTCTTGTGATTTCCTCTGTATACCATGGATCACTTAAGAGTGCTTTTTAACTCACCAAACAATATTTTCCATTTAAGTAAGCATTTTCTTGATTTCCAATTTAGTTCTGTTGTCATGATATAATGTGGCTATATGATACCAATTCTTTGAAATTTATTGTCTTTATGACCTACTACATGACCAGTCTTTGTAAGTTTTCAATGCACGCTAAAGAAAGAATATAGTCTGTATTGACTGATGGCAGTTTATGAACCCTCATCACTATTCTGGACAAAAGTTTGAATCTGTATCTTTTTCTTTAACAGTAGAATCATACTGTATATATTATCTTTCAGATTTATTTAAATATGTAATAATGTATTTTAAAAATATTTCCATGTGACTTGGAACTACATGTGACTTGGAGCACATCTTTATTTATCAGGATAAACTCCAGTGGGAGATTATCCTTCAATGGTATGCTTTTTAAAAAGGTTTCCTCTAAATTATTGCCATGATTATCAATTCATCCTCCTGCCCCCAACCCCTGAGAAGGGTTAAACCAATTTTTGCTCCCTTCAGTCCCATAGAATGTTGCCCATTTCTTATATCCTCTCAAGCATTATTATGTATCATCATATTTTTTATCTTTGCCGGTGGTCAAGCTGCTTCCTTTTGCTGATGAGGTGGAAGCTTGGATATATACAGCAGCAGGCAAAATAAAGCAGAGTGAGCTCCAGGAGTGGATTGTGCCTCTCATTTACTGCCCAGGACAGAGTGGGAAAAAGTGAAAAAATCCAGCTGTGCCTTTCTCTTTTACATTCAGAATTGTGAGTTCCAAGATTTTTTTACCCTGCCCAGCACCAACTTGGCTGATATTTTGTGAGTGTTAAGTCCTTCTCCCAAGGGCTGAATCAAACCTGCCAATACCTGTGCCTCATGTGGAACATAGAGCTTGACAATTTTTTTTTTAAGCCAAATGTGTTTTCTTAGCTGGAAGCAGGAGGAAAATTGAGATTCTCTTTCCCTGGCTGTGTAGCTCAGCTAGGTCCTAGTAGCTCTGATTTCTGCCAAGATGTTTTTAGGATTTCCTTTCAGAAGCTGGCAGCACTGGGGCTACCCACCTATCCTGGGATGCCAAGAGATGTAGCTACTTGAACAAAGAAAGCAAAATTACAACTGAGCTTTTCTAAGATTTATTATTTATTTAATTTTTAAAACTGACACATAATAATTGTACATATTTATGGGACACATAGTGATGTTTTGATACATACAACATGCAGTGATCAGATCAGGGTAATCAACATATAAATAATCTGTCAAACATTTATGATTTCTTTGTGTTGGGAACATTCAGTATCCTCCTCCTAAGCTATTTGGAAGTATGTAACAGATGATTGCTAACTGTATAATCCTATACAGGGCTATAGAACACTAGAACTAGAACTTATTCCTCCTATCTATCTGTAATTTTTTATCCTTTAACAAGTCTCTCCCACCCCTTTCTCCCACACTTCCCTTCTGATTCCAGCTGTAGCCTCACAACTACTCTGTGAGTAAAGAATGACGATTGCTCCCCTTTTAAAAATGAGGACACTGAGGGTTTAAAAAGCTAGGGAACTTATGTTGGTTTGCACAGCTAGAAAGAGGCCTTCCCTGACCCCTTGATGAGGTAAACTGCAATTCCCTCACTTGCTAGCCACAGTGTTTTATTTTCTTAACATCATTAATCACAATGTGTAATTATTGCCTTATTTATTTGTTAGCTACTGTGGTAGACAGCCTCCTCACTTCTCAGTAGTCATGCCATTTTGGAGTCTCCTTCCATATTGAGTCATGCTGGTCTGTGTGACTAATAGAGTGTAGCTGAGATGGTGATGTTTGATTTCCAATGCTAAGTTATAAAGGGCATTGCAGCTCTGCTTTGCTTAAGGAAGCCTGCTGCCATGCCATGGGGATGCTCAAATATCCCGTGGAGAAGCCCACATTAGCAGTAACTGGGTCTCCTACTAACCTCCAGCATCAACTTGTGGACCATATGAATAAGCCACCTTGGAAGTGGATTCACCAGCCTCATCAAGCCTTCAGATCACTATAGCCCCAGGTGGCTCCACATGCAATCTCATGAGAGACTCCAAGCCAGAACTGCCTAGCCAAGCTACTCCTGAGTTCCTGACCAACTGGTGATCCCATTTGAGATATGAAATTAAAAATGTCAGAGATAACAAATGTGTATTGTTGTTTGAAACAAGTATTGCATAATTTTCTATACAGCAGTAGATAGTTAAGATACTCGCTCATCTGTTTCCACGGACAGACTGTAAACTCTGTGACGGCAGAGCCCCTGTCTCTCTCACCACTCCAACACCTAGAATAATGACAAACACACAGCAGCAACTTAACAAATATTTAGTGAATAAATGAAACACTCAACGTAGTAGTGAGAGGATTAGAATCTTGATGCTCCCATCTCATTTTCTAGCCTTTTCCCACAATACTGTATTGCCTCTCTTCCCTTGCAGAGTGGAGCCACATAGCCACCTGGGGGGGGTGGGGTGGGCTTTTTCCTGTTGCCTACATAGCAATTCATAGTTAATTAAACTGTTGAATAAACAGAATAAGGGAGGATTTAAAAGTAATGAGCTGACAGCCCAGTGTGCATTATGCTGGGCTGAGAAGAGAATTTAATTTGGGGAAGAATTATGCACAGGCGAAAGGGCAGTCCATTAAAACAAAGCAACTGTTAGGAAAGAGATAAAATAAAAATAGGTTCTGTATCCTGTGAAATAAATAGCAAAACCACACACATTTGGGACACTTTGGAATCCTCAGAGCTGGGATCTCATGCAGAGTGGGGCAGGGAAACACTGGGTAATGCAGGCAGGAGGGCAGAAGTGGTTTCCTTCAGTTCTCCTGTGTGGGTTGCAGGAGGTGTCTTGCTGGAGCATAGTTCTTGTCCTAGGATTTTTGTGCTCACAACCCACTTGGAGCTTCCCAAGAGCAGCCTCGAATGTTTGATCCAAGGATTCAAGGACTAACATTCTATTGGCAGGTGCAAGGAACATGAGTAGATAAGGAGAGAGGTAATTCAGGGAAAGAAAGGCAGCAAATAACGAACACTTAATCCGGCTACCACAGTGGGCAACTGGAGCTTAATCCCATGGGGGAAAACTTGGAGAGACCTTTTAAAACATACATCTCAGATTTATCCCAGATAAAGGGTGAGAGAGCTGAGGTACTTATACTCCCATATCCATCAATCATTAGTTGAGGGTTGCTCTATGGGCCAGCTAGGTGAGTGATATGGTTTGGCTGTGTCCCCACCCAAATCTCATCCTGAATTGTAGCTCCCATAATGCCCATGTGTTGTGGGAGGGACCTGGTGGGAAATAATTGAATCATAAGGGCAGTTCCCCCCATACTGTTCTCAGGGTAGTGAATAAGTCTCATGATATCTGGTGGTTTTATAAGGGATTTACCCTTTTTCTTGGTTTTCATTCTCTCTTGTCTGCTGCCATGTAAGACATGCCTTTTGCCTCCTTCCATGATTGTGAGGCCTCCTCAGTCATGTGAAACTGTGATTCAGTTAAACCTCCTTTTTGTTACAAATTACCTGGTCTTGGGTATGTCTACTAACAGCATGAAAATCGACTAATACAGTGAGCAAAGTGGCATACCCTGCAGGCAGGCCTCCGATAAAGATGCAGGTGTGTCCCCTGTTGTGCACAAAATGATAAGGGGATCTGGAGGATTATGGGCAAAGTATTGAAAAATTCTATTCCACCATCCCAATTCCTCAAGAACTCTACAAATTTGGCTCCTGGACCCCCAGATTCCAAATACCCAAGAGGTCCTCTTTGACTTCTTATTACACACCTCTGTCCCAATATAAAAGTCCGTTCCCAAGTTCTGGCATTTCTCCATCATCTTTCACAAGCTGTTTATTCTCATTATCTTAATTCATTTACCTAGATTATTCCTTCACTCTGCCAATAATACTTGCTGCCCTCTCAGCTAGGTGCTATAATTGATTCACAAAGTGAGCACACACAGATGTGGAGGTCACAGACTGGCCTTTAGAATCCATGTTAAGATGTTCACAGAAGAAACAACTTGTGGTGCAGGACTACCCCAGACTCCTCAACTGTGCAAAGCACCCCATTATGGCAAGTGCTGGGGGGAAGAGTTTGTAACAGGCTGATCTAATCTCATCTTGGGGTGTCCAAGAAAATTTCTCCAAAGAAATGGTGTTTAACAGATAAAGAAAATTATCCTGATTCTGATGAAAAATTATGTAATTGGTTGTTTAATATCTGCCACATCTTACTGAAAGCTCCATGAGAGTGGGGATCATGCCTATATTAAAGAAAAAATAAAAATACAGAGATGTTGGGAGGCCAAGGCAGGCGGATTGCCTGAGCTCAGGAGTTCGAGACCAGCTTGGGCCACATGGCAAAAACCCCTTTCTACTGAAAAACAAAACAAAAAATACAAAAAATTAGCCAGCCATGGTGGTGCACACTTGTAGTCCCAGCTACTTGGGAGACTGAGGCATGAGAATTGCATGAACCTGGGAGGCGGAGGTTTCAGTGAGCCGAGATCATGCCCCTACACTCCAGCCTGGGCGACAGAGTGAGACTCCGTCTCCAAAAACAAAAACGACAGTAAAAACAAAGATGAATCTGTAAATTTAGCATTTTATTTGGGAATCACAGTTGCAATTCAGGGCATGCATACAGACAGGGGGTCTTTGGTATGTCTGAGGAAAAAAGGAAATGTTGGGGGTTGTATTAGAAAAGGAAATGTTATATATTATCTTGAAAGGCAAGGTAATTGGCACTAGAGAAATTTTGAGAGCTGGCAAGCTCTGACTGGTGAGTGACGGTAGTAGGTAAAACTAGTCTCAGACTCACAGCAGGTCATTTCAGCAGATACTAGGTGAAACTGGTCTTAGGGTTACAGCAGGTCATTTCAGCAGCTGGGCTTGTGGAAAATTCTATTTCTTGGAGCAGGTGCTATGTACCCCAAGTCCTTTTCCTACCTGGCCTCTCTACTCTGATTTAGTTGGCTATGACAAGAATGACCCAATTCATATAGTCAACTTTGACATTTCCTCCTTTTGATCAAGATCTTTTTATAAAAGCATTGCTTATGAACCATCTTGAACTTAGGCTTGTTTCTCAGTGCCAGGATGCACTTTTCCTGGCTATCTCTGTCCCACATTGGGGGAAAGGCATGGGGGCTATGTAAGAGACCTGGGTCACATTTGAGCAATAAAGAGGACAGAAGAAAAAATTTTGTCTTAAGGCAGCTTTGTCTGGAGTGTCCCTAGGAAGCAGCGAAGGGGCTCAAAGGTCCTGAGTGTGGATGCCTCATGCCATAGTACCGGGGGCCAGAGATTTCCCTGAGGTGAGTCAGCTTTGAGTCTCACTTCTGACACCATGTCAAAGTCAAAATAAAAGTACACACAAAAAAATCTCTAAACTTAATGTTCTACTTGGGAATTACAGAATTGCAATTTGGGGCATTGATATAGACTGAGTGATCTTTAGTATGTCTGAGGAACAAAGGAAAGGTTGGAGGTTTTATTGGAAAGAGAAATGTTCCGTATTGTTTTGAAAGAAAGCTCATTGGCACTAGAGAAGCTTTTGGGAACTGGCAAGCTTTTATCTGGTGATTGATGGTGGCAGGTAAAACTAGTCTTAGAGGTATGGAAGGTTGTTTCAGCAGATACTAGGTACTACTGGTCTTATAGTTGTTATAGCAGGCCATTTCAACATCTGGGCTTGTGGAAAATTCAGTTCTTGGAGTAGGTTGTCATATGTCCTGAGTGCTTTATCACCCTGGCCTCTCAACTTTGGTTTAGTTGGGTATGGCCAAAACGACCCAGTTTGTCTAATCAACTTTCACACCTGTCTTCTTCAGTGACATATACCTAGTGCCTAGCACAGTGTCTGGCACATAGAGAGTACTGAAATACTTGTTATGTGATTGAAATGTTTAAATTCCTACTTGGAAAAAGATAGTTAAATACTATGTTAGAATAGGCTAAGCTGAAGTGACAAATAGAACCAAATATATAATTGCTCAACACAATAGAATGTCTTTTTTAACTTTTTATTTTGAAGTAATTTTAAATTTATAGATAAGTTTCAAGAATTAACGAAAGAGTCATATACTCTCAACTCAGATTCTTCAATTGTTATCATTTTACCATATTTGCCTTATTTTTCACTCTCTCACTCTATCACCATCTCTGTCGTGCTCTTTGTACAGTTTTTCTGAATCATTTGAAACTAAGTTGCAGGTACCATGGCCAATGACTCCTAAATAATTCGATGTGTATTTCTCCAAAACAAAGACACTCTTTTGCGTAACCTCAGTACAAATGTAAAATCAAGGATATTAACATTGATACGGTAAGAGTATTCAATCCACAGACTAATCTAAATCATGCCAATTGCCTCAATAAACATCTTTCATAAGCACTCTTGTTTTTCTGGTCCAGAATTTATCCAGGGTCATGCATTGCATTTACTTGCGATGTCCCTTTAGTCCTCTTCAACCTGGAGCAGTTCCTCAGTTTTTCCACGTCTTTCATGACTTGGACATTTTTTGAGGAGTACAGGCCAGATACTTTCTGGAATGTCTTTCAGTTTGGCTTTGTTATTTCTTTATGATTAAATTCTGATTATATGTGTATCTGTGTATGTTAAAAACCATGAGCTCACACTGATGCTTCCAATTCCAGTCTAACTCCCAGCCTCCCTTTTTTTCCGTATTTGTATCTCTGTCCTCTGACAGTGAGAAATCTGGCTTCCATTATTCTCCATCTAGTCACTTAATTTTTCAATTCCCCTGTATATAATCAGTCTCCTGATTATGCAGACCATCTCCTTTGCCTTGATCCCTACACACTGGTCAGCCTTATGGGCCATGTCCTCCTCCATTTCTTTGTGGTCTTGCTGGACAAACTCCTCCCCACCTGCAGTCATAGAGGCACGAGGATCCCAGACCTTAATCTCTCTGTGGCCATGCAGAGTAAGTGGCCACTAACACAGTCTCCAGGCTCCTATGCTCTTGTACTAGATGTTGATGTTTTGCTCACGAAACAGTCATGGGCAGATGAAGAGTTTTAGGGGGTGGCCTCCTTCTGATGGTCATGCAGGCAGGATTCAGTCTGATATAGAGGCTCTGTTGCTTTTAACATGTGGCTTTCAGGACCACTGTGATATTTTCTCTCACTCTGCTGGAAGGAGAGAAGAGCATGGAAGGGTAAGTGGAAAGTTTCTATGGAATACTCTGAAAGCTGCGGGCATTCCTTCCACTTATATTCCATTGGCTAGAACTTTGTCACATGACCACACCTCACTGCAAGGAAGGCTGGGAAAAGTCATCTAACTAACTGTGTTTAGAAAGAAACAATGTATTTGCAGCTTCAGTTTTAAAAGTAGAAGGATTTCATCCATGGGCTCCTTGTGTCTCTCTATGTCTGGGGATATTTTCTCCCACTCTTAGATCCCAAATTCTTTCTCCTATTATCCTTTTTCCCTGTGAAGTTACAAGTATAGTTTAATATCGACAACTAAAGTGACAGTACACTTTTCTCCCTCCTTTTCCTGAACTTTCCCATCCATGTTATTTTTCTGATTAGGAAACACCACCTTAGTGGGGCTGAGATTTCAGAGTGGCCCCTGTGAGTTTTCACTGCAGACTTGCAGCATTTTCCTATCAATATCTCCCTCAAGAGGGGAGGCTCTTTAATCCGATGCATTCCCTGTGTTGGGAGGGTGTGCATGGAATGTTGCCTTTGCAATTGCCTTTTTACTTTATTTTCCTGGTTTAGGAGGCATGGAAAGATATTGACAATCTGGACTTGGAGTTACACAATTCTGAGTTCAAACAGTGCAAAGCACTGTTCACTGGCTGTGTGACTCTAGGTGAGTTAATTCACTTTTCTGACCCTTATTTTCTTACCTGTAAAAATATAGTTCTTCACAGGGTTGCAGCAAGGATTAAATAACATAATATTAATAAATGCTCAGCACAGTGTTTGGCACATGCTAAGCACTCAATTACATTGTAGCAGCTGCTATTCCTCCTCTTTTGGTTCATTTATTCTAATAAGGGTGTTGGAATGTGCCATCCACACAGTAAGCATTTTAGTACGTTGTTCAAATACAATGGATCAAAAAGTTATGCTGAAAGCCATATTCTGGCCTCTGGCGGGCAGTAATGACCTGTCCACAGCCATGGGCCATGCAAGCACGCACTCACCTGGACATGGGCAGGGGTCTGTACCAGGCCACTCTCCTTTCTGAGCATCATAATGAAGGCATCACAGGATCCAGCTGCAGAGCAGGGGCACAGCCTCCCTGCAGGGTCAGCACCCGAGCAAAGGGTCTCCTAATCAAGTCTTAGGCAATTTAGAGGGCTCATTGTCCCTCTACATTGCTGGCTCATTAGAAGGTATATCTTTCAGGACACGTGAGAGGGCTCGGGCAGGGCAATGTCCTCCTATTGGACAGACCACTACTGCGAGTCTGGACTCTGACAAGTCCCAAGGAGGTTGTCAAAACTTCCTCTGAGCTGAGAACTGACCACAGAAACCAGTGTTTCCCAACGATCAGCCATCTGAGCAGACCCTCCTCCTCCCCTGCTCCCTTCTTGGAGCTGGATCCTGTGTCTCCCCTCCTTGTCTGCCTCCCATGTAACCTGGGGGAGAGAAGAGGAGGCTGAGAGAGAGGACTTGGAGAATGAGTAATGCTAGCCCCTGTTGTCATGTGAATTAGCACAAGCTGTGCTGGAAGTGTCTTTGCATCCTTGGGTGTAACCCTTGAGAAGTTCAGAGATCATGAGGTTGATTAACAGTTGATATTCTGTTTACCTGGGCTGACCTCCTCAGCTTTGTGTGTAGGGGGAAAGAAACATCGTTGTATTTGGTCCTAGCTTAATGGTGTGTTTTGGGCTGATGACTCACCTTTCCTCCATGCTGGGGGCTTCTGTGCAGACAAAGCGTCAGACAAATTAACCTTGTAGCCTGACTTGAAATTGCCTTGGCCACTGACAGTTACACTGAACTGACTGCAAAGACGGGACCTGCCGCTTTGTGAACCTGGCTGTGTTGCCATGGATACCAGAATCCCGCTATCCCTCTGGCGCTCTGGGGTTAGGAAGTATCCACTGGGAGTAGAGGGGTCGTGCCAGGCTGGGGGAAAGGTGGGTAAAGCGGTGGATACCAGACTTCGGGAGGTGAGATTAGACGATGAACTGGGAAAAGCCCACTTCCTGAGATAGGAACTAAGTCCCCATTTTCAGCCAGGCTCAGAACTGAGTCCCTGGGAACTCTTTCTTTTGGAGAGACTCCCTTCCCCTCCAGATTCCAGAGCTGGCTGGGACTAGGATAGTAGTGGTATTATTATTCCCCTAGCAGTAAATCATCAGTTTAGCTTAGCCAAGGAAACTTTTAGCAGAATGGGATCCTGGATAACTATAGCCTTCAGACGAGTCACTGGTAGCAGAGCAGCAGAAGGGCTTGTGGGCTGTGAGCTCTTCTGCCCTGACTTGGGCAAATGTGTACTCCAGTTCTTTTACCTGAAAAATGGAATGAATAATCATAACACAATTCCTGCTTACCTTATGAGACTGCTGTAAAGGTGAAGAATTAATATTGGCATGTGAACACACTTGCTAAACTTCGCTGCCCTCCAACATGGGAAGCTTGGTGAATCTCCACTTGAGTGCCATGATGGTTGGTGGTGGTGGTCTCTGGCCCTGCTATAAATCCAGGTGCCTAATCTGGAGACCAAAGCCTAGCTTGATGCATCCTTCAGCTCCTGCTTTTCCTGTCTCTGTTTCCCTGTGTTATGGGCCAACACCCCTGCCCCCAACTAAAGTATCAGCTCTGTCAGAGTTGGGGACTATGCCTCATTAATTTCTGCAGCTTGGTTCCCTCCACCCCTTTCCTACTCTGTGCCTCTCTGAGATGAGTACAGAACCTGATTCCTAGTGGGAACAGGAAAATCATTACACATGTAGCATTTGAAAAATTATCTCAATGTCTCTGGCTTTTGTCTTTTTGTGTTTGGGGGCATTTCCTGAAGCAGATCCTGAGACAAAGATTCAAGGGCAAGTAGTTTATTTAGGAGTTGATCCTAG
This sequence comes from Trachypithecus francoisi, assembly GCF_009764315.1. Classification (NCBI taxonomy): domain Eukaryota; kingdom Metazoa; phylum Chordata; class Mammalia; order Primates; family Cercopithecidae; genus Trachypithecus; species Trachypithecus francoisi. Next base: position 37,445,207 of record NW_022681467.1, read on the forward strand.
GAGCCACCAGTAGATGAGTAGGGGAAGTGGGATGGCGAAAAGAAGTCTAGTCCTGATGTGTGTCTTCTTTCCTCTAGACCCAGGGTTGGCAGGCCAAGACCCATGGGCCCAATCCAGCCTACCGCCTGTTTCCACAAATGAAGTCTTATTGGAGCATAGCCAGTTCACGTGTTGATGTGTTGTCTGTGGCTGCTTTTATGCTACAGCAGCAGAGCTGGTGGATGGCAACAGAGACTGTGTGACCCACAAGGCCTAAAATCTTTACTATCTGTTTCTTTACGGAAAAAGTTTGCTGACCCTTGCTGTAAACAAAAAGCTCTACACAAATGATTCCTCTATTTTAAAGAGGGTCATCAGAATCCAGTTAGTAGCATGGTCAAGCAAGTCATCACCGTGTACAAGGCGAGTGGGGCTCATCTCTGCTGGGGACACTGGGAGCGAGTGTAGAGTGTGTCTCAGTGTTACGCTACCCAAGGGGCGAGGGAGCAGGGATATTTATCTCTCAATGCCCATCTGACCCAGGGCTGTTGAGGGGGACATTGAGTGCCAAGAATGGGCTGTAGTTCATAAACTTCAGTGAATGTAAGGAGCACTTGGACGCAGAGGGAGAACACGAGAAATGCAGATGCAGGCCTCCAACCTGGAAGGGTCTAATGTGAGTCAGAGGTGGGGGTGGAAATATGCATTGCTAAGAAGCCCTCTCTCACCCTGATGGACGATTCTGATGACCCCTCTTTAAGACACAGGGATCATTTGTCTAGAGCTTTTTGTTTACCGGCAAGGGTCAGCAAACTTTTTCCATAAAGAAACAGATAGTAAAGATTTTAGGCCTTGTGGGTCATGCCGTCTCTGTTGCCATCCCGCAGCTCTGCTGTTGTAGCATAAAAGCAGCCACAGACAATATGTAAACACGTGAACTGGCTGTGCTCCCATAAGACTTCATTTGCAGAAACAGGTGTTAGGCTGGATTGGGCCCATGGGTCTTGGCCTGCCAACCCTGGGTCTAGAGGAAAGAACAGGGGCATCAGGATTAGACTCACATTCACATCCTAGCTCTGCGTGCTGACCAGTCGTGTGGCTTCTAGGTGGGTCATTGACCTTCATTTTCTTCCTTTGGGCAATACAGATAATAATTTCCATTTTTGAGAGTTGATTTGAGGATAAATAGCCTATACATCATTCATGACACATTGAGAGGCTCACCCATAGCAGATTTCTCTATACCTCCCTCTTCTTCCAGGCTTGGAAGTCCATGCCTGCAAGCCTGATGAGCTTGGTGGTTAACTCACCGAGTGAGCAAGGCTGAATTTATAAGCTTAGTTTCACGTGACTTCTCATAACTGCCATGATCCAGGGCCACTGAGAAGAACCCCCTGGAGCAGGCTATCTGATCTGGGGTGAATGGCAGGCAGAGAAGCTACAGGTGAGAAGAGCTAGGTTTGGAGTCTGATGATGCCTAAGCTCTGAGCCGCACATTATTCTACAAGAGTCTTAACTGCTCAGTTTGGCTCTGAGCTGCCTGGACAAGTGGGAAATTGTGTCAGTGACGTGATTCATAGGGGCCATGCAGTAAACACAAACCAGCTGCTTAGGAGAGCGATGCTCTTCCTGCTAATAAAAACGAGAGAGATTTCTCCTATAGGCTCTCTTTGTGAATAGGATTCTTAGCCCCGTCATCAGAGCAAAGACAACACTGGGTTTCACGGTGCTTTTTCTTAAGTCTCTTAGGATAAGGAAGTGGCTAAACGCCAAAGTGCAGTTCAATAAAAACAATTCTGTGAGGGCCAAAACAATGTGTTTCCTTTATTCTCTGATGGTATGGCTTAATTCAAGGGCAGCACTTAGAGTACTGGAGGAATGGATGGTCTGACGTCTTCAGACACTCCTCCACAAATATTGAGCTCTTGGGGGGCGGAGCAAGATGGCCGAATAGGAGCAGCTCCAGTCTCCAACTCCCAGCGCGAGCGACACAGAAGACCGGTGATTTCTGCGTTTTCAACTGAGGTACTGGGGTCATCTCGCTAGGGAGTGCCGGACAATCGGTGCTGGTCAGCTGCTGCAGCCTGACCAGCGTGAGCTGAAGCAGGGCGAGGCATCGCCTCACCTGGAAGCGCAAGGGGGAAAGGAATCCCTTTTTCCTAGCCAGGGGAACTGAGACACACAACACCTGGAAAATCGGGTAACTCCCACCCCAATACTGCGCTTTAAGGAAACAGGCACACCAGGAGAATATATCCCACACCTGGCCGGGAGGGTCCCACGCCCACGGAGCCTCCCTCACTGCTAACACAGCCGTCTGCGGCGATCTATCCGCAAGGCAGCAGCGAGGCTGGGGGAGGGGCGCCCGCCATTGCTGAGGCTTAAGTAGGTAAACAAAGCCGCTGGGAAGCTCGAACTGGGTGGAGCTCACAGCAGCTCAAGGAAGCCTGCCTGTCTCTGTAGACTCTACCTCTGCGGACAGCGCACAGCTGCAGCCCATTAGGGGAAAGAGCGGGGGCGGTGCAGACGCCAACGACTCTGTCTGACAGCTTTGGGGAGAGCCGTGGATCTCCTAACACGGAGGTTGAGATCCGAGAACGGACAGACTGCCTGCTCAGGTGGGTCCCTGACCCCTGAGTAGCCTAGCTGGGAGACATCCCCCACTAGGGGCAGTCTGACACCCCACACCTCACAGGGTGGAGTCACCCCTGAGAGGAAACTTCCAAAGAAAGAATCAGACAGGTACACTCGCTGTTCAGCAATATTCTATCTTCGGCAACCTCTGCTGCTGATACCCAGGCAAACAGGGTCTGGAGTGGACCTCAAGCAATCTCCAACAGACCAACAGACAGTCCTTCTGACTGTCAGACGGAAAACTATCAAACAGGAAGGACACCTATACCAAAACCCCATCCGTACGTCACCATCATCAAAGTCCAGAGACAGATAAAACCACAAAGATGGGGAAGAAGCAGGGCAGAAAAGCTGGAAATTCAAAAAATAAGAGCGCATCTCCCCCTGCAAAGGAGCGCAGCCCATCGCCAGCAACGGATCAAAGCTGGTCAGAGAATGACTTTGACGAGATGAGAGAAGAAGGCTTCAGTCCATCAAACCTCTCAGAGCTAAAGGAGGAATTACGTACCCAGCGCAAAGAAACTAAAAATCTTGAAAAAAAAGTGGAAGAATTGACAGCTAGATTAATTAATGCAGAGAAGATCATAAACGAAATGACAGAGATGAAAACCATGACACGAGAAATACGTGACAAATGCACAAGCTTCAGTAACCGACTCGATCAACTGGAAGAAAGAGTATCAGCGATTGAGGATCAAATGAATGAAATGAAGCGAGAAGAGAAACCAAAAGAAAAAAGAAGAAAAAGAAATGAACAAAGCCTGCAAGAAGTATGGGATTATGTAAAAAGACCAAATCTACGTCTGATTGGGGTGCCTGAAAGTGAGGGGGAAAATGGAACCAAGTTGGAAAACACTCTTCAGGATATCATCCAGGAGAACTTCCCCAACCTAGTAGGGCAGGCCAACATTCAAATTCAGGAAATACAGAGAACGCCACAAAGATACTCCTCCAGAAGAGCAACTCCAAGACACATAATTGCCAGATTCACCAAAGTTGAAATGAAGGAAAAAATCTTAAGGGCAGCCAGAGAGAAAGGTCGGGTTACCCACAAAGGGAAGCCCATCAGAATAACAGCAGACCTCTCGGCAGAAACTCTACAAGCCAGAAGAGAGTGGGGGCCAATATTCAACGTTCTTAAAGAAAAGAATTTTCAACCCAGAATTTCATATCCAGCCAAACTAAGCTTCATCAGTGAAGGAGAAATAAAATCCTTTACAGATAAGCAAATGCTTAGAGATTTTGTCACCACCAGGCCTGCCTTACAAGAGACCCTGAAGGAAGCCCTAAACATGGAAAGGAACAAGCGGTACCAGCCATTGCAAAAACATGCCAAAATGTAAAGACCATCGAGGCTAGGAAGAAACTGCATCAACTAACGAGCAAAATAACCAGTTAATATCATAATGACAGGATCAAGTTCACACATAACAATATTAACCTTAAATGTCAATGGACTAAATGCTCCAATTAAAAGACACAGACTGGCAAACTGGATCAAGAGTCAAGACCCATCAGTCTGCTGTATTCAGGAGACCCATCTCACATGCAGAGACATACATAGGCTCAAAATAAAGGGATGGAGGAAGATCTACCAAGCAAATGGAGAACAAAAAAAAAGCAGGGGTTGCAATCCTAGTCTCTGATAAAACAGACTTTAAACCATCAAAGATCAAAAGAGACAAAGAAGGCCATTACATAATGGTAAAGGGATCAATTCAACAGGAAGAGCTAACTCTCCTAAATATATATGCACCCAATACAGGAGCACCCAGATTCATAAAGCAAGTCCTTAGAGACCTACAAAGAGACTTAGACTCCCATACAATAATAATGGGAGACTTCAACACTCCACTGTCAACATTAGACAGATCAACGAGACAGAAAGTTAACAAGGATATCCAGGAATTGAACTCATCTCTGCACCAAGCGGACCTAATAGACATCTATAGAACTCTCCACCCCAAATCAACAGAATATACATTCTTCTCAGCACCACATCGCACTTATTCCAAAATTGACCACATAATTGGAAGTAAAGCACTCCTCAGCAAATGTACAAGAACAGAAATTATAACAAACTGTCTCTCAGACCACAGTGCAATCAAACTAGAACTCAGGACTAAGAAACTCAATCCAAACCGCTCAACTACATGGAAACTGAACAACCTGCTCCTGAATGACTACTGGGTACATAACGAAATGAAAGCAGAAATAAAGATGTTCTTTGAAACCAATGAGAACAAAGATACAACATACCAGAATCTCTGGGACACATTTAAAGCAGTGTGTAGAGGGAAATTTATAGCACTAAATGCCCACAAGAGAAAGCAGGAGAGATCTAAAATTGACACTCTAACATCACAATTAAAAGAACTAGAGAGGCAAGAGCAAACACATTCAAAAGCTAGCAGAAGGCAAGAAATAACTAAGATCAGAGCAGAACTGAAGGAGATAGAGACACAAAAAACCCTCCAAAAAATCAATGAATCCAGGAGTTGGTTTTTTGAAAAGATCAACAAAATTGACAGACCGCTAGCTAGACTAATAAAGAAGAAAAGAGAGAGGAATCAAATAGACGCAATAAAAAATGATAAAGGGGATATCACCACCGACCCCACAGAAATACAAACTACCATCAGAGAATACTATAAACACCTCTACGCAAATCAACTAGAAAATCTAGAAGAAATGGATAATTTCCTGGACACTTACACTCTCCCAAGACTAAACCAGGAAGAAGTTGAATCCCTGAATAGACCAATAGCAGGCTCTGAAATTGAGGCAACAATTAATAGCCTACCCACCAAAAAAAGTCCAGGACCAGATGGATTCACAGCTGAATTCTACCAGAGGTACAAAGTGGAGCTGGTACCATTCCTTCTGAAACTATTTCAATCAATAGAAAAAGAGGGAATCCTCCCTAACTCTTTTTATGAGGCCAACATCATCCTGATACCAAAGCCTGGCAGAGACACAACAAAAAGAGAGAATTTTAGACCAATATCCCTGATGAACATCGATGCAAAAATCCTCAATAAAATACTGGCAAACTGGCTTCAGCAGCACATCAAAAAGCTTATCCACCATGATCAAGTGGGCTTCATCCCTGGGATGCAAGGCTGGTTCAACATTCGCAAATCAATAAACGTAATCCAGCATATAAACAGAACCAAAGACAAGAACCACATGATTATCTCAATAGATGCAGAAAAGGCTTTTGACAAAATTCAACAGCCCTTTATGCTAAAAACGCTCAATAAATTTGGTATTGATGGAACGTACCTCAAAATAATAAGAGCTATTTATGACAAACCCACAGCTAATATCATACTGAATGGGCAAAAACTGGAAAAATTCCCTTTGAAAACTGGCACAAGACAGGGATGCCCTCTCTCACCACTCCTATTCAACATAGTGTTGGAAGTTCTGGCTAGGGCAATCAGGCAAGAGAAAGAAATCAAGGGTATCCAGTTAGGAAAAGAAGAAGTCAAATTGTCCCTGTTTGCAGATGACATGATGGTATATTTAGAAAACCCCATTGTCTCAGCCCAAAATCTGCTTAAGCTGATAAGCAACTTCAGCAAAGTCTCAGGATACAAAATTAATGTGCAAAAATCACAAGCATTCTTATACACCAGTAACAGACAAGCAGAGAGCCAAATCAGGAATCAACTTCCATTCACAATTGCTTCAAAGAGAATCAAATACCTAGGAATCCAGCTTACAAGGGATGTAAAGGACCTCTTCAAGGAGAACTACAAACCACTGCTCAGTGAAATCAAAGAGGACACAAACAAATGGAAGAACATACCATGCTCATGGATAGGAAGAATCAATATCGTGAAAATGGCCATACTGCCCAAGGTGATTTATAGATTCAATGCCATCCCCATCAAGCTACGAATGACTTTCTTCACAGAATTGGAAAAAACGGTTCATATGGAACCAAAAAAGAGCCCGCATTGCCAAGACAATCCTAAGTCAAAAGGACAAAGCTGGAGGCGTCACGCTACCTGACTTCAAACTATACTACAAGGCTACGGTAACCAAAACAGCATGGTACTGGTACCACAACAGAGATATAGACCAATGGAACAGAACAGAGTCCTCAGAAATAATACCACACATCTACAGCCATCTGATCTTTGACAAACCTGAGAGAAACAAGAAATGGGGAAAGGATTCCCTATTTAATAAATGGTGCTGGGAAAATTGGCTAGCCATAAGTAGAAAGCTGAAACTGGATCCTTTCCTTACCCCTTATACGAAAATTAATTCAAGATGGATTAGAGACTTAAATGTTAGACCTAATACCATAAAAACCCTAGAAGAAAATCTAGGTAGTACCATTCAGGACATAGGCATGGGCAAGGACTTCATGTCTAAAACACCAAAAGCAACGGCAGCAAAAGCAAAAATTGACACATGGGATCTAATTAAACTAAAGAGCTTTTGCACAGCCAAAGAAACTACCATCAGAGTGAACAGGCAACCTACAGAATGGGAAAAAATTTTTGCAACCTACTCATCTGACAAAGGGCTAATATCCAGAATCTACCAAGAACTCAAACAAATATAGAAGAAAAAAGCAAACAACCCCATCAAAAAGTGGGGAAAGGATATGAACAGACATTTCTCAAAAGAAGACATCCATACAGCCAACAGACACATGAAAAAATGCTCATCATCACTCGCCATCAGAGAAATGCAAATCAAAACCACAATGAGATACCATCTCACACCAGTTAGAATGGCAATCATTAAGAAGTCAGGAAACAACAGGTGTTGGAGAGGATGTGGAGAAATAGGAACACTTTTACACTGTTGGTGGGATTGTAAACTAGTTCAACCATTATGGAAAACAGTATGGCGATTCCTCAAGGATCTAGAACTAGATGTACCATATGACCCAGCCATCCCACTACTGGGTATATACCCAAAGGATTATAAATTACTCTACTACAAAGACACATGCACACGTTTGTTTATTGCGGCACTATTCACAATAGCAAAGACTTGGAATCAACCCAAATGTCCATCTGTGACAGACTGGATAAAGAAAATGTGGCACATATACACCATGGAATACTATGCAGCCATCAAAAAGGATGAGTTTGCGTCCTTTGTAGGGACATGGATGCAGCTGGAAACCATCATTCTTAGCAAACTATCACAAGAAGAGAAACCAAACACCGCATGTTCTCACTCATAGGTGGGAACTGAACAATGAGATCACTTGGACTCGGGAAGGGGAACATCACACACTGGGGCCTATCATGGGGAGGGGGGAGGAGGGAGGGATTGCATTGGGGAGTTATACATGATATAAACGTCATGCACATGTACCCTAGAACTTAAAGAATAAAAAAAAAAAAACAAAACAAAACAAATATTGAGCTCTTGGTAAGGCCTGAGGGGCAGTGAGCCGGAGGTTAAATATCTGGGTAGCCACTGTGCTATGAAGCCCATTAAGGGCAGAGCTGTGTACTTTTGACTGTCCACTGTGCTGAGGGCAGCACATTAGATGGCCACTAATGAATGCTGGGGAACTTATCAAGAATTCATGCCTGAATACAAGGCTACCCCACCTCCTTAATGAGGTGAGCCTAGGGCAAGTCTAGGAGCCAGATCAGGGTCTCCTACCACCCCTGTTTTAGTCTGGAAGGTTTTTTTTGTTTGATTAATTTTTTCTATTTTTAAATTTTTATTTTTTTTAATGTTTTTTATATATAGTAGGTATATCTATTTATGGGGTACATAAGATGTTTTGGTACAGGTATGCAGTGTGAAATAAGCACATCATGGAGAGTGGGGCGTTCATCCCCTCAAGCATTTATCCTTTGAGTTATTTAAAAATACACAAAGAATAGTTAGAAAAGAATGAATGAGACCAACTTTTCTATAGCACAATAGAATGACTATAGTCAATAATAACTTAATTAGCCTGTAAGATTTTTAATGGGGCTTATTAAATGTCCAGTTCAGTCATAAAATATTACAAAATATTCTAACTTCAAACAACATAACGTTTCGGAGATACTTTCAAGACAAATTGGTTTTAAAATATATAAATGCATTGGCTTGTATCAGTTAACTTTTACTATGTAACAAACCATCCAAAACTTTAGTGCCTAAAATCGATAACCATTTGCTTAGCTCACAATTTCACAGCTAGATAGGGCCCAGCTGAACGTTTCTTCTGGTCTCTGCTGGACTTAGTCATGTTTCTGCAGTTGACTGTCAGGTTTGCTGGGAGCTGGCTGGTCTGTGATGGCCTCAGTTGAGATGGTTTGTCTTGTTTTACATAGTCCCTCATCCTCCAGCAGGCTAGCCCAGGCTTGTTCACGTGGTGTCTGGGTAGGATTCTGATAAAGGACTATGGAGGCTTCTTGAGGCCTCAGCTTGGAATTGACACAGTTACTTCTACCACATTCTTTTATTTTACCTTTTTAATTAACTTTCTTGTTTTGAGATAATTATAGATTCACATGCAATTATAGGAAATAATAGATCTTCTTACTGTTGATTTTTTTTAAAAAAGAACTCTTTCCATGTTTTAAAGACTAGTCCTCAGTCCATCCACAGTCCTGGAAAGCACACGATTTCATTCTTTTTTATAGTTGCGTAGTATTCTATCATGTATATGTGCCACATTTTCTTGATCCAATCTGTCATTGATTGGCATTTAGGTTGACTCTATGTCTTTGCTGTTTTGAATAGTGCTGCAATGACCATTTGCATGCATGTGTCTTTATGGTAGAATGATTTATATTTCTCTGGGTATATACCCAGTAATAGGATTGCTGGACCAAATGGTAGTTCTGCTTTTAGCTCTTTGAGGAATCACCATACTGCTTTCCACAGTGGTTGAACTAATTTACACTCCCACCAATAGTGTGTAAGTGTTCCTTTTTCTCTGCAACCTCATCAGTGCCTGTTATTTTTTGACTTTTTAATAATAGCCATTCTGTCAGGTGTGAGATGCTATCTCATTGTAGTTTTGATTTGTATTTCTCTAATGGTAAGTGATACTGAGTTTTTTTTCATATGCTGTTGGCTGCCTGTATGCCTTCTTTTGAAGTGTTCATGTCCTTTGCCCACTTTTTAATGGGGCTGTTTGTTTTTCTCTAGTAAGTTTGTTTAAGTTCCTCATAGATGCTGGATATTAGACCTTTGTCAGATGGATAGTTTGCATTTTTTTCCCATAGTGTAGGTTGTCTGTTTACTCTGTTGATCGTTTTTTTTTTTTTTTTTTTTTTTTGCTGTGCAGAAGTTCTTAAGTTTAATTAGATCCCACTTGTCAATTTTTGTTTTTGTTGCAATTGCTTTTGGTGTCTTTGTCATGAAATCTTTGCTCATTCCTATGTCTAGGATGGTATTGCCTAGGATGTCTTCCAGGGTTTTTATAATTTCAGATTTTACATTTAAGTCTTGAGTTGATTTTTGTGTATAATGTAAGGAAAGAGTTCAGTTTCAATCTTCTGCATATGGCTAGCCAGTTATCCCAGCACCATTTATTGAACAGGGAGAGAATGCTCCTTCAGCTGAGAAACAACTTTAGCAAAGTTTCAGGATACAAAATCAATGCAGAAAAATCATTAGCATTCCTATACACCAACAACAGCCAAGCTGAGAGCCAAATCAGGAAGGCAGTCCCATTCACAGTTGCCACAAAAAGAGTAAAATGTCTAGCAACACAGCTAACCAGAGGGATGAAAGATCTCTATGATAAGAATTACAAAACACTGCTCAAAGAAATCAGAGAAGACACAAACAAATGGAAAAAATCCATGCTTATAGATAGGAACAATCAATATCATTAAAATGACCATACTGCCCAAAGCAATTTACAGATTCAATGTTATTCCTATCAAACTACCAATGACATTCTTCACAGAACTAGAAGAAACTATTTTAAAATTCATATGGAACCAAAAAGAGCCCAAATAGCCAAGGCAATACTAAACAAAAGGAACAAAGCTGGAGGTATCACATTACCTGACTTTCAACTACACTACAGGGATACAGGAACCAAAACAGCATGGCACTGGTACAAAAACAGGCACATAGACCAATGGCACATAATAGAGAGCACAAAAATAAGGTCACACACCCATGACCATGTCTGATCTTCAGCAGAGTTGACAGAGCAAAGGTTTTCAATTCTGATTAGGTTCAACTTATCAATTTTGCCTTTTATGGATTCTGCTTTTGATGTCAAGTCTAAGAACTCTGTCTAGCTATAGATCCTGAAAATTTTTTTCTATTTTTCTAAAGTTTATAGTTTTATGCTTTACATTTAAGCCTGCTCTCCAAATCTAAGTTATCTTTTCATATACGTTACTTTAAGTTAATTTTAATGTAAGTTGTAAGAATTTGACCAAGTTTAATTTATTTTTTTTGCCTGTGAATGTCTAATTGCTCCATAATAATTTGTTGAAAAAGTTATATTTATTCTATGTAATCACTTTTGTACTTTGTGAAAAATAAGATAAGCATGTTTGTATAAGTCTATTTTTGGGTTCTCTGATCTATCCGTTGATCTATGTTATTTACCTCTCTGTCAATATATCATACTATCTCAATGACTAGAAATATAATAAGTCTTGAAATTGAGTGGACTGATTTACATTGTTTTATTCTTCTTTTACAAACTGTTTTAGCTATTCTCGTTCCCTTGTATGTTCATGTAAATTTTAGAATAATATTGCCTATATCTACAAAAAGTCTTGCTGGGGTTTTGATAGGAATTACATAGAATCTGTATGTAAATTTGAGGAGAATTGACATCTTTACTATGCTGAGTCTTCTAGTTCAACATGATTTATCTCTCCATTTATTTAGGTTTTCTCTGATTTCCTTCACAGGTTTGTAGTTTTTGCAATACTAATCTTGTTCATGTTTTGCTATAATTTTTTTAAACCATCAATCATAATTTAGAAAACTCAAGAGGAGAAGGGAAGTTTATTGCAATTATTCATTTTCTTCCTTCTTTGCTGATGGCCCCAAATTTCCTCTTTTATCATTTCATTTCTATTTAGAGAAATTGCTTTAGCCATTCTTTTGAGGTAGGCAAGCTAGTGAAAAATTGTCTTAGTCTTCCTTCATCGAAGAATATCTTGATTTACTATTCATTTTTGATGTATATAAATTTCAGCACTTGAAAACCCCAGTGCCATTTCCTTCTGTCTTCCATTGTTTCTAATGAGCAATCCACTGTCATTCAAATTGATTCCCTATAGATAAAGTATAATTTCTCTCTCATTGCTTTCAAGATATTTCTGTCTTTAGTTCTCAGAATTTTCCTATGATGTGAATTCCTTTGAATTTATCCTGTTTTGGGTTTGCTCAGCTTCTTGATTCTGTAGGTTTATGTATATTGCCATATTTCAAAGAAAAAAAATCTGCAATTATTTCTTTGATTACTTTTTCAGTCCTGCCCTCTTTCTTTCCTTCCTAAAGTCAGATTACATGAATGTTAGATCTTTTGTTATAGACCCACAAGTCTCTGAGGCTCTGTTTTGTTGTTGTTCAATTTTTCTCCCTATTTTTCAGACTGGGTAATTTTTATTATAATCTTTTAGTTCAATGACCTTTTTTTCCTCCTCTTTTATTCTTCTGTTGAGTCCATATATTGAGTTTAAAATTTCAGTTATTATATATTTTTAGTTTTAAATTTCCTTTTGGTTCATATTTAGGTCTTTTTTCTTGCTTAGACTTCCTATTTTTTCATTTGTTTTAAGCATGTTCATAATTGTTCACTGTTTTTTTTTCATTCAGTTTGAGATATTCCTGGTTTTCAGTATGATGAATGATTTAAAAAAATTAAAATCAAGACAATATGGGTATTATGAGACTTAGGATCCTATTTAACTCTGTTTTAGCTGGCTTTCTCTGGCAACACTCTATTGAGGGAGGGAGGTGATGCTTTCTTTATTAATACAAGGTGGGAATAGAAGCCTAGGCTTCCCATGTAGATTCCATTGACACTTGAGTTCCTCTCCCACGTTCTTTGGGCCAGTGCAAGTTATAAAGCCTTCCTAGATTTGAAGACTGAAAAAATGGATACTACCATTTTTTTGGTAGAACTTCAAAGTCACATTGAAAAAGGACATGGACACAGGGAGGAAAATAATTGTGGTCATTTGCTTTAGTGATTATGGATATGGCTACTAGTTGGTAACGTTGGGAGCAGCTACCAAAAGACTGGTTTGGTTTGGGAATAGTTGAACTAGGTTACTTCTTCTGGCAGTGATTTGATAGCAGGGCCGGTTTTCCAATACAGATTCTTTTAGTATGTGACAACAAAACCATGTTAACAATTTGTAAGGGAACATTTATCCTTTATTGCCCTTTGTAGCTGGTAGACACAAGCCTGTCTCATCTAAAGGCGAATTCACATTACTGAAATACAAGTTAAAGAGAAAGGTGGCTAGAGCACATTGTGTTTTGTTCCTCACTGAGAATTGTAATCTTACCTGTTAGGACTCGGTCTATTAATTCTCCATCTCACATTGGTATTAGGGCCTGATTCTACAAGAAGCATCAATATCCAGGGGTCGATACTGATCTCATGTAGCCCATGACCAATTTCCATCTACAGAAGAAAGAGCAATAAAAGCTGCTGAAAATCTTATATTGTATTACCAAATTTTTCTATAAAGTTGTCTTACCAGAATGTTATATAACATTCTGGTACATTAGCGTATATAACAATAGTCAGTAGTACAGTAAATGGGCTCAAGTGATTACGTCTCCTATAAAACACTGGCTTGCAAAGATGAGCATGATCCCTGAGGTTGATCCCCAGTGGCCCTCATTGCTCATTAACATAAGATACTCCCATCAGTACTAGGATAGTTTACAAATGCCATGGCAACAAACCAGAAGTTACCACCCCTTTCCCAGAAAGTTAGAAACAACCCACCCCTCAATTTGCGTTGACCTGTTCCTTAATTTGTATGCAATTGAAAGTGGACTTATCTGAGTATAAATACAGTTGCCAAGTGCCCATACATTGCCTATTCTGGGTGTTCTGCCTATGAGCTGTGCTTGGCAAGGAGTAGTACCGCTTAATGAAAGATTACTGTTTAACACCATGGGCTCACCCTTGAATTCTTTCCTGGGTGGAGCTAAGAATTCTCCTGGGCTAAGGTCCAATTTTGGGGCTTACTTGTCCTGCATCATTACCTTTGATCATTATGACCCGGGCATCTCACTGTGGCCCATCAGGACTCCCATAATCTTTCCTGTTTTCCTAACATACCTCTCCTATCTTCCCTATACACATTAGTTTTCAAGAATGTTTTCTTATACCCTGGAATGCTCTTCCCAAGGTGTAAGGGGAATTCCCCCCCCACACAAGTCCTATTCAGTTCCTACTTAGTTCACAAGTGATACCCTGATAAAGCCTTAGTGACCCACCGTGTAGAATTAACAACCTTTTCCTTTGTGTTCTCCCATCTTGATTTTCCACCATTGCTCCCATAACAGATTGCATACTTCTCCATTTTCATGCCTGTTGTCCCCTTTTATAAAGTGAACACCTCTAGGGCAAAGATGGGGTCTTCACATTTCTTTTTTTTTTTTGAGATGGAGTCTTGCTCTGTCACTCAGGCTGGAGTGCAGTGGCACAATCTTGGCTCACTGCAACCTCTGCCTCCCAGGTTCAAGTGATTCTCCTGCTTCAGCCCCCCAAGTAGCTGGGACTACAGGCGCATGCCACCACACCAACTAATTTTTGTATTTTTAGTAGAGATGGGGTTTCACCATGTTGGCCAGGCTGGTCTCAAACTCCTGACCTTGTGATCTACCTGCCTTAGCCTCCCAAAGTGCTGGGGTTACAGATGTGAACCACCATACCTGGCCCAGCGTTTTCACATTTCTAACACAGTGATGGCCACATGTTTATTGACTAGCTAAGGATCTCTTGACCTTAATATGGTTTCCTCTGAGGCAAGTCTGGACCCTGCACTACACAGGGTTCTGAAACTGTAGTGCCCCAGCCCTTCCTGGGCTTTGCAACCAGTCTTCCTTCTGCCGTAACTCTGTGTTCCAAGAAGGGGCACATGCCTTTTAACTACTAGCAAAGTTTTGTGTACCTTCTTAATTAAATTTTTCAGATCACTTCCTAGAAGTGAAATTACTGGTTCAAAGTAATTTTACAGCTTTTGAAATATATTATCAAATTACCCTCCAGAAAAGTTTATTTACTATTTCCATTTCCTTGAACATTTGCTATTACTCAATATTATCATTAAAAAACACTCTCCAATTTGCTAGTAAAAGCAATGTTTTCTTACAATTTTCTTACTACACTCACATGGATATTTTAAAATCTTGGACCTTATTTTTATGTCCTAAATTTCCATTCATGGATCTTCAGACATTGATGTAAATGCTTTCTTCCCTCTCCTTGACTGTTCCTGGACTCCTCAGAGTTTTGTGGGGCAGGTGTGCATTTTAGGCTTCACACCAGCTTCAGTCTGTGTGTCCAGCTCTTGTTGAATCCTCCACCCAACCTGAGTTGTCGTGCAGTGTTGGGGGGATCTCCTACCCCTTTGTTCATGGTGTTCTGGTCATAGCTACTGGGAATTCCTCCATGTCCTAAAATTGTCATGCATTGAGCCTGCTCTGGGCTGAGCTCTTTGTCTTGTTTGGTATTAGGGGGAGATTAGAAATGGCCTCCACAGGTGGTGAGCAGAGCAATAACTGGGAAAACAAGCGAGATCAATATTTAATCCTGTGCAGCCAGCCAACCTTTTCAAAGCCTCATTTGTATTGATTTCTGTGGGTGACACTTCCCTTTCTTGGGTAATCAGTCCCTTTGCTCAGCGGGTGAACGAGTGAGCAGTACTTATTCCTGCTTTTGTAGAAGCAAGGGTGGCTGCTTAACTCTGAGTTGCTGGAGGGAGGGAGGGAGGCCCAGAGTGGCTTCCTTTGAACTAAAGCCTCTGTGCAGTGGCCTGGGTGATATGGGTATTTATCTAGTCTCATTCTTGTTCTGGATTGAAGGCTCTTAAGTCCGAGGGGGCAGAGAGCTGTGGCTTAGCAGAGATGTGGTGGAGAAAAGGTCAGTAAATTCAATGGAAGAGAATGAGCTTTACTAAACACTCATTATAACTTCCAGTGAGATAAGCATTATTACCTTCATTTTAGATAAAGAGTGTGGTTCAAGGAAGACAAGTTGGTTCAAAATCACACAATTGGCAGTTTCAGAATTTGAACTCAGATTTAGAAGACACCAAAGTCATGACACAACATGATATCCTACACCCTTGATCTGGGGACCCAAAATCTAGTGCCACGTGGTCCAGAAATACCTGCATGAATCTCTTCTGGGGCATGGAGAAGAAGCTAGGGATGTATACATTTTGGAAAACGGGTCATGTCATCAAATATCTGAAGGATGGTGATATGTAAGAGAAATGAGAATTTTGTTGTTATTGCTTTAAAGAGTAAAAGTAGGATGCAAGTGTTCAAGCCACAGGAAGGTAGATTATGCTTCCCTAGAAGGAAACACTAAGCAGCTGGGGATTGTTGAAGGAATGGGTTGCACTGAGATCTTCCCCAACACCGAAGTACATTTCTGTATAACTCTGTACTTCTTAGTATGCTGTTTCTTCATCCTGGACTGTTCAGTGAGCTCCTATTCATCCTTCAGGACTCAGCACAAATACCATTCGTCCGTGCACCCATCCATCCAAAAGTATTCATTGAATGCTATATGCTAGGAAATACGTTAGAAACTGGGGATCCATGATGAGGAAGACAGGCATAGTTCCTGGCCTCCTGGGTTTACATTGTGGAGCGAATCTCTTCTCTGTGTCTTTGACATATGCCTACTGAAGAGCTCTCAGTTGAGCCTCCTCTGTGGCCCCACGATACCTTGCTTATGGTTTAACATGGCAGCCACCATCCCATATGTCATTATCTGTGTGAGTAGACCCTGTTAGTGCCCTACACATATCCATTGGGACCTTAGTATGGTCATGTTTATTGCCTGACTTCCATTGGCTAAAGCTTTCTCTGGCAGCCAGAGCCCACTCTGCTAGCAAACCACAGCAAGCCAGAAGTACCAGACTCTCTGGGAGAAGCCCTCAACGAGTGCGTTTTGGGAGTTGGTGGATGTGTTAACCATCCTAGATCTCTTATCCCTCAGGTGGGATAACTGTAAGGGATATGCTTTACCCTGACTCTGAGTTTCCCATATGATTAAGATCTGGTAGTCTGCAGTGATCGCTGGTTGATAACGCACCCTACATTATCACTGGCTGTCTTCTTTTTCCTGTTTCACCTTCCCACTTTCCTATTAGAGTTTCCAGAAATCACCTAAACAAACTCGTTGCTCTTGAATCCTCTCAGTATCTATTTCAGGAGAAACACAAAGAAAGACATTGTTAATGGGTAATAGTGGTTAGAAGGGAAAATAATCATAGAAGAATAAACATATTTCTAGTTCAAGGCAGTAATTGTGGCATACAAGTCACATACGTGGTACGGGATTTTGTAGAGGTGATGACAGTGTTTGTATTTTTGTTAGCAATAGAAAATGTGTGCACTGTATCCTTTTATCTTGGTACAATCAAGAACAATCAAGCCCACCCAAAGAGATGAAGTGAGGCAGAGCAGAGAACCAGCATTTGCTTTGATGTCTGGCTGTCCCACAAACTCTGAGCTTCAAGCAGGGAGCAATCATATTTTCTTCACCACTATAGTCCATAAGCCTGCAAAAGACGTTGATTCAAAACAGGCAGCAACAATGCAGAATTGACTTGTAAATCCCAGTGGTTCTGTTCATGAGTTTCAATTTTCACCACCGTATTTAACGAGAACACTACCACAACCAACACAATTTATAGGCAATTTTCTGTGGGTCAGGCATTATGGTTGGTGCTCTACATACATTTTTCCATTTAAAACTCCCAGCTTGTGTGGTGGTTCCATAGTACAGGTGTTAAGGCTGTAGTAGTTGCTGGTGATGCCCTGCCCCATCTCCCCTTGGCCCGTCTGAGTTGACCTGCAGCTGTGATTCTCATCACTGAAACAGCTCTTCACCTCAGGCACTTCTATCTCTCTTCTCTGCCTCAGGGTTTTATCTGGCACGATGGGAACTTGCCATGTAGTACATAGAGAGAATCTGAAAGTAGTAGTCAAAGACCTCAGGGGTAGCCATCAACCAGTGAGAGAATGGAATAGGCAGATATTCTGCCCCAGCCTCCCTGTCCTGCATGAAGGTTCTGGGGGCACATTTTACATTATTTCTTGGAGCACTTCCTGTGGGATTGGGCTCTAGTGGCTCACAGCAGGAACCTGCTCATGAGCACATGCTTGACTGGCTTTCCCCACTTCACCACTTCCTCGCTGGCTACAGAAAATCACCAGCATCCAAGTCCTTATTGCAGTGCAGGGTCTCCTTTGAGGAACCCAAGGTAAGACCACCATCATTTTAGAATTATGAAAACTGATATTCAGAGAGTATAAATGACTTGGTTGTGGTCGCTCAGTTAATAAGTGGTGGACCCAAGATTTAAACCTACATCTGTCTCTTTTATGATCATTCGGTTCTATGTTATATCCTGAAATAAAGACAAAAGTTTTATTCAACTATAAAGGTTTCTACAGTCATTCACAAGCACCTACTACGTATCAGGCTCTCTGTTAGGTGCTAGAAATAAGGAGTGAATAATGGCAGTGCCCAAATGTCCAAGCATTTTAGAATCTAACAGAGGAAGTAGTTTGGAAGTACTTACAAATACTATAAATAGCAACAAAACAAAACAAAACAAACAAACAAACAAACAAAAAACTGCAGAGAAGAGAGCCTATCAGAAATATTCCAGTTCAGTAGCTCAAGAACACAGTGGAAAAGTCAATGGTATAATTATTAATCACCTCTACAAGAGCAATAACTTGGTAATTATATTTTTATATATTCATTAAGCATTTAAACCTAATTTTTATACACAATGGGGTTATAACATGGCCGTATTAGTAAGTTCATTTGGTATTCATTTTCCAAAGATGTTAATTGACATTTAATAGTTTGGTAATTGGTCGGTGTCATCCTGAATTATTGGCACAATCTTCAATGGAGGAAGAAAAAGTATTTCTGGAAGCCCAGTGTATCTTTGATGGCTTGTGGATACAAACTGGGCCACTGTAAACCATCACACACAGTCTACACTTAGTCCAGGGAAATATATACACCCTCACTTTTTCATGAGATGGTATCAGAAGTCTCCAAGGTGTGCCTCATCAGTCCTTCACAATAGCCCCTTTGGTGATCATATGGTACCTGTCATTTTCCTCCTCTCCTGTGTTAGCTCATTGTGATCCCATCCGTGATGATGTCCAAAGAACACTGACATTACTGCATCAAAGCCCTGCATGCTGATGCCTGATGATGTGTTGTTGATGCCTAAACCTGGGGACTCATATATAGCCCGTTAGTCAGTACCTTCCCCTAGGCCGTCAAAGCAGCTGACAACTTCTCTCTCCATGCCCTGTCTCTTGAAGAAGTCTTGGCTGTCCTGCTTCTGACTGGCATGCTTCCAAGGGGGGATTACCTGCCAGCACTTTCTACCTGAAGAGTGAACCCCATGTGTCCTCATTTGCGAAGTGGGATAGGATCTACCTTCAGGTCTGTAGTAGACACTCTTTGTGTCCCACCCATATCCCTGGCTCTTACCATTTCTGTGCATGTTTGCCTAACTTTTCACTGCCAGCACATGCATTTCTTTTCCTGGGGTCTCTCTTTGGCTACCACAAGCACGACAGCTCAGAAATGCCAAGGAACTAATTCCTGGGAGCAGCCTTCAGCCAATGACTAAAGGGAGTTATTGTATAAATATCCCAGCTCCTTCACTCCTCAAATGGGAGAATTCTGAAGGTCAAGTTCAACACAGTATCTCAGAGCTCCCCGGTGGTATTGAGCTCTGATTGTCCGTGGTGGTTCCTGCATGTGACACCACACCTTTTTACTGCCTTCTTTCCCTTCCCTGTCCCACTTTTCCACTCCCCTACCAGTGTGTCCTGTAGTCACCTCCCAAATAAACAACTTGCCCTCAGATTTTTGTCTTGGGTGCTATTTCTGCAGGAATCCACACTAAACACAGGATTGTCATAAGATTAGATACCACGTGTGTGTATAGCTTTTAACACAGTGTGTATACATTAGTTACTAGTACTTGTTGAATAAATAGGTGGATATATTTGACTCTGTGAAATCTTTTTTTTTTTTTTTTTGAGATTGGGTCTCGCTCTGTTGCCCAGGCTGGAGTGCAGTGGCACGATCTCGGCTCACTACAATCTCTGCCTCCTGGGTTGAAGTGATTCTCCTGTCTCAGCCTCCCGACTAGCTGGGACTACAGCTGCGTGCCACCATGCCTGGCTAGATTTTTGTATTTTTAGTAGAGACAGGGTTTCACCATGTTAGCCAGGCTGGTCTCAATCTCCTGACCTCGTGATCCGCCTGCCTCGGCCTCCCAAAGTGCTGGGATTACAGGCATGAGCCACCGTGCCCGGCCATCTGTGAAATCTTATAGTTTTACCTGTTATTATTTCTTTGAGGCCCCAGCTCTACATTTTTATGACTCCTGAATTCAACTTCTGTGCTGTCTCAATTTATTAAGAACAGTTTCTAGGGTTAAATAAGTCTGAATCTACTCGTTACTTGTTTTATTCTGATAATACTAGATTATAAAAAATTTATGAGCTTCAAAAGGCAATGTCCTATGAGTTACATGAGGGATCCATAACAAAAACATTCACACATTTAAAATAGCATGAGCTCCAATTAACATATAGCATGGCATCCCATTAACAACAGCTGCACATCTGCTTGGAAGAAATCACTTTGGCTCATCTCACCTAGTCTGGGCTTTGGCTCGTGTTGCATAAAAACTCATAGGCCAAACCCTGATTGTCTTATCCTTTGGAGGACCACCAAATTGCCATGCCTTTAAATGCCTTACAACTGGACTTTTACCTTTAATTATATCATAGATCTAAACTGATGCTCTACAGGCTAACTCTGGATGGAAGATATGTTTTGTTTGATATAAAAAATGTAATAAAAATTCATCCAGTCTTTAAAAATTGAGAAATCTAAATGAATATATGGATTCATGGTTTCTCTTGAAAATATTAGAAGATCTGGTAACCCTGGGTCTGAATTTCCACGTGGCACCCTAGGCTGCTGGTGCTAAATATTCATTGTTCCTTCTCAATGGGGCGTTTCGGCATAAGCTCTTTTGAACTCTTACCTCTGCTGCAATCCTCGCCATTTCCTATTCTCACCCATCTCACTTCTTTCAATTACATTTACTATGTTTTTATTCATTTTAGTTGGTGACCATGGCTTTTCAAAGATGAAGGAGAACAGAACTCTTTTTATTTTGTTTTCTCTTCCCACCACCTTTTTCTTTTCTTTGTATTTTGAGACACACACACACACACACACAAAACCCTATTTGCTGAAACAGGTCTATAGATTCAGAGACCTTAAGAAAGAATTACATTAAATTAACACTTTAGGACCAAAAAATAAACTACACTATAATTACGTTCTTCACAACTTAGTTATAGGATTAATTCATGGTGTATTACGTGATAGGGCTTGGTAATGGGACAAAAGATTAAAGCTGCATGATGAATACTTGTCAGGTGGCTCTGTGAATCAATGTATAACAAGACAATTGAAGATAACAGAAAAGTGGTTTTGGACACCTTTGGAAATGGAGGACCTGAGATAAATGGTCCTCTTGCCCTGTGCAATCATAGTCCTTCTTTTAAACACCTGGTTTATAGTCACGAATTTGATGTGACTATTCCTTATCTTTATTCTGGGACACATCCTACTCTCCTTGGACCCTTGGATAAATTTAGGGTAAACAAAATCTCTTTGGATAGACTTGTGGTTAACAAAGTATAAAAGGGGAGGGCCTTTTAGTATATCTGTTAGATGATTACGTGTTCTTCCTCTTTGGGTGGAAAGATGCTGTATGCAATTTTCCCTCCCAGCAGCTGCATGCTGAATAATGCACAAAGGTTTGGTCTACTCAGGAATGTTAAACACTTGCTTATCTGTCTCTCTATTCGCCACATCCAGGGGGATCAAGACAAGAACAAACATACTGCTTCAGGAAATTAAATCCACTCAGATTAGTGTAAAATTCCTTAACATCAGGTGGTCTTAATAAAGCTATGTTCTCTCAATTTATCCATACTCTCTTCAAACTAAGCATGATCCCAAAATATACAATATTGATGGTCTTTAAATATAGTAATTCCCAGCAAATGCTGCTGTGTTCTGAGTAAAACTGATTCAATCCCGCACATGGATTAGGTACGCCATGACTATCTTCCTTAATTTTACGTTCCATGGCAATTTGGCTCCCAAATCATGAGCACACTGTCAGATTTAGTGACCTAATTTCTCATCAATGACAGGCTTAATGACACTCAAATATATCATTCATTTCTTTCTTATTCCAAACTATACCAACATTGTATATCATCATTCACCCAATTTGACTTATAGGCTATTTTTAAAAAATCATTCTCATTCTGTCCAGACAAGGTTGATAATTCAACTGGAACTTATATTCACAGGAATTCAATAATTATCAAATTTGGAGGGAAAATTAATTCCCAACTTGATCTTTTCCTATTTCAATGCTGGCCAGTTTTTCTGAATTTTTTCTGTGATTATTTTTTAAAGATAGAACAGATTTTAGATCTAATTTAACTTTCAATTTATCAGCATACTGTTCAAAGCAAATAAATGTAATTTTTAAGTTCAAATTCCTAGTACACTAGAGTATGGATTTAAACAGTAGACAAACAGCACTAATAAAAACAACAATTTTCTCTCAGCTATAATGCCAGCTCTTCAGCTTTGGAAGGGACCACAGTCACCCTTCTTTGCCTTATGCCTGGGCTAGCTTTTCCAATAACAAGTAAATGGAATCAGGCTCTGCAGCTATGCACACAACTTCCAGAAAATGCCATTTCTTCATCTTATTTCTCCAGAATCTCTCTGAACCAAGTTCCTGAATCTTCATTCTCTTTCCTTTATAGGGAGCTTTTTAGTTCCTTTATACTCCACATGAAACCACCAAGCAATGTATAAAAAATATACCAAAGAAAAAAATCAAATTTATTTCTATCACCACCCCCTCCCATTCCCACTTTTCTCCCTAGAGAAGACCGTGGTCAACAATTTTGTATGTTAATTTCTGATCAGAGGACAACCTTCCCCCAACTTTTCTTACCATGTTCCATTTAGATACTGCTAATTCTTAGTAAGTTGAAAAATGATGTAGATATAAAAGCCAAAAAGATTAATTATTTGATGTGTGAGTAACCAGGTCACTGTCAACCTGTTTTGAGATGGCATAGACATGACTTAAATGTTGTGTGTGTTATCTTGAGGGATTCATATGTTCCCTTCCTCCCTCAATTCCATTTGCTCCTTTTAGGACTCTCAATCTTCATGCTTTGCTACATTCCTCTTAACTTCATAAATATACTAAAACTCAGAGCCAATCAGAGCTTTTCTGTGTGATTGATAGATGGATGCTTTTGGACTCTGGGCATAAACAAGGTTGAAATTGCAAGTGGTCATCTTTCCCACCATGAAGAAAGAGCCTGTCTGAGAAAGAAGACAAAGACCTGGTAATCTGGTGCCAGAACCTCTGCTGGACTTTCCAAGTTGCAAGAGCCAATACATTCCCTTTATTTAATGCAAGCCAGTTTGAGCTGGTTTTCTGTCTCTTGCAATTGAAATTGTGCTGATGCATATGCAGAATATGTCATGGTTCTTGTAAACATCTAATTGTAAAATTTTTTCAAACATGTGAATGAGACTGAAACATCTACATAGACAATCTGACTTTTGTGTATACTGATTCTGGATAACATAGAGGAAATTGCTGAAATAGATAATACACCTGCATATGCAATCCATGGTACTGCAACAGCACGTAACAGAACATAACCTGATGTGGAGATGTTCTAGAAAGATGTCCTAGAGATGGGAAAAAATGGGAAGCTTTCCAGAGAGATCTATAAGAAAGTGGGGTTCCAGGTGAGAGCTAGGTTCACTTCAGTGTAGAAGAGGAAAGAGAGTTTGAAGATACAGACACATTCTTCATGGTTCAGAGAGTTCTGGGTATTGAATGGAAGGGTTTGGGTGAGACAAGAACAATATAGAATTAAGGAAGCGGAGAGAGAAGCATAGAGCAATGTGGGAATATAAGTATGGGAGAGGAAAGCTAAGAAGAAGGACTCACTAATACAATCAGAAATGTGAGATATGGGGAGTATCAATGACCTATTAATGAACCATGGGGTTTTCAAAATATTTTAGCTTTGGGTGAAGGGAGTGGTGGTTGGCTGTGTCTATAGGCATTAAGTGTAACTCTGTGGCCTTGAGACAGTCAAGTGCTCATGTCCAATGATGCACCCTTTGATTCTTCGTCCGTCTGTCCGTCTATCATCTGTCCATCCATCCATCCATCCATCCATCCCTCCATCCATCCCTCTATCCACTCCTCTATCTACTCATCCATGCATCCATCTATCCCTCCGTCCATCTTCTCAACCGTTCATCCTCTCATTAATCTGTTTAACCATTATCTATCCATCCCTGAACTTTACTGAGCTCCTGTCATATGCCAGGGTTTGTGTTGCTTGTCAAGGAGAAGGAAGAAAAGACATGGCTTTTATCTTTTGGATACTTCAGTCTGTAATGTAAAAAAGATACGTAAACACATCATTGCGATACCTTTTGCTAAGTGCAGCAATAAAAAGGATTTTACAGAGTGCCAAGATAAGGCATGTTGGTTGTGAAGATTAAATGAGATTAAATGTATGAAAAGCACGTTGTGAGCTATTCAAATATTAGTCATTATAATCTGCATAACAACTCTGGGAGACTGGCTTGGATTATTATCTACTTAATTTTTTTTTTTGTACTATAAAAACTACCTAAGAGTTCCACTACAAGTTACAAAATAGAGAAAATAAGAACCTATCCATATTTCTGGTGCTTCAACACTGACATTGTTTTACATGTTGCTAAGTGTCATTAGTGTCTTTATTCCTGGAATTTTGTTTTTTCATACAACAATCATGCTGTGATATGGTTTGGCCGTGTCGCCACCCAAATCTCATCTTGAATTGTAGTTATTATAATCTCCATGTGTCGTGGGAGGGACCTCTTGGGAGATAATTGAATTTGGAGGTGGTTACCCCCATGCTGCTCTCCTCATGATACTGAGTTCTCACGAAATCTGATGGTTTTATAAGGGGCTTTCCCCACTTCTGTTCAGCACTTCTCCTTCCTGACATGTGAAGAAGGATGTATTTGCCTCTCCTCCTGTCATGACTGTAAGTTTCCTGAGGCCTCCCCAGTCATGCTGAACTGAGTCTATTAAACCTCTTTCCTTTAAAAATTACCCAGTCTTGGGTATGTTATTAGCAGCATGAGAATGGGCTAATACATGCTGCATATATCATGATTCTGATTGTTTTCTCTTTAAATTGTCTGCATTTTCTCATGTGTAAACTTGTTTCATGGGTCACACATGGGAGTAGGAGAGGTCGCCATGGTAACAGTTGATATGTCTCTGGCTCAGCCTCAAACCAAACCCCACCTTCCTGGCTCCTCATGAGTTACTAGGACCCTTCATAACAATGGCCACATAGATTCCCTGTCCCTGTCATAGTCTTCTCTGCCACTCCAGGGATGGAGCTGTGCCTAGTATTGTGCCATATTACTTTCCTCTTTGTTTTTTTGCTGACTCTGAAAAGCCTCTGTATGTCTACTTATGAGAAGCTACCTTTCTGCCCTGAGCTCTGTCACCATAGCGAAGGGAGAATGTACCTTTGTATCCACCTGAATCACATTGGTGGACCACTTTGTGTCTATATTAGATGTCTAAGATTGGGGGAGATCCATACTTACCTCCACTTCGTTTTTAAAAAAATTCTTTCTTAGTTATAATCCAATTAGACTCTCATTCTCATCACTGTGCCAATACAGCTCATGTTAAGGTCACCAATAACCTTCATGTTTCCAAGTCCAATGGCTAGTGCTAGTGCTAGTTATTATCTTACTTGACTTAATAGCAACATTTGACACAATTGTTTACTTATTGCTCCTTGAAATGTTTTTTTTTTTCCACTTAATTTCCAAGACACCATACTCCTGATAGCTCCTCCTCAGCCCCTTTTGCTAGTTCCTCCTCATTTCCTTGACTTCTAAAGGTTGGTATATCCTAGGAGTCAGGCCTGCAGACATATTCCCTATCTACATTTGCTACTTAGGTGATCCCACTCAGTCTCATGGCTTTAAATACCACTATAGCCTGATGACTCCCAATTTTATCAATTCAACTTATAGCTTTTCTCTGACCTCTAGATCCATACATTCAACAGACCATTCATCATTTCCATGTGGATGTCTAACAGGCATCTTAAACATTGTCCAGCCCGCTCATGGTTTTCTCCCCTTACTTGTTCTTCCCATGGTCTTCCCTATTTTAGTAAGTGACATGTCTGTGTTTCCAATTGCTTTGGCTAAAAACATTGGTTGGAATCATCTTGACTGTCTTTCTTTTATGATCTGTATTAAAATCACCAACAAATCCTGTTATCTCTCCTTCAGAATACATCCTGAATCTAAAGCTGACCACTTTTCACTACTTTTCCCACTGTCATCCCAGTCTAAGCTACTGGCGTCTTTCACTGGGTTACTGAAGTTGCCTCTTAACTGCTCTTCCTGATTCGGCCTTTATTCCCCTGCAATCTGTTCTCAGCATGGCAGTCAGAGTTATTTTATTTTTAAATTTTACAATTCACATCACATGCCACTCCTCTGCCCCCAAACCTTCCATTGGCTCCCATCTCACTTACAGTAAAAGGCAAAACCTTGCTATGACCACAAGAGGCAATACAGTCTGGGCCACTGGCCTCATCTCCTATTATTGTCCCTTTTGCTCACTTTTTTTTTTTTTTTTAGAACCACTAGCATCCTTATGTGTTGGTTGTTTCTGCAATACACTGGCACACTCCTATTTTAGGGCAGCTGCTGTTTCCTTCTGCCTGGAATGTTCTTTCCAAGTGCACATGGCTTATTCCCTTCTTCCATCAGATCTCTGTCCAAATGACACTCCCTTACATAATTTGACTCTGGTTACCCTGTATACCACAGCAACACTGTCCCATTCCTAACATGCTCTTTTCCTTCTGTTTGTTTTCTATTAGACAAATCACAAGCTGATCATATCCACATCTGCACACATGTTTATTTATGTTTGTTTACTACTCACCTTTCATGCTAGACTCGAAATCCCATGCCATGAGATCAAGGGCTTTGTCTCTGTGCCCACAGCACTTAGAGTGATAGCTGGCACATTAGTAAATGTTTAATAAATACATGTGTTTCCTGTTGCCAACTCTTATGCTCTCCTCCTATGACTAGGAATGTATTCTTTCTAGCACTTGACTTCTTTCCTTTATTGATATAAAATAATATAATAAAATGGCCAACTTACTCACTGAGCCTCAGTTTCCTAATCCACATGATGGATCTGATAATAGCTCTCACCTTATAGGGTTGTAAGACAGAAATAAGGTATTTCAGCTAAAGTCGTTAGCACATTGCCTGGTTCACAAAATTGTTTTTAATGATAATTCTGAACACTGTGGAACAGACAAATCAGGATTTAAATGATTTATATGCAAAGCACAAATCAGGATTTAAATGACTTATATGCAAAGCACAAAGTAAATGCTATCTAAGTATGAGGTCTAATAATAACTATATTTGATTCACTTTCAAGAGTTTTGCAGTCTAAGAAAAATGACAACTTCCCTTAGTCTCAATTCCTTGTCTCTACTATAGAGATAAAGTAGCTATTGTGACAATTAGTAAGGTACAGGTGTAACATGCCTAAACATTAAGGATGTTTGTTGTTAACTGTTTCCCTACTGTGGGACGATCAGATTATTTCTTTTGGAAAACCATTGTGGACAATGCTGTGATGTACATCTTTGCACATAATGGTTTTCATATATTTCAGATTATTTCCTTACCTTGGAATACCAGGATAAGTATTATTGAGTAAAAATTTCTAGATATTTTTGTGGTCTTTGTTACATAAGCCAGATGGATTTCTTATCCTCTTTTTGCAGAGTGACTCTGAACCTTCAGGTTACTTGGCTACTAAGTGTCAGAATTAAGATCAGAGGGCTGGGCATGGTGGTTCACGCCTGTAATCCCAACACTTTGGGAGGCCGAGGTGGGCAGATCACCTGAGGGCAGGACTTAGAGACCAGCCTGGCCAACATGGTGAAACCCCATCTCTACTAAAAGTACAAAATTTAGCCAGGTGTGGTGGTGTGCACCTGTAATCCCAGCTACCCAGGAGGCTGAGGCAGGAGAATCGCTGGAATCTGGGAGGCCAAGGCTGCAGTGAGCCAAGATTGTGCCACTGCACTCCAGCCTGGGTGACAGAGCAAGACTCCATCTCAAAAAAAAAAAAAAAAAAAAAAATCAGAGCATACACACACTCAGTGGCTCACACCTGTGATCCCAGCACTTTGGGAGGCTGAGGCAGGTGAATCACATGAGGTAAGCAGTTTGAGACTAACCTGGCCAATATATTAATATATTAACTAAATATGTTAATATAATTAATTTCTCTTGTTTCTTTCACTTTTCAAAATGGAAAGCCAAATATCACATGTTCTCACTTCAACTGGCAGCTAAGCTATGAGGATGCAAAAGTATAAGAATAATATAATGGACTTTGCAGACTTGGAGGAAAGGGTGGGAGGGGAATGAGGGATAAAAGACTACACATGGGTAAAGTGTACATTGCTGGGTTGACAGGTGGACCAAAATCTCAGAAATCACCACTAAAGAGGTTATTCGTGTAACAAAAAACCACCTGTACCCCAAAACAATTTAAAAAATAAAATGTGGACACTAGAAAATTAAAAGTTACGTATGTTGCTTACATAATATGGATAGTGCTGTTCTAGATGCTATAATTATTAACATTTATTGACCATTTATGTGCTAGTCACAATGCTGAATGTTTGCCAGGAATTTTATTTTCACCTCAAAACAACTGTTTTGCAAATGAGAAAACCAAAAATTAAGTAACTTGCCCAGTTGTTCAATTATAAGCAGAGCAGGTGAAATAAAACTTATATCTGACAAGCCCAGAAGCAGATTGGGCACTCGGAGCCAAATTATCTGAGAAAAAGTACAAGAGAGTGGATATACTTGAGCCAAACTCATGGGAGACATGAGAACTTACAAATACTTCAAAGAGGCCGGGTGCGGTGGCTGATGCCTGTAATCCCAACACTTTGGGAGGCCGAGGCAGGCAGATCAAAAGGTCAGGAGATCGAGACCAGCCTGGCCAATATGGTGAAACCTAGTCTGTACTAAAATTACAAAAATTGGCCAGGCATGGTGGCGGGCACCTGTAGTCCCAGCTACTCAGGAGGCTGAGGCAGGAGAATCCCTTGAACCCGGGAAGTGGAGGTTGCAATGAGTCGAGATTGCACCACTGCATTCCAGCCTGGGTGACAGAATGAGACTCCATCTCAAAAACAAAAACAACCCACAAAACAAAACAAAAAACAAGCTTCAAAGACTTTTATGTGGGTGGAGAAATAAACTTATTCCAAGTGGCTCCCAGGGGATGACTCTCAGATGGTTGTCTCCTGCCAGTGTTTTCTTTCTGAGCTCCAGGGTCATAATCCAACTACCTTCTCGACTCACCCAGTTGCATTTCTCTTAGGTATTTCTTTTTTAAAAAATTATTATTATTATTATTTTTTAGGTTGTGCAAACTTTTTTTTTTTATTATACTTTAAGTTCTAGGGTACATGTGCATGACGTTTATATCATGTATAACTCCCCAATGCAATCCCTCCCTCCTCCCCCCTCCCCATGATAGGCCCCAGTGTGTGATGTTCCCCTTCCCGAGTCCAAGTGATCTCATTGTTCAGTTCCCACCTATGAGTGAGAACATGTGGTGTTTGGTTTTCTGTTCTTGTGATAGTTTGCTAAGAATGATGGTTTCCAGCTGCATCCATGTCCCTACAAAGGACGCAAACTCATCCTTTTTTATGGCTGCATAGTATTCCATGGTGTATATGTGCCACATTTTCTTTATCCAGTCTGTCACAGATGGACATTTGGGTTGATTCCAAGTCTTTGCTATTGTGAATAGTGCCACAATAAACATACGTGTGCATGTGTCTTTGTAGTAGAGTATTTATAATCCTTTGGGTATATACCCAGTAGTGGGATGGCTGGGTCATATGGTACATCTAGTTCTAGATCCTTGAGGAATCGCCATACTGTTTTCCATAATGGTTGAACTAGTTTACAATCCCACCAACAGTGTAAAAGTGTTCCTATTTCTCCACATCCTCTCCAACCCTGTTGTTTCCTGACTTCTTAATGATTGCCATTCTAACTGGTGTGAGATGGTATCTCATTGTGGTTTTGATTTGCATTTCTCTGATGGCGAGTGATGATGAGCATTTTTTCATGTGTCTGTTGGCTGTATGATGTCTTCTTTTGAGAAATGTCTGTTCATATCCTTTCCCCACTTTTTGATGGGGTTGTTTGTTTTTTTCTTGTATATTTGTTTGAGTTCTTTGTAGATTCTGGATATTAGCCCTTTGTCAGATGAGTAGGTTGCAAAAATTTTCTCCCATTCTGTAGGCTGCCTGTTCACTCTGATGGTAGTTTCTTTAGCTGTGCAAAAGCTCTTTAGTTTAATTAGATCCCATGTGTCAATTTTTGCTTTTGCTGCCATTGCTTTTGGTGTTTTAGACATGAAGTCCTTGCCCATGCCTATGTCCTGAATGGTACTACCTAGATTTTCTTCTAGGGTTTTTATGGTATTAGGTCTAACATTTAAGTCTCTAATCCATCTTGAATTAATTTTCATATAAGGGGTAAGGAAAGGATCCAGTTTCAGCTTTCTACTTATGGCTAGCCAATTTTCCCAGCACCATTTATTAAATAGGGAATCCTTTCCCCATTTCTTGTTTCTCTCAGGTTTGTCAAAGATCAGATGGCTGTAGATGTGTGGTATTATTTCTGAGGACTCTGTTCTGTTCCATTGGTCTATATCTCTGTTGTGGTACCAGTACCATGCTGTTTTGGTTACTGTAGCCTTGTAGTATAGTTTGAAGTCAGGTAGCGTGACGCCTCCAGCTTTGTCCTTTTGACTTAGGATTGTCTTGGCAATGCGGGCTCTTTTTTGGTTCCATATGAACTTTAAAGCCGTTTTTTCCAATTCTGTGAAGAAAGTCATTGGTAGCTTGATGGGGATGGCATTGAATCTATAAATCACCTTGGGCAGTATGGCCATTTTCATGATATTGATTCTTCCTATCCATGAGCATGGTATGTTCTTCCATTTGTTTGTGTCCTCTTTGATTTCACTGAGCAGTGGTTTGTAGTTCTCCTTGAAGAGGTCCTTTACATCCCTTGTAAGCTGGATTCCTAGGTATTTGATTCTCTTTGAAGCAATTGTGAATGGAAGTTCATTCCTGATTTGGCTCTCTGCTTGTCTGTTACTGGTGTATAAGAATGCTTGTGATTTTTGCACATTAATTTTGTATCCTGAGACTTTGCTGAAGTTGCTTATCAGCTTAAGGAGATTTTGGGCTGAGACAATGGGGTTTTCTAAATATACCATCATGTCATCTGCAAACAGGGACAATTTGACTTCTTCTTTTCCTAACTGGATACCCTTGATTTCTTTCTCTTGCCTGATTGCCCTAGCCAGAACTTCCAACACTATGTTGAATAGGAGTGGTGAGAGAGGGCATCCCTGTCTTGTGCCAGTTTTCAGAGGGAATTTTTCCAGTTTTTGCCCATTCAGTATGATATTAGCTGTGGGTTTGTCATAAATAGCTCTTATTATTTTGAGGTACGTTCCATCAATACCGAATTTATTGAGCGTTTTTAGCATAAAGGGCTGTTGAATTTTGTCAAAAGCCTTTTCTGCATCTATTGAGATAATCATGTGGTTCTTGTCTTTGGTTCTGTTTATATGCTGGATTACGTTTATTGATTTGCGAATGTTGAACCAGCCTTGCATCCCTGGGATGAAGCCCACTTGATCATGGTGGATAAGCTTTTTGATGTGCTGCTGAATCCGGTTTGCCAGTATTTTATTGAGAATTTTTGCATCGATGTTCATCAGGGATATTGGTCTAAAATTCTCTTTTTTTGTTGTGTCTCTGCCAGGCTTTGGTATCAGGATGATGTTGGCCTCATAAAATGAGTTGGGGAGGATTCCCTCTTTTTCTATTGATTGGAATAGTTTCAGAAGGAATGGTACCAGCTCCTCCTTGTACCTCTGGTAGAATTCAGCTGTGAATCCATCTGGTCCTGGACTTTTTTTGGTGGGTAGGCTATTAATTGTTGCCTCAATTTCAGAGCCTGCTATTGGTCTATTCAGGGATTCAACTTCTTCCTGGTTTAGTCTTGGGAGAGTGTAAGTGTCCAGGAAATTATCCATTTCTTCTAGATTTTCTAGTTGATTTGCGTAGAGGCATTTATAGTATTCTCTGATGGTTGTTTGTATTTCTGTGGGGTCGGTGGTGATATCCCCTTTATCATTTTTTATTGCATCTATTTGATTCCTCTCTCTTTTCTTCTTTATTAGTCTAGCTAGCGGTCTGTCAATTTTGTTGATCTTTTCAAAAAACCAACTCCTGGATTCATTGATTTTTTGGAGGGTTTTTTGTGTCTCTATCTCCTTCAGTTCTGCTCTGATCTTAGTTATTTCTTGCCTTCTGCTAGCTTTTGAATGTGTTTGCTCTTGCCTCTCTAGTTCTTTTAATTGTGATGTTAGAGTGTCAATTTTAGATCTTTCCTGCTTTCTCTTGTGGGCATTTAGTGCTATAAATTTCCCTCTACACACTGCTTTAAATGTGTCCCAGAGATTCTGGTATGTTGTATCTTTGTTCTCATTGGTTTCAAAGAACATCTTTATTTCTGCTTTCATTTCGTTATATACCCAGTAGTCATTCAGGAGCAGGTTGTTCATTTCCATGTAGTTGAGCGGTTTTGATTGAGTTTCTTAGTCCTGAGTTCAAGTTTGATTGCACTGTGGTCTGAGAGACAGTTTGTTATAATTTCTGTTCTTGTACATTTGCTGAGGAGTGCTTTACTTCCAATTATGTGGTCAATTTTGGAATACGTGCGATGTGGTGCTGAGAAGAATGTATATTCTGTTGATTTGGGGTGGAGAGTTCTATAGATGTCTATTAGGTCCGCTTGGTGCAGAGATGAGTTCAATTCCTGGATATCCTTGTTAACTTTCTGTCTCGTTGATCTGTCTAATGTTGACAGTGGAGTGTTGAAGTCTCCCATTATTATTGTATGGGAGTCTAAGTCTCTTTGTAGGTCTCTAAGGACTTGCTTTATGAATCTGGGTGCTCCTGTATTGGGTGCATATATATTTAGGAGAGTTAGCTCTTCCTGTTGAATTGATCCCTTTACCATGATGTAATGGCCTTCTTTGTCTCTTTTGATCTTTGATGGTTTAAAGTCTGTTTTATCAGAGACTAGGATTGCAACCCCTGCTTTTTTTTGTTCTCCATTTGCTTGGTATTCTTTATTTTGAGCCTATGTATGTCTCTGCATGTGAGATGGGTCTCCTGAATACAGCAGACTGATGGGTCTTGACTCTTGATCCAGTTTGCCAGTCTGTGTCTTTTAATTGGAGCATTTAGTCCATTGACATTTAAGGTTAATATTGTTATGTGTGAACTTGATCCTGTCATTATGATATTAACTGGTTATTTTGCTCGTTAGTTGATGCAGTTTCTTCCTAGCCTCGATGGTCTTTACATTTTGGCATGTTTTTGCAATGGCTGGTACCGGTTGTTCCTTTCCATGTTTAGGGCTTCCTTCAGGGTCTCTTGTAAGGCAGGCCTGGTGGTGACAAAATCTCTAAGCATTTGCTTATCTGTAAAGGATTTTATTTCTCCTTCACTGATGAAGCTTAGTTTGGCTGGATATGAAATTCTGGGTTGAAAATTCTTTTCTTTAAGAACGTTGAATATGGCCCCCACTCTCTTCTGGCTTGTAGAGTTTCTGCCGAGAGGTCTGCTGTTATTCTGATGGGCTTCCCTTTGTGGGTAACCCGACCTTTCTCTCTGGCTGCCCTTAAGATTTTTTCCTTCATTTCCACTTTGGTGAATCTGGCAATTATGTGTCTTGGAGTTGCTCTTCTGGAGGAGTATCTTTGTGGCGTTCTCTGTATTTCCTGAATTTGAATGTTGGCCTGCCCTACTAGGTTGGGGAAGTTCTCCTGGATGATATCCTGAAGAGTGTTTTCCAACTTGGTTCCATTTACCCCCTCACTTTCAGGCACCCCAATCAGACGTAGGTTTGGTCTTTTTACATAATCCCATACTTCTTGCAGGCTTTGTTCATTTCTTTTTCTTCTTTTTTCTTTTGGTTTCTCTTCTCGCTTCATTTCATTCATTTGATCCTCAATCGCTGATACTCTTTCTTCCAGTTGATTGAGTCGGTTACTGAAGCTTGTGCATTTGTCACGTATTTCTCGTGTCATGGTTTTCATCTCTGTCATTTCGTTTATGATCTTCTCTGCATTAATTAGTCTAGCTGTCAATTCTTCCACTTTTTTTTCAAGATTTTTAGTTTCTTTGCGCTGGGTACGTAATTCCTCCTTTAGCTCTGAGAGGTTTGATGGACTGAAGCCTTCTTCTCTCATCTCGTCAAAGTCATTCTCTGACCAGCTTTGATCCGTTGCTGGCGATGGCTGCGCTCCTTTGCAGGGGGAGATGCACTCTTATTTTTTGAATTTCCAGCTTTTCTGCCCTGCTTCTTCCCCATCTTTGTGGTTTTATCTGTCTCTGGTCTTTGATGATGGTGACGTACTGATGGGGTTTTGGTATAGGTGTCCTTCCTGTTTGATAGTTTTCCGTCTGGCAGTCAGAAGGACTGTCTGTTGGTCTGTTGGAGATTGCTTGAGGTCCACTCCAGACCCTGTTTGCCTGGGTATCAGCAGCAGAGGTTGCAGAAGATAGAATATTGCTGAACAGCGAGTGTACCTGTCTGATTCTTTCTTTGGAAGTTTCCTCTCAGGGGTGACTCCACCCTGTGAGGTGTGGGGTGTCAGACTGCCCCTAGTTGGGGATGTCTCCCAGCTAGGCTACTCAGGGGTCAGGGACCCACCTGAGCAGGCAGTCTGTCCGTTCTCAGATCTCAACCTCCGCGTTAGGAGATCCACGGCTCTCCCCAAAGCTGTCAGACAGAGTCGTTCGCGTCTGCACCGGCCCCCGCTCTTTCCCCTAATGGACTGCAGCAGTGCGCTGTCTGCAGAGGTAGAGTCTACAGAGACAGGCAGGCTTCCTTGAGCTGCTGTGAGCTCCACCCAGTTCGAGCTTCCCAGCGGCTTTGTTTACCTATTTAAGCCTCAGCAATGGCGGGCGCCCCTCCCCCAGCCTCGCTGCTGCCTTGCGGATAGATCGCGGCAGACTGCTGTATTAGCAGTGAGGGAGGCTCTGTGGGCGTGGGACCCTCCCGGCCAGGTGTGGGATATATTCTCCTGGTGTGCCTGTTTCCTTAAAGCGCAGTATTGGGGTGGGAGTCACCCGATTTTCCAGGTGTTGTGTGTCTCAGTTCCCCTGGCTAGGAAAACGGATTTCCTTCCCCCTTGCGCTTCCAGGTGAGGCGATGCCTCGCCCTGCTTCAGCTCTCGCTGGTCAGGCTGCAGCAGCTGACCAGCACCAATTGTCCGGCACTCCCTAGAGAGATGACCCCAGTACCTCAGTTGAAAATGCAGAAATCACCGGTCTTCTGTGTCGCTCGCGCTGGGAGTTGGAGACTGGAGCTGTTCCTATTTGGCCATCTTGCTCCGCCCCCCAAAAATTATTTTTTTAAGTTCTGGGGCACACGTGCAGGATGTGCAGGTTTGTTACACAGGTAAACGTGTGCCATGGTGGTTTGCTGCACCTATCAACCCATCACCTATGTATGAGATCATGTCCTTTGTAGGGACATGGATGAAGCTGGAAGCCATTATTCTCTTGGGTGTTTCAGGCTAAACATGAGCAAAGTTTGTTTTCTTTCCTTAAAAGCTTGTTCCACCATTAGGGTTCCAAGCTCAGTAAATGGCATTGACATGCATGTGAGTTCCCATGATAAGAACATGGGCACCGTCAGGGACTCCTTTCTCTTTTTTGCCCTGGACATCTGGAAACTCCTCATGAGTTGAAAAAGCATACCTTGCTTGTTTCTCTGTTTGTATTGGTTATCTAAGGCTGTGTAATAAATTGCTTTCAAACTTTGCAGCTTAAAACAATGAACTTTACAAGCAGTTTCTGTGGGAGAGGATCCGGGAGCAGCTGAGCTGGGTCCTCCTGTCTGGGTTTCTCAGAAGGATTTGATTTGATGGTTCAATCAAAGCATCAGCTGGCGCTGCGGTCATCTGAAGACTGGCCTGGAGCAAAATCCACTCCCAAGTGCGCTCATGTGATTATCGGTAGGATGCATTTCCTTGTTGGGCATTGGCTGGAGGCTCCTCTCAGCTCTTTGCCACATGGGCCTCTCCATAGGGCAGCTCATATCATAGCCCCAGCCTTCCATTAGAGTGAGTGGGGGAAGGCTAGGAAGATGGAAAGAGCCTTTTGTAACCTAATCTCCAAAATGATATTGTATCACTTTTGCTACATTTATTAGAAACAACTCACTGAGTCCAACCTACATTCAAATGGAAGGATTACATTAATATCCGATGCATGAACGCTAAGTACTGAGGATCGCTGGGAGCATCTTGAAGCTGTCAGTCACATGTCCCAACCATGACTGTGATCAGCATGCTGTTGGTCATTGTATTGCATTCTTACTGCCATAATATCTTGGCTATTCCTTTCTCTCCAGCCTTACTACCTCTTTCTTGGTTCATTGTCATCTTTCACCTGGACAGTCGCAAAAGCCTCTTGGCTGGTCTTCCTGCCTTCTGTCTTCCTTCTTCCATCCACGTCCCGTTTCTGGCTTTGTGGCTGGGGCAGGAATGAGTGATGGTGGTGTGTGGTGAGCAAGGGGTCTAGTTCCAGACTGGTCCATTAGAGCATGGGTGGGTTCATTTGCAGAGTGGTTACAGTCCAGGTCATGTATGAGCCCCAGAGACACGTTCTGGATTGTGAGGAAGAGGACAGGTAGGAGTGATGAGAGTTTGAGCTTTCACGAGGAGCCTACGAACCCCGGCTACAGGAGCAGGGGCTTGGAATAGAGGCCCAAAGCAGAAGGCAGAGAGCTCTGACTGTGACTTCTTAGTGACAGTTGAGGGGACCCCAATCTCCATTCTCAGAATGCCATTCTGTGACTGTGCCTTGGAACCGGAATTGGGCACCAGTTGTCACCATGGGCCCTGCTGCACCAGGCAGGCTGCTGCTGGTCGCTGAGTGACCACTCAGTCCACTGCAGCCTCATGTGCCATTGGCATCAATATTTCCTTCCATGCTTTCCACCTGCGGAGACAGAAGGGGTGAGCCAGGAGCAGGGCTCTCCTGAGGCCTCCTTAGTGGCTGTGAGAAATTCGCTGCTCTTGTTGGACATGTCTTGCCAGATTCTGCTCTCCCTTTGAAATTGAACTTGCATTATTTTTAGAAAGCACAGAATAGTGAAGAGAACACAGGCTCTGGGGCAAGCAACTCTAAGATTGGAGTCTGTCTCTGCTACTGATTACCTGTGTATCCTTGGGAAGTTATTTACCTTCTCTGAGCCTCAGCTTTTTGGTCTGTAAAATGGGGATAGCAAATCTTACCCCATGAGATAAATATGAGAAAACATTCACAGGTGCATACAGCACAGTGCCTGTTCCACAGGGGGAACTCCAATCAAATGGTTTGGGAAGAGAAGTATGCGGAGCACACAGGGGCTGCCTCAGAGGCGGGTTCTTCACTCACACAGGTGTTGTGGATAGGATCCAGGGCTTCAGGGATGAGAAGGAGGGATTTGGCAGAGAAAGCTGTGGCCGATGTTTCCGGGAGGCAGATTTTGATTCCACACAATGAAAAATGTTCTGCCTTTCAGAGCTTTCCTGAACAAAGCTGCTTTCCTGTGGAGGAGGTGAGTTTCTTGTCCTTAGAGGTGTTCAAGCAAAGCCAGAATGGCCACTTGGTGGGGATGTTGCAGAGGGGATAAAATATCAGGATGATGCTTGCAAGAGAAGATTGTTAAGGTCCTTTCTAATCCCTAGGAATTAACATTTAAGAGAAATCTGAATGTAACAAATATGACATAAATACAAGACAGCACTTTCTTAGCTGCAAGTCAGTGTGAGGAAAGGGGTGGTCATTGGATTTTCAAAGGCTGGGGTTTGAAGGCACTGCTGATTTAGGAAGGAGGTGGAGCCACTGCTCACATTTGAAGGGACCTCGTGCAGCTACAGAAATTACTCTTTGGAATAGACAAAGGACATATTGTGGGCAACCTGTGGTTTGTAGCATAGCTGGGGAAATCAGCATCGCAGGAATGGTTGTTACCCACCACTTGGACAGGAAATGTCGCAGACAAAGCCTTGTTTTCTGCTGCAGGAATTAAAGTTCAGAGGCAGCTGCAGGAAAATCAATACTGAGCTGCTAAACCCTTAATGAACCACAGCAAAAGGCTGGTGGTGGTGCCTAAAACAGCTTTTTTAAAGCTGCTTGTCTGGGGTGAGAGTGTTAACAATAATAGATTGAGCCTCCTATGAGGTGTGGTTTCCAGGGTACAGCTGTGCAATGTAAGGGAACGCATGTTGGATCCAGGAGCAGTCGCCACAGGTTCAAGTCTTGCTTGGAAGCTTAGTCATCGGGTTACTGAGTCAGTCATTAGTGTTAGCAACTTGGGAGTCCAGTTGTTAGGCCTATATGCATGCAGCCAATCCTCTCCATACCCCACTGGCTCGGGTCCTCTGGCAAAAGATCGATAGCCAGATCAGAAACAAAGTTCCTGTTTTAACCATAATTGAACAAGTACACCAGGTCCCAATTCATTGCCCTCTGGGAGAAGCAGAGCTCGAGGAGCTTGTTCTGGCTGCTAGGCTTAACTAGGCTTCCTGTTTCCTAGTCACTTTTGCTTAAATTGGAGGGTTTTTTCTTTTTTCCCAAACCTGTGACTCTATGGAGAAAATGAACAACCTGGCAGAAGGGAAGGGATGTGAAATGGCACATCGCCCATGAGTGAAGTGGAGCTCAGTAAGTGCCACCCCGAATGACCCCATTAGCTATTCCTCCTCTCCGAAAGTGTGGGTAGCAATTTCTTTCTTCAGGACCTAGGCAGAAACTTAAAGGGTTAAGAGAAAAGATGTTTCCCATTGGGCCATTTAACTCGTCTTATTTCCCATTTCCCCGTCTATCAAGTGGGCACAAAATATCCTCCCTGTTTTCTGTACAGGGTTGTTGTGAGAAACAAATCAAATTACATCTATACAAGTGTGTGGTAAGCCAAACTGCTTCCTCCAATCAAATGGGATGCAGTGCTTTTGTTTGCAACCTGGAGGAGGAATCCCAACGGACAGAAGAAAAAACAAGGAATTGTTGCTTTGATTAACCCCCCTTGAATCCTCACAGTATCCCTGTAGGTAGATATTAACATTCTGACTTTATTTTATTTTTGTGATGGAGTCTCGCTCTGTCGCCCAGGCTGGAGTGCAGTGGCATGATTACGGCTCACTGCAACCTCGACCTCTTGGGCTCAAGCAATCCTGCTACCTCAGCCTGCTGAGTGGCTAGGACTACAGGTGTGTGCCACCATGCCTAGCTAAGTTTTTTGGCATTTTTTGTAGAGATGGGGTTTCACCATGTTGCCCAGGCTGGTCTTGAACTCCTGGGCTCAAGCAATTCGCCTACCTTGGCCTTCCAAAGTGTTGGGATTATAGGCATGAGCTTTGGTGCCCAGCCAACACTCTTGTTTACAAATGAGGAAACTGAAGTAGGGTAATCAACCATCCAGGCTTGCCCAGAACTAAGGGGTTTTCTAGGACATGGGACTAGGACATAGTGCTAAATCCTGGAAAGGTCTCAGCAAACCAGGATGAGCTGGTCACCCCAAACTCAAGTCCAGAAATGTTGAGTGATTGTCTTAAACCCTGAGGCTGTTGAATATCATTGTTGGATTGGAATGTAGGACAGTTACCCTAGTACTCATGTTCTTTCCTGTACCCCTTTCTGCTAACACTCTCATTGGGCTGACAAAATGTGCACATATGAATGAGTTGCAGGCCAAGAAGATGTGCTAATCAATGTCGTGGGGTTTCTCAGGAAACGGAAGCTTTGCTACAAAGGGGTGCTTTGCTGTGATACCATAGATCTCAATCTTCAATGGTTCTCTTTTAAGGGTTTACTTAAGAATATACCTAAGTTGGATATGGTCATAGATAAAGTCCTGCTTTATAAGCCAAGTGGCACATTGACTAGCATCTTTATAGGGATTTTCAAAATCTTGTTTGGTGGCTCTTGAACTTTAGTACCGGGGGCAGGTTATTAAAAAAGCACATTTGTGGGGCTGCTGTCAGATATCCTGATTCAATGTGTCCTAGGAAGGGCCCAATAACTGCATCTGGGTGACCTGGTTAAGTCATCCCTTCTCTCTGCCCTTCCTGGAACTATTGCAACAGCCATGTAACTGGCCTCCTTCTCTGCAAAGCATCCTTCACTGACTTTCCATCAGCTCCAGAATCAACTCAAGCTCTTCAGCCAGGCTGACAAGGTTCTCCAGGGGCTGGCTCCAGGGTCCCTGACAGCCTCCTCTCCTGCCACTCTCTGCCTGCTATCTGGACTCCCGCAGCCTCGATGTGCGGATAACCTGGATCACTGTGCCGTTGCTGCTTCCTGGGGTCCCTCTTCCTTGCATGACTGCTCCTCCCCATCTTTAGGCGTTGACTTTCTCCCACTCTTTCTCCAAGATTCAGTTCAGGCATCCTCCACTCCAGAAGACGCCCCTGGCTTTCCCCCAATGTACTGCCCCCGTGGAGGGGAAATGCACCTGATGGCAATAACTTACACATACCCTGAGAATGACCCTGCGTGGCAGACACACCTGAATGCGTGTTCCAACTTAGAGAATCTGGGAGTGGCCAACCTGGAGATTTGTTCCTTGTCTCTGAAGAACATCTGAGCCCCCCACCTGTCCGGTGGAACACTGGCAGTACAGGGGATCGAGGCCTCAGTTTGGGGTTGAATAAAGGTTGACAGGTGTAAGTTGTTAGGGAAAGGATGCTAAGTGAAAATGCTGTACAAACTCCATGCCTTTTGCAAGTGGCTCCAGTTTTTCTGTCCAGCCCACTGCCACTGGGCTGTGTGGTTCTCTTGTCCACCCCCCAAACACTGTACTTTCTCCCTTTTATGTAAGCCCCCAGTAAAACCCTATGTCTCATTTGGTGGCTCTGGGTCTCTTCTTCGGCCTCTTGAATGTGGTGCCATCCCCATTGAAGTCAATAGGGTTTGGCACAACACCCACCCACTTTAGGTGGCCTTCAGTACCATTTGAATAACCCATTAGGGTCTGCCTTTCCCACTGAACCATGAGTTTCCAGATGGCAGAAACTAGTTCTCAATTCCTAACATAAGGACCCTAAAGGTGCTTATTGAAACAGATTGGACCAGCGTGGAGGCAGGAGGCATTGTTTACCTGGTACTGGCTCTGTGAGCTCCCATAAGCCCCCTGTGGTACTGATTACCCACTCTGAGCACAACAGATCAGGACACAAGGCACTCAGCAATATTGCAATCATTAGTTTCAATTGCTGGGGTGAGAAGGGATTAGGGAATAGCAAACTGACAACCTGGCTTATTCTGAGGGCTAAATTAGGAACAAGATTGGCATGCTAATGAGAAAAACAGTGAGCCTGAGAGGTGGTGTATGTTAGAGGGAATTTGGGGATGTGACATGGTGCTGCTAAAAGTTGAAGTCAGGCGACTGAAGGTTTAGAGGTTAACAGTGGCTCTTGACAGAGAGGCCACTTGGTAGAATCACACTCTCTCTGACAGTCCTTATCTCAGTATTTAACTGTAATAAATTGGTAAACTCCCAAATGGCAGGAACTTGCCTATTGCCATTGTATTAGTGCCTGGTATGTAGTAGCAGCACAATAAATTTTTGTTGAATGACCACTCTAAAAACTGCTTTCTGCCTCCACTTTCCACAGGGAGGTCTGATCTACCCTAATCTTTTAAGCCAATTTGCCTTTCTCCATTCTATATCCTTGATGGGCTAGGAAAGCAAGCCCCACTTTCTGGCTATTCTAATTTCTTTATCTTTGTTCCAGAAGCGCTTGGGCTCTGGTCTCTTCTCTGAGGCAAGGACCTGAATCCTGCCTCTGGCCCCAAATTCTGGGCTTTGTCTGTGTTATTTGACATCTAGACCTGGCCTTGCCCGTATTTGTGGGCTTGGTCTGCATCTGCCACCGATCTCTCAGGTCCAGTTCTGGCATGAATGCTGTGGAAACTGCCATCTCTGCTAGCTTCTTGGTGGGCCCCTGGCCAGGTCAGCCCCAGCCCTTGTGAGAAGAGGACAATGACTTCTGGCAATTGCTGATGCCAGCCCCAGCCCCTGCGCACCTTCCATCTCGGGCTGCTTTCCACCACCATCTTTAAGGTGTTAGAGTAGGCTGGCTCAAACCCTTGGCATCCCGGCGTGGGCCCAGTATGGCCCTCCTCTTTGAGAGTTGACAATCTTCACATTTATTTAAGAAAAGTCCTAGGTTTGGTTAGAAAACAAACAAACAAACAAACAGAAATGAGGTTTCTAGAGGCCTTCCAAGAAAACCTCTGATTGGGCTGGGTCAGAACAGGCCACTCTGGAGGAATTATAGTCCCGGTGACTGTTGTGTGTGTGAGTGTGCATATGTGTGGTGTACGCGGTGTGGAAAGCTGTGTGTGGGATGCATACGTGGGGTATGTATGCTGTGTATATGTGTGTGGCATGTATACATGTTATGTATATACATGTATGCATGCATGGCATATGTGGTATGTATATGTGTGGGTTGGTGTGCACAGGGCATGTACACATGTGTATACACACATGCGGGTGTATGTGTGGGGTGTGTACATAGTGTGTCTACCCCTATGTATATGTGTGTGGCGTGCGTGTGTGGGTGCACATGGTGCATATGTGTGTGGTGTGCATCAGTGTTTGTATGTGTGGGTATGTGCTATGCAGAGTGTGTATGTGCATGTGTTGTATGTAGCTTGTGTATACACGTGTGGTATGAATGTGTGGGGTATACATGGTCCATATACATGTGTGCTGTGTGTGTATGTGATCCTGAGGTCCTGGTCAGGGTGGGGGCAGGTGCAACTCAGAGCTGTTTGAGCAGGACATGGCTTGAAGGGTAGGTGGGAGCCAAGGTCTCTGGTGGAGGAGGTGTGCAGAGCCTTGAAATCTGGGAGATGGAGACAAAGCTGTGGTCAGGCAGGGGAGCGGGAGGCCAGTTGAGACGAAATGGCTCAGAGCGAGACCATGGGCAAGGGGATGCTGGCA
This sequence comes from Trachypithecus francoisi, assembly GCF_009764315.1. Taxonomy (NCBI): domain Eukaryota; kingdom Metazoa; phylum Chordata; class Mammalia; order Primates; family Cercopithecidae; genus Trachypithecus; species Trachypithecus francoisi. The sequence continues at coordinate 37,488,381 of NW_022681467.1, forward strand.
TCTCCCTTCTCGGAGCTGTGTGGGCTGGGTCCGCTGTCTTAAAGGGCAGCTGTGGCAGGAAGCTGGGCAGTGCACGCCTCTGCTGACCATCGTCCACAGGCATCTATTAGTATCAGGCAGTGCCAGGCCCTGCATGAGGTGCTGAAGAGCAGTGAGAGTCGGATGAGGTTCCTGCTCACAGAAAACAAATATGAGGACTGAGAAGCTGAGGACAAGGGGCGGGAAAGAGGATGGGGACAGGAAAGAAGGGAAGGAGCGGCAGAGATTCCTAGGGCTGGGGTGGAACACAAAGGGTAGAGGCTGTCCAGCTGCTTGGAGTGAGGAGGGGGAGGAGCACACTGGAATTATGAACCTGTGTTCAATTTGTTCCAATTCTTCACATCAAAACATAGGTCATTTCTTTGAGTGATTATTAAAACACAGCGAATCTGGAGCCCCCTACTGGGTTTGTTGGTTTCCCCAAGCACCGGAATCTGGCTCCCCACTCACTATCATCTGGACATCCCGTTGGCCCATAAATCCCAGACTGCTGGGGGAGCCGTATTAGGTTATTTGGAAGATAAGAGCCTCCTTTCCTCCCCTGACAATTCAGTTCCTAATTTTTTATTTTTATTTTTTTTTGCCGTGTTAGCAAATTTGATGGATGGTGGCAAATGCTTGAGGATAAAATATTGTAATCAGGAAAGTGTCCCCTCCCTCCCTCCTCTTCTGTCCCTGGATCTGGTGCTCACTGTTTCTGTGGAGTCAGCAGATGGATGGCTGGCTTTTGCTAATGCTTTGCTGGAGTAATAGGACGTGTGGCAGGAATAACCCTGCAGGCTTCTGAGAAAAAGAGAAACAGGAATAGCTCAGGGAAGTGGAGGAACTGAAAGGGAGAAAGGGGATGGGAGAAAATTGGAGTGAACTGGAGATCCCTGCTGTGGCTCTGCCCACAGTGTCTGATGGTCCAGACCCTATTACCCAAACCCCTAAGTTGGGCAACAGCAACAGACTCTTACCTGGTGCCTTCAGTTCCAGAATCAACCCCCTCAATCCTTTGATCTGGCGCACTGCCATAATGATCTGAGGCACAAATACCCCCTAGTCCTCCCTCACTCTCACACCTTCCATGGCTCCCTACTGCCCATCAAATCCTGTGCAAACACCACAGTCTAGAATGAAAGGCTCTCTGTGACATCACTCCATCTATTAGCACCCAATTTTGGATACCTTTGCTATTGGCCAGTTTTGCAAAAAGTTATTCCTAAATACGGCTTTCTGGCCTTTGTGTGAGTATACTCTTATCTCTTTCCCCACATGGTCTTTTCCTCCTATTCTCCCATCTTAGCCTTTGGAAATCCTATCTGACCTTTAACTCCCACCGCAAATGTCATATTTGCCATGCTGACTTTGTAAGTCCTCTTGTCAGATAACATGCTGTCACCTGCTGCGGCACTTATTTCTCAAAACCTTTTGTTAGTATTACTCATGTTCGTGTCTGTCTTTGCCATTGGATTGTGAACTTGTGAGGACTGAGCCAGATTTCTCTCTCCATGGTCGTCTGTCTTATCTCATGTTTAACAGGTTCACTGTGTTGAGTTGAAATTTGTTGAATTAAAGTACATAATTGCAAAATACTCTACTTGATAAGGCAAAATTAATGTTACAGTGGTTTGGTGCAGAGTGTACATTTGCTGAAAACTGTTGTCTTGCTGGAGGAAGGATGAAAATCTGTTTTGTAGAGGACTTTTGAGCTTGTCTTCTGAAAGCCTTTCTGTCACTGTTTGGTGGCATATCAGTCAGCTTTCGCTATGCAACAACGTCAAACTCTCAGTGGCTTATAACAAGCATTTATTTTCTTGCTTGTAGGTGAGTTGATCAAGCTAATCTTGGCTCCAGGTAATGGCTTGGGTTCAGGTCTGTGTCTTACAGTTCCCTCTTCTCCTTGGATTAGTAACTCCCGGGAGTGTGCTCTTTTTATAATGGACTCCAGGAGTGTCAGAGGCCAAACCAAACCCCAAAAGCATATTTGTGGCCTCAGTTTGTGTTATCTCCACAACCTCATTGGCCAAAGCAAATCAGATGGCCAAGCCCAACATCAATGGGCAGAGGAAATATATGCTGCTGAGGTAGTGGTAGGAACTGCAAAGTCATATGGCAAAAGGCTTGGACGTGCAATTCTAATAAGGGAGGGAGTAAAGAATTGGAGACAGCAATCCAACCTACCTCAAGTGATCTCAGGGCTGGGGAAGAAAACCTCTATGGAACAGGTGCCAGAACAAAGAACTTAAGGATAAAGAGCAGACATAGGAGCAATAGTACATAGTTTAAAATAAAAAGATCGATATTTATGTCTGTGACCAGATTGGAACTTGCTAACCATCTGCTTGTGATGAAACCCCTTAAACTCTCTGAACTTCATTTTCTCCTGCCACAAAATGGAGACAAAAGTACAATTACTATACTTATTGGGAGGAGAGCTTGTAAACAAGCAGGTGAAAATGCTTTGCTAGCTGAACTATGAGACCTGTGTGAAGAGCCCAAGTAGGGGAAGAAGCTAATGGGAGCAACTGTCCCCAGTGGTCAGGGAAGGTGGAGCAGATGAGAGAGGTTCATGGCAGTACAATGCAAGAGCCTCGGTCCATCTCAAGTCCACCTGCCTTGGGCCATCAAGTTTTCTGCCCCAGACATGCAAGGGTTTAGCCCTATGTTCTGTGTTCTTACACACACCTCAGAGCTCTGCCCCATCAAGGTGCCCATCTCCATCTCAGGTTCTGGGTGTCACCCAAACCTATGTAAACAGCGTGGATAGGGCTTCTGAGAGTGGCTGTGAGGATCCAGTACTAGAAGCAACAGCATGGTGCGAGGCACATGGCACAGGCCCAATACTGAGACAAAACAATACATTTACCAAATGAATGTGGATTAATGCACACATCTGTTTCAGACGTTTCCTCACTCAACACAATTGACAGAAACGCCATCCGTTCATCTCTTGCAGGCATCCACCAGGATGTGGAAATTGCTTAGATTAACTTGTTAAATCCATCAAAATGGTGTTTGTTAAAATGGGATTTTATGTGTTGACCACATAAATATTCATAACTTTATAACAATGCCCAAGCACCTACCACTGCTTCTGCATCCTCGCCACTCTGCCAGGAGAAAACATCACGTGACAACAAAACGGAGCCCGTGTTATTTACCTGACAGTGTGTTCTGATACCTCGGAGCAGGGCTCTGCCAAGCAGGGGTTTTTCTGACAGACAGTATGCAGCTGCTACTCCCTTCCCCTCTGTCCTCTGCAGAGCTAGCTCATGGCCCATTTTCCCTGCTATTCCCAAGCACACTGAGTGCTTGCTTTATCCATCAAACTCAAGTCTTTTCTTTCATGAGAAAGAAATCGATAGAAATTGATTTGAAAATGTCAAACCTTATCAACTGCTAACTGTCACTCCAAGCCAGATATTTTAAGGGTGGTATAGACATTTGATCTCACCAAGGCCCTTCTCCTCGCTCTGAAAGTCTATGGTGCCACCAGTCAACCTCTAAATTGTCTCTGGGGGCCTATTAGAGTGGGAGGTGGCATAGCACAGTGGCTAAATGTGTAGGCTTAGGAGCCAGACTGCTTGTGTTTAAAGTCTGGCCCCATTATTTAATGGCTGTGTGGCTTTGGGAAGGTTATTTAACTTCTCTGTGCCTCAGAAGTCTCATTTTGCACCTTAGGATAATAATAAGATATACTTCATAGGGCAGTGAGAACTAAATGACAGCCTGTGTAAGCCACTTATAAAACATGGAGAATGTTATAAGTGTACCATTACTGTTAATCACTATTATTTATATGCCACTTTGCTAGGCAACGAGGGTTATAAATAAGGTTATTGAGAGAGGCAAGGCTTACACAAGGCAAATGGGGCACCTGACACATACAGACTGAAGTCTGAAGTCCTGGGTTTGAATATCAGTTCTACCACTTATTTCTCCATGATTTTGAGCAGTTTCCCTGGAACTGTTTCCCCTGTAAAATGGAGGGTGAAAATCACAGTGATTGACAAGCCAGCTTGTTGTATGTTTCTAGTTAGAAAACCACTTTGAGACTAGAAAAGCACAGTGCATTGGTTAGCAATTTTATACCCGTGAAAGGTCATTCTGTGATATGGAGTGGCAAATGCTAAATGCCAACTGTGTAGGGCACAGAAAGGTTCAGCATCAAGAGAGACATTTTGGGCAGAGATTGTCATAAAGGACCTACCAGAGAAGGTGGGATTGAACTGAGCTTTCAGAGGAGGCAGGCTTTGGAAAGTCCAGAAAATACTGCCTGGCATATACTAGGCCCAACTTTTAGCAAACAGAGATATAAGTTTAGGAGAGGTGTTGATTTAGCAAAGAGAAATTCTGAAGTGACTTCTTTTTACACTGGGGGAAGCATCTGGATTATTACAATAGGGAGTGTCACCTGATCTGGGTGTTGGAAACTACCTGGATTTTGCAAGAAGTCTAGCTCAGAGTGGGCAGGAGTTGAAGAGGAACACAAGGTAGGAGTTGATGCGGTCAGCCGGGTGAGAAATGATGGTGGCTTGGGCTAGGACATAGCAGTAGCAATGGAGAAACCCAGACAGAGGCAAGATCTTTTTTGGAGGTAGAGCTGTCAGGACTCACTGAATCATTCATTCAGTTTATTGATTCAACTGATCTAGGCTCTGAGGATATAGCAGTAAACAAAACAAGCAAAAATGTGTTTATATAGTTTGAATACTGGTGGGAGGTAGAATGCAGGTGAAGAAAAGGGAGTAAAAAGGATGATTCCCAGATTTCCCTCCTGAGGGGATGGAGTGATATTTGCTTCATAATGCGATTTCGAGACCCTTTGTAACAAGTTGCTAAGGGGCATCATCTTGCCTTGATTTTTCTAGTTCCTTCTCTCCTTTGTGAAGCTCTGGATCCTCTTCTGGTTGTCTTGTGCATTGTTTGTTCCATCATCTGCAACCTTGTGTCAGGGACTAATGGGAGTCAATTCTCAGTGTCTATTAATATGCTGAAAGGTTACCTTTTACATAATCTCTCTTTTTTTTTTTTTTTGAGACGGAGTCTCGCTCTGTCGCCCGGGCTGGAGTGCAGTGGCCGGATCTCAGCTCACTGCAAGCTCCGCCTCCCGGGTTTACGCCATTCTCCTGCCTCAGCCTCCCAAGTAGCTGGGACTACTTACATAATCTCTTCACATACTTGTACAGTTCCATCTATGATGTAGATACACACGGTGCTGGGTTTAAGGTTTCTTCTCCCTTGTTATACTCTGCAAGGTGCTATTCACAACCAATTAACCCCTTTGCTCTCTTGCAGGGATGAGAGGACTCCTATTCTGCCCTGCATTGAGTAGCATGTGGTAGCTCCCTGGCTGAATTTGACTTAAAATGATCCCACTTGGACAGCTTTCGTTGCACTTGCTGCATGCCATGACCCAAACCCTTCTTTCTACATTTTACTACATAACTTTCTATGTTTTATGACATATGTCTTGCTGACCAGCCAATGTTGGACAAATTGAACTAGGAAGAGATGGAATTCTAGAGGAGATGTACAACTGGAACAAAGATATAGAGGCAGGAAATTCCAGGCAGAGTTTGGGGCTCACCTGATGATGGCAATCCATTTGAAGGCTATGCTTAGGATGTCCTGTGGAAGACAACTAGTGCTTTTCTGAGTGTCTAACACCAGTTGGTGAGCCACTTTCATCTCCCTGCTGAGAGAATACGTGGAAGAAGCCTCTCACTTAGAATTATAAACGATCCTAGTGAACATAATTTCAGCAATTACCAATGTTCAGTAATTATGCTAATGCTGATTCACAAAGGGCTGTTATTTGCTCAGCATGTTCTGTGCACATTATCTCTTTACCTGACTAACAGTGTTTTCTCACTGCAGTTATGGTTTGCTTGTCACGTTAAGTGATGTTTGCATCTTTGAGCTTGTCAAGACACTAGGATTAGAGCCAAAGTCTTGTTCCCACCCCCATTAAGAAGATTTTCTTGTGGGCCTCTTGATGAGAAGGGAAGGAAAGGGGAAAAAGCAAAAAAGAAGCAGAAAAAGGAACGCTATTGCCTTGTGGGGAAATTATAGTTCAGAGGTGAAGTGAGTTGCAGAGAAACAGAGCTAGGATTCATATCATTATCTTTCTCGTTCCTGATAGGGTCTCTGGTGATTAGGAAGGTTGAGAGCTTGCCTGGTCTCCTCCATCTGTAACACAACAACAGTGCTTTTTTTTTTTTTTTTTTGGCTTGAAATGGTCAAGTACCATTCTGAGTTTCTGCTTCAAGTTGTAAGAGTGCTTAGAGATCATCTAGGACAGTGATGTTCAAAGCATGGTCTTTAGACCAGTGGCATCAGCACCACCTGGAAATTTGTTTAAAATGCAAATTCCTGGGTTTTGCCCTAGACCTAGATTCAGAAACTCTCAGTTTTTGTGTTTCAGCACGGTCATGTATATATTTTTTTCCTCGAGATGGAGTCTTGCTCTGTTGCCCAGGCTCACTGCAACCTCCGTCTCCCGGGTTCAAGCGAGTCTCCTGCCTCAGCCTCCTGAGTAGCTAGGACTACAGGCATGTGCCACCATGCCTGGCTAATTTTTGTATTTGTTTTTAATAGGCACTGCGTTTCACCATGTTGGCCAGGCTGGTCTCGAACTCCTGACTTCAAGTGATCCACCTGCCTCGACCTCCCAAAGTGTTGGGATTACAGGCGTGAGCCACCGCACCCAGTTGGTCATATGTGTTTTAATAAGCCCTCCAGGTGATTCTGATGCATGTTCAAATTTGAGAAGGATATGCTAGGTCCTTGATACTGGAAGTGTGGACCATAGACCAGCAGCATCAATGTCCTGGGAGAACGTGTTAACAAAACATCTCAGGCCACACCCAGACTTACTGAATTAGAAGATCTGCAGGTGATTTATATGCATGCTGAAGTCTGAGTAACACTCATTCTACTCCAAATGCTTCCACTTACTATTGACAAGAGGCAAAATGACTGGTAGATGTTGCACTAAGTGATGACAGAACCAGACTGCTATTACTCCTACTAAATAGCTAACATTTATTGTGTGCTTTGTGAGCCTTGGAACTGCTTTTGTTTAAAGAGGGCTTACTATGTGCCAGCATTGACCCCTGGACTTTTAAAAAATTACTTTCTTTAGAGATAGGTTTCACTCTGTCATTCAGGCTGGAGTGCTGTGACATAATCATAGCTCACTGCATCCTCAAACTCCTGGGCTCAAGTGATCCTTCTGCCTCAGCCTCCCAAGTAGCTGGGATTATAGGCTTGTGCCACCCTGCCTGGCTGGCTTTTCTCATTTAATTCTCACCATATCCCTTTGGGGTAGGTATAAAAATCCTCTTATCTAGAATGGGTATTTGGCTAGATAACTGAAAAAAAAATCAATTCAGACAAGAAATCATACAAATTATATGCAATTTAAACATTTAATTTTAACTTAAGCATATCATTGTACATGCATTCATCAGTCTTACGGTGTGGGATCCAGGTATTTTCCTTGAGTACCCATGTTTCCTTCCTGCTTAAGTTTATATATCTTTTATGATCCCTACCTTAACTTTCTTTGAAGTGGGCAAGAATTCAACCTGTGAAGAAATCTGAGGGCAGGAATCCTTCTAGAATTTTGTTTTTCCCAAACTCTGAATTCTGTAGAATTTTTAAAAAAGTGATTTGCCTCATACACAGTATTCAAACACAGGTTTCATAGATGCTTTGTTTCTTATATTTAATATTTAATTAAATCTGTGATGATAGTAACAAGTATAAATGGTGTTAGCAGGCTTGGGACCAATGCAAGATTAAACAACTCAGCTTTTAGAAGTTGAAGTGAATGAGTATGTCAGAGAGTAGTTTATTAGCCCTGAACATTCTAGTGCCATGGGTTTGGTCAACATGTCTTAGAGAATAGGCAATGGTAGTTGAATACCAAACAGCTGAGCTCTTAACACATGTTATTATTATCTCTATGAGGTTCAGAAAGGTTAAGGACTCTTCTCAAAGCCACATAGCTAGGAAGAGCTGGAGCTAGTGGGTAGACCCAGCCAGCCTGCATCCAGAGCCCCTACTGAACTCCCTTGATTGTCTGTTTAGGTAAAAAAAAAGTAGATAATCAGTCTTTTTATCTTGACAAAGTATAAATACTTCTCCTTTTTATGTAACTATAAATGCTTCTCCCAATACATGCTTCTTCCTGCCCTCACAGTCCTTCTATCCTTAATTTGGAAAGAAAACTTGGTATTCTTGACAGACGAGCAATTGAAATGGATGCATTAATTGATTTAAATGTCCAAGCATCAATATTCTTTGACAAAACATTGTCAGTGCACAGAGGACCAGTTAATGAAGAAAGTAACTATGGAAGGGGGAATCAATTAGACTGAAAGTTTAGTTGAATCCTTTGATAAAACATCTGTAAGTAGCTAGGTAGCATGCATTTCTCCTTCCCTCTGCCATACACACCTCTCATTATGTAAAGCATTATACATCCGGTGAAATACTATACCTTATGGTCCTAGTTCTGTTATTATTTCTTTGCACCATCTCTTTTGGTGTGACTTGTTGCTAGTTACTTGCCTTCTATGCCCTATATGTAAAATGGGGATGAGAATAGTACTTGCCTATCTATTAGAGCTGCAGAGAGGTATACATGGGAAATGTTTAGGACAATATCAGATACATTGTAAATGCCCAGGAAATGGTAGCTATTACTGTTTTTCCAACCCTTTTCCCTAGGGAAATGATAAAAGACTTAATTAGATATAGCTAAGGGAAAGCATTCTGTTTTAGCTCTTCTGGCCTTCTTTCCTAATCCTAGTCCAGTGCCCACAAGCCTCAATAGATATTTGTAGAAAGTTGAGTAGATGAATGGTAGGTCAGTGTTTTTCCCCATCTGCTTCTGCATCTCATGATGGTCTATGTTATACGGGTTGTTTCTCTGTATCAAAGCCTTTTATACTTCTGTAGTTTCGAAGAATTCTCAGTCTCTCCATCTGCAATTGCTTACAGTCTTCCTATTGTCAAGTACAGACTTTTTCTGAACTATGTTTTCAAGGGAATCTTGTTTTCCTCTAATATTCTCAGAAAAATGCCTACAGACAATTGCCTGCAGAATGACAAATGGCTCACATGGCTTGTTGCTCGGCTTTGTTGCTTGGATCTGAGTGCCCTGTGATCTGACGTTTATGTCTCTTGGCTGCTTCTGTGTCTCACTGTGGTTTTATATCCCCTGGCTTTTTGGCAGAAACAAAACTTTTAGATTTGTCCTCAATTGAAAATGTCTCAGCTGTGTGTGCAGGAGTCTTCATGCTATAGAAGAAGGAATGGAACTGTGATGGTGGGAAAGACTGAAGGAAGTAATGGAGATGACGATGCACAAGTAGGTGCTCTTGCAAAGCAGTTCTGGGACAGATAAAGGAAGCAAAGGCAGAGAACCCCAATGCCTTGTAAGTAAGTTCTTTTGTCTTGGCGGAGTTCTGGCCTGTAGTTGTCTGGGATAGGACTGGGATGCTAGAAGCTAGGTTAGGTAAATATCCCCGTGGGCATGTGGGGATCACCTGCAGCTCTTTTTGTCTTAGTGGATGTGCCAAGTGTCTTTCAAGTGCCTCTTCACCACCCAGAGCTATTCCTTGCCGCCTCTGCTCTTCTGTCTTCCCAGGAGGCTGACTCTGATCGATTGCATGAACAGGTTCCTGTGCCCTCTAGCTTCAGCCAGGCGGGTCCAGTCAACAGGGACCCTTGGCAGGAGATCAGAGGTTTGGAGGGAGGAGGCTGTGCTCAAGGTATCTATTCCTCTGAAGGAATTGCCTCAGGCTGGCTGTGTCTTTCAGTGGAAGGTAAATGTTCCCCTCAAGGTGGCTCCTTTTATGAAATTCTCTCCTTCTAGTTCTGGTATCTGTTCTCTCTCCTTGTCATTTTGAGCCTAGAAAAGGTAACGACCCCACTGTTACTAATCCCGGGGTACTGCACAGTCCCTGAAAGCTTCCCTATAACCTGCCCCCATCTTTGCAAATGGTTCCTTTATTAAGCCCTGTTCATGTGATCCCAGTATGAGTGTGTCTATACTTCATGTCAGGACCTTGGCTGTTACAGTCTCAAGTTGCTCTGCCTCCACAGAAAACAGTGGTACCTGAGAGGTAAGAGTCAAAAAGAGATAAAAATAGCATGGTTGGATATGAAAGAGGTGGTTTCAATTGCAAGCAATAGGAAACAGTCCCGGCTCACTTAAGTGGAAAAGGAATTCATTGGTGGGATATTGGGTGTGGCTCATAGAATTGGGAAGGCTGAGAATCAGGCAGGAAGCTGGGCAGCAGGGACCACAGGGGCATTCTGGTTAGGATGCTGCTGCTGGTTGCTGCTGTGGTGAATGCATTCTCAATTGTAAATGCATCTTTGCTTCACTTCCTGAGGGTTCAGAATCCCAGGTAGGAGCATCTGCCTGGCCAATGCTGGGTCACATACAGCATCCTAGTTGCAGGAAGGGGAGAAGTTAAAGCTTCTCTCTTCTTCCAGCTGCACTGACTTCTTTCCTTCCTCCCCTCCCCATCCCACCAATAGTTTCTTCTGGGCTGGGATTGAGGAGAGAGGAGATGTATGGTCAGGAAAGGCTGTACTTGGCGGGTACTGTCATGAGCTGGTGTTACTACTCTCTGGGATTGGCAGGTGTTCAAAGCTGAGTCTTAACTCTCCTTGACCGAATCTATCTTCCTTCTGTCTGGCCATCTGGTATTCTGTCTCTTCCGTTGGGAATCCCATCCCTGCTGTTTCCTCCCAGTCATTCTTGGGAGAAATCCAAGATGACCCTGGTATGGCACCCCTCCAAGGGCTGCTCAAAACCTATTTTTTTTCCTCAGTCTTTGGAGAAGGCCAGAAAGCGTTTAATTTTATCAATCTCATAGTCTGGCTGCTTGTATTGGAGGCAGTCGGCTGGTGTAAAGGTTCAGGGTGGCTTTAGAGCCCACTCTAATAAAAACCGAGCAGCTCTGCTCTCTGTGCTCAACACAGAAGCTGGCTTGATTTTATAAAGACTACCCCAGAACTATCCATCCAAGCTCCTGGACATGAGCCAAGGTGGAGAGAGCCCAGAAGGAGACCTGGATGGTTCTCTTGGAACAGGGTTTCTCCCAGAAAAAAATTCTCAGACAGTATAGAGTTTCTATCAATTTCTACTCTTTCCTAGAAAAAGAACAAAGCCTTCTAATGATATTTAATACTCCTACATTTCCACTTAGCCAAGAACAGTGGTGCCCCAGTCTGTCAAAATTGACCATGTTTTATTTGATTGTTATGTGAGCTTTCATTGTGTTTCAAAGGCCTCATTTGCCATTGTAAATAAGCATTTGTTGTTATTGTGTATCCGCCTATGAACTCAGGGCTTTTAGTTAATCTCTTTTTTTTCTTTTTTTCTTTTTTTAAATAAGAGATCTGAGGAAATGTAAATAAGGTGAACTTTAGCAGTTTAGGGGTCTTGATAGGCCAAAGTAGAACCACAGAGCCTGGGACTTGGCTCTAACCTGACATTAATAAGAAGGTCCTATCCCACATGATTCCCGCTTTCCCCGCCCCACTACCCCCAAGCTATGAAAGGTCAAGACACAGGCTTTTGAGAAAGGGTGGAGGCCAAGGAGGCTTCACTAGGTCGTTACTATTATCTCAAAGACATAGAAAAGTACCAATTGTCGTTTTTCTATGATACTAAATTTTAGGAGAGATTTCTAAGATGTTCAAGGATGATGGATATGTAAAATACTGATTTTATTATACAGATAGATCTTGGGATAATATTAGTGTTGGAAGCTTTTGGGGTCTCTGCCTATTGGGCAGGATTTTTTTTTATTTAGCCATTTGAGGGGTACATATGATGCAGTTAAAAGAAGTCAAAGACATTCTTTGCATTTGAAGCAAAAGCATCTCATCTCAGATCCCTGTTATCTTCTCCACTGCCATTGCCACCCATAATGTCTTCATAATCTTTATGCATATTCTTTATTACTTTCTTTAGATAAATTCTTCCAGGTAAAATGACTAGCTAAAAGCATATGAATTTTAAAACTTATTTTAATGACAAATTTTACATATTTTATAAAAGTAGAAAAAATAGGGTACAAAGATTTTAAAATCTTCTAACATGCATTTCTCAGCTGCCTTCTGGAAAGTACTGTTAAGTTGCACCCTCATGAGTCTTTAGAATTCCCATATCCTGACGTTGTGCATGGGACTGGACTTTAAATGGTTTTGGCCAATTCACTGAATGAGAAATGGCATCACATTATTGTTTTAATTTTCATTGATTTGTTTAGTAGTAAGGGTAAACATTTTTCCATGTATTTTTGGTCTTTTGTTTCATGATTTCTTTATTTATATACTCTGTTCAATTTGCCCCTGGCTATTCCTTTCTTACTAATTTCCAAGAGGTCTTTAAAATTTAAGAATATTAATCCTTTTTCTGGTAAGCACATTGCAGTTATTTCAATTTTTTTCTCATTTGTCATTTGCCTTCCAATTTTCTTCATTGTGTTTCTTGACATATTGAAATATTATATAATAATATGTTATATATATAACATATATATCATATATATATATATATACAGACACACACTTTTTTTTTTTTTTTGAGATGGAGTTTCGCTCTTGTCGCCCAGGCTGGAGTACAGTGGTGTGATCTCAGCTCACTGCAACATCTGCCTCGTGGGTTCAAGCAATTCTCCTGCCTCAGCCTCCCGAGTAGCTGGGACTACAGGCACATGCCACCACGTTGGGCTAGTTTTTTTTTTATTTTTAGTAGAGATGGAGTTTCATCATGTTGGCAGGGCTGGTCAAGAACTCCTGGCCTCAAGTAATCTGCCTGCCTTGGCCTCCCAAAGTGCTGGGATTACAGGTGTGAGCCACTGCTACTGGCTGAAGTATTACATTTGTATATAGCAAAATCAGTCTAGTATTTACTGATGGTTTTCCTTACTTTGGTTACTTGCTTAGGACTCAAACATATACATTTCTCTCTCTATATAGATATACACACACATATACATGTATATATACACACATATATACACAGAGATGTTTTAATTTACACATATAGATGTGTATATGTGTGTATATATGTGTGTGTATATATGTGTGTATATAACATACCTATATGTTTATATACATAACATATATATAGCACACACACATGTGTGTGTGTGTGTGTGTGTGTGTTGTCCCTTGATATAAGCAGGGGATTGGTGTCTGACCTTCCAGGATACCAAAATATGCAAATGTGAGCCCTTTGTATTGATAAAAGAAAAGCTTCAGTCAAATTAAATTTAAAGGAGTTTAATTGAGCAGTGAATGATTTGTGAATCGGCAGCCCCCAGAATCACAGCAGATTCACAGAGACTCCAGCGCAGCCACGTGGTGGAAGAAAATTTACGGACAAAAAGGGGAAATGACGTACGGAAATCGGCAGTGAGGCACAGAAACAGCTGGATTGGTTCCAGGTTGGCGTTTGCCTTGTTTGAGCACAGTTTGAACACTTAGCCCTCTGAGTGGTTGAAGCACGGCTGCTGGGATTGGCCAGGACTCAGTTATTGCTACAGGCACATGCTCCTAAGTTAGGTTCTCAATCTTGTGTGACTATTAAGCAAGGCTACAGTTCATCCACGAGGACTCAAATAGAGAAGCACAGAGTCCTTCTCAGACAATATTCAGTTTGCTTCAACAGTATACCTGGGTTTCTTATCCCTCAAATACTGTATTTTCAATCCGCGTTTGGTTGAAAAGAATTCGCGTATAAGTTGACCTGTGCCGTTCAAACTTGTGTTATTCAAAGGTCAACTGTAAAACACCACGTATTTAACACTTTAGTAGTTTCATTTCCTACATTTAAAAATCTTTAATACGTCTGGGATTTATTTGGGTATGTGAATAGTTCAAGATAGTATTCCTGGGATTTTTCCTTTTCAAGTAGTTAAATAATTTGTACAATCCTTATTAATGTACTCTTTTACTATTGATTTAAAGGGCTGCCATTATCGCATACTAAATATTTATGTCTAAGGCTTTTTATGGTGTTCATTGATCTGTCTAATCTTGTACAGTACCCAAGTGGCTTTATAATTGAAACTGTATATAATGTTTTACTTTTTGACAATATGCCCTGTCTCTAATTCTTCCAGTCAATATTTCCTTTTTCTAAACTTTTTTTTGGCTTCTCTCAGATGTGTATTCCCTAAACTTCAGAGTTGTTCTTACAATTTTATCAATTCCTTTAAATTTATAATTGATTTGACGTAATTTATATTTGTACATACTTAAGTCTTGCCCTCAGGAGCATTTTGTCACTTTCTCTTCTATGGAGAGAAGGGGCCGTATTCCATGGCTTCAGTAAGGTTTTGATGGGTTCTTCAAAAAATTTTTACTTGTTGATAATTAAATTTATTCTTGGAGATTTTATATTTTTGTTACAACTATGAATAGAATTTCCTCCACTTTTTTTTTTCCAACAGATTATGGCATGTATATAGGAAGGTACTCATTTTTAGTATGTATTTTGTAACCACCAAATTTAATGAATGTTTTATTAGTTCTAATACTTTAGAGTTAATACTTGTGTTTTCTAAGTAGAAACTGGCATCATTTACAGTGACTATAATTTTGAGTATTTTTCAACATTCTTTTTTTTTCATTTTTCTCTCTCTTCCTTCTCTCCCTTTTCTTTCTCTCTCCTTTTCTTTCTTTTTCCTTGTATTTCCAGCACTTCTAGGATGATGGTAAGACAACAATGAGCATCCTAACTCACAATAGAAATATCTCTTGTTCGTTCACCTTTTTAATTTAAATTATATATGGTAATATTTCATTAGTTATTTTGCAACTCTACTAACATGTTAAATTGACCAGAGGTTGAAATTTTCTATTTTTGGTATTCAGTTCTGCTAACTTAGACAAATAGAGGAGATAGTCTTTTACATTATTTTTTCCTGGCTTCTGGAAAAGTTTATTTATTATGATAATTCTCCATTTACAAATTTAAAATAACCTGCCTGTAACATGGCTTGGCTTTTGCTCTTTTCATGCAAATCATTCGTTTCATTGTAACTATATAAGAGCTTTCCCCTTTACAGGAACGACTCCAGTATTCACTGGTGGGCTCCCAGTAGTCGTGTATGTTCTATGGGAGTCTGCTCCCTTGGCTGTAGCCGATTCTTTTCAAGGATTTTTTGATTTGGAAGTAAGGGGACTAAAGAAGCCCCCTTTTGATTGTGGGAGTCATGGGACTAGAAGTCAGGAATTACAGCTCAACTAGATCCTTCCCATGTGAAGGACAGAATGAATCTAATACAGAAAACTGTGCCCAGTGGAGAGAGTGCAGATGGCATGAGTGTCTGGCTGCAGCTGCCCTTGACATGCAGCTCTGGGGAGGGGCTCTCATTCCTAGAGT
Source organism: Trachypithecus francoisi (assembly GCF_009764315.1). NCBI lineage: Eukaryota > Metazoa > Chordata > Mammalia > Primates > Cercopithecidae > Trachypithecus > Trachypithecus francoisi. The sequence goes on from NW_022681467.1 coordinate 37,503,832, forward strand.
TATGTGAGTTGCCCCGTTATCCTTCTAATAAATTCCCAAGGTGAGTTTAAATTTGGTGTTTGGTACTTCTAATCCTGAGAATATAGGTCCTCTCTCTCTTTTAAAAATATTTCTTACACAATTAATGGTTTGCTGGAGTCATCCAACTTCTCGACTCTTCTTTAGGAATATATAAATTACTCACATTTACTTTATTGAGGATTTCAAATTGATTAGCAGAGAATTATACCTAATGCTTTCTTATGAGTAAAAAGAAACTCACTACTTAATGTGAAAAAGCTCATATATGTTACCCAGTTTCTTTCTACAGTATTTTCTAGTATAAAACAATTATACTGTTAGAAGCACTGCATTTGAAAGTTTATATTATGAAGATATTGCTTCAATATGACAAAAGAAGGTTAGGAGTTAGTTTCAGATCTACAATAAATTATTTTTTCTACAGAAATGTCAGTAATAAAGGTTTATTTACTTTTATTTCTGCAGATATATTTTGTCATTGCAAACTAAAAATGAAAAATTGATTTATCAATACTGACAGAAACAAACTCAAACGTCTCCTTACTTGTCCTTATATTCTCACATGCAGGAACCTCCCATTCTCCTCGAGTCCACTTTGAACTTAACCTTACACGTTTGCTTGCAACACAATTTATAAAAGCCAACAGTAAAAAAGAACCGTAGGATGTGAGGATAAATAAAAGTACACATTCCTATGATAATACTCGAGCGCTCACAGAAGACTGCTGGGTCTTCTTATTTTCTGTCAATAGCTTGTCTAGTTTTGAACCATTGGTGGTTCCCATAATGTATATCAGTTAGCTTTTACTGTATAACAAACCACTTCAGAATATAGTTCCTTAAAAAAAATCAACATGATTTTGTGGTTTGGTGTCTGGGGCTGGGTTCAGCTGGGAGATTCTTCTGGTTTTGGCTGGGCAGTTAGCTGCCAGGCCAGCTCAGGGCTGGTTGAACAAGGAGTGGCCTCAACTCAGTGACTTATCTCTACTTCACATGGTCTCTCATTTTCTAGAAGGCTAGCCTGGCTTTGCTCACATGATGATGGCAGGGTTCCAAGAGAGAGGGAGAAGAAGTAAGGTTTCTTGAGATCTAGGCTTGGAACTGTACAAGGTCATCTCTGCCATATTCTATTGACCAGAATTAAGTCAAAGTAGACTCAATCTCTCCATGACAGGACTTAAAAAGTCACATTGCAAAGGGTATGGCTGCAATGAGGGGTGAGATTTTAACAATCTGCCACATAATATGAATTGTGTTACTGTAATTCAGAATGCAAACTGTATCCCCAATTAATCAACAGGTTACTTTCTGTTGATGGTGAAAAACTTACCAGAAGGATGTGTGCATGTATATGTGCTGTGTGTTTTTCAATTTTCTAAATCGTTACGTTTTGTTTGTATTTTTGTTAATTTATATGTGTCAAACATAGAGGAGGCATTTAAGAGATACATGCTGAATAAATTATTGCATGGTTTCTCTAATATTTTATAGCTAAGATTTGAATTTTAAGTTTAGCAAATATTTTATATTCCTTTTTGTTTAATAGTAAAACATGGAATTATGTAAATTTGTCCATGAGTAGAAATTTGGTCACATACCATAGGAAAGTTTTTTTAAATTTATTTTTATTTTTAATTTTTGTCTTCATAGTTTGATGACTGATCACAAAGAGGCACTTTAGTATTTACTACCCAGATGCAGAAGTAGATCATTGCTAGCCTTCCAAGAAATGGCCTTTATGCCTCTATTCGGTTGCTGCTCCTCCCTCCCCTCAAAGTAACTACTATCTTAATTTTTATGTTAATTACTTCCTTGCTTTTCCTTTTAATTTTTCCAGCTACATATGTGTACCTACACACTATAGTTTAGTTTTGTCTGCTTTTTGAACTTTATAGAAATGGATTAATATAGTTTATTTTTGTCTTTCTGGCTTATTTGGTTTCACATTATCTTTGTGAGATTTATGATGTATAGCTGTAGTTCACTCATTTTAATTGCTGTTTATTTCGTTATATGAATATACTGTAATTTTTTTTTATTCTTTACACGCATATACCACCATTTATTTGTTCATTCGAGTACTAATGGGTTGTTTTGTTAATGGGTCTCTTCAGCTTTGGGATTAATGAGTTGATAATGAATAAATGGTGAAATGGGGTTGAATGGCTTGTTTTCAGTTTTTTATGCTTATAAACAATGCTGTTACAAGCATTTTATGTTTCTTGATGCATTGTGAGCATGCATAACTAGGGTGAAATTACTGGGTAAGAGGGTTTGTGTGTGTTTAACTTCAGTGGTGTAGTACAAACTGTTTCAAAGTAGCTGTATCCATGTGCACTTTCACCAACATTGTAGGAGAGCTTCCACTGCATCCATCCTTGCCAACACTTTGGCATGGTCAGACTTTTTATTTTTAGCCATGCTGTTGGCTGTGTAGTGGCATCTTGTTGTTTGGATTTGCGTATCTTTGATGACTAACAGGATTGATCATCTTTTGTTTTTTTTTTTTTTTTTTTTTTTTGAGACGGACTCTCGCTCTGTCACCCAGGCTGGGGTGCAGTGGTGCAATCTCAGCTCACTACAACCTTCACCTTCTGGGTTCAAGCAATTCTGCCTCAGCCTCCCGAGTGGCTGGGACTACAGGCATGTGTCATCATGCCTGGCTAATTTTTGTATTTTCAGTAGAGATGGGGTTTTGTTATGTTGGCCAGGCTGGTTTCGACCTCCTGACCTCATGATCCGCCCACCTTTGCCTCCCAAAGTGCTGGGATTACAGGTGTGAGCCACTGCACTGGGTGAAGATCAATCATCTTTTTGCATATTTTTTTGGCGGGGGGGCAGAGATTAGGATTTTCTCTTTTGGAAAGTACCTAGTTAAGTCTCCCGCTCATTCTTCTATTGAGCTGACTGTCTTTTTTCTTATTAATTTATATAACTTCTTCTCTTGACTTTCCTTTTTGTAATCGTAATGGTATTTTTTGATGAGTACGATTCTTAATTATAATCAAGCCCAACTTAACACATTTTTTTTTTCTTATTTGGTTAGTAATTTCTATGTATGATTTAAGAAAAATTTCTCTTCCTTGAGGATCTCTGTTGCATTCTACTTTTCAGTTTCATTAGTTTTTGCTCTTAACTTTCTAATTTGCTTCCTTTTTTTTTTTAGGTTCTATTTGCTATTCCTTTTCTAAATTTTTAAGACTAAATGCTTTGTTTACTGATTTTCAGCTTGTAGTTTCTTTCTAATACAAGCATCCCTTTAGTTATGTCTCTCAAATTTTGATATGTTTTATTTTCATTATAAATCACATACAAATATTTTCTTATTTCTTTAGTGATTTGTTCTTTGACCTATGGGTTGTTTGAAGTGTATTTCGATTAAAAAAATTTCCAAACAAATGGCATTTTTTTTGGTTGTTATTTGGTTCTGATTTCAAGCTTAATTCCACTGTAGCCAGAGACCTTACTTTGCATGATGTAAATCCTTTGAAATTTGCTGACTCTTGCTTTTGTGCAGGATATGGTCAATTTTTGTAATTAATGTTCCATGTGTCCTTGTATTTAAGTCTTTGTCGCATGCTCTTCTGAGAGAACACAGGCTAAGATATGACAGTTGAGTCTTCATTATGAAACCTAGACTTTATCAATATATAATAATCTTTCTAGTCCTGTTTAATATGTTTTTGCTTTGAAGGTACTTTATCTGATATGAGTGTTGTACTTATGCTCTTAAAATTTGCATTTATCTAATACATGTTTGCCCTTTTCATATTTAACATAGAAAGACCCTTCACTTGTGTCCTTGAAAACTGTATAGTTGGATTTTGTCTTTGACTTAATTTGGGAATTTTTTCTTTTAATAGTGAAATTTTACATACTGGCATTTACTATTAAAACTATTTGATATTATTTCCTTAGCTTTGTTTCATGTTTTAAATTTTTATGCCTCATTGTTTTTCTTTGCATTGTTTTAAACAAGAGAACTACATTTGCTTTTAAAAATGCCATTTTGGAAGATATATTTTAATCAGAGTAGTGGGTTTTATTAAGATTTTTAAAAACATTCTTTAACTGTTGCTTTTTAAATTTTTATAACTATATATGAAATTATATTTTTCAGTTTTTTCTCCTTAATATGCAGTGCGAGCATATTTTTATTCTCTTGTCCTCAACCTCTTGGGTTTTATGAACACAATCTAGTGTCTTGCATTAGGTAATCTTAAGAATAATTTTTGACATTTGCATTGTTTTATAAACAGATTTACAAGCATGACTTAGACGTATCACCTTTTTGGCTGATTGCAGAACTCACCATTGTCTTTTAATACATTGATTTCCCCAAAGTTGAGTTGTTAACTAGATCATGTCTTGAATAGTTAGTGTTCAAGTGGTTTTCCAGTTTCCAGAAGGATGCCTGGTGTCACGTTTTCTAAGTCTTTGTTGAAAATGGTTTTGTTTTTGCTTCTACACTAAAAAAGGCGAGTTTTCTGGGTCTAAAATTCTTAAGTCGCAAACTTTTCCAGACTGTGTCTAGATATTAATCTCTTCTTTGATGCTTGAAATCAGATATCTGAAATGCAGATATCCTTATAATCTTATTACAGATTATTTCTCTAGTCTGGGAAAGCATTCACTTCTTTTTCTTCTTATTGCTTCTGTTCTGTTCTGGTATCTCTTGAAAATGAGTAAGTTATCTTCATGCTGCGTTTTGCCATTTTCTGTCCTCCATTTCTATTATCTTCTTTATCATAATGTTTGTGATTGTCTTTTTCTCCTTAATTCTGGGAAAGCTAGTATTTTTGAAAATCAGTATCACTGAATGTTTTATTCAGTATAATGTTTTATTCTTTTTTCCTCCATGATTAAAAAAGTTGTTACTTCATTTTGCTTTTTCATTTTTCAGACTTTTAACACTTTTTTTTTGCCCTACGGTACCAGGAAAAAGCTATATTGCCTAAAATGAGCCAGGATTGAGGTATCTCTGAAAGTCTTTTCAGAGACTCATTCGCTCTCTCCCCAGATGGATCACTCTGTTTGGAGAGAGGATTTCAGACTCTGTGCTTTCTGTCTGGTCCTATCGCCTCAGTATCTATGAGGACTCTTGAAGTTTCTGGCATGTATTTATTTAGCAAATACTTATTGAATACCTATTTTCCAGGTATTCTTCTAGGTACTTGTGATCCATCAGCGATTGAACAGATAAATACCCCTATTTTTAAAAAATTATTTTTGATAGTGGTAAAATATATGTAACATAAAATTTACCATATTAACCATTCTTAAGCATACAGCTCAATAGTGTTGAGTACATTTACATTGCTAGGCATCCAGTCTCCAAAATTCTTTTCATCTTTCAAAACTAAAACTCTGTACCCATTAAACAACACCTTAATTATTTTCTCCTCCTCCCAGCCCCTGGAAACTACCATTTTACTTTTTATCTCTATGGATTAGACTACTCTAGGTACGTCATATGCATGTAATTGTACAGAATTTGTCCTTTTGTGTCTGGCTTCACTGAGCATAATGTTTTCAAGGTTCATCCATATTTTAGGATGTATCAGAATTTCCTTCCTTTTTAAGGCTGAGTAACATTCCATTGCATGTATATGCCATATTTTGCTTATTCATTTATCAATAGGCACTTGATTTGCTTCTATCTTTCACCGACTGTGAATAATGTTGCTATGAACATGGGTGTACAGATATCTTTTAGAGACCCTGCTTTTATTTCTTTTGGGTACATACCCAGAAGGAAAATTACTAGATCATATGATAGTTCTATTTTTAATTTTTTGAGGAACCACCATGTTGTTTTCCACAGTGGTTGTACCATTTTACATTTCTACTAACAACACTTAGGGGTTCCAATTTCTTCACATACTCACTAACATTTGTTATTTTCCATTTTTTAAAATAGCAGCCCTCCTAATCATCCCTACTCTTATGGAACTCAGATTCTAGCAGGAGTTAGGAGAGGAGAGAGATGACAAACAACAAACTTAATATGCCATACATTATGTAGTATTTTATAAGCTGATATAAACATAGAGCAGGAAAGGGGAGGATCAGGAATGGTGGTGGGAGGGGGTGAGATTGGTGCTAATTTAAACAGGTGATCAGGAATGGTGGTGGGAGAGGGTGAGATTGGTGCTAATTTAAACAGGTGATCAGGATAGCTCCACCAGTCCACTGACAAGATGATGAGGAAAGACTTGAAGGAAGTAATGAAGCTGACCTCAAATGGAAAACTTTCTGGTGTCCAGCCTTGTTGGGGCTGTTTCTTCTGAGGTTGGATTTTACGGTTCATTTGGACAGGTCTCTGGGGATGGGGAAGTTAGGTGGGGTATTGTTTATGTGTGCTTGAGAAATTCTCACGCCTAAGAGCCCTCATCTCTTCTTGGCAAACCTTCACAGCTGGCTGTGCAGTGGGGCCATTTTCATGCTGGGCCCAGACACAGGGTGAGGAGGTGAACTAGGGTGAAAAGTGGCTGAGAGTCCGGTGGCTGGCAAGCTCTGGAGGTTGCTGATCAAGGTTAGCCTGAGCTGGGATAAAGAGAACAGGGCTGATTGGGAGCATGTACAGGACACAGGTCAGGAACAGGCAGTAAATAAACATGAGGGGTACATGCAAAGCCTGAGCATATGACAGGTTTCAAAGTTCCAAGCTAAGTCTGGGGCACAATTTGGGAAATGGGGAGAGACTATGAGCAGCTTGGGGGATATCTGTGACTCATAGACTCATTAGACTATGAGATGGGGTTTGAGGGCTGGTGAGAGATCTTTGTATGACCAGAACATCCAGGTCAGAGATTGGGTGACCAAGACAGTCAAAAGCTGAGTGGAATTTGGATTCTGAGACATTTGCTCCCAGCAGTGGGTGAAGGTGGACATATGGGATATGGGTGGCCAGCTAGCTGTAGTGGAAAGTGAGGTGGCAGAGGGGACAGCTGCAACAGTTTGCTCCTTGACACAAAAACTTCTCAGCACTTCCTCAACTGTGACTTTTGTGGAAACTCCCATTGCCTCTCCTGGTGTGCTTCCTCCTGCACCTTTCTCTTGAGAACAGACTCTGCCCCTTAACTGCACTGGTCCAGCCTGAGTATCCCATCCCCAGGCGCCATGATGACTTCATGGTAGAAATGGCCACAGTTGGAGAAATCAGTCTTTCTCCAGGAATTTTTTCTAATTTGAGCTAGCAGGGAGGTCACTCTTGACTGTTTCATGGAGCTAGAACGGTGTGATTGCTGGTGACCAAATTCTCTGCTTCTTGGAGAGTCTCTCTGCAAGGAGGAGAGGGAAAGGGAGAGGGAGAGGTAGAGGGGGAGGTAAGTTAGTTTTCAGTTTCTGTGGTCTCCTAATCTGCTTGTTTTCCTAAAACTCCTTTGCATCTGTGGGCTACCTCAGGATCCTTCTCCCTGGATTCTCCCTTCCTCTACTCCCTCCCTCCCTCCCGTTCCTCTCCTCCCTCCCTCCCTCCCCTTCCTCTCCTCCCTGCGCTTCCTCCCCTTCCTCCCTCTCCTCCCTCCCTTCCCCTTCCTTTCCTTCCCCTTTCCCTTCCTTCCCCTTCCTTTCCGTTCCTTCCCATTCCCCTTCCCCTTCCCCTTCTCCTCCTTCTTCTCCTTCTCTTTCTCCTTCCTTCTTTCTTTCCTTCCTTCCTTCCTTCCTTCCTTCCTTCCCTCTTTCCTTCCTTTTTCCCTCCATCCCCTTCTCTCTCTTTCTTTCGTCTCTCTCTTTTCTTTTTCTTTCTCTCTTTCTACTTCCTTCCCTCTTTCCCTTTCTCCCTCCCTCTCTCTCTCTTTCTCTCTCTCCTTCCTTCCTTCCTTCCTTCTTCCTTCCTTCCTTCCTTCTTCCTTCCTTCCTTCCTTCCTTCCTTCCTTCCTTCCTTCCTTCCTTCCTTCCTTCTTTCTTTCTTCTTTCTTTCTTTCTTTCTTTCTTCTTTCTTTCTTTCTTTCTTTCTTTCTTTCTTTCTTTCTGTCTTCTTTCTCTTTCTTTCTCTCTCTCTCTCTTTTTCTGTCCCTCTCATGCTAGTTTGGGTTGAGGTTTCTGTCACTTACAAACAAAAGTGTTCTGACTATTATAACAAAATTTCCATACTAGTGGCAGCACTTCTTTTCTTGAATCTCTCTCTTTTTTGGTTTTGTGGCTCTCAGGTGTCCCAGCTCTCTAACTGGATCCCCACTCTTTCTTCTGCTGGCTGCTGTTTCTTCTGCTGCTGCATGGTGTCTTTCCCCATGATTCTGTGCTTCCCTGTCTACTTTTTGCTTTCTAGCCATTATCCTCAGATAGCTCACCCACTCACACAGCACTAGCTGCCACTGCTCCAGTGGCTGGTCTGGATGACAGCTAGATCCATATAATGCCTCACAATGGTCCAGAAACGTATTACTACAGTGTGCAATAAGAAAAACATGGGCTTTTGAAACTAGGCAGGCCTGAGTATAGATACTGGATCTAAGCATAATGAACTATGGGCATATCTTAGAGATCTTGCAGGTTTGGTTCCAGACCACTGCAATAAAGCAAACATGGCAATAAAGAAAATGTTTTAATGAAGTGAATGTCACAATGAAGTGAGTCACATACATTTTTTGGTTTCCCAGGGGTTAAAAACCTTATGTTTACGATATACTGTAGTCTGTGAAGTATGTAATAGCATTATGTCTAAAAATGTAAGTATGTAATTAAAATACTTTTTTGCCAAAAAATGCTAATGATCATCTGAGCCTTTAGCAAGTTGAAATCTTTTTTGCTGGTGGAGAATCTTGCCTTGATGTTGATGGCTGCTGACTGATCATGGTGCTGGTTGCTGAAGGTTGGGTGGCTGTGGCAATTTCTTAATATAAGACAACAATGACGCTTGCTGCATTGATTGACTCTTCTTTTCCTGAAAGATCTCTAGGTAGCATGTATTGCTGTTTGATAGCATTTTACCCATGGTAGAACTTCTTTTAAAATTGTAGTCAATCCTCTCAAACCCTGCTGCTTGTTTTTCAACTGAATTTATGTAATAAACTAAATCCTTTGTTGCAGTTTCAACAATGTTCACAACATCTTCACCAGGAGTAGATACTGTTTCAAAAGAAAAAAAAACAATTTTTTCCTCACTCATAGAAGCAACTCCACATTTGTTAAAGTTTTATCATGACATTGCAGTAATTCAGTCATATCTTCAGGCTCCATTTATAATTCTAGTTGTCTTGCTATTTCCATCACATCTGCAGTGACTTCCTCTACTGAAGTCTTGAACCTTTCCAAGTCATTCATGAGGGTAGGAATCAACTTCTGGGAAACTCCTGTTAATGTTGACGTTGTGACTTCCTCCCATGAATCGTGAATGTTCTTAATGGTATCTAGAATGGTGAATCCCTTTCCAGAAGATTTTCAATTTACTTTTTCCAGATCCATCAGAGGAATCACTATCTATAGCAACTATAACCTTATAAAAGGTATTTCTTAAATAATAAGACTTGAAAATGGAAATTACTCCTTGATTCATGGGCCACAGAATGAATGCTTTGTTATTAGGCATGAAAACAACACTATTACCCTTATACATCTCTATCAACACTCTTGGGTGACCAGGTACATGGTCAATAAGCAGTAATATTTTGAAAGGAATCTTTTATTTCCGAGGAGCAAATCTCAACAGTGGGCTTAAAATATTTGTAACTCATGCTGTAAAAAGATGTGTTGTCATCCAGGCTTTGTTGTCCCATTTATGGAACCAGGCGGAGTAGATTTAGCATGGTTCTTAAGGGCCCTTGGATTTTCAAAATGGTACATGAATACTGGCTTCAACTTAAAGTCAGTTGTGTTAGCCCCTAACTAGAGAGTCACCCATTCCTTAGCAGTTTGAAAGCAGGCATTGACTTCTCTCTAGATGTGAAAGTCCTAGATGACATCTTCTTCAAACAGAAGGCTGTTTCATCTGCACTGAAAATCTGTCATTTAGCATAGTCACCTTCATTGATTATCTTAGCTAGATCTTCTGGATAACTTGCTGCAACTTTTACATCAGGAGTTCGAGACCAGCCTGGCCAACATGGTGAAACCCCGTCTCTACTAAAAGTACAAAAATTAGCTGGGTGTGGTGGCACACGCCTGTGGTCCCCAGCTACTTGGGAGACTGAGGCAAAAGAATTTCTTGAATCTAGGAGGTGGAAGTTGCAGGGAGCCGAGACTGCACCACTGCACTCCAGCCTTGGTGACAGAGTAAGACTCTGTCTCAATAATAATAATAATAATAATAATAATAATAATGCCTGTATATCTTGTGTTTTGATCAGGACACATTTGGTTGTATGAAAATCCATCCTCACTAGTAAAGAGGTGTTTTAATTTAGAGAAATAAGGAGCATCTCACTGGCATCAAATAGCAAGAGACAAAGTATATAGGTGGGCTGTGGTGTTCAAAAACCTATCTACAAATTACTTGACATTTCTCCATCAATAGAGCGGGTCTGTTTCACCTCCCCTAAACTACTTCTGGCCTCCATGCCTTGCTGCTGAGTGTAGAATGCATCAGGAGTGGATGCCTCATGACTTCCCAGGCGAGGTCATAAAAGGCAATGCAGCTTCCGCCCAGCTCTCTCGGCAGACCCAGGCCTTTGGAGCATTGAGCAGCTTCCAGGAAGACTTACAGGTTTCTGAAACTACCTTGAAGGAGAGACCATGTGGAAAGACCATGTAGAGATAGAGAAAGATGCCCGAGGAGCCCAAGTTGTTTCAGCCCCACCTGTGTGATCTTCCCAACTCAGGCCTCCAAGATGCAAGTGAGCCATCCATCCATCGATTGCAGCATCAGCCACTGTTTGATGGCAACCATGTGACAGACCTCAAGTGAGAAGCACCTCACTGAGCCCAGCCAACCCCAGAAATGTGTGAAATAAGAATAATATGATTATTATTCCTTCATACAGCTCAGTTTTGGGGTGATTTGTTACAGATCAATAGATAACTGAACATAGGTTGAGGGTGTAAGATTTGGAAGGCTGAGTTTATGCCCTCTGTCTCTGATGAGGCTATGAGGCCTTTTGTCCCTGCATTTTACTGTGCCCTGTGCTTTCTTCATCTGCATCTCTCTGCAGCTGAGATTTCTGTTGCTCAGGACTCCTCTGCTCTCCACAACTTCAGCTTTGACTCATGTGGCTCTGGCTTTGGTTTTGAACTCCTACCATCTCCTAATGGACCCAAACTCTGGTTCACTTGGTTCAGATCCTCAGTAGAGTGAACTTGATCACCTCACCATGGTCTATGGGATAGATTCCCTGGGTGAGATACCTCAAGGTGGTCAATTATGGCTGAGAGTTGTGTGTGGGAATATCAGTGTGGTAGCAAGGATGTAGGAAGAGTTAAAATATCTTAAACAAAGGTGAGGATGGGAAGGCAGTGGTCAGCATCTTAAGCTCAGCTTGAGCAATTTATTTTCCTTTTTTGCATTCATAACTAAAAATTTGATGTTGAGGGTAAATAGGCAGAGATGCTTAAATTAATTTCTCAGAGTTTTGGTTATTAAATGATAATCTTTGTATAAAATATCCAATACAGGTGCCTGGCAGATGAAAGATAATCAACAAGATTAACTTCTCCCTGCCTGCTACCCTTCTTTTTTCCTGTCTAAAAGAAAAAAAAAAATTCTAAAATCCAATTTCTGTCTTAGCATTTTAAGTTGCATTCCTTTCAACCTCATCCTCCTCCAGTTCTCTGCTGAACCTTGTACCCTGGCCAAACAGTTCGTTTTAAATAATACAGGAAGTAATGGGAGATTTTTCATGCTTTCTTCATCATTGCACAAGTGATTTTCATACAGTAGTTTCTAAGTAAACATTTCGGGATGGATTGGCTGTCGATCAATTCATCTAGAAGTCATATAAATCATGATGATTGGTCATTCAGAGCCAATCCCCGACTGACCAGTCGTCAATCTTTCAGTGGCTGCCTGTGGCTGAGTGGATGAAATTCACACTCTCACCATGCCTTACAAAGCCCTGTGGGATCTTGTGTCTGCTACCTCCCCATCATTGCTCATTAATCTTCAGACAAACCATCCCTTTCCTTGTTTATTACACAGCTCCTTCCTGCATGAAAAACCTCCATCCATGCTATTCCATGTTTCTGAAACATTCTTCCTCTTACCTTTTCACCTGTCTATCTTCTTAGTCTTAAGTTAAAGATCACTTTCTCACTGCCTTCTCCTTCTGTATGACACTAAGTCATGTCCCTTATTCTGTCTTATTATGGGACCTGGAACTTTCCTTCACTACATTCATTGTAATGACAATACCATCAATATATTTAGGCTGATTTATATAGTATCTATACCCAACTAGGCTGCAAACAACTTGAAGGCAGTGGTTGTGTCTGTCTCATTCACAATTGTACCTCTGATGTTTATCATGGTGCTTGGCTCAGTGTAGACATTGAGCCATTATATGAATAAATAGGAGATGGTCACTAACACTTATTTGGTGCTTACAGCATGCCAGACATGTTGTAATCTCATTTAATAAGATTGAATGAATGAGTAAATGTGCATAATGTAAACTGCTCTCCCGATTTAGAAAAAAAATCAATATTTTAAAGCCTTCACACACTGTAGCACATCTCCTAGGTGCTCAGTGGATGGTATACTATCAACTTACTTTACTGAGTTTGACAGCACTGTCTAAAGAACCCTCTGAGACTCTCTGTGTAGCAGAAGAGATTACCTAGTACTGTCATTGTGATTCTGAGTGAAAGAGGGCAGGTTGGGTTCAGCCTTTTCTCCACATTTCAGTCTGTGGTTTGCTCTGGTTACCTCTGACCCATAACACTATCTGATAGAAGATTCTCAAGGCCTGATCATTTTTAGATGTTTATTTGCCTCTCTGCTCACTAAGATGTTCATGCCTATTTATCACCTACACTAAAGAACAGGGCCGGCCCAACAGAAAATAGCTGACAGATGAGGTTGTGTAATGAGAAAATTAGAACTTCACAACTCCCATGCAAGCTTAGAGCCCATCGTAATAGCCTGGAGCTTGCAGCAGCTCCTGAGTAGAAGGGAGACCTGATTCCAGGAAGAAATATGGTAATTGGAGGCCCCGGGGAGGTCGACTGACTTTGGCCAAATAGGAAATTACCTTCAGTTGCTCTATTACTGTAATTCAGCAACTCCAATTATCACAAGGTGATAAAGTGTACATGTCTGGATCCATTAAAGGAGCTTTAATGAAATCATTATACGTATGATGCCTAATTGTAGTTGGTATTACTCCCATGATTAGTGTAGGGCTAGTGAAATATGAGGAATCAAAGAACGGGCCAATTAATACAATATGTGAAAATTCTCCCATGCTGCTTCACGTTCAGGGTGAGGACTGGGTGTTTTCATGGGGCAGAGAAGCACAAAGCAGAAAACAGCTCCTCTGGGAGGGAAAGAAAGAGTAGGTGCTTTTAAACTCTGTACTGATTGTTACTCAAGCAATGAATCTGATTCAGAGCTTTCTGGTTGCCATGGCAGGTAAGGAAACAAAAAGATACTCAATGTTCATTTCTTGACAACAGACAGCACACACATTTATCTACCAAAACGGCATTCTTTAAATTTCTGCAACTTAATTCAAATAGAAATTTATCACTTGGCTTCTGGTAGCTTCTTCCTTCTCTAATTCCTTTATGGCCTCTCCTCCCGACTTTGAGCTAAGCACCAATTCATCTCCTATTCTACCTCCTTCACTTCTCTTTTTCAATCTGTAGAAATAGGGAAGAGTTTGGTTGAAAATTGTTTTATCGTCAGCACAGAGGTTCTTCCACTGTCTTTCTGAGCCTCAGTTTTCTCTTCTGTGAAAATAATGATTGTGTTATCTCTTTAGCAGAGCTGTTTACATAATCAGTGCTTATTCCACAAATGTGTAGTGAGTGCTTTCTGTGTGCAGGACTGTGCTTGTATAATAGACATTGCGCATAATATGACATAGTTATCCTCAACTGTAAGTGTAGGAAGGCTGTGAAGGCACTTTGCTTGTTCAATAAATAAATAAACCTCTTGCTAACAGCCATATATATATATATTTTTTTTTTAAAAAAACAGGCCAACTGCTTTAAATCGGCCAATTTCCTAGACAATGCCAGAAATGCTCACCATGAAGACATACGTTATATCCCTTTATGCCTAAGGAATATTTTGCTATGCATTGTCATAAACGCAGGAATGATTATGTCCATTTTATAGATGAGAAAACTGAGGACTTGAGAGGTTAATTGACACTGAATCTGAGTTAGCAGCATATAGGGAGTTTATCTTCCTGGTTTTCTCAAATGGGGGATGCATATGATTTTCATAAGTGCTGTACAGTTATTTGGAGCAGGATGCTGGTTGTTGACTTTTAAATTTGGATTTGTGTCATATGCCATTTTCTAACCCCTATAATTATTTTTAAATTATGATGTACCATAGGCTTATGGTAAAACAGGAAAAAAAAACAAAACCCAAAGTATGTATGAAAATGATAATGTGAAAACCCCTGCCCTCATTTGTCTCTTGTATCCCACCCTCCACAGTTGATCACTCTTCACCGTTTTGGACACCTTAGGCAGGCTGGAGATTCTGCCAGAATTTTAAAACATTCAATAATACGATGAGCCTAGAAATGCCAATCACTTCTTCCAGCCTGATGGGCTTCCTGGGGGAGTTATGTGCTAAAAGCAGACACCCAGTGGGAGATACAAAACTGCCTTATTAGGAGCAGAGACAGTGACTGGTACCTACTGGTGCAGAAATCTGCACTCCCACTTGGAGGCAGGAAGCAAAGAACCACCCATGTTTTTAATGCAGTGACCCGGCCCATCAGCACTGTTGTTTAATCAATGTCTTAGGTTTTGGTCAGTTAGACTGGAGATGCCTCTTCCCTTTGGGGAAGCTAAGGAAGAGCTGTGGTGGTGGTGGAGTGGCTTGTAGCATCTTTTCTCTATGGGGTTGTATAAACTAGCCTGAACTTAAGTAGTAGTACTGTTCCTACCCTGCAGCCCAGGTCTTCCTACATCCCCACAGTTCTCTCTTGACTGCAAGCCGTGGGAAGCCTGGCGAGCAGCATTTGCACCAGCTTTAGCATCTTATCTCCCGGCTTCTCTGGGCAGTTTCCCTCGAGACCTTTTCTGGTCACAGGTCTGGCTTCTGACTCTTTAAAGACCCCACGTGCCCATCCAGTGTGGTGTGGCCCTCTTTGAAATGCCTCTTCTCTCAGCCTTCATTTTCCTCCCAGGTTTGGAATCAGAAACTCCTGACTTTGGTGCTGGAAGGCAGGCTGTTCTGTGTTCTCGAGTAGGAAGTGTCTCTGCCAGGCTTGAGCTGGCTTAAAATGGATCTGCCTTACATTGATATAAAAGCCTTTTGGATCTGTTCATGCAGTCATTGCTCACAAACTATCTTTTAGTGTCTGTGGTGATGCCAGTTCCTGTGTGTGTATGTGGCCAAGTAGGGGTGGGTTGTTTACATATATGAATCAGGATCTTCCTTCTCCACAAAATTTATTTCATTCATTCAGTATTTATTGAGCATCTACCATATGGCAAATGCTGTGTTGCTAGGTGCTGGAGATATAGAGGTGCAAACAAGGTCTCATGTCTTTTCTCACATATCTTAGACACTAGTGGAGAATAGAGACAAAAAAGTAAACATGAGGCTGGGTGCGGTGGCCCACACCTGTAATCTCAGCACTTTAGGAGGCCGAAGCAGACAGATCACTTGAAGCCAGGAATTTGAGACCAACCTGGCCAACATGGTGAAATCCTGTCTCTACAAAAAATATAAAAGTTAGCCAGGTGTGGTGGCACACGCCTATAATTTCAGCTTCTTGGGGGGCTGGGGCACAAGAATCGCTTGAACCCAGGAGGCAGGTATTGCAGTGAGCCAAGATCGCGCCACTGCACTCCAGCCTGGGTGACACAGTGAGATTTTGTCTCAAAAAAAAGTAAAAAAAAAAAAAAGCATGAAAATACAAACCATGATCCTTTTATGCTATAGATACAAGATGTTTCTACTTATAAAGTTGTATTCACATTTCTTGAGACAGTGTGGTGTGGTTGGCAGTGCATGAATAGCTTATCTACATTTTTTAAGCTTTATTTTTGTTTTTCAACTACAAATTGAAGGTGCTAGCTGCAACTGAATCAAAGCGGGTACCCCTTGTGCAGGTTTCTTTCTAAGGACAGTGCCTAAGGCGAAAACTGAGCATAGTCAAAATTTCCCCCTTAAAAAAATTTACAAATCCTTTCAGTCATTCACAAAGTCCAACATACATAGTTTTCCATATAATTTACAACGTATAAATTCACAATGTAAGCAGTTCATGGGCAATCATATATAGTATTTGAGTTGATATGCAAATTTTAATTTTGTAGTACTATATTTGTAAATTTTTGAAGATGGCTAAACTTTGAAATTGCTAATATTTGAAGTTTTTAAACCTATAAAAATTGTTATTTCACCTGATCCAACCCAATAAGTCACTATTTTTCTCTTTTGCCTTATACAGCATTAAATTGATGTTATTCTATATGGGACTCTAACTGCAAAGAATTTTTACAGCGATACCATTTTTGGGGGTGATAGAAATATTCTAAACATTGGGATTGTGGTGATGGTTACACAACTCTGTAAATTCACTAAAAGTCATTAATTTGAACTCTTAGAATGAGTACATTTTATGATATATAAATTATGCCTCAATAAAACTATTAAACAAAATGAAAGAGCTCAAGACTAGACACATGGCTGAGGTCTGGTATATGGAGTTTTCCATGATGCATTTGATGAGGTATCTCACAACATCCCTTGTGAGTTAAGTCAGGTCTGGCTATTCTGTATAGGAAAAGGCTCAGAGGGGTGAGGTGACTGAGCCAAGGTCACACAGCATGTACCTAGCAGAGTAGGGATGGAAATACCATCTGGGACGGAGACACTGGGCTGATGTCCTTTCTTTTCATGCAACCAGGGTTGGGGGAGCTCCCCTCCTTCACACTTTCCCTCTGAATGCTCTGACATGGTTTGCTCCAAAGTATATCTTGGGAACTGAGCAGCCTGGGAGTGGAATGACTGTGGAAAATGGATTTGCACAACTGCCTCCCTGGGCAGCCCACTTTGGAAACCATTTGTGACCTGTAATTGACCATGACGATACAAAAATTGGAAGCTGAAAATTATAAACATCTGAGGTTATTAGATGGTGAAATTGCACCTTCCCATCACCCTGCTGCTTCCTGACTTCTCAGTTTTGCTTTTGGGGGCTAGAGCTTGTCAAATCCTCATGATACATCCCCCCTCCCTTGCCTGAATGTGCTCCAGGCTACCTGTTTCCTCTGCTCAGGGGAAAATGGACAAGAACCCTGGTTCCCAACTGGGTGAGCCACTATGCAGAGGAAAGAAAAACCTCTACTTGTCCCATCAGGTTCTATCACATCGCATCCCTTTGAAACTGTGCAGCTGATCTGAGTCATCATCAGGACTCCCCACTTGCTTGGCCTGACAAGGGCTTGCAAGGCCTCCTGTTACCTCTCTAAGCTCATCACCCTCACTCTGACCTTAATCTCTCCCTGCTCACGATGATTGACTAACCTCCTGGCTATTCCTCCAATATGTCAACACACTCCTGGCTCCACGTGTTTGCACTGGCAGCGCCCCTACCTGTAATGCTCTTTCCCCAGACATCTTCATGGCCACCTCCTGCAAGCCTTTGGCCAAATGTCACCCTTTCAATGACGTCTAGCCTGACTACCAGGCTCTATCAGACACCTGCAGTTTCTTTTCTCCTTACTCTGCTTAATTTTTTCCCACATTGCTGATTATCTTCCACAACAACATATCATATAATTTGTATGTCCCATTTAGGATTCATTGTCTACTTTCCTCCTGGGGATATCAGATCCTCGAGGGCAGTGATATTGTCTATTTATTTACTGATACATCCTAAGTGTCAATGAAGAGTGCAAATTAATCTCCAATAAAACTTCACGGCATCTTTTTTTAATGACAGCTTTAGCGAGGTAGAATTCACATATCATGCAACTCGCCTATTTAAAGTGTACAGTTTAATGTTTTTTAGGACGTTTGCAGGGCTGTGCAACCATCACCACAAATGGAACACTGTCACCACCCTCAAAAGAAACCCTGTGCCTTGTAGCCATTTTTCGTTTCTCTCTAACCTCCTGTTAGGAGGGGCAACCACTAATCCACTTTCTGTCTCTATAGATTTGCCTTTTTGAACATGTTATATAAATGGAATCATGCAGTGTATTTTGAAGCTTTAACCATGTTGTAGTGTATGCTAGCACTTCGTTTCATTTTAGAGCTGAATAATCCATTGTGCGAGTATATTGCATTTTATTGATATATTCATTAGCTCATAGATACTAGGGTTATTTCTACTTTTAGACTATTATGAATATTGCTGCTATGAATGTTCACATACAAGTTTATGTGCAGACATATGTTTTCTGTTATCTTGGGTATATACCTAGGAGTGGAATTACTGGATCATCTGGTAACTCTCTATTTAACCTTTTGAGAAACTCTCAGACTTTTTTTTAATGGCTGAACCATTTTATAATCCTACCAGCAGCATACGAGGGTCATCTTATGTGTTTTAAAAGTTAAACATCTCAGTCAACAAAGAGATCCTAAATGTTTTGCTGAACAAAACATTCTGATGTCATTCAAACACATGTCACCGTGTTTCTTTCAAATAGGTATTTCTGAGATGACTTTTCTCCTTTCTCTCTTCTCTGTGTGTTTCAGACCCCCATTCCCTAGAAACATTTTGAAAGAAGTCTTGGGAATTCCCAGGGATACAAGGATGCCTTTGAGATCGACATATTAAACTAAAGTGAGGTGGTCCTGGCCTCTGGTGGCTGAGCGTTTTTGTGCAGTGTGGCCCTTATAAATGACAGGGCCTGGTTGTAAATTGTGATTCTGTGGTCTTTTTCCACAACGTCTATTATAGTGCTCTACATAAAAGTGGAACTTGGACATAATAGGTGTTCAGTTAGTATATTTTAAATAACTGGCTGAAGTAATCATGGCTGGTGTAGTCTCAGATGTTGGGAGTGCTCAAAGTCTACTTGCTTCCTCAAATATTTATTGTTCCTTACAGTGGCCCTGAGGGTAGAGCAAACGTTGTTGGTGCCATGCTCAGATACCCCGCTACCTTCAGCCCACTCTAGAGGTTACCGGCAAACTATTCCGGTATGTGGTGGCAGCTCTGTGTCTCTGAGGGCATTTTTTGGTCACAGATGGTTGTTCACCATGCATGTGGAGCAGCCAGAATTTCTGGGGACCCCAGGAACAACTCGATTAATGAGGGCTGGGAGTTGGTGATAAATACCCCAGCTTACTTGCCAGCCAGTTGGGGAAAAATCCTTGGATGTAACCACAGTCTCAGGATCCCTAATGGGATTGGGCCCAGTGGCCCAAAGTGGTAACTAGCCCTCTTTTCTGGCTTACTTTTAATTCCTGTCCCATTCCCTACTCCCTCTTGGGGCTATTGGGATCACATCACAAATGCATGACTGTCACCTGAATCCTTGTCTCAGCGTCTACTCCTAATGAAGCCCAACCTAAGGCAACCCTTAGGATTTTGTATTCATGGACTACCTGGCTGGTCAGCAGAAAGCAGCTCCTGGTCTGTGATAGTCCTGCTGGGCACCTGGCAGTGAGTAAAGATTTGATTTGAATTTGCATGTCAGAGATTTGGAATTGGGACTAATCAGCTGTGACTGGTGATTCCAGGATGCACCAGAGGGAGGACAGATGGTATTATGAGTGCTTGGAGAGGGTGAGGCAGCATGTGGGAGGGGCAATCTGCGACTCAGGGATTATACAGAGTGTCCCTCGCCAGGAGTATTAGTTTGTTTTGCATTGCTATAAAGGAATACCTGAGGCTGGGTAATTTATAAAGAAAAGAGGTTTATTTGGCTCATGGTTCTGCAGGTTGTAAAAGCATGGTGCCAATATCTGCTCAGCTTCTGGTGAAGCCTCAGGGAGCTTACCATCATGGTGGAAGGGAAGGGATAGCAGGCATGTCACATGTTGAGAGAGAGAGGAAGAGGTTCTAGGCTCTTTAACTCTTTACCTCTTGCATGAACTCGTTACAAAGGTGAGAGCACCAAGCCAGTCATGAGGGATCCACCTCCATGACCCAAAGGCTCCCTTCCAACTAGGGATCACCTTCAACATTTGGGATCACATTTCAACATGAAATTTGGAGGAGATAAATATCCCAACCATATCATTCTGCCTTTGGGCCCTGAAATCTCATGTCCTTCAAACATTGCAAAATACAATCATCCCTTCCCAATAGTCCCCCAAAGTCTTAACTTGTTCCACCATGAATTGAAAAATTGAAAGTTCAAAGTCTGATTTTATAATCAAGGCAAGTTCTTTCCATTTACGAATCGCTAAAGTTAAAAACAAGTTATTTAGTTCCAAGATTCAATAGTGGTACAGGCATTGGGTAGACATCCCCATTCTAAAAGGGAGAGATTGGCCAAAAGAAAGGGCAGCATGCCCTGTGCAAGCCCAAAAATTAAACCTTAAAGCTCCATAATTATCTTCCTTGACTCCATGTCCTGCACCCAGAGCACATTGGTGCAAGGGGTGGGATCCCAGGGCCCTGGGTAGCTCCGCCCTTGTGGCTTTGCAAGGTGCAGCCCTAAGGCTGCTCTCATGGGTTGAAGTTGAGTGCCTGCAGCTTTTCCAGGCTGAGGCTGCAAGCTGCTGGTGGCTCTATTGTTCTTGGGTCTGGAGGATGGCAGCTCCTTCTCCACAGCTCCACTGGTCAGTTCCCTGGTGAGTACTCTGTGTGGGAGCTCCAACCCCACATTTTCCCTCTACACTGCCCTAGTAGAGGCTCTCTGTGAGGACTTCACCCTTGTGGCAGGCTTCTGCCTAGGCACCCAGGCTTTCTGTTTCATCTGCTGAAATCTAGGGGAAAGGAACCAAGTCTCCTTCACGCTTGCATTCTGCCAGCCTGTAGACTTAACACCACATGGAGGTTGCCAAGGCTTATGGTGGCTTGTGCTCTTCCAAGTGGCAGCCCAAGCTGTACCAGGCACCCTTTGAGCTACAGCTGGAGCTGGGGCAGCTGTGATGGGAGTAGCAGTCTCTGAAGGTGATACAGGGCAGTAGTGTCCCAGGCCTGGGCCCTGAAATCATTCTTTCTCTGGACTTGTGATGGGAGGGGCTGTTTCCAAGATTTCTGAAATGCCTTCAAGGCTTTTTTCCTGTTGTCTTGGATATTAGTACCTGGATCCCTTTTAGTCATGGAAATCTCTCTAGCAAGTGGTTGCTCCACAGCCTACTCGTATTCCTCTCCTGAAAAGGCTGTTGCTCTGTGACATGGCCAGGCTGAAGATTTTCCAAATGTTTATGCCACGCTTCTCTTTTTAATTAGAGAGAAAAAATTGGTACCAGGAGTGAGGCATTTATATAAAGATACCTGAAAATGTGAAAGCAGCTTTAGAACTGGGAAATGGGCAAAGGTTGGAAGATTTTGGAGAGCTCAGAAAAAGACAATAAAATGAGGGAAAGTTTGGAACTTCTTAGAAACAGGTTAAGTAGTCGTGACCAACATGCTGATAGAAATATGGGTGGTGAAGCCTAAGCTGAGGCCGTCTCAGGTGGAAATGAAGAATTATTGGATATGGAGCAAAGTTTGCCCTTGTTATGCCCTAGCGAAGAACTTGGCTGCATTGTGCCCAGGTTCAAGCAATTTGTGGAAGGGTGAACTTAAGACTGATGATGGTAGACTAATGGAAGAAATTTCTAAGCAGCAGAGCCTTCAACACGTAGCATGGCTGCTTCTGACAACCTGTGATCAGATGTGGAAACAAAGAAATGACTTAAAATTAGAACTTATACTTGGAAGAAGAGCATAAAATTTGGAAAATTTGCAAGCTGGCCATGAGGTAGAGTAGGAAAGAGTATTTTCAGAAGAAAAATACAAGTTGGCTGTGCAGCAACCACTTGCTAGAGATATTTGCAAGAGTAAAAGGGAGCCAAGTGCTGAAAATGAAGACAATGGAAAAAAGGCCTCAAACTCATTTCAGAAATCTTCGAGGCAGCCCCTCCAATCACAGGTCCAAAGGAAAGAATGGTTTTGGGGGTCAGACCCAGAGTGCCACTGTCCTGTGCTTCCTCATGACCCTGCTCTTCACATCGTGGCAGCTCTGGCTCTAGTCTCAGCTCAAGGGGTCCCACATATAGCTCGGGCTGCTGCTCTGAAAGGTGCAAGCCGAAAGCTTTGGTGGTTTCCATGTGGTGTTAAGTCTTCAGGCTGGCAGAATGGAAAAGTGAGAAAAGCTTGGAGGCTTCCACCTAGATTTCAGAGGATGTGTCAGAAAGACTGAGTGCCTGGGCAGAGGTCTGACACATGGGTGGAACCCCACAGAGAGCCTCTACTAGGGCAGTGTGGAAGGGAAATGTGGGGTTGGACCCCCCACACAGAATCTGCACCAGGGAACTGCCTAGTGGAGATGTGGGACGGGGGCTGCCATCCTCCAGACCTGAGAAAGATACAGCCACCAGCAGCTTGCAGCCTCAGCCTGGAAAAGCCACAGGTACTCAACTCCAACCTGTGAGAGGAGCCTTGGGGCCTGCACCCTGCCAAGCCACAGAGGCAGAGCTGCCAAGGCATTGGGATCCCACCCCTTGAACCATTGTGCTCTGGATGTGGGACATGGAGTCAAGGATAATTTTGGAGCTTTAAGGTTCAATGTCTGCCCTGCTGGGTTTTGGACTTGTATGGGGCCTGTTTTCCCTTTCTTTTAGCTGATTTCTCCCTTTTAGAATAGGAATGTTTACCTAGTGCCTGTATCACCACTGTATCTTGGAAGTAAATAACTTGTTTTTCATTTTACAGGCTCACAGCTATATCTTGAGTTTCAGATGAAATTTGGACTTTGGATTTTTCAGTTGGGGCTGGAAGGAATTAATACTTCAGGGAACTAAAGGATGATTATATTTTACAATAAGAGAAGGATATGAGATTTGGGGGGGTCAAGGAGAAAACAATATGGTTTGGATGTTTGTCTCCTCCAAATCTTATGTCAAAATATGATCCCCAATGTTGGAGGTGGGCCTTTGGGAGGTATTTGAGTCATGCAGGTGGATCCCTTATACCAAATAGGTTTACACAACTAATTAAGAATAAAGGATGAAATGAATTGTAAGACCTTATGGACTGTGTGTCTCTTCTCAGATGTCAGTTTCATGCTACCCTCATGGTAAGTTCTTGCTATACTAGTTCTTAGAATGAGTTCTGGCTATATTCGTTCTTAGAATGAGTTCTGGCTATATTAGTTCGCACAAGATCTGATTGTTTAAAAGAGTGTGGTACTTCCTCCCTCTGTCTCTCTTTCTCCTTCTCTTTCCATGTGGCATGCCTGCTAGCCCTTAGCCTTCCACCACGATTATAAGCTTCCTGAGGCTTCACAGAAGCTGAGCAGATGCTGGTACCATGCCTGTACAGCCTGTAGACCCACAAGCCAAATCAATCTCTTTTTAAACTATGCAACTTCAGGCATTCCTTTATGGTAATGTAAAATGGACTAACACAATAGGACAGTGGGAGGAAGGTACAGATATGTGTGCTCAGGCACCTGTGGATTCAGTTATCCCTGCATGCAGGACTGGTGACACAATTTGTGGGGCCCAGTGCAAAGTGAAAATGCAGAGCCGTGATTGAAAAATAATTGGGAATTTCAATATGGTTATAGCAGAGCATTAAACCAAGTGTGGGTCCCTCTGTGCATGGGCCATGTGAGACCGCACAGGGCCCATGCCCATGGAGTTGGTCCTGCGTAAATGTCTGAATCTCCCTCAGACCCACATTTATGCCCCTGATATTTGCTTTAGAAACATCCTTGCAGTCCTTGCTCTGCCAGGCTGGACCCTCCTTACTGGCCCCTCTGCCCCCAGGCATTCTACCTTCCAATGCATCCTTCATACTGTGCATAGAATGATTGTTGTAAAACACAGCTGTGATCACTTTACCTCTCTCCTCAGAAGTCTTTAATGGCACCCCACCGACTGTGGCTGTGGTTTGAAAATCGTGATGGGCAGGCCCCCTTGGGGGCTCTGAGTCTGCCGCTGGGGGTGACAGAGGTTGTGCTCACTGCGTCCCTCATTCCCATTTCAAACACAGCAGAACCATTGTTATCTGTTTTGCATATATATTGGGCTTCCATATAAGATTTCATTTGAGAACAAGTTTCTACTCCTAAAATAAAAATCATTCTGGAAGCTACTGGCCACAGAATTAAATCCAAGCTTCTGAGCTTAACATTTAATGTCCCCAATGCTCTGTGTTAGAGGTTGGCCATTTCAGGCCCATGAGCCAAATCCAACCCATGGCTAAGGATGATTTTTGCATTTTTAAATAGTTACATTTTAAATGATTATGTAAATACTTACATGACATCGTATCCCCCATTTGGCCCCTTGGCCTGCAAAGCTTCATATTTACTATCTGGCCCTTTAAGAGAAAGTGTACTGATCCCTGATCTAGCTCCAGCATTTCTTTCCACAGTTAACTTTCAGGATTTCAGGACATTTACCCTACGGAGCCTGGCTTAGTCCCTTACAAAGCTAGGACAATTATATGCCTGGTTTGTTGTCCTGGCATCATTATTCATATTAATAGAGCCCGTTTCACTCTCTTAAGTGTCTTTGGGAAGTAAATTATACTGTCATCCTGTATATAACTGACAAATGAATTGTAAGGAAGATAAAAAACCAGCACATTTTGTGGCAAATTATATTATGTTTGATACTTAGGGCATCTCCTGAAGAGGTTCCAAGTTTTGTCTGTTTGAGCTAATACCCAGAAATGACAAGCATCATAAAAAAGAATGGCCTTAAAAATAATTACTATGTTTCTGTTATGTATGTGATGGATTTCTAGCACTAACGGCATCTTTGCTTGCCTAATTTTCTTAAAAGGATTTAACCAATCTATCTGATTTTTAAAAGCAGCATGAGGTGTGTTAACAGAAGCCCATGTTGGGACACAAATGCAGTCTCATACTAGGTATTGAATATTTTGTTTAGAGAAAGGCTATATTTAGGGGGTGGGGGAGGAGTTGTCCTTTCATCTGATATTCTAGGAAATGAACCATTTTGCTACTTTCTGTGCCTGGAGCACAGCATGGGTGTTTATCTGTAACAGGCCCAACTTTTAGAAGATGCCGACTCCAAATGACCTGGATATTATCCAAATAAGTACTTTTAAATTCCCAGTAATAACTAACCAAGCATGAAGAATAACTCAATTTTGGATGAATCTAATCTTATTTATAAAGAGGCGCCTACAGAAATTCTGAAGTTTAACATAATTTAGAAAGTTGAGATGCAAAAGCATGCTTCTTAATGATCTTTCTGCCATCCTGTTTTTAAAAATTTATTCAGTCAAGGTGCATGTTCAGGGGACATGTATGCTTCCAGATTTAAGCACCAGAGAAAGTACGAAGAATAACTTTACCCGTTCTCTGTCCTCCAGGAACCTAGTTCTGGTATTTAGGGCCAGTCAGTGCCCTTGGTGATATGGCAATGGGCTGCTCACCAGGCTGAGGGGTTTTTAAATCTCGGAAGAGCTTTATTGTTGTTGTTGTGACAAATAGCTTGAGGAAAACTAAAAATGGCTAAAAGAGTAGAGAATGATGTGGATGATGTTTTTATACAGGGTGGTCTGGGAAGGCCTCTGTGGGGAGGTGATATCTGAGCAGAGTGAGTCCATAGGGTCTTACAATCCATTTCATTCTTCATTCTTGATTAGTTGTGTACATGTATCTGGTATAAGGTCCATGAACTCCTTTAAGGAGGCTCAGACCTCCTCCCTACCCCCAAATACTAAAAGAGACCAGTTTTTTCTCAAAGCCCAAAATAAATAAATTTCAGATACTGCTCAAAAGAAACTTTAGCTCCTATTAAATCTGTCAGTTGCCTTATGCTAAGTTTATAGACAGGGTCCTCTCCTACGAGTAAGTGATGAAGAGGGGCTGGAAATTCAGCCAAGGGAGTAAGTACAGAGGAATGGTAAGAATTGACTCTGGAATGAGAGAACAACCTCCTAGTGTTCTCACTGAAATAAGGTGGCCACTATTACTAACAACTCACAGTTGTTGAGTATTTATGTGTCGCTGAGGATTTGCCTGTGCCTGGCACTGGGCTTGACCCTTCCATGCATTAGCCCAGCAACACCCTCCCCCCCACAACAATTTTAGAGAAGTGGAGAGATAGGCTATCAGCTGAGCAGAGCCCAGTGGGGTTTAGAAGGCAGAGTTGGTGAAAATGGGCCCCTGGACTATAAGTTTCATGACGATAGAGACTGTTAGTTTCCTCAGGATTTAGCACAGTGCAAGGCTGTTATCAACGTGCAATAAATATTTGTTGAATGAACGAATGGATGAATGAATGAATAGTACTAGCGAGAAAGCACAGAGGCAGGAGACTAGGCATGTGTAGAATTCCATGTGTCTGGAGTCTGGAGTCTGATTTCTCTTCCCTGGTGGGGATATCAGAGTAGATGAAGCTTGGAGTCTCAGGTGAGTGAAAAAGTGTGTGTGGGGTAAAGTTGGAAAGGTGGATTGGGACCTGGAGTGGAGGCAATGTTATGAGTACACAGTTTCTATTTCCTGGGGACATATGAAGACTGTATTTCCCAGCTTCCCTTGGGGTTAGACTGGGGCTATGTGACAATTCTGACCAATGGACTGAGTGGAGGTCACTTCTGGGCTGAGGCAGTGAAGAGCACATGGGCCTCTTCCATGTCTTTGTTTTCCTGTTGTGGTGACCATGGAGGTCACACACCAAGATGGCAGAGCCACAGGGGTAGCAGCCTGGATCTCTGAGTCACTGCTTGGAGGATGGCTACTTAACTAGCACTAGAGTTTTAGTGAGGGACAAATATATCTTTGTTATGTTAAGTCACTGAGATTTGGGAGTTTATACGTTACTGTAGTATATCTTATTCTGTCTTGAGTAATGCATGACCAGATTTCTGGGGGCCTTAAATGCCAGGCTAAGGACTTTCTGCTCTTAAAGAGCAAAAAGTGCAATTTCTGTTGCCAACAGTCCTCCTACATACTCATCTACAGTAGGTCCACACATATGGGGGAGCCTGAGGGCTTATCCCTGCTGTTGGGGCAGGTGATTCAGTGCCAAGAGAGCGTGACTCTCTACGTGCACTCAGAAGATGAGTACCAGGTAAGTGCTTGCTGAGAAAGGCCTTCTCTTCTTTTCCTCTGACCTGATGGTCTTTGCGGCAGTCCAACTATATTAGGTGGGCATCAGAAGTGGTCCTGGCAAGAAGGCCTGATCAGAAAGACTAAAAATAAGGTCAGGCTGGTTGTGAAATATATTTTGGGATGTTCAAAGTGGCTCAGACTGCAGAGTCTGCGTGATTGCTGGTAGAGAGGCATCTCTTTTGTGTTAAGACACTGAGGACAGAGAAAAGCAGTGGTTTCAATTTAATCTCCAAATAGTATTTTTCTTTTTTTTAACAAAAGCATGTCACATGAAACTACTCTGCACCTTGATGTTTTTCACTCAATGGCTATCGCAGACCACCTTTCCCCTCATTCTCTTTAATGGGTGCTTATTGTCTCATAGAATAGGCATATCATCCTTTCCAAAGACATTCCCCTATTGAGGGACCTTTTTATTTTTGTCTCTGATTCCTCAGTATTATACATGAGGCTACAGTAAGCACCCTTATACACATGCCCTGAACACATGTCCAGTGTTTCTGTAGTGAGACATCTGGGTTGGAAGGTACAAGCCCTTTTTGTCTTGATAGGTACTGCCAAGTTGCTACCCTAAAGGGCTGTGATCATTTATGCTCCAGAGATTGGTGATTTTGAGTAGAATAATTCTCCTGAGGAACCCAGCCCCTGCCTCGTGGTCGAGGAGGAGGGAGCCACAGACCCCGTGGAACACGTGTTTGCCTCCACACCTCTCATTTAATCTGCAGCACAACTTCTTCACGGGAGTCCCATCCTGTGGGTGCTCCCCCTCCACAAAGCTCACATTTAACTCCTGAAAAATGAGAGGACTTAATCCAGTCTCTATCAGATCTAAATCAGAACATTTTTCCCTTTTTGCCATTTTAAATTACCTCTTAGCTCGGCCCCAGACTGAGTAATTCAGAGTTAATGGGATATGAAAATCATGGTCCATGGCATGATTGCGGGTACCTAGCCAGAGGCAAGCAAGATTTATTCTCTTGGAACCCAACTGGGTTGAAAAGGGTGATAAATCAGCAGGGTTATTGCTAGCTCCCCTTCTGCTGCAAGGTTCATTCCAGCTTATCAGAATAATCATCTTAGGTCTGAGACTGGAGATAAATAGCCACATCCAGAGTCCCACTATGTGGTAAGAGGGAGAGATGTCTTTCTGAAATCTCTTTTCCTAGATATCTTTGGATGGGGGTAGGGAGCATGTTATCATCAAACTGCAATCCAGTGAAAAGCATCAGTTTGTATTTGCCCAAGGCACAGACTTGGATTTTGTATCCATGAACACAGCTGGCTTGAGGTTTCTGGTCTGCCTGGGGATGCCGTGTAAAAGATCCTTGGAATCACATGCTGATTCACTATGTCCTGGGAACTGATTGCAGGGACACACTTCTCCATGACTTGGCCATTTCTCTCTCCATTATTCTGGCTCTTGGTTCCTCTTTGGTTGTTCTGCAGGGGTTTGGCAATCATTCCCACAGAGAACACTACACTGGTTTTGTGGTCATTCTCTAAATGTTCCCTTGACTTTGTGACCAACCCCATTGGTGACAACATTATAATGTGGGGCTCATGGAGCAAAAGTCACAGATATATATGTCTGTGGAATCCTAAGGGGCCACAGCTTACACACATACACACAGAATCACTTTAAATAGTAACCTAAGGCTGGGAGCAGTGGCTCATACCTGTAATCCTAGTACTTTGGGAGGCCGAGGTGCATGGATTGCTTGAGGTCAAGAGTTCAAGACCAGTCTGGCCAACATGGTGAAACCCTGTCTGCTAAAAAAAAAAAAAAAAAAAAAATACAAAAGGTAGCTGGGTGTGGTGGTGGGCGACTGTAATACCAGCTACTCAGGAGGCTGAAGCACGAGAATCTCTTGAACCTGGGAGGCGGAGGTTGCAGTAAACCAAGACAGTGCCACTATGCTCCAGCCTGGGCTACAAAGTGAAACTCTGTCTTACAAAAAAAAAAAAAAAAAAATTGTAACCTGAAAAGTCAAATGCTAGCATTGGCTGAATTCTCACTTTGGCTTATGCTAAGCTGCTTTATAAGTATTATCTCATTTTATCCCCCAAACTGTTCTGTGAAGTTGACTTTACTATTGCATTCATTTTACAAGTGAGGGAAGTGATGCCTGGAGAGGTTATTAATGGCTTGCTCGAGATCACAGAACTAGTAAGGGACTACAGAGCTTATGTTTGCTGTTTCCATGTACATATTTACACAAACATCCATTTACACAAATACATGTGCATGCAGAGATGCATGTGCATAAACATTCAGATTAAAACATGCGCGCGCGCACACACACATGCACTCAAGGAGAATGTTCAGCAAAGAACTAGCGATTGAGTCTTGTGATTGTTAATTACAACAAAAGCCTGGATTCTGAGCTTTCTTCTCCTTGAAGCTTCCTCACTATGTTTACTGTAGAAACATAAATAGAAAAAAAGACACTGGCAGGCCGTTCAAATTTGGGGTGTTGCCCAGGAAAGGCTGGAGGACTGCGTTCTGTGAGGCCAGTCAAAATAAACTTTAGTTAGGGCCCTGGACTTTGGACTGCAGAGTTGGATGCTTATTTGTTTCTGCATCAGGAGCAGGCCCATCCCTCAGGCAGATTCACATTAACTGAGGTTAGGATACTGAGCTAGGATCCTGCTGTACAAGCTCATCCTCCTAGGAGTTTTTTTCTGGAACTAGATTCACATGGGAATGTACTGGAAATGTCTGGCCTCAAACCAGGGTAGATGGTACTATGATGTTTAAGGGCACAGGGTGAGATATGTCCATCTTACAGTAGGGTTTGTCTGGCCAGTGGGACTGGACATTCTCACAACCCACTGACCGTGGGCTTTTCTGTGGACAGGCCTGAAACAGGCTCAGTCAACCCCTACTTCTGGGAAAACTTGGTCAGTGCTCCTGCAGTTGACCAACCCTCTTCCACTCCACACCTACTTCTTTAGAGATCTTAATAATATATCTGATCAGATTATAGCCTTGGCCTTCAGATCTAGGAGGCATATCATTCTATTCACCTGCCTCTGCTCAGTTTTTTTTAATTCAGTTCTTGCTAATCTTAAACATTTATTTCATACCAGGAGATCTTATTTTCCTACCTTCCAAGTCCTGAGGGATTGCTCAAAACTATGCTTTGTTCTAGTCCCCAAGTACTGAACACGTTCATTGCAGAAGATGCTGTTGACACCCTACACATATCCTATCAGCCATTCCTGGAGGTCACCTGCAGACAGTCCCCATGTACACCAAAGGCTTCCAGCTATTTCTTAGCCATAAGGTGTTCTTTGGTCCAGGGAATATGTTCAATACTCAAACAGGGCAGCATGGAAGTACTGGGAAGTTTGTACTCTGGGAACAGCCATCAAACAATAAGGGCGTAAAGATCCCAGCCTCCTTGTTTTTCAGTGGAACAGTGCCGAGGTGTGCTCCACAGTCTCTCAGAGGCCCCCAGTGGGAATGAGCCCAAGCTGACCACAGTGGCAACCTCCTTCCTTCATTGGCTCCCTTCCCTTCCCTGTCTCACTTCCCTACTCCCTCCTAGTATTTCCTAAAATAACCTCTCAAATAAACTACTTGCATCCTTGTCTCAGGCTTTGCTTTTAAGGAAACCCAGACAAAACAGCTACCTTCAGTCTTTACCCAAGAACAGTTTCCATTGATTCCTTGTTCACCACATGGCCTAGCTTCACCTTCCTCTCATCTGAGCCCCTTTTGATAACTTCGGGAAGCACTCAGTCACAGAGGGAAGAGCACAAGCATTGAAGCCAGACAGACGTGAGGCTGAATCTTGGATAGGTCACTTATTGACTATATGACCTTAAGCAAATTACTCAATCTCATTAATCTTTTAAACAATGCAGCTAACGATACAAAACTTTCAAAGTTGTTAGGAAGAATCAATATGATAATGTATGCAAAGGGCTCAAATGCAGTGCTTGGCAATTAGTAGGTGTTCAATAATGTCAGGCCTTCCTATCTCTCTGAACAGAGGCTGGTTTCTTTCAGCCATGGTGCAAGCAGATCATCCTGAGGGCAGCTTGGACACAGTATAGGGCATGGCTGAGCTCTGAGTATGGATTTGAGCAGTCCAGGAATGGGACTGGTGATATGGTAGCCACCTTCTTCTCCCCATATTGGTAGACCCTATCTCTCTCTTCTTTTGACTTCTATGCTTAAGGCCACTCGACGTTTCCCAAAGAAGCTCTACCCTTTCCCAGCTCTGCAGTTTTGCTTACCCAGTTCTATCCATCTGGAAGGCTTTTACCTTTCCCACCCTCATCCTCTGAAATTCCACTCAAGCTTTCATAGTGTGATATAAATCAAGATGCATACCAGATTCACCAGGAGACCTTTTGTAAAACATATACCTTAAACTTACCCTCAGAACCTGCAATTTAGCAGATCTGTGTTGAGGTACAGGCATGTATGTTTTGATAAACCTTATTTACTCTGATTCATGCCCTTGGGGAAGAACTGCTCATATCATCCAGGGAGCCTAAGTGGTTAGTCAAACCTGACTACCTGTGTGCCATCTACTTAGCTATTCTGGAGTCCCAGTTTTCTCATCTGTAAAATGGGGATAATAATAATATCTATCCCATATGGTTGTTATAAAGATTAAATGAGATAATGGAAGTGGTGCTCAGGAAAAATTAGATCTACATTAAACCATTTTTAATCCCCCAGCCAGAAGTAGTCACACGCTTCCACTTTCCTATGTTGCTGTGTCTCTCCTGTAGCACTGAGTGCAGTGGTCCTTCCATTGGGGTCATCAGTGTGAGTTGCTCCTCACCCCCAACCCGCACCTTGAACATGCCCGCTGAGGGCTGAGGATAAACAGGGACTGTGTTATCTGTCGAGTGCTCCCACAGCATCTGGCATGGTGTCTCGCATGGAGTCTGTGCTAAATAAATTTTTGCTGAATTGAATATAAAACCATAAGAAACTAATGTATGTGGTTATGTTAGATACCTGCATAATGTGTTTAGAACAGGCGTTTGATTAGTCTTAGTGTCCAGGAAACAGTTTCCTACTGACAGTGCATTTGGAAATTGCCAGGAGGGCAATATATGTGTGCATAAAATTCTGCTTTTCTCAGACCTGGACAGAATCTTTGTTTCCTCGGACTTCTGGTTGCCAGGCACTCACAGGGGCTGAGGTGAGCAAACCACGGGGCTACCCCTGGGCTGCATCCTTGCTCTGGACCTGTTGAGGACCCTCCTGGCTCCATTCATAGCCCCAGTACCTGGAACTTGGCTCTTTAGAAAGCACGAGGGTTGGAAGTCCTGTTTTCTCCTCTGGATTTGAGGCCCACGAGTCCCCTGTTTGTGTCTGATGACCTAGCTTCAGTATCCATGGAGAGCCCTTCTGCTGGCTCAGAGTCACAGCTGTTGCTGCAGGCTGAGGCTCCTGTGGCGCTTTAATTAACTCCTGAGACTCTCTGGGCTACTGTTTCCCAGGGGAGCCAGGCTGCTAGTAGAGCTGGAGACTGGGCTGCAAGGGCATCGTCCCTTAAGAACAGGTGTATCACTAAAAGGTCCTTTAGGGGAGGGGTCTGGGGCCACATGGCAGCCCACCCAGGGATCTTTCTAGGAGACAAGTATAGTTGCAGAGAGTTGAGGGTGTGTTCTGGCCAAGGGGGAAATGAACTGTATGGGTACACTTCCAACATCCAACTGTCTTTTATTTCTCCTCTCTTCTTTTTAATAAACATATAATCTCTATTAACTGTAGGAGGGAAGGCAGAAACCTTATGTAGATGACAGGTTGATGGGTGCAGCAAACCACCATGGCACGTGTATACCTAAGTAACAAACCTGTATGTTCCGCACATGTATCCCAGAACTTAAAGTATGATAATTTAAAAAAATAGAAACAAACAAGAAAGAAAAGTAATTTTCTATAGTTTCACAACCCAAAGTTAACCACGGTTGACATTTTGATGTAGGTATCCATGCATGTAGGTATTCACACACGCACACATATGTACTATACAAGAGCATATATGTAATATCCATATGCATATATTCACATAGGTACATATGTATGATATATATGTATAATATACAGGTGTATATATTACACTGATATATTTAAGTATATATATTACATATACAGTATGCATTGGTATATAAAATATACATAGATTATAAATAATATAGACTATAAATAGTATATTTGTAATGTAAATAGGCGTATATTACACGTGAGTATATATAACACATATATAATTTACATAGATATCTGTGTATACTATTCATATGTATATAAATGTACACTTAAGTATATATGTATAATATACAATATATAGGTATGTATCACACATCTAAGTATAATATGCATTAAGTGGATTATATATCTAAATACTATGTAGGTATATATAATATCTAGACTATATTATATACATAGGTATACATATAAATACCTATATGTCTACACAATGCAGCTAGACATATAAATCTAATGTATAGATATGTAGGTGTAAAATATTATATATGACATATAGGTATATGTATATATAATATAGTTAAGTATATATGTGCATAATATATAAATGTTTATATTATATACATAAGTATACATGTATAATACATGCAGATGTATCATATGCATAAATATATATGCTATACATATATATAGTATACATGTTTTACATGGAATCATATTGATTTCTGAGCATTCTTTTCTCTACAGCAAAACCAGAGAGGTGTTATGAAAATTCCAGACTGATCACATCCTTTCCTAAATTTCTTATTTATTTATTTATTTTTTATTATACTTTAAGTTCTAGGGTACATGTGCATAACGTGCAGGTTTGTTACATATGTATACTTGTGCCATGTTGGTGTGCTGCACCCATCAACTCATCAGCACCCATCAATTCATCATTTATATCATGTATAACTCCCAATGCAATCCCTCCCCCCTCCCCCCTCCCCATGATAGGCCCCAGTGTGTGATATTCCCCTTCCCGAGTCCAAGTGATCTCATTGTTCAGTTCCCACCTATGAGTGAGAACATGCGGTGTTTGGTTTTCTGTTCTTGTGATAGTTTGCTAAGAATGATGGTTTCCAGCTGCATCCATGTCCCTACAAAGGACGCAAACTCATCCTTTTTTATGGCTGCATAGTATTCCATGGTGTATATGTGCCACATTTTCTTAATCCAGTCTGTCACAGATGGACATTTGGGTTGATTCCAAGTCTTTGCTATTGTGAATAGTGCCACAATAAACATACGTGTGCATGTGTCTTTATAGCAGCATGATTTATAATCCTTTGGGTATATACCCAGTAGTGGGATGGCTGGGTCATATGGTACATCTAGTTCTAGATCCTTGAGGAATCGCCATACTGTTTTCCATAATGGTTGAACTAGTTTACAATCCCACTAACAGTGTAAAAGTGTTCCTATTTCTCCACATCCTCTCCAGCACCTGTTGTTTCCTGACTTCTTAATGATTGCCATTCTAACTGGTGTGAGATGGTATCTCATTGTGGTTTTGATTTGCATTTCTCTGATGGCGAGTGATGATGAGCATATTTTCATGTGTCTGTTGGCTGTATGAATGTCTTCTTTTGAGAAATGTCTGTTCATATCCTTTCCCCACTTTTTGATGGGGTTGTTTGTTTTTTTCTTTTTTTTTTTTTTGTTTTTTTTGTTTTTTTTTTTTTTTTTTTTTGTTTTTTTTTTGAGACAGAGTCTCGCTCTGTCGCCCAGGCTGGAGTGCAGTGGCCGGATCTCAGCTCACTCTTGTATATTTGTTTGAGTTCTTTGTAGATTCTGGATATTAGCCGTTTGTCAGATGAGTAGATTGCAAAAATTTTCTCCCATTCTGTAGATTGCCTGTTCACTCTGATGGTAGTTTCTTTTGCTGTGCAGAAGCTCTTTAGTTTAATTAGATCCCATTTGTCAATTTTGGCTTTTGCTGCCGTTGCTTTTGGTGTTTTAGACATGAAGTCCTTGCCCATGCCTATGTCCTGAATGGTACTACCTAGATTTTCTTCTAGGGTTTTTATGGTATTAGGTCTAACATTTCAGTCTCTAATCCATCTTGAATTAATCTTCGTATAAGGAGTAAGGAAAGGATCCAGTTTCAGCTTTCTACTTATGGCTAGCCAATTTTCCCAGCACCATTTATTAAATAGGGAATCCTTTCCCCATTTCTTGTTTCTCTCAGGTTTGTCAAAGATCAGATGGCTGTAGATGTGTGGTATTATTTCTGAGGACTCTGTTCTGTTCCATTGGTCTATATCTCTGTTTTGGTACCAGTACCATGCTGTTTTGGTTACTGTAGCCTTGTAGTATAGTTTGAAGTCAGGTAGCGTGATGCCTCCAGCTTTGTCCTTTTGACTTAGGATTGTCTTGGCAATGCGGGCTCTTTTTTGGTTCCATATGAACTTTAAAGCAGTTTTTTCCAATTCTGTGAAAAAACTCATTGGTAGCTTGATGGGGATGGCATTGAATCTATAAATCACCTTGGGCAGTATGGCCATTTTCACGATATTGATTCTTCCTATCCATGAGCATGGCATGTTCTTCCATTTGTTTGTGTCCTCTTTGATTTCACTGAGCAGTGGTTTGTAGTTGTCCTTGAAGAGGTCCTTGACATCCCTTGTAAGTTGGATTCCTAGGTATTTTTATTCTCTTTGAAGCAATTGTGAATGGAAGTTCATTCATGATTTGGCTCTCTGCTTGTCTGTTACTGGTGTATAAGAATGCTTGTGATTTTTGCACATTAATTTTGTGTCCTGAGACTTTGCTGAAGTTGCTTATCAGCTTAAGGAGATTTTGGGCTGAGACAATGGGGTTTTCTAAATATACAATCATGTCATCTGCAAACAGGGACAATTTGACTTCTTCTTTTCCTAACTGGATACCCTTGATTTCTTTCTCTTGCCTGATTGTCCTAGCCAGAACTTCCAACACTATGTTGAATAGGAGTGGTGAGAGAGGGCATCCCTGTCTTGTGCCAGTTTTCAAAGGGAATTTTTCCAGTTTTTGCCCATTCAGTATGATATTAGCTGTGGGTTTGTCATGAATAGCTCTTATTATTTTGAGGTACATTCCATCAATACCAAATTTGTTGAGCGTTTTTAGCATGAAGGGCTGTTGAATTTTGTCAAAAGCCTTTTCTGCATCTATTGAGATAATCATGTGGTTCTTGTCTTTGGTTCTGTTTATAGGCTGGATTACGTTTATTGATTTGCGAATGTTGAACCAGCCTTGCATCCCAGGGATGAAGCCCACTTGATCATGGTGGATAAGCTTTTTGATGTGCTGCTGAATCCGGTTTGCCAGTATTTTATTGAGGATTTTTGCATCGATGTTCATCAGGGATATTGGTCTAAAATTCTCTTTTTTTGTTGTGTCTCTGCCAGGCTTTGGTATCAGGATGATGTTGGCCTCATAAAATGAGTTAGGGAGGATTCCCTCTTTTTCTATTGATTGGAATAGTTTCAGAAGGAATGGTACCAGCTCCTCCTTGTACCTCTGGTAGAATTCAGCTGTGAATCCATCTGGTCCTGGACTTTTTTTGGTTGGTAGGCTATTAATTGTTGCCTCAATTTCAGAGCCTGCTATTGGTCTATTCAGGGATTCAACTTCTTCCTGGTTTAGTCTTGGGAGAGTGTAAGTGTCCAGGAAATTATCCATTTCTTCTAGATTTTCTAGTTGATTTGCGTAGAGGTGTTTATAGTATTCTCTGATGGTAGTTTGTATTTCTGTGGGGTCGGTGGTGATATCCCCTTTATCATTTTTTATTGCATCTATTTGATTCCTCTCTCTTTTCTTCTTTATTAGTCTTGCTAGCGGTCTGTCAATTTTGTTGATCTTTTCAAAAAACCAACTCCTGGATTCATTGATTTTTTGGAGGGTTTTTTTGTGTCTCTATCTCCTTCAGTTCTGCTCTGATCTTAGTTATTTCTTGCCTTCTGCTAGCTTTTGAATGTGTTTGCTCTTGCCTCTCTAGTTCTTTTAATTGTGATGTTAGAGTGTCAATTTTAGATCTTTCCTGCTTTCTCTTGTGGGCATTTAGTGCTATAAATTTCCCTCTACACACTGCTTTAAATGTGTCCCAGAGATTCTGGTATGTTGTATCTTTGTTCTCATTGGTTTCAAAGAACATCTTTATTTCTGCCTTCATTTTGTTATGTACCCAGTAGTCATTCAGGAGCAGGTTGTTCAGTTTCCATGTAGTTGAGCGGTTTTGATTGAGTTTCTTAGTCCTGAGTTCTAGTTTGATTGCACTGTGGTCTGAGAGACAGTTTGTTATAATTTCTGTTCTTGTACATTTGCTGAGGAGTGCTTTACTTCCAATATGTGGTCAATTTTGGAATAAGTGCGATGTGGTGCTGAGAAGAATGTATATTCTGTTGATTTGGGGTGGAGAGTTCTATAGATGTCTATTAGGTCCGCTTGGTGCAGAGATGAGTTCAATTCCTGGATATCCTTGTTAACTTTCTGTCTCGTTGATCTGTCTAATGTTGACAGTGGAGTGTTGAAGTCTCCCATTATTATTGTATGGGAGTCTAAGTCTCTTTGTAGGTCTCTAAGGACTTGCTTTATGAATCTGGGTGCTCCTGTATTGGGTGCATATATATTTAGGAGAGTTAGCTCTTCCTGTTGAATTGATCCCTTTACCATTATGTAATGGCCTTCTTTGTCTCTTTTGATCTTTGATGGTTTAAAGTCTGTTTTATCAGAGACTAGGATTGCAACCCCTGCTTTTTTTTGTTCTCCATTTGCTTGGTAGATCTTCCTCCATCCCTTTATTTTGAGCCTATGTATGTCTCTGCATGTGAGATGGGTCTCCTGAATACAGCAGACTGATGGGTCTTGACTCTTTATCCAGTTTGCCAGTCTGTGTCTTTTAATTGGAGCATTTAGTCCATTTACATTTAAGGTTAATATTGTTATGTGTGAACTTGATCCTGCCATTATGATATTAATGGTTATTTTGCTCGTTAGTTGATGCAGTTTCTTCCTAGCCTCGATGGTCTTTACATTTTGGCATGTTTTTGCAATGGCTGGTACCGGTTGTTCCTTTCCATGTTTAGGGCTTCCTTCAGGGTCTCTTGTAAGGCAGGCCTGGTGGTGACAAAATCTCTAAGCATTTGCTTATCTGTAAAGGATTTTATTTCTCCTTCACTTATGAAACTTAGTTTGGCTGGATATGAAATTCTGGGTTTAAAATTCTTTTCTTTAAGAAAGTTGAATAATGGCCCCCACTCTCTTCTGGCTTGTAGAGTTTCTGCCGAGAGGTCTGCTGTTATTCTGATGGGCTTCCCTTTGTGGGTAATCCGACCTTTCTCTCTGGCTGCCCTTAAGATTTTTTCCTTCATTTCAGCTTTGGTGAATCTGGCAATTATGTGTCTTGGAGTTGCTCTTCTGGAGGAGTATCTTTGTGGCGTTCTCTGTATTTCCTGAATTTGAATGTTGGCCTGCCCTACTAGGTTGGGGAAGTTCTCCTGGATGATATCCTGTAGAGTGTTTTCCAACTTGGTTCCATTTTCCCCCTCACTTTCAGGCACCCCAATCAGATGTAGATTTGGTCTTTTTACATAATCCCATACTTCTTGCAGGCTTTGTTCATTTCTTTTTCTTCTTTTTTCTTTTGGGTTCTCTTCTTGCTTCATTTCATTCATTTGATCCTCAATCGCTGATACTCTTTCTTCCAGTTGATCGAGTCGGTTACTGAAGCTTGTGCATTTGTCACGTATTTCTCATGTCATGGTTTTCATCTCTGTCATTTCGTTTATGACCTTCTCTGCATTAATTAGTCTAGCTGTCAATTCTTCCACTCTTTTTTCAAGATTTTTAATTTCTTTGCGCTGGGTACGTAATTCCTCCTTTAGCTCTGAGAAGTTTGATGGACTGAAGCCTTCTTCTCTCATCTCGTCAAAGTCATTCTCTGACCAGCTTTGATCCGTTGCTGGCGATGGGCTGCGCTCCTTTGCAGGGGGAGATGCGCTCTTATTTTTTGAATTTCCAGCTTTTCTGCCCTGCTTCTTCCCCATCTTTGTGGTTTTATCTGTCTCTGGTCTTTGATGATGGTGACGTACTGATGGGGTTTTGGTATGGGTGTCCTTCCTGTTTGATAGTTTTCCTTCTGACAGTCAGGACCCTCAGCTGTAGGTCTGTTGGAGATTGCTTGAGGTCCACTCCAGACCCTGTTTGCCTGGGTATCAGCAGCAGAGGTTGCAGAAGATAGAATATTGCTGAACAGCGAGTGTACCTGTCTGATTCTTACTTTGGAAGCTTCCTCTCAGGGGTGTACTCCACCCTGTGAGGTGTGGGGTGTCAGACTGCCCCTAGTGGGGGATGCCTCCCAGTTAGGCTACTCAGGGGTCAGAGACCCACTTGAGCAGGCAGTCTGTCCGTTCTCAGATCTCAGCCTCCGCGTTGGGAGATCCACTGCTCTCTTCAAAGCTGTCAGACAGAGTCGTTTGAGTCTGCAGAGGTTCTGCTGCTTTTTTGTTGTTGTTGTTGTTTAGCTGTGCCCTGTCCCCAGAGGTGGAGTCTACAGAGACAGGCAGGTTTCCCTGAGCTGCTGTGAGCTCCACCCAGTTGGAGCTTCCCAGCGGCTTTGTTTACCTACTTAAGCCTCAGCAATGGCGGGCGCCCCTCCCCCAGCCTCGCTGCTGCCTTGTGGTTAGATTGCAGACTGCTGTGCTAGCAATGAGGGAGGCTCTGTGGGCGTGGGACCCTCCCGGCCAGGTGTGGGATATATTCTCCTGGTGTGCCCGTTTGCTTAAAGCAAGTATTGGGGTTGGAGTTACCCAATTTTCCAGGTGTTGTGTGTCTCAGTTCCCCTGGCTAGGAAAAGGGATTCCCTTCCCCCTTGTGCTTCCCAGGTGAGGGGATGCCTCGCTCTGCTTCAGCTCTCACTGGTCGGGCTGCAGCAGCTGACCAGCACCAATTGTCCTGCACTCCCTAGTGAGATGACCCCAGTACCTCAGTTGAAAATGCAGAAATCACCAGTCTTCTGTGTCGCTCGCGCTGGGAGTTGGAGACTGGAGCTGTTCCTATTCGGCCATCTTGCTCCGCCCCCTCCCTTTCCTAAATTTCTACATCACCTTTTCTATTGTATTTTCGATAAAGACCAAAATCCTTAACTTCCTCTGTGAAGGTCTGTTTTTCTGACCTTCCTGTACATATTTACTTCTTCCACCTCCTCCGAGAACACTGTCCAACCATTTGATCACTCGGTTTGCACCCCTCCTTCTCTCCCACTGTGCCTGGACAATCCTTACTCATCCTTACTCAGGAATTCTTCATCTGAAATTGAGTCCTCTGTCAGGCATCCCTTAGCAGGCTGCATATTTTTCCATCAGAATATTCAGGCCTTTTAAAAAGTATCTCTTCCCTGCTGGACAGTAAGCCTCAAGGGACCCTGGGGGACCGTGACCAGTTTGCAACCCCCATCAGTGTCAGGCTATCAGAGAGCCCTTTATAAATACTTGCTAAATAGCAGATGACAATTCTGTTCTTTAAAAAATTCACTTTAGAGCATATTGTGAGCATTTTCCATGTCAAGAAATGTTTTAGCTAGCTACATTATCATTTTTAGTGACTTCGCCTATTACATGGTATGGATGTACTGTAATTAATTTAACTGATTTCCTATTGCTAGAGTAAGGTTTCTTCTAAATGTGTTGTTGAAAACAGTGTTGCCATTGACATTCATGTGAAACATGTAACTAATTTGGGTGGCCAGAAAGGTTGTACCAACTTATACTTTCATCCATGAAGCTGTCTTTTTTTTGTTGTTGTTAACACACCCATGTCTACAGTGAGTATTATTATTGTCAATTTAGCAGTCATAGTTCAAGGTTACCTTTCTCTGATAACTAGGAATATTTGTTCATTCATTCTACACTACAGATACCTACTGAGAGCCCACTCCATATTATTAGCAAAATGAACATATTCCATGGCCAGTAGCACATTGTTGCAGAACAATAATTTAAAATACAGTAGGGAGAATCTCTTTTTTTTCTGTAAAACGCCTTCTTGGTTACTACTACGTGTTTATTCTTCTAGATAAGCATTAGAGTTATTTTGCCAAATACCTTGTAAAAATCTCTTTAGTGATTCTGATTTGAAGTGCATGAAATTTATAGATTTAAAAAGAAATAAATGTTCACCATATTGAGTCCTGCCACCCAGAAGCACAACATGACTTTCCTTTAATGTTTCTAAAGTGTTTCTAAAAACAATCTCTCAAATCTGACTACTCAAAATAAATGATATTAACATTTGGCTAAAACTACTTATTTGATTTTTGAAGGCATATGTATTGACATAAATATGTAATTTTGCCTCAGTGAGATGCCCATGCTGTTTTTATAAACTTACATAGAAATTGTGTATATTTAAGGTGTACCACATGATGATTTGATACATGTATACACTGCAAAATGATTACCACAATCAATTAGTTACCATCCCCTCACAAAGTTACCATTTGTGTGTGTGTGGTGAGAATACTTCAGATCCACTTTATTATTTTTTGTTTTTATTTTTATTTTTCGAGACAGAGTCTCGCTTTGTCACCCAAGCTGGAGTGCAGTGGCGCTATCTTGGCTCACTGCAGCCTCCACCTCCCAGGTTCAAGAGATTCTCCTGTCTCAGCCTCCCATGTAGCTGGGATTACAGGCATGTGCCACCACACTTGGCTAATTTTTATATTTTTAGCAGAGATGGGATTTCACCATGTTGATCAGGCTGGTCTCAAACTCCTGACCTCAAGTGATCCACCTGCCTCAGCCTCCCAAACTGCTGG
Source organism: Trachypithecus francoisi (assembly GCF_009764315.1). Taxonomy (NCBI): domain Eukaryota; kingdom Metazoa; phylum Chordata; class Mammalia; order Primates; family Cercopithecidae; genus Trachypithecus; species Trachypithecus francoisi. The sequence continues at coordinate 37,545,927 of NW_022681467.1, forward strand.
GATTACAGGAGTGAGCCACCGTGCCTGGCCTAGTATAGTATTATTAAGTGTAGTCACCATGTTGTACATTTCATTCCCTAGGACTTATTTATCTTTTTTTTTTTTTTTTTTCAGAGACAGGGTCTTGCTCTGTCACCCACCCAGGCTGGGTGGCGTGGATCATAGCTCACTGCAGCCTCGACCTCCTGGGCTCAAGTGATCTTCCTACCTCAGTCTCCTGAGTAGCTGGGACTGCAGGTGTGCCACTGTGCCTGGCTAATTTATTTTTGTAGAGATGGGGTCTTGCTATGCTGCTCAGGCTGGCCGTGAACTCCGGGCTGCAAGTGATTCTCCCACCTTAGCATCTCAAAGTGCTGGGATTACAGGTATGAGCCGTCGCTCCTGGTCCTTATTCATCTTATAACTGACAGTTTGTACCCTTTGGCCAATATCTCCCTATTTTCCCCACACTCTAGCCCCTGGCAAACACGGTTCTACTCTCTGCTTCTACGTGTTGGACTTTTTGAGATTCCACATATGCGTAAGATCACACGGTGTTTGTCTTTCTCTATCTGGCTTATTTTACTTATAGCACAACGTCCTCTGTGTTCATTCAAGGATGCTTCAAAAAATACTTCAAGGGTAAACATTATGATCTGTAATATATGTTTTTATTGCTACATAATAATTGTACATATATATGGGGTGCATGTGATATTTTGATACATACATACCATGTGTAATTATCAGATCAGGGTTTTTAGAATACCATCTCAAACACTTATTTCTTCATATTGGAAACCTTTCAAATCTAGCTATTTTGAAATATACAATAAATTATTCTTGACTATAGTCAGGTGACTATCAAACTGTCCCATCACACACTAGAAAGTGTTCCTTCTATCTAACTGTATGTTTATACCCATCAACCAACCTCTCTTCATCCCCCTAGTTTCTTCCCAGCCTCTTGTAACCATCATTCCACTCCCTTCCTCCATAAGATCAACTATTTTAGTTCTTAGATAGGAGTGAGAACATGTAGTATTTATCTTTCTGTGCCTAGACTATTTCATTTTGTCTGATTATCTTTTTAGAATAAATTCCTTGATTTGGAAAGTTTAGGTCATGCTTGTATTTTTAGATATATTATAAAGCTAGCCTTCAGAAAGGTTGTCTTCCACCTGCAGCATTTAAGAATATTCATATAAATCTGTAAAGGAAATTAGGAAAACCATTACATTTACAATAGCATCTAGAATTATAATGAGATATCACTTTACACCCACTGGGATGGCTATAATTTTAAAACAGAAGAAAAGATGGAAAATAATAAATGTTATTGAGGATGTGGACAAATTAGAATCTTTGTACTTTGATAGTGGAAATATAAAATGATGCAGCCACTGTAGAAAACAGTTTGGTGGCTCCTTGAAAAGTTAAACATAGGTTTATTATATGACCCCACAATTTCAGTCCCAGATGTGTGCTCAAAAGAATTGAAAACAGGTATCATACAAGTACTTGTACACAAATGTTAATAGCAGGACTATTTGCAATACCAAGAGGTGGAAACAGCCTAAATGTTCATCAGTGGATGAAAAAAATAAACAAATTATAGCATATCCATACAATGGAATATTACTCAGCCATAACAGGAATAAAATAGTGATACATATTGCAGTGTGGATGAACCTCCAAAACATTATGCTAAGGTCAAAGAAACCAGACCCAAAGTCATAATTGTATGATTCCATTGATATGAAATATCCAGGATAGACAAGTCCATAGAGACAAAGTAATTGGCAATTTCTAGGGACAGAAAGGGGAATGTGGAAATGGAGAGTGACTGCTCAATGGGGATGGGATTTGATTTTGGAGAGACAGAAATGTTTTGGAACTAGATAAGAGGTGGTGGTTACACAACATTGTGAATGTACTAAATGCCACTAAATTGTTCACTTTAAAATGGCTAGCTTTATGTTATGTGAATTTTACTTCAATAAATTATTAAAACCAACCAACCAGAAAATGCAGTCTGTTAGATGCCATCAGTCATAAAAGGAACCTCATCCACTGGGGATGTCTTACGCCTGTGCTCTCCACTGGAAGAGGAGTGGTAATATGACCCAACAAAGAACCAGCAAAATAGGCAGCCCAGAAGGGGTAACCTGGCACCAGAACACCAGTGCCCACATGCCATGCCTTTAGCATGCTGTCTTCTGCTGTAAAGTTATTATGAGTTTACCTTTGGGAAAAAGTAATGACCATGTGTCCTGTGTCTTTGCTCACGGTAAATCTCCTAAATCTTTTTCTTTTTTTTTTTTTTTTGAGACAGAGTCTCACTCTGTTCCCTAGGCTGTAGTGCAATTGTGCAATCTCAGCTCACTGCAAGCTCTGCCTCCCGGGTTCACTCCATTCTCCTGCCTCAGCCTCCTGAGTAGCTGGGACTACAGGTGCCACCACCACTCCTGGCTAATTTGTTGTATTTTTAAATAGAGACAGGGTTTCACCCTGTTAGCCAGGCTGGTCTCAATCTCCTGACCTCATGATCCACCCGCCTCAGCCTCCCAAATTGCTGGGATTACAGGCGTGAGCCACTGCGCCCGGCCAAATCTCTTAAATCTTTATCAATCTGAGAAGTGAATAAAGGCCATTTTTATTTACATTTCTTTCATGACTCTTGAGGGTGAAGATCTTTTAATACATTTATTAGTGGCCATGTGCACTGTGTGTTTGAATTGCCTGTTCACTTTATTCTTATAGATTTAATTTCAGATATGGAGTTTACCTCCAGGAATCCCCTCTCTCCTCCCACCCCTACAGAGTGCCACATGCCTGGGTTATGCAAGCTTCTTTCAAAAAAGTTTTTGTGTTTACTGGGGCCCTCGGGACTTCACCAACCTGGGATGACCTCCTATAATAATTTATTAGTGTTGAAATCTCTCTTCACACAAATATATAAGCCTGGACTCTACACTGCATGATATAGGCTTTGGGCTGCGACTTCTCATGGAACCTTTCTGCTTTCAGCCATATCCCTGTGCAGGTGCAAGCTTCTTTGCTGTTTCCAGAACAGTGGGCAAAGTTGTTCTAGTCCTTTCCATGGACGGGACTTTTTAGGGTCCTGATTTTACAGAGGTCTCAGTTCCATTACTTTGCTAACTGGGATCCAAGGCCACATCTTCTGTCCCAAAGATGGCATTAAAATCCCAGTCCCTAACCATTGGGGCCATGCACCCACCTCCTGGGAGGGAGGTATTCAAACACCTTCCATTCTGGCTTTGAGTTTTCTTTTCATTTATTTTCACTATAGAGATTTTCCTGTCTTTAGAGTGAACCTATATATTTTAAATATTAATTATTTTAATTTCCACACTCTTGTGGGTTTTCAGTGGTAGGCAGGGGCCTCTGTCATGGATCAGTCTACCAATGTTGCTAAAAGTCTAATTTACAAAAATTGTTTTTGTAGTGAGACTATTAACCCTTTGTAATATATATTACCAGTACTTTTTGCCAGGTTTTAATTTTTTTTGGCTTTATACATGGTGTTCATTGTCATAAAGAGGTTTTTAGTCTTTGTATAGCTACCTATCTCTACTTTTTCATGCATTGTCTCTGGTACTATGTTTAGAAGACATCTTCTTTCCTAAGAGTTAAAAAAAAGCATTTAGTCTTGTTTTCTTCTAGTGCTTTTATTTATTTATTTATTTATTTTTAACATTAAACTTTATGATCTATTTGGAGTTGGTTTTGCTGTGCTGTGGAGGCAGGGACTCAGCGTTACTCTCCCTAACTTTTTGGCTAGTTGTAATGACACTATTTATTGTGAAGCCCATTGTTTTCCTATTTTCGTATGTGCTTAGGTTTGTTTCTGAATTCTAATCTTTCACTATATCAGCAATGGACTGATTTAATTACAACACCTTGAAATTCTGGTATATCCAATTTCTCCTCTTCCCTGCCTCTTGGCCTTGCCCCCACCCCCACTTATTTTTTTTAAAAGAAAAATTCTGGGCTATTCTTATGTATCTCCCCTCAATCAAATCCAAAATCATTTAAATCAAAATCCATGTCAATAACATTGAGGTTTCTTACTTTAACATGTATAGATTGATAGAGACAATCCCTCCTATTTTCTGATAATTTATTGTTTGCTCATAGGAAATCTGTTGGGTTTGGCAAAAATGGGGGTATGGACCCTAGTGAGGAGGCACAGGCATTCTGAACATACAAGCTTCAGTTGCAAAGACTGATGTTGGATCCCTGCTTTCAAACATCCTTCAAACCCATCCTTTTACCCAGGCCTAGCCCCTGACTGGTCTCTTCCTGTGCCTGAGCCAATGATTTTACCACTATCTACCAAATCACCCAAGCCAGATACCTGGGTGGTGGGGGGCAGCTTTCTTGCCTCTCTTCCCTGATTGTTCATGGATCCCTGTGGATTCCACCTCCTGAGGAGCTCTCCAGTTGTCCTTTCCTCTCCATGCCCACTGCCTCTGCTGTGATTCCGGTCTCAGCCTTCATTGTGTGGGATTTACCACAGCCTCCTCACTGGACTTCCTGCCTGCAGCCCACGTTCCAGGGGGACACAGAATTACACATGTTCTGAAGCATAAATATATGTTCTTTCCCAGCTTAAATCCATTCCATGGCCCCTTCATGAAGCTGACAGTGTAGTAGGTGGAGACATTTATTTATACATTCAATGAATATTTATTAAGCCATTCCTTACGATAGGACCTAATCTAGGCCCTGGGGATATTGCTGTGAATAAAGATACAGGAATCTCTGCCCAAGGCCTGATGTTGGGTGGGAGAAGACAGAAAATAAACAAGAGAAATAATATTTAAAGTAGGTTGGTTGGGAATAGATACCAAGAAGAAAATATGGCAGGGAAGGGGGCTAAGGAATTCCAGAGGTAGAGAGGGTAGGGGCTTTTTAAATGGAGTAGCCAGAGAAAGTCTACCTCAGAGGTAATGTTGGAATATAATTGAAAGGTAAGGGGAAAGTCACGGGTAGCAGTATTCTTGTTCAGGGCCTTGTGGACCACTGTGAAGACCAGCTTTACTGAAGTGACCAGGGAAGCCAGCAGCGAGTCTGAGCCAAAGGAGGACCTAATTCGACTTCATGATCTTGCTTAGGTTTTAACAAGACCACTATGATGGAGCATAGAATATAGATGAGTATACAGGTGACTGAATACTTGCAAATGTGACAAGAGCTAGGAAGGAGAGTGCAGGGTGCTTTGGGAGTGCAGAACAGGAGACCCTCATTCAGTCTGGAGTGGGTGGGTGGGAGCTCAAGTACAGCTCAGGCAGCGTGTGGGGTTTAGGGCAAATGGTAGTCATTAAAGGGATATGAGCAGGGGCAGGAGATCAGCCATGCCTGGAAGTAGATAGGAGGCTTATCACACCCCCCTGACAGGTTATGCTTTGGGAGGTTTCCTTGGGTGAGGGAGCCTGATTCACTCATGGCTATGGGCTGAAGGACTGCAGGGGCCTCGAGAGGGCTCACTGTGCTTGTCCAGGCTCATGGGAGGCAGGCTGGCAAGCCAGCGAATGCAATCAAGAGTGAAACCGTGGTTGGTTTGGGCCTCTAAGTTTTGGGGTAAAATTTCACACATCGATACTAACTGGAACCCCTCCCCACTCTTTTTGTGGCTTCTGTGTGGGTGGAATATACTTCCTCACACCTTTGACTTTGAATTTGGCCATGTGATCGATTTCAGCTGTTGGGATGTGATTGGATGCAATGTGCCCTAGGTCCCACCCAAAGCTGGAAATGTGCTCAGGTGATTTGGCCAGCCCTCTTGCACTCCTGGGACTGACCGTGGAACTGGTCTGTCCCAATAACTGCTTCCCTTAATCCTAAAATGAGGGACACATGGAAATGACATGAATTTAACCTGCAGCCTGAAGCAGAGCTGCCTCAGCACATAGAAGCCTGGGAGTGAGAGGTAAATGTTTGTTGTGGTAAACCACTGAGATTTTGGAGTTGTTTGTTATCTGGCATCATCACAGCGATAGCTGACTAAGATAAAGTAGTTGGATAACAATGTTATTTTCCTTTTCCAGATGGTGAAACCAAAGCATAGAAAAGTTAAATGAGCTGTTCAGATTATAGTTAGTAAGGTACAGTCTGCTTGGAACTCAGGAACTCACTTTTAACCATTATCTCCAGAAAAGCACGTGCACAAATACATCTCTCACAGGCCCAAATGTGTTTCCAGCAATGCTGCTCAGTCCCTGGCCTATAAATCTAGAGTAACTTTAGTTCCTGGAAGAGCCGAGGACACTACAAGAAATAAATAACCAATGAAAACCTGTTTTCCAATGTCTAAAGCATCAACCTTGAAACCTCAGCTGGTTTTAGCTATTATACTCCATGGAGCACAGAAGAGACAGGTGTTGGCAATATAGAAAAACCATATTGTGGCTCAAATACATGAGGAAACCGGGCAGTACCCTGCTTCACTCTCTCTCCTTTGACCTCAGAAGTGGGGCATCTTTGAAGCATTATGAATTTATGCACATTTTTGTGCATTTAGCTGGGGGGAAATCTTTTTAAATGTCCATCACTGTGTTTGGCTGTGTGTGTGTGTGTGTTGAAGCAAAGAACATCCTTGGAAGATAGTTTGGGCTACAGAGGCTGGGCTTTGGAGCTAGACATCCTGGATTTAAATGACACCCCCCTTGTGTGACCTTGGATAGGTCTGACAATTCTTCTGAGTCATGGATCCTTTATCCTATAAATGGGAAGCAGTAATACTTGAGTAAGGAATGGGATTGGCTGCCACAAAGTCAAATATATAAAGCCCCTACCATCGTGTAGCGCTCCATGAACATTTGCAGCCTTTCCCCCTCTTGTCACCTCTTACAAACAGTGACTACCAATTGAAGATCGTCCAACTTGAGGACTTCCTGTGAATTGTGCTGGCATCTGGAAGCTGCTTCCACCTAGTGGATGAAGCAGAAGAGAGAGCTCCTTTGTCAGTCAGGACATGGGTACTGCAGTTCTGCATCCTCAAGCCTACAGCCCTCTGTCTCAGCACCAAAAAGCATTGTGGTACGTAGAATAGAGCTTAAACTAGGAGACCATTTGAAGCTGGGTTGAAATTCTGTCTTTATTATTAATTAACCGTGTAACTTGGGTAATTATTTAAACTTTCTATGCCGTATTTATTTTCCTTTCTGTAAAATGGGCATAATATTTGTATCCTGTTTACTAACATATTATCAGCACTTAGCATGGTGCCTGCCACCCAGTGTCATGAGGATCAAATGAAATGATGCATAAATAAGTATCCAGCATATAGTAGGCACTCAGTTAACACTGATTTCTGTGGTGATACTGTGGGCATAAAGGCAGAGCTTTTTAAGACAGGGAGCTTAAGAAATGTTAACTGAATCTGAGTGGTCACTGCATTAGCACACTGTTGAATCCTTTTTAGAGTTCCTTGATTACATTCTGAGAAAGCCCAGGGTCTAGACTCTATAAATTGGAATTTGCAGAGCTCGGCTCTGTTTGCCTTAAGAGGCATGACTAGTTTCTCTTCTTGGCACTTCTTATTCTGCATACCTGCCATGCTTCCTTCAACCCAATGTCATTTGCATATGCGGTGAGTGTAAAAAGTCCATCATTATTATCATCATTGCAGTCATTATCAATATCATTACCATCAACACTATAGTTCTCATAATGACCACCATCAATATCATGATCATCATGATCATCACCATAATCACCACTACTTCTACCATCATCACCGGTAGCATTGTTGTAATCATCATTACTACTACCACAGTAACTACTGCTGGCTCTCCCACCGCTTACTGAGCCCTTACATTGTACTGTACTAGCTAATGAAATACTTTGTCTTATGAAATCTTTATAACAAATCTCTAAGGTAAGTACAGTTAGTATCTCCATTTTGTAGACCATGCAACCAAGTCATGTGAGGGTGAAATAATTAGCCCCAAATTGACCATTGGTGGAGACGTAATTCAAACCCAGGTCATATCACTCTGAGGCTAGTTCTCTTAACTAACAAATGAAATGGCTTCTCCTCATTCCTTATGTAGTTAACTCACCTGTCAAATCTCAGCTTAATTGTCCCGTCCTTGGAAGTCTTCCATTGCTGCCTTCACCACCATTGTGAGCACACAGATTTCCCTTTAGGTTTTCTTCATAGTGCTTATCACAATGTGTAATTTTAGATTTATTTTCACAATTACTTGATTAATAGCTTTCTCCTCCAAGTTGCATGTGGGTAGGAATGACAGAAACTGGGTCTCTTTTGTGTGCCCTCTTGTGCCCTGCACACAGCTTGGAGACTGGCTTAGAGTCAGTGATCTAAATATTGTTGAATGAATGAATGAGCCCCCACCTTTATCACTAGTCTAGCTATGGTCCTGCTTTGCGTTCGTTGGTCTTTGCAAGTCAACTTTATTTCTAACTTCTCTTTTGGCATGCCCTCTGACTTCTTGCTGAAGCAAGTGTCATTCTCCTTGGGTCACTATTAGCTAGATAGACTCTGAAAATGGCTTAGAAACAGGGGGCCATTGAGAATGAATAGGTTGGGGTGAGGAGAACCAGGAGGCAGGGAGACTAGGCTGTTGTAATAATAAAGGCTTGGCAAAGAGACCATGGATGGGTGACCCTCAATGGCAGTGGTGGTAGTAGGGATCAGAGTCATAGACAAAGCTAAAAAATGGTATAGGGCAGAAATGGTGGGACCTGGTATCTGGATGAGAGGAGCAGATGGATGTGGGCTGCCATCAATAGTGTTAGGATTTCAACTTTAGGGGAAGAATAAAGCATGGTGCCATTGACATCTACAGTCTTGATGGCCATCCCAGCCTTATCTCCCTGCATGTGATGGGCCCTTCTACATGTCTGTGGTTTTGCATATGTTATTTTCTTTGTGGTGGTCTGTCCTTTCCATCCTTCCTCTTTCTGGAAAACTCCTATTGGCCCTTCATGACCCAGCTCAAAGGATTCCTGTGTCCTTCCCAGTGGAGGTTATTGCTGACTCTGGGCTTCCATCAAATTTTGGTGAGATCTTTTCTAAACCATGTGCCATGTTGGGATGCCATCACCCCAACATGTTTGTGTGCCCATTCGCCCCATCAGCTATGAGCTTTTTAGGAGCAGGCTTTGCAATGTCCTTCTTTCTCCCTTCTTCCTCCCCTTCAGCCTGAATCTCTCTGTTCTTCTCCCTCCTCATGTATATATTCAACTCCTGTAATGGTATAAGGTGGCAAGTGCCCTATTAATGATCAGAACCACAATGGGGAGAAACTAAAGGATGGGGGAGCAGGAGTGGTGGGCTCTGGCTTGGCTGATGGCATCCTTGGCTGAGATCAGGAAGAGGAATGTGTAGTCTTTAAGACAGCAAACAATCCTTTTTGTTTGTGATAGGGTGAGACCTTCAGCCTGGATCTTTTGACATGAACCATTTAATTTCCTGACACACTGTGTTTCACAGTGTCTGAGTTTAGGTTCACTCAGACCATAAGTGCACCACTCTTATGGGGTGAACAGGTAAGAAAGTGAGTTTAACAATAAAGCCCCTCTGCCATGTGCTTTTTTTTTTTTCACCTTAACTATGTTATTTATAGCCAGGGTGAGACTAGTAACCAGTGATGTGCCACTGGCCTCACACTCTCCCCTCTGTTGATTCCTGAGTGGGAAATCTCTGGGGAGCTAGGTGCGAAACCCTCTCAATCAGTGACATCATCTTTCTGTTGCTGCAGCCCATTTAGATTCCTGGCATTGAGTCTAGGATGGAAGTTAAGGTCCTGTACAGAGTCTGGAAAATGCTGCCAGTTACCCCCAATTTCAGCCGTTGACTCTTTAGCCATCTTGCCTCTTGGGACCTAGTGTTGGGACCCTGGTACCTAATCACTGACTACCCAGCAATTTTCTTTCCTTCTGGTTCTTATCTGCTCTCGGACAAATCACTTAATCTCTGTGCCTCAGTTCCTTCATCTGTAAAATGGGGATTGTGATAATATAATACGTACCTTACAGGATTGTAGTGAAAATAAAATGATATGCTATATGTAAATTACTTAGAATCATACCGTCACATAAATAGGAGCTACATAAGTGTTAGTAATTACTGTTAAAACTCTACTGTCGTTATTGCTGTTGCCATTATAATTTTTTACATTGAATCTTGACTTTGTTCTTCCAACCAACTAGATATGGGCAAGCTTAGCACCTTCTTTTTATTCAAGTCTCACACCAATGACATGTTCTTAGGAGGTCTTACTTGACTCTCAAACCTGTAAGCCCACTCTGCAACTCTCAAAACTCTCTACCTATTATGACATGTCATTGTCTTTATAGCATCCATCAGTATGTCACATTCTTATTTGTGTACTTATTTATATTGCCTCTCTCTTTATCCTAGAAGGTGAGCTTCATTGCCTTCTCCTAGGTGCTCAGCACAACACCCTGCACCTGCACTGGTCTCAATAATTATTATTACTTGTTAAATGTCTTCATCCTACATCTTTTGCCTTGTCCTGGACCTCTGTGAGCTTCGTTTCAACAACTGAGTCCCAAAGGAAGGAGAAATTGAGACTGGATGGAATTACGGTGTTTTGATATTCACTGCATTGCTTCTCTTCCACCCCTTGGTGGAGCCCTTGTTGCACCTTTCTACTGCATCTAGGCATTCTACTCTAGACTGGACTGGAAATACATCATACTAAAGTGTGAATGATTGATACAGACTTAAACTACTACCTTCTCTTAAGAGACCAAAGCCTGATTAATTCTGTTTTCCTTCCTTACAGGGAAAGATGTGGGGATGGTGCAAAGGTAAGAAGATGAAGATGCTGATTCTGATTCTAATTAATTGCATAGTCCTGGACAAGCCATTTAAACTCTCTGAGCCCCAGTAACATATTTGAAATGAGTTGCTTTCCATGTGAAGTTGTCATGTGTGTCAAATGCAATCCCTGTGTCTGAAAATGGCTTGCCTCATAAAATGCTCAGAGTAAGCTGTTATCATTGTTTATCATAACAGAAAATAAGGAGAGTAACTGAAGTGAATGGCAAGTTGAATATGAGCCAGCAATGTGCCTCAGGGGACTCCCTGTCTCTCTGTCTTTAAATTCACCACTCAAATCCTTGGGCTGCCTGAGATGAGGCCTCAGGGCACCTGCTCTCCCCCATGCCATCTTCTATCCCTGTGCCCTCACTCTTAGTATGGCTTGGACAAAGAACTCCAGGTCCTGCCCATTTGGAGAGACAAACGATGCTAAGATGAGCTGTGTAAAGTCTCAAAATCAAGTTGTCTTTTAGTTCCAAGGCCTCTTTCTAGCTACTGGAGTCCATCCAGGCTTTCTCTTAGCTGCATCATTTCCTTCCAGAGTCCCTGATAAGGCTTTTTCTATGTCTTCCCCCTGCTTCCCTGGCCCCAGTTTAGCTACCCTCATCTGAACTCCTGCCCCTATTAACCAGCACCTTCTGTATGACAAGCTGGGTGCCACCCCTAGGCCTACCCCTTACCCTCTCAATGTATAAAGCCTCTTCTATTGATGAGCATCCACTGAGCTTGTGGAAGGGGCACAGAACAGATTAGGAACGTGTATGATGAGGCCACATCCTCTATGGCAAAGGCCTTATTTTGTGTAGTTAGGAGGGTATGTGCTGGAGCCTGATTGCCTGAGTTCCCATCCTGGCTCCAGTGCCTACTAGCTTTGTGACCTTAAGCAATTTATTTCATCTTCTTGTGCCTCAGTTTTTTCATCTTCAAAATAAAGACTGTCATTGAACCCATATCAAATGGTTTATGTAAGGATCAAGATGGATTTATTCATGTAAAACATCTAGAATGAGGTCTAGCAGACAGTAAGTATACAGTGAATGATGGCTCTTAAAAATTATTAATAAAGAGTCACTGCTTCCTTATTGGCAAACCTTAGTCAAAGGTGACCTCAAATCTGAGGTGCGTGACCAGGGAAAGATTTCTTTATCCGTGAACCATGACTCTACTCTTTAGGATGTTTCCAAGAGAGGTGTCTGCATGAGGAATGGCTGTTCTTATTTCTTCAGCCCTTCGTGTTTCCACTTATTTTGCCAGGCACCTTTGCAACTGTTCCATTAAAGGTTGATGCAGGTCCCTGCCTTTTGAGTTGGAACTTAGCTGTGAATTGTTTTCACCCAAAGGAGTGTGGGCAGAAGCAACCATGTGCCAGTTCTGAGCCTAAGGCTGTAAGGTGTCTTCCGTATTTTTGCTTGCCCTCTTGTCCTTCTGCCTTCATCATGAAAAGGACATGCCCTGGCTAGGCAGCTGGTCTGAGGAACATGAGAGACCTTGGAGACAATGGAGCAGACTGCTTCAGACCTTCAGCCTAGAGTTGCTCATTCATGCCCATCTAAGCCCAGCCAAGATCAGCAGAATCCCTAACCCACAGGAACATGAGCAGAATAAATGCTTATCGTTGTACTCTGCTGAGATTTTTGGTTGTTAGTTAGGCAACAGTAGCTGATGGATATACATGGTGAATGGCAGAGAATTGCCATTGCTACAGTTTGGATGTCTGTCCCTCCAAATCGCATGCTGAAATTCTGTCCCCAGTGTTGGAGGTGGGGCCTAATAGGTGTCTGAGCCATGGGGGCACACCCCTCATGAATAGATTAATTTCCTCTTTGGGTGGTGGGTGGTGGTGAGTGAGTTCTTGCTCTATTAGTTCCTGTGAGAGCTGGCTGTTAAAAAGAGCCTGACACTTCCTCTTTCTCTCTCTTGCTTCCTCTCTTGCCATGTGATCTCTGCACATACCTGCTCCTCTTCACCTTCCATCATGAGTAGAAGCAACCTTAGGCTTTCACAAGATGCCCAGTCTTTCAGTCAGAAGAATCATGAGCCGAATAAGCCTTTTTTCTTAACAAATTAACCAATCTCAGATATTTCTTTGTAGCAATGCAAAATGGACTAAGACAGACATGTTATTATTGACTAGGCTTGGGTCCTCAAACCTAAAGCAGAGAATGGTTGGTGAACTGGGCTGAACCATGAAGAATATCCCTTTCTCTAAACTAGTTAAATTACATTGAAGCAGATGATCACTGCCGTCCTCACTGGCAATTGTTCTTTAGTCTCCATCCATCTTGTTTTATGCCCAAACCTAAGCCTTACATCTCTTTGCACTAGGGTTGCATGCAGGAAAGAGGCAGAAGAGACCAGTAGACTGGCAGACATGACACTTTCTGACCAAGCAAACCCTGCCTAGCAGAGCACCTTGTTGCCTAAGGCACACAAATGGAAGAGAGAGGAGGGAAGGCTGAGTGTTGCTCTGAGAAACTGTGCCTTGAGTCACTTGTTATTCCTGCTGTTGGACAGAAGAGAGAAAAGAGAGGGAAAAAATACCCATATTAAAGTAAGGTAACCCCTCCATTAAAGGGTTAGACCCAATCAGTGTTTCGGTGTGCAACCTATATATTGCAATGTTACGGTCCCCTTCCCTGGAGGAGAAGCTAAATCAGGTGAGGAGAAGCGGGAAGGCTGGAGTCTTCTATCTTTACTCTCCCTCCTCATCAGTCTCCTTCCTCATAACCTACTTCATTTATTTGTATAGTACCCCTCTTTACCTGGAGTCATATACCTACTAGTTTATTTGATGATATCTATCTCCCATTGCTAGAATATAAGTTCCATGAGGGTGGGAATCTAGTTGGTTTTGTTCATGGCTATATACCAGTTGCCTAAAATAGCTAGTACAGTGTAGGGGATTGATACATATTTGCTGAATGAATGCATGAACTCCTGGAATGGCCCATGCTGGAACATATCAGCTTGGTCACTGTTTGCTCATTGCATTCACAGTCTCCTAGCATTTCCATGCTCCTGGTTGCAGGAACTAGGAGACCCTCTCTTTGGCCTCCTGTACCTTGGGTGTTTGCTCCAGTCCTTGACACACATGCCTGTGGTCTGGAACCTACTCTGCATCTGCACCCCTACACTCCACCTTGTTTGGTGTCATCCCTGGACCACTCATATAGGTGATGTGGTTTGGACCCAGCTCCCTCCTGGCCCCACTCCACTTTTGATTCTGCTGACTAGAAGGCTAACTGAGAGCACAGCATCTCTGTTCCCAGTGAAGCTCCAGGACATGGTCCTCCAGAGAAGTGTCCCCCACCTACTTTGCTTGCCTGGTGGGGATATTGACAACCTGTTACCTTATAGCAGGACCGTGGAAAAACCAATTGCAGAGACACCTTAGTCTTTGTGACATCTTTTCTTTCAGTTTTGCCTCCTAAAAGTCTTACCAACTTACTTTTATTGTGTTAGCTGATTCTGTTCCTATTTGCTCCTGCAGTGATTCACCCAAATGCAGCAACGTTTATGCCAATGGACTCTACTAATACTGTTTGCAAAGACGCCTCTGTGAAATGATCACGAACACTTTATCTCACTATTCTGGGAAGGGTTGCTTGGTTTCAGGGTGCAAAACAAAACCTAGAAATTTTCAGGTGAAGTGTTGGCTGAATTCTATGGTTGCTGCTTGTGGTTGATCAACATTCCTCACTCACAGCTGCTGAGGGAGGCTGGGGATGCATCCTTTGCTGTTTGGCTGCTCCAAGTTCACATACATTTTTGACATAAACCTAGTAATTGCTGCCTTTAACTTACTATTCTCAGCCTCTGGCTTCCTTCTGATTTATGACTGGAGCCTTGGTGTCTTTCTTCAGAGGCTCCTTATACTTGCCCATTAGCACTTCTCCTTATGTTTGGCGAGGGTCACTGGTACATTCCTGTACAGGCATTTATCAGAAGCTCATGAACATTGCAGACAACTCTCCTTCTAGCTCATAGTCTGAAGCTCAACAGATAATTGCTACTAATTTTTGAGCTCTTGGTGTGTGGCAGGTACCACGTTCATTCTTTATACACTCTATTAAAAGTGGCACTGTCCTTATACCCATTTTACTGATGAGGAAACTGAGGAAGGGAGAGTTTCAATAACTTGTTCCATATCAGATAACTGGTGAGAGGTGGAGCCAGGATTTGAATCTAGATCAAAACCTCTGCTTATAGCCGGTATGTTTTTGGCAGGTAGGAAGGCAGCAAGGATGGTAGGAGGAGTAGGCAGCAGCTCTCAGGTGCTTGGTCTGGGAACTGAGATTCCCAGACCCCATTAAGACAGATTCCCAATTGTCTTAATGTCTTTAAGACAGGTGAAGCCATAACCACAGAATGTGAGCCTTGAGCCCTTGAAAGGAGTATCTTGGCATGAAGATCTCATCCCAGGAGGTTCTCCACAACAGACTGGGATCTGACATCCAGCTCCCATCACTGCTCCCCTTGGTCTGACTCTGGATCTCTACAGCTTTTTGCTTCTCCAAGAAAGTGGGAGGGTGAATTTCTTGTTTGCTCCTCTGGATCCGCTCTCTACCCTTCTGCACCCAGCTCTGTGCCGGGGAGACTGACTGAATGGAGCACCTGTGGGCTCCCTTCCTTCTGGTTTCCAGATGGGTTCAGCTGATTGGCACCAGCAGCAGATCCAAGAGAAGGGGAGGAGTGATGCAGGGATCCTTACTCCCCTGCCTGCCTCCCTGTGTCTCCACAGGATCTAGGCTCCTGGTAGCTGACCCTCTCTGCATGGCAGTCCCTCTCCAGTTTCCAGTAACTTCCTCCCCTTGCTCCTTATAGGCTAGAGACATGGTTTGGCTGTGTCCCCACCCAAATCTCACCTTGGGTTGTAATAAGCCCCACGTGTCAAGGGTAGGTCTGGGTGGAGATAATTGAATCATGGGGGCAGTTTCCCCCATACTGTTCTCATGGTAGTGAGTAAGTCTCACAAGATCTGATGGTTTTAAAATGGGAGTTCCCCTGCATAAGCTCTCTTGCCTGTCGCCATGTAAGGTGTGCGTTTGCTTCTCCTTTGCCTTCTGCCATGATTGTGAAGCCTCCCCAGCCACGTGAAATTGTGAGTCAATTAAAGCTCTTTTCTTTAGAATTACCCGGTCTCAGGTATGTCTTTATTAGCAGTGTGAGAACAGACTAATACAGTTAGGGAGGGTAAGAGCATTCCCCGTTACTGTTCCTGAAGTTCTGCGTTATTCTTTGTGGTTTTCCTACTTTCTGCCTATACCTTGGTAAATGGCCTTTGTAGTAAAGTTCCCTTAAATTATCCAATTTGAAGGTAACACCTTGTTATTATTGCACCCTTACTAATATCCCTGAACTTTAGTTTGAGCCATTTCTGACCTTCAGATGACCAACCTTTACCTGCACCCTTGACCACTTCCACCCCAACCATTCTGTACTGGTGCTCTTTCCTGGCTCTTGCAGATGCGTTGTACTGTGGAAATAACACAGGCTTCTGGATTAGTGCTGGGTTCAAAGCCTGCTTCTGACACGTACTGTATGACTTTGGGCAAGTTACTTAATTTTCCCATGCCTCAGCCTTCTCATCTGTGAAATGGAGGATAGTATTCCTTCACAAGTTTATCATGAAAATCAAATGGCATAATGGATATAAACTTTTCTTAGGTTGTTGCAAAAGTTATTGCCGTTTTTGCCATTAAAAGTAATGCCATTAAAAACAATTACTTCTGTACCAACATAATAGCTTAGTGTCTGGCAGATAAACATTGGTTTAAACATCCGTCATTTTGCCAGTGCTCTCTTGATCTCTGACTCTCCCGACCACTTATCCATTTTGTTGAGCAGTTCTCCTGGGTCCTGCCCCAAGATGTGGCCAAGAGAACGTGGCAGAGAGGAAGGAAGCAACTCTTGGCTCCCCATGAAAGGAGGAGTGGGAGGAACTTGGAGGAGAGCAAAAATGACCGTCCGAGGGTTTGAAATAATGACGCAGGAGAAGGGTAAATAATTGCAAAATGGAAGTGTAAGTGGGGTGGTTTAATGCTCCTCTTCACATACAGCTCCAGTTTGCCAGTTGGAAATGCTAAAAAGGAATGTTTCTGATATCCTAGCTACAGCAAGTTCCAATATACTAGTAATATATTAGTCCAATGGCCAGATGTCCCTGGCTCCTTCAGAAATGGATTAAAAAAAAAGCCTCCCTTACCTTCCTCTGTGTTTCTTTTTTTTTTTTTTAAGGTGGAGTTTCAGTCTTGTTGCCCAGTCTGGAGTACAGGGGCGTGACCTTGGCTCGCTGTAACCTCCACCTCCCGGGTTCAAGCGGTTCTCCTGCCTCAGCCTCCAGAGTAGCTGGGATTACAGGTGTGTGCCAACATGCCTGGCTAATTTTTTATAGTTTTAGTAGAGATGGGGTTTCACCATGTTGACCAGGCTGGTCTTGATCTCCTGACCTCAGGTGATCCACCCACTTTGGCCTCCCAAAATGCTAGATTAAAGGTGTGAGCCATCACACCAGGACCCTCTTGCTTTTCATTGTATCCTAACAAAGCTCTGTCTCCGCAGTGGAAAGATATCTCTTCCCCACTTGGAGTTAAAGGGGCCTGCGTTGAAATTTAGCTGCATATTCTTCTTGCTTGTTGGATCTTGGGAGGGTCTTGACCACTTCAGACATCATTTCTGCCAGATGTGGTGGCACGTGCCTGTAGTCCTAGCTACTTAAGAGGCTGAGGTGGGAGGATTGCCTGAGCCCAGGAGTTCTAGGCTGCATTGAACTATGCCCATGCCACTGTACTCTAGCTGGGCAACAGAGCAAGACCCTATCTCTAAAAAAATAAATAAACAAAACAGTAAAAATACATCATTTTCCTCATCCTCAAAATGGGGATCCTTGTAATTCATGAATGTAGCTGGGCTGATGGTTGAATCAGGAGCAGAGGATGAATATAAAAGATACAAATATAATATACAGCCAGAAAAGGCGTTCAAGCCTCAACCAGTGCTGATTTCCACCTTTATTTTCTTCTTACTGTAACAGAACAGGTGCCTTTTTTCATTTCAGGGGAAATCTGAACATTTACTGCCTTGCATTTCTTAAAACAGCTGAAAAAACTCCTTGAGTTTTTATTACCTTTCTTCAGCTTTAGGACTAAATGCCTCTACCCCTCCTTCTCTCTCATCAGGCAGTACATTTTGTTTGTTTGTTTTTTGAGATGGAGTCTCGCTCTGTCTCCCAGGCTGGAGTGGCGTGATCTCCGCTCACTGCAACCTCCACCTCCCGGGTTCAAGTGAGTCTCCTGCCTCAGCCACCCAAGTAGCTGGGATTACAGGCCTGCGCCACCACGCCTGGCTAATTTTTGTATTTTTAGCAGAGATGGGGTTTCGCCATTTTGGCCAGGTTGGTTTCGAATTCCTAACCTCAGGTGATCCGCCTGCCTCGGCCTCCCAAAGTGCTGGGATTCCAAGCATGAACCACTATGCCTGGCCCATTTTTCATTATTGAATTGTCACTTTTGAGGATGTTTTTGTACCCTTGCCACCTTGTTCCTACTCAGCTGTGCACTAAGAGTGAATGTCTGGGTGAGGGTGGGGATGGAGTCCGGAGTACAGTTATCCTGAGTCTCACAGGAACTCCTATTTTATTTTATGCCTTTCCTTAGGCCCTTCTGTCTTCTATATGAACCTATTGTCCTTCAAAACAGCTTTGACTTTGAGACTTAGACTTTCTACTTGATTTGAGGACAGACTGGATTTTGGGAGCTAGTACTAGAGATAATGAAGGCAAAGACCTCCTGGGAAGACTAAGATTCATTTTGATCAGTAATTGTATTATTCACCACCTATGTTCTTAATTTGCAAATAAAAAAAATACTCCTATTCATGCCTGAGCATTCATCGTTTTCGTGAGTGAGCCATATTATGAGTTAATGGGTATAGGGTCTGATGTGTTCTTTTTGCAAGCAGGGGTGAGTGGAGACATTTCAAGCCTGCCTGCTGCATATTAGGTGTGCCTCAGAAAGAGCTCCTCTGGTCAGAAACCTTTCACATTCTCTCAGCTTCATGTTCTAATTGTATTAGAATTAAGCATTTAAAGCTCAAACATATAATTATTACATTCCATTTCAATCATAATGACTAAACCTGCTGATGTGATTCTTGGCCATCAGGTCTACCTGTTGATGGCCTGTTAGAATCACCTGTGCCGCTTTGAAGAAATACAGATGCCAGGACCTCACTTCCTGGGGGTTTTGATCCATTCAATCTATGGCAGGGCCTGGGAATCAGAATATTTACAAAGTACCACAGGGGATTCTGATGCATAGCCAGGATTGAGAATCATAGAGCTGGACCATGCAGGGGTGAGGTGGATGAGTTGCTATTGTCCTACACTTTTACTGCTACTCCCTATGGGATCATTTTAAAATTATTATTATTATACTTTAAGTTCTGGGGTACATGTGCACCACGTGCAGGTTTGTTACATAGGTATACACATGCCATGGTGGTTTGCTGCACCCATCAACCCATCATTGACATTAGATATTTCTCCTAATGCTATCCCTCCCCTAGCCCCCCACCCCCTGACAGGCCCTGGTGTATGATATTCCCCTCCCTGTGTCCATGTGTTCTCATTGTTCAACTCCTACTTATGAGTGAGAACATGCAGTGTTTGGGTTTTTGTTCTTGTGTTAGTTTGCTGAGAATTGTGATTTCCAGCTTCATCCATGTCTCTGCAAAGGACATGAACTCATCCTTTTTTATGGCTGCATAGTATTCCATGGTATATATGTTGCACATTTTCTTTATCACAGTCTTTATCATTGATGGGTATTTGGATTGGTTCCAAGTCTTTGCTGTTGTGAACAGTGCTGCAATAAATGTATGTGTGCATGTGTCTTTATAGTAGAATGATTTATAATCCTTTGGGTGTATACCCAGTAATGGGATTGCTGGGTCAAATGGTATTTCTAGTTCTAGATCCTTGAGGAATTGCCACACTATGTTTCACAATGGCTGAATTAATTTACACTCCCACCAACAGTGTAAAAGTGTTCCTCTTTCTCCATATCCTCTCCAGCATCTATTTGCTGACTTTTTAATGATTGCCATTCTAACTGAGGTGAGATGATATCTCACTGTGGTTTTGATTTGCATTTCTCTGATGACCAGTGATGATGAGATTTTTTTCATATGTTTGTTGGGTGCATAAATGTTTTCTTTTGAGAAGTGTCTGTTCATATCCTTCATCCACTTTTTGTTGGGGTTGTTTTTATCTTGTAAATTTGTCTAAGTTCTTTGTAGATTTTGGATATTAGCCGTTTGTCAGATGGATAGATTGCAAAAATTTTCTCTCATTCTGTAGGTTGCCTGTTCACTCTGGTGATAGTTTCTTTTGCTGTGCAGAAGTTCTTTAGTTTAATTAGATCCAATTTGTCAATTTTGGCTTTTGTTGCCATTGCTTTAGGTGTTTTAGTCTTGAAGTCTTTGCCCAATTCTATGTCCTGAATGGTATTGCCTAGGTTTTCTTCTAGGGTTTTTATGGTTTTAGGTCTTACATTTAAGTCCTTAATCCATCTTGAGTTGATTTTTGAATAAGGTGTAAGGAAGGGGTCCAGTTTCAGTTTTCTGCATAGGGCTAGTCAGTTTTCCCAACACCATTTATTAAATAGGGAATCATTTCCCCATTGCTTGTTTTTGTCAGGTTTGTCCAAGATCAGATGGTTGTAGATGGGTGGTATTATTTTTGAGGCCTCTGTTCTGTTCTATTGGTCTATATATCTGTTTTGATACCAGTACCATGCTGTTTTGGTTACTGTAGCCTTGTAGTATAGTTTGAAGTCAGGTAGCATGATGCCTCTAGCTTTGTTCTTTTGGCTTAGGATTGTCTTGGCTATGCAGGCTCTTTCTGGTTCTGTATGAAATTTAAAGTAGATTTTTCCAATTCTGTGAAGAAAGTCAATGGTAGCTTGATGGGGATAGCATTGAATCTATAAATTACTTTGGGCAGTTTGGCCATTTTCACGATATTGATTCTTCCTATCCATGCACATGGAATGTTTTTCCATTTGTTTGTGTCCTCTCTTATTGCCTTGAGCAGTGGTTTGTAATTCTCCTTGAAGAGGTCCTTCACATCCCTTATAAGTTGTATTCCTACATATTTTATTCTCTTTGCAGCAATTGTGAATGGGAGTTCACTCATGATTTGGCTGTTTGTCTGTTATTGGTGTTTAGGAATACTTGTGATTTTTGCACATTGATTTTGTGTTCTGAGACTTTGCTGAAGTTGCTTATCAGCTTAAGGAGAGTTTGGGCTGAGACAGTGGGGTTTTCTAAATATACAATCATGTCATCTGCAAACAGAGACAATTTGACTTCTTCTCTTCCTATTTGAATACTCTTTATTTCTTTCTCTCACCTGATTGACCTGGCCAGAACTTCCAATACTATGTCAAATAGGAGTCATGAGAGAGGGCATCCTTGTCTTGTGCTGGTTTTCGAAGGGAATGCTTCCAGTTTTTGCCCATTCAGTATGATATTGGCTGTGGGTTTATTATAAATAGCTCTTATTATTTTGAAATACATTTCATTGATACCTAGTTTATTGAGAGTTTTCAACACAAAGGGGTGTTGAATTTTGTCGAAGGCCTTTTCTGCATCTATTGAGATAATCATGTGGTTTTTGTTATTGGTTCTGTTTATGTGATGGATTATGTTTATCGATTTGCGTATGTTGAACCTGACTTTCATCCCAGGGATGAAGCTGACTAGATCATGGTGAATAAGCTTTTGGATGGACTGCTGGATTCGGTTTGCCAACAGTTTATTGAGGATTTTCACATCCATGTTCCTCAGGGATATTGGCCTGAAATTTCCTTTTTTTGTTGTTTCTGCCAGGTTTTGGTATTATAATGATGCTGGCCTGATAAAATGAGTTACGGAGGATTCCCTCTTTTTCTATTGTTTGGAATAATTTCAGAAGGAGTGGTACCAGCTCCTGTTTGTACCTCTGGTAGAATTCATCTGTGAATCCATCTGGTCCTGGGCTTTTTTTTTTGGTTGGTAGGCTGTTAATTACTGCCTCAATTTCAGAACTTGTTATTGGTCTCTTCAGGGATTCAACTTCTTCCTGGTTTAGACTTGGGAGGGTGTATGTGTCCAGGAATTTATCCATTTCTTCTAGATTTTCTAGTTTATTTGTGTAGAGGTGTTTATAGTATTCTCTGATGGTAGTTTGTATTTCTGTGGGATCAGTGGTGATATCCCCTTTATCATTTTTTATTGCATCTATTTGATTCTTCTCTCTTTTTACACTGAGGGTAAAACCACCTACTCAAGCCTCAGCAATGGCGGACGCCCCTCCCCCCACCAAGCCCGTGTGTCCCAGGTCAGCCTCAGACTGCTGTGCTGGCAGCGAGAATTTCGAATCAGTGGATCTTAGCTTGCTTGGCTCTGTGGGGATGGGATCCCTGAGCCAGACCACTTTGCTCCCTGGCTTCAGCCCCCTTTCCAGGGGAGTGAACGGTTCTGTCTTGCTGTCTTTTTCTTTTTTTTTTTTCTTTTTTTTTTTTTTTTTTGAGACGGAGTCTCGCTCTATGGCCGGGGCTGGAGTACAGTGGCCGGATCTCAGCTCACTGCAAGCTCCACCTCCCGGGTTCCCGCCATTCTCCTGCCTCAGCCTCCCGAGTAGCTGGGACTACAGGCGCCCGCCACCTCGCCCGGCTAGTTTTTTGTATTTTTTAGTAGAGACGGGGTTTCACCATATTAGCCAGGATGGTCTCGATCTCCTGACCTCGTGATCCGCCCGTCTCGGCCTCCCAAAGTGCTGGGATTACAGGCTTGAGCCACCGCACCCGGCCCTGTCTTGCTGTCTTACTGGCGTTCCAGGTGCCACTGGTGTATGAAAAGAAACCTCCTGCAGCTAGCTCTGTGTCTGCCCAAATGGCCACCCAGTTTTGTGCTTGAAACCCAGGGCCCTGGTGGCGTAGGCACCAGAGGGAATCTCCTGGTCTGCGGATTGCGAAGACTGTGGGGAAAGCGCAGTATCTGGGCCAGAGTGCATGGTTCCTCACTGGACAGTCCCTCACAGCTTCCCTTGGGTAGGGCAGGGAATTCCCCAACCTCTTGCCCTTCCCAGGTGAGATGACGCCCCACCCTGCTTTGGCTCACCCTCCGTGGGCTGCACCTGCTGTCCAACCAGTCCCAGTGAGATGAACTGGGTACTTCAGTTGGAAATGGAGAAATCACCCTCTTTCTGCATTGATCTCACTGAGAGCTGCAGACCGGAGCTGTTCCTATTCGGCCATCTTATCAGCAAATTCAGGATTATTTTTATTTAACAAGACAATAAAGAAAACATGCTCAAGCTAGCATTTAGCCAGAGGCAGAGAGTACCCAACACATTTAGTGCTAGGTATTTAGAATACAGAGGACAATAGACAACTGATTGAGGTAGTTTCTTGTGTCAAATCAGTGTAATCTTGAGGAAGTACCTTCCCTTCCCTGGGCCTCTGCTTCCTGATCTTCAAAGCAGGAGAGTCAGATGAAACACTTTCTGTGCATCTTGCAGTGTTGACACTTGTCATTGCTGAGACTTTACTGGGAAGACATCTCATTGTTTAGTGGAGGAAGCCAAGTGCCCTCCTGCCACCTCATGGGGAAACACAGCCACCAGGAAGAGGAGGGAGAGATGGTGTCTGGGGAGGCGGAGGAGTTTGACTGCCGAGTTAGCCCTGGGATGACTCGGGATTGACATGAGGCTCTCCAATAAGGGCTCATTACCCTTTGATGAGCCTCAAATGTCATCGTGGGCACTTTATTCTTACAGGATGGTAGCACTTGGAATCCCAGAAGCTGGTACAGTAGACATCTGGCTTTGGAGGAAGGCCCTTTCTCCTTAGGGGAGACAGCCATATACATGACCCATAGAACACGGAGGGTCCAGAGATCTGAGAACTAAAGTTTATGCTTTGCAAACTGTAACAGTGTGATAAATATGAATTATTATCAACACGATTCCTGCTATTATTAAATCCTCACACTGCAATGTTAACTGGTTCATGTTTCAGCCCCAGCTCAGCCACTACTTGGCTGTGTGATCTCAGACAAGCTAAGCTCCATCTCTGAGATATAGCTGGTTCATTTGCAAAGAAAGAAGGTAGACCTGCTGGATCAGCTGAAGATGCTTCCTGCCTCAATCCGATAAGTGTGATCAAGATGTTGAAATTAATAGTAGAGCAATCAGTAATCAGAAGCTCACCTTTCAAAAAGAAAAAGGCCAGCTGGAAAGTGACTTAATTAAAAGAGGAAAAGAAAGTTCTCTCCCAAGAGGCTGCTCTTTCACAAACAGTCAGCATGTCTGTGATATTCCGTGTAGCATATTCCGACGACAGGGAAACACAGTGGATCTGCTGAAAGATGAGCAGCAAGTGGTAAGTGGAGGTGTTTGAAATAGAAAAGTCTATTTTAAAAGACGACTAATAAAGCTGGAGGAGGCGGCCCACACTGAAGCAGTCTGAGCCAACATCCTGTTGCCAAGACTCCAGTCCCCGCTGCTGTGCCCGGGGCCCTGGGACTGTCCTTGGCACAGCATGTGAGCAAGAAGGAAGGAGCAGAGGCTAGAAGCAGGGGCTAGGTTTCTGTCTGAGGAGAGGGTCCCATGGAGAGGGGCCCCAGGGGAGGGGCTGCCTGTGGCCTTGGCAGAGGAGACCTCTGCCCTTCCTGTGAGCCCAGCCAGCTCCAGGCATGGTGGGAGGATGGGTACATTTCTCTTGGCCTGTGCAGGAGCTGCACCAGTGCTGGTAAGAAGCAACAACACAACAGTTAAGAGCGGAGACCTAGAGCCAGACTGAACTTGAATCCCGGCTTGTATCACTTAATAGCTGTGAGACTGTAAACAAGTTACTTAACCTGTTTCTCATCTTTTCTTATCTATAAAATTGAATAATATTAGCTAATCATAGGGTTGCAGCAAGGATATAAGTTAATTTTGTAAAGGATTTGGGACAGGGTAAACAGTACACTAGAGATTGTATTTTTTATATATATATATAAAATATGTTTATTATAATATAGCTATTGTATATTATATATGTAATACATACATAATATAGACATATATATGTATTATATATACAATAGAGGGATATATATGTATACATAGGTACATAAAATGTGGCCTATCAGTTGCAACCACCTGTTTCTTGGGCAGAGGTCCAAGGCTAGTCAGTGCCCTTGGTCTTCAGGTAAATAATGACACTCTGAAAGCTAATCTATGCTAACATCCTCAAGGCCCCGGTAACCGCTGTCTGGTCTCTTCTGAGCATTAGGCCAGATCTGCAGGAGGCGGTGCTCAGGCAGCCCCAAGCAACTGCTTACGACTGACCAGACTTCTCCCTGAGCCGCAGGCCTATATATCCAACAGCCCAGTGAATGTTTCTGCTGGGATATCCACAGACATCTCCACTCATCATGCTCCCAAACCTACTCATGACCCAGTCCCTTCCAGTGCAGACCTTTCCTTGTTTCTAGTCTCAGTGAATGATAATACTATCCTTCTAAGAGGGTGTTGTGAAACTTTATTTACAAGATGGTGTTGCAATCCTTTAGCCCTCCTTCTCCCTCATCCTGTGTCTCATTTCTGGATAAGTTGTATCCATCCTTACTGTGTTCATCTCTGTATCTCCAGTAGTCTGGGACATCATTGATTCTCACCAATGTTTGCTAGAAAGTTGAATGGATGAATGAATGAATAAATGAAGGAGGTGCCTGGATATCATCATCATAACAATCAAGGATTTATCAAGTACATACTGTCTTCCAGGCACCATTCTAAATGCTTGGCATATGTGCATTCCACACATAAGAGCTTGACATATCCAAGCCTCATCGTGACGATCCCTGCATATGTGTTGAAAGAACACAAAGCATGCATGAGGAAATCAGGTCCTGGGGGGTTCTGGGTAGAGCTTCTGAGCAGAACTTCCATAACCCCTCAAAGCCAATGGTGTTTCCGTACTTTACAAAGCCATCTCAGAGCCAGGTCCTACTGAGCTGTGTCTGGCCCAATACAGTGCAGTTTCTGGACCATTTTTCTCCCCTGCGGGGAAGATGCGGAAGCTGCCGCATCACCGAGTCCTCTAATAGCAAGGCCTTATTTTCCCTGCCACCCTGGGGCTCTTGCTCACCATGAGCTTACTTCTGTGCAGCTCCACACAACACACTGTAAAAGGAAAAATGGTAATTAGAAGTAACGCTTGAGCAGGAGAACTTGCATGGAAACGTGGAAAAATGCTTTAGTTAAACGAAGCAGTAAAGATTCCTTTAAAGTGTTACACACACACACAGCCATCTAGCTGTTCACTTTTTGAAAGGAGGAAATGAGAGGACACACAATGTGTATTGTGCATCTGTAGGCACCGCCTCCTTAGGGCTTGAGTTTGGGCCAGTCCTCTAGGGATCCTGCTGAAGTGGCCAATGGTATTGACAGTTTACATCTCAGTAGCCCAGGACCAAAAGCCTAGCCCAACCAGATGGAATGTAACAGGACACATAGCAGGGTCTCTGTGTGTATCCAAAACAGCTGCACAGGGACAGGATTGTGGAGACACAGGATGGCAGCCCCTACAAGGACATCCCAGCTTCTGCTTACTTTTTTCATAGCATTTATTATCACCCAAAGCTGAGTTTTGTATGTTTGTTTATTACCTTATCCTCAACCAGACTGGGAAGCCCATGGAGGTAAAGATTTTGTCGGTCAAGTTCACCTCTATATGCATGCCATGCACAGAGTTGGGCACATACATAATTGGCCTTTTAGAATATTTCATGAGGGAATATTCTTTGATTGCAAATTGCAGAATCCCCCATGGCCCAGATGTTGCCTGATACATCATAAGCTTCTAGAACACAAGCTTTAAGAGAGCAGGGTGTTTGTATGTAGCATTCCAGTAGATGGTCTGGAGTGAGGGTTAGCACACTTTTCCTATAAAGGGACAGAGAGAAAAGATCTTCAGCTTTGTAGGCCAGGTGGTCTCAGCCACAACTACTCAATTCTGCTGCTGTAGTGTGAAAACGGAAAGACAATATAGATACCAACAAGTGGGCATGGTAATGTCCCAATAAAACTTTACTTACAAAAACAGGCAGCAGGCCAGATTTGAAGTAGTTTTCTGACTTCTGCTCTAGAATATAAATTCCATAAAATAAGGGATTAAAAAAATATGGATCCATAACCAGCACCTGCAACAGTGCCTAGCATACAATAAGTATGCAATAAAACATATGTTGAATGAATGAATGAGGGGCTAAAAGTGGTTTTAGTCACAGCTTGCTGTGGGTCAGGGTCATTATGTGTGTTGTTGTGTTGGCCTACTGAGCAAAAGACACTCTCTGGAAGCAGATACTGGAAGCCTCCTGTGTTCTGGGCTAGTTGATTGACATCTGGAATATTATTCCCAAAGCTAGGGGTCTAGAGTGCATGAAGAGGACAGGGCCTGAGATGGAGCAGAGACAAGTGACCTTGGGATATGGAGAATGGTGGAAGGAAATGGTGAGACTGAGCCTGGAGAAGAGAAGAGTCGGGGAAGAGACAGTTTATATATTTCAGGACTTTTATGAGATCTTTCTAAGAAATAAGAGGGCAATTTTTAGAACTTTCTGTAAGTTAGGTAAACCTGGCCAATATGAACAGCTTGATGAGAGTGAGCTCTCACTCTACTGGAAGCATTCAAACAGACATGGGGATGCTGTGGAAGGGATTCAAATATTGGAAGGGGCAGGATTAGGTACTGCTGGGTTCATTTTGACCCCAAGAGCCATTCTCACATGCAGCACTGTTTCCAAAGCAACCATTGGTGACTGCCCTCCAGACAAAACCAGACTCCCCTGCCTTGTATAGGAGGCCCCTTAGGGTTGTCCCTAGCCTTCTGCTTCAATTGCCCTGTTCCCATCTCCTGCTATCTGTTCCACCTTCAACAAACACCATTTGACATTTCTCAATCCCCCTCCTGTTTCTCCTCTCCTGGCCTTTATATGTACAATATTGTATTAGTTTGGGTTTCTCCAAAAGGAGAACTGAGGCAAAGATCCAAGTGGGTGTATTTTAAGGATTGATCCTCGGAAGCATGGAGAGGGAGCAGAAAACTGGGAAGGAAAGGCAGCTAGTAAAAGTTACATTAGCAAGCCCACCTTTGCTAATGCTGTGCTGATTGGAGCTTAACCCACTGGGGAGTGTCTGGGAGCCAGTGTATATCACATCACAGAGTCATCCTCCCTGAATAGTGAGAGAACTGGGGTATTTATACACCAACTCCCATCAGTCGTTAGTTGAGGAGGTACGGGGAGGAGGGTTGAGTGTTAATTTTCTAACACCTCCAAGTCTGCCACTTACATGGGCAAAAGTGAGCTTTGGAAATAGGAGAAAGCCCCAAGGCAAAGAACTGCAGGCATGGCAGTTGGAGGTGCAGCACTGATATGATTGAGGCTGAGGGGCCAAGGGTAGGGCACCCAGCCACGTGTGCTGAAAGCTCCCTTCTGGTTGGAACTCTAACCCCACTCTTCTGTTTTGATTTTGATCCCACTTCATGGTCACATTGGCTGCTATGTACGAATAAAGAGCTCCTGGTTCAAGAATTGTGATGAATAAAGCATTGATTCACTCCTGCTCAAGGTCAAACGTGTTTGGTTAGGTAGTTCTCATTGCTGGTCCTGGGAAATAGATCAGGTTCACTTATTTGGGCAAAGGCAGGTTGTATGTGCTATGATGGACATATGTCTTGATAATATGAGACAGCATCAACACAGGCCTCATTGACCATTGTACCACCTGGTCCCAGCCATAGCCATTGTAAAACATACCTTCTACCTACTCAGTAACCATTAATTAGGGCCTTTAGTGGGAGATGGTTCACAGCCTCCTTTACACATGATTCCAGCTGCCAGTCCACATAGGGTCCAGATCACTATAGCTGGTTTAGCTCCCAAGCCTTTGTGGTCCTTCCTTCCTGCCCACTGGCTCCCAGCATGCCTTGTGGCTGACTGGCAGAATATAGAGACAAGGAAGAGAGATGTTCCACCCTTTCCATGTACATCCTTTATTCTTTCACTCATGCTGTAAATACTAAGTGCCTGCTGTGAACCAACCAGGCACTGGCTCTGTCCTCGTGGAGTTCATGTTCTAGAGGAGAAGACAGACATTTAATCAAATATCCACACACATAGGTAATTACAAACTCTTATGAAGTTGGTTTGGAGATTTGTAGACTGCTTGCTTCTTGACATTTGGGGAAGACTTCCTAAGCCTTTGCAAATTCTTCTGTGTGGGTTCAGGGTGAAAAGCAGTGTATGGTAGAGACCAAAGAAGCTGGGTGAGTGTGCTGATCTTGTGGCGGCTTGGTAATTATAGCTGGTGCATTATTAATAAGCAAACATTCTGTCTCTGCCTCCTAGTTGCTTGGGCCGAATGCTGTTAAGCTTGAACCATGAGCTCTGAATTGTTCACTTTGTCTTCCTGTTTAATGAAAGGTTTTAGGAAGTACAGACCTGTTAACAGGGGTATACAATTATTTTTGAAATCAAGAGAGCCCAGCAGATCTTGATTGGTGGTGGTGATAATACTGGGGTGCCTTATGGGCAGGTGGAGGTCCCGCTCAGCTTCAGAATAGGTGAGGACAGCCGGAGGGGTGAGGAAGAAAGAAAGAAGGACCTGCTGTTTGCCCTCTCCCAGGAAGCCCAGTTGAAAACCTGAGAGATGGAGCTGCTCCACTTGTTTCCTAACATCATCTGTTTTTTATTTTATTTTTATTTATTTATTTTTTCTTGCTGCTGTGAATTGCTTTCTAGTTCTCAACAGCATAATGCAATATTAACCATTTTGATTAGAGCTTCACCCTTGGGAGGGAGTTTTCACATGAACAAGAGGCAGCACAAAGCCAGGAAAAACAGCATTGACCCTTTAGGTCCATTACACCCCAGAGAAAACTTTCCCACAGCAAGATCACTAGAGGTAGCCTCTACATACAATGACTCCTGGGCAGAATTCTGCCCTTGGATAGATAGGGAATGACCTTGGCAAATGTAAAAGCCATTTGGATCCATTTTCAGACCATCAACTTCGACTTGAGAGAAGTAGAATTAAAAATAAAAATCAATCAAAACTCTTACTGTCATTTGAAAAGTGAAAATTTCATGAGTTTTACACTCAACCGTGTGACCCTGGATTTAAGACGGCAGTGACCTGGGGTACGTTTCTTGACATCTCTGAGCCTGGGATTTCTCATATGTAAATGGTATTCATTCAACAAACTTTTACTGTGGGATATAATATCTGGGGATGTGGGAAGCTGTAGTTTTAAGGTCAGGTACGGGCCTAGGGATGTGACAAAAGAGAGGTGCATGGGGCTCTTTTCCTTGGTGAAACACAGAAAGATGGTCAAAGAAATCTCTGTTTTGGGTAGGTCAGACATCCTGCACCGCATGAAGCGCATGTTTGAAAACGTGCACTACCTAAGAGTGTCACCACCAAGAACCATTTAATTACTGACCTTCAGGCAGCAATGGGGAGGGAAGGGAGAAGACAACTCACATTTTCTGAGTGCCTACTGGGTGCCAGGAAGCACCTTATAAACTTGCATGTATCATATTGAGTCTCCATCCACCCAGCTGAGAAGGTGTTACAGTTCTCATTTTACAGATAAGAAAATGGAAGCTCTGAGAAGTGAGTCAACATCCTTGAGGTCAACACAGCTAGGAGACAGCAGAGTTGACGTTCAAATCCAGATTTAACTGCTTCCAAAATTCTCACATTTTTTTCTATCAAGGAGATATCTAAGTTCCTATCTAGATCTCCATCTCCACAGACCCCCCGGGTTGGGGCGCGTTTGGGGGATGAGATAGAATAGGCATAGATGAGTGCATGTGTGCACCCTGCACCCACATAGGTAGTTCTGGTGCCTTCTCTATCCCCTTCTGGACAATCTCAGCCAAATTTATGACAACTTCTGCATGCAGGTGACCTCCAAATTTCAGCCTTTAGCACCGAGTTCTCTGTTGAATGCCACACCCAAATATCCAAATGGCTATTTGACATCTGCAGTTGGATGACCTATGGGTACTCCAGACCCAGAGTGTTCATGAATGTCCAAATTGATTACCACCTTCCTCTCCTACTCACTGGCTCCTCGTCCATTATTCTCTGACTCAGTGGATAAATCCACTGAAGCTGGTGCTCTTCACAGCTCTGTGGTCAATCAGCCCAAGATCTTTGTTCTAATTTCTCAGTCATGTCCTTCCTTAACTGATTCTTCCTGCCATCTTCCCTAGTTGGAGCACAGACTGTCTCATGGAAGGACTATTGTAGTATTCTCTCCCCAAGGGGCTCTCTCTGTTTTCCAACTCATACTTTAACCTATTGTCAGTGTCATGGTGGAAGGTGTAGGACCTTATTAGGTGGACATTGGGAGATGGTCATGTGGGCTAGATCTTTATTACTCAAAGTGTTGTCCACAAACTAGCAGCATCAGCAACATTTGGGAACTTGTTAGAAATGCAGAATCTCAGACTCCACTCTAGACCTAAGAAATCAGAATCTGCATTTTAATGGGCTATCCAAGTACTTCATGTGCCATATTAACATTTGAGGAGCACCAAGATAAAGTGAACGGCAGGAGCAAACTGCAAAGGTCAAAAAGAATTGAGCATTTTCAGTGAAATATGAAGAGAATTGTTTGACCAGAGGGGAGGGGAAAGTAAACAAAAGTCTGACAGCTAGAACTCTGTGCAAGGCCCAGACATTACTTTGTGCATGTTAATTCCACAAAGCCACTCTAGGAGGTATTGTAATCCCTGAGAAACTAGAAGCACTTGGAGGGATGGTCATTATTGTATTCATTCAAAGATGATGGAACCGAGGCTAACAGGTGGTAAATTATTTGTTCAAGTTTCCACAGATAGTGAGTAGTAGGGTCAGGATCTGACCCAGACTTCTGATCTCCATTGCTCCAGCTGCCTCAGTTTAAAAGATACAGCCCATTTCCCCATCACCAACCTTTACAGAGCTGTGGTTTTCCAGCTCAAGTGTGCATGAGGATTATCTAGAGGGCTAGTTAAAACAGATGACTGGGCCCCACCCTCAGGGTTTCTGATTCAGTAGCTCTCAAGTAGGGCTAGAGAACTGCCATTTATAACAAGTTCTCAGGTGGTGATGGTGCTGCTGGTCTGGAGGCCACACCTTGAGAACCTAACCTGTGAGACTGACATCATCTGCAGGTAAGGTTGTTGGAAGAATAGCTGCTTATCACCATGTGTTTCCAAAGACTGAGATGATTATTGGCCCTCATAGCTCACTTCATTGAGTCCTTACAACTATTAAATGCAGACAATATCACTTCCCATTTACACAGGCTGCAACTGGTGCTTGAAAAGATTCAGTGTATTTTTTGTGTGTTAACACACTTACTAGAAGGCAGGCCCATACATGCCCATTAACAACTCTAGCCTTGTAGTGTAGTCTCAAGTTGGGAGGTCATTAAGGAGCCTCCTACTCTACTTGCAGTTAAAAGATGGGGAAATGTAGGCCTGGAGAGCAAGTGAGCTGCCTGGAGTTCCGCAGCAACATAAGGGGAGAGCCAGCTGGGGAACCCTCTCTTCTGACCCCAGGGCTAGTCACTGGCTCTTCCATCAGCTACTATGGAACTCTCTGGACTTTGGCTCCCCAAATATTCACCAAGGAGCCTTGCTCAGGACTTTAGACACTTTTCCAGACCACGCATATTGGCTTGACAGATCATAGAAACAAGAGCCGACAATTATCATGTACTTACTCGGTGCTGGTCACTGTTCAGTTAAGTGCCTTGGATCGACCCACCGGATCCTTGCTGCAATGCTATGGGTTGTCCTTTGCTGTGCTATGAGATGGATGTAGAGGTCAGCTGAGATCCCTGCCCTAGGGGAAACTCAAAGTCTAGAGGGGAGACAGGCAAGCTCACAGAAATTTCAATGTATTTCAATAATAACAATAGACTGCACTGTGGCTCATGCCTGTAATCCCAGCACTTTGAGAGGCTGAGGCAGGAGGATTGCTTGAGGTCAGGAGTTTAAGACCAGCCTGGGCAACATAGTGAGATCCTGTCTGTACAAAATAATAATAATATCCAAACAATAGTAACACTTTGGTGAGGGTTTGCTACTTGTCAAGTCTTCATTTGGATTAATTGATTTGATTTTTTATAGCCAACTATGAAGTGAGGAAGTATTACCATTTTTGCAGATGAGGGAACTCAAGCTTGCAGAGTGGGTGTGACTTGCAAATGCCAGAGGTTTCAAAGGAGCCGTGTGCAGGTCTTTCTGACTCCAGAACTCGTACTTTTAACCCTCTCATTACACCACATGTATGTGAATGTGTGTGTCCACACTGCACAAGGGGGAGCATCACCCTTGGCTTATGAAAAAAATGAAGGCAAAGGGCAGGAAAGATATTTATCCAGGCAGAGATTGTGGTTTTTCAAGCACATTGTTGCAAAAGAAGGCAAGTCCAGCCTTCAGTGGGCCACACTCTGATGTGCTAATTATAAGTTAACTGTTAGCTGTTCACTACAGATAGATCTTTTTCTATTCCTTTATTTCCTTGCAAGCAGCCTTGACAGCATTGCTTTTAAAAATATTCTGTAATTCAGAGCATTACACTTAACTAATTTACCCCCTGCATCTCTTCATTACATCACAGGTACCCCTTGTCTTGTCATCTTTCCCTGTGATCCCTGAGTGGGGTTATCCCTATCCTCAGTCAGTGAACATATTTAGCTGAACCCTAAATCCCAAGGATTAAAGGCAATTAAATGAGATAATGCATATGGCATCGCTTTAAAACCATAAAGGGCTGCACAGATGCGAAGGGTTATTATTATGAGCCTTCCCTGTTAATGAGTATTAATGAGCTAAGGCTGCAGATTCCTAATGTTACAGAGCCCTAATATTAACCATATGGAAGCCTAATTTTCAAAGAGAATTAGAATCAACTGGAAGAAAGGGCTGCAAAAAGTTTTGAATTCAATTCTCCTAATTCTTAGTATCTTGACTGCAATCTGCATGAAGCTAAATGGTTATGTGATGACATAATGGTTTGTCTTTGTTCTTAACTAATTGCTTTAGGATACCTGCCCCCACATTATTCTGCATTTTCAAGGTTCTCTTGATAGGGACCTAGATTTTTTTTTTCTGTGAATGAAGTAACATGTCTAATTTGAGCTTTAGGGTATATGGATACTGGAATTGAGAGGGCACATCAGAACCCAAAATATTTCAATTTCCTTAAAGTCAAGGAGTGATTGGAAACACCTGCAGCCAGGATGACTTCACTGAGTTGTGACTTGAAATATTCCATATAAAGTTCTTGTACAGAGCTTAGCACAAAAAAAGTAACATTATTGTCCTTATCATTTTTGAGTCTCTGACAGATGAATAGACAGGGTTTTAGATCACAAAGCCTGGAAGGGCAGGGTACACATTGGTGTATTATTTTCCAGACTGTGGGGAACCACTGAAGATTCTTGGGGCAGGGATGTTGAACATAGTTTTGTGTTTTGGGACTTTTAACTCTAGCAGCTGGTATAGGAGGGAGTGTAACCACTAGTGTCAGGAAATCAGGTAGGAAACGGTTTCAAAAATCTATGAGAGTTGATAGGGGCCTGAACTGGGCAAGGCCAATGGGCTGGAGAAGAAAGTTTATACATAAGAGATTTTTAATAATTATCATGGATAGAACTTGGTGATTGATCAGCTATGGGGTATGACAAAGATTGAGACTCAAAAAGTCTAGGTGATTTCTTAGGTTTAGGTTACTGGGTGAAGGAAGCCAACCAGGATGAATATAGGAGGAAGAGCTGCTTTGGGGGTGAAAGGCTGAGTTATATATAGAGAGCCAGAGCCTTCATTCTAGTGGTTGGCATGGCTGTTGAGTTCCAGGACTATTTGGGAACAGAACATGCCAAGTAAAATGAAAGTATAAAATCAGAAGGATCTTGAGTGATCTCTTAATCCAGTCCCTTCATTTTACAGTTGAGGAAACTGAGGCTCAGAGAGGAGAAGTGACTTTTTGAAAACCATACATCATTTATTAAAGAACCAGGACTGGTTTCTGAGCCCCTCACCACCTCAGATCAGAGCTTCTTCCTCTCCCACCCAAAATGTAAAGATAGAATCTGCTTCAGACTACATTGTTTTCCAGGAAGAAATGAGACTTTGCCAAATTCTGGGGGAATTTTTCAAGCTTTGAATATATCTTGTTTCCTTTTAAATGAGTCCTACTTTGTAGACATATCAGTGCCTGAACATAGACACCCACAGAAGCACCTACACCAGTGATGGAGGGAGGGGGTGTCGAGCAGAGAGCCTGGGTGCCTTGGAAGAGGGAAAGGGAGGTGAGAATATGGGAAAATTGTGTTCTGGACTCCCTGAGAGGTGGTGTGAAGAGGGCAGCACTAACAGATAGGGTACAAGGCAGGTTAGAGGCACTGTTGCTGGGGGTGCTGAGGGAAGGGGACCAGGGATGCCATGAAGGCCAAGACCTAGGGGTTAGACCCATCCAGGAGAAAAGAAAGGGTTTTGCTTGAATAACTCAAAATATCTGCCTGGGGCAAACAAGATGGAAACTCACAACCTCACAAGCTCTTCAATCACGCATCTCTCGGGCACTCCACGCCACAACCCACCCATGCCAGCCTCTGTGCTTGAACATCTCCAGTGACAAGGGAATGTGCTCCCACGTTCTATCCCCTTAGACCTCTAGTAGGTAAAATACAGTCTCCAACTGATGAATGGAGAGAGATATTTCTGAGAATGAGCAGAAATTTCTCCTTACAATGCTTCTCTGTTGTTCTTAGTTTTTGTTCTTTTTCCCCTGACATTTACACCTGTATCACTAGGCAGATTACATCTTTCTACAAGTCATCAACAATAGTTTGGGACAGAATAAATCCAAGAACAAAGCTCAAGCCCCATGGCACACTATCAGGGCTGGCTACAGAATTTGCCAAGCACATTCTGCAAAGTTTGCAAAATGAAGATGTGGCCTGATTGGAGAAGCTGGGGAACGAATCCGTGTGCCCCTTGCATGGCCTGCTGTTCTAACCAATGATGGACAGGCAACCCTCCTCAGGAACTGCAATGTTCTTGCCCAGGGTATTAGAATAGGGGGCAAGAGAGAGATT
This sequence comes from Trachypithecus francoisi, assembly GCF_009764315.1. Classification (NCBI taxonomy): domain Eukaryota; kingdom Metazoa; phylum Chordata; class Mammalia; order Primates; family Cercopithecidae; genus Trachypithecus; species Trachypithecus francoisi. Next base: position 37,581,945 of record NW_022681467.1, read on the forward strand.
CACCCCGCCACGTTACTTGCTCAATGTGCCAAGGAGCTGTCAGCCCAGGGAGGGAACAGCCACTGCCTTGTTCTGCCCTTAGATGCCACAGGGTGTGTGCCTAACTTTGATACCCCCACGGATTGCCTGCCCCTACAGCAGCCTGTATACCATTGGGGACCTCTCTACCAGATGGAACCTAATCCTTTAGGAATAGCTATGTAGCCAATTGATACTTTGCTAATTGCTCTTTTATTAAAACCATATTTCTGTGTATTATCCATCTAACATATATATCTCTCCATATGGATTGATATCGATTACCTATTTTCTCCAGCAGCCGGAAGTGATGGTCCCTTTTGTGCAGCATGGAGACACACATTCACATGCAGGTGGCATGATGTAATGAGAGAGTTAAAAGTACTAGCTCTGGAGTCAGAAAGACCTGCATTCAGCTTCTTTGATACCCCTTGCATTTGTAAATTACCAGCTCTCTAAGCTTGAGTTTTCTCATTGTAAAAATGGTAATAACACTCCCTTACTTCATAGTGCGGCTGTGAAAAATCAAATGATCCAAATGAAGTCCTGATAAGTAGCAAATCCTCATCAAACCTTTACTATTGTTTTTATTATATAAATATACTGAGATTTCTGTGAGCTTGCCTGTTTCCCCCTCTAAATTTTGAGTTTCCTGAAGGGAAGGGACCATAGCTGACCTCTGCGTCCATCTCCTAGCACAGCGAAGGACAACCCTGTAGCATTGCAGCGAGGATTAGATGGGTCAATATAAGGCATATGATTGAGCAGCGACCTGCAGGGAGTAAGTATGTGACAATTGTTGGCTCTTGTTGCTATGGTCTACTAAGCCAATATGCGTGGCCTTGAAAGGTGGTATCTAAAGTCCTGAGCGTTGCTCCTTGGTGAATATCGGGGGCGCCCAAGGATCCACAGTAGCTGATAGAAGAGCCAAGGACTGGCTGTGGGGTCAGGAGAGAAGGTTTTCCAGCTGGCTCTTTCCCCATCTTGCTGAGTCGAGTTACCAGCACCCAAAAGAGACCTATAATTTTAAGAGAGGGCTAAGTGATAGGAGCTGTGGCCTTGGGTAGGGGAATGCAGCCATAGCTTACTCTGGTTCAGCAGGACTTAAGAAAATAAATGTCTTGGCTTTACTCTGCTTCCACTCTTCTATCTCCTGCTTGGGTTTTTTATTGGCTAAGCCTAGCTGAAACCAGAGAGCAAGAGAGGTTGGTGATAGAGCCATAGAAGTCATTCTCCTGGGATTAAAAGCAGAGTAGGGAGGGGCAGGGCGGGGGCAAGGGTGGATGAATGGAGAATGTCCAGCCAATACCCAGCCACTGGCTTCCTCCCTTGCAGTCAGATCTCCTTGATCTTCTAAACCAAGCCACAAAAGCCTATCACACTTGGAACAATTTTTCAGTCCTAGCTCTTTGGGGCGTTAGCTTCCTTATCCATTTTACTCATCAGCGTCGCACTCATACCAGCCAGTCCTGGGTGATGTGTCAAATTTCTATCTTCACCTGACTTTTCAAAACTCAAGCCCCTGGGGAGATATCTATGTATAGGCTCCACCTCTCTTCCTAGAGACACAGATGGTCAGAACTGGGGCTTTGAGAGCTGCCTTGAGTCATCATCTCTGTCACGGCCTGATGACAGTCTTTATTAGGACTTTCTGAAAGCTGCTTGTAGTTTCAGGATGTGTGTCCAACCGTTTCTCAGCCATTAGGAACCCTGAGTTGATATGGTCACTTTCCCTCAAGGCTTCTGTCACTTACACTTTGCCAACCAGTTCCTCCTTGCTGGTCATCATTAGGGCCAGAGAAGCAGGTCCCACTGGGAGTTGAGGTGGTGAGGGAGAGAAGCCAAGAACTTTTTAGATTCATGTCCTTAGTCAAATGAGACTTGGAACAGCCATGTGGCAGGTTAAGCCTTCCATCACTTCTAGAGTTGGTCATTCCCAGGCCCCTAACTACGCCCCCTTGCAGTCCCTGAAGACCTGTCTTAATTTCATCCCAGAGCCCAGTACCTGCTCTCAGACTCTCTGGTAGCTATTGTGGCCTGCCTCCTCATCTGCTCAAATGCTAGGAACTAGAAATGGTGCCTCTTTGCAGCCCCTTGTCATTGTATGATCCCAGCGTACCCCAAACACCCATCATCTATCTACCCACTTACCACTGTGCCCTTCTCAATCTTCTTCAGATGAACTGATCCCTTGGGTGGTAGACAGAATAGTAATCGCCTTCCCCCTCACCATGTTCATGACTTAATCCCCAGAATCTCTGAATATATTATCTTACATGGCAAAAAAGACTTCGCGGATGTGATTAAGGTTCTTGAGATGTGAAGATTATCCTGGATTATCCATGTGGGTGTCAATTTAATCACAAGGGCCTTCATAAGAGGGAGGCAGGGGGTCAGATTTAAAGAAGGTGATGTGGTGATAGAAGCAGAGGATGGAATGCTGTCATTTCTGGAAGAAGCCGTGAGCCAAGGAATGTGGGCACCCCTAGAAACTGGAAAAGGCAAGGAAAGGATTCTCCCTGGAGCCTCCAGAAGGAGCAGAGCCCGGCTGACCCCTTTATTTTAGCCCCGTAAGACCTATTATCAGCTTTCTGATTTATGCAACTATAGGAGAATAAATTTATGTTGTTTCAAGCCATTAACTTTTGGTAATTTGTTATAGCAGCAATAGGAAATGAATACAACCTGCTACTCAAGAAGTGTGGTCTGCAGCAGGGGTCTCCAACCCCTGGGCTATGGACCAATACCAGTCAGTGACCTGTTAGGAAGCAAGCCACACCAGCAGGAGGTGAGTGGCAGGCCAGCAAGCATTACTGCCTGACCTCCGCCTCCTGTCAGATCAGCAGGGGCATTAGATTTTCTTTTTTTTTTTTTTGAGACGGAGTCTCGCTCTGTCGCCCAGGCTGGAGTGCAGTGGCCGGATCTCAGCTCACTGCAAGCTCCGCCTCCTGGGTTCACACCAGTCTCCTGCGTCAGCCTCCGGAGTAGCTGGGACTACAGGCGTCCACCACCTCGCCTGGCTAGTTTTTTGTATTTTTTTAGTAGAGACGGGGGTTTCACCATGTTAGCCAGGATGGTCTTGATCTTGTGACCTCGTGATCTGCCCATCTCAGCCTCCCAAAGTGCTGGGATTACAGGCTTGAGCCACCGCGCCTGGCCATTAGATTTTCATAGAAGTGAGAACCCTATTGTGAACTGCTAACGCGAGGGATCTAGGTTGTGCACTCCTTATAAGAATCTAATGCCTGGCTGGGTGCAGTGGCTCATGCCTGTAATCCTAGCACTTTGGGAGGCCAATGCGTGTAGATCATGGGTCAGGAGTTCCAGACCAGCCTGGCCAACACAGTGAAAACCCGTCTCTACTAAAAATACAAAAATTAGCTGGGCATGGTGGTGCACGCCTATAGTCCTAGCTGCGCAGGAGGCTTAGGAAGGAGAATCACTTGAACCCGGGAGGCAGAGGTTGTGGTGAGCCAAGATCACACCACTGCACTCCAGCCTGGGCAACAGAGCGAGACTCTGTCTCAAAACAAAACAAAAACCAAAAAAAAAAAAAAAAGAAAAAAAGGATTTAATGCCTGACGATGTCACTGTCTCCCATCACTCCCACATGGGACCAGCTAGTTGTAGGAAAACAAGCTCAGGGCTCCAACTGATTCTATTTTATGGTGAGTTGTATGATTATTTCATAATATATTACAGTGTAATAATAAAAATAAAGTGCTCAACAAATGTAATGCATTTGAATCATCCTGAAACCATCCCTCTGACTGTGGAAAAATTTTCACAAAACTGATCCTTGGTGGTAAAATGGTTGGGGACGGCTAGTCTGTGGCATCACCATTACCTAGTAGCTCCTTAGAAATGAAGAACCTTCGTCCTTACCCCGGACCTACTCACCCAGGATCTGTACTTTAATACCATATCCAGGTGATTCCAATGCATATTAATTGATATGCTTTAGTCTTCTCCAGGACCCCTACCTGCAGATATTTAGCTCCAATTTGAACCAATTCAAATTAGAAAGGATCCAGTCCAATGAAAGAAATAAGTTTGCTATGAGAATAAAAACTGACCACCCCCCTCTACCTCCAACCTCACTTTTATCTAAGTATAGCTAATAAAGGACCAGATTTTTAAAAATTATTTAAAAAATTTACTTATCTCTTTAATGCCTTATTATTTTTCCCTAGTGCTGAGGTTAGGGTAGAAGTAAATTCTAGATTCTGAAGCTGTTACCATAATCCAATCATTGTCCTATCCCCATCACATTTATTGGGAGACTCCCTGCATAACTGGCTCTGAATAACCACTGAGTGAGAGGCAGAGGTATTTCACAGGGGTGGTAAAGTAGGACATGTCTCAACGGTGGAAATTTGATTTGCATGCTGCTCAACCAGAATCAGCATAAACTCTGACCCTTGCTCTGGCCATGACCTGGGTAGGTAGATGGATCCAGATTTATCAATGGCTCTGAAACAAAGGGAAAACCCCACACACTATGGGAGGCCAGCACTGACCACCAGATGAACAGCAACCCCTGATGCATATGCTCTCATAATATATCCTTCTGTGTGAAATACAAATTTCTCCCAAGACAAGAAGTTGTTACACTCATTTTTTGGCAAGTACAAGAGGCAATCATCCCACAAAGTCTGGGAAAGGGGATATGTCTTTTGGATTGCAACCTCTCAAATGGACTCCTCAATTGATTTAGGGTACTCTTCCTGCTGCCCCATTCATGGGGACATCTGGTTTTAGACCCAGCACCTCCTAATTTGATCTCCATTTGCTGTTGAGCTTGGAACTCCTATTCTGGAATTGCCAGAATATCCTGAATTCTTCACAAAAGTCTTCCTGAGGGGGAAGCATTAATAGAGCTTCTTACAGAACCATGAGTCCTCCTCTTCCTAAGATCTTGATACAAGAGAGTCTTGTTGACTGTCAGCCAGCATCACACTGGTTACCTCCTGGAGCCTGTGCGGGAAAGAGTATCTCAATGCTTTGAGGGAGTCTTTGGGTTGAAACAGGTTTCCATGATAATTAACACCAATTGAGAACACAGGCAAAACTTCTTTTCTTCCAAATTTGAGACCCACATTAGCTAATTAATTCTAATTAGAGGTGAACAGTTCCATGTGGCACAGTGAGTATGTAATAGGCAGATGTTTTTGTGTGTGTGTGTTGACAAATTAATTAATGAAGATGGGTTGGGGGAATTCTTCACAGGCCCATGGGTCAGCTAGGTGCTAGAACATACCTTTTCTTGGGAAAGGGTTTTGGTTTTTGGGAAGCTTGCATGGTGCCCCCAGAGGAAGCCCATCCATTGATCATAATGCCTTTATGTATTCCAGAAACACGTAGTGAGCACCTGTATTGGCTAAGAATTGGTCTATGTGCTGAAGGAGACACTATTTTCACTAAGTGGAATCCCAAAGTCTAGTTGGGAGGCAAAAATAAACCAAGAGGATCCAGTGGCATCCTAGCCAAAGCAGTAAGATAAGAAACATACAAAAGGAGATACAAATATTAGAAAGGAAGATCCAAAATGCCACGATCTGTATGTTTCCATTTATATGACATCTTGGGAAAGGCAAAATTATAGTAATGGAGGACAGATCAGAGCTTGCCAGGGTTTGGGGATGGGAAGAGGCATTGATTAAAAAAGGGTAGTACAAAGGAATTGTTTGGAATTGTTCTGCATCCTTATTACGGTGGTGGTTATACAAATCTGTGTATGTGCTGAAACTCATAGAACCATATGCCAATTTTCCTGCATGTTATTTTTAAAAATGAGAGAAGAAAAAATGGATTACAGCTATATGTGTGTACCAACATCTATGTATCTCAGTGTTGAATAAAAACCCACAAATTTATTTTACATTGTTTGAATTTTTAGACAATTTTGAAAAACACGTCTTTAAGAAGTAATCCTTAGCTCAGTTTGTATACATATGTATTTTTATAACATGAAGATCTTTTGCATTAATGCATAAACTAGTTGAAATAAACAAGGAAAGAATTGTGAACTTTAACTCATATAAAAATAAATAAATTAACATAAAAGTGTTAAATTTGGGTTTATAGGAGATATGGAGAGAATCCTCATGGCATTTGAGACTCTAATTCTACTTTTTCCTGAACCTTTGGGTTTAGTGAGGTGCCTCAATATCCTCATGATAAATTTACCATAATTGTTTAGCCTAAAAAATACCGTGATTTAGAAGTGACATGTCTGTCTGTATGGAAAATTCAAGAGACTCAGCTAAAAGTAGTTGATGGTAATAAGAGTCTTCAGACAGGCAGTGGGATGTAAGATGAGCATGAAGAAAAATAGCATTTCTATTGATTAGAAGTATGTAGTTGGAAAATATAATATATAAAAGGATCCCATTTATAATAGCAGCAATAACAACAATATAAAACTCTTGGTAATTAACTAGAAATAGTCCAGATTTATATGAAAGCGAATACAATAATTTACTGAAAGCCATGAAGAATGGCTGGAATCAATGAAAAGACATATCATGGTCCTGGATTGGAAGAGTCAACCAAAAGCGTAAAGATGTCAGTCCTTCCCAAATTTATGAGTAAGCTCAAAGCGGTCTCAGTGAAAATTTGCATGAGCAAAAGCATAGGGGACGTGAAAACTGATTCCTAGGCAGACTGACTGAAGCATTGGTGGTGAGAGTGTGAGGTGTTCTCCTGGAACCAGATTATAAAGAGCCTAGGCTGCTAGACTGAGGACCAGGCCCTTCATCTGATGGCCAGTAAGAAGCTCTCGAAGATTTCAGTTCAGGATTCAATAAGATCAGAACTCTGTGTGAGAAATAGATCTTGGCTGATGTGTAGGATTGAAGGAAAGGGTGAGACCCAAGGCAGAGACCCTGACCAGGAGGCTGCTAACTGGAATGGTCTGAAATGACTGCCATGCTGCCTGATCTAAAGGAGTTTCCCAGTGAATGTTAGCACGTTCCCCTCCCCTACACCCTACTCCCCTGCTCTTCCTTTCTCTCCCCTTCTCACCTCCTCTGAAGCAAAAACCCAGTGGAGAAATGAACTAGCAGAGTTGCCCTGAGAGGGGGTGAGATATCTTCTGCCAATCTGGGGTCATTGGGGAGGGTTATCTTAAGGAAGATGCCAAGGTTTGGAATCTGGAAGCCTGAGTGGACAATGATGATGATAAATGCTACCTTATTTATTTATTTATTTATTTATTTATGACAGAGTCTCACTCTGTCACCCAGGTTGGAGTGCAATGGCATAATCTCGGCTCACTGCAACCTCTGCCTTCTGGGTTCAAGCGATTCTCCTGCCTCAACCTCCCCAGTAGCTGGGATTACAGGCACATGCCACCGCACCAAGCTAGTTTTTTAAAATTTTTAGTAGAGATGGGGTTTTGCCATGTTGGTCAGGCTGGTTTCAAACTTCTGATTTCAAGTGATCCAGTTGCTGCAGCCTCCCAAAGTGCTGGGATTGCAGGCGTGAGCCACCGCGCCCAGCCTAAATGCTACTTTTTTATTGAGCATCCACTATCTGTAAGACAGGAACGAGCACTATCCCATTTTTTAAATTTTTAAAATTTTATTTATTTATTTATTTATTTAAGAGGAAACAAAGAGGTTAAGTGTTCAGAAAGCTGAGGAAGGACCTAACCTGGTCACTGGTCATATCACTGACATCTCTGCACCTGGCACAGAGAGTTCAGCAAATGTTTGCTGTTCACCAGATGTTGCTTCTCTGAGAATTTCCTTGCTGTGGGTTTGGCTGATGCCTTATCTTTATCAGTAAATCCCCTTTCATTTCATAAATAAATCACTATTTCACAAAGTGGGGAAGAGAAGTGTTGAGCAGGAAGGGTGTGGAGGTAGGAGCAGAAAAGAAGGGGCTGAGTAATAGAACTCGAGGTGTTTCTATAAATTAGGAACCACCCAGCTTGCCACTGACCTGACCCAGGTATCTTTATCAATTTGCTCCTCCACGCCCTGCCAGCCTAGCACAATAAAGCTTCCTGTCCATTTCAGGCTTAATCACACAGAACGTAAATCCCTCAGCAGAGAGGCAGCTGCGAGGGATGGGGCACGATCCGCGGGGCTGTTCATTTTCATCTTCTGGCACGTAATGAAATCAAGAATGCACGTCTGCTCACCAGGGCTGCTTTGCTCCAGATTGTTAAGTAAGCATCCCTGCTTTAGCCTCATTAGACTTCGGAGGCTGCTGATGAAGGGGGATGGAAACCAGCATTTTTTGAATGATTCTGGTGTGCTAGATACTTTCTACGTGATTCACTCCTCTAAAAAGCCCCGTGACATGAGCACTGTTATCCTCATTTTACAGCTAAGGAAACTGAGCATTTATTGAGGTCAGTGGCCCAAGATCACGGATGAACAAAACGAGTAGGGGACCATGAAGTGACATATCTGTGCGATTTCAAATCCTATACTCCAAGCCTTTTTTTTTTTTTTTTTTTTTTGCAGTAATTAGATACAAAATAACTTTTATATAATTTTGGGGGGATTTCTGGGAGAAGTTTGAGGGAACTGAAGTTTATTCCTTTTCGTAATTCATTTCAGTTGTGCCAATTTAATTAACATTCACTGAGGGTCTATTCCACATTCACCATGGCTCTGATTTTTAAGCATAACTTGTATGTCCACCATTCATACTAAAAAGAGATAGTAGTCTTGTCCTCTGCTTCTGCTCCCTTTTCTTCTTAGTTTTTAGATATCCTGGTTTGTGTTCTAGTTCTTAATATCTGCCCTAATTTCTTCATTCTTATTTTGGATACTACATTTAGTTCCTCTTCTACCCCTTGTCCTGCCTCATCCAATTCTTATTTTGCCCCTTGTACTATTCAGGGACACCTGTGGCTCCAGGTCAGAGATGTACCTGCTAGTCCTGCTTCTATAGGACCCAACCCATCAGTTTAGCTCCTAGCTCGTCCCTCAGGTGAGAATTGAACACACTGTACTGTGGACATAAAGACAAGTAAGTTGTCATTCTTGCCCTGGATGAACATGGAACCTAACTGGGAGGTAAATACACACCTGAATAATTAAAAAATAACCTATAATTAAACAAATGCTAAAGTACACACAGAAATTTTAGGAAGTTGGTAGGTAGGGGGGTAAACAATAATGTGTTGTTCCTTAAGTCATAATAAATTTCAAAATGTCTGTTAACATCTATTTCCTCTATTCCCATTAATATGTGAATTCTTAGTTCCTGACTATTGATTCAGTTGAAATAGTAACATCATTTTGATATTTTTATTTACTGTTTATTCAGTCTGGGTCAACATCATAGAATGCTGAATCAGGAGGCAATTCCACAGTAATCTGCTTGAGTATAAGAATTTGAATATGGTATGTTGTAGGGATAGCAGGATACCAATATGGGGAGTGAGTTTTGGTAGCCCCCCATACCCTTTTTTTTTTTTTTTTTTTTTTTTTTGAGGCGGAGTCTCGCTCTGTCGCCCAGACTGGAGTGCAGTGGCCCGATCTCAGCTCACTGCAAGCTCCGTCTCCCGGGTTTACGCCATTCTCCTGCCTCAGCCTCCCGAGTAGCTGGGACTACAGGCGCCTGCCACCTCGCCCGGCTAGTTTTTGTATTTTTAGTAGAGACGGGGTTTCACTGTGTTAGCCAGGATGGTCTTGATCTCCTGACCTCGTGATCCGCCTGTCTCGGCCTCCCAAAGTGCTGGGATTACAGGCTTGAGCCACCGCGCCCGGCCCCCATACCCTTAATTGAATAAAAGTCTAGGCTGGAAAATTATGAATGTGGAATGGATGGTTTGAGAACTCCAGACCTGGGGCAGGTCAACACTGACTTCTTAGGAGGGAGGCGTTTAGATGGGATAACATTTTGACATCTCCTTTGGACAGGGACCCTATGGATTAAGTGGAAAGCTAGAGAGGGAGAGGAAGTGGTTGTTCAAATAACAGGCGGGAATTCCAGATTCAGTTGGCATCTGGCTGTGGCACTTGGGTTCCATTTTCTCCCTACCTGTGGCACTTCTCATGAAAACACAGAAACTGATGCTACTTTTCGGTAACATGGATTCTGGGCCTTGGGTGGAATTTTTACTTAGTAAAGCAAGGATGACACTCTTGGGCAAAAGAACAGGAGATACATGATAGGAGATTTTCAGTTATTACTCCTGTCTACTTCCTGCCTTAAAGGCAGTGTCTCCGCTGAACAAAAGTAGAGAAACCCGCACTTACTACACAGAAGCTGTTTCTGAGGCTATTTAACCTCCAGCACCCCTATTATCACTTCTATTGATTTACCATTTGTGGGACTATTTTAACTTTCCAGAAATTAAAAAAGAAGGAAGGGATCGTGGCAGATGAAAACAGGATATGGATCTTTGTATATGTATATGAGTCTGTTTGTGCTGCTAAAAGAAAATGTCATAGACTAGATAATTTATAAGGAAAATAAATGGATTTTTTCATGGTTCTGAGGATTGGGAAGTCTAATATCAAGGCACTAACACCTGGTGTCTGGTGAGGACTGCTCTCTGCTTCCAGGACGGTTCCTTCTTGCTGCATCTTCCAGAGGGGATGGACACTGTGTCCTCACATGGCAGAAGAGTGGAAGAGAAAACACCAACTCCCTCAAGCCCTTTTAAAAGGCCCTAATCCCGTGCATGAAAGCTTTGCTTTCATGACTTAAATACCTTTTAAAGGCCCTACCTGTTAACACTATCATTTGGGTCATTAAGTTTCAACATATGAATTTTGGGGTGCACATTCAGACCATACCAATACAAGACCATGAAATCAACGAAATTGACTGTGAAATCTATGAAACAGTAGGGCCAGAGAGACCTGTGAGACAGTTATATGCTGGTGAATGTAAATGTCCATGCATTGGTTTTCCCAAAGCAGAGACGGCTGTATACAATTATCCCAGAATAAATTTCCCTCCACATGTTTCGAAGTCAGCCCATTCTGGTCTAGAATGTACATGAGAAAAAGACTGTACCACTAGGAATTTGGAATCTGTGCATATTAATCAGCCCTCAGCTTAAGGTCTAGATGTGGATTCTAATTATAACCATGTGGTTAATAACAAGGACAAAAGAAGACCATCCAAACTATGTACTGGCAACATGCTTGACCAGCTTTCTTCTTTATCAAGCATGAAAAATGGGAAAATCAAAACGAGACCTTGAAAGTTTTTCTGAGACATAAAAAGGAGAATACTAGATTCAGAGGAAAAATGTCTTGAAAAAATATAAAATAGTTAATAAAGGCATATACTAGGATGCGTCTTTTTGCGTTCTCAGTAAATTTGAACTCTGAGATACAAGAAACAACAGATGACATAATAAGATTGAAAGAGTTGCTAAGATGCAAGCAGAGATTGAGATAAATATTGTAAATACATATAAAATCCAATAGCTTAATAAAACTTGTATTGGGATTAGAAGCAGTAAAGAAAATAAATAATATTGCAGGCAATGGAATTGGTGTTAAGGAAGATACAGTTAAGAAGATCTCCTGAAATGTAGAGGAAAAGCCCAGGGAAGTAAGGCAGTTATCAATGAGGAGGAGATATGGTGGACAGAGAATGGACATTCTGGGCTATGGGGACAAAAGATGGAAGCAGTGTCACTGAGCCCAGGGGCAGGGTTCACCAAATAGAAACTGGAACAAGAGGGAGCCTTGTTCAGCCCAAGTTGGAGTCACAGAAGAGATGAAGTCAAGGCAAGGAAGTGAGGGAAATACCCTTCTTGCTTTCCACACTGCAATCTTCTGCCAGTCTCTATCGCTGACCAAACCTATCCTGAAGGGAGCAGATGAGGGAGCCTGGAAAATGCAGCCTGTATGGGTCAGCCCTACTGTGATACCAAATAAGCAAAGGAAAGGCCAGGGATGAGCATGAAGGCAAAAAAGAGCAGGTGAAGGACTCCTCTATACAACTTAGAAGACACTTTTTACAACAAAAAGCTGCCTGAGTCAAAAGTTGATTTGCCTGATATAAATTAAATATATCAGTTAAATATGTGAAGGCCCAACATGACAGTAAATGGATTAAATTCCTGCATTAAAAGAATATCTATCTTAGATTTGGTTTAGAATGCACCAAAGCTAATTATAGCTATTTATCAAAGCTTCACCTAAAAGAGGGAGAGAAAAAAGGTAAAACTAAAAACTGAGACTAGGAGTGACAATATTAACATCAGTAAAAAAAGTACAAGGTAAATACAATTATTAAGATAGAAGTCATTTTATGCCAAAGATAAAATTCACATGAATGCTATGATGCTAATTTCCATTTATCTCAGTGATTCTCAACTAAGTTGGTAAAAGATGCCCCAAAGATCATAGCAGAGTCTGAGAAGTCATTTTGTAAAAAACTCACATACACACATATTCTGATATTCAGAGGGAGGGGGTGAGTAATCCCATTTCCATTGACCCAGAATTACTATCGATGGGCATATATTGCAACCTTCAGATGTTGAGGCAACAAACCAACCAACCAACCAGTAAAACCCTAAAAAAACCAAAAACAAAACAAAAAACCAAGAAACCATGTAGCCTTTTGTTAAAAAAATGGATGATTAGTAATATTGACTTTGATTTAATAGATTTGGATTAAATTTTGGGTTCTGAAAATGGCCGGAAAATTTTCATCGTTTTTGTGCAATAAAATATGGAACATTTACCACAATTAACCTATACTAGTTTATAAAGAAAATTGACGAGCAGGATATTAGAAATGGTTCTGGATAAATTCTCTGATAAGAATGAAATAAAATTAAAATCATTATAATTTTAGAAAGTGTCAACGAAAAATTCCAAACATCAGTTGGCTGTTAATATGTGGCTTTATTTCTGGATTCTCTATCCCGTCCCATTGGTTTATGTGTCCAGTTTTATACCAACACCATGTTGTTTTGGTTATTAGAATTATGTTTTTGAATGCTGTTGGATTTGGTTGGCTAATGTTTTGTTGAGGATTTTTGCATCTCTGTGCATTAGGGATATTGGCCTGTAGTTTTCTCTTTTACATGTGTGTCCTTATCTGGTTTTACTATGAGGGTAATACTGGCCTTGTAGAATGAATCAGGGAGAATTCCCTCCTCTTAGATTTTTGGGAATAATTTCAGAAGGATTGGTATTAGCTTATCTTTGTAAGTTTTGTAGAATTCAGCTGTGAATGCATCTGGTCCTGGGCTTTTCTCTGTTTTATTACTGATTCAAACTCACTACTCATTTTTGGCCAATTTAAGTTTTCTATCTCTTCCTGATTCAATCTTGGTTGGTTGTGTGTTTCCAGGAATTTATCCATTTCCTCTAGGTTTTTCAGTTTGTTAGCATATAGTTGTTCATAATAGTCTTTTGTTTTTCTGTAGCATCAGTTGTAATGTCTCCTTTTTCATTTCTGATTTTGTTCATTTAAGTCTTCCCTTTTCTTGTTTAGTCTAACAAGTGGTTTATTGACTTTATCTTTTCAAAGAATTGATTTTTTTTCTTTTATTGACTTTTGTATTTTTTTAGTCTCTATTTCATTTACTTCATTCTAATCTTTACTATTTTTCTGCTAATTTGGGGTTTTGTTTTTTCCTTTTTTAGATTCTTTAGGTACATTGTTAGATTGTTAATTTATAATATTTCCATATTTTGATGTAGGCATTTATTGATGTAAACTTTTTGGTACATTTATTCCCATTTTAATTTGTTTCAAGAAACTTTTTGATTTTCATCTTAATTTCTTTGTTGATGTAATAGTCATTCAGGAGCATTTTTAAAACATATTCATATAGTTTCCAGAGTTCCTCCTGTTATTGATTTCTTGTTTTATTCTACCATGGTCTAAGAAGATACTTAATATAATTTTGATTTTTTAAAAGAATTTGTTGAGACTTACTTTGTAGCTTAACATATGGTCTATCCTGGTGAATATTCTATGTGCTGATGAAAAAATACATATTCTGTGGTTGTATAGAATGATCTGTAAATGTTAGGTCCATTTGGTCTAAAGTTTAGTTTAAATCCAATGTTCTTTGTTGATTTTATATCTAGGTGATCTGTTCGGTGCTGAGAGTGGAATGTTGAAGTTCCCCACCACTACTGCATTGCATCTCTCTCTCTTTTTGGACCTAGTAATATTTGCTTTATGAATCTGGATGCTCTAGTATTGAGTGCATATATATTTAGAATTGTTATATCCTCTTGCTGGGTTGATCTTTTTATGTAATAATGTTCTGTGTGTGTGTGTGCGCGCGCACATGTTTTTTTTTTTTTGTACTGTTTTTGAGTTAAAGTTTGTTTTATGTGATAGAAGTACAACTATCCTGCTCATTTTTGGTTTCCATCTGCATATAATATCTTTTTCCATCTTTTTACTTCCAGTCTATGTTTCTTTACTAATAATTTGAGTTTCTTGTAAGAAGCAAATAGTTCAATCATGTTTTTAAAAGACTCTATTCAGCTATTCTCTTTATTTTTTCCATTTTATAAGCACTTGGTTTTATTGCACAGAAGCAGTTGAAATTGGACTCCAGTGGAAAGTGCGCACTGGCATAATTCAGTGGCCAGTGCCCAGCCCCACCTGGACAGCTCTTCCAGAATAGAGAGCTCTGGGCAAGGGCTTGACCACTCCTTTGGAAAACAGAAGGCATGTGGAAATAATTGACATGTCAAGCATAATGTGTCTGTAACTGCTCATTCATTATTGTGGTCATCTGTCAGTTGTACATAGAGGCAATAAATGCACTTATTTGGAAAGGAGGGGGGCAGTTTTTATAGTCAAGTGTTTACGTGTGGCATTCAGCATGTATCACATTCAGCTACATAAGCTTTCATAACACAATCGTCCATCGCCTGGGGAGGGTGTTGGGGCAGGGGGCTGGAGTTTCCAATCTTGCTAACATATTGATAACAGAAATTCCTGTTTGAAGAAGGAGGCCCCACCATCTAAGCAGTTTCTTTTTACATAAAGAAAGAAAAAGTGAAAATTGCATTACTCCGATCCTTGAGCTCTGGACCCCTTCTGAGTTTCTTTGGCTGCTCTGGACGTTCCTTTCTCCTTGCCTTACTTCCCCTTGGCGGTCTTGTCTTCTGTGGCTTTCTCTGGAGGCCTGCTGTCTTCGGTCTGTGCTGGAGGATTTTTCAGCCTTTTCTGCCTTAGGTTTGCTTGGGTCCCTTGAGAGGGTCTTGTCATCCTCCTTGGTTTTGGCCTCTGTCTTGGGTTGCTCCTCAGGCTTCTTGGCCTCAGTGGCCTTCTCCTCCTAGGTGTCTTTTTTCTCTGGTGCTGCCACTGCCTCCTCCTTCTCTGCTGGTTTGGTGGGTCCCTTGGCTTTGGTATCATCTGGTTCCTTCTTGGCCACCTATCTTCTCTTTGGGTTTAGCATCTTCCTTCACCTCCGCATTGGCAGAAGCCGCCTTCTCTGGGGTGCTTTTTCTTATCTTCAGCCTCTTCCTTCTTGGCTTCAACTTTGGATTCTTTGGGTTTTTCGATGGCAGGTTCCTTCTTCTCCACCTTGGGCTTTGGGGCCTCCTTCTTGGGTGCCTCCTCTTTCTTGCTGTCCTCCTCCTTCTCCGTTTTTGGCATGGCGGGAGCTTTCTCTTTCTCTGCCTTCTTTGGGGGATATTTGCCTTTCACTTCTTGGGGCTTCTTTTCCTCCTTCACTGGGGACTTCACCTCTTCCTTCTTTGGGATCTCCTTCTCAGGGACCGTGGCATCCTCCTTCAGGGGCGACTTCATCTTCTCTGGGGACCTGACCTCCTCGACAGAGCTTTTGGCCTTTTTGGGGGATTTGTCTGCAGGGGATCTTGCTTCCTCCTTCGCAGGACTCTTGGCTTCTGGAGACTTCACGTCAAGAGTCTTGGCCTTCTCTGGGGATTTTGCTTCCTCCTTCACTAGAGACTTGGCCTTCTTGGGAGACTTGACTTCAGCTGGAGATTTTGCCTCTACTTTCTCAGGGGACTCCGCTTCCTCCTTTACTGGGGACTTGGCCTTTTCAGGGGACTTGACCTCAGCTGCAGACTTTGCTTCTTCCTTCACTGGGGACTTGGCCTCAGCCGGTGACTTTGCTTCTTCCTTCACTGGGGACTTGGCCTTCTCTGGAGACTTGGCCTCAGCTGGTGATTTTGCCTCTTCCTTTGCTGGGGACTTGACCTCGGCTGGGGATTTTGCTTCCTCTTTCTCTGGGGACTTGGCCTCAGCCGGTGACTTTGCCTCTTCCTTCACTGGGGACTTGGTTTCCTTCTCTGGGGATGTGGTGTCTTCAGCTGGGAGAGACTTTGCTTTTTCTTCTCCCTCTTCTGCCCCCTCCTCTTCACTCTCTTCTTTCTCCTTGCCCTCCTCCTCTCTGGCCTCTTTCTCCTCTTCTTCAGTCACTTCTTCAGTCACTTGGGTCTCCTCCATCTGTTCCTCCACAATCACAGTGTCTTTCTTCGACTCCTCTACCACTTTGATCTTCTCTTCACTTTTGACCTTTATGTGAGTGGACGCGGAGGGAATTTTGTGGGGAGTCCTTCTGGAAGCGAGAAAGGAATTGGGCCAAAGCCAGTCCCACACTCGTTGCCTTCCAAGAGTTTTGTGTAAGCGGCTATCTCTGTATCCAAAGCCATCATGACATTGAGCAGGTCCTGGTATTCTCGTAGCTGGGCTGTCACTTCCCACTTGGTGTTCCTCAGCTGGGCGTCCAGTTGCTGAATGGTTTTCTGGTAGGAGGCAATGTTGGCCTGATGACGGTCCTCCAGCTCAGAGCGCTGCCTCTCCAGTGAGTCCTTGGTGCTTTTCAGTGCTTCCAGCTCTATGGTCCTGGCCTGCAGCTGACACAGGTCCTCAGTTATCTCCTCCTGCGCTGACCGCATGGCTTCTGTGTTCACCATGGCTGCCTCTGACAGACAGTCCAGTCTCACTCGGAACCACTCCTCAAACTACAGCATGCTCGGCACCTTTTGGCCTTCAACCTGCATGCCACGCCCATCTCACGCAGCTCCGACGTCACGTCGCACTTGAGGGCGTTGCGCGCCTCAGCCTGCCCCTGCGCCTGCGCGGCGCTGCAGCCCTGGCTCTGGCAGAGCAGCTCGCCCACCTCCTCCAGGTGGTAGTGGCGGAGCAGGTAGCCGCACTCCTCCTGCAGCGCCTGCCCCTTCTGCAGTTCCACGCGCACCGCCTCGGCCTCCTGCGCGAAGCGCGTGAGCGCGCGGGCCGCCGCCTCGGCCTCCTCGCGTTGCCAGACCTCGTTGTTGAGGCGCTGGCACACGTGCGACATGTCCTCGAGCAGGTGCTCCTGCTCCAGGCGCAGCACCGCACCGCACCGCGCGTCTTGTGGACCTCGCGCTCATGGAACTCGCCCATGGCCTCCAGGCTGCGGTCGTGTACCTCCAGCTGCTGCTCCTTGTCGATGTAGCCTGCGAAGCGGTCCTTCAGCGCCTGCAGCTGCCCCTCTTCACTACTCGCTGCGGCCGGCGCCACCACGCATCCCTGTGGCTGGTTGCTCAGCGTGTCCAGCGAGTCGATGCTCGAGGAAGCGGCTGGGCGAGGCAGACAGGGAGCTCACGGACGTCCGCGGCCACGAGTGGAAGCCGACCGGGCCGAGCGCGTCCCGTCCCGCCTGAGCTGCCCTTTTGGACTAGCACCTAGTGGAGGCTGCCAGCACCGTGCAGCGGCGGGAACGAGGCGCCCAGCGACGCGTCCGCGCTGCGGAAGCTCATCATGGCTGGAGCAGGTGCGTGAGGCCGGGACGGGGAGGGAGGCACTGCCTCTCTTATCTTTTAAGTGGAGAATTTAATCCGTTTACATTCAAAGTTATTGATATGTCAGGCTTTGTTTCTGTCATATTGTTAATTGCTTTCTGGTTGGTTTATATATTGTTTGTTCTTTTCTTTTCCTTTTATTTTTGATGGGTTTCTGTAGTGGTACCATTGAGTTTTTTCTTTCTCCACCGTGTAATAGCTTTTCCAGTGAATTTTATACTTTCATGTATTTTCATAATGGTAAATGTTGTTTTTTCATTTCCATTTTTAGGACTCTCTTGAGCATTTCTTGTAGGACCAGTCTAGTGCTAATGAATTCCCTCAGCATTTGGTTGTCTGAGAAAAACTTTATTTCTCCTTCATTTATGGAGGATAATTTTGCCGAATGTAGTATTCTTGTTTGACAGGTTTTTTTTTCTTTTAGCACTTTGCATATATCATCTTATTATCTTCTGGTCTGTACGATTTCTGCTGAGAAATCTGCTGTTAGTGCGTTGAAGTTTCCTTTATAGGTGATGAAATGCTTTTCTCTTGTCTTTAGGATTCATTCTTTTTCTTTGACTTTAGACAGTCTGACTATAATACGCCATGGAGAAGACCTTTTGTGTTGTATTTTCCTGGGGATTGCTGGGAGAGTGAGCCTCTTGTATCTAAATGTTTAAATATCTTGCTACACTTGGGAAGTTTTTGTTTGTTATTTAATTAAATAGGTTTTCCAATTCTTTCTTTCTCTCTTCACCGTTGGGGATACTGCCAATTAAAATATTTAATAACTTCGTGTTGTCCCAAATGTAATGAAGGCTTTGCTTATTGTTTTTACTCTTTTTTTCCCTTTATTTTTGTCTGGGTTATCTTAAAAGGCCTATCTTCGAGTTCTGAGATTATTTCTTCTGCCTGATCTAGTCTATTGTTGGAGCGTTCAAATGTATTTTGTATTTGCTTCAATAAATTCTTTAGTTCCAGAATTTATATTTAATTATTTTAAAAAGTATCTATCTCTTTGGTAAATTTCTTATTTTTATTTTGAATTGCTTTTCTTATTTCCTTGAATTGTTTTTCAGGTTTTTCTTGTATCATATTGAGCTTCTTTAAAATCAATATTTTGAATTCTCTATATGGAATTTTAAATTTCTTTTTGATTAAGATCTATTGCTGGATAATTATTGTGTTCCTATGGAGGTGTCATATTTCCCTGCATTTTTATGTTTTCTGTGTCCTTACAATCGATATCGGCACATCTGGTGTAACAGTCACTTTTTTTTTCCTATTTTTGATTCACTTTTGTAGGGAGAACTTTTTCCTGAAGCTCTATCTATGGTGTTGAGTGGGTAGGACACATTACTTTGTTTCTGGGTGCATACAGTAGTGTAGTCTCTGCATGATTTCTTTGTCTGTAGACAGTGTTAGTGGAATCTGTGATTTCCTCAGTGGGTTAGGTTGTGGTTATTAGTGAAGGTTGTGGTAAAGTTGTGATGGAGACTGAGATGGCAGTTGGGTCAGTCTTCAGGCCGCAGTCATGGCAGCAGTGAGCTGAGTTTGCCTATCTTTGTGTCCCATGATGGTGTACACTGGCACCTGTGTTGGCAGTTACGGGTGGGCTGATTCTTGGACCTCCAGGTAGCTTACTTGAATGTCAGTAGTGGCAGCAGTGCGTCAGGTGGGTGAGTGAGTTCCTGGGCCCCTGGGAAGCTGGTCTGGCATGGGTGATGACAATAGCAGTACTGGAGCAATTTTCTGGGGCCCAAGTGGTGTGCATATTGATGTTGGCAGTACTCGTAAATGGCTAGGTTGACCAGTCTTCAGACCCGCATGTTATGCTTGCAGATAAGTGCCAGCTAAGGTGGTAGTGGCTGGGAGTTTAGTCTCAATTTCAGGCCCATGGAAGGAGTGGTCAGGTGTCCGAGGTGGTAGATTAGATTGGGCAGTCGCCTGGGCTGTGTGCTGTATGTCGAGGGGGAGAATGGCATAGTCAGGTTGGATGGGCCTGTGCTTCCCAATGGTGAGAGAGGGCACCAGCCACTGTGAGTGAGGGCATGGCAATCCTTAGGCTCCAGGTGAAGTGATCCAGTGAGGGAAGTAGCAGTTGCATTGAGGATATCCCACTGGAGAAGATGGGGCCAGCTTCAGTGGCCACAGTCTGGGCCAGCAGGTGGAGAACACATATCCCTGCTTCATCCTAGTTCTGATGGGGCTCACCCCACATCCCTGGCAGTGTTAGCGTGTGCCTAGTTTGCTCTGCAGCCCTGGCTGCAGGAGTCCCTGCCTAGATCATGACCAAGTCCCAGCAGCAACTCATACTTCACTTGTGTCCCAGTCTCAAGTCCTAGTGGTACTTGCTTCCTGGCACTGGCAGCTGCAGCCTGCATATTGCTCACTTCTCAGCTCGGGCTATGGGAGTACTCCCAGGTCATGCTGCAGTCCCAGCAGTGACAACCCCATTTTCCTGAACACCTCGGTCCCAGTGCTGCTGGGCCCCAGGACAGTGTGCAGAAGCTAAGTTTGAAAATGATGCCTTGCTATAGCTTCTTAGGTCTCAGAAGAGTGAGGGACTCAATGTGAGCTCCCTCCCTGGAGCAATTCCATCCAGTCGTCTCCCAGCAGCTTCTTGTGTTGGTTTCAGAGATTGGGAGGGTCGAGGGGCTCTTACGTGACCAGGATTGCATGATTCCATGGTGGGGTTGTGCATTGCTGGAAGTCTCTCACACACTCTTCCCCACATTGGGAAGTTACTCCCAGCTCCCAGCCAATCCTGGCCAAGTGGGCTGCCTTGTTTTCTTCTCCTTCTTCAGTTTTGGTGTTTTCTGTCACTTCTCCCTTGAATTCCAGTGCCCTGTCTTGGATAATGTATTCAAAGTGTGACTCTGTATACACTATTTTGGTTCCCCTAAGTGGACCAAAAGCATAAAATTCTTCTTATCAGCCATCTTGAAGTCTTTCCTCTATAAGTTTTAGTATGTCCAATTTAAATGAGAGAATAAAAGGAATGAATTATTAAAATAAAGAAGTTCAAAGATAACTCAGATACATTAGAAGGGAGGAAATAATAAAGATAAAATCAGCAATTAATTATAAAGCAAAAAATAAAAATGATAAGTAAACCCAAGAGCTGGATTTTGAAAATGACAGTAGAATAAATCAACTTCTGGCAATTATAAATGAGAAAAAGAGAAAGTTAGCATAAATACTTAAAATTAGGACAGAACTAAAAGGAGTCAAACAGATACTGGGCAGATGATGTATTCTAAGAAAATATCAAAAACAACTTAATTCTATATATTTGAAATTTTGTTAGAAGTACATGGAGAGCAAATATGAATTACCAGAAATTAGCAGAGAATTAGATCAATTGAGATACCTTTATTGAGAAAAAGAGCCTAGGAGGAAACCCACCAAATCCGCTTAGTGTATGGTAGGATTTATTTTGGATTCAGCCTTATCTTGTTCTATCATTTACTGTGTGACCTTGGGCAGGATACTCACCGCTTTCAGCCTCATTTCCCTCATCTAAAGGAGGGGGGGAGTTATTTCCCTCGCATGGTGTTTCTGTGACAATCGTATTAAATGATGAACGTGAAATGCGTAGCATAGTGCTGGCCCATCACTAGTATACAATACATGATGACCATTTACATTGAGCAGAAATTGGAATAAGATCTCAAGTACTGTGGGTCCAGATGGATTTATGAATGTATTGTTTCATGCAATTTTCTGCATGTATATGTCATTAAAATATAATTTAAATGTATCCTTTCCATATTTTAAGGCATAGTTATCTTCTAGGTGATGCAAACACAGAGAAAATACAATGTTTTTGCATTTGGCACACAATTATAAGCATAGATGCAACAATTCTAAGTAAAATGATGACAAATTAAATCCATTTGTATAGTAAAAGAATGAAATGCCATAGCAGAGTAGAGTTTATTTTGGAAATGGTAATTGAACATTTATGTGTGATCATCTGTGTATTAGACGCTTCATAAAAACTAGATTAATTAGTGATCACAGAACCTTATGAGTTATTATCATCATCTTATAGCTAAAGAAATAAAAGCTGAGTGACGTCAGACAAGTTGATAAAGTCCAAAGTAAGCACTACAGCTGACATTCCACTACAGTCTCACTCTAAAGTGTGAAAGTACTTTCCATTATGTCATCCTGAATCTGATTTAATAAACTCCTAAAGTTGGATTTGATAATTCTCGGCCCCATCATTGATGAAAATTCTTCAATTACTTAGACACATTTTTCTATAATATGTTGAAACGTATCTGTAGTAAGCACTCAATTTCATGCTTAGTGGCGACATATCAGGGCCATTCCTAATAATTTCTTTTATCTCTATTTAAAAAATTTATAGATGTTCTGGTCAATGTAATAAGACATGGTTCAGAAACAAATTCATAATAATGGAAAAAAGAGACATTGTCTCTATTTGCAAGTGATACAATTATCTGTACAGCTTGCCCCAAATGATCAACTAAAATGATAATAATAATAAGACAGATATGCAAGATAATCAAATATTTAAGGACTATTGAAAATAGCTTTTATATATACTAACAATACCAGTTAGAAGATATAATGGAAACAACTGAGACCTCAGATCCCCATTAGCAATGCAAGCACAAAATACTAACTTTTTTTTTCTTTTTGAGACTGAGTCTAGCTCTGTCACCAGGCTGGAGTGCAGTGGTGTGATCTCGGCTCACTGCAACCTCTGACTCCCTGGTTCAAGCAACTCTCCTGCCTCAGCCTCCTGAGTAGCTGGGATTACAGGCACGTGCCACCATGCCCAGCTAATTTTTGTAGTTTTAGTAGATACAGGGTTTCACCATGTTGGCCAGGTTCGTCTCGATCTCCTGACCTTGTGATCTGCCCACCTTGCCCTCACAAAGTGCTGGGATTACAGGTGTGAGCCACCGTGCCCAGCCAGAATACTAACTTTTTAATAAGAATTATGCAGTATATACATGGAGAAGATGACAGTGATCAATTGGGAGAAATAAATAAAAACTTGAATAGATGAGGGGGCTGATACACCATAGTACTGGTTAAGGACACTCATGTTATAAAGATGTAATTTTTCTTCAAATTAGTTTATAGGTTTGACTTAATTTTATTCTAAATTTTATTCAGGAAGGGGTGTCTTGAAATCCAGTGAAGTGATTGTAAACTTCATGTGCATGAATAAAAAAAATGTGTAATAGGTTTTTAGAGAATGGGATGGGAGTAAAAACATTCACTCAGTGTATTCATTGGTTCTAAGATTTTCAAAAATATGGAATTATATGTGCTAGAATGGAGGGAATATGATAATCAATAAGTTAAAACCTTCATGAATTCTTAAATTAAGACTTCTACTACAGCATATACTTTCCTCCCATAAAATGCAGTAAAATTTAACTGAATAATGCATGTTTTTCTTCAGAGCCTTAATGATTCTATAAATACATGACTAAAGAAATGAATAAAGTAATTGGCTTTTTAAACCACGAAACACAGCTTTTTAGCACTTCATAAGTTATTACAAGGGTGAAAAGGAAGAGAAAAATACAAAAGCCTGTTGAGATGTAAATGCTGGTGGTTGGCTGGGCTTGGCCACCAGTTAAATGGCCCACCCCATCTTTAGTGAGCAGGTTATTAGAAGCCATGCTTCAGGACAACTGAAACTTATTGGGTCATTGTCAAGTTGGGTTATCTACAAAGCTCAGCCTGAGACAAGAACTCACATGCAATTGATAAGTTGTAGGAAACCTCTAAAGAGGTGTAGAAACATGTCAGGGAAGGGGAAAGAGACAAAGATGACTTTCAACTGAAACCTAGCTCCCACCTCATTCCACAGGACCCTAACGTTTTCCTTCCTTGAGGGAGAGAGGCTGGACTTTATAACTCTCTGTCAGTCAATCATTGACTGTGGGACCCCCAAAGAGAAAATCTCTCAAGCATCTCAGGAGGGAGCAGCTGTGAGCCATTAGCAGCCACTACTCACAGCAGCTGGGGATGGGTGGTCCAGTCTACAAAATATAAAAGGGGTCTGGGCAGGGCACCAGTGGCATTTATTGCAGTCCTGGTCCTTGGGTGTACCTTGTGGATTCGTGTCAAGAAAATGAATAATAAAATGGTACATGCTAAATATATGCCATAGATACAGAAAAAGAGCCTAGGAGGAAACTCACCAAAGTTTTGATGGTGATTATTTCTTAATGATGGTGATTTTAATTTTTTTCTTATTCTTTAAAATGTTGTCCATATTCTGAAAAATATGTGCATGACTTAACACCAGAAAATAGAATAGTAACAGATCTGGGTAGTACATTTGAGCAGATGGATCAGACTTGGGATCTGCCTTTGCTAACTTCTAATCTGTGGATTATTTGGGCTGGTTACCTAGCCTGTCTGAGCCTCAGCTTTCTCATCTGTAAAATGGGTTTGACAGATAGGACACATAATGCTAGATATTTTTTGTTTGCCCGGAATCTGTTCCCCCCTTTTCCTGAGGTGTCATCCCTTGCTTGTTGAGAAAACTGCTCCTGCCTTACTCCGCATGCTGCTGCCTTACTCCGCATGCTGCTGCCTTACTCCGCATGCTGCTGCCTTACTCCGCATGCTGCTGCCTTACTCCGCATGCTGCTGCCTTACTCCGCATGCTGCTGCCTTACTCCGCATGCTGCTGCCTTACTCCGGCTGTTCATTAGAATCGCAGTAACCTCCATACTTCCATACCCACAGTGGTGAGTGTGTAACCCAGACTCAGATACGATCAAAATTTTCTCCAGATTTTTGCAAGTTGGAGACCAAGTTCTCTTTTCCTTGGGCCATGTGTTTTACGACTGTAAGGCAGGGCTGTCAGCAGCTATTTTGCCTGCTACATGGAGAATGTCTTTCTGAATTCAGCACAACAAAGAAAGCAGTAGTAGCAGTCCTGGTGGCCAAGCCCCCACTTTATGGCTTTGTTCTGGGTCTTCAAGTCTTTGTCTTTGCAGCTATTTTTCTAGCAAAGATTTTTTTTCTTTTTCTTGAGCTGGTTTTAGTTGGGTTTTTGTGAGTTGCAACCAATATAGCACATCTAATACGAAGTCTGTTGCTAGGATTATTGCTACTGTCATTTCTGTCATCTGCAATACCCACTACTCACCTGCCCATCCTGCTCCTCCACCCCCTAGAGATTGTCCTCTCTTTTTCACTCTCATGATTTCCACCACCCAGTTTAGCCCTTGATTCACTGTATGCCTCAGGTTGTTAGCTCATAAGCCTCTCTGAGGTTGTCTGCATAACTTTAACACATAGTAGGTGCCCACAACTGTAAAAATCAGAACTTGAAGGGACCTTGGAAATCATCAAGTTAAAGAGCAATAGAACTAAAGAGGGAAGGAGAGAAATAAATCATCGAGTCTGTAGAGTGGAGATACTGAGGTCCAGGCTCAAGTGGCTTCTAGCCTGTGTCAGAGACATGGTTAGATTCCATGCTCATCTCTTTAGTCTACTGTGCTTGACTTTCTGCCTTGCTTGGACACCGAAGACAAAATTTAAAAAAACACATCAACAGTAGGATTATTTATGTCTCAATTGAGTTTTAGAGCTGGTTGACAAGAGAAAAGATGCAGAAGAATTTTTTTGTTGCTGCTGTTGTGTGTCTATTTTTTACTTTTAGTTTTCTAATTTAAGCCCCAATTTCCTTCCTAATGGTGCAATTAAAATCACTGAAACTCAAGTGGAAACTGGAACCCATCTCGTTAGACAAGACTGAAAATCAAGGAGAGGCAAAGGAGAGAGTGGCTGAACTGCATGTACCTCTAATGGTGCAAGCAGAACAGCTTCTGTCTTTGAATAAAACCCAGAGGTGATGTCCTGAGCTGGTGGCAGAGCCTCCTGCTTGCCTTCCTTAGCTTTCAGAAGCTGTTCTCCCGGCCTGTAAAACCCAGCATCAACTCTAAAATATGCTGTTTTTATGGAGATGGTTTAGTGCTTGAGATTTCTTGCCAGTTCAGAAGCAGGAGATCCTCGCTGGGGACCAAAAGGACATCTGTCCCTGCCAGAGTGTTATGTTCTGGAGACAGCTGAAACCAATGACCTTCAAGCCCTGGAAGCCCCATCACTTCCCTGTGACCTGAAATGTTGACTTAGTACCCCAGCATTAATGATGCCTTGTGTTTTATTTCTAAATCATGCTTTATTCTGGCCACAGGAGGGAAACTACAAAACAAAAAGATGTCCACAGCCATGGTTAAGCTACTTGGGATTTGTTGCTGGAAGTAGGAAACTTGTAAAAGGCTTATTTGAATCCTGAGAGGAAACATGTAGTATAAAGAGCACAGGCTCTGGAATCAGAGCAGGGATGCTGGAGGTCCCTCCTGTGTGACCTCAAGCAAGTCACTTAACCTTTCTGAGGCTGTTCTTATTCTATTGCAGTTATTCTATTGTATGGAGCAATAATGTTCCCAGGAGTGGCATGTTCTGCAACTTAACAATTCTGAAGTGTTGAACTTGACTGCTTTTAGACCCAGGCCAGCATGTTTGGTGGGAGTAAAGACCATGGTGAAAATAATTATGCTCAGCCCAAATGAGAGAACTGAAGGTTGTAGAGAAGATCAGGGTTCATCTCTCCACAGGTAGCCTCCCTACAACTTTTCTTCTGAAGTCATTGAACAGTCTCCCACACCTTCCCAGCTCCTAGTTCTCCTTTGATGAAAACTATAGCTTTCCTAACATGTACTTCACCCGTCTCCTTGCTTGTTCTGTGACCTTTCTATTAGAATCTGGCTACCAGACCAGGGGCAGGGGCTAATGCCTGTAATCCCAACAATTTGCGAGGTTGAAATGGGAGGATTGCTTGAGCCTGGGAGTTCAAGGCTGCAGTGAGCTATGATCGCACTATTGCATTCCAGCCTGGGTGACACAGCAAGATCTCCTGTCTTAAAAACCAAAACAACAGAAACAAAACAATCCGACTACCAGAGAGCTCCTCATTGATCATCTTTAAGGGTTTGCCTATTTCTTCACCATTCCCTCTCTCTCCCTTAATGCCTCCCTGAGGTTCAAATGTACATTTTTAACTTTTAAGAAATATTTCAAACATAATATATATATGTGTGTGTACTCATACACACACACACACATATAAATAAGACATCTGGGTACAAGAATCTTGCACATTTTGTTTCAGAATTTGTACATATTTACTTCAGAATGTTTATTTAAAAAGGAAATAGAACATTGCTGACAAAGTCACCCTCCTCATTCTTTCCCTGCCTGTTCCTACTCAGAGGTCACCAGAACTCTGCAGTTACTTTGTATCATTTCTTCCCCTGAGTCTGTACTTCTATTCATATGTATGAGTCCCTTAACAATATAAACTACTGTTATTTGTGTTTCAAAAATTTACATGTTTATTATCCTACTATACATATCAATTGCAACTTCCTTTTTTTCCTCTCCCAACATTATGTTTTTCAGATTTATCCATTTTGATTCATATGTGCTGTTCCTTTTACTTTAAATGTTGTGTGAATAAACCACAGTTTATCTCTTCTACTGAGAAATATTTAGGTTGTTCTACTTTTCTCTATTATATAAATTGCATCTATAAACACTGAATGTGTGTTTTTGATCACAGCTGTGAGAATAGCTTCAGTCTGGATGTCTGGAAGTAGAATTGCTCTGTTGTAAGGCAGATTGTATTAGTCCATTCTCATGCTGCTATTAAAGATATACCCAAGACTGGGTAATTTATAAAAGAAAGAGGTTTAATTAACTCACAGTTCTGCAGGGCTGGGGAAGCCTCAGGAAACTTACAATCATGGCATAAGGGGAAGCAGACATATCCTTCTTCACATGGTAACAGCAAGGAGAAGTGCAGAGTGAAGTGGGGGGAAAGCCCCTGTAAAACCATCTGATTTTGTGAGAACTCTCACTCTCAAGAGAACAGCATGGAGCTTAACTGCCCCCATGATTCAATTATGTTCCACAGGATCCCTCCTATGACACATGGAGATTATGGGAACTACAGTTCAAGATGAGGATTGAGTGGGGACACAACCAAACCATATCATTCCACCCCAGCCCCTCCCAGATCTCATGTCCTTGCATTTCATAACACAATCATGCCTTCCCAACAGTCTCCCAAAGTCTTAACTCATTCCAGCATTAACTCAAAAGTCAAAGTCCAAAGTCTCATCTGAGACAAGACAAGTCCCTTCCACCTATGAGCCTGTAAAATCAAAAGCAAGTCAGTTACTTCCCAGATACAATGGGGGTACAGGCATTGGGTAAATACACCTATTCCAAACGGGAGAAATTGACTGAAACAAAGGGACTGCTGGCCCCATGCAAGTCCAAAATCCAATAGGGTGGTCATTTAACCTTAAAGTTCCAAAATGATCTCCTTTGACTCCATGTTAAAGGCCCCATCCAAGTCCAAAATCCAATAGGGCAGTCATGAAACCTTAAAGTTCCAAAGTGGTCTTGTTTGACTCCATGTCTCCCATCCAGGTCATACCAGTGCAAGAGGTGGGCTCCTACAGTCTTGGGCAACTCCACTCCTGTGGCTTTGCAGGATACAGCCCCGCTCCAAGTTGCTTTCATGGGCTGGCATTGAGTGTCTGTGTCTTTTCCAGGCACATGGTGCAAGCTGTTGGTGAATCTGCCATTCTGGCATCTGGAAGGTGGTGGCCCTCTTCTCACAGACCCATTAGGCAGTTCCCCAGTGGGGACACTATGTAGGAGCTCCAACCCCACATTTCTCTTTGGCACTGCCCTGGCAGAGGTTCTCCAGGAGGGCTCAACCCCTGGAGCAGACTTCTACCTGGATATCCAGGCAATTCCATACATCCTCTGAAATCTAGACAAAGGTTCCCAAACCTCAATTCTTGACCTATGTGCATCCACAGGCTCAACACCATGTGAAAGCTGCCAAAGCTTGGGGCTTGGACCCTCTGGAACTACTGCCTGAGCTGTACCTTGGGAGTGGCTGGAATGCAGGGCACCAAGTGTTGGGGCTGCATACAGTATGGGGGCCCTGGACCAGGCCCAGGAAATCATTTTTCCCTCCTAGGCCTCTGGTCCTGTGATTGGAGGGGCTGCCATGTTCTTTGATATGCCCTGGAGACATTTTCCCCATTGTCTTGGTCATTAGCATTTGGCTCCTCATTACTTATGCAAATTTCTGCTGCCAGTGAACTTATCCCCAGAAAATGGGTTTTTCTTTTCTACTGCATCGTCAGACTGCAAACTTCAAATTTTTATGCTCTGCTCCCTCTTGAATGCTTTACTGCTTAGAAATTTCTTCTGCCAGATATCCTAAATCATCTCCCTCAAGTTCAAAAAGTTCCACAGATCTCTAGGGCAGGGACAAAATACTGCTAGTCTCTTTGCATAGCAAGAGTGACCTTTACTCCAGTTCCCAACAAGTCCCTTATCTCTATCTGAGACCGCCTCAGCCTGGACTTCATTGCTCGTTATGACTCTTAGCATTTTGGTCAAAGACATTCAACAAGTCTCTAGGAAATTCCAAACTTCCCCACATCTTCCTGTCTTCTGAGCCCTCCAAGTCTCTGGGAAGTTCCAAACTTTCTGACATTTTCCTGTCTTCTTCTGAGCCTTTTCAACTGTTTCAACCTCTGCCTGTTACCCAGTTCCAAAGTCACTTCCACGTTTTTGGGTATCTTTACAGCAGCACCCCACTGCTTGGTACCAACTTACTGTTATTAGTCTTTTCTCACACTGCTATTAAAGACATAACAAAGACTGGGTAATTTATAAAGAAAAGAGGTTTAACTCACAGTTCTGCATGGCTAGGGAGGCCTCAGGAAACCTACAATCATGGTGGAAGGGGAAGCAAACATGTGCTTCTTCACATGGCAGCCCAAGAAGTACAGAGTGAAGGGGGTGAAGAGCTCCTTATAAGACCATCAGATCTCATGAGAACTCACTATCCCAAGAACAGCATGTAGGTAACTGCCCCATGATTCAATTACCTCCCACCAGGTCCCTCCCACGACACTTGGGGATTATGGAAACTACAGTTCAAGATGAGATTTGGGTGGGGACACAGCCAAACCATATCGCAGATATACTTTGTCTTCACGTGTACTAACTGTTGCTAGACTGTTCTCCAAAAAGGTGGTACCAGTTTATACTCCCACCAGCAATGTAAATATTTGTCATTATCAAACTTTTAAGATTTGCAAATTTAATGAGTGTCAAATTTTGTAAAATTTGCATTCCTTTGTTTACTAGCAAGATTGGCTTCCTTTTTTATGTATTTTGACTATTTGGTTTTCTGTTTCTGTGACTTGATTATTCATATTCTTTACCTCAGATTATGTTATCTGTTTGCATTTTTCTTACTGATTCTGGCTTCTACTTATCAGTTATACACATTGCAAATATATTCTCCCAGGCTTTTAACTTTGTTCATAGTGTCTGCTTTGCATCTTGTTTTCTAATTTTTTTTGGTGGAATTTTTCTTTTTCTTTTTTGTAATGATTCTTATTCTTAATGATTTTTGTCTTAAGAATGATTTCATCTGATATTGATAGAGCCATACTGGCTGTCTCTTTTTTTGCAGTTGTTGGAGGTATCTTTTTCTATGCCTTTATTTTCAACCTTTCTGTGACCTTGTGTTTTAGAAATATCACTTATACATATCATATAATTGGGTTAATTTTAAAATTCAGTTTGAGTCTTTGAATTTGAGCCATTCTATTTTGCCTAAGAACACTTATTGTCCTTACTGACATATTCGTGTTTATTATTTTGGGTCCTTTGATTTACTGTACTGCTTTGCTTTCTTGCTTCCTCCCTTCCCTTGGTTTACTACAGCATACCGTCTTTATTATCTTTTTCTACTTTTACTAAGTATCCTGAATTTTTCCCTTTTTAGGGGTTACCCTTAAAATTTTACTATTTATTATTGATATTAAGACTAAAAGTAATCAAAGTTTTCCTTTATTCTTACATGATACAAAGTCTCAGAAATTATTTAATCATCCTTTAATCTTGCAAATAATTATTGCTTAGAATATTAGTTTCACTTTTCAGTGCCCTCAAATTCATCATTGCCATCATCATCATTACTATGGTTACTTCTATTCATTGTTTGTTTTTGCCTGTATGTTTACCAGTTTCTTTCTCACTCCGGCTTCTTACATTTCCCTTCTATATTTTGCTATAACTTTTTTCCTGGATTGCACCTCTTGTTAGTTCCTTTGGTAGAACATCCCACTTGTGGGTGTTAAAATCTGATTCTGAAGTGTCTAGGACCCATGCCATAGACCCTCCCCTTCCTGGTCAGCTTGGTACCATCTCTTTTGCCACCTAGTTTGTAGTTCAGTCTTCAGTTCTGACATCTGAAGAGTCTCCTTTCCTTTAAGCTTAACCGTTTAGTTGAAATATTTATTCACTTCTTTTATTTGTGGGGAGAGAGGTTTTTAATGGACTCAGCAGGACAGCTCTGGGGACATCAGACAAGATTTTAGAGTTTTTTGTTAGAAGAAGCAGGAAATACAAATATGTATAGAATGGTAACTCCATTTCAGGTTTACAGAACATATCAGAGACTTCCTCCCACTATTTATATCACTATAAAATGTAAACTATAAATTACCAAATTTTTAATTCTTATTTTTTGGACTGGTTGTGAATTTATTGATTTATTCAATTTTTTTCTTTTTGAGATGGAGTCTCGCTCTGTAGCCCAGGCTGGAGTGCAGTGGCCGGATCTCAGCTCACTGCAAGCTCCGCCTCCCAGGTTTACGCCATTCTCCTGCCTCAGCCTCCCGAGTAGCTGGGACTACAGGCGCCCGCCACCTCGCCCGGCTAGTTTTTGTATTTTTAGTAGAGACGGGGTTTCACCATGTTAGCCAGGATGGTCTTGATCTCCTGACCTCGTGATCCGCCCGTCTCGGCCTCCCAAAGTGCTGGGATTACAGGCTTGAGCCACCGCGCCCGGCCTATTCAATTTATTTTATGTTATTCAAGTTACAGAACACATGCTGGCTGTATAAAGGAAAAGCTAATTACATCCCTACATTGTCCAAGCCTCTGCCCTCCCCCCACCAAGATAACCAGTGTTGCCAAGCTGCTGAATATTTCTTCTTGCAGTTCTCCCTGTGAGAAAAGGTATACGAATGCATCTCCACAAATGCAGTAGTGTGTTTGTTTCTTTAACCAAACAGACTATGTGACTTGCTTTATTCAGTTAAGAGTATTTTATGGGAGGCCGAGACGGGCGGATCACGAGGTCAGGAGTTTGAGACCACCCTGGCTAACACGGTGAAACCCCGTCTCTACTAAAAAAATACAAAAAGCTAGCCGGGCGAGGTGGCTGGCGCCTGTAGTCCCAGCTACTCGGGAGGCTGAGGCAGGAGAATGGCGTAAACCCGGGAGGCGGAGCTTGCAGTGAGCTGAGATCCGGCCACTGCACTCCAGCCTGGGTGACAGAGCAAGACTCCGTCTCAAAAAAAAAAAAAAAAAAAGAGTATTTTATTATCCAGAATTCCTAAGAATTGTTAGCTTGACAATTGTCAGATGATCTTCCTCCATCATTTTGCAGAACTTATTTGCTTTCCATCCTTGTGGATTCTGATCGTGAACTAACTCTCCCATGTCTAGCTTTTCCCTTTGGACTTGAAACTTATCCCTGTCTTCCGGGGTAGTCCTTTATGCGTGATCCACCAAAACCTGAGTTCAGAAGTCCACCCATACAAACACAGGTTGAGAACAGAGTTAGCAGTAACTCTCATGGAAAAAATCTGAGGCTGGTCACTGTAGGATCAATGCAAATCCACAGTGCCACTAGGCTGCAAGATGATACTAGGCCGGGAAAATATAATTTTGAAACCATGCAAGTCTAGCTCAACTGTCTGATTGCTGTGGCTGAAGACAGACCTAAGATTTATTGGTTCAAGAATCAGTCCAGGACAGTGATGCTCCATTTTGGCTGAACATCCAAATCATTTAGAAAACTTTAAAAATACAGATTTCTAGGCCCAATTCTTATATATTTTCACAATTTGTCTGGATTTGGGGCCCAGGTATTGTCATGAATTGATTCTAATGCTGAGCCCATGTTGAGATAGGATAAAACCCAGGATAGCATGCTGACTCACCATTAGAGGTAGTCTCTTTAGGACCATGGGTTCTCAACCCAATCATTGGAGATGTCTAGATTTAGCTCTGGTATAGTGAAAAGAACTTTGGATGTGGAATTAGCAGATTCAGTGTCTAGCCACAGTTTGCCACTTACTTATTGTGTGAACTTGAACAAATCGTTTTCCTCTCTGAATCTGTTTTCTCATCCGTAAACATGGAGATTTATGATCTGTGTTTCACACAGTGGTTGTTAGGATCAAAAGGCAAAATGTTCTTGCAACTATTTTTTGTAAGTTGTAGGGCTCTTTAGAAATGTTGAATATGAGGTCTTTTCTAGGTCTGAGACTTGTTGGTTCTCTAAATAGCAATTGACCTTTTCTGTCTGTAGGCTTGTGAATCCAGTGGAAAAAATGTGAAATATTATTCTGAGTGTTTTGATTTTCTGAAATGCTTCCTTCAAAAACTCTCCAAGGCCAATAATTTAGGCCAGATTTAGCAGAGTAGCTGAAATAATGAAAGTAATTATCCAGGTCATTCTGGTCCCTGGATTATTTTCCCTGAGAAATATCCAAATAATTTAATGCACGAGAAATTCTGAATTAAAACTGTCTGCATTGTTGATGCAGTTCCCTTCTTGCTTCTAATATAAATGAGGAGTTTCTAAAAGAGAATTTAAGCCTTGGAATGAGGGTCTATATGAAAGGGTACAAATGCTATGAGTAAACTTGCCTTTTCAAGTGGTTTAGTCTCATAGTCAAACTATTTAAATATTATGAAAGAGAGTAAAAAACCCATGAAAATTTAAATATCATTCTGAGAGTGTTTTATTTTGCACTACCATATAATTTTAACACACCAAATATATTTTAGAGTAACAATTATATTCTTCACTCAGGCATAAGATCACCTGAGTTTGTGGATGTTTCTCAAGAGGTTATTGTCATAGCATTTAGACAGTGTGAGTAGACAACACCAGGGGAGGTGGTCATTTCCAAACTGGAAGTTGTCCAGCATTATTAGGAACCTCTTGACTGGAAGAAAATTATTGAACATTAGTTTGGTCCTTTCTCTGTTCTTGTTTTTGTTTTTTTGAGACGGAATCTTGCTCTCTCACCCAGGCTGGAGTGCAGTGGCGTGGTCTCAGTTCACTGCAAGCTCCACCTCCTGGGTTCATGTCATTCTCCTGCCTCAGCCTCCCAAGTAGCTGGGACTATAGGCACCTGCCACCACACCCAGCTAATTTTTTTTTTTTTTTTGTATTTTTAGTAGAGACGGAGTTTCACCATGTTAGCCAGGATGGTTTCGATCTCCTGAACTCCTGATCCATCCACCTTTGTGGCCTCCTAAAGTGCTGGGATTACAGGCATGAGCCACAGTGCCCAACCTTCTCTGTTCTTTTAAAAGTAATTTCATCGTTGGTCCTCTTTAGCTATGTAAATTTCTTCAACTATTACCTTAAAAAATAAAACTAGTAGAAATAGTGTGTTTCTCTTCTGCTACAAACTGAATCACAGTTGTAAGTTTTCCAATGAAGATCAATGGACCAAACTATCATTTCATCCTTGTCTTAAAAGACAATCAAATGTACAATATAAAGGAATCAGTCTCCTGCTTCCTGCCATTGTCAACATGATGTCTCTGAATGAAAGAATGGCTTCTGAGGAGACAGTTTTGGCCAGTGAGTTTATGCATGGCCCTGTTCTTTACTTAGATGATCTCGAAGGTCAGGAAAGACCTGTAGCTCTTTCCTCTTTTTACCATCCAGAAAACGTCAGAATGTGGTTTCTTCTTTCCACCTCTATTTGTGTATGTGTGATCAGCCAGGAAGAAAACGAGCATTCTTTGAGCTACTACCTGCATTGTGTTGGGAGTTTACATAGACAATATTAATCTTCACAAACCTTTTGTAAGGTAGACGTTGTCATGCCCATTTTAATGATGAGGGAGCTGAAGCTTAGAGACATTACATAAGTTGGCTACAGCCATGGGCTGATAACCAGATGAGTGGGTATGTATGACTCTAGGACCGGCGTTTTGCCTCTTAGGTCAAGGGGAAAAGTCAAGGAGTGTATATTTTCTGAGCCAAAATTCAGATGCTAGAGTTGCATTTGGCATAAAGGATATGAGATATTTGTAACTGGGACTTTCATAGCAAAGTAGGAAGTAGATGAGGTATGTTTCAGTGCTGGCTTCACTTACTGTTCTTTGTCTTTCTCAGCTCAGGTTGACTGGGTCTAAGATGGGTCTCACTTGTAAGCACAGAGCAAATTTGATTGCAAAGATGAATGTTAGTGGGAACATCTGAGTAGCAATGAGGCATGCATGCTATGACCTGTTTTACCTGGAGACTATGATTATTATCAACACAAATCTGATATTATGTTGATTACTTCATTCATTCACTTAACATTTACCAAGGATCCAGCATAAATCAGATAATATTGAAGGTGCTAGAGAGAGAGTGATGAACAAGACAGAAATCTTTACATTTATTGAGTACAAGACAGATGATATGAGGATAAATAGATAATACCCATCCTCAAAGGTTTTACAATCAAGTTGAAAAATCAAACATGTTATCAGTTCACTTGATTAGTAGGTAATGAAACTAAGTGCTAGAGGCACAAGTAAATAGCTAATGGAGCACAGAATAGGATGGTGAAAGGCCATAGTTAAGTTTTACAGTACAGGTTCAGGAAATGTGTTGGGGCTAGAATATTTTAACTATACCTTAAATCATGGGGATAGAGAAAAGAGAAGTGTTCAGGACTCCACCACAGAGTCCTGGACACCTCTAAGAGTAGTTCAAAGTATAATCCTAATATATCCCAGGGTTCCAAATGGACCAGTCACCCATGGTGTTACATTCCCAGGAACAGTCTAGGAAGAAAAAATTGATTATGAATATTTCAAGCCAATTCCTCAAGGAAAAGAGCACGAGGAGCACAGGCAGGTTTCTATGGGCAACGTAAGAAAGTGGCTTATATTCCACTGGCTGGAACTCAGTCATTTGGTATCCTAGGTGGGGTTCTTCAGAAGCAGGCCTTGAGAAGAGGATTTGTCCATGGGAAGTGCTCCCAGGAGAAGCCAGCAAAGCAGCAGAACTGGGAATTGGAAGAGGGCAAGCAAGGTGTAATTTCAGGCAAAGTCCCAGAGCTGGCTTGATTTTGTGGGGAGCTCTGGGAGATGAATTAGGTCCCACCTCAAGGCAAGGGGTCTGGGCTTTCAATTCTGGTTAAGGGCTGCCCCAGGGCAGGGGATGTACATGCCCAACCATATTTGGCTCTCTGAAAGTACAAGGCTCCATTAGCCAAAGGCAGCCTTCAAAATCACAAGTATGGCCGGATGTGGTGGCTCATGCCTGTATTCCCAGCACTTTGGGAGGCCAAGGCAGGTGGATCACTTGAGGTCTGGAGTTCAAGACCAGCCTGGTCAACATGGTGAAACCCCGCCTCTACTAAAAAAATGCAAAATATGAGCTGGGTGTGGTAGCACGCGCCTGTAATCCCAGCCACTTGGGAGACCGAGAAAGGAGGATTGCTTGAACCCAGAGGTGGAGGTTGCAGTGAGCCGAGATTGTGCCATTGCACTCCAGCCTGGGCGACAGAACGAGACATCGTCTTGAAAAAAAAAAAAAGGAAGTCACAGGTGCAAACCCTTGGAATCGGAACACTCTAAAACAGGAGGATAGGCACACAGTAATTGAATCTAGAGAGACTGAGCAAACACAGATAGTATCCACTCCATGTGGCTACATGGAATTACAAGGGAGGCTGGCAAATGTAATCTAGCAGTAGCCTTAGGAAGAGGAGAAAAACATGGATCTGATAAAATACAGCAGTGTCTTCTCCACCTTTGTTTGTACCTGATACTCAGCCCCAGTCCCTTTCTTTTTCTCTAAATACAGTAACACAGCACAGATGACCATTTCATCAGACCTCCATGGGTGTGCATAGGTGTAGGGGACAGGGGTGACATGGGAGTAGGAAGGGTGGTTGCCTCCATATATTCTGAGTAAAATAAAAATTGTACAATTTAACTCCTGTCTATAGTGATATAAACTTTAAAAAGTACTACCATCACTTAATGTCTTTCTTTTGGTCTGCCTTGGGAATCCCCCTACCTGCTAACATAATGACCTTGGAGATTTTTCTGGGTCTGGGAGCATGGGTCCCTGGGAAGAGCACTGGCTCCCATAGGCAGTGACACAAAGCCTGAGCTCCCTGTTCTGGTTCCTGCTGACCTCCTTGGCCTCATCTCCCACCAGCCTCCTCTCCCTCCCAACATCCAGCCATTCCTGAGCACATCTGGCTGTTCCCGTTTCAAGGACCTCCTTTTTTCTACCTGGAAAGCCCACTCTCTTCCTTGTTGGCCTCTCCGTTGAACTTCTCTTCTCTTAAAGCCCAGCTCAGAAGTCACTTCCAAACACACTTTCCCAAGCTTGCATGGGTAACCTCTCTTTATTTAAGCAACAAAAATAATAATGACCATCTTTTCAGGGAGCCAGGCCATCCTTGACTGGCTGCTTCAGGGCTTGGGGGATGAGTCACGAGGGACATAAAAGAACAAGGGGATTTCTCTCCAGTTTTCTTGACTTGGCCCTTTAAATCTGGTAGATCCAGAACTAGGGTCAGTTGAGCCCTAGTGGCCACCCAGGACACAGTGTGAGGTGTCAGACCAGATTTATTTATCTTTCCTGGTCTCCTGCAGTTTCTTCTGCTTACATTTCACAGAGGACTGTAAGAGCATGAGCTCCAGGAAAAAAATGCCTAAGGAGAAACTCAGAGGAGAGTGCAGCTCTATTAACCATTGTGTCTGACAATCTAAAACTGTTGGATTGCAGAAAAATCAATTGATTTCTCTTTTGTTTCACTTCAGTCTCTTCTTCACCTAAGAAATGATTTTGTTCAAGTTGTTTTCAATATCAGTATCATTGAGCCTAAAAAGGCCTCAATGGCTCATTGACTTGGTCTTCCAGGGAGTTACTCAAATATGAGGTGCAATAATTTTCTAATAACACCCCAAATTACTAAACAGGGAAAACTGTAGCACTCTATTTTGTTTCATCCAGTTCTCAGAGTGTGTTTACATTGGTCCTGAAAATAATTTTCCTTCTCATAGGGTGCCTGCTGTGTAAAAAGTCCTTTAAGGAACACATGGGTAGAAAAACTGAGACTGATGACTGCCTGGCAATTGATTTGTTAAAGGAAAGGAGGAAACAGGTGAAAGCATCTTGAAAGCCATGGTCAGGTGTAAATTCGTATTTGCATTTATTTCATAAGTTTCCAGGCCTCTCTCCCTAAGCCTATTGTTTTCCTCTCCTTCTTTCTTAACAGCATACTTCTTGTGATGGCTAATTTTATGTCAACTTGATTGGGCTAAGAGATGCCCAGATTGCTGGTAAAGCATCATGTCTGGGTGTGTCTGTGAGGATCTTTCTAAAGGGATTAGCATTTGAAGCAGTGGACTCAGTAAAGATGATCCACCCTCACCAATATGGGTGGGCATCCTCCAATCTGTTGAGGGCCTGAATAGGACAAAAAGGCAGAGAAGGGGATAATTTGCTCTCTCTGCTTGAGCTGGGACATCCATCATCTCCTGCTCTTGGGACAGCCAGTGCTCCTGGTTCTCAGACCTTTGGGCTCAGACTGAATTTCACCACCAGCTTTCCTGGGTCTCCAGTTTGTAAATGGCAAATCATGGGAGCTTTTGGCCCCCATTATCAGGTGAGTAAATTCTCATAATAAGTCACCTTGTACATATGTCTATCTCATATATATGTGTATGTGTGTGTGTGTATGTATGTATATGTATATATGTTGATATTGGTTCTGTTTCTCTGGAGAACCCTGACTAACACACCTGCCTTGTGTAACTCTCCCACCTTTTCTTTTGCATTTGTCTCTCTTCCCTTCGGGTCTTTTATTTACCAACCAGGCTCAGCCTGTTTATTACTTCTCTCCTCTCTCTCAGCCTCTTCCCTTTCTTTGCCCTGCATAATTTTCTATCCTTTCCTTTCCTCTAACTGAATTTGTCATAATTTGAAGATTAAGTACATTTATATCCTTGCTGTATTTTTTTTACAAGTGCATGTTATGTTTTCTGTTTTTAATTTAAAGGCAGAAGAAATGGAGAGTTTATATTTCATCCTCTTAGAGTTACAAAGAAAATTACAACCCAACCAATATCGGCCCTAAATTAAGATGCTTTCTCTATGGCATTCTTGATGGATCTTTTTTGAAGGGGTGGAGAAATCAGGAACTGTTAATAAAAGGAAGTTCTTATAACCTTTGGGAATGTTACAGTTTTAAGTCTGATTCTCACTTTAGATTTTGATTCATTTAACAATTATATTACTGGCTTGCAGAAATACAAGTAAGAGGAAATGTATTGACAGATTTGGGTCTTCCTTCTTTAGCAACCCCATAACTGGTTCTATTTTATTTTCAGCATATTTCAGGGAGAACACAAAGACAGAACCAGATCTGTAGCTGAGAAATCTGAGTGTGAACCCTCTATCAGCCATACTGGTTCTGTGACTCTGATAAGTCAACCTCTTTGAGGCTCAGTTTCCTCATATGTAGAATGAAATCAATAAAGCTACTTTGCAGGCTTGTGGGGATTAAATAAGATAAGTTATGTGAAAATATGTGATTCATCCTAAGGGCTGAATAAATGTTAGTTCATTGTCTTTCTTTCTAGACTCCTCTGAGATTGATTTCCTCTGGATGTATATGACTATATGAGGTTCTGGGGACTTGTGGAATCATCCTTGGGAAGGGGTCAGGACAAATAGACCAATGAAACAGATCATCTTGCAAAACTCAGTTTTTATGTCACTTCCTTCAGGAAGCCCTCCTTGACTTCTCACCTCCCAAGATGAGTTGGCTGGATTCTTTTTGCACCAGTAGCACTCTGTCCTTAGTCTGACTCACTTTTCTGTGCCTGTCACAAGACTATGCCGTCCCCTCTGCATGGATGATGTCTTATTTATTCCTGGATCCCTAGTGCAGAGCAGAGTCTACTGAAAGCCCACAGTAAATATAGAGTAAGCCTTCATTAAGCTTTGAATACTTTAAATCTTTACATGACCTGTCTCATTTCAACTGCATAACTGTATGAGGTCACCAATTATTACACTTATTTTATAAACAAGGGGACTGAGTCTCATAGGGGCTTAGTAACTTAGCCAAGATCACACATCTGGCAATTGGCAGAGGCCATCTTTGAACCCAGACAATCTACCTTTGGATCTCCTGTGCGTTGCCACTATCTAATGTGGCAGAAAAATGAAGGAATGAATAAAGAATAAACAAATGAGCCTTGTGGTGTTGAAGGAGCCACTCAGGGCTTAGTGATATAATTAACTTCATTTTGAACTTGGTCATAGTGAAGATATAGCAGCCTTAGAAACCAAATTCTTGACACTTTCCTCCTTTCTAATAAGAGGTTTGAATAGCCTGAAATCCCTTACCTGTCTGATAAATACAAATACAAAGACATAAATAATGCAATAGCTTCTTTCCCTTGCAGTTGAGGCTTTGCAGCCATAATTCTCCCCTACAGCCAGCAGATTTGGAGGGTGGGGCAGGGGAGAAAGGTGAAGTAGCGTCTTAAACAGTCTAAAAGAAATTCCCTAGGATAATTA
The DNA here is from genome assembly GCF_009764315.1 of Trachypithecus francoisi. Taxonomy (NCBI): domain Eukaryota; kingdom Metazoa; phylum Chordata; class Mammalia; order Primates; family Cercopithecidae; genus Trachypithecus; species Trachypithecus francoisi. The sequence goes on from NW_022681467.1 coordinate 37,622,430, forward strand.
CTAAACAGAGTAAATTCCATAAATTTGATTTAATTGGCAGCAGGCAAATGAAATAGGGGAGAAAAACATTCTATTTTTTTCCCAAGTCATTGGTGGTATCTCTGAAGCAGAAAGTTGGGAAATCAGGACAATGTAGAAACCAGCAGCAGCCTGCATAAAATCTTCACATTCAGGGGAGAGGAAGAAAGAGACTCCATTACTGGGCTTCTCATCTGACTGTGTGCTCAAAGCTTACACACATGATCCACTATAATTTGTGTGACCAACTTGAGAGGTAGATATTATTGGCTGTGGAATCCGTTAGCTGTTGCCCTGTAGCGAACAACCTCACAATTCAGTGTTTTAAAGCAATGGTTTTTTATGACTCACATGTTTCTGGATTGGCTGGAGCATGACTTATTGAAGTCTGATTTTTAATTGGAATAGCTTTGCTTCTCACTACAAGTCTGTGACATGGCTGGTCTGGTCTGGTCTCTCTTCTCCTTCTCTTCTCAGTCAGCCAGGGTATTTTCATTCTGTGTTGATGGTACTTCCATTCATGTATCATTGGCCAAACAAGTCACATGGCCAATAAAAAGGGCAGAGAACTTTACTCTTGATGAGGCCATGGTGAGGGAGTAGGTACAGGAAAGGGAGAATAATTGAGGACAATGATTTAATAATGCAGGTATTATTACCTCCGCTGTGTAGATGGGGGATCTGAGTTCAGAGAGGTGGAAAATTTGCCAGATCACATGGCTAGTTGTGTGGAGGAAAGATTCAAACCCAGAATTATTGGGCACCAAATGCCATACTTTTTCTCCTGATTCTGATTCTGAATCTGAATGAAAATTCTATGAATTCCAACTTCAAGAGGTCATTGAGATCTTCCTTGACACAAATCTCTACGCTTTTGTGTCCTAGAATTAATCTGTCAGATGAGTGAGAAATTGAACAAAATTTGAGGTTCATGTGCCTATATAATTTTCCATCCTTTCCACTTCACTCACACGTTGGCCTATCCTGGATTCATTGCATGCAAAAGTGAGGTCAGCTAGCAACTCTGTTGTCCTTTGCCTCACTCTGCAGAACTTATACTTATGTATCTCATCAAGTGGGGCTCTCCCAAGATCACATCCTATCCTGGACAAAGATGCCTTCTCTGGGCTCATTCTAGGCTCTGCTGTGGGTCTGGAGCTGTCCAGTGTCCTGAAACAACCCACCAGGAGACGGGTTTAGTGAATCCAGCTGTAAGCAATTAAAGAACCCACGTGTGACAGGCCTCATTTGGTTTAAGCGGCTTCTCTTCTGGCTTCCTTCCTCAAGTGCACTTGGGAACATGCAGTACATGGGGAACTATTAGTAACCAAGCAAACTCTCAGGGCTTAAAAGAGTGTTGCTACTTGCCATGTTGACAGCAAGGGATTGGTGTGTCAATTCGCAGAAACTCACAAGGGAATTCAGTAAGATTTTCGAAGGTGCTTTGCAGTTTATAAGGTCCTTACACACACACACACACACACACACGCAATCTGTGTGAGATTGAATTGGGATTCCTGTGCTTATTATATGGATAATGAAACTGAGTTGCAGAAGATACTTCCTCTTCCACAGTCATAGAATGGTACAAAAGGAAGGTACAGTACTAGGGACTTCTGAATTATTTATCTTTCTTCCATTTGTCCTGTCAACAAATAGGATTTTTTTTTTTTTTTGAGATACAGTCTTGCTCTGTCACCCAAGCTGGAGTGTAGTGGTGTGATCTCAGCTCACTGTAATCTCTACCTCCCGAGTAGTTGGGACTACAGGTATGCACCACCATGGCCAGCTAATTTTTGTATTTTTGTAGAGATGGGGTTTCATTATGTTGCCCAGGCTGGTCTTGAACTTCTGGCCTCAAGTGATCCTCCTGCCTAGGCCTCCAAAAGTGCTGGGATTGCAGGCATGAGCCACCCCACCTGGCCTCAAGAAATAGGATTTGATTAACTGATCTATTTAAAGTTCTTTGGGGACACAAACAATATGGTCATACCCCCAGGGAGATTGTAATCACATTTGTGAGTGTTTGGTGAGGTCAAGGCGAGTACACAAATAATGATATTGGAAGATGAAAAGTATTAGCTCTGAGCTTTATCCATCCATTGATCTAATAAATATATATTATATGCCTATTACATTCCAGGCACTATGCTTGGCACTAGTAATACAAAAGTAAATCAGATATTGCCCCTTCCCACTCTAGAAAGGAAAATAGTCATAAAAGAAGTAAACAGTGGAGCTCACAATTACTAATTGTTGTGAATGCTGTTAAATCAGTCAATGAATAAAATATTTAGATAGAATAATGAGGATGAAGGGAGAGTCCTACTTAGGTAAGGTGGTTAAAAAAGACTTCTCTGAAGGTACAACATTTAAGGTAAGATCTGAAGGCTCAAAAGTCACCTGGGTAAAGGGATGGGATAAGGTTGTTTCAGGCAGAGAAAAAGCCCTGAGGGCAAATAAGACTGGGATGATGGAGGAACTGCAAAGGTGCTCGTGTGGCTAAAGAACAGTGAGGGAGCAGGGAGTGATTGAAGGTGCGATCACGAGGGGAGGCAGGAGCCAGACCATGCTGGGTCTTATAGACCACCATAAAGAGTTTGTTTTCTCTTTTGTATTATGAGTTTCTTGGTAGAGAGCCTGGGAAAAAGTAGGTAGTCATAGCAGGATGTCTTAGATTGGACACTCTAGAAGCAATCATGGAACAAAAAAGTGGGTGCTAGTAGTTCATTTGGGTAGTGATTCCAGGAAGCACCAGCGCATGCATGCGGATAAAGGGGAATAAAGCAAGCCAATACAGGTAGCTCATTCAGCAGGTTACTGCTGTGGGAAATGGGGCTCAATCCTTCAGAAAACTTCTGGGAGACTGTGTGCTATACCTCAGAGTTACTCTCACTGAGAGGCAAGAGAGCAGGGGTGTTTATCCACCAACTGCCCTTAGGCTGTGGTGAGAGGCATGAACACTGATACTTCCAACCCACTCAGAGGGCCAAGCAGGCAGAGTTGCAGGTGTTTTCAGTGGGAAATCAAGTCTGTGGGCACGAGAATGGGGAGTGCTGAAGGATCATCAGTGGGGGCACTTACAATGTGTGCCGTGTGTGTGTGCGTGGGCACGCGTGTGTGCATGTGCGCACATGGGATGAGAGGGGCAAGGACAAAGGAAGGTGGAGATGCCAAAGACAATTGGCATAAAGGAGAGTAGAACCCGGCCCTCTCGGGGCACCCTTCCTAGAGATGGCGCTGGGAACAGCTGACCCTGGGGCTTGCTGGAGGCCAGAGGAGCCATATCCCTGAGGGTCATGTTCCCATCTTCATGGGTGTGCACTTTGCTGCTCAGCTCTTCTCCTGGAGGCATTTGACAGAGTTTCCTCCCCTGGCAGGCTAGGCAGCCCTCTCCTCTGTTTCTTTTAAGCAAGCCTCTGTTCTCTGGCTCAGACCCTAAGATACTGTGGGGCCAAAGACATCCTATTCTGGGGATGTCCCACATTCGACACTTAACACCTTTATCCCCCATTCCCCAGACATATCCTTTGTTTCTGAGCCACAACTAAGTCTTGAGTGGGGACTAGGAAGCATCCACATTCTAAGGGCATCTGTGGGATGTAGGACTAGATGTGTGATTTGGAGATGCCTTTCTGAAACACATTTAAAATAAGAACTTGTGTTCTCCACAGAGCCCTGGGTAATTAATGAGGAAAGTCATATACCATATCCCTTGGTGATATAGGTAATAAAACCCAACATTACTGAACTTGATTTTGTAGCTTGTGAAAGGCTAGCTAATAAATTATCTCATTTGTTCCCCACAACAACCCAGGGAGGCAAATAATACTGTTAGTTCCCACTACCAACTGAAGGAGCTGAGGTTCAGAAGTGTTCATTACTTTGTCCCAAACAACCCAGGCAGTGAATGACAGAGACATTCTGTGAGCATTTTTCTTCTGATGATGGAGTGAGTTCTTTACTTTAGGAACACCTCAACAATTTTACAGTGAACATGACATCCCTTCACTTCAGAACTATTTATAACAGGGGTATTGGAAAAGACCTACCTATATAACAGAGCATCAAATGTCATGGAGCCAATAAATCCGAGGGCCTTGAGGTCTATGAACACAGGTGGATAAATGTAAGGAAAGCAGCTTATATAACTGTTCTGTAGGTTGGGGTCAGAAAACTTTCTCAGTGAAGGGCTGGACAGTAAATATTTTGGACTTTGCAAGTCATACCATCTCTGTCACAACTACTCAACTCTGCTGTTGTAGTGTGAAAACAGCCGTGGATTTGTCAGTGAATGGGCATGGCTGTGTTCCAATAAAACTTTATTTACAAAATCAGGCAGAGGGCCAGATTTGGCCTGTTGTAGTGAAGACTACATTACAGAGATTATTTTACTATTTCTGTCACTAGATGGTGCCCTTCCATTAGTAAGGTGAAATCAAATGTTGGGCTGCTTTATCATGGGTAGGGAAGTGGGGAAGGAATTGAATAATGGCAGGAATTAGTGTGGGAGATTGGGATCAGAGAAAAGAGTTTAAGTGTAATTCAAGTGACAGAAAATAAACACAACAGACACGCATAGACACATGCACACACACACACACCCCCATTCACACATCCAGAGTAGCTCCTGTGTTTCCAGGCACAGTGCAAGGTGGTGGTGTGCTTGGTAAATGTGTAACAACAGACTCTGAAAAAAAGAAAACTGTCTACCCCCCTAAATTGTAGCATTTGTTGATTTCTGCAGTGAAAAACTCACATCATGGCTGATTTCAAGTCACTAACTTGCTATCAATCTGTTTGTAACGTACCTACCATTGAAAAATGGAGTATTGTAAGCTGACCTAGCCAGCTTCAACACACTCCTGGTTCAAGGTCCTTTATTTTTATTGTACCTGGATATTTGTGGGACAACAAAGTTTTAAATGCCTGTCTTTCTCTTAACTGTGCATCATGGTGAGATCATCTAGGATCTCATTTATCCAGAAGTCACTTACTCAGCAACCTCAGTTATCTAGACCATAGCTTGGAACCAGGAAACAAATGCTCCCCATCCCCCAGGCAGCATGTGCAAAAATAGATGTCATTAAATTCATGTACTCTCAACCAGCTTATTCATAGAAAAGGACCTCAGTTCTTCATTCAGAGTGTTCTTAGTCTGATATTAAGTACAATTTAAATGAGAAAATGGTTACCAGGTTTTTCCACCTAAAGATTAGAAGCAATGAATTAGAAGGGAGAGTAGGTCCAAATTTCCTAGGAGCAAATTCATTGTAAGCAGCAAGAAGGATCCACTGATTGCTAGATAGTGGAGGGAGAAGGTGACAAGGCTATTTCAAAGTGGGATATTTGGAGCTATTTGGTGTAAGCACAAATAGTTCTTCACCTTATTGGATTTGAGAGTATTGCTGTAATTGACCACAGTCATTCATGCTCATAGCAAACTCATCTGAGTCATCTGAAAAAATTGTAATGATGCTTAAGAAGACAGAGCATTGGTCAATTCATTTCAGAAAAATTTCTTTTACATGCTTGATTTTTTTGTAGTTATCTTTGAAAGGCCCATCCTGTCACATGGAAATTGTATAGCACGAAGCAATTCCTCTCCTAGTAGGGTCAGATGACAGGGGCATTGCTGCAACATCTTTGGTTTGTTTTGATTAGCAGTAAAGGGCGTCAACCTTCAGTATAAAGTCAGCCTTTTTTTTCTCTCATCTGCTATAAAACATTCTATCCTTATTCTTTGGTTGTGGGATTTGATGCACACTTTCATTTCTACCTTCTCTTCTCCCTTTATGAATTTGTAGACTTTGATTAGGACGTCTCTTAAGCTACATCTTCACAGATGGAGGCAGTTTGATTTTTAAAATTTGTTTTTTCCCACAGGTCAGTCCATCAGTCATCTACTTCATGCCACCCCATCCCAGCTATCATGTCTCAACCCTTTGAACAGTTGTCTTATCCTCTCTGAAGACTTCTCTAAGGCTCCTTTCCTTGCCCAAATAGGTTGCTGATTCATTCTTCTCTGCAACATATGCCCCTTCTCATATTTTTATCGTTGTTCATGATCATTTTTGCTTAAGTGAAACACAATTCTTCAAAGAAAAACACTGTATCTCATGAAGATCTGTACCTCTGGAATTTAGGAGACCACTGTGACTTCCATATACCTGTGTCACTGCTCTCAAGAGGACCTGATGCAGAGTGACTGGCAGGCCCCAGGTGCTGTGCATTTTGGTCGTCCATGGTGCTCAGGCTAAGGCCAAGCCTCCCCTACATTGCTTCTAGCTCAAGACCAAACATTTCAGGAGAACTAGAGCCGCACCACTTGTGCCCAGCGTGGAGCTCTTCCAACAGAACCTTTGTCTGAGTTCTCTCCATTGGCCTGGCTGATACTGTCTCAGAACTGCGTTGTGATCTGAGATCTTTCTTCCCTAATTTTCCATCCCTCTCTCAGGTGTCACACTGCATCTGTCTGAGAGTTCTCCCCACCTGCCCTTGCTCCCTTTGTCATTCATAGGAATTGACCCCAATAACGTCCTACATATCCAATCCCATCCTGGTGTCTGCTTCTCAGAGAACCCAAACTCACACAGTATCTGATGCATAACAAGTATCCAAAAATGTCAGTTGAATTGAATTTATGGTGCTTTTATTGGTTACCAGATCTTGTCTTCAGATTATTTTTTCAGTATGGAGGTTCTGTAATTAACAGATGTCTTAGTCTGTTTAGTGTTGCTATAAAGAAATGCCTGAGACTGGGTAATTTATAAAGAAAAAAGTTTATTTGACTCCTAATTCTGATGTTTGGAAAAGTTTAACATTGAGTGTCTGCATGTTGTGAGGGCCTCAGGGTGCTTCCACTCATGGCAGAAGGAGAGCCAACCTGTGCGGACATCCCATGATGAGAGAGGAAGAAAGATAGAGAAGTGAGGTGCCAGGCTCTTTTGAACTACCACCACTCTTGGGAAATAATAGAGTGAGAAATCAATCTCTCTCCTCACCCCTAGGGAGGGCATTAATCTGTTTGTGAGGGATCCACCTCCATGACCCAGACACCTCCCATTAGGTATCATCTCCAACACTGGGGAACAAATTTCAACATGAGGTTTGAAGGACACAAACATCCAGACTATAACCACATGTTTCATCAAACAACAACAGCCAATGCCTCCTTAAATGAGACTGGACTATCTACGGGTAACTTGGGATCATCACCATGGACATTTGTTGACTATATAGGAATACACACTGATACCCCCAGGACCTACTAAAATGTTTAAGCCTGTTTACCCCTGTATGGACGACTCCAGATAGATCTCATTGAATTATTATGTCTGTTTTTAATTGGTTTTATTTTTCTGTCTCTGTCTTCACTGTCAGTGTTTTTAAATGCTAGATCTGAGAGGGACTTCAAAGATCATTCATGAGTACATCTTCAGAGTACATAATCACTAGGCACTAGTTAGATGCTGGGAATTCAGGGTTAACTAAGAAATGGTCCTTTCCTTCAAGGTGGGAGCAAGTTCTGGCTCCTTATTTTACAGATGTCAAACCAATTTGGCAAGATTTCTCAGCAGACCCATTAAGATATGGGAAATACAAGAAGCTAATATATAATGACAGCGAAGTGTTTCTTCAAGATGGGCAGGTGTGGATCCAATCTGAACCTTTATTGCACCTTCTGGGCCCCATGTCTCAGTCAATTGATGATGGCATAGAATCACCTGCATACCCAGCCCTCTGAGGCATCTCAAGATTTCTGTGACTAATCAACATACTGAAAAAGATGTTGCTGTGAACTGACTCCATCAACAGGGACCCCATGCTGCTCATTTAATTGTTAATTTACCCTTAGAATAAGAAATGTGGTGACTTGAAAAAGACGCCAGACATTAGCTTGAAGGAATATCCACTTTCCTGCATAGTGCAGAGTAATCAGGATCTGAAGACCCGGTTTACTCCTTGCTCTGTTACTAATTCTCCATGTGACCTTGGACAGGGCATTTCACCTCTTTATATTTTAATTATCTGCAAAATTGGATAATAAATACTACATTACAAATAAGAGAGGATCTCTATATGAAGGCATTTTATAAATAATTCAGCACTATATAAGGGTAAGATATATTAATTATTAATTTTATTCTGCCACATTCTTTGGTGAGATCATTCGTTCATTTATTCATTCAAAAAGCAACTTCATAACCCTGTGTGTCATGCAGTTCTAAGTACTTTGTAAATCTTCTGAACACTATGAGATGTGTACACTATTATGGTAATTTTATAGATGAAGAAAGGTACAAATAAATAACTTGCCCAATGTCACACATCTAGTAAATGACAGACCTGGAATTCTAACCCACACAATCTGGCTCCATAATTCATGCCATTGACCACTACACTAAAGGACAGAATGCCTTTTCTTTAAACTGGAATTTGACTCAGTGAAGAGAGAGAGAAGGAAAAAGAAAAGACATGGGCTCAAAAGAAAAGAGAAAGGGATGGGGAGTGATAGGATATCCATAAGAGGGACCACAAATTAGAAGGAGAGCATTCTGGCCGGGAAAGTGATGGTCATCCCAAAACATACATGGTCTTCCTTCAAGAAGATGGTTCCTCCCTTCAATGTCCTAGAAAAGAAGAGACAGAGATAACTCTTGGGCAAACAAACTTATTTCAAGGAGAGACACTGATCATCAAAAGAGATTGTTGTTTTCCTTAATGGTTGGCAAGTCACAGATCCCCATATTGATTCAGGCTCCTGGAGAGCTCCTCAACAAGCAGAAAAGGGGAAAGGCCACTGATTCCTTATTAATCATGAGATTCCTTATTGATCATGGGAACTAACTGAATAGTAGGCAAACTTTAACATTGCTTCCAGTGATCCCAGCCTCCTAGTAGGTACACCTTTGTGTAATCCCTTCCTTTTAAGTGTGGGCTGGACTTACAGACTTTCCCTAATGAATGTCATTAGTGATGGATGCCACTTCTAAGATTAGGTTATAAAAGGCAATGACTTTTCACTGTCTCTCTCGCTCTTGCTCTCTCTCCTGCTCTCCCTCTCTCTTGCTCTCATCTCACTGATGTTGAGTAAAGCAAGCTGCCATGTTGTGAGCAATCCTATGCCCCCAGAGAATGGAGAGGAACTGAGTATTTCAGTGCCACAGTCCATAAGGAAATTAACCTGTGAACAACCATGTGAATGAGCTTGGTTGTGGAGCCTTTAGCTCCAGTTGAGACTTGAGAAGATGGTAGATCTCACTGACTCCATGACTATAATTTCAAGAAAGACCTTTAGCCAGAAGCATTTGGCAAGGTTGCTCACAAATCCCTGACCCACTAGACTAGAACATGTGATGTATGTGTGGTTAGGGCAGAGATGACGCTGGAGAAGTGAACAACCATCTGATGGGCTAGGGTGTTTTGACTAGAAAGTCAAGATTTTCCATATAGTGTCACTCTGAAGAGATTTTGGAGGGTTATCTGAGTCAGGAAATATAGGAATGCAAAGAATCTGAAACATCCTTGGAATTTTGGATCCTTTAAGTCTATAAATTCAGCAACCTCCACTGCAATTGATTTCCAGGCTAGAGTTCTCTCTGCCTCAGGGGTTTTAATTTTATTCTTCTAATCATTCTTTATTGTCATTAATGTTATAATAAAACGTGATGCATGTAGCTTATTGCATGATTATGGGACTCACTGAAGACTTACTGGACGCTGTGCTCCACCCACAGTCTCAGACAGATCTGGAGGGTTCTTTGTGGAGCTGCCATGCTGCATGTCATGGAGGTGGAAAATGGAGTCGGGGTGGATCCTCCCTCTCATTCTCACAGCCTGTAAAAGGCTCCTACCCTACTTGTGGCCTACCAAGTGTTATAATGCGTGGTTAAGAGGGAAGGTTCTAAAGTCAGAGAGGCCTGGGCTGATAGTCTGGTGCTCGAAAGTATCTGTGAGCTTGGATAAATTACTCAACCTCTCTGAGTCTCGTTTTTTTCAGCTGTAAAACAGGGATGGGAAGGGTGCCAACATCACAAGGTATGGTGTGAATTAGATGATTTGCGTGGGGGGATCTGGCACAGGTGCACTTGCCAGAAATATTGGTTACTATTAATTGTGATGCCACAGAATGCCATTTTCTATTCTAATCCATTTTTTTCTTTCCTTTCTCTGTTGCTGATTATAGAATGATTTTATGTATGAATTATGAATAAGTCCTAATTATGGTCCCAGAGCCTTATCAGTACTAATCCGTAACAGATACCTATGTCTACATGTTATCAGAATTAATATATTAGGTATACTAGTTTTCTCTTGCACATACTGACTTACCCCTATATTTAGTAGCTTAAAATAACACACCTTTAATACCTTGCAGTTTCTGTGGGTCAGGAATCTGAGCACAACTTAGCTGGGTCTTTGCTTCAGGGCCTCTACAAGGTTGAAATCAAGGTGTTGAATGAGACTGCAGTCTCACCTGAAGGATCGACTGGAGAAATGATCCACTTCCAAGCTCACATGGTGGCTGGCAGCATTCATTTATTTGAAGGCTGTTGGACTGAGGGCCTCAGTTCCCTGCTGGCTGTTGAGTAGATGCCATCGTCAGTTCCTGACGATTGTGGACATCTCCAGCTTGCTTCATCAGAGCAAGCACACAAGAGTCAGAGTGAAAGGGAGAGAGGGAGAGAGGGGGAAAGAGGGAAAAAGGGAGAGGGAGACTATTAGGGTTCACTAAGGATAAAAGTTCACAGCCCAGTGGACACCCACTCCCGTATCATGGTCCATGCTGTCCCTTGCTGTCCTAATACCTAAAGATTAAGTCTCAGGCCAGAGGCTGTGGACCTCACGGCTATAAGTGTCCTCATGTAGGGTTCCTTCCAGGGTAATACACAGAGATCTTCCAGGGAGTGAGACCATCTTAGCACCTACCTGGAGGTTAAGCACAATGACCTTCTGCCCCCACTCCCAATTATGTGTGTGGTGTGTGTATTAATGGAAAGGATTAACTTAGGTAGTTTAAATGGTTTTATCCTGGATTACTGGATGATTTTTTGTTATGCTGACAGATTCTGTGAGAAGTATAAATTATTTGAAAAGGCGACACATCTGGTTTGCTTCTACTCATTGTGTTTAAAAGAAAAGTGGAGCCAATGTAATGAGGTTCAATGTGGGTCTTACACCCTTCCGAGGCTTCAACAGCGAATATTCTGTCCATGCAGAATCCCAGCCCAGGCAGAGCTCTAGGACCCCGGGTTGGGGAGTCTCAGTCTGGCTCAGGGTTAGGGGTTCACTGAGGGGTGGTGACCCTGTGTTTTAAAACCAGGTTTGGAGATTAGGCATAATTCCCACTATCCAGATATTACATTAAGCACCCAGTTCAAATACATCTCTCAAGAAGCCCATGTCTGTCTGGGACATGGGATATCTGCTAAGTCCACATTCAAATTTTCATTCATCATTTCCTCCTAGTTCCCACTGTCCTCTCAGGTATTGTTTTTCACCTAATCATCAGGTCTCAGTCTCTAGATGTTTACGTAATTTATTTTTCCTAATTTGTGTGACAGCCAAGAGAGATTGTATATTGCGGAACTGAGGTCTACAAAGATGAAGTGATTTAGGTAGCAAGAAGCTGAGCTAGGGCTGGAATTCACACTCTAAATTCTAGGCTGTTTACAAAATACAGTGTAGCTTCATACCAGCTCCCAAGAGCCAGAACTCCTGGTCAGTCTTACCATGGGAAAGGTAGCATCAATAGCTAACATTTCTGGCAATGACTCTGATATATAAGCCCACAGAGACCCTCAGCCTAGAGACCTTGGAGCATCCCAACAGCCCAGCTAGTGGCTATCCGCCACTCAGGCTTTCAGTTTATCAGTCCTGTCTCTGACACAGCCCCCATCCCACAATCCCCAAGCAGATGCTTGTTGCAGCACTGAGCACATAATTATGATTGCCACTTTCCGCTGGTCAGTAAGTTCTTCCAGGATAGAAGTTGGGTACTGTTGCTAGCATCTGGCAGAGTGCCTGGTACAAAAAAGGCACTCAGTAAAAATTGATAGTGCTTGGGTAGACTGTAGTCATTTCTGGCAGGAGCTCCCAGAATGGGTTGTTTTTATGCATCCCGTAAACTAGAATGATGCCCTCAGTGCCACAGCTCGTCATAGCACTGAATGCACTAGGTTGCAATGGGGAGTTCATTCATTTATCTGTCTTTGTTCCCCCTAAAGTAGACCTTGAGACAAGGGTTTGGGTGTATGTAGTTTCTTTGGGAGAAGATAACAGGACAAACTATGACTAGGTGGGGGAAGTATGACAAGTAAGAGAGGAGCAATAGCTGTGGGCAACTGGGGCTCAGTCCTCCTGCAGCCTTCTGAGTGGTGGTGTTGAACATTCTTCAGATTGCCCCACTGGGGTGAGGAATCTGGAAAATTTATCCACCAACTCCCATCCCTCAGTGATTGAGCCTTGTTCCTGGGCTGCTGACTCCCCAGCATTGTCCTGTGGCCATTGGTGAATACAGAAACTGTCCACAGAAGACTTCTGGGTTAGGACAAGTGGACACAATGTCAGGGCACCGGTCACATCTGCTCATTTCATTTAGGCAGCAAGGTTTTTAGTAAAATGTATAGCTGGAGTTTATTGAGAAATTGCTGTGTGCCAGTCACATGTATACTCTTACATAGTTTTCACAACCGTCGGGTTACCATTTTCAGTCCCATTTTATGGATGGGGAAACTGAGGCTCAGTGAAGCTACCTAACTTGTCCAGGCTGGTAAGTAGCAAGCTCAATATGCTCCCTGGGTGTGCCTGATTCCACAGTTGGTGCCCATTCTACTTTATTGCAAATAAGATAATGTTTGGGTTTAAAAGTCAGGAACAGCAGGAATCCCGAAGAGCACTTAAAAGTCCAGCATTAGAGGATCAAGTCCTGAGGTAAACACAGGCTGAGTAAAAATTTAAAGGAAAGAAAGTGAGAGAGTAGAAAGTCCAAGTGGCTGGTCCAGCCAAAGAGGCCATAGTCAGAGCCAGGCATAAATATTAAAAGGGGGCGGGGGAGACCCAGCTTGTGACAAGGTGAGCAGAGGACAAACCTGTACTTCCAAATACATCCAGAAGCACTTTGCGAGTCAACAGAAAGAAGTTGTTGTTTCTTAAGTCCATCAAATGGAAGAGGCAGTAAAGAATAAGTGAGACTCCAAGATTGAATCACTCATTTTGGTGTAGTTAAGAATCACCAAATATGTGATCACTCATTTTTGATAGCATGCCAGAGCTGAAGTAATCCTCCATCAGAGGACCAAGTCCTCATCATAACCAGAAGAAATGTCTTCTCCATGGCTATGCAGCAGAAGCAAACAGGCATCCCAGTTCTCACACATGGATCAGTTGTTACTACTTATAAATGGACTCTTGGAATCTACAAGTAAACTGCAAAATGGGTCAAGTCAATTCCTCTCCATACCCTAGCCTCATCATTTTTATTTGTAGACAGAAGCAATGATCCTGTGTGGCAGTGAGGGTTAAAGGAGGTCATAGGTGTGAACCTGCTGCTGACAGCCCATCCAATGGTTGGTGCACTAGGCCCTGCCCTACCTGGTCTGCAGGGAACAGTGAGCTCAGAGCCAAGACTATAGGGAGGGGCACAGGGGACCCTGTAGCACTTTCACCTCCACCAAAAGGAGAGGCCTCTCATTTAAGACCCCCTTTCCTGCTCTGTGCAAACTATGGCCTGACCACACTTAGACATAGACATGAAGCATCACCCCTGGTTTGTGAGCAACACCCAGTGGCACCCAAGGGGTTAGACAAGGACAGGAGGGGAAAACTGACGTTTCAGTAATGACAGTTGTTTCTACTGGGAAAGTCAAGCTGAGAGAGGAAATGCATGCACTATGGACCTCAGAGAAGTTTCTCAGGATTCTGTTCTTCCATCCTCACCTGTGAAATGCACTGGTGGTTGAGATGGCTAAATGTTGTGATTTTGCCATTTTGTGATGTGAAGATAGATAACTGAAGGACACGGAAGACACATTCAGCAAACTCTTTCCTGCTATCTGGAGGCACTTGTTGGAGGAAGGTTGAGATGAGCGTTTATGGTTTGCTTCAGTTCCTCTGCTGTGCACCAGGCCTGATGCTAGGTGGGGTGTGAAAGGCACAGCTGCTACTTTCCAGGAGGGGACAGTGGCTGCCAGCAGTAGCAGCTAACATTTATGGAGCACTTACTTTATGCCAGATTGTGTATTAGCTAGCTGTATCATCACCACGCCCTATAGGGTAGATGATATTCTTACTCTCCTTTAAGAGTTAGCAGCTTGTCTCACATCACACAACTCAGCCAACCTTTTTACACCTTACAGAATAATATTTCACTTGACATTCAAGGAGTGCCTTTGTGCACCAGGCACTGTGATCGGTGAGTTATTAAATGTGATCTGCTTTAATCCTCCCAGCAACTTAGAAGGTAGACATTATGGCTTTATTTTATAAATAAGGAGATAGGATCAGAGAGGTAAAGTGGCTCCCTCAAGGTCACACAGCTCATGTATGGGGAACCTAGAGTGTAATATAAGTCACTCTTACAAGTGTATGAGAAGGAAACAAGCCCAAGTTATATACCAGACTGTTAAGGCTCCCAAGAGAAGTGTCAGGCATGATGTAGAAATGCAAGAGTGAGTCCAACTTGGGGGATGTTAGGGAGGGAATTGTGGAGAAGATGGTGTCTGAGCAGGGCCTGGAAGGATGAGCAAAGTGAACTAGGGATGGAAGGGCATCTGTGTGGGGACACAAAGTGCTTATGATTTGCTTCATGGTATGGTAGGCTTATGGTTAGACTATGTGGATGCAGTCCCTAGTTCTATAACTTTCTAGTAGTGTGACATTAGACATGCTACTCATCTTTTCTCACCCTTAAATAGAGAGTAAGAATAGAATCTACTCTGTAGGGTGTGGTGATGATATAGTGAGCTAACACATGCATGGAGGCAAGCCAGCAGTTAGTATGCCCAGAAAGTAGCAAGAGAGTGGGAGCAGTAAGGTGAGTAAGCTAAGGTAAAACATGGAGAACCTTGGGTTCCAGGAGGGAAACCAGACCTTGTGATGCATCAGCAGAGACTGCTGGATGGTGGACTACTGGGTGGAGAGGAGAGAGGGAGTCACCAGTGGGCATTAGAAAGGCGCTTCCCACAGATCCCTGAATGTACAAAAGTTCTTCTAGCCCAAACTTCTCCCTGATCCTTCCTATTCTTGCTTCTTCATCCCAGATACCAAACTTTGCCATGTTTTTGGGTTGCAGGAGTGGGGTTGTGGAGTTTCTAATTGCAGAGATTTGGTTTGTCTGGGATTGATCTGTCTAGTGGTTTCCTTTGCTTCTCAGAGTACAGTTTCAGGGAGACTACTTGTGGATCCAATTACGTGCAACGTGCTTTCTTCTTTTGTCCCCATTTAAAAATGAAGTTATTTTAAAACTATTTATTTTAATTGACAAGTAAAAATTGTATGTATTTATGGTATATTACATAGTGTTTTGATATATGTGTACATGGTAAAATGGCTAAATAAAGTTAATTAACATATATATTAGTTCACATACCTATTTTTGGCAAAAAATCCATTCTGTTAGCAATTTTCAATTATACAATCTGTTATTAGCTGTAGTCTCCATGATGCACAATAGATTTCTTGCACTTACTCCTCCTATGTAACTAAAATGTTGACCTTTGACCAACATCTCCTCAGTCCTCCCAGCCCTTGTCCCCAGCCTCTAGTAACCACCATTTTACTCCCTATTTCTATGAGCTCAACTATTTTACATCCCAAATATAAGTGAGATCATGCAGTATTCATCTTTCTGTGCCTGGCTTACTTAACATAATGTCCTTCAGGTTCATCTATGTTGTTTCAAATGATGAGATTTCCTTCTTTTTTTAAGGCTCAACAATATTCTGTTGTATATAGGTACATATATTCTAAGGTATATTTCATATATTCCAAGAATATTGTTGGAATGTGTGTGTCTATATATATATATAGAGAGAGAGAGACACACACACACATGCATGCACATATTCTAAGGTATTTTCCATATATTCCAACAATATACCATTGTGTATATATAGACAATGTTCATTCATTGATGGACACAGGTTGATTTCGTATCTTGCCTTTTGTAAATAGTGCTGCAATAAACATGGAAGTGCAGGTATCTCTTTGACATGCTGATTTCATTTCCTTTCTATATACATATCCAATAGTGGGATTGCTGGATCATATGGTAGTTCTACTTCTAATTTTTTGGGGAACCACCATACTATTTTCCACGATTGTTGTGCTAATTTATATTCCCATCAACAGTGTGCAAAAAATCCCTTTTTTCCCCCACAATCTCACCAACATTTTTTTATCTCTTGTCTTGTTGCTAATAGCCATTCTAACAGGTGTGATATCTCTTTGTGGTTGTAAGTGGCATTTTCCTGATAATTAGTGCACAGTGCTTCATTCTTAAAGGGGAAGATGCCGCAAGAGCTGCCTTCAAACTTAGCCATGGAGACAGGAGAAACAGGTTGTCTGAGCAGGTTCAGCCTCTGTTCCTTAGTGGAGGAGCCACACAGGAAGGAGAAGGAGGTTAGATTGCTAGAGTCTTTTTCAGTCAGGGTGGGCTAGCTTGTGGTCTGCTTAACTGGACTTGTTTAAAGTTGAACAAAGTCTCTTCTTGGCTTTCTCTGGGGTTCCTGGTATGTATCGATCATGATAGAGAGATGTCTGTCTGTGAGGTGACTGTGGGGGATTCACCTTCTCTAAAGGTGCTCCTAGAAAGGCCCATCTACTTTCCCTCACCATCCAGATAGGAATTCCATCAGGGACAGCTTTGTGGTTCACCATGAGATGTCACCAAGATATTTTAAGAAATGAGTGCAAAACAGTGTAAATTGAGAGCTCAGTTTCTTAGCAATAACATGTATTTAGTGTGTTTGGAAGGAAAACAGCCTAAATTATGGAAAAGTGTGATGATCAAGATCTGACATAAATACATCAACAAAGACTAAATGTAGACACAGACATCAGAAACGCCTTTCTCACATGCTGCAGGGGTGTCTCCTTTGCCTGGCAGAGCTTTAGAAACACACTATGTGCCTTCAAGGGGTGTTATCTTGGCTGTGGTGCAGGCAAAGGCTAAGCTGCTCTGATCTTTGGGCCTGGAGTCACCTGGAGGAGGGATTTCAGTACCGTGTTCCAGATGCTGGACAAAGGCTCTATGTCTGAGACTAGAGAGGTTTTGGCTGATATGACGCAATACATTTGGTCAGACTTTTCGGGCTGGTTCTTGTGTTTCTGGATGTGCTCACATAGGGCTCCTAGCTTCTAGTACTGAACCCTTAGTTCTGTTTGTATCTTTTTGTGACCTTTGTTGTTCTGGGAGCAGCTTTCCCTCTTTAACTAAGGCTCTGCTGTCCATAGATTGCTGGTGCTGAATAAGTCCAATCCACTACTGCCGTCGATGCTCCCGTTTTTGGGTTCTCTGCCCAGCCCAGTGACTTTCTGAGTATAAACTATGCTTGGTCTGGTTCATAACAATCTCTAATGACTGACTGATTTTTGTGATCTGCCAAAGAGAAATGCCTGGAATAGCAATTGTTATTGTGAAACAGGGCTGAGATGCTGGGGATGGTGAACATTTCTGCCACCTGGGGGAGGTCGCAGGGAATATTTTTAAGTTGCAATTTTCTCTATCTCCTAGAAAGTCCTCAGTTCTTGGGTTGATTTTTACTTTCTTTTCTTTTAATATCTCTAGTCTAGACATCCAGGAGCCTAGTGATACATTACATTGTTCATCCCCTTAACATTTATTTAATAAAGCACTTTTACATATATTAAAGGGAGACAGTTCAGAACATAGACTTTGAAGGCACGCTGCCTAAATCCCCATCATGGCTCTCCATTGCAGGCTGTGTAACCTTGAGCAACTCCCTCTTTCTGCGCTCAGTGTTCCCGTGTAATGGGGGCAATAATATACCTACTTTATAAATTGTGGAGATAGATAAAGTAGTATTTGTGAAGTGATTAGAACAAGACATGCATGTAGTAGTCCTACATAAATGATATTTACTATTATTATAATAATTGTTATTACTGCTACTACATTTACTCTCATGGTCAACTGTTTAGGTTAGTGGCATAATCGAAATTACCTTCAATTCTAGCTCCTTCCTTCTTATGCCCTATCTTCAAGCCCTATTAAATAAATTCCCCCTGCCCTAAGTATTTGGGGAGCTTCCTGATGCTATCTCTCCTGCATTTAGCATCAAGTCTCATAGGCCTAGTCCTCTACTGGTGATCACTGTCACTTGTACTCCTGCCAAGAACTGGTACTGCTCCATGACTTTATCCAGCTATTACTGCCTTTTCCTCTGTTCATCCAGGTCCAGCAGTTCTTCAGAGATCTTTTGAAAGTCCCAGAGACTCTAAGTTGCAGAGTGACCCAGAATGGAGCAGGGAGAATGGCTCACTGCCCTTTGCTTTACATTTTTGACAAAGGACTCAGCCCTCCTGCAAAGAAAATTCACTCAGCCCAGCATTAGTGAGCAATAGAGATTTTCCTGGAGATTAGGCCCAAGAGATGGTTTTATTTCATACCATGCAGCAAAACACCTAATAAATTAAACACTTCTTTAGCCTGCAAGGATTCTTTTGCCAGTCACCTGTCCCTCAGACATTTCTAAGCCATGCTGCTCTTTCCCCTCCTCCTCTTTTAAAAATAATTCAGAATAATTTCTATCTTTTGCATAATGTTTGGACTCATGCTTACTTCAGCCCTCAAGGTGCTCATCAGAGCCGCACTTTGGCACAGATAATACCTCCCTCGTATCAGTTGCTGAGAAGTCAAATGCTTCTTCATATGTTACACAAAAAGAAGGCTACTGTTCCTCTGGGTCATTGTTTCACTCACTGACCAGCCTTGTAACCAGTTAGTGTTTTCAGATCTGCTCAATTTTGAATTCTTTCCCAACTTGCGAAAGTTCATGTTTCAGAATTTGCTCTGCTCAGGACTACAGTCTTCCCGACTTGCAGGAATGCGTGTAGTGTGGAATTGAATACCTCCATGGGGATGGGCACCCCAGCATGGCTGCAGCTGGCAGCCTGGCCTTCCCTTGTAAGACCAGCCCATCCAAGTATGTGCTTTCAGGAAGTAAATCAAACGTCACAGCTTTTTAGAGAGACTGATGTGTGCCTTCAGAGAGCACACACGGGTCAGAATATGCATGGCACTGACAGGGACCAGGTTGTTGGGTGGAAATGACCTGTTTGGCCGAATCCAGTCACTAGATAATTGTTTTCCAGAGTGTGGTGCACAGAACACTTGCATCGCCTGGGGAATGCACAAAACATATAAATGCCAAGGCTTTCCCAAGACTTTCAGTCAGAGCCTGTGGAGGTAGGGGTGAAGAATCTATATTTTTAAACAAGCCCTAGCTAGTGCTTCTACATCCTAAAATCTGGGAACCACTGCCCCAGACTGTAAGTTCCATTAAGGCAGGGACTTGAATTCTATCCCTCAAGTAGACAGTGTTGGGTCCCTTCTTTCTTCTGATGGATATATGGGAAGAGTCTATTTCCCAATTCCTTTGCAACTATGTGAGACATGCAGTCATTTCCAGCTAATGGGCTATATGCAGAAATAAAGCACATTACTTCTGGGCCAAAGTATAGAGATGAGGGGTGAGTTCTCCGCTTCTTACTTTCCCTCTCTGTGATGACTGAGGAGGTCACATGTTCCAGATGGTACAGCTACAAGGTAGTGGAGCCTCTATCATCCTGGCTTCTTGAGTGACTGTGTGGAGCAGAGTCCCCTTGCAGAGCCACTATGGACATGGAACATGAGTGAGAAATAGTCATCTGCTCTGTTAAGCCACTAAAATTTCAGGATTAATATGTTATCACAGCATAACCCAGCTTTATCTTTACCAATATACAAGACAATTTTATCATCTTACAGTGATGTTGGACAATCGATTTGTTTATTATTAAAAAGTTTAATGAGATTTGCTTTAAGCTGCAGCAACAGTTGCTGGAGAAACAATATCTGACTGCATTGGGCAGGGCTGGGATTAGAGGGAGACAAGTGAGAGACGGAAAAGGCCCAACCCGTTCATCTCAGCATTGCTGTCGAGAGCTCCTGCTTTGTAAGAGAACAAGTAAAAATGATTTGTAATCTCACACCTCCTTCAAGCAACAAAGACTCACTGAGACCAACATGCCAGAGCTCGGCACTGGGACAGAGGGGTAAATAGGCATTGTCCTGGTCCTGAAGAAGGTCACAGTCAAATGAGAAACCAGACAGATAAGGACAGCATGGGGTGGTTGTTTTCCAGAAGGAGGGGTAAGCCAAGAGCTCAGCAGCCCCGATGAAGCAGAGGCCTCCCCATATTGGACTCTGTGAGCAGCTCAGCTCCCTAGATGATGACTTGAGAAAATGCCAACCATGCAGTGCCTCGTGCTGGTGTTTGGAGAAGAGTTGGGTGCTGGTAATTGATGGTGTGTGCTTGTTCAGATGCCCCAAATAGCTGATGATTTGATTATGAGGACTTTACAACCACTCAGGCCCAGGCTCGTTCTGGTTTTCCAAAGAAGATGATTCCAGACACACACCAATCGAGAGGACACATGCCAGGCATTGGGCAGAGAGCCTGGCTCAAGGCCTGATCACAGGAATTGCCTAGTAAAGGGCAGTTCTTCTCTGTCCTCCTTGTCTGTCAGCCAGAGTTAAGTTGTGGGAGTGGTCACAAAGAGGGAGGAGGCGGGAAACCCTATAATAAATAAGTTAATGGCATTTATGAGCATAATAATGTTAAGTGACTATCTGTGATTTGCTGGGCATGAATCTAAGTACTTTATCTGTAAGAACTCAATCCTCAGAAGAAACCCAATGAGAGAGGTATTCCCTTTCGCCTCCCATTGCTGCTGTGATAAGCCATCACAAATTTGGTGACTTAAAGTGACATAGACTGATGACATTACAATTCTGGAGGTCAGAGGTCTGACATGAAACTAACTGGGCTAGAATTTTAAGGTGTTGGCAGTGCTGTCTTCCTTTGTGGAAACTCTAGGGAAGAATCCATTTCCTGGCCTTTTTCCCACTTCTAAAGGCTACCTGCATTTCTTGGCTTATTGCCCCTTCTGCCTTCAAAACCAGTAGTGTCACCTGAGTCCTTCTTATGCTACCATCTGTCTGGTTCTCTTCTGTCTCTCTCATCTCTGTTTGAAGATGCTTCTGACTGTGTTGGGTCCACCTGGATTATCCAGGATAATCTATTTACCTCAAGGTCAGCTGATTAGCAACCTTAATTCCATCTGCAACTTTAATTTTCTTTTGCCATGTAACCTAACATATTCACAGGTTCCAGGGATTAGGACATAGACATCTTTGGGAGGGAATTATTCTACCTACCAGAAAGAGTGCTGTTAATAAAGGAGGTACTATTAAAGGAGGACCAAGACCATCACAGTGGTTGCAAGAGTGAGCCCTGAATTTACTTATTTAACAGCCAACGGAAGACACTTGGGGAAGAAATACACTGAGTGGCTCCCTGAAGGGAAAATGTCAGGGAGTTTTATGTGCAAGAAAGAAAGTTTCATCGTGATTATGCTAGTTAAGAATTGAAGTTTGCATCCTGGATTAGACAAAATAAATCAATTGATCCCTACATTAAAATGTCTTATTTTATGTTGGCCAAGCAAGAGGCTTCAGGTAGGTCTAGGGAAGATCTGGTGTCCTGAGGTCACTCCAAGTCCATAGATGTTTATCTGCTTCACTTGGTTAGTATTGCCAGTGTGGTAAAACCCAGCATTCAATGTCTCTACAAGTGGAAAGTTCCCTTTTTTTTTTTTTTTTAACAGTACTATTATCATTCCCAGTTTACAGATGAGGAAACTGAGACTTGCAGATGCCACGTAACTTGAAAATAGTAAAGCCAGGATTCATACCTGAACAACTGATGCCGAGTCTCCTTTTTTCCCTTTTGGTTTTTCCGAAGCAAATGTAATTTCCTTATTTCTTTATAAATCATCAGCTGACCCTCACAATGTAGTCGAATCCAGAAATGTAATTCAAGGTAGTTGTTGAAATCATCCCTCTAGTTACATGCTCAGTCTATTTTAGCAAGACAGTAAGTCTCTCAGATTTTTTTTCTTACAATATTTACCCCTCAGCTAGGCTGTGTCTAAAGGGGCAGGGGGTGGTGGGGGGAGGTTTCTCTTGACCTCATGGAGGCGAGGAAGTGGGCAGGTGCCCTGGAGTCGTGTCCTCCGCTTCTGCATTGGTCTGGTCTGTGTAGTTGCTGGACTGGTCTGCTCCTGGGGATGAGGGCACCCAAGGTCCCGTAGGGTCTTAGTGCCTCTGATCACAGCTCTGGAAAGCCTCTGTGCCCCCGAGCCTGCAGTTCTCCTTTCTTAATCGCTTTATTCAAGGACTCAAGACTCCAGGTGTTGCCGACACTCTTCTCCTGAACCCACCCGAGCTAAGAGGCTGCAAGTGGAGAATTCAACAGTGACACTTCCTGGGGGTTGAGAGGCTCAGATGGAAAAATCAATGCATATGTCTGCCAGGAGTTTTGGGAAAATGCATTTCCTGAGTGAATGGGGACATTTGCAGATGAAATTCACCAACCATCAGGCAGCCAGTGCCTCTCGCAGCAGAAAACGTGATCAGCTTCTGACATTAACCCTGGGGCAGGAGGGAGCAGCTCATTAAGCTCTGGCGGGGATGCTGGCAGCCACAGACATGAGACCATGTTTATAAACGACTTACAGTGGGGACCAGTGACACCTCATTATAGGCGCCCATCAAGGGCCTGTTCTTCCCTCTTCATCTCCCTCCATCAGTCTTCCAGTGCAGAGTCTGTAATTAGGACCTGTATTGACTCTTGATCAATTTGTTTTGTTAGGCTGAGGAAGAACACTGCTGGTTACGTGTACACATTGAAAAGGTTGTCACGTGAATGTGTGTGTGTGTGTGTGTGTGTGTGTGTGTGTGTGTATGTGTGTTGTGAGGGTCACGGAGGGAGGGCACACAGGATTCCTGGCTCTGCCTGCAGCCACAGAAGTGCACCTGAGTGACCCCGTTTCTCTCTGATGTGTTTCCTCATGTCTTTGGGGGCTGCCATGACAGCTGGCACCTAGCCCTCCCTGAGATGATTTGGAATGCCTGATACTGTTAGTGTGGACAAGTAACTTGTTGGGGGTTAAGATAACCCCACAACGATTTGTGAGGTTGCCTTAAATACATAATGTCAGTCAGACCAGAAGGGGTACAAGATCTTTGGTACAGTCTATTGGGTGATACTGACATGTCTACAAACACACTGCCATTAATGGGGGATGAGGTAGGAGATAGCTAGGCTCAGCCCCAATCCTAGCAAATAGGGAACCTTGTTTTGCAAATAGGCTAAATTGGCTCAGGACATATACTACCCCTGGGAGATTGCTGCCTGGGCTTTCAGAGAGCTTGGCAAGTGACAAGACTCTCTTCCTTTGAAGACAGGCTACCAGACCCTCTTCATTCAGCTTGTCACACATTCTGGTCCCATAGCCAGTTTCCCTTGGACTGAGCCCATGGTCACATGAGAATCATATCATGATGAATTGGCCTTGCATGCAGATTCTCTGTGGATAGACAATGGTTTATTTTGCATTTCTCATGTTGAATTTAAATACTGGCATTCAGGTATATTCATTATCTTCTTGTAAGCTTGGTAAATGTGTGTCTAGTCCCATAGGATGGCTACACCCTTTAGTTCTGGACAAGTACAAGATCCTGAAACTTGGGGCTGTGACTAAGCAGCTATGCTTGATGGGTTCTTCTGCGAGATTTGTCAGTCACATTTTCTGGGTGACACTGGGCCCTTGTGATCCCATAAACCCATAGCTATTACCTTTTTGTATTGAAGGAGGTGGGACTTCATATTTTATTTACTGAGTCTGTATTTGATACTCTTCCCGATACCCAATATCATCTTCCTAGTCTTGGTCTCCTCATGCGGACATCTGGTAGCCCAGGCTCTGCTCTGGAAAATATGGAGTTGGTTTGAAGGGTGAGGGTTGAGGGGATGAATATTTCGAGATTCTCCTGACTTAGCACTGGAGAGGAAAACAACAGGAGTTGGGCTGTCTGGGTCACTCACTGGGTTTCATAGGTTGAATTTCAAGAGTTTCAACTGATTGCCAGCTCCTCTCTGCAAGGAGCAGCTCAGAGACTGGTCAGGCTCTGAAGGAGGTTGAGAAAAGGCCAAGGATGAATCCCTGACCAGTAGAGTTCATAATAAAATGCATGCATGATGTTTTTCATATGGGACAGTCAATTCTTCTTGAGTGTGGGGAAGGGTCCCAGATGTAGGCTCAGAAGCTGGCTCTGTTATTGTGTATTTTTTAAAACATGCCTGCATATCCTCTGATGCTCCTCCCAGTGAGAGGTGGGCTCCATGTTTCTTCTCTTTGAATCTGGGTTGTCCTTAGTGACTAGTTGACCAACAGAGTAGGATGGACATGATGCCACATGGCTTCCAAAGCTTGGTCATAAGAGGTGATAAAGCTTCCTCTTGGTTCTTTTGCGACACTCATATTTTGTGCTCCGAGCCACCATACAAGAATGCTAAGGCTGCCATGTCATGGGAGCTCAGGACACATGGAGAGTCTGCATGTAGGTGTTCTGGCCCACTGTCCCCAGTGTGTTCCCTACTGACAGCCAGCATCAACCTACATATGTGTGAGCAAGAATGCCTCCAGATGATTTTGGCCCCTAGCCATTAAGTCCTTCCGGCCATCCAGTCTTCCCAGCCAAAATCTCAGGCATGAAGGAGTATGACAGGTCATCCTCCCTCTGACCTCTATTAATTGCTGACTCAGGGACACTCACATTTTGAGCCTAATCAAATGCCACTAAGTTTTTTTTTTTTTTTTTTTTTGAGATGCATTTTCGCTCTTGTTGCCCAGTCTGGAGTGCAATGGCGCAATCTTGGCGCACTGCAATCTCTGCCTCCCAGGTTCAAGCAATTCTCCTGCCTCAGCCTCCCAAGTAGCTGGGATTACAGGTGCCCACCACTACACCCGTCTAATTTTTTGTATTTAGAGATGGGGTTTCACCATGTTGGTCAGCTGGTCTTGAACTCCTGACCTCAGGTGATCCACCCACCTCAGCTTCCCAAAGTGCTGGAATTACAGGCGCGCACCACTGCCACTAAGTTTTAGGCGAGTTTGTTACTTAGCAAAGTATAACTGGAATAGCCACTAGCTCTGTGGCTTTGAATTGGACCTTTAACTCCTTTGACTCAAATGTGAGAGAGTGATGTCCACTGACAGGGTATATATGTGACAATGCACATTGAAGCTGCTGGCACGTAGTAGGTGCTCAGCAAATCATGGTTTCTTACTCTTCCAGAAGGCCCTTCACACGTCTCTTGGCCTCCCCTTAGGGGAGTATCAGTCTGGACTGCCAAGTCAAAAGGAAATTGTTACATGGGCTCCACTTCTTGTTTCTAATTAAAATCATAAAAATCTTCTTTGAACACCTTAATAATGTCTGCTAGGCTGAAGGCAAGTTTCATGAATAGATTCCTTAAAGGGAACCTGGAACTACTGCTATAAAATGCAACTTTGAAAGAAATCAGCCCCCAGGGTCTAACTGCAACCACAGAAACAAAAATAACCAAATTCCCCCGTTCTCCAGGGCAGTAGCTCTCAAAGTGTGTTCTGAATCTCTTGGGGAGCTTACTGAAAATGCAGACTGCTAGGCACCACCATGCAGTGAGCTTGTTGGGGGGTTGGGGTACAGAAATCCACAGTTTTCACAAGCACCCCCATCTCATTGAGTTCTGAGACTCTCCACTTGGGCTTTCAGAGCTCGAGGGAAACTTAGAGATAGAGTGGCTGATGTCACCATACAGAAAGGAAAGAACTGAGATGGCTCCAAGAGGGGCTGAGATCAACATCCGTCTGCAGGTTGGGGTAGAGGGGCAAGAGCAGAGCTCCGGTTGGTGCTCCCCATAGGATGCTCCCTCCTGTCCCCACCACCGTCCTGCAGACAGCCTCATTCGTTACAGCCACATGGAATGGCTCTGAGCTCCGTCAGCATACCTAGCAGACATTCTGATTTTTCCCAGGGCTCTTCCGCAAATATTTTAGAGAACTGCGGGGACGCTTGTGTGCACAACTTGGATATTTGGCTTTTTCTCACTACCAGTTTGGGGGCCTTGGTGACATTCCTTTTCATTGCTGGACTTAGCAATTGCCTTGTGAATGAGAGGGAAATCTCCCCTTTTGTGATCTCCCTAGGATGCAGTTTCCTGCCTATGAGCAAAACTACTTCCTGGGATCCTTCTGCTTGTCTGAGGTGCTTGATTTCTTCCAAAGGTTTGGTAGCATTTACAAATGCACACTCTTGCCCAGGCACTGTTTTAAGGTCTTTACAGAGATATCCCATTTTCAGATTTAAGAACTGAGGGGCAGAAATATGTATATATATTTTTTATTATACTTTAAGTTCTAGGGTACATGTGCACAACGTGCAGGTTTGTTACGTATGTATACATGTGCCCTGTTGGTGTGCTGCAGCCATTAACTTGTCATTTACATTAGGTATATCTCTTAATGCTATCCCTCCCCACTACCCGCTCCCCACAATAGGACCCGGTGTGTGATGTTCCCCTTCCTGTGTCCAAGTGATCTCATTGTTCAGTTCCCACCTATGAGTGAGAACATGTGGTATTTGGTTTTCTGTTCTTGCGATAGTTTGCTGAGAATGATGGTTTCCAGCTGCATCCATGTCTC
Source organism: Trachypithecus francoisi (assembly GCF_009764315.1). Classification (NCBI taxonomy): domain Eukaryota; kingdom Metazoa; phylum Chordata; class Mammalia; order Primates; family Cercopithecidae; genus Trachypithecus; species Trachypithecus francoisi. Next base: position 37,649,265 of record NW_022681467.1, read on the forward strand.
TACAAAGGACACGAACTCATCCTATTTTATGGCTGCATAGTATTCCATGGTGTATATGTGCCACATTTTCTTAATCCAGTCTGTCACTGATGGACATTTGGGTTGATTCCAAGTCTTTGCTGTTGTGAATAGTGCCGCAATAAACATGCGTGTGCATGTGTCTTTATAGCAGCACGACTTATAATCCTTTGGGTATATACCCAGTAATGGGATGGCTGGGTCAAATGGTATTTCTAGTTCTAGATCCTTGAGGAATCGTCACACTGTTTTCCACAATGGTTGAACTAGTTTACAGTCCCACCAACAGTGTAAAAGTGTCCCTATTTCTCCACGTGCTCTCCAGCACCTGCTGTTTCCTGATTTTTTAATGATTGCCATTCTAACTGGTGTGAGATGGTATCTCATTGTGGTTTTGCCCAAGGTTACAAAGCTTGTAAGGGGCAGAGCCTGGCTTTGAACTCAGGAAATCTAGCTCTGAGTCTGTGCTCTCAGCCACTCTGTTGCAATGAATACTGAACCCCTGCATGCTGTGTGATGGGCTGTCTCCCACAGTGGACCATGTATTGGCCTCATGAAACTCATTCCTGTATCCCTAATAGTAAATAGAGTGCCTGACACATAGCAGCCCAGTGAATATTCCTTGTGAAGGAATATGTCTGTTTTTAGGTGTGAGTTGAAGCAAAGTTTTAACTCCACAAGGAAACTTTTAGATGCGGCCACAGGGATACTGACCAGAACTGGAGAAGAGGTCCTGAGTCATGGAGGAGGGTAAGGAGTGAAGTTGGAGGCTGACTTGGTAGCCTAGAGGGGAGCAGCTGAGGCTGCTGTGCCCGTGATTCAGTCACTGTGCCCCTGAGAGGGACCCACTGGCTCTTACTGACATGTCAGAAGCAGGGCCAGGAGCTGTGGGTGATCCAAAAGCACAAATTTATGAAAATAGCACTCCCTATTGAGAAACATTGGCTCAACTAGGCAGAGAAAAGCCCCGCATCAGTGCCACCTGGTGAGAACTAAATGGGAGAAAGATAGCTCATGTAGCTGCTGTAAATGTATTACCCAGGAACGGCTTGGAGATTATTTGCAAGATGCTGAGAGATGCACTGATCCTATTTCAGCAACACCATGGAGACCAGCAGACTGGCTTGGGCTCGCAGTTTGGGTCTTTGCTTTTCACTCACTTTGGCCAGAGGACCAAAAGTGGTCATCACCTGGATTCTTCCTCAAAGCCCTGAAAAGAGCAATGTGTCAGTGGATTCACTTCGGAGGTCTGTATGAGACAGAAGGGTAGAGAGGAGGATGCATTCCCACTGTCTTCGTTGGGTTTCTGCAGGAGTAGACTCTGAGACAAGGAATTGGGTGCAATAGCTTATTTGTGTGGTGATCCCAGGAAGCTCTACAGAAAAATGGGGAAGTGAGGCAAGGAGGGAAAACAATTGTGAGGACTCGCTCCTGCTTTGCTTTGAGGGGTTTAGTCTTCAGCTAACCATTGCCCTAGCTTCCTTCAGAGGATTATTGAGATGACCGACAACTGCAAAACCTAGGCAGATCGCCCAGTGAGAGTGAATTGAGGGGTGAATGACAGGCTGGGACCAGCAGTCAGGGTTGTTGTCAGACTCCCATGGGAACCAGAGGTAAAACTACTTCTGATTTTGGGGAGCAGGGGGGAGAGAAGCAAGAGATGAAGTTCCCCTAAATACTAAGATAATATTCTAAATTACCATCTACATCTTTCGTTGGTGCATATGTACAAATAAAATTAAAATATGTCTTCAAACATCAGTCACAGTCATCCCTGGGAGTAGCGGCAGCATCACAGAGAGCTGTTCTCAAGTCTGAGTGACCTTGTGTCTTCTGTTTTTGAGCGTCCACATTTTCCAAACTTCCTGGCACAAGCAATTTTCAGACAAAACTCCCAGATTGTTTAGCTCCTGATGAACCTGTTTGATCTGGAATTTCCTCGAGGCCTGGCTCTATTTGCCAGCTGAACAGATTATACTGATTGATGTGTTTGTGTGGGTTTCAAATCATTTCTAAGTAACTCAAATCTGCTTAGACTCCCGGTGCTGACTGCAGTTTGCTTCCGGACAGCTGGGGTAGCATACCCTGGTGGGCACAGAAGGACAAGTGGAAGCCAGACTTGGCACAGACAGACCAGGCCTGGCAACGGGAGCACCCCAGGGCTCACATCTATTCAGCAAGGCACTCTGGGACCCACAAGGCCTGGGGACCCTTGTGCTCTGAGGGCATTCTGCTGGGTCCTGCCTGCTGAACACAGGGCAGATGGCAGACTCAGATGAGACCTGTTTTCCCAGGCCCCAGAGTGTGGCTGATAAGGCATACAGCTGCAGCCACGGCTGGTCTGAGTGGTCTCTTTCCCTCTCAGACACCCTGTGGGTCCCAGTGATGTCACAAGTTCAATTATGTACCTGCTTATGCTTGTGTTTTCAAGCATTTGGAGCTTTGAAGAGTGGCCCCCCACACCCCGTATACTTCCCTGTCTCCCTTCCCATACCATTTTTTTTAGATCATCAGATAAGCCTTCAGCAGAGGGGCAATGGCATGAACATTTAAAAAACAAGGAGCAGGGCGGAGCAAGATGGCCGAATAGGAACAGCTCCAGTCTCCAACTCCCAGCGCGAGCGACACAGAAGACCGGTGATTTCTGCATTTTCAACTGAGGTACTGGGGTCATCTCTTTAGGGAGTGCCGGACAATCGGTGCTGGTCAGCTGCTGCAGCCTGACCAGCGTGAGCTGAAGCAGGGCGAGGCATCGCCTCACCTGGAAACGCAAGGGGGAAGGGAATCCCTTTTCCTAGCCAGGGGAACTGAGACACACAACACCTGGAAAATCGGGTAACTCCCACCCCAATACTGCGCTTTAAGGAAACAGGCACACCAGGAGAATATATCCCACACCTGGCCGGGAGGGTCCCACGCCCACGGAGCCTCCCTCACTGCTAACACAGCCGTCTGCGGCGATCTATCCGCAAGGCAGCAGCGAGGCTGGGGGAGGGGCGCCCGCCATTGCTGAGGCTTAAGTAGGTAAACAAAGCCGCTGGGAAGCTGGAACTGGGTGGAGCTCACAGCAGCTCAAGGAAGCCTGCCTGTCTCTGTAGACTCTACCTCTGCGGACAGCGCACAGCTGCAGTCCATTAGGGAAAGAGCGGGGGCGGTGCAGACGCGAACGACTCTGTCTGACAGCTTTGGGGAGAGCCGTGGATCTCCTAACGCGGAGGTTGAGATCTGAGAACGGACAGACTGCCTGCTCAGGTGGGTCCCTGACCCCTGAGTGGCCTAGCTGGGAGACATCCCCCACTAGGGGCAGTCTGACACCCCACACCTCACAGGGTGGCGTCACCCCTGAGAGGAAACTTCCAAGAAAGAATCAGACAGGTACACTCGCTGTTCAGCAATATTCTATCTTCGGCAACCTCTGCTGCTGATACCCAGGCAAACAGGGTCTGGAGTGGACCTCAAGCAATCTCCAACAGACCAACAGACAGTCCTTCTGACTGTCAGACGGAAAACTATCAAACAGGAAGGACACCTATACCAAAACCCATCAGTACGTCACCATCATCAAAGTCCAGAGACAGATAAAACCACAAAGATGGGGAAGAAGCAGGGCAGAAAAGCTGGAAATTCAAAAATAAGAGCGCATCTCCCCCTGCAAAGGAGCGCAGCCCATCGCCAGCAACGGATCAAAGCTGGTCAGAGAATGACTTTGACGATGAGAGAAGAAGGCTTCAGTCCATCAAACCTCTCAGAGCTAAAGGAGGAATTACGTACCCAGTGCAAAGAAACTAAAAATCTTGAAAAAAAAGTGGAAGAATTGACAGCTAGACTAATTAATGCAGAGAAGATCATAAACGAAATGACAGAGATGAAAACCATGACACGAGAAATACGTGACAAATGCACAAGCTTCAGTAACCGACTCGATCAACTGGAAGAAAGAGTATCAGCGATTGAGGATCAAATGAATGAAATGAAGCGAGAAGAGAAACCAAAAGAAAAAAGAAGAAAAAGAAATGAACAAAGCCTGCAAGAAGTATGGGATTATGTAAAAAGACCAATCTACATCTGATTGGGGTGCCTGAAAGTGAGGGGGAAAATGGAACCAAGTTGGAAAACACTCTACAGGACATCATCCAGGAGAACTTCCCCAACTAGTAGGGCAGGCCAACATTCAAATTCAGGAAATACAGAGAACGCCACAAAGATACTCCTCCAGAAGAGCAACTCCAAGACACATAATTGCCAGATTCACCAAAGTGGAATGAAGGAAAAAATCTTAAGGGCAGCCAGAGAGAAAGGTCGGGTTACCCACAAAGGGAAGCCCATCAGAATAACAGCAGACTCTCGGCAGAAACTCTACAAGCCAGAAGGGAGTGGGGGCCAATATTCAACGTTCTTAAAAAAAGAATTTTCAACCGAGAATTTCATATCCAGCCAAACTAAGCTTCATCAGTGAAGGAGAAATAAAATCCTTTACAGATAAGCAAATGCTTAGAGATTTTGTCACCACCAGGCCTGCCTTACAAGAGACCCTGAAGGAAGCCCTAAACATGGAAAGGAACAACCGGTACCAGCCATTGCAAAAACATGCCAAAATGTAAAGACCATCGAGGCTAGGAAGAAACTGCATCAACTAACGAGCAAAATAACCAGTTAATATCATAATGACAGGATCAAGTTCACACATAACAATATTAACCTTAATGTCAATGGACTAAATGCTCCAATTAAAAGACACAGACTGGCAAACTGGATCAAGAGTCAAGACCCATCAGTCTGCTGTATTCAGGAGACCCATCTCACATGCAGAGACATACATAGGCTCAAAATAAAGGGATGGAGGAAGATCTACCAAGCGAATGGAGAACAAAAAAAAGCAGGGGTTGCAATCCTAGTCTCTGATAAAACAGACTTTAAACCATCAAAGATCAAAAGAGACAAAGAAGCCATTACATAATGGTAAAGGGTTCAATTCAACAGGAAGCTAACTCTCCTAAATATCTATGCACCCAATACAGGAGCACCCAGATTCATAAAGCAAGTCCTTAGAGACCTACAAAGAGACTTAGACTCCCATACAATAATAATGGGAGACTTCAACACTCCACTGTCAACATTAGACAGATCAACGAGACAGAAAGTTAACAAGGATATCCAGGAATTGAACTCATCTCTGCACCAAGCGGACCTAATAGACATCTATAGAACTCTCCACCCCAAATCAACAGAATATACATTCTTCTCAGCACCACATCGCACTTATTCCAAAATTGACCACATAATTGGAAGTAAAGCACTCCTCAGCAAATGTACAAGAACAGAAATTATAACAAACTGTCTCTCAGACCACAGTGCAATCAAACTAGAACTCAGGACTAAGAAACTCAATCCAAACCGCTCAACTACATGGAAACTGAACAACCTGCTCCTGAATGACTACTGGGTACATAACGAAATGAAAGCAGAAATAAAGATGTTCTTTGAAACCAATGAGAACAAAGATACAACATACCAGAATCTCTGGGACACATTTAAAGCAGTGTGTAGAGGGAATTTATAGCACTAAATGCCCACAAGAGAAGCAGAGAGATCTAAAATTGACACTCTAACATCACAATTAAAAGAACTAGAGAGGCAAGAGCAAACACATTCAAAAGCTAGCAGAAGGCAAGAAATAACTAAGATCAGAGCAGAACTGAAGGAGATAGAGACACAAAACCCTCCAAAAAATCAATGAATCCAGGAGTTGTTTTTTGAAAAGATCAACAAAATTGACAGACCGCTAGCTAGACTAATAAAGAAGAAAGAGAGAGGAATCAAATAGACGCAATAAAAAATGATAAAGGGGATATCACCACCGACCCCACAGAAATACAAACAACCATCAGAGAATACTATAAATGCCTCTACGCAAATCAACTAGAAAATCTAGAAGAAATGGATAATTTCCTGGACACTTACACTCTCCCAAGACTAAACCAGGAAGAAGTTGAATCCCTGAATAGACCAATAGCAGGCTCTGAAATTGAGGCAACAATTAATAGCCTACCCACCAAAAAAAGTCCAGGACCAGATGGATTCACAGCTGAATTCTACCAGAGGTACAAGGAGGAGCTGGTACCATTCCTTCTGAAACTATTGCAATCAATAGAAAAAGAGGGAATCCTCCCTAACTCTTTTTATGAGGCCAACATCATCCTGATACCAAAGCCTGGCAGAGACACAACAAAAAAAGAGAATTTTAGACCATATCCCTGATGAACATCGATGCAAAATCCTCAATAAAATACTGGCAAACGGATTCAGCAGCACATCAAAAAGCTTATCCACCATGATCAAGTGGGCTTCATCCCTGGGATGCAAGGCTGGTTCAACATTCGCAAATCAATAAACGTAATCCAGCATATAAACAGAACCAAAGACAAGAACCACATAATTATCTCAATAGATGCAGAAAAGGCTTTTGACAAAATTCAACAGCCCTTTATGCTAAAAACGCTCAATAAATTTGGTATTGATGGAATGTACCTCAAAATAATAAGAGCTATTTATGACAAACCCACAGCTAATATCATACCGAATGGGCAAAAACTGGAAAAATTCCCTTTGAAAACTGGCACAAGACAGGGATGCCCTCTCTCACCACTCCTATTCAACATAGTGTTGGAAGTTCTGGCTAGGGCAATCAGGCAAGAGAAAGAAATCAAGGGTATCCAGTTAGGAAAAGAAGAAGTCAAATTGTCCCTGTTTGCAGATGACATGATTGTATATTTAGAAAACCCCATTGTTTCAGCCCAAAATCTCCTTAAGCTGATAAGCAACTTAGCAAAGTCTCAGGATACAAAATTAATGTGCAAAAATCACAAGCATTCTTATACACCAGTAACAGACAAGCAGAGAGCCAAATCAGGAATGAACTTCCATTCACAATTGCTTCAAAGAGAATAAAATACCTAAGAATCCAGCTTACAAGGGATGTAAAGGACCTCTTCAAGGAGAACTACAAACCACTGCTCAGTGAAATCAAAGAGGACACAAACAAATGGAAGAACATACCATGCTCATGGATAGGAAGAATCAATATCGTGAAAATGGCCATACTGCCCAAGGTGATTTATAGATTCAATGCCATCCCCATCAAGCTACCAATGACTTTCTTCACAGAATTGGAAAAAACGGCTTTAAAGTTCATATGGAACCAAAAAGAGCCCGCATTGCCAAGACAATCCTAAGTCAAAAGGACAAAGCTGGAGGCGTCACGCTACCTGACTTCAAACTATACTACAAGGCTACAGTAACCAAAACAGCATGGTACTGGTACCACAACAGAGATATAGACCAATGGAACAGAACAGAGTCCTCAGAAATAATACCACACATCTACAGCCATCTGATCTTTGACAAACCTGAGAGAAACAAGAAATGGGGAAAGGATTCCCTATTTAATAAATGGTGCTGGGAAAATTGGCTAGCCATAAGTAGAAAGCTGAAACTGGATCCTTTCCTTACCCCTTATACGAAAATTAATTCAAGATGGATTAGAGACTTAAATGTTAGACCTAATACCATAAAAACCCTAGAAGAAAATCTAGGTAGTACCATTCAGGACATAGGCATGGGCAAGGACTTCATGTCTAAAACACCAAAAGCAACGGCAGCAAAAGCAAAAATTGACACATGGGATCTAATTAAACTAAAGAGCTTTTGCACAGCTAAAGAAACTACCATCAGAGTGAACAGGCAACCTACAGAATGGGAAAAATTTTTGCAACCTACTCATCTGACAAAGGGCTAATATCCAGAATCTACAAAGAACTCAAACAAATATACAAGAAAAAAAAAAACACCCCATCAAAAAGTGGGGAAAGGATATGAACAGACATTTCTCAAAGAAGACATCCATACAGCCAACAGACACATGAAAAAATGCTCATCATCACTGGCCATCAGAGAAATGCAAATCAAAACCACAATGAGATACCATCTCACACCAGTTAGAATGGCAATCATTAAGAAGTCAGGAAACAACAGGTGTTGGAGAGGATGTGGAGAAATAGGAACACTTTTGCACTGTTGGTGGGATTGTAAACTAGTTCAACCATTATGGAAACAGTATGGCGATTCCTCAAGGATCTAGAACTAGATGTACCATATGACCCAGCCATCCCACTACTGGGTATACCCCAAAGAATTATAATTACTCTACTACAAAGACACATGCACACGTATGTTTATTGCGGCACTATTCACAATAGCAAAGACTTGGAATCAACCCAAATGTCCATCTGTGACAGACTGGATTAAGAAAATGTGGCACATATACACCATGGAATACTATGCAGCCATCAAAAAGGATGAGTTTGCGTCCTTTGTAGGGACATGGATGCAGCTGGAAACCATCATTCTTAGCAAACTATCCCAAGAACAGAAAACCAAACACCGCATGTTCTCACTCATAGGTGGGAACTGAACAATGAGATCACTTGGACTCGGGAAGGGGAACATCACACACTGGGGCCTATCATGGGGAGGGGGAGGAGGGAGGGATTGCATTGGGGAGTTATACATGATATAAACGTCATGCACATGTACCCTAGAACTTAAAATATAAAAAAAAAAAAAAAAAAAAAAAAAAAAAAAAAAAAACAAGAAGCAGAACTCATTCCGTGTATGCCCTTGGCATCCACCTCACCAGGAGTAGTGTTGAGAACAGGAGCTTGGTTCTCAGTTGGGCTCCAACCTCACCTCAGTCTCAGGTGCTAACCTTGCAGATGCCCGCCATCCCCACCTGGCAGTCCCATTGATATTTCCAAGGCAATCTCTGATTAGGGTGAGTCCAGGGCTCCTGCAGGCTGGGGCTCTCTTGCTTTCCTCTTACATAGTAGTCAGGAATAAAGTGCTCTTCCCTACTGAAAAGATGAGGCCCATGTCGGTGGCTTTCATGCTAGCTACTTGCAGAACTCATAAATTAGAGCAGCAGTTGGCTCGCTTTTCCCGTAAAAAGCCAGATAGTAAGTATTTTAGACTTTTCATGTCATAGAGTCTCTGTTGCAATGTATCAACTCTGCCATAGACAATTTGTAAATTAATAGATATGGCTGTGTTCTAGTACATTATTATTTATAAAAATAAGTGGCACACTGGGTGTGGCTCTCCAACAGTAGTTTGCTAAACACTGAATTAGAGCTTCTGACCTGAGAATAATTATATTGACTGTAATTGTTTGTTGAGTGCATGTTGAAATCCAGTTTCTGGGTCCCGTATCCAGAGGTTCGGATTCAGTGGCTCTAGGGTGGGATCCGTGAATCTGTATTTTTGTAAATATCATGGATGATTATGAAATGAAACTAGAAATGCAATGTACAGGTCATCTCCTTTTACTGATGAGACAATGAGAACACAGTTGGAGACGTACTCTGGTCTTCTTCCCAGCCTAGGGAAGGGTGCCTTCCCAGCCCAGGATGCCTTCTGTTTCCCCATCTTGCTATAATACCACCGTATATTTGGGAACCTCTGGGGACCCTCTCTGGAATACGCCAGAGGCGTGACAAACTCAGCTGTGGGCCTCAGTGGACTCAGACAACGAGGGCATTTCTCACCTCATTAGTTTTAAATTGCCTGTTATTTAGCTCAGGAGGTGCTGGCCACTGTACAGTTAAGCCCAGTGACAGGAATATTAACAAGATGCATGGAGGAGAGCTTGGAGCTGCTGGAGTGGACATGAGAGATGGACACCTTGCAAACAGACCCACCTCCTGGGTCCCATGTCTCTGAAAAATCCACCTATTAGTAGAAGACCAGACTTAGCCATTTGCAACTTGAACCCATTTACTTATTCATTCACTTAATTTTTTCTTTTGCATATTCGGTTAGCATTTGTTTAGCACCTATTTGGAGCCAGTTCCTGTTCTGGCATTTGGGAAATAGAGCTAAATCAGACATTATTGTGTTACTTCACTGTGATTCATATGGTGATGTATGAAGGCTCTGAAGAGGAAGAGGGGTCTATCTTTCATCAGATGTGGGGGTCATTTTGGGGCAGGAATCTGGGCTGAGTCTGTTGTCAGTCTGGGGTCTGAGGTCAGGGGTCAGTCTCTGGTCAACAAATATAGTGAAGGTCACTAGACCATCCAGGGCCATTCCTGAGAATAATTATATTGGCTGGAATTGCCACAGAGAGGCCTTGAATAGGGGACAACTTGGGTGATGTTTCTTATGGCCCAACATTAATCTTAGTCCTGATGGTCCATTGGCAGGCAACAAGGCTCTACTATCTTGAACAAGGTGGGGATAAGGTTTAGGAGGAGTCCAGAGTATCTTCTCACACTCTCATTACAGTGTTCTCCACTCACTGGGGTGAGGGTGGAGGGAGGTAGACTGTTCTTAAGGAACTGGTTATATTGTTTTGAGTGAGAGTCTAAACATCAGCTCATCTTAAGAATGAATCCAAGCTTCTAAGTAGATATTTTGCACTTTAGAGAGACAGTAATTTCATAAAAAGGAATTGCTAAGCCACTGCCTGACTGTGCCTGTGATTTTAGCTGAGTGTTTTTCCATGTTAAACTCACAGAATGTCAGAGCTGGAGGGGCCCCCAGGGATTACTCTGGTTAACTGTCTTTGAAATGTGCTCTCTGGAATCCTCCATTTCTCTGTTGGTGTCTGTGGTAGAGGTATGCTTGGGTAGAGGTGTGAGAGGGCCCTTTGTAGGGTCTAAGGCAGCAACAGAGTTAGGAGAAGGCTGCCCTATTCCATCACCCCTTCCCTACCTTCCATTCCAGCTCCCCAATTCCACCCACATTCCTTCTTTCCCTTTGGGATTCCAGCCCGTTCATAGAAGGTCTACTCAGCTCTCTACCAGTGTCAGGGATCACTCACCTGATATGCAGAATAGGTGCCCTCTAAGGCAGTGACCATAACATCCTCCTTGTGGACTCTGGGCAGCAAGGGGCGTAGACTGACTGATAGCTGTCACCTGGATGAAAGGTGAGTCTGTCTCACCATGACCCTCCTCCTCTGACCCCCTACTGAGGCCACTTAGAGATATACACTATAGAGAGGGAATAGTTTTAAAGAAGTTCTCCCCAACACAAGGTACATTGCTTTTCCTGAGTATTCCAATGAGCAGGTGTACTTAACGTGACAGTACAGGTGAGCCTCCAGCATCACCATCTTCTGGCCACCTTTTATTTTTTCGTGAAGCAAATCAAAAGGAATTTCTTAAATTGTTGGAAAATTTCCCCCCAATTTTTGTGATACTTTCTCCTTCAGGTTGGATCAAGAACCTGGTTTATCACCTCTTTCCATTCTTGTTTCAAACTCATGCATTCTTTTGATGACTTAATCTTTTGCTGACTAACATGGATATTAGGGAGACTCAATTCCGGTCTAGCTTTCAAGATTCTCAGAGTCTAGGGGAGGAGGCAAGAACGGAGAGAGGGGGCAGAGCTACAAGAGCAGCCAGGCCTGCAGTATTTGTTTTTTTTTTAAGAGCAAACAAAAGAGATTTGAATGCTTGAGCTCTGGGGGCAAGGGATGGGGTTGGGGAGATAGGGGCAGGGTACCATTTCTGTAAACTATAGGGCGAGTGGCACCCCCTGAAGAGGTCCCGTGCAGTCCACACTGACACACTCTTATTTCCTCTTGTCTTCCCTGGGGAGATGGTGCCAGGACTTAGACAAAGGGAGGGCCATGGGGGGAATGAGAGGAATAGAAAGGCATGCTAGAGGAATAGGAATAGGAAGAGGTGCAGAAAGGAGAAAAAGAAGGTTCAGAACTGGAGGAACTGCATTTGTGCAGGCCTGGAAGCTCCAACTGGACTGGAACAGGTGCCTGTTCTTGATCCTCAGTGGAACCAGAAAGGGCAGAAAAGTGGGAGTGTAATTTCTGGGGAGGCCAGCTGATGGGGGTCGACTCCTTTGTTCTCTTGTAGGGAGGCTAGCTGATCACTCCTGATCAAAGCGTGGGTGGGTTTATGCATCACGTGTGTCATGCTGCCTTCCAGAATGTTCCACCCTCTGCTGTCCCCTCTTAGTCCTCCAATAGTGCTATTTATCGTTCCTCTGAGGTCCTGGTGTTCTTGGAATCTTGTTGTTTTTCTCATTCTTATTGAAGTTCTAATTGTATTGAGAGGAATTTAGGTTAGTTTGACCTGAGATGGGCTTTTAGAAGCCAATAAGGGTGTTTCTTTTCAGTTATTCAGCAGTAATTGTCTTATGAAGTGCTCTCAAATCCACACTCAGAGAACAAGCCTATAATTTCTATTCAAATAACCTCTAATGAGATGCCACTTTTGTCAACTTATAGGGCCAAGTCAGGCTGTGGAAAAAATTTGTATTTTGGATCTTTTGGCCCTTGGACAAACTCAAAATATTCACCAAATATGCTTTGGAGCATTGTGGAGGTATGAAAAGTAGATAAGTGAGGTGAGATGGAGGGCTTGGGAGGTTTAAGCATCTTTGGAGGCTGTATCCCTGCACCCTTTATTCATTTATTCAAAAACCATTCACCAAACACCTTCTTTATGCATATGCCAGTACTGTGTTATGTGCAGGGCAGCAAAGGATGAATAAGAATGGAATGTGATGTTGCAAGAATGCTCTGCATCCCTGTGTGGACATGAGTGCATGTGGGATATGTGTGTGTGTGTGTGTGTGTGTACACACATGCCTTTGTGTGGCAGGCAGACAGGTGTATGAATAAAACGATGAAGTGTGATAAGAGCATCACTCATAGAATGATCATACAATTTATCATCCAAATTGGTACATCTTTGGGACAAATGCTAAACCCTGAACAATAAGGATAATCTGGGGCTGTCTTAGGCAAACTAAGAAATATGGTCACCTGAAGTAATGCCTAACACAGGAAAGAGCAGAAGACTTCTTGGAGGATGTCTCTTTGGACTTCCAAATGGACCCTCCCCATCCATTCTTGACTTCCTTCGGTTACTGAGATCCCAGCTCAATCATCCCTTCCTCTGGGAAGCTTTCCTAGACATGTCCCACCAGGCCAAATTCTCCTCGTACACTCTTCTAGCCCCATAGAGCTTGCCTTCCAAGCACTTATTTGTGGAATGATTATACATGCAATTGTGCAGTCATTTTATTGTATATCTGCCTCCCTCACACCATGAAGACAGGCCCATCCTTGAAGGTTTTGTTTACCATATATGGGTATTCAGTAATTACTGGAGGAGTGGTCTGAGTCTTGAAACACTGTCCAACTTAGCCAAGTGCCTGTCTACCTAAAGAAAGAAGGAGGGGAGTGGGAAGGATCTGGAACTAGCAAATATTCTGATAGAGGAGCCTGGTGGGTGTGAAGTCTAGAGACAGGGTGATACATGTTATTGGTGGGGGCAGGGGGGATGGTGTACAAATAGCCCAGTGTGGCTGGATCACAGTTTGAATTGTACAGCAGGGAAGGGATTGTGAGAAGGGAGACTACATCCTGTTGGGTTTGTGAGCCATACTTTCAACCCTGGCCTATATCTTCCCCATCTTCTTTTCCCTCTCACAGGTTTGATTAGATGAACTCTAAGACATTTGCAAATAATCTTTCCTTGTGGTCCTTTCACCAGTCTGGCTAATTGTTTAAGGATGTTTCCAATTGTTCTTACCTTTTTTTTTCTTTGTTTTTAGAAGCAGGGTCTTGCTCTGTCACCCAGGCTGGAATGTAGGGGTGCAATTATAGCTCACTGCAGCCTTGAACTCCTGGGTTCAAGGGATCCTCCCACCCTAGCCTGCTGAGTAGCTAGGACTACAGATGCGCACCTCACACCTGGAAAATTTTTGTATTTTATGTAGAGATTGGGTTTTGCTATGTTGCCCAGGCTGATCTCAAACTCCTGGGCCCAAGTGATCCTCCCACCTTGGCTTTCCCATGTGCTGGGATTATACGCATGAGCCATCATGCCCAGCCTGTCCTCACTTTTTTATAGCCCTCATTAAGATAAAGATTTCTTTCTATTTTGGAAAAAATCAAACAATTAGGGAAAGTCATAAAAGAGATGCTAAGGATGATTCCTGAAAGTGTGCTATTTACATTGCGTGTCAAAACAAGATATAACTTTGGAAATGGAGTCACATGAACAGCCTCTGCCTCCTGCTGAATACCTGAGACAAGGGCTTCCTGTGGCCTAAGACACTCTAGGAAGGCTGTTTCTCTCCAGTGCACCAGGTACTAATGAGATGACCAATGAGAGTACTCTTCCCAGCTCTGAGAGTTCACAGGCTTATACATTATGCATTAGACAAATACCATCTTCCATTTCTCTACATCTACAGGTATTTTGTCAAAAGTGTGCTTTTTCCTCCTAAAAAGGTTCTCGTAGTTCAAGATGTGACACATCTATCCACTGGGCCCCTGGAACCCAGGTGGGCTTAATAACACCTCGTCTTCCTCATCACACCAGTGCATGCAATTCTGCAAAGAGGCACTAACTGGAGTCACCATGTCCCAAAGCCATGAAGCCATTTCCTTAAGTGTATGATTTGGTTCCTTGTAATCTCAACCACTCTCATATTTTCCAAGCCCCCCACCAGCCCACAAATTATTCCAGATAACAGCTCCCTTGTCACCTTTCCAGCCCCTCCTTCACCATCTCAGCTGAGGAGAGTCTGTAAGGAAAATGAGAACAGAGGCTCATTTCCAAAGGCAGCGACAAGAATTTGCTAATTAAAATGAAAAGCCTTAGTTTCCTGGATCAGTGAAGGAGGCTTCTGAGAGGCACCTAGAAGAAATCTTTCTCCAAATGAAATGGCCTTTCCAGCTGGGCCCTGATAGAGCCCAGGCATCCTTCTAACGGCAGGAGGCTGGAAACTGGGGCTCTGCAGACCTGCTCCCAAACAAGGCCTAATGAGGCCTCAGACCCATTTCTGGGAGCTCCTGCCTTTTTGTTTTTCTCAGCTCCAAAAGCTCACAAGGATTCACATACTCTTCAGTACAGTTTAGAATCAGGGGGCCTTTGGATCATCCAGCCAAGTGGTTTTCAAGGGGGCTACACACTAGAATCACCCAGGGAGAGGTTAAAAGATCCCCAGACCTAGTAAAAATGCATCTCTAGAGGGGGCCTAGGTATCTGAATTTGCCAAAAGCTTTCCAGTGATTTTGCTGCAGAGTGAGAAGTGGGAGCTGCTGATCTCATTCAATAGCCTTATTTCTGGGTGAGGACTCTGAGGGTCAGAGAGGGAGATGATGTTGCCCCAGGCCACACAGCAAGACAGTGGCAGAGTCCTGGTCTCCTGTCTTGCCATCCCTTTTAACTACACAACTGCCCCTGCTCTGCCTTCCTCACAGGGCTGTATGTGGATGAAATAACATAAAGGGAAGATAGAAAGTGCTCAGCTAGGGGGCCTGTGGCTTGACCATATTGGTATGTCTAAGCATGTCTGGAGGGCTGCCAGTAGAGGCCTCTTTGCATGACGACTGAAGGACCTCATAGGAAATGTTCCCTCCAAGGGAAAAGATGGATGAGATGCATGAAGGTGGCTCAACGATGGAGAGAAATGGAGATACCTGCCATGCAGTACTATATTTGATTATATTGAATCATACAAAATTGTAATATCTGCCATTTGTGACCCGTAAAAAAGGCAGTGTTTTTTATGATTGGATATAATAGTTTCGGAAGCAATAAGGAGAAGATGAGAAAAAGGAGACCCAGTGGTGGCCACAGGGTCAGATCTGAACTTAGGTGTGTCTGGTTCAAAGTCTCTTGATCACTTTACTGCCTCTTCTCTCTATTGCCTTGGCTGGGCAGCTGCAGTCTGGGGTACACAAAGGAAGTAATTGAGCATTTTCAAATTATAACTGTGAGAAAAGTGATTCCCGAGAAGCTCGAGGCTGGAGTCCTACTCCCTGGTTCTGACTCATGTTTTGTTTTTATCATTATTATTGTATAAAGTAATATCCATAACTCAAGTAATCCTTTTTATTCTTGGGAAAATCAGTGAGTCAGTTTTCCCATCTATAAAATGGAGCAGGGGGGAGTTGCAATTTCCCAGGGCCCTTCTTGTCTCCTTAATTCTAATAGTCAAATAAAAATAATAATTTACACTTGCAGAGCACTTTGCAGCTTCCCAAGACATCTTTACGGTCTTGTTTGGCTTGGCACTTTCTACAACCTGATGAGATGGAAGTTACTGCCAAATTTTAGATGGAGTACCTTCATCTAAAGGGCCCAAAGAGACCTGAGACAATTGTCTAAGTCATGCAACTTGTTACTAGTAGACCCAGAGCTAGAATTCAGGTTTCCTGATTCCTGGGCATGAGGGTCTTTCTACAACATCAGGCTGGGTATCAAAAAGAGGAGGCCAAATTGGAAAGGCTGGAGCTCAGACTTGACCTTCACACATCCAAGCCGCCTTTATTTGATCACACAGGATTAGTATTTTGTCCTATTGTGGCAGATGGGATTAATACTTAACAGAGATATAGACCAATGGAACAGAACAGAGTCCTCAGAAATAATACCACACATCTACAACCATCTGATCTTTGACAAACCTGAAAAAACAAGAAATGGGGAAAGGATTCCCTATTTAATAAATGGTGCTGGGAAAACTGGCTAGCCATATGTAGAAAGCTGAAACTGGATCCCTTCCTTACACCTTATACAAAAATTAATTCAAGATGGATTAAAGACTTAAATGTTAGACCTAAAACTATAAAAACCCTAGAAGAATACCGAGGCAATACCCTTCAGGACATAGGCATGGGCAAGGACTTCATGAGTAAAACACCAAAAGCAATGGCAACAAAAGTCAAAATAGACAAATGGGATCTAATTAAACTAAAGAGCTTCTGCACGGCAAAAGAAACTACCATCAGAGTAAACAAGCAACCTACAGAATGGGAGAACAGTTTTGCAATCTACCCATCTGACAAAAGGCTAATATCCAGAATCTACAAAGAACTTAAATTTACAAGAAAAAAATCAGCCCCATCAAAAGGTGGGCGAAGGATATGAACAGACACTTCTCAAAAGAAAACATTTATGCAGCCAACAGATACATGAAACAATGCTCATCATCACTGGCCATCAGAGAAATGCAAATCAAAACCATGATGAGATACCATCTCACACCAGTTAGAATGGCGATCATTAAAGTCAGGAAACAACAGGTGCTGGAGAGCATGTGGAGAAATAGGAACACTTTTACACTGTTAGTGGGACTGTAAACAAGTTCAACCATTGTGGAAGACAGTGTGGCGATTCCTCAAGGATCTAGAACTAGAAATACCATTTGACCCAGCCATCCCATTACTGGGTATACACCCAAAGGATTATAAATCATGCTGCTGTAAAGACACATGCACACATATGTTTATTGCAGCACTATTCACAATAGCAAAGACTTGGAACCAATCCAAATGTCCATCAGTGACAGACTGGATTAAGAAAATGTGGCACATATACACCATGGAATACTATGCAGTCATAAAAAAGAATGAGTCCATGTCCTTTGTAGAGAAAATGAAGCTGGAAGCCATCATTCTGAGCAAACTGTTGCAAGGACGGAAAACCAAACACCGCATGTTTTCATTCATAGGTGGGAAGTGAACAATGAGATCACTTGGACACAGGGTGGGGAACATCACACACCGGGGCCTGTCATGAGGTAGGGGCAGGGGGGAGGAATAACATTAGGAGAAATACCTAATGTAAATGACGAGTTAATGGGTGCAGCACACCAGCGTGGCACATGTATACATATGTAACAGATCTGCACATTGTGTACCCTAGAACTTAAAGTATAATACAAAAAAGTAAAAAAAAAAAAAAAAAAAAAAAACTTGCCTTGCCTCTCCACAGCTGCCTGACTCCTCACTGTCTGATAGGGTTTGACTGTGTCCCCACCCAAATCTCATCCTGAATTCTCAGGTATTGTGGGAGGGACCTGGTGGGAGGTAAGTGAATCATAGGGGCAAGTCTTTCCTGTGCTGTTCTTGTGACCGTAAATAAGTCTCACAAGATCTGATGGTTTTAAAAATAGGAGTTACCCTGCACAAGTTTTCTCACCTTGTAGTCTCTAGGTAAGACATGACTTGTTTCTCCTTGCCTTCAGCCATGATTGTGAGGTTTCCTCAGCCACGTGGAACTGTAAGTCCAATTAAACCTCTTTCTTTTGTAAGTTGCCCAGTCTTAGGTATGTCTTTATCAGCAGCGTGAAAAGAGACTAATACACTCTCTAACTCTGCCCTGTTTCAACATCCCCTAATTTTCTGTAGAAGAAGGTACATGCCTTTGAAAGAACTTAAATTTACAAGAAAAAAATCAGCCCCATCAAAAGGTGGGCGAAGGATATGAACAGACACTTCTCAAAAGAAAACATTTATGCAGCCAACAGATACATGAAAAAATGCTCATCATCACTGGCCGTCAGAGAAATGCAAATCAAAACCATGATGAGATACCATCTCACACCAGTTAGAATGGCGATCATTAAAGTCAGGAAACAACAGGTGCTGGAGAGCATGTGGAGAAATAGGAACACTTTTACACTGTTAGTGGGACTGTAAAATACACTGTTAGTGCATTTTACTTTAAGATGCTTTATTTGTGAGAACCGGCATGTGATCATGGTTAAGAACACAGACTGCCTGGATTTGGATTCTAGGTTTGCTACTTAACAACTGTGTCATCTAAATTAAGTTCCTTAGCTTTTTCATGCTTCAGTTCCCCCAGATTTCAAATGGGGATAATAATGGAACCTATATCATAGTGTTGTAAGAAGGATTAAATTAGTGAATTATAAACATTTGTATTAGTCAAGATATGTGGTAGTGACAAGTAAACCCTCACATCTCAGTGGCTTCATCTATAAAGGTTTATTCTTCCCCCAGCCTGTGTCTGATGGGGGTCATGTAACCTTCCAGGGGCCTCATGTGGAACTCGGTGATCCATATGTCCTTCATCTTGTAAAGCATCTTACTGTGATTTTCAGAGTTTCTTAAAACCCTGAGAGTGTTGTGTGTCATCTCCCCTCAGAGTCTGTTGGCAAGAATTAGTCATATGAGCCCAGTATTATTAGAAGGAGCCCAGGCAATGCAGAGAAGGTTATGGATTAGTTGGTGAACACCACTAGCTCTGCCAGTGTATGTAAGTGTTTGTTAAATAATAATATAAATATGATTTTAAGAAGCCTCATTTTTTTTAAATGTGTTGATACTTTAATCGTCTTACTGGAGTCTTTCATTTTATTGCTGTTTATTACTTTTTACTTTAGTCTCAATGTAAAATCTTTATCACTTCTTATTCTTTTATGTTTTTCATTAATTTTGCTTTGTCTTTGTAACAACCTCATAAAAAGTCGATTGGCTGGGACAGCCGGAGTGGGAAACCCTACCAACATCTGGGACATCTCCAGGCCACTGTTCCTGCCACCCACCTGTCTCTGCAGCCACTCTCTTGGGTTTCGTTGGATGAACCTTCTAGTTCTTTGAAAAATCTCACCCTGGGATGCTTCTGGGTTCATGGTTAAGCCTCCCAGGGCTGTGCTTCCCCACCTGGGACTGCACGCTCATGTTGTTGGGAAGGTGTTGCCACTGACATTTTCTCCAGGCCTGATGCAAAAAACCTGCATTTTAAAAAATCCTAGCGTGAGGCTGGGCGCGGTGGCTCAAGCCTGTAATCCCAGCACTTTGGGAGGCCGAGACGGGCGGATCACAAGGTCAGGAGATTGAGACCATCCTGGCTAACATGGTGAAACCCCGTCTCTACTAAAAAATACAAAAAACTAGCCGGGCGAGGTGGCGGGCGCCTGTAGTCCCAGCTACTCGGGAGGCTGAGGCAGGAGAATGGCGTGAACCCGGGAGGCGGAGCTTGCAGTGAGCTGAGACCCGGCCACTGCACTCCAGCCTGGGTGACAGAGCGAGACTCCGTCTCAAAAAAAAAAAAAAAAAAAAATCCTAGCGTGACATGTTTCTGATGTATGTTAATTTTCCCTTTTGTGATGAACACACCATGCCAGCAGAAAGCCTCAGCCCAGGGGGTTGGCTAACAGAGGTCCCATCAGGGAGGTGCCCTGGCCCAGCGCAGGTGAAGGGTCAGATAATGTTGATACCCCTACAGGTATCCGCAGGTAGAGTGCACTATACAGCCCCCAGGATTCTTCTTCCTGAGTTACTCACTTTCCACTTGGGCAGGCCTTAGGAAGACTGCTTGTGGAATAGGCCCCTAACTCCCTTTCCTTTATGGGCAGCATTAAGCGGAAGGCCTGCAAAGAGGGGTGTACTGTGACTTTGGAATAGAGTCAGCTAGGAGGTCAAGCACCTTTATCAGACATGTAAAGCAATGTGAGCTGGCTGAGAATTCTAAAATCAGAAAAGAAGGGAGGCTTCTTCCCCTGCAGAGTAGAGGCCTAGAGTTCTCTTGGAAAAGCCATTGGGGCATCAGGAAGAATCAGGGCTGCCATTCTCTGCTCTAGGTCTGTCTCTCTAAAGGCTGAAAGATGCCATTCTGGGGCACTTTGGCAGGATGTGTAGAGGGATGTTTCTGCAGAGGGGTTTTATCAGCTTTCAGAGTTGAAGCCATAATGACAGTATTCCCAAAATCATGCACATTTAATCCCCCTGCTACGGCCTCTGGGGATTTTTTTTCCCACATAAAATGTCTCAAGCCATTATTTCGCAAATGGCCTGATTTCTTGCTGGGCCCCGGATGGAGGCCTCTGCCCCCTTTTTTCCCTGAAGGCAGGCCTGCACTCATGGGCCCTTCCCTAGCCATTGGCTTATACCACGGTTTCTGGGAATTTTCTCTCTTTGGTTGATTCTCCAGTACATCTCACTCCAGTCCTGAAAACCTAAAATCTCCTTGTCCTGCTTCAAAAAACTGGAAGGAAATACATAACTGCAGACCAGCTGAGCTGAGCTATGCTGCCTGTGTCTCAGGGAGCTATGACTTTTACATGATGCCCCAATGGCTTTTCCAAGAGAACCAAGGTACCAAGGCTCACTTCTTCAGGTTCAGCCATCATCCTGGAGGATGCTCCTCAGAGACAACATTTTGTTCTTGTCTGTTTGGGGTTATAAAGGCGTAAGCCATGATGTATTGGATTAAAAAGTAGTTAACAATTTTTTTTTCAAGAGACCTGTAGTTTAGTCATATTCCTAGTTTCAGATCTGTTATTTCTCTGGTGATATAGGTAAAGAAAAATTGGCCAACATCTTCCTTTTTGTTCGAGTGTATACCATGCGATTGTCTTTGGTTTTTGTGACGAGGGCATTTTGTCTTTCTGGTTCTGTCAAGCAGGACATGAGCTGTCTTAGCACGTTTCCCCTCTGAAGGCACCCACAGTCTGTTTGGACATATGGTACCTCTCTGAGGATCTTTTAGCTTGCACTTGTTCCACAACCCCAGAGCAGCATTACTTATCTCTGGGGAACTGGATGCCAAGCTGTCTGGGTGTCCCTTGAGGCCCTGCTTGGAGCCATTAGTGATGGCTGATTGCTCTCCAAGGCCACTCTCAAAGAGACAGATGGATTCACCTCCAAGGAAAATTTCTCAGCCGGCTTCTTATTTTGCACAGACCTTGCTGGAACTGACTGCTGGAATGTAGCAGGCATCGGAGGGAAGCTTTACTCATCATTCCAGTTCAGGGACCAACATAGGAAATTGTATTAAAATTGGTTCTTCTCTGCTTACTTCTGTAACTTACTCCTGTTGCATATTCTTAACCAGGTAAAGCTATTTGTTGACCTTGTTTTTAATACCTAGAGGAGTGCCCTGGAGCCTGTCAGCCCTCATGGTTGCCTGGAGAGGTGAGAAGACCAGGAGTAGTAAAACAGACCAAAGATTTCTCTCTTTCTCTTGGGGAAGTGGCTGGGATTGGGGATGGTGACCAGTGGGAGCCCAACTTTATTGGTAATATTCTGATTATTTTATGAGAAGAAGGTATATATCGTTTGTGTAATTAAAAAATTAAGCAAATGAATAATATGAACACTTCAGGTCTTTTTTTTTTTTTTTTTTTTGAGACGGAGTCTCGCTCTATCGCCCAGGCTGGAGTGCAGTGGCTGGATCTCAGCTCACTGCAAGCTCTGCCTCCCGGGTTTACGCCATTCTCCTGCCTCAGCCTCCCGAGTAGCTGGGACTACAGGCGCCCGCCATGTCGCCCGGCTAGTTTTTTGTATTTTTTAGTAGAGACGGGGTTTCACCGTGTTCGCCAGGATGGTCTCGAACTCCTGACCTCGTGATCCGCCCGTCTCGGCCTCCCAAAGTGCTGGGATTACAGGCTTGAGCCACCGTGCCCGGCCACTTCAGGTCTTAAACATTGACAATGTATATACTGGATATACTAAAATGCACTGAATTGAAAAAACTTTACTTTGGTGATTTGTAAGAGAGGAGTTTTCCTTGTCATTTTCTTTTGCTTTGATCAGGAGATACTAGAAAATATCAAACCAGCTTTATCCAAACTATATATTGACAAATATGAGACTTATCTTCCAGTTTCTGGTGTGATAAGGAATCTCTAAGAATTGATCAGAATGCATCGCTTCATCCGTACTATGTGGCTTTAATTATTGTAGCACTCTTGAAAATTGTTCGGTTATTCTTGTATGTTTATGTTTTTCACATTAACTTTAAAATGATGTTTTCCAGTTACTTACTAAAAGACTCATATTGATTTTGTTGAAGCTACAGTAAACTTATTCTTTTAGTTTGTAGTAGAATTGGCAAGTTAACTATAGTGATTGTGACTGTCTGCTGAATCTCTTAGTTTATTCCTGTCATTTTTTAGGTCTCAAGATAGAGTTCTATAGCTTTCTTTATGTGGGTCCTGCACATTTCTTAAGTTTATTCCTAGGCTTCCTATATTTTATGCTGCTATTGTGAGTGTAATTTTTCTTTCTCGTTATGTTTTCTAATATATAATTGATACTATACTAATGAATGAATTCATTAGTTCTACAAATATGAATAGAGAAGTTATTTATTTTGCATACTTATTTTATAACCTGTGCCTTTATTGAATTTTCTTATCAGTCTTAATAGTTTTTAGCATTACTAGACATATGCCAAAGATGGTATTAACTTTGGGCCTTCATTTATAAAAGTAATTGTGGTGGTCTTAAAACATGTGCAAATCTTTAATACTGCTTTTATAAAAAGAACAAGTCTGTGTCCTCTTCTCTTGAATCACTGCTGACCTCAGTGAATCCTTTGTAACCTATAGAATCTAACAGAAGTGATGAGATGTAACTTCAGAGGTTAGGTGGGAAAAGGTTACTTAGTTTTCATCAGGATCTCTTGGGACACTCACTGTGGGTGAAGGTATGGGCTGTGTAATTAGTCTAACTACTCTGGGCTGTCTATGCTGAAGAGGCCACATGAAAGCACTTTAATTGACAGCTCCACTGAATCTCCCAGCCAACAGCCAGCGTCAACAGCAGCCATATATGTGAGTTGTCCTGGACATCCAGTCCAGTCAAGGCTTAAAGATGTCTGTAGTCCTGACATCTGTAACGACATGAAAGACCCTTCTCAAGAGCTGCGAAACTGAACCCTTTCAGAATTCCTGACCCATAAAATTATGAAAAAATAAAATATACCTGTTTTGGGATAATTGGCTACACAGCAATGGTAACTGTAACAATGATCTCTTAGTTATTGATTAATAGTGCTAGCTGCATTGGCATCATCCAAAAATGCTAAATTATAGCAAGGATGTAGACATCCATGGCTTTAACAGAAATACACTTAGATTTTCTCTGTTATTTAACATGCTTGCTGTTGATACCATGCATTTTGTAGTAATAAACAACTCCCAAAGCTTAGCGGCTAAGAACCACAAAGGTTTATTTCTCTTTGTATTAAAATTGGGAGTCCAGTAACTCCCAAGAGTAACTATACTCCATGTGGTGGTTCAGTGATCCAGGCTGAGGGAATCTCCCCCATCCTATGGCTGCACCATCTACAATGCAGGACGTCCTTAATAGATGAATCAAGGAAAGAAAATACTAGAGAGTGTCTCAACAGTCATTAAATACTTTGGTATAAAACTGATACATTATCAGTTCTGCTTATGCTTATTGGTCAAGACTTGTCACATGACTCCAGCTAATTACAAGGAGGGTGAGAGGCGTAATTTTCCTTTATGCCTAGGAGTAGAGAAGTGAATACTGGTGAACTCTAGTAATATCTATCCTTAATAATTTTAACTTCTTAGGCTAACAAAGTATCCTGCAATTAATAGTTTATTGAATCTATCATATTTCATCAGGAATTGATATTAAATTTTGTCAAATGTTTTTTAAGTATTTATTAAGATGATTATATGTCTTTTTACTGCTAGACTTCCTCATATTTAAGTATTTTTGAATTCTTGGCACATAGGCAACTTGGACACGGTATATTATTATTGTTATTATTATTATTTTTTTTGAGATAGAGTTTCGCTCTTGTTGCCCAGGCTGAAGTGCAATGGTGCAATCTCAGCTCACTGTAACCTCCGCTTCCTGGGTTCAAGCGATTCTCCTGCCTTAGTCTCCTGAGTAGCTGGGATTACAGGCACGTGCTACCATGCCGGCTAATAGTTTTTGGATTTTTAATGGAGACAGGGTTTTACCATGTTGACCAGGCTGGTTTCTAACTCCTGACCTCAGGTAATCTGCCTACCTCAGCCTCCCAAAGTGCTGGGATTACAGACATGAGCCACTGTGCCCGGCCGGTATATTACTTTTTAAGAGGCTATGGGGGTCATTAATGATTTTAATGTAATCACTAAAATGTAGTAAAAATCTAGACTGGGCGTGGTGGCTCAAGCCTGTAATCCCAGCACTTTGGGAGGCCGAGACAGGCAGATCACGAGGTCAGGAGATCGAGACCATCCTGGCTAACACGGTGAAACCCCGTCTCTACTAAAACATACAAAAAACTAGCCGGGCGAGGTGGCGGGCGCCTGTAGTCCCAGCTACTCGGGAGGCTGAGGCAGGAGAATGGCGTAAACCCGGGAGGCGGAGCTTGGAGTGAGCTGAGATCCAGCCACTGCGGTCCAGCCTGGGCCACAGAGCGAGACTCCGTCTCAAAAAAAAAAAAAAAAAAGAAGTAGTAAAAATCTTCACATTTATGTGGCTGGTTTAGAGGTTGTAGGGTTTTTTTGGTGTGTGTCCTCTGTCAAATTTGGTATCTGTGCTATTTCTTTATAATCATAATATGAATTAAGAAGCTTTCTTTTATTTGCATTGTTTTGGAATAGTACAGACTGCATAATAATGACTTTTTTATTTGAAAGTTTGATCCAGTTCACCCATGAAACTACCTGCTCTTGTATCTTTCAGAGATGAATCAACGACAAAACTTTTTTCTCTGATAACAGGTCAACTTGGGTTTTCTATTTCTTGAGCCAATTTTGATAATATACATTTTCAAAACTACCCCCGTTGGTCAAGATTTTAAAATTTACTAGCCATGGTTGTTTATAATATCCTTTTAGAATTATGTACAATTTCTATATTCACTATTATATCCCCTTTCTGTCTCCTAATTTTGGTTGTGTTTTCTATTAGACTTCTCAGCAATTTGTTTTGTTGGATACAACAAAAAATTTCTTGTATTTAGAAAATCTAGTGTTTTTCTGCCTCTGTGGAGATTCGTTGTAAAATGTCTTTCTTTTTTTTTGGCAGAGACCTGATTTCATAGGCAGGCACATTCTCTCATTCCTAAAAGTGAACCTCTGCTTTTGAACTCCTGCATCTTTTCATGTGTCTGGTGATGTTTTCCTGTTTGTTCACCCTTACAAGCGAAAGTGTGAGCTTGCTCAGAGCTGGGGTCGGGCTGCCAGAGGGGCATCGTGGAGGGGCCAGAAAAGGGAAGGGATAGTTAAGATGTGCTGTTATTTTTCTCTGGCAGGCCAGAAATTTGACAGCCTGTGAGGGCAGAGAGCTTAGGCAGAACTGGTACAGGGAGCTCTAGTACAAAGAGCTTCATCAACCCTGGGAGAAGTTTGTATCGGCATTTAGTGTTGGCTGGAACGCACGCCCCCATCTCTTTTCCTGGCACAATTTTCTCCATTAGGAGCTAGCTGCCTACATGGTTTGTCAGGAGCCATGTTCTGCCAAGGATAGACTGGGCGTAAGCATTGCTGCAGGCTGCTTACTCTGCATGCATGGATCCCAGATCCAGCTACTCCTCCACCCCACTGGCCAACCACCCCCTTGCTTTTGCACCCTATGCTAGGGCTGTCAATGGGATTTTAGTAAAACAGGACCCCTTACCATCCTTCTTGCTGTCTATTGGGCAGGCTTACCAAGTATTTTCAACAAAAATATGAGATGGCAGGACTCAGGACTCCTGTTCCCAAATCTGAGCAGGAAATTAACATCTTGACACATAGGATGAGCTTAGGACATGAGCAGAACCTCTCCCCTGAGTCATTTTACATCAAGTCCGTTTTTTATCCCTAGATCAAAAGCCTCTTTGGACATCTGGCAGCCCTCTGTGGGTGTTGGCAGAATCCCATCTCAGATTAACAGCTGGATGGTAGGATATTGTGCATAGCTGAAGCCCAGTTTCCCAGCTAGTGTTCCCCTGAAAGCAAAACCTTAAACGAAATTTTATTTGGAAATATGATTCCAGGAAGCAATGAGAATAGGGGTTGTAAGTCAGGGAAGGAGTGAGAAAGAGGTATTACAAGATGTATTGTAGAGTTGGCTACTCTTACAGGGTCTGTTTGGTTGTTCTGGGACCATTTGAAAAGCCACATGAAATACACTTAAGAACTGCCTTCAGATGAAAGAAAGGAGGAAGCATTTGTTCACAGCCTCCAGGCTCCTATCAGTCAAAGATTTCATTGTTAACTTCCCCGCATCTCTGGGTAGCACACTCACAAGTGCTAAGTGGGTTCCTGTGGGCATCTCAGAGAGTAGTACCAGAAATTGTGGCACAGGAAACAAGAGCTGCAGAGCCTGTCTGAGGAAAGACACCATGGACGTCCCCTATATGCAATCTGAAGAAGCATGCTTGCAAATTGTCCCCAGGGCCATGGATGACATAAGAGGTTAGGCTGAGACTATTTGAAGTGCTACACAAGAGGCATCTGTTTTATTTGTATGCATTCAACCAACAAGGTGCTCTTACCACTCCCTTCCTGTCTCTGGGGTGCTGCAAATGGATCTGGGGGTGGCATGAAAAGCTAAAATCCTCAGCATATATTTCTTCAAGATTCTCTCTGCTGTTCTCCTGCCCATAGAAGTTTTTCTTAATGTCATTTCATCTCCCAGGAGATAGAAATGGACGATTGACCAATTTTCTGAGTGAGTACAGACCATCTGGAGCAGGCACCTGGGAGGGATGAGCCACTTTATCTTCTTTGAGGCTTCTTTGCATCTTTTAGGCAGCAAAACATGATTCAGCATCAACCACTGATTATGATTCTTATTTCAGCTTCTTGTGTCTTGTAATCAGAGGAAATTCCTCTTGGATTCACACAATAGCTTGGCTGCCAGGTGTGCTCACATGTTTCCAGCTTTGACTACATATTTGTAGGTATTTTAAAGGAAAGTGGAGTGGGATGGAGTCAGTCCTCATTGTAACCTGGAATGGGGGTTTACTTCTTGACCTTGCCATGCCTCACCTTAATAGAGAAACAGATTCATCTTCTGTCTCAGCTCATGTATCTGTTAGGCTCCTTATCATTCAAAAGGAAATACTAATTCTCTTTCTGGCTCAGCTGGCTCTTAAACTCGGGCTCCAAATTCAACCAGCAACTCAGAAGAGCTATTTCAGTGGTTCTGGGCTAAAAGCCTCCAGCTCGTGGGTACTCAGAGAGGAGAGAAAACTTGTTTATATAATACTTAAGATTCTGAAAACCTACACCTGGCTTAGGTCTGACTTGCAGAGAGCCGTGTAGCTGGGCCCCTTCATTTTGGTCCTTCAGTGAGCTTTCACTGAATTGTTCTACGGCGTGAGGCCATGAGTCTTCAGGGAGAGGAATCCATTGTGTCAGTGAAGGATGTTGTTGAAGCCATTATTTATTAAGGGGACTCATGAAAAAAATTTCTTCTAAGCTCTATAGCAGGAATGTTTTTTATTTATTCTGAGCAAGGGATTATTTTTCCCTTTTGGACATTGACTAATTGATTGTGTTCCCTTTTTGTGGGAAATGGGCAGTGCTGCTTTTTCAAACCTCTTGATCCAGGTATATGGTAGGTCTTGGGGTATGACCCTGTTCCTGGCATCATCTGATCTGTTCTGCCTGGATTTTCTTATGTTCTTCTCACCTCTTCTTTTTATATAATTGGCCTTTCTAGGTATCAAAGTAATATAACATTTATAAAATATAGAAAATTATAAAGAACAAAAATTACTTGTGTTCCCTATGATGAAAGATAACCACTGTTAATATACAGGTATAGTTTTTCATACATTTATATATTCAATTTATTTTCTCTTTTTTTTTTTTTTTTTTTTTGAGACGGAGTCTCGCTCTGTCACCCAGGCTGAAGTGCAGTGGCGCGATCTCGGCTCACTGCAAGCTCCGCCTCCCGGGTTTACGCCATTCTCCTGCCTCAGCCTCCCGAGTAGCTGGGACTACAGGCGCCCGCCATCTCGCCCGGCTAGTTTTTTGTATTTTTTGTATTTTTTTTTTTTTAATAGAGACGGGGTTTCACCGTGTAGGCCAGGATGGTCTCGATCTCCTGACCTCGTGATCCACCCGTCTCGGCCTCCCAAAGTGCTGGGATTACAGGCTTGAGCCACCGCGCCCGGCCTCAATTTATTTTCTCTATGCATCTGTACTTCTCTGTATATTTCTCTATTCCTGTACTCCAAATGTCCTTGAATAACTAGTTAAATTTTGTTCCAATGCCTTTTCAATCGACTGGGAAAACTGATGCCCTCCTCAGTTTATGTTAATTTCCAGGGGGTTATAATCCCATGCTCTTCTCTGTCTCCAGTTGTTCAGTTTGTGAGTATCATCTCCCTGTGGGTGCCATGTCTCTACTGCATGTCAATGATGAGTCCAGGCTCAGTCCTTGCATTAAATTTCAAGAGAAAGCCACTCAGGCCAAGCTTTGTTGAATCTCATTGCATATCCTAAAGATTAAGTGGTCAAAAAATTTCTGAAATTAACTAGTGTGGTTTCTTTCTCTTATCTCACCAGCTGCTTCTGCTTCTATTCCTGTTCTTTTCTTCTTGCCACCCGCAAACCCTGTCAGAGGGAATCAAATCCCTCTTCTTGCCTTCTGCATGGTATGTTGTTGACCTCATCCCATATCTCCAGGAATCTGAGGGCTTCTGGGTCCCCTGGAGTTCTGACGGAACACTTGAGCCTTTGGAATTAAAGGAAGATCTTAAATCAAACCAGAACTACCAATCAAGGTGCTCCTAGGTCTGACATGGGCTCACACTGCAGGTCTAGCCACACAGGAAGGCCAGGCTAGGACCCACCTGGACAGCCAACAGACTTATAAAGAGAGCTGTGCCACTATTATCAGTCTCTCTCCAGGATGGCAGCACATAGGGTGGGATGTCCCTCACAGATAACCTTGATCCTTAGTATCACTGTGAGAACACAGGACTTGAAGCACCCAAAATAGCTTAGCTTCAAGTTCAGGGGTACTATGGGGGTGTCAAGGAAGATAAGGGATATTTATTTAAGCATATTTCCATGGAAATATGACAACTGTATGCTGTTAAGTGAGAAGAAGCAGGTCTCAGAGTATATATTGGTTGATATAGAAAATGTGTATGTTTATGCATAGAAAGGTCTGGAATGGCATAAAAATATTAACAGGTACCTTTGAGAAGTGGGAACTTTCACCTTTTGCCTTAAATAATTTTATATTGAGTCCTTTCAAGTGAGTATGTGCTACTTTTATCATAACACTTTAAAAGCAATGTCCATTTTGGGGAAAAATGATATGTCCTAAAGTATTTTTTTTTTAAGTAGGAGTTATTTAAGATTTTTTTCCTTCTTTCTAATTTTCTTTCTCCAGTGTCATATATTACATTTGTGGCCAAAGAGTAAATGTAGCAGGCAGACTAAGTGAGATTAATATGACCGAGGACAAGGTGACAAGATAACTAGCCGGCTAGACACCAGGTTCTCCACGTCGTACCCAAGCTGGGAAGCACATGTTCTCTAGACTCTGTGGCCTGGGAGGCCTGGTGAGCCATCTGAGTTCCTCAGGCAGAAGAGCTCTGCCAGGGTTCCCAAGGCTGCAAGAGAACAAGGTGAACCCTGTGCTCCACCCCCGCAGCTTGCGTTTCCAGCTCAGGCTTATATCTGGACACATACAAAGAATTTGGGAACCAGTAAATTCCAAGGAGTCAGGTTCTAGTTATTTCTTCTGCTCATCCAGAAGAAAATAGAGGACATACGCATCCAACTGAGAGGTTGGCAGCCTCATGTCCCAGTTTGAGCACTGGTTTGTCCCAGTTCCTTTTGGGCTCATATCTGTTCCCCTCTAATAACAACAGCATTAAAAATAGTGCTTGCCTAATTTTAGCATGTTTTACAATCACCTGGGGCACTTGCTGAACATGTAGATTCCTAGCTCCTATCCTGGACCTACTGAATCAGACTCGACTCTACATGTTGGGTAGTTTCCTTGGCGTAATGATGTAGGCGACCCATGGATTGCACTCTGAGATTATAGTGTTAAAGTGTGCATCAGGCACCACTGGCTTCATACCTAAGCTCAGCGTTTTTTTTTTTTTTTCTTTTGAGACAAGGCATCAGTCTGTTGCCCAGGGTGGACTACAGTGGCGCAGTCTCAGCTTGCTGCAGCCTCAACTTCCCAGGCTCAGGCGATCCACTCACCTCAGCCTCCTGAGTAACTGGGACTACAGGTGTGTGCCACCACGCCTGGCTAATTTGTTTGAACTTTTTGTAGAGATATGGTCCCATTATGTTGCCCAGGCTGGTCTTGAACTCATGGGCCTAACTAATCTCCCACTTTGGTCTTCCAAAGTGCTGAGATAACAGGTGTGAGCTGCTGTGCCTGGCCAACCTCAGCATTTTCTGGAAAATTGAGAAGAGGGGTCTATGTCAAGAAGTAGAATCCCTGCCTCTTGATTCTGAGTATTCCATGGGGATGTCCAAGGGGATGTTGCAGATATGATTCAAGCAAAGGCATGGTAAAATATATATGTGACTGGACTTTCTCTCATGCTCCTGCTATTATCATGAGGAGCATATGCACAGGCTACCTCGTTGGTGCCAGGAGGAGCATAAAGAAAATAAGGTGCAGGGATGTAACAGTTCACGTGCCCCAGCCAAGCCTTGCCTAGAATAGAGCCCTTAGCCAACACATGAATGAGCCTAGCTGAGATTAGCTGAGCTCAGCCTAGATCAGTTGAGTCTTAGGTGGCTGCTATCAAATAATATTTTTGTTTCAAGTTACTGAGTTTTGGGTGGTTTATTATGCAGCCATAGCTAGCTGATACATTTAGGCAACTTGTTAGCAATGCAGACCCTGAAATTGTGATTCTCTGGGCTTAGGAATTTGTATGTGTAACAAACTTCACAGTGATTCTGATGCCAGTGCTCTATGAACCACACCTGAGAAACACCACTTTACACCCAACCCTTTTACTAGCTCAATGTGCAGTCATGGAAAATCCCCTGATATTTCTGAGCCTCAACTTTTTCATCTGCAAAGAGGGAATAATACGTATTTCCTGTGATGTAAGGATTAACTTAAATATAAAGAAACCTAGCTGATAATATTTTTTTTTCTCCTCCTCCTTCAGCTTGTCCCCACCTCATCCCTACCCAACCTCAGGAAGACACCAGTACGAATATCTTAGGAAAACATGAATCTCAGGGTCACAGCTTTATTGTATAGATTTTTTAACACAGCCATATTACAAACATTGTCAGGAACATTTACAAGAATAAATAAGATGGACTTGCAGGTGTAAAAAGATTACACTTCACTGTAATGTACAGTCAAAAAATATATCTGATATTCATTGACCTGACATTATTTACCTTCTGCTTTTTTAAGCTAGAATTGAAAAGAAAAAAACAAAACATTGACAGCACAGTGCTGGCTTTTTTAAAAAGTTGATTTATTTTGTTTTCTCTTCTCATACGTGCTTTATCTATCAAACACCCAAACTGTACAAGTGCAGGCCATTGGGATTCATGGAGGAGGCTGCAAACAATGTGGAGACTTTGGTCTCATGCAATATCGTATGCCCAGTGGATGTGAAGATGTCAGCCTCCCTGGAGTTGAGCGGGAACCTTGGGATAGCCTGTGAGGGTGTTCAGAAGCCAAGGCAATGGTAGAGGCCACAACTCTTTATCTTTGATTGGCTAGTAGAATGTAGGGTGAAAAGTGCTTTTGAGTCTGATTACTAATGTGGGTTAACCTGGATTTACATGGGCTAGCTCAGGATCCACCTGGTGATGAAATGTGTGCACTGGAAATGATTATAATCATGTGTAAATTGAGTTACTATGCTTTTGCTTTTGCAATCTGCTCCAACAGGCCTTGAATAGGGAGTGGGGTAGAAATAACCTCTGGAGATAATGTATATGGCAAGCAAAGCCCTGGTCTGTGTCCTGCTTGGACCTTCACTGGTTCTAGCTGTCACTCATGGCCCCGTTGGTCAGTGGGTCTGAGTTATGGCTGCTCTCATCAGAGATCTACGTGGGTATTGGGTCTATGGCAAAGCGGCTGTTCCCTATGATTTGCTGTTTGGTGATAACCAGAATGGATCAGCCCAGTATATGCAGCCACAACAGCATGTTGGCCTGCTCAGTGAGGAGACTTGGACGGGGGAGCAGGGGGCTTCAACCTGTACAGACCAAACACACTCTACTTGGATTTGTGCTCTACAGGTATGAATGAGTTCATATGTGATCCCAGCTCCACAAGATCTCACCCATCTAGAATGGAAGTGACCTGAAATCCATTTCAGCAATGCTCCTCTTCCCTTTAAAGAGACACCTGGCATTTTTTAGACAGCTGCCGAGATGGGCAGCTTATCCTCTCTGGCAGACAGCAGGTCTTCCTTACAGCTATTAAGTTTCACTCATGGTTCCTAATTATACTCAGAGGGGTGACCTGGGTCTAGCAAACTGTGCTTGACTTCATCCAAGAATCTGCAAACCTATGGAGTATATGGACACCATATTCTGCCTGACGCCTCAGAAGCCTGATTTTACGTGGAATGACACCACTCTGCCCTCTGAGCCTCCAGACTGCCCTGGGGGCTTTGACCCAAAGAACACCTGACATTATTCATCTTCCATGGGAGATACAGGGACAGAGTGGGCACTGAGAGTTCATTGGACCATCATAGAGAGAGTCCACTGATTTGCATTCATAAGCCCAAAGGCACTGAAGTAATTGTACAGAGACTCAACTTTGTAATTTTGGCGGGTTACTTCCTATGACCCTTTCTCCTCTACATCCAAGAGTCCTGCTCACTAAGGAACCATGAACTACATTAATTACCCTGAGCTCCAGGCTTTTATACTGATACTTTTCTATCCAATACTTCAAGGCCACCAGACACTCATTCTCTGAACATTCCAATCAAGGATCAGAGTCCACATCCCACCACCCACAGCAGTTCTCAGATACAGAAGGAAGACCCATAACAATCCAGCCCCTAAAACTCTTCCCAACAGATTCTCTTTCATCCTGAGCCCTTTTACTTCCCTTGTATCTGCCCCAGTGGACCACCACTGAGCTCTTAGATAGGTGGGATGCTAGGTTTGGAGGCTACCATTGTGAGTGCTGATGCCTCCTTTTAGAGACCTAACATTCATGGGTGGATTTCAGTTGGTGAATGTAGCCCCTTTGATGACCTTTTCCCATCTTTTCTCGAGGTGGGATGCAAAAGACTGGCTTGATCTCTACAAGACAACTGTATAGTCAGTGCCATGCAAAAGCCCATCCCTGGTTACTAAAAATCTAGAAGAGTCTGCTCATGTGCACAAATATGGCTTAGATGTCTTTCCTGTGCTTCTGTGGATCAGATCCATGATCCTGAAAAATGTGTCAGAAGAAACTGGAGCTAGAACAGCTCCCCCCACGTTCCACCACTAACCTCTCTCCCTGTTGTTCAGACAGTCTATGACCTCAAAGGCAGATCCCTGCAAGAGGAAGCCAAGGTCTTGCATTCTATCACTTCTAGACATGTGTACATGGAAAACCTCCAACAGGGAGCCCTTGCATGGGAGGAGTGACCAAATCTGAATATCAGCTTGTCTCTTCTAGTTGGATTTACTTTTCCTATTTCCTTGTTTTACTTGGCTGTGATTCAAAGCTGGTCATAGAGTGAGAAGGAGCTCACACTGTTAAGTAATGAGGAAGGCAAGTCATGGATTTGAGATGACATGACTATCCATGTTTATGTTTTTTTTCTTCTACCCTCCAGTTGGGTTGACCATTTTTTTCCCCTGGGGATCCTGGTCCAGCACTACCTGTTGACATGACTTAGGACCAGCATCCTGTTCATGCTTCCTCTTGGGCTCACCCATGTCTTCCATAGTGTTACTCCTGATTTAGCTTGGTGCTGATGACCTGTTTACCCAGCCCAGCAGTGGCCAGCTGCAGCCTAAGGAAGGGTGGCTTTCTTCATTCTGTCCTGAGGCAGTGAGGTACCAGGGAATTACCATTTCCTTCAGTGTCTCTGGATCTGGGTAGGGTAGTCACTCCTGCAGAGATAACAGGATAAGGGCCTGGCTGCTATTCCCTGGGCCTCACTTCTATTGTGTAGAGCAGTCTTACTGGACTGACACCTCTATGTACTCTTAAGGGGTTCCCACCAGCACCAAGGGAATGTAGATCCTGTTGAGGACATACAGCAAGAGCTAGTGTGGCAATGGGGAGTGGAAGATGAATGAACATGATGGGTCAGAGGGAAATTCATCATCTTTTGCCCCAGACACTGAGATTTGCCTTTGCTCCAACTGGCTCTGGCAAGCTGTTACCCATCCTTTGTCCAGCTCTGTCACAGAAGTGACCACTTTGCTAAATAAGTCATCTGCATCCTTGGTTCTGAGTATTCATTGGGTTCCAGTTTCCTGGCCTTGCCTTCCTGTTTTCCTGCCTAAAGTGCTCCGAATCTACCCCTTCTAATGTTGATGAGGGTCCTCTTTTCATGTATGTTTTTACACTAATTGGTTGGCCCAACACTCTATGGCCAAGAAATGGCAGGGCTGGGATTCAAACTAAAGACTGAGCTCTGTCTACCACAACTCCATGCCTTACCCAGGAATTAATTGTGCCACAGTAATCTCGGTTTCCTAATAGTGCTCCCTCCAAGGTGCTATGTGCTGTAGGCGACCAGTAAGTATATGTGGCCAGGGTAAAGCGAGGAGCCTTCCAGACCCCAGCTGCTCATGAAGTGTGTCCTCAGACTTGCCCACATTAGCAACCATGTGACTCTACTTGGACAACAGGCACCACTTTCCAGCCTAGCATTCAGGAATCTGCTGAGTACAGCCGTGTCCAGCCTCTCCTTTCCTTTTAGGGTTTTGTGGGCTCATCCTTCTCCACGCCAGATGAGCAAATCCTCATCATTCTAGTGTGAGTCAATGGGTTCCTTCCAGCACCCAACTGGAAGATACCTTAGTTGAGGTCCACTCAGGAACAGTGAGGTCAGAGCATCTGCACACCAAAGGAGCTGCCTAGGAGAAGGTCATTTGGTCTTGATCTTGCCTGTAATTGGCTCTGGGAGGCAGCAGGGTCACTGCTCCTACAGTCAATTCTAGGGTCAAGCTCAAGACCAGCTGACCCAGGGTCCATCATAGTGAGGTGAACAGAACAGAACAACATGAGGAACAGCACATTTTTTTTGAAATATTCATACAGTCATATTAAAACCAACCAGGCTAAATCAGAAAGTGGAATGCAAATTTTGCATGAATTGTTAAAGTAAAACATGAGACTATGAAGGAATTTTAAGCTTACTGTTGTTTGCTTTGAGCTGTATCCACTGAGATAGCTGTTCCACTCTAGTCTCTTCTGTTATGGATAACCTCCTGGGAAAAATGTGAGATACAATGGTGGAAAAATAGTCTCTGTAGTGAGAAAAAACCAGTTTAAATCCTGGTTCTTTCACTCACTATCTATGGAACTGTGGGCAAGTGATTTCTCCCCTAGGAGCCTTACTTTCCTCATCAGTAAAATGGTGACAATCACAAACCCTCCTTTAGAATGTTGGAAGAATTTAATGAGCTCACACATTACAGTCCCCAGCATAGGGTCTGTTGGTTCCTTTGCAGGCGACACCCACAGAGAGGGCCAGCACTAAAAGCAAGCTGTCCCTTTCCATTCCCACGAAGGCCTACTGTGGCCTTCTAGAGACCCAGGGGCCCCTGGTTGGCCCAGATTCTTCACCCTAGAAAGGATGCAATGTTGGAGTGCAGCTAAGATACATCCTGTAGCTATCTAGGCCATAAACACACACAAGTGGAGAAAGTTCCTGGGCTTCTCATTACTTCCTTGCATCTTCTCCAAACGGGGTTCACATCTATGAGGTAAGAGCTCCTGTTGTAAAGACTCAGAGAGCACTAATAATATTTTCCTCTGCTCACGACAGGCTGAGCTCACCCTGTAAATGGGGTGGGGTGGGGAGATCCCCTGGGGGAGGTGGTGTTGACTCCAGAGATTTCCTGGGTAAAGGAAAATGTTCAAATTCCTGGGCACCGGTGCCCCATCTCATCCAAGCCTTGCCACATCCTTGTCCCATGGGATCTTAGGAAGTCATCCCCATCTGTGAGCCTCATTTCTTCCTGTGTGCACTGGCTTAAGACCTATTCACTGCCCTGCTTTCTTTGGAGAATGGTTGGGTTGTGGGAAAACAAGGGGATGAGCTGGGGGAATCATCACTGGTCCTTGCTGGGTTACCCCACCATGGCCTGATATATATATATATATATATATTTTTTTTTTTTACAAGTTTTTTTCTTCTTGAAGTCACACTTTAAATTCCTACCATTTAAAATGATAGAAACTGCTGTCATGTTTATCTGCCAGCTATTACATCCCTTCCTGAGCAGAAAAGAAATCTTAGAATTTGTGTTAAATAGCTCTCCCTCCACCCTCATCCTGTCTGGATGTACCAAGATCTGAGAAAATAGCCTACAGCAGGTGGATTTGCCACGCTCTAGGCTCCTTGCAGGCTGGGGAAGGCCAGCTGGGGCAGTGGGCTGGAGCCAAGGGAGGCCAGCAGGCCCAGTGTGGGTGGGTCCCCGGGGTCTGCTGAAATACACCTGGAGAGAGGCTCATCAAAGGAAAAGAGCAAGTTCATCGTGGGGTTCCTTTGCTTGCCTTTGCTTTGAGTCACTTCCTTTTGAACCTCTAAAGTGACAGCCCTTCCTTGATCAAGTCTGGTGTCCCTGGACTTCTAGACAACTCCAGAGCCCATGCCAATGGAAGCCACTTTTGTGGGCTCCTTTCATGTTCCATCCTCATGGGCCTGGAGATCTGGGTTGGTGACCCTGCTCCGTGGTAAAGCAGAGACCCTGGGTTTCTCATAGAATCCGAGTCTCATGATCCACTGCATATTTAGTTCCAGCAACAAAACAGTGAGCAGACAGACAAAGAGATGTGATATTAAAAAGTACACACTTAAGGGAATGTTTTCACAGTGTCTGATGAAAGTAAAAGAGGCAGTCCCATTGGTCAGAGGGAGTCTTTGCCAACACGAAGCTGAGTACATCTCTCTAAAGCTCCATGGACTCCTTGTTGCCAATAGGACAAAGTCTGCACTCGCGATGGGCATCTCTCTCCTGGACCCTGGCTCCTCCCTGCTGCTCCGCCTGTTGTGCTGTGCTCGCACTGGGCTGGCCTCCCCTAGACTGCTCCTCCCAATGCCTTTTCACATTTCTTTGCCATTGCACATACGGATACCTTTGCCTGAGTTTCCTTTTTTTCCTTTTTCTACCTGTTAAGACCCAGCAGGAACGGATGTCCTCTTCTCCAGGAAGCCCTAGGCCAAAGAGACTTTCTTGCTCCTAGGCTCATGGAACACTCATCCACTCCACACTACTGCACCGTGGTTCAATTTCCCCAGCATACAGTGGGCTCTTGAGGGCCAAAGCTGTGCCTTCTTGAGTTCTCTGCCCCTCATGCCCTGTCTGGGGCTAGACCAGCCTTCAAGATGGAGCTTCCTTGGTCCCAGCCCACCTGAGGCTGTCAGATACTGGGCCTAAGCACTGGCTAGAGATCAAGATCGAGAGTGTCCCTGGCTGGTCCCTTCATAGCCTGAGGGAACAGGGAATTGTTTTTACTGACTAAGAAATTAGATGAGACTGGCTTTCCTGGGGAGCTGGGAATGTGTTACTAAAATATATATGAAATTCTGGGCTTCCCAGAAGAACTGGCATCAGGAAGAAAGTACTAAATTTCCATTTGTAGAGGAGTTCTCTGCTCAGAAGTTTCTGGCCTTATTTTCCCTCCATAAAATAATTGCTTGACTTAGAGAACATGAGAAAAACAGCACAGAGAAGTCTCATTGCCATTACCTACCCCTTTGGAACCCAGGATTTCATCACTGAGGAAGGTGCCTGGGTTTCCTCATTGGAGGAGATGATCAAATGGGGATGATAACAAGCCAGTATCTCTCTCCTGGGGGTTCTAAGGACTGAGTGGAATGTCCTGTGGAAAGTGCCAAGCATGATCCCTGGCCTACAGTAGAGACTTAGCAAATGTTGGTTCCTTCTCACTGACTCACACTTTGGACAAGACCCTAGATCTCCAGGCCTGATTCTCTTGACCTATTTTAAATCAAAGTATAATGGGCTCCACAATGGCCTTTTTCAAGGTGGCTGCTGGGTTTCTTTAGGAAGGAATTCAAATTTGGAGATCCAAATTATGCCCAAAGCTGGTGCTCTATCTGCCCCAGAAACCAAAGGGACCATCTTCAGGCTCACCCATTTCTCCCTTGCTCAGTGGCATGCTGTCCCAGGGTGGGAGCTTTTAAGGACATTGCCAGGAAAAAATAAAAGGCCCGAGAGATTTGTCTTAGAGGTACACACTCAAACTCCCCCGCCCCCTTCTTTTTGACATAAGAGACTAAGATTTCACACCCCTCAAAAGAAAGTTTCTTTTCACATACACTTTGGAAAATAATCAGATCTTGTTTGTCTCTTCCAAAGAAAGCTACCACCAAAGAGACACACGGGTTACATCCTACAGGTCAGCCTGAGCCCTGCCCCAGGGAGGTGGTCCCTTTTTACAAAGACGAGGAGCAGAGAAATTCCCTGCAGTTCTACCCTCTCCCACTGACCACACACAAAAGCAAAGAACACCTTTATCAAAGAGTGCTGTGGACACAGCTGGACGGCCAGTGAATGCTGGACAGTCAAGGCCCAGGCTGGGGAAGGGGTACAGAATGGTTGTGGGCCAAGCCCCATGCAGGTTAGGTGTGAGGATGGGGGCCTCTCTCGTGACCTAGGGAACATCGTAAGGTCACACTGGTCCAGACTGCAAATGTCTGGTGCCAGAGGCCCCTGAAGGAGATTGCAGGGGGCAGCAGAGCAGTGACCCCCAAGAGCCCCAATCTTTTCCATGACATGGAGGAGCAGAACACACATCTCCTCCACTCCCAAGGAGAAGGAAGGCAGGCGAGCTTCCCATTCCCCAGCAGCTGCACAGTTGGCTTGCCACGAGATCCACAAACTCAGAACAAAAGCAGGAGGTCTGGGAGCCAGAAATCCAAGGCCTTGCTTGTGGGTGCACTTCTGCTTGGGCCCGTGGCTGTGGCTGGTTAGGTTGAAAAGGAAGCCTGGGCCTTTTGGAGCAGCATCTCCTACAGCAACAGGAGACCCCTCAGAAGGTGCAGAGCCCCCCGTGGAACACAGGGCCACCAGTCTTCTCCTTGGAGTCAGGCAGGGTGCCACCACCTCGGAGCCCCTGAGCCCAGTTACTGCCATTCACACAAAAGGGGGCTTGGTCACAGCAGCCTCTGGACTCTGGCAGGTTCCCCCTCCCATTGAGCTAAAAGGAGCTTAAGTATTCCAGTGCCACCTCGTATACAAATTTATACTGTTCCTGAGAGGCGGAGAGGAGGAGAGGTAGAGAGGGAGAAGAGGAGACAAGAGAGATGAAAAAGGAAAGGGAAAATGCATTTAGTTTAGAGATACAGATTTTGGAGAAAACTTTATCTACATCCACATTATGTCAACTCAAAATTAACCATATCTGGACATCCTTCAAAATTCCTCTTGATGGCTGCTTCTACCCAAGCTTCCTCGAATGCCCAGCTGGCATCATTCCCTTTCTTTTTTACTGTTTTGTATAACAGTGCTTCTCAAACTGTAATGTGCATACAAGGCAGCCAGAAATCTTTTTAAAATGCACATTCTGATTCAGTAAATCTGGAGTGGGGCTCAAGATTCTGCATTTTGAACAAGCTCCCAGGTAATGATGCTGCTGCTGGTCTGTGACCCACGTGCTAATAGGGCCTCATTTTGACCAAGACCACACTTGGAGTAGGTTTAAAGACATATTAAAGCTCCTCGTGCATGGTGCAGTGGCCCAGCATGGTACCGGGTCTTACCATCTGGGGCTCGGCCCGCACACCCTCTTTGCCACACTTTCCTCCACAGTGCTCTCTACTGCAAATGCTCTCTATTGTAAAAATTAGCATAAATTAATTGGAATATAATTGGACAGAAGTGAAAGCATACTTCACATTCTACTAATCCAGAATCCTTTCCTTTAAGCCTGAATTAACGACACTGTCTTAAGGAATGGGCAGAAAGTGAAGCAAAGTAGGTGTACCAGGATTAATAATTGGATTTTCCTGCAAGAAAGAAAAGTTGGGGAGGTTGGAAGGGGAAGACACAGGGCAGACGACAGTGCATATCAAGGGCACAGACTGCAGGTATATAATCAGCAGCCAGCTGTTGAGTGATTTTACTATTTGATGTCATTTTCTCCAGGTCAAGGGAACTAGTCAGACCCTGGCTGTTGGAGAACAGTCCTTGGGATACTCACCAGGGTCTCCACCATGTTGGATTTGTTGTTACGCAGTGTTTTCACGATGTGGAACACGTCAATGATGTTTTGCTGCTGGATCATCTCACACACACTGCAGATGGCACAGAAGGTTCCACTACGGCCTCCCCCATTTCTAAACACAGAGCAAAGAGGTGAGCCATGTTCCTAGGTCCCTTCCAGGCACCTGATGATTCTAAAGCTACATCAGTAGGAACAGGGATCAGCTGCCTGGGCAGATACAAGGCAAGGCAATGGTGCAGGCTTTAGCCTGAGCCATGAGTTATGGTTTGACTCTGTGCCATTAACTTCCTTTGACCTTGGGCAAGTCACTTCCTCTGTCTGGGCCCCAAGTTCCTCACTCATATAATGAAGGGGTTGGACTAGATGACCTTTGAGAGTTCAATTAGCTTGATGTTTCTTGGTTCTATGAGCATGTTACAGTCACTCAGGGCACACTCACCCAAAAGCCAAGGGCAGGACAGTACTGTGTCTTTGTACATGTGACACCTGCATCCTTGCTGATGCTTGCATCCATGTCCAAAAGGATGCTGTGGGTCCACTTAAACATCCAGTAAAGACAATGAAAATTTCCAAGTGATTTTCCTACTAGTTCTTCCCATCCTGAACTAAGGACAGCAATACTGTGTTAGCCTAGGGTCAGCCAGCCCAAGCTTGGAGGTAGGAACTTGGAGGGAGGAACTGGGCCTGATAGGCTTTATCTTAAAATGATAGGTGTCTACTATACACCTTGGTTTAAGCAAGATGCTACTGATCTTGAGTCTAGGGATAGAAGGTTGGTGGCAGAGCTATGTCTGTTATTCCTTTCTGAAATTCCATAAGTCATCTTCATGGAAACACCCTTCAAACTCTTTACAGAGAGTCCCTGTAGGAATATGCCTGATTCAGAACTCCTGGGCGTGTTGCCAAGAACAACTAATGATTTCATGTAATGGTCTGTGTCTAAAGAACATCTGTACGGAAACTAAGGCACTCAGTCAATCTCCCAGATGTTTTATCTACAGGATACGCAGTGACCAGATGTTTCAAGTACAGAGAGTTGCTTTCCATTCCCTGACTGGTGCCTGGATTTCATAGTCTGTTATGGTGTCTGTGACTCTTGAGGAAACCAAGGTCCCTGTTGGTAGAAGAATATCCCTGTACCTTCCTTTGGTTCAAACTACTGGCCACCTTGCCTGGAAAGGACAT
This sequence comes from Trachypithecus francoisi, assembly GCF_009764315.1. NCBI lineage: Eukaryota > Metazoa > Chordata > Mammalia > Primates > Cercopithecidae > Trachypithecus > Trachypithecus francoisi. Next base: position 37,691,404 of record NW_022681467.1, read on the forward strand.
AGATAAAAAGACACTACTGCAAAACAAAAACAAAAACAAAACAAAAACAGGCTAAAAAACAAACATGAAAGAAAGAGAGAGAGTAAGGTCTCCTGCGAAAGAAGGTTCTATTATTTCTGAAGCAAGAATAACAGTGTCCAAAGGGAAGAGGTGAGTAGGCACAGGGTCTCAGGGCCTGGTGGTCTGAGACCCTGAAAGATGGGTGCTAAGATAAGATCACCTGAATGTGTGGGAGGCATCTGGGCATCTGGAGGTAGCAGGGATTAGCTGGCAGGAAACCAGCTGCTAGTTTCTGGGATGTGGGCAGAGCCACCTGGGCTTGGCTGATGTCACCCATCAACCTGACTTGGGACACCACGTAGCATCTTCCTGAACTCTAGCCTGAGATTTGCTTCCTCTGGAAAGGAATATTTGCTGCAGGTGGTGGCCCTGAAGCTCTGTGTGTGCATCTCTATGCATCTGTATGTTTAACCTCCTTTAAGCTCCCTGACTTTCCTAACATGTGCATGTACCACCTGTTTGAGAGGGAGAATAATTAGCTGGTTTTGAAAAGATTGACCTCAATTCTGAGGTCAGTCAGATATTTTCAGTGCCTCCACTAGCTCCAGAAATATTTGTTCTGAGAAAGAGAAGACCTTGGTTCAAATTTCCTTTAACATAACATTTTTAAAGAGAGAGGCCTTCTCAATGACTTTTCCTCAAATCGTTGAAGTTCTGAGAAGCACAGTGAGTGGCTGTGAATCAAATATTTCACACACAGCTGTTATGGCTGCAGATTTGCTTTGGGTGTGAGACTTCGTAGAACCCTCTGTGGTCACTCTATACTCCTAGGATAGATTCTGTGACACTTGCTCTTTTAAGTAATTACATTGACAACATTTGCGTATTTGCTACCATGACATTCTTGGTCATGTTGGCAGATAAAGCGTGTTTACTTTCTATTTCATGCCAAAGCACTATAGGGTCTGAAGACTGTCTAATTCCACATACCCATTGAACAGATGAGGAAACTGAGGCTTATAAAATTCAGTGATTTTCTTGACATTGGACACTTGTCAGCCACTGTCCTCTCGAGGTCCTGACCTCCACCCCGCATAATGACATCAGAATTCATTAGACTGGACAATGTCCATTCAAAGACAGGAGGTAAAGTCTGCAGTTCACCCCAGCAACGGGGGTAGAAACACAGCTGGTCTGGAGCTCACTGTGCCCCTGTGCATTAGTGTTCCCAGAGTCCTTCACATCTGTCTATCAGTCCCTCAGGGCAGTGCCTTTCCCTCATGCTCTTTTTGTCCTGTGATCCCTCTAAACCCATCGTAGAGAAGTAGGCATAGTAGACAAGTCCTTTGGTTTACTCAGAGACAGTGTGGGTTAATCAATGGCGCATTAGCTGAGAGGCCAGGGAATGCAAGCCATAGCCCCACCCTTGGTTCCTGATGACCCACCTTACCCTGCCTGCACCTCAGTTTTCTCACTACAAAATGATAATTATCTACTTCACAAATGGATAGAGATGATTCATTTAAAATGTCTGGATTAAGCTTTCATAATGAACACCTTCCCTTTTCTCTCCTTCTTTTTCCTTGGGAAATAACAAAGGAGGTTCTGGTCAGTGGAACCCACTTTGTCCTGGGTTTTCTTGTGACTATCAGGGCATATCATGCCTCTTATTGGAGAATGGGACTCACTTTATTATTGCAAGCATTGGAACATGGTCTGCCACCTCCTCTCATGTTTGTGGAAAGACCACCAGGTTTTGCATCAATCATATGCCATATATTAGTTCAGGACAACAAACTGGCAGCCCTGTTCCATTAAAGGATCATAATTCCTTTGAGTGCACTGCCACTAGCCTTGGAGGGATGTTGAGTTGTGGTATAGTCGGGCCTGCCTAGGACTGGTGTATGTGGCCAGCAGCATCTGCAAGGATGCTTTATCACCCACCATCCTATTGCCCTGGTGACACCTCCCTAGTACTCACAGGCAGTGGACCACAGTGCGTCCCTCCCTCCCGTCATACTGCTCCTGCCACTTCTCCAGTCGTCGGACCACTTTGAGCAGAGAGCGCTTGGAGGGGGGAGTGTCCCGGTAGGCAGGCCAGCCAATGTACTGGAGGTGCTGGACTATACGATAACCGTCCTGTGGCTGAGAACAGAGAGGCTGTTAGGGCTGTTCTGGTGGGGATGCCTGGGGACATGCACCTTGCAGATACCCTGGGGACTGCAGCATCATAGTGGAAGACAGACCAAGCAGGATCTAAGCCATGTCCTCATGGGGAGAGTCCCCATGACTACTTCTATTCCTTCGTGCACACAGATTCTCTTGCCATGACTGCCCTGAACCCCTTTTGTACCTAAGAAACTCCTACTCAGCCTTCAAAACCCAATTTAAATGTCCCTTTTCTTTCTTTAGGAAAGCCTTCCCTGACTGTTGGGCAGAGTTCTTTCTCCCTGAGGCTCATGTGCCAGAACATGTCTCACTTTCTCAACAGGCAGTGAACTCTGAGCTGGGGGGCAGGGGAGGTGCTGAGCTCCTTTCATCCTGGGCCCCAAGTAGTGACCAAAACCGTGTTAGTTAGCAACTATTTCATAGATTGCTAATCTGCCCCTCCCGCCTACTACTCTGCTCAACCCGTGAATATCCTCATGGAAGTAAGTAATCACTTTTCATCTAGGTGTTGGCAGTGCCTGGCCCAAGGCTTATGCGATCCAATCAAAGGCTGCATCAACTCATGCCAGTACAGAGACACAGTGGGGAAGAAGTTTTGTCTACACGGCAGCAAGTGTGTCAGGAAACAGGCAGATGGCAAGTTGGATGTCGCTCGTTGCATCTCTATGTGTTGGAGTCATTGCTGAGTCTGGAGCCGGAATCAGCACAGGCATCACTTCCTCAAGGAAGAAATTATCGGGAGAGCACAACACAGACTCTTGGCTGGCTCAGCGGGATCCTCTCTCAGCAGCCTCCATCTGTCTTGGGGAGGAGGGGCTCAGCAAGCAATGGTGGCCGTGTACTTACCCGGGCCATGTTACAGATGCGGAATATTCTGTGGATGATGTCCTCGTCGATGTCTGCGGAGACAAACTCCACCTGGATGGGCCCGTAGCACCCGGAGGTCTTCTCAGGCCAGTACTGCATACAGAACTGGGATAAGGAAAGAGGTCACAGGGGGAGGTCAAAGGCAAGAGGGTGAGTATCAAAGTCTCATTTATCAACAAGCTTTTCTTTCTTTTTATTTTTTTGAGACGGAGTATCACTCTTGTTTTCTTGTTGCCCAACCTGGAATGCAATGGCACAATCTCGGCTCATTGCAACTTCTGCCTCCCAGGTTCAAGTGATTCTCCTGCCTCAGCCTCCTGAGTAGCTGGGATTATAGGCGCCTGCCACCATGCCTGGCTATTTTTAGTAAAGATGGGGTTTCGCCATGTTGGCCAGGCTAGTCTTGAACTCCTGACCTCGAGTGATCCACCTGTCTGAGCCTCCCAGAGTGCTAGGATTATAGGGTGAGCCACCGCTCCCAGCCATCACCAAGCTTTCCTTATGGCTGGCAGGACACATTGACCAGAAAGGTAGAGTATTACGTAGGAAATTAGACTCAGTTTCCCCTTTAGGGAGCAGCCACCCACTTTTTCTGGTGTTGAAATATCAAGGCTTTGAGCACAGAAACACTGGGCTTACAAATCTTTGCTATGCTGATTTCAAACCATTTGTTAGGTTTGCTGAACCTGAGTTTCCTCATCTGTAAAATGGGGAGAGTAATATCTACCTCTAAGCCCTACTGTCAGGATTAGATAGAACATGCTAAAGAAAGGACAAGTACAATCTAGTTTTCTTTTCACCATGCAAATCATGGAAAATCTTCCTCATTCCAGGAAAACCTTCATAGGGTTCATTCATGATCAGATCAGAAGTAGTATAAAAAATATAGGGGTTTGACCTCAGGCAGCCTTGGTCCAAATCTGGGCTCTGGTGCTTACTAGCTGTGCAGCCCAGGCCTCAGTTTTCTCATAGGTATAGTGGGGATAATTATGCTTACTTTGCACCAAAAGTTAATGTCACATGGTGCTAACAGATCTTGCCTGTGATTTTTTCTATTTATCTGGAATTGGAAATTAGAACCTACAGCTGAGAGCAAAAGGCAATGATTGACCTTCAGTTTGAGACAGTGGTTCTCAGTTGGAGGCTGTTTTGTTTCCCAGGGGACATCTGGCAATGTCTGAAGACATTTTGATTGTCACACTTGGGGGTTGCTATGGGCATTTAGTGAGGAGAGGATGCTACTAAACATCCTGCAATGCACAGATTAGCTCCCCCCGAGAGTTATGTGGCCCCAAATATCCATAGTGCAGAGACTGAGAAAACCTAGTATAAGATCTTTTTTTTTTTTGAGATGGAGTCTCACTCTCTTACCCAGGCTGGAGTGCAGTGGTGCTATCTCGGCTCTCTGCAACCTCTGCCTCCCGGGTTCAAGTGATTCTCCTGCCTCAGCCTCCCAAATAGTTGGGACTACAGGCACGTGTGATCATACTGGCTTTTTTTTTTTTTGTATTTTTAGTAGAGACCAAGTTTCACCGTGTTAGCCAGGATAGTCTTGATCTCCTGACCTCGTGATCTGCCCACCTTGGCCTCCCAAAGTACTGGGATTACAGGTGTGAGCCACCACACCTGGCCATAAATTATTCTTTAAGCTTCAGGGGTCATCGAGAAGAAGAGATGGAGGCCGGGTGTGGTGGCTCACGCCTGTAATCCCAGCATTTTGGGAGGCCGAGGTGGGTGGATCATGAGGTCAGGAGTTCAAGACCTGCTTGGCCAAGATGGTGAAATCCTGTCTCTACTAAAAATACAAAAATAAGCCAGGCATGGTGTCAGGCACCTGTAATCCCAGCTACTCAGGAGGCTGAGGCAGGAGAATCACCTGAACCCAGGGGACAGAGGTTGCAGTGGGTTGAGATCATGCCACTGCACTCCAGCCTGGGCAACAGAGCAAGACTCCATCTAAAAAAGAAAAAAAAAAAAAGAAGAGATGGATACCTTGCTTCTTGTATCTTCGTCTCTATTGAGCCACTAGATAACTTTAGTTGAGGAGAGAATGTTGTGGTAGAGGGTGGGGTGTGTGTGGCTGCAGAGAGGAGCAAGGCATGCTCCCTCCAGTTCCTAGTTCCCAAGGGGCACAGAGATGGACCCTGCCTAGGTCTACAGATCCCATTGCTGGGGTACAGAGGAGAGTCAAGATTGGGGCTGCAGGCTCACTGGCTCACTGAGGACCATGCCAACATGAAGAAAGAGGCCATGTGTTAGACCCTTCATCGGGCGGTTGCCCTGAAGATATAGCCAAGATTCCCAAAGACAGACCCACCAAGGCTTCTGAGAGCAGTTTGGGATTGAGTCTCATCGGGGGGCCTGGGTTCAGGCTACCCCAAGCTTGCAAATAGGAGGCTAGATTGACAGAAGTGACCCACCCCCCCTACAGGTGCAGGGTTTTCATTGAAGGGGGTGCTTGCTCTCCACTCTGTGTATGAAGAACAGCCGTCTCACCCTTAGAAGTCACATATGAAAATATCTTCATTCTTTTCTTCCTCTAGAACTAGAATTATAAGGGAAGAACAGTGAGCAGGAAGGATGTAGGAGATGGAAACTCATGTTTCCCACCTTCTTAGCTGTGGAAATCCCAAGTTCTAGCTTAGGAACGTTCACCTTATAGCAGCAGCTGGCATACTATTGCCCACAGACCAACCCAGCCAGCTGCTTATTTTTGCATATAAAACTTTGCTGAAACACAGCTACACTTATTCATTTATGTATTGTCCACAATTGCTTTCTTGCTTCACCCACAGAGTTGGGTAGTTGTAACAAAGACCCTATAGCCTGCAAATCCTGAAATATTTCCTATCTGTCTCTTTACAGAAGAAGTTTGGCAACCCCTGCTTCACAGGGTTGTTCTGAGGATAAAGGACATAATTCACGTAAATAAAGCCCTTACCACAGTGCCAGGCATGGAATAAACATTTACTAAATTCCAGTGATTCATACCATTATTGAACCCATCAGTACTCAACAAAAATAATAATGGTAATAGCTATCATATATAAATTTGAAGGATTCTTCTTATCACCCCTCATAAATAGCATAAGTATGCAAGGTTAAGCTTCAGAATGCAATGATGCCTTGCTTTCCTGGCACCTTCACTGGGGGTTAACCAAGCATGGTGAGAAAGGAGCTCTGAGTGTGTGTGTGTGTGTGTGTTGTCGGGGTGCTGGTCACAGAGGCCTCTATGGTTGGACAACCATCTGCTGAGCTGTACAATAATGACAAATCCACAATTTGAACTTCATTTCTCTTTGCCATTGGCTCTTCCGCCTTGCAACCTTCACAGTAATGAGAGACTGGTACAAATAGGTCTATGGTTGGTCAGAGAAACCAGAATTAATCAGAACTGCCCATTAAAAAAATAATTGCCTTTATCACCTGCACTGAATTTAGTGTTCCCAGAGTTTGGCTGTGATCCTGACATGCGGTGCATGGATCCAAGGTATCAGGGAAAGCCTATTACCCCCAATATCTTCAGTCTGGAGAGAATGTGGAATGATTTGTCTCTTTTAATAAGATTTCTAGACCAATTTCTCAAGCTAATAGATTTCTACTATGCCTCAAACAAGACTCCTATATTTCGGGACACTTCTCTGCATTCGATTTTCTGGGTCACTCTCTCATAATGCCCAGAGGGCTGGGGAAGGTTACAGGCTTTTCTAATCCTTAATCAGAGTCATCCTTTCACTTGGGCGCCCTAATTTGTGAGACTACAGCAGCAGCAGGATGGGTGACATTCAGAAGGGTGATGTGCTGGCAAATGTGGTATTTGAGCTGCTAGGGATCATCAGGGTCTCTCGCTGCAGCCCAGGACATTGCATATACTCTAGACATGGGAAATAAGAGAAAGAAAGCAGGGAGGCCACGTTTTCTCTTCCCACTGACCCTTTGGGGCTCAGAAATGATTCTCATCAACAAGAAACATCCTCTGTGGTTTAGCTCAAGACTGTCCTGGTGTTCAAGTGCTGTGGCTGCACCTGAATGGATGCCACCATTTTGGTTTGCTTATGTTGTATAGCAAAAGGTGGGAAAATACACTGGGGTTTCTGGATTCCAATCCTGGCTCTATTACTTTCTAGTTGAATGGCTTGGCTACATCTCTTAGCTTTTCCAGTTTGTTATGAGTGGCTGTGAATTTTAATGTCTACTCAGCATAGGGATCTGTATCTACCAAGCACTCAATAAATGTAAGCTGTGATTATTAGGCAGTATGGGGGAGGGTTCCTCAAAACAAGATGGATAAATAGAAGATTTTTTTTCTCCACTTAGTAGCTCTTATGAAAATTTCTCTTTAGGATAATACCCAAAGGACTGCCCTTGTGAAAATTCTGCATCAGCCAGCTTGGGGTAGCTGTGAAGATGAATAGCATCCTAGATATGTGATACTGCATGTCAAAAAACAGAGATCTGTAGGTTGCTCTGATGAGCTGAATGACCCAGAAGATAAAAGAGGAAGGTTGGAATCATTGTAGAACCAATGAGGTATAAAAGGCAACTCAATGTGTCACATAACCCTGCTCCTAACCTCTAGAATATTCCATACATTCATAATAGCATGTAAAATGCATACTGTGCATGTATTTCTTGCAGAAACCAGCAAGGAACTGAGCTTGGCTTCCTGGCTCACAAAGACATGGAACAGAGATCACAAATGTGAGTGGAGGAGCCAGACTTTTCATATAAGCACGTAAGCATCTGCGATTTATACAACTCCTTGGTTTCTTAAGGCTCTGAAAATGTGAATTCTAGGAAGCCTACTTGCTTCTTTAAGATCATGAGAACCTAGCTGACCTGAAAGCCACACTAACACTCAATGCAACCTTGGCATTTTCTTCCTTAGATGGAAAACTTGTGAAGTTGGCTTATCCAAGAATAGATTCAAATTCTTCAGCCAAGAGTCTAGACCAACTGACTTTTTCCACCTCGTTGCCTAGTAAGTACTCTCTCCTACCCTTTCTTTTCCAATGGTCTGAGGGTGAAAGGTGAAGGGAGGGCTTTACCACTGCAGATACATACAGGTAGTGGCGATGAACACACCGGGGAGAGGAAGTCAGTCCAGTTGTTGTTAATGATTTAGAAATAATCATGCTTCTTCCAAAAAAACAGAGGGGACTTTTGATGTCTTTTGTCAGAACAAGTTAAACCAAGCAAAATTGTGAAGCCTGTGTGGACAGCTCTGGAACAGCTGCCATACATTATTCCACGTAGTGCTCTCCATAGTTGTTTGGGCCATGAAAAGATGTCCTTGGGGGGTGTAAGTTCATGCGTGATATATAACAAATACAGAGGTAGCCTCATGCGTTAAACATGTTTTTCTTGCTGAGGGACTCAGAAAACTTGTTAGTCACTGGAATAGACATGCTCTGATGAGTTGAATGAAAACTAGCATATGGGTCTATTTTTGGAATAAACATTTTTAGAGCATATTTCAGTACACCTTAGTTATGCCTTTCTTTAATTAAAAATACTTTGATAAAATGGAAAGGCCAAGTAATATCATAGTGTTAGAAATGAAGGACTCTATTTATTAAGGCCCCTGTGACCCAGAGTGAAGAACTCGATCCCAGGTCACCTAAAGGTGAAATGAATTGGTATTTTTTTTTTTTTTTTTTTTTTGAGACGGAGTCTCGCTCTGTGGCCCAGGCTGGAGTGCAGTGGCGCGATCTCAGCTCACTGCAAGCTCCGCCTCCCGGGTTTACGCCATTCTCCTGCCTCAGCCTCCCGAGTAGCCGGGACTACAGGCGCCCGCCACCTCGCCCGGCTAGTTTTTTGTATTTTTTAGTAGAGATGGGATTTCACCGTGTTAGCCAGGATGGTCTCGATCTCCTGACCTTGTGATCCGCCCGTCTCGGCCTCCCAAAGTGCTGGGATTACAGGCCTGAGCCACCGCGCCCGGCCTGAAGTGGTATTTTAAAGAGAGAAATGTAAGTTTCCTGAATTGGTTTTAAAATTCAACATCAGTGATTATAAAACTGGCTTGGATACTATGTCCAGTTAAGGAAGTCAGACTGTGAGTGAAGGCATAAAGAAGACAGGGACAGGGAAACAGAGAGAGGGAGAGAGGAAGAGAGACGGATCGATTGATCAAAGCACATTCACACATCTCTCCTCAATGTATCCTCCCAATAGTCCCGTGAAGTTCCATAATGCAATCTCCATGTAGTGGGTGGAAACTTACTCTTATAACAGCTGCATCAGAATTTGTTTCTGGGAAGGAAGGGTTGGAGTTTAGGAATATACCTACAGAAGAGTCTTGGGGATGGGAGGCATGGCTCAGAGCAGGTTTTAGAAAGAGGTACTAAGGAGATGGCTGGATTTTGCAGCTTAAGAAAGGAACAGTTTTGGGGGAGAGGATGGGAGAGGAGGTAAACAGGGGAAGAAAATGATTTGGGCAACAGGGTCAGGTGAAGATATGTTACTGCTAGCGAGGGTTGAGGCGGCAAGATGGGGCTTCAGAAGGAGGATGTGTGATGTTCAACTTTAAGTCATGGGCATTGATGGGATCCGAAGCTCATATTGCTCCGACTAAAGCCTCAGCTGAAACTTGGAAGTGAACATGAGAATACAACCCCCTCAGAATTATCAGAAATATTGGGGATGGACTTTGGGTTTTCCCACAGGATGGGGAGTAGGGAACAGAGCAAATTTTATTTAAATCTTCAAAGACAGAGTGAACTTGGCTAACATCTAGGTTATAATTAACCAAGGATAACATTAAGACTTGGAGAAAGTAAAGGACCTGGCTCAGGGCAACACAGTGAGTAAGTACCAAGGCTGCAATTTGAACTCAGGTCTCTTGACCCCAGACTTGTTATTTTACTGTTACCCCTACCATTCTGGTGGGAACAGAGACAGAGACACAGCCCCTTGCAAAGTCAGATCTGAGGCTGGCTGAGATGCAAGTTGGGTATTTTGCATATTTTGCTGGTGTGTTAGTTTTCACAAGCTCAGACTGAAAATGGGGATATTAAGAGTTGCTATTTGCCCTAGAGGCACAATGGCAGCAAGAGACATCTCTGAAATAGCACCCTGCTTTTCTCCTGGGAGAATGAGGAGCTTGCCTTTCTCAATTCCATGAGAATCCATCACAGCCCCCGTTGTCCTTGCACTCAGGCACCCTCACCTTTCCAAAAGGCTTTGCATCCCTGATCTCTCAGCTTTCCACAGTGGGAGCCTCAGAACTTAGCAACTCAGCCTTCATGTAAGTTGTAGGCTCTTGTTTTAAAGTAAAGAAACATCCCTGTATGCGCCATACACCAGGTGCCATAGCACATTCATAGGTCTCAGGGGTTAGGATGTGGACACCTTTGATGGGGCCATGATTCTGGCCACCATATAGCCCTACCCTGTGGCTGGTGTGGAGGATCTCCTGAGCTCTCTAAACAGTATGGTGAGTGTGGCATGACTGCAAGGAGGGCTTCTTTCTGATGTCTGGTCTCCATGGACTCTGGCCTATCCATAAAGACCACAAAGATGGAAAAGATCTTGTCAGTGCTGTTGGCTGTGATTGAAAATGTTCTGTCTGCTGCATCTGAGAAGTGACAGCATGCTTTGCTGGCTGGCGTGGTTCTAGGATTTTACCCCACAAATCTGACCACCGATATTTGGAGTCCTAAAGAGTTAGAAAAATCTGTAAGGTTGAATGCAAAAGTTTGAAAGCCTTTATTTTGAGCCCTCATTGATCATAATTACCTTTGAACAGCAACCACTGCAGAGAATGAAACAATATTTGGGGCTGACTGAGTGAAGTAGTGTAAGATTCTGAGCGGGGGCAGATTTGGCCAGCAGTGCGAAAAAAAAAAAAAGGCCCTGTGAGAGATCACACCCTCTTCTTATCTTACAGGTAGCCCTGCCCAATCCCCAAAATACGCCCTTATGGTTCCCAGGCAAACCACAGGAGGTGGCATCGGTTCTCTCAGGATTGACCTAGCAATGCTGAGGTCCTAAGGTGGACCTGTTCATGTTGCCAGGCTGGGCTAGCTTGGAGGCTGCCTTGGCATGAGCATGCAGGCAGACAGATGCTGATGCCACTTCAAAGATCCGCCCCTCCAGGTGCCGAGGGCGGCTTTTCTGATGCTCATGCTGTGTCATTGTTTATTTTCATAAGGCTCCCAGCTGCTGCGGTGATGATATTTATATCAATAAGTGCTCTATTCATCTGCCGGTTTCAGGGAATGCTTGCCAGCTGCATATGGCAGCCAACCTCAGGGTACTTCTGAGCCTGATGTTTTTGCATTTAGAATATCAGTTTTCAAACTCTGTACCAACATCTGGGCCTGAAAGATTCTTCATTCACCCAGGACCCACCCTGAAAGGGGGAGCTATAGCCAATGACCTTGATCTTTATTTCAAGGTTTTATATGTCCCAAAGTGAAGTTCTTTGAAAGGCACATCCTCTGTGCCTGAGCTCTGGTTTTGCAGAAAGGGATGTTGAAAAAGAGAAGAGCAAACAGTGTTTTGCCGGCCAGACTTCACACCCAGGCTCATGAGCTGAGTTCACTGTTTTATTTCTTCAGCCAAAAGCATAGGGTGGTGATGCCTTCGGACTCCAAAACTCTGCGGGGAATGTTCCAGAACTCTGTTTTATGAGAATTCATTCATTTTTTATAGTTATCTCAGTTTCTAACCTTCTAATCCTTGGAATTATCCTTCATTCCTCTTTTTTTTTTTTTTGACAGGGTCTTTCTCTGTCACCCTAGGCTAGAGTGCAGTGGTGTGATCACAGCTCTCTGCAGCTTTGATCTCCTGGGCTCAAGTAATCCTGCCTCAGCCTCCCAAGTAGCTAGGATTACAGGCATGGACCACCATGCCCAGTTCATTTAAAATTATTTTGTAGGGCTGGGCACAGTGGCTCATGCCTGTAATCCCAGCACTTTGGGAGGCCAAGATCAGCAGATCACCTGAGGTCAGGAGATTGAGACCAGTCTGGCCAACATTGTGAAACCCCATCTCTACTAAAAATACAAAAATTATCTGGCTGTGGTGGCTCACGTCTATAATCCCAGCTACTTGGGAGGCTGAGGCAGGAGAATTGTTTCAACCCAGGAGGTGGCAGTGAGTTGAGACTGCACCACTGTACTCCAGCCTGGACAACAGAGTGAGACTCCATCTCAAAAAAAAAAAAAAATTATTTTGTAGAGACAGGGTGTTACTGTGTTGTCCAGGATGGTCTTTTACTTGTGGCCTCAACTCTTGGCCTCAAGTGATAAGTGCTAAGTAAGATTACAGGCACGCCTGGCCCTTGATTCCTCTCTCTCTCTCTTATTCCATAGTCAGTCTATCTGGATGTGTTGTTGGTTTTACTTTCAGAATCCACTCCATTGCTACCCTCTGGTTCAACCAACCTCATCTGCCACCTGAATTATCACAGTAGTCTCTTGTCTGTTCTCTCTGCTTCCATTTCAGAAACCACTCTTCCCCATCCTTGCACCAACAATCTATTCTCAACACAGCAGCCAGAGGGATGCTTTTATTAAAAAAGGGAAATTATGTTGCTCCTCTGCTTCAAACATGTGCATGGCTCTCTGTTTCTCTGAGAATGAAAGCCCAAGTTCTTCTATGTCTTCCATGGCCCTCTGACCTCACCTTCCGCTGCTTTCCCCACAGTTGTGCTGCTCTGCCACTGCTCTGCCCATGGCCTTTGTGCTGCTCCTCAAGGGCACCAGGTGCATGCCTACCCTGCAGCCTGGGTGCAGGTGTTCCCTCTGCCTGCGATGCCCCCTGAGAGTCACATGGCTCACTCTCTCACCTCCTTCAGGTCTGTGTTCAAATGTTTTCTTCTCCACTCCATAGGGCCCACCTTGACAATCCTATTGCAATGACATCCTATGTCCCAGATCCAGCGTTCTGATCTTTACTACCCTGTCCTCTTACCTTTTTCCAAACACTCGTGTCACCTTCTAACTTATAATTGAGCACATTAGAGAGTGTGTGTTGCTTATTATCTCTCTCCCCCTTTAGAATAGAAGTTGCATGAGAGATGGGTATTTTTTTTTATGCCTCTCTTTGTCTGTGTTGCTCAGTGATGCATTCCAAGCACCTAGAATAGCTTCCAGCAAATAGCAGATGCCCAACAAATATGGGTTGCCCGAATCAATGTGAATCAATGGACTCTCTCTGGAACGTCTCTCACAGGCACATCCCAAGGTGTGCTCAATTTCATCCCCTGCTCTTCTCGCAGCCTTCCCCCACCTTCCTGCCTTTCATATTTTCACCAGTTACATCCCCGGATGCCTAATTGCTCAGACTCAACATCCTGCCATTATCTACAACTTTCCTTCTCATTCACCTCCCACCTGCACCTGCTCCCTAAACCTTGTGGACTTAAGCCTGGAAATGTTTTCATGATCAATTCCAATCCTCTCACCTCCTGGCCACTTCTGCAGTTCAGATAACTACCTTTATTTTCTGCATATTTGCAACATTCTCCTCCCTGGTCTCCTGGTTTGCACGTCTTTCCTCCGGCTTGTTACCTGCACTGATCCCCAGACCTGGCTTTCTTTTTACTCTTACCTTTTTTTTCATTTTTTAAATTTATTTTTTAAGAGATGGGGTCAGCCAGATGTGGTGGCTCACGCCCGTAATCCCAGCACTTTGGGAGGCCGAGGCAGGTGGAACACTTGTGATCAAGAGTTCCAGACCAGCCTGGCCAATATGGTGAAACCCCATCTCTACTAAAAATACAAAAATTTGCCAGGCATGTTGGCACACGCCTGTAATCCCAGTTACATGGGAGGCTGAGGCATGAGAATCGCTTGAACCTGGGAGGCAGAGGTTGCAGTGAGCCAAGATTGCACCACTGCACTCCAGTCAGGACAACAAAGAGTCAGTCTCGAAAAAAAAAGGGAGATGGGTTCTTGCACTGTCACCCAAGCTGGAATGCAGTGGCGGGATCATAGCTCACTTTAGCCTTGCAGTGCCCAAGCAATCCTCCTGCCTCAGCCTCCTGAGTAACTGGGACTATAGACACACAGCACCATGCCTGGCTTTTTTTTTTTGTAGAAATAGGGTCTCATGGTGTTGCCCAGGCTGGGCATGAACTCCTGGCCTCAAGCAGTCCTCCTGCCCTGGCCTCCCATAGTGCTAGGATTACAGGCATGAGCCACCATGCCCAGCCTCTAGACCCAACTTTCTAACAGGAACCCTGGCTGTGTTATACCACTGTTGACCCTCCAGTGTTTCACCTTCCTGCACAGAAAGTATTTCTAACTGTGCTACTCCAAACTCCAGTGGTCCCATAAAGGACCAGCCCCTCCAGGGGCACCAGGAGAAAATGAGAGAGCAGTGTGGGTGGAACCCCAGGCTCTGCCTATTGCTTCATCATGAGCAGCTCTTGGTCATTGCTGTTTCGTACACTGGGCTTGCATGAAAGCTTTTATTCATAGAAAGGATTCTGTTGCTTAACAAAGCAAAAGTCTGAGGCTTGCTATGCTGCCAACCAAGATCCAGGCTCCTTAGCCTGGCACAGGGAGCTCTCTGCAAGCTGGGCTCTGCTACATTTTTCAGCCTCACTACATTCTTCTCCTCCTGATATTCCCCTAAGCCCCAGCCACACTGGAACATAAACTGTTCTGCAAATAAGTCTACGTATATTCTTCCCCTGCCTCACCTTTGCCTGTGCTGTTCCCTCTGCCTGAAATGCCTTTTCCCAGTGAGTTCAGCCTCCATATACCTAAAGCTCCTCTGCCTTCTTCAAGGCCAAAGTCATCTTTTTGAAGTCTTCCCTCACCCTCTGGGCGGAATTAGTTGCTCCCTGCTCCTGGCCAACACAGCACTTCGCTGCTGACCTCTATTATAACAGCCACACGAGGTTGGGACAATTTGCTCATCTGTCTCTGGAGCAAGACCATGAGCTTTTGCAGGGCTGAAACTATAGCTCGGGTCTGTTTAAAGATTTTTAAAATTCCCATCCAAGGCCTGCACAAGGCCAGCGCTCACATAGGAATGCGATGTTACTTGAAGTTTTATTCAAGGCAGTGAAAGGATAGATTTTTAAAAATCTGAAGGACTATTCTCACCTCTTCCACCCCAGAATGGCTGCCCTGGCATAGGGGTGCATTCACTGCCTTGAAGAAATCTAGAAACTGTCCCAAGATACATGTCCTGTGTCCTGAATATGGGGATATGCTATAGGCACGTGATGCTAGGAGCTATCAGACCAGGAGCTAGCAGACCAGGAAGCCTGCCAGGACACGAAGGTCAACCATGAGGAACTGGGGCTTGGTGAGGTGGTCAGTGGGTAAAGTGTCCAAGGTTCAAGTCCCAGGCTCTGTCTGCACAGGCTGCATTGCAGAAGGGGAAGGGAGGTGAGTGTGGCCAGGCATCTGGGTATTATTCAGGGCTGCAGGTGCTCAGTGCTGGGGGAGGCAGCCTCCTGGCTCTGCAAGATCTGTGTGCTTTGGAGCAAGACAATAATCAATGCTTGTGAGATGGAGCAACAGAGTCTGGTCCTGGGTGGGGAGCTGGACAAAGCCCGTAGGCAAGGGGAGTCTTTGCTGGAGGTCTGGGGGGTGACAGGACCCTCTGTAGGCAGCAGAATGGCTTGCCTGATGCTCATGGCCAGACAGAGCTTATTACAGGACAGCTAGTGGCAGGCACTGGCTGTTAAGGGCTCTCCCTCCAGGTTTAGAGTATGGCCCCCCGACCCACCTAGGGCTTGGCTCGGCCTCCTCCTACCTGGGCAGTGTCCATCTCATTCAGCATCACCACAGAGGAGCAGTTGTAATCAAACACCAGCCTCCAGAAGTCTGCCACGGTGTTGGGTAGAGGGTGCTGGGTGACCACGAAGGCGGCAGGTTGCTTGTGGCTCTGACAAAGGAATGACACAGGCTTTGTAAATTACACATCCATCAGCGATATTCTGATGATGATGAGGCCCGGACTGAGGCCAGAGGCTCCCGAGCCTGCCAAATAGATGATACAAAGCACCTGCCTGTTCTTTTATCTCTCCATGCCCTGGCGGCAAAGGGGACCTTCTCATAATGAACACATTCTCCTCCAAACCAAGACATTTCATTAGGAAAGTGTCACTGGGATGGGATTATCCAAATAAATTATTTATGCCTTGAAGCTCAGCAAATAATCATAATTACAATATGAAATGAAAGATTTCAGATGCAGATTTGTTGCTCTGCTGGTCAGGACACCTCTTGGGACATAAGGGATTGGCCGTGTCTCTGTGCCCATGATGCTGGGGGAGGTTTTGGCCTGGCTTGAGGCAGAGATTCTCCCAAAGGGGCAGGCTCCCTTCTGCCTCCAGGCTGGAATGAGGGGCTGAGCTGGCCTGGCAAGGTAGGTACTGTGTCCTGTGAGTCAGCGGGGCAGTGGAAAGTACACCTGTGTACACATGTATTAAGTCAGGTCAAACTGGGGTTCAAGTACAGCTTTACCACTTGTAAGTTATGAGTCATCCAGCTGTCCGTCCATTCACCCATTTATTCATCCATTCATTCATTCAGACTTCATTTGTAGAGTGCTTTTTTTTTTTTGGCAGATTGGGTAGATTGGGCGCTAAGTACTGGCAAGTTATTAGATGATTCCAAAGCTCATATTCTTCACCTGGAAAACGGAAATCATAAATCCAAAGGAATGATGTCACACAGATTGAATGAGATTTGCGCGTGAAAAGGCCAGCAAGCAAGAGCGGGAATGTAAGCCTACTGGCAGGGCAGAAACACCCCTGACTTTGTTTTACGTCCTTGGCATTATTGCTGGCACATGCTAGACAGTGCCACTCCAGCGAATAAGACAATAAACTCAGTCCCATGTTGCAGATAGGGAAACAGAGGCCCAGAGAAAATGGCCTGGGGGGTCTGGTAGCTTCAACCAGGGCCCTGTTTTCCCCCCACCCTGAAGTCATGTGTTTGAAAAGATTGGGGAGATTCTCCACTTCATCAGTGGCTCATGCGCTCGATATGTGTTCTCAAGAGATGGTTTCTGTGGGAGTCACAGCTGTTTTCAGTGGAGTTACAGGGCAAAGACCCTGGAAAAAGCAGGACAAAGCCTTGCAAACATGGACGTCGTGCATGCATTGTCGGGGGTTCTTCCAAGGGTGGTCTCCTGGCCAGTAGAATTTTCAGAAGAGGGGTCTGGGTGGACAGAGGCAAATAATTTATTTCCCAAAAGCCAAACTCTCTAGCCGTAGACGGCATCGTCTTTGAGCCATTTCCAGACATGGAAAAA
Source organism: Trachypithecus francoisi (assembly GCF_009764315.1). Taxonomy (NCBI): domain Eukaryota; kingdom Metazoa; phylum Chordata; class Mammalia; order Primates; family Cercopithecidae; genus Trachypithecus; species Trachypithecus francoisi. The sequence goes on from NW_022681467.1 coordinate 37,708,669, forward strand.
CATTGAGGCTTTGAGAGTTAACAGACTTGGAGCTCCAATCCTTGGCTCCCATTTCTGAGCTAGTTGACCTTGAACAAGTGATGAAAATACTCTGACCCTGAGGACCTCATCAGAAAATGGGGATGAGAACACCCACATGCAAAATGGGACAGTGCAAGTCCAGGGCCCGACGTGGTGCCCAGCACTCAGTGAATGTTAGTTTTCTTTTCTTTTTCCCTGTCTCTGTGATAAATGCTCTATTAGGCCAGCACGCCTGACAAAGCCTTATCTGAAAATATGTTCGAGATCCGTGCTCCTGCCGGGTTTCAGGGATCAGCCGGCAATCCATTTCATGGATAACATCATCCTTTACCAGGGGAAACATTAAAAATTAACCCAGAGGACTTCATATTTTTCTGCTAGGAGCAAAGCTGCTATGGTTACCAGATAATGCACCGACTGAGCTGGAATACAGATAAGGAATTTTTTTTTTTTTTTTTTTTTTACTATAAGAAAGGCAAAGGCCCCAGTGATGGCTCACGAGAGAAATGCCCTGTGGACAAAGAGAATACAATCAGCCTCAGAGCTTGGCAGAAGGCATTTGACTCCAGGCAGTATCTAACCTATTAAGTAGAGGCCAGGAGCTTGTTTGATCTTTGCCTGGATGAGGAAGGCAGGGAGGGGGTGTTGGGAGAAGTGGGAGACAAAGCTAGGAGGAACTTGGAAGTATGGGTGCACCCGTAGACCCCATTTCTCACCACACACACACAATGCACACTTACATGCACACATACACATACATGTACTACTCATTGACTTTAGAAGGCTCTACGCTAATGCCAAAGGTCTTCTCTCCACCTCTAGCTACTTGATATGACCAAGCCAAGACTCCCTGATTCTTACAGAGGATATAGTCACCCTGTGGGCAGACGCCAGGGCAGGCCACTAGAGAGCTGCGACAGGCATTGACCTTCCTGCCTCTAACACCCAGGCCCTTGGGGAGAAACTTCAAGAGGATTAGAGGTCAGAGAAGTTGTTGGCCTTGACCCCAGGAGAGAGCAGCTCATGTTTCTGTCTATTCTGGGTGAGATAGGAGGGCCACATGTAGATGGATGTGAACTCAGATGGGCTGGGGAGGGGAAGCTGGAAGAGCCCATGATAATCAGGCAATGGTATTCTTGGTTTTGAGCCTGAGGAGGTGAGATGTTTGCATCTTATTAGATCCAGCAAATTGCAGGGAGGCTCAAGAAATGAGTTCCAGAGTGTTAAGGAGCTCTACGTGTGGGCTGTGCCACTAGCTCCCTGGGTAAAATTGAGCAAGTCTGTTTCTCTCTCTGGCCTCCGTTTTCTCTGCTGAAAAATACATGGCTGGGAGTAGATGGTCTATAGTTCCTCCCTGCTGCAAACACCTGTACACCTTGGAGGGGAAGTGATATTCAGAAGTATACGAAAAACACAGGGGAGAAGCCTAGGCTCACTGGGCCAGGAACATGACCCTAATCCCAGAGCCGGGCAGGGGGCACTGCCCCTCACAGGCCAGCCAGGAACACGGCCTGCTTCCACCCCATGCTTGTTTTACTGCTTCCCACTACTTTCCCAATAACCATTTACTGAGCCTCTACTGTGTGCTATCCTCATTTTTGTCTCTGCACAGGAGTTATCTGGGAACCCTCATGGGAGTTACCAGAGGGCAGAACCTGTGTCTGCACTGTCTCGTGTTCCAAGGCCCAGCATAGAGAACACTTGCTTTACTACACTTCAGGTTGAGAGTCAGCTCTGTGGGGAATGGAAGGGGTTGCTAGGCAGGCCTGTAGCCTTGCCATGGAGTCATGGGAGTCACCTTATGCTTCTGGTGTGTTCCTTCTAGGCTCTTTATATGAGAAAAGGAGCCAAGAGCCCAGCTTGTGTCTAGGTTTGGACCAGAGCCTTCAGGGGAACAAAGGTCCTTAGGACCAGTAGATCAGAAGCAGGGAGGCTGGCTGGTGGGGTCAGGGCCCTGAGGTCCAGCCACCTCCACCTCAGGAAGAGTATTTGCTCTAGAATGTCAGCCAGGAGCTTTCTGCCCAGGCTCAGCTTACATCCATCAGTGCCGCGTTGATGTAATTGCTGGATTCTCCGTCCACCGAGATGAGGAAGGGCAGGCAGCGGTCCAGAGGCAGCACGTCCATGCTTCGATTCTTATCATGGTTCCGGGGCAGGAGCCCAATGCTGCAGTCCTCGGGCCGCACACGGGGTGTCACAATGTTGAGGGTCTGTGGGGCACAAAGGTGAATAGATAGGCCCTGCTCATACGGCTGCCCCTGAGCAAAAGAGACAGTGATGTTCCAACTCAGCCTAACTTGCCTATTTCCACCCTCCAAGTGCAGCCCCACTGTCCCTTTCCCAGGACCCATTTCTCTTCCATGGTGATGTTCTGTCCTCTCCCGCTCACTGCTACAGGGTGTGTGAGCTGTGTGACACCTTCAAAACACTAAGGCTGCAGAAGCAGCGCACGCACACCGAGGCTCAGACACAGTCTCATAGTACCTGCCAACCAGAGGAACTAAGTGGTTCAGCTCAGCCAGTGCTGCATTAAAGGGTGGGCCAGACAGGAGGGCGTACAGAGGGGTGGGGGTAGGAAATCCCTACTGAGGGCTAAACATCACTTGCATTGTCATGGAATGGGGGAAATCATTTACCAGCACTCTTCTCAGAGAGAAAGCTGTCTCAGTATGGAAGGAGGCCTAGATGAACTGCTCAGGATAGATGAGAGACCCCCAAAGGGCAAACCCTAATATGTCTGGGAAATTGCTGTGTTTGGGTTCTGCAGAGTAAATCTTGCAAGTTTGAGGCCAGAGCTGAACTGCTCTATCCAATGGACTAGATGTTACATGCAATGACTAGAGTCCTGACTAGAGTTCTGTACCCTCCATCCTTCCCTCATTCAGCCCTCTGTCTCTACTTCAAATCAATAATGGTTATTTGTTTTAGGGATTGCTAAGGTATTGGCCTGCCTGGGATATCTGCCCGTGGAACAATGGGCCTGGCCTTTGCCCACTGACTTGAAGCAAGACCTGGAGCTTCCTTGCTTTCTCATACCTCGTTCTCAGCTCCTATTGCCCGGGTGTAATCCTGACACTGGTCTTGCGATAAAGGGCTGGCTGGACTCTGGCTTTACCTTACTTAGTGATTCATGTCCAGGCTTCTTAGACCAATCAATGTTGCCACAGCGCTGACCATACGGGCTTCCAGGTGAGGATCTGGGATACCTGAGCTATGTTCTAGGACAGTACTTCTCAAAGTTTAGCATGCATACAGATCACTCAGAGATCTTATTAAATTGCAGGCTCTCATTCATTATGTCTGGGCGAGGGCCAAGATTCTGCATTTATAACAAGTTCTCACGTGAAGCCAATGCTGCTGGTCTCCAGACCACACTTTTTAAAATTTTCTATCATTTTATTTATTATACTTTAATTTCTAGGGTACATGTGCACAACGTGCAGGTTTGTTACATATGTATATTACATATGTATACATGTGCCATGTTGGTGTGCTGCACCCATTAACTCATCGTTTACATTAGGTATAGCTCCTAATGCTATTTTTTTTTTTTTTAAGATGGAGTCTCACTCTGTTGCCCAGGCTGGAGTGCAGTGGCATGATCTCGGCTCACTGCAACCTCCGCCTCCCAGGTTCAAGCGAGTCTCCTGCCTCAGCCTCCTGAGTACCTGGGATTACAGGAGCATGCCACCATGCCTGGCTAATTTGTTTTGTATTTTTAGTAGAGACAGGGTTTCACCATGTTGGGCAGGCTGCAGACCACACTTTTAGCAGTAATAGTCTACTGAAAAATACTGAGAGGACCTGAGTCCCTCCAGGGATGAAGGAGCATGAAATTCACACCCATTTGTATAAATTTGTCTCCATTCACAATTTGGACTAGAACTGAATAAGACTTCAGTTAAAAAACATATTCACAGTTAAAGATAAGCACCAGCAATCCCTGAGTGCGTCGTTGTTCATGGCTGTGCATTTTGTGTCCTGGAATAGATTCTGCAGCTTCCTAGAGGAGCAGACACTGAAAGTGCATAGACATATCAGTTGTCCCAAAGAAAACCCCACAAATGTGCACAGAGCCACTGAAGTTGGTTGGGTTACTATTACGGACTAAATGTTTTCATCCCTCCCCAAATCCATGTCATAATCTTAGCCCCCAATGTGATGGTATTAGGAGGTTGGGACTTCGGAAGATGTTTAGGTCATGAACATAGAACCCTCATGAACGGGATTATTGCTCTTATAAGAAGAAACATGCAGGGCCGGGTGTGGTGGCTCACGCCTGTAATCTCAACAATTTGGGGGACCAAGGTGGGAGGATTGCTTGAACCCAGGATTTGAAGACCATCCTGGGCAACGTAGTGAGACCCTATCTCTATAAAAAATTAAAAAAAGAAGAAACATGAGAGCTTGCTGCTTCTGCTTTCCACCATGTGAATACGCAGTGAGAAGATGGCTATCTGAAAGACAGGAAGTGAGCCCTCCCCAGACACTGGATTTACTGGAAGCTTGATATTGGACTTCTCAGCCTCCAGAAATGTAATAAATAAATGTTTGTCATTTAAACCACCGAATCTGTGGAAATTTGTTATAACAACCCAAACTGACTAAGATGGTCACCGAGCCTGGGATTTGCTCATACCTGAAATTCATCTTTGATTTGGCTGGAGTTCGTCTGGGGGTCCAGCCTGCTGATATTGTAGTAGAGAGAACGGAACTCACACACAGGGATGGCAGTGTTGCCACAGAGGCACGCTTCCAGGATGGCATCGTGCACAAACACATACTGCTCCTGCAAAGTCAGAAGAGAGGGAATGGGGTGCCAGGTAAGAACAGTGGTCTGGTAATTTGTGGTCCACATTTAGTATTGTGGCTATGAAGAATAGACACTTGTCAATATATTGTAGAATCCTTACTTTTTATACTGTAACCCAAAGGACCAACTTTCCACGTTTCCTAATGATCACCTGAACTATGGTGGGTCTTGTTTCTTACAGAAGATGTAATAGCATAGTCACTGATAAAATGAGAAACTTCTAGACATGCTGTAGCAGTGCTCTTTGTGTCCAGCCCATGTCCCCTCAGCTTTCACCTTTACCTAAGGAAGGCTGCTTGCTGCAAACACCTGTGATTCTCTACTGAAGGCAGAGAGGATACTTGGGCTGTGTGGAAAGTAACCCTCAAGCAGTGACAGATAGAGAGTTGAGGACGGAAATCTAAGTTCCTTCTCCCTTTAGGTGGAATCACTTGGACACGCATGTGTCTCAGAGTTCCCAGCAGAATTGGGTTCCAGTTGTCTAGAGTGTTGAACAGCTTGTTAAAGTAGCCTTTGTTTGTTTCCTTCCCCGCTCTGCCTCACTTTCCAATTCACCAGTCAGTGTGTCTTGGGATTACCTTCCAAGCAAATTATTTGCCCGCAAATCTTTGCCTCACAATCTGCTCCTAAAACATGTGTCATGTCTTCTCCTATCTCAATTATTTGTACCTGCTGTTCTCTCCTCCTGAAACTCCACTCCCTCTTTTCCATACCTTTAATGTTTCATTCTTTCTGGAAGGCCATCTGTTAATCCACCAGGCAGAAGTTGGTCTCACTTCTAGGCCCTAGATAAATGTTTGTTGAGTGACCTTTTCTGCAGAACTTGGTCAGTTTCTCTATAAAGTGTGCTTTTCCAGATGCAACGTGATGCATCTGCATTTGAATATGTCTGTCGCCTCATCTGTCTGACTGCAACCGGCAAGCCTGCCTTCTGCATGCATGAACCTGGGAATAGATAAGCAGCCCTCTTGGCTTTAGTGCTAGAAGCCTGAAGACTGGCCTGTGTGAGTTAGCTCAGAGCCTATGTGTGTAAACCAATCAGTGGTGGTATTCACTGCAGAGTCAGAGGGGCTGGCTGTACCAAAGCCATGGGTCACTTCCCTTTGCAGGATTGATTATGTGCACAGTTCCTTATCTGTCCCAGTCTGACTGCCCAGGCACCCAGAGCCTTCACTAGAACAGAAGATGGGCTCATTACGGGAATGATAAGCCAAGGCACAGAGTGGGATAGACAGAAAAGGCTGCTTAATGAGAGTGTGGTTCTGGCAAAAAAGCAGAGGCCTTTGGGGTCACATGGACCCAAGTTCTCCCACAGTCTGGTATGTGAGGTCTTAGGGACACAATTTATTAGTTTCTTCTTCATTGATAAATTGGAGATAATACTAGGAGCTACACCATAGCTGTTTTGGAGGAGTAGAAACACTACCGCGACTAGAAAGAATGTATGCTGCCTGGCTCACAGTAGGTACACAACAATAAAGATTAATTCCTTTCAGTACTCTTAGGTTTGGGCTCTCTAACTACACAGAGAAGTGCTGAAGGTCTGCTTCACCCTTGAGGGCAGGGGCTGTGTATTACGTCTCTTGAAATCCCCAGCACCCAGCCTAAGTACTCAGTTACTTTGTTGATTAAACCATTCCCTGCAGTGACTGAACCATCGCTTGGCATGTAGTGGTCATTGAATAAATGCCAGTCCTTCTTTTTCCTCCTCTATCACTTCACCCAAGGCGAGAATGCTATTCAAATAATCCCCGAAATTTGTCATTCTGTCCCTGCTTGGATGGCCTCAAAGATGGAGAACTCGCCACCATTCTTCATTGGTGGAACTCCCTGCACTGTAGACCTCCAGGGTTGGCTGGGGCACCCTAGCTTCCACAATAGTCTCTCCATAGTAAGCCACGAGTCTACTCCCTCCCACTTCTCTCACACCCAGGTCCCTTTCCATAGGATGCCCCTACCTATGGGTCTCTCAGTTCTATCATGTTTCTCCTTGGTCAGGGCTACAGGTGGCCAACGGTCTTGGTTCCTTAGGACTCACCTCTGTCTGTACCAGGTTGACCCTCTGGGCCCGGAGCTCACGCACGCAGTTGAAGATGTCCACCACCCCTTCATTCTCGGCCATGTCAAGCATGGTGTCAATGGCAATGAAGCAGCCAGTCCGCCCAGCCCCAGCACTGGAAGAGAGGTATGGTCTGTGTTAAGGATCTTTGTGGGGGACCTGCCCTGGGGAGGTCCCTAGCATTCAGCCCTATCCCCAAGGGTCCTGCTGAGAGGCCAGATACAGCAGGAGTCAGAACTGTCTGAATCCCAACATTCCTGGGGGATCTTGAGTAAGCATCTAAACTTCGACTAAGCCCCAGCGGTCTCCTTTGTAAAATGAGAGAGTAGTGCTGGTCTCCGAGGGCTATTTTATCAGGACTGACTTATTTTGATGTAGTCATTTGGCAAAGGTTTATTCAGGGCTTACAAAATGCCATTGTTCTACGTGCTTTATAAATGTTACCTATGGATTTCCCTGCGAGGTTAAGAAGTTTCTCATCCCATTTCACAGGTGAGAAAACAGGCGCAGAGGGCTTACCTTGCCTGACCGAGGCCATACAGCTGGCAGGTGGCAGAGCTGGAACTTTTACTCCAGTAGTCTGGCTCCAGATTATATGTTCCCACATTTCCTTTCTTTTTTTTTTTTTTTTTTTTTTTGAGATGGAGTCTTGCTTTGTCGCCCAGGCTGGAGTGCAGTGGCCGGATCTCAGCTCACTGCAAGCTCCGCCTCCCGGGTTCACACCATTCTCCTGCCTCAGCCTCCCGAGTAGCTGGGACTACAGGCGCCCGCCACCTCGCCCAGCTAGTTTTTTGTATTTTTTAGTAGAGACGGGGTTTCACCGTGTTAGCCAGGATGGTCTCGATCTCTTGACCTCATGATCCGCCCGTCTCGGCCTCCCAAAGTGCTGGGATTACAGGCTTGAGCCACCACGCCCGGCCTCCTTTCTTAATATGTATAGTTTGTAATGCATGTGCAAACCACACATATACATGCCATTTCCTTGTCTGATGGTTAAAATAATACATCTATATAGCATAAAATACCTAGCATGGTTCCTGGCATGCTGGAGATGTCTCATAGACATGTCTTTCCTATTTTCTACCCTTCTTTTCTCCTCTTTTTTCTTCTTTAGCAAATGGGTTGATGGATGGAAGCGAGAGGAGAGAGAACAGAGGGGAGGTGAATGACAGGACAGAAACTAGAGTTCTCCGAGCTGCGCCCAAGACGGAGAGTGGTTGGTGGAGCACAATGTTCAAAGGCCAGCATCTGGCTCCACCTGCAGCTGTTTTCCCAGGATCATGAAGCAAGAGCGTCATGAAACTGGAGCAGCTGACCGTCTGGAGACCCTTGTCAGGGATCAAGTTTCTGAAACAAGAGCGTCATGAAACTGGAGCAACTGACTGTCCAGAGACCCTTGTCAGGAATCAAATTTCCTAATACATACTTGATTTCTGGTCACTAGTGGCTTCTTTAGGAGAATCTTAGACCAAGTACAAAATAGCAGAGGAACTCAACGAGACTCTATGGGCCTTGGCCAGCCCTTTCTAGATGAGTGCTGGGCTCTGAAACATCAGTGCCGACCAAGAGGCACATAAGACATGTGCCTCACACATGTGCAGTTTTGGATGGGAAGGCCGGGCAGCCTGTCAAGGAGGCCCCCTTCCACTGCGTTCTTGCATTTCTCATGGAAACAAGCGTCTTTGTCTAACAATGTGGATGTCAAAAGAAACACAAAGAGGAAGAGAGATGGAACACAACAACAAAGCAATATTGGCTGATTATAAATCCAAGGAGCAGAGGCCAGCGCGGACCACTATCTACAACAATTTGGAAAGTACACCCATCAGAAGCAGAGTCTTCATTCATGAGCAAATTTCGTGATGTAAGTTTGCTTCAGAACCTACTCCCCCAAATCCAGATGCGGGGACTCAAGAGACTCGGCCTCTGTGTCTGGGAGGGAGTATAGGGGGTCACTCATGTGTTTTTTCTTCAGTGTTCATATGTTCAATGTTCTTCAGTATAAAGAACCAGCCCAATTTGGTTCTGAATTTTGGAACTATCAGTGGTGACCAAGTTGCCTAGTGTCTGTTAGCTTCAGATTTCTGATGCATTTAACATACCTCCCTGCAGGGTCCTTGTGAAGACAGAGCTGTGTTTATTTCAGCATCACATAGTAATCCAACACAGGGTATTTGAAGAGACCCCTAGGATTAAATCCTGGCTCTATTACTTACTAGCTGGTGACCTTGGGCAAATGACTTAACCTCTCTGGGTTTCAATACTCATCTATAAAATGATGTTAATAATTAATAGATCTACCTCACAGCATTAGTAGCCTAATATGTATAAATTGCATGGAATTACAATTAAAATGCATAATGCATACACATTGCTTTGTGCCTGGATACATAATAATTTCTCAATAAATAATGGCTATTATATTCAACAAATATTTATTGAAAATGTAAGATGCAGTAGATGCTGGGATTAGGAGTGGGAATATGAAAACATTCTTCCTTTCCTGAAGGATTAATAATCTGGGGAGGGGGAGAAGACATTAAGAGGCAGAGAATAATGATACATTAGAGTGCTCACTACATGTCAGGCATTCTCTCTTAGGCACTAAGTACACTTAGCCAACCCATTTGTTAATAATTTTCAGAACAGACCTAGGAGTGGGTACCACTCTGCTCACATGCATTAAGATGACCTGCTATGGAGATACATAAGGCCTTAGAGCCATCATGCGCAGAGGGCCTGATAAACATTTGCCATTGTCTTTCTTTCTCCCTAACTCTTGATCTGGGTGCTGTTTGGGATATAGAGATGGGGGGATTAATGATCTATTGCCCTTCGATTGCTGTGAGATATAAAGCAGAGAATACATGCAAAACACTTAAAGAGTCCAGGATTACCTCCTCATCCTCACTTGCCTTATCTGTGAAATGGGGTTGTGTAGCTACTATTGCTGGGAAGATAAATGGATGCTGTATGAGGATGGGGCTGGCTCTGAGACATCCACAGCTTATAGAGTCTTCCATGGTCTCTTGACTGACACAAACTGCCAGGGAAGGGATGTGATAACTCAAGCATCCAAGGTCTGAAAAGATGGGCTGGCCCAAGGTCATATTGGAAGAGAGAGGCAATGGGAAGGAGGGGGATGCCAGCTGGCCGGGCTTCGGGTCAGGGAGGCCATCCTCCTCTAATTCTGGACACCCCTGACATGATACTTCATCTCCATTTGGGAGGATTCAAAGACGTGCCACTCATTCTCAATGTGACTTTCTAGGTCAGAGCTGAAAATCTCTCTTCTCCATAATAAGGTAAAACCTGGTGCTGTCCATTTCTCTCTATGAGGGACCCTGCAGGCTGGCAATTGATTTTGAAAATAATAGAAATGAAAAGAAGCATGCTTCTACCAAGGCACCCTGCTGCCATGTCAAGGAGCTGAGGGCGAGTGTCTGGAGAAAAGCAGGTGAAATATTCCCACTCTGTGTTTACCTTCTCGGCACTTGAGTTTTTGTATGTGTAAGATGGGAATGATGATAATGCCCACCTCTCAAGACTGGATGAGAAGTAAATTAAATAATGTGGGTAAAGTGCACATGACAGACTCAGCAGACGCTGCCAGTGTTCAGCCTGCCTCCCTGGTGACCTCACTGTTTTCAGACAACAACAACAACAATGGCCACTACTGCTCTTCCTCTTGTTAGTTGACCTTGCGACCAAGTCTCATCAGAAAGCATAGGGCATGGGGGACACAGGAAGAGGAGTCTCTAAGAGTAAAGCCACTAGAAAAGACAGCATGTCCCTCCCAAGAAAGCTGAGGTGCAGAGGCACACTAGGGTAGGTGGAGGACTCTTTTTTTTTTTTTTGAGATGGAGTCTCACTCTGTCACCCAGGCTGGAGTGCAGTGGCGCGATCTTGGCTCACTGCAACCTCCCCTCCTGGGTTCAAGCAATTCTCCTGCCTCAGCCTCCCAAGTAGCTGGGATTACAGGTATGTGCCATCACAACCAGCTAATTTTTTGCATCTTTAGTAGAGACGGAGTTTCACCATGTTGGCCAGGCTGGTCTCGAACTCCTGACCTCATGATCCGCCCGCCTTGGCCTCCCAAAGTGAAGGACCTTTGACTTACCTGCAGTGGACCACTATGGGCCCTGCTTCTGGGGGGTTGAGGAACTTGACCTGGCGGACGAAGCCCAGAAGGCCAGTGGCGTAGCAGGGAACGCCGTGGTCAGGCCAGCTGGTGAAGTGGAAGAGGCGGAGCTCCCGGATCTCATGGTAGCCTTTCTGAGGAAAGAACAGGCCTCTGTTCTTCCAGCTGCTGCCCTCACGTACCCAACCCAGCAACACATGGAGCCACAGCTGCTGCACCGAGGAACCTCCAGCAGGGACAGGGGCCTCACAGTGTTAATAGGTGTTACTGCATAGAGCCATTCTGTGATCAGTTACATTTGGGAAACATGGGATTGTTATAGTGAAACTGATGGCTTTATTACAGGACTTCTCAGAGTCTTGAGTGTGCTCGTACACACACTGAATGCCTGGGGGCCACAGAGCACCCTAGGAAACCTTCTTTTGTTTGCCTACGGGATGGTCTTTGACAAGTGTTTCATAGGAGGTGTATCGAGTAGAACGGATTTAAAGAAATGTTGGCCTTAAAGACCAAGTCCAAATTGTTTCCAGTGGAATCTGAGGCTTTCAGTGATTGAGGTCTGATGTTCTGTCATGTTCCAGCCTTGACTATGATAGTCTGTGTGGCTTTCAAAATGTATATAACTTAGTAGACTTCTTTATTAATTAGATTCTTACTTAGATTGATTAGATAAGATACAAAACAAACAAAAGCAGAGCTTCTCTGATTGATGGAGACAGATTGGGGCCTAGAGCTCTGAGCGGTTCCCCTTCCCTTTCACATTCCTCCACCCCTCACAGACATACACTCCAGGCCCAACAGTAGTTTTCTGACTATTCCAAGGTCAGATCACACTTCTAAGCTTTTGCTTAGACAGTTCCTGCTACCTACTATTTTTCTGCTTAGCAATCTCCTGCAGATACCCAGAGAGCACTGAATAGGAAGAGTCTGTTTGATTTTTCATTCCTTCAGTTAAAAATCATTTACCAAGTGTGACCTGTGCCCAGCCTTGTGCTAGGTACTAGGAAGGTGAGAATAAAAGCCATAGCTCCTATCCCTGGAACAGCTCATGACCTTGTCGGGGAGGCAGATGCCCAAGTGGGTAATTCTATTGAAGTGGATAAAGGAGTACCTGCTAACCTGATCTGAGGAGAGGAGAAATCAGAGAAGGCTTTCTGGAGGAGGTGATGCTTGACCCGAATCTTGAAACAAACTAATAGTGAAAATAATAGCTAACATTAACTAAGCATTTACTGTGTGTCAGTCACTCTTCCGAACACTTCAACATGCTAACTTATTTAATCCTGATATAAATCCCTACATTTTTATCTCCACTTGATGGATCAGGACACTGAGGCTGAGCAAGGTTAAGTGACACACCCAAGGTCACAGTACAACTCATAAGTTGTAAAGAGATGATGGGAACCCTGGCTGTCTGTCTCCACAGTCTGCACTCTTAATCATTCTAACACACCCATGTGTGAGTATTACCCAGTTGACAGGAGAAGAGGAAGGGAATCCAATGCAAGGGGACAGCATGGGCACAGGCCTGGGGACAGGGCTTAGCATGGCATGTGCAGAGAATCACTAGCAACCCAGGGCAATGCTAGAGGCAAGTGGAAGGCAGGCCATGGGGGGGGGACCACAGGCCTGGGGGTGCAGGAGAATAGATGAGAGCTGGATCCCAGAAGTCCTTGAATCTACATTAAGGCCTTTGGACTTTATCTCAAAGGCATTGGGCAGCTACAGGGAGATTACACAGATGGTTCCACACAAGAGGAAGTGCATCATGAGACTTGCATTTTAGGAGGCTGCATCCTGCTACATGAAGAATGGATTCAGGTGGGTGGATCGGGGGTTGCAGAGAGGGCACTATTGGTGCCTATGCAGATCCCCATCACTGGGTCAGTGGACTCATTGCCAGCTGCTCTGAGTCGTGGCTGTACACAGCTCACAGTTACCCTCTTCTGAAGAGGACTGTTCTCAGCTGAACAGGAACGCCCTCCCCTGGGGTGTGGCAGCATCCTCCAGTGACTGATGATAGTCGAGGGAGAATGACCAATTGGCTTGCCACTTGCTCAGTCAGCCCAGGACTGAGGGGTTCCCCGGTATGCGGGACTTTCAGTGCTAAAACCAGTCATGTTCTGGGAAAAAAAGAATTTTTTTTTACCCTAAGGGGGGCCCCTGAGGCCCCTTTGCTTCAAGGTTGGACCAAGTGTGCGGTACCCTTCATGTTCCAGGGCTCTCATGGGTTCAGGTGGAAGCAAGTCTCTGCTGAGGCCACATCCTCACTCAGCTCCTTTCCCCACTCCGTCCTGGCTCTCTCACCGCCTTCTGCCTGCAAACTCTCCCTCAACACACGAGCCAGGGCACCCCTGCTGCTTCTGGCTCTGCTTCTGGGAAACCCAAACTAACATGGGGCAGGACTAGAGGCAGACAGTCCTGTTAGGAGGGAGAAACCAGAGGCCCAGATTAAGGCCGTGATGGATGAGCTGAAGGAGAAACCTTCAAGAATACTTGGACTTTTTTCATGCCATCCTCCAAATCAATTCAGTCTCAAGAAGCCCTCCTTCGAGCTCTTCCCACCTGTGCTGTGATGATTTATCAAGGATCCTCTCTCCCTGATGGGACTGTGCTATCTTCAAGGGCAGACAGCATTCCCTGTTTATTATTTCCAGGTTCCCAGCTCAGGAACCGATTTTGAGCTAAAACCACAGGCAATGTTTGCTGAGTGCCTGTCTGCGTGCTGTGGAGAGGCTGGCTAAGCCCAGTTAATCCTCAGAGGCCCTTGGGGTCTTTTAAGGGCATCTCCCTATGAGTAATATCTTCCCTCATGGTTGTTTAAAAGACAAAGAAAATGTAACCCAAGAAAGGACCATAATTTTTCAACATGGTTTGCTAGCTGCAATTCCTCAAGGCCTCCCTGCCCGTGTCCCCAGTCACTCATTCCATCCTCGGGCATTCAACACAGATGGGACAGATGAAACTGGTATCCCACCTGCATCCTCTTCCTTGGGCCTGTGCTTCCAGGCCTCAGCTGCAGGGACTGTTGGTTGCTACTGCCTCCCAATTGTCCCCTTCTCTGGAGACATGCCCTCAGTTGACAGGGGCTGGCCCACCCTGGAGGTTACCCCTCAGTGGATGGTCCACGGTCAGCAGACTGACTGATGTGGGAGCACAGAAGTCTGGCTTCCTTGCCTTAAGGGGGACAACTCTGTGGCATGGTTTAGCCTTGGAGGCTCCCTGGGGATCACCTCTAGGTTAGACTTCACTGGAGCCTCTGCGCTTGGTTGGTGTCTTTCCTTCCCTCTCCTGCTTCCCACTCTGTTAGGAATTTTTCCTGGGAGAGCTCCCTTGATATACCTTATGTTCCTGAATCCTTGCCTCAGGCTCTGCTTCTAAAAAACCTGACCTAAGGCAACATCGAAGTCCCAATGGTTTCCTTCCTCCTAGTGGAGGGAGTTCACAGGCTTCCTGACTTTTTCACCCAAGACTGGGGACTCAGATGAAAAAGACCCTGAGACTTTAGGAGTCTGGGGGTTGGAGTGGGAGCTTCCGAGGGCAAACAGTATGTCCTAGGCCACTATGTATGCTGGAACAGTACTGTGTGCATGCCGGGCTCTAGTCTGCAGAGCAGCCTGTTTTGGCTCTTGCAAGGACTTGTCCAAGCCTCAAGGGCACAGCTCTCAAAGCATGTAAGTCCCCAGTGCTTTTGCATCCTCAGGCCTGTGGCCATGTTGTCTGTTCAAGTGGCTGGTTTTAGAGGAATGGAACCTGTGGTGTAATGGAAAGAGAAGTGTGTTACAGGGGCCAAGGTGTGATTCCTGGTTCTACCAGCCCTGCAGCTGGGCAACTTTGGACAACTGATTTAAACTCTCTGTGTCTCAGTTTCTTCATCTGCAAAATGGGGATAATAATAGCTCTTACCTTATAGGGTTGCTGGGAGGATTAACTGAGTTACTCTATGCAAAGCATTTAGAAAAGTACCTGGTTCAGTGAGTGCTCAGTAAATGTTAGCTATCATTATGATATAATAGTAATGACAGAATAGCAATGATTATATAATAAGTTACAAATATATGTTTTATTATTTGCAATCACATTCTTGCTCACCAAGCTTGTGCAGCCCTGGCCTCCTTTTAATGTCTAGACCAGCATTTCTCCACCTCGACACTACTGATGCCTTGGGCTGGAAAATCCTTTGTTGTCGGGGGCTGTCCTGTGCATTGTGGAATATTTAGAAGCATCTCTGGCCTCTACCTACTAGGTGCCAGTACCATCCTAACCTTTCTCCCCCAAGTTGTGTTAACCAAAAGTGTTGCCAGACATTTACAAATATTCCTTGGGGGATCAAAATGCCCCCGGTTGAGACCACAGGCCTCGAACAGCTTGAGATCATTTTATTTCCCCTCCAGACTGCATTTTTTTTCCTTCTGCCTGGGATAGCTCTTCTTTCCTTTCTACCCTGCACTGGTTCCTCCTCCTTCATTCTCTGCCCAAACGCCTCCTCCACTAAGAGGCCCTCTCCTACCACCCATCCTCCTGTGGATTTCTGTCTCCATCCTTTGCATATTCCTGTGTGACTTTTATCACAATGTGTTGTTATTTCATTGATTTGCTTATTGAATTCAGTTTGTCCAGCCTACTAGATGTGGGATCCATGGTAGCAGGATCCATGTCTGCCCTGATTGCTGATCTGTTGCTGGTGCCAAGCATGGGGCTGGACATAGAGCAGACCCTCAGTCACCACGTGTTCTGGATGAACAAACAAGCCAGTTCTCATGGTGGACCGGCTGCCCACAGCCTCTGGGAAGCTTACCTTCTGGACTGTGAAGGTGCGTATGACATATTCTGCCAGGGGCTCTGTTTCAATCAGGGTGACTTTAATGTCTCCGTAGACCTCCGTGTCATCTGGCCAGTATCGCACACATTTCACCTGTGGCCAAGTGAGAGACAAGAGACAGAACAAAGACAACGATGCATAAGCACATGGCTGAGTGTGAGCAGCTGTCTCATCTGGTCGTCCCATTCAAATAAACCCAAGGGTGACTTTGGTGGCATTTCAGTCCACAGGGTTCACAGCTGGCCAGGGATCAGCAAGCTGCACAGGGCTAAGCTCCCTCCCAGAGGCACTAGAGCCATTAGAAATAATTGTAGTACCTTCTTTTGCAAAGCTCCTTGTAATTTTCCAATGCATTATCACACTACGTCATCAAATAGAACAAGGTGAGATAGGTGGGTGTTACTAGCCCCACTTCACAGATGAAAATAACACTCAAGTTCAGAGGTTTGATGACTTGTCCAAGGCCATGTGGCCAGTTTGGGGACTGACTGAGTCCCCTTTCTGCTCTGTCAGGGTGGAGCAGCTGAGTATTATCAGCTGAGCAAAGATGAGAATAAAAGGTGGGAAACAGGAGGTGGAAGCAGAAGTGGTTGGGAGGTGGACATCATTAAGAGGTGGCAGGTGGGAGTCTGGAAGGAGAAAGGCTCTTGGGTGGGGAAAGGATGGCAGGTGCTGGACTCCAAGGGAAGATGCGCAGCTCCTCTCTGACCCTGGACGCGAGCAAGCCTTTCCCCAGTCGACTGTTTAAGTCACACTCATGGATGAAAAAGAGATCATGGTTTTCCCCTTAAAAGAACAAAAGCATGATTACCATTCCGGGGGACGCTGCACGGCCTAGAGTGGCATTTCCCACAGTGTGTTCCGCTGGGTGCTAATAGGTGTTAGGTAAAAAACAAGAAACAAAAAACAAACAAAAAAAGGTTTTGTGGTCAAATGAGTTTGGGAAATGCTGTATTACACAGTTAAATAGGTAGCTTTGCTACAGGACTACTCAGCTTCTTTCGCATGCTAGTGCTAATGTGTTTTGTGTTTTGCGACTCTCCAAAAGGGGCACAGAGGACGCAGCATTTCCCAAACGTATTTAACCATGGAACCCTCTTCTCACTAAGCATCCCGCAGACTAGCATCCCATGGAACCCACTTAGGGAAACACTGGTATAGTGCAACAGGGCATGGGGGCAAATGGATTCATTGCTTGGTCCTAACACTTAGTATCTGGGTAGCCCCAGAAAGTGCTGAAACCTCTCTGAGCCTCAGCTTCCTATCAATAATGATAGCTAACATTTACCGACTGTGTACTGTGTCTACCATGGCTCACAAAGTGTTCCGCAAATACTTTACATGTATTATTCTAATGACTTACCAACACGACTTTATGAAGTAGGTATTATTATCCCCATTTTGCAGACGAGGAAGCATAGGAAAGCTAAGAAAATTGCCCAAGGTCAACTGTCGGTAAGGGACGGAGCCAGGATGCAAACCCAGGGCACTTGAATAATAACTAGGAACATGGGCTCCTATGATTATTTTAAGTTGCGGGAATGCACAGGAAGGGCCTGGCACAGTGTTTGACACTAGCAGGAGTTTAAGAGATTGCTTTCCTCCCCAAATCCAATTTAGATTTATGGTCTATCCTTCAAGGGAGTCTGTTTCCAATGTGGGATATATTGTAGAACAGGCTGAAATTTGCCTCAGAATTCTGGGCTGGCCTTTATGTCCACAGTAGCTGCACCCTGGGCCTGAGTCCCTGGGGAACAGTCTGAGTGGAGTGACCACGAGCACTGGAATGAGAGTCCACTGTCAAATTTTGTGCCTAGGTTTTGACTGAGTGACATCAGGGTAGGTACTCTACCCCTTTAGGTCTGTTTCCTCATCTGTAAAATTGAGTGATGGACTAGATAAGGGTGGACTCATGGATAAAGTCTCACCTGGTCCTAAATTCCCATTAGGCCCTGAGATGTCCATACCCCTTTACTGGATTACAAAAGCCCAGATTTTCTCCTTCCCATCATCACAGAGACCAGAATTCATCTTTATGAATTATCCGTTTCTTACCCAAGCAAAAACTTACCTGCCCACATTTTAGTTAGTTCACATGGTGTGTAGAGAGCCCTTTTAATTCTAGTGTTTGTACACCTTGCCTTTAAACTCAGCAGCCCACCCACATGCCAGAGTTAACCAAGTAGGCAAAAGCAAGCTGGGAATAGCAGTCCCATTTCTAAGCCCCAGGAGTAGTTGAGGACCACCTCAGAGAGAGTTGAGATGGAGCAAAGCAGGAGACCAAGATCTGAGCCCTGAAGAACATCAAGATTTCTTGAGGTCAGGGGAAGAAGAGCAGGTAGCAAAGGGTTGGATGCCGCTGAGGTTGAGTAAGATGAGAAGAGAGAAGTGGAGACTGGATTTGTCGACATGAAGGATATGAGTGATATTGACAATATCACTATTGGTGGGATGGAGGGAGGAGCTACGCTGGGGTGGGTAGAAGAGAACATGAGTGAAGAAACAGAGCCTCTCTGTGAGTCTTTAAAGTTTGGCAGAAAAGCAGGAACAAGAAGATACTTTTTATTTACCTTTTCCTTTCTTTTTAAGATGGAAGGTACTGGGCATGATTGTATGCTAAGGGGAACAATTTGGCAATGAGAAAGAGACTTATTTTGCAAGCGAGAAAGGGAAAAATGAAAAAAATTATTGAGTAGAATCTGTGATCCAGGCACGAGGTTTGCCTTTGGAAGGGCAGAGACATGGCTTCTGTTGTATTAGGCTGAGCTATAAGAAACAGTTGACATTCGACCATTTGAGTCAACAAAAACAGCCATTTCTTATAGTCAAACCTGACAGCAGAGGAGAAGAACAAGAGGATGGTTGTAGATACAAGTAGGATTGTAGCTTTATGGTGTGACGATGAGGGAGTGCATGACTGATGGTTTTAATTTCCTCAAAATATATGAGATGACATCATCAACGGAGAGTGAGGGTGGAAAAAGGGATGAAGGGGATTTGAAGGGAAAGGACATTGCTTGAATGTGGAATAGGAGTGATGACATCTCCCTTGTAGGTTGCTGTGAGGGTGAAATATTGACTAGGAGGCACTTAGCACAATGCGTGGAACAGAGAGATGTTCGAGAGGGCATCTCCAGCATCCTCTGCCCAGGCGAGTGCAGGAGAGGCTTACCCTGCCCACTTCCACCAGGTTTGTGACCATGACGATGCTGGCAGAGTTCTCCTGCCAGATCATTCTCCAAAAGTCCTTTACGGTCTCCTGCATTGGACCTGACAACAGAGAAGGCAGTGAGGTTAGAGAATGCAAGTGCAAAGCAGCAGCTGAGAAGATTTGTCCCTCTGGTTGGTCAAGTCTCCATACTGGTGAGCAGAAGTGAGGCCGGTGATCCTCTTTAAGACACCAAGTATCTGAGACATGGGCCTGAGACATGTGAGCCTGATGGGGACAGATTAGGGTATGGATGGGGAAAGCCTCATTCCAAGCTCTCACAATCTGCAGCATCTACTGGAAATGTTGGCAGCCTCTCCTCTCTCTTCTGTACTCCTCCTGCTCAGACCGTTCCTACCAACTGCACGTATCACCTTATCTGGACTGTATTATGGCTTGAGGGAGTTTTCAAAAATTGGGCTCCAGAACCTCCATGACAGACAGGAAGGCAATTGGGGTGGGGGGTGGAGAGAGCTGCTGGGTGCCAGATGCTGAGAACAAAAACAGGAGATGCCTGATTTTGAGCTTGACAAATGCTGGAGGCATTCCTCTAGAGCCTGAACAGAAAGGAAGAAAAAAAAAAAAAAAAAAGACAAGGAGCAGAAAATAGGCTCTGACAGTCCAAAGCAATTTCCTTGGAAATTACTCTTTCAATGTCCTGGGCCTTCGTCATTTTTAAAATTACAAAAGTAATACGTGTGTTTGATATAAAAGTTTGAATACCATTTTTCTATATTTATATGTATATGTGTATATTTACTGTAATAAGCATCAAACCTATTATATGTATTTTCTGATACCCTTAAAAATTCTTACCAAGCATAATAGTTTTAACAGTTGCAAGGTTTTCTATAATATGGTGGTAACACACTTTATGTAAGCAATGTACCAGTTGTTGGGCATTTAAGATTTTTCACTTTTTTATTCCCATTATAGATAACACCGTGAAGAATGTTCTTATATGCGTCATTGTCTATATATATAATTATCTGCAGGATTTTTTTTTCCAGAAGGGTTTGAAAGGTATGATCACTTTTAAGCCTTCTGAAAACGCACTGCCAAGTTACTTTCTAGGGCAGCCAGCTGCATATCTGTTATGGGCACACATCTATCATGGAGATAAGGCACCATCAGCTTGGGCCTCTCCCTCCTGACCATTTCCAAGTGACAGCTTCTTACTCTGTTACTCATGGGCCTTTCTCCTATAGTGAAACTTGCCACCATTTTCCTTCTCAAATAAACAAACGAACAATCTCAAGGACCTCTGGAGATTCTTCAGCCTACCCCTCTGTGACTTCTTTGCTGGTAGAAACTCATTCCTCTCCTCCAGGGCTGTTTAGTGAAAAAGGAGGGGTGGAGTATCAGATATAGGAGGAGAGGACAAAAGCCTTGCATTTAAGAGAGCCCTTTCCCTTGGGACCCCTGAAGCCTCTCTGAGGCACTAGGTGGAGGGAGGGCACTTACCTTGAGTTGCGATGTAGTGCCGAGGTCGATGGTATCCCTGGATAACAGGAGAAAAGCACTGAAAAGTCTGTTGTCAAAGCTTGAAGACAGCACAATATTAATAAACATCCTCTCCGAGTCTTGATTTTCTCATGGGCAAAATGAGAACAGCATCAGTTATTCCCAGAGAAGTGGCAAAGGTTAAATGAGATGTTGCACATAAAGTGTGTAGTAAGTCACTAAATGCTGGCTATTCTTGTAGTTACTTGTGAGGTGCCTACATAGGCTTGCCTTGGAGCCAGTGGCACTGGGAGCAAAGATTTGATGGGCATCACTTGTCCTTATGCACCCAAAAAGAGGTAGAGAAGGAGTTTTCAGGTTTATGGGGAGCATCAACCACCAAAAAGTCTTTCTTGAGCCATGATTTTATGAAGAACACTGTACAAGACCCTATGGGACACCCAGAGAAGAAAAAGGAAAAAAAAAAAACAATTCAATTGTTGACTCCTTCCATTAGTAACAATTAGAAAAAGGAAATTGAGAAGTATCCCACATTGCTTCTCTATGCCAACATTCCTGGGCTTGGAATTGAAGTCCCAGGTACGGAGAAGACCTTATGAAGGTGTGACTTGGGAGACCCATAAAGATACCTGCAAATTCAAAGACCAGTTTCTAATTTCTGTGTACATTTCAGAGCACTACAGTAGGCCTTGCTGTACTCTGGCTGGGGAGTACCCTGCTGCCCCATAACCTTCATCAGTGGAGAAGAGGTTGAAGGTGACCCCTCTTTTGCCTGGGCATGGCATACATGGAGTGTCCTTTTTCCAGTTACAGTCATACTGAGTGGAATTTAAGTTTTGGAGACAGACGTGCATTTAGTGCAGAACATTGAATGCAATTCGTATTTGTTAAATAAATACATGAGTGAATGAATGAATAGATGAGTTTTAAAGAACACAGATGCCAATTATGGACCCTATCAACTGAGAGATTGTTGACAGTCCTGAAATCCACTTAGCTTTTATGGTTAACCATGTCCAGAGAAAATAAGTCCTAACGTTTGATGGACACCTGCCTTTGTCTTAGATGTTGCTGACCAGTCTTTTTGTGTTGTTGAGGTGGATGAACTGCCTTGAGGCCACTTTCTTCAGGAAACAGAACTGCCATCTGTATGGTTTATGGTGCCATAGATGTGGCATCTCTAAAGTTCTAGACCCACTTTCTGATTCAAAGACAAGTTTCTGAGTCCCTTGTACATTTCTGCACCTTTGTGTTTCAGTTGCTCAATAATGATTTTGCAGGCACCTTCCAATTGCTGGGCCTGCTCTAGAGTTGGAGGTCGGCACCAATCCAGGGGCAATGTCATGACCAGAACTGTTGGATTAACCACAGTTAATGAACAGCCCCACTTAAAGTCTGTGCTTGAGAAATCCTATGTACTTAGTGAGGTTGTCAGTTTCTTAAGGACGAACACTCCCTACTAAGCTTAAATTTTTTCCCACAGAGCTCAGCACAATGTGAGACTCAGAACAAATACCCAATAAACAAGCTGTTGACAAACCAACTAGGCAGGCAACATAGCATGGTGATTATGCATGCCATGGACTCTGGAACTCAGCTGCCTGGGTTTGAACACTGGCTCTGTCCCTTCTAGGGTGTGTCGTCTGGGGCAAGCTACTTAGCCTCATTGTGCCTCAGTTTTAAAATTCACAATAGCAAAGATATGAAATCAACCTACGTGTCCATCTCAATGGATGATTGAATAAAGAAATTATATAGTATTCAATATGTATATTATGGATGTATATGAAGATATATATATATGGATATATATATACATGGAGATATATATGTATGTATATATATGGAGATATATATACACACACACAGTATTCCATGGTGTGTGTGTATATACATACATATATGTACACACACACCATGGAATACTACTAAGCCATAAAAAATAATGAAATCATGACTTTTGCAGCAACATGGCTACATGGATGGACCTGGAGGCCATTATCTTAAGCAAAAAAACTCTCAGAAACAGAAAGTCAAATACCACATGTTCTCACAGTGGGAGCTAAATAATGTGTACATATGGATGTAGAGTATGGAATAGTAGACACTAGTGGCTCAGAAGGGTGGGAGGGTAGGAGGGTGGTGAGAGGGATGAGAAATAATTTAATAGGTGCAATGTGTACTATTCAGGTGATGGTTACACTAAAAGCCTATACTTCACCACTGTGCAATATATATAGTAACAAAACTGCACTTGTACCCCCTAAATCTATAAAATTAAAAAAATTAATAGGGATAATGGTATTTACATCTTAGTGTTGTTGATCAGATTAAATGAGTTGATATATAACAGTTACTATGTGCCAGCCACTATTCTAAGATTTAACATAAATGTCTTTGCTATTGTTATTTTATTGTTTATTTGGCAAACATTATTTAGTGAGTGCCTATCAAGACTAAAAGTGTATGCAGGCCTCTCAGGGGATACTGGGATGATGAGACCTTCTTTGTGTTAATGTAATAACTGAGCCCTTCCCTGTGACACAAGTGGTAGGAGGACCTATCCCTTCCTCCAAGTCAAGTGGACAGGGCTGCTCAGGCTAAAAGAAAGAAGTAAACCCAAGGGTTTTCTTGAGTAGCTTTGGGAATAGAAAATGGTCCCCTAGATCCTGGAAAGATGCAGTTTCTCAAGTCTACCCTCTTCTGCCATCCCCATCACTCATTCCCACAGCCCTCATCCTCCCTGGCTGAGGCCACAGCACTAACCTCTAGCTGGCCTCCCTGCCTGCAGTTTCACTCTGTAGCCTTGCTGCTTCCTAACCCCATGAGCTTCTTCTTGCACACTGAGTGTGTTATTTCCCTGCTTATAAGCATGCAGTAGCTCCCTGTTGTCTGCATGGTAATGCCCAAATGCCTTAGCTTGGGACTAGTCATCTGTCTCCATTTTCATCTCCAGCCTCACCTCCAGTTGTCCCTCTTTGTCCACTCCTACAACTGCATGCACCCTGTGCTTCAGCCTCACCAAGCTGCTCTTGAAATATGCCCTCCTCTGGGATGCAGAGCTGACTCCTTTCTTCTGAGTGGCCCAGTAGGGCTTTGTATATGCTCAGTGAATACAATTCCATGTGCTACAGTAAATTTTTTTTTGTACTTTTCTCCTCCTGGGCCATGGGACATGCCAGCCAGAGCTGAGTGCAGTTTTCAGCAGTCTGGTTGGTGAAATACATGCACGAATGTTTTTGAGCTGAAGTTGGAGCATCCTCTTAATGCTCAGGCTGGAAGAAAAAGAGACCCTGGAGGAAGCTGTGATTTGGAAGATTCTAATGTGCTTGAAATTCAGTGAGATAACATTCTGAGCAAGAGATTCACATTTTAGTTGTGGAGTTAGCTGGCTTGGATTCTCTATTTTGTGAATTCACGTGTTTGCACATTCACTGTCAATCAACAGGTATTAATTAAGCACCTACTACTATGTACAAGGCACTAGAAATACAAAAGTGGACCCGATGAATGTGGACTTTGCTTTTGAGCAACTTGTAGACATCAACAGACTGGGGTAGAGGCTACTAATGGGAAGATGTGGGGACTCTGTGGAGCACCCGTGGGAATTGAACAGCCAAGGAGGGCACCTCAGAGGAAGTGGTGGTTGATTGGCTCCTTAAGCCTGGTTTGCGCATCTTGACACCTCTTGTCATTTCCATTTCATCCTTTCTGTGATGTTCCCAGTTTCTCTATCATTCTTTCATCATCCACTGGTTCTTGCTGTCCTTCAGAGATAGGGATCACATGTCCATCCAGAGGCCTTAGCACTGGCCGTTCCCCGTGCCTGCTATGTCTGCCCCCAGGTAACTGAGTGGCTTGCTCTCTCACTCCATCCAAGCTTCTGCTCAGTTGTCAATCACGTCTGTGGAGAGTTCATCTCTGACCACCCCATCAGCTTCTTTCTGCTTTCTCTGGCTTACTTTTCTTTAGAGAACTTATCACCAAATAGCACACTATTCTTTCTTCATTTACATGCTCCCCCAGTTGAATGGGAGCTCCACGAAGCCAGGGCTGTATCTACCTTGCTCATGGCCATGTCCCCAGCACCTAGAAGTCAGCCTGGACCATTGGCCTTGAAAAATTCATATTGACTGAATACACGCATGCTGTGTGCCTGTTCCCACGCTGCATCTGAGTAAAGAGACCCTCCTTGGCTTCCAAAAACCCACGCAGTCCCCAAAGAGAAAACATTCTAACCACGAGACTCCTCAGCAAAGGAGATAAAAGGAAATGTACTGCTCAATTGGGGCTCCTCTGGGGATTCGCCAAGAGCGAGTACAGAAAACTTCCTAACCTTAAAAGAACTTTGAGTTCATTTAAGTCCCACCTACACAGCACGCAGATCGACTGCAAACCAGCACTGGGCCTGCCTCCATCTGTCTGTGAGCAATGGGAAAGAGGTTTGCATCCAAAACGCATTTATCTCTCTCTGCACTCATGCATCTGTTACTTACTGGGGACCCAGATACGATATTTATTTCCAGGCTGGTAATTTATAACAGATTTAAGTGGCCAATACATTTTCGGGTGTGCAAACAAACCTGCCAGCAGGATGGTTCAGACAGTAACAGACCACGGCCTCCGGAGGCAGAGACAGGGCTGGCCCCATTCAGCTCATTATCCCAATGGAGTTATTTTAATGAATCATCAAGATCCAATTGTAGAGAAATGATTCTAGCGTGGGCAGTTAGCTCATTAGAGAGCCGGGAAGGATTCTGGCTGGGTTGGAGACCAGGGTGATGGAGTGAGGACCGAGTTAGCTGTCTGGAGTACTGTTTTGCCAGGAATCCAAATAGAGGCCCCAGGAATTTTATCTTTGCTGGAAGTACATAGTTGGTTCACAATTAATGGAGTTCCTCACTCTTCACTCTATAGTAGTAATGGTGCAAGGAGTTGCTTGTGGTTGGTTATCTTCCTTTTGTCCCTCCATTTCCCCTTTTTCCTTCCATGGTCTGCTCTGTATGGATCGCACCATGGGCTCCTATGCTTTCTGCTTCAAATTGGGTTTAGTCAATGGGGAACAAAAGCAGGAGCTCAGAGACCAGGAGGAGGTTGGGGCATATGTTGTTCTAGGTTCCTCCCTGCCAGGTCACTGTGGCTTGCTTGACCTTGTCACTCAATCAAGGGCTTCAGTTCTTGAAGGACAGCCCTCTCTCACAGCTACTGTCTTCCCTTATCTGGGTCTAGGGCTGGTAAGGACTCCCTACTATTGTTAGCCTAGTGATACTGCACCCTACCCTACTGGTTTCTCTTAATCCTGTTCACATCCTTATTAAACTTTCCCTGGGTACCCACTTTGAGGAAGCCTGTGTTTCCTTTTGGGATCATGACAGATACTTAACATCAGTTATTGCACACTTGTGGGGTGGTACCACTATCTCATTTTATAGATATCAGAATGAGTAAGTAATTTACCCAAGATCATAAAGCTAGTAATCACAAAGGCCTGGATTCAACAGCCAGGCCTTCGACAAAGACCAGATTCATGACTTGATTAGCCCTGGATTCTAACCACTGAGATTCAGCCCGGAGTTCAATATCCCATGATAAGACAGCATGAACAGAGGCCATTTGCCTTGTCTGCCTAACCTATTCTTACAGACAGAAGAAGGAAGTCGTGGTGTGTCCTAAGTGGGCAGAGAATTGAAGTTCAGTTGTGTGACCTTGGACAGTGCTCTTAACCTAGACCTCAGGTTTCCTGTCTTTAAAGGCTTGAAACATGTCTTGTAATGATAAAACAGGAAAGGAATCAGAGGCATAATTAGCACTAGTGTTGTAGAGATTAACTTACACTGAAAGCAGTTTCATTTGTTGCCTATAAAATACCAAAGTGTATCTTGGCCCTGACTGTAGTCAGATGCTCATTCAACTTTGGAATGAGTGCCTATCTAGGAAAATGACTTTTGCTGGGGGATTCTAGTCAAATGATGAATGCCAGATACAGAAACTCAGGCATGCCAGACCCTGTGTGGGCTGTGGTCCTTAGGGTCACATCCACGCAGCCATAGACAAGGTCGAGGAGAAATGGAGGAATCAACTCAACCTGCATCAATATATGCTGACTCGGTCCTTGCTGTGTGTTGGCTACAAGGTGGTGTCTGGTAGTGGGTGGGGAGGGGAAGGAGAAAGAGTGCTAAACTGGGAGCCATTCAGGTCTAGTTCCCATCCTGGTTCTGCCCCCGACCAGCTGCATGGCCTGGGACATATCTGTAATTTCTCTAAACTTCAGCCCTCTCCATCTGGAGAATGGGAACGATAACACCTCCCTTGAAGGGTTGTGAAGAGGTTTTGATAAGCTGACTTACTGAAGCCACCCGTCATAGGACCCAAGAGTGACTC
The DNA here is from genome assembly GCF_009764315.1 of Trachypithecus francoisi. Classification (NCBI taxonomy): domain Eukaryota; kingdom Metazoa; phylum Chordata; class Mammalia; order Primates; family Cercopithecidae; genus Trachypithecus; species Trachypithecus francoisi. The sequence continues at coordinate 37,735,578 of NW_022681467.1, forward strand.
ATTAAGAGCCAACTGGTGTTGTCGTTGCTCACTGTGATTATTAAAGACAGCAGGGTATGGTGGGAGAGGTACTCTTGACTCAGATTTCTGCTCCCTCCTTCCCTACCTCCTAGCAGTATAATCCTGGGCAAGTTATATAATTTGAAGAGACTCGCTTACTCATCTGGAAATGGGTAGTAATGGTACTTACCTTGTGAAGTTGTGATACTAGTTAAGGTGATGTTGGTACAATGAAAGGTGATCAGTAATTCTTAGGTTACTATAAACCCTTCTTGCCTGGATGACTCTAAGTCATCTTTCAAGGCAGAACTGAGACATCACCTCCTCCAGGGAGCCTTCACTGGCTACTTCCCTTTCCCACCAACTTGAAGCACTGATTTTCCTTTGTGGTCCCACAGCCCCTGCTCTGTGAAAGTCTACTTTCTTATCTGACTCCCTCACCAGATTTGAGTCCCTTTTAGGTCAGAGACCCGGTCTTAAAAGTCAGTATTTCCCATACACTCTGTGTATGCTCTGTGTTTGTGAATTGAATACTGGATGTGTGAGGGAAAGGCTGCTGGCATGATGGGTGCATGCTCAGAGTGCCCTGCTCTGGGCTGGATAAAAGCTATTGAGAACTGGCCATCTCCTGTGAACTTTCCTGGGAGGGCCATGGTGGCAGAGACAGTGTTTATCTTCAACTCCACTGAAGTTCCAGCCCCAGTTCTTGGCCATGTAGTAGGCCCTTTGTTAATTAGGGTGTAGTTAGGGAAACAGAAATCACTCTAGATGTTTCAGACAGAGGCAGTTCAGCATGGGGAGCTGGTTACACAAGTGATGGAGGAGCCAAGACGCCAGACAGAGAATAGTGGGGCAACCCAGACATCAGGGACTGCAGGAGGCTGCAAGCAACCCTTAGAACTCGTGGGATAGCAGGAGAGGGAGAAATAACCAGAATACAGAGTCTAGAAATAACCAGAGCCCCAGTGGGCTGACTGGCAGGAGATTGGACTATGGCAGGCCTGCTTGAGGAAAGATGGAGCCATAGACAGGATACAGCCACTGCTGGAGCAGCTGCCTAAGGAAGGCAGTGAGACAGAGAATACACTGCCTTTCCATCATCCTCCAGTCTCTGTCTGTCTCTCTCTCTGTCTCTCTCTCTCTCTCTCTCTCTCTCTCACACACACACACACACACACACACACCGGCAATGCAAGGCAGAACAGGGAAGCACAATAAATAGATCTGAGGGCAAACAGTCGAGTGACCAATACAAGGCTCAATAAGTATTTGTTGAGTTAATAACTCACCTGGCTTAGTCTAGATTAAGGGGGAATTCACAAACTGCACCACCACACTTTATAGCCTATCTGTAAATACATTTGAGAGTCTGGGGGACCAATGTGAATCTCTGTGCCATTCTTCAAGACCCATGGGCTGTGAGCTGAGGTCCTGAGAAGCATGGCTTGAATCAGTCACATTGGGTTGTCCTTCTGACCCCAGCAGTCATGTTCTTGCTTAGCAAATGCTCTCACTTCCATCCAAACCCTTCTTGGCTCCTGTTTGAGTTTAGTCCCTTCCTCGGTCATCTCTGGAATATTGGAGCAGCCCCTTTCCTTATTGGTTGTAGTTGTCTTGATTCCAGAATTTCTTCCCTCTGATCTATCTTATCTTTGGTAGCAGATAAATCATCCCAAAGCTCGGTTCTGAGCTGGTCACCTCCTTGATAAAAAATGTTTAATAGCTTCCTCTTGTCTGTGGGATAAAGTCCCACTTCCTAAGCCTGAGCATTTAATTGTCACTGATGTAGCCCCAACAGTATTTTCCACTGTTCCTGTTACATATTCTCTGCTCCCCTCAAATGGAGCTGCTATGTATCTCCTTGCCAGTTGCTTGGCTTGTGCTATTCTCTCTAACCAGAGGCCCCTCTTCCCTCTCTTTGATTTTAAATCATACCTGTGCTTGAAGCTTTGGTTCACATCATATTTTGCATTCCTGATGGGAGAAGTGATATTTTTCCCTACCTCTGAATCTCTGCAGCATGTTATCCGTACTTATGACAGTTACCACTTTCTACTTTGCCCTGGAATTATTGATGTGTGCGTTATCTGCCTGCTAAGGTTTTAAAGGGTAGAGACCATGGTATTTTTTGCATTATGGTTCCCATAGCATCTAGTATACATTTTACAGTAGGCACTTTAAAATTTTTGTGGCATAAATGGTCGTGCGTTTATGTGAATGAACGAATGGATCAACAGACTTATATACAAATGAATAAATGGGGTGAATGAGTAAGACCAGTAGTTGTCTTGAGGCTCCATACAGCAGGCTACTACAGCCAGCCTGAAAGAGGATACAGCGTAAGATGGACAGTCAACTTGGGTTACACTAGTTCCACGTATCAGGGAGGATCCAGACTGCTCTGGAAGGACCACCTTCTGGAGGAGAGTTTGGGGTAAACCATAGATCTTGAGCCTGCAAAAGCCAGCTCCAGCACCCAGCCCCATTAAGACACTCACGTCAATGTAGTTGGCATTGATGTAGTCAGAGTGCGGGTCTCCATCCAGCACCAGCAGTCTCACCCGGGAATGGTCGTCTGCAGAGAGAGCAGAAATCAAGGGGATGGTTGATAAGAGGCCCTAGGTGAGGAGGCAGCTATGTCCTCCTTTAGAGCTACTGTTTATTAATGATGGCAAGGCATATCAGGCATTGTGCTACTCTCTCATTTAACTCTCAACACTACCCTCAGTTACTGTTCCCATTTATAGATGAGGAAGTGGAGGCTCAGGGAGGTAAGCACTTCTCATTTTTCTACCTTCCCTTCTGATTTTGTCATTACCTAACTGGATTAGTCACCTGTTTCTTTAAGTCTTAGTGATTTAATCATTAAAACGGGGAATGGAAATACCTGCTTCATAGGACAATGTAAGAGAGACCATATAAAAATGCTCAGGACAGGAGAGTGTTGCATCTGGATTAATACACTCCATTTTCATGTTGTTTAAAAACAAACAAGTTTACCTATCTTCCACACATGCACAAATTGCATTTTCATTTGCCCCTTGGAGTATTGTTGTAGATAGATTGTCAGCCATATATTGTTATCAATACTATCATTAAAGTGAGGCTGACTAAATCATTGTAAAAGAGGTCATCAATAACTAAAAATCGTGTTAGAGAGGATACCTTTTCAAACACAATCTAGACATAAACAAGATTTGCAGGCTTTATTTGATAGCATGCTTACTTCAAGTAACACCAAATGAAAACCATTAAAAGAAAACGAGTACAGCAGAAGAATCAGGATAATCCTTTACAATTAATTAAGTGAGCTCTGACACGCTAAAAGACACACACAAGCGGAACACTGGTTGGGTCTGGTTGGGAGGAGGGACCTTGGTTTGCTACCCAGGTCACTGTGCACCTATCATTGTGCAGCTACTGCATCCTAATTCACCTTCCTCTAGGGCAGGAATGGGGTCCCTAAGAAGTGGGCTGGAGAACTCTGGACATCCCCAGGGGTTTTCTGGGAGTCAAGGAGGTCAGGTCAGCTTATCCTCTTAGAATGATACAGCATTCTGCAGTTTACAAGGCACATTTATTTGCAACTAACCAAGACCTGGGAGAACTGGGACATTATGCTTTATTCCCTGCTCCATCCCCTGCACCTTTAAAAGGTCCTGACATATAGCAGGTACTCAGTAATACATGGAAGAGGTATAATTGGATGACCTCATTGGGTTCTCACAGTGAGCCTGCAGGAGAGAAGTAGGACGGGTTCTGTTAGCCCTTGTTACAAATGAGGAAACTGAGGCTCCAGAAAGCCTGACTGGCCACATGGTCACTGAATGCTAGAGCACAGAGGAGTGAAGTTATCTTAACTCTGAGTTCAGTCGCTCCTGCTTCCAAAGGGGTGTAAGCATAATGTTAGAAACCACTTCAAATATACCCAGCAGAGGGAATTAACTAGAGAAGTGGTTGCCTGGGTGACAGAAGAGTTAAGCAGCCAGATAGAAGACAGTGGAGAAACTCAGAGATAAGGAGCAACAATGAGAGACTGCCTGCCCTTGGGCTGAAGGGATGGAGGGAGGTGGTAGAGTGCACAGTGCTCAGGAGCTGGGGCCACCTGCTGGAACCTGAAGCCACAATGGGATTCTCGTAGGAGCTGGAGATGAGGAGGTGCTTCCCTTACTGCTAAGGAAGGCAACTGTAATTGTAATACCCTGGCTTCTCCTTTTCTTCTTCTCTCCAGTCTCCCAGTGCGTGTCGTTGGCCAAACCTAGACGGCTGACAGGAGAGCCTGAAAAATGCAACCTACAGGGGTCAGTTACCTGCAATACACAGTAGAGTGGGAGAAGGTAAGGAATGGGTCCTGTTATGGACAAACGGGCCTAGGGCTGGTATAAGATACACCCCATATCTATCCATTCATTTAAGAATCATTCATTGAGTATCTGCCATGTGGCAGGCAGGCACTGTGCTAGACAGCGAGTTACACTAAATGCCACTTTTCTTATTCATCGGGGGAAAAGTTTCAGTAGAAGCAACTAGAGGAGCAGGTGGGTGGTCTAAGCAATCCCTTTGGGTGGGTGGGAGAGTGGAGTGTGACATGGGGGAGGTGTTTGAAGTTAACCTTTATTGAATTCCTGGTAGGTACTAGAAACTTTACATACATTATCTCGTTCAATCATTTATGCCTCAAAATAGCTGTATAGGTTATTATAAGGATACCAGAATGATATGGTATTATGAGCCTTCCCATTTCACAGATGAAGGCACTGAGACTCAGAAAGATTAAGCAAATTTCCAAAGTTATGCATCGTGTGAGTGGCAGAGAGGACTTCTCGATTACAATTTTCTGACCCTGAAACCCTACTCCGTCCACATAACTTGCTGCCCCAGAGCCTCAGGCATCTCACAGACACTACAGCTGGAGTCTGTGCAAACAGTTGGTCCCTAGTTCCTGCAGGATTCTAGCCCCGAAGAGGACTCCCTGGGGGACAGCCCATCCAGCAGGCTGGAATTCAGACAAAGCCTGGCACCTGACTCTCAGCCCAGGGCATCAAGCCTCTGTTACCAGCAGTTCCAGAAGCTGTGGGCCTTAAAAAAGTGAAAATGCACATTGTGTTTTCACTCAATGGTCTCATTATGACTTATTGATTCAGAAATCTCCTTTATTTGTTGAGTTATGCCTCCCTGGGGCCCACAGCACTGGAAACAGAGATTCTGGTTTAAAATGTTGAAAGGGAATTTTTAAAATATAAAATGAAGTTGAAAAACCAGAAAGCAAAAATGATGAAAAACAAAACAAAAAGAAACAAACTTACTTATTTTAGTTAAGTGTTCTTGCGGATGAAAGCAATCTCTAGCCACCAGATGATGGTGTTTGATAACATCTCTCTTTCATTTATGAAGAACTTGTTTACTGCATACCTACTCTGTGCCTGGCTAGTTGAAGGGATTAAGAAAGTGCTGTCAAATGTGATACTCATGTTTAAGGAGTTTGTCAATTTAGTGGAGACAGACTATATGCAGAAGCAAAACTTCCAAATCTAGAAGATGGGGAATAGAGGGCTTTGTGTAGTGACATGTGAATGAGGAATTAAAAATGAGTCAGGTTTGGCCAGTGCACAATGAGGAAGTCTTTCCATCAGAGGGAACTGCTAGAGTGAAGGGATATCCTGAAAAAAGCAAGCACAGTTGGGGAGCTGCAAGGGTCTCCTATCCTGGGAAAACAGAGTGTGAGGGGAACAGCGATGGGAGGGGAGACAGAGGAGGCAGCAGCAGGTGTTTCATTCAGAAGGCCCTCCATGCCCTGTGAAGCCACGGAGACCCAAGGAATCATGCTGGGCTCTGCAGGGCAGCCTAATACAGTGTTTCTTTTCTGGGACAGTGGAAAGGTGCTTTATTATGATGTTACCAAAGTTCATGCCTCCACAGCTAACTTATGTCAAGTGAGATAAACTTTTAATATATGATGTGAGATACGGAGCTGTGATCAGATTTGGCTTCAAATGTTAGCTCCATCACCTAGCAAATCAATTGATCTCTCTTAGCTTTGGTTTCTTTAGCAACATGGAGCCAATACTATATGGCACGAGAGGATTAAATGAGAAAAATAGGTGTGAAAAGTGCTAGGACGTGAAGAAATGAGAGGACAAGCCACAGACTGGGAGGAAATATTTGCCAAACACATATCTCAGAAAGGACTTGTATCAAAATTACACAAGGAACTCTTAAAACTCAGTGAGAAAACAAATGATCTGTTTAAAAAATGGGGGAAAGATCTGAACAGACGCCTAATCAAGGAAGATATACAGATGGCAAATAAGCTTAAGAAAAGATGTTTAACATCATGTGTCATTAAGAAATTGCAAATTAAAACAACAGGATACCACTACATACATATTAGGATGGCCAAAATCCAAAACACTGACACCACCAAAGGCTGGGGAGGATGTGGCACAGCAAGGCCTGTCATTCACTGCTGGTAGGAATGCAAAATGGTACAGCCTCTTTGGAAGACAGTTTGACAGTTTCTTACGAAACTAAACATACTCTTACCATACTAGGATCCAGCAATTGCACTTCTTGGTATTCACCCAAATGGGGTGAAAACTTATGTCCACAGGAAAACCTGCACATGTATGTTTATAGCAGCTTTGCTTAAAATTGCAAAAACTTGGAGACAACCAATATGTCCTTCAATAGGTGAATGGATAAACAAATTGTGGTGCAGACGGTCCCTCACTTAGGATGATTAGACTTAGGATTTTTTAACTTTATGATAGTTCCAAAGCAACATGCATTCAGTAGAAACCATAATTTGAGTACACATATAATTGTTCTGTTTTTAATTTTTGGTACAGTGTTCAATCAACTCCCTGACATATTCAATACTTTATTATAAAATGCACTTTGTATTAGATGATTTTGCCCAACTATAGGCTAATGTAAGTGTTCTGAGCATGTTTAACGTAGGCTAGGCTAAGCTATGATGTTTGGCAGGTTAGGCATATTAAATGCATTTTTGACTTATGATATTTTAAACTTATGGGTTTATGGGGATATCACCTCACTGTAAGTCAAGGAGTATTCATTATATATCCATGCAATGGCACACGGTTCAGTGAGAAGCAGAAATGAGTTATCAAGCCACAATAGACATGGAGGAAACTTAAATGCATACTGCTAAGTGAAAGAAGCCAATCTGAAAAGGCTCCATACTGTATGATTCTGACTATATGATATTCCGGAAGAAGATAAAACTCTAGACAGAGGAAAAAGATCAGTAGTTTCCAGGCACTTGGGAGGAGGGAAGGATGAATAGGAGCACAGAGGATGTTTAAGGCAGTGAAACTGTTCTATACAATAGTGCAATAGTGGATATATGTCACTGTACATTTGTCAAATCCTATAGAACTGTACAACATAAAAAGCAAACCCGAATAAACTGTGGACTTTAGCTAATAATAATAAATCAATATTAATTGTAATGAATGTACCACAATAATGCAAGATGTTAATAATAGGGGAAACAGTACGTGGGTGGGAGGGAGTACATGGGAATGATGTACTTTCTGCTCAACTTTTCTGTAAACCTAAAACTGCTCTAAAGAAAAAATGCTAGGACAATGCCTGGTACACAGCAGGTGCTTAATAAATGATGGTTTGGGGGCTGAATATGAGGCAGGCAGTGAGCTAATAGCAGACATACTTAGAAACTTGGGGCTCTCCATTTGCTCTCTGTACCAAATACAGATTCATCTATCTGCAGAGGCAAAGAACTACTGTGTGTTTTCACTAAAGGGTGGAATTCAGCTGCAGGTCCACCAGAAAGGCATCGCAAGGAGTGGCAGTGTCCTCATGGTTTATTTATTTCTTTTGGGAGATGCTAATATTATTCTGTGTCCCCTTCTTCTTCTAACTTTATATAATTAGAAGGATAAAAAATCGTGTTTACCCACACGCACATGGAGAAAGATGGGGCAGCAGGCGATGGGAAGGCGTTTATACGAGGTAATTTACAAGCAGCCCAGAATGTTCATTATGCTCTATCTACATTTTGCAAGCTTGAAAAACAGCTAATTTGGTACTCCTTGTTTGATATTCAAGACAAGGAGAGGAGTTAAGAGTCATGTAGAGGAGAAGCAAACTCCTCAATGAGGCAAGAGGAAGGTGCAGGTGCCTGGCCCCCCCAGCTCTCAGCTGAGGTGAGAGATGGGCAAGAGCTGGCTATGGGAAGGAGGAAGCTGGTGGCAGAAGGCACAAGGGAGACATGGTACCAAGACACAGATTCAAAGAGCTCCATTTAACACAAGTCTAGGGGAACATCATCACTCAGTCTGCAGTCAATCTGCTTTTCCTTGCTTGAAGTCAAAGACCAGTGGTATGTTGGTAAATGTTTAACAAACAGCTCTCTGTGGGAAAAAAGGCCCTAATCAGTAATATCTGCTGATTTCTGTGGTGTAAATACTCCCACCATGACCGATTTCAAGCTATCAACATAGCATCAACCAGCTCACAAAATTCCTGAAAATTTAACAATCTGCTCGTGCAAGCTGGTATGAGTCAGCTACAGAACACCACTGACAGAGGACAAAGCCTAGCACACCCCGCAATGTCTTGCATGATCTGATGGTTTGGGACCTACTTCTCTCTCCAGCTTCACATACTGCTCTGATAACTGTGGTCTTCTTTCAGTTGCTCAAATGTACTATGTTCACTCTGACCACAGGGTCTTTGCATGTTCAAAGACCACCTCCATCCAAGCTGGCAGTTGCGCCTGGATCCTGGGCTCAAATTCTTCCTCTCCTCATAGCTGACCCCTCACCACACCTGTAGACCCAGCCTATCCCTTCCTAAAACTAGCAGCCAATTCTTGCCTTTAGCAGAAGGGAGGTTATGGATTGGGTGGGGTCTGAAGGCAGACATGAGGCTTGTCACACCCTAACCATATCACCTGGGGCAGGTTACCACCTCCCGAGCCTTTATTTACCCAGCTATAACATCCAAATCATATATATCTATGCAGGCTTGCTGCAAGGATTAAAAGATGTAAAATATGAACCCACCTGGTATGCTGTAAGAAATTAACACAAATATATAAATTCAGTTTTGTTTTTATTCTAGACCTGGGCCAATAGCATCAGCAGCACCTGGGAACTTGTTTGAAATGGAAATTCTTGGGCCCCAGCCCAGACTCACTGAATCAGAACTGTGGGGTGGGGCCCAGCAATGTGCATTTTAATATGGCTTCCAGATGATTCTGATACACCTTCAGGTTTGAGTATACAGACCAATGTTTAGTGATTTAGCATAGAGATGCTCTGGTTATTCACTTCAATCGGTCTTGGGAAAGACCAGAAGATCTTACTGGAAATGGGCCATAAGACTAGAGACTCACCTTGTGCCAGGTGGTGGGGAACAGAAATTTACCTGTGCGGAAAGTGTAAGATGTTCCAGGCACTTACCAAATGCCATAGGATGCTATGCCATTTGATTCTCAGAGTAACCCTCTGAGGTCTATTATCATCATCCCATTTCATGAATGAGAAACTCAAGGCTCCAAAAAGCTTAATAACTCAGGAGAAGGTATAGCGATAAGGGCTTCCTTTTAGAGTTGTAGGGTCCTTACTCTCCTGGAACCGTGAGATCCATGACCTCCATACCCTGCTATGCCATACCTCTCCAGCTCCCACTTTCCTCCAAGTTCTTGGACTCCAACATTGGTCCTCATCCCACTAAGGTCTCATGGCCACCCCAGATAGAGGGTTCACTTTCCTCCTTCATACAGTTCTAACTCTCAGAACAAACCACAACTCCTTCTCCCTCCCTTCATCTTCAAAGATAGCCCAGTAAACCTGTCACCTCAACCCACATCCACTTAAAGAGAGAATCACTTCAAAGAGGTGGGGCTGGGGAGAGGATATTATTTGGATACTTGATATTCTTTCTTCCCATCTTCTGGGCACTACAAAGGGTAAAGAACAACAGTGCATTTTTTTTTTTCAGAGAAAAGAGATTTGACTCATTACAATGAATTGTGGAGCTGAAAAACCATTTCCTACAAGTATTGGAAATGTTAATGCCATCATCTTGCAAGAGTGGATAAGGAGGAGGCAGGTAATTCTGCCGAGACTGCCTGGGTACCTCACTGAAGTTAAAGGTCTGCACATTCAATCTTGTTTGAATTACCATTATCAAGAGAGGCTGGCTTGGGCATGACACAGAGACAGCCCGACATTCTGTGTACCTCCTTGTCCTGCCAGATCCATGCTGGCTGAAATGGGAAAACTCCCCTTTGTGGGGTCCTCGGAGGAGCTGCTCCAGTAGATGCAACCTTTGAGGGACTGAAGGGGACTGAAGTTGAGAGGGGCAAGCACCAGGAGAGGACCACCTGTGTCCTAAGGATGCCATCTAGGCACTGCCCACTGCCCCAATGACGGGCCTTTCTGAAGGAAGGAAGGGAGGTTTCTTATTTGTATTTCCTCAGAAGAAGAACATGAGATATGTATTTGGATGCAAGTAGTTGGTGTGGGGGGTGATCACAGAAAACACCAGGAGGGGAGTGGGAAGTGATACAGAGAAGAAATCTAATAGGGGCATGTCATTCAGCAAGTTGCCACTGTGGCCAGTTGAGGCTTAATTTGGCTGAGGAGCTCTGGCAGGTGAGAACCTGAAGGTGAAGTGATGGTGCTGAAGGTAAACAACAGAACTGCGATGGAAACCTGAGCCCACCTGACCTCATGTCTAAGACCCCAATACACCTGAGCCCCGTGGCTTTTCCTAGATTGGTGGAACAGAAGTCTCAGAAAATGTGCTGATATCCTGTGTGCCCTCAAACCCCCTCTCCACTTCATCTGGCTCTCTAATCCAGGCGGCTGATTGCTATGGCCAAGATTGGACATTCTCAAAGTTGCACATGCATCACTATCACCTGGAGGGCTTTTAGAAATACAGATTGCTAGACTCTGTCCTCAGAATTTCTGATTCAGTAAGTCTGGGGTGGAGCCCAAGAATTAGCACCTCTAATGAGTTCCCAGGTCACGCTGATGCCGCTGCTCTAGGCATTACACTTTGAGAACCACTGGATTAGGTCAACAGATCCCCTGTTCTCTGGATTCTGGGTGGGTTCAGCCAATGGAAAGCACAGGCAGAAGATTGGGCGGAGGGAGGAGAGTGTGATGGAGGTACTTACTCCTCCAGCACCCCTTGGTGGGGTCACCATGGGTGGCTGCCTTGCCACCAAAGGTCGCACCCACCTCTGGTCAGGTCATCTCTCTTTGGGTCCTGGTAACCCCTCCCTACCGAATCCTTCGTGGTCTGAGGATGGAATTTAGCCCCAAGGTACTGCACTATCCCTTGTAGTCTTTCTACATCTAGATTATACCTTTATAAACAACTGATCCCAGAAGGGGGCCTCATTTTGTAACATTTGCAACCTCTGTGATCACTTCAGCTTCTCAGTGTCAGCTCCTTCCTGCCAGTCTAGGAAGCACCTCTAAAACTTTACATGGAGAATGCTTTGGGATTCCTGAATTTCCCCTTGCCAACAGTCTGTGTCCTAGAGTTACTTGGAAGCAAAGAACTCTTTGTTCTTATTTTACCCATTCACTTCCTTCCCTTTCACTTCCTTTCCATGTCCACTCCCTAGAAACCCCACTGTCTCTATTACTAAATTCTAAATAGAAACACTTGGAAGAAAGGGGATATTTTGTCAAGATCTCTCATTGTTTCATTTGTAGGCAGTGCCCTCCCTCCTACTCGTCCCCTTTAATCTTTTCTGTTCTCCCTGGCCTGGGCCTTTGTCCTCCACTCCAGCCTCACAGTGCTCTGGGTTCCTTAAGATGCTAATCACAGCCAGTTTTCTTCTTGCGCCAAGAATATTTCTATTTATCAAGCTGCGGCAGGCTTTGCCTTTGGGAGGGACACATACAAGGGCAGGAACAGTTTCCATTTCTCGGGGCTGTTTCTTTTTTACATATTCCATTTCAATTCCAGGTTTTTTTTTTCCCCATTTCTCTTTTTTTCTTGATTCCCCTTTATGTCTTGCGCTGCTTTCTGAATTCACTGGTTACCTCAGCACTGTCTCCTTTCAGCACTGAATGCAGACCTGCTCTGGCCCTGATCTCTTGCAGAATGATTGACTCTTAAATTAGAAAGGAGATTCTGGTTTATTTAAACCCATCACGGTGGTATTGTCAAGGTGCTTCAATTCTCTCTGTCTCCATTTGGGTTTCTCAGAAGTAGATCTAAGACAGAGATTTTAGTCCAAGCAGTTTATGTAGGAGGAGACAGGAATACCAGTAGGAAAGGGGGGATGTATGACAGGGAAGAGAAAGTAGCTTATTAAGGGTGAGTTTTCAACCCCATTAGGATTGCAGGTAGCTCATCCTCATCCCTATGGGAACTCCGGAAGGAACTTCAGGGGAACGGTGAAGAAGCTGGGGTATTTCATGGTGGAGGGCTTCTCCTGGGGTTATTAACCCTTCAGGATTTGCAGGCTGCCTGTGTCTGGGTAGGGGGATCCTTTCCCAGCTTTGGAGAAAGTCCTCAGTCTAAGAGCTGCAGGCAGGGCAGGGCTAGGGTGAAACAAGCTCAGAGCCTCAGCCATAGGCTTTAAGGAGGAGCTCGCTCCCAGAATTGTGCCCATGCAGGGTCAACGGCTGAGCATGGGCATCTCCCTGCATGTTTCACCCTCATCCTGGCCCTGTACACCCACCCTACCAGCTGCGTGCTGCTCACAGCGAGGCCGTGGGAAGTAGGTGGGACACTGATGGTATCTTCTGCAGTCCCAGCGCTGGAGTTCTCATTGCCTTCATTTTTCCTGACTTCCTGGATCCTGCCTTCTCAGAAGCAGCTCGCAGAAGGGTTAGATTGTTCTCATCCTTCTCTGTCTTGTGTCCCATCTTGCCACTGTCTTCATTCAGGCTCAATATCTTCTTCCTTACTGGAATATCATTGTTCCAAGTGCCACTGGGCCCAGCTTTCTTCACCCCTCCTTTCTGGGTGTTCTCTATCATAGTTGGGAAGCAGAGAAGAGACCACTGCTCATGCCCTTCAGAGACTCTCCCACACTCAGTTCCTATTTACTGGGCACCAACCATAGGCCAGGTTTGGGGAAACCAAAGTGGAAGGGAGTCGTGGTCCTATTGTCATGGAGCATCTATTCTAGCCATGGAGATGGCCATCAACATTCCTCCAAATGCCTGTCAAGCCACAGTCATGACGAGGGCTAAGAAGACATATATTGTGCTCTAGGAGTGAATAGTGGGGCTCTGAACATATTCAAAGGATCAGAAGAATTCCCTAAGCAAGGGATGACTGAGCTGAGATCTGAAGAATACATGGACCATTGCAAGTCACAGAGAGGAAGGAAGAGAACTTTAATAGAACAGAATGTGCAAAGGCCCTGTGACATAGAAGGGCATGGGGCGCTCAAGGAACTGAAGGAAAGCCAGTGTGGCTTCAGGGGAGAGGCTGTGACAGAGAGGGTATCCTGTGAAATAAGACTGAAAAGACGGCCGAGGGCCTTTCCATAAGGAAAACTGAAAAGTGAAGGGAAACCATTTGAAGGGTTTTTAGTGGGAAAATGACATCATCCAATTCATGTTTCAAAGAAGTTTTTCTGGCTTCTATCAGGGATCAGACAGGCAAAAAGATGGGGCCAAATTAGCTGTAGAGTAACCAGAAAGGAGATTGGGCAGCGCCAAGTGACAGCGGATGATGATCTGGGCTAGGCTGCTGCAGTGGCAATCCAGGGGAGATACAGAGCATGCCTTCTGACCTCAGGCCCCCCTAGGCTTGGGCCTGGATAGGTAGCCCAGCCTGAGTATCCTTGTCTCTCAAGGATTCAGGGTCCCTTCAGTGTGCTCTAGTCATTTCCCCTTCTCCTTTTCTCCTTCCCCCCTTTCTTCCTTCCTTCTCTCTTTCTTTTTATTTTTCCTTTTTTTGAGGCAGAGTCTCACTCTATCACTCAGGCTGGAATGCAGTGGTGCAATCATGGCTCACTGCAGCCTTCACCTCCTGGACTCAAGCAATCCCCCCACCTCAGCCCTCTGAGTAGCTAGGACCACAGGCGTGCACCCTCACACCCAGCTAACGTTTTGTACTTTTTGTAGAGATGGGGTTTAGGCTGGTCTTGAACTCCTGAGCTCAAGGGATCTGCTTGCCTCGGCCTCGCAAAGTGCTGAGATTACAGGCATGAGCCACCACACCTGGCTGTCATTTTTTCCTTATCTGTGCCACATCTCTAGGAGAAAGACATTTTTAAACCTGTTTTACAGAGAATAAAAGTTAGAGTGATAGACTAAGATCACATAACTTACAATGTATGGACCCTGTCTGAACTCACAGCCTAACAAGGAGATAAGTGACTATATATTTTAGGGTACAGTATCCACAGTGCAGGAGCAGAGAATGCTGGGGACCAGACAGGGCAGGCAGCTCCCTGTGGCGGAGTGGGGGCTCCCCAGGAGCAAGAGCTCTACCTCCCAGGACCCATCACAGGGTCTGCTTAGAGAAGGCCCACATGTTATAAGTCTTAATACCTGTTTGCTGACTGTTTGAACATCAGTTCTCAACACTTCACTTGCAAGAAATCTTGCTGTCTGAATTACCATCTTCCAAGAGAAAAATTATAAATGTTTTCTGATTAGTTCTACCATTCATAGCCCATTCCTAAATCAGCACAGGAAACAGCTAAGCTAAAACTTCTGCCTTTTTCTTCCTTTACAATCTGCCTGTATCTTACTCTTTCTTCCTCCAAGTTTTTTCTTAGGCAATGTCTAGACAGTTAAAACAAAACAAAACAAAACAAAACTCTGAATTGTGCTAGAAATAATTTGTCATTCAGGATCCTTTTTTTTTTTTTTTCCGTTTGGATGAACTGGGTTACTCTGAGCTGAGACCAAGGGATGCTCCTCACACCACTGGTGAGATGTCAAAAGGTTCAGGTTGGTTACACTGAGTCAGACAAAGGCTGTTGTAGACTCCTGTTCTAATTAGAATACATGCTTAGCATTTTGTACGAGATAACTTTGTCTTCTCTATATTTATGTTACTTTGAAGGCTGTACCTACCAATGTTTGGCAGTGACAATACTTGTGTGTTACCTATGCATGACATTCAGTTATGTGGCAGTCTCTCTCTTCCTCACCCCCCAGAACTGAATACCATGCACCTGTCACACACAAGTTATTGTCATTGTTCAGGCCCCATTATCCCTTGGTGAGACTATTGCAGTAGTCTGCTGACTGATCCCTCTGCTACCAGCCTTTCCCAATGAAGTGCACCTTCCATATCTGCTGCCCTAGTGATCTTTCCAAAATAGACATCTGATCATGCCCACCTCTCCCTCACCAACCTGCCTTATTCCATGTCCCCACAGGACATGTCCTGAGTACTCAGTGAATCCTGGTTAATGAAATAAGGTGGAATGATAGATCCATGCTGCTCATCAGTGACCTCAAGAAAGTAACCCTATGGGTAAGAGTAATGGTGCCAGGCACTGCAGCAAGAGTTTTATGTGCCTTTAAATGCTCCTCCTATTATCTTCATCATTTTAAAGGGGAGGAAACGAAAGTTTACAGAGGTCAGATAACTTTCCCCGGGCCCTACAGTTGGGATAGAAACCTGGGCAGTTTGACTCCAGAGGGCGCTAACTACTCTGCACCGCTGACTTCATCAATGAGTCACTCACTGGGGTTGCCTACAGGAAAGGTAAATCTCATTGTTGAGCAAAGGCAATGTCCTTCCTCAGCCCTGCATAAGAACGTGCTTTCCCCTGCAGGCTCAGTACCTCCCGAGCTGCACTGATGCAGACCTGAGGGCAGGCCCTCACCTCGGAGCCCCTGCCCTGCTATAGTGGGGTCAGGTAGAATCTGTGTTGCCTTAAACTCTGTCTCTTGTATGATAGGAGTAGCCCCGGGCTTCTGTGGGACCTGAGCTGGGCATACCCCAAGCCCCAGGTGTATGCCAGAGTTACTGGCTTCTTCTGAGCATCAGCCTTTACTTCTGAGCATCAGCCAATGTGACTCCACCTTCTTGGAGGAGCACCGTTCTCTTGCCCGGGTGCTCCTGGCCCCTCCCTCATAGGCTGGGGCCCATGCTCCTCACCCCAGGTTGCTGCCAAAGTCCTCCTTTGAATTAGAGGAGCTTCTGGGAACACAGAGCTCATCTCTTTGTCCAGCTGTGGGGTCTTCTGCATGCCAGCCCTTTTGGCTGGGCTTCCTCCCCGACCTGAGGAATTGAGCAGGCAATGCTCGGTGAGACCCAACCTTCAGAGGTTCTTCCCCAAGAGGCTTCATGGTTCTGCTCTGCCCTGACCCAGCTCCCTGCCTGTTCCCTCCAGCTGAGATCAGCCATGCTCTGTCATCCAGTCTAGGGATGACAATAAGGCTGAAATAAAGCTTCCATCTTGGCATATGGATACAAAGCTAGAGACATCAAAGATTATTTGATAACAAATTCCAGGTAAATAATAATAATAGCCTCTTTTCCCCTGTGTCCTCAACACCCGAATCTTAGGAGCTCCCAGAAGGGCACCTACAGGATATGATGTTCCCATATCGATTCTTATTGCGGTTTTCATCCTCCTTGGCTGTGTCCCACGAAGCTGTCTGCCCCTCTGGTAAGGCCTAAAAAGCAAGGACAGAGTGGTTAGAGTGGCCTGAGATAGGAGCTTTATATAAGTAGAGATGAACCAACAGGGGGAAGTGAGACCCAGTGCGATGGGACTCCTAGTGGAAAGGGCTGGATGTCCTTGGATGGGGCCTGGGGAGGACGTAGATTTTGGTCTGTCCATGGACCAATTCTCTTGTTCATTGTTTCAAATGTTATTGATGTCTTCTGTGTCATGAGTTGACAAATCTAGCCCAGTAGGGGAATCGCTTGTCCATTCATTGAATTATTCATTCATACACTCAACAGATACTTATTGAGCCCCTAACATGGGCTGGGCACTGTTTTAGGTACTAGGGATAGAGAGAAACAGACAAGTTCCCCTTGAGCTTCCAGTCAACTAGGAAATGTAGCAAATGAAAAAGTAAATGTGTAATTTTAGATATGAAAAATGCTATGATGAAAAGAAAGCAGGATAAAGGGATAGTGATGAGGAATGAGAATTATTGCAGATTATACACTCTGGGAGGGCTTCTCCAAGAAGGTAACATTTAAGTTACAGTAGTCCTCACTTATCCTTGGAGGATTTGTTCCTACACCCCCCAGTGGGGACTCCTGAAACCATGGATATTACCGAACCCTATATATACTATGTTTTTTCTTATACATACATACTTGTGATAAAGTTCAATTTATAAATTAGGCATAGCAAGAGATTAAGAACAGCAATAGAATGACAACAATATACTATAAGTTATGTAAATGCAGTCTTTCTCTCTCTCTCTAAATATCTTAATTTTTTTTACTGCAATTGACCTTGGGTAACTGAAACCATGAAAAGCAAAACTGCAGATAAGGGGAACTTCATTCATGATAGATACTGTAATTCCTTAATATGAAAGAACCAGTCACACCAAGAAAAGTAGAAAGTGCTTTTCAGGCAGAGGGAACAACAGGTGCAAAGATGGTCAGGCAGCAACCAAATGACCATATTCAAGGACTGGAGTGATGTGAAGAGGGGAGAATTAGTAATGGTAGTATCTAGAGTGGATGGGGGAGTCCAGATTATATAAAGCATTGCTATTACTGGTTAATTAATTGGGCATTATTCTAAGTATGATGAAAAATCATCAGAGGGTTTTGGGCAGGGGAATCATCTGATCTGATTCATGTATTACAAAGTACAATCTGGCTCATGTATGGAACACAGGCTCTGGGAGGGCCATGGAGGAAGCAGGGAGATCTGCTAGAAAGTTGTGGCAGTACTCCAGGCAACACATGATGGTACCTTGGACTCTTAGACAAGGGTGGTGGTGGTGGACATGTGAGAAGTGATTATTTGCAGGATGTGCAGTTGAATATTGTTGACTTGGGTTGCTCAGAAGCAGACTCAGAGATAAGAAGTCAGGCACAAGTAGTTTGTTTGGGAGGCAATCCCAGGGAGTTTGGGTGGGAGAATGGGGAAGTGGTACAATCAAGGGAATGAAGTCAATATAGGGCCCATCAATGAGCAGGTTACCACTGTGGGCAACTGGGGCTTAATCCAGTGGGCACATCTCATGCCTCACAGCTATCCCACCATGGGGGTGGTGCAAAGTTGGGGTAGTTATTGATGAGTTCTCATCCAGTATTGGTTGAGGACAACTCTTGGAAACTCCCCAGCACTTCTTCCATGCTCTATGGGCAGAGTGTGCATATTCTTCTGTCTTGAAGAAGCCCTCAGGCAAAAAGTCACAGGTGCTTACAGGAGGAAACCATCAGGTGGGCATACATGGGAACAGTGAGTGTAGAGTGGATGTGTGCAGGGCACCAACACATCTGCCACAGATGCCGACTGTGAAGGAAAGAGAGGAATGAAGGCTGACCCTTAGATCGTTGAAGAACTGAGTGGAGAGAGATGTTATTTATTGAGATGGAGAAGCCTGGGTTAGAAACAGGATTGGGGAGGTAAGAATTAAGTGTTGTATTTTGGGTAAAGTGCTTAGAAGAGTGCCTAGCATTGAATACTGCATACTTTAAAAAAAAATGTTCAAAATAACAAATAATGGCAGCCACATTTGAGATGCCTATTAGACATCCAAGCTGATGTTGAATAGGCAGTTGGACACAGACACCCAGAGCTTAGGGGTAGGGAGGAGATAGAAGTCATCAGTCAGTTTAAGAGGATGGCAACCACCGATAAGACAGACAAGTCAACAAACATGAGACAATTTGCAAGAGTTACGAGTCAAGTGGTATGGAAATACAGGGAAGGGTACAGTCAGTTATTTCATAGAGAGGGAGGACGGGCAGTTAAGGGCGTGGAAACAGCTATAGAAAAGCTGTAGAAGCATGATGATCAGACCGTGTTTTGATTACTGTCTCTACCCTACCTTTAGTAGTATAGGCTGAACATCCTGCTCATGCCCTTGCATTGCTTCTGAGACTGAATTTGTAACACCTTCAGTCTACACAGCTCTCTGTCAGCAGTGCAGGAGAACCCACCATTCATCTTAATACACCAGCCTTGCCTTTGCCCATCTATTCCTTACTAGGTCCATCCTAAGCAAGGAAGAACCTGTAACCAGGTTGATCCGAAATTCAGCCCCTCAATAAGCCCTGTTTTATTGGCAGATTCTGAACAGGCCAGGGCTCACGCACGGTTCCACCTGTCTTGCATCTGGTCTGTCAAGTGTTAAATCAACCTGAGTGAGTCTTTTCCTAGAGTGGGAGTTGCAATGCTTTTTCTGTAATGGGCAAACTAGAAAGCAGTTTGGGCTTTGTGAGTTGTGTAGACTCTGTTGCAACAACTCAAACTCATACTCGACTCTACTGTTGTAGAGTGAAAACAGTCACAGATAAAAAGCAAACAAATGGCCATGGCTGTGTTCCAATACATCTCTATTTACAAAAATAGGCACTGGGACCGGGTGCAGTGGCTCATGCCTGTAATCCCAGCACTTTGGGAGGCTGAGGCGGGCAGATCACAAGGTCAGCAGTTGAAGACCAGCTTGCCAATATGGTGAAACCTCATCTGTACTAAAAATACAAAAATTAGCTGGGCATGGTGACACATGCCTGTAGTCCCAGCTACTCAGGAAGCTGAGGCAAAAGAATTGCTTGAACCCAGGAGGTGGAGGTTGTAGTGAGCCAAGATCACCCCACTGCACTCCAGCCTGGGCAACAGTGAGACTTTGTCTCAATAAATAATTAGATAGATAGATAGATAGATAGGTGTTGGGCTAGATTTAGCCTATGGCTATAGCTTGCTGACTTTTCTTATAGAAGCATGACTATGATCCTCATCCATGCAGTGGTTGAGTAGGTGGAATTCGTGCTCATTCTGCTACCTAGCAACTTCAGATTCATTAGAGGGTACAGGAAGGAGTTCTTTGCCTGGACTTCTCAGGCTGAGCCATATTCTACAACTTAGCCTTTCTTAGGTTTTAGATTGTGGTAATAAAGTGCCTTCCTAGCTATTAATGGGTCATAATTTTGTTCTTTCTATGTCTAATGTCCTTAGACAAACATCCTAGAAGAGAATCAAAACAGGTGCTAGGCTTTGGGCATCAATCTCTGACCTAAATCTGGGTAGGGCAAAAATGTTATAAGGATAGGTAAGTGCTCATTTTACAAATGTGGGGCTTATGTCTCACTTTTCTCCCTTGTTCTTTCTCCTTCTTTTTCTGTTTCTCTTCTTGCTCCTCATTCTACCAAACCTTGCATCCATCCTGCCACCAATTTAGGCCATCTCTAGGTGGAAGATGCTTTTAGGTACTGCAGGTAACTCTTAGAACTCAGATTCCAGCCCTAGCCTCCTCCTCTATCCCAGCCAGGTAGCTCCAGCTCCTCCAGGCAACTTTCCAGGTCTGTTCTCTGTATGTGAAGGGAGGTTCCTGCTTTCAGTGTTAGCACTGGATTTCTGGATGTCGAAGATGATCTATTGAGGGTGGATTTTGTACCTGAAACCCTCTGTGATAAAAGCCAATTGTTCATCCAAATATGTCCCCCTGAAAGTGAGGTGAAGCCAAAAGCAGGACAGCATGACTGTTTTCATACTGATTTTTTGAAAAAAGAATTGTGTTGAGTACTTGCCATGTGCCAGGGTTTGGGTTACCATTATCTTAAGGTCTCTTTATGACTGCACATTAGAATCACCTGGGGAGGCTTTACGACTCCCAAAGGCAAGGTCCTCCCCAAGACCAATGAAGTCAGACTCTCTGGGGTGGGGCACGGGCACTGGTAGTGTTTAAAGCTCCCCAGCTAATGCTGCTATGCAGCCATAATTTTTGCAAATAGTGACTTTAAAATACTTCCCTACGAGTCTCCTCATTGGTTTCTTTTGTTTTGGGTTTGTCCCTTCCAATTCATTCTCCACTGTAGTCAGAGAGATCTTTCTAAAATGTGAATAGGACCCAGTGACTCCTCTTGCCATTGCCTTCAGGATACA
The DNA here is from genome assembly GCF_009764315.1 of Trachypithecus francoisi. Taxonomy (NCBI): domain Eukaryota; kingdom Metazoa; phylum Chordata; class Mammalia; order Primates; family Cercopithecidae; genus Trachypithecus; species Trachypithecus francoisi. Next base: position 37,756,609 of record NW_022681467.1, read on the forward strand.
TTTCAAACTCTTTAGTGCAACTTCCTTAACGACTTCACCCCAAATGCCCCTGCAGCCTCAATTCTTGTCCTTATATCTATATTGCCAGTTATAAGGTATTTAAACTTTATAAGACTTTTCACATGCTCTTCCCTTTGCCTGAAATTCCCTTCCACCCGAGTCCATCTGACAAACTCCTACATATCCTTCAAAACTCAGTGCAGGCATCTTCTTTGTGGAATCTTCTCTGTTCACTCTCCCTCACCCCACTGCATCCCCAGGTAAAGCCAGTTACTTCTATTATTAGATGGACTTCTTTGCATCTCATAATTTAACTGTTTCTCAACTTGGCCCTGGGCTTCTCCAGGGAAAGGGCAGCATCTTTGTGACGACTGTGTCTCCAGAACGTGATGCTGGCTCTATACTTCAGATGTGCTTGAAAGACCTCTTTAGGATGAATGAATGAGTGAAATAATTAGTGAATGAGGTGGCTTCTGTGCTTTCAGAGGGCAAATATCCTGGGATCTTAGAGGTGTCGGTGACCTTGAAAATGGCCTAGTTGAGTTCCCATCCACAATGCCTTCCAAGCAGCTGAGAAGCAGATCCATAGCATCTATCACTTGGATACCCTCCATGACAGATAGCTCACCACTTCTCCAACTTTTGGCCTCACTTTCGGACAGACTCGCCAGAGTTTTTTCTTTACTCAGTCTCACTGTATTTTGCCTATGCCATCTCATGGGGCCCCAGAGAGTAAATGTGTGCCCTTTCTCTGTCCTGTGACATCCTGCAGAGATTTGATGAAAGTCTCTTCTGTTCACTCCCAGAATCCTTGAATGGCAGTTTGGGGTCCTCTCACCATCAACAAACACCATGCCTTCCAGGAGACACCCCAGCATGCACCTATCCCTCGACAATCCTAAACCAAACAGAACAGTTGTGATAAGTGAGTGGCACTTTGTGGGGAACCACACAGGCCCTGTCATGGTCCTGGGAGCCTCTGTCTCCCTTAGTGGAGGCTGAAGGGGACTGAGTGGGCCTGGAGGCTGTGACGATGTTGACAGAAGCAGAGGAGGGATGCCTAATAGAGCCGCTGGGATGGAGTGGTAATGACCCCGTAATTGGCAGACTTTGATCACACATCCATTTCCCTTTTTGGGGAGCTACAATCTAATAAGGGCTAATCTCTTGAAGGAAAAAAAAATATGAGGGGGAAAAGTATGAAAGAGAGACTCATCTCCATCTTCAAAGTGAGCAAGCCGAGGGCATTATTTTTCCATTAGTGGCTAGTTACAGTAGATTGACCAGGGAATGGTGGCAGTCATTAGGTGCTAATCACATTCTTTTGAAACCAAAATTGCCATCTCATTATATTCATCCATTATCAATCTCCGCTTTCCTTTTCTCATTCTCTTCTCCTGAGAGTGCTGAGCCCTATTTTTACATTTCTCTCTGCGTGTGAAAATGTTTCCTACTCTTCAACAGTGTTGCTTTTCCAAGGCAGTCTTTTTTTGTTGTTGTTGTTCAAAAAATGTATTTGGGGATGTCCTTGTCCCTGGAGAGCTGCGCCATGGTATTTATAGAATCCTCAAAAGTCAGATTTGGAAGGGTCTTTTGAGAAAATTATTGACTCATTTTATAGATCAGCAAAGTGAGGTCTCGAGACAGGAAATGACTTGCCCAAGAATATACACTGAGTCTGTCCCCACTCCTTCCCTTGGTCACTTCCTTCCTTCCCCAGAGACCATCTGGATGCCAGGTGCTGGGATAAACAGGGACCGGGGCAAGGGACTACATAGGGTGGTGTGGGCAAAACTCTGAAAAGGGGAGATATGAGAGGGAGAAAAGCAGCCCCTGAATTCTGGGAGCTGACCTGGCACAGGTGGGCCTTGGTGTTCTCCTGCTGAACATGGACAATTTCACGGAAGACCAACCACAGGCAAGGCCGCTCTGAGGCCACGATGAAACAAGACAAAAACAAGTTGTATCTGGACGCAGACAAAAATATGAACATTCTCCAAGCCAAAAAAAAAAAAAAAAGACCAAACACCTCCCTATTCTGCTTAATATAAGTGACTACCGATTCTTTGCCAATTACAGCTCTAGCCTCTATCTGATCTTCCCTTCTTTTAGGTAAGATGTATTAAGATACCTAATCATACCACTTCCCAATGTGTCCAACCTAAAACAAAGCCTCACCTCCTTAGGCACTCTTTCAAATCAGCGAACACAGCCCACATTCTGAGTCCTTTATAACATCCTTTTCCTGAAATGTCCCACAGGAATGCGCACTTCCAGGTATGCATGTACCTCACTGCAACAAGTGATAAACCCAACTCCAGAAGGTATGTCCCTGCTGATCTCTGGCCAATACATTTCAGCTAAAAACTAAAGGATAAGCAGGTACCAGCTTTGGCAAGAGCTGGGGAAAGAAGGTTCCATTCAGAGGGAACAGCAAGTGCAGAGGCCCTGGGACGGAATAAATTATTTGTGTTCTAGAATTTGAAGGGAGGCTCTCCAGAGCAGAGAGAATAAGAGGAGGATGACAAATAATGTGGATTTGGCTTGGGGTTGGAGCAGGGTGTTCAATCAAGGTCTTGTGGACCAACGACAAGAACGTTGAGTTTTATTATAATTAAATGGGAATGTTTTGGAATTTCTTTTTTTTTTTTTTTTGAGATGGAGTTTCACTCTTGTTGCCCAGGCTGGAGTACAATGGCACGATCTCGGCTCATCGCAGCCTCCGCCTTCTGGGTTCAAGTGATTCTCCTGCCTCAGCCTCCCGAGTTAGCTGCGATTACAGTCCTGTGCCACCACATCCGGCTAATTTTTGTATATAGTAGAGGCAGGGTTTCTCCATGTTGGTCAGGCTGGTCTTGAACTCCCGACCTCAGGTGATCTGCCCGCTTTGGCCTCCCAAAGTGCTGGGATTACAGGCGTGAGCCACCACGCCCGGCCCAGACACTTTGAGGGGGAGGCTGAGCCAGTGCCAGCATTATGATAAATGGCAGACAGTGCTTGTCACTGGAATCTTCTTTATCCTTGATGATAGGCTTTATAGATTTTAGAATAAAATTATCATCTGATACCTGCCCCATACTAACTCTCCCTGTGATTGCAACCCACCCTCCTATCCATAGAGCTGAGTCCATGGGAGGCTCAGACCACATGACCACAAGTCACAGACTTCTTGTGTTTTGCTGTGCTGACTTAGTCCATAGGACTATGAAACCTACCTTAATGTCCCATTTAGTACATTAATTATCTGCTAGAACTGAGAATGATCCCTGATGCCTGTGTGGCTGATTTTTTCTTCTACCTGGCTCTACTGAGCCAAACCAATAGAAGCTTGCCATCCTTCTTGAGATACTCTTCTTTGCATCTAAGGCTTTTTGAATTATGCCTAAAATAGTAAGATGTCAAAACACAAAGCTTCCTAAGGCTGAGGGCGTGCCAGCCCATTTCATTTACCTGTTCACCTCCTATCCTCAGCAGATTCTGCCATTTGCAATGCCCCCCTTCACTCCCCTTCACTTGACTGTATCCCTGGAGATAATTGGATATGTTATGCCCTAGGGTGCAGCAAAACCAGACCCAGGGATCGCTGATGAGGCAGTTCCTGGCTGATGCTCCAGGGCACAGCTGAGGGCTTGCCTCCTCCATGTTCAGTCCAGCCTGCCAGGATTTCCCCACACCCCTGCCCAGCACTGTGCTTTCCTGGTGCAGGGAAGACTCTGGAGAGGTCTTCAGCAAGGAGGCACCATTTTACCTGAGTCTTTCCTTCATTTGTCTTGTCAAGAAATACCCCTTGCACACTGTGTATACAAGTCAGGGAAAAGGCAGAGCTTTGCAAAAGGTGGACAGACTAGAGTGTTTGAATATTTTTACTGCAAATAAGTTCACCATTTTGAGTGTCAATAAACGTTTCTGAAAACAGTCAGTAATACATCCTGCAGGTTATGGGTGGGGAAGGCTTTAACTATACAGAAGTAGCACAAGGTAACTTTTTGGTTGATGAAATTCTCATGTGTCCTGATTGTGTTGGTGTTTATACGACTCTATGCATCAGTTAAAACTCATAAAACTGTACACTCTCCCAAAATTAATTTTATAGTAAATTTTTAAAAATGGAAAATAACACACCCCACAGAATTTTTTGATGATTAGTGACTACCCAAGACAATACCCATAGCACCTGGCACAATGCCTGCTACACAGTAGGTGCTCAGAATCTTCCATCTTCCATATCTTCTATCCCAGTGATATAATATTGAACCTTTTTGGCCCACTTGTGGAAATCATTCTCTTGCCATCTTCAGTCAAAAACATCCAGGATGTTTTTTTAAATTTTACTTTGAGTTCTGGGATACATGTGCAGAACGTGCCGGTTTGTTACATAGGTATACATGTGCCATGGTCGTTTGCTGCACCTATCAACCTGTCATCTAGGTTTTAAGCCCCACATACATTAGATATTTGTCCTAATACTCTCCCTCCTCTTGCCCTCCTCACTAACCCCCGACAGGCCTGGGGTGTCATATTCCCCTCCCTGTGTCCATGTGTTCTCTTCGTTCAGTTCCCACTTATGAGTGAGAACATGCGGTGTTTGGTTTTCTGTTCCTGTGTTAGTTTGCTGAGAATGATGGTTTCCAGCTTCATCCATGTCCCTGCAAAGGACATGAACTCATTCTATGGCTGCATAGTATTCCATGGTATATATGTGCCACATTTTCTTCATCCAGTCTATAACTGATGGGCATTTGGGTTGGTTCCAAGTCTTTGCTATTGTAAAGAGTGCTGCAGTAAACATATGTGTGCGTATGTCTTTATAGTAGAATTATTTATAATGCTTTGGGTATATACCCAGTAATGGGATTGCTGGATCAAATGGTATTTCTGGTTCTAGATCCTTGAGGAATTGCCACACAGTCTTTCACAATGGTAGAAACATCCAGTGTTTGGTTTTTTTTTTCTTACAAGGGCAAAGATGGGAACTCCCTGAAACATCTGTTCTGGTTTGTCTCAGACCAAAGGGATTCCCAGGATGTAGGACTATAAGTTTGAAAACTGGGACCATTTTGGGCAAATTGGAACAAGCTGGTCCCTCTAGGTATAGGTAAAATAGCATTTAGGGAATGGGAATGTTTCATGATCTGTTGGGAGCCTAAGGTCTGGCCTCTATTGTGGTCCACAGGTTCAGTGAACACATTTACTGATGTCGATGGTCAGCTTGTGGGTGACAAGGGAATCACAACTCTGCAGGTTATGCACAATCCAAGAGCATTGCACCTACGGAAGCACCATGCATATGGCAGAAATTTTAGGGTTTCCATATTTATTATGAACATTTTCTGCAAGGTGACAGTCAAATATCTTGAGACAGGTGCACCTTTTGCTATTTCACTCTAAGGTGCTGTAGGAGTTAGTGGTGGCCTTGGCAGAGGCCAAGCTTTCAACAAATTCTACCTTCTGTGCCGAAAAGCACAAGATTTAGGGATTATAAATGTGGACAGAGAAGGCAGAAGAGGATGACTAATGACGTCTACTCAGTGGCATCAGGAGAGCAAATATTATTGCGTACCATGTCACTAAATAGACAGTAATTTATGAGTACTGCTGGTGAAGCTAGGTAGAAAATCAGATTGCAGCAAGATGGGGGTATTTGTCTGTGACAGGAACTTTGATCAAGGCAGAGAGGTTGAGTGCAAGTCTGCATGCAAGTCACAAAGCACTTTTTAAAAGGCCCAATTAAAAGCTACAAGACCTCCTTTAGATGACAAATTCCCTGCCTTCAAGAAGTCTTTAGCTTAATGGGGAATCTCATACGAGGGTACCTCTATTCCTCCGAGCTGTGAGCCTACAATCTTGGGGATTCCCATAACTCACTTCAGGTTACAGACTTCCAGCTGCCTACACGCGTCTCCATGGTCATGCATGAGCTTCTGGGTGGCTGACTCTAGGCCAGCAACTCTCCTCTAAACTTGCAGCCAGCTATGGTGAAGAGGTAGACTGCCAGGGGCCATGATCATAACCTTGGTAACTCTTTTCAAGAAAATTGTGCAAGGGGTATAAGATTCCTATTAAATCTCCCTAACTAGTTTCATTTTATTTCTCCTTTCATAGGCAGGCATCTTTGTTTCTCCTCAAGAAGCTGGCTGCAGCATTTTAATTGTTTCGTTTTTTGCTTTCAAGCTTTGCACATGTAGCTCCCTCTTATACACAACCTTCTCCTCTACCCATCTTCTTCTACTTCTCTCTAACTCAGAGTCTTATCTTTTGTGAAACTTCTGATAGATTTTGGCAACAAGAAGTGACAAAAAGCAAGTGTGTCTCCAAAGCATTTGAACTACAGTTCTGTTACATCATTACATGGTGCGGCAAGACCATGAGCTTTCTTTAAAGTAGTGTCTTTATTTTCTTTATTTAGCTTTCTATCTCCAGTGCCCAAACAGTGTTAGGTGCACAATAAATACTTAATCAGTGTTTCTGGCCACATGAATGTTCATAAAATAGAAGCATATGCTATCAGCCTTTAGAATTTCATGCTAAGCCTGTAGTCAAACATTTCACAGATGAAAATGAGACCCGGAGAGGGAAGAGTCTTGCCCAAGACCACCTAGAGTCTCAGGAGCAGATTGAGAACCAGGTTTTGACTCTTGGTCAAAGGATTTTTCTATAGTACCACCTGAAAATTGCTCACTTGGTTGGGGGAGATCCTGTATTAAATACACAAAACCCCACCATGTGCTCTGTTACAAACAGTATTGTAAGTAGAACAATAAAAATATGCTAAAAGGGAAAGACTGAGTCTCTTCCCTTTTCCCTTAATGGGGAATCTCACACAAGGGTACCTCTATTCCTCCCAGCTGTGAGCCTACAATCTTGGGGATCCCCATAACTCACTTCAGGCTACAGACTTCCAGCTGCCTACACTCGTCTCCATGGTCATACATGAGCTTCTGGGTGGCTGACTCTAGGCCAGCAACTCTTCTCTAAACTTGCAGCCAGCTGCATTGAAGAGGCAGACTGCCAGGGGCCATGATCATAACCTTGGTAACTCTTCCACAATCCTTGGTAACTCTTCCATGATCATAACCTTGGTAATAGTCTCTTCCATGTGAACTCTTTCCTGCTGGAAAACTCCCAAGTTTGAAACCACATGGGTCACTGATGACTTTTGGCCACTCCCTGTAATGGCTTATTGTCTTGTTTTATCAATCTGGGGGTGGAGTGGTGTGAAGCGAGCAGGTGGAGCCCAGGTATTCCTATTTTGGTCATTATGAGTTCCCAGAGTTGAAGAATCCCATGGATTTCCCATTCATGATTTGGGCATGGGCCAGTAATTCCTCATGCCCCTCCCTAGAACCTTGCCCATCTACAAATTGAGGAGCTGAACCAGAACCTTTCTGGGGCTGCCTGTGATGGGATATTCTATCACTCTGTTACCAACTGAGGAGAGCAAACCTTATGGGAGAAGCAGAGGTGTCCTCGGACAGTGCTTAGGGGGCTCTGAGCAGAGAAGGGAGCACCTGGGGTGACCTGAAACTTCCATCTCTATAGTTATACCCCATTCAAAAGCTGCCTGCCTGCCATCACCCCATTACCCACAGATGACTAAGAGCTAGATGGCAATACAGGCCTTCCCCACAAAAGCCATACATATGGAGTGTCCATCTCGAGCTAGAAAATGAACAAATGTTTGCTCTTCATTAGGCTGCATCATATTCCTCACAGCTGTTCCTTGTTGCTTTAAATAGTATTAATGGAGCTGTAATAACCAGATACCTTCTGGTTGCCCTACTGGGCTGGTTCCATTCATTACGACGACAGGCTCTCTTGATTGAACTGGGATTAACGTGCTTCTTCTTTCTCTCCATGACAAAGTCACCTCTTCCTATTCTCCCTCATCTTCCCTAAACCTGCTGCTCGTCTGACTACCATGGCAGGGTTACATGGGACACAGACAACTCGGCTCTCCAGCCCACAACTCTTATCTTTTGCTGTGATGCTTAGGGTTTTGCTGTGTAACAGGGGAAGGTGGGAGAACTGGAGCTGGGGGGAAGCAGGCTGGGGAGGGAGGACGCTGTGGTTCAGAATCACATGCCCTTGACTTTAATAGGAAGGGCATATGGTTCAGAATCACATGCCCATTCATCAGCAGGAGTAGACCTGAGGGTTGGCAGAGCACGCCAGGGGATGGGTCTGTGGGCACAAGCAGGGCACATGCTGGGGACTCCATGGGTTTTCTTAGTGGTTCTCAGCTTTAAAAGTATATTCCCATCAATGGGAGGGCTTAGAAAACACTGAAGTATACATCCCACCCCAAGTGAAACTGATCTGAAATGTGGCCTGAGCATTGGTGTTTTTTTAAAACTTCCCCAGGTAATTCTAATGTGCAACCCAAATTGAAAGCCTCTGACTGAGGCTTGGATCTGTCTGGCAGGTGAAGTTAATTTGCCTTGGGCCTCCTTGAGCTCCTAGGAACCCAAGGCCCTTGGCCAATTGTGGTTTTTAGAACTTGAGACATAACCATGGGAGTGGTAGCCCCAGACAGTGAGGTTCCCATGCGACCATCAGTGGGAGGGAGGCCCAGCTGGCCCGGCTGATTGGTTCTTATTTAGACTCCCAGAATATCAGTGACAGAAGGGTTCTTTGGATCACTTTGACAAACCCCTTTGCTCCCGCTGCATAAATGTGGAAATGGAGGCCCAGAGGAGAGGGACCTGCCTAAGGTCACCTGAATACTTCATAATTGTTATAGGACTTGATTCCAGGCATTTTGACTCTCAATTCAAGATGGTTCACACATTATTTCAAATACTTGAACTTAAAATATATATTGAGAGACTCAAGTTTTCATGCCAATGAGAACAAGCTGATTTTATGGCTCTACATGCAGAGAAAGTGCGTAGGCTTGTCTGGGCTCTGGGCCCAGTCTCCTGGTTTGGGCAGCCCCATATTTTCCTTGAATTACTGTCCCAGACGCCTACCTGCCTCTGTTGTCCCTGCTCTGATCTCTACAAGATCTAAAACGCAAATCTACTTTAAAAAGTCCTGCTCTCTTCTATGGCTCCAGTGGCTTCTTGATTACAACCCAAACTCATTAGCATAACAAATACTCGCCTTTTGCTTCATCTTGGCCCCTGTTGACAATTTCAGCCCCATCTCCCTCCATGCTTCCTCCCAAACTGTTTATGGTTCCCCTCACTCAACCTGCTGTGCAGACTCCGTGCCATAGCTTATGCTAGCCGCTGTGCCTGGAACACCCTTCCCTTCTTTACTTTGGTTCTTCCTACTTCTCAAGCTTTGGGCTTTATGTCTTCCAGAAAGCCACTGGCTGTTGACCTTTAGGCTGGGTTAATGCATCCCACCCCTAAGGATTCTCATAGCTCTGGATATACCTCTATGGTGGCATTTTTTTTGGTCTCTAAGAATAGGCTCTACGTTCCCTAGAAGGCAAGGGCTCTATTTCAGTTCCCAGAGCCTAGTACAGTGTCTGTCCCATGGAAAATGCTCCCATATCTTAAAGTTGAAATTCTGAAAGGCCTGGTCCTAGGTCCTTGTCTTTGTCTATACTCACTTGCTTGGTGACCTCACCCAGTGTGGCTTTAATCATCTCTAGGCCAATAACTCCCAAAAGTTTCTCTCCAGCCCAGGCTTCTTTACCAAATTTCAGCTTCATAGATCCAACTACCTCCTTGCTACATGGCGACACTAATATGTCTAATGGATACTGCAAACTCAATTTAACATGAAACTACTGATTGTTCCAGCTCTGCTTTACTTGAGCGTCCCCACTTCCATTAGAGGCAGCTCTGTCCTACCAGTGGCACAAACAGCAGCCTTGGAGTTACCCTTAATTCCTTTTGTAACATATACCATGTGTTAGGAAATGCTGTTGGCTCCATCTTTTAAATATATTCAGAATCCATCCACAGCTCACCACCTTCTCTGCCATGCCCTGAGTCATTGTTGCCTCTCACCTGAGTTACTGCAATGTCCTCTTAATTGGTCTCCTTGCTTTCACCCTTGCCTTCCTAAGTTCCATTCTCAACACAGTAGCTAGAATGAAGTAAGGACAGATCATTAGCACTTGTCTTCTTAAAGCTCTGCAGTGGCTTTCCATTTTAGTCAGAGTAAAAGTCGAAGTCCTTATAACCGGTTGTAATGCATAGCATGGTCAGGTCCCTCTTTATTTCTCCAGTCGAATCTCCTATTACTTTTATCCCTTGCTCACTCTGCCTCTGTCATCCTGGCCTCTTTGCAACTGCTTGTGCATGCCAGGTATATTACTCTCTGGATCTGGAACACTCTTCCTCCAGATATCTTCCACCATGTCTTTATTCAAGTTTCATCTTCTAATTAAGGACTACCCTTTTATCCTTTTTACTACTGGAACCTCCTTTACTTCATGTCCCTGGAACAAATCTCCCTTCCTTGCTCTGTTCTTTCTTTTTCCATGGTACTTGTGGCAGACTGTATTGTTCTCCAAATATTTTCTTTCTCTTTTCTTTGGAGATGGAGTCTCACTCTGCCCTGAGGCTGGAATATAGTGGCACGATCTCAGCTCACTGCAACCTCTGCTTCCTGGGTTCAAGTGATTCTCCTGCCTCAGCCTCCAGAGTACTTAGGGTTACAGGCACCCACCATCACGCCGGGCTAATTTTTGTATTTATAGTAGAGAAAGGGTTTCACCATGTTGGCCAGGCTGGTCTTGAACTCCTGACCTCGGGCAATCCATCCACCTCAGCCTCCCAAATTGCTGGAATTATAGGCACGAGCCACTGCGCCTGGGCTTTTATTTCCCCCCACAATATTTCTTGCTCTGCATGCTCCTCTAGAATCTGGCAATTGCCCCTCCTCCTCATCAAGGGATAGAGTCAAATTCTCCTCTCCTAGAAAGTAGGGGAGTTTTTACCTGCTTACAACCAATAGTACATGGTAGGAATAATGCAGTGTGATACCCAAGTTTGGGTCACAAAGATGATGCACTTTTCACCTTGTTATCTGGGGAGCTCACCTATGGAGCTCTAAGCCACCATGGAAATCGTCCAGCTATCTCAAGGCTACCATGCTGTGAAGAAGCCCAGGTCACTGAAGAGGCCATGTGTAGGTCTTCCAGTGGACAATCCCAGCTGAAAGCCTGCATCAGTCACTAGTCATGTGAGTGAAGACATATTCAGATGATTCCAGCCCCCAGCCTTGGGGACTTCCTAGCCCAGGCTCTGGATACTGTGTGGAAGAAACAGGTTGTCCCTGTTGTACCCTGCACAGATTCCACAGAATCAATGAATGCAAGAAATTGGTTATGTTGCTAAAATTTGGAGTGATTTGTAACATAGCAAACAGTATTTTTCACTGTCTAACACACTACATTATAAAATTTGCTTATTTTTTAAGCTTATGTTTATTTCCTACTTCCCTTGCTAGAATACAAGCTTCAGGAGGGCAAGAATCTTTGTTTCATTCACTGTTGCATCCCAAATACCTAGAATCGTCCTTGGCAATAATAAATAGTAAATATTTACTGAACAAATTTTAAGTGATTGTTCAACTGAATTGAATTTTGTCTTCTGACGCAGCTTGCTATGGCTGAGATGTCCCTTAGATGTCAGCTTGTCAAACCCACTCGTTTGTATGAAAAAACTGAGCAGAACAGAGAAGTGACAGGCAACAAACAGCACATAGCAGACTCAAATGAGAGTAGGATTGGAGGCTCAGGAGTCTTATATCTGCAAAAGAATTTTCCTAGCAGATCTGTGACTCTTATGCTGAGGATGAAGATTCAAGATATCAGAGGAGCCCTGATGATCAAAGCAATATCCAGCTGTATTCTGGGCTGGACATTGTGGGCTAGCACATTGTGAAATGACTTTTATCAGGCAATATTTTCCGATTAACCCTCAGTTAATCAGAAAATAATGTTAACTAGAAGCTAACATTATTATATTAATTTGAACTGATTAATATAATTTGAACTAATTGAGGCCAAGGCTAGCCTAGTTAGGTTTCTGGTTGAGGTTCAAATGATGAAATGACATGTATTGTTTGTTTTCTCATAAAAGCTCTTCATTTCCATGCTAGAAAGTTTGGAAAATGCAAAAGGGTACAAAGAAAAAGTTTTGAAAAGCAACTCATCACACAGGGATGAATGCTTTAAAAGAAATGTTAATTTAGAAGGAAATGCCTGAAAGTAGTCAAATACACTTGTAATTCTGTCTTCAAATTTCAGATTGCAAGTTCTTACATATGTGTTTCTCAGCATTTGGCTGCTTGTCCCTTTTTTTTTTTGGTAAGCCACATATCTCCCTTAATGATATTTGAAACTTTTAATCAAATTGTTATGACTAATGTTGAATATATCATTTCAAACAACATAACCTTCCTGACATTTGCTCAACAAACAGGTCTGTATACACACACATAAAGCACGCTCACATGCACCCCAGAGACTGGGACCATTCAATCCCCTAGGAAATGAGATCCAGGGATGGGTAGTAATGAGATCATCTTCTTCAACTCTAATTTGAATATCCTTTCAAGATTTGTAGATGAGAATATGAAAAATGCTATTTTACTTAGACCGTTTTTGAAATTAAGTGCTAGCTCTCCCAAGCTGGTAATTACTCACATCCATTGATAAAAATGTTTTTGTTCTCATAGATATGTCAAACATACCCCTTGTCACCATGTTTTACACGCTTATAAAGTTTTAGGACCAGATAGGTCCTGAGATATCACCTTATCCAAATTCTTCATTCAACTAATAAAGAATTTTAAAACTCAGATAGCAAAATTCTAAAATCTAACAGCTTACTACATTGGAATCCAGCTGTCTGGACCCCCAGTTTAGCACAATTTCATGACCTCATACGACTTCAAAAATATTGCTTTGTAAGCTCTTTCTCAGAATACAGTCTGAGGGATAAACTTAGTCTGCAATATCAAGAATTCCAAATGTGTGGAGTCTGAACCAATGAGTTTTCTACTGCACACAGCAAAACTGAATCAAGCATATCTGGGGCACACACTGCATGTGAAGAGAAAAAAAAGAACAAACAACAACAAAAAACCCCCACACAAATACATATAACTCAGAGCATGGTACACAGAAGATACTCAAAAGATATTTTAGGAAGGAAGGAGGGAAGGGAGAGAGAGGAAAGGAAAAGTGAAGAAAGAAATTCTTGTTTTCAAAGCTGGCTGCAGCTGGAGTCTACCTGCAACTAGGAGAGTTGCAGAATTATTCTTGGAGAGTGAGCTGCTCTTTGGTTCAGAAAAAACGTCTTAATGCATTTTCCTTTTATTTTGCTTTTTGTTTGTAAAAGGTGAGGCCTAATGGGCAGGATTTGAAACAAAAAGAGTAAGATAGAGAAAGCTAAATTTTTCTGCAAAATAAAAGAGGAATGTGGGGCCCTTTGTCTGGATGCTGAGGGGTGGGGGTGGAGGAAGTTTTGAGGACACTAAAGACGACTTTGAGGAGAAATTAGATAGAGACCTGTTGGGAGACCAGAACCTTAGAAGGCCTTACCAGCAATGTAGATGGTTAAGGAACTTATAAGAACAGCATTGTATTGAGGTGCTGCCTGTCCTTTGCTGCAATCCTTCTCTATTATTCCCCAAACCTCGGTAACAACCACTACCGGCAAATCCTTTGTGTTCGAGACGCTTTGCGGAGGTGGGAAAGGGATGCCCATGCAGGGTGAAGAGAAGGTGCAGAAAGAGGGAACTGTGGTCACTGGAGATGAAGCATTGCCTTTGTGGGGTGGGAGCAAGGACCAGAATACTACAGAAGCTTGAATGAGAGACAAGAGGTGACCAAGAGCAAGCAGACATGCTGGAAATCATTGGCAGGGGAGATGTGCTGGCTTTTCTACAGCATGTGGGATGGGAGCTGGAGCCATTCTAGCATATTGAATGGAGGTGAGACTCCAAGGTGTAGAAACCTTGGAGATAATGGAACTCTGGATAATGAAAGGGGAAGGGGAGAGAAACGGGAGTGAAAAAGGATGTCTTAGAATTATTTAGCATGGCGCTCCTCAAATTTAATGTGTATACAGATCACCTAGTTTCTGGTTAAAATGCAGGTTCTGATCCAGTAGGACGGGACGTGGCCTGAGATGTTGCATTTCCCACACGATCCCAGGTGATACTGATGCTGCTGGCCAGGGAGCCATGCTTTTTGTTGTAAGGCTTTAGTGCCCAAATAAGCCTCTGAAACAATCAGGAAGTTTCCCCACAGCCTGGTCTCTTACCTCGTATTCCTCCTTGAACCCGTAGCCCTGGCCTCTCTTCATCTGCGTGATGTGCTGCAGCAAGTCAGCCACCCGGATGGCAGGCTGGAACTGGTCCCGGGGGTAACTCATCTCCACAGGGTCACAGGTGCGGTAGGGATGAGTCTGGATCGTGAGGGTGGGCTGGGAAAGCTCCCCACGGCTGCCATCTGCTTCGAAAAGAAGGAGGCAGAACAGATCATCACCTATAGAAGCGTTGCCCTTTGTCCTCCCTGTCTCCCCCAGCGTGGCCTGAGGAAGGCAGAGGGAACCAACTTGGGACTCAACTGATCAGGAAACCGCAGAAAGACCGGAGATACACTCCTTCCCCGGCCTGGCTGTGTTGGTAGATCTAAGTATCAAACCCACAAACAAACCAATGAACACAATACATTTCAAGGGCACATATTGACAAAGTTACAGCTTGGTTGTCATTCCAGTCTGTGTCAGTCCTTCCTTTAGACTTGGTGGGGCAGAACCACTGAGAAGCAGGAAGGCTATTTATTGGGAGCCCCCTCCTGTTTAGGAAGCAGAGAGGCTGGAAATAGTGCCTGATGCCTGGCTGCAGGGGAGGAGAGCCTCAGGTGGCCGCAGGTTCTCGAAGATTGGAGTCACATGTAAGCTTCTGGTCCATTTGCCTGCATCCCTGTGATCTGGCTTATCTACTAATTTTTTCCTTTGAGTTTTACCCTGGGAGGAATTGCAGCCAGTATTGGACTGCCAGCAGCTAGCAGGGACCCTGACCCTCCCAGCTGCTCTCTGTAGTTATGAGCTCTGCCACAGTGACCACCTTCTTGCTATTGTATAGTTTCCCCATCACTTAATACTATTAATCCAGTGGCATCATTGAACCCACCTTGCAGGTAGGGAAGCCTGGACCTCTTCCTTCAGTGCTGCTAGCTACTTTCTTCAGGCCTGGATCCCGTGCCTCATCGCCTTCATAAAATCTCTGCCTGATGTAAGATCTATATTCTCTCTTGATAAAAACCTTTTCATCCAATGAGTTGCTTTAACTGCCTTCTGTCAGTTTGGCCACCCTGAAAACTAATGCTTGCTCATACTGGGTTGGAATTCTTCTGTTCCCCTTGGACCACTAAAACCAATGTCTTGCTTACCACCTTCCTGCCAGGCATACATTCTTGGTCTTTCAGGGCCAGTTTACCTTTCCCAGAACCATCTAGGGTTGGTCTTCCCAACCTCCTTCCAAAGACGTGAATGAACAGTCTATGCCCCGGACCATCTTGTTTGTGGCATGCAAGAGATGAGAACTGCCAGCTGCAGCAGTTGATGTGTCTCCCCCAGATGTTTTCAGACCCTGCGAAACACCTATGCAGATACCCACTCGGCCTATGCTGTACTCATTCCCTGGGAGGCTTAGCATATATTCCCGATTTTCTGCAACTTGTCTTTTCAAAATCCACGTTCCCTTCAGCTTGTTTGCCTGTCATGTTGGAATAATCCATCAGACATGGATTCTGTGTGTGAATGCACACTCTACTTTTCTGCAGCAACATCAGCAAGCCTGTTCCTGGCAAGGAAAGATAACGGAAGGGAACACCTGGCCTTCCTGCTTTCTAGGTGACCAACTTGTCCCAGTTTGACTGACAATTTTCCAGTTTTAGCTTTGAAAGTTCAGCTGTTGGGAAACCTCTCAGTCACGGGCACACGGGAATGGTTGGTCACCCTAATGCTTTCAATTATACCTGTGGTTGGAGTAGGGGATAAATTTTTCACTTTGCAGCCTTCTGTCTGCCCCCCCACTACTGGCTCCTCCAAGAGAGGAGAGGCTACTAATCTGACTGGTCTGAGCCTGAGACACTGATTGGGTCATACCTAATTAGCAGGGGGGGTCATCGTAGGTAGTGTGGTCTCCAAAACTTCCTGATTCAGGGTGGTAGGTAAACATCCCCAAAGCAGAGACTGTCCTTTGGGGACCAGCCAAATAACCCCTGGATTGCCTACAGAAATATTTCTAAGATTTAGATATATGCACAAGAAAGAAGGGCCCAGGCAAGTTGTTAGCAAACTGCACAGAAGAGAAATACTGCTTACTTTTTCTCCAGCGATTTTAGGTAATAGCTAGTATGTGTTCACTGGCATTGCTTAAATGCACCACTTGGCAAACATGGGGGCTGTTTCCTTTCTCCATCACCCCCTTGGGTTCATGAGTTCGACTTACTGAGAACCCACTCTGTGCCAAGGACTATGGCAGGCAGTGGCAATGCAGACAGAAATACTGATTCCACCCTCAAGGCTTGACAATTTAGCAAGGAAATAGGCAAGAAGAACCAACTGAAGAAAAAGGACAGAGCCTGAGAGATGAAGGCACATTTAGTTAAGAGCAAGGAGGTTGATAAGGAGTAAAAGCTGTGGGTAGAAATGTCAGGGGGGCAACACTGTAAGAGACGATGCCAGGCAGATCCAGAAAGACTGTGAATGTGTAAGACCCTTGAAGCCAGTATGAACCGGTTGAAAGGTTTTAGGAGGAATCTCCTTCTTTAAAGACTCACACTATTTCTTGAGGTGTCCCAGCTGTCATGAATAGCTGTCATCAAAGGCATCCTTCCAACGAATATCACTCCTGTGATGGTGTGATTGGAAATGGAGAGGAAGGGAGCACTTGTGTTTGATTTATCTAGAGATGGTACAAAGCTACAACAAGAGCCACAGAGGTATGGATCGTGAATACCTAAAGCTTGGAGTCATGCCATACTCCACGGTTTCTAGGAAAGGATGAGTTGAGTCAATGCTAGGAGGCCTGTGAGTATTTCCCACCATGTGTGATGGGGACAGATGTCTTCGGAGACCCATAGTCTCCCAGAGGAACTTGGGGCATGGGCTGCATGGGAGACCAGCTGCCTGGGAAAGACAGGCTTCCTAGGAATGGGAACTTGGCTTTTTATGTGTGTGAGAAACGTCAAATGTTTCCAAAACCAACCAAATAGCTGTCAATATGGATATTTTCCCTAAACACATTGCTAGACAGACTGTAAACTTAGTGTCAGCAAAACCAACACTGGAATGGAAAATAAATGCATTGAAATTTAACAACTTGTATTGCTGTAACATTTGCAATAATGTCAATGCCAGTGCTAACGATGCTATGAAGACTCAGAACCAAGGGATTTTCAGGGTTTATTAATCCAACGGGTTGGACTCCCCTTTCCAAAGTATCTTACCTCACCTATTCCCTTATTAACCTCTGATAATGCAGAAGTGATGTCTTTTATCACACTCCATTTCACTAGACGCACTATACTTAATTTTCCATCATTAGGTTTAATGAAAACCCAATTTCACATCTCACTTCTCTCAGGAACCTACAAGTAATGCTACGTTTTTATCAGGCCCAATTAAAAGACGTTATGATGTTCCTATTCAAGAGGGAACCTTAAAACTAATGTGCGATTCTGCTGCTAATCCAGCAAGGGCACTGGAATTCACATGCTGCTCATAAAATGTAACTCACACCAGCTGGCCCAGGGACAGAGCATTTTTCATTTTTTCTCCTCACCAGCCCCTTAATTTTCATGCCATTTCAACTTCTGATTTATGGGTCTGGTATGTTTATTTATCGTGTAATAATATTTTGGATTTCTTTCACACTTTTTATATAGCTGTTGCCTAACCCTGTGAATTTTTCTGCAGTAACTTTTGTCACTGCCTGCGAGGAGCTTGTGGGATGGGCAGAAGGATTTTGGTGATGTGTATGAGATTTTGGGTTACTGTCTCTCTGATTTCCTCTTTGCTGTCTCTCTGCTCTCTCCTTCTCTTCCTTGGGATCCTAGATTCATTGCCGCCACTGCCCACCCCTGGCCCCTGCCCCACTGCTACCAGCCATAGAGATCTCTCTCTACCTTTAGTCACATATTTCCAGTCACTTGCTAGGAATTGCCACTCCAACGGGTTAAGAAATATTTAATGAGTACCTATACTGTACAATGCACCATGTTAGATACTGTGTTCATACAGGAAGGAGGTATGTTCAGGGATAAATAAGCAGGCCACAGCCCTTGAAGGAGGGGAGAAGAAAATATAAGGTGTACGTGAATAAGTCTAACTAAGATAGGGAGAGATAGGCATCTAGGAGATGGAAGAAGGATGTGCCATGGGGTTTGGCAATCTGGAAACATTCTCTAAGCTTTAGGCATTCATGATCCACCTCTGTGTCTCTTGCCATAGCTGTGTATCATCTATGTGAGAGCTGTCCAATAGAACTTTCCACAACAATGGAAGTATTCTACCTCTATGCTCCATAGTTTAGTGGCCACTAACCACATGTGGCTACTGAGCATCTGAAATGTGGCTAACGAGACAGAGGAACTGAATTTTAAATTTTGTTTCATTTTAATTAATTTAAATGGAAATATCTACAGATGGCTTATGTCTACTATATTGGGCAGTGCAGGTATACAGAAAGAGATAAGGAAAGGAAGAGAGTTCTAGAGTCACACAGTAGGGCAAAGAGGTCTAGAACAGCACTGGCCAGTGAAAATATATTGCAAGCCATGTATGTAATTTAAGATGGTCTTGTGGCAACATTAAATAAGGTGAAAAAGAACACATGAAAGTTAATTTCAATAATACAGTTTACCTAACTCCATATATCTGAAATAATATTTCAATATATAATTAGAAAAATTATTAATGCTATATTTTTACATTCTTTATTCACACAAAAGCTTTGAAATCCAATGTGTATTTTACACTTACAGTACATTTCAATTCAGACTGGCCATATTTCCAGGATTCAACAGACACTGGTAAATCGTAGGCTACTGTATGGGACAATGCAGGTGCACACAGACTTATCCAGAGCCAGATCAAGTTCTAAAGAGAGGTAATTTAGAGCTGGAGTAAATGCTAAATAAAAAGACACCGATCCAGTGTAAAACAGCTCTCACCCAGCACTACCCCAAAAAAAAAAAAAATTACACATTGACACCAATGTTCTGTATTTGCACTGTTCAATATGATAGCCACTGGCCCTCTGTGGCTATTGAACACTTAAAATGTGCCTACTGGTGCTGAGGAAATGAATGCTTAATTTGATTTTGATTTATTTCAATTTAAATAGCCACAGGTGGCCAGTGGCTACTGTATTGAACGATGCAGATCTACACAATTGCATCCTTAAAACTTTTCTTCAAATAAACTCTCAACTATGTTTTTTTTTTTTTTTTTACTTTGCCTCATTATGAATGATGCAACATTATGAATGGTGCAACATAAAATCATGAATATGATGTGCTAAGTTTGTTTTAGTACTCACTAAAATGTTTACATAACTATTTAAGAAGAAGTCTGGGCCGGGTGCGGTGGCTCATGCCTGTAATCCCAGCACTTTGGGAGGCCTAGGTCAAGAGTTCGTGACCAGTCTGGCCAACATGGTGCAACCCCATCTCTACTAAAAGTACAAAAATATTAGCCAGGCGTGGTGGTGTGCATCTGAGATCCCAGCTGCTTGGGAGGCTGAGGCAGGGGAGTTGCTTGAATCAGGGAGGCGGAAGTTGCAGTGAGCCAAGATGGTGCCATTGCACTCCAGCCTGGGGCAACAGAGCAACACTTTGTCTTTAAAAAAAAAAAAAGGAAAAAAGGGTCTGTTCATGTTGCATGAGAGGAACTCAGTCTGCACCCTGAGAAATGTTGAGTCTGGGTCCCAGAATCAGATAGAATGGGGTTTGGATCATTCTTTGGCCAAGTGACAAAACTTTCTGCATCTCGTTTTCTTTATCTACAATACAGAGAAAACACATGTTGTAAGGATTCAAAGAGATAGTGCATGCTGAGTGCTCAGTACAGTGCTTGGTATCCAGGAAGCAGTAAAAACCAGTATTTGTTCTGATGATTTTGTACCTAATGTCATTTTGGACATATGAGAATCCACACACTAGAGATGGCATCTAGGGAGTCATTTAGGGCTTCTTTCGCCTTTCCTTGTCTCCTCTCTACTTTCCTTTATGACACACTCCAAAGCCATCTATTTTACTCCATTTCTGCTGCTATTGTCCTCATTCAGGTCTTCATGACAGGACTATTCCATCAGTTTCCTAATGGCCCTTCCTGCTTTCACAGTTCCCTTTACACAGCTTTGATCAAGTCATTTTTCTTAGCAAAAGTCTTCATGGAGTCAAGACAAAATTTCTTAACTAGCTAATCAAATTCCTGTAGTTTCTTACCAGTATCAATGTATTTCTTCTATCACTATTCATCCTAGCTCCATGTGCCCTTTAGGGCAGGAGAGTATGAAGAGTGATGTGTAAGTAGCTAGAGACTGTTCATTGAGAGGGGAGAGTCTGGGAGAGGAGAGAAGTTTTGAGGTGGGGAGGAGGCTGGGTCACCTGCATGGAGTGGGGATGCGACTGGAACCAACACTGCAGGGGCTGTGGCAACAGCAGGTGTCAGAGTCAAAGCATAGACTCTGAAGATAAAACTTTGGATTCAAATATCCACAGCTTTCTAGTTATAGGACTTCAAATAAGTTATAGCTGACCTTTGAATAACATGGAGGTTAGAGGAACCAACCTCCTGTGGAGTCAAAAATCCATGTATAACTTATCATGCCCCCAAAGCTTAACTACTAATAGCCTACTGTTGAGCAGAAGCCTTACTGATAACATAAACAGTAGATTAACACACATGTTGTATATGTGTTATATACTGTATTCGTACAGTAAAGCTAGAGAAAAGAAAATGTTATGAAGAAAATCATAAGGAAGAGAAAATATATTTACTGTTTATTAAGTGGAAGTGGATCATCATACAGTTCTTCATCCTCATTGTCTACACATTGAGTAGACTGAGGAGGAGGAGGAGGAAGAAAAGAAGTTGGTCTTGCTGTCTCAGGAGTGACAGAGGCAGAAGAGAATCCATATATTAAGTAAACCTGTGCAGTTCAAACCCATGTTGTTCAAGGGTAAACATACTTTGAGCCTAAGGTCTTTATTTGTAATTGCTGATAGTGATGACAATGATCATGATTCATCATCATCATCTTCTTTGAGAAGGCTGTTGCAAGGGTTAAATGTGATTCCACTGGAAGAAATCTCAAGGTGGCACCTGGCTAGCAGTCAGTGCCTCCCCTCTTCTCCCTCACAAAACACTAACAAAGCCTCAAGATAATAAACTTATAACAGCTCTGAAATCTAAGTCTATCCACTAACCTATTGCCAGAATTTGGGAAGAAAACTTCTTTATTATTGCAGCAGCACACATCCCATGTGCAGGAAGATATATACTTCATTTTGTAAAAAATTCTCTAAAATCCCTGGAATTGTACAACATCATCTTTCCATTGATTCAACCACAGGTAGTTTCCCCTCCAACGTTGGAAGTGATTACATTTCCTTGTTGAAGCATAAGATGAAGCAGTTGGCTTGTGCTTAGGAGTCATGTTGTAAGAATAATCTGTGCTGTGTTTTTGGATTCCAGACTTGCACTAGCATAGGTGTATGAGATTTGTGACCCCTAAGGAACAGTAGATTCACTCCTCTTACTCAATGTAACAACAGATGGATTTACCTTTTCATGTCTTTCTTATGTCTGACCAAACATGTAGTAGAGTCGAACTTGTAAAACAAATAGTGATAGAATGCCACTCCACTGTGCCATTTTCTGTGGAGCCGAAACAAACATGATACAATTGACTTTGATAGACTTTGTTACTTTGGATAAAGCCAACCCAATGGCCTGAAGAATAGAAAAGAAATGCTTCCCATTTTCTCATTTGAATTCCTGAGCTCAGAGAATCAAAGAGTGTATCAACCAAATAGCAGGGTTGGGGCATTTCCAAGCTCTTTCTCCTCCTAAACCTCCATCACTGGGGTCTTTGACATGGTAAAGAAAAAAGATGGTATCTTTGTTTCTGAGATGCAGATTCAGTGTCAGGAGGCAACTGCGATGGGAACAGTCATGGGAAAATGCTTCTAGGATTCATTTACTGTTTCCCATAAAGAGATCAATCCTCCTGTTTATGGGGAGAGTATGAATTCCTTCTTTCACAGCACTCACACCAGATGGAAGGATGGTGTTAGATGCTCTATGTAGGGATGGGGGCTATAAACATCCATTGCTCCTCTTGCTTAAACCACTGCCAGAATTTGGGAGGAATATTGATGAATTATAGCAGCATCACACATGCCATGATGGCATGGAATAAAAGGATTCCAACAATAAGTAGGTAGACAGTGAGGCAACAATGAGGATCTGCCTCCTCTGTTTACTGGCAAACACCAGGTCTGGAGAGACTTCTCTTCCTTTAAAGTTAAATAAACAGAAACAAGATAATGTGAGGTCTTAGAAAAAAATTCACCACGTTAACAGTAAGGAAAATGACAGCCTGGATGCTGCGAAAAGTACAATTAAAAAAGAAAGCAGTCAGTATTGACTGTTTACCCAAGAGCCATCCCCTGTATTGTTACTTTCTGGCTAAGTTCACAATGTGACTTGGTGGGGGCGGAGGCAAGGAATGACCCTACTTCCAGAACAAGGGACAAATCCTGATGTCCCTACACCATCAAGGTGTTCCGATCCCTTTTGCAAGTTAAATAAAAATCTTTTACATGATATGGGAGGGAAGTTCTTTTTTTTTTTTTTTTTTTTTTTTTTTTTTTTTGAGACGGAGTCTCGCTCTGTCGCCCAGGCTGGAGTGCAGTGGCCAGATCTCAGCTCACTGCAAGCTCCGCCTCCCAGGTTCACGCCATTCTCCTGCCTCAGCCTCCCAAGTGGCTGGGACTACAGGCACCCGCCACCTCACCCGGCTAGTTTTTTGTATTTTTTAGTAGAGACGGGGTTTCACCGTGTTCGCCAGGATGATCTCGATCTCCTGACCTCGTGATCCGCCCGTCTCGGCCTCCCAAAGTGCTGGGATTACAGGCTTGAGCCACTGCGCCCAGCCGGGAAGTTCTATTAGAAGGCTTCTAGGAAAGGTTCTCTTATCTCTAAGAAGGACAATCCAGTGGCCTGTCTCTGCCACTAGACAGCACCATGTCTGGGTGTGATGCCTGGAACTGCTAAAACAATCTTGCATCCATGAGGGGACCTGGGCTGAGGTTGCCCTCATGCCAAGATGAGATGATGAAGAGGAGAGCTTGAAAGAATGTGGGTCCTTAATGACATTCATGGGCATCTCATTCAACCAACTCTAACACTTGACTTTCTGTCCTAGAAGATAATACATTAACTTACTGCTTACGCCACTTTTATTCTTTTTTTTTTTTTTCTGTTACTGGTATCTTAATCTAAACAACAGAAAGCAGAAATGCATTTTAGGTTCCTTGAAGTTTACTGAAAATGAAATGCAAGAAAAGAAAACACAGAAGAATAAAGGAAGTTAAAGGTGAAATAATAAGACAACAGATTTTTCCAAAAACAGATCAAGTTAAGAAGTAGCTAGAAAAAATATTTACTGGGTGAGGTGAGCAACAATTGTAAAGAAACCAAAATGCAATAGCGGAATTAAAATGGGCATTGGAATCTGTAATGAGAATAAGCAAGAAGCAGAAACTTGTAGAGAATTAATTTGAAAAACTTGGAGATTAAAAGGCAAGGAAACCAGAATACAATGTGTGTTTCCTTTGTATCTATCATCTGCTCATGTGTGTTCATGCGTGAAGGCAACAAAAAGTCATTTTTAGAGAAAAGAAAACAAATGTATAAGAGACACAATTGGTGTTACAGAAGAAGAGAACAGAATAAATGGAACAGAAGCATATTATGTGTCCTTTCTTATCAGAATACAATATTAAAACAACTCCTTGGCAAAATAAAAACTTAAATCTTCACATGTAAAGAGTTCTCCACCTACAACTTAAAAATAGAGCCTATATTCTGATACAACTGTTTAAATATTATTGATGTAGAAATACTCAGATAAACATCTAGGCTGCAAAATGGATGTGTATAAAAAATTAGGAACTACGTTAGTCATTTTTTTTTGCCCAAATTTAAATTCCAGAAAACAGTGAAACAAAATTTTTCAAGGAAAAATGGTGTGACTAAAAAATTATACAGTAAATAGTTTTTCATGTTTGAAGCCACAGAAGGGCATTCCCTGACACATAAAGATTCAATAGTTATGTTGGCTCGGATTCTTTTCCAGAGGGTTGGGTAGCTGAGAAAGCTAGTCAAGGATGTGAGTCCAGAAATAGAGGAAAAAACATCCACAAGAATGGAAGAAGTCTTGTTATAAAAAAAACTGATTTGGCAGACATAGATATGAGTGTACAAATCACAATAAATGTCAATCAAAACAGAATGAACTACAAGAAGTAATTCTTAAATCAGATTTAAAAATCTAATATAAAAATTCTTGGCTAAAATTTCCAATTGTATTAACAAAATCCAGGAAGTGGGTGATGGATACATCACTAGGAATAAAAGTATATTATCTTCTTCACCTTTCATAATGGATAGTCAGTGTGTACAATTTCAACCCTGACACTCTTAATTGAAAAATGCAATTTTAAGTGAATATGTGTGTACTGTAGAGGTGTGTGTGTGTGTGTGTGTGTGTGTGTTTAAGGCATCAACTACTAGCATAACAAGAAGAATGAACAGGATTCAAATGGAGATAAAAAACAAAACAAAGAAAACCCTAACTTCTACTATAGGTGCATCTGGCATCCTGGCATCCAAATTTTGTTACTTGTTTGATAGAAGCACCTGCCAACATAGAAATCAACATAAAAAAAAAAAAAACTGTGTAATACCACTGAAAACTACACTGTCCGGACAAGCAAATGAGAAATCATCCTGTAGAGATATTTTCATAATCCAAGGCACATTAATTCCCACAGAAGAAAACCGCCTCCACTAAAGATGAACTCACAGTAAAAAATAAATGATAAAGAATGATAAGAGCCTTGTAAGGAAGCTTATCCCCATAGGAGAGAGTCAGGAGTCATGATACACAGAAAAATACACCTCTCAAGAATTGAAAATAATAAAACAATCCAAGAGACTATTAAGTAAATACATTTAGATTGATTAAAGATAAGAAAGAAGGAATATGAACCACTGCAATAATGCACACATGATAGAAAAAGGACAGGTGGGTTTGAAAAATACACATTCGGCTTCTTGAGATAAACAACATAGTCACTGAAAATAGAAAGAAAGTAAACATATATATATAAGAACAGACATTCATGGAACATAATACAAGTTAAAGATACAGCAGAGGAGCTGCAAAAAACAGCAAAAGCTGGCTCTTTACTTTGAAAACACCAGCAAATTAGACAAACCTCTGCCAAAAAATGATTAAGGAAAAAAGACACAAATAAGGCACTTCACAGTTGTTAGATATTGATAGAACATTTTTAGCCCAGGCTTAGACTGGAGGATGATTAATGACCAGAGAAGTCCTGGGACACATCTCAAGACTCTGATGGACATGGTCAGAGTCAGCTGGTAAACACCAGCCCATCACCGGGGTGCTAGCTTTTTGAAAAGGAAGTCATATTTTGAGATTATAGATTCACATGCAATTGTAAAAAAAAAACATAAATGGG
The DNA here is from genome assembly GCF_009764315.1 of Trachypithecus francoisi. Taxonomy (NCBI): domain Eukaryota; kingdom Metazoa; phylum Chordata; class Mammalia; order Primates; family Cercopithecidae; genus Trachypithecus; species Trachypithecus francoisi. The sequence goes on from NW_022681467.1 coordinate 37,782,371, forward strand.
TCTTAAATACACTTCACCCAGTTTTCCCCAATGTTAGCACTTGTGTAACTATAGTACAATATTATAATCAGAAAATTGACATATATTTTACTGATCTTATTCAGATTTCATTAGTTTTACATGCGCTTGTGTGTATGTTTATGTAATTTTATCACACGTGTAGATCTGTGTGACCACCATCACAGTCAAGATGCAGAAATGGTTACATCACAAGGATCTCTCAGGCAATGGAACATTAGCTTTGAGTCTCTTTCTTGTTTCTACATGATACCTGGTTACTAGATTCTGGGAGACTGCAGCAATAATGAAAAGAATTGTCTCTCAGTGAAATGCCAAACTCTGCTAGGGATCGACAAACTGGGATCCCATCTTTCCTGATGCTCCTTTAATCCAGGCTTCCACAAGACCACAACATGTGGCTGGTCATACATGCTGTGCACTGTTCAATTTTAGAGGGTGCCATTCCTTTCACGGCCCTGCTCTTGTGATCTACAAGAGCCATCAATCTTGACTTGTTCCAGTGACTAGCGGTTGTTATTTTCATTTTGAGTAAATCAAGTGGAAAGTTTCACCCATCTAGTCTAGAGGGGAAGCAATAAGCAAAGCATTAGTCAATGGACTTAGTTCCCTAAGAGCTGAGGCAGAGTTAAGAAACGAGACCTCTGTTCAGAGTTTCTTCTATGTGTCTGGAGTGAATTGGGCCACCATGAAGGGTTTTGTGTATGTCATGTGTGTGGGGAGTGTGCGTATCCTGGCAAGCATGTGAGTTTTCCCTTCTCTAACCAGATATAAATGGCTTTTTATCTGTTTTAGAAAATAAATATCTAGGTATAATTTTGTTCAAAAAAGGGTTTCACTATTTTTTAAAAAAACTTTCAAAATATTTTTTTTCTTTTTGTCAAAATTGTATCAAAATCAGTGAGGAAACAGATAGCAAAAACGCTGATACCAGTGTTCCACAGCATAGGTTGTATAAACAATACATTTGAAAAGAAATGAAAACTCGTTGAGTTTGCTAGAGCAACAGATGTTTAGTAGTGATAGGGATTCTCTGTGGCTGGCCTTAACCACTTAGTGATCAAACTAGGAAGTGAGGGAATAAAGCTGAGGGGTATGCATGGGATTCTGGAAATATGTTGTTGTACCACAAATAAGAAGGGATATAATTAAGGGCTTTTAAAGTGTTTTAACTCTTGCACACTGGAAACATAAGCCCTTTTTGGTAACATGTAAGTTGATTGTTTAATTCTTGCATATTCACCATCCATTTATACTTTCAGAGACACTTACGTTTGAAAATAATGGCCTTGAAAAATGCTGAACTTTGACCAGTAGAAAAACAACCCATAAACAGACAATGAAACATACGCCTAAAGAATTTTGTAAACTGATGATTAGGTAGAGTACAAATATTGGTTGGCAAAGAATGTATTCCCAGAGAGTGTATTCTTTTTCAGAAGAGAATGAAGTATATTAAAATAAGATGGGCCGGGCGCGGTGGCTCAAGCCTGTAATCCCAGCACTTTGGGAGGCCGAGACGGGCGGATCACGAGGTCAGGAGATCGAGACCATCCTGGCTAATACGGTGAAACCCTGTCTCTACTTAAAAATACAAAAAAACTAGCCGGGCGACGAGGCGGGCGCCTGTAGTCCCAGCTACTCGGGAGGCTGAGGCAGGAGAATGGCATAAACCTGGGAGGCGGAGCTTGCAGTGAGCTGAGATCCGGCCACTGCACTCCAGCCTGGGTGGCAGAGCAAGACTCCGTCTCAAAAAAAAAAAAAAAAAAAAAAAATAAGATGAAACCGCAAGGTGGCTTAGTGTTTGAAAGATTAATATTATTGGAAAGTGACTTCATGCTATCAGTAAGTTCTGCATGTGACTATGACTTGTTAACATAAATAGCATATGCAAAAGAACTTGGAAGAACATGTCTCGGTTAGTAAGTTACTCAAAACATAAATAATAAAGAAAGGTAAACCACACAGTTTTAATATTCTTGCAAGCACGCAGAGAGTGACAAGGGTATGGCATTTCAGAACAGTTTATATGGAAGGAAAGACGGATTCAATGAGGAAGGATCTGAGTTATAGATAAAGGGATTGATTGAGGCAGCAAGCACAAGAAATGAAAAGTGACCCTGCATGTCAGTTCTGTGTTTCACAGAGCCACTACCAGCGTAAATAAAACCTGGTATTGGTAGATCCATGTGGACTCACCTGCCCCTATTCTCAAACCATCACTTAAAGGAAAACTTGGGCAGATGAACTTAACCTCAAAGTGGGGCCCTGTGTTGGCTGGGACTGCTAGCAACTTGGACAGTCTTCTGCCTTGAAAATTCTAGAGTGTTTGAAGAATCTGACATATTGAGGAAAACGGCGAGTCCAATAGGAAAGACAGAGAGGCTCACACCATACTCTCTGAAGATAGGGAAGTGGTCTAACATGTACAGACTTTGGACAGGAACAGCCCTGAGTGAGAACCCTGACACTGCCACTTATTGCCTGTGTGACTTTGGGCAAGTTACTCAATCTCTCTGAACCAGTCTCTGCAAAGCCTTTATGGCTGGTATCTCTGAAAACTGGAGATAGAAAGAGAAAATCAATTTATAATTGTTAGAAGCTCAACACATCATAGGTTATAATTGTTAGAAGCTCAACACATCAGAGGTTAATACAACAGAAGAAGAGATAATCATTGCTCTCCATGGCCAGGATCCTCAGATCTGCTGCCTCTCTCTTTCCCGATTCATGGTGGCTGAAACAGCATCCTTACAACTCCTTGAATCCCCTCTTCCTTCTTCCTGTTCTGTTCTCCAAAGTAAGGCACGAGAACTTTTTCAAAGGCCAAAGCTGAGCATGTCACCTCCTTGCTCAAACTTTTTATTGGATGCCCGCTGTCCTTTGGCTAAGTTCCAGATTTAAAAAATTTAATATGGCTTCAAGGCTATGATTGGTCTAGCTCTCACCAATCTCATTTGCCTCATCTTGTGTCTCTGTGTCCTTTGCCCACTAGGCTGCAGCCACACTGTCTCCTCACTGAATTCTCGCCCAACCGAGAATCTGTACAGGATGTGCTATTCTCCTGGAGTGTTTATAACTTTTCCCCCAAACTTCCAAGGCCACGTGGACTCCTATTCAGCCCTCAGCACTCAGCTCAAGTCACTTCCTCTTCTAGAAGAAACAAACCAATCTGTGGTAGGAATGAATGGTGGTTACCAACTGGGTTGAGCAGGGGCAGGGATTGGCTGGGAATGGGCATGAGGGATCTTCCTGGCAAGTCTGTATATTACAAGGGGGCTGGATTGCACAGTGTGTGCAATTGTTGAACTCATAAAATGGAAAACCGAAGATTTGTGTGTTTCTTTGGAAGTAAATTTTATCTCAAAGGAAAAAAAAAAAAAAAACCCAGACTCTTGAGTCTGCCGTAATGATGTGCACAGTTAAATACTGGGAGGAAAGGGAAGTGTAGTGATGTCTAAAATTTCCTTTGATATGCATAAAAAATTAAGATGGATTGAAGGATGGATATATGGGAAGATAGGTAATAAAATAAATGTAGTAAAATGTTAATAGTAGAATCTAGGAGATGACTGGTCATTAAAAATATTTTAACTTTTCTGAATGAAGATATCATGGAAGACATCCCTGTCTGCCTCCATCCCCATCTGAGGGTCCCATGTTATATCCTAACAGTATCATTTTCATGAATTACAATATATATATTCCTGAACATACATCACCTTCATGAATTACTATAATTATTGAATAGTAGTGAGATTCGTATCTTATCCTTCACCAGACTGTAAGCTCCAGGAAGACAGGTATTATATCTGTGTTGTTTAACAGTGTATCTCCAGAATCTAGTGCCTACTCTGGAAACACTCATTTGTTAGGTACACCTCGCTCTCTGAAATCCACCCTCCACCTTATTGATAAATACAGTGTTTATCTTCAAGGTTCATCTGTCACGCCTTCTAATTCCTTTGGTGAGGATATCATGATCTCTATTTCCTACCTCAGTTCCATTTGCCTTGGTGAGTGTGGGGAGCTTGATAAGCCACATTTACTCAAAATGCATATCTTCTCCAGATGGGCTTCTGGTGATTTTAACTACATCTAGATCCAAAGCTCTTCTCTCAGAGTGAAAATGTTCAGCTTCACTGTGGTTCCAGGTTGGACTGGACATGATTTGGAGTTTCTCATTGGCTCCAGGGTTGTGTGTGCACTAAAAACAACTGACCCAGAATTTTGTATTATGTATATATCACCAAACTCCATAACCTGCACACTCATGGGAAGATGTGTGATAGAAGGAAAAGACTTTAAGTAATGCCTCACACTGAAAATACAGGCTGCTTTTATTTTCTATTTCTCATTCACCAAAATTGTAATAAGACTAAGGAATGCAAAATAGTTGCAGAGTAATACTTAGCTAAACTAGAAAAACTCAATTTTGACAGGATTTTACAATCTTCAGCCTGACAGGTGACTTCGTCTTTTGTTGATGTGCAAGAAAGAGAAAATGAAATAACTAAACTTGCCTGAAAGAGGAAATTTAAATGTGCAATGGATGTTTGAAAGAGTTTGCCATTGTCACGGGTGGATAAAAGCTTCCTTTCTCCATTTCAAACTATGTCCTCGATGCTTAGGCTGAGTTTGTGGATATCATGAACTACAAAGATAACAGTTGGACATTAAGACAATGGAAAGAACTCCATTTGAAAGTTACAAGACCTGAGTTTTCATCCTGGTGTTATCACTAAGTTATCTTGCAAAATTACCTTCACCTTTGTGGATCTTAATTTTAAAACTAGGCAGTTGAATTAGACCAATGCTTCTCAAGGTATAATGTACATATCTAGAGATCTTCTATAGGCAGATTCTAATTCAGTGGGCTGCAGTGTGGCCTGAGAGCCTGCATTTGTAACAAGCTCTCAGGTGATGCTGATGATGCTGGTCCATGGACCACACCTGGAGTAGTGAGGGATGAGATGGTCCCTAAGGAAACTTCCAATTAAAAGATACAATATGTTTTTTAAGGTTCTAGAACTTCTCATAAAAAAGCAAACATTCTTTCTGCTCTTACTGAATGAATGAAGTAGTACAGCTTAGTATTGTTCAAAACCAACCAAAAATGCAACTTATTAAAGCTGATGCCCTTACCCTGGAAAGAACAGATACCTAACACTCCCATAAGAATGAATAAAGCAGTGTGTCCCCATTAAGGTTCAGCCTGGCTGATCCTCAGCTGCTGCATTATAGAGGTTGATCACTGAAATGCCAAACTACTTTGTTTATATAGTAGATTCCAAATCCTAGTACTGTACAAGAGTCATTCAAAGAACGTATTAAATATAGATTCCTTTGCTCCATACTCTAGGCATAAGGATTTAGTGGCTTTAGTTTGGGGCCAGTCATGTTTTGGGAATCACTGTTATAACCATTTTATGGGGGGCAGGATAGCACCTAGGGAAGAAAAATGGTAAGTTTGACCCAATTCCTTATTGAGAACATGGTAAAGATCTTTCTGTCTGTCTGTCTCCCTCCCTCCCTTCTCCCTTCCCTCCCCACCCCTTCCCTCCTCTCTTTTTTCTTTCTTTCCTTTCCCCCTTCCTTTCAATTCCTCTCTCTTTCTCTTTCTTTCCTTCTTCTTTCTCTCTCTCTTTCTCTCTTTCTCTCTCTCTCTCTCTCTCTCTCTCTCTCTTTCTTTCTTTCTCCTTCCTTCCTTCATTCCTTCCTTCCCCTTCCCTTCCTTTTCTTTCTTTCATGGAGTCTAACTCTGTTGCCCAGGCTGGAGTGCAGTGGCATGATCTTGGCTCAATGCAAACTCCACCACCTGAGTTCAAGTGTCTCTCCTGCCTCAGCCTCCAGAGTAGCTGAGATAACAGGTGCCTGCCACCACACCCAGCTAATTTTTGTATTTTTAGTAGAGACAGTTTCACTGTGTTGGTCAGGCTGTTCTCAAACTCCTGACCTCGTGATCCCCCTGCCTCGGCTTCCCAAAGTGCTGGGATTACAAGCGTGAGCCACCGTGCCCAGCCAGAAGATCTGTTTTTCAAGCCTACTTGCCAGCCTCTGAAGAATCCTAGTGACTTCTCATAGTAATAAAGGTGTGCAAGTCACAAGGGAGTCAATGTTATAGGGAAACAGTCTCTGAATAATTGCCCTTATGGGATGTCAAAGCTTTGAGGATCCCTGACAGCTGCAATGAGAGGTCTGGACTGTAATTCCTATCCTTCTTGTCTATTGAAATGCATCAGAAGAACCAGGGTTAAATCCTGGCTCTACTACTTATTAGTCAAAGGCTTTGGGCAACTTAATATAACATATTACATGTTAAGCCATGTATTAGTTATCCACTGCTACCTGACAAACTACCCCCAACCACAGCAACTTAAAATAACAAACATATACGATCTCTGTTTCTGCAGATCGAAATCTGGTTGCAGCCTAGATGTGTATCTCTGGCTCAAGGTCTTTTGTGAAGTTGCACTCAGGCTGACAGCTGTGGCAATGATCTCATCTGAAGACTCAGCTGGGAGAGAATTCAAGTTAACTGATTTCATATTTACTGACATGATACTGGCAGATTCAGTTTTTCATGGGCTACTGCAGTATGGGACTCAGTTCCTTGCTGGCTGTTGGCTGGGCATCTCCCTCAATTTCTTGCCAAGTGGGCCTCTTCATAGGGCAACTTACAACATGGTAGCTAGCTTCCCAAGGAACAGGAAGTGGGAGTGAGAAAGAGCACCCAAGATAAAAGCGACAGTCTTCTTAAAGACAAATCTTGAAAGGGATATCTCATCACTTTTTCATATTCTATTCATTGGAAGCCAGTCACTAGATTTAGGCTGCAATGAGGAAGGGCGTTATATAAGAATGTGGCATAGGAGGCAGGGATCATTGGGGCCATCTTAAAGGGTGCCAACCACAAATGCTAATATCACTCTGCAATGTTTTTGTGAGAACCCAAAGAGATAATGTTGATGAAAGAGCATTTAAATATACACATGTAAGAGTATATTATAATAATTCATTTCAAGGGGTACAATCAAAATCTTCCAGCTGACTTTGCTTAGCTTTGCCAAGTATTCTGAGCCATTAACTTAATAAAAGTATTTTTTAATTCATGAAAGCTTCTAAAGTACCCTCTTTACACTTTTCCAAAGAGTTTTCCAAGTTCTGATTTTTCAAGGAAAGTAAATGGTTTAATTTTCCTTACCACATGAATTGCCATTGACAACCATCTTTAATCATTAAAGAGTTAACAATGCACTTTCAATTGCTTTACCCAGATAAAAAATTCATTCCCTAAGAAAATGAATTAGCTACATAATTGACAGCCGACTGCAGTAATAGAACACTAATTAAGTGATAATTCTACGTAAAAAGTATAATGTGATGAATTTGCTAAACAATGGCCTAATAAATTTTCATGCTAAATAAATGGCTTGGAATGGTGACTAAACACCACATTCAGGGTCAGTTGAAAAAGCAGTGATGCTTTCAGAAAACAATGACAGAAGTGACTGTGCCAGCTAACATCCTTAACAGTATTACACTGGGCTCTTTGCCAAGCAGGGCCAAGTGACTAAGTCTAAATGGGGTAGGTGTACCGGAATCTGGAGGGCTGGAGCAATCACCATGGTGATAGTATGGGTGACTAGCCTAAATGAAGGCTTGGAACAGCCCAGTATAGCCAGCTGTAATAATAGCAGAACTCAGCAATGGGCAAGTAGATGGAAAATTCAATCCCAGATCGTCCTGAGCTAAAGAAGATCAGGGCCAGCACCAAGGACAGATCCTGAATGCAGTGGCTCCAGGGGAGATTCCTGCAGATAGACATGTTTTGTCATAAACAAGGAAGTCAAAGATTACAGTTTTCTCCTTACCCCAGAAGGCTAGGCTAGTGGTGAGACTCAGCTCTCATAGGCACAAGGGTCTTCACTATTTTTTGGAAGCACCATGGTTTCAACCCATTTAATTTACAACACTGCCTTCTGAAAGGATCTGAATTCAGAGGAGAAGTCCATATTTCTCATGGGTTCCACTGGTTTTGACTGACCTTTACAGCTGGAATGGGGTTCTAGCTTTCACATATCAGGCACATGCTTGCCTTGGGAGCCTCTAATAGAGACACTCTTTGCTGACATGGCTCACATCTCTTACCTTTTTAGTCTTTAGTCAGATGTCATCTTCTATAAAACTGCAGTCCTCCTCCACTTATGATGCCTGATCCCATTCGGCATGTTCTGTTGTTTCAGAGCACCCTCACTTGTTATTATATCATATCATATAATGTACTTATCTTTTGATGCCCATTGCTTATTTCCTGTCATTCTTTCCATGTCCTACCATGAATGGAATGTAAGCTCTAGAAAGACAGGGAATTTTTAATTTCTGTATTCTTCACTGATGTAGATTAAGAGCCTATAGTATGTCGGGCACATAGTAGGTGCTCAACAAATCTTGTTGAATAAGTGAGTGGCAGCACGATCTGAAACTTGTTACACTCTAACCTCTGAAGAGAGCAGTGAAATCTTAGAAATCAGTGGAGTAAACAAGAGCCTGTATCCTCTGATTTTAAGACACCACTGTCCCAGCATTCCATCCTCTTAGTGGCTTCAGAGGTGTCTGCATATTTCTCATGATTTGGGACAGCGTATATTATAGTAGTAGGACCATATGCAAGAGAAAGATTAAGTTTAAATCCCAGCTCTACTACTAATAGCTATGTGACTTTGAGCAAGTTATTTAATCTCCCTGAACCTCAATCTCCACATGTGTGAAAGAAGCCTAGTACCAACAATAACCATCACCTCATAGGTTGTAAGGATTAAATGATGTAACATATGCACAGCATCTAGCATAGTCCTCAGTACATAGTTAGGGCTCAGTAAAAATTAGTTTCTTCTACTTTCCCATTTAAATACAATATGATACATCCCTTGATACATAAGAGTAAATTGACTTTTCAGATTATGCCAGATATTGGGAAGGCTAAAAAGGGCATGAAATTGTAGAAGGGTAAGCTGTGACTGGGGAAGTGTAAAAGGCTAGGGCCCTCTGGAGGACAGAGGGGAGATCACAAGGGTAGGGGCAGCAGGTGTCACAAAGTGTGTCTGAAGAGTGTTCCCTCTGTTTTCCAGGGCTACACTGAGTGGTAGAGAGTCCAAGGAAGCCAGTATTTGGTGATGGGGCATTTAGAACTGATGACTAGGACAAAGACACCAGGATCAGGATTTTCTAAGACATGGAGGTGCAAAGTACACCATATATCTTTTCAAGACTAGTGCATGGTCCCCTCCCTTGTCCTCCTCCCTCAACCTTCCTCCATGGGATTAAAATCTAAGAGTAACCCTAGTCATCCCTATGTCTGCAGGTCTTCATAGTCCTAGCAATGCATAAGATCAGTTGACTGAATACTGAATAGTGCAAGTGAACCACTGTGATCTCTCCTGACTTAAAATTAGCATAATGATTCATTCAACAAATACCATTCAATCATATTCATATGCCAAGTACCATACTAGTCTCCAGGTAATATAGTAGTAGTCTGGATAGAAGTGGTCTGTGCAATCATGGTTTAAAAGTCTGGTGAAGATGACAGACATTAACCAACACATTATTAAATGAATAAACATTTGCATACAAGATATTTCTGACACATGCTAGGAGGGACTAGAATGTAATAAACTTAAAAAAAAAAAACAAGTAGCCACTGTTTAGATAGAAAATTTAGTGAATCCATCAAAAGAAGGCATTTAATCATAGACCTGAAGGATGAAAAATGGCTAAACAGTGAAATATAGAGTGGAAGACTGTTCTGGAAAGAGCAAACATAATTGTGAAAGCTATATTTTGGGAAATGCTTAGTGTTTTCAAAGAACAGGAAGGAGGTCAATATGACTGGACTATACTGAGCAAGACAGGGAGTAGCCAGAGATGAGACTAAAGATGTTGACAGAAGTCATGCCATTCTAAGCCTTGTAGGCCACGAGGTTCTTTTTTACTTCATCTGGAGGGCAATGGGAAACTGATAACGAATTTTTGGTTGAGTAATGGCATTGTGAGTTTACATTTTAAAACTGAAGAACAGGCTAGGCAAATGGCTATTTCATAAATAAAGCATAACGAAGATACTGAGTTATTGGTATGCATCTGCTGATGGATCAATTTGAAAGGAGAATTATGGGATAGAATGAGAAGGGTTACAGAGAGGGTGCCAGGGACCAGATATGCAAGTGTGTGTATTTGCTAGAACACAGCTGGCTGAAGATTCACTGGCTGACCATTTGGGTCCCCACTGCAGCAGAGACAGAAGTGACTGTTAGTTTGGAATGACTTTTATTTTCTGAGTCTCTGTCATGTCTGTACATCAGTGGGAATTTTATCTAACCTAGATCAAAGATCCTGAAGATAAAAGAAGGTTTCACCTTGGAAAAACTCAACTGGTCCAATGAGATATTAACCGAATAAGGACACTCATTTCAAAGTCAGACATGTCCAAAAATGTCCAGGTATCAAACCCTCAAAATATTGACTAATCAGTACAATATGGAGCAAGTAGGGAGATCTAGTCAACACTCTCAGCTTAAAAATGGTTTCAAGAATGGAATGCCATAGAACACCTTCTCTTTACCATTGCTTCATTACAAAGAGTTGGCTATACCTGTTGGGTTGCAGTGATTGTTAATCCTACAAGCAGGTGTGTGTGTGTGTGATCAAATTTCCATGTGCACCAGTATTTTGTGCTGTCACTTTCCTTGAAGTCTCATATATGCAGAAACAATACTTACTTAAAGCTTTATCCACTCCGACTCTCCAAAACATTTACCTCACTATCACTAAGATGATCTTTCTAAAACTGGACTCCTTTTAGTCCAGTTTTCTTTCTGCTTCTTAAAATCTATGTTAGCTCCTTGCAGAAACGTAATACATTTGCAACTCCCTAGTATTCGAGACCCCAGTTCCTGATTACCTCTTCAGGTTCACCTTTTACCACTTAATCCTATGGTTCTAATATTTCAAGTACTACAGAGAAGCCAAACCTTGTATAATTATAAGTGCAGTGTAAGGAAGGTCTTCCTGGGAACTTAATGGCAAGGAAGACCAGCACCATGGATAGAGACACCGTCCCCTGCCCTTCACACTGTCTTTCAGGATGTAGGAAGAAGTTAATATTACTGATGTCTTTTGGACTCTGGATGTTAGGGAATACATTTATACTAACAAGGAATTGTACAAGAGAGCAAAAACTATAGATTTGTAAAATTTGCAGAGACTACCAAACTACGTGCTTGTAATGGCAGAATTATCACTCTAATCCAAGTGGAAAATGGAGATTTTGAAAATATTCCTATTATTGGCTATATTAGCCAAGTAGACTTTCCCACCTCTATGCCCCTGTGTATGTATTCTCTTATTTTAGAATAATGTGGTAGCTTGTCTCCAGGATGACCACAATTGATTCCTTCTCTTCCTATATGCATATGCCATTTTTCCTATAGAAGGGTTGAGTCTGCTCTTCTACTTAAATTTAGGCTAATGTGTGACTGCCTTTTTTTTTTTTTTTTTTTTGAGACGGAGTCTAGCTCTGTCGCCCAGGCTGGAGTGCAGTGGCGCGATCTCGGCTCACTGCAAGCTCCGCCTCCTGGGTTTACGCCATTCTCCTGCCTCAGCCTCCCGAGTAGCTGGGACTACAGGCGCCCGCCATCTCGCCCGGCTAGTTTTTTGTATTTTTTAGTAGAGACGGGGTTTCACCGTGTAGACCAGGATGGTCTCGATCTCCTGACCTCATGATCCACCCGTCTCGGCCTCCCAAAGTGCTGGGATTACAGGCTTGAGCCACCGCGCCCGGCCGTGTGACTGCTTTTAACAATGATATACAGCAGAAGTGAAGCTGGCTAGTTCTGAGCCTAGATTTAGGAGGACTAGCATTCCTTCTGGCTTTCTCAAAACACTTGCTCTGGGGGAAGACAGCTATCATGCAAGACGTACAGTTACTGTGAGTCTGTCATGCTACAGGGAAGCCTAAGGTGGATATATAGGGAAGGAGGAATTTCAACCAACCCTAGAAGTTGCAGTCATTATAGCATAGGGGTTAGATATGCAAATGAGGGAGCCATTTGGGCCTTCCATCCCTGACAGATGCCACCTAAGGAAGAACTGAGGTCCCAGACATGTTGTCCTACAAGAGCTGTCACAGTCATCTCCAGCCATTCAAGTCATCCCAGCTGAGGCTCCACATTTTCAAGCAGATACAAGCTATCCCTGTTGTAACCTCTCCAAATTCCTGGCCCAAAAAATTATAAGCCAAATACAATAGTTGTTGTTTTACACTGTTAAGTTGTGGTATGGTGTGTTACACCAAAACAAAGGGCAATAACTTATTTCTTCTTTTCTGCATTGACTAATTCTGACCACACATTATTTAAGATTCAACTTCTCTATGATGTTTTCTTTGATCACCTTGAAGTAGCTTAAGGATTCTATTTCTATTTCCTGCTGGTATTTCCTTCTTTCCTTCCTTCCTTCCTTCCTTCCTTCCTTCCTTCCTTCCTTCCTTCCTCCCTCCCTCCTTCCCTTCCCTCCTTCCTTTCCTCCCTCCTCCTCCCCTCTCCCTCCTCCTCTTCCTCCTCCTCCTCCTCTCTCTCTCTCTCGACAGAATTTCACTCTGTTGCCTAGGCTGGAGTGCAATGGCATGATCTCGGCTCACTGCAACCTACACCTCCTGGGTTCAAGTGATTCTCCTGCCTCAACCTCCTGAGTAGGTGGGATTATAGCCATGCACCACCACGCCCGGCTATTTTTTTTTTTTTTTTGTATTTTTAGTAGAGATGGGGTTTTGCCATGTTAGCCAGGGTGGTCTCGAACTTCTGACCTCAAGTGATCCACCCACCTCAGCCTCCCAAAGTGTTGGGATTACAGGCATAAGTCACTGCACCCAGCTCATTCCTGCTAGTATTAAACTCATCTTGGCTTCTTCTCACCTAGAGAAGAAGTTGATATCCTATCAACTCACCATGGCTTCTTCTCGCCTAGAAAACCAGCATGGTCCAGATATCTTCCTTTTTACCTCACAGTTTTTACTTCAGAGTTTCAGTAACTGGAGAAACATCTTTGCTGCCAGGACAAGTGGTATAGAAAAGCCAGGTCTCCATGACCACATAGATTAAACCCATGTAACAGGTGCCCATCACCTCCCAGAACCTCCTCAGAATACTGTTGTTCCCATGGCTACCTGTAAGGTCATCCATCCTATCGAGAACCACAACCTATTGTTATATATGCTTCTTTTCTTTACTGTTTTTCTTGGTTCTTCCATAGGGAGGGCCATATAGTAGCCCATCTGAATTTCTGCCTATATTTGTATGTGGTCTGATGATCACCAGCTGAACTCTCTTCCTATTCCTATGATTGAAGGACGAATTGTATCAGATTCCCAGACCCAAATGGTTGACTTCTTGAGGATATTTTGAGTAGCAGCTTCTAGTTTTGTAGGAACCATAAAAAGAGCTTTATAAAATTCCCTTCAGTGTTGGCTACTGTGGGTGGTGGCAGGAGTGGGAGAGCAGCTAAGATCCAGATAGCATCTAACTGGCAAGCCATCATCCTTTGATTTCTTTATCCACCTTTATTCAATTCTGAATGCTGAAAACAGGACAATAGTTTGTGATGTCAGCTGTATCAAGCTTTCTAAATATTCCTTTTAGTTTTCTCTGAGCATGTAGGATTTATATACCCATCTTGTCTATTTATCCAACTATTCATCTACCCATCTGTCAAGAAGAGTTTCAGGTATTCATTCTGTGCCACACACTGTGCCAAATGTTGAGGATACAGTAATAAGCAGAAAATAAATGGTCCTTCCCTCTCAAGCTTGCCATCTAACAGAGGGGTCAGACACTCTGCTGAGGATAGAGTAGTAAACAAAAACATTGTCCTCCTTTCTTCACCTTCCCATGTAGTAGGGGGGTCAAGTCGTAAACACATTTGCAAACTACAGCCATTGCTGAGAAAAAAGGTGGAACACAATTATGTGATAGCACCTAACAAAAGAAATCCAATCTGGTAAAGGGAGAAGGGGGTCAGGAAAGGAAGAAATGTAAGAATGGAGGTCTAAAGGAATCAATTAGGAGAAGAGCTATGGGTATGGCTATGAGTGTAGCCAGGGATCTAGATGAGGAGTTGGAAAACATTTCTGACAAAGACCAGACAGTAAATATTTTAGGCTTTGTGGGCTAGGTGGTCTCTGTGGCAACTACTCAACTCTACCATTGTAGTACAAAAGCAGCCACAGGAAATGCATGAACAAATAAGCATGGCTGTGTTCTAATAAAGCTTTATTCTAATAAAGACACAGTGCACTGGATTTGGCCTATAGGCCTCCCATCCCACACTCCTTCTACCACATTCCTTCTACCACAGGACCTTTGACCACGCCATTGCTCTGTCTAGCAGTAGCATGGTCAAAGGTCCTGTGGTGGAAGGAGTGTGACAAAGTTTAAGTACTGTGAGAAGATTATGGTGTCACTGGGAGCTCACAGGGAAAGGGGAAATGAGATGAGGGAGCCTGGGGAAGGTCAGAAGGACAAGTCCTATATGTGAAATCAGGATTGGGACTTTGATCTTTAGCTTATAAACAATCAGAAGCAATAGAATTGTTTTAACCCAGGGATAAGTGGGGCAACATGTTTAGATTTGCCTTGAAAAGGCCTCCCTGGCTGCTATGAAAAAAACAGACTAGAGAATGACAAGGATGGATATGAGGATTATTTAGGAGTTGTGGATCTTATTCAGGTAAGAGATGATGATGACTTGGATAAGGATGGAGGTAGTGGAAATGGAGGAAAATAGATGGATTCTAGATATATCGAAGATGTAGACTTATCAAAACTTGGTGTTGAACTCGATGTGGGAGGTGAGAGAGAGGAATGTGTCAAGATTAATCTATGTTACATCTCTGCTGAATGTATCCTTGCTATTAAGGGGAATTGAAATTTTATTTCATTTTCAGCCTCCATATAATTAGGATATCAACTCATATGACTGGTAAGTTGAAAAGTAAATCATCTGAACAGAGATGAATCACAGGTTAATGGTCCACGACAGCTCCCCCACCCTCACTGGACACCATTCTCTTGGCAGCTTCTGCACACAGCTCTACTGGACATGCCAAGTCATATAACTATTATCTGTGTTCCCTATTTCATGGGCTTTTATGAGAGTAGAAATGTCATTTATTATGCCACTAATAGTTATTATTTTGATTAGTGGAAACTTGTGCTCATTTAACATCTGTCTATTCTACAGGCGAGTGTAAATTTGAGATGTGTTTGATGTCTGGTGGTGTGGGCAGTTCTTTCCACCTAGTTAAGAACATCTCACTAAAAGTCAACCAGTGCTGAGTAACTAAACATCATGGAACCCCTTCTCAAAATTGTGTAGGAAGCAACCCAGAGAATTATGGAAGTGGTGATGCACTGAGCATAGGGGCTTTGCCCATCCTTGGCCCTTTGCCATTTCCTTCTACTACCTCACATGCAGCTTTTCAATCTTTGTGATAGTCAATCCTATGGCTCTTCCATTGACTTTCCTAGATCCACTCCCAACCGTTAATACATAAACCAGACCTCAGGTTCTTGCCGTAAATTTCTACTTTGAATATAGAGATCCTATCACAATCCAGGGTGAGTAGATGTTGATGGAGTCCTCTAATCCATCAACTCCTTCACACATTCTGAGTTCCATCCCAGGATCCAGGTGGATTTCCAGAATGCTCTGCACTTGGACCACATTTACACAGCCCCATTTATAGTCCACTGTTTTGATGTTATACCCTGAGCTTTAACTGACGGCTTTTCTAAATAGGTCCTCCTATATGTAAGTCTTGGCTCAAAGTTCTGGTTCTTCCATTAACTTGCCGTGTGATCCAAGGCAATGAGTTTCACCACTGTGGGCCGCAGTTTCCCTATTCATGGCAAAGTCTCCAATCACATTGTATACAAAATGTAGTGAACATTTATATTGCCAGGCGAGGCCCCTCTGCTGAGATCCAGACCCCCAGAGCCCACTGCCAACCTGGCATCTCTTCCATGACTCAATAGCACCTCAAACCTAATTGCCCTAGATGTAAATGCCCCCT
Source organism: Trachypithecus francoisi (assembly GCF_009764315.1). NCBI lineage: Eukaryota > Metazoa > Chordata > Mammalia > Primates > Cercopithecidae > Trachypithecus > Trachypithecus francoisi. The sequence goes on from NW_022681467.1 coordinate 37,798,518, forward strand.
CTTCTGCTTCAAATCTGGCCCCTTCCTGTGCTATCTCATTTAGCATCATCACCACCTACCTGGAGTGAGTATAAGCAGAAAGGAAGAGCTTCAGGGCTAAGGCCGGGGACACTTCAATGATTAGAGGTTGGGAACAAGAGGATGAACCAGTAAAGAAGAACGAGAAGAAATGGTTAGGGAGGAAGGCAAAAAACAAGTAGAGTAAAAGTCAAGCAAAGAAAATGTTTCCAGAAGGAGGGGCTGCTGATATGTCCGTCATGTGAACCTAGGTTCAAGCCCAGGCTTGGTTTCGTGGTAGCTATATGACCTTGAGCAAGTTACTTAAGTTCTCTGAGCCTCAGTTTCCACAACATGCCTCATAGCATAGTTGAGCATATTAAATGAAATGAGGCATAGAAAGTGCTTTGTCCAGTAATTACTCACAAAATGTTAGCTAGTAAAATTATTATCTGTGTTTTCAACTCATCAAGGCTGTAGCTTTGAGCAGAGGGGGGGAAATTGGTCTCCAAGCTTAGTTTATTCTGCTACCTAGCAACTATATATTTGCATCTTCAACATCACTTCTTTATCCCTGATTACTTTAATAAGCACTTTTTAAGTGCCCTGATATAATTCAGGACCACCTGTGAGGTATAGAGAACAATTTTATTTTCTTCTCAAGATGTAGCGGCCTAGGATAAATTGTCAAAAAGCAACTTCAGCCTTGTAACTTTACTGAGGTCTCTTTGAAAGGGTATTGAGGAAAGGTTGGGCCAGCCGACAGTGACAGTGAAGATCTGTAACTGATAAAATGCACTCTGCTTATCTACAATGGAAAGCTGTATCTATACAACTCAAAGAGCATACAAAGCCGGGTTCCAAAATCACACAAGGACACCTGACACTGGGATCACTCCAATTCCCAAGCAGGTTACCCTTCCTGCTTGGGAATTTAAATTGTACACAAATGTGAAGTCGTTTGTAAAGTGAATTTAAATGGTACACAAATGTGAAGTTGTTTCCAAGGAGGCTCCAGCTACCATTCTAGCTTCATCTCTGGCCATACACTCTTCACACAGAGTATCTTGGATTTCAAAGCCACTTCTCTGAATCCACCAGACCTCACACTTCATACCTCCAAGCTTTTGTCCCTTCCACCTGGGTCAGTCTCTTCTCCTGCACTATTTTCAAATCAAAATCCATCTCCTTACATTGTATTTTCCAAATCACGTAGCCAGAATTAATCACTTGCTGGGTGTCTGATCAGTGTTTCTGGGACACTATACATGCCTTTTCTCTATCACTTATCACATTTATTGAAACTAATCCACTTACAACTCTCCTCTTGGAGGACAGTAATATCATTGAAGGCAGAGACCATGTCTTATTTATCTTTACAATCCCCAAAATGCTTGGCATATAGTCAGCATTCATTGAATATTTAAAGGAACACCTCAGCTACTCCTAAAACCAGGAGATGAAAAGTATAATTCAATTTGGGAAGGTTCTATTTATGCAGAAATCAGATTAGGAGTCTACAGAAAATATTACATAGAAGACAAACCATTGTTGACTGTACTTCATTCCTTTGAAGGGTACCATGGGACAAATCTAGAATGGTCTTGTCCCTAATTAAAGGCCATGGGCCCAATTCTAGCTCTGGTTCTTCTAGTGACTCATTGAGTGATCTTGGGAAAACTCTCTGTGACTCAAATCTCCATTTTTAAGATGAGAAGTTTGGATCAATAACATCTAAGGTAATTTTTAGTTTTAGTTTGATTATGTATAACTACTATATCATTTTTTGAGTCTAATATTCTTCTCTGAAACTTAACGCCTTAGTGTTTCTGATAGAAAATCGGTCAACTGTCTCAAGGCTACCTAAATTTCCATTTTGTAACTTCTAAGGAATAAACAATTCCATTCAACTTTGGGTTGCCAGGAACTTAATAAGTGTGTCCTTTAATCTGTCAGCCAAGTGGACGATTGTAAAATATTCAATAATTCCTGTAAGATATTCAATAAAACTGGAGGGGGCAAACTTGTAACATTCAATTCTTCTACAAGATTCAATTTAATCTTGGAGCAACCTGAAAATATAATTGTTCCTGCAAACAGGATTTTTGCATTTTTGAGTTCTTTTTCACAATGCTCTGTTGAGCTCTCGATTACTGTGTGACTCATCATTGCTTTTCCTTGTAAATTTCCACTCCTTCTATCCTGACTCTTAGATTGTTCACTGTTTAGACAAAAGGAGACAAAATCAAAGATATGGTTGAGAGAGATTCCCAGATTTGGAGATCCTCATAACTATTAATAGGCTTTAGCAGCCTTCAGGTCCAGTACTCCTGTGGCAATAACCTCTTGGTGCATCTTCCCAGGGAGGTGAGCTAGAGTCTTCCTCTCCTAGAGAGCCCATAATTCTACTATCATGAAAGATAGCTTTAGCAAATAAAGAACAAGGGCTTGAGTCTGACAGTCCTGGGCATTACTTTGAGCTATTGATTCTCAAACTTGAACACGCCTCTGAATCACCTGGAAGGCTTGTTAAATCTGATTGCTTGGCCCTAACCCTCAAGTTTTGGGTTTAGCAGGTCTGAGGTAGGGCCTGAGAATTTGCTTGTAACAAGTTCCCTGGGGATGCTGATGCTGCTGTTCTGGAGATCATGCTTTGAGAACTACTGCTTTGAGCAGATGCCTCAGTGTCTGTGGCCTTAAGTTTCCTTGTCTATAAAATGGGAATGATAACATCTACAGAAGGCAGCATGGAGGAGTAGTCTTGGGCTAAGAGCCTCAGGGTGTCAGGCTGACCTAGGTTTGAGTTCCAGCTCTGCCATTTAAAGCTACAAAGCCTTAGGCAAGTTCCTTACTATTTTAAAGCCTGTTTCCTCACCTTTAAATTATCAGGTATAATCATAACACTTATTTAATTTTCCCACTATACCAACGAGATAGGAATGCATACAGAACACTCAACATGGAAATGGGCATATAATTAATGCTCCATAGATAATAACTAGGATCATAAATATTAACAATGTAATAATTACTACATTTCGAGGCCCCAGACTAGGAGGATTAAGTGATTGGCTGACACAACCAGAAATAAAAAAAAATAGCCCAGTAGGCTTGGCAAACAGGGCCAAACCTAACAAGAAACAGAAAAGACAAAATGTAAAATCTTTCATTTGGACTCCCAAAGTCATCTTCATCTGGGCTGACTGAGCCCTAGCTGGAAGCCATGATTTCTACATTAGGCAGTCATGTGATGAATATTTAGAGGTTAATTAAAACATGAGTGGTATATTCTAAACCCAGGTTTAGGATCAGAGTGAGGGTGATGGCGGCTCTCTGAACTCCCAGTGACTCAGCCCAATGTAGAGGGTCATGGTTGTCTTGGAAACCACACATTCCATGGGCATGGACCAAATGGAGACAGAAGGGTCAAAAGAGATTTTGAGCAGACTGAAAAACAGAAATTTATTCCGAGGAGGGCTGATGGCTGACGCAGTGACTGTTTAGCCTGAGGGAAGGACCTGGGCACACAGGTAGCTGCAATCAAATATTTGGGGAGGGTGTGGGTGCTGCAGGAGGAGAAGCACTGATTCCATTACCCTGTGTGACACCAGAGGGCAGACAAAGGCCAGCACATGGTTGCTAACTAATACATGGTTGTGTACAAAAGCAGGAATGAATGAAGTTACAGAGGACAGATTTTGGCTTAATCAAAGAGAGAACACATTATGAGAAAAGTTGGAACCAGTTCTGGGCTTGGAACTACAAGATCTTAGTGTGAATTCCAGCTCCATCATTCATTCATTCATTCATATATTCAAACAAGTACTCAATGAGTATCTGATGGGCCAGAGAGTTGGGCAACTGTTAGTGCGTACTGATCAACAACCATGGTGGGGGGTGTTGTGGGGGGTCTAGGAAGCAATGCTTAATACAGCCCTTAGCTTGGGGGCATCAATGATGCCATTTATGAAGTCAAGGTAATAATTCCTAACTGGTTGCATTGTTTTGAGGATCAGAGACAATATGTGAACAGCACCTAGCAAACTGACTGACCCAGAGAAAGTCCCAAGCAAATGTAGCAATCCTTGATATCACACATCATCAAGTCAAGAGTTTCCCCAGAGAAGATCAGGATCAGGCCAATTTTCCCAGAGACCCATTTCCCAGCCAGCTGGCCATCTTTCTGAAAGGGTTAAGGAATCTTTACAAAGAATTTACCACCACCTCAGTCAGCCTCTATTGTTTTAAAAAGCCATGATCTGTCTTCCTTATTTGAATTGCTTTAGTTACATAACATGTTCCTAAAATAATCTGGCTAAAATTTTGCCTGGTACTTCCTTATGCCTGCCTCATCTCTAATGAACCATCCCAAGGGAGTATCAAGCCTGAACATTCTCTGACTTTCCCATAAAGAAACCCTTTTATGAGTTCTGTGTGGGAAAGAACAGGGAGAACATCAGGTTTCAGGGTCCACCCTCCTCATTGCCAGCAAATCTCTCTCAAGGTTACTGTGTGCTGCCTGCCAGGTATATTTTGGTCACGTTGGAAGTTACAAAGTCAGGGAAAGGGTCCTGTGGCTCTTTGTGTAGGCTTCCATTGCACAAAGTCCTGTAACAAAGATGCGCTTTCTTGAACCATTTGTCTCCACTGCCAGGCTGCAAGCTCTCTGTTAGGTAGGGGCCATTCTTTGCTCATCTCTCTCTATAACTTCCCAGGGATTGGTCTAGCTTTGGAATGCCTAAGGATGGGACCACTGGTCTGCAGTCCCGCTTTCCTAAGAGGGTCCTAGTAGGATGATTCCGACGGAACCTGTCCATGAGTACGTCCACTTGGCAGCTGCCTTCTTGAGGCAGGAGTTTCGGGGAATAGAGGAACCAGTAAGGAGCACTGTTCTCCCACCCAGAAAGGCTATTTCCCCTTGATTTCCTGTCTCTCCTTCACTCGCCTTCACAGTAGAGACACAGCTAAAGGTCAGAGGAAAGGTAAAGTTGCTTGGTTTTGAAAGTAGAGTATCCGCTCTGGGGTCCAGGGCCCATTATCTATTTGTCATATGACTTTAAGAAGGTCTTTTTTTTTTTTTTTTTTTTTTTTTTTTTTTGAGGCGGAGTCTCGCTCTGTCGCCCAGGCTGGAGTGCAATGGCCGGATCTCAGCTCACTGCAAGCTCCGCCTCCCGGGTTTACGCCATTCTCCTGCCTCAGCCTCCCGAGTAGCTGGGACTACAGGCGCCCGCCATCTCGCCCGGCTAATTTTTTATATTTTTTTAGTAGAGACGGGGTTTCACTGTATTAGCCAGGAGGGTCTCGATCTCCTGACCTCGTGATCCGCCCGTCTCGGCCTCCCAAAGTGCTGGGATTACAGGCTTGAGCCACCGCGCCCGGCCAAGAAGGTCTTTTAATATCTGAGAGCATCAGTTTCCTCAACTGCAAGATGAATTTGATAATAATCATATGGACTGTACAGGGTTACTGAGAGAATGATTCCATATTTGAGCATGCTTATCATAGTACCTGGCACCTTGTGGGAATCTGCTAGGCTCCATGCCAGTACCTGGCCCCAGGCCTCTGTTCAAACAGAACACAGCTGTGGCAGCAGCTTCTGCCCACATGGTAGAAAAGCCGGCTGCCCTATCAGTAAGGAAGTGAAGTTCTCCCTTTCTCCCAGCTGTCAGTGACCTTCCTCAGTTAGATTGGTGAATGCTGGGCTACCATCCACAGCACAGGAGAAGGAACACTGGTTTAGGAGTCAGATAGCCCTATTTGCTTCTAATTCTATCCCTACTGTTTCTTAGTTGTGTGACTTTGGGCTTATTTACTTCAGTTTTCTCTGAAGCTCAATTTTCTCATTCACAAAATAGGAATACTATCTAATGACAGGGTTCCTAGGGAGCTTCAGAGTGGAATTTATATAAAGCACAAGTTTTAGCACATAGTAGGTGCCCAATAAAAGTTTTCTTCTTCTTTGGGCATTTTCTACCAGAAATCTCAGCGCCACAGTGGAATTTAAAAGTTATCAGACTGCGTATTTTAGATTAAATTTTAATATAATATAGTTATATTTCAATATATCCTGGTCCTGACCTTCACATTTTCCTGATACTGATTATTTATTTTTCTATTTTTTAAATTGTAGGTTCTTTTATTGGATATATCCCCAAATTCTTTGCAGAATGACACGGATAGACTCTAACTAAAATCAGGAGAAATGTATTCTCATTACAACTCTGCAATATATGTATGATTTGGGCCATAAAAGCTCTCTGAACCTCAGTTTCCTCATCTGTAGAATGGGAGTAATTAAAAACCTACTAGCTATCTTATTCCTACAGGAATAAGGAACTATTGCTGGAGTGTTTGCAGAAGGACTTTGTAAACCATGAAAGGCTTACAAGTAGATACATGTATTATTTGTGATACAATACCTCATTTTATTCATCTTTGAAACTACCTCTCTCCCCAGACTGTGCCCCATGACTTACAGCACAGGGTTAGGCATGTACTGAGAAAAAGGCCATTAAATCTCACCTCCAAGGTCACACTTAGCAGAGAGCTAGATGGCCCAGTGTCTGTCTCATCACCCTTAGAGAAGGATTGCCTTTACCTTCCAGACATGGAATAATTCAATAGACGGGAAGCATAAAAATAAGGACAGAGTTAACTCCTGGTACCCAGTAGGCAAGTGAATCTGTCAAATGCCATTATGGGAAGAGTAGACAACCAAGTCCCCATATCACAGGAGTTCAGCAAGGATTTGTTCTGAAGCATTTTTGTTTGGACTGAAAATGAACAAGAAGATGACATGTGAACAAAAGAGATAAAGAAGAAGATTTAAGTGCCAGAAGAAAGACCCAGAAAATGATCCCAGTGAGCAAAAGATCACAGAGAAAAATAACAAGTACACAGGGCAGTAAGATCAAAATCAGATTACTTAATAAAAGCTAGCATTTCTTTAAACGGAAAACAATGCACATTGGTTGTCCTTGAAATGTGACATGTACTCCTTTTTTCAAGAATGCCCAGGCACTCCAAAGCAACAGCCATATCTAACAAAGCCCCATCACCCTAGAGCCCTGGAGGTCATTATTCCTATACAATAGTAGGAGGTTTGATTGAATAGATGTCACAGAACGTAGCAGTCACTTGAAACAGAAAACCCCAGAAAATAAACCTGTGCAGGGAGAGGTAGAATTTGAATTAGGCAAGGGCCCACCTGGTCAATAATGAAATAATTGCTCAAGACACATTCTTCTGTAATCTTTTGCAATGTAACAACTATTTTGTGCCCCACCTCTCTCAATGCTCCCTCAACATTTGCACATAATCTCAGGGCCTCCTAAAGACACCGATTCAGAAGCCAGGCAGTCACTTCCCTAATGTCACAAAAATAGATTCAATTCTACATACATCAGGGTGATTTCAGAAGCAATTTCTCATCTCCGGTGTAAGCATTACTTACATTTCTCCCCCTCAAATCTCATCCCAGTGGTTCCACAGGGCATTTTAAAAGGTACCTGATGCATTCTAGGGCAGTCAAAAGATCCTGAGAGTGTTTTTGCAGCTGTAGCCTGAGGACCTCAGATGCATAGACAGTCCTAATGTATTCAGTGATTCAGACAAATGCAAAATTCTAATAATTGAGTATAATAAGTCAATCATTATTTAAATCTTTTAGAAAGCAATATTGTTATAATGAATGCATATATGCAGTTATGTATGCATATTTGTGTATATATGACTGTGTAGGTTTATAAATCTCTGTATGTATTTACATGTCTGTGTAAATATAAAACACATCTGCATGCACATACATACATACCTCAATCATTTGGAAAGTTTGTCCCTGGCCTTTAAAACATCTACTTAGGTTTCATTGGATATTTCTCCTCTTCCTTTATGGCAAGTTAAACTATTTCAGTCTTGGGTGTTTTCATCTTAAGGGTCTAAGTTTTGGCCCATAGCGAACAGTTACAATGTTCTCCTTTCAAACACAAGAAATCAGTGTTACCCAGGTTTGCATTTGAGATCAGAAAGATTGAGAACCAATATCTAAAATTTCAGGGTCACAATGATTGTCATGAATTTTTGGCCATAATCATGTTGCTTTTCAGAGTCCTCCCAGGGTACTTTTACAAACGGAAAAAAAAGTGAGCACAAGAGGCTGGACTGGACAGAAAAGGATGAATTGGTATTACTTGGCCAGTATTTTCAATCAGATAAACTTGCAAATGAACTTCTCTGCCCCAGGGCCAAAAACAGGGGATGCAGTGACCCCTTAGCATAGCCAGAGACTCAGTGAGCTCCTGATAAGCCTTTCTCATTTTTTTCTATTATTATTAATTGACAGTAATTAATTATAGATATATTTATGGGGTATAGTGTGATACATGTATATAATGTATAATAATCAGGATAATTAATATATTAATCACCTCAAAATTTATCATTCCTTTGTGTTAGAAACATTCAAAATCCACTGTTTTAGCTATTTGAAAATATGCAATAAACTGTTGTTAATTATAGTCACCTTACAGTACAATAGAACATTAGAACTTATTCCTCCTTGCTACCTGTAAGTTTGCAACAGAGGTTGGTTTACAGATACAAAATTATAGCTAGGATGTTCCTTTCTTTTAAGGAAAAATCAAGCCCATTTTCTTGTCAACCCTGGTCTGCGTCAACAACCAATTTTCCTGCTTCTAGGAAATGTATGAGTCTCAGTGATTTATCTGGATTGAAATTGGAAAAAAAAGGACTGGCTTCATGGTTAGGCAAACCGCAAATTTGCTCTGATCCCTAAGAAAAACAGAAGTTAAATATTTGCTCATAATCAGTATGTACCATTAGACTTTGTCTTTAAAAGCCATTCTCTAACCTTAAGAAGAACTCAAACTTACCATCACGGGTAATGTGCAAAGTGGTATGATGTGTCTGTTAATATGATGCAAAGGGAAGTACGTCATATTGGCTATGTCATATTTTTGCCAAAATGTTTAACCTGAATGTAATCATGATGAAAGGGTAGACAAATCTGGATTGTGGAACACTCTGAAGGACCACAGCCCTAGACTTTAAAAAAATGTCAAGGCCGGGCACAGTGGCTCACACCTGTAATCCCAACACTTTGGGAGGCTGAGGCGGGCGGATCATGAGGTCAGGAGATTGAGACCATCCTGGTAAACACGGTGAAACCCTGTCTCAACTAAAAAAACACAAAAAATTAGCAGGGCGTGGTGGCAGGCGCCTGTAGTCCCAGCTACTTGGGAGGCTGAGGCAGGAGAATGGTGTGAACCCAGGAGGCGGAGCTTGCAGTGAGTGGAGATTGCACTACTGCACTCCAGCCTGGGCGACAGAGCGAGAGACTGTCTAAAAAAAAAAAAAAGTCAGTATCCTGAAAGAAAAAATAAAGTTGAGAGGGCTGTTCTAGATCAAAGAGAGACACCTGAAAATCAAATTCAATGTGAGCACTCTGATTGGATCCTGGATTAAAATAACAAACAAACAAGCAATAGAGAACATTTGGAGGACACTGAGGCAATTTGACTGTGAACTGGTATATTAGATCACTGAAGTAAGATTATACTTTATTGTGGTTATGTTGAAGAGGTGTCCTAGTTCTTAGGAAACACATGCTGAATTCTCTGGAGGTAGAGTGTCATGATGTCTACAACCTACTTCTAAATGGTTCCAAAATATTTGGAAAAAAAAAAAAAACATGGATAAGGGGAGAAAGAGAGAGAGGGTGAGTACAGCCAAGTGCAAAAGTGCAAATGTTGCAAAATGGTAGCAATTGGTGAATCTAGGTAAAGGGTATATGACTATTCATTCTGCAATCTTCTCAATATTTTTGTAGGTTTAAACTAATCTCTCTTCCTGAAGGCAGCACATCAGTATCTGAGCATAGCTATTGCCTCTGTCCAAGTGCTGTATTCTAAATCTGGGCGCCTATGAGAACTCTCTGAACGACTTACAAAATCCGTATCCCTCAGTTGGGTCCCACCTCTCATCCCCCAGGAGATTTTGATTCTGGAGATCAGGTGTGGGGCCCAGATATGGATGTGTTGAAAATTTCCCCAGGTGGGTTCTGTGCTGCACTGGAGCTTAGAAATCATGGGCCTGAGTTACTCTTAGATCTGGATCCATTAAAAACAAGCTGTGTGGCTCTGGGATGACTGGCCAAACACACTAAGCATTGCATACCTCTTACCTATAAAATGGGAGCAATAATACTAAAGATCTTACAGGACTATGGTGAGGATGAGAGACAGTGTCTACATTATAAAAGGGGATAATTTTTTTCTTTCTTTCTTTATCCTCTCATAGATCCCCATCATCCCCAACTGATCATATCTTGAGTGATTTTTACAAAATGGAATTTCTTCCATTTGTAGCTTACATGGTATGTGGAGGACATCCGTGTATGTACAGATTCTTTTAGACTTCTTGCATTACCCAATTTGGGAAGAGGCTGGGAAATCTAAGTCTATTAACTGGCTGATATCATGGCTGTAAGAATAGAAGTCAGTCTGTCCACAAGGAAGCCTTAGATATTGGCAGTCTTGGAGTTCTCCTTAGGATAAGGGTTAACCCTGATATCTTAACCACTCAAATCTTGGGATCCTTTATTAACTCTGCACAAGGACTCAGGTGCCCTTGACCAATGCCACTTGGAACATTGGCTGTGGCTTGGACCTGGCAAACGTTTGAGGGATGTGGCTTCCAGTCTAAATATGTAGCTCATCAGCCATTGTATTTTGGATAAGTTGCTTCTCTGAGCCTCAGTTTCCTAAGCACTCAGAGTGGAGACAGTCATAATCTATGACTCACCTACCTTATGTGGTGTATGTGAAACACAGATTTGAAAATCTTAAGCCACTCCATTCAGTGTGGCATATTTTCTCCTTAAGGACATAACCATCCTCCTCCTCTTTCTTTTTTACTGCTATTATTTTTAACCTGTCTCTATTTATGTCCACAAGCAGTTAGGATGACTTGCTCCCATTTCCATCTGATTTTTTAAATATTCCTTTTCACCTTAGGATGAACTGCCCCAAGTCTTTGTCAGGGAGAACCTTCATCCCAGTCCATCTCAGGGAAGCATCCATACCCTATGCCTGGCAGCGCCTGATCAATGTGTGGGGTTCACAGCAGAAGTAGTACTAGGGCCGAGCTGGGCCACGGATGTCCCCTTCCCCTTTGTTGGCTCTACTTACTGAATCCGTTGACGTCCTGAGAACTAGAAGAGAAGCCTTCATCATTGCGGCTGGCGCTGAGCTTGGTGGTGGGTTTGTCAGCAGAGGCCACAGGCCCCATCTCCCTCTGGGCTCCACTCTGGGTCTCCTTCTGCTTCTTGGCCAGCTTCCTTTGGGACATGTGCAAGGGGAAAAACCACAGTCAGATGGTGGCAGTTGCATTAAAGCATTGGGAAGATAGATTGTTCTTCCCCAATCCTCATCCTCAGCCCCCAAATCTGGTTCATTCTCCAGAAAAAGAATCAAGGCAGAACAAACCATGAATGGTTTCCGTTTACTCAGAAATAGGAGACTCACGCTGCTGCCTCACCCCCGACAATGCGTGTGTTCTATGTTTGAGCCTAAAATGGGAAATCAATGAGACTCGTACAATGCTTCCCCCACTCTCCTTTCAGAGGAAATCAACAAGACTTGTATTCCTTTCCCCAAGTCTCCTTTCAGAGGGAGGAAGTGGCTAGACTGGCCTTTCTGTTTCTGTAGCTCTGAATGAAATTAAAAATGGAGGCTTGTCTTTCTCAGGAACTGAGCTCATCAAAAACCCACCAAATAATAGTAAAGTGAAGCAGGGGCTAGTGGTTGGAGGTGGATGAGTGTGCAGGTTAGTTTCACAGCTCAAAGGAAGGAAAGTTACAGCTGAATTGATGCAGTCTTATTCCCACGGGAATAAAAGACCCTCAGAACCAGACGGATATTATCATAATATCACTATTTTGATAATAATAGTGTGGAGCAGTGCTTCTCAAATTTTGGTGTAAATTTGAATCACCTGAAGAGTCACACACACACACACAGGCTCTGGATCACTGAAGTAGGACAGGACCTGGAATTCTACATGGCCATCAAGTTCCCCAGGTGATTCTGACACCAACCATTGGAGGTTAAAACCATCAGCTTTGATGTCAGACAGACTCAGGTTCATAGGTTACCTCTGCTGCCTGCTAGCTAGCTGCAAGACCCAGGGCAAATTTCTTACTCTAAATCCTGAACCATTCCTCTATATACTGTGGCAGATGACAGGACCAATCTTATTGGGTTGTGAGGATTAAATGAGACAATGCGTAAAATACACAGAGCACAATGCCTTGCACATAGTGGACACCTGATGCCTAGCAGTTGCTATTCTTGTTTTTTATACTATTGCCAGTGGATCCAACTATATTGCAATGTTCGAATTCCCTCCCCAGCAGCCCCATTGTGGGATCCCATCTCTCCCTGAATTCTTGCAAGTGACATAGACTCTGACCTCACTGAGGAACTAAAAGGTTAAAAAGTTATTTTCTATGGATTTAAAATCTATGTCCTTTAAATTTTAACTGGATTGGTCTCAGATATATCATAAGAGATACAAAAATATGACTAACTCCTCTTGCATATAAGAGTTATTCAAATATTCTAAAAAGCCAACATGGTCCCTCTGAGTTTTTCCAACAAATATGCATCTAAATATAGCTGTCATAGTCCTATCACATGAAAGGCTATAGGTTAAACATCAGATATCTTGAGAGTAAACTTCTCCAGGTCCCTTGCTCCGTCCTTCACAAGAGCAGGCTTCAAATTCAATTTTGGTCATTCCTGTCTCAACGCACAAAGAAGAGATGTCCCAGAGAGATCAAATGCAGTGCAATACAGGGAATAATTTTCCAAGGTTGAGCCCCACTGATCGCGAAACAGATAGTTTCAAGAGGTAACAATCTCGCTGCCAGACGAAGTATAAAAGGAAATGATAAACCTCAACTTAGGCTGGGCACGATGGCTCATGCCTGTAATCCCAGCACTTTGGGAGGCTGAGCTGGGCAGATCACTTGAGCCTAGGAATTGAGACCAGCCTGGGAAACACAGTGAAACCCCATCTCTACAAAAATTACAAAAATTAGCCAGGTGTGGTGGTGCGTACCTGTGCTACTCAGCAGGCTAAGGTGGTAAGATCACTTGAGCCCAGGAATTGAGACCAGCCTGGGCAACATGGTGAAACCCCATCTCTACAAAAATTACAAAAATTTAGCCAGGTGTGGTGGTGCGTACCTGTGCTACTCAGCAGGCTAAGGTGGTAAGATCACTTGAGCCCAGGAGGCGGAGTCTCCAGTGAGCCGAGATCACGCCTCTGCACTCCAGTCTGGGTGACAGAGTGAGACCCCGTCAAAACAAAAACAAAAACACAAAAAAACAAAAACAAAAAAAGAAAACAGAAAAGAAAAATAACCCCAGATCTCAACTTAGAAGTGCTTTAGAGGCATTCACGTGGGACAAATTCCAGTTTGATAGCAACCTCCTTGAAACATGAATCTCATGATCTAGGTGTAGACTTCACAGGAGAATGACAGATGGCATACCCAAATGAGGACAGTTTGAGGAGGGTCTATTTATAAAAGATCTGCTGATAAAGGTCACAAGCATATAGGGACCCAGGATATAACAGCGCGTCAATCGGAGAGCTGTTTATTACCTATGGGACCAGAGGAACACATAGAGGAAGCAGTAACCAGAGCCCCAAAGGAGAGAGCTATGAAGAGGAGGCACCCTGAACAGAAGCAGCAGCTTTCTCTTGAAAGTCCCAGCCAGTCATAGACAACCTCACAGGGAGAGAACCAGAGGCAAAAAAATGCCCTGACTACACCTTATGCCCTTCCTCTGGTCCCCTGTGGCAGCTCTCATTAGCTGAACCCAACAACAAGTCGGAAGTGGCAAGTGATCTTTTTGACAGACTTCATATAGAATACCTCTAGAAGCAGAGAGCACAGTAGAGAAACATAGAGAGGGGAACTGGATCTAGGAATCCCAACCAAGAACAGAAAAGTTGCGTTTTTTTGTTTGTTTTTTGAGACCGTCTTATTCTGTCGCCTACGCTGGAGTGCAGTGGTACAATCTCAGCTCACTGCAGCCTCTGCCTCCCAAGCTCGAGCAATTCTCATGCTTCAGCCTCAGCAGCTGGGACTACAGGTATCTGCCACCACATCCAGCTAATTTTTTGTATTTTCGTAGAGATGGGGTTTCACCATGTTGCCCAGGGTGGGCTTGGACTCCTAAGCTCAGGCAATCTGCCCGCCTTGGCCTCCCTAAGTACTAGGATTACCGGTGTGAGCCACTGTGCCCGGCCGAGAAAAGTTTCTTTATACTTCATGTTTGGGCCATCATTTGAAGAAACATGTAGCCTAAAATGGAATTCTTCATTCATTATTATTATTTTTTTTCCCAAGTTGGCTTGGGGAAAGAAAGGCACTCAGGAAGAGGAATGCATCTTCTGGTTATAATGCTTTGGCCACAGGCGCACTGTTCTACCAGTGAAACGATTCCAGGCAGACGTACAACAAGAAATGAAGCATTGGATCGGTCAGGCAATCAGACAGGGGCAGGGGGGAACGCCAACAAAAGAAAAATGAGCAATTCTGCTGCTGATGACATTTCGAAATTTTATTCTTCATTTATTATCAAAAAGGAGTGTGTTTAAAAATGTATATGTGACCTTCTTAATCATAAATTTGAAAAGATATATAGCAGATTCTTTGCTTCTATCTGAGCTCTGCTCACATGGGCCCAGCAGGAAATAAAAGGAAATCTGATAAGAGAGTTAACTTTAAAACTATAAATGAGTATGTTTCGGAGGCTTTGATATTTCCTTGGGGGCAGAACTCTCAACCAATCTCATTCCATTCAGGGTAAAGTAATATGGAAAGAGTTGTCTTAGGCACAGATCATTGGTTTTCAAAGGAATCATAATAATAATAAAAGCCTCAGTGCTTTTATGAAAAATGGTACTTTATAGAAATGTTTGGGTAGCTCTGAACACCTGTATTCAAAAAAGAAAAACTAAGCATCCCCAAAACACATATTAAAAATTGGAAAGTTAACAGAATTGTAAAAATATCAGATATATTACCTCCTTGGTATTTAAAGCTGATGGCTGACTCTGTATGTTCATGGTGATAATAATGTTATATAATCATTTTAATGTACGGACAGATGTTTTGGCAATTGGCAAAAACAGCTACAAGGTGGAAATGGAGAGGGTATTTGTGGAAGGAAATAAAACACAAAACCACAGTTTGGGGATCTGTATCTATTCTTCCAGAATTCTGAATTTAAGTTGTTAAAAAAGACCTCTCAGTAACACAGAAAAATTGATATTCATCTCCATAGCCAAATAATTTAATTTACTACCCCCAGACCATAGAGGCTGGGTCTCTCTGGTCCCAGGGACAGAATGAGGACCAGGTTGGCTTGATACAATGGAGGAATTTCTAGCAAAGTAGAACTGCTTAGGTCTCTTTTGGAAGTACCTAATGCCTGAATTCCCCTCCCCAATTTTTCTTGTTTGGCAACCTTCTCTTCACCTTTTTAGGCCCTTATTTTTTTCTCTCAACAAAAGAGAAACCCAAATCTGTGAACAGGGCACTGGACCCTTAAACTATGACCCTTTAACTATGGACCAGGCTTCAACTCAGTCTTATTCTCTACACACAACCTTATCCTCCCCTTTCAGAAAACATCAACCACCTCCTCCCACCATACTATTCCTCAATACTCCGTGTTCCTTGATGTGTCCCTCTTCTTCTCCACTGGTCGCCTCCTTTTTATCCTCCAAGGCTCAATGTAAGTGTCACATCTCCTCTGAGGCTTCTCCCTGCTCTTCTACATAGAATTATAATTTTCTCCTCTGGTTTGACTCATCCATTGAACAGGTACATGTATCAGTCTCTGCTAAATGCTACAAGATCATGTCTTCTTGACCTTAATCCTCATGGAACATGAAGACTAATGGCAAAGACAGGCATTAAACAGATACAGAGGTAGAGACAAAAATCACAAAGATGACGAACACCAAGAAGAAATACCTGTTGCTACGTAAGAGGTAGAACCTGGTTTGAACCCTGGCAGCAGATCAGGGAGGGTTTTGGTGCCATGTCAGCTAAGTACTTGTTGAGTCAAACTGCAGTGATTCAACTCTTTCACCTACTATGACAAGAACCTCTTAGGAGAAGGGCTTTTGACTCTTTGCACCTACTCCAATTTCTTGCTGAGTGTCTGGCACATGGCTCAATAAATTTGTTGCACAAATTTATACTTAAAAGTCTGCAATTTGAAGTGTAGAAAAGATGGTCCTCTTACTCTGAACACAAATTGTAACCATTTTAAAAGTAGATACATGCAAAGAAAGAGAAGGAAACACCTGCATAAAATTTTCAGGTGACAGGAATATTTGTAATTAGAAATATTTTGGGTGGCAACTTAGCATTTCCTTCTTGGAATGTTTGTAAAATTAACAAAATGTTCATGGAAGCCAGAGATTTCCCCCGCAGAGCCCACAAAATATCTGCAGGTATAGCATGTTGAAGAACAAAAAGAACACCTCATCCAATAGTCACATGACTCGTGGGATGATCATATAATTCATGGAATTCTCAGAGCCTTCAAAACTCAAGTACTTATGACTTTCTGAATTGGGTTTTTTTTTTTTTTTTTCCCTGTAGTTGCTCTGAGATTTTTGCCAACTGGGTCACACAATTTCACCAGCAGGGGGTACCAAAAGCTGATAAAAAGAGAGTCTGCATAAGCCTGTTTATTCCTCTGCAGGAACATTTCCAAAGCTGAAGAATGTTTTAAGACACAGCAATCCAAAGTTTACTGCTTCTGACAGGTGAGGACGAGGGGACGCGGCCATAGCTCTTGGCATTTTTCCTTCTAACGGATCACTTTGAGCTCTCTCTGACCTTTGCTTGTTAGCTGAGTGAGGGGTAGGTGACAGGGGATGTGCCCAGGATGGACTGTGAGTCCTGTGATTTGTTCTGAGTGCCACTCTTTACAAGGGATACTGGCAGGTAGAATGGCTCATGGGAGAGGAATGAAGAGCTATTAAAAGTGTGGAAATCATGCTACAAGAGGAGGAGTGCATGAAACATCCAGGGACGTTTCTCATGGAGAGGGAATACAAAGGAACGTTCTCTTTATGCATCTGATGGCTGGGTCTCTATGGTCCCAGCGGCAGAATGAGGACCAGGTTGGCTTGATACAACGAAGGAATTTCTAGCAAAGTAGAACTGCTTAGGTCTCTTTTGGAAGTACCTAATGCCTGAATTCCCCTCCCCAATTTTTCTTATTTGGCAACCTTCTCTTCACCCTTTTAGGCCCAACTCAATGTCCCCTACTCTTAGAAGTCTTTGCCTGCTTCCCAAAGTTAGAAGTTCCCTCCTCTTTGCTCATTAATTTGTTGGACAAATACTTAATGAGCAAATACTTTGAATCTGTGGCTGTTAGAAGGAAGGAGATAATGATATGAAAAACAAGACAGGAATCCTGCCCTGTTTGGCTTCTGCAAGTATTGAGCTCCCGGCTACTGGAGAAGTTCAAGTAGAGACTGGGAAACCACTTAGAAAAGAGGTAGTGGAGGATCTCAGGATTTGGACTCTGCAAAACCCTTGACTCTCTTCTGGGTTAGGAACAGGACCACCCAGCCAACTGGTGGGGGCAGGAGTCTTCAGGGTTCCACCTAGAGTTTTTCCCTGAATGAGGGATTCATGCCTACTCTCCTGGGAAGACACTGATCAGGTACTCTTCCTCTTCCCCACAAGGCTCCTCCTCTGGACCATCCTCCATTGGAATCTCCAGACAGACTTTCCTGGGAAATCATGAAGATTGAAATCCTGGAGTCAGAGAGAGATCTCAGTCACAGGAAGTGGACCAAAAATAAATAAATAAATAAATAAATACACACACAAGTGAGGCCCTGCTTCTACTAAAAGCTGGTATTGTCCTCTTTGAATCCAGGATGCTCTGCTGGTGTGACTAGATTTCAGCTTAAAGCTACACTGTCAGGGAACTGCAGCATCTTCTCATTTCATAGACAAGACACTGAGGCCTGGACAGAGTAGTCCCTTAGCTAGGATGCACAGCATGTAGGATACAAGCCCTGCTTTCTGCCTGCCAGCTCAGGACACCTGCTCCACGTTCTTCCACCCTTACTCTAATCTAGAAGGGCAAATTCAGTCTGTGGTACATATGATTCCGGTGTCTTACAAATGCGGCAAACCTTTATTCATCTATGTCCCCACTGACTCAGAACTACTGTAATTGAGGCAAAGGCTGAGCTACATCATATAGGAATCAATAGTGCAAACAGGGATATGGATGTGTGTAGCATTTAAAGGAGAATGCACTGCTTTCCCTCATATCAGGAGGCAGGACTGCACAGCAGTAAATATATTGGCTTTGGTGCCAGACAGCCTGGCATCAAAATCTGGCTCCATGTCAGACTAACTGTGCAAGCTCTTGCAAGTTACTCGGCCCTCTGCATGCCAGTTTCTTCCTGCCTGTAAAACATGGATTAGAGTAGTACTTCCCTGTAAGACTATTGGGAGGACTGAATGGTATGTTGCTGGTAAACCACTTTGTCCAAGGTATGCACACAGTAAGCATTCAATAAATGCACTCTGGTATGATAATATTTTAAATACAAAGAAACCATGTTAGTTTAAATAACCTCATTATCTATGAAATATGAATACTTTAAAGCAGATGCCCTGAATAATGGCTTTTCTCTAAAAACCTCCACTGACATATTATAGAGCCATGCTTTCAAACTTTGGCTGAGCAAATCATTTGCAGAGCTTTAAAAATTACCAGTGAGATTCTAATTTAATTGGTCTGGGGTACAACCTGGGCATCTGGGTGTGCAGTAGTTTTCCAGGTAATTATAATGTGCCACTAAGCTTGAGCACCACCAATGCGGAACAGCTGTTCTCCAAGTGTGGCTTCCTCGGACAAGCAGCATCAGCTTCACCTGGGGATGTATTAGCAATGCAACTTCACTGGCCCCGCCCCGATATACTGAATCAGAAACTCTAGGTGATCAGTAAGCTCTCCAAGCAATTCTACTGCATGCCAAAGTTTGAGAACCACCGAAGGAGGTGGGCCAACTCTTCAGCAGGTCTGAATTAGTAAAGTTTCATTCTTGAAAATGGAACACTAGGAGGTAGGAGACCCAGGTGCCGCTGGGTCCAGATCTCCAAATATCTCATTGAGTTGCCATGAACACTCCCTTTCCCCTCTCTGGGTATTGATTTCACTATGGGTGGGGGGCGGAGTTGGCATCTAAGAATCATGGCAATACCTGATGCTTTTAAAATGATTGTTATGGATTCAATTGTGTTCCACTCACCCACTTTCTGGCTGCAAAAGTCCTAATCCATGGTACCTGTCCATGTAACCTTATTTGGAAATAAGGTCTTTGCAGATGTAATCAAGTTAAAATGAGGTCACTAGGGTAGCTCTGATTCCCAAATGACTGATGTCCTTACAAGGAGAGGGAAATTCGGACCGAAGAGAACTGGAAGAATGCCACGTGACAACAAAGGCGGAGATGGGAGTAATCAGCCATAAGCCAAGGAACACGGAGGACCGGCAGGCACCAGCAGCCACCAGGAAGAGGCATGGCAGGATTCTACCTAGAGTCTGGGGGAGCCTGAGCCCTCCAACACCTTGATTTTAGATTTATAGCTTCTAAAATTACGAGAGAACACATTTTGGTTGTTTTAAGTCACCTAGTTTGTGGGACATTGGTACAGTAGCCTGAGGAAACTAATAAAATGACCATAAAATAGTAAGTCCTAAATTAATGTTATTTATTTAACAAACATTATAAAGTACTTATTCCATGCCAGCCACTATTCAAGGCCTTTATAAACAAGCTATTAAGTTCTTTAATTCTGTTGTGACACTATGAGCCCAGGAGTATTATTAGTTCTGTTTTACAGATAAAAGCATTGAGGCAGAGAGAGTTAAAGTAACCCCTAGAAAGCCACTCAGGCTTTCAGAGGCAGAGCTAGGATTCAAACACTGGCAGTCAGGCTTCTAAGTGTTCTCTAAGATTCCCTGTTATGTCACGCTTAGGCAAAGGACCACCACATATCTCCTCTTGTCCTAAACCTTTCTCAGCTGCCTCCCTTTCTCCCCAGGCAAACACACACTCAACATATGCACACATGTGCACAGACACCTGCAGCCAGAAAACTCTCACTCACAACCACTCACGGCCTGCAGGCAATGAGCATCCTGTCTGCTCATTGCCTCTGTTGGGTACCAATTCTGGGGCATAGCTGGTGGGTCCTTTCCCTCCTGCCCCATCACCCTCATCTAGGGCTTGTGAATCCCCCAGCATGGCAAAGGTACAGAAGCAGCAACAGCAACAGCAGCAGCAACAGATGTCATCACAATCTGAAAGGCCAAAGGACTTGCTCTTTTACTTCCATCCCTTTGCTGTCTTGCTGTCCATGTCTGTGCCGCTACCTGTCTATCTCTGCTTCTTTATTCTGCCTGTGGCTACCTCTCTGGCCTGGATGGGCTCTCCTACCAATCACACTCTTTCCACTTAGGCAGTAGTCAGACACTTTTGGACCGTTCTCTGGATTTGGCAGTGAAATCAGAGCAGCAGAAGGCCTGAAACACAGGTGAGGCCTTCCTCCCTCTGGGTATGTGGCCACACTGGTCCCTGGGCCCTAAAGCAGAGCCTAGTAGGAACAGCATTGACTTTGGAGCCACACTGCTTAGGTTGAAATCCTGGCTCCATGATTTATTAGTTTCCTCATCTGTCAAATAGGAATAATTATAATGAATTTTCTTAACAATGCTTTGAGGTAGATACTAACTTATAAACATGAAAGTACTTAACTAGGATCTGTCACCTACCAAATAAGCTCTACATAAGCATTTGTTACGGAATAGGTGATAAGAAGGAAAAAAGTGCTTCAAAGCAGAGTGTGACCAGAATTCATGGTTCAGACAATGGGAGCTGCCCTGAATGAATGCTGTCTGAGCTCTGAACCCCTGGGTTGGGGAGATGGCCCCTCTGTTCTTGGTGTTGCAGAAATACTATGGGCTCTGACTCTGGACTGACTTGGCTCCAAACAGCAGTGGAATCGTGATCAAGTCTCCATTTCTATGACTCTGTGAGACTCAGTTTCCTCGTCTATAGAATAGAATTTAACATACCCTAATTTGCAGAGTTACTGTGATGATTAGAAATGATAAATGATGATAGTTCCCTAGCATGGTCTTTGGCATATAAAGATATAAACAAGTGCTAGTTCTTTTTTATCCTTATCCTCCTTCCTTGCCCCAGCAATCTGCATGACTTTTTCCTTGCTTTAATTTTTAATTTTATGTTTGATCTGCTTTCTGAGATGAGCACTCTGGGGAAACAAGGTGACTAATTTTTCCTCTCAGTAGTTTCATCTTGCTCTATCCATATCCTGCTCATACGACCCGAAACCAAACCAGACAGTGGGGCAGATGCTCTTCCCGTATTCACGCTTTGACCTTCAGTTTCACATCATTAAAAGTTGTAGAATCTTGGATTCTCCAGGCTGGAAAGGCCCTCCCAGTCATTTTCCTACCTTAGCTAGGAGACTCCTTGCAGCACCCCCAGCCAGAGGATATCCAGCCCCTGACTGCCAAATTCCAGCAACCCAAACTCATCACCTATATGGGCAGCTCCTCATCAGGACTGCACTTCCCTATATAGGCCATTCCTTGCTGAGCTGAGGCCGAGCTGAACTCTGTCTCCTGAAGGCCTCACCCTTTGGATGCTCCTCCTCGGTCTGTCTGCTATATCCCAACACAGCCTGTATGTGGATAGATGATGACCATGAATTCTTCAAGCTTTACCCCAGCAACTAGATACTTCCAAGCAGTATCTCCTGGTTGCTGAGGCTCTATGGCTATTTCCCTACAGCTGAGTGAACCTCCCTCTTCGTTCCACACTCACATGTCCACATGTGATCTCAGATCTCAAACCAGGACTCCAGGGTGATCTCCCTCTCACCAACTCACAACTGCCTCTTCTCACCCTGACCCCATCTTAGACGTTCAGCTGCCAACTAGAAACATCTCCTTCTTGCTGAATGGCCAACTCACAGGGCTATTGCCCTGCTAGACTATAATCACAAGGACAACAACCTTGTTGGCCTTGTTCACTACCAATTCCCCAGGGCCTTACATAGATTTTGGAACAAGCAGGTATCCTGTAAAGACTTGTTGAATTAACGTATTAAGAGATGATCACAAGTCCTTCAAATCCCATTCAAATCATCACTTCTTCCAGGAAGCCTTTTCTGATCTCTCCCTGACAGGGCAGGCCTTCCTTCTGTTTTATATCCCAGTCATTTGCCTATCTTCTGTCATCACTTTTCATTGTAATCAATGTACAAAATATACATATTTGTATATTGTATTTGTATTTCCTTTAGCACATAGCTTAGCACTTGCCACAATGTTGTACAAGCTTTAAACATGTTTATGGAATGAATGAATGAACTGAGTGACACTTTCTGCTCCTTTATGGTTGCCCTGTCCCATATGTGAGCTTCCCCATGTCTAAGACTTGACCCTTCACCAAATTTCTGTACTTAAGCAGGGTCCTACTTACTATTCTACAAGTTGGCTTTCTATTGCAGGTAGTGCATGGCAATGATTCTCAGACTTGAGTATCCCTCAGAATCACCTTGGTAAGCAGGCATTGTTGGTCTCCATCATCAGAGTTTTTGATTGGGAAATCTGGGGTAAGTGCAAAAACTTTGCATTTCCAAGTTCCTAGGAGATGCTGGGTTCTATATTTTGAGAACCACTGGTCTATGAAATGTCATCCTCTGCCCCAGAGGGGATCACAAACCATTTATCTTCCATCTTTTCTTCATCAGTCACCTCAAACATTACATCCAGGCTGGGCACAGTGGCTCATGCCTGTAATCCCAGCATTTTAGGAGGCTGAGGCGGATGGATCACCTGAGGACAGCAGTTCGAAACCAGCCTGGCCAACATGGCGAAACCCCATCTCTACTAAAATACAAAAATTAGCCAGGCATGATGGAGGGTGCCTGTAATCCCAGCTACTTGGGAGGCTGAGGCACAAGAATTGCTTGAACCCGGGAGGTGGAGGTTGAAGTGAGCCGAGATCACGCCACTGCACTCCAGCCTGAGGGATAGAGTGAGACTCTGTCTCAAAACATACACACACACACACACACACACACACACACACACACACACACAATTACATCCATCCCTCACTCCACCCCAAAACTGTAGATAGGCATAAGACCATCTATCCTTTAATCCACAATTCCCATTTTTCTAGAATTTTATCCTAAGGAATAAGAAGGAAAATATACATGTATCATGTAGGTACCACTGGAAACACAGCTTCCTCTATGCCAGGATTTCTCAACCTCAGCACTGTTGGTATTTTGGGCCAGATAATTATTCGCTATGTGTGTGTTGGGGAATTACCTAGTGCACTGTAGGATGCTTAGTAGCATCCTCCTTGGTTTCTACCCTCTAGATGCCAGTAGTTCCTCCTGCTCCCAGGTATGTCAATAAAAATGTCTCTAGATATTGCAGATTTTTTTTTGGGGGGGGTGGGCAGAATTGCACCTACTACTGGCATAGTTAGGTAAATGTAATAGTTTAACATTTAGCAGATACTAACATGTGCTTAGTATCTTAAACATAGCTCCGATTTTCACAACACTAACAAGGTAGTGATTATTTCTTTTGTTTTATAGATGAGGAATTCAGGGCCCACAAGGGTTAATCCTAAACTTATAAAACAGGTAAAGGGAACAGGTGGGATTTGAGCCTGCTGAGAGCATGCTCTCCTCCTCACCCAACTTGGCTGCCTTTCTTTAATAGCAAGCGATCGGTTAAAGCCTCGTAAATGTCTAACAATAGGGAATGGGTTCAGTAAATTATAGTGCACCCCCGGATGGAATATTATGCAGCTATTAAAATGATGGAGGGCCATTAAAAATGAAAACTATGTAATGACACGGAAAAATGCTAACTGGATTACCTTAAGTTAAAAAACACTAGAAAATAAAAATGTGTCTACATTGTGATTATAACGATAAGGAAGTATATCTATGTGCAAATGGCTCATATGTTAGATTGAGGATATTAAGGATAATTTTCCTTTCTTCCTTGATATCCATTATTGTTATCAGAGTGTCTTCATGATCCTAATTTCTAAGTAGTAGCAGAGTAATGATAAGATTCAAGATGTTAGGTTTGCCCTAGGCCCTTCTTCCACCTGAATTAGAATGAACGCTTCTCTAAACTCTGACTATAGCAAGGGGTTGATTTACCCTTACTTTTCCTCCTATTAGCACTGTTGCATCTATGTTTGTGAGCCCAGGCCCCTCTCCTTGCACTGACCAGCTTCTCTGAAGCACAGAAAGCTGGAAGCATAGAAGAAAACAACTCTGAAGGCATTGATGTGAATCACTCTGGGAGCCAGGGCTATTAGGAACATACAGTCTCAGAGTAAGAGATGCATCTGTCTGTCACAGGGTACTGAGTGGTGCACTGTCTCATGCATTATGCATCAAGAGTGGCTTGGCACCCTGGCCCGGCTGTGCGGGACAAGTCTTGCAAAAGAAACATCTGATGAACTGATTGGAATGTCAAAATGTCATTAAGGATAAATTAATGGATGTGTTACTTTGGCTGTAAGAGGCAGTGCCCGCAAGACAACAGACAGCCGGTGGGCTGTTCTCCAGTCCAAGACAGACGGCATTTGCAATAGAGATTCATGGCCTTTATGCAACGTGAGGTGCTTTGCAGGGAGAAGAATAAACAGAAATGCTCCAGCACTTAAGCGCCATAAAATCACAAGCATGAGATAAATTAATTAGTGTACACTAGGAAGGCGGCTGCTCTGTCTGCGCTCCTGGGCAAAGCTAGAATGGATGGCACTGGGTTAGAGATGACGGGTCCGCACACCAGCCTCCTAAAGAAAAGCAATTGAATTTAATGTGCAATCATAAACTGCCGCTGATGGAAAGATAAGTCTGGTCGGTGTTTGTGTTTTCAGGGATACTATTTCTGCCTACTGCTTCAAATGCTTTGTGTCTGTGGGTCAAGTATCTGAGAGGACTGGGGAGACCTGGGAACTAGTTCTGCTTATAACGCTATGTGGGGTATGAAGGGTGTCATAATCTCAACACACAGAGCAAGGCTCAGGGAAGCCTGACTCCCCCGTGCCTGTCTAGATAGGGGGTGGTCCATTCTTCTGTGATAGGAAGCTCACCACTTCCCATTCAACCTGACCCAGTGTTAGATAAGGATTGTTAGAGATGTACTGTTAGAATGTTATCATGTATTATCTCCATTTTGCAGCGTAGGAAAAAGAAGACTGGAGGCTGTGAGAGACATGCCGAATATCACACAGCTGGTATATGGTAGGGCCAAGATCCAAACCCAGGGCTGCCTGAGGCCAGGGCTTGACATCTTAACTATCACACAGTTCTAAGTCCTGTAACTATCATTAATTGGATGGAGCCTGTCTTTTAGAGCAATATAGAATAGGACAAGGCAAGACAGATGAGAACTCACATGTAGCACATACTGGCCATGGCTAAGCACCTGGCCTGGGTCAGCCTAACACATCGTTCATGCAGTAGCCTTTTTTGAGTAAGGAAATTATTTCCCTACCTGAGATATCTATTTTCTTATCTTTTAAAAAAAGGTATATATATATATATATATATATATAATTTTTTTCAGCATACAAAAATCGGTTTCACTTCTGTGTATTTATAATGAACAAATAGAATCCGAATTTTCATAAATAGTTCAATTTACAGTAGCACCCAAAAAAGAAATATTCAGATATAAATCCACCAAAATACACATGGGACCTACATGACAGAAACTATAAAATGGTGGTGAAAGAAATCAAAGAAGATCCAATCAAATGAAGAGACATACATGTTCCTAGGCTGGAAGACTCAGTATTGTTAAAAGGTCACTTCTCACCAAATTGATCTACAGATTCAATGCAAACCTAGTAGAAACTCAGCAGGATATTAACAAGCTTGCAGATACCAACAAGCTAAAATGCTATTGTACATTTATTTCAAAGAAAGAACAGGGAGGCAGGTCGTGATGGGTCATGCCTGTAATCCCAGCACTTTGGGAAGATGAGGCAGGAGGATTGCTAAGCCAGGAGTTCAAGACCAGCCTGGGCAACATAGTGACACCCTCTCTACAAAATAAATAAATAAATAAATAAAAATAAAGCACCTTAATAAAAAGAAAGAATGGGGAAAAAGCCTCTAAACCTCAAACGTCCAGAAAATATAACCTGAAACATTGTTACGTTAAATATCATAATCATTTAGGTATAGTTTTTAAGTAAAGTTTTTTATGTATGTCTGCTATAACTAAATTGGAATGAAATTCTCTCCAAGGTACAGCCCTTTTTATAAGACATTATAAACAAAAACGTTAAGACACAAAAATTTACTCAATGAAGTTTAAGTAGGACTCAGGAGGCCAATTTAAAAAACAATGAACATGATCCCAACTCTATCCTTTCTTTAATCTTGGTCCTATTTCTCCAATGCAGATGATACATTTCATACCAATTGTGAAACAGGGAATGATCTTGCTCCTGTTTTAGGGGCAGTGAGTATATTTAAAGAAATGACACAGTTGGTAGAGTTTTTTTTTTTTTGAGATGGAGTCTCACTCTGTCTCCCAGGCTATGAGTGCAATGGTGCGATCTCGGCTCACTGCAACCTCCACTTCCCAGGTCCAAGCAATTCTCCTACCTCAGCCTCCTGAGTAGCTAAGATTACAGGCATGCACCACCACACCCAGCTCATTTTTGTATTTTTAGTAGAGATGGGGTTTCACCATGTTGGCCAGGCTGGTCATGAACTCCTGACCTCAGGTGATCCACTCGCCTTGGCCTCCCAAAGTGCTGGGATTACAGGCATGAGCCACTGTGTCTGGCTAGTTGGTAGAATTTTTTATTTGGTTGGTATACTTGTCCATTCTCATACTGCTGTAAGGATACTACCTGAGATGGGGTAATTTATAAACAAAAGGGTTTAATTGACTCACAGTTCTACATGGCTGGAGAGGCCTCAGGAAACTTACAATCATGACAGAAAGCAAAGGGGAAGCAAGGCACATCTTACATGGTGACAAGAGAGAGAGAGCATGCAAGGGAAACTGCTTTTTTTTTTTTTTTTTTTTTTTTTTTTGAGACAGAGTCTTGCTCTGTTACCCAAGCTGTAGTACAGTGGCATGATCTCGGCTCACTGCAACCCCCGCCTCCCAGGTTCAAGCGATTCTCATGCCTCAGCCTCCCAAGTAGCTGGGACCACAGGTGCATGCCCCCATGCCCAGCTAATTTTTGTATTTTTAGTAGTGATGGGGTTTCATCACGTTGGCCAGGATTTCTCAAATTTCTAACCTTAAGTGATCCACCTACCTTGGCCTCTCAAAGTGCTGGGATTACAGATGTGAGCCACCATGCCCAGCCAAAACTGCAACTTTTAGAACCATCAGATCTCACAATAACTCCCTCAGTATCATGAGAATAGCATGGGGGGAAATCGCCCCCAAGATCCAGTCACCTCCCACCCATTCCCTCCCTCGACACATGGGGATTACAATTTGAGATGAGATTTGGGTGGGGACACAGAGCCAAACCACATCAGTTGGTTTTTGTTTTTTCTATTGTAATTTAGAGCAAAGGGTAAGGACTAACTTTGGACCCTTTTACTGCGTCTTTCCCCTGCACTCAGACCTGTAAAGTGCTTCTCTCTGGGGCAGGGGGCTATAGTACTTATCAGTTTTGCTGTCATGTAAAGTAAGTAGCCTCTTTCAGAATCCCTGCCACAGCTACCCCCAATTCATGATGAAAACACAGCACTAGTAATGAGCATCTCTTTTTTTCCACAGGTTTCTTCCTTCATATGGCCTGTGCCCCTGCTCAGTGTGGTGAGACTTCATTTCCTTACATTTAAAATATTTCCTCATTGGAGTGACTCAAAGATTTTGTGAGATACCTGTGGTGTCATGAAATATTAAGATTGGTTTTTGTTCACTGTGCCTGGTTTATAACTCCCATATGCCTTGTTACAGTCTTTTGCTATAATGTTGGGTGTATTAGGGTCCAGGGGAAGGCCTCAGGAGATACACCCTCTCTCTTCCCTTCCTTTCACCTGCCCCAAGGCAGGACTCTCATCTTCCCCTGCTTTTCTGACTGTGGATCTTAAGACCTTCCTTTGAGAGGGTCCCACTTCATACCGGGGGGAGGAATGCAGATTTTATGAAGCTCCCCTAAGAACCCAAGAGGCCTGCGTTTGGAGAGAGAACTTCCAGATAGCTGAAAGCGTGGAGGTTCCTGGAGGGTGGTGCCCCGGGGAGGATATGGAAGCTCCGCATCTCTTCCCCCAAACCTTGCCCTATGTGTCTCTTCATCAGTATTATTTGTAATATGCTTTATAACAGACCATTACACATGTTTCCCCGAGTTCTGTGAGCTGCTCTAGCAAATTAGTTGAACCCAAAGAAGGGGTTGTGGGAACCCCAACTTGAAGCCTGCTAGTCAGACATTTCAGAGGCCTAGGCTTGTGACTGGTATCTTGGGGAATGGGGAACAGTCATGGGGACTGAGCCCCTAACCCGGGGGATCTGACATGATCTCCGGGTGGGAACTGAATTGCAGGACACCCAGCTGGTGTCTGTGGCTTGATGTGTGGGGAAATCATTCTATACATTTGGTCACAGAAATCCTCTTCCATGTTGATGACTGTGGTAGTGTGAGAGTGGAGAAAAAGCGCACTTTGAGAGAGTTTTTCTTGACACAACACTTACGTGAAAGTACTTGGTAAACTGCAAAACAGGAGTAGACAGAGTACTATAAAACATAAAGTATACTGGTCAGGCGCAGTGGCTCACACCTGTAATCCCAGCACTTTGGGAGGCCGAGGTGGGCGGATCACAAGGTCAGGAGATCAAGACCATGGTGAAACCCCGTCTCTACTAAAAATACAAAAATTAGCTGGGCGTGATGGAGCAGCACCTGTAGTCCCAGCTACTCAGGACGCTGAGGCAGGAGAATGGCGTGAACCTGGGAGGCAGAGCTTGCAGTGAGCTGAGACAGTGCCACTGCACTCCAGCCTGGGCAACAGAGTGAGACTCTGTCTCAAAATAAATAAATAAATAAATAAATAAAATAAAATAAAATAAAATAAAATAAAATAAAATATACTAATAATAACTACAAGGTACTGAGCACCTACTATGCACCAGATATAAAAACCAGATGTTATATATGCATTCATTTATCTTATGCTGTCCTGGTAAATCCCCACAGCAACCGCCTACATTTGGTATTATCATCCCCAAGTTACAGATGAGAGAACAGGGGCTCAGAGAATTTCAGTTAGTAAGCGACAAAGTCCAGGATTCAAACACCAATCCAGTCCATGCTCTTTTCACTACAATGCTACTTCCAGGTGTTGGTTATTCTTTTCCTCTTTTCCTCACCATTCAGAGCTAAGGCAAAAGCACTGTTTAGCGCCCTTAAGTAATGGAAGATGAGATTACAGAAGTACAATTTTTGAGCAAATTGCCCCTTGCCTACATGGCTGGAAAATATCACAGTAAAACAGTCAATGCATATACTTCGAATCAGCCACAGATCTGGAAAAACCTTAGATCCCACACTTTCATGGTAGCTCTGATGTATAAAGGAAAGATAAGAAAAAATAATATGAAATCCCCTACCCACCAGATATGAGCTTAGATTTTTCACCAAAAGTTCTCATCTGGTAGATTCCCAAATCAAAATTGGTATGAGGAAGGAAGAATGAAATAAAGTATAAAGACTTAGCTCTTCTCCATTTCTGAAAAAGTCCATTGTTGCTAAGCTGTTTTCCCAAACAGAATAAGCCTTCTTTAGTCTCGAGGCTCAATTTGGTTTACAACATTAATAAAATGATATTTATATTTTTTACAAAAATCAAGTCTTTCATTAAAAGCAGGGTTTTGACCACACTACTCTTTCTATTCTTCCACTTAGAAAACATGGGTGGTTGCAGTATACCCACCAATTCCCACCCTCTTAGAATGTTCACAGTGGTTCAAAGCCCTTAGAATAAAAAATTGCTCCAGAAAGTCACTCAGCCAATGTTCTTTTATTCTGTTAAGAAAGAGATTTCATCAGCAGAAGCATTGAGTCCCTTGAGGCTTCAAGGATAAAGAAAGGCTTCTGAACACACACTTCTCATGAGATAATCATGGTGGAGAGGACTTTACTCCTCATCATGCCTCCAAAACCATCATGAGTAGTGATTGTTGCAATAAATTAAATACTATTTCAATATGTATGTGCTCAGGGCATTTTTGCCCTTTATTAAATGACCTCTGTACATTTATGAACAGTCTAAGGATTGTCTACCTCAATACCTACAAAAGGAAATGATGCCACTAAATAGCATCTTGTCTTCTATAGATTTTGCTTTCCAAACTCAGGTTCCATCATCATACTCAAAAT
Source organism: Trachypithecus francoisi (assembly GCF_009764315.1). NCBI lineage: Eukaryota > Metazoa > Chordata > Mammalia > Primates > Cercopithecidae > Trachypithecus > Trachypithecus francoisi. The sequence goes on from NW_022681467.1 coordinate 37,829,100, forward strand.
CATGTGTATCTGATGATCGTATGGGACCAAACTCTCAACTAAGGTTCTGGGCTAAATGGCCAGGCTAATGCTTCATGATGCTCTTTCAAATGCCTTTATTTGATAGCCCTGGATTCTCAAGCCCTTCCAGATGGGTGGTTCTCAACTATGGTTTCAGATTAGAATAACCTGGGGAACTTTAAAATGTCTAGGCACTACCCCAGACCAGTTAAGTCAGTTCTCCAACCTCTCTTTATAATAAAGACTGTGGCTTGGGGTCTCCTCCCTAGCTGAGAGCCCTCCCCAAAATACACCAACTCCTCTAAGCTCTGTTCCCAGAAAAGCAACATTTCTAATGGCTCTGTTCAGAATATGGTGGCCCCTCTCGAATTCTGACAACCTTGCCTTTTTAAAGGAAGGTGTTGCCAGCCACATCTCAAAAAAAAAAAAAAAAACCTGTCCCCCAGCCCCTATATTTGGAAATGGCCATGGTAGCACACTCCCCTGACCCCATTCAACCCCAGCTCTTTTTCTGCCCACCGGTCTACAAAGTCTTCTCATATAAAAATGACATCGTCTTCCTTTGTAGTTCTGGCCAAAATCACTAGTTATCTCTTTTCTTTCTTGTTGATATCACCATGGATGGATGCCAGGGGGAGGGTTATCTTACCCAACCGCTTGGAGGGGAAAATCTGTGAAGTTTAAGGACCACCATCTAAAATCCTCCTACTTCATTCTATTTTCAAATTCTTTTTCCACGTAACCTATATCTGGTAGTTAAAACTGATCTCTCCGCCCCCAACCCCCCCCACCCACCGCCTCTCTCTGATATATCAAACCACTGCTTTGTTTTAACCTAGCTCTATAATTTCATAAATGACAATAATTCCCCTGGCACATACACTGTATTAATTTCTTAGGGTAATCCCATGAATTGAACACTATCATTCCCGCTTTACAGATGGGCAAACTGAACCTCAGAGGGTTTAGGATTCACAGATACTAAGTAGTATAAATAGGATTCACACTTTCTCCCCGCCCTTTTCTTTCCCTCTCTATTCCATTCCTTTCTTTCTCTTCTTTGCCTTTAAGCATTTTTTTTCCTAGCATGCTATCAAATTAAGTAATGAAAAACAGTGTGTTTCTGTGTGTGTGCGTGTGTGTGTTTTTCAATGTTATGAGGCCAAGGAGAAAAGTGAATTAATGTGTCTTTTTATTTTTGAGACAAAATCTCAGTCTGTCGCCCAGGCTGGAGTACGGTGGCGTGATCTTGGCTCACTACAAACCCTGCCTCCTGGGTTCAAGCGATTCCCCTGCCTCAGCCTCCTGAGTATCTGGGATCACCCCATCTGGCTAATTTTTACATTTTTAGTAGAGATGGGGTCTCACCATGTTAACCAGGCTGGTCTCAAACTCCTGACCTCAGGTAATCCACCCGCCTGGGCCTCCCAAAGTACTGGGATTACAGGCATGAGCCACCATGCATGGCCGAATGTGTCATTTCTTTAAGGGAACATCTTGCATCTACTTTATACCAAAAACTTTACTGGACCCGTTAACCCACGGTATCTTTCCTCAAAGGAGAATCAGTGACTTCCTCCCCTTTGTTATGTCTTCACTGCTCTTCTTTTCATGCACTTGTAACATTATTTTATAACGTTAACAGGCTCAAGATCCTTTTAAGCTGTGAGCTCCTTCAGAGAGTATTTCTTACTAAAGACTCAACAATTTTCTCTCCTTAGCACAATGGAATTGCTCAGCAAATGCTTATGAATGAAATAATATGTCACTTAAACATCAGAGCTATTCTAAAATGTAGGTATTATGACTCCCATTTTACAGATGAGAAACTGAAGTTGAGATGGAATTAAGTGAGTTACCTAAAACTGTGGAACCAGGAAACTCGGGGCTTTTTCCTGCTTGGCACAGTCATCTATCTAATAATGACTTCCGACATACCTCCAAGCTTAACTAGACAACTAGCTAATAAGTGGGAAAGCACTTTGGAAGAGATAAAGCCCTAAAAACAAACAAAATGCAATCATTATCATCATCATCAACATTGTGGGACTGAACTAAAGCATTTCCTTCCATTAAGAGCACTATTTTGAAACACTTAGCAAGGCATTTTCCAGTTTGTGCATCGCAGGATCCCATCTTTGCTACAGCACTAGCTTTAAGAGTCATTCCCATTTTGGGGATGCTTGCTGAAGGTAGTGCTTTCAGAAGTAAACCCAATCCTGCCTTGGAGTCATATTGCTAAGGGGCCACTGTGGCTGGGCACTTCTGACCCCGGTTCTCTCTGTGGCTGGATCAGCAAAAGGGTATTGCTACAGTCTTCTCTGTGATACATCTTCAGCTCCCCCAAACAGGAGCTATGTATGAAGATCTCCGTGGCTCTCAGGTCCAGCACAAGCACAGGTAAATAGAAAATGCCTATGAATGAATGATCGCCCAAGGAAAAACATTTTAGAGTTTATGTATTATCAGCAGGCAACAAAGTAATAACCACAATCGGTTGGTATGCAAAGTGTTCACAAGCTACAAAGAGTGCATTTCAGGGGCGGGAAACCCACTTGTCTCCAGAAAAGCCAATGGGAGAGTCCCAAGCTGGGTTCTCCGAAAATCAATCAGACACTGAGAGACATTGACAAGCAGGAGATGTATTGGGGAAGCTTGACCTGTAGATAAAAAGGGAAGGGGAGAGTAGGGGAAGAGGAGGAAGGGAAGGGGAAAGAAGAAGGGAAAGGAAAAAGGAAGGGAAAGAGTGGGCAGAAGAAAGGTTGAACGGTGATGCAGTTGCAGCAGTGCCTAAAGCCAACCCCATGGGAAGCCCTGAAGCTGGTGTGGCTTTTACACCCTGTGTCAACCAGTGAGTAGATGACTTTGGGTGAGGCCGCTCCAAAGGACAAGTTCTGAAGGAGGCTGTTAGTGTCACAAACAAGTGGATTTCCCTCCCGTGAAATGCACTCTTCATTGCCTATGAACACTTTGCATACCAACTGATTGGGGTCATTACTTTGTTGCTCGCTGATAATACAAAAACTCTAAAAAGCTTTTCCTTGGGTGATCATTCTTTCATAGGCATCTGCCAGCATCAGTTGCAGTGAATGCGAAGTCCCTCATTCTTTTTTTTTTTTCTGAGATGGAGTTTCGCTCTTGTTGCCGAAGCTGGAGTGCGATGGCATAATCTCAGCTCACTGCAATCTCCACCTCCCAGGTTCAAGCAATTCTCCTGCCTCAGCCTCCCAAGTAGCTGAGATTACAGGCGTGCACCACCATGCCAGGCTAATTTTTTGTATTTTTAGTAGAAATGGGGTTTCACCATGTTAACCAGGCTGGTCTCAAACTCCTGACCTCAGGTAGTGTACTCACCTGGGCCTCCCAAAGTGCTGGGATTACAGGCATGAGCCACCACGCCTGGCCCCCTCATTCTTGAAGGGGGATCTGAGGAACACATCACAGTGTCCTCCACAGGAATTTTCTAACCACACTTCAGTAGGGTACTCCTTTCTGTTAGCAGGGAATCTCCATACTCTCATTAACCTTCTTTATAAAGTTCAAGTATGTTTATGAGGTAGAAGCATTAGGAGTTGCAGACAGTCTTTTCTAAGCCTCAAGACATCGCTAACACCTGGCTGGTATTATTAGGTTGGTGCAAAAGTAATTGCAGTTTTTGCCATTCAAGGTACATTTTACCTTTTTAAAATAGTAACTACCACAATTACTTTTGCACCAACATAATAAAATGTAAACTTAGGTATAAACTTATAACTGAAGTATAAACATCTTTTGCCACCTTTGGAGGGAAAATTTGTATTTTTCCTGATTAAAGTGACAGAACCTGTGACTTACAGATTTGCTCTACTTGGTATGCATGATTGATGCATTTAGACTCCAGTTCAATAGAGTAAACAATAAAGCATCCGTTCGGTTGTAATCCCTATCCAAATCTATCCATACACATGGTCTAGCCCAGCACATTTATATCTATTAATATCTCATTGTAATAGCGGTCATTAATTTTACACATTTATAATTGTATCATGCAAGTACCAATGAAACATTTCTAAACCTAAAATCCATAAACCCATATAAGACTACAAAATAGATGATCTGAAAGCTCTATCATCACCATCGGCCAAAATAAGTGAACATGGATATTAACAAACTTCTAGAGAATGGAATAATATAACTCAATGAGAGACAAAACAAGATTGGAAGGGTATCAACTCCACACATATAACCACTCACATATGTTCGTTCATTCATCTAATCAACACAGTGTTATGATGCCTGATTTGTCCTGGGCACTGATCGTCATTGGGAAATGAATGATGAGTAGTACATAGTTCTCTCTACATAGAGACCGACATACAAAGATGCCAAGGGCAGGATAACCTGGGAAGGGATCATGAATTAGTCAATGGGTGAAGGAACAAAAGATAAATTCAATGACAAAGATATGAGCCCAGCACTATGGATATGCTCTGTGGAAATTGGAGGGGGCCTCCAAAGTACAGAACAATGATACTCCCTTTATAAACATACTGGAATTTTCTGGGCACACAAGGGGGATAGGAAGAATTCCAGGAAGAATGCACTGCAGGGATAAACATTATGAAAGGGACAGTTACATCAGAGTGGTGTGAGGATGTCATGAGAGATGTTCTCAAAGTCAGCAGGAAAAATACGAATCTGAGATACTTGTTAAAATGCAGATCCCCAGACCGTGCTTTTAAAGAGACTGAGCAGAACTGGGGGTGACACTCAGGAATGAGAATTCCTACCAAGGGTCTCCTCTTGGCTGAACAGCAACACTGCTAGTAACCACTTTAGTCTTGACTGAAAATGTCTTAGATTTTCACCTATCAACATGTTTGCTGTAGATAATTTGATATTTGCTGGTAATTGATATTTAGCATCTTTAAATGGTTTTCTTCTATTCCCATTTTTTCTTCATTTTTATTCAAAGTGGCTGATAAATTACATTAAATAACTTTTGAGTATTTCTTGATGGAATCATTTTAAAATGCCTGTTTAAATATATTGAAGCAATGGTATCTGCTTCACAGCAGCTGATGATGTGAAAAGCATATGCCTTTGAAGAAAGGAGCAGTCTCTTATTTTGATGAGGCCCTACTATGTGCTAGGCATTTTACATTACGTCCATTGAATCTTTGTGAGACTTCTTCTGTACAGTTTGCATTTTTTATCTGTTTTACATACCAGGCAACTGAGATTCAGAAAAAGTTGAGTGACTTGTCCAGGTCACATAGATGCAAAAATAGAAGTAAAAATGGCCTTAAAGCCACAGAAGCAAGGAAAGTACAAGGTCTAGAGTTATCTAAAAATTGAAGTCATTTTTTTTTTCTTTTCAAGAACAGAGTACCACCCTGTTGACTTTAGCTGCATGTCTTTTAAATGCATCTTGTTCCTTCACTCATTACACAGGCACTTACTGGGGTTCACTGTATGTGTTAGGAGTTCCATGGAGAACACTCTAATGAGCAAGCAACATCCTTAAGACACATTTCCTCCTGCCCATAATATAAAGCAACTGCAGTTCAGAGAAAGGCACCATTCCCACAGGTGGAGAGAATCATGGGAGACTTCTTGTAGAAGGCAGTGTGTGATCTGGACTTGGAAGAATGATGTAGGATTTGAATATATTGAGACGGAAGAAATTGGAAGGCTACAGAAAAGCCCAGGAGTCCCATAGAGTATCTGCAGACAGAAACCAGCCCAGGTCACGATTTTCTGCCTTGGAGACACCTGCACAAGGCATTTGTCCAAGGCTAAGTGAAGTAGTTATGTGCTCTCTCTCAGCCAGAACAATTGGTAAACATCTTCGCGCTTTCTCAAGAACTACTACACTAAAATACCTCTGTTCAAAACAATTACTGTGCCCACCACACACCTTGAGGTAAATTAACCTGTGGACACATGCCAACTCTTAATATCCTTTAAAAAGGCAAACACCGAACAATTGAAGTTGTTGGGGTCTGCTTTACTACAGAAAGGCAAAAAGGGATCCCAGAGAAGCATTTTTGTCAGATCAGAATGTGAGGAATAGTAGTTGCTATTTATAAAATACCTACTGTGTGCCAGCCACTCTACATGTACACTCTCTCACTGCCCTTCACCAAAACACTGGGAAGTCACCGCTGTTATCATGATTTTCCAGATGAAGAACCTGAGGCTCAGAGTGGTTCTATGACTGTTCCAGGTGGAAACAATCTCACAGAAGAAGCAAACCTAGAATTGTGAAATAGGCCTGACACCAAAACCCACATTATTCACATTTGTGTGTGTGTACACTGGAGAGAAAATAATGGGCCTTATCTTTAGCTATCCTGTGTCCCTGGGTCCCCAAGTCCCTCTGTTCCATAGCTCGATTTTTATTGGGCTATTACTTATCCTGGTCATTAAATCACCCCTTTTGCAACCTCTTGCTCTAACCCCTTGGCTACCTCTGATGCAGCAGCTCAGTGCCCTCAGCTCTGACTCATCTCAACATGTTGCCTGTGCACAGCACTGCTTGGAAGACCAGCCACATCACGTGGCCAATCCCCAGAACAGCAAAGACAGGACTGCCCCAACGGCCTCCTTGCCAGCCCGGAATAGCTACCACTTCTTATCCCTAGCAGGGCACTGATGGCCATGCACAGAAACGAGGCCCTACAGGCAGACAGGTACATTTGGTACCTGGCTCTTCCGCAACCTGGCTGATGTGCTCCAAGCACATGGTCCAGGCAGAAGTGCCCCCATCTCCCAAAGAACAGGGCTTAGTAAAAAGAGTGGGTAGGGCTTGTGGGCCATGTGGTCCTGAGTTCAAACTTAACCCTGCTGCATTCTGGCTGTGAGCAATAGACAAGTCTTCAAACTTCAGTCTTAACATCTAAATAAAATCAACAAAATAATATATGCTTTGTAGCACTTGTTATAAGCATTGGGTGAGTGTATATAGTAGGGACCAACTGGTAATGCCTTTCAACTTCTGCCCTTTTGCAGTCTGGTATAGGGTGTGCCTTATTCACTTTTGTGCCTGCAGTATCAGGCACAGGGTAAAGTACATAGCAGGAGCTCAATAAAACAGGATGAATCTTGAACCTCACCCTCTCCCTACTCTCAAAACTCTAGGGCAATAATTGGCAAACTGTGAACTGTGGGCCAAATCTGGCCCACTGCTTGGTTTTTTAAAATTAAGTTTTATTGGAACACAGCCACACTGATCCAAACACATCGCTATGACTTCATGCTACAACATCAGAGGTGCGTAGATGCGACACAGAACACATGGGCTTGTAAAGCCGAAAAGATTTACTGTCTGGCTCCTTACGGAAAATATTTATGGACCACTGTTCTTGTGTAGGGATACTCTCAGTGATGGAGAGCACTTGACAGCCTCTTTATTTTTGGGGGAAAATAGAATTCCTCTGCTCCTCCCCTACCATACTTTATCTCCTCTTTCCCTAGTTTATTTTTTCTTCTTAGCTCTTACCACTACATACTATTTATTTTTGTTATATATGTTGTTTATTTTCTACCTCTTCTACTAAAAAAGCTCCACGTGTGTAGGAATTTTTACTTGTGCTAACTCCTATATACCCAGAACCTTGTCCAATGCATAGCGTATAGAGGGCATTCCACAAGTATTTGTGGAATGAATAAACACTGATTTCATTGAAGAGATTGGTTAGTCAAAGGGTGTCGAAGAGAGGACACCCTTTGGCTAACCAATCTCTTCAATGAAATCAGTGTTTAGTCATTAAAAGGACCAGGGGCCCCTAATACCTATGAGGAGGGTATTACTTTTCCTATTGTGTAGATAAGATGAGTGAGACTCCAGTTAGGTCAGTGATTCTCTAATATGTGTATGAATCAGCTGGGACCTTGTTATGATGCAGATTCTGATTCAGGGGTCTGCGCTGGGGCCCTTGATGCTAGATCTCTGACAAGCTCCCAGGTGATGCTGCTGCTGCTGGTCCATGGTCCACACACTGAGGAGTGAGGCTTCAAGGCTCCCCCTTGGGGTATATACTAGCACATAGGGGGACATCCTTTCCTTTCTGTTTCCTCTTCCTCATCTCCATGCCTCTCTCTCAATCCTACGGTCTCCAAGGCCTGTCCCTCCTCCTCTCCTACACTGTTGCCTGTCCCCAAACACCTCGCCTCCAGACCTTCCCTTCCATAGCCCCCACCTCCAGCATCTTCAGCCCCTTCCTTCTGCCCAGGCTCCTCCACTATAACTAAATCTCTGCCCAGGACTTTCTATTCTAATCCTTCCGGAGGCCGGTATCATGTTTCTCCTCCGTTTTACAAAAAAAGGTGATCCTACCCATGGTCCCTAAGCAGGATGGCTTCCTCCTAAATCTTCATCCCTAAAACCTGTGCAAGTGATTTCTGATGGCCAAATGTAAAGGCCATGCCCAAGCCCACGCCCTCCATCCTCTGCGGCATCTGCTATGGCCAACTAACTCCCCCTGCTGCAAAAACCTTCTCCTCTTGGGCCTTATGTTTTACTCCTATCTGTCTGTCTGCTTTGCCAGTTCCTCTCCTCTTCTATTTCTATAACCATGGTCAGTTCCTGGGCCTCAGCCCCTGGCCCTTAGCCCTCTGTTCTTGTCCTCTTTCTTCAGGCCTGCTTTCATCCACCTGGCACTCTCATCTGCCACCTCTCAGGGGAAGGTTCCAAACATCCACGTCCCACCTAGACTTCACTTCAGCATTTCCAAGTTCCCAAGGGATGCTTTTGCTTGGGAGCTCCACCAGCATTCTCATTGCAATATATCCAGAGTCATACGCATATGACTCACATGACCATTTCTCACCCCAAGAGGTCTCTGTTTCCAGGATAATCTGTTCTCCCTCCCATCTACTTCTGGATAGCTTTGGGGGAATGACTTAGCTTCTCAGAGCAATTTCTCTCCCATTAAATAGGGATAATGGTACCTACCGAACTGGGCTATTCAAAGGACTCAGTGAGCAAATGTATGTACAAAATACTTGGCATGTGGTGGTGGTTTTCTATTTTCCTCTCCTGTATAAATGATTAAACATATCTTACCTGTTCAATCCCTTTAAGTCTAGGAACTGGTTCATCTCTCACAAGTGCTTGGTGGTAGTTGGGATGGGAAGATGGTGCTTAAGAGAAAATCTAACCACCTAAGGTTTCTCTATAGAAGGCAGACTATTTGCAGTGGCATACAATATACGACCCTCATGGGGGTCCTGAGGTTGGTGAATATAGAATGAAGATAATTATGGAAACCCTGTGTCCTATCCAGATGCTTCTGCATCCTGCTACTGGTATGAGCTTCCTGCTCTGGGACCTGTGGCACAGAACTTCATGTCTGCACCAACTGAAAGGCCTGTAAATCATTGGACCTTCAACTGCAAGTATGTGCAGATCCATCCTCTGTCCTCTCACACTGCTCATCTTGGATTCCACCCCAGCACCCAGCACACAACACTATATAAAGTGGGCATTCAAAAACCCTGATAGGCAAACTGGCTGATAGAGGGATGGGGGTGAAATGCCAGAGGTGGTGATGGGTCCCTGTATGCCCACATCTGCTGTGAAACATGCATACCCTAAGAGGCCCTGGAAGAACAGAGGGGCTCTCAGGGACTACCACTTGTGCCATGAACCCTGTGGTTTCTGAAAGGGGAAATAAACAAAACTAATATTTCACGAGTGTCAACTTTGTGCTAGGCACTTTACAAAATCATCTCATCTCCTCTTCACAACAACTCTGTGAGTCAGGCACTATTACTCTCATTTTATAATTAAGAGAAAAGAGAATCGGCCGGGCGCGGTGGCTCAAGCCTGTAATTCCAGCACTTTGGGAGGCCGAGACGGGCGGATCACAAGGTCAAGAGATCGAGACCATCCTGGCTAACACGGTGAAACCCCGTCTCTACTAAAAAATACAAAAAAAAAACCTAGCCGGGCGAGGTGGCGGGCGCCTGTAGTCCCAGCTACTCGGGAGGCTGAGGCAGGAGAATGGCGTAAACCCGGGAGGCGGAGCTTGCAGTGAGCCGAGATCACGCCACGGCACTCCAGCCTGGGTGACAGAGCGAGACTCCGTCTCAAAAAAAAAAAAAAAAAAAAAAGAGAAAAGAGAATCAAAAGGTTTAGAAAATTTGCCCACGACTCTATAACCAGTGCATGATAGAGGCAGGACATGGGCCCAGAGCTGCATCACTCCTAAAGCTCATGCTCCTTCTACCATAGCAATGACACACCATATTGTTTTGTACCTCCGTTCCTTTGCAGATGCAGTTTCCTCTAATCATAACTTTAATTTTTTCAGTAATGTGTAAAGCCATCTCTAAATACACTGATAACTATCCCCTGCAATATAAAAAACTTGTCACTCAACGAAGTGCTCCTATACCACAGCAGGTAGAGGCGTCTCTCAGCTGACGTTTCTAATAGGTGATGTTATGCTAGTCTCTCAGATAGGTTTGCATACTGTGAGACTGAACCTCTGGGTTCTAGTCATTTCTTCATCCACACCGTCTGAAACATAATGTGCATGTTCAAAGCATGTTTGTGGGATGAATTAATAAACACATGGCATAAGTGATCTGGTACTTCCAGTATTGGTGATGGGGGTCCATTTGTTCCCATATAACATGAGGTTGGTAGTACCCGTCCTAAAGACCTGTGGACTCAACAATGAACAGAGGGGATGAGGCAGCCTTTTGCTGGCTCCATCTTTATCTGTGAAGTCTTCAGCAGGTAATGCTGTTAGGCACAGCCTCTCTCATAAAGCTGAATTTGCCAGAGGTGAGGGAAGACATGGAGTGCTAAGTAATACACTTTACTGGAAGCCAGGCATTACCTGTTTTAATCCCACTCTTTTGCTAGCTGGATGTGCCAAGAATTCACATCCTTCAGTCTCTTTCTAAGGTCCCTACAACCTCTCAATTTCCAAAAATAGAAAATGCATATTAGGAATGTGGGACTAGTTCAGGGACCTTCTAACTTTTTATCACCAAGGATCTATTGTACAGAGTTGTTCTCCTTTGCTCTCATGTTTTGAGAATCTCTATTGTTGTTGTTGTTATTTATTATTATTATTATTATTATTATTATTATTTTGAGACAGAGTTTTGCTCTTGTTGCCCAGGCTGGAGGGCAATGGTACAATTTTGGCTCACTGTAACCTCCACCCCTGGGTTCAAACAATTCTCCTGCCTCAGCCTCCTGAGTAGCTGGGACTACAGGCGCCTGCCACCACACCCAGCTCATTTTTGTATTTTTAGTAGAGACGGGGTTTCACCATGTTGACCAGGCTGGTCTTGAACTCAGGTGATCCACCCTCTTGGCCTCCAAAGTGCTGGGATTATAGGCATGAGCCACCACACCCGGCCCTCTGTTTTATTAATAAGGAAAATAATCACTATTTTTTAGCAAGTGCAAAAAAAATGGATAAACAAGCACCCATCTATAACTTCCAACAAAATGCATTGATAACATAAGATAAATAATGCTAAACACCAAACACATAATCCCAGCCCAAAGCAAAGACACTGGATGTTTCTTTCACCTGTGAGGCTGGTTCTAGATAAAGTAATGAATCCCTGCAGATTTTCTGAAATAGCAGAAACAGCCAATGAATTCCTTTCTAAACTTTGAGCCCCCACGGCTACCCATCCTCCAGGTAAAAACAAATGGATTCAGAAGTTGCTAAGACTGTGATTCTGTCTTATGTGTTCAAGTCCTACAGCAGGATTTGGTCCCCTGCTTGATGGAATTCAGGGATTCCTAACTAGAAAATTGCACTCACAAAGGAGAAACAGCCCTTCACATCTCCAAAAATAAGAGGAAAAAAATCCAAGATGGCAGAAACATAACGAACTTGAACAATGACAGTACACTTTCAAATGGAACATATTTATGCAAAATAAAAACTTTAGGGCTACAGACAGCTTAGACAGAAGTGAAAATGAGAAACTAACAGACAGTTGGTTGGTGCAGGAAATGCATGCTACAGGTTCCCTTACAGGGCACGAAGCAAAGTTAACACCAGCTCGATACTTACAAGTAATAGGAGTAGGAATAAGCATTTCTTCTATATATTGATGGGCAGTCAGATGAAGGAAATGTCCAAAATGGGGGAAAAAGAAAAGACAAACAAACAAGAATTAGATTTTTAATGAAATCTTGATTCTTAGAAATGCACATATTATTTCAGCATCCCTAAGCTCAAGGAGATGCAAGTTCCTCTACTAATCATCTTCACTGAGAATCAGATATTTCCAGGTTAGAAGAAACAAGAGAGACCTCTTCTATAATAGGGGAACTCATGGCCTCACACAGAGGAAGCCAAGTTTCATGTTGGCTGTTGTAGTTGTTTCAAAGTTCTTCCTTATGGTCAGCCAAAACTAGCTTCCTTATAATTATGATTTTTTTGTTTTTTTTTGGTCGGCGGAGGGTGGGTGGGGGTATTGGATCAGCTCTCTGTGGCTTCCTAGGACTAGTCTACCACTCTTCCCTATGATAATGTCCTGTGATCTAAGCAACACCAAACTTCTTCTGTTTCCTCTATTTCAGAAGAGACAGAATCACATCAGAGTCTATTTAATAAGGTCATACTCAAAGCAAGGAAATCATATAGCCAGTACCCAAGATGGCTGCCCAGTGATCTGCACTTCCTAATATTCAGGCCCTTGTGGAGTGCCCTTCCACACTGAGTCAGGGCTGGCCCTGTGTGAACAGAATGTGGTAGGAATTATGTTCTGGGACTTTCCAAGCTGGGGGAAAAAATAAGAAGCCTCTCAGCTCTGTCCATAACTCTGTCTTAGAACCCTCAGTCTCCATAGAGGAAGCCCAATTTCCCTGAGGCTACCATGCTGGAGAGATCACAGGAGAGCCTCTGAGACTACATAAAGAGAAAGAAATGTCCCACCAGCCCCAGCCATTCTACTTTCAGCCAATCAAGATACCTCAGCTGAGACCACTGACATCGCAGAATAGAAATAAGTCATTCCCTTTAAGCTCTGCCCAAAGTGAAGGCACATGAGAAAAATAAATAACTGTTGCTCTTTAAGTCATTAGATTTTGGGGGTAGTTTGTTACATGGCAGTAGATGACCAGCACAAAGTCCAGCCTTATCTTGGAAGAGCACTGTACTGGAAGGGAGGAGTTCCAACCTTCAGTCTGAACAGACTCTACCTTGAATAAACTCTCCATGCCTTCATTTCTGCATCTGTCCCTTAGGTGCATTAAACTAGATCAGTAATTCTCAAACTGTGTTCACAGAAGTCTGGGGGTTCTATAGCAGGCACTGTGTAATGAAGAAGGAGGGTACTGAGCAAGTGAGGCTGCTGGCCCCGCACCATCCACCAAAGCACCTGCACTTTAATCTATTTCATACATTGAAGTTTCATTTAAGATATCATATGGCTGAGAATTCCATTCTCCAAAAGAAAGCTTGCAAAATCACTGGCTTCAATCTCTCTCCAATGTCCCTACTGGCTCCTGGCTTCTAAGCAATCAAAAATCTCAAATAAAAGCATGATATTCCCTTTGTTATAACTTTTCTTATGTTGTAAGAAAATAAATAAGCATGTTCTTATTTCACATCAAATTTAGCTACAGTGACAATAAGTGATACATTTGCAGATTGAGAAAAATGGCTAGACAATTCAGGTCTCCAAATATCCATCTGAGTAGACAAGAATGGTTTCTTTTTTTCTTGAATTATTTGATTACTCGCAACCATTATCCCATTTGCTTGGTATAGGAAAATACAGTCTTTATAACTGCGGAGTGGGGGACACGTCTTCATAGCCCTAAATTTTCCCATCTCACGTAGGAAATACCCAAAGCTCCTAAGATGGGGCTATCTCTAGTCTTTCTTTCGTCAATTGGCAAAGCCCAACCCTACATACCAGAAGGAAAGTGAGTCTAAAAGACAGGAAGCCACAGAAGAAGGAAAGCCCCACATCTCCTTAAGGGGCTGAGCTGGGGAAAATGAGTCACAGTGCAGCAAGATCTGGCCACGTAGAAAACTGTTCAATATCCTAGACTGAAAGAACGGTGACCCTAGATGATGAGAAGGTGAAGAACTGGGGACTACGATGAGTGGGAATTGGAAGCTCCTACAGAAAGTCATCAAATCCCCCTCACCAGCCATACAGGTTGGCACTGTAAGGAGACCATTTCTCCACCTCACTGCTGGCAGGTTCAGTGTCTGGAAAGTGATTCCCCTGGGACATAAAACTCAGGATCCATTTGATGAAGACTTATAGGACACCTGTGTTCTCTGTATTGTCAAGAACACTGAGCTGAGAATCAAGAGGCCAGCATTATAATCTCAGATCTTTCAATTGCTCATTGTGACATCTTGGGCAAGTAAGTTCTTCTTCTTCCCTTTGGACCTCTATTTCCTGATCCATGCACTAAGTGGATGGCATAGATGTTGACAGCTCAAACAGATTTGAGGAGTGGAAATACAGTAAGCCTTAGCATCTCAGCACTACCACTTAACTAACTGCATGACCTCGAACAAGTCACTAAACAGCCCTGAGTCCCAGTTTCTCTATCTCAAGCTTGGGGGCAATAATTATGTATTCCCAAGAATCACCATAGGCATTGGCATTGTATTAATCTAAATTATACTCACATTAGATATGATATGTAATATATAAAGTATTTTATGTAAATTACATTAATCTAAATTAATATTAATCTAAACATCTGGAATGTACTAGGGCTCAGTAAAGGGTGGTTTATGTCTGCACCTCATCCACAGAGATAAGGTTTACTGCTTTTTATTCTGGTCACCAGGAACAAAGTGTTCCCTTCTTTAGGAATAATAAAATAAGAACAAACACTTATATAGCACTTACTATGTGCCAGGTATTGTTCTCAGCTTTAGCACACATTATTAACTCATGTATTCCTCACAGCTGCCCTAAAAGACAGGTATTATTGCCATTCCCACTATTCTGATGGAGAAACTGAGGCAAACAAGAAGTAACTTCATATCACACAGCTAGTAACTGGATTTGATAGCAACATGGCTCTAAGGCTTATAGCTCATGTTCTTGACCTCAAGCCTGTGCTGCTTTCAAGGAAGGAAGAAAACGGATATATCTTGAGAAATCTGGGGAGTCAGGCATTGGGATGTCACAACTTATCTCTTTCAATCCTCCCCACAACCCTGAGGAGCAGATATAATTACTCTCACTGTCCATATCTCACTAGGTCAAATGCTTTGTGTATCTTTGGACCAGTTGCAAGGCCTCCATTCCGAGTCGGATGCCCTCATTGTCAGCGGCCACCTCCTCCTCAGCTACACTGAATATTCTGACCTTCTAGCTTTTCTGCTGTCAACCTTCAGGATTCACCTTGGCCTGAGCCGAGAAAACATGCTTCCTTCTTCACCTTCAAACCACAGACCATCTTTTTCAAGTTGCGTTTCTGAGTTATCCTGGGTGTCACCAAAAGCCTTCTGGTGCTGTCTCTGACCCAGCAGCAAGGCGACTCCAGAATAATCGTAACTGACAAACTTCTATTCATTGAATCTTTTTTCCCAATTAAACTGCAAAGTCTTCTAGGTCAAGTATCACAGGTCTTTACTCTGTGACCAAAACAGTTTACATGTGTGTTTTTTTCTAAGCCTTGAAGAAGATTTACTGAAGGTCTAAATTTACAAGGATACAGTGATATTGCAAGTAACAGATTGCCTGAAACCAAAAATCCTGAGCAGGAAGACAGCTGTGCTTAGAAAACAAAACAAAAGAACAAAAGAACAATAACCCCCAACTTAATAAATCACATACTAAAGAACCTTATTTCAGCCAGTTGACAAGATTGACTTCAGGCACAGTTTTCTTTTGTTCCATACAATTTAAACAGGACAAAGTTGTCATCTAACCACCCATTTGACTTTCTACCCATCCATCTAGATCATAAACCCGTTCAGCCATCTATCCATCCATCCATCCATGAACCTATCCATGCATGCATGTATGCCTGCATCCATCCATCCATCCATCCATCCATCTGTCCATCCACACACCCACCCATCTATCCAGTAATCCATCCATCGTCCATTTATCCATCTTTCCATCATTAATTCAGTGGAAACTTCTCAAGAGCCTACTATATCCTTATCTCTGTCAAGTACAGACAGAAAGACAAATGAGATCTTAATCTAGTCCATATGTCTGATGAGAGAGCCAGACAAGCAAATTATAAAGCAGATGATAATAGCTGTCACTTAAATAGTGGGAGAACAATTCTGTGTCAGGTACTGTTTTAAGTATATTGCATGAACTATTTTATTTAATCTTTACAGTAACCTTATGAAGCATTATTATCCTATTTACAGATGAGAAAAGTGAGGCTCAGAGAGGTTAAGCAACTTTCTCATGTTTACACAGTTGTTAAGTGGCATGGCAGGGATCTGAATCCAGGGAGTCTGATTCAAAGAGGCTGTATTAATAGCTATTATGTTGTATTATCTTCTGTCATGATCAATTCTATGATAAGGCAACACAGGGAGCTGTGAGTCCATACCTGGGGATAGGGGTGAGGAGGGAAAGCAGGCAAGATGGCCCAGAATCTGGGATGCCTGAGTGGTAAAGTAAAAGAGAAGTCAGATGGAGGAGAGGAGAAGGGAATGTTTAGGCAGATGGAACTGTGTTTGTGGTTTGGGCAGGTGGGTTAACAAAGTGGGAACAGAAAGATGTTGGAAGGGCTATTTCCCAAAGAGTTTATGGAGCTTGGTCGCAGTCCCACAGGTCACAGGGAAAACCCAAGAAGTCACATGGCCAAATATTTGTTGTAGGTGAGTAATTTTTAGCAGGAGGGTGAGGAGAAAGTCAAAGGCAGAGTGATTGTGGTTACACAATCACTGACTGGTCAACACAAGAAATATTTGTTGGGGGCTTCCTTTGCAGTGGCCATGGGGATGGGGAAGGTCAGCAGTGTGCAAGGCGGTTAAGACACAAAATCAAAAGGTGATTAAAAGTGAATACATTGAAGAGGACTTCCAAGTTCCCAGCTTAAGTGGCTGCCCATGTGAGTGCAGGCAGAAGGAGCAGGATTTAATTTTCAGGTGTAGAGGAAGGAGCAGTTTAGAACAGGATGAACAGAAGATGACATATTTTGTTTGGGCGTTTGGGCTTTTTCCCACCTCAACAAATCACTCAAAATTATGCCACACAATTTGGCATCTCAGCAGGTCCTGTTTTATATTTAATCCAGATTAGATGATGTTTCAGAGTGTGGACTCCATTATCAGATTTTTGATGATCAGATTTTGATGATAATCTCCATTATCAGATTAGATGATGTTTCAGAGTGTGGACTCCATTATCAGAGTTTGAGACCCAACTCTGCCATTTATTAGCTATGTAATTGCAGGTAATTTCCTTAAACTCTATTTCCATTTCAGTTTTCTGATCTGTGGTACCCTTAATAACGTGCACTGCCTCTTTTAGCTTGGCCTGAGTTAGCTTTTCTGATTGCCTCATTATTTTGTTTCGTTTTATTTCTGGGTAGACAATGTGCTCTCTGAAGGCTCAGACCATGGTATGTCTTCCACATACTGCTGCCCTCCAGCCTTGCCTTTCCACCCTCCTACCACAGGACTTGGTGCACAAACCATCAATGCTTAATGTTGACATTTAGGTCTGTTCTCTGAGTGAAGCTCTCTTGTACAATACATAGAGAGTTGATCTGTTCTAATTCCACTGGGTTCTCCCATTCAACATGTTTTTAGGAAATTCTCAGTATTTGCAGGGCACATTGGAGATGAGGATGAATCAGAAGAGAAAGCTGATAGTCTCGTGAGGAAATAGGATGCAAATACAAGGAAAAGTATAAGGCAGAAAATAACGCGAGTCCTCGCACAGGGGATCCAGTTGGTGAAGAGATTCTGTCTAGATCAAAGGTCAGGAAGGGTTTATAGGAGAAAGTGGCTACTGAATTAGTCCTTAAACATGGGTAATAGCTGGTCACATGGAGCTGAGAAACACAGCTATTGAAGAAGAAGAACATTCATAAGCAAAACTTATGGAGCAGAGGTGAGAGACTTTAGGAGACTTGTCAGAAAAACTAAGAAAAAAAACCCAGAAAAACCAAAAAGTTAAGAAGAACTAAGAAACTTGTTTCCATATGGGCAGGGAGACAGTATCACTTGACAAAATTCCCCAGGTGACTTAGACATGTGCTTCTTCCCTCACTTCCACCTCATGAACCATGGCTATGGAGAAGAAGCCACCGAAGGGCTTTAGATGACAGGTTTGGGAGTACGAGCTTCATTTTTTAACATCATGCTGACTACAGTGTGGAGGATAGGTTGGAGGAGTGGGGCACAGTTAGGAAGATCAGTGAGGAAGCTCATGCAATAAAGCTATAGAGGTCTGACCCAGGGAAAAGACAATGGAGGAAGAGGAGGCAGAGGGAGGGAGGGAGGGCGGGAGGGAAGGAGGGGGGGAGGGAAGGAGGGAGGGGAGAGAGGAAGGGAGAGAAAGAGAGAAAGAGAAGAGAGATAGAGAAAGAGAGAGAATGTGACTAAGAGAATGTAAATAATCCAGGGTGTTGGAATCCCATCTGTTTGATGATGGGATAGGAGGTAGTGCCTTTGAATGAGATGGGAAACAGGTTGGGGAGTAGGTAATGATTTTGGCTTTGACTATGAAATGCCTGAGGGATTTTCAAGGTATATGTCCAGGGGCAGATGATATGGATAATGGAGCTCTAATAAGAGAGGACTGATCTTCAGGCCAGCAAAACTACAACCACTGGGTAGTGTGATAAATACACAAATGAAGACTGGCATGTATGGCACAGTGGCTGCATGCAGGGGAGCATCATTGGATCTTCCTGGGGTAGGAGGCTGGTGGGAAGGCTTTGCTGAGATGGTAACATTTGGGAGTCCTACTAGGAGGAACAAGAGGCTGAGAGTCAAAGTGTGATAGGAACTTTGTAGGTTAAGAGAAATCTCAGGACATTTCACTGAGGGAAACAGCATGCACAAAAGACGAATATAGTGAAATTGGGAAAAACAAGTCCCAGAGAGGAAAGTGGTGCCAGAAGGTGAGTCACATGTTTCTTAGTTCAGGATTTGCTTATTTCCTGTCAGTCTCCATGGACTGACAGAGTAGAAGTTAGCAGCATGAGCTCTAGAGACACAGAGACTGGGTTTCCACATCAACTCTGCCCAAAACCTTCACCAACTCACATGATCTTTTTGAACTTCAGTTTCTTTTTTTCAAACAAACAACAGACCTACCCTACTATGATTATTAGGAAGATTAAAATCAGAATACAGCTGCAGTTTAAATGAAAAATGATGCAAATTATGTCAGTGTGTGAGCATTGATTGCAACCCTGCTATTAGCATATTAGTAATGGGTTTGGAGCTGGCTTGGTACAGTTGATGGTCATGTGGAGATGAATGTTTCTATAGATACTGTGCATTGCAATTCCTTAGGCAGGTTCAGGGAACAAAACCTATTTCAATAATTAGCTCATTTGATCTTTAGAATAGCCCCATAAAACTGGCTACCTTTCATAGAAGGGAAAGCAAAGGCTGAGATTTGTTAAGTTGCTTCTCCAAGGTTAACAGCAAATAAACAGGACTAAAAATTTGGGGCCAGTTTTTCTGATGCTCTGTCCACAGCTACAAGGTGTGCATCCATTAGACTGGGAGCTACTGGAGGGCAGGTACAAGTCACAGAAAATTGATGTATAACCAGAGATGCATATAAAATCTCAGAATAGACATTCATATTTATACTCAAGATACTCCAAATACATTCTTGGAACAAAAGTTTCCATTTGGACGGGCAAGGAAAGTTTGGCAGAGAGTTCAGGCTGGACTAGGAAGAGCTGGGCAGGGGAGCAGGGGAGAAGATAGGGTCTGGCTAGAACCATGGATGGTACCAACTTTGAATACACCTCCCTAAAATTTCCTAGTTCTTACTTGAAAATTAAAATGTGATGGACAGCTTAGTGTAGGATCCAGACAAGTCCAGGGGTGCAGATCTTGTGAAAAGTCCTGCATAACTTGGCTTTGTTGTTTCCCTATGCATAAGTGCATGGCCATGCTTTAAGCTTTAAGGGACCATGTTTAGACTCCAGGAAGTGTGTTCCAAGGAATAAAACTGAACTATATGAAACTTGTGTGTGCATACATATAATTTCACGCTCCACAAACAAACATTGAATTGTAGACCTTCTTGTATGTGAGTGGCTAATGAACACCTTCAACTACTGAGACATGCTGGTTAAGGCAATAAGACTTGATCTTTTCACCTTAATTTGCATGGAAGGCACAAAGTGCCCATGGTATGAAGTTAAGAAAACATAGAGTTGGTCATGCAACCTCTTGACTGCTGATTTTGGAGGAGTGGGGAGGATGTCTAACAGTTCTAAGGGGAGGAGACAAGGAATGAAGATGATCAGGACCGCAGTGATGAGTTAGTGATGAAGGTCTCTCTCGATGTCAGGACTTAATATGGTGCTCATGAAAAGGAGGTATGTTTTACTACATAATGACATGGGGTACCAATTACAGAACATTCAGAGCTCCTGATGTGATCAACAGATCCAGAAGAAAAAGATGGAGCCACTATCTAGTGACAGCAGAAGGATGGATATTGTGTAGTTGGTGTGGCTAAAACCACACTGGTAGTTAACTCTGTCAGTGAGGGGCTCCAGGATCCCTTCTTATAATGTTCATATCATCCTGTGTATGTCCATGCAATCCTAATTCCATCTGGTTCCACATTCAATATAGTCCAGTTCAAACAGCCAAAGATAATGCAAAAAGAACTCTAAACTTTAACTTACTTCTCTTTCAAACTATAAGAGAATCCCATTTAAATCACCCACCAACATCTCATATCCCTTTCTCCTTTGCATTTCTCAAGATCTCCCTCCCCCCATTACAAAACAAAACCAAGAGACTGGGCACGGTGGCTCAAGCCTGTAATCCCAGCACTTTGGGAGGCCGAGACGGGCAGATCACGAGGTCAGGAGATCGAGACCATCCTGGCTAACATAGTGAAACCCCGTCTCTACTAAAAAATACAAAAACCTAGCCAGGTGAGGTGGCGGGCGCCTGTAGTCCCAGCTACTCGGGAGGCTGAGGCAGGAGAATGGCGTAAACCCAGGAGGCGGAGCTTGCAGTGAGCTGAGATCCGGCCACTGCACTCCAGCCTGGGTGACAGAGTGAGACTCCGTCTCAAAAACAAAACAAAACAAAACAAAACCAAGCAACAACAAAACACCTCTCAGGTTTTGTTGATATTCTCTCTTTTCCCTCCTGTATTTTGTTTTCAGTTATCTAAATATACATTAATTAAGCTTTTTTCATTAAACCATTCCCTTCGTCCTTGGATCTCAAGCGCATTCTCTGTCTGTCTTCTAGTTCTGTGTCATAAAAGGAAAACCCTAATAGGAAGAGAAGGACACTCTTTGGAGAGTGGCAAGGAAGCTCTAAAGTCAATGATCACAAACCTTCAGGGGGAGAAGCTAGGGACATCTTATGTTTGCTGGAAACATCTGTGGCTATAGCTTTAGGGAGGCTTTGAGTCAGTTGAACATATTAGGAGTAGGAAAAAACCAGAAAGCGACCATGTTCATGCCCAGGGAAGGCAGGGAGAAGACCCAGGCAAACTTAAGCCAGTGGATGGGTTGCAGCAGGTGTTGGCCTCTGTGAACTCCTGAGTCCAAGCACTGTAGGTGATGATAGGACACTGAGGAGATGTTAAGGAGGTATGTTTTACTACATATGTAGTATCCTGAGCTATGGTGAGAAGCCTGTTACTTGGAAGTTTCTTTGACTTGAATACATCTTCCTTTGAGGTAGATGTAGATAGTATTCTGGCCAACAGTAAGTTGGTAGCAGACTCAATTAATCAGTGAGATATATATATATATGCAGCTGGGGGTAGCTGGGAAAGAAGAGGTGCACAGAATTTTGCTTTCCTTTGGGGCATCTCTAAACACAGGAAGGCATTGTAGGTAAGTGGAAAGAGCACAGTCCTATGTGCAATTTCTCTCTTCCTCCCCATTTTCTCCTCTTCTCCTCTTACCCTCCCCTCCCATCTGTAAACTGTTCCAATCAACTAGGCCAACAAAATGTCTTAGTTTCTTCAAAAGATGCCATATATGTAAACACTGATTAGCACCCCACAACATGCAATGCCCAGGTTTTGCCTCCTGGGGAGAAATGGTGATCATGTGATGCCTGTTGATTGGGTCTGATGGACAGTTTTGATAGACATGAGAGATGATAAAGATACTCAGAAGAGGTTAAAACTACCACAAAGGACTCATTTTATAGTTGCTCCCACCCTGGAAACATAAAGCCTTTTCCTCCCTCCCAAAAAGTCACACATTTCAGAAATAGCTGTGAGAAGGAAGTGAAATTTCTTCACAATCTCACAGACGATGGTGACGTGGGTTAAGCCAGGCTTTAGAAAGAGCAAAATTGGAAGAGCGTATCTGATTTACAAATCAGTGGCAAAGAATAAGAAAATTCCAGGTCTACCAAAGAGGTATTCAGTTCCATTAATTTGGGTGGACAATCCCAAACTCACCTCTGCCTCTAATACATCTGTAACTCTAAGAAACATTTCAATGCTCTTACACGTACAACGTGCTTACTGCCCCCAGGGAAATCAAAAGTCATATACTACCCCATGTAATAGCAGCAGACTAGTCACCGGGACATATAATGTGGCCATGTGTTATCCGTGATGATGGTGATATGACAATGTAATGTTGACCTTAACCCTTTAAGGGCTCTTCACCCCCAATATTAACATAGTACCTTCTGTTACCGCTAGTTTCTCCAACCAGAACATCAGAGGCTGGAGGAGAACCTTAGCTCTTAAGCCATTCTGCTGGGAGCCTGAGGCAAGACATGGTCCTATTAGACAATAAATGTCAAGAAAAGATGTCCTCACAGTATAATGTCCTGGCCAGAGGCAGGTACAACTGATCCAAAGCAGAATCATGAGAAAGAGACAGAGGGACATCCTGGTGCTTGCATAGTCAAGAGAGGGTTGACTGGACCCTAGTATTGCTAAATCACTGATCGCTGGAAATGGGGATACTGCTTTTTTTAAAAAAAAATTCTGTATTTTATATTCATGTGGTTCCTAAGGTAGAAGCTGGAATTAGTTGTTAGGGGTACTCTGTCCCTTTGTTTTGGTGGGAAATACATTTGATGAGCATTTTTCATCCTACAGATGGAAGCAAGTTCCCAGCCCTTGTTCTTGGGGTTGCCCTGAACTTTGTGCATAAGCAAACCCAGAGTTTCAGGCTAAGGTGTTGGTTTGGTTAATAACATAGAAGGCTCTTTTGCCTGGGAGCAGGGCACAATACACTACATATATTATAATGTGGATAAATATTTTGTTTGCTATGACAGACTGAGGAGTGGGAAGGTAGAGACTAAGGTTGGGGCTCTGGCATTGAAACTGAGAAGACATGGAAGTGGGAAGTAGATGTGTTAGCATGGTGGCATGCAGGGGCTAAGGAGAGGGGCGAGTAAAACTCCCTGTTAGAGGAATAACCAGTGCACCCTGGGGACAGGGATAGCTGATATTTACCCTTTGTATTTTCTTCCCTGTCTGTAATTTCCTTGTGTTATCCTCAAGCCTTGTGAATGCCTCTTAAAGAGAAGATGCTGGTGCAGTAAATCTTGGGAATAAGGGAGGAATCTGCATGCTTGCTTTTATGAGAAATGCAACTGCAGAAAGCACACAGTATGAGCAACCTGGTAGCTGGCCAGAGGAGTCCAGGGAGACATGCTGTTGAGAGGTGACAAGCAACAGCAACCCTGCTGGGAAGGTTTCGTGGGACAGGGCATAGTACAGAGCCTGTAACAGGACTTGTAATTGGGAACTCTTATACCATTGTGGGCTTTATCTCTCATGGAGAGGGTGGCCTGGGATGCTATTATTTGACCAGTGGAAATCATGGGCAAATGGAGGTGAGAATGGTAAAACACTACTTTCCTGCAACTGTGTTTCTGGACTCATCTATGTTCCTGGGGCTCCCGAGCTATCCTGATGACATGATTGATTGCAACACAGCAGTTAACTCCTATAAGACTCAATTCGTGATACATGGAATCCCATGGCACATCGCAGTGGCCCAGTCATAGGGACCACTGGCCCATAAGAAACTGGCCACCTCAGGACCACCTGCCAAGCAGGCAGCATGCACCCTTCAAACAGCAACACAATGAACCACAGCCAGCCCACGTATTTCAGGACCTCAATGGTTATAGCAGAAGATCCCTGCTGGACAATGATTAACAGAGCAAAGTCCTGGCCACACAGCAGTGATGGGGTCACCGCGGGTCAGCAGAGTCTTCTGGGCAGCAGCAGACTCACCTCCTTTTGATGGTGAGCATCACGCCTAGGAGAATGATGATGAACATGAGGAGGCCAGCGATCACGCCAGCCATCTTCACGGTGTTGTCCACCTGCTTCTCTGGCTCCACAGTGTTAGAATTCTGAGTGGAGGCACCTAGGAGGGGAAAGGGAAGGACAGCAATGTTGAAAGCACCCACATATGTGACTAGACATTCATCATAATGACAACAGCTTCCTTTAGTTGAGTGCTCACTATGTGCCAGGCACTGTGCTAAGGGCATCACATACATTGTCCCATGTAATAACTTTTGAGGATCAATTCCTTGTGAGGTTGGGATGATCATTACATTCTTCTGAGATGAAGAAACTGACGTGCAGAGAAATTAAGTGAGTTGCCCAAGGTTCTCACCTGGGTACCCGTGTTGAAGCATCCTTTTCCTTAAGGCAAATCAAGTTAAAATTTTTTTTCTCTCTCATATTGCTTTGTTTCTAAGATCAAACCATAGAACATTTCCTGGGCTTGTGGAATTATACCTAACCCTACATTATTCTTTTAGGTAAATGATGGAAATAATAGCTTTATGTTGGGGCAACACAATTTAAATCACTAGAGTTTTAAAGATAAAAAGAGGTTTTTGCTTTGTTCTTTATAGGAAACAAACGGTAGGGTAAAAAGTTTGTATATTCAAGGGAACTTGAACACACCTTGGGTTCAAAAAAACACTTAAATCTGATGAATTCCATTTTTAGCATTTAATACTAATGCAACATATCCTACCAGGTGTTAACTTGCTGACATAATCCTCAGTAGAGGAGGCAGGTAACTGGCCACTTACTATATCCTTAGCCCTGTGCTGGGTAACTTCATGGATCTGGCCTGGTCAGTCCTCACAAACGTTCCCGAAGATAGATGAGATACTGATTTTCCCATTTTATAGATGAGAAAACCAAGGGATGTTGCTGAAAGTCACATGGCTGATAAAGGTAAGGGCCAGAATTCCACAGGTTTCGTGATTCCAATTTTAGACCTCAGTGGTCAGGGGCCCTGAATCCAGCTCTCAAGTCATCTAGTCCCTCAATCCCTTCTCCCTAAAACAACCATTCTGCTTATGCCATAGCAAAGTAAGCAGGCAAACAATGCCAAAAACCAGTGTCTTCATGCTATGTACTAGGGATTAGAGGCAACATCTTATTTCAGACATTCTAGAGAGTGGTCCAGGGGTTACCAGCACCCTAAGTGAATTTCCTCCTGCTTCTGTTTATATTCCCATTGGTGCCAGCCTTTAAGTGTGAGGCAGCTTAAAAGTCTAAACCACCCTTTTCCTAACTCATTCCTTCTTTTCTTCCACATCTACATCAGCACATTCTTCATCAGCCAATACACTTTCTCTGAGTCTGTGCCCCTGGGAGAGTTTCTCCCTCTTCTCTAAATTCTATTAACACTTTATAACACTTTGCACATGCCTCACAATATCTCTTACTACAATGCACCAATATTATTAGTTATTTGTTTTCACATCTTTCTCCTCCAGTGGTCTGCAAACTCCTCAGGGACAGGATTATGCCTCGTTTATCTTAGTTTTCCCATGTTAGCACAGACTCTGACCGGTAATAGGGCTCCCTAAATGTTTGTGGTTGTTTAGTGTTTAGCTAAGGGGATGGCGTCTCTGCCCACACACATTTGTTCTCTTGGAAGCAAATTGAGTTTTCTCCTTTTTTAAGTCATGTGTTCATAGAACTCAGCGGAGTCTTGAGTTGAAGGAATGCCACTACCCAAAAGCTATGGTCCCGATTCCCCAAATGCACTGATGTTTAAGCCCTCCAGCACATTGATGCACCCCCTTTTTTTTGCTTAAGAGCATTAAGTGTT
Organism: Trachypithecus francoisi; assembly: GCF_009764315.1. NCBI lineage: Eukaryota > Metazoa > Chordata > Mammalia > Primates > Cercopithecidae > Trachypithecus > Trachypithecus francoisi. Next base: position 37,855,318 of record NW_022681467.1, read on the forward strand.
TCCTCTCTCAGAGCACTTTCCCCAAGCTGTTGTAACTTAGACATGTTGGGTTTGCTTGGCCAATTCTCTAGTGAGAATTCTAAGTCACCCTATTCATTTCTCTAATGCCAGTGTCTAGCACAGGCCTCCCTCCTCATCATTGCTGCTTAACAGATAATTATAACATAATACGAGGGTGAGTGAACCACAGTTGTGTGCTTTATTTATCCATTCAATTATTCGTTATTTTGCCACTGAGTTGCCATGAGCTGTGTGCTAAACTATGCTGCCTGTAGAGTCAGAGATTCTGTTCCTAGAAGGACTTATGGATGAGAATTTTATTCATTCTTTTCACAAGCTAATGGCAAAACCAACTCATCAAATTCCAGGGCTGACTGAGTAGACTCTGCTCATCTACAGCCTAGAGAATTCCTGAGTTGTCCACCACCTCTTTAGCAGGGCTGGTCTGACATTCCAGGATGGGGGGACCAGGGCTGGTTCTGAGTAGCTCCCATGCAACCCCCATTTCCCAGGCTGGAGACATGATTTCTGAGATGTGGCTAATCCACAATGTAGCAAGCATAAAGGAAGGGGAGAATCTCAGATCCAAATTTCCTCAATATTGATGGAGTCTTTTTATTTAGATTTGGAGGAAGGGTTGTCTCTGGGGCATTCACTCATTGGCACAGCCTAATTTTACTTAGTGTGTCTGCTACCAGGTCCTGTTCTAGAGACTAGGAGTGCAATGGCAAAGAGCCCCTAGAGAGGATCCTATTACTCTAGGAACAATGCAATTAGCTTGGTCTGATAAGACTCATACTTCATTCCTTCAGTAAGTGATCATAAATACTCACTATGTGCCAGGCATTTGGTGATACACTGGTGAGCAAAACAGGTACAGTTCCTGCTCTCAAAGAGTCTACAATTAGTGGTGGTTGGGGGTAGAGGAATACAATTAATAAATCCAGAATAAGTAACAGCAAACTTGAACCCTGTAAAGGTTTGAACAGAGAAGCACATGACACTTATAAATAGATATTTGCATAATTTAAAAAAATGAATTGCTTCTTGGAGCAATTCACCCTTAATAGGGGTGAGCTCCAAAGGAAGACAGGCTGTAACCAGGCAAAGGGATCATGAAAGCAGCATATGGGAGCAGTAGGAGAAATAGCCTTGGCTAAAGCTGTGCAGTGGGGCAAGTATCCTGTTGTGCTTTAAAAAAAAAAGAAAAGAAAAGAAATGTAGTATAACCAAGGCAAGAAAGCAAGGAGGGAAGGATGAGAAAGAAGCTGGAGAGGGCATCATGCATCAGTCCACACAGGATATTATGGCCCCAATAAGGGCTTTTGTTCTTTAACCTAAGGAACACAGGGCACCATTTAAGTGTTATTCAAGGAGCAATGATATGGTCAGATTTGTATTTCCAACAGATCATTCCAGCTTTGGTGTGGAACCAAAGTGGATTGGTGAAATGAGTTTTGAGATCACTGCAGGCATTCAGATGGGAGTTGATAGTTGCTTAGACTCAGGTGATGACAGTGAAAATAGACAGATGTGATTAAAGAGATAATTACTTGAAATAGCTATAGATAAAATCTGTTGATGGCTTGGATATGGGGAATAAAGGAGAAAGAGCTGTCAAGAATGACCACAAATCTTTGGCTTGCGTGATAGGGTGGATGACAGTAATGTTTACAGGTTCCAGACACAATGGAAAAAGAAAAGCTTTAGAGGGGAAATATATCTGGGGCAACGTGAGCTTGAGATATACTCCAGAAAAGTATGTAGTCAAAAATGCGATCTGGAGCTCTAAATTAAAGGTCAGAGCTGGAGGCAAAAATGTGTGAGTCATACATACACAGACGGTATTTGAAGCATGGGGGCCTGTTGATGAAATCACCCTGGGAGAGAATAAAGAGTGTAAGGAAAAACAGACCTAGAACAGAGACTTGAGGGTCTGCAATATTTAGTGAGTAGAGGGAGATAAGCCTGAATGGGGAACAGGAGTGACCACACAGTTAGGAGGTAAACCTGGGCGAGTATAGCATCCTAGAGCCAAGAGAAGAGAATGTTTCAAAAAGGAGGGCATGACCAACTGTGCCAAAGGCTGTTCCCAGGGTAGAATCAAGTCCACACACGAAGGAAAGTGAAGATCTTGGATGAGTATTAGAAAACTTTTCCCAAAAGAATTCCAAGACATTCCTAAATAGAAGCAGCTTCAGCAATGACCGTAAACCTACAAAAGAACATACTTGAGGGCCATGAAAGAACATTCAGGGGATTTGGAGAGGCTGTCTGAAAGTCCAGAGCCCAGAGGTTTAGACAAATTCAATGAGTTCAGCCAACAGGTAGCAGAGCTAAAATCACAGACTTTACACAGTGAGGTTTTTAGAAAAATCCACGCTTGACTGGTCTAACCAGACATCAGATACAGGAATGTGAACATTCCCTGGGATAGGGAAAATCCAGCTTTGGCATTCTTTAGGGGAACTTGCCCTAGTCTCTGGAGATTTGTGCCTCTGTTCATAGTGGAAGTGTGTTGACAGGGTTGACAGGTGATACAGGGATAGAGGAAATTGGACTAAAGGCAAGATAGCATCCATGTGTGGCTCCTATATCTGAGGGATGGACAGAGGATGGGAGGGTCCTGCTTTTGTGGCAGAGTCAGGTCTGTCCACAGGGATTATATCTTAAATGCTCAGTGGAGCAGAATGTGACCTGTGATGGGAGTCATAAGAGAGCACATCAGGGTTGGCTACTGATGGGGTCCCTGGGAATGCGGTGGGCTTTCACAGATGCCAGCAGTAGGTACACATAGAAGGCTATCTGTCTGACTCAGTGGCCCTAAAATAAAAAGGGACTTTTCAGAGGGCTATCCCACTAGAAGCCCTTCAGTGGGATAACACCTGCATTACTTTTACCCCAAGCCTACCCTTTCCATGAGAGTCAGGCTTAGTATCAGTCTGAGTCGCTAAAAAGCTGTCTCTGACTCTGGGTGACTTTGGTTTATTAAGCAGGGACTGGGAATTGGGGAACTGAGAGAAAGAGGAGGAATTTGGATGCATCTTCCTCATCTTTACCCTCCAGAGGACCCAATCTAAGAATAGGCCAAGCGAATCAGAATTGGCATCTAGGCAGGCACCAGAAGGTAAAGTTCTCCAATTGGAGAAGCTTTAAGGCTGTACTTGAGCCCCCTGTGTGATGTGATCATCAAAAATAATCTTGTGAACTCAGCTTGCACTGACAGGAGACTCCCTCTCCAACATCACGCTGCAAGCCTGACCTTACAGCACAGCCAGCTGTGTCCTCTGAGCTCTGAGCACTCCCAAAGGCAGAACTGGTTCTCAAAGCAGCTGCTGCTGCATCCTGCTCTCTCCTCTTTCCCCAAATGCTGTGATGGCTAAGGATCCAGTCTCCTAGCTCCAGCCCAGACTCTTAATCTTGCTTTTAATGTGCTACCTGTCTACTCTTACATATGGAAACCTCGTGCACAAGGCATGGCCCTTGGTTTATTAAGGTCTACTTCCCTCCCTCAATATTAGCTCCTTACATAGGGTCCGGTTGCCATGTTTTGTCTCTTTGCTGCCTCTTCCCTTGCTACCCAGCAACACTCCCAGCTGATTTTCCCCAAGGATCTAACAAGGGCAGCGCTGTCCTGCTCTACTCTGCACTGGTCAGAACGCTCTGGTGAGTCCTGTCCAGCTATGAACTTGACCTCTCAAAAGGGACCTCCAGACTGAAGACAGGCCATGAGCCTTGCTACTCAAAAAGTGGTCCACCAACCAGAATATTGGCAAAACTTGGGAGTTTATAAAAAATGAAGAATTTTGAGCCCCACCCCAGACCTACTAAATCAGCAGCTGCATTGTAACAAGGTCTCTACATGATTCAGGTATACATTGATTGAGATGCACAATGATCCAGAGATTATTGACTTTGAAGGTATATCACTCCGAATCAGGATTTTTCATCTTAGGGAAGGGAAGATTCAGATGAGACCTAATTTTTGCCTTTAGATAAAGGGCCATTGTGGAAGATGGAGTAGATTTGGTCCCTTTAATTTGAAAGCTCAGAGCTGTATCACTGGGTAGAAGTGACAGGGGGTAGATGAGGAATCAACACAGGAAACGTTTGAATGCGGAAGAGCTATTCAGCTGAGGTTAAAGCCCAGAACCTTTCATTGCAGCATCATGGTATAGAGAGAGGATGAGGTCATTATGGTTCCAAAGTCCTGCATCAGAGTCAGCCCTTCATTTTACCTGCTTACTCTGTCTCTGTTCTCATCTCCTTGGCTTCCTAGATGCAAAACTAAGCCATGAGGATATCACGTCTACAGGATGCTGACCTTTTTCTCTGATGTCATCTCTTACCTCAACTTGGTTCCCCTTAATTCCAGTAATACTCATACTCTCGGTGAGAGGAATTCTCCCTATTATCTTTAGAGCCATGGGACTCCCATGCAGTCTATTCCTGCCCCCTCACTCTGACCCTCTCCATGTTACCCACAAAGGCAGGGAAATGTGTCATCAACAAGGACAAGAGCTGGCTGGAACATCCTCTGCTCCCCCTAAAGCAGAAGGGATGACAAGACTTCTTATGCTCCTTTTGATGTCAAGATACTATGGTTTTATGAGACTGGTCAAAAGCATCGGGTTTCACATTGGAAATATGCAAGCTTGCGTCCAGATGCCATCAATAATGGGTTATGCGACCTTGATCAAACCTGTTAACCACAATGTGATTTGATATTCTCATTTATGAAATAATGAGAAATGCCAAGTTCACGCAGGGATTTTCTAAGAATTAAATGTAATAATGGAGGGAAAAAGGCTTGATAAACTCTGAGGAACTGTTCACATATGGGGCACAGTGATGATGTGACTTTAGCACTGGTTCCACGGTAGTACGAGGGTTTTTTGTGTCTATGAACTGTAGATGACAGAGACTGGGGCAATGCCTCCTTGTAACCTGCTGTCTAAGTTCATCCAACCCTCAGGATAAAGGCAGAGCCCCCAGAGTGATTCACTTAACTTTCCTCATATAGGCAAGGCCCATATCAGGCTTACATCTGGATGACTTAATGGCAGCAATAACATAATTTGGCAACAAGGGATTGGCAATCAATGATTAATGATTCATTCTGAAGTGCTCTCACTGGTGACAGGCCCAATTCCAGAGTTTTACTTCAGAGAATTTTCCTTGTAAAGATATGGAGCAAAAATAGGAGTTACAGATCAAGAACATCTAATTGCAACTGATAAAACCAAGTAAATCCCAACGGATGCATAACCCATGCTGGTGATCATCGCTGACGGTAAAGAAAGCAAGTCAGCTCTCAGGGACACAATTCCTAAAAGCTGCACTCTTTAAAACACACAGTTGTTTCTTAGCTATCCAAGGACATATTATCCCCAGTGTGGCTTATCAGAGGCAAATCTTACTTTGCTGGCAGTTTACCCCTGTCTACTGAATGACTTCTTTTGTTGAAGAGTTTTTCTGTCTTTACTCTGGCTTTGTATGTATCTGGCACCCAGTAGGGAAAACCTTTGAAACCCTGACTCTAAGCTGGTACTTCTATGCCAGTGAAGGTTTTAAGCATTACAGGCATCTCTGATTATGGGGGTTTTGCCAAGAGGAGCTAACAGGGAAAAGATGAGGATGCTGGGCAATTTTCTGGCTCTTCTCAAGTCAGGTAAGCCCCATAAACCTTCTTGATTTTGCTGGAAACAAATTCTCAGAATAGCAGATTATTTTTAAGATGGAATTAAAGTCCAAGACAGAAAAGAAGTTGGCAGGAGAGCATCTGGATACTTCATTAGATTCAAGCCTCTAGACTTTACAAATTGCATCCCAAGGCATTGAGAGTATTTGTAATTGTGATCATGAACTACTTTGGCAGTCTTTGAGGACTGAAATCGTAGCAAACAGGAGGGGTGTGACAAGCCTGGGGAAGAAACAAATGCTGTTGCTGACTTTTTTTTTAAATGAAAAAAAAAAAGTGTATTTCAGATACTTTACACTAGCGTGATGTTGATACAGGAAAAAAAATAGACTAGATGATTAAATCAGGTTCCCCCCACTCCCACCCTTACCACTTAAAAAAGGAAGAAATAATCACTAGAAACTAGCACAGCCTCACATCAGACAGCATCTAACCAGGGAATAGGAAACCACTCCTAACTTTTAAAACAGAGCAAATTTACTAGAGAATTAGTACACAGGGATTAGGAGACAATGGTGGGGAAACTCAGAGGGCAGTAGTATCAGGAAGCCACTACCCAGCCCAGACTGGAGAAACAAAAAGAGGTAGTGGAGTTCTCAGAGCCCAGAAGTAAGGATCACCCAACAGAAGTGGAACTCTGGTCAACCCATCTAGAGACCTGAAGCCATGGAGTAGACACAGTCACTGCCGAAGAAGGGGCCTGAGCCCAAGAGAAAGAAGGCCCCTCCCTTCCTCCAGCTTTACCATATCTTATTAAAGTCTCCCATTAGCCAAACCCAGAAGCCAGCAGTCATGGGGGTCCCATGCAGGGGTCACCTACATGCCCAGGAGCATAGGGCAACAGTGAAGGATGGATATGACACCAAATGGGCCAAGGACCAGCGTGGGCTTCTTATAAACAAGTGATGCTGGCCTCACCTCTCTTTGCCACTTTTGAGGGGTGTGTGGACTTGTAAGTCAGGGAGAACGTCCAGTACTGCATCTTGATTTTAGCCAAGCCGAGGCCAACATGGAGAAATTTTGGCTTTCAGGACAGCCAGGTGTGAAACTGAGTTCTTCCAGAAGATGGAAACAGAAGGCTCAGGATATTTGACCACATGCGAAGTATTAACAACGAACAATAAAGAGGTAACACATTTAGGGCTTTTATTACAATCCAGGCTGCTGTTTTAAGCCCTTCAAATATATTCTCTCTTTTAATCTTCACAGCCCTATCAATATGGTTTGGATCTGTGTCTGCACCCAAACCTCATGTCGAACTATAATCTCCAGGGTTGGAGGTGGGGCCTGGTGGGAGGTGGTTGGATCCCCCATGAACGGTTTAGCACCATCCCTTTGGTACTGTCCTCACGAGAGTGAGTGAGTTCTAATGAGATCTGGTCATTTAAAAGTGTGTAGCGTCTCCACCCCCCACCCCCGCCACTACTCTCTCATGCTTCTGATCCTGCCATGTAAGATGCCTGCTGCCCCTTTGCCTTCTGCCATGATTGGAAGCTTCCTGAGGCCTCCCCAGAAGCAGAAGCTGCTACGCGTCCTCTACAGCCTACAGAACCATGAGCCAATGAAACCTCTTTTCTTTAAAATTATCCAGTCTTGGGTATTTATAGCAATGTGGGAATGAACTAATACACCTGTGAAGCAGGTTCCATCATTATACCTATTTCTGAGATGTGGGAACAGCCTCTGAGAGACTAAGTAACGGTAGCAAGCAGGAGAGCTGGGACATGGGCCCTGGCAGTCTAGCACAGTTTATTCTCTTTAACCTATTGTACTACTGTGTCATCACTCTAATAAATAGGGGGAGAGACTGTTCAGCAGAGAAGTGTGGTTGTCCTTTCTCAAATATCTGAAGAAGCAGACCCGTATTTAGATCTAGAATCTTCCATTGACCAGCCACATTAAAATCTCTTTGTATTGATGCCTGTCCCTGCAGGGCTTGCCACCCGCTCTATCATGCAGTTCTATTTCATGCATCTTTCTTGAAGATTATCTCCTCTCATGCCCTCGCACCCACGTATCCTATTCTAATATCTAAGGGATTGATGAACATGTCATGTGAATCTTGTTACATGAGCCAAATTATACAGACTTTGCTCAAATGATATTTAAACTTGACCTTTTTAACTTAAGTTCCCTCATCCTTTTCACTTTTCTTGTATATCAACCACCACCTCCAAGCCTTTCATATGTTGCATTTAGTTTTATTATTAATCGCTGGGCTTTCTCTATAATACCTCTCTTGATATTTAGCAACCAAACAATCCCATGTAATTCCATAGGGAGACAAGTCTTGTTCAAATTTAGGTGTTTTTTTTCTGCTTTGCCTCCAATATTCTTTCTTTGATCTTGCTGTGACTAATTTTTTTAAATTGCTGACTACCTCCCCATGCCTCAAAGCAATGCCTCCTTCACCAGATCTGGTTGATAATAGAGCACTTGAGAAGGATTATTCCATCATTCTTCTAAGTGACATCACCTAGGATGTTTCTCAAGTAATAAATAAATTGCCTCAATTCATCATATGACAGTAATTGCTTTTAGTCACAATTTAACTCAGAGTCCATATTAAGTAGCTGGAAAACACCACAGAGATGCAGGGTTTTCAACGATAGTTCTACCCTTGCTGTGGAAGACCATTTAATAAGTACTGTTAAGTGCAAAGAAGATACAGATTTCTAATATCCCAGACTCCTCAGTATTACCCAGTCAGTTCTAAGAGGTTAGAATTGACTTCATCACAGCCTATACAACTAAAACTGCTAAATATTGCTGACAGAAGTTGCCCTCGTTTTCAGCCTCGAATGGAGGTTAGCACCCTGTGAGACAGGAATAGCTTTAATTGATTGTTTGAAAGCACTCAGGCCACTCAAATAAATTGTTCCTCAAGTGCTGATTTTGCTTGGTCTCCTAAATCTATGTTTCCAGATAGACCTTGTTTTACGCTATAAATGCTCTGTGTAGGTCAAATTCTAGTTTAGTCATGTTACACACACCACAAAAGATGGCTAAATGAGACTCTGATAGAGAACCTCTTCTGGATGCAAGAAAACTCCTTTATTCTATTAAGAAAGTGTCTTTTTTATCCATGGAAATAGAGCAAAACAGACTTATTTAAGAGCAGTCATGCCCAACTGATGCCAGACACAGTCATTATTGACACACCCCTTCTACAGCATACTCTTTCAAAGGTTTCACCATTGGTGAGCTGGAAATCCATTTATACCTCCCAATGACCTCAACTACTTTCTCTTGTGCCCAGGAGGCCTAACCTATGAGGGCTGCCAGGACCCAGCTGGGGTAGACAGAGGATTCAGTCTGTAGTAAGACTAAGACCTCAAGCTATGACTAGAGTTGGGTATAAGGTTGTCTAAGAAACCAAGTATCGGGCATACTTTGTAGATTGGGTTAGGTGTCAGACCACAGTTAAGGTTAATGACCAGGATATGGCTGAGGTAGGGATCAAAGCTAAAGCAGAGATCAGGAGTCAACTTATGGTTTGAGTTTAGGAGTGTTATGGCAGTCAGTCTGCATCCATGTTGAGGGTCAAACTGGCCCATAAGTGTGGCTTAGACTTTATTCAGAAATAAAATTTAGCTCATGGCCATGAAAATAACTGGACAAAGCCCAGTGACCTCCACATGGACTATATCCATTACCTTGGTCTCATTAGCATCAGTTCAACCCTTGGCTTCATAGGAATAGTCCTGGACATTGCCTAACCTGAGTGGTGCTAGGATTATAATGATGACAGTGGCTATAGCAAGGTGCTGAGCATGGGAGCTAATTAGACAACACTACTGTCTTGGAGCTCACTATTTAGGGGGAGAGGAAAGTGCAAACTAATAATCAGAGCTGAGTGATGGGCACCAACACAGACGTATGTACAGGAAAGGGCATGGCCAACTCTGCTTAGGCAAAACTAGACCACAAACTTGATTTCCACGTGTCATCCATGGTGTGGGACACATCGGGGCATTCCTGTGACCACTCAGTGACCTTCTCTTTTCCCTCCCCACCTTGACTCCCTGTGGTCCAGACTGCCCTGCTGATGACGACGAAGAGGCTGAGTCATCTCAGCACTGACAGTACTGGCTCCTTGCTTGTAGAATCTGTGCTTTGAGTCTGGAGCTCAGGAGGCTCAAAGCTGCTTAGCTGCTGCAGACAGGAGCACCCATGGCCTGCAATAGGGATTAAGGGTTTAGTCTGAAGAGCAGATGTAAGAAGAAGAACACATACTCTTTAGGATGCCCTGCGGCAAAGTGATAGTCCCTTTAGAGTTCTTCAGGCAGCCGTATGAGAGAGCTGTGGTCACACTGACCTGACTGTAATTCTTCCTGTGAAGCTCAGAGCAGTCCCAGGGCAGCAATGGGACAAGGAGAGGCTTCTCAGGAGCAGCCAGTGTAGAGCAAATCAGGGACAGTCTGCAGGTCATGTAATCCCAGGACACTGAGAACATGTTACCACAGCCTGGCTTGTGAAACAAAGCCCAGGCCAGGGCATGACCAGCAGCAGATGCTAAGACTATTCAAAGAGAGAAACTAAACCAAGAAAGGAAGAGTCAGAGCCACAGAGTGGAGACCTGTCTGGGCCAAATGTAGAATACGGTCAACAAGGGGATCTCACAGGGGAGATGGGGTGAGCCAAAGGGATTCTAGATGGGCAGCTCTTGGCCAAGGTTTTCTTGAGGTCTGTCTACTTGAAAGGCACAGCCCTTGAAGCTCAACCACTGCCCACTGGCCAGTGCTCAGGATCACTGCATTTCTAAGTGCATTCATTTCCCAGGGCTGTTGTTACAAATGACCACAACCCAAGTGGTTTAACAACAGAAATTTATTCTCTCACAATTCTGGAATCCAGCAGTCCCAAATCAAAGTGACAGCATGGCCATGCTCCTTCTGAGACTGTGGTAGAACTCTTCTTTGCTTCTTCCTAGCTTCTGTTAGTGGTTAGCAATGCTTGGCATTCCTTGGTTTATAGACGCATCAATCCAATCTCTACCCCTGTTGTCAATGACTTTCTCCCTATGAGTCTGTATTTACATGATGTTTTTCTCTTCTTATAAGGACACCAGGCATATTGGATTAGGGTCCACCCTTCTGACTTTAAACTAATTACATTTGCAAAGATACTGTTTTTAAATAAGGTTCCAATCACGGTACTGGGGTTATTACTTCAACATACCTTTTTGGGGAACACAATTCAGTTTCTAAGACCAGGCGAAGCTGAGTCATGACCCAAACAGCCTGGGGATGGGCTACAAGCTGGAGCAGGAGCTTCGCATTTCACTAAACGAAATGCAAACTCTAACAGGGTTCACAGCCAAATGGACAGACAGCATGTGGGAAGAGGAATGGGAGCTCCCGCTTGGTTGTGGACTGAGCAGAACACAAGGCTTCTGGAAGGACAATATGTCTCAGCTTCCTTTGTCTGAACTGCATAGCAGGGTGCACCAGAGGCCGAGGTTCCCCCAGGCTCATACTCAGAAACATAATTCAATTCTTTCCAACCAACTCTGGCCAAATGGATCCCCTAACGGGTGACTGTATTACTTGACTTAGAGGGGCAAGAAAGGGGAGGAGAAGCAAAGATCTGCCCATCTAGGGCAGCTCTGTCCAGATTACAGCTCTGCAACATGCAGCTTGCAGCTAGCATCAGAGTGCCTGGAAAGGAGAGAAGGGGCATGGGAGGAAGCGGCAATCTATAGGAAGGATTAGTGGGAGCGTGAGCAGGATCAGACAGAGGAGCCAGTAAACACGCAGCACGGAATTTCAGACTAGTGCAACTAATCCAAGCAACAGTAATAAAATGAGCAGCAGCGAGCATGGCATTGATTGTTGAGATTCCAGCCAAATCCACCATGAACATGTTTTCTTTCTTCTAGCCTTTGCCCCTTGGCTTTTGAAAGCATAAACACTGAATCACTGTGTTCTGTATTAAAAGCTGATCTGTTCACCTCTCTCAAAGGATGGACGGAAAAGCATCTCTGCTCTTAGTGGGAGGTGAGAAGGGTAGAAGAAGTGGCCAGTGTGGATGTAGTAGATGTCACTTGCCACACCGGCACAGTCAGAGTTCTAAGACAGGGTCTTCCCTATGACTGCCCATGATTCCTGCCCCCAGCCTGACCTCTCCTGGGCCAACACCATGCAATCCCAGGCCAGACACTGGGCTCAGCAAGACCAGTCCCAACAGATTTGGGGGAGCTCCAGACAAGGGCTCTGAAGACTCAGTCTCCAGGAAGTTTGGCAGGTGAGTCTGCATGGAATTCAAATACTGGATTGAAAACTAGTGACTCACAATTAGCCTAACAAAATGGTACAACGTGAGTAGAGTGAGGTGCTTGAACCATCACAGGCTGGAGGCAGAAATGGGGATGGGGTGAGTATACCATGTCTGGCACATGCTCCATCAGTGTCAGCCATCTGCTCATTTATTAAATCATTCATGCATGGGGCCAAATGAATGAGCACTACAATGTGTGCTAGGCATAGGGAAAGAGTTGATAGAAACCAAACAGCTCCAACAAAACATGCTTATACCTTGAACGTATGCCATGTTCAACAGAAAACTTTGCTTAGGGCTGGGGGAGGGGGTTGCAGTTCTTTGTGCCAACTGGCCCAGCCAGTTGACTATCTCTGGGTGCAATCTGGAGATAATGGGGGCCAGTTAAGGTTTTGCAGAGATCAAACTGTCTGAACTTGATCGTAGAGGATGAGTAAGGCAAACCATGGAGGGAGAACATCTCAGCAAAGAGAGGAGAGTGTGAGAAGGCAAGTACCACTCACATGATCCGTTTGAATGGGGTACAGGATGCTGAGGAGGAAATAAAATTGCAGAGATAAAAAAGGGGTAGGGACTAGGTGGTAAATGGCCTTTGATTCAAGCTAGTTATCCCAAAGCACAAACGGAGCCCTGGGAGCATTTAAATCAGGATTAGACTCTTTTCTTTTTTTCTTTTTTTTTGAGTCTGGGTCTTGCTTTGTCACCCAGTCTGGAGTGCAGTGGCATGAACACGCTCACTTCAGCCTCAACCTCCTGGGCTCAAGCAATCCTCTGACCTCAGCTAGGGCCACTGGCATGTTCTGGGGCCACAGGCATGTGCTGCCATGCCTGGCTATTTTTTTTTTTTTTTTTTTTGAGACGGAGTCTTGCTCTGTCACCCAGGCTGGAGTGCAGTGGTGTGATCTCAGCTCGCTGCATCCTCCACCTCCCGGGTTCAAGTGATTTTCCTGCCTCAGCCTCCTGAGTACATGGGATTACAGATGCATGCCACCACACTTGGCTAATTTTTGTATTTTTAGTAGAGACGGGGTTTCACCATGTTGGTCAGGCTGGTCTTGAGCTCCTGACCTCATGATCTACCCACCTCGGCCTCCCAAAGTGCTGGGATTACAGGCATGAGCCACTGCGCCTGACCTTTTTTTATTTTTTTTCAAATTTTACTTTTGTAGAGACATGGTCTCACTATGTTGCCTAGGCTGATCTCGAACTCCTGGGCTCAAACAATTCACTGACCTAAGCCTCCCAAAGTGCTGGGATTATGGGTATGAGCCACCATACCTGGCCTGAATAATACTGTTTTAGATGATCACTCTGGCTTCAGTGGGAAGTAAATATTGGAAGGGGATTGATGTAAAGACATAGGGACCCCACTTTGGAATCTGTGACACTAACTTTATGAGTCCCAGACATGAGTTGTAGCAGTGAGGAAGAAGGAGATAGAGATTCAGGAGAGATTTCAGAGGCAGTATCGGTCAGATTTCGTGATAAATTGGATACTGAAGATGAGGAAAAAGAGAAGACAAGGATGATGCTTGACTTCTGAATCTGAGTTTAATGGCAGTTTGAATGGAAGACTGGAGACTGACTTCTCCTTGCTTTAAAGAGAATATCCCAGGAGAGAAAAAGGTGCAGTGAGCGCCTCAGTCATATATGCTCCCTGAGTAGACATTTGTTTTGAAGAAGCACAAACATTAACAATCACCTCCTACAGAACACCCTACGGGGATATGACAGCCTCTTCTGCATTAAGTCTTTTGATTCACTGGGGAGACTGGCAACAGAAAATGGCAGCTGGAATGATGTACCAATAGCCTTTTGTCTGTCAAACTTTGAGCATCTGTTCTAAGACTGCTGATAAGGACAGTATCCTTATGCACTTGATCCAGGGCTCATCTCCTCCCCGATTCTGTAGCGTCAGCCTTATAGCCATATGAGCAGTTGCCTAGAAAGGCTGAGGAGGGTCCTCTGCAATGATCAGCCTGGCTCCTGGATGTCAGCTGCCCTCCTGGCTTCCAGCTGTAGCCCTGCCCCTAGTCTTCTGGCACAGCCCTGGCCTTTGTGCACTCCAGAACCAACCAAAGCACTGGTCAAGGGGAACTAGAGGATACCCAAGTCAAAGGCTCAGAGATGTCCACATCCTTTCACCCATTTCAGCTCTCAGTCTTGCTCTTTGGGTCACTGCAGGAGCTAGGGTTGCTGTGCTGCTGTGTCCAGCCATCCACCTTATATCCTAAAGCTTTGATGAGCCCTGATTCATGACTTCTATTTGGCACTTTAAGTGTCCCAGGCCTGAGGCCCTGATGGGCTCTTACCTATTTCCTCCATCACTCACATTTCTCAGGAGCCACAGTTCTGGCCCAGTCACCAATTACAGTCTGGCCCAGATTCAGTCTGCCTGAATCTTAGCAATGGTCAGTTTGCCTGCTGCTCACTCTCTGGACCTCAATTTGCTCATCTGTAAGATGGGTTTAGGATCATAATCCAACACAAGTCTAAGATAATGAAGTTTCTTATCTCATGATTCTTCCCAATAACTGCTCATTATTAGTATTTCCATTTTGCAGATAAGAAAATGGGGAAACTTCGGGGCTCAAAGCCTCTCAGATAGTAAATTATGTGGCTTCTGAGACTGTCCTGAACCACCCTGCCATGGGATTTCCCAGTGCTGGCTCAGAATAGGTGCTCTCTAATGTCTATGGGCACAGAGCATGGTGAGTACGATTACAGACTGTCTTGAGAGACCTGAGTTTGAATCCTAGTTTCATCATTTCAGAGTTGAGTGATTTTTAATCATCTGACCCTCAGTTTCCTCATCTGTAAACTGTGACTAACAGTACTCTATTTGGCAGAGTTGCTGGGAAGTTTAAATGAATTAATGATGTGAAACTCAGCACATTCCAAAGCATGCAGGAACTATGTAACATATTTGCTGTTATATTTTTCTTTTCATCATCTTATTGGACATTCCCAATGCTGCTGTCCCTCAGAATGGCCCCCTCTCTCCTGGCAGGCTATGCCCCTGCCTCTGCTGCTGGTCTTCCGCCTCTCTCCACCAAGCATTTTCCCCTCATGGTCGCTGTTCAGGTTGGAGCTTCACCTGGTTCTCCTGCCTCTGGTTCCTGTTCTCACACCATCTGTCAACCCCTTCCACTGGGCACATGCTCCCTTGGAGGGTCACCGAGGCCTCAGGGTATCCAAGCTCACAGGGCCCAGGGCATGACCCTAGGGAGACTGCTGCCTTGCTTCATCATCTTCTCTTGGCCTAAACAGCTTTGTCCCAAAGGCTCAAATTCCTTCTACCTGGGTCCAAGTAGAGCTGTCCCTGGGAAAGTTGTTTTAAGGGCAGTTGCGAAGCACTCCCAGAGAGCGTAAGATGACCTGAATCCCGTCACTGTGCCAAGGCCCTGATTTAAAGAATTTCCAGGGAAATAATGAGAGAGTTTTAACATGAGGTGCACAGGAAATAAAGGAATAATAAGGGAATTTGTATCCAATACCTGCTCAAACCTGGAGCTGGGTTAGGAGTGCATCCATTTCTTCTGTTGACCCTCACCATGATTGGGCCTGGCTGTACAGGGACTCAACTTTACTATTTCATAAATGAAGAAGGTGAGGCTCAGAAAGGTGAAAGGCTGAGTGATTGGCTCAAGCTCCTTCAGTTTTTGTTTTTTTGTTTTTTTTCTTTTTGAGACAGAACCTTGCTTTGTCACCCAGGCTAGAGTGCAGTGGCGCGATCTCGGCTCACTGCAAGCTCCGCCTCCCGGGTTCATGCCATTCTCCTGCCTCAGCCTCCCAAGTAGCTGGGAATACAGGCGCCTGCCACCACACCGGCTAATTTTTTGTGTTTTTGGTAGAGACGGGGTTTTACTGTGTTAGCCAGGATGGTCTCAATCTCCTGACCTTGTGATCCGCCTGCCTCGGCCTCTCAAAGTGCTGGGATTACAGGCATGAGCCACCGCGCCTGGCCAAGTTCCCTCAGTTTTAAGGAATGGAGTTTGGACTCCAGATGAAGGCTTGTCCCTTAGCCCTTCTCTCTGTAGAAAATTGACAATCGGCACGGGGCATGGCCAAGACAATGAAGTCAGATCTGTCCCTGAGGATGACCTGTAGTACAGCTACTGTGGCCTTCAGACTGAACACTGTCAGTCTCCTCTTGGGCTCGGAGGTCCAGGCCACCTCCTTGAGGCCTGGCTGAACTGCAGGAGGTATATGAGAAGAGGCCTTATTTCTGCACTGGTGGGCCTGGGGAAGACTCGGTCCTCTTAATGTTAATTAACTGGTCACTTCTTTACTGCAGCCTCCAGTCAACTCACTGCAGAAAAATGCCCAGTCCCGGCCAAAGAGGATTTTATCTTATTTCTCTCAACGGAAGCATCCCTGACCACTACCCACTAGGTGACTATGGCCCCTCACACCCAGTTGTGACAACCAAATACATCTCCAGATTTTGCCAAATGTCCCCTAGCCCCAGAGAGCAACAAGGAATAAAAGGAACTGAATATGAACCTCTTCTCTACACATACATTTCTATTCAGCAACTAGGGACAAAGATGACCCTAGATGTGTTACCTCTAGATCTGCGCTGCCCACAATGGTAGTCACCAAGCCACGTACTTAAAGCACTTGAAAAGTGTCTGGTGCAACTGAGGAACTGAATTTTAAAATGTATTTTATTGAAGTGTTCTATGTGTAAAATACACACCAAATGTTAAAGACTTAGTACAAAAAAAGAATGTAAAATAGCTTTCATCTGTTGCTTTCTTTAATTCTGTTGCATATTATAATAATAATATTTTGGATATACCAGATGATTGTGAACTTAAGATAGGCGGGCTTAAGATTCTTGGACTTTACAATGCTGCTGAGAAAGAGATACCTATTCAGTAGAGACCGCACTTTAAGTACTGGTGCAAACATTCTGCTTTTCACTTTCAGTACAGTATTCCATAAATTACATGAGCTACTCAATACTTTAATGTAAAATAGGCTTTGTGTTAGATGATTTCGCCCAACTTTAGGCTAATGTAAGTGTTTTGAACATGGCACATTTAAAGTACGCTAGGTTAAGCTATGATGTTCCGCAGGTTAATTGTATTAAATGCATTTTCAACTTACAACATTTCCAACTTATGATACATTTACTGGGACATAACTGCATCATAAGTTGAGGAGCATCTGTATTGAGTTAAATACATTATATTATTAAAATTAACTTCACCTGTTTCTTTTTACTTTTCTCAAGTAACTAAGAAATTTAAAATTACATACAATGTTCAAATTCTATTTCTATTAAACAGTATGGCTCTGGAGGTTTACAACGGAGGATGATTTTTGTCTCCATGGCACATTTGGGAATGTCTGGAGATGTATTCAGTTGTTACAATTGGGGTTGACATGCTGCTGGCATCTAATGGGGAGAGGCAGGGATGCCGCTAAGCATCCTACAGTGTACAGGACAGCACCTCCAACTCTGTCCCCAACAAAGAACTATCCGGCCCCAGATATCAATGGTGCTGGGGTTGCACAATCTTGCCATAGAGCGTGAATTCCTTGAAGGATAAGCCAATAAATACAGAAGAGCTGAAGAACTAATTGGAGCTAGATGGGCAAAGAAGTTAAAGCTCTTACTGCACTTAGTTCTCATGATTAACTATGACTGTGGTTATTAATATTTCAATTTCTTCAAATAAAGATAATGAAGCCTGGAAAAGAAAAATAACTTATCCAGGATCACCAGACCAGAAGGTGGCATTGCTGAGAGCTGAACTCAGCCTCCATTCACTCTGAAAGCTGGCCTATCCCTGCTACATAATGTGGTCCTGCAGCTCTCTGAGTTGGTGTTGATATGAAAAGAGGCTGCCTGTGCTTAAAGTCTAATATCCCCATCATTCAGACCTAGGCAGTTATTATTCACATCAGCCATTATTGCTACCAGGGGACGAACATTAACAAAAACACCCTTTGAAAGGGATGGCACTCACAGGTACCTTACCCATCAAATGAGGCTGAGAAACATGTGGAAATAAATGGATCACAATGAAATAAACCTGTCAGAGGAGGAACATTCAGACGCCTTAGAAGACAAGAGGTAAGAACAAAAGCACATGATATGGGATTGGCTCTGTTTAAAGAAAATATTATCTGACTGCTCGACTTGAATAGAGCCCAGAGAACAATGGCCCAGCAGAAACAGAGCAGCTCGCATACACTCTGGAGAAGTATTGTTTCTCTGTAAATTGGTGGTGTGCACAGTGGCGAGAGTCACTTTTCTCCCGCTGTCGATCTGCACACTCCCACATGTCCATCTGTAACTCCCATCTCCCTTTGGGAAGGGCCTATGATAAGGTAGGGCCGGGGACTGATTTCAGTAAAGATCTACTATGTGCTGTGACCGCACACAACATTCCTAGCATTTTCTAATGGAATTTTTAATATAACTGCATGAAGCACATATGACAATTAGTTTTGCAGGTGAAATAAGGCTATGCAACTTGCTTAAGGTAATCTAACAGGGAGTGGCTGACATGAAATTCCTGTAATGTTTGCAGTGACACACTGGAGTACAGGTGTCCATGGCAGTACAAAGGCAGAGACAAAACTCACCCATAGTGGACACTCTTTAGGCTCAGCCCCAATCTCCTTTACTGGGCTGGTGTGACTACTCTCCAGGTGCTGTGGGTGCTGGCAGCAAATGGCTCACAAATACCTCCCTTCCTAGAGAAGTACCATTAGGCAAAAGGGAACCACTTTCCCAGGATGTAATGCATTCCCATGGCAGCCCACAGCCAGTGGCTGACCAACACCATGGTACAAATATTGGCCCCCTTGCCTCAAGGTGGGACCAACTCTTTAGTACATTTCCTGCTCCATATCTCCCCTTTTCCCAGGGCTCAGGCAGATGCAGGTCTCCAAATCCTCCCTTAGCTTTGTCCTCTGCCATATCTGATCCTCCTCCCTTTCTTCTGAGAACACTTTGCAATGAATAATTTGCACAAGAATCTCCATCTCAGTCTCAGTGTCCAGGGAACTCAACCTAAGACATTCACTAGCAGTAATGTCTCTGAGTTTGGGAAAGGGGGTGGACAGGAGTGAACTATGAAGGTACTGGATGCCCAGACTCATGTCATCACTGCCTGCTGCACCTTCTTTTCCACCATGATAAAATGACCATTCAGGCATTAGCAGACTGGAAGCCATGGTCTGGGCAAGGACTTTAAGAGAGGTGACAGTTAAAGGTTTGAAATCTCCAAGAAACTTCCCATGGATTAAAAAGGCACCCTGCAATAAAGAGGTCTCCAGGTTGGCTTGTCTTTTGAGTCCCACGATGGACATCGACCTCTCACATGAGTGGCTCTGCGTCCTTTGAAGAATGGCACACATTCATGTGAAATGAGCTCCACCTACAGTGTACTTGAGGAAAGGGGCTGGTATTTACTTCAAACAAATATAGACTCTGGACTGGGCATACCCATAGCAGCTCCTTTGACATTTATTATCTTGTTTAGTCTCAGATGCCTCTGCATGTGTACAGTCTACAATGTAAATCGTGCCCCATAAGGGGTAGGTGGGATTATTCCTGTCTAACAGATAGGAAAAGTCGGGCTGATATGGTATGGGTAAATTGTCAGGCCAAATGGTAGACCTGAGATCATAGTGAGAGCTTCTCATTTCCTAGGCACAGAATTGTTACATCAACTTTTTCCCAAACTTAGATCACAGCTCAGCTGTTACTTCCCCTGTGAAGCACTCCCTTGGCTGCACATGAGTTTGTTGATTTTGAACACCATGTACCTTTCCTTTGTAACACCACTCAAAGTGGCAAATTTATTTGTGTAGGTTTTTGACCAATGGCTGTTCCGTCTCCTGGAAAGGCATTGGAACATATCTTCTTTTGCTCATCATTGTACATCTCAGTGCCTAGAACAGTGCCTGGCACCCAGGAGGTACTTAGTAAGCATTAGTAGAATGAATGAATAGGTGAGTGGACAGATGAGTGTATGCATAGAGGGATGGATGGATGGGTGGATGAATGAATGAATGTGTGGGTTGATGGGTGAATGGGTGGAGGGATGAGTGGGTGGGTGGGGTGGAGGGACTGCTGGTTCCTCTCTGGTGCACCTGGCCTGGAGGACCCACTAAGCATGGGCAACTCTCCCCTCCCACCCGCCCAGGGCTCTGGTGATCACCTGTGGTGAGGAGGCAGAGTGGAGTCCCCGGGGTCACCTGGGCGCTGCCCATTGGTGCTGACCACAAGGAAGCCAGTCCCCAGGCAGCATGCAGAAGAGAAGGAGAGAAAGAAACACACATGAAAACGTGCGGCACGGTGAACAAAACTGCAATTCTTGTGGCTCTGAAGAGCTCACACTAAATAGCAAAAGAACATCATGATTTAACAAAACAGGGCCTGAAATAGATTTTTAAAAAATGAAACAAAAGTAAGAGGCACCACTTATCAAGCACCCACGACGTGCCAGGTACTTTTCTGGGTGCCTCACATATAATGTTTCTAAGACTTAGAATAACCCAGAAAGGTCAGTATGATTATAAATAAATCTGTCATTTTCCCACCAAAACTACTACTCCGTTAGACTTCCCTTTCTGCATAAATGGTGCCACCATCCACGTAGCTTCTCAGTCTAGACACATGGGAGCCCTCCTTTTTTCTGATGTCCCTCTTATAATCAATCACAATGCTTTATTAATTCTACCCCAGAAAAGCTCTTGAAGCTGCTTCCTTCTCTTTAATTTCATTCTCACTTTGTTCAAGCTACCCTTGTGTTTCACATGGATTATTTAAGCAGCCTCCCGTCTGGTCTCTCTGCCTCTGGTCTTGTTCCCCTTCAGTCTTAGTCTCCATCCTTCAGTTGAAATACATCAGCGCTGCCTCGTTGTCCCCAAGGTAAACTTTAAACCACCTCACCCAGCCCACAGGCCCTCCATGATGAATCTCCTGCCCACCCCCCTGGTCTTGTCTCTCTCCACTACCACTGCCCACCCGGTCCCAAGCATGATAAACAACTTTCCGTTATCAACAGCTCCCCTCCCCCCACCTTCTTGTATGTAAGCCTTCCTTAGGTGAGTCACTTTGCATGGATATACTCCCTCCTGCTTCTTCACCTGGCTGACAACTGCTCATCCATCAGGTGTCAGTTTAGAACTCATTACCTCTAGGGAGTCTTTAGTATGTCAGTGGATCTGGGACAGATGCCCCTTCTCGTCTTCCCATAACACCCTCATCTTCCCTTCTTATTGCAATAACATCACTGTATTAGAAGTGGATGCCTTCTCTTAAATCTGTAGTCTCCCTGAAAGCAGACATGGTGTTCCATTTACGAGTGTTCTCATGTGGACTTGCATTGTGCCTGACACATAGTAGGTATTCAGTGAATATTTGTTGAATAAATGAATGAATGAATGAAGAAATGTTGAATCATACAATCTGTAAAACTTGTTGAAGGTCACAAATTGGTAGAGGTTGTATTTAAACCCTCGTTTGTCTGGCTTTAATGTTCCTGTCCTTTCAAATCCACCCCTCACCTCCCTAAAGAAAATCATACAAAAGGTTGAAAGGTGTTTTAGGCTTGTCCAGAGACTGCAGCTTTCTTCAGTGGTCCGTCAACAAAACTGCAGGAAGTTCTTATGCAAAATTGAGAGAGTAGAGTATTCCAGACCAACTGATAAACAGAAAATACATAATTTCAAAAATAACACAGATGGCAAACTTGATCAACAGCCATGAAATACTATAAAATGTAACCACCAGTAAATAGTTATCATAATACTTCTCCCTTAAAAAAATGAAAAGTTTTGCTATTTTAAAAGCACAATTTAAGTCAGGGTTCAGCAAACTATGACTTGTGGGCCAAATCTGGGCCCCCACTCCCTGTTTTCTGTGTAGCCATGAGCTATAAATGCTTTTTACATTTTCCTAATGGTTGGGAAAAAAATGGAAGAGGAGTAATATTTTGTGACACATGGAAATTATATAAAATGCAAATTTCAGTGTCCATAAACAAAGTTTTATTGGAACACAGCTGCACTCATTCTTATACATATTCTTATACGTGTGGTTGCTTTGGAGCTACAGTGACAAACTTTAGTAGTTGTGACAGAGACCATAAGGCCCGCAAAGCTGAAAATATTTACTATCTGTCCTTTTACAGAAGAGTTTGCTAACTCCTGTTCTAAGTAGCTGTTTTTTAGTTGTTGTTGTTGTTTTTTAACCCCAATGCTCTGAGGTAGGCAAGACAAGGACTGTCACCCTCACATGTCAGTAAAAGAAATGGAAGCCTTGAGAGAAGAGATGACTTACATGTTTCCACTTGGCCCCCTTCAGCAGCCTCTTAAGTGCTCTCCCTTTCTGTAGTCTCCTCCCTGCCTTAGTCTTCCTTCTCTGATTCATTTTCTAAACTATAACTAGGGTGTCCTTCCCCAAAAAGGCAGTCTGCTTAAGTACTTCCAGAAGCTCCACTAAGGACAATGCTTTTACATGCACATACACACACACGCGCACACACACACACCCACAGAGTGGGGCTACACAGAGTCCTGGGTGGCCTCGATCACTCCTAACCTCATCTGGTCACACTGGCCTGCTAGCCATCATTCCTTTGCCTTGTCCCATTTAAATTCAGTGGCATGCTCTCTTGCCTTCAGTGATTTGCATACCTACTCCCTTGGCTTACCTGACTTACTTTCCAACCTTGTTCAACACGATAATTGTCACTCTTCTTTCAAACCTTATCTTAAGTGATCACACATTCTGAAATAGGATACCCTAAGTTGATTTATGTCTCCCTTCTTGCCCACCAGGGACATCCTGGTTTTGCATTGACGACAACCCTTATTGGACTTATATTTATTGGTTGGCTTTCCCATGAGCTACTATTTGTTGAGTGTTTCTTATAAGCCAGGTATTATATTAAGTACTTTTGATATATTTGCTTATGAAATTCTTACATTAGCCCTGTGAAGTAAGTGATATTACTTACTTACTTAATTAATTAATTTATTTATTTTTGAGAAGGGGTTTCATGCTTGGTGCCCAGCACAATGGCATGATCTTGGCTCACCGCAACCTCCACCTGCCAGGTTCAAGCGATTCTCCAGCTTCAGCCTCCAGAGTATCTGAGATTACAGGCATGCACCACCATGCCAAGCTAATGTTGTATTTTTAGTAGAGACAGGGCTTCTCCTGTTGGTCAGGCTGGTCTCGAACCCCTGTCCTCAGGTGATCCACCCGCCTCAGCCTTCCAAAGTGCTGGGATTACAGGTGTGAGCCACTGCACCTGGCTATAAGTGGTGTTATTGTCATTGGTTTATAGGTGGGGAAACAGAGACACAGAGTAGTTTAGTACCTTTTCCTATCTAGAATCAAACACCATCCAAATCTAAAGATGATGTTTTTAACCACTAGAGAATGTGGGATTACATATTAATACTAAGTTGTACTCAATACATGCTTACGGAGAAGTAAATGAATACATAAAAGTCTGATTTGGTATTTTTCACTCACTAGCTATATCATTTGGAAAATTACATACATTTCTAAATTTTAGTTTCTCCACTTGTAAAGTGGAGGTAATAATTATCTCATGAAGTCATTTTGAGGATCAAATGGAAAAGAGTTAAAGCCTTAGATGGGTTGGTAGGCCTAGAGGAGGTACCTCCCCACTCCACCCTCCGGGTCTACAACCCATGCTGTGCAGAGCAGTAATGCTGGGCTACCTGGGGTAGGAACAGAGGGACAGCTGGATAAGTGCAGGAATGGGGAGAGATTTTTCTAGTTGGTAGGCAGCATATAGTGGGATGGATCATGGATCTCAGCAAAACACAAAAGGAGGTAGAAACAGAAAAAGGTCCTATTTACATATATGGTTCTAGAGATGTCTCATGTTTACCAGTGTCTGGTCCATCTCTCCGGGCACAGGAAAGAGTTCCAGTCAACTTACAGTTGTGCTGTTATCATATGACTCTCATCAAGGCCATGTAAGTGGAAGTGGAGTGAGTCATTTCCAAGTGACATATTTAAGATCCAAATTACCACTTCCATGCTTTCTCTTCCCCTGCTGAGGGGTTCTTTGAGACCACATATAATCTAGATGACATAGCAACAAATATGCCTTTGTGGTATTAAGCTCCTGGGAGCTGGGTATTAGCTTGTCATGGCAGCAAAGCCTAGCCTAGCCTGACTAATCCAGTTGGAGAAGAGGTAGAGGTCTCTTGCTTTCTCCTGTATCACCTGGTCCCCTGACCACATCAGGTTTTACTTGAGGATTCATTACCCTTCTCTCTTTACTGTTTCCAGGCCCTGTTCAGTGTGTGTGTGTGTGTGTGTGTGTGTGTGTGTGTGGTGTGTGTGTGTGTGTGTGTGTGTGTGTCAGCCTGCAAAGAAGGAGCTCAAAATGCCAAATGCCTCAGACTTCCCTTCTGACTCCTGTCCCTTCTAAAGCAATCATTGTTGAGTGCAGAGAGATGCTGCTGGGCTGCAGATGGCCCTGGAGCAGACAACCCTGAAGACAAACAAATTTCTTGGTTTATTAGCTTCAATATGTTGTAGAAGTGAAGAAAGTCGAGGATTTCTTGGGCCACCTTACTTTCTGCTCCAGGACTTAGCTTGAATACTCCTGGAGACAGGCCAAAGACCATCACATGCTAAATATTCTATTATCAATTATTACTAGAAAAGAGGCATGGGAAGAGGTTAACAAATAGGTAGGACACAGAGCATCCCTCAGTGGTCCACGAATCTCACCTGTGTATGGTATTAGTAAGATTCAAAGTGGTACGATGGAATCAGATCTGATTTCTAATTCAGAGGAAAGTTGAGTTCTTTATTTAACCCCTTGAGCCTATTTGGCCCATCATTAAGTAATAACGATGACCACTATTTATTTAGTGTGCCCTAAGTGCCAGGCTTTACTTCTATTATCACACTGCAGCCTTGTGTCAGCACACAAAGCCCTGTGACTGGCACACAATACGTGGTTAATTTTTGCAATCCCCTTTTAATCCCCCTTCAAACATTACATTGAGATCCCATCAATGGGGTTTAAAATCTCCAATGAGCTTTGTTCTCTTTATTTATAACCTCTGTCTCCTGCCTACCCAAAATGTGTTCCTTCCCTGACTCCCAATTGTAAAAGTCCCCATTTTCCCTTTAGAAGATGCAACTGCTTTGCAATAACAGACTTGCGATCAAGTCAGCTCAGGTGTCTCAGATCTTGAGTAGATAATTCTTATTTCTAATTGAGAAAGATGGATTGGAACTCCCAAGGTACATGCTTGAATGGCAAGAGTTAGTCCTCACTTGTTTTTCTGAACTCTGTCACACCAGCTGTTGTCTTTCTGAGTGGGGTATGGAAGTGGGGTATGGAAAGGGTGTGTGTGGCGGGGGAAGTTTGAGCACATCTAGAGAGTAGCTAAGAGGGAAAGCAAAAGGTGAGACAGATGTGCCAGCTGTTGTAGCAAGAGAAATATTAAAGAAAGGGTTGGGATATTTAAAGGTCATCTGTAGGCTATTTTATGTGTACTTATGAGATAGTTCTCTTCCTCCATCTTCTTGCAAAACCTTTAGGAAAATCCATATTCTTCCACTGACATTTTAGGACCTAGAGGACAGTGGGTGAGAGCAAAGGGGGCCACAAGTCAAGAAGAACTTGTTACACTCATGTAACTCTGAGGGCCCCAATCCTGGAAAATGTATCTCATGGGACTCAGCTTGGGAAGAATAGCATTGCCCTGCCCAAACCCTCCATCCACCCAGTCTGAGCTTTCACCTCCAAAAGTTTGACAAGATGTATAAAGACTGAACAACAATCAAGAGTTTTCCAATAGACTATCTCACTGGAGTCTTTCCTCTCACAAGTGATTTCCCATTATGGCCCCTACCCTGGTTGCTCTAGCTAGATTTGGACATGCTGTGCTCCTGGGTCCCTCCCGAAATTGCTGGGCAGGTGGTGAAGAAAGGACAGTGTCACAGTCAAGGCTAGAAAAGGGATGACCACAATCCTATACATGTCCATAAAAGAATACTACTGCTGTGCAGGATCTCATCTAGAGACAACAACCTATCAGTGAAAAGGTCAAGTACTGAAAAGTGAGGCCAATATCCTCCTGTCCCCTCTCAGTTTCTTCACGTTGGATCTGGCCGGTATCCACTTGACAAATGGCTGATTTGTAGAACTGTACAAGCAGTGACTAGAGTCTGGGCTTTGGCTTTTTCCTTAGAGAACCGAGAGAGAGGATCTGTGCTTAGTAGGTCTGGGTCTCCAAGTCCCACATTAGAGACTCAGAAAGTAAGGAAGAAAAAAAGAAGGACATAGACATATATAAAATATATTACATATATAATTATATATTATGTTCTTGAATACTTGGTAGAAAGGACTACTGATCTCAGCCTTAAAAGTGAAGAGACAGATTTGTAGATTTTAACTGACTTGTCCAAGGTCTAATAGCTAAATTTTGGGGGACAGGATTTGAATCCAGGTGTTTCTAGTTTCCAATTATTCCATGCAACCTCTCAAGGAAGCTTTTTATATAAAACAGAATCTTCCACATAGGCTTGTATCAATGGGAGTGGGCATTGCCTACTGATAGCAGAGGATTCTCACACCACCTGTGGCTGTGATTCTGTGGATAAACAAGGCATGGACACATCACTGCTCCTCTGGGCCCCAGTCTTAGCATCTGTAAAATGAGAGCATCTCACTGAAAAATGGCTATGTAGTGTCCCTGCTGGTCCCTGCAGGAGTGAGAATCCATTATGGAGAGAGGAGAGGAAAATGCCGGTGAAATGGTTTACCTCAGGCTTAGCTCTTATGAAAAGAAGGCATATTTACAAAAGACCAGCGCCCAAACCTCTTGCCTGTCAGTGTTGGAACAATGGCGTTAGTCCATAGCTGCCACCAAGCAGAACAAAACTACTGGTGACACTGGCCCCATCCCATGCTTCATTATTCTGGAGTTCAGCTTTCAGCACCCACTCCAAGGGAGTTGTTTTAATGGGATCGTTAGAGAGTGTTTACTAGATTAAAACTGTGGCTGTCTTCTGCAAAGCAACTCTGCAAATGGCTTTATGGGTTTCCGGGTTTATTTTGTCTCAATGACTCGGCTCAGTTTGCAAATCAAATCAAAGCTGATTTTTCTAACTGCCACTCGGGCGCACCCAGCGGGAGTCTGCAGAGCCAGCTGTGTTCCCTTGACGGCTGGCGCCAGAGACAAGACAGGAGTGCTGCTGCCTGCTGGCAGCCAGAGTGGTTCCACCCAATGGAAAGAAGCAAGCATGCACCTTCCTGACCCTAACCAAGGCAGGAGGAACAGGTCAGAGGAAGCAAATTTCATTTTCTGGAAGGAGAAATGGTAGACAGAATCCATTTGACTTCAAGAACTGATGGGCAGGAAAATAATAGGGAGCCAGTTTGGACTCATAACACAGAAGCCCTCTCAAACTGACGTGTCCAAAGTGTGAAGCAGCTCCGTGGTGGGTAGAGAGATCCCTATCACAGCAGGAACAGAAACAGAGACTGGCTCGCCTTCTTGTTAGTGCGGATTGCAGATCCCATAGTGGACCCTTTACCTCTGTCACTTTTACTCCTACCCTTTAAGAGAACAGTCCTGACATGTAACTTGCATTTGAAAAAAATGAAGCCATGGAATAATAATGACCTGTTAGTCATCCACTCATCCATCCATTTATCCATCCATCCATCCATCCATCCATCCACCCACCCACCCACCCATCATTTGTTCATCCAATGCATTTCATTGAGTACCAGTATATGCTAAGATCTGGGAATAATACAACAGTGCTCAAAATAAGCACAGTCTTTGCACTTACGTCACTTAGAGTCTAGCAGGGAGATAGACATTAAACATGTAAGCAGACTATATATATATATACACACACACATACATATATATGTATTTGTAAGTTGTGATGAGTGCTATGAAGGAAAAGTACAGGGTTTAGTGAGAGTGGAAAATTGGGGATATACATTAAAATAGAGGTCAGGATGGTCTTCTGAGGATATAAGGTTTAAGATGCCATCTTAAAGATACTTATCTGTTAAGATATTTATCTGTTAAGGAGACACATATGGAAGCCAAAGCATTTCAGAGAGAGAGCAAGATGAGCAAAGGTCCCAAGCTTGGGAGGAGTTTGATGTGCCTGAAGAACTGAAAGAAGACCAGTGTGCCAGAGTGTAATAAAAGAATAAAATGATAGAAGCTTAGAGGAGGCTGGAGGGAGGAAGGGGTCAGATCATGCAGACAAGACTGGTGGGGTAAGGCCTGTGGGTAAGAAAAAGTAGCAAAATGAACAGATGAGTGCAGGAAGGGAGTCACGGGGAGAATTAGGAAGACAGGAAGGACATCAATGGGTAAGAGAACTTGGATGGAACTGGGCATCAGTTTCTCAAAGGGGGATTGACCAATGTAGTTCTAGAATTGAACAATTAGGTCAGAAACAACTTTCCCTTGGCCTTCTCTGTCTCAGCCAGAGGACATGAATTGAGATACTTGGGTACCTCCTTTAGCAGCTGCAGTCTGGGGCATCTTCTACCAGATGGGATAATGTACCTCCCATGGGAAGGGTTATTTTCTCTCTACTTGAGCATTAGCACCTCTGAAGTCTAAGTCCCTACCCCAAGCTTCCCCATGCTCCATTTTCTCAAGGATCACCTTGAGCACCTGTGGCTGACATCTTCAACCTGCTGCCTATGTTGAGCCCATCCCTCATCTTCCAAAGGTAGGCTATACACTATTAATGGTTCTAAATGATTCCCCTGCTCACTCGCCCTTTCTAACATTTCCTATTTTAATGATAAGAACAAAACCTGACTTTTAAATTGCTCTTTTTTGCTCTGTGGCTTTCTATTGTCTTCCTTTCAGAGTCTGAGTAATAGTTTTAAATCCAAACCATCACTTAATGCCTGTTTACCCACTGGCTGCAGTTTTCTCACTATGGCTCTGATCAGATCGATTCCCAGGTCTAGAGTGTATCAAGCAAAGTGCTCAAAATGTCTTTTAGCTCTTATATTCAAGGCAATTTCCTTACTTTTTGCTACCCTAATCAAATGTCCTTATTGGATTAGGTGGTAGTATCCTCATAAAAAGGGGAATTTTGAACACAGTCAAGCACACAAGGAAAATGTCATGTGATGGTAAGGCAGTGATCAGAGTGGTGCTTCCAAAAGCCAAGAAATGCCGAAGATTTGCCAGCAAACCACCAGAAGCTAAGAGACACACATAGAACAGATTCTTCCTCACAACACTCAGAAGGAACAAAGTATGCAGACACCTTGATTTCAGACTTTGGACCTCCAGAACTGTGAGAAAATAAATTTGTGTTATGTAAGCCAACCAATTTGCAGGACTTTGTTACAGCAGCCACAGGAAACTAATACAGGTCCATTACTTTGCAACCCTCCAAGCTGGGCAGTACTAAATTAGATCGAGTTACTAGTTGCAACATTACAGAAAGAAAAGGGTTGGCGACACATGCTGGAGTCAGGTGTGTGTCTAATATTCTTGTGTAAGGGGCACTAGGCTTGGGGTCAAATTAGAATGATCCTGAATGAGTGCTTAGGGCTGTTACAACTGGCAACCATCTGGTCATAGACACTGGCTGGACTCTCCGGGGTCAGGGACCAGACAGCAGCAAGTTGCTTCATCACCAGAGTATTGGCCTCGAGTCTGACATATGAACTTCAGGGTCTGGATGCTTTCCATCAGACCCATGAAGCAGATGCCATGATGACAGAGAAAGGGAAGAGCCTTGGGGGAGGCTGATGACCCATCTCTGGGACTTTGTATCCTTCCAAAGTCTGTGGGATTCTCAGTATCTTCCTCTGTTAAGAAGAACACTGTTTTCAGCAAGTCTGCCTAGAGGAAATTTGATCCAGGTGGTTAGGAAGGGATGGGATAAACAGAATATTGATTCCCAGCTTTAGGCTCTTGATACAAACTCCTCACAGGCAGTGGACAGATTTATAATAGATAGGGTTTGCCTTTAATCAACCCTAGATACTCTAAGCATAGTACCAGGCACCAAGTAGACACTCATCAAACACAGGTCTGCTTCCCTTTGTCCTACGCTCCCAAGCATCCTTCTAACCTGATGTGGTGAGAGGGGATAACGGAACAGTGTCCAACTGGCATTCTGTACTATCTGGTTCTCTGCTCCATTCCCAAGTGCCACTGGAGCCCCATTTCTTTGGGCTCAAGTGTTAGATCTCACCGAATTAGAAAACCAGGATGTGGATGCTCAGATTCCCCAATACGCTGACCTCTCAGAAGCCTGCCTGGGCTTGGACAGCCGGGCATTCACACTCATTCATGCATTCCTGTTCCTTCACACATGCTCACTTTACCTGCATACACACTCCATTCACTTAAGGAAAGATGGTAAAAGATGGTAACCTAAAGCTCAGACAAGAGGGGAAGCCCTTATGCTAAGGAGAGGGAGAGAACTCTTCTGTCGGGTTCTTTAAATGTCACTGCAATTCTCTTGCACATCAGCAATGCAACTCTAGAGAAGCCCCCAGGGTGGGCTTCTATGCCTCTGAGGACTGCAGTCCTGAAGTTTTCAGGAGAGTATAGTTTTAGAGATTCTCCCACTGTCCCCATATGTTCCTACTGCTTGTCAGGCCTCATGTTTTCAATTCTCAGTTCAGAAATTATGACCCAGGCAGCTACCCTTTCACAGAGCTTACATCCCAGAGGGTGTCCTTAGAATCCCACCTACCCCATGGAGTGCAGATTCATTGCATCCATTTCTCCTGGTCTATAAGTCAAAAGCCACTGAGGAGCCATAGAGCATACCACAGTGAAGGAGGTTTCTCTGTGAATTTCCTTCCCTCTACAGCTGCTTTAGAGCAGGCTGCAGACACTCAGCTGTCCCGATTGCTGTTTAGAGCCCTGGTGCTACCCAATTGATGGTGTTCTTCCTTCTACATTATCTGTTTTCTTCAGTGGAAAAGTCTGCCAAGACCTGTGATTTGTGTCACTTTTGTTTGCAGGCCATCAATTCTCCTTGCCTCGCAGAGAGTATTTTATCTCTTTCCATCCAGGAGCCTGAGTCCCTGAGAAGGAACAAGTTAGGGATATGCCACCCTCTGTGACTTATGTGAAATCAGCGTGACTTCTTATCACCGGGAGCCCTAGTGCTTCTGTTTTCTTCTTCCTCCTGCATCTTCTCTCTTGTGCCTAAATATTGGGTTGATTTTCTTCAGTTATAAAAGTCATGTGTGATGGGTCTTGGTGCACATTTTGTCAAGTAGCTGTAGATTTTTTTCTTTTTCTCCCCACTCTGCCCACATGTGTGTGTGTATGTTCTTCTGTGTGGTTTTGTGCGTTGTGCATGTGTCTATATATTTACACACATACACATGCATACTTGGGTCATCACTTTTGTCTGTACTTTACATCTATGAGTATATGCCTACTAATGTTTACAACTTTTATCTCCTTGGAAGCAGTCTATGAAACTATGTATGCTGTCAGTAAATTCAGGAAACAGAGTAGAATTGCCCAATTTTTTTGTGTGTGTGTATGGGGAGGTTTGCTGTTAAAAATATCAATTCTGTAACAAAAAGATAAATCTGATTTCTAACCATTCAACCCTGTAATAGGTTAAATGATAGCGAAAGATTCATTGATTTTGTTTTTTAAAAAGAGTAATAAACAGAAACATGTACCAATTGAAAGAGCCAGGCAATTCAATTATAATTAGGAAAACAAAAGTGATGAGCCTGAACAATGCTGCCTTAGTTTTGGGGATAAGTGTTGAAAATGCCAACTACATAATAATGCAGCATTTGTCTTCTTATTACTAAAAGCCCCAGTACTAATCACCTCATTTTTGAAAGCCGTGTACCAATTGAACGAAGTACAAAACTCAGTAGGTGGGTCTAATAGACATGCTTTAAAAATACCCACATAAACACAGACCTAAATATAAGAAAAACATATATAAGAATATTTGAGTAAATTTATATCCATCATTCCACTGATCAATGTACCAGTTCATCCTTTTATAGATTCATCCACCCATCCATCCATTCAGTAAATATGTTTTAAACTTTTACTCTGTTTTATGCGCTGCGCTACTAATATACACCCTAGAAGCTATGCTCTAGATGCAAATGACTCCAGTGAAAATAACAATTCTTTCTGGTTTTGAGTTATTGTTGCCTAACCTTTCTCTGTGTGGCTAGAAAGAAACATTTAAATGGTTGAAGAACAGGTGAAGACAGACAAGCAGATGCCAACATACCTTTTGTAGCCAGACGAACACAGTTGATTTTGGTCTCCTGTGAACAACAAAAATGAGGTGGCAATTAATTAGCTGTGAATTATGTAAAATTATTATATAAAGACAAATATACATATATATTTGCATATATATGCATGCATATGTATTTTTAATTATAATTTTAAATTTGCCCTTTCCATTTTTCCCCCATCGAATCACCTTTTAATTCCATTTTTTAATTTTTTTCTCAGGGTAGGTACATATGTTATTCAGTTCACTTCCTGGCTCCTACCATCTCATAAACCTCTTTCCCAGACAAAACCTCTTTATAAACATATCAGATAATTCCCAGCACTCATCATCTTCAACAATAACACTTAGTGGGTACTTGGAGAATGCAGTGTGCTTTGTTCAGTTGCATGAGTGAGCAGATGGAAGCAGGGCATCCTTGGGAAACTTTGTTACTAGCAATAATGCATCTAGATGCATAGAATGAAGAGATACTTGGCAATAGTTCAGTCTATATGAAACATGCCAAACTCAAACTGCAAAGTTCATGTTCAAAAGTTACTTTTCCCCTGAGCTCTTGTGTGGGCCTTGCAGCCTTCATAAATAATGTGTGTGGCAATAGAACCTTTGCCAGGTGAACTATCTAGTTGTTGTTAGCTGTTTCCAAAGTAAAAAGGATCCATAAATGTGTGATGTTGCTGGGCACGCAGTAGAGTTAATGAAGTGTGCTTAGGAAGAGAATTATCTCTGCCCATTTTACTGGGATTCATCTTCCAGGAGGTCCTGGAGCCAGCTGAAAATTCCAGTTGACTAAATTATACCCCCAACAACAGTCTGAATTCAGTGTAGCAATATAAGTAAAATGCAAAGAATGCAAGTATGTGAGTTGCTGAACCAAAAATCTGTCAATAATCCAATTCTTGTCTTGCTGCAGCTCATTCACAAAGAACCACTGCATCTTGAAGGCAGTGGTGGCAATCAGGATAGAAAAGGTTAGGAGGCCATAATAAAGTCCATGAACTTCAGTGGTTAAAAACAGCAAAGGTTTATTTCCCATTCAAACTACCTGTCCAATGTAGGTGTGTGGCTGAGTCTAAGGGGTGGGAGTGGGGGTGATTGGGAGACATTCTGACCATTGTAGCCACTCAGAGATCATAGCTGTTACGTCCATTTTAACCCAACGGGAGAAAGAGTGCTAAAGAGTAAAGCACTATCAATCAAATGCTTTGAATCAGAAGTGACACTTTCACTTCTATGCATGTTTTATTGGCTATAACCTAATAATGGCCATGCCTAATTTTAGTGAGATGGGGAAATGGAATCCTCCCATGTATCCAGAAGTAGAGAAGACACGACAATGTCTACAGCAGATTCTATTCCATCTAGGTACACCTCTGAATGCTGGAAATGATCACTTCTATTACGTCCAAGTATGACTCCCCATAATTAATCTCACAGTTATCTCCAATAGTCTTCATTCTCTTCCTCAGAATGCACAGAAAGTCTGGTTTTGCTTGTGTAAAAAAGAGGTCTGGATAATGAAATATGGTTCTCAGGTTCATAAACATTCTTCTTCATCAATTCCTCATATCGTAAGAGTTCAAGTCTTTCGAGCTATCCTAGCTGCTCATTCTAGGACAAACACCACTTTGTCCTCTTAATGTGCAGTGACTAGAACACCAAACAGCAGTCTATACATGTTCTTAGTGATATATGATTATCTAGACTGTCACTATTATCCTTACTTATATTGGGCTTCTAATAACATAGGCAATATCTTAGTGTTTATCCATCTCCCCTAAGCAAAAATAAAAGTATTGGTTATAAGTCTGCCTCTACATGTACGAGTGTGGCTCTATTTTTGAAACCCAAGTACAGAGTCATATTTACCACTACAATTTCCATCTTTTTCAACTGATCCAAGTACTACAACCCATCATTACAGTCTCCACAAGCTGAAAAATTTTAGAAATCAATTTTTTCTTTAATTTCATCCAGATCATTAATATAAGTAACAATCTGGATAATGCCAATGGTAGAACCTTATAACATGTACTAGATTCCTTCTTCCAGGTTGACATTCATCTGTTAATCAGAATCTGAACTAATATCATAAACTGCTTATGCATTGAGCTTGAGAATAGGTTCAAATTCCTTTTAGACACTGATACTCTGGCTATTGCATTTCTCCAATCAGTGCAAAGACTGTCTTAAAGAAAGGTTGGGTTGACATGACTTGTTCTTTGGAACAAGTGTTTTCTTATTCGTAAATACTAAAAGTGTCTCTCTTTAAAACAAACAATTATTTCCTTTTATAAAGTAGATAATTCAGAAATGTTAAAAAAATGACAAGTCATGGTTCAAATATATGAATCATTCATATAAAATCTTCTCACCAAATTTGAGGCATGTTATGTTTCAATAACAAAGTTTTTTATTTTTTTATTTTTTATTATATTTATTTATTTATTTATTTATTTATTTATTTATTTATTTATTTTTGAGACGGAGTCTCGTTCTGCCACCCAGGCTGGAGTGCAGTGGCCAGATCTCAGCTCACTGCAAGCTCCACCTCCCGGGTTTACACCATTCTCCTGCCTCAGCCTCCCGAGTAGCTGGGACTACAGGCGCCTGCCTCGTCGCCCGGCTAGTTTTTTGTATTTTTAAGTAGAGACAGGGTTTCACCGTATTAGCCAGGATGGTCTCGATCTCCTGACCTCGTGATCCGCCCGTCTCAGCCTCCCAAAGTGCTGGGATTACAGGCTTGAGCCACCGCGCCCGGCCAACAAAGTTTTTTAAAAGAACATACCCAGAAGATGAAAGAAAAGAAAAATGGTAGAGAAAAAAAGTAACAGTAAAGGATACTGCTCTAAATGGGATGTACAAAAAGCTTAAGTTACACGTTAAATCTTGCATATGACAAAGTGAGCAAGCTCATTTCTGTTTTCATGTTTGGACAAAGCTTTTAAGCTCCTGCTGGCTTCCATTCCAATAGCACCATACTCTGTGTTTTGGTTTAAAGAGCGTGAGATGGTTAATTAAAGCATGAAACCCAGAACACTGAAGAAGACATGCAAATGATTGTGCAGTGTCACAATGACTATCATTGAGAAATTGTGCAGGCTGGGAGAGGTGCCAGCAGACTATAGATGGTTAGAATGATCTTCTACTTCCTGGTAATACAACAACAACAACAAAAGATTTTGAAAGTAATATATTAGAAAACTTGCCAATTCTGTGCATGATTGTTGAATATAGCAGAGGGCAAAGGTTTGATGAGGCTAATACTGCTGGGAGTAATTTGTAAATATGTATCTTCACTTTAAAGAAATTCAGTCTTATCTGTCTAGACATCTAAGAATCTTTTCTCAGGGAATAACTTTATATATAAATGAAGCTTTATATTCAAAGATGTTGGTTCCAGTGTTCTTTATAAAAGTGAAAATCATGAGTGATGTATCTGTCTAACCACACAGGCATGGCAAAGAAAGCTGTAGTCTCTTATTCAACACAGTACTGGAAATCCTAGCCAGTGCAATTGAGCAAGAGAAAAATTAAAGGGCATCCAAATTGGAAAGGAGAAAGTCAAAGTGTCTCTGTCTGCACATGACATGACCTTATGTGTGGGAAAAACCCAAAAACTTTACCAAAAAAACCCTCCTAGAACTGTTAAGCAAATTCAGTAAAGTTGCAGAATACAAAATCAACATACAAAAATCAGTAATC
Source organism: Trachypithecus francoisi (assembly GCF_009764315.1). Classification (NCBI taxonomy): domain Eukaryota; kingdom Metazoa; phylum Chordata; class Mammalia; order Primates; family Cercopithecidae; genus Trachypithecus; species Trachypithecus francoisi. The sequence continues at coordinate 37,891,290 of NW_022681467.1, forward strand.
TTTCTATACATGAACAATAAACTACCTAAAAAAAATACAAAAATCAGTAATGTTTCTATACATGAACAATGAACTACCTAAACAAGAAATCGATAAGGGAATCTCATTTACAATAGCTACCAAAAGTAATAAAATACTATAAATCAATTTAACCAAGGAGGTAAAAGACCTCTACAAGAAAAACCAAAAATACTGTTGACAGAAATTGAAAAGGATACAAGTAGAAAGATATCCCATGCTCATGGATTGGAAGAATTATTATTGGTAAAATAATCAGACTCTCCAAAGTAATTGCTATCAAAATACCAATGGCATTCATTATAGAAATAGAAAGAAGTCCTAACATTTGTATGAAAACTCAAAAGACCACAAATAGCCAAAACAGTCCTGAGCAAAAAGAACAAAGCTAGAGGCCTCACACTAACAGACTTTAAAATATACTACAAAGCTGTAGTAACAAAAACAGCATGGTACTGGCATAAAAACAGACACATAAACCAATGAAATAATATTTTTAAAAACCCCAAAATTAATGCACATATCTACAATCAACTGGTTTTTGACAAAGTCACCAAGAACACTCACTGGGGAAAGGACAGTGTCTTCAGTAAGTGGTGTTAGGAAAATCGATCATCCATATTCAGAAGAATGAAACTAGACCCCCACCTCTCACCCTATACAAAAATCAATTCAAAATGGATGAGAGACATAAATGTAAGACTTGAAACTATAAAACTACTAGAGGAAAACATAAGGGAAATGGTCTGAAACCAAACATATGACACTGATCTAGGAAAATATTTTATGAATAAGACCTTAAAAGTATAGGCAATGAAAATAAAAATAAACAAGTAGGATTATATAAAACTAAAAAATTATGTAGAGAAAAAGAAACAACAAACAGAGTATAAAGGCAGCCTACATAATGGAAGGAAAGTATCTGCAAACTATTAATCCCTCAGGGAATTAATATTCAGAATATACTAGGAACTCAAACAATTCAATAGCAAACAAAAATCCAACTAAAAAATGGGCAAATGATCTGAACAGACATTTCTCAAAAGGAGATACACAAATCGCCAACAAATATATTTAAAAATGCTCAATATCACTAATCATCAGGGACATGCCAATTAAAACTACCATGAGGTATCATCTCACCCTTGTTAGGATGGCTACTATAAAAAAAAAATAACAAATGCTGGTGAGGATGTGGAGAAAAGGGAACTCTTATACATTGTTGGTGGGAATGCAAACTAGTTAAGCCACTATTGGGAACAGTATAGAGGCTCCTCAAACAAACTACAACTAGAACTATTATATGATCCAGCAATCTTACTACTGGATACTTATCCAAAGGAAGATAAATCAGTATATTGAGGAGACATCTGCATCATGTTCATTGCAGCACTATTCACAATAGCCACGATAGGGAATCAAACTAGGTGTCCAAAACCAGATGAATAAAGAAAATGTGGTATATATACAACATGGAGTACTATTCAGCCATAAAAGGATAAAATCCTGTCATTTGTGGCAACATAAATGGAACTAGAGGACATTACAGTAAGGAAAATAAGCGGTAAACAGAAAGTTAAATACTTCGTATTCTCACTTATATGTAGAAACTAAAATAAGTCGATCTCATACAAATAAAAAGCAGGACAGCAGATACTAGAGGTTAGGAAGGGGAGGGAGAGAAAGGGAAAGATTTGTTGAAGCATACAAGATTAGAGCTAGATAGAAGGAATAAGTTCTCGTGTTCTGTAGCCCTGTAGGATGACTATAGTTAAGCAAAATACATAGTTTCAAATAGCTAGACAGAGGATACTGAATGTTCTCAACACGAAGAAATGGTAAATATTCAAGATGATGAATATGCTAATTACCTTGATCTGATCACTATTCATTATATGTCTCAAAACATCACTATGTACCTCATAAATATTTACAATTAGTATATGTTAAAAGCACAAAAAGAAAAAAGTTCCAAAAGGAAAACTGTGGTCTCTCTACATAGTAGAATATTATGGAGCTGTTAACAAAAATGATTGTGAGGGCCATGTAATAACACGGGATGATACACGTAAAAGAATATTAAATAAATAAAGCAGAGTGCATTTTTTGTTACGACATGCAAATTTAAGCATTTAAAAAATACATCCTGAAGGAAACAGACTAAATCTTAATAATTGTTGCATAATTAATTTGAAGTGTAACATACATGCAGATGAGTATACTAAATTTAAACACAGTCTGACAAATTTTTCACCAAGTAAAAACACACCTATGACCAGCACCCAGATCAAAACACTCAACATTGCCAGCATCTCCAAAGTTTCCTTCATGCTTCTTCTGGTCACTTCTTCCCTGCAAACGTGAACATTAATCTGCTTTCTGTGGGAATGTTCTCTTAAAACATGTCACAATAAAGGGAATTCTGCAGTTTTTTTTTTTTTTTTTTTGGAAGATTCAGAGGGTTGGTGTGCCGATTTGTTACATGAATATATTACAGAATGCTGACGTTTGGGCTTCTATTGAACCCATCATTCAAAGAGTGAACAAATGAACATAGTACCCAATATGTAGTTTTTCAACCCTTGCCTCTATCCCTCTTTCCCCACTTTTGGAGTCCCCAATATCTATTGTTTCCATCCTTACATCCATGTGTACCCAATGTTTAGCTCTCACAAGACAGAACATGTGGCATTTGATTTTCTCTTTCTGCACTAATTTGCTTAGGATAATGGCTTCCAGGTACATCCATGTTGCTGCAAAGGATATGGTTTTATTCTTTTTTTTATGGCTGCATAGTATTCCATGGTACATATGAACCATGTTTTCTTTATCCAACCCACCACCAATGGGCACCTAGGTTGATTCCATGTCTTTGTGATTGTGAATAGTGCTGTGATAAACATACAAGTGCATATCTCCTTTTGGTAGAATGGTTACTTTTCTTTTGGGTATATACCCAGTAATGGGATTTCTGGGTCAAATAGTGGTAATGCTTTCAGTTCTTTAAGAAGTCTCCAAACTGCTTTCCATAGGGAAGGAAGTAAAGCCACACACCTACAACCAACCAATCTTCAACAAAGATGAAAAAAATAAACAATGGAGAAAGGACACCCTACTCAAAAAACGATGCTGGGAAAACCAGGTAACCATATGCAGAAGAATGAAACTGGATCATTACCTCTCACTATATAAAAATTAATTCAAAATGGATTAAAGACTTAAACATAAGACCTCAAACTATAAAATTCCTAGAAGAAAACCTATGAAATACTCCTCTGGTCATTGGCCTAAGCAAATAATTTTTGACTGAGACTTCAAAAGCAAATGAAACACAAACACAAATTGACTATTGGAACCTAATTAAACTAAAGAGCTTCCGCAGAGCAAAACAAAAACAAAACTATCAACAGAGTAAACCTACAGAATAGGAGAAAATATTTGCAAACTATGCATCTGATAGAGGACTAATATCCAGAATCTATAAGAAACTTGAACAAATCAGCAAGAGAAAAACCGAACAGCCCCATTAAAAAGTGGGCAAAGGACACAAACAGACATTTCTCAAAAGAAGACGTGTAAGTGGCCAACAAACAAGAAAAAATGCTCAGCATTGTTAATCATCAGAGAAATGCAAATCAAAACAAGATACCATCTCACACCAGTCAGAATGGCTATTATTAAAAAGTCAAAAAATAACAGATGTTGGCAAGGTTGCAGAGAAAGGGGAATGCTCTGTTGATGAGATTGTAAATTAGTGCAGTGGTTTATTCTGTCTTCTCTTGTACATTGTGTCATTTGTGAGAAGTTTTTAACTTTCCTTAGAATAATCTTCCCTTCCACAGTTTCATGCAGGAAAACGAGCCATTTCCTAAAATCACCCCTTCAGCCCCACACGTTTTAAAGTCTGATTTCTATGATCTAGAGTGTATATACGATTATGTTTAAGTCTTCCTCACTGACGAACATGATGCCAACACGTTTGTTTTCTAAGTTCCTAACAACTTTAATTCCATAATCAATTTGTCTCTGTTGGTGAGAATTAGGTACAGAATAACAAAGCCCTAAGTCACTCTCTTGACCTTCTGAGTGACTGGATTGTCAACAAGCAAATCAGGTATATTCTAGATACTCTGATGTCTATCAGAGGAGAGGTCTGGCCAGTGTGCCTATGTCCAAAGTTCCCAGTCATCTCAACAAAAGGAAATGAGCACTTTATTTGTTCTTAGATTATAAGTCTCTGGGGAATGGAAAAAAAAAAAAAGCTGTATTTTGTATTTGATCTCTACTATAGCCTAATTCCAGGTTTGTAATATATTCTGGGACAGTACAACACAATTTCATTTCCTTATCATTTTAACCTCACCCATGCTCCACTTCCCACTCCAGACTAAAATCTGCATGCAGGTATAAATCACCCTGGGGTAGAACCTCATGTCCTCACTGTTGTGCTCTGTTGAGAAATGCTTCTACTCAAGGCTCTGCCAGTGCAGCAATATTGGGTAACTCTCTGTCCCTTTCTGTGGCTCAATTTCCCCATCAATCAAATGATGGAGAATGGGCTAGAAAAGGCCACTTTGGTAGAACCGGCAGGCCACCCTACCAAGGTTGCTTCCAGTCCTCAATGCTGAGTCTGGTTTTAGCTATTAGCAGTACTCCTTTATTTTCAGTACTCTGTCTTCTTGATACTACTTCATAATACCTCACCTCATGCAAATACTTTTATTTATTTATTTATTTATGTAGGCGATTACCTATCTTATTACTCAAAATGCCTCACACCTGTATCTACTTATAGCCTCCATTTTTACACCAGGTCAAGTCTGACTCATCTAACCATCCATTCATCCATCCTTCAATTATTTACTGAAATTTTAGGATGCCTCTTCAATTGAGGAATTCACAGTGGAAATGTCTAGGTCATCAAATGTCTCATAGTTGCTGTTTATCATCCAGAAAGACTTGGGTTAGGCTGCTAACCTGATCAAGAAGCCCTAGGTACCTGGCTAATACACACAATTCTTACTTTACTGCCCCATTAGACTCTTCATTCAATAGGATGTAGATTTATCCCTGATCCCCCAGTTTTCAAATAGTTTTCACAGTTATCCCAAGTTGTGTCTTTGTTTTGTCTAAGACTGAGCTTCCCAGTTGATATGATGGAATTTAGACCTGACCTCAGCATCTTTCCACAGTTTCCCCAGTAAAACTTTGACTCAGGCCTTAACTCTCCTCTAAGAGTGGGCTGAGATCCTGATAGTCCACCTAATTTTTGTTCATGTATTCATTTGGTCAACTGATCAACAGGTATTTATTGAATGATCACCATGTGCCAGGCATTAGGCTAGATACTGGAGCCACAAACATGACAAAAGCAGACATGGTCCCTGTCCTCAAACAGCATGCAGACCTGGGGAGAGACAAACATTAGATAACTATTCTCACAAACAAGTATCTAATTAAAAGTTGCAATCAACACTGGGAGATAGGCAATAAACACACATAGGTATGTATTCACTCAGTAAAAAATTTGTCAATCTGTATATAAGTTTAATACACTAAACTAAATGAGGTTGTGTTTAAAAGTTTAGTATACCGGCCGGGCGCGGTGGCTCAAGCCTGTAATCCCAGCACTTTGGGAGGCCGAGACGGGCGGATCACGAGGTCAGGAGATCGAGACCATCCTGGCGAACACTGTGAAACCCCGTCTCTACTAAAAAATACAAAAAACTAGCCGGGCGAGGTGGCGGGCGTCTGTAGTCCCAGCTACTCGGGAGGCTGAGGCAGGAGAATGGCGTGAACCCGGGAGTCGGAGCTTGCAGTGAGCTGAGATCCGGCCACTGCACTCCAGCCCCGGCGACAGAGCAAGACTCCGTCTCAAAAAAAAAAAAAAAAAAAAAAAAAAAAAAAAGTTTAGTATACCAAAGTAAGTGAGAAGTGCCAGGTGCTGTACATGTGTAAGGGAGATGGCATGCGGTGTGGGTGGGAAGAAAGATGGTCTGCTGCTTTTAGAAAGACCATTTAACCTTATCCTGAGAAGAGAAGATAAGTAGAAGTTAGACATATGAAGCATCAGGAAAGTCATCCCAGACTCAGAAACAGACATGCAAAGGCCTGAAAGTGGGAAAAAGCATGGTGCAGTTGAAGACATACAGAAGTCTGGCATGGCTATCATCCTAATGAATTACCTGGGGCATGATGTAAAATGAAGCTAGCGACATAAGACTGGGAGACCTTTTGGGACTATAGAGTTTTGGTCTATAGTTTAAGAACAACAGGAAGTCATTAAAGAGCTATTTAGGCATGAATAACTGAAATTTCAGGTTTAAAAATTTTAAAGCTAGAGGCTGTTATGTGGAGAATAGACAGGGTGCAAGAGAAACAAGTTGGTGAGAAGAAAGTGGTGGTATAGTCTCATGATGAGATGGTGGTGCTTTAGACCAGAAGAGCGGCTGCAGGGATCCTACCCCAACCTTCCCCTACCTTTGGAGAGCATATTTTGGCTCTGTTCGACTCTAGAGCTCCCTCCCACCATCCCACCCCACTCCATGCATATGGGTCAGCCTGGGCTTATGGTATTGACAGCATTGGGTCCTTAGTCTAGCCTTCCCACAAACTGACTCTCCTTGACTTTCTTCCATAGCATTGCCCCTTAAGCTATTGTTTAGCCCCAACAGGACTCACTCACTTAACATGTTCATTATCTGAAAGAAGCACTAAGAATTCTTTTTTAAAAGATGTTGTCTTTTCTTTTTTCCTCTTTTTGAAACAGAGTTTTGCTCTTTTTGCCCAGGCTGGAGTGCAATGATGCAATCTTGGCTCATTGCAACCTCTGCCTCCTGGGTTCCAGTGATTCTCTTGTCTCATACCTACTTAGCATAGTTTATGTCTTCTAATCCTTATGACAAGACTGCGACGTAGATACAGCAGTGTCCATTTTTTTCTCACAAGATTAAATAACATTTTTCAAGTTTACACATACAATAAGCCAGGCTAAAATACAAAGTAACCTTCAAGCAAGTGGCCTTCTTTTCTGAGGTATCTGTAGGCAAATACCCCTTTGTCACTGAGGTCAGAGGCTCTGCTTTCTTGGGTTGCAGGCAGGCACACAAAGACAATGGGGCACAGCTTTCTTTTGGAAAACAGGCTAAGTGGTCTGTGATATTAGAAAATTGTTTGACTTGACAGAGGACCTTGAACAATCAGATAAGATCTGGAAACCTTGAGTAACTCAGAACCATTAGGACTAGGTAATGTGGTAGCCTCCTCCTCAAAGGATAATGCATGAGGAATGCCTTTAAAGAGTTAACAGAAGCAGAGGGGCACTTGAGCTCTAGCTCACTAGCTAGTACATATGCTGGATTCTGAAGACCCTCAGTCACCAACAGTGAGTAGCAAGGTGCAGCCTCAGGTTGCAGGATAGGTGGCTATTGGTTACAGGTACTTCTAACTGGACAAATGTTCACTATCAACTTTATGAGATCTTCCTGGAAGGCATTAGGCTCCACTTGAGGCAACAGCCAATGCCACGAACCATACTCTAAGAAAGGAAGCCCCCAAGTAGCATGCAAGCCATTTGGAAAATTTAAAATCAAACCCACCCTCTGAAAATCTTCCTGTAAGTTTTCTCTCTCTAGATGCTGACTCCATTGCCTCAACTCACCAAATCTCTGAAACTCCCTTCAATCAGACGACACTAAGTCCAATAAGACTTTTACACGGTCAGTGCTCATAGTCACTGCTGCAACTCCATCTTCCTTAATCTCTCATAACATTAGCTGCAACTGACCATTCCCTCCTTGACCTGTTTAATCATCTTGGCTTTAAGTCATTCTACATTCCAGACTTTTCTCCTACTTCATGACCTATTCTTTATCCCCCCCCCCTTTTTTTTGCCTATATATTTATCCTTTACTTGACTTCAACACACTGGAGTGACCTGGAGCTTGGTTTTATATCCTCTTTCATCATTTGTCTCCTAACTTTCACTGGGAGAGTATAATAAATTGCAAGGATTTGAATATTATATTCTCATGACTCCCAAAGTACTTTTTCTAGCATTGATATTCCTGAGATCCATGCTCATCTATCCATCTGTTTACCTGAAATATTCACAACCAAATATACAGTCCTCTAAAAGAATTCTGTTTTCTCTTTTATTTTCATTTCAAGTCTTATTCACCACTAATTTTCCATGTTTAAATAAATGTCACCATCATCTACTTAGTTGATTAAGCAAACAACTAAGGAGTCATTATTGATTTTTCTAGATCTATCACTTCCCACAATCAATCAACCATTAATTCATGTTGGATCTGGGTAGTTGAAGAAATTGGTAACGACTTAACACCAAATTTTCCCACATATGATTCAAAATCAACACAGGAAAAGAAGAAAAAATAAAATTATACAAAATCCACAATTTCAGCATAATTAATGTATAGAGAGGTCTTAAAATGTCATAGGCCCTGTTTGGTGCAAAAATAAGAACCAAATATAGGTGAAATATCTCTAAAGCTTTCAACACAATCATCCTTGTCATCCTATGTGGAAAACAAGAGCTATGTAAAAACAATTTGGAAGAGAAAAGAGGTAAGCTAGCAGAGAGTACATGGCTGATCTAATATACTTTCCAGGAAGACAAAGACCACGCTACACATGAAAGTGCTAAAACAATTCCTGGTAGATCAAAACTAAGAGTACAGGAAAAGGACTTGAAAGAACATGTGACTCAAGGTGGTCATGTTCAATGGGTACAATTTATGGGTGAAAATGAGATAAAAAGAAGGGAGAAGTACTCTTAGAAGATTGGAGACTGAAGGAAAAAGGAAGCAAAGTGGGAATTTTTAGAATCACAAAAGTAAAAAGAGAATAAAAACAAAAAATCAGAACCTACCCCCATTCCCTATGACATACACACAAAATCATCGACTGAAAAAAAACCTGTACTTTACTATCTGGTCAGAACAAACTGTTTCTGAACTGAGAATTTTGTAAGCCACTATAAATGTATAAAATTTTTAAAAATTTGAAAGAGTCTAATAAAGCTACGAGATGAAGAAAACAGAAAATGAAAGTCAAAACACCGCAAATGATGAAAATCGACCCCTAACAAGAAAACAGTCATGAACCAGAAGAAGATAGAAGTAATACAGTATTACAAACTGAATTAAATATCCTCAAACAACTTTGACTTAGAGAAGCACAAGTGAAAAATCCAAATGTACAAAAAAATCAGGAAAAAATTTAAAAGAAAGTTGATTTAACTCAGGACAGAAATTTTGAAAAGATCACCTCAGAAATGAAGATTAAATTACCAGATGTCAAAAATAACAGTTTAATAAGGGGCACTAAAGAAGGCAGAACCCCAACAAACACAACAGAAATGAAATATAGAAAAAATTAACAAGCATTGGTAAAAAAGTGGTTTAAAAGTAAGCCAAAGAAAATCCAACATATGTATACTGAAATTTCTGAGCAGAGAGACAAAATAGGTAGGTAAATATTTTATAACAATAATCCAAGAAAAATTATTGGAAGTAAAAATGTCCCAAGCCTCTATATTGAAAGAGTGCACAGTATGCTGGGGAAAACGGACCTGAAAAGATCAACTCCAAGACACAGTCTAGTAAACTATTAAACTTAGAAAAAATATTCTCAAAGCCAAAGAGATTGAATAACGCACACATGCAAGAGAATTAGACTGTCATGATACTTCTCAAAATCAGCATGCAAAGCAAGAAAACAATGTGGCAGCATTTTCCAAAAGCTCTGAGAAAGCGTCAATATCAACCAAGGATTTTATAGCTAGCCATGTGTTTTTCATATAGCAAAGCTATGGAAAAATAGCTTTCGACATTCAAAAAGCCAGGGCATGTTATACTTGTCTTTCTTGAAGGATCTACAGAGGATAAGTTCATCCAAAAAATATGACTGAGGAAGCTTCAGCAAAAGGACTGATGGTAAAAGTTTAATGTGTTTAACTGTAAATCTAAAACTGAAATAAGGTAGGGGTTGGATGAAAGTAGGATATATAAATGTTATTTTTTCTGTAATTGCAGAAATAATGCAAGCAAAAATTGAGAGAGAGAGAGAGAGAGAGAAGAAATAGGGAAAGGGAAGAGTAGTATTAGGTCATTTATTGTTGGACAGGCAGTGCTATGGTCTGGCTTTGTGTCTCCACCCAAATCTCATCTTGAATTGTAATCTGAATTGTAATCCCCAAGTGTTGGGGGAGGGACCTTGAGGGAGGTGATTGGATCATAGGGGTGGTTCCCACATGCTGTTCTTTTCACAGTGAGTGAGTTCTCATGAGATCTGATGGCTTTATAACGGGCTCTTCTTCCTTAGCTCTGCACTTCTCTCTTCTGCCACCTTGTGAAGGACATGTTTGCCTCCCCTTCCGCCATGATTGTAAGCTTCCTGAGGCCTCCCCAGCCATGTGAAACTGTGAGTCAAACAAATATCTTTTCCTTACAAATTACCCAGTCTCAAGTAATATCTTTATAGCAGTGTGAGAACGAACTAATACAGGCAATATGTGAAAGTTAATGGATACCAGAAAAATCTGACAAACCAGATAGCAAAAGATTAAACAAGAAAAGATGTGATTAAGAGTGCTAAATAGGCCAGGCACGGTGGCTCATGCCTGTAATCCCAGCACTTTGGGAGGCTGAGGCAGGCAGATCATGAGGTCAGGAGCTCGAGACCAGCCTGACCAACATAGTGAAACCCCGTCTGTACTAAAAATACAAATATTAACTGGGTGTGGTGGCACACGCCTGTAATCCCAGCTACTCAGGAGGCTGAGGCAGGAGAACTGCTTGAACCTGGGAGGCAGGGGTTGCAGTGAGCCGAGATCACACCACTGCACTCCAGCCTGGGCAACACAGCCAGACTCTGTCTCAAAAAAAAAAAAAAAAAAAAAAGTGTTAAATAATATAAAAGAACAAAGGTAACTACTAGAACAAAAATACAAGACTTCCTAAATACCAAATGAAATTTTAAAATAAAAGAGTAAAGAAAGCATACCAGAAAGTATTATAAAATTAATATGGTAAATTATGACATAAAAATAAATGGCAGAGTTGAGATGTATCAGTCATATCACCAAATGTTAATGGTTTAACTCAAGTACTGAAATTTAAAAGATACTCGTTTGGCTTACAAAACAAGACCCAACTACCTCCTGTGTATAAAGGTCACATCTGAAACACTGTTATTGTAAACAGCGCTACAACAAAGATAGTCAATAATAACTTAATTGTACATTTTAAAATAACAGAGTGTAATTGGATTGTTTGTAACTCAAAGGATAAGTGCTTGAGGGGATGGACACCCTATTCTTAATGATGTGCTTATTTCACATTGCATGCCTGTACCAAAACATCTCATTTACCCCATAAACAAAGAAATATATAAATATATCCTACTGTGTATCCGCAAAAATAAAAATTTAAAAAATAGGTGAATAAAATAATTTTCTTCAGAAAAGTAAAAAGGAAGGAATGAAATAAGCTATAAACAGTAAATGAAAAAATAATAAAGCTATAGTTGTGATCCTGATACAACAAGAATTCAACTAAAAAAGTATTAAACATGGCAAAGGATACTTTTTATTGCTAAAATCCACAGCTAACAAAGAATATAATAGGTATAAACATTTATGCCCCCCAAAACATAATGTATATACAAAGTCAACAGTAGTCATATATAAAACCAATACTCAGAGGACATAAGGGTAGCAAAACCCCATTACAATGGCAACAAAGATGAAATACTTGCTAATAGCAAGAACACACAAAACCTGTATAAAGAAAACTTTACAGCACCCATGAAAGACAAAGTAGATGCGAACAAATAGACATCTCTTATCTCAGGTAAGATAATTCAACATCTTAAAGATGTAATTTCACTCTAATTAATGTATAAATTTAATGCAATCCCAGAATTGCTAATAGACTTTTTATGAATCTGGACAAGTGGACACTAACATTTATAGGGAACATGCAAGAAGAGCTAGAAACTCACTGAAAAAGGAAATCTCGATGGGGAACTTTCCCTCGCAGATGTTAAAGTTTAGATCCCATAATTAAAACAGTGTGGGGCTGCTGCAGAAATAGCCACATAGACTGCTGGGATAGAATACGACATTTAGAAAAACACCCAAGAACATAGGAAAATTTAAAATATGAGAAAAGCAGCATCCCAAATTATCGGGACAAAAATGATCTTTTAAATACATGTTGCTAGGACAACTAGACAGACATTTGGGAAAACAGATAAAAATTAGATCCATAATTTACACCATAGACAAAAACAAAGACCAAACATCAGAAAACTAAATATAAAAATATTAAAATACATAAGACTTAGAAGCAAACATGGGTAAATCCCTTTATAGCCTGGGTGTAAGAAAAAACTTTTTAACTATGACTCAAAGTTTAAATGTAATAAAAGAAAAAAATGATGCATCTGGCAACACTTTATTTGCTGCAGCAAAAATATAAGCAAAGTCAATAGATAAATCACAAACTGGAAAAAATTGCAACATATATCACAGATAAAGTACTGATATCTGATACATAAATAACTCTTAAAAACTGATAGAAAAAGTAAAAAACAAACTGAAAATTGAGCAAAAGACAAACAGGTAATTCAAAAATTATATAAAAATGGCTATTAAATATAGAAGAATATAGCAATTTTACTTATAAGGAAAAGCAAATTAAAGCTATACTGAGATATAATTTCTTACAAGTAAGTGTGACAAAAATTAAAGTTACACCACACGAACTGTTTACAAGGCTGTGAGGAAACAGTCATACATTGCTGGGACAAATGCAAATCGGTTTTACCCTTAAGGAAGGAAATCTAGCGACATGTAGCAAAGCTGTGTATTAGTCCCCCCTTTAATCCTACAATCCCTCTTCTAGGAATTTACTCTGAAGACGCACCTCCAACAATACAAAAATATATGTGCACAAATTCCTTTACACAGCAACGTTTGCAACTGTGTTGCAAAGATATTGAAAACAATATAGCCATACATGAGAGTGACCAAATAAAATAAGCTATAACCACTTAATAGGGTACTGGGCAGTTGTAAAAAAGAAAAATAAAAATAAGGAAGACCTTTATGAAATAATATAAAGTGATACCCAGGTATCTATAGTATGTTACCTTTTCTACAAGAAGGGGAAATAAAACATACATTAACTTCATAACTTTTACAAAAAAAAAAAAAAACGCCAAGAAATTAATGACATTGGTTTCCAACAGGGATGGTAGAGGTGCACATGTACCCTAGAACTTAAAGTATAATAAAAACAAAACAAAACAAAACAAACACACACACACAAATAAAGCAAACGAAATTCTAAAAAGAAAAAAAAAAAGTGATATGTGCTTTTCTGTATGTACTTGTTTGTACAGCTAGACTTTTAGAACCATGTTATAATGTTTTACATATTAAAAAAATCAATAGGGGCCGGGCGCGGTGGCTCAAGCCTGTAATCCCAGCACTTTGGGAGGCCAAGACGGGCGGATCACGAGGTCAGGAGATCGAGACCATCCTGGCTAACACGGTGAAACCCCGTCTCTACTAAAAACTACAAAAAACTAGCTGGGCGAGGTGGCGGTGCCTGTAGTCCCAGCTACCCGGGAGGCTGAGGCAGGAGAATGGCGTGAACCTGGGAGGCAGAGCTTGCAGTGAGCTGAGATCAGGCCACAGCACTCCAGCCTGGGTGACAGAGCGAGACTCTGTCTCAAAAAAAAAAAAAAGAAAAAATCAATAGGGATGGGCAAAATGAAACTAAAATTAAAAACAAAGAGTCATAAATAAACCTAACTTAATTTCCAGTAAATACATAACCATATTCCAGTGAAAGAAAAAAAAACTAACTTTTCAACATAACAGCTTGTATACATTTAGACTGAAGAGAGAAAAGAAAATATATATTGAACCCTAGTAGGTAGGTTTGTTTTGCTAAGATTAATATTTCTGGAAATACTTCCTGAGTATTCTATGTTGAACAATAAGTAAATATATGAATAATAATGAAGTTAAGCTTCTTACTGCCAGAGAAGGGAACTACAGAAATGGGAAGAGTGAAGGCTGGAATAAATTCCTTAGTGTTGGACTAGAATTGGGGGTATCATGAACTTTTGCCTTTTTTTTTTTTTTTTTTTTTTTGAGATGAAGTTTTGCTCTTCTTGCCCAGGCTGGAATGCAGTGTTGCAATCTTGGCTCACTGCAACCTCTGCCTTCTGATTTCAAGCGATTCTCCTGCCTCAGCTTCCCAAGTAGCTGGGACTACAGGCACGCACCACCACACCCAGCTAATTTTTTGTATTTTTAGTAGAGACCGGGTTTCACCATGTTAGCCAGGATGCTCTCAATCTCTTGACCTCGTGATCCATCCACCTCAGTCTTCCAAAGTGCTGGGATTACAGTCGTGAGCCACTGCGCCCGGCCACTTTTGCCTTTTATGATAGATAGCTAAAGGCTGGCTGCGGCGGCTCATGCCTATAATCCCAACACTTTGGGAGGCTGAGGCAGGTGGATCACCTGAGGTCAGGTGTTCGAGACCAGCCTGGCCAACATGGTGAAACCGTCTCCACTAAAAATTTAAAAAATTAGCTGGGCATGACGGCTGGTGCCTGTAATCCCAGCTTGGGAGGCTGAGGCAGGAGAATCACTTGAACCTGGGAGGCGGACGTTACAGTGAGCCAAGATGGCGCCATTGTACTCCAGCCTGGGCGAAAGAGCAAAACTCCATCTCAAAGACAGACAGATAGATAGATGGATAGACAGGTAGAGGGATAGATAAAGACCCTAGAATCAGTGATACTCACTAACAATGACTCCCACTCGTCCCCAGGTCTGAGTTTCTATAATAAGTACCAATCCCCATTGAAAGGAACCAAAGCTGGGGCGAAGGAAGCACAAGATTCTGTGTCAGAAAGAAAATAAGTTTTCAAGAACTGCTGGAGACATTTCAGAATGACAAAAGAACCATCTTGAAGGGGCTCACACTAGCTAATTCTGGGACAATTTGAGCATAAAAATAAATAATGATAGTACTGAAGTATAACCTACTGAATAAAAAAAAATCCATAAATTTTTATCAATATAAATACATTGCAA
The DNA here is from genome assembly GCF_009764315.1 of Trachypithecus francoisi. Classification (NCBI taxonomy): domain Eukaryota; kingdom Metazoa; phylum Chordata; class Mammalia; order Primates; family Cercopithecidae; genus Trachypithecus; species Trachypithecus francoisi. The sequence continues at coordinate 37,906,453 of NW_022681467.1, forward strand.
ATAGGGAAGAAAGGAAAACTCATCCTCAGAATAGATGTCCACAAATAAACGTAGAACAAATGATGGAATTAGAAAATTGTCATTTGGCAAACATCTTTGTAATAGTTGATTTCAACAACAACAAAAAAAAATCAGCAAATGCTAAAATAAAAGATGAAAGTTTGAAGAACAAGATGTTTACATAGTCTAGAAATATGTCTGTACAAAATACTTATACATTACAAAGAAATGGTAGCTTTATAGTGGAGAAAATCTTAATGGACAGCTTTAAGTAATCAAAGTTAATGTCACCAGTAATGGAACAAATTGATATAATGTGCCACCTCATATGATACATTGAGAAGGAAGCAACGTCACTTTTGTGGTATTCCTGACAAAAATGCATAACTTGAATCTAATCTTGAGAAAACCTCAGACAAACCCAACTTGAGGGACATTCTACAAAATAACTGGTCTGTAATTTTTTAAAATTCTTTTATTTTTTATTATACTTTAACTTCTAGGGTACATGTGCACAACGTGCAGATTTGTTACATATGTATACATGTGCCATGTTGGTGTGCTGCACCCATTAACTCGTCATTTACATTAGGTATACCTCCTAATGCTATCCCTCCCCCCGGCCCCCACCCCACAACAGGCCCCAGTGTGTGATGTTCCCCTTGCTGTGTCCAAGTGATCTCATTGTTCGATTCCCACCTATGAGTGAGAACATGCGGTGTTTGGTTTTCTGTTCTTGTGATAGTTTGCTGAGAATGATGGTTTCCAGCTGCATCCATGTCCCTACAAAGGACATGAACTCATCCTTTTTTTTTTTTTTTCTTTTTGTAATTTTTAAGAGTCAAGGACATAAAAGTCAAGGCAAGACAGATATGAGGAATCTAATCTAAAAGGGACCTGACAACTAAAGGCAACATGTGACCCTGGACCAGGTTTTTTTTTTTTGTTATTGTTTAAATTTACTAAAAAGAATATGACTGAGACCATTGGCAAAACTGGGGCTAGCAGTATCATGTGAACGTTAATTTCCTGGTAATTGTATTGTAGTTATGTTGGAAATTGCACATTAAAGCATTTAGGAGTAAAGGGGTGATTTATAGAGAGATAGACGAATAGACAAATAGGGGAAGAGGAGAAAGAACAGGAGAAGGAGAGAGAGAAAATGGGATGGTAAATCTATTGTGGTAAACTGTTAGCAATTAGGGAATCTGTGTAGAGAGTTTATTAACATTCTTTACACTATTTTTGAAACATCTCTGTGCAATTGAAACTACTTTGAAAAAAAGGAGTTAGAAATATTTGGTGGAAGAGAAAGTAAGTTGGAACAAAAAACAATTGACAAAGGGCTGATCGTTGTTGAAGTTGAGTAATGGGCATATACAGATCACTCTATTATCATCTTGACTTTTGTATGTGTGAAACGTTTCTTAGCTAACAACATGTGTTTTAAAGGTGAGAACAATACATATGGAGTATGCCATCAATAATAAACTTAGACATTCAAATTTTGTTTTTTCTGAGTGACATTGGGTACATTCCTTAATTTTTCTGACTTACAGTGTTCTCATCCGTGGAATGGGAGCAATACCCTCTGTACAACTCTCTAGAGTAAACAAAATTTTGTGAGCACAAGTGCCTTAAGGATGCAAATATACATGCACGACTTTATGATTCTAATAAATTGATATTGAGATTATAGCCATTTTTTTTTCTTTTCCCTGTTTTCAACAGAATAAATGCCAAGTATTTTAGCATGGCATGCAAAGCCCATCATTATTTGATATCTGCCTCTCTCTGGCCTTCATTCCATATCTCAGAACCAACACCATCATGTTTTCCCAAATGTATCAGGGAATCCCCAATTTTGGGGCTTCTGCTCAGGTGCTTCTTTTGCAAAATATACCCTTTCCTCTGCCCCACTGTCTACCTGGAAAATATCCACTTAGCTTCTAGTAACTAAGTCAAATGTCACTTCTTCTACAAGACTTTTCCTAGGCACCTCCTCATCCCCTCTACCTCCAGGTTTATAGCTGAACACCAGGTATTCTGCCGCTGTGATTGCTGATAATTTATTGCCCACATTTGTCTTCATGACTGTCTTCTCCACTGGATTGTGGGTTCGCTGAGGGCAGGGACTGTAACTTATTTACCTGTATTCCCAACTGACTCACAGCAAGCCCATAATAAATAACTGGTGGGTTTTTGGGGTTTTATCATCATCATTCATATCTCCTTACAGAGGAGCTCATGACCAATGAAGGCACAATTCTGCAGAGTAAACAAATGCAAATGGGGTGTGGGAGACTGGGTTTAAGCCATGGCTCTGATCTTGAGCCAATAACTTTCCCATACTGGACTTTAGTTTCCTTTTTTCTGCTGAAGGAAGAGAACTGGACAACTTACAAGCTCCCTTCCAATACTGCATTTTATACTTCCCATTCCTCAACAATAGGACTTTGAGGCTGTGTACAAACTATCCCCTAATTGAAAAGTTGGAAATGTAGTTTCTCTGCACCTCATGAAGAGGGACTTAGACTTTCTATTAGGAGCTGGCAACCCCCTGGTTTAAACCAACCCAAACCAGAGCAGTCCTTCATGCTTCCCTGCACAGCTCTTATCTGACCTTAATGATTCCTGCTCTCTGTAAGAGATCCATTGAGCTGTAATTACTAATTGATGTTTGTAAAGTCTTTGAAATTCTCAGGTGACAGATGTAATCAAAGGCCAATTTATTATGATAATTGTTATTAGTACAACTCCTCATTATTTGTTGATGTTAATGGCAGGGCCAGCAGGTGTTTCAAGATTGACTAAGGTATTTAGACTGGCCATGTTTGGTGGGAGGAAAAGAAAAGTATGAGTGCATAAGGGATTTGGGATCCTGCTGATTCTAGTGCAGCCATATTCCTCTATGAAACTATCTTGTGGGACTAAGACCTGGCATGAAACAGAGCAGTAAATGTATAGGACTTTTAACTACATTTTTACATGCACAGATTCAAACCCAGCTCGTTCTCTTGTTTCTGGAGTATGCTTCAGCAAATCATAGCCTCTCACAGCCTTGGCTTGCTTGTATGTTAAATGAGAATACCTATAGTGCCAATTTACACTTGCTGCGATTCGAGAACCTGTTTGAGACAAGCAATCATGGATGTGGGAAGAAGCGTTAGGAGACTGTTGAGGTTGTCCAGGCAAAAGATGTTACTATCCAGAACCACGATGGTGGCACTGGAGATGAGAAAAGTATATGGATTAGAGAGAACTTCAGAGTGTAGAACAAAGAGAACTTGGTGATGGCTGAATATAGAAGGTGCTGTAAAGCAGGAAACCCAGACTTTGCTGATAGGAAAGATGCAAGAATAACTTTGAAAGAGATGAATGAATCATTGCCTACTATTTTCATCTGTGTCTTGTACATATGGTTCATGTCAATCTCTTCAACTGTGTAGCCCAATAAACTGCATTTATGGGTTTGCAAATTTGAGGGTCATGATGTAAAAGATGACACTTGATGAAAATTCAGCCTCTAGAAGGAAAGGGACTGCAGAAGAATTGTCCCACTTCTCCACTTGCCTCTCCATAAGCACAACATTCCCAAACTTCCTTTGACATCTCACTCCCTTTCTTTCATGCAGCCAGTGTGTCAGCTGGCATCTCTGGAAACCCCGGACTTCACTAATTTTTTTCCTTCTCCTGAATTCCCTGATCCCACATCATGTTCATACTCTATTCAAATTTGATACATGGGTTAAAAAATTCTGCCCCTACAGATTTTACTTGTTCTTCCCTGAGTGTACCTCTACACTCTATCCCACCTGTGATATCTAATAGCAATATCTGACATTAATTGGATGTTTATTGTTTGGCACTGTGATAAGTGTTTTATGCATCTTATTATTTAATATTTAGAAACATTCTTATAAAGTTGATACTATGGGCACTAATGTTTTCCAAAAGAGGAAGAGACTCAGAGAGCCTAAGTCACTTGCCTAAGGTCACATGGCTGGTCAGTGACAATCTATGCAATAGAAAAGACCCCATGCTAGGCATATTAATCAAAAATGCTGAGGTGAAACAAACTTGGAAATCCATTAATCTTATTTAATAGCATTAATGCCATTTTATAGTGCAGGGAAGAGAATCCTTGAGTGCAAATGTCTCCATTAACTTTTTATATTTTAACCTCAGACTTCATAGGATTGATATAAAAAGGACTAATTGAGTGTTTGAGCAAAAATGTTCTGATGACATTGACCAGCATCAACTCAGGGCTTCTTATGCAAGGATATATGTGATAAATCACCCTCTTAGTGTCTTTCATGAAAAATACGTATGCTTCCTTCAAGTAAGAGAAGCTATGCAAATCTGCCACGTGCTCTTTTTTGCCTTGGCTTCGAGAAAGCTAAGGAGATACGGATAGTGTACCCTTCATTAACCAACTATACTAGGCCTCTGGTGCAATGATTACTCTTTATCCCACTATAAGATCCTTAGACTAATTTAAAATTTTTATTTTAGGGCCTGATGTGGTGGCTCCTGCTTGTAATCCCAGCACTTTGGGAGGCCGAGGCAGGTGGATTGTTTGAGGTCAGCAGTTCGAGACCAGCTTGGCCAACATGGTGAAAGCCCGTCTCTACCAAAAATACAAAAATTAGCTGGGCATGGTGGTGCGTGCCTGTAGTCCCAGCTACTTGGGAGGCTGAGGAAGGAGAATCACTTAAACCTGGAGGCGGAAGTTGCAGTGAGCCAAGATCATGCCACTGCAATCCAGCCTGGGTGACAGAGTGCGACTCTGTCTCAAAAAATAAAAGTAAAAAGAAATAAAATTTTAATTGAACATGTATACATACATACTCATATATACACATGAATCTATATATATCTATATACATGCTAAAATATTTATGTGTATATGCACATATGCTGAATTCTTGTTCTGTATATAAATTTCATAAAATTTACAGTTAAAAATTTAGATTCACATACCCAAATGTTTCCACCAAAGATACTTCAAAGTTTTCCAATAACTGAATTGAGTATCAGTTTTAACATGTGTGTGTATGTGTGCACGTGTGTGTCTGTTTTAGCAACTATACCTTTATTTGAAAGGTCCTTAGGGGTTTGCAGAGAGTCATCACACCTACCGTTTACTTATTACAAAGCTCCTAGTGAGCTTGAAGGACACATCTCATCCCTATTTGACAGAGGGGAAACTGAGGTTTGGCAGGCAAGTATTCAGTCCATGGAGCTGAGAAATGGAAAAGTCAGTTCTTAAATCCATGGATACAATTTCCAAATGCAGAACTTTCTCTACTTTTTCACCATTTGAAGGCAATCAGTCCAAGCTTCATGAGGTTCCTTACATTATAGGGGCCTGATGGAGGCAGAGACTCTGCTATATAGAAACTGAGGCTGCTATTTCCATGAGCTTTGTTGGGACTGGAGTCTGCAGCATTTATCCCTGAAGGCCCGGGCTGACAGGATTATCAGCTGTCAACATTTGGGTAACCTTCATCTCCCTTTCCAAATGAATTTAAAGTATATTTGCATGGGAAGGAAAATGTTCTTGCTCCCTCAGGTCTCATACCATGATAATAAAATCTGTGGACACTGTAAGTGAATGAAAAAATAAATTAGCAACCTGGGAGAGCTCATCTTGGTATCTGTACAAGGTGACACTTGGGGAATTTCTATCTTACCTGAGGAAAGAAGTCTGGGCCCCAACAGAGCTCCAGCAGGGGTTTAAAGGCTCAAACAATGGAATGGAGGCCTGGAAGCAGGGATGCCCAAGTAAATGGGTGAGCCCCAGGAGATGGAGTCCACTGAGGACTGGGAAAGAGTTCTAGGCAGGTAAATAGGGCATGGAACCTAGGCTCTGGTGACAGACAAGAATTGTGAGTGGATGTTTAACAGATCGAGATTTTCCTAAGGAGTATATGGAAAGGTTGTGATGATAATCCTGGATTCAAAGCGTCTAGTTCAGTCTTCTTCTCCACTTCAGCAGGGCTCTGCAGAGCTAATAAAATCCAGAAATCGATTCCGAACATAGACTCTAGTGACAAGTCAGCGAACGGTTATGTGGGGGCCTCTGGGTCACAGCTTTCTGATGCCCTGGCTCAGCTACCGATGGGTGGTACAGATGTAAGATTTGCTGAGTTATAGAAGCATTGGAAGACTGTTGCTTTTCAGGGTGGAACAGCAGCACATTGAGTTTCAGGCATTTCTTTATCATTCCTCCATGGAGGTAAAGGGGAAAAGCTGTTACTAAAATCCCTCCTTCGGGTTGAAGTAACTGAGACCCCATGGGATTCTGGGGTCTTCTGGGTTTTCGTCCATCTACTGACAAAAATGTAGTCACTTTGTGAGACCAATCAGGGAAGCAGCATAGGTGAGAGCACCTTGCTTAGTATCTGAGACACAGCAGGTGCCCAAGCAATTGAAATTCCTCAGGATTTGTGGTAGGAACTGCCCAGGTGCTTCAGGAGCAAGTCTGGGTATTGTGAGAATATGAAGGGGAGGCTTAGTCATCATGAAAAATTGTGGTAATCATTGGGAAAGTTCTCAAATATTCCAGTTCTCCTACGCATATAGAAGGCACTGCCTTATCCTTTTTGAAATTAAGTGTGGCCATGTAACCACATGGGCCAGTGGAATGTGAAAATGCCATGCACCATCTTGTGTGGAAACTTGTAGAACCAATGCTCTATTTTCCATATTTTTCTTTCTCAGACTTGGTGGTGGTGTCAAGATGGACTTTCTGTTGGCCTGAGTCTCTGAGTGCCTGCAACAAGCAGAGACCCTCTGCTGACCCATTTCAAATATATAGCAGAAGTGATCCACTGAGATTTTGTTGTTGTTACTACAGAATAATTTAGCTTATCTTAGCCAATATAGGAGTTATTAAATAAACTTCCTGATGGGGTATCCAAGACCCAAACTGCCATGTGATCTCCTGATGATCTTAACTCGAACCCTCTAGAGCTTGGAACTCCTACAGCTTCTCATTCCATGTCTATCTGAGGTTTTCATATGTGACATGCGAACAGTCACTGAACTAACAAGAGAAATAAGAAATGGGGTAGAAAGGGCAATATCATACCCAAAAGGTAAGATTGTGCTGGAAGACTCAACAGGAACAGACATCGGGCTTGAAACTGTCAGAGACCTTTGAACCAGAGCAACTCCATCTTGAATAGGGGCTGGGTAAAATGGGCTGAGACCTACTGGGCTGTATTCCCAGAAGGTTAGGCATTCTAAGTCACAGGAAGAAACAGGAGGTCAGCATGAGATACAGGTCATGAAGACCTTGTTGATAAAACAGGTTGCAGTAAAGAAGCCAGCCAAATCCCACCAAAAGCAAGATGGTGACAAGAGTGACTGCTGGTCATTCTCCTGCTCATTATATGCGAATTATAATGTATTAGCATGCTAAAAGCCACTTCAACCAGCACCACGACAGTTTACAGTGCTATGACAACATCAGGAAGTTAGCCTATTGTTCTGAAAGTGGGAGGGACCCTCAGTTCTGGGAATTGCCCACCCCTTTCCCAGAAAACTCATAATCCACCCTCCCGCCTTTTTTTTAGCATATCATTAAGAAATAACCACACAAATGGCCAACCAGCAGCTCATACTGCTGCTCTGTCTATGGAGGAGCCATTATTTTATTCCTTAACTTTCCTAATAAACTTGCTGTGGACTCGCCTAGAATTCTTTCTTGCACAAGAACCGAGAATCCTGTCTTGGGGTCTGGATCTGGACCCCTTTCCAGTAACAAAACCATGTATGAGAAGTTAAACTAAGGGAATACAGCCTGGGGTGAGTCAAGGCAGTCAACAGCTAGGACACAGACACAAATCCTAAAGTCCTCCAAAGTTAGGAAGGTGTGTGCTTCCATGTGGAGTTTACTGGACAAATTGGTACATGCCAGGTAAGGATGCCCCAACCCTCTTCCCCCTCAGAAGAGGAGCCTCTGGAAAGTAGCCAAAAGAAAAAAGAACAAATAGTACAACTGTAATGCTATGAGATACTTTAATATACATTGTCTAATTTACTCTCTCCTGATTTCTTTTAAGGAAGATCATTAATCATATTCTCCATCTTGAGCTGTTAAGTAAACTGTTCAAGTTCACATAGCCGAGAGCAGCCAAAATTCAAAGCCAAGTCTGTCTGATGCTCAACTTTCAGTTCTTTCCACTCTATCATGCCACAGAAAACCCATCCATGTGCAACCATTTCTTTAACAGTGGTTGGACACAACTGAATATAATTTCTTCCAATTCATTCAGAGACACAGAATTTTCCCTAACCTAGCTCTACCTAGATAATCCCAACTATTATAACGTGATTATACTGCAAGCATTGTGACCAGTTCAACATAGCATCTGGTTTCCAACTGCTCTCAAGAGGCAATTGAGTTCAAGAACTGGAGGAGGAAGTAGGAGAGAGAGAACAATCACCCTGCTACTTCCCACTTCTCTTATTTAGCTTAGCATTTGGCAGAGGCATCATCCAGGTTAAATGTACCCCTACATGATGAAAAGGATATGACAAGAAAAGACTTTTATCCTCTGCATAAATAGAACATGCATAACAGCATTGCCCAACAAAAGGTGGCTTCTGATGGATATTTGCATGAGTTTGCCACACTTATTTTGCATCCAACCGTTAATTATGGTCCTTTCAACTTCACAATTATGGCTAATGGTGGTGAGGATGCAGAGAACAGTAGATTCAGCAGACCTCATTCTGGGAAGAGTGTGAAAGAAACAATGCGAAACTGCACCCACCCGCTGTTTACAACTGAGACAGCTACCCTGGGTACCATTTGGAGGATTTGGAGGAAATCAAGGCTGCCCAGGAAGCCTGGAGCTTAGGAAATGAGACATCTGGGGAAAAAAAATCTTACTCTGATGGAGAAAAAAGTCCTTTAGGACTATTCTGTCTACGATGAAAATGGTTCAAACCACATCTCTCATTCTACACTGAATGGAAATTCAGATTGTACTGACACCTACTTGGTGCTTTTCATTATTCAAGATCCTTTTCTTATTTAATCCTCAAAAAGACTGTGCGAAGTATATATTACTATTTCAAAGTGAGGAATCAGACTCACAGACAACAAGAAACAGTTCATAGTCTCATTCTTTCATTAATCCACTGAATGATTATTAGGTGTTTATTATGTGTTAAATATTACACTCAGCATGTAGGATATAGCAGTCAAAAAAACAAACAAACCCAAACAAACCAACCACAATTCATCACTCTTGGAGCTCTCAGCATGCTGTTGGAGGCATGCAGTACCCAACAACATGTGCAAATAAAAATACATATCTAATGTAATATAGAAAAATAGTGGGTTAACATATGAGTGAGTGCTGGTGGGTGGTTCCCAGGTAATATGGTTGGACTGTTCTCTGGAGATGTGAGATTGAAACTCAGGTCTGAAAAATGAGAAGAAACCAGTTCTGCAAACAATGAAGAAAAGAGAGATGGAGGTAAAATGCACCATGAATTAAGGCCCCAAAGTGAAAACATGTTGGAATGTTTGAGAAATAATGTCTTAGGAAAGGTTCAAGACAGGAGGCTTAGTTAAAATCTAGCAGGCATGTCTGAACTATATCTGAAGAACAGTGATAGGTTGTGGGCAACTGTTTTTGAGGAGAACTTGGAGGGGAAAAGGAGCCTATCAGAGAAAAGGGTGAGTAGGATGAAGGATACCTAGAAATTACACCATATGAAAAATAAAAGAAGTAATAGCATGTTAATTATCAATGAGAAATAACTTGAATGGCCAGAGGAAGATAGTTGGTACTGTCTTATTTTCTCTGAAAGGCTAACACAGGAAAGAAAGTTTTGATTTGTTCAAATCAATACAAGTGGCTACAAGGGGAGAGTCAAGGAGACAGAATTTGGCTTTATATGGGAAAAAAAGTTTTAATAATTTTACCTGCTCCACAAAGGAATTAACTCCCTTTCACTCCAGCAATTTGCACTGATCAAGCTGAAGCAATATAATGTGTTGCTAAGGATGCTTTATTGGAGATTTTTGTTTTGGCTTCTGGTCTAGACTAGATGACACTTCAAAGTCCATCCTACTCTATGATGCTATAGTTCTATAATATTGCTGTATCCAAAACAAATGGTTACAACATGGTTTAATTCATAAGAGACAGGTGTTGTGAATTAGGCACCAAAGACAGTGTGCCAAGACAAATGGGACTACTCTTATTGTCTGTAAGAAAGCATCCATGGGTAAATGTGAGATTACTAATTGGAACAAAATTCCCAACGCAAGTGCCTGTGAACAACTCATGCTTCATGAAAATGCCTGCAAGAACTCTGAGCACCATGTCTTATAATGCACGCCACACTTGAACTCTGCATGGTATTCACATGGCTGGATTAAAATACTCCATATTCACAGATCAACAAAGAGTCTACAAAATGTCTTTATCCTCATGCTAATAATAGTAAACATTTAATGACTGACTTTCACATTCCTAATGTGAAACCTAAGGATTCATTATTTGATACATTATTTCACTTATTTATTTTTGTTCTTTCCCCCACTAGAATGAAAACAATGAGATCAGGGATCTTTGCTTGACTCACTGCTGCATTCTCAGCACTCAGAAAAAAGCCTTTTTTGACATATTGCATGTGCTTGACAGATGTTTCCTTAATTAATCCATCATATCTAATTATTTTAGTAGTTTACTGAAATTCACACAGCTACTAGGGTTTTGTACCTAGGCAGTTTGATAGTAAAGGTTGAATTCATAGCCACTCTGTTAAGCTGACAAACCATCCTTAATATCCATAGAACAAAGATGTCCAGACCTCAGAATTCTCCTACCCTGCTGTGACTAAAACTTGCAGGTAGAGTAGGGAGCAATAAAATTTGTTCACAGTAAATTATTCCACCTGGCTCACAACCATCCCGCAACAAATGCCCATGACTGCTTTCCTTTCACTTGAGTTTAATATAACTCTAGCTCATCCTTTGTCTTTAATCTTTTAGTGATACAAATATGGGTAATTCTAATTTTTTTTTGACCTAAGCTGTTTTTTTTTTTCTTTCACAATGAAACAAAACAACACTTTCCCCTCCCCGCCCACATCAAATCTAGTGCTTTCATCTTCTGGCTTTTTTTAATAGTTCTGATTTTCACGTTTACTTATAGTTTTCTTAATTGTCTTCATTTTTCTTTGTTGACTGTTGTTTCTCAACTTTTTAAGTATAGATTGGAGAGCTGACTTTGTTTAAAAGGACTATACTTTTTAATGTTCTCAGTATCAGAAATACAACAGTAATTATATATTCCCTCTTGTTTAACATGAGAAAATGAGCAGATTTTTATTTACGTTCATCCGTCTTCTCCTTTGTCTGTTTTTGTTAACAAAATAGTGAATTATAGATCCAGATAGATTATAACTGTTAATTTTTTGCATTATGCATCTTTGCCTTAAATAGTTACGTTTTACATTAACCTTCCATTTTGTAACACGTTTAGAGCCATTACTGAGCATTAATGCTATGTTTAATTAGTTTTATGCTCATGTGGGTCTTCTTATTCCACATTTCTGAATTCTTGATTTCTTTATTTTGACTCATTGCTCTGTGATTTATTAGGAGCAGGGAACGTGGGAGCCACTGGATACTAAGAATGTCTTTCTGATGTATTTGCACAAGAACAACAACTTGGCTGATAAGGAATTTGTGGATTATAACACTTTCTCCTCAAAAATCCTCCAGGCTTAACATCATTGTCTGCTGTCCTTTATGATATGGAAAAATCTGAGAGGGACCAGGCAGAGATTTGTTAGACTGAGAATGGCTGTTCTGCTTCAATGACCCTTTCACCCAACTCTTTTCAGTAAAATTTAATACTAAAGACAGTCATTTGAAACAGTGTGTAGTTCTTCCTTTGACAAAAAAATACAGCCTTCTGAGTGCCCAGCTCCCACTACTCTTCCCCGCTCTGTTCCTGTGAGGTCAGCTGCACCCGCAAGACATGTGGCATAATAACTCATCCAATTCCATTCCTGCCTGCGTTTCATTACTGGGAATCTTAGTTCCAAAGCAAGAGTACATATGCATGGTGTGGAATAGAAGGCACAGGTAATTAAATGGCCTTGTTCATCTCCGAAGCAGTGCCAAAACTGCTTCCTAGATGAGGCAGTTTCAGAGTGAGATACTTTTTTTTTCTCTATAGCAAGTCCCTGTGTCTTGAAGAGGGAGGTCTCTGATAGGATGTTTGGGGAGCAAACTGTCAGAGGCATTTGAACCTAGCAACTCCATCTTAAATAGGACCTAAGTAAAATGAGGCTGAGACCTACTGGACTGCATTCCCAGATGGTTAAGGCATTCTAACTCACAGGATGAGCTGGGAAGTCAGTACAAGATACAGGTCATGAAGACCCTTGCTGATAAAAACAGCTTGCAGTAAAGAAGCTTGCCAAAACTATAGATAAAAACAGCTGATAAAAACAGTTTGCAGTAAAGAACCCACCAAAACTAAGATGGCCATGAGAGTGATCTCTGGTAGACCTCACTGCTACACTCCCACCACCATCAGGACAGTTTACAAATGCCATGGCAATGTCAGGAAGTTACCCTATATGGTCTAAAAAGGGAAGGCATGAATAATCCACCCCTTGTTTAGCATACCAAGGAATAGCCATAAAAATGGACAACCAGCAGCCCTCAGGGATGCTCCATGAAGTAGCCATTCTTTTGCTCCTTTACTTTCTCAATAAACTTGCTTTCACTTTACTGTATGGACTTGCCCTGAATTCTTTCTCACATGAGATCCAAGAATCCTCTCTTGGAGTCTGGATCAGGACCCTTTTCCTGTAACAAAACCTCTGTGGTTGGCACAGGGCCAACCACTCTTATGGTGGGGACATTCCTTCTGATATGCATTTGCTAGTTTCCTGGGTTCTATAGGCATGCTCTATTTTTAGGTTTTTTGAGTATCTTAGTGGGAAGAATAAAGTAAAACTACTTCTTTCCCTTCTCATCATGGAAACTCAACCGCACCTTTTGATACGTGCCAAGAGCAGGGAAGGCCACAACTTCTTAGAGGGTTGTGCTGAACTGATACACCGGCCAGCGTGGAATGCCGAGAACCGAGAACAAGAGGAGCCCCAGATGCTTCTGCCAATTTTTATGTCTTCCTGCTCAATACATCAGAGTGCTTCATGCAGTGGGAAGACCAGATGGACAGGTGGAAGGCAGTCTGGCAGCTTCTCTTTGTAGTCTTATGCTCTCTGTGAGGAGTGTTGCTTGAACCAGTAATAAATGCAGAACTGAAATACCACAGTGGAATTTAAATGGGTATGTGGACATTCTAAATGTTAATTAGATCCTCAATCCAGGTTTCTCACCAAGCACTGACTGCCATTGACAGATTAAACTCTCCATCTTGGCCACCCAGAGCCTGCACAGGCTGTTCCCACACACTTCACCAAATCTTGCTTCTGTCTCAGGCTTCCCTTCTCCAGCAAGCTTCTCAGTTCTCCATGTTATACAATGCATAACGAGGCACATGACAGACTCCTTTACGTTTCTATAAGCTCTTAGAGGGCACATACCACATAACCTTAATATGAACTGAAGGGTTTAGCATTTGTCAGTGTTTGTTAGATGTTTGTTAAAAGAAATATGACCACACTGAGGTCAGGTGCGGTGGCTCACGCCTGTAATCACAACACTTTGGGAGGCTGAGGTGGGCGGAACATGAGGTCAGGAGATCAAGACCATCCTGGCTAACATGGTAAAACCCTGTCTTACCAAAAATACAAAAAAATTAGCCGGGTGTGGTGATGGGCACCTGTAGTCCCAGCTACTCGGGAGGCTGAGGCAGGAGAATGGCGTGAACCCAGGAGGCGGAGCTTGCAGTGAGCCAAGATCGCGCCACTGTACTCCAGCCTGCCAGCCTAGGTGACAGAGTGAGACTCTGTCTCAAAAAAAAAAAAAAAAGAAAGAAAAGAAAAGAAATATGACCACCTAGATGGAAAATACAAGTTTGTGTAATAAAAGAGGCTAAAGATATTTAGCTTGCAGAAAAGACAATCATATGGGCACGTTTGTATAGAGAAGAAAAGGGTATTAGAAAAGATCTTATGTAACTGAAAGACTATAAACCAAGAAGGTGGTTGCATTGGTTTTGTACGATGCTAAGAGTGTGAATCAACAACAATGGGTAGAAACTTCAATAGGAAACATTTCAGTAAGTACACTAAAAAGCCTCCTTAGAGACACAGCCCACTCACTCCCTACTCCAGAAAACACTAAAGCTACCTCAGAGATAAATGAGTTCTCTGTCATTTGAGGTATTCAAGAATAAGCACTAATGCCAGTTAACCGGTGTTGCAGTATGGATAGAACCATTGTTTTGTGTGTGTTTGGGATTGTTGAATGACCTTTGATATCCTTTCCAGCCCTGTGATTTTCTGATATTATGACTGGCGCCAGTCCTTGACCAAAGAAATATTTGACACAAAAATGATTACCTTGTCTTTGGAGAAACACTATTTTCTAATGTGACCAATGGCAATGACAAAGGGGGTATTAATCACTGATCAATTAAACCATGCTTAGTGCATTCCTAGATAACAAATTGACAGATATTATTATTATATATGAAGAAATTATGGCTCAGAGAGGTCATGTAATTTCCTCAAGTAAAGCACCATCTCTATACTCTAATACAGGAGTGTGCAAAGGTTTTCTGTAAAAAAGCCATATAATAAATATCTTAGGCTTTGTGGGACATATAACCTGTGTTATAACCAACTTTACTCTTAAGCATCAAAACAGCCATAGACAGTATGTAAATGAACAGGCATAGCTGTATTTTTTTTTTTTTTTTTTTTTATTTAAAGGCATGAGGTTGGATTTGGCCTAGGGGCCTTAGTTTTTCATCCTCCACCTAGAGTCCTGCTGACTTATCATACGAGAATGAGAAAATACAAACAAGATAAGGAATGGCCTCCATGTGGCCATACTTACTCCATTGGCTTTGCTGAGTGCCTGGAAGTAGATGCTGTAGCTTTTCAGGGGAGAGAGAGGAGGGTTCCAGTAGCCATTGTATGTCTTATTGTCACCCACTGTAAATGGCTGGGTGACAGGCAGGTTGGCAGGCTTCAACTCAGCAGCAAAGTAGTGTAGAGAATCGAGGCTGGAGGCATTCCGATAGCTCACAGGCACCGAAAAGCACTCAATAATGTCAGCTGCCCTCCGTGACTTCTGTGGTCGTTCCTCCTTGACAACCAGCTGATAAACACTGGACCGGAAAGAAGGGACACAGATGGATGAGCAACTCTCTGGAAGAATGAGCTTGTTAGCTCTAATGTTGTCAACCCAACTTCTCCTGTATGGAAACATTGCTTCTGTCTACAACAAAACTTTTGTCCTGAGCATCAGATTTTCAAACCTACCACGATGTAGAACTTTACCTCCACTTAGCTGTCTCAAAGCCAGCTCACACTAGACACGTCTAAAACTCAACTCAGCCCCAACCCTGACAAACCTGTCTGCTCCTCCTTTTACATTTCTTTTCTTAGTAAATGGTAGTACCATCTGACAAGTGGCCAGAACCTGAATCTAGGGCTCATCCTCAGTTCTTAACTCCTTAGTTCTCACTCCTTATCTTAATCAACAGTCTTACAGAATTCTGTTGATTTGGCTTCTGTATGTTTGCATCTGCCCCACTTCTCTTTTCTTCTTCCACTGATAATGCCTTAGTTGGGCACTTTTGCACTTCTTACCCAGATTCAACTAGTCTCTTTGCCTCTAATGCACTTGATTTATTAATCAGTCATCCTAATCATATGGCTTCCTAATCATGTAGCTCTTCAAACACTTTCACAGGCCTTCCATTGTACAAATTATACAATCTAAACTCCTCATCTTGGCATTTGAAGCCCTCTGTGCCTGCCTTCTGTCTTCCACTTAGGTGTTCTCATGGTGTTCCCATCTTCTAGCTATTCCAGATCCCATGCTCTTGCACAGATATATTTTGGATCTCACCTCATGCATTACTGACTTATGCTTCCTCTACCTGCAATGCCCTGCATCCTGGCCACCTCTGGTTTCCTCCAAAGGGTGAGCATGTCTTTCACTTCCTCTATGAAGCCTGTCCAGATATGTCCAATCTGGATCAATCACCTCCCTCTTTAGTTCCCCTAGAGCTCACCTAATCTCCATCTGCTTTGTTTTCCAATATCATGAGATGGGACTACTCTTGCGCTGGCTAGACTGTGACCTTTTACGAAGTAGGCATTGTGGTTTACTTATCACTGCATCATTCTCCACCCCTGCCCCACACTGCCCAGCAGGGTGCCTGCCACCCAACAAGTGATCAATGAATGCTTGTTCAAATGAATTATATTGAATTGAATTAAAACTGAAAGCAAACATGAAACCAAATCTGCCTGAATGCAGAAACCCTAATCAGATAAACAGCGATTGCCTTGAGTTCCTGTCTAGTGATCGCATATTGTTCCCTTCAACTTAGGAGGATGTAAGAAGATGCTAGTGTGTGAATAGAGATGACTGATCCTTTATTGAATATCAACTGACACCTGATGTTAGACTGTCTTTGTAAAAGTTATTTTAAGGTTTGTAAGTTGGATAATATTGTTCAATCTCTTTGAATGCCCCACAGTTTACATCTCTCTGGAATAAATGCTCTTCTTTTAGAAGAGGTTTATTGCACAGATCTCTGGGACTCATGATCTAAAACAAAAGATCGATTGCCTATGAGTGCCCACTGGAGACTTCTGTGAATTAATCAAGTGGTTGCAGTAGGGGGCCCCAAACCAATTATTTAAACAGGGCATAGTGAACCAGCACGTGGTTTATGAAGAATGAAACGTATTGCAGGCTACCATCCTTCAATCAGACCATCCATCTAAAGACACTTGACTAAGCAGTACAACTTGGGAGAAGACAGAGACACAGGACTATTTCATTAAGGAAAAAAGGCTGTGGAGGACTGCCCTAAGAAAATGTGACACACTCAATATGGCAAGTTTTCTCTTGAATTTTCTTGAGTATGGGAATTTTCAGGGATGTGGAAAGGAAGGGTTGGGCATATGAGTATATGCCACACTTAGATGAGTGCAGGCAAAATAGCTCAATTACCATGCCTGTTGTACATACACATCTGAGTAAGAACCTGACAATTCAGACTGCATGTGAGTGACGTGAGTGGAGTGGATGTGGACAATCTCTCAAGGCATACACACTACATCTGAGGGTGTACCATTTCCAAGTGAGGATCTGTATTACCTGGGTGTCTAACTCCAAATGAGTGAATATAACATTTAGATGAATGGATGAAAGTGGCTAACCTGAGTGTTTAGACTTCTAAATAAGTGTGTGTAACATCTGAGAATGTTTTAACAACCCAAAGTGTGTGTGGGTATGTACCATCTATGCATGTTCATAATGCCTGTTGAAGTCAATAAATGTTTAAATTAAATTATGATTTCAGCAATCATTTCCTCCTCAACTCTGGGGTCCTTCTCAGTTGTACAATTCCTATGTTTATCAGGACAGCTAAGCTCAAAGCAGTCACTGAAAAATAGCACAAGGACCTAATACCCAAACCTAGAGGTTGCAGGGCAAAAGTGGAGGGGTGTTTGTAACAGAGTTTTCAGGACCTGCAATGCTTTATAAATAACAATATATTCAGGTAAATCTTAGAATCTGGCTTGAATGCTAATAGTAGCTCGACCAGTTGAGAGTCCATTACTCGTGGGACTCTGATCTGTGAGGGAAAGGGCAAACACAAGAGAGCTTCATGAAGCAGACAACCTCTTGGGCTCTCCTGATGAAGCTAACAACAGCACCTAAGAACACTACATTGGATTTGGGAGCAGGCAACCAATGCAGCCCTCATATTCTCTTGAGCAGATTAGAAGGAACCAACAGCCTCATCCCCAGGACCAGGAGTTGGAAAGAGCTGGGAGTCCCTGCTTTCTTCTGAGGGCCAGCCTATCCCTAATCCAAGTGGTGACTTGGATTGATCATATCTACATAACAAGGCCTTTATCTTGGTTTCTCAGATAGACTTCCCATTCTACCTTAAATCCTTCTGTCATCTTTCCCCTCTAAATTGAGACCCCCCGAAACCTTGGGAGCTTCCCTGGGACGGAATCGCCCTCCGAGAATCACTTCCTATTGCCTCTGGCCCTCCTGTGATGGGATGGATCAAGAGGGGCCACATGGCTGGCCTCATTTACTGTCCACGACTAGCAGAAGATTCCATAGTTGTGGCCAAGCAAGAAGACGGGTTCTTACTGGGCTCTGAAAATTCAAATGCTGCCAAGATCTATTAGACAGAGCCATAATATCTCGTGAGGGTCAGCTTGTATATCCCCATCAGCTCTTTTCCCCACCAATCTGATTACTGAAGATCCACTTGTCAATTCAACCAAGCTCAACAGCCAGATTACACATGAGGAGCTGAGGCCGAGAGGTCAAGTGATTGATGAGGGTCAAACTGCAGCAAGAGTAGAAACCCAGACTTTTCATTCATAGTTGAGTATCCTTTCTTTCTTTTCTTTTTTTTTTTTTTTTTTTTTTTGCTATTTTCTTCTCTTCCTACAAACCAATAAAATGTATAAAGGCCTTCCAAGCATTTTTTTTTTTAACTTGGCATCCCAAACTGCTTAGCTCTACCCCAACCAACTCCATATGAAATTACAAAGAATAGCAAAGGGTATTTTTTTGGTTTAAACTGTGCAGTCAACATATGGTTCACATACGATTGTGATTATTGTGCCAGAATATACCCAGCAACTCCTTCGGGCTCATGCATTCGCAGCCTGTCCATTCAAAAGCAAACCTGCAATGCAGCCAGAAAAATTTAAATCATTTTGTTAGATAAATCCATTTGCCAGTGGATCCAGCCTCTCTCAAAGACCACAGAACTCTGATTGAAGAGGGGGGAGAAGAAACAGTGCTCACAAGTTGTATAACCTTCCTTTCCTGACACTTTTTAGGAAAAGGTGGGGAAAGAAACAAAAAACTGAATATTATTTTTATTTCTTGTAGTAGCTTCATTCTCATTCTCTTGAGAATACATTTATCTAAGAGCATGTTCTTTTCAGCTTGCTGGTAATGATAAAATCATATCCAAATGCGAATGACCTCCCTTTTGGGGTCATATCTCTAGCTCAAAAACAGTGGTTGCAATAAACTATTCAGAATCATTTTTAAAGAGAGGGGATTTTTTTAGTAGGAAAAATCCCAATAACATGAGAAAAAAACAACTTAAGACACTCACTGCACAACACATAGCACTTACTCATACACTTTCTCCTCGTGACACCCTCTGTCTTTCTCCTAATGAGAAGATGGGCATTTATGACTTTTTTTTCGTTACTTATCCCAAGGATCTCTTATTGCAAGGATCTAAGAGCTACACTGTGCCCCCAACTCATTTCATTCACTCTAAGGTGATTTCTGTAAGGTCAAGGAGAGTTTGTACTGTCACTTTCAGTATCTCCTGCTGTCCATCCAAGGCAAAAACCCTCAGAACCTCTCTACAGACTCTGGAAAACCCTGCTGCTGGACCATCTTCCTCCCTCTGGTCCCTAAGCTAATGGTTTAAATGGTGGCTTGAGATTATCAGACCCGATTCCACTGAGGGGGCCCAGGTACCTATCAGAGCATCCTTCCATTAGTAACAGTTCCTGTGGCCCTCTTTCTAGATCTAGAGAAGTCTCCAGCCAGGAGCTGGATCCTTTCAGAAGGTTGGAGTCAGATGACAGATAGAGTAGATGCTTTAGCTCACAGGTAGAGCTTGCCCAACTTCAGAAAGATGCATATTTTAGTCCACTTTCTCCCAGAATGAGGCATGTCTGAGTTCAGGTTCTTCCAGAAACAGACCCTGAGCCAAGGTTTCACTGCAAATGATGTATTGAGGAAGTAGTCCCAGAAGAAACTAGTAAAGGAGTGAGAGAAAATGGGAGGAAGTGAAGCAAGGGTGTGATATCAGGCAAAGTCCCAGTCTTAGCCTGATCCCATAGGGAGCTCTGGAGCATAAATTATACCCCCAGAGTTTGTCTCATCTCAAACCACAGGCTTTTGAACTTCCAGTGCTGGTCAGTGATTGGTTATGGCTGAGTCAGAGAGACATAAACTCTAAGGCACTCCTAACTCTGTGTGAGGAGGGTCAGACAAGGCAGCTCTGGCATCTTAATGGCAACATCCCACAGCAGGTCACACCTGGAAACCATTTACATCAAGGCACATGGAGCTGGGAGATGGGCACATGGCAGAAAAGGGGAGGTGACAGGGTTTGGGTGGCCACCAAGAGCAGCTCTGACAGGGCAGTTTTGGACAATAACCATATGAGACTTGTGAAAAAGATCAGAGACCTATTTTATCAAGGTATTTTTCAACCTTTGTTTCCAGCACTGCTCAGCTGAGAGATATGGTAATCTCTCATCAATCCTAGTACCCTCTCCATCACTGATTTCTTCAAGTGAGGGTAGTGAACAGTCATCTCAGAATCTCAGTGGAGGGTTGCTCAAGATTAATAGTTCTCAACTGTGGCTGCATATTATAATTACCCAGAGGACTTTAAGAATGCTTATTTCTTGGGTCTACCACAGATCAGCTGAATCAGAATCTCTAGGGGTGGGACCCTAGCATCAGTACTTTTCGGAAAACCTCTCTAGATAGTTAAATGTGCAGCTACGAAATCATAAACCTAGGTGATTCTGATGTTTATACCCGTGTCCCAATGTTTATTCTGATATTTATAGCTGTAGAGCCAACAGGGACATTCCCCTCCAGTATTCTCAGTCCCTTGGAAGACACTGATTTGAGTCATTCCAAATTCACCAAAGCATTAATACATAATTACCAGTATTCTGAGTCATTGTACACCATATCTCCTGATTTATTTCTTCCACAGCTTTGATCATCATTGAAATGTGTCTTCTTTAATTATTTGTTTACTGGCTTTACTGCTTGCCCCCAAATAGGCTGCCAACTTCATGAGGTCTGAGATCTCGCCATCTAGTTCATGGCTTCTAATACCATACTAGACACATAATGGTTTTTCACTAAGTATTTCTTTAAAAAGGAATTTTAAAAACTACAAAATAAAGTTTAAGTGAACATCACATCAATTCTCACCACACGTCTCAATGTCTTTCTATATGCTGTTCCATCTGCCCACGATGCCTTTTTTTCTTCTTCTCCATCTTGAGAACTCCTCATCCAATCCAGATCCAGATCAAACATCACACTTTCTCTCCTGACTTGCAAACCAGAGCTGGTTTCTCCCTCTTCTGTTCTCATAGCTCTTTATCTACACCTCTATCATAGCTCCCACTGCTGTGTACTGCAATGATGCCTCCGTTCTACAGGAAATATTTATTGCATACCTACCACTTACTAGGCAGTATGCTAAACTTTTTCCATTTATTATCTCATTTGACCTTTATAACAGTTCTAAGAGGCAGATACTATTATCATCATTTGACAAAATAAGACAACCAAACCACGGAGAGGCTCGAAATCTTTTCCTGGGTCACACTGTTATTTGTTGCTAGAGCTAAGATTTGAACCCAGGTAGTTTGACTCCTGAACCCTCATTCTTAACCACAAGGCTATACTGCTTTCTACCACACAGAAGTTTAAGCAATCACCTTTATTTTACTCCAGTAAATACTTTTTAAAAAAATTCTATATCAAGGAAGATATAATAACACTTTATAAAATTTAAAAAATGAAGAAAAAGGAAAAAAGTGTTTCCCTAATTGAACAATCATAATGTGATCATCAATGAAATGTTGGTGACTCTTTTACCATTCTTTTCTTCTGCAAGAACAGCCTCTGATGTAATATTGAAAATCAATGGAAGAAATCTTTTTGCTTATAGATTTTCATCTTACAGTCAACTTGGCTGGTTTGCACACACAATTTTAATATTATATACAAAGGGCTCCCAATACCATATATCTTCAGCTATTCCAGGATGTCTAATGATTTAGCAAATTTGTTAACTAAGAAGCCCTTAATATTGACATTGCTGAGAATAACCAAACGTATAAGAACTTGCCTCAAGCACACTGACTGAGAATTACACGGTTTCCATATACCTCTTCTTTCAAAGGTTACTTGATTAAGTGATCTATAGGAACATGTAGATCTTGGCTGTTCATGGCCATGACAGGGAGCCACAGGAACATGGGTAAATGCATTCCTTATTGAGGCTTGGTTAACTTTGTTGTCTGTCATGTGCTGTCTCTCATGTGACAAGGTTAATGCCATTTCCCAAGATAGTAGGAAGCTGCTTTGTCTTTATATTTTTCTAGATTACCTCCGCACCCTGTGCTGACCAGAAGAGCTATGGGGAAAGGTCCCACCTAGTAAAAACTGGCATTAGAGTTGACTCGGATACAGATAGTGATGCCTCTAGCCAGCAGAAATGGTTAATCAACAGTAAGTAAAATCTGTTTAGCAAAGATTTATGTAACACATCTTTAGTGGATTTTAATAAAGCTGATTAAAACACAAAATTAGCATGCACAAACTCTGTAATCCAGGATCTGCTAATGCCTAGCTACCTATATGACCTTGAGCAAGACACTTAATCTTGCAAAAGTATACAATTATTGTCCCTTTTAATCCCTATTTCTCGGTTTATGTGTCCATCTCCCACCTTTTTTTTTTAGTTATTATAGTTACACAGTTAAAAATTATTTCCATAGGTTATTGGGGGAACAGGTGGTGTTTGGTTACATGAGTAAGTCCTTTAGTGGTCATTTGTGAGATTTTGGTGCGCCCATCACCCCAGCAGTATACACTGAACCCCATTTGTAGTGAGGGACATCTCCCATCTTCTATGTGCTTTGTTGTGAATAGGGACATCCAAGACTTCTTCAGAGGGTTGTCTTAAAACTATTGAAGACTTCTTTGCTGGTGAACAGGGCATGAGATTGTAAATCTTGGTCTCCCCTAACTCATATTCATATCTGATTACAGGCTAGCATTTTCCAGTGACTGCCCTCGGTAGAAGTGGAAAAATCCTGCTCCTCTGCCTCAGGGAGAACAGGTTCAAGGAGCAATTCACTCTACATAGGCTCACACATTGGTTTGGCTTCTTTATCTTCCTTGTCCTGTTTCCTTCTGTCTATTAGTGGTTTCTACTGAAAATGCTCCCTTAATAAATCACTTGTATTCAAATCTTTAGCCCACAGGTCTGCTTCTGAGAGAATTCAACCTAAAATAATCTCTATATGGCTCAGTTTCCTCATAGTTAAAAATTATGAGGTGGGCCTTGATGAATGGTGGAATGAGCAGCTTGGCACATGCTCTCCCCTAAAAGCAATAATTAAACCAGACAATATTGTCAATATCAACCATGTCAGGAATTGCTGGAGAAAAATTTATAAACACCTGTATTATAAGAGAAGAAAGATCGCAAATAAAAATGTAAGTTTTCACCTTAAGAGGGTAGAAAAACAGGAGCAAAACTAAACCCCAACAAGAATAAAGAATAAAAGAATAAGAATAAAGATCAGAGTGGAAATCAATATAATAAAGACCATAAAAATAATAGTAAAAAATCAATTAAACAAAGTTTTTTGTCTATTTGTTTTTAAGATCAACACAATTGACAACTCTTTACACTGACAAGAAGAAAAAGAGAGATGACATAAATTACCAAACTCAGAAGTAAAAGAGGGGACATCACTACTGACTCTACAGAAATCAAAACACTTTGAACACTGTAAAAAAAATTATGCCAAAGAACATGGACAACGTAGATGAAACAGATAACTTACAAAAACTAACTCATGAAAAAGAATAAAATAACAATAGACTTAGAACAAGTAAAATAGTTAAATTAGTAATTACAATCCTTCCCACAAAGAAAAGCCCTGCCCATGTGGCATCACTGGTTAAGTCTATCAGATATTTAAAAGAGAAATAGCTCCAATTTTTCACAAACTTTTCCAGAAAATAGCAGAGGAGTGAAAGCATTTGAACTTATTCTATGGGGCCCTGATATCATAAATCAGAGAAATATATACAACAAAAGAAAATGATAGCACATTCACTCATGAATATAGACCCCAAAATGGTGAACCAAATACTAGCAAACTGAGTCTAGTAACATATAGATTATGTAAATAACTTAGTGAGATTTATCCCAGAATACAGGTTGGTTTAATTTTCAAAAATCAGTGAATGCCAATATTGCATATTAATAGAACAAAAATGGAAATCACATAATCATCTCAAAAGATGGGAAAAATCATTTGATAAAATACAATATATATTTAAGATAAAGGGTACTATAGAAAGGAAAATTGGGATAAAAAGGAACTTTCTGAACCTGATAAAGGCCGTCCACACAATATATAAAACTAACATCATACTCAAGGGTAAAAGACTGAATGCTTTCTCTCAAAATCAGGATCAAGACAAGGATGTCTGATTAACTTTACACTAGAGATTCTAGCCAGTGAAATAAGAAAAAATTAATTAATGGCACCCTGATTGGAAAGGAAGAAGTAAAACTTTTTACTTGCAGATATTATCCTACATATATACAATCAAAGGATTTTGCTTGCTCACACACACACACACACACTCACACGCTACGCCAACTAGAACAATAAACAATTTTCACAAAGTCATAGTATACAAGATCAATATAAAATCAATTATATTCTTATTACTAGCAAAGAGCAATCTACAAATGAAATTAAGCAAACAATTCCATTCACAATAGCATCAAAAATACTTAGAAATAAATTTAACACAACAAATGAAATATTTGTACATAGAAAAGTAAACAAAATTGCTGAAATAAATTGAAGAAAATCTAATAAAGACATTCCATGTTCATAGATTGGAATAATCAGTATTGTTAGGATGGCAATTATCTACAAATCTGTCTATAGATTTAGCACAATCCTTGTCAGAATCCCAAGAGACTGCAAAAACAAGCTAATTATAAAGTGTATATGGAAATGCAAGGGCCCCATTAGACAAAAAAATTTTCAAAAACAAGAAAAAAGTTGCAGGACTTAGAGTTTCAGATTTCATAAATTTTAAAAATCAATACAGTGGCATGCTGGCAGAAGAATAAACCTATCGGTCAATGAAGGAGAATTGAGAATCCTGAAATAAACACCTACAATTACGATCAATTGACTCCTAACAAGGTGCCAAGATGATTTAATGGTAACGTGATAGTCTTTTCAGCAAATGGTACCGGGTCAATTCAATATTCACATGTACAAATCTAAATTTAAACTTTCAAGAACAGAAAATGGATCATAATCCTAAATTTAAAAACTAAAACTATAAAACTAGTAGAAAACATAGAAGAAAATCTTTATGATCTTTGATTAGAAATAAAGCATATAGATATGACACTGAAAGCATGATTAGTGAAAAAAAGATTAAAATGGCAATGTTATCTTTTAATTGGGCTTCAAAAAATACTATTAAACAAATTAAAACAATTTCACATGCTGACAGCAAATATTTCCAAATCATGTGTATACAAGACTTATACCCAACATGCATAATGACACATTACAGCTCAATAATAAGATGAACTACCCAATTTTAAAATGGCTAAAGATTTGAGTAGACACTTCACCAGATATGAAATATAAATGGCTAATAAGCTAATGATAAGACGGTCAACATCATTACTCATTAAGGAAATATAAATTAAAGCAACAATGAGAAACTATCACACACATCCACTATAATGGACATCAGACAAAAGACAGACAACCAGTGTTTGAAAGAATGTGGAAAAACTGGTACCATCATACCTTGCTGTTGGAAAGATAAAATGGTAGTCACTCTGGGACACAGTCTGGTAGTTCCTTAAAAAGTTAAACATAGGCCGGGCGCGGTGGCTCAAGCCTGTAATCCCAGCACTTTGGGAGGCCGAGACGGGCGGATCACGAGGTCAGGAGATCGAGACCATCCTGGCTAACACGGTGAAACCCCGTCTCTACTAAAAAAATACAAAAAACTAGCCGGGTGTGGTGGCGGCACCTGTAGTCCCAGCTACTCAGGAGGCTGAGGCAGGAGAATGGCTTAAACCCGGGAGGCGGAGCTTGCAGTGAGCTGAGATCCCGCCACTGCACTCCAGCCTGGGTGACAGAGCCAGACTCCGCCTCAAAAAAAAATAAAATAAAATAAAATAAAAAATAAACATAAATCTACCATTCATCTAGTTATTCCTTTTCTACCTATCTACCCAAAAGAAATGAAGACTTGTCCACACAAAAACCTGAATTAAACTGTTCATAGAAGCATTATGTATAATACCTAAAACACAAAAACCATCCAAATGTTTATCAACCAATTGGTGAATGGGTAAACAATATGTGGTATATCTATGCAATAGACTATTATTCAGTAACAAAAGAAACTACTGCTACAATCTGCAGCATTAAGTTCCAAAACACTATGCTAAATGAGAGAAATAAGATGCAGAAGACTACATATCATATGATTCTATTCATATTTATTAAGTATGGAGAAAAGACAAGGTGATAGAGACAGAAATCAGATTAGTAATTGCCTGGGACTGGAAGTAGAAATAGAAATCAATTGCACATGGGCATAGGGGATTTTATGGTATGATGAAAATATTCTAAAATGGGATTGTAGTGATAGTTGCATGACCCTATACATTTACTAAAGAACTGTACACTTAAAATAGCTAAATTTATGGTATGTAAATTATATCTCAATAAAGCTGTTGAGAGAAACAGACTGAATAATCTTGAATGTCCTTTCACACTTCAAAAGTCTATGCTTTGGCATTTAAGTATGCACAAATTTTAATACAAAATGCTATGATAAACCATTGGTTTTATTGGACAAGATGGGCTAAGAAACAAGTGTGAGCTTTGTAATCCCCAAAAGAATCTAGCTTTGCAATTACATTCCCTGCTTAAAGGTCACTCAGAACCATGGAGCTGAAATTTACAATGATATGTCTTAGTTAGCCAACCTTTCTTCCCAGTCTCTGGGAATTCCTGCTTTTACTCACTATTTGCCTAGTCAAAATAGTTCTCAGAGGAGACAAGAAAATGGGAGGAGGTGTACATTTGGCAAATTAGTGTCAGAGTTAGTGCATATGCATCTTTGCTTTGCCTCTGACTCGTTTGGTGACCTAATGCCCTATCTATCTTTCATACATTTATTCATCAGACATTTATTGAGTGATGATAGCTCAATAAATAAAGATGGTTCAGATTTAAATGTAATCCGACCACTAGGTACTGGGTGCTTAGAGCTCAGAGTGGAGAAATAGATTATTAATTGTTCACCACAATCCAATGAAATGAGGGCAGAAAGTACTCTGCCAGGGAAGGATTCTGGGAAGGGAGAAACCTACAGGGCACTGCAAAGATTGAAATCACATGTCTAGGAAGTGCATTCTAGAAAGTGCTCTATGAAAGTTGGCTGGGGCCTTCACAATTGCTGCATGCATTATTATTACAATGTTACTGAATTAGACACCAAAGAGTAGCTTTGTTTTTTATTTGGGCCCTTCTCCTATGATTGAATTGCATTTGATATATTTAATGAAGGTGAATTTTG
This sequence comes from Trachypithecus francoisi, assembly GCF_009764315.1. Taxonomy (NCBI): domain Eukaryota; kingdom Metazoa; phylum Chordata; class Mammalia; order Primates; family Cercopithecidae; genus Trachypithecus; species Trachypithecus francoisi. Next base: position 37,934,081 of record NW_022681467.1, read on the forward strand.
TGTAGAAATTTAGAGGAAGAAAATTATGTTGTGTAAAGGAATTGTGAAAATCCAGTTGAAGAATTCAAGTAAGTTTTCCCTCAATCATGGCTCTTCTGTCTTTCAAAATACCATAGATTCAGTCCATAAGCAATTCCCATGGCTCCAGTTTCAACATACCGTATATTTAGAATCTGACCGCTTCTCAACATCTTCATAGTTACAACCCTGGACTAAGCTTCTATCATCTCTTGATTGGATTATTGTAATAGCCTCCCAACTGGTCTCCCTGCTTTCACTTTTGCCCCTCAATATTTATTCTCAAAACAGTGTCTAGAATGACCCTTTAAAAACATGACTCAGCTCAAGACACCCCTCTGCTCAAAGTCCCATTATGGCTCCCACCTTAGAGTAAAATGCAACATCTTTACAATGTCTACAAGTCTCACTCTTAAGAACTCTCTGATCTTACTCTTCCAATTCTTTTCCAGTTACACTGGCCTCTTTGCTGTTCCTTGAACACCCCACACATGCTCCCATTTCAAGGTCCTTGCTCTTGCTATCCCCTTCCTTGAATGGTCTTCCCTTGCAGATACGCAACCTAAGGAAGGCTTACTTTTTCACCTCTGCCAGGGAAGTCTGTCCTGAACACTTTATTTAAAATAGCAACCTAAAGCCACAATATAGTCAATTATACTTTCCCTCTTAATTTTTATTTGTATCATTTATTATTACCTTCCACGCCTAACAGATTAGGTCCTTTTAAGAGAGAACTGTAAGCGCTGCAAATGTCAACTTTCCTTTGGGAAAAAGCAGCTGGATCAATATGGGGCCAGTCAGGCAATATCTGGGTAGATAACCTTGATTTGGTGACCTTTGCTAAAGCAAGGTGAAGGTTTTAGTACTGGCTTTACACTCACTGCTCTGTCTGCAATGCTGAGAAAGTCACTTTACCTCTAGAACTTGCATCTAAAATGGAATAATTGTGACCAATGCAACAAGACACAAAACAGAAGAGACATACATTTTAGAAAGGAAAGCAATTCATCATCATTTGCAGATAATATGACTAGAGCTAATATATCGAAGCAAATCAACTGAAAGACTTTTAAAATTAATAAAAGAATTCAGTAAAGTAGTTTTGTAGAAGATAGAGATAAATACACTGTACACCATGGAACACAAGCTAGAAGATGTAATGAAAAAGTCTTTTAGAACAGAGTCCTTTAAAAATAGCTAAGGAAAACACAAATAAGAAACGTACAGGACTGACACTAGAAGGAAAATAAAACTCTACTGAATGATTTAAAAGACCATCTCCAGCCCCTAGCACACAGCCTGGTAGAGTGGGTGTTAAATAATTGTGCTGAACTGAAGATGAATAAATGGACAGAAATGCTGAAGTCCTGGAGGAAAGCATCGTATATTGTAAAAATGTCAATTCTTGCCAAACTGATGTATTGTTTTCTTTGAGAAAAAGCAAATTATATAAAACATGAACCAGTTAGGTGATATTTGTGAGCCCTACAGATGTGGATGACCATAATTTGACAAATCCAGTAAGATTTGTTTTGTTCAAAATGGGAAATATAGTTAAGAACTTAAAAAAACAACAACAAAGGAATGATGCTGCAAAACCACTACTGGATAATAAGTTATATTATGAAGTTACAATGATTAAACCATGGATACTAGAGTACGAGTTAAATAAAAATGGAATAGGTAGAGGGGTGTGTGTGTGTGTGTGTGTGTGTGTATGTGTGTATGAGAGAGAGAGAAACAGATAATTGTATGTATAAAAATACAAGCAACATAAATTAATGAAAAATAAAATTGTATCACTCAGTGTTTGAAAAATTCCATAATTACGAGAAGAAATCATCAAATTTAAGACCTTGCTACATATGAAAACCACATTATATTCCAGTAGTTCAGAATTTATTTATTTATTGAAAAATTTTAGTATGCCCTTGCCAACCAAATACAATGTGTGATCCTTGATTGGATCCTGGATTGAATTTTAAAAAGCTTTAAAGGACAATTAATTGGGAGAGTTGGGGAAATTTTAATATGACCTATATATTAGATACCAGCATTATGTCACTTTGAAATTTCCTGAGTGTGGTGATTGTTTTGTGACTATGTAACAGACTGACCTTTCCATAGGAGATAAAAACTAAAGCTTTTGAAGAGTCATGGTCACTACAAGTAACCCTCAAATGGTTTAATAACCATTTGAGAGACAAGAGAAAGAGAGAGAAACCAAATATGACAAAATGCTTACGACTGCCAAATCTATGGGAAGGATATGTAGATGGTTATTGTATCATTCCTGCAATATCCTGTAGGTTTGAAATCAAAGAAAAAGATAATCTTGAGTAGAAAAGAATTGTTTAAGCTTAATAATAGAACAATTTACAAAAGACTAAAGAAAAATGACAGATTTGTCTGTATGTAAATTTGAAATGTCTGAAAACAGAATAAAAAATAAAACAACCAATTAGAAAAGCTATTCCCAGAAAATACGACAGAGAAGGAAGCAATATTTTAATATTTTAAAAATCGTATCAGATATAGAGGATAAAAATGACAAAGGACACACATAAAAAACAACAAATTATCTGAATAAATAAAGGTATAGGCTATATTCTGTATATATAATGGGATAGAACCAGAAATTGCTACATCAAAATTCTGCACAAATGAAAACCTCCAACTGGGGAAAATAAGAACTTACCTTATATGATGCCTTATAAGTAATTCTCATATCAAATAGAAAATCAAAACCACAATTTCCTACTCTTTAGAAACTATTACTGTGAGAACAATGATGTTTAATGCTTATGGGATATGACCAAACCTGTTTTCAGCATCTGAAAAGCCTTTGTTATTAAACAAAAAGGAATGACAATAAATTAATTAAGCATTCCATAAAAAGAAAATTAGAATAAACAACACTAGAGCCAGATGGCTTTTCCAATGAGTTCTTTCAATCTTCCAGGAACTGATAATTCCCATGTCATAGAAACAATTACATCAGACAGAAAAAGGAAAAGCATCTCAAATTGCTACAAACTGTTCCTCTAACATACTATTAAATTGGTGCTCCATAAGTGGATCATTTACTGCAGGTACACAAGATAGATTTAGTAATAGAAAATCTAGGAAAATATCACATAAATAAATCCAAATAGAAAAAAAAGTATGATCATATAAGTAGATACCAAAAAGGCACTTGATAAAATCACTCACTTTAGAAGAGTCATAAAGATAAACTACAGAATAGAAATATTTTTCCTTTTCAGATTTTAAAATACCTATTTCAAATCTGCAACTAACATTATACTTAAGAGAAATTTGCTGGAGGTCTAGTGTTTGAGGTTGGAATTTAGACAAAAAGTTCAGCTATTAACATTAGTTGGCAATATTGCCCAGAAAGCTCTACTCAATGCAATAAAACATAAAACCAAAATAAGAGCTATTGCAACTGGAATAGGAGGACATAAAATTATCATTATTCATAGATGGTGTGATTATTAGCTGGTAAACCAAGATAATAAAACTTAATTAAAGAAACTCACAAGAGGTTTCAGTGAACGAGATGAGGAAAACATACACACCACACACACACTCACACAGTTTCCCTAAACACTAGCAAAAAACAGTTAGCAAACACAATAAGGGACAGATAGCAGGAGACACCACAAGCTTAATGTTAGTAAGAAACAATTTTAGCTATGGGTGGAATCTACATGACAGAGTCAATGCCTTTGTCTTGAGAAACAGTCAAGACTCAGATGAATGGATAGGCTTGCCCTCTTTCAGCGTGGAAAAGCTCACATTAATATATATAATCATTTTAGATTAAGCAATAGTCTTAATATAATTTAGGCCAATTCCATTGGGGATTGTTTAGAGAATATGATAAAGGGTTTTAAAAATTCATAGGGAAACATAAGTGGGTAAAAATAGCCAAGAACATTTTGAACAACAAGAAATAGGAAGACTAGATATTAAAATGTTTTGTACAGCTATATTAAGATGGGTGGTACAGACACAGTGATCAACAGAGAGGCAGATCTAACGGAACAGTATAGATAAACCAAGAATATAGCGGTGCGCGTGCGCACACACACATGCAACATCACAGTTCATTAAGACTGGAAGCAGTGTTCAATAAATGGTGTGGAGAAAATCTGTCAACTACTTGGAGAAACAAAAGAATAAGTACTCCCCAAACATCATGAAAATGGTAATAGCTATCATGATATGTGGCAAAAGAAGGATGCAACATTATCAGTGAAGAGCAACATTATGTAAAGCCAATTTTTTTAACTTAGTGAGTAAAAATGGAGAAAACTTCTCAAATGTTAGTATTTTTTCAATGTTCCTATCATTTCTATGTAAGCATGCATTATTTTGTGGCGAATCTAACTTAAACATCATTTAAAATAAAATGATAACATTGTATGAATTACCTCAGTATTGTGATAAGGATCAAAGATAGGACTTTGAAAATAATTTTTAATGTACTATGTTACAAAATAGCTGTAGTATCATATTTTTAATTGATGGATGGATTTCTCCACATGAATGACATGGCATAATCTATGCCTAATACTCTCTTCCCAGCTGGGCATTGTTGACTATTTAATATTTACTAAACAGATCCCATCCCTACTTAATTCCAGAAGTGCTATTTTCTAAGTTCATGTTGAAAAGTATAATTTCAATCAGTCAAGAATCCAGTAATGTATAAAAGATATTTGACTCAGCTTAAAATAACTGGCTTGGAGTGGTGGCTCATGCCTATAATCCCAGCACTTTGGGAGGCTGAGGTAGGCGGATTACCTGAGATCAGGAATTCAAGACCAGCCTCGCCAACATCGTGAAACCCCATCTCCATTAATAATACAAAAAAATTAGCTGGGCGTGATAGGGGCACATGTCTGCAGTTCCAGCTGCTTGGGAAGCTGAGGCAGCATAATCACTTGAACCTGGGAGGCAGAAGTCACAGTGAGCCAGGATTGCACCACCACACTCCAGCCTGGGTGACAGAACGAGACTCCATCTCAAAAAAATAAAATAAAATAAATGCATAAAATATCCACTAGCCAATAGCTCTATTAGCTAATGTTAATAGCTCATTTAAACAACAACTTTAAGCAAGTCTATGTAGCCTATCACGCCTGTGATCCCAGTGCTTTGGAAGGATTAAGTTTGATGCTGCAGTGAGCTATGATCATGCCACTGCTCTCCAGCCTGGGCAACATAGTGAGACCCCATCTCCACAAATAATCAACTTATTATTATTGTTATACTTAACAAATAGAACATTCAAAGCAAACAGTGGTAGCCAACACTAGCAAGAAGCAGCAGAATGTTGCAGGGGCCCCACTCCTGTGTGGTCACAGACCAGTAGCATCTTCATCACCCAAAAAGAAATGTGGTGGAAATGCAGAGTCCCAGGCCCCACCTCCACTCTATTAAATTACAATCTGCACTTTAAGAGGTCCCAACTTATTTCATTTGCACATTAAATTTTGAAAAGCAGTCATGTGAAACAGAACACACTAGGGGACTGAAAAGCTCCCTGGTTTTTGTTTTGTTTTGTTTTCTAATACACATTCTGAAGCATTTTCTATACGCTAGTGGAGAGCCAGGTTGTTTTCTTTACTGCAGGCCTCTCAAACCTCAGACATCCTGGGAAGCAACCCCCTTTATACTCCTGTCAAGTTCTCAGTTGAAATGTCGTTGTTTTCTAAAGTTACTTTACATGGTGAGAGGAGCAAATAAAAAAAAATCAAGTTAAACAAGGCTAGCTCCCATGGGGATTCAGCTCCTAACTTGGCTATTAGAACCCACAGCTATGCTTTTACAGAGGAAGACGCTACTGTTTTTAAAAAAGTCATCAGTAGGGGGCCTGGACTTCTCCCCTTACAACAAAGACATTTGCTTAAAGAAAGGGAAGTGTCAGGTGAAATCTCTCTGAACAGCTTTTTTTTTAATATATAAGACCATCTGAAATCAATTATCTTCAAAAAGCCCTTCTAAGCTCTAAAAAGGTAAATGGAATAATTACTAATTAAGCATTAAATTAATCATAATATCAGGCATACTTATTTGCCAGATAGGGCAAACAAACGCAAGCGAAAAATTATAACACCAGTTGAAATATTTTTCTTATGGGAAGATGTAACACTGTTGAGGACTGCAGAAGTGCAATGAGGTGGAAATCGTGTATGCTCAGAGAACTGGAGGTTCTCATCCATCCAACAACAGAATTGCCTGTGAATTCGGGATTCCCATCATGAATCTCTGGCTGTGAGGTTTGGGAATGTAAATTTGAACAGGTTCACCATGATAGTCTTACAAACACCAAATTCCAGAGACGTCCTTTGGGAATTCTTAAGACCCATTCAATGATTCTGTAACATTGACATAATTGTAATAGTAATACTAAGACTTCATTTGCCTTTTACCACTTTGTTAATATTGACCCTGCAAAGGTATGCAATACTGCTGGTGCCTCAGCAAAACTCAAGGCAGTGGTACCCAACTGTACTTGTTACTATGTTCTTCACCACCTCATACTTGCTATAAAAGCAAAAATGCCAGTTTCACTTAAGAAGTTCCTCAATAAAGCAGTAAAAAGCATTAATTTTATTAAATCTCAACCCTTGAGTCCATGTCTTTTTCATATGCATGTGATACAATGGGCAGTATACGTAAATCATGTCTCCTGCTTGTTGAGGTACTATGGTTTCTTCAAGAAAAAAACTTTTTTTTTTTTTTTTTTTGAGACGGAGTCTCGCTCTGTCGCCCAGGCTGGAGTGCAGTAGCCTGATCTCGGCTCACTGCAAGCTCTGCCTCCCGGGTTCACGCCATTCTCCTGCCTCAGCCTCCCAAGTAGCTGGGACTACAGGCGTCCGCATCACGCCTGGCTAAGTTTTTATATTTTTAGTAGACACAAGGTTTCACCGTGTTAGCCAGGATGGTCTCGATCTCCTGACTTCGTGATCCTCCCGCCTCGGCCTCCCAAAGTGCTGGGATTACAGGCAGGAGCCACCTCGCCCGGTCAGAAGAGAACATTTCTGTGATTGTTTGAACTGCGCGCTAAACTAGCCACATTTTTCATGAGGCACCTTTTTATTAATTATTGAAGGAATGACTAACAAATTGTGGTCATTCAGATTTGAATATATGGAACACTTTTTTTTTTTTTTACAGAATAAATGATGTCTCTGTCACTGTAAAGAAAACTGACAGTATTTGTTGTCAAAGACATAGCGAGCTTTCAAGTGAAAACCAGAATTTGGAAAATTTGTATCTGCCATTGTGAACTGGAAAGATCTTCAATAATTAAAAATTTTAATGATGAAATTGGTAGTGACAGTAAGTAGCAAATGTAATTTTTTGATATGGTATAATGAGATATATAAACATTTGGAATTTTTAAATTAAATCCATAAATATTTTTCAGATGACCAATGCATAACGTTGCAAAATCATATAGGGCAAAGAATCTCCTACAACTTTTAATGTAAAAGAGTATAAAAAGTTTACAGATATTTCATTGCAACTAAACTTGAGGAAACCACCACTCTGAGTTTTGGTGTCATATGAAAGGAGAATACCCACAGTGATCTTAAATGGCTATTAAAATATTCCTCCTTTTTTCCCCACAATTATATATCTATGTAATACTGGATTTTCTTTATTTCAACCAAAACAATTTATGACAACAGATTAAACACAGAAACAGATATAATAATCCAATGATCTTCTACCGAGCTAGACATTAAAAAGATTTACAAAATGTGAAACTGTATCTCTTCGGCCTAACTTTATTATTTGGGGAAATAGAAATATATGATTTATATTAATATGTATAGGCTTAGTTTCTTTGAGACGGAGTCTCGCTCTCTCACCAGGCTGGAGTGCAGTGGCGCGATCTCGGCTCACTCTAACCTCCGACTTCCCTGGTTCAAGCAATTCTCCTGACCTCGTGATCTGCCCGCCTCGGCCTCCCGAAGTGCTGGGATTACAGGCGTGAGCCACCTCGCCCGGCCAGGCTTAGCATTGTTTTCAAGTGAATTTAAATACTTGTTAAAATTTGGCTTTAACTCCTTTTCTTGAGACGGAGTCTCGATTTGTCACCTAGGCTGCAGTGCAGGGGCGCAATCTCGGCTCAGCGCAATCTCTGCCTCCTGCGTTCAAGCGAGATTCTTCCGCCTCGGCCTGCTGAGTAGCTGGGACTACAGGCGTGCACCACCACACCTGGCTAATGTTTGTTATTTTTAGTAGAGATGGGTTTTCACCATGTTGGCCAGGCTGGTCTTGATCTCCTGACCAAGTGATCCACCCACCTTGGCCTCACAAAGTGCTGGGATAACAAGCATGAGCCACCATGCCCAGCTTGAATTTGGCTTTAATTTCTAATACAGTAAATATTGATAGACAAAACCCACATAAACAAAAGTTCTTTGATGACTTCGTTAATTTTTAAGAGTGTAGAGGGGTCTTCAAATTTAAAAGATCAAGAACCTCTGAATCATACATTAAAAAAAAAAAGTCTATTAAGACCCCCATGGTTCAGGATTTCTCAATCTTGGCACTACTGACATTTTGGGCTGGATAAGTCTTCGTTGCAGGGGGCTGTGCTGTGCATTGTGGGATGTTCAGCAGGATCCCTGTGACCCACCCCCCCGCCCCCCCACTAACTAGATGCCAATATCACCTCCGACTTGTAATAAACAAAAATATGTCCTGACATTGCCAGGTATCTCTTAGGGGACGAATTAACCCTGTTAATTTGAGAACCAATGCCATAGGTAATTAGCAAAAGGATGTAAAAAGAAAACTCACAAAAAAATGTTAATAGCATAAAAATACGTAGAAAAATATTCTGCCTTGCCAGTAAGCCAAGAAATGCAAATCAAAATGACAATATGTTCCCACTTAAAATGCATTAAATTAGTAAAAGTAAGCATAAATTATAACAAGACATTTCAGTGAAGCTGTGGTTGAACTGGTAGGATTCTATAATTCCAGTAGCATTTCTAATTGATTCATCAAATTGGGGAAAATAATCTGGCAATGGTTTTCAAGACTCATAAATGTTTTTATGACCTCGGAGTAAAAAGAGCATAGGCTCAGGAATCAGCATTAAACTTGAATTTTAGCTCTGAATCTCACTAGTTAAGTGATCTTCCTTAATTTATTTAAATGATAGCATTTATAAGAACTGAATACAATAATAATGCCTCCATCATTAGTTATTTGAAAAACTGGATTAGATAATAATGTAAGTGAACTTCTAGTTAAACGTGGAAGAATTGATGTACTCCATTTACCTCCTCTTTCTCCTAAGATTTCACTGCAGTAACAGTGAAATGTGAAGAAGCATAGAAATCCACACAGAAAAAGAGGACAGGAGAGGGGACATCAGTGGATGAGCAGTTTTAAGAAAATTCTAGAAACCTAAAAATGATCAGAGGAGAGGTACCACATGTGATGGGATAAAGAAAGTCAGATTGCAAAGACATGTGAATAAGGATGGACATTATTTCCCCCACAGATTTCAAGAGAGATTCTGATGTTGGAGTAGTCAAGTGTGGACAGTGTGGAAGTAAAATGTGGGGCTGAAAACTGGGGAGCTGATCAAAAGTCTACACAAAACCATCAAAATTTTGAACATGGAGAGCTATGTGTCTGTCTTCTACCCCTTAGGCATGAGATAGGAAGAGGATTTCATCTCAGAATTTGAATGCCTCCACCTCCAAAAGCACAGTACCTCCAGATAACTTTCTCAACACCTTACTTTTCAATATTGGCTATGGAGGTTCACTGGTTAGGTGAGCAATGCTTCCAACATGAAAGAGAGCAGTGGATTTAAAAAATGACTCTAGAAGAAACAGAGATAATACAGGAATTGGAAAAGCTTCCCCCTCCTCCAAAATCAAAATCATATCCTGAGACGTTTGAGAAATGATTACTTCTATAAATAACAAGTGAATGTTATAAGAAAAAATTCAAAGAACAGTAAGTAGTTCTTAAAATGAAAAATTACGACTGCCAAAATTATAAACAAATATGATTTTTTTTTGAGGGAGTTGTTCTGTTTTGTTTAGGAAATAGAAGAAATTGGCAGAAAAGAAAAGGGGAAACAGAGTATTTAAAGGCAAACCTAAAATGATGAAGTTCTGTGGGAGGAAAAATATATGAATAGTTTAATAAAGAAACTGCCTGAAGAAAGGAGAATAACTGTACATTCTATAATGAATTAAACAAAAAAGCCCACAAAAAGAGTAATTAGAGGTAGTATAACATAGCAGTAAGCTCTAGACTGTGGGGCTAGACCATTATGTTCAAATTCCATATTAGTTGCTACTAGCTGCATGATCTTGAGCAAGTTAGTTAACTTTTTAGTACTTCAGTTTCCCCATCTGTAAAATAGGGATAATACTAGTTTCTACCTGATAGGGTTTTAATGATAATCAACTGAGTTAATATACATAAAGAACTTAAAATCTTAGCAAGCTTTAAATTAATTAGGTAATAATATAATACTTACATATTATACTATAATAAAAGTAATATACCATTTGGCTCTGAAATGGCCTGTTTTTATGGAATTGTAAAGTTGGCCATTGTGTATTTATTTAACTAAAAACTGTGGCTTAACTACATTGGAAAGAAGGAAGGGAGGTATTGGCTGATTTAGGACAAATTATCATCTATCATGGCAGGAAATAAATAGATAATGTCTGCAATCAATAATTTTAAAATACCACATTGCCAATTCCCAGAAGAAAGAGCAAAGAATTAAAATGTATTTGCCTCTGAGGCACAGGACTGGGGGGTTGTAAATGGTGGCGTAGGGAATGGTTTGGCTATTTGATTTTCCAACTATGTGTATTTGTTACTTTGAGATTTTTTAATTAAAGAATGAAAAAGGTTAATGTATATGAATTGGCTGTCAGTGCCTGGCATATTAGAGAAGGCACTCAATACACTGTAGTTCAATTTTATTCATTTCAGTAATTCCATTCCTGAGGATTTTTGCTATTTAAAGATACAATACCAAAAGAAAAACATGAATAAATTTGTGATTGCTTGGTTATTTATAACAACAAAAAAACTGGGAATGACCCAAATTTTCAACCATATGGAAATGGCTAAGAATTATGCAAAAAGCTGAACATGAGTTTATTGTTTCAGATGGCTGTGGATTAGCTAAAACTGACTGCACATACACATACAAAGTCCCTGATGTGTTTAGACTAGGAAATAGAAACCTGAGAGAAACTGGATGTCTAAAGAGAGGAGGAAATGTAGTGTATCTCTACTCTAGACAACTTTCTGTGGCCTCCAGAGTCCTTAATAGGGGGCCTCGAAGCTACTTCGGTCACTGGGCAAGGGGAGTTTCTTCCCAAAACTGAAGAGTTTCTTTTTGAGCTGTGGCATGGTCTTTCATACTTAGAGTTTGCATCGCTCTTCAGGAAGAATGCATACTCACAATCGATATCACTAATAGCAATGCTTACAGATATTTAGAAGCCTCCGCTTCCCTGGCTCTACAGTTAGACTCAACATTAACAAAGTCAAGCCTCACCTGGAAGTCATTCCAAGCTGTAGTTCAACCTCCAACTTACAGTGTGTCAGAAAACCCATTAGCAGAGCTACTGATGAAAATTACATAGCAACAATGAAAAAAATTGACAACATAATGCATCTGAGTCTGCATCACAACCTACAAGAGCTACAGGTCCTAAGATACTATGAGCTGAGCCAGCCATCTTCTCAGGATCTCAGTTTTCTCTACTGAGAACAGGGGATTATTTTTTCTACTTCAGGGCAGAGTGTACAATCAATGAAAGGATGCTTGGTATCCTCAGGTTCTCATCTCAGGTTCTGATCCAGAGGAGGAGCTCAACAAAGCTCAGTTAGATATGAATTTGAGTGTGTATGACCCATTCCTTAGAATTGGGCTTCTCAGACTCTAGCACACATGAGCATCTCCTGGAGGACACATTAAAACAGATTGCTGGGCTGTCCCCCTAGAGTTTCTGATTTAGTTGGTTGGGGACAGAGTCTAAACATTTGCATTTCTAACAAAGTCCCAGGTAATATATCAGTATTCAATCTGGGACCAAACTTTGAGAATCACTGTCTTACAGGAACAAAATTCCAGCTTGGAAAATGGTTGAGACTTTGGAGAAGAAAAGGAAAGGCAGGAGGGAAAAGTTTAATAAGGGTTCCTCATCTGCCTTGGTCCTGATGCCTACTAGGTAGAGTAGAACCTTGGTGTGATGTCTGTACCAGCTCCACCTCCTTCCTAAGCTCCCTTCTAAGGCTCTCCCAGGCTCCAGACCTGAACAGAGCCTCCCGTGTCAACTTCCTGAACTGAAAGATGACTACCTTTTCCATCTGCCTGGAGCCTATATGCTGATGCAGAGGCCACCTTTTTAGGTTCCGAGAAATTATGCATTCACTATGGAGGAAATTAACACCTCAAAGCAAACTATAATTAGGAATTCTTCAATTCAGTTTATGCTTTTTCAATTAGGCACTCTATAATTTTAATCATGGGAGCATTAACATGTTTCTGTAATTTATATACCTGCGGCATAATTAAGCCTGGGAAACACATTGCTCTAAACCTGAATGGAAGTGATTGTTTCCCTTCACACTTGCAGTATTACATGTCCCTGATGGAGAGATGGTGCCAGTTGCAAAGGAGCCATTTGCGAGTCGCAGAGGCCAATGAGAGAACTCCTGGCTTTGGAAATATGATGGCTGTTGTAGATCATGTGATGCCTTTGAACATCTGCATCCCAAAGCTTCAACTCCTATTGTGACTTTCAAAACATTCCCACCATTGGAAACTGCTTTGGACAACTATTCTTGGAAACTAATTTCAATTAAGCAGGAACAGGGTGTCCTGGCAGGGGAGACGTTATCTGAGAGCCGTGGGAAGCAGATGGCTTTGAAGAAATTGAACAATAGGCTGAAACTTAGCCTGGATTGGGACCAAAATCCTTAAAAAAAAAAAAAAATTGATTCCTCTTCCCACTTTCTCTAACTCTGTTTCTCTCTCATAATTTCAGGTTTGCCTTTTAGCCACAAAGCAGGGCCTGAATCCTATGTGCAAGGTAGTTCTCTTGGGATTCTGAGCAGTTCTGCAAATTCAAGGAATTCAGAGGCACACTGAAAGTTTTTGTGCTTATTCAGACTGAACCTCTGAACTTTCTGAAGGTTAAAAACCTTCACTTTTTCTCTCTTCTTCCTGCTCTCCCCACAATAGCAAATTCAGATTTGCTGACTGCAATAAAAGGAAAAAGAACATAATCAAAACTGGCCCGGGGGGACAATGCATACAGATTCCAACCCAGCTGAGTGACGCGTCCATATTGCTGCAGCATGTTGGCACTCAATATATTTTGTCTGATCTAAGAAAATATGGAACTTTTTATAGAGTGAAAGTTGGAAATGGATTTGTTTCTCCCAGGCTGCTCTAGCCTTCCACAAAAGAATACAGATTTGTTCAGATTCTGATATTCTGATGTTCAGCCTCATCAAACATCCATCTTCTACCTAGGCCCCAACATCTGCATAGAAGTGACATATTCAGATATGCTGTCAGCATGCAACAACTCAACATGAATGATTTTGACACTAGTTATTGTCATCATCATAGGAAAACAGAGGTGTGTTTTAGCCCCCACGTGGATGGGGATAGAGAAATAAGCTGGCAGAGATTCTAGTTCAGCTTTTAGGAGCTAAAACTGGTTATCCTCATGATGAAACACACACTGAGAGAGACATGAGAGATCCAAAAGCTGTAAACTCAACAGGGGCAACTTCACAGTACAAGGCAAAATTATTGCTTCCCTGTATTACAAGAATGAGCAAATATTGGTGCCAGAGAAGAGATGACTTGGTTCCCTGTACAAATTCCTTTCTCCATACCTGCGACCACCTATAGGCAACACCAGTAGTACTCAAGCGTGGTCCAAGACCAGTAGGTCACCTGGGAAATTGTTCAAAATGCAGATTCTCAGGCATTATCCCACAGTCCTTGAGGACGGGCAGGAATCTGCAGGCTTACTAGAACCCCAGCTGATTATGATGTTCATTAAAGTTTGGAAACCTTGGGATTAAACCACTTCCCACTTTCTATATCCAGTGGGAGTGATGTGGAGAAATTTTGGAAGTCTAGCTCAGTAGATCAGAATCTCCTCAGTAAGTAAGCCTAGTCATAGGTCCCACGCTGTTTTCAGGACTTCTACCTGTGTCTAAGTCTTCATTACATTGCTCGTCTCTTATGATAGGATCCCTGGCCTTTACCTCTCTCCCCAAATGGCTGCCAAGCAACCTCTCTGAAACCAAACATGGGCCTTGACCTCTTCTTACCCCTTCTTAGGGTCTAGAGCAATGTAGTAAAATATAATTTTCTGCCATGATGGAAATGCTGTCCATATTTCCATGATGGAAATATGTTAGCCATTAGCTACTTGTGGCTATTGAGTACTTGAGATGTGGCTAATGCAACTAATGAACTGAAGCTTTAATTTTACTTAATTTTAATTACCTTAAATTTAAATAGCCACATGTAGTTATTAATAATAGTTACTGCATTGGACAGTGTAAGTCTAAAGTCTAGCCCTCAATTCTTGCATTTGTTACTGGGGCTGCTACATCTTGCTCTGGGCATGAATACTTATATGTTTATAAAATTCTTAGTAAGCCTATACCTAAGTGGAAATGCACTAAATAGCAAACCCTAAGCAGCTGTAGCCAGGTAAGAAAAGGGTGACTTGTATTTTGAGAGAGTAAGCACACATTTTTTCGGCCCATTGGTGGAGACTCTGACTCTAAGATGTTATTTTCTTTTTTTTTTTTTTTTTTTTTTTTTTGAGACGGAGTCTCGCTCTGTCGCCCAGGCTGGAGTGCAGTGGCCAGATCTCAGCTCACTGCAAGCTCCGCCTCCCGGTTTACGCCATTCTCCTGTCTCAGCCTCCCGAATAGCTGGACTACAGGCGCCCGCCACCTCGCCCGGCTAGTTTTTTGTATTTTTTAGTAGAGACGGGGTTTCACCGTGTTAGCCAGGATGGTCTCGATCTCCTGACCTCGTGATCCGCCCGTCTCGGCCTCCCAAAGTGCTGGGATTACAGCTTGAGCCACCGCGCCCGGCCTAAGATGTTATTTTCCTACCAAAAAGTCAGGGCTTTCAGAATCACTTCTTTCACTGTTGCCAAGTGGAGACAACTCTCTGAGCAGCCCTAAACAGCTGGAGCAGGCATCGTGCAGAATGCTTGTTGGATAAGAGCAAACCTCCTTGGATTCTAACATGGCACAGAGCCATGCTGTAACTCAGAAGAACATCAATAGATCAGGCTCTAGAAATGCACTTGATGGAGGCAGACTTGAAAGTCTGACCTTTGGGCGGTTGCAGACAGAGCTGATAGCCATCGGTTATCAGCTGTGCAAGATCTGAGACAAAGCAGTGATGCGAACTGTCATGGGGCCCAGAACAGTGGAAGAAGTAAAAGTCAGCAGCAAAAAGAAGTTCGAGGAAAAGTTAGAACCAGGAGAAGGCATCGTGCAAAGTCACTGTGCTCTTGCAATGAGTTTCACCAGTTCCCCAGGGTTGGAGGGTTTGTATTATAAGAACTACATCTACTTGGACAGCCCCTCCATCCTTAGTCTGCCCTCGTGTTCCTTGCAACATTTGGCTCCAACGACCTTCACTTTGAATCTATTACTGTCTGTTCACCATCACTGCCAATGTGGTCACACCCAGAGCCATCGTATCCTATAGAAGAGTTTTATTACTGACACCTTACATTTGATCATCTTATCCTCCGAATAACACTTCCTGTCTTTCTACCCTCTCCCTGCTTTGTACCCTCTACACAAATTCTTCAACAGCATCCAGGTTGCCGGGCCCTCAATACCTCTATTTTCTGAACAGCAACCTTCACATTCTTTTTAAAGCAAGCCTAGACCAGATGGTCCATTTTCCAGCACTTTTGTTGACATTATCAATCATCTTCATTTGTCTGTACTCCTGGATCAACTTGTGTGTCTTTCTTCTTTTCTACTACAAGAGCTTCTTGAAGCTCTTGGAGAAAATTAAACCAATTTAAACGATTCTTCCCTTGAATTTCTTGTTTTAAAAGAAAAGTCAAAATGAAATATACAGCCCTGGTTTTCTTTCTACCTCTTTGGCCAGTCCTTCTCCATCTCCTGTGTGGTTCCTTGATAAAGTTTCATAGATCTCTGTTCTGTTTCTCATCTCTTCTAATCTACACTCTCCTGGGATGAGGTCATCCACTCCCCTCCATACTTCAAATACCACCTGGATGCTAATGGTTCCCAAATCTAAAACCCCTGCTCAGATGTCTCTCCGGCACTCCAGACTTTTGGAATTTAAATAGTCCCTATGGTAGGAGGTGAGCATGACAACCACTCTTCTTTTCCTCATGCCAGTAACAGTCCTTGTCTCCATCTCTCCAGATGGCAGACAGTCCAAAATAGAACACTCTTTCGATCTTCATGTTCCATCGACTGCTCCATTTAAAATATTCTTCCCTAAACACCTGTTTTTCCTCCTTGGTTGGAGCCTAAGTAATATAATCCAGAATCCTAACACCAGAGCCAATTCTTGGTAAGCTGGGTTGTTGGTAGAGAAAGGAACCTTATAAAAGGGGACCTGAAATGCAGTTAGGGTAAGCTGAAGTGAATGCAAACTCACCTAAATTATTTGAGTGTCACCTTTCTTCCCTTTTGTTTTCCTGAACAATCATCTAATTGCAGCTCTGTGCTATATCAGCAGACTGACCCCTGTCTCCTAGGGTGATTTCTTTGGTGGTACACATATCTCTTTAATATGTACCCCTTTAGTTGGCATTTGTAGACTGTGGGACAACCCATGGAGAAGGGCATTACAGTAACATTCATCCCCTTATTCCTTATTTCCGGTTGCCTCTTCATATATCTGGTTTCTCCTACTTCCCAGTCTGGTGTGATGAAGTCCCAGCATGATTTTAGGCATGGCTAAAAGTGGTGTTAACAAAGCTAAGTCTTCTTGCAGGTTATGTCTGAGTACCTCTCATCCATGTCCCCGTAACCCCCAATACACCAAAGTGGGATCCATAGCATTCCTCATCTTCAGGTCCCAGCAAAGGTGGCCCAGAGTACTGGGGAACTAAGTGAATAAATGAGGTTTGGAGAAAGAGTGTCTATGTAATTACAGTTTCTCATCTCTCCCAATGTGGACAAGGCCTCACAAACTCCTCAGGTTGCCCTGTGTTAATAAATCCTCTAAATGTTCATTTCTCCTTCCTAATTGGAGACCATCATATGTTGGTATCTGAGAATCAGACAGTAATGATTCCAATTTTGCTCACTGCGGCTTCATGGACCAGCAAAACCCTTCTGTGATTGTTTCATGTGCTCCCACTCTGGGCTTCACAGTTATTAAAGGAATCCTGAAGGAAATCTGGCAATCGTTTGCTTTTCTTCCCAATAAAGTTTCTTCTTTCTTTAAAAGTTGGCTGTATCTCCAATTTGTACTGTAGCTAATCACTGTGCATTTCAGAATCTATGATCTTAACTAACTGCACCTGTTAAATGCAAAAGGATCACAGATTCTCATCAGGAGGTGAAGAGAAGTTGCAATGACCTTTAGAAGCTTACACCTTGTTACACTATCTTCTATGGTTCCATCTTTCATACCCCGGTCCTCCAGGCTAGAGCTCCCACGCCCTGTGCACCATGCCTCAAGCAGCCTAAGAAAGCAGGTCTCATGTCCTAACTAACTGACCTTGTAAAAGGTCCCTTGGAAGTCCCCAACACTCTCCTAGACCACACGCCAGGTTGCAGCTGTTCCTGCTCAATTGAGTTCCTAACTCCCCCATTCAGTTCCCAGACCACCTTTGCGCCATTCACCTTTCCTGGATGAAACGTCCTCATAGACTCTTCCCTCCCTCGGTATCCAATGGCTGAGGGAATGGCATCACCTTCCAACCCACAAACCATGCCAGAAAACTGGGAGTCATCCTGGACAATTTCTTTTCCTTCACACTCCAACACCCTGCCCCTTGAAGAAGTCATCACCAAGGCATGTCCATTTTACCTCTTACAAATTGTATCTCATCGCCAAAAGTACTCTAATGGTGGGTCACCTTCATTTCTTATCTGAACAACATAACTGTCTCCCAAGGGTGTTGCTCTTAACCCTGGGTGTGCTGGCCCTTTGGCAATGAGACACTATAAGCTCGTCTGCTTGAATTTATATTTCAGAAAGGTGCTCATATGTGATCAAGTTCACAGACTCATAGGCACTTTCTTTTTCTGATTGTCTTTCCTATTTTTAAGGTAATGTTGTTTTGAAGATCACCCCTGGAGACGGCTGTAGGTTTCCCGATGTGCCCCACACTGGCCAGCACTTCATATGTAATAGATCTCACATGAGTGCTGGGGGATACACAGCAGATAGGCATTGGCTGCAACTGCAGCAGGGCTCAGAGAATATTCTTGCCCATGGCTGCCCAGGGCTTAGAGCCACTCATTGCCTCAACAGCTTGGCCAAACCCAAGGACCATGTTTTTCTTTTGTTTTGAGACGAAGTCTTGCTCTGTCGCCCACGCTGGAGCGCAGTGGTGCGATCTCAGCTCACTGCAACCTCTGCCTACTGGGTTCAAGTGATTCTAGTGCCTCAGCCTCCCAGCTAGCTGGGATTACAGGTACCTGCCACCACGCCCAACAAATTTTTGTATTTTTAATAGAGATGGGTTTACACCATGTTGGCCAGGCTGGTTTTGAATTCCTGTCCTCAAGTGCTCTACCTGCGTTGGCCTCCCAAAGTGCTGGGATTACAGGCATGAGCCACCACACCCAGCCCCCAAAGAGCATGTTGAACAACTACCAGTTCTACTTTACACAGTACACAGTTTAGCTTATTTGACCTTCAAAATGATCTTAATTTACCAACAAGCAAATTAAGGTTCAGAGAAAATAAGTACCTGCTTCCAGTATACCCAGTGGGGCAATTTTGTGAGGCTGGTCTGATTTTAGGAGCCCCTCCTGTTTCAATGTATCCAACTGGGGAGTCAGCTATGGCAGGAAGAACGGAAGGGTCTCAGGTCTGAGTGAGGAGCTCCGTATGGGACCCATCTCTGCCCTAAGGGAGGCCAAAGTCTAGCAGAGGCTGACAATGCAAGGCGCTGACAGAGGAGTGACCATGACAGAGTGGCAGCTCAGAAGGAGCTGTGCATTCTACTGCAAGAGTGGAGATGGTCCTGGATGTGACCGATGTGAACTGGATGTCAGAGAGGTGGAGAATGGCATGCTTGGCGGAGAGAACAACATGGACTAGGGTCCCGTTTGCTCAGAGAAGGACAAAGAGTTGGGCGCTCACCTTCCCAATGTTCCACACTCCCTTCTAAACAAAGTCTAAATCCAGAGTGAAGACCTTCTTCACCTGGATCCTGCCTGCTTCTTTGCTTTTCTCCTCATCTCTCTGTCCCCACTCACTGAGCTACTTGTTGCTCCTTGAACACACCCTGTACCTTCTCTCTGTGTGTTTTTGCACACGCTGCTCTTTCTTCTAGGTTACACTCTTCCCTTCTTCACTAACTCCGCCTCATTCCCTAGGTCTCAATTTAAGCAACACTGTCTCCCGGAAACCCTCCCAGCTTCTGAGCTCACCAGACTACCGATGGCTGCCTCTCTACTGAACTCTCATGGAAACCTCTGAACAAGTTGGCCAAACACAGGCTCATTGGCACCTTTTCTTTTTCTGATTATCTTTCCTGTAGACCTTTACCATCTAAAATGGCAGTCAATAGCCATATATGGCTCCTGAAATTTAAATTAAAATAAAATTTTAAAAAATCAGTTTCCCAGTTGTACTAGCCATATATCCGGTATATGGTGCTCAATGGTCATATGTGTTCAGTGGCAGTCATTCCACACAGCACACATATAGGACATTTCTGTAACTGCAGAAAATTCTATTGAACAGCACTCTTTTCAGAGTAACAGGTAGTTGAAGGCAGGGTCTACAATGTGCATCTCTATAGTCCCAGCACCTAATATCTACCAGGTGGGCAAAATAGATTTGCTGAACTAAATACATACTTTAGTAACTTTATATATATATATATATATAAAGTAGTTTATATATTTTATATATAACTAGTTTATATATATACTTTAGTAACTAGACATATATATAAATATATATACATTTATATATAGATATAACTAGTTACTGAAGTATGTATTTAGTATGTATAAATACATATATATATGTATGTATGATGCCAGACACCATCCCACGTAAAGGGAATTCAGTAGTATCAAGCCTTCAGATTTCTTGGAGCTCACAGCCTGTTGAGGGGTATGTAGAAACAACAGAAAACAAAACAAAAAATATATATAAACAGCTGTATAACACAAGTAAAGGCTCAAGAAAGAACTATGAAGGAAATATATAGGTCACTGTTGAGTAAAACCTGGTAAAGGGGCAGATGGAAATTAAAGGAAACCAGAAACAAGGCTAAGGACAGATTCTGATGAGCCTTGAATTCCATGCTAAGAAGCTTGTACTTAATGCAATGGAAAACCAATGACCCATTTAAGAATTTTAAGCAGGAAAGTTAACTTGATCCAATTTATGCTTCCGAAGGATCATTCCAGCAGTTCAGTGGAGGGTGGATTGAAGGATGAGAAGCTGCGGCAAGCACTGCAGCAAGCACCCCAGCAAGCATATCCCAGCAGGCGCAGGGCCACAGGATGAGGCTGGAAAGTGGTAATGGGGGAGGAGGAGAAGGAGCCTGCCCCAGGTTCTGAAGTCCAGCGGACCAGTCTCCATGACTGATTAGACGGGAAGGAGAGGAAAGAGGGGGAAAGAGCATTTCCAAGGAAGTCTTCAGGGATCAGGGGATGGTCTGTTATAGAACCTGGGGCTCTACCCCCAGCCTCACTTCAGGGATTGCATTATAGGTGACTAATTCATGGCCAAGTTACTTTCTTATGAAGGTTACTACAGATCAGTCACACATCAGTGTGACAGGTGGGGTGTGGGGGAAGAAGGCTCAGCATGTTCAAACCAGAACTGAATATTAGATTCTAGTCACTATTTGATTGATCTTTTAAGCAATTCTGGGATTCTGTCACTTAAAAACCAATAAATCTTTGAAGGCCCAAGGAAAGCAATACAAAAGCAATAAATCTCCATTGTGGAGTATTAGAAAAATAGGCCAAGCTGCTGAGGTGGTTTGGCTGGAGGGACGAGGGTGTGGGAGCCCCACACAGCAACAGTCCTCCCTGCCACACCTTGCCCCCCTGCACACTCAGTTCTACCAGATAGAGTCAGATCCATGGGGCTTCAGAGGAGCAGTAAGTGGCAGAGCAGGGGCTGGAGTTTGGCTTAGCCAGGATTGGAGCATTATTGGTAGCAAGAAGAGCCTACCTGAGTGGGGTCTGAAGGCCAAAGTTTCCGTGTGAGTCTGTGTGAGAACACACAGCTCCACTCAGAGAGGGACTTACTGAAGCTCACAAGTGATAGACCGGGCTCACACAAGGCAGAGCTGGAGGACCCGAGAATTCCTCTTGCTCTTCTTGCCCTGGTTGGTGGAGGTTTACTCCATAGCACCCCCACAAAAGGGCCACCCAGTCATCACGTGACATACCAGGCAGAGGAACTCAGAACTTCTCAGGGGAGCCATGAACTCAGAGCCAGGATACTAGGTCTATGCACTGGCTTTACCTGTAATGAGCCCCACAAGCTTGGGCCAATCAGTTAACATCTTAGACTTCAGTTTCCTGCTCCAAAATGGAAATGGTATTTCCCAGCCAGCTGACTCACCAGGTAGGTGAGGATCAGATAATACAACAGAAGTAAAGGAACAATTAATGGTACATGCCAGTTCAGAAAACTATCAACTGTAAAATCTGATTCGAAGCGTCCTTAACCCAGTGCATCTAGTGAGTCCTTTGAGTCCCGGGATCATAGAGTGTCCATATTGTTTTTCTCACATCCTTCACCTCCCCAACTCACAGAACTGCACACTGCTGTGCTTTCCTGGGTGGTGCTCATCTCACCAGCCAGTCTACTGCTTCTTTCAATCACTACAGTCAATGTACCTGTGGTTTCATGTCATCTTACAGTGGAACTGCAGAAGCAGCCCAATGCCCCTAGGTTGCAAGAAACATAACCCGAGCACACCAGATGAACCAGGCATGACACAATTGGTGGAACCTAGGTGCTTGGACGAAGGAATGGGGATGGATTAAGAAGTCAACACCACATGGCATGATCCATGATCCAATAGCATCACCTCATGACATGATCCAGTCAGATCCAGCCTCCCACATCACAAAATTGCAAATGTCCAATCAGATCACGCGATTACCTTCTGTCTGTCAAACCTGTCCCTGCCTCCAAAAGCCTGACTCCTGTCTCCTTGTTCGGCAGCCTTGCAATATACTTTTCTCTCTACAAAAACACAGTGCTTCTGAGTTTGGCTTTCTATTGTGCACGGGCAAACAGACCAAGTTCTGTTCAGTGACACTGTTTTGCTAATTTCATGATTTTGTTCGTTTGTGTGTTTGCTTAATGCCCCACCTCCCTGCCTCACTCACAGTTTCCTGGAGCCTCAGGAGGGCACAGGTGTGGCTATCTTGTTCCTTGCTGTATCCCTATTGCTTAGCTCACTTTCCTAAACATAGTAAGTGTTCAATAAATATTTGTTGCATGACCTAGTGGTCAACTACCTCTCATATAACATCCTACTACCCAGAGTTCAAGGTGAATGAAGGTCAAGATAACTGAAATTCATTGTGATATTTCCACTTCTGTCCTTCCAGTTGTCCTTAAAGTCATGCTGGGTGGCATTGGTTAGTCACTTCCCCTTCTAGTCAAATGCTCAAGAAACAGTCTGGAAATAATTCCAGAAACTGAGTATACACCCACCCTCAATGCTCCAGAGCCTTGAGATGAAAAGCAGCCAGACAGTTCCAGACACCAACCATTTCCCCTTTGAGCAGTGACATTTCTGTTTTTTTTTTTTTGAAAAAAAAATGTCACCAAAATGTATCATGCACACCTTTCTCCTAGGTGGTGGTATAGTATAGTAAAATGCATGTTGGCTTTGGGTCATTTGAACTAAGTTTAAATTTTGCCTGTACCACTTGCTTGCTTTATAGCCTGAGTCAACTGACTTAGCTTCTGTTTGTCTCAATTTCTATATTTGCAAAATGAGGAGACTATTATACAATGTTGCGAGAATACAGGTAGTGTTATATATAGAGACAAGCTGGCAGCAAGTGCTTGTTCCTTAAATGAAAGCTAGCAGGCTCCTGTAAGTTGCAGACCCATATTTTCAGGGTAAACCAGGACCAAGTAATAAACAGGCATGGCTGTGAGGGATGACAGCATGTAGGCCTACTTGATTTTTGAGTCCCTGTGTCTGTTTTGTAGAGTTGTGCTATTCCTTTGCACCCTGACAACTGTCATTTCTCATTGCCACTGGGAAACTTTCATCCCCTTATCCCTCCTCATAATTTGCTGAATGTTAGGATGTATGAGCTTGTTAAATAGATGTGCAAAGAGTATAGCGATTCAGAGGGAAAGTGTAAGGGCTCCTCTGTGTGGGAACTGGAAAAGTTCTCATGTGCATTTTGGTTTGGGCTACTCAGAGGCCCCCTTTGCAGGGGGTGAAGGAGCTTGGACCCTGGCTGGGGTCAGGAAGGCCTGGATATCAGGCCTGCCTTACTCTTGGTATTTCCATGTTTTGTTCAGTCTCTATGAAATAGTTACTGGCCCTACTTGACAGATAAGGAGAGT
Organism: Trachypithecus francoisi; assembly: GCF_009764315.1. Lineage (NCBI taxonomy): Eukaryota > Metazoa > Chordata > Mammalia > Primates > Cercopithecidae > Trachypithecus > Trachypithecus francoisi. The sequence continues at coordinate 37,957,923 of NW_022681467.1, forward strand.
TGATCTCAGAGAGTGAGATTAAGCATCTTGTCTGAGGTCACGCAGTTGTTACCACGGGATCTGACGCCAGGTTTGTTGCCACCAAACTCTTATTCTTTCCATGGCCCCACCCACAGCCAGAACACTGGGAAGCTGGCCTAAATCCAAACACATTGAAAGGCTATGGTCGACGGCTGGATTGGGTCCCTTAGCTGAACGTTTTATAGGCTTAGTTACCTCGGCACACTGTATCAAGATCATAGACTTTGGGTCAGATCAGGGCTGTATTCTGGGTTAGCTGTTAACTTGCTGTGCAACCCTGAACAAGCCTCTTCCCTTCTCTGGGCTGTACTTTTGCTATCTGGGAAGCTTTCTAAGATTTTGAAACAGTGACCAATACTATGGTATAAAAGAAAAGAGAATTGTGAAAGGGAGGAAGGCACTGGTGGCCAAAGTGGAATATGATTTGACACCTGGGGGACCTGCCTTCAAACTCAGCTTTCCTACTGTCTGTATGCCCTTGGGCATTTCTGTGCCTCAGTTTCTTCACGTGCATCTGAAAATGAGGATAATATCTCACAGAATATCGAGAAAATTAAATGGCAATGTTAGATCAGAGTAACTGGAAGAAAAGCAGGGGATTCATAACTGAATTTGACTTAAGACCCAACCATCTGCTTTGACTTATCACACGTAGGGTTGCCCTGGAACTACCAATGTGTAAAATATAAGACAAATACTCTCTGGTCAGATGCCCCGTAAACATTACCAACACATGTTGCAATGACTGAAGATTCACCTGACTTAGGGGGAACATTGTCCAAAGTCTTCAGACTACATAGGAACTTCCAAATTGGTGGTGGCTGGTTCTGTCTGCTTCAATGCCTATCATTTCTAGATGAAGCTGGATACGGGATGGACAATGGCTATCTAGACCATCTCAAAAGCCCCCTTCTGGGCTGGTGTCCTAGCCTCCAGTGACAAAAGGAGTGAGGCTCCACGCATTTCTCCGGTAGCTGCCCATGCCCTTCAAACAGGCCTGAGCCTCTCAAACACACTCCCATTCTCATCCCAGCACTCCCACCTTAATGTTTATGTTAAAGCAAACAACCACCCTGGTTGCTCCCTGTTACAGCACGCCATCTCTCTCCTCCATGCCTGTGCTCACACTGGACACTCTTACAACATTGGTGAAATCTTACACATCATTTAAGATACAGCTCAGTGTCTCCTCCACTGGGAATTCTGTCCTCTGAGCTCTTATAATGACCTACGCATATCTCCACAAGGACACACTGTACTGTAATTAGGTTTCTGTCTCCCCAACGAGAGTTTGACTTTCTTTAGGAAATGACTTATCCACGGCTAGTTCACTGCTATGTTTCCAAGCACTTAAGACTTGCCTGAGACAGGGTGGATTCTTCTTTTTTTTTTTTTATTATACTTTAAGTTCTAGGGTACATGTGCATAACATGCAGGTTTGTTACATATGTATACTTGTGCCATGTTGGTGTGCTGTACCCATCAACTCGTCAGCACCCATCAATTCGTTATTTATATCATGTATAACTCCCAATGCAATCCCTCCCCCCTCCCCATCTTAATACAAATGTTTGTTGAATGAACGAATAGTTTTTAGGCCCTGGGCCCCGCCTCATTCCTGGTACATAACATACTCAGTTTATGCTTGATGAACTGAACTGAGCAATTTGAAAGTTGTTCCACTCAATGCTTTGCTTCATTTTAAGGGACTGTAGTCCTCTTTCCTGGAGTTCTGGGCAAAACCGACAGTCAATATTGCTGCCCTTGGGCAAAGGGTAGCTTGTTTAAAAGAGATGCCCATGCTCCTGATATCATGAACTGACACTGGTCAGTTTAGCTATGGAGATGCCTCAGTGTATTCCTGAACTCCAACCATCTTTGGTAAAACCAGCAGTTTTACCTTGATAGCAAGTGTCCCTATGGGACTCTAGCACCCTACAGCCTTAAACTGGACCAGCCCCCAGGTCTTGTCAGATTTGTGATATCTGATCAGGTTATTTTCAGAATTCAGCAAGTCTGTCTATCTGGCTGTTACTGACAGTGACACAAAGAAAAGTAACCTTGCCAGGAGACTGTGTTCCAGGCCACCAACCCCACTAACTAAATTTACCATAAACATGTTCCAGGAAGTTTCCTTCTAGACCATCTCAGGTCCCGATTAGGATTTTTTGTTTGTTTGTTTGTTTTTTGAGACAGGGTCTCACTCTATTGCCCAGGCTGGAGTGCAGTGGCATGATCACAGCTCACTGCGGTCTCCGTCTTCCAGGCTCAAGCAATCTTTCCACATCATCCTCTCAAGTAGCTGGGACTCCAGGTGCGTGCTATCACATCCAGCTAATTAAACATTTTTTTTTCTTTGTAGAGACGGGGTCTCCATATGTTGCCCAGGTTTGCCTTGAACTCAGGGGCTCCCTTTGAACTGGGCTTGGGGCTGCTGACCTCCTTGCTCCCAGGAAGTTTTGTTCCTGGCCAGTCCTGCCCATGGGTATTGCCGGTCACATGATTCAACTGGAGGCCCATGTGGCACAGAGAAGGAAAACCACAGACTCCAAGTGAAGAACTGTCCTCACCTGACAGGGGCTCCCCGGGACTGAGCGGGTTTCAGCATCACTGTGATGGTCGTGTCTGTCTCATTCAGTGGGGTGTCTGTGTCGTACTCAGGCATGGATGGAGCTGGAAAGGAAACAGAGAGTGAAGGTGAGTTCAGGACAGGTGCCCAACCGGCTCCCCACCGCCCCTTGCTGCCATCCTTAAAGACACAGCATGACCAGAGGGAGGACGTTTAGGAAAGGGGTTGGATAAGAAGCCTTCCAGGCCTTCAGTAAAGCAGGCCCTGATGCCCCACCTGCCCACAGTAGGTTTCTTCAAGGTGCAGTAGTGTAGGGAAGGGTAGTAATGGTGTGTCCAGGAACCTGCATGAACCAAAACGTTCCACACCTAATAAACATGTGGAGGGAATGTAAGTACTAACAAAGAAGTGAAACCAGAATCAACCTTGCTAAACACATTTAAAATGCAAATTAAATCAATTATGAACTATTTCCCCCACCCTGTTTTTTTTTTAATTCATGAGACCCCCCCCTTCCCTCATACTCAGCTGATAGGAATGCAACTATATCTATTCCTTTGGGAAGGTAATTTAGCCATTTGTAGTAACAGCTATTAAAACCCACATCCTTTTTAATTCAGTTTTTCCAAATTCTGAATTTAATTCTAAAGTTATAATCCAAACCAATGAATGAAACTTTATTTTGGGGGGGCGGAGCAAGATGGCCGAATAGGAACAGCTCCAGTCTCCAACTCCCAGCGCGAGTAACACAGAAGACCGGTGATTTCTGCATTTTCAACTGAGGTACTGGGGTCATCTCTCTAGGGAGTGCCGGACAATCGGTGCTGGTCAGCTGCTGCAGCCTGACCAGCGTGAGCTGAAGCAGGGCGAGGCATCGCCTCACCTGGAAGCGCAAGGGGGAAGGAAATCCTTTTCCTAGCCAGGGGAACTGAGACACACAACACCTGGAAAATCGGGTAACTCCCACCCCAATACTGCGCTTTAAGGAACAGGCACACCAGGAGAATATATCCCACACCTGGCCGGGAGGGTCCCACGCCCACGGAGCCTCCCTCACTGCTAACACAGCCGTAGTCTGCGGCGATCTATCCGCAAGGCAGCAGCGAGGCTGGGGAGGGGCGCCGCCATTGCTGAGGCTTAAGTAGGTAAACAAAGCCGCTGGGAAGCTCGAACTGGGTGGAGCTCACGCAGCTCAAGGAAACCTGCCTGTCTCTGTAGACTCCACCTCTGGGGACAGCCCACAGCTGAGGTCCAATAGGGAAAGCAGCGGGGGCGGTGCAGAGGCGAACGACTCTGTCTGACAGCTTTGGGGAGAGCCGTGGATCTCCCAAGCGGAGGTTGAGATCCGAGAACGACAGACTGCCTGCTCAGGTGGGTCCCTGACCCCTGAGTAGCCTAGCTGGGAGACATCCCCCACTAGGGGCAGTCTGACACCCCACACCTCACAGGGTGGTCATCCCTGAGAGGAAACTTCCAAAGGAAGAATCAGACAGGTACACTCGCTGTTCAGCAATATTCTATCTTCGGCAACCTCTGCTGCTGATACCCAGGCAAACAGGGTCTGGAGTGGACCTCAAGCAATCTCCAACAGACCAACAGACAGTCCTTCTGACTGTCAGACGGAAAACTATCAAACAGGAAGGACACCTATACCAAAACCCCATCAGTACGTCACCATCATCAAAGACCAGAGACAGATAAAACCACAAAGATGGGGAAAAAGCAGGGCAGAAAAGCTGGAAATTCAAAAAATAAGAGCGCATCTCCCCCTGCAAAGGAGCGCAGCCCATCGCCAGCAACGGATCAAAGCTGGTCAGAGAATGACTTTGACGAGATGAGAGAAGGGCTTCAGTCCATCAAACTTCTCAGAGCTAAAGGAGGAATTACGTACCCAGCGCAAAGAAACTAAAAATCTTGAAAAAAAGTGGAAGAATTGACAGCTAGACTAATTAATGCAGAGAAGATCATAAACGAAATGACAGAGATGAAAACCATGACACGAGAAATACGTGACAAATGCACAAGCTTCAGTAACCGACTCGATCAACTGGAAGAAAGAGTATCAGCGATTGAGGATCAAATGAATGAAATGAAGCGAGAAGAGAAACCAAAAGAAAAAGAAGAAAAAGAAATGAACAAAGCCTGCAAGAAGTATGGGATTATGTAAAAGACCAAATCTACGTCTGATTGGGGTGCCTGAAAGTGAGGGGGAAAATGGAACCAAGTTGGAAAACACTCTTCAGGATATCATCCAGGAGAACTTCCCCAACCTAGTAGGGCAGGCCAACATTCAAATTCAGGAATACAGAGAACGCCACAAAGATACTCCTCCAGAAGAGCAACTCCAAGACACATAATTGCCAGATTCACCAAGTTGAAATGAAGGAAAAAATCTTAAGGGCAGCCAGAGAGAAAGGTCGGGTTACCCACAAAGGAAGCCCATCAGACTAACAGCAGATCTCTCGGCAGAAACTCTACAAGCCAGAAGAGAGTGGGGGCCAATATTCAACGTTCTTAAAGAAAAGAATTTTCAACCCAGAATTTCATATCCAGCCAAACTAAGTTTCATCAGTGAAGGAGAAATAAAATCCTTTACAGATAAGCAAATGCTTAGAGATTTTGTCACCACCAGGCCTGCCTTACAAGAGACCCTGAAGGAAGCCCTAAACATGGAAAGGAACAACCGGTACCAGCCATTGCAAAAACATGCCAAAATGTAAAGACCATCGAGGCTAGGAAGAAACTGCATCAACTAATGAGCAAAATAACCAGTTAATATCATAATGACAGGATCAAGTTCACACATAACAATATTAACCTTAAATGTAAATGGACTAAATGCTCCAATTAAAAGACACAGACTGGCAAACTGGATAAAGAGTCAAGACCCATCAGTCTGCTGTATTCAGGAGACCCATCTCACATGCAGAGACATACATAGGCTCAAAATAGGGATGGAGAAGATCTACCAAGCAAATGGAGAACAAAAAAAAGCAGGGTTGCAATCCTAGTCTCTGATAAAACAGACTTTAAACCATCAAAGATCAAAAGAGACAAAGAAGGCCATTACATATGGTAAAGGGATCAATTCAACAGGAAGAGCTAACTCTCCTAAATATATATGCACCCAATACAGGAGCACCCAGATTCATAAAGCAAGTCCTTAGAGACCTACAAAGAGACTTAGACTCCCATACAATAATAATGGGAGACTTCAACACTCCACTGTCAACATTAGACAGATCAACGAGACAGAAAGTTAACAAGGATATCCAGGAATTGAACTCATCTCTGCACCAAGCGGACCTAATAGACATCTATAGAACTCTCCACCCCAAATCAACAGAATATACATTCTTCTCAGCACCACATCGCACTTATTCCAAAATTGACCACATAATTGGAAGTAAAGCACTCCTCAGCAAATGTACAAGAACAGAAATTAAACAAACTGTCTCTCAGACCACAGTGCAATCAAACTAGAACTCAGGACTAAGAAACTCAATCAAAACCGCTCAACTACATGGAAACTGAACAACCTGCTCCTGAATGACTACTGGGTACATAACGAAATGAAAGCAGAAATAAGATGTTCTTTGAAACCAATGAGAACAAAGATACAACATACCAGAATCTCTGGGACACATTTAAAGCAGTGTGTAGAGGGAAATTTATAGCACTAAATGCCCACAAGAAAGCAGGAAAGATCTAAAATTGACACTCTAACATCACAATTAAAAGAACTAGAGAGGCAAGAGCAAACACATTCAAAAGCTAGCAGAAGGCAAGAAATACTAAGATCAGAGCAGAACTGAAGGAGATAGAGACACAAAAAACCCTCCAAAAAATCAATGAATCCAGGAGTTGGTTTTTTGAAAAGATCAACAAAATTGACAGACCGCTAGCAAGACTAATAAAGAAGAAAAGAGAGAGAATCAAATAGACGCAATAAAAAATGATAAAGGGATATCACCACCACCCCACAGAAATACAAACAACCATCAGAGAATACTATAAATGCCTCTACGCAAATCAACTAGAAAATCTAGAAGAAATGGATAATTCCTGGACACTTACACTCTCCCAAGACTAAACCAGAAGAAGTTGAATCCCTGAATAGACCAATAGCAGGCTCTGAAATTGAGGCAACAATTATAGCCTACCCACCAAAAAAGTCCAGGACCAGATGGATTCACAGCTGAATTCTACCAGAGGTACAAGGAGGAGCTGGTACCATTCCTTCTGAAACTATTCCAATCAATAGAAAAGAGAGGAATCCTCCCTAACTCATTTTATGAGGCCAACATCATCCTGATACCAAAGCCTGGCAGAGACACAACAAAAAAAGAGAATTTTAGACCAATATCCCTGATGAACATCGATGCAAAAATCCTCAATAAAATACTGGCAAACCGGATTCAGCAGCACATCAAAAAGCTTATCCACCATGATCAAGTGGGCTTCATCCCTGGGATGCAAGGCTGGTTCAACATTCGCAAATCAATAAACGTAATCCAGCATATAAACAGAACCAAAGACAAGAACCACATGATTATCTCAATAGATGCAGAAAAGGCTTTTGACAAAATTCAACAGCCCTTTATGCTAAAAACGCTCAATAAATTCGGTATTGATGGAACGTACCTCAAAATAATAAGAGCTATTTATGACAAACCCACAGCTAATATCATACTGAATGGGCAAAAACTGGAAAAATTCCCTTTGAAAACTGGCACAAGACAGGGATGCCCTCTCTCACCACTCCTATTCAACATAGTGTTGGAAGTTCTGGCTAGGGCAATCAGGCAAGAGAAAGAAATCAAGGGTATCCAGTTAGGAAAAGAAGAAGTCAAATTGTCCCTGTTTGCAGATGACATGATTGTATATTTAGAAAACCCCATCGTCTCAGCCCAAAATCTCCTTAAGCTGATAAGCAACTTCAGCAAAGTCTCAGGATACAAATTAATGTGCAAAAATCACAAGCATTCTTATACACCAGTAACAGACAAGCAGAGAGCCAAATCAGGAATGAACTTCCATTCACAATTGCTTCAAAGAAATAAAATACCTAGGAATCCAGCTTACAAGGGATGTAAAGGACCTCTTCAAGGAGAACTACAAACCACTGCTCAGTGAAATCAAAGAGGACACAAACAAATGGAAGAACATACCATGCTCATGGATAGGAAGAATCAATATCGTGAAAATGGCCATACTGCCCAAGGTGATTTATAGATTCAATGCCATCCCCATCAAGCTACCAATGACTTTCTTCACAGAATTGGAAAAAACTGCTTTAAAGTTCATATGGAACCAAAAAGAGCCCGCATTGCCAAGACAATCCTAGGTCAAAAAGACAAAGCTGGAGGCGTCACGCTACCTGACTTCAAACTATACTACAAGGCTACAGTAACCAAAACAGCATGGTACTGGTACCACAACAGAGATATAGACCAATGGAACAGAACAGAGTCCTCAGAAATAATACCACACATCTACAGCCATCTGATCTTTGACAAACCTGACAGAAACAAGAAATGGGGAAGGATTCCCTATTTAATAAATGGTGCTGGGAAAATTGGCTAGCCATAAGTAGAAAGCTGAAACTGGATCCTTTCCTTACCCCTTATACGAAATTAATTCAAGATGGATTAGAGACTTAAATGTTAGACCTAATACCATAAAAACCCTAGAAGAAAATCTAGGTAGTACCATTCAGGACATAGGCATGGGCAAGGACTTCATGTCTAAAACACCAAAAGCAACGGCAGCAAAAGCCAAAATTGACAAATGGGATCTCATTAAACTAAAGAGCTTTTGCACAGCAAAAGAAACTACCATCAGAGTGAACAGGCAACCTACAGAATGGGAGAAAATTTTTGCAACCTACTCATCTGACAAAGGGCTAATATCCAGAATCTACAAAGAACTCAAACAAATATACAAGAAAAAAACAAACACCCCATCAAAAGTGGGAAAGGATATGAACAGACATTTCTCAAAGAAGACATCCATACAGCCAACAGACACATGAAAAATGCTCATCATCACTCGCCATCAGAGAAATGCAAATCAAAACCACAATGAGATACCATCTCACACCAGTTAGAATGGCAATCATTAAGAAGTCAGGAAACAACAGATGTTGGAGAGGATGTGGAGAAATAGGAACACTTTTACACTGTTGGTGGGATTGTAAACTAGTTCAACCATTATGGAAAACAGTATGGCGATTCCTCAAGGATCTAGAACTAGATGTACCATATGACCCAGCCATCCCACTACTGGGTATATACCCAAGGATTATAAATTACTCTACTACAAAGACACATGCACACGTATGTTTATTGCGGCACTATTCACAATAGCAAAGACTTGGAATCAACCCAAATGTCCATCTGTGACAGACTGGATTAAGAAAATGTGGCACATATACACCATGGAATACTATGCAGCCATCAAAAAGGATGAGTTTGCGTCCTTTGTAGGGACATGGATGCAGCTGGAAACCATCATTCTTAGCAAACTATCACAAGAAGAGAAAACAAACACCGCATGTTCTCACTCATAGGTGGGAACTGAACAATGAGATCACTTGGACTCGGGAAGGGGAACATCACACACTGGGGCCTATCATGGGGAGGGGGAGGAGGGAGGGATTGCATTGGGGAGTTATACATGATATAAACGTTATGCACATGTACCCTAGAACTTAAAGTATAATAAAAAATAAAAAAAGAAAAAAAAAAAAAGAAACTTTATTTTGTAACATGTTTATTGAAGCGTTATTTTGTAAAAACATGGAAGCACCAAATATATCCTAGCACAGGGGAATGTATAATTAAATTATGTCCATCCACTTGACAGAACATTATAACAAAAGCAATGTATCAACATAGGAAATACTTATGGGATAAAGATAAGAGAAAACATTAAGCTACAAAAAAACCATGTTTTTCTGGAAAACCATGTGCAAAATATGTATGTATGCAGACCAGAATTGCATAGATATTTAGGATAATGAAAGCCGTAGAAAAGGTTCTGAAATAATTCTTCATTGTTGCTGTCTAGTGGCAGAGGGGGCCCTACTGGGGATGGCAGTGTGTAATTCTGGACTGCTGTGGCCCTATTAATATTCATTCATTCATTCATTCATTCGCCAGGCATTTCATGAGAACCTGTGCTGTCTTGTTCTGGCAAAAAGAATGTTCCTGAAATGAATTTAATAACCAACTTGTGCACAATACACATTATCTACACACACATGTACTATTTAATGCAACCCTGTGGGCACATTATTTAGTGGCTTGCCACTAATTAATCTAATTTTTATACTTTAGGAAGTTCATCACTTAGATTTTCTTCATAGGAGACAACAATGGTAACTCACTAGGGACTGGATCGTCTTAATTCCACCCACATCACAGGGCGACAATTCAAGAAAAATTTCCACTTCAAGGAAAAATTAGGAAGTGGGGGTAAAACAACATTTTTCCTTTTTTCCTTTCTAGCAGAGATACCTGAAATTTTGGTGGCGATCCGAGTGGTGACAGGGGGCCCAAAGCCCTTTGCTGTGCTGGCCTTGATGGTGAAGGAATAGGTGGTCCCTGGGTACAGACCCACAAAGAGGTGGTGGGTTTCATTCCGGAGCTTGAACACTTTCCCCCTCTGGCTGGAGAGGTCAGCACTTGGGTCCAGCGAGCCAACAGCCTTGTAGTTGATCTGTAGGACAAGTCAGCAAACAAACAAATAAATGCCTCACTCATTTGGAGGAATCTTAGGGAGGTGGAGGAAGGGGCGGGCATGTGAGCTTGGCCAGCAGATTCTGCTAAGCTGCCTGTTGCTGTCCACTTTACAGATGATCCCAGCCTCCAAATACCCCATTGCTCACTCACCGGAGCAATACATGTTCTCGTTGATTTGTGGGAGTTAAAACTTAAAATAATTGAACTCATGGGGATAGAGAGTAGATGGATGGTTATCAGAGGCTGGGAAGGGTAGTACGGGGTTAGGGGGATGGTTAATGGGTAGAAAAAATTGAAAGAATGAATAAGATCTTATATTTGCTAGCACAACAGGGGGTCCATGGTCAAAAATAACTACATTTTAAAATAACTAAAAGGGTATAATTGGATTGTTTCTAACAGAGAGGATAATTGCTTCAGAGGATGGACACCCCATTTATCAAGATGTGATTATTATGCATTGCATGCTTATGTCAAAATACCTCATGTAACCAACCCATAAATATATATACACCTACTATGTACCCACAAAAAATTTTTAAGAAACAGAGGGTGACCCACAGATGTCATTTTGAATTTTCTGACAGTCTCATGAAAAGAAGTAAAAAATAAAAAAGAAACTACTTTTAATAACACATCTTGTTGAACCCAGTGTATCCAAACTATTATCATTTCAATCTGTAGACAACATAAACGTTGAATGGAATTGTTTACAATCTACTATTCACATGAAGTCTTACAAACATGTCTTTTACCCCTTCAGTGCATCTTCATTTGGACCAGCCACTGCTTTTCACAAGTGCAGTAGCCTCATGTGGCCAGTGGCCACCATGCTGGACACTGCAGTCATAGAACAGTGCCCAGGTACAACATCGCGATGAGATTTATGAGGCTTGTTAAAAATGCAGATCCTGGGCCCCATATTCCAGACAGATAGCAATTGCGGACTGGTGCTTTCTTGTGCACTATCTTTTTTGTCTTCCTCAAATCCTTAGGGGCATCAGGATAGCTACTCTCATTTTAATAATGGAGAAACTGAGGTGCCAATAGAAGCAACTTGCATGCAATCCGCATTTTTCAAATTGTATATGGAGACAGTTTGTCTATGATATATGAAGACCATGCCCCATGTGACATATTATGTGAGTTCAGCAATAACTAAACTGGCCTACACCTGTGGAATGATTTGTGTCTACTGTTCCCCGATCACACACTTGAGTGTCACTGCAAGATACCAGAAGAGTTCTGAAGGGCGCACTCTCAATTTCTGCACTTGCTCAAGGGTGAAAATAACTAACAATTGGTAGCCCAGCACTGGTCCCATGGATCACACTGAGTGTCACATCTTGAAATTACACAGTTGTAAAGTGGCAAACAAGATTTTTTGTTTCTCTTACTTGGTTTGTTCCATTAAAAATATTTTATTTGGCTAGGTGTGGTGGCTCACACCTGAAATCCCAGCAGTTTAGGAGGCCAAGGTGGGAGGACTGGTAGAACCAGGAGTTTGAGAAGAGTCTAGGCAACACAGTAGGACCCTGTATCCACAAAGTATTAAAAAATTAGCTGGGTACACATCTGTAGTCCCAGCTACTCGGGGGCTCAAGTGGGAAGATGGCTTGAGCCCAGGAGTCCAAGGCTATAGTGAGCCATGATTGTACCACTGCACTTTAGCCTGGGTGAGAGAGACACTGTCTCTAAAAAATAAAAAATTAATTATGGTATAATACACATACAGAAAAGCATACCTCTTGATGAATTTTTGAAAACTGGACACAGTCATATAATCAAAAACCAAACCATTACCAGGCCCAAAACTTTTTCCTCACACTCCCTTGCAATCCTACTTGCCTACCCCCATCAGGGATCACCTCTGTCTAACTTTTAACAGCATAGACGAGTTTTGCCAGTTTTTGCGCTGTGTATCAGTGCAATCCTATGAAACGCACATTTTTGTTTCTGGTTTCTTTCTCTCAATGTTATCATTATGTCCGTGGGATTCATCCATGTTGTCACAGGTAGTAGCAAGTAAGGCATTCTCAGGTACATTCAACAGTCTGTTGCTGACACCGTACTAGGCAGGTCTGACTCCAAAGCCTGTACTTTATATTCTATACCACACTGCCTGGCTTGGAGACAGTGCATCAATTGAAAAATGCATTCACTCATCCACTTATTTGCTCCTTCACAGTGTTTCCTGTGTACTCCTGTATTCTAGGTCCTGCACTGTGTGCTGCTGGGGGTGCCCAGCGGAATTCAAGTCAGGCCTCATCCCCAAGTGACTTCCATTCTTGAGAGAGGTAAGCCAGTGATATAGACAGCTGACATCACTTATCTTCTGTCAAGAATGACCAAACCGAGGCAGAAAAGGAAGCACACCAACTTCCCTTCAAAAATCAGCAATTTGCTGTTACTGGCAATGGCAGCACGTATTTTTTGGAAAGAGGTCAGACTGTGCCTAGAGCAGAGTGTGCAGGAGGAAGTGGAAATGCAGGGAGTTGAGGGCTTTGGGCTTTTCTCAGGCAGCACCTGAGCGTGCATGTGCACCATGCAGGTCGCTGTTAGCTTCAGGCTGCTCTGATGGACCTATCTACAGCGTTCCCTCCCGTCACCCCGCCCATCCCAGTCCTTCTCAGTGGCAAGTGCTACAGGCATCTATCTGCCTCTCCGCTTGAGGACTTTCTCCATGGGTGCTTGCTGGGAACGGGGGGTAATTAACACCCCAGCCCTGATGGGAGTTGATGCATAAATTTTCCAGGCTCCCCTTCCTTATACTCCTGCAAGCTCCCCCTCCTTGGTATCCCTGTAGCATCCCAATTTCCCTGAGATCCTCAGCTCCACTTGCCTCTAGAGGGAGCTGGTTTGAAAACACAGTGATTATTGGCGACTTTCCTTTCTCTTCCCCACTCCATACCTCTTTCCTGGTGTTTCTTAAACTTCTCAGCAAACTGCTCATATCCAAATCCTCATCTCAGGGTCTGCATCTGAGAATGACCAAACTAAGGAAAAGTGCTCAGGGAGGTATCTCAGGAGAGAGTACAATGGACGCCTGAGGGACAATCCTGAGTCAGAAGAGGAGTGTTCTAGGTTCCAGGCAGAGGGAACCACGTGGGCAAAGACCTGGGGTGGGAAAAAGCTTGGACTGAGCAAAGCCCAGAGCCACCACAGGGCGGCAAGCAAACAGGGGCAAATGGAGTTTTCATCGTGCAGGTGGATTCTGGTTTCCACTGTGGCAGAAAAGGGGAGATGTTCAGAGAGTTCAGCCTGTAGCCACCAACGCCAGCGTGCCAGTGGAGAGGACGGGTGCTTGCATTCTTTGAAAATTCTGTCCCTGTCCCCCGCCTGGACTGGTGGCAACTACATTGATATACAGACACCGGGAGGTAAAACTCATGCCTTATTTACTAGCCAATTCCTTTCCTGCGCTCCAAATTCAATCCAAAAGCAACTCAATTTCCACCGAGCTGTCAATATAATATACCGCGCTCCTCTGCTCTCCTAACCTTTCCTGGTATTACAGGATCCTCACTTACTTGTAATGAAACACCATGAATAAATCAATGTATGTTAATATAGCATGTCTTCAATTTTTTATGAAGGGCTTCACCAAATCTAATTCCCACTGCTTTGTCAGAAACAGTCTTTGAAAAATTTAACTTGCAAGTTTTACAAAGTTAGTGGGGGATCGGGCTGGGGAGGGAAAGAACAAAGGTAAGAAAAATGGGATGGGAGGGAGCTGTGGCTGTAAATGTATAATACAATATGAACCTTCATTTGTAAGTGGGGAAAACGAAAGATTTGTTAGAATAGCAAACATAAAATAAAGGGTTAGTAGGGGGAAGGGTGCACAGCTGCAATCAATCCTGGGCTCCTGGCATGGGTTCTGGCTGCAAAAAGTACTCAAGGATGTCCCCCTTCTCTTTCAGTTGCTGACAGTAGGATCCCCAGCCAGAAACCAAAGCAGGTGCTTCATAACAAAAATCCAAGGCTGGGTGTGGTGGCTCACACCTGTAATCCCAGCACTTTGGGAGGCTGAGGCAGGTGGATCACTTGAGGTCGGGAGTTGGAGACCAGCCTGACCAACATGGAGAAACCCCATCTCTACTAAAAATACAAAAAAAAATTATCCAGGTGTGATGGTGCATGCCTGTAATTCCAGGTACTCGGTGGGGGTGGGGGGGGGGGGGCGTTGAGGCAGGAGAATTGCTTGAACCTGGGAGGCGGAAGCAGTGGTGAGCCAAGATGGCACCATTGCACTCCAGCCTGGGCAACAAGAGTGAAACTCCCTCTCAAAATAACAACAACATCCAATCATGTCATAAGAACAATGGTTTCCCATAGCTCTCAGGATGGAGTGTGTCTTTGTCATGTGGTCTTAATCAGCTCAGTGCATGAGCTGACCTCTCTTGTCCTCCCCCCAGGACCCCAAGCCTTACTTCAGTACCTAAAAAGAGCTATAGTCTTTTCTGCCACAGGACCTTGCACCAGCTCTTCTATCAGCTTGGGCCTCTTACTCCTTCCCATGCCTCCTTGTTGCCTCATTCATGACTCCTCACCCTTAGCGAACCTCACTTACAGGGACTCTTTTTATGGGTATCTTCTCTGACTCTCAGGTTCTCTTATTTTATGTTTCCAGAGTCATCTGTCTCTCCTTTGAGCCACTAACTTTCCATGTAACCATGTAATTATTTCATCAATAAGTCCCTTTTCTACCAGCCCAGGAGCTGAAAAAATATGACTTGCAAGTCAAATTCAATCTACCGTCTGTTTTTGTAAGTAAAGTTTTATTGGAAAACAGCTACACCATTGATTTAAATATGGACTACGGCTACTTTCACGCTACAAAAGCAGAGCAACGTAGCAACAGACACCCCATAGCCCACACTGCCTAAAATATTTATTCTCTGGCCCTTTATAGAAAAAGTTTGCAGACCTCTATACTAGATTTGAAGCTCCAACGAGGCAAAAATCGTATCTGGTGTTTGTTCAACATTTCATCCTTTTGCATGTATAAATGAATAATTAAATTAGCTGTGTGGCTTGAGCGATTGCTTAACCTTTCTGAGCCTCAAGTTCTTCAAGGGTAAAATTATAATTCTTAGTTTCCATTTTAATTTATGTTGCAGAGTGACCCCCATTTCCTTACTCCTGGAAGACAAGTCACTGGTTTGGGAGGAAGGCTCCAGTGTCCATGAGTGGCTTTGGCTTCTGTACCAAGGCTCTGGCTGCAATGGACCAGGGAACATCTTGGGGAGAACAGGTCACTTTTCCCCCTGGGCTGCAAGAAGGAGCAAGAGAGGAAGGGAGAACAGAAGGAAATTATTTCCCTCAAAGAATTCCATCAGGAAGGACTGGTTTCCTGAACATGCTTGGGTTGAGCTGTGCTGTGTTCCTGACACTGGGCTAGGGGCAGGGTGTGACTACATTGGTTCCGGGTTCAGAGAGAGCAGGTGACAAGTTCTGGTTCTGTGGATTTGATGGTACAGGGGGACTAAGGGAAGAGGTAAGATCAAGCAGGGATGAGGGAAACATCCAGGGCTCAGGTACATGTGGTTAGAAGCTGCAATTATAACAAAAACACCATTTTGGAGCACTCATTACATCCAGGCACTGGGAGGGGCCTCACATTAAAACCACTTCATTGAGTTTTCTAAAAATGATATGGATTTTTTTTCCGATGATTGCCATTCTGCAGCTGAGGGAACTGAGGCCAAGAGGAGTGACACAGTGAAAGCCTGAGCTGCGGTGAGGGTAGCAGCTATAACTCCCATCTGGGCAGCATGCTAAATGGACACACGTCCACCTACAGCACATGAAGCGTTCTCTGCTGCCTCAGCTTCACCAGGGTCCTCTCAGTTGATGTGTCAATGTCAGTGCTGTGATGTGGTAGAGAACACATGCAGAGATGGCCTGGCAGGATCATTTATTCAAAAAGATCACCCCCAATGAGATGACCCCAAATTGAGGAAAGCCATTATAATTTTATCACGTTAACCGAGTGCTTTTATGATATACTTATATACATGTCAGGTTCAAAACCAGGTTCATGTAAGCATCATGATCAGAGACAAGGTGGTATTAAACCAACGATCAAGTAGAATTCTAAAAGCTTGAGAATATTGATAGCAGCATTAGCTGCCAGTGACAATAGTGTAAAATGAGTCAAGACCCGCCTACCCACAGCTTAATGCTCCAGAAGCATCCTCTATAGCTTAGCACCCTCCTATCTTGCTACTACATTTGTGTCTTCATCCTAAACCCCTGGGAGGATCAGCATTTTAAGTTATCCATCTCATCTCCTCCTGAATTTCTTCAATGGCTTCCAGCTGATACTCTGGAAGTCTCAACCTACTATTCTTCTAACAAAGTCACAGGAAAAAAAGGCCAATGTGGTTGGTGCATCAAATAAAGGATTACATCTGTTTATTTTTTATTTAAGCTGAAAACAACTGCTTAAAATATTTTCTCCTCTCTTCCACTCCACTGCAAAAGTATCTACAGGCATGGTCTTTGCCATCTTGTTGACCTCAGAGGCAACTGGTACAAAAGGAAACCAGCTCAAGGTAATCTCTTGTTAGAGAGTAAAGCATTAGCTCTTTGGTTTCCCAACAATTTAAAAATACAAAGTGAACCCACTCCTTTTGGAGAATAGTAAGGATGCACAGATGTCTGCAACATGCATGCTGGTGACTTCTTGACCAAGGTGCCCTTATTTTTTCCCTAGAGAGCTGAGGACCGTAACAACAACAACAGAAAAGCGATTATGACTGGCACTCGTACTGCTGTTCTGGTGCTTCTGATACTGCGGAGCCAGTGAGAATGTGAGGACCTGCTGCTTTTGTGCACATGCATCTACTGCTTTTGCTTCTATGGGGGTTTGTTTATTCTCTTCATCCACAAATGCTGAGAACCCACTTTTTGCTAGACTCTGTGGCTGGGCTCTGGGGAGGAAAGCCATAGATGAGGAAGACACAGTTCTAGACTTTGGGGACAAATACAGGCCTTGATGAATATTACAAGGGACCCAAGTCCTTCAGGAGTAAATGGTTGTGTGTGTGTGAGAGACAGAGACAGAAACAGAGACAGAGAGAGAGAGAGAGAGAGAGAAACAACCTCTTAGAGAAGTTGTGAGAACACTGGGCTAGGCCCATTGTCCTCAGGTCCCCACTGAGCACAGAATGCTTAGGAGACCTTTTAAAAATAGTGCCAGCTCCAGCACTATTCACAACAGCAAAGGCAGGAAATCAACCCAAATGCCCATCAATGATAGACTGGATAAAGAAAATGTGGTACATAAACAATAGGGAATACTATGTACCCATAAAATGGAATGAGATTACGACCTTTGCAGGAACATGGATGGAGCTAGAAGCCATTATCCTCAGCAAACTAACACAGGAACAGACGACCAAATACCTCACATTCTCACTTACAAGCAGAAGCTGAAAAATGAGAACACATGGACACAGGGAGGGGAACAACACACATTGGGGCCTGTCGGGGGCTAAGGTGGGCGGTGGGAGAGCATGAGGACAAACAGCTAATGCATGCTGGGCTTAATAACTAGGTGATGGGTTGACAGGTGCAGCAAACCACCATGGCACAAATTTACCTGTGTAACAAACCTGCACATCCTACACATGTATCCTGGAACTTAAAATAACATAAAGCCAGATCCTGGGTCCCACCCCCAGACCAATTAAATCAAATTCTCTGGATAGAAGGACCTGGGCATCGATACATTGTTAAAGCTTTCCAGGAGCTACAGCTGGGCCCTCAAAGCTGAGAATGGTGGAGAGCGGGACTCAGAGCACAAAAGGGATTTGGTAGAAGGGTTCTAAGATGTAGCTCTGCCAAGGAAAGGAGTCCTCAAATGGCCTGCTGGAGCACTACCACAATAATGCTACAGGCAGGATACCTTGATAACAGCTGACGTGGGTGGGTGAAGCTAAGGCAAAACAATATTTGCATAGTCTCAAAGTTCTTCCCACCAAAGTTACTAGTTACTCTTAAGGTTTTATTATAAGACCAGAAATTCTCTGATACTCTTGCTTTCAGGAGGTACAGCCTAATTCTGCCTTGAGGGTGGGCTGTTCCCAGACTCATGACTCACTTTGAACGAATGGAGTATGGAAAGGGAAAAAAAAAAAAGTAGCTTTTAAGTGGAGAAATCTGGAAGACACCACTGTACCAGGTGATCAAGGTTAGCATCACCAGTGATAGGTCGTGTTGAGATCACGTGCTCCTGATACGATGTGGTAAGCAGGACACAGGTGTTCTGTGGTTTTCATCACCATAAACTCAGTCTACTAACAGGAAAACAGCAGATACACTCAGATTGAGTATTGAACAGTACTCTTAAAAAGTGTTACCAGGTGCAGTGGCTCACGTCTGTAATCCCAGCACTTTGGGAGGCTAAGGCACCAGGATTACTTGAGCCCAGGAGTTTGAGAGCAGCCTGGGCAACAGAGTGAGACCCCATCTCTACATAAATTTGTTTTAAAAAACTAGCTGGGCATGGTGACACACACCTGTAGTCCTAGTTACTTGGGAGGCTGAGGCAGGAGGATCACTTGAGCCCTGGCGGTTGAGGCTGCAGTGAGCCACAATTGTAGCACAGCATTCCAGCCTGGGAAAGAGTGAGACCATGTCTCAAAGCAATCAAGCAAACCAACAAAACAAACAAAAAAGTGTGAAGGTCATAGAAAAGCAAAGAAAGACCAAGAAATGGTCACATCATAAATGGTATGTGAGAGCCTAGAAGAAAAAAAGACCTCCGTGGAAAAACTGGAGAAATATGAAAAAAAAAAGTATGGAGTTTAGTCAATAATAATGCACTGAGGTGAATTCTTAATTTTGATAAATATACCATGGCTATGCAAGAAGTTAACATTAGGTAAAGTTGTATGAGGGGGTATAAAACTCTCTATACTATATTTTTTTTTTACAGTTTCTCTGTAAACTTAAAATTATTTCAAAATAAATTTTTTAAAAGACAACAAATGGCATGTTGAGATTTGGCTGCTGTGAGCATCTTTGTGGCTGCAGAACAGAATCTAAAGAAATATCCATTGAGCTCTTGACTAGGTGCCTGGCCATGTACTAAGCTCTAAAGAATCCTCAGAAACCTACAGTTTGCTGAGGGAGACAGGTGTGGCCCACAAGAATGAGCGGGAAAAGCACATTAAGATCTCTGTTTTGAAGGAAGGGAAGATGGCTCTTACGAGCGTATGACAGAGAAGACAGATTGAGTCTCTGGGGCCACATGCCTTCCCCATAGAGTGCGAAGCTGTTAACCGCATGAGGGGCATGGGAGAAGGGTGGGAAGAATGACAGGAGATGGTGGAGAATGAAAGAAGAAAAGGCTCTTGGGCAGGACCACTGCTTGCCTAAGGGGTGCTTTTGTGCAAAGTAGAAAAAGGTGCCTGTCTCAACTCAGTCTCAGCCTCCTGTACTTCAGTGAGCTGATGTTGCCTTTGTAAGAAAAAGGTATGCCTTTTGTACTGCCCAGTCATATTCTTCCTGGCAGACACAGCACAGAGTTTAATGGATTTCATTCCCTTGGTAGTGTGTCTTTGTGCAGTGCACAAACTAGACAACAATAGGTGGCACTCCTGCTGAGGTCAGATTATGGAAGCCTTTAATGAACTACTCAAGTGTGTATATTTTATTGTGAGGGTAATATAGAGCCATTAAAGAGGAGGGTAGGCTATCAAGAGAGAGATATAGGATCATACCACAGTGCTACTAAACGTGTGGTTTGCAGACAAACAGCACCAGCACCACCTGGGAGCTTGTTAGAGATGCAGATTCATGAGTCTATCCCAGACCTCCTGCTCAGAAAGTCCAGGGCTGAAGCCCAGCACTCTGTTGCTTCATAAGCTCTCCAGGTAATTCTCATGCACACTGAATCTGGAGAAGCACTTTCTCAGGCAAGGGGATGGAGGAATGAACTGACCAGAGGAACAACACTGGGGGCCCTTTGGAGGGTCTGGCTCTCATGCAGATAACAAATACAAGGAAGGCCTGGTTTCAATCAGAAGCAGAGGGATGGAGAGGTGACTACAGTGACTTTGAGAGATTCTGAGTCCTGGCTGGAGAAGAATGAGGTCCCTAGAAATGTAAGAATGAGACAGAGCCAACATATGGCCCCAGACCTGAGCCCCCTAAGGCTGAAAACCACTGGGGAAGACCTGCAAGTGACCTTACTGGTCTCATCCTTCTGATGCTGTTAACATTCATGAAGGCGAAGAGTGTGGGTCTTAGCCAGCGGGAGGGAAGACCACTTAGATTACAGTCTTGCAAAGCCAGGGTTGAAACTCAGATCCATTACTTACCCAGAGTTAAGCGACTGAAGCTCTATTTTGTACCCTCACCAGCCGAAGGGCTCTGGAAACAACAGAACAGAGCAGCAACATCTCTGAACAGTGTCCGCCAAGCTTCCCTGCTTTCCAAAGCCAAGCTTCAGGGTCCGAGGCTCAGCCTGCAGGCTTGGTTGGCTGTGCCAGGGCCTGCCCAGGCTGCACTCCTTCCCCAGCACTGACAGCACAGGGACCCATGCCCGTGGTTGCTGGCCGTATCAGTCCTGCTGCGGCCCTGCAGGGGCTTCCTCTAGTCTGGTGTGGACTTCCGTGGTTACCATGGATCAAAGAGCTGTTGCAGGAGTGGGGAAGTTAACTTGTTTGCCCAACACAGCTTTTGCTGATTTCCAATCAATGCCCTGCTCTCTGACTGCAGCTGTTTTCCTGTCAGCTGTGGGATCAAACACTGGGAGAAAACAAGCTCAAAATCCAGCTGGCCCAGGGTCCTTAGTATTCGCCATCCATCAACCAAAATGCAGGGTTAGTTAGTGGGTGATAATAACAGGAACTAACATTATGTGCCTACCACGCATATGGCTCTCTTCCGTGAGTTACCACCCTGGTCCTTAGCTACCAGACAGACTTTAGGTGAGTGTACTCCTGTCAACAGGTGCTCCCTCCACCAACACCTCTGCCCCGCCAATCCTTAGCACCGGGCTGCTTCCCAGACTCATTGCCTTCCCTCCCCTGCCTCACATGGGAGGGATACTCTGAGATTCACTCTTCCCAGCTGCCCTAAATTTCAAAGAATGCAGTCAGAGTCCCATAGCAGGGCCAGCATCAACTCAGATGGCTCTAAGCTCTTTCTTCCTGAACTATCACAATGCAGCCTAATAATATGAAGCCTAAACCTCCTTTCAGCTTTTAGTCTCATGCTGGGGTGTCCTGGGTGCTATGATTTTGTTATTTTCACAGAAACCTGCTTGTTTAATGAGTCTGTCTAGCAGTATTCCCAGTGGCTTTTAGTCTGTATTGCAATACTTCTTGGGTTTCTGAATGTAAGCTGCTTGCCGTCCAACTTCACACTCAGCTGATTTCTATTCTGCCAAGTTTAACCAGGTTAAGTTGCTAAGTTGCATGACCAATTCCTCTCCAGTTGGCTTGGGAAATGGGATGCAAGAAGTTAAATAATCCCATGACCCTGCTCCTTGGAACCCTGAAGCCATACTAACAGCTCTTCTGGCAGACACAGCCTGGAACAAATCCTTCATTAAGGGCAAAGCCTCGATTCTATTTAATGATTGTAATAATTGCCAAGCACCCAGCTTGGCATAGAGAAGGAGTCAATAAGGTTTACCAAATAAATGAGGATTAAGAATGAAAATGTAACAAATCCTGAATGTGGTACAACTGGGATTTAAAATGAGGTCATTCTGATCCTGAAGTCCAGTTCCCTCTGCCCCACCCTGCCACCTTGGCCTTGGCTCCTCTGTGCACATCCTGTGTGAACAGTTTCTAGAGAGGGGGCTGATTGAGGGGAGACTGCAACTGTTAGAACACAAGGCTTTGTAGAGGGTCTTTCTGAGCCCACCCCAATCAGAAGGGACTTGCCAAGCAAGCCCAGAAGCTGGGTCCATGCCTGTCTGGCACAGAGTTGGGGCTCAGTAATTATGCATTTAATAATTAAGGAGGTCCAAGGTGGTGAAGGTCTTGTCCTCTGGGTCTGAATTTCTAAACCTGTATAAGTAGAAAGTCCTTTTGGTGCTTTTTAAAAAATAGCTCCATACCCTTTGACACTGCTTTCATTAAAAGGTGGAGTTTTTATCCCCGGACTCCCCTTGAGTCTTAGGGGACTTGGGACTGCTTTCACCAATAGAATGTGGGGGAAGTGATATTTTGTGACTTCTAAGATTAGGTCATGAAGGCAATGCAGTTTCTGACTTGTCCACAGAGACACTTATGTCTACAGCATCTAAGCTGCTGTAAAAGAAGTCTGACTCCCCCGGGGCCGCCATGTGTGAGCAAATGCAGGGTACATGGAGTCCCTGTGTAGACGCTCTAGATTGACAGCCCGAGCTGAGTCCAGTCATCTGGGCACCAGACAGCTAAGTGAGGAGGCTGCCATGTGAGTCCAGTTCTCAGATCTCTGATCACCCCTGGTCATTTGAGTCTTCTCAGTGGGGACCCTAGACATTGTGGAACTGCAACAAATCATCGCTGCCCTCTTGGATTCCTGACCCACAGAATATGTAAGCATAATAAAGTTGTTGGTTTATTCCACTACATTTTGGAGTCATTTGTTACCAATAGTAGTAACTAGAACACCATTTGTTCATTAGACGAGAGTTTCTTAAAGAGCATGGGCAATATTTTATTCTCTTTTGTATCCCCAAATGAAATAGTAAATGCTTAACAAATACATGCGACATTCTTAGCCAAATAGTGAATGTCAACAATACCAGTAATGAGAAAGATGGACATTCAGGCTGGGCATCATAGCCAGACTCCCTCTCCATAAACGTTTTTTTTTTTTTGAAAAGTAGCCAGGCATGGTGGTGCATGCCTGTAGTCCTAGCTACTTGGGAGGCTAAGGCCGGGAGGATTGCTTGAGCCAGGGAGGTTGAGCTGCAGTTAGGCAAGACTGTTCCACTGCACTCCAGCTTGGGTGACAGAGTGAGACTCTGTCTCTAAAAAACAAAATTAATAATAAAAATAAAAATAAATATGTACATCATATGCCTCTTGATACAATGCTCTGAGAACACATTATGTGTGGTATTTTTTGCCAAAAATGCATAATCTCAATCTAATCATGAGAAAACATCAGAAAGAAAAAAAAAACTAACTTAAAGGACAGTCTACAAAATAACTGACCAGTGTTGTTCAGAAGTGTCAAGGTCATAAAATAGTAAAAAAAGAAATAAAGGCTGAAAGACTGAGGAGATGTCCCAGACTGGAGGAGACTAAGGAAAAAAATGACAAGTGAAACATGGATAGGATCCTGGACTGCAAAAGGACATTAGTGGGAAGATAAGTGAAATTCAAATAAGGCCTGTAGATTATAGTATTCATTACATTGTAGCTTAAAGTATCTATCAATGTTAATTTCCTGGTTTCAATCACTATACTGTGGTTATATAAGATGCTAACATCAAGGGAAGCCATGTGATGGGTGTCTAGAAACTCCACATTAATCTTGCAACTTTTCTGTAAGTCTAAAATTATTTTAAAATTAAATATAGAGCCAGGCGTGGTGGCTCACGCCTGTAATCCTGGCACTTTGGGAGGCCGAGAGGGACAAATCACCTGGGGTCAGGAGTTCGAGACCAGCCTAGTCAACATGGTGAACCCCGTCTCTACTAAAAATACAAAAGTTAGCTGAGCATGGTGGCAGGTGCCTGTAATCCCAGCTACTCCAAGCTGAGGCAGGAGAATCACTTGAATGCAGGAGGCGGAGATTGCAGTGAGGTGAGATCATGCCACTGCACTCTAGCCTGGGCAACAGAGCAAGACTGCATCTCAAAAAAAAACAAAAAACAAAAAACAAAAAACTACATATTGAAAAAAAGAACAGAAAAACATATGCACTAAGTCTCATTGATTGGCAAATCTGGAATCATGGACCCACAAGTTAGAAGCCAAAGGCACACCCCTTCACCCCTCACATTCTTGCAGCAATTTATTACAATAATATTAACAACACGAGTGGACATTTATTACCACTCACTAGTTGCCAGGTGCCTTGCCAAGCACTTTCCACACATTACTCATTTAATCATCCCACAAGCTTATGAGGCTACTACCGTTACTATTCCCACTTTGCGGATGAGAAAACCGAGACTTAAGGAGAGCAACTTCCCAGTGTTTTCACAGCTAGGAAGAGGCAGAGCCAGGCTTGGAACCCGGGCAGTGTGAATCTAGAATCCACCTGCTTAACCTCGGAGCTCTTTTGTCATCATACAGAGTGGCCACCTTACTTCCAGGGGCTGGAAGGCCAAAAACTTTTGCTAGAAACCTGTTAAAGGATCAGCTAGAGTGAAAAGACATGTTAGGAGTTTGGACGGGCAGAGGGAGCTTTTGAGTGCATAGTTGGGAGCACAGAGGCCAAATTTAATGTGAAATGGGCTGGAAGTAAACCTGGAGAGTTGGGGGAGATCAGGAGACTTGATGCAAGAATGCATTTCCAAGCACCCCAGAGGGGTTTTCTGACCACCTGGGAACTTTCTGCATCCTTGTCAAAGGCCAAGTCAGGGATCAGGTTGAGAGGCCATTCTAAGGAGAAATCCATGGATCACGTAATCACACATTCTGGGCCAGTGCGGGGCTGAAGGCTGAAGCTTCACCCTATTGCACTTTTCTTTCATTCAGCATTTTTCTCATGAAATTAAAATAGAATTGATTTTCTTCCCCACTAAATTAGGCATGAGGAAAGGAATGAAAGGGAGGGCATGTTGGAGGCTACAGCATCAATTCAATCCAGCAGACTAGCATTTGTAAGAAATTTTATTCGCCCCTACTTACTATGAGAAGGTTTTGTAAAGCCTATTTTTTTGTTACATCTCCTTCTTACAAGAAGAGATGAACATTTTGTTTTCTCCTTTCTTGGTTAAAATGATCATTTCTACTAACCTTTTCTCCAACCTCTGGTCTCAGGTTAGAAGCTTCATTTTTCTAACTTTGCCTCTGTGGTATTTCCCCAGAAGCAGACACACAGCAGGTGACACTATTTATGGAACTGTCATTTCTGATGAAATGGGTCATCTGGGGACTCTACACTCTCCTATTCTGCAGTGACCCCAGGCTTCTAGCTGGGTCCAGAGTGGAACCTCACAGCTGGAAGGAACTACTCCATTTACAGAGTACTGAAAGGAGATCGGAGCAGGAGGAAACGGAGGCTCAGAGAGGTTAGGAAGCATGCCTAAGGCCACATAGTAACTGGTTCTACTTGAAGGAGCCAGTGATGGGATAACAAAGGAGTCAGAAAACATGGGTACAAATCCTGATGCTTCCTCTTAGCGGATGGTCATTTATAGCTGCACTGCCCACTAGAAATAGGATATGAGGCACATTTGTGATTTTATATTTTCCAGGAGCCACATGGGGAAAAAAGGCAAAAAGAAGCAGGTGGGAATTAATTTAAGTAATATACTTTCTTTAACCCAAGACATCCACAAAGTTATTATCCCAACATGTATTCAACACAAAATTATCGAGGATATTTTACATTCTCTTTTCCCACTAAGTGTTTGAAACTTGCTGTGTATTTTATATTCTGAACATTTCGATTCAGGCTAGCTACATTTCGAGTGTTTAACAGCCACTTGTAGCTAGCAGCTAGACCAGGGTTTCTCAATCATTTTTTTCTTTATTATCACATCCTAAGAAGTGTAGACTTTTTTTCTTTGTTGTACCCCTATGAATTTTAACTCTACAGATACGGTGCATAGCTGTATATGGACGCTATGCATACCTCTATGACTGTATGTGGGCTTTATGCATATTACGCATATGTGTAAGAAAGGGATTATTTCCCACTCTACCCCCACCACTACCACCAAGAACCAATTTTCATCTCTTGGGGGCAATGGCATCTCCATTAAGCATGCATGGACTAGAGCAGGGCTGTCCAGTCTTTCGGATTCCCTGGGTCACGTTGGAAGAAGAATTGTTTTGGGCCACACATGAACTACACTCACACTGACAATAGCTGATGAGATAAAAAAAAAAATTAAAATCATGAAAAAATCTCATAACGTTTTAAGACAGTTTATAAGTTTGTGTTGGGTTGTATTCAAAGCTGTTTTGGGTCACGTGTAGCCTGTGGGCTGAGGATTGGACAAGCTTCGTCTAGAGCAAGCAGTAACAGCCCTGAGCCTCAGGTCCTTATCTGTAAAATAAGGATGAGTGTGTGGACTAAAGGAGGCAGTCCTTGTAGGAAAGCATCCAGTGGTGCTGAGTGTGGCACTAATGCTAATATTGGAGTTGCACTGCTGTTTCCAACACATTTCCTTCCACATGGAGTGCCAGGAGTCAGGTCCTTATCTGCAGCCAGTTGCCAGGAAGATGTGCTCTCTGCCCAAGACCTCCCTCCTGCTCCAGGGGACTTCCCAAAGCCCTCACGGGGTGACCAGGGGCTGTGTCCTTCATCCTGGCTTACAACTCAGCCCAGGGCAGCAGGGCCTTGTGGACCACCACTTTAATGCCTTCTCTCTCCTAGTGGGCACCTAATTAATGCCGAAGGTCTAAAGGCCACACTTGAGGGTAGCCCAGGTTCCCTGACACCCAAACCAGGCCTCTCTTCCCTCCCCTGAGTGCCCATTGGCAGACGGATGGTGCCTAGGCTTGTTATCTGTGCAGAGACACATGCTCCATTTTCCAACTCCTCCCAGACCCCTGTCCCAGTTTACTCCAGACTCGGGAGGTTGTTAACTGTGTGCTAAGTGGTTTTCTCCCTCAGCTCCTAGAGATTCTGGCACTTGCTTCCCTTCCCATCTCGTGACTTCCCACTGGCCAGTGGGGTCCATTTCTGCACCTGTGGCTCCCAAGAAGCTCTACCTTGTGATCAACCACTCTGCCCTCTCTCCAGTTCTTCTTCTGTGCCATCTGAATGAGACATGCCCCTACAAGCAATGCCAGGGGCCATGAGGGAATCATCTGGAACACTTTGGAGACAAGGAGCTCAGTCCCTCTTACTCACCTGTGATTCTGCCAGTGGGCAGTGCTGTAAGAACATGAGCACTGGAGTCATAGAAGGCTGCCTCTTCTGTCTGCCCCTCTTGTGATTCTAGTGGCTACACAGCACATGTGAGTGGAGCTGATTGCAAAGGCTATAAACTTGGTGTCCTAAGCTGGGGATTGCAGAGTAAAACCCATGAAGTGAGCAGCCTGATTGCCCAGCCTTCTGCAGTCATGCCTCATTAGGCACCCATTGGAGGGAAAAGTCAAACTAAAAACTGGAAAAGAAACTGGCTTTGAGATGTTGCCTTTTTTTCCCTTAAAATGTACTTCTTGGATTGTGTTTCTTTATAGATATAATCCTTCCCCCATGTTTTATTTGGGAAGGGGTTCAGAATAGAAAGGAATTGTTTTGAATTGTATCAGTAAAGACTCATGGAGAATAAAAGGAAATACTTTGGGGTTATAAAAGACAGTGGGAACTTGATTAACAATGTGAACTTGATCTTGGGTGTGCTGGGCTGGTTTTAGGCTGTGATGCTTAGCACCTGGGTGACCTTCAATAATATTCAATCCCATAATCAAGAAGAAAGGTTTTTCATGAAGTTGAAATGTGTCCATGTGTGTAAGAGAGCTTGAAAATTCCTAGCACTTGGGAGACTATCCAGTAGGTCAGTCAGACCTGAATTTACAACATCAGAGAGGGTGTTTGACAGTATTTTTGGGGAAACCACAGACTCATTCAAGTGGAGTCAATAACTATCTATTGGGCAGTAATATCATGTAGCTGTTATTTTAGGCACCTGAGATATGCCCATGAACAAACCAGTAAAGATGCTGCCTTCCTGTAGTTTGCCTTCTAGTTACTGAGAAGGTAACAGGAGGGGAGAAAAATATAATGAACATAATAAATATGCCACTTATTTGGTATGTTAGTAGATGACAAGTTCTCTAGAAAACAAAAGAAAAGAAAGGAGACAGCAGGGCAGGGTGGGGAGGACAGGCATGCAGGGGCAAGTGATGCAGGGGTGAGACTGACCAGCCTCATTGAGAAACTGAGATTTCAGCAAGGACATCATGGAAGTGAGGGAATTAGCTAAGCGGATACCCAAGAGAAGAGCTTTTCAGGAGAGGAGAGTGGGAGATGGGGTGAAAGGGGTGTGTGCGGGTCACACAGATCTCTGTGAGTCTTTGAAAGATTTAGGCATCTAGCCTGGGTGGCATGGGGGCTGCTAAAAATTGTGAGAGTCAGCCACTGAGACTCATGGTGACAACTGGTTGCAGGACTGAATTCTTCGTCCTGAAAGGTAACAGCTCCAACTCAGGCCATAGATGCAGGTTGCAAGGCCCCTGATCTCCTGGGTCTTTTCCACCCAGGCTCTGGGTGCTGGGGACCTGAGAGGTCAAGTTGGTGCATGAGTCCCACCTCCATGCTCCCTGGGCCCAAGGGATGCTGCACAGCCCAGTTTCTAGACCTTTCCTTCTGGTTCAGCTGCCTGACTCAACAACCTCCCAGGAGGCTTCCTTCAGGGGCTCCTTCTGGGTGAGTGTGGGGAAGAACAAGGACATAGATATGCCCTGGGCAGGAAAATGAACACAAATTCAGGGTGTTGAGGAGGCATCTGAGAAGATGACCATTGCTACCCAGCATGGCCATTCCCAAGCTAAATCTCAGGAGTGTGGACCTTGATTTGAAGACATCAAAGGTTATTGTAAGCAGCGCTCTCTGAAGATGGGAGTTCCCAGAGTTTTAGCAGGAGTAACCTCCAGCTTTAGCCTCCCAGGGACCCTGAGATCTTGAAACCCATTGCCCGTCAAGTAGAGGAATTAGGGCTAGGAGCCAGGCAGGGTTTCAGAGACAAGGTAACCTGCTGGGGCAATATTTAAAGTCACACAAACTCTTTACAAGGTTTACACCTAGAATTCTAGGCTCTCATTAAGATTCAGAGTTCACAAATTCCCCAAATGTGAGGAAAGCAACTCAGAGACTCTCTCCTTAGCATGTTGAAGGTGTGTAACTAAAAGGTGCTGGGTGTTTCATGTAGGAGGTGGAAAGAATCATTGCATTGATTTGGATGAAGCCTCCTTCATTGAAAAATATCAAAATTTGCATGAAAGACTTTTGCTAAAGTAATAGCAATTGAAATATTCTTTGAAGTGCTCTGAATACAAATATAGCAATGCTCCCATGGAGACCTGCTCATACTGGCTTCTTGCCTTATCGCTGTCTCACTGGGTTCACTGTTAGCCTCAGAGGGGGTTATACAGTGTCTCAACCATACTGCCTTGGGCTGCCTAGCCTATGTGTGAGGGGTGGGGGAGTCCTCTCTGAGTCTGGTTCTTTTTTCCCTTCCCTTTTGTTTCCTTCCTTCCTTCTCCTTTTCTCCTTCCTCCCTTCCTCCCTCCTTCCCTCCTTCCTTCCCTCCCTACCTCCTTCCTCCCTTCCCTTCCTTTTTCCTTTCCCTTCCTTCCTTCCTTCCTTCCTTCCTTCCTTTCTTCCTTCCTTCCTTCCCTCCTTCCTCCTTCCTTTCGTCCATCCATCCGTCCGTCCTTCTTTCCTTCCTCCTTTTCTCTAGTCTCACTATGTTACCCAGACTAGATTTGAACTCCTGGGCTCAAGCAATCCTCCCACCTCAGTCTCCAGAGTAGTTGGGACTACAGTCATGTGTACCACCATGTCTGGCTTGATTCTTTCATTTAATGACAAAATTCTAAGGGCCCGGATTTTGCCTCCAAAGAATAAATAACTCATGAACCATGACAGGACTCCAACAAACGAGACTGTAAGAGAAGGAATGTACTACCTGTCTCCAAATCTGGGTGCATCTGGAGAATTTTAATACCCTCTCCACCCTGAACCTGTGCTTTGCAGGCTACTTCTCCCAGCGCCTGAACCACAATTGCTGTTATAGAGTCGATGGTGCTGTGGGAACATATTCAATTGCTAAGAGGACTGAATATACTAAGCCACAAAATAGAAATAAAAAGTGCTGGAGCTCAAAGGCCCAGAGATAGTGGGCGCCAGAGTTAGTCCCATTTCAGGCTGAAGAACACATCCTCTGAAGTGGGTGACAGGGAAGAAAATCAACACCCAAACAAAGAGAAAAGCCAGCGTGCAGAAAGGAGGATGGGGCAGACAGACCTAAGGAAGCAAGTAGCAGAGACAATGAGGAAGAGAAAGAAAGAGAAGCCTGGGTATTGGGTTTCCAATTGTATATCCATGATGCCAAATCACTTTTCATCGTCTGCTCAAGATTTTCTGTAAGGCAATTTGAGCTATTTTGAGGGATGCTGTGTTCTTAAAAGGTATATTTCCCTGATAAGAACATCTCACCTAAGTAAACACCTCATTTGAATCTTCAATCTTTTCCTTGCTCTTTCCTCAGCAAACAGCCAAGAGATGCTGGCTCCCCTAGGTCAGTAGCTGTCTTCATGTCCCCTCCTCTCTCTGTGTCCAGGTCCATGCTTACCCATCCCAAGTCCTGTAACCTGCATGTTATGAGCCATGGAATCATCCAAAGTGCAGACTCCAAACCACATTAATTCATATGGGTATGTGGTGCTCCCCAAGGCAGCACAGCTTGTCCAAGAAGTGGAACTGAATGTCAATGCCTTCATTTCACTGCCATGTAACTCCCTGGGGTAAACAGCCCAGGAAGCAGCTGTATGGGCTGATAAGGGCTTCTCTGCCTTGTCGGAATCCTCAGGCACCAGCTCCAGATAACGGCCAGCGACAGGAGTCAGTACCTATGCCAGGTGTCAAGCCTTCCCCTTGAGCTACACATACACTCAGGCATACCATGCTGCCCTGCCTGGACATGTCCCTGGAAGAGGGGTGGACCTCTTCATCAGAGGATGGGCTGGGTTTTTCCTTGCTACACTTAAGAACAGTAGGAGCCCTTACTCAGTTCTTGTCAAAAGCGGGAGGCAACTGTCTTCAGTGATCAACAATGTGAGCCACTTACTAGCTTTGAGACTTTGGGCAAGGTGCTTAGCATCTTGGTACCTTGATTTCCTCTTCTGTTAAATGGAAACAATGATGTCCCTTTCTTATAGGTCAGAATGAGGAATAACTGAGATAATACTTGTAAAGCCCCTATAACAGTGCCTGGACATAATAAGCGCTCGATAAATGCAATCTATCTTTACTGTTAAGACATTCAAGTTCTTCAATAGTTTTCCATTGCTCCTAGGATAAAAACAACCATCTGTACTGTGGCCTGAAGATCACACAAGGTCTTGCCTTGGTTGTTGTTACTCCCACATCATCTCACTGATTTTGCACTCAGGTCACATTTGTCTTCTCCTTACCCCTGGTACTGGCCCTGCATCTTTCACCAGAGGTTCTGGCCATGCTGTTCCCTTACTACACCAGGCTCTTCCACCCTCTCTTGGTTTGGTTAACACCTCTTCCTTCAGTTCTGGGCTCTATTGTTATTTACTTGGGCAAACCTTCCCTGCTCAAGTCCAGTGTGCCACAGTGGCTTTTAAAGGACCAGAACCACGATTTTGCACAACTCTCAGGAGCATTGTTTACACTGTAACAATGGGGATGGTGCCCTCTGGAGGGGTACAGAACAGCAGCCCCATAGGGCAGTGGTTTCAGCCAGAGGTGAAACCTGACCATGGGGCCAGGATCTGTACCACTGGTCGGTGAGGGAATAAGGACATCAAAAAGGCACCATCATGTGCCAACATTTTCTTTGTGACTCAGAGTCAAACCACTGATTATTTGGTCTTACGTCTCACATTACTTCTTCTACCATCTTCCCACTATCATCTTAACATCTGCCGCCAAAGCACCACTTACAGGGGGTACACTAAGAAAAAGCAACTGATACTCTACTTCAAGCCCTCTCCTGCAGCTACTTTTGAAGCAAATGTTTACAGCGCATATTACTCATGCAATTTCACATTTATCTTTTATCTGATTAATATTTTCCACTCAGACAAGACTCTAAGCAACACACAAAAAAGGGGCCATGTTGGCTGTGGTCATTGTAGTATCCTTAGCACCTAAAACAAAGAGTAGATCCTTAATAGATATTTGTTGCATGAATAAATAAGCTTCAGTTTCAGAACAGCCCAAGGCTGTTCTCCAACCCCAAATTGCCAAGCCCAGTGCCTGAAATTCTACCACTATATCATATACTTGAGCCCAGTCCCTGGTTCAAGGGAAAGAATGTTAAGACCCTCAACTACATTGGCTGGTAATTTCAGAATCAGTCCTTTCGCATTGCTTCTCAGCCTTCTGGCTAAGATCAAGTGTAGAATCAGTCCTTTCATCAAGGTGGCATGATCAGTTGTGTCCAGGTGAGCTGCTAAATTATAGGCTTTCTACCCCTGTCCAGGTGAACTAGGGAGTAAGACTGGGGTCACCTTAGAGGGATCATACAGCAGGTGGTTGGGACCGAGTCTCCATGTAGGTTGGTCCAGAATATAGTCAGGACATCAGCATTTTTAGCAAGCCTTCTCTACTCCTAGGATGTTTATGCAGCTAGTCTTCAGGCTATTTTGGGTACTGGGGAGAGAGTGGAGTCACCCTGTATCAAGAGACTCCAAACATCCCTTACTTCCCTAATAATCCAAGATGTAATGAAAGAATGAAGAGTCCAACTTTCCAAGATGAGAAGACCCCTCAGTCCTTGACTATGTTTCCAAGTGAGGGGAGACAATTAAAGACAGATGAGCAAGAGAGTTGGTCAGAAAATAGGGGCTCTGGACTGGAGAGTGACTGTTAAACAGAAGACAGGGTTTTCTCAACTTTTTTTTGAGATGGAGTCTTGCTCTGTCACCAAGGCTGGAAGTGGCATAATCTTGGCTCACTGCAACCTCCGCCTCCTGGGTTCAAGTGATTCTCCTGACTCAGTCTCCCAAGTAGCTGGGACTACAGGCATGCACCACCACGCCTGGCTAAATTTTTATATTTTTAGTAGAGACGTGGTTTCACCAAGTTGGCCAGGCTGGTCTCAAACTTCTGGCCTCAAGTGGTCCACCCACCTCAGCCTCCCAAAGTGCTGGGATTATAGGCGTGAACCACTGTGCCAAGCCAGGGCTTTCCCGATTCTGATAAAGTGTTTTTAATTCAATTGAGAGGATGTTTGCTAAAGTTTGAATGTCCCCCCAAATTCATACGTTGAAACCTAACTCTGAAAAAGATAATATTAAAAGGTGGGACCTTCGGGAGGGCAGAACTGTCAGGAACAGGATTAGCGCCCTTATAAAAGAGACCCCAGAGAGCCACCTTTCCCTTTCCACCATGTGAGGACGCAGCATGAAGGTGCCATCTATGAGGAAGAGAACCCACCCCAGACACCCAACTTGTCGGCAATTTAATCTTGGACTTCCCAGCCTCCAGAACTGCAAGAAATAAATTTCTGTTCTTTATAAGTTATCCTGTATGTGGTATTTTGTTACAGCCATCTGAATAGACTAAAACAATGCCTAACTAAAATATAACAAAACACAGAGAATTTTGCCACATCCTAGGCAGAAAGAAACGACAGGGATCTTAGCCAAATCAGGGCCTATGGAGGACACTCACATTTTGCAGAGTTCCTACTGTGTGCCTAGCATTTCACTAGGCTCTGCAGTATACATTGCATTATTTACTTTGCAGAGTAACACCGGGAGTTAAGTATCATCCTTCCAACTTTACTGCTGAGGAGACAGGCTCAGAGAGGGTGAGTGACTTAGTCAAGGTCATGGAGTTAGTGGTATGCTGCTGGGCTCTGGCTTCTGTTCAAAGAGTGACAGGCTTCTAAGTGTCACCAAAGGAAGCATTTTGAGGACAGAGTTGCAGAACGATCAGCTCATAAATATTCGTTTTTAATCCTTATTTTCATGTAGAAGCTTGGGCTTTCTAAATATTTAGATTTTTTATTTGTAAACCGACAGGATCCTATCATTGACAAGAACTCTCCAAGGGAACAGAATCCACTCCTTTTTGATTGTCACATCCCCAAATGGCCTGTCTGCTGCATGGATGCATCTAACAGCCTTTGATGCTAGCAGTGGCCAGTGGCAGCAACCTCAGACTATAAATGAACCTGTTGATACCAATATCAATTCACAGTAGCAATAATAGAAATTATGGACATACATATACAGGCGTGTCATTTGCAAAGTGCGGACCTGACTTGACCCTGACCATAATTCTGTGTAGCGTGCAGAACGGTGTGACACCATGTGCAGGGAGGAGAGAAAAGCTGTGGCTATACCAAAACCAGTGAATGAAAGGTCAGATTTCACATGCACACTGTTTGATTCCAAGTCCAGCTCTCCTTGCCCTGTACCACCCTACAGTTTGTGAATCCCAGGATGGAACAGTCACCAGTAAGACCTGCACCAGGAACCACGGGTCAAAGATGCCAGTGAGGCACCTCACAGGATGAATTACGCAGGACCCAGGGGGAGAATCTGAGCTGAGGCCAGTGAGTGGTGGGGTGGGGCCTGTGACCCTGTTTGGGAATTGGGGGCTCCAGGGAGGTGGGAGCATAGAGGGCAAGTGACAGTCTAGGAGGCAGAACGGGTGCAAGTCAGCACCTCTAACCCCTAACATCTAAATAAAAAAGCAATGACCTCAGTGTATTTCAGCTTCTGCCAGCTGCAGGGAAGTGTGGCAGATTCCCTGAGTAGAAAGCATCACTGCCATAGCCCATCTGTCTCACTCTCAATACCAGCCCTTTCTTCTCAAGACCTTTTCAGAGGCAGGGTCTGCTGCCCTCTGAGTTTCAAGAAAAAGGTCAGGTGTGGTCTGTGGACAAGGGGAAACCTCATTAAATCAAGCATCAAACGTAAAATAAATAAAGCCATGTATTTATTAGAAGTAAATAGCTGTGGCTAGTTGTTTGATCTCTGGTCCAGACTTTTTAAACATGCAAGTAAATGAAGAAAATGTACCTTAATAAACCCAGTGATAGAGTTTAAAAATCATACTGTAATAATGTTAAAACTTACAATAAATTATATTAAAGGGAAACAACAAAATGAAGAATATGTAAACATATATGGCAGAGAAAGTCAATATTTTCAAATATGAAAACGCTCTTACAAATCAATAAAAAAGAAGAACATGCAAATAGAAAAACAATGATAAATGACATGAGCAGGAAATTCACCAAGATACGTATTACCAATGGGGGAAAAGAGATTTCACCTCACTAGAAATCAAATACTTGCAAGTTTTTGTTAGATATCTAGGTTTGCTTTTCTAAACAGTAAAGATAATTTAAAATGATAATACAGAGTGTTGCTGGAGTGAGAGTTTCATGGATTGCTGATGGGGTTTTATATATCTTTTGGGGTTAATGTCATGGCTGGAAGCTTCTTACAAGAAGTTAGTAACAACTAGAATCTGACACAGAGAGCAGAATCACAGCAAAACAAAACCAATAACCAAAACCAAAATTATAGACCAGCATATCAATTTTAAAAGAATAATATACTATTACAAAGAAGAATCTATTCCAGAAATTCCACCAGGATTATTGTAATTAAGATTTAACCAAAGTAATTACGTTTAGCCATAGCTCAAAGTTAATCCCAAAGACTCCAAAATGTTTATTTGACAAAATTCAACATCAATTTCTAAAGAAAAAGTAATGTATTTATAATTGGGGTGTGTGTGTCGGGGGCACAGGGAAAGTCTTTCTTAATGGAAGGGGACAATCATGTCTATGTTATATCCAACAATCCTTTACTGAGTGCCCATCATGTGCCAGGGATACAAAGAAGAGTGAGACACAGTCTCTGCCCTCAGAGAGGTTACATTCTACTAGGAAAGACAAGGGGTGCCATGGTGTAAATTTGACCCCTCCTAAATTCATGTTTAAACTTAACTCCCATTGTGGTGGCTTTAAGAGGTGAGGCCTCTGGGGAAGCGATTAAACCAGGATGGTTTTGCCATCGTAAAAGGCTAGAAGAAACTAGCTTAGGCCCTTTTTTGCCCTTCAGCCTTCTGCCATATGAAGACACAGCATTCAAAGTGTCCTCTTGGAAGCAGGGACTAGGCCGTCACCAGACACAAAACCTGCCCCCCCTGGATCCGGGCTTCCCAGCCTCCTAGAAGTTTGAGAAATATATTTCTGTTCTTTATTAATTACCCAGTCCATGGCATTCTGTTATAACAGAACAAAGGAACTAAGAGAGGTGGTAACCAAGTAAACAGATAAATAAATGAGATACAGATAGATAGATGGATAGATAGGCAGATTTTTCTTTATTTAAACATAAAAGGAAGTGAATGATAGATGTTATGAAGAAAAGCAGGGTGAAGGCTTATAGAATGATTGACAATCAATTTCATTTTTAGTAGTGAAAGTCAGGACAGTCCCATTAAAGCAAAAAGCAAAGAAGTAGGTACCCGCTCAGAACATTAGTGTTCAACATTGCTATCAGAATACAAGCAATCAGAATTAAACAAACAAACAACCACCATAACCAATAAAGCAGCATGAGAGGATATAAAGACAGCAAAATTCTTTGGGGAAAAAAATGTGGAAGCTCTACAAATTAACATAGTTCCAGAATCCAAAGGCTGAATTTTGCCAACAGCAAATGATCACAGTGGATGGGGAAAATTGCATCCCCAATTACATGAGAAAACTGTGATGAACGGGACTGAAAAGATACGAGCTTGCTGGATGAAAGATGGAAACGCTCCACCCTGCAGGGGAGAAATAGCAATCCTATGTTCCCACAGCAGAAAGGAGAGACATTCTACAGTTGATTCAGTGCAAAACTGTCTCAGAAATGTCATCAGGAAAGAATCTTCTCACACTGGCTGACCCTCACCACATCTCAAGTGTCGCATAGTACGGAATACTCTCCCTGAGAGAACTTCTCCAAAGCATGTTCTCTCTCCAGGCCACAGCTGGTTGCACTCTATGACAGTGATCAATGGCTCCATTGCGGAGACACATCTTCTGTTCCATTCCTATGCACCAGACAGTCCAATTGCCTTTCTGGAAAAGAAACGCCACAGTGCTCCTGACCACAGCATAACAGCCTCTCTGGGGAGAAGTTCACAGCCAGACCCTAACCCTCACCCGAAGAACCTCACCGTTTCCATGGCCCCTTCTGAAAGGGAAGATTTAGGAGGTACAATGGTGAAAAGTCCAGACTTGGGTGTTGGGCAGACATCAGCAGTGTTCATGACATGAAAAGAAGCTCCTGAGCAGATTGAGGCAAAGAATTCCAGACAGAAGGAGCAGCTCGAGGAAAGATCCCCAGCCACAAAAGCCCAGGGAATATGAAAAAAATGGTGAGAAATTCTGTGTGATCGAGTCCATAGTGGGGGAGATGAGCAGGAGTGGTGAACTGGGGTCAGATTGCAAAGGGTCTTGAAAGGCGTGATAAGGAAGTCAAACTTCACAAAACTGTGGGATGCCAGCTGTGGAATTAAACCAGAGGCTGATGTTATCACATTTCCCCTTTTAAAGAAAGCACACATGGGTGATAGTTTGGATCGTGTAAAGAGAAGATACATAGAAAGAGAGGGAGCAAGGCTGTCAGCTGCGTATCTTTTGGTTCATATTGCAATTACCTCCGTCCTTTGATAACTTGGATAAATGCCATTGTTACCACTGTGTTTCCTTCCCAGCAAAGCCCTGCATTTCACCTGTGCTTAAATAACCTTTGCAGAAACATTCAGGAGCAATAGAAGTCAGGCACTGGGTGGAGTTGCACACAGAAGAGAGAAAAGTCAGGGAGATCTGCCTGTGAGCCCAGGTGGACCCCTGAGCTCAGGGTACATACTAACTACAAAAATCCTCAAGTCTAATGTGCTTCCAACAAGTGGTTTATTTCTAGAAGGTAAAGATGCCCAAAACATGGTGGTCCCTCTGGGCAAACAGTGGTCATTGCCCCTGATTGTACTCCCCCAACACAAACGTACGCATGCATAAACCACTGTTTTGCAAGCTTTAACCTACGACCAAACTGAACTCTGATTTGGTAGATTGGGTTGGGGCCTGACGTTCTGCATTTCAAACGCATTCCCAGGAGATTCTGATGCTGTTGTTAATCGGAGGACCCTACATGGTGTAACAAGGTTCTAAACACCAATAGACTTTCAGCTGCAAGCTCTTTGTCTCAATTTCAAAGTACCACTGACCTCAATCTAAAACCTCAACCTAACAAATGACTTCAACCTAAAATGCTGTGCTTCCAATTGTGAGCCTTGTGACTGTAGAGGAGACATTTCCTAGTTCTGAGCCTCAGTCCCCCACCTCTTTAAATAATTGCCTGTGGAAGACATGGCTTTGGAGGAGAGAAAAGAAAAGTGAAGGAAGAGAAAGATGAAGCCAGAGTGAAGTCATAGCATTAATGCTGTGATTCACAAAAATAACACTACAGGAAGAACCTGGATGATAGTATCCTGAATACCACAGCAGCACAATAGAGTAGCAGTAGTAAAAACAGTATCATCATAACTAATAGTGCAAAAATAGTACTAGGGGTCCTACCCAGAGCAGGACTGGTTATTGCAGAGGCAGAGGTTGGGGCAGAATAGAAGGCCTAACAGATGTAGTACATCTCACTGGTTGAGAATTCAGATTCTGGAGCCAAACTGACATTTGATGAAATGAAGTATGCATTATAAAGCTTCAGGTCCCCAGGCAGCACAGCAACCGCCACAGAGTAGGCGCAAGGATGTAAGATCCCCGAGGAGAGGGACCATGATGGTCTTGCTCAGCACTGCATTACTGGTGCCTAGGACAGTGGGAGGCACCAGATAAACATCTCTTAAATATATTAGGAGCTTTTGATTCTTTTCTCTTCACAGATACCTATTGACTGTATGATTCTGAGATCATACCTCTCTTCTTGGCTTCAATTCTTTCATCTCGGAAAGTCAGGATTTGGGCTGTGTGGCACCAAAGATCCTTTCAAGTTCCTGTGTTTTCTCTCCTGATGCCCTATTTTACTCTTCCTTTGCAACCTAATAGTATCTTTTTTGGTTAATTGTTCACTCATTTTCTGTCTCCCCACTAGACCGAGTTCTTCATGTGGGAATCTAACTTGCTGTCTTGCACAACCCTGTAATCCCAAAACTTGGCACAAAGCCTGAGGCATATCTGCAACTCAGTGAGTATCTGTGGAATGAACAAAGGAACGAAAAAGCTCTATTTTCTTAAGATCACTGGAGGCAGCATTGTGCTGTGGTTAAGATATGGGCTCTAGGTTCAGATTACCTATATTTGAATACTGATTCCTCCATTTACCAGTATTATGACCTGCAAATTGTTTAACTTCCCGAGGCTCAGTTTCCTCATCCGTAGAGTGCAGATACTAACGGTATCTCCTTCATAGGATTTTGAAATGATTAAATAATTTGCGCAAAGCTGTTAAAATAGTTCTGACATGTAGTAAGCATTCAATACTTATCAGCCTCATTTACAGAAAAAAGAAATTCCTTGTGAATTCCATGTGTAATTTGACAGGTGTGACATTGACTCAACTTGCTCCAGCAAGTCTCCAAGGCAACCATTCCCCACTTGATGCTTCTCCCATGCCTCCACAGCTCCATTTTTGCACTTGGAATGCTGCACTTCATTTTGAACATGTAAGCCTTTGCTTCTGCCTTCAGGTGCTTGCTCATCTCTGGAGTGCCCAGCCTCCCCAGTCTTATGCCTACCATTCCCTCCCTCAGTCTTGCTCTGCAAAGTGCCTCTGTGCC
Organism: Trachypithecus francoisi; assembly: GCF_009764315.1. NCBI lineage: Eukaryota > Metazoa > Chordata > Mammalia > Primates > Cercopithecidae > Trachypithecus > Trachypithecus francoisi. Next base: position 37,997,913 of record NW_022681467.1, read on the forward strand.
TTGGCATATGCTGTCGCCTCTGTCTGTGATGAACTTCCAATTTTCTACAACTGGTCAACACCTGGTCATTACTCAAGTCCCGGGTCAAGCTCCTTTATTGCAGGAAGATTTCCCTGAATCTCTAGGCTGGTGAAATGCATGACAAAGTTCTATTCATTTCCCTGCAGGAATAGAGAAATCCCAACTGTTTAATCATAACAGAAGAGGAAAACAAAGAAAAACGAGTGGGAATGCCTTGGTATAACTATGACACCCTAATCATCATCTCGTGGGGAGACCTAGAACCACCAGACTCATATTTGAGGGATCCAGTGCATGCTTCCCAGAGCCTCTCACTCTTACTTTTCCTAGAGGCACCTGAGCCTATGGAGGGCAGCAGGAGCTCGGACTCCAGCTCCACCCCTTCTTCACATTCCTACAAAGGAGTTATGCGCCAGGTACCTCCTTTCTCGGCCTTGGCCCTGGCTGGGTGATTGGGAAAATGAAACAGACCAGCCGAGGCTTGATGCCCCTAAATTGTAATTTCAAGGTAATTTGAACTTCCTTCCTTTTGGGGATGAATGGAAAAGCTAAAGTCTCCTTGAATCAGTGTGCAGAACTCAACAAAGAATTAAAGTGCCCCCGTGCTTTCCTCCAAAGCTTGTGTGAGATCAGCAGGATAATCAATTTCACAATTCTGTGAAGCTGATTGGAAAGTGATTACAAAGGCAGCCAGAGCATTTTCTCATGGGCTTTTAAAAGGCCTGTTGCAGAGGGACGTGAAGGGTATGAAGTCTCGCCATCCATAGCAAGCCCACCAAAATCAAGGACTCCTTCATTCCCAAGCTTTAATCTCTGGCTCCCACGAGTTCGATAGTCAATCCTGCCCAAGGCCCATAGAGTAAATGTGAGGCTGGTAGTCCACTAAGAACCTAAGCCCTATTTCAGTAGATAGGTTTGGGGTCAGAATGCTACTGCAGGCTGATTTTTAAAAACCTTGAATTTCAGTGTTGCCCTGTGCTGCATCCTGCCTCAGTTTCCTTATCCCACTCTCTCCAGCTCCCTGTGGAGACTGGATACCTGATCTAAATCACCCTACCACCTCCTCCATGTGCTGGAGCACTGTCTCCTAAAATGGCCAGCTTTCTGGCACTGAAATGCGTTAGGCACTGATCGGTAGGCTATGCAGAGATCAGGTTTAGCCCACATTCACTGTGCTGCCTCAGATGCTGAACAACCTGGGCCTTCCCTCCATGTACTCCTCACTTCCCTTAGCCTCAGGGCTGCCTGGCCTGGTTGGTCTCAGTTAGTTCCCCTTCTCATAAGCCTTTGGGTCTGAGAACTGGAACAGAGAATGTTTCCCTCCCAGACACTGGGACCCAGTGGGAATGGGGAAGATGATCATACAGCAAGAAACAGAGAAGCCCCAGTAAAGGGCTGGCAAAGGGGAAAGAAAATGAGCCTGCCTGGTCCTAGGGCTCTTAATGTAGCTTTGCATTGCACTTATCATGCCGCCTTGATTGCGTTCTTGTTCTCCCACTGGACTCTGAGCTCCCCAACAGTAGGGTGTTTCCAATTCATTTTGATATCATAGATTATTACCTTAGTTGGCTCACGGGGATGTGTTAGTGTGTTAGTCCATTTTTGCACAGCTATAAATACCTAAAACTGGGTAATTGATAAAGAAAGAGGTTTACTTGGTTCACAGTTCTGCAGGCTGTACAGGAAGCATGATGTTGCCATCCGCTTGGCTTCTGGGGAGGCCTCAGGAAACTTACAATCATGGTAGGTGGCAAAGGAGGAGCAGGCACATCTCACATGGTAGGAGTGGGAGTAAGGGAGGGAGGTGCCACACACTTTTAAACAACTAGATCTCATAAGAACTCACTGTCGTGACAACAGCACCAAGGGGATGTGGTGTTAAATGATGAGAAACTGCCTCCATGATCCAATCACCTTCCACCAGGCCCTACCTCCAGCACTGGGGATTACATTTCAACATGAGATTTGGGTGGGGACACAGATTCAAACCTCATTGGGGGCCTTTTGATTCATTGTAGGATGATACTTTTGAGCCCTTTCAAGTTAAGTATGGCCAGATTACTTGTGTTGGCCACAAAGTGTGAGCAGAAGTGACTGTTTTATCCAGGTAAGTGCTTTAAGAGCCAAAGCCCAATTTGCCGCTTTCTATTTTCCCTCTGACATTATGACTGGTAACATTCAGCTTGCTGGCAGCTCCGTCAGCCCAGGTCCCTGTGTGACTCTGCTCCCTGCTGACCCATGACGGACGTGTCATACAGGCGAGAAGTAAACATTTGATGTTTTAACATACAGTGTGGATGAAAGATATGCTTTTGATGTTTGATGTTTAACTTTTGAGATTTGGGAATTTGTCATTGAGGTGTAATCTAGCCTAACCTGACAGATATAGTGCTCAATATGTTTCAGGGTGAGTGAAAAGAAGGGAAGGAGGAGTGGAAGAAAAGAAGGGAGGGAAAATGGGGGAAGAAGGGAAGAGAGAAGAAAAGAGAGAGGAGAGAGAAATAAGTAAGTGACTCGATTAGTCTTCACCTCTCTTTGGGTCTCAGTTTCCAGCTTAGACATCTGGGAAATAACGTTCATCTTTACTGTGTTCCCTTCCACCTTCAACATAGCAAACCCAATACAATTCAGACACAAACTCCATGCCTTTTTTTGTATAAAAGAAAATTCTCTTTTCTCAAATCTAATATGTAACATAGCAATATTTATAGAGAAAGGTGGCAGAGAAATGAGGCAGGAAACAAAGCAGTTGTGACTTTTTTTGGTGATATATCCAAGCCATAAAGATTTCATTAGATCCCCTAATACACTGCTAATGAAAAATAAGACCCTTTCCTATTTCACCTACTTTCTGAACATTAGAATCAACTTGGCTTTCCAAGCTTTGCACCCCATTTACATTAATTAGAAAGTTCCATATTAAGGAAAGCTTTTAATGGGCTGTTATTGCAAATGATTTTACTGGCGAGCTGCATTGTTCTGTTTAATAGCACATAAAATGGCATCTATAGAGGACACTTTGATAAAATTGAAGTTTTGATGGACTCTGGGCCTGAGCTAGCCTTTGCTGAGAGGATGGAGTTCAGGGATATTTTCCTACTGAGGGAAATGACTCTTCTCTTTCCTTGGACTGGAGCCAGTTCTAAAGCATCCACATGTTTCTGATCCCAGGAGAAATCCACACTGCCTCCTGCCTGGGTACACCATTGGCAGACTGCTTGCAGATCCCTGTACATCACTTGGCAATATCTCTCATGCGTGTTCATGGACAAGACAGAGCAGTCCTGGAACTGAGACATAAAGGATGAATTTCACAAACACACACTGCCTGGGCCAGGTGGAGAGTGTCATGGAGATGGGTGCCAGGTCCAGGCAGGAAAAGAGGGGGAGAAGGGGGACAAAGCAGGACAAATAATGGCTGCACATAATAGCAATTGACAGAGAGTAAGGTGGGGTACAGGGAGAATCGGGGTATGGTGGGGGGTGTAAGAGGAGCCAGAGCATGCTGTCATGGCATGGAGAACTCTATAGGAGGGTAACCACTTTTCCATTTGTCTTTGTCCCTATCCGTGCCCTGCATAAACGGTGCTACCCAAAGGTGGTCACTATTGCTCCTGAAGGTTTTCCTTGGTCTTGGCTTCCAGCTGCCTACTACTGATGGGATCTCAAACTATCACTATAGTATGAGAATAAACTATTCAGAAGGCAGTGCAGTATGGAATTTAGGTGTTTGAGCTCTGCAATTAAGTCTGGGTTTACATCCTACCTCTCCTGCTAAATAATAAGTGTAATATTCTTGGCCAAGTTAATTAATCTCTCTAAACCTCAGTTTTCTCTATTTAAAAATGAATCTGCCTGAAGACTTCCTGGTATCTAAAGTGCAGTCAATACATGTGAGCAATTATAAGTTTCATTAAATAAATCTGAGTGGTTTAAAACACTAAGACTTTGGGCAGGGCATAGGATTTCTGAAATTATAGTTATCCTAGAGCTCAAAGGGGCACTGGTGGAGTTATGGAATATGGGTCTTCGGATCTCAGTGATCCTTGACTGGTGAATTCAGCAGACATTTTTGAGGTTAGATATTCTGGCTTGCCTGGTACCTGGACTGAATGCTATGATCCATTGCTTATGTGACTGTGAGCACCATGGGCTCATGGGTTTTTATTCTTGCCATGTTGGCAGAAGGACACTGCTAAGCAGAGATAGACAAAAACAACAACAACAACAAACAAACAAACAAAAACTATTTGTATGGACCAACCTGGCTGATAACCTTGAAGCAGTGGCTCACCAAGAGGACTTCTAGTATAAATGGGAGGACAGGAGAATAGCCAACCAGTTGAATTCAGAAAGTAGAGAGAGAAGACTAGTCTCAGGCCACTGATTCTGCAGTGTTTGATACCGAGTAAGAACCCATTAGAGTTGGTTACTGTTACAGCTATAATAGGAAAATACAGGAATAACACAAGCATATTATATTTTGTCCCCTAAGGATGGGGGAAAATACCACTATATCATGCATAGGGCCAAGGCTTACCCTGCTGTCAGAGCCCACTGAGCATCTTGAGTTTAGTTCTAGACGTGGCGTCTTGAGCTTCGTTATAGACTCACACCCCATCTCCATTAGGGAGATAAAGTGGTGAGGGACCCAGACTTCATGCCCCACAAAGAATAATTGAAAGGATTCTCCAAAAGAGAAAATGTTATCGCTAGGTGATGTTGATTGCATTGTAGTAATTAAACAGCAGCTGCTTTTATGACGGATTATATGTATTCTTTCTAAGTAGGATCTGGGGTAGATGGGATAGGGATGCAGATACGAAAATATGGATGGAATATTTATCAATATAAGTTTGACACGGGGCACACGGTCCAAATCAGATGAATACCTTGCAGTGTCGTGAGTTCCTGTCACTGTGGGGCTTCACGTTACATGTGGACTTATCCATCAAATGCATATGGACCATACACTAGTACAGGGTCAGTGATAATAGCTGGGAACACAAAGATTAATACAGTGTGGCTCTTGCTTTATAGTAATTCACTCTCCTGTGAAGAAGACAGACCCATAAACAAATAGTTAAATCACTGATGTGTCACACATACCAATGTAGAAATGTGTACAAGGTTGTGTCAAAGCAAAGAAGTGATGGCAGTGGGGAGGCAGGCAAGTGTGAGGTCAGAAGGTGGCTGATCCTTGAGGATAAATCGGTAGGATTCTGATGGGTGGACAAGGGTGCGAGGGTGTTTCCATCTAAGGAAACAACATCCAAAATGGTTTGATGAATAGACCACATTTTCTTTATCCATTCATTGTTGTTTCCATGTCTTGGCTATTGTGAATCATGCTGCAACGAATATGGGAATGCAGATATCTCTTTGAGATTCTAACTTCAATTCTTCTGGGTAGATATCCAGAAATGAGATTGCTGGATCATGTGGGAATTCTATTTTTAATCTTTTGAGAGAACTCCATACTATTTTTTATAGCTCCATTTTTACATCTCCACCAACAGAGGACAAGGTTTCCACATCCTTACCAACACTTACCTTTCATTTTTAAAATGACAGCTATCCTAGCCAGCGTGTGATATCTCATGGTGGTTTTGATTTGCACTTCCATGATGATTAGTGATGTTTAGAATCTTTTCATGTACTTGTTGTCCATTTGAATGTCTTTGGAGAAATGTCGATTCAAGTTCTTTGCCCTCTTTCCAACCAGGTTATTTGTTTTCTTGGTATCGACTTACACGAGTTCCTTATATATTTTGGATGTTACATTTATCAGGTATATGGTATGCAAATATTTTCTTCCATTCTGTAGGCTATCTCTTCATTCTGCTAATTGTTGCCTTTGCTGTGCAAAACCTTGTAGTTTGATGTGATTCCAATGGTCTAATTTTACTTCTGTTGTTTATGCTTTTAATGTTATATCCAAAAATCATTGCCCAGACCACTGTCACAGAGCTTTCCGCCTATTTCTTCTACATGTCTTACAGCATTGGATGTGAGAGATATTTAATCCATATTAGCACATTAAATATTTAATCTGTATTACTCAGCCTCAAAATAAAACAGGAAGTCTTGCAATATGTGACAACATAGATGAACCTGGAGGACATTATGCTAAGTGAAATAAGCAAGTCACAGAAGGACAAATACTGTATGATTCCACTTACATGAAGTATCTAAACTAGTCAAAATCATAGGCACAGGAATAGAATGGTGACTGCTAGGTGCTGGGTAAAGGGAGGAAATGAATTGCTGTTCAACAGGTATAAAGTTTCAGTTATACAAGGTAAATACATTCTGGAGAGATCTGATGTACAAGGCTGTGCTCACTTTTTATAGTACTGTGTTGCACAGTGTATTAGTCTGTTCTCATGCTAATAAAGACATACCTGAGACTGGGTTATTTATAAGAAAAAGAGGTTTAATGGACTCATAGTTCCACATAGCTGGAGAGGCCTCAAAATCACGGCGGAAGGCAGGGAGGAGCAAAGGCACGTCCTATATGGTAGCAGGCAAGAGAGTTTGTGCAGGGGGAACTCCCATTTACAAAACCATCAGATCTACTAATTCACTACCATGAGAACAGTATGGGAGAAACTACCCCCATGATTCAATTATCTCCACCTGCCCCCCTCCCTTGACATGTGGGGATGATTACAATTCAAGGTGAGATTTGGATGGGACATGGCAAAACCATATTAGAAAGTTAAAGGTTTGCTAAGAGTAGAGATCTCATGCTAAGTTTTCTTATCACAATATAAATAAAATAAATAGCCACGGTTGTTCTAAAATAAACAAACTAAAACATGTGACTCTAAGCCATGCATACACGTGTATAAAGCTTTGAATAAAGAAAAAACTGTTATTTTATTCACACATACAATATTGAAAAGGCATGATGATATGAAACAGCATGCAGGACATCATCAGAAGTTTGGCACTGAGAGAGCACAGGATGTAAAAGGTAACGTCTAAGAGAAATAGGGCTGGAGAGGTGAGTCAAAATCCCATTTTAGAGCCTGAATTTTAGAAACCCGTGGGACTAAAAAAAGACATTATATAGAGAGTGACATGGTTAGATTTTGTCTTTGGCTTTAGTGATATAATTGAAAAACTATCCCAGGAGTTTAAAAAAGAAAATACGGGGACCTAACTAAAAATGGAGGTAAAATTGAGAGAATTTGAAGATCCTCTGGAGGTACAGGATGAGGGATGGTCTTAGGACAGGCTTGCTCCCACATTTTTAGGGGAACAGCCACTGGGGATACCTGAGAGGAGTGGAACTGGACAAATTAAAGAGGGACATTTCATTTTTGGACATCTATGGTATGCTTGACATTGCTATTATATTTTATATCTTCATAACGATTCTGCAAAGTAAGAATTATTATCTTCTTGGGAGGCTGAGGTGGGTGGATCACGAGGTCAGGAGTTTAAGACCAGCCTGGTCAAGATGGTGAAACCCCGTCTCTACTAAAAATACAAAAATTAGCTGGGCATGGTGGTGGGTGCCTGTAATCCCAGCTATTTGGGAGGTTGAGGCAGAGAATTGCTTGAACCCGGAGGCAGAGGTTGCAGTGAGCTGAGATTGTGCCACTGCACTCCAGCCCGGGTGACAGAGTGAGACTCCATCTCAAAAAAAAGAAAGAAAAAAGAGATTATCTTCATTACATATAAGAAAACTGAAGCTGTTTTATGTGTCCAAGATCACAAGATCATATAGCTGAGACCAAATGTGACTCATAATTGTCTGTATTCTGAAACCTATGCTTTTCCCACTAGATCCTCTAAGTTCCTTTTTTTGCTTCAGATTTCAGGATTCTAAGCACACAAGTTAATTTTTATCTGTTCAAAATTGAAATAAGGCAAGTCTTGGTGGTAATGATCTGACTTTATACCAAGCCTGGTTATATACTCTCTGCATATTAAACATATTCATATAGAGGATAAGCAGTACCTATAAATATCATTCCAATAAAAGTGAGACCATGTATTCTTGAGTGGTAATACCCTGCTTGGGGCAGTGATATAAACCAGGAGGCTGAAGGCCAAACAACTTTAACCAGCCCAGAGATTCAATAAGTTAAAATATGTTTTGGGAGACGGCTTCAGGCCAGACTTGCTTTTTTCTTGACAATTATATGAAGACACCTTATTCAGCACAAGCAGGCTGGCTACAGGGTGTGAATTTTTGTTTAAAGGGGCAGCAACAAGTCATACAGGCAAGAGTGATCTGAATTTCAACTTGAGAATTAGAAGTAGGTAACCATGGTCTTTTTGTTATTGTTGTTGTTGCCATTTGTTTTGTGGTGTATGTTTTATTTGAAAATCTGTATCAACAAAAATCTCACTAACAGAATGTTTCCTCCTCCTGAAATGCTCTCCCAGCTCCAACACTTTTTATTTGAAAACTTCCTATAGGGCAAATTTTAGCTTCCTAATTGGGAGAGATTTTGCCTTCCAAGGAACACGTACTTGAATATACCCAGAGACCGTTTTGGTTGTCGCAACTTGTGTATGTGTGGGTAAAGGACATCTAAAAGGTAGAGTCCAAGGATGCTAATATTCTTTTTTTTTTTTTTTGAGATTGAGTCTTGCCCTGTCGCCGAGGCTGCAGTGCAATGGCACAATCTCAGCTCACTGCAACCCTCACCTCCTGGGTTCAAATGATTCTCTTAACTCAGCCTCTTGAGTAGCTGGGATTACAGGTGCCCGCCACTATGTCCAGCTATTTTTCGTATTTTTAGTGGAGATAGGGTTTCACCATGTTGGCCAGGCTGGTCTCGAACTCCTGACCTCGTCATCCACACACCTCGGCCTCCCAAAGTGCTGGGATTTCAGGCATGAGTCACCACACCCGGCCCAGGGATGCTAACATTCTACAATGCATAGGACAGTCCCCACAACAAAGACTTACCCAGTCCAAAATATTAATAGTGCTAAGGTTAAGAAACATGATATAGAGTCTTATCTGATTCTCAAAGTAAATTAGGTCCTCCACGATTTATGTTTTCACAGCAACCTAAATTCTTCTTTCACAGCACTCATCACATGTTAAGAGACATGTTATTTGTATGATTACTGCTATGGTTTGAATGTGTTCCCCAAAACCATATATCGGAAACTTGCAACAGTGTTGGGAGGTGGGGCCTAATGGGAGGTTTTTAGTTCATGAGGGGGTCTACCCTCATGAATGGATCAATGCTGACTATAAAATCACTTGAAGCCAGGTTTGGTGGCTCATGCCTCTAATCCCAGAACTTTGGGAGGACAAAGTGGGAGGCTTTGCTTGAGTCTAGGAGTTCGAGACCAGCCTGGGTAGCATAGTGAGACCCTGTCACCACAAAAAATTAAAAAATACAGCTGGGCATGGTGGTGCATGCCAGTAGTTCCAGCTACTCCAGAGGTTAAGGCAGGAGGATTGCTTAGAGCCCAGGATGTTGAGGCTGAAGTGAGCCATGATTACACCACTGCACTCCAGCCTGGGAAACAGAGCAAAATCCTGTCAAAAAAAAAAAAAAAATTCTCTCTCTCTCTCTGTATCTGTCTCTCTCTTCCTTTGCCCTTCTACCATGAGATGACACAGCAAGAAGGCACTGAACTGTGACCCAATAAATTTCTCTTCATTATAAATTACTCAGTCTGTGGTGTTCAGTTATATCAGCACAGTATAGACTAATACAGCCATCTATTAGCTTTCTTCCCTATGCAACTGACTATAGGAGGGTGAGGAACAGCATTCAATTTTCTTTCAATTGTATGCTCAGCAGCTTGTGTAGTACTTGGTACATACTAGGTGAAACCTTGTCACTACAAAAAATTAAAAAGTTCTGGGCTTGTAATCAATAAAGACTTGTGAATGAACCAACACATAGTAAAAGAACGCAGTCAATAAATTATGCTTATGAAATTACTCACATCTCCACTTCAGTTAAACAAATTGATAAAAAATATAAATTGATTAATTAAGAAAAGTATAAACCAGGAATCATTTGTCACCATGGTGCTGCAGACCCACACAGTACTAAAATTAACCAAAGTAAATGCCAGCTTCCATTAACCAAAGTAAATGTCAGTAGTAGTCAGCTTCCAAGATGGTCCTCAACCATCCCTACCTCCTGGTATTCACATCCAGATGCAGTACTCTCCTACTTCCAAGGCTAGTTCATGAAAGGCATTATAATTTCTTTGCCTTTTCTCTTGGCTCACTTACTCTACTGAAAGCCATCTGCCATGTCATAAGGAACTGAGGCCTCTGCCAATAGCTCTGTGAGTGCTCCATATTGGAAGTGGATCCTCCAGTCCCAGTCCAACCTTCAGATGACTGTAGCCCCAGCTGACATCTCAACTGCAACTTTAAGAGAGACCCTGGGCCAGAACCATAAGCTAAGTCACTCTCAGGTTCCTGACTCAAAAACTGTTTAAGATAATAAATATTTGTTAAGTGGTAGGAAATTTAAATTTAACCAAAGAACAGGAAATTTCTTGAGTACTGACCGGGAGGCTGGCAGGTAGGAATAAGAAATTAGGTTACGGAGTCAGAATTGAGTTTGCAACCTTATTTTATTTAGGTTTATTCCGACGTTATAACTGACCCTGAACAAGTTACGAAGCTCTTTTCATTGCTTTTAAAATCAGAATAATATCTACTTTTAAGGGCCACAATTAAACACAAATTGAGTAATACGTACTGGGGTGAGTTATTAATGAATTAAGAGGTATTTGAGAATTTTTTAGAGGAAAGAGGGAGGAGCATGGCTAATGAGAATTAAAAGGCAAATGTCCTTTTCATTGTGAGTTCTGGGCTTGCTTGTCCACGTAGGAATTAAGAGTTCACTTTTCAGATCTCTGAACTACACCTCACAGGACAGGAGGAAGAGACTTTTGTGCTTTAGCAGCAACAGAAGAGGGGCATGGCTTGATCCTGAACACCAGTTTAGAAGCCTGAAAAGCTAGAGGAGAATTACCTGAGTTGCAAGAACCCAACATGGTCCCCTGATGTCACAATCTGAACACATAACATGGCAGCCTCAGGAACTGGGGCCATAGCCAATGTCCTGGCGGCCGAACTTAGTGTGGGGGGCATGGACACTACCAGCAAAGCTTCCAGGGCACCTCAGGCCTGGAAGACTCCCATCTCAAAGGGAACCTGGAGGGACCAAAGACCAACGATTCTTCTTGGACTTCCTGTAGTGATTGGGTATGCCAGGGTTTTGTTTGTTTGTTTGTTTTAAAAGCCTAAAGAGTGGGAGGAAGGGAATGTAACAATGATAGGGCTGGGATGAGCTGCCAGCCACAATGGTGAAAGATAAGATGTTTTATTAAATTCAACAAAATAGAAGAAACCTGATTATGTCTTGCCCCGGTGTCATCCAGCAAGTCCTACACACTGAAAACAGATGTAAATACTCTGTCACATGATTAAGTGCTATTGGATTTCCTTTTCTTTCAGATGCCAAGCGTAAGCAAGTTAATCACTGATGATACCGTCTAGGTTCTCCCCAACAGAAGAGCTTCTAATATCAGATGCCCTACAGGAGTCAACAACATTGCCAAGGGCTCTATTTTCCTCCCTGCCATGATGGGCAATGGCCAGAGGTGGGTGTCCTTGCCACCACACTGTCCTGCTGCACCCATCTGCCCTAAGCCCTCCCTTGTGCTATCCCATTCTTATACCTGATGCCAACTCTCTACCTCACAGTTAATTTGTCCCCTACAAGCCTGTATTTTCCCTCAAGTCTTGCTTCCATTTCAGCTAATTCCAGGAGACAATCTTACTTAAACTCACTCAGTTCTAACACAGATGAACATTTCTTGCCCGACCTTTTCTCAGACCTGGCGTAAAATGCCTTTGTTTCCTCCCTCTATTCTGTGAGTCAACTAAGAACCTGAAAGGTAAGAGGGCTATTAGCATACACCAGGAAAAATGGGAAAAAAGTAAAATAATAGGTTTTGATAAGAAAATAGCAGCTGACATTTTCCTCTAGTGAAGGGCATTTGCTTTACTAATCTTTCTTTTGGTATTTCTTGAAAAAAAATCCACTTCATTTTTCTTACCTTAACCCACATATTTATCTTTCTTTTTAAAAAAATAACTGCCATTTTGCAATGACCTACAGTTCACTTGGCTTGGCATAAGAAGAAGTGAGGAGCTACAGAGTCAGGAAGAACTAGCTTGGTTCCTAGAAAAGATTGCAACATAATCACAGCTGCTTAGTTCTACCCCTATCTTCAGAGATTTATGGCTTCACAATATAAGGATTGGAAAAGCCTGCCCGGGTCCTGAAAACGCAGTGGGAGTATCATCCATATGCAAGAAACTTTGAACAGCTTTCAAAATGTGGAATTCACACGGAAAAGGACTGAAAAGAGCATGGGTGATGCAGGGAAGAAAATATTTCTTTCCTCATCCATTGCTAGGCTCGTGGCTGAGGCACCTATAACAAAAGACAGATTAACAAGAGAAAAGCATACATATCTATTTAATACATGTTTTAGGCAACATGGGAGTCTTCAGAAACGAAGGCCCAAAGGAAGAGGAAAACCTGATTTTTTTTTAAGCTTAGATTTGATGAAGAGTGGACAGCTGTGCAACAATGTAATTGGAAAAAGTGGGGATTGTCTAATAGTAATAAACTGAAGGGAATTTAGCAAGATCTATTTTGTAAGGAGTCTTCTCTGTCCTCCTGTGTCTTCAGAGATAAGATGTTCCTCTCCTCTGGGAATAGGAAGGGCACCTCTGGAATAACAGTCTTATGACTTTCTTCAGGGGAGAAGGGTGGGGGGAAGGTGAGAGATCCTCCTACTTCTGCTGTTTGCCCAAATGCCAAGGTGCCATATTTGAGGGTAGCATGTTCTGAACCCCATCAATTGTGAAGTCAGTAAATCCATCTTCATTGTAACCCTTTTTAAAATAGGCACATATATTAGGGAATAATTTGAACGTAATGCAAATGTTTGATTATGCATCATTTCACAGGAGAGAAAAGCAGGTGACTGGAGAAAACTGTACTCAGAACTAACCACAAAGGAATGCACAAAATGCATGCACTCATACACCTCAAACCTCTGCTTCCCCCTCAGATTATGGTGTGTGTCAGCCACATTTGGGGTTCCAACCTCCCCTCCTGCTTCAGACGATCTTCCATGCACCATTTCACAATAACGCACAAGCTGGAATCTGATGCCCACTTACACAGAGACTACATCTCTTTCAAAGTCAAGTACCATGTTTATTGTAGTATTTATGTATTTCTTAGCGATTTAACATGTCTAAAACTGAGCTACCATTTTTCCTAGGTTCCTATTGTGTGGGTCACTGATAAAGTTTTTAAATATTGTATCCCTAACTTCATTCTTCCTATAAGCCCTGTAATTTTTAGTGTGCAATTTTACACAGCGTGGCGATATTTAGGAATGTATAGGTCACATGACATCAGAACTGACTGACTGTATTCCCAAGTGTCGGGTGAGTAAAGAGGATAGATATCAACAGAATTGCATGGAACAGTCAGGGAAGACTACAGCTTCCTATATTCCTGAATACAACCTGCAAGATGCCCAGTAGGGCAGGATTGTCCAAAACGAATAAGGAGGAAGGTAAAAATGCCCAAAGTCTATGAAGATGTGACAGATCTTTTTTTTTAAAATTATACTACTTGATGGATATGCCTTTAAAAATGACAAAAATGTGTATCTTCCTTATCAGAAGACACAATTGTCTATGTAATATCCATCTCTCTCCCCGGCCCTCTTCTTCACTGCTGGCAAACACTGATTTGCTTGGTATTTACTCTTTTATGTGGCTATGCATTCCTCAAAGGAGATCCCCCTTTATCCCATCTCAAGGTTTATTCCACCTCAAGAATACACATTGAATAATCTCAGTCAATCGTGATAACTATTTCCTTCACCAGTGATTGGTTAACCTATGGGCATGGGACCTCATTCTGGCCAATGAAATGTGAGGAGAAATTTATGCATCTGGGAATATTTGCTTAAGAGACTCTTAGGAAGGGATGTCCTCATGTCCATATGAGATAGGGCATGGCAGCTATCTTCTGACCATGAAGACAGCCAGCCTAAAGACAAATCCCACACACTGGGGTTGACAGAGCAGAAAAACCTGAGTCAATCATGATGTTTTTAAAATAATGAATTAAGCAGTTCCACAGCTTAGGATATGATTGCCTACCTTGTTATATGATGTGACACGTTTTCCACATGGTATAAGTCATTTTGAGTCGACTTTGTTACTTAGAGTTGATTATTTTACTATTCGTTTAGCAATACTGCTTTCCAAAGAACCAAAACTATGAGCAAAGAGTGACATAAAATGGAATTCATTGAATCATTATTTTTTCAGTGCAATAATGAAGAACTAGAAAAAACTAAATACCCAAGATGACGGAGTTGACTAAATAGATTGAGCCCATTTTACAGAATCCTCTGAAACCACTAAAATGAAGGTGATATAAATGTCATATACATTGATATTGAGAAATGTTCAAAATGTTCTTGCCCCTCTTGCTCACTTAAGTCATTTGTCACAGTATTAATTCTGATGAAGCCCATACTTCCTGCCTACTCTGAGTCTGCTGGACAAGTGTGAGGAAAGCAGTGACCCATGCTGACTGGTCTCATCGTAACTCCTATCTGCTAACCTCAAGTGCTCCCTTGGCATTTCCTGGTGATCCTTTACATTTTCCCCGTTTCAGTCTCTTTTTCAGACTCCCAAACTGTTTCCTACTTTATGGAGTCTCTTCAAACCTGCAACACCTCCATGCACTCCTCACTCTTAGCTGCTAACCCTGCTTCCTGTTTCATGGAGAACATGGACATTTCATGGTTAGAGTATGGCACATGTCAGCTTAACTGACCCATCCCCATACATTCTGTCTCCCCTCCTGTTTCTACAGTGGAAGGACCTATGCCGCATCTAAGGCCAACTCTTCTATAGGTGAGTGAGACCCTCTGTGCTCTTATTTACCAAACGTCATCTCAAGAGCAGTGTCCATCCTCTTTGGGGCTTTTTTCCTTTCCATTGGATCATTCCCATTAGTTCTAATATTTCTCAAATTTTATAAAATACCACCAACTTCCCACCTTTTGATCAGAGGACATCATCAGGTACTGTCTCCTGTCTCTGCCCTCTTTGTATTATTCTATACAATTCCTCTCCTGCTGCTCTCCCTTGGGCCTGTGTAACCAGATTTCGGTACCCACAATTCTTTAGAAATTGCTAATGTTAAGTCACCAATGACCTCTCTGTTGCTGCATCTAATGGTCAATTCTCAGTTCTTATTTTACGTGAACTACTAACAGCATTTGACACAGTGGATCACTTTCTCCTTTGGTTCTTTTTTTATTACTTGGCTTCCTGGACCCTGCTCTCATTTTTCTTCTTACTTTGTTGGCTGATACTTCTGTCTCACTTGATGATTCTGCCTTAAATTTTCCACCTCAAGAATCCAAGTGTCCCAAAGCTTGGTGCCAGAATCTCTCTATTCTATCTACATTGAGATTCTTTCACCTCCTCCAGCTTTACGGCTGCAAAGCCCGTGCATAGGCTGACTCCCCCGCTAACATCTCCATCCTCTACTTCTCCCCTGAACTCCAGACTAGCTTATCTGTCTACTTGACATCTCATCCAAAATATCCAACAATAATCCATCTTAAATTTAACAGATGCCAAACCTAAATCCCAATCTTTTCTCTGAAACCTGCTCATTCCAGTGTCTTTCCTATCTCAATTAATAGCAACTCCATCCTTCCATTTGCTCAGTCTAAAATACCTGGGGTCATTTTTGATTCCTCTCTTTCTCTCACATCCCAAACCTACTTTGTTACCAAATTCCATTGGCTTCATCTTAAAACTATATCTAGAATTCTGCTACTTCTCATCACTCTCTCCCACTTTGGTCTGAGTCTCCACCATCTCTCACCTATATTATTAAAATGCCTGCTCAGCAGTCTCTCTACTTCTATCCTTACCTTCCTTCAGCTTGTTGTCAGCAGAGCAGACAAAATGATCTATTTAAACAAAAGGCCAAACTAGTTTCTTTCACTCTTTCCCTTACTCACTCTGTTCCAGCCACACTGGTCTTATGGTCTTATTTTTCTTGGAACACACTAACCAGTCTCTCCCATGAGGTCCTTTGCACTTTCTTTTTTGTTTGTTTAAGAACCAGTCTCACTCTGTTGCTTAGGCTGGAGTGCAGTGGCGTGATCCCAGCTCACTGCAACCTCTGCCTCCGGGGTTCAAGTGACTCTTCTGCCTCAGCCTCCCGAGTAGCTGGGATTACAGGCACCCAACACCATGCCCAGCTAATTTTCGTATTTTTAGTAGAGATGGGGCTTCACCATTTTGGCCAGGCTGGTCTGGAACTCCTGACCTCAGGTGATCTGCCCACCTTGGCCTCCCAAAGTGCTAGGACTAGAGGCGTGAGTCACTGAGCCCGGTCACTTTGTACTTTTTGTTCTCACTGCCTGGAACAGCCTTCCTCCAGACAGAAATTTCATCAGGTCTGTTCAAATGCCATCTTAACAGCCAGGTCTTTCATTGAAAATAAAATGTCCCTCTCACACAGATGGCCAGTACACCCTGTCCCCATTATCCTGCCTTTTTTCCCTGATAGCATTATTGTCATCTGATTTACTGTATATTCATTTATTATCTGTCTCTCTCAACCAGAACATAAACTCCATGACAGTGAGATTGAGTCAGTTTTCCCACTGCCATTTCAGTGCCTCGAAAAATGCTAGACCTATGGTGCGTATTCATGTGTTTGGTGTATAAATGAAAATATTGCCTTAATTAAAATGCAAACAGGTTATAAACAATTACAATACGGCCCTGATTTTGGAAACAAATCTATAGAAAAGCCAATATTTACTGGATATGTACTTTTTTGTCAACTTTGATTTTGGAATCAGGGGTACATGTGCCCGTTTGTTACAAAGGTATACTGCGTGATGCTGAGGGTTGGATACCAATGAATCTGTCACCCAGGTAGTGGGTGTAGTACCCAATAGGTAGTTTTTCAGCCCTTGCTACCACCCCCCATTCTCCCTGCCCCTCTAGAAATTCCCAGTGTCTTTGTTCTCATCTTTATGCCCATGTGTACTCAATGTTTTGCTCCCATTGATAAGTGAGAACATTTTCTGTTTCTGTGTTAGTTTGTGTAAGTTAATGGCTTTCAGTTGCATCCATGTTGTGGCAAAGCACATGATTTCATTTCTTTTTCATGTCTGCATAATATTCCGTGGTGTATATGTGCCACATTGCTTTATTTGATCCTTCACTGATGAGCACCTGGGTTGATTCCAGGTATTTGCTATTGTGACTAGTGCAGTGATGAACATACATCACAGGTGCCTTTTTGGTAGATGATTTATTTTCCTTTGAATATACACCCAGTAATGGGATGGCTGGGTCAAATGGTAGTTCAACTCTTAGTTCTTTGAGAAATCTCCAAACTGCTCTCCACAGTGGCTGGACTAATTTTAATTTCCACTAACAGTAGACACTTAACTTTGTACCAGTCATTTTACTGAGCAATTTCTTATGCCATCAAAATCATAACTATTCAAAGAAATAGGCACCTAGTATATCCACTGTAAATTTGAGGAAACTGAGGCTTGAAAAACATAGTTAACACACTTTGTATTAAATAACTAGAAAGTAGCAGAGGTAGTATCTGGTTTGATGATCTATGTTCTGTGGTATGCTACTTCAAGGTGTGTATATGTGTTCCACAAAAAAATTGTTAAAAAAAATACATACATGAGAGGATCATTCCTTAATAAAATAATAGATAAATAGGAATAACCAATAGACATGTACAAATCTGACTAAACTAATGGTTAATAAAATGAAATAAAATTAAAATGGTATGGGTTTTTTCTATTCTATTGGCAAAAATATCAAGCAGTAATAGTCATAATGTATTAACAAAATAATCATTTACATGTGGGAATATTTATGTACAAGGATTTTCATTACAGCATTGAGCATAACAGCCAAAAATTATCGAATAACAGGAGCAGATTAAATAAATTATGTTCATCTCGAAGATGGAGAACTACATAGTCATTAAATGATGTAAAATATTATTCATGAGATATGAAAATGATGAGTATATTATTTCATGAAATATGCAGGTTACAAAATAGCATGTACATCATAATTCAAATGGTGCATCAATAAGAAAAAAATCTCTTTGTATATGTCTTGATCTGAATATTAAAATTCTGGAAGTCATCTTTAATAACAATAATTACCTCTGCACAGAGACACTATCTGTAAACATTTTCCATTTTATATTTATGTATTTTTTAATTTTAAACAAACATAGGGCTGAATCAGGTATCTATTGGTACTCCAACATTTAGTGGCTTAAAACAGCAACCTGAGCTGTTCTGCTAGAATTGCTTGATGTCATTCAAGTAACCATAGTCATCTAAGCTCAGTTGAGGCTGTATGTTCCAAGACGGCCTCACTCATATGTCTGGCAGTTGGTTCTGACTGTTGGTTAGGACACTGATTCTCTTCATTTATTTTCTCATTTTCCAGGAGACCAGACTGAGTTTCTTTACAGAAAGGTGGCACAGAGATTGGGAGGGCAAGAGTAGGTTTAATTCAAGGCCTTTGAAAACCTCTTTTCTAGACTTGCCAATCACCACTTCTACCACTTTCTATTGGTCAAAAAGATTCACAGTCAGTACGGATTTAAGGGGCTGGAGGCTTAGGCTCTGCCTCTTGCTGAGAAGTGTGGCAATGTCACATTGCAAAGGGGCATGGGCATAGGGAGGTATGATTCACTGAGAACCATTACTATACCACTTTATGCACCGTAACAGATTATCTATCACAAAGGTCATCCTTTGGCAGTAGGAACTACGGCACCCTCAGAGTTTATCACCCATGTAACCATAGCTTTAAGCTTGGGCACCCTTAGTGCCAAGGCAGAGGAGGAGAAAATGGCAGTGCAAACCAAGAAGTCTAAATAACAGTTCAGAAATAGCACCAGAATCACCTGGGGTGGGGAGCTTTAAAAATACACACACTCCTAGTGCCCACTGAGGATTCGGGACTGGTCTGGGGCTGGACTAATAACTCTTTTGGTAAATCCCTCCCAGGTAATCCAGATGCTCAGTCCGGTTTTGAAATCTTTGCACTAAATACAGGATATCCTGAGGGCTCAGACTCATTTTGAAGAATACTGGAGAGAGGCTCCTTTTTTCCTAGCAGCCAAATTGCTTTGAGACTATTGCTGTGACCTGGAGACAGGGGATATATTTACTGACTCATCTTGTGCAAGTACGACAACAATGTGGGTTAAATACAATTCTCTAGATTCTAGCCACCATTTACATCACTTTTCACCCTGAAGAATGTATTGTGTCTTTCAAATATCTGACTTATAAGATGACTTTGGCAATACCATCTTTTGTAAATTGACGGTGGCCTATAACTTGGTTGCCTTAGCAACAAATTGGACTGAATGTTAACAATTGAGTCCAGATGTTCATTCCAGGCAGACAAGAAAACACAGCCTGGTCCACTTTGAAATGCACTCGTCAGTACTGCCCACTGTAGTGTTTGACATGGTTCTCAGATGCCTCATGTTGTCTTTAACCCAACTCAGAGCCATGAGCATTACCCGTGCCGGATTACATTTTTTCTTTTTACTAAAGAGACAGCAATGTGGAATCACTGATTTTTAAGGCAAAACTATTCCAGTGCCTAATTCGGGGACATCATTTAAAAAATCATATGGGACTTCCATATGACTTTTTTTTTTCTTAGCAAGGATGACTCTAGACAAGCACAGTTGATTGGTTGATTCGTCTATTTGAATAATTTTTATTAAGAAGCCATATTTCGCTAGGTCCTATGCTATGTCCTAGGGAGATGAGTCTATTATACTTTCTTCCCTTGAGGAGTTCAAGCCTAGAGAAGAGATGGGATTTAAATCCCTTCTACATTTGTGAGCAAGGACAAAGATATCTGCGAAACTGGGGGGTCCAGAGGAGAAGAGAACTATCTGTCTCTGAGTAGGTCAGGAAAGACATCACTGAGGAGCCACACCTTGCTGGATGAGGTGGACTGTGCAGGGCAGAGAGAGTATGAAGGAACATCCCTGCAGGAGGAATTGTCTTTGCAAAGTGAGAACTGGAAGCTCATGGTGTATTGAGGGAATACCAAGCATGCTCACATGTTCAGGAATGAGAAGAGAAAGGAAAGGTCTTGTTGGTCGCACTAAGTCCTCAGACTTCAGAGAGTGGAGTTATGGAGGGAATTAGAGCAGGTCGTGTGACATGATCAAATGCACATCTTGGAAAGTTGCTAGCAACCTTGAGGATGAGTTAAAGAAAGACAATGAAACAGTGCGGGAGTAATTCTACAGCGGGGGGGTAAAGGATCGGGTTTTTAACAGATGAAGCTATACTGGGAGGGAAGGAAGGAGTATTTAGTAGCCAGATGTGGGTTTCAGGAGGAGGGTAGAGCCCAGGACCCCCTAGGTTTCTGGCTTGGGGGTGCTGGGTCTACTTTTTACCAGGACAGGGACACAGGAGCAGGGACAGTTTTGATAAGCAGATAGGTTGACTCAGATTTCAATTTGGAGTAACTAGAAAAAATGTCAAAATGGTAAAAAAATAAATAAACCCTTATTTTAAAAAGTCTCTATCAGGATTGACATCTTAATGCATTACAGGCTTAATGTCTCTGAAGCTTACTGATTTATCCCCGTTTTTCCTCACTCTCCACCATCTCTTCTGAATATTCCCCGACAAAATAACATGCAAGGAAAGTTCTGCCAACTCAAGACAATGTTTAATGTAAACCTGGCAGGGGTTACAGAGCTAGGTAGTGGAAAAAGTGTAATAATGATAATAATAGGGAGGCCGAGACGGGCGGATCACGAGGTCAGGAGATCGAGACCATCCTGGCTAACACGGTGAAACCCCGTCTCTACTAAAAATACAAAAACTAGCTGGGCGAGGTGGCGGGCGCCTGTAGTCCCAGCTACTCGGGAGGCTGAGGCAGGAGAATGGCGTAAACCCGGGAGGCGGAGCTTGCAGTGAGCTGAGATCTGGCCACTGCACTCCAGTCCGGGCGACAGAGCGAGACTCCGCCTCAAAAAAAAAAAAAAAAAAATAATAATGATAATAATAATATTTATATCATATTCCATAGTCTTCAAACTGCTTCTACCTAATTATTTTACCATAATAATGTCTGTAAGGAAAATACAAGCATTATTTTTCAACCAGCATTTTGCAGAACAGAAAACACACCACACACACACGAAAGGCAGCCACGGAGCACTGAAAGAACAAGTGAACAGAGAGCCGGAGGTAGATTCAAACACCTTCTCTGCAGATGATGAACCCAATGTGATCTTAGACATTGTTCTCCCCGAGCCCTAAGCCCCTCCTTTAGGAAATGGGGTTAGCAGAGAAGATGGCGTGTTACCATGGATGTGCCCAACACAGGCTTAACCAAAGGATGTTAAATCCCCAGGCATCGTCACTGTCATTGCCAGCCTGATCACCAGCCAAGTGGAGAAGACAGATCACTGGAACAAGCCTAAGCCATTGGAACTGATTGCCACAGTGTTACATTGTAAGATGATATCTTAAATGTTTTGTAACTGCTGCTTGGCTGGGGAAGCAGGGGTGTCTTCGTTTTCCAGAGCTTTTTCTCTACCCTCCTGGTCACAGCTGGTGGACATCTGTCCTGTCCTGGGACAATCAGACCCTTCGTAGCGGGAATTTGAAATTGGTTCGCTCTGATTCTCATCAGGTTAAGAACTGTTAGGAGGGCTACAATGGCACATTCTGCCAGGTGGAGGAGAGGAGCAGGGAACAGAGAAAGCTGAATGAAGCAGATTTGCAGAGAGAGCAGAGGGGTGTGGGAGAAGGGGAGAGGACAGAGACTCAGAGCCAGCCACTGCCTCAGTTTCTGTTGCGGGTTTTGGTTCCCCAAAACATTCCTGACTTGAGATTTGTGTTAGCCTTGTATCTTTCCAGCAAATTGTCCTCTCTTGATTAAGCCAGGTGGAGTGGGTTTCTGTTATATTTGTAACCAACCAAGCCTGTGCTAAAGCAGATGAGGGCCTATTTTCACATAATTGGGCCCAAGAGGCTGGAGGCGAGCATGCAACCGACACATTTGTGAAAAATGCAAAGAAATTTACATGCTTCTTCTCAGGAAGATGCCCTGTTTGCTCACAGAGGATACTGCAGTTTAAAAAAAAAAAAAAAAAAGGAAAAGTCAGCGACAGCTAAAGACTTCAGTATTGAGCCAGTCCTGAAAGGCACTGAGACTGATCCAATGACCTACATCCAATAATATGCAGCATTTACAAGACAGAGAGGGAGGTGGGGGTGTTGGCACACAAGAGGAAAGGGGACTCAACAGTCTGGTTTTCAACAAAGAAAAAGCGATACTAATGCTTGGTGTGGATTATAAGGCATTTAATCTTGAGGAACTTGCAGGATTTGTGAAAACATCTGCTGCTACTCATGTGCCTTGTGTTTTGCTCTCTCAGGGGGACTGTGGTGTGGGTGTGTGTGTGCGCATGCGTGTGTGTACACACATGCATGTGCTTGTATATGTTCATGCATGAGCATGTGGGTATTACAAGGACCACTATAACATCTGATTCTGTGAATTGTTAAAATATACAGCTGTCATATATAAAAATGACACAGTTTTAAGAAGACAATCATTATTTCATTATTCTCAATGTAATACTTACGGTAGAGAATGTAGAAAACATGTAAAAGAAAACAAAGACTCTTAGTCTGATTACCCAAGAAATCTTAATACTTGCATGTGTTACCTCCCCCGGTTTCTTTTTCCTACTCATTTTTACATAGTTTCAGTCATTCTGGGTATACGATTTTTGCATTTTGCATGTATTGCTTATATTATTTCATAAACTTGCATCCTTGATTCCTGAACGTCCTTATCAACATTTTTAATGACTCTAATATTCCACGGTATGCAAAAACCATAATTTACCTAAACATTTCTCTATCTGTTCATAGTCTAGATTTTTCTTCACAATTATAAATCATACCACAATGACTAGCTTTGTGAGGACAAGTGTTTTTTTAACCCTATGTTGGACTTGTACTGTTAAGTACATCACAGATAAACAGATACCTTCCTCAAGTGCATCAAATAGTCACTACTACTACCTACATATGAAGACAAGGTGACATGGTGTGTGGATGAGCTTTTTAAAGCATGTGGGATTTAAAATCTGACCTCATGGCTACATTTCAATATCGGATAAATGAATCCCTCTTCTGCTTTGAAGACTTTGAGTCTTCAATCGCTCCCTTTAAAATGCAATCATCATAATACCTTGGGTAACAGGGACCGAAATCCTCTTCAATGACAAGATCTGTAGACAAAGTCCTGTAGAAAAGTGCAGGGACTTGGACCTATGGGTCTCTGCTCTCTCACCTCCACTCTTCTCCTCCACCACATCCCCTCGCAGTAGTGACGGTTTTGACCTTCTAATCTGGCCCTATCCAAACCTGCCTGGTTGGTACAGGTGACCTATCCTCACTAGTTGATGGCTTAATCTGCTGCCTTTTGTACCTAGACAAACACTGGGCTTTTTCTCCTCATTGTGTGGGAGTCTACATCCTCACCCCTCTAGGCCCTCTGGGATTTTCCCCCATTTCCAACAAAAGCTCCAGTTCTTCAAACTCAGAACTTCATTCTGATCTCCAGATCAACAGGAGCCCTGGGCTCAGCTGAGCTTCTCCAACATTCAAATTCAGACCCATTCACCCAAGAACAAGATGTGGTTGAGGCTGGCAAGATATTCGCCAAAGCCAATTCTTCTCCTGGGCGCACAGCCGGACAAAGCTGTGGTCATATGTTTGAGTTCTCACCTGTGAAAAAGAGGTGGAAGTTACTGTGCCACTTCTAGGCTTGAATCATGAGATTCCATGTGGAATCCATCACTCTCCTTCTCTGGTCAGCCATCCAGACCCTGCAGAGGACTTGAATGCCTTAGGGGATGATGAACACACCAAATAAAAAGAGCTGGGTGCTTGAACCACTGAGTAAAGATCTTACCTCCACACAACCTCCAACATTCATTCAACCATCATTCTTAAACAAAAATTATGGTTTTTTGGTCATTATTTCCATTTTTTGCTTGTACCAGATCATCTATTCTTATAGCTTCATATAGAAAAATTTGACTACAGGGCACTTAGAGAATGTGCTGTGGTGGAAAGAGGCCAGATTCATCAAATTCAAGCTGTATGACTTTAGACAAGGCTATTCTGCTCTCTTGGCCTCAGTTTCCCCATTAGTAAAATCAAGAGGCTAGTCTACATTGCACATAAGAATTCTCCTAACCCTGGCCGGGTGCAGTGGCTCACACCTGTAATTCCAGCACTTTGGGAGGCCGAGGAGGGCAGATCACAAGGTCAGCAGATCAAGACCATCCTGGCTAACATAGTGAAACCCTGTCTCTACTAAAAATACAAAACAATTGCCAGGCAAGGTGGCGGGCGCCTGTAGTCCCAGCTACTCGGGAGGCTGAAGGAGGAGAATGGCACGAACCCAGGAGGCGGAACTTGCAGTGAGCCGAGATCGCGCCACTGCACTCCAGTCTGGGTGACAGAGCGAGACTCCGTCTCAAAAAAAAAAAAAAAAAAAGAAAGAATTCTCCTAACCCTAATATTGCACAGATTTGACATATTACAAGAAAATTTCAAATGTAAGGAACTAAATATGACTGCTATATCTTACAATTTTCAAAATGTCAATTGAAATTCACAATATCAATTGAAAATCCCAATTGAATAGGCATTTTGAAAAATGTAACAGTCATAAACAGCACAAAAGCCAAACATATAAAACAAAATTTACGGAAATGTAAAAAAATTGGATAAAAACAACTGAAGTATGAGATTTTATTTTTTCCACTAGTGAGATTAATTTTTTTGTCAGGACAGATAAATGAGATAAAAGTAAGCATGTCAATAGGGCCAATTAATAAAATTATATATATATATACACACACACAAATATATAATGTATCATATGGCAGCATTCTGCACTAAAAGAACTTGAAGTCCTATGAATATACAGTCTTTCTTTATGTCCTTGAGATACAAATATAAACATACATAAATTTACATATACAAATTGTTCATTATTTGGCTAAAAAGAAATAATACATTCCGTTATAGAAGTGATTTTGCAGGTCACATTTCTAATCATAATATAATTCAATTAAAATAAAAACCTTAACTTCTTGGAAACTGAGAAACTTTATCCTAAATACACAGGCCCTAGATCAAACAGGAGATCCAAATGGAAATTATAAACTATTTAAAAAATAATCAAGGAAAAGAGACAATTTCATGCCAAAACACGTGGAAGCAGCTAAGGATATATCCAGAGTAATGTGATCCAAGCATTTCAACATTACAAATTACAAAAAAAGAAACAAAATAACAAAATAAAATTCGGAGAATATAAGAGCTGAAAATAATGACAAGATTTTATTTTAATGAAGTAAACAATAAAAATGACATAAAGAAAAAATATGTATCTAAATAAAATCAAAGATGGCCTTTTGAAAAAACATGGTACATTTGGTGAAGCAAATGAAAATAAGAGAGAATAACATATTAAAAAAGAGAAAGGTGATATAACCATAAATAGACAAGATATTAAATTTAAAAATATTATGTATAATTCTGTAATAACAAATTTGAGAATTTTGAGGTGATAATTTTTCTAGTAAATAAAATGAAATTCAACCAAGGAGAAGAAAATCACATAATAGTTTAAGAAAGTTATTTAAATACCTCTATAAAAACCACCTCAGGTCTAAATCCTTTTTTTCCAGATGATTTTAAAAATATATCTTTTAAAGAAAGATAATTCTGATAATATTTAAATTATCTCAGTCCATATAAAAATAAAGCTTTTCCATTCATTTTATATATCCAACATAATTTTCATGCCAAAACAAGATACAAATAATGTAAAAATAAAACTAGAGATCAATTTTACCTATAAATACAGATGGAAAATATTAAACAAATGGAATCAATCAGTGCATCCAAAGTACAAACCATGACTAAGCAAGGATTATTTTAAGCATGGCTCATCATCAGCAAATACATATTAAGACAATGTATTACAAACAGAAATTAATGGGAAAAGCCATCTGGTTGAATCAATAGACACTGAAGTGACATCTGTTATTGTGCCACCCAGTAGCTATTTTCCCTTCTGGTGACGGATACCAAAGCTTTCCTCTGGGAATCCATCTGCTCATATCCTTTAAGCAGATGTAGATTGGATGGGATCCTACCCAGCTCAGGGGTGGAGCTTGTGATCTACATCTGAGCCAATCAGCACATCACATTTCCCTGGTCTTAATGATTCTGATTTAGAGGTAAGACTATGGCCCTACCAATCAGAAAGATGCAATAAAATATTTTCTGGGAAATCTAGGAATCCCTATCTCTTCCTCTACCACTAGATTTGAAGCTAAACACATATGAGTTTTACAGTTGCTACAACTGATCAAGGGGCCATGGGGGAAGAGTCTATAAGAGTTACCTGATCCTAACAACATAGTTGGAACCCTTGTATCAAGCTGGTCTCAAACCAGCTTGATTCTGAGCATTTTCAGTTATAAAAGCCAATGCATTCACTTTTCACTGGAGTCAATTTGAGTTAAGATTTCGTGGAATTTGTCACAGAGCAAGTTTTCATTGATGTATACGCCAGGATACATTTGATAAAATCCAGTAGACATTCCTAATGAAAACTTTAACAAAAACAAAAATGGGCAGTACTTAAATATAATAAAGGCTTTTGAAAAAACCTTCAGTAAACCTCTTATTAAGGGGTAAAATACTGAAACCATTTCCTTTAATATCATGAGCAAGACAGGTATGCTTACCATCTCCACTTCTATTTAATATTGTTTTGGTGGTTAAGCCAATGCACTTAGTAAAGAAATGAAATACTCAGGAAGAATATTTTAAAAAGAAGAGACAAAATAGAATTTATCTACAAATGATGTGTCTCTAAACTTAGAAAACTTGAGTGACTACTTAAAAAATGACTCGAATTTATCCAGGAGCTGATAATTTGGCTAGAATCTATCTAAACACATAAAAAATCAATAGCAATAATAAAAACAATCAGAAAAAAACTCCCATTCATAATGTAACTTAAATAATATGAGACAAGGAAAAAATACATTTGATGGGAATGCTTCTAAACTTAAAAAGATATTAAAATGCAAACAACAAATAAATTATATTGAAACATATAAAAACATGTCCTGAACAAAATTTTTAAAATACCACATGTATAAATGAGCAAATTCAATATTATAAATGTCAGTCTTCCCAAAACCAATACATTGATGAAGTACAATTTCACTCAGAATCTTTATAATTTTAATTCATATAATTCACTACCAAATTATTTTAAAGTGTATATGGAAGAGTATATATCTAAGAAAACCAAGAAAACTATAAAAGTAGAAGGAATCACCATGTTTCTTTATTAAGCTCACAATAAAGTCACTTAAATAAAATTGTATATTATGGTCCAGAAATAATAATTTAGTAGAATAAAACAGAAATACTAGAATAGATTCAATTGCATATGAGTATATAGTAAGTGATAAATATGGAATTTTAATTCAGTAAAACCCGTGTGTGTGTGTGTCTCTGTATATCTTATTTAAGGAAATTAGAATAATATATAAGGTGATGTTTTCTTGATAAAATTAAGAAAAAGTAAGTATTCTGCTGGCAACAGAATTAGAGAATGCAGTCAGGGAATCTGCAAGGCATATGAAGAATGATCTCTTCAAAACAACTAACCTTTAGCCAGGAAACTGGACCTTTTGTGTGAAATCTACACTGTGGTTTTTTTTTTTTTTTTTTTTTTTCCTGTTAGGATAAAATTATATATCAGCTATACATGGCTGAACAGAGAATTAAACCTGATAACAGACCAATCCATCTTGCAATACAAAAATGAAATTATAAGGAAAAAGGTTATCTAACTATCTCAGTCTGCCTTCTGCTGTTATAACAAAATACTTGAGACTCAGTAATTTATAAGCAACAGAAATTTATTTTCTCACAGTTCTGGCATCTGAGAAGCCCTAGATAAACAGCAGTACATTGGTGTCTCATGAAGGTTGCTCTCTGCTTGCAAGATGTGCCTTTTACTGGGTCACCACATGGGGGAAGGGGAAGACAGTTCCCCAGTATGACTCTCATAAGGACGTTAACCCCACATAGAAGGGCTCTGCCCTCATGATTTAATCTCTCCTAGGGACCTCACCTCCTAATACTATCACACTGACGATGAAGTTTCAACATATGAAACTTGAAGGAACACATTCAGACCTTTCCACTGATAGATCTATTAAATATGGGTTTGTTATCCTGAAATAGTTATACCATTGCAATCAAAAAGTTAGAATAAAATCCAAAATAATGTCAAATTGAAGGTATTATTTGTGGCCAGGCACAATGGCTCACACCCGTAATCCCAGAACTTTGGGAGGCTGAGGCAGGCGGATCATGAGGTCAGGAGATAGAGATCAGCCTGGCCAATATGGTGAAACCCCATCTCTACTAAAAATACAAAAAAGTAGCTGGGCATGGTGTTGCACGCCTATAGTCCCAGCTACTCGGGAGACTGAGGCAGAAGAATTGCTTGAACCTGGGAGGTGGAGGTTGCAGTGAGCCGAGATCGTGCCACTATACTCCAGCCTGGTTGACAGGAAGAGACCCTGTCTCAAAAAAAAAAAAAAAGGTATTATTTGTACAAACTGATTATTAACAATGTCTTGCATTATAAAAGTGCCAATAGGCTGCTGGCACATATTTTGCCAATAGACAAAATATTTGAAAGGTGGAGCTGTCTCAAATAAATTGTGTCTCTATTTTATTTTGTCTCTGATGTAGTTTTTGAAGAATATGTTAAAGGAAATATAATGGAACTCAGATGATGCAAATTGGAGTTTGATTGGTCCCTTCAGGAAAGAGTATGGCATGGTCATGGGCCAAATTCAACCTTTGCTCTATCTTTGTAGAGTTTTGTTACAATATAGCAACACATTTTTGTTACCCAATGCCTATAGCTGCTGTCACACTACCTATTGGCTAAAAGAAAACTTGTTTAATTCTAGAAATGGAGCAGACGGCAGTCTCTGAGTATAACTCAGTAAATTTAAAAAGAAATCATGAAAGCAAGAACAAACAAACAAAAACCCAAACCATTTGGAAAATTTTAAATATATAATAAAATTTTGATTCAAAGAACTAAAAAGTCTCAGTTTGTTCCAGAAATTTTGGAAAAGAACAGTAACTATTACGTTTCATGCCAAAATTTAGGGAATACTGCCAAAACTGCATATTTCATTGTTTCATTACATAGAGGAAGGGTGAAAATAAATTATTGAAAGCATTTAATTCAAAAATATTGATGAAAAAAGCATACCATGAAATTCTGAGGTACTCAGAAGGAGGAATTAATAAAAGAAAAGTAACAAAAGAGTAGATTTAAAAGACATATTCAAGATGGAATTTGTTGGAAATCAAACATATTTCCATCTAGATGATAACATACATGAGCCAACAGCTAATAAAATCAATAAAAATAGAAATATAAAAATATGTAAAAATGCACGTAACAGCAGTTACCTAAAACAAAACAAAAATACACCACCAACAAAAATATACAAAGGCTGCAGTGAGCCGAGATCACACCATTGCACTACAGCCTAGCCAACAAGAGCTAAACCCCATTCTGAAAAAAAAAAAAAAGAAAAGAAAAAAAGAAAAGATCAATAAAACTGACAAGTCTCTAGCCAGACTGATCAAGAAGGAAAAGAAAGAAGACACAAATCGTTAGCATCAAGAATACAAGGGTAAACATTACTAGAGATCTTTGAGATATTAAAAGGAAAAGAAATATTAGAAGCACTTAATGCCAATACATTTGATGGCACAGATGAAATAAACAAATTATTTGAAAGACAAACTACCAAATCTCATTCAAGAATTAGGTAACCCATTTTACCAAGAAAAATCCACATGAAAACAGTTTCACTGGGGAATTCTACCAAATATCTACAAAACAAAAATATTATCAGAGAAAGAATAGTATTTTTAGGAAGCAGGGCTTAAACAGATATCCAGATATAAGAAATGAACCTAGACCCATACCTTGCACTGTATGCAATAATAAACTCAGAATATAACATAGGGGAAATATTTTGTGACCTTTGCTAGGCCAAGAACTTGAGATATGACATAAACTACGAAACAAAGAATGTTGATTAGTTGAAATTCATTGAAATTAAAAACACCTGCTCTTCAAAGGGCACTGTCAAAAAAGCAAAAAGAGATGTCACAGACAGGGAGGAAATATATACAAAACACATAGATGTGATAAAGGATTTGTATCCAGAACACACAAAGAACTTTGAAACTCAGTGGTACAAAGACAATTCAACTTAAAATATAGACAAGCAGTTTGAATAAAGATTTCATCAAAGAAGATATGTAAAGGACAATAAGCACATGAAAAATTCCCAACAGCATCAGTCATTATGGAAATCCAAATTTAAAACCACTATGAGCTCTTATCACTTACACACTCACCTACTCATGTGGCCAGAGCAGGGGAAAGGAAGACAATGAGAAATCCTCACAAGGCTATGAAATGACTGGGACTCTGAGATACGGTGCAAAATGGCACATCCACTTTGGAAAACAGTTAGGAAGCTTCTTATAAACTTATACTTTACATATAATCCAGATCCAACCCTGGCTATTTGCCCAAGAGAAATAAAAAATGTATGTCTATTCAAAGACTTGTACACAAATATTCACAATAGTTTTACCCATAGTAGGCAAAACTGGGAACAACACAGATTTCTATCCATGAGTGGGTGAACTGTGATATAGTTATACAATCAAATACTACTCAGCACATAAGAAGTAAAGTACTAATACATACAATAGCGTGGCTAAACCTTGACAGCATGATGCCTCATGAAGGAAATCAGACTCAAAAAGCTACATCCTGTGGGGTATCATTTACATCGCATTCTAGAAACAGAAAAACTATACGGACAGAAAGATCACTGGTTTTCAGGGCCGAGGACAGGGAAGAATTAATTTTAAAGGGGCATGGGGAAACTTTTTGGGATTATGAAAATATTCTTTATTTCAATAGTGGTAGTGGTTATACAACTATACATTTATTGAAATTCATTATATTGTCCTCCTAGAAATGGTAAATTTTATTATAGATAAATAATACATTTTTGAAACTTAAACACGTACAAAATTATTTATTAGAAAGGGCAAACAAGCAGAAACAAAGATGACATTAGAGTGAAATGGCACAATATTTTTGCCCAACGCTACCACCATTTTATTTGAAAACCTGGATGGATTTCCAAGAAACCACAAATGAACAAATTTGACTGAAAACAAATGGAAAAACTACATAAATCAATAATCATAAAATGAACTAAAACACATAAGAATATCCCAGTGGCTTGACTGCTTCTCCTATACTC
This sequence comes from Trachypithecus francoisi, assembly GCF_009764315.1. Taxonomy (NCBI): domain Eukaryota; kingdom Metazoa; phylum Chordata; class Mammalia; order Primates; family Cercopithecidae; genus Trachypithecus; species Trachypithecus francoisi. The sequence goes on from NW_022681467.1 coordinate 38,029,580, forward strand.
TCTCCAAAGCACCAGGACATTCAGTTTTAGGAGACAATATTTTCATTCCTTTAAGAAAAAAATAATTCCTATATCCATGAAATGGTACTAGGACATCGAAAGTGAAAGACAACTTAGGAATTCCTTTTTAAAGCTAGTCTAACACCCAAAGCAAAACTTAACAAAAGGTAGGCTTAAAAAACCCCCAGGCCAAACTTACTTATGAATATGGACATAAAAATTCTAAATTAAATATTGTTACTTGAGTAGCTCAATAAAATACCCTACCTTGTGATAAAATGAGGTTCATTTCAGCTGTGCAAGATGGTTCAATATTAGAAAATGTGCATTCATTCATTACCACATTAAGATATCCAACAGAAAATCACCTGATCATTTCTGATCCTACTGGTTGATATCTTTCCTAAGATCTCACACGGCTCACCCTACAAGGCATTCAAATCTCACTCAAAGAACCTCCACAGAGCAGTAGCCTTCTCGAACTATCTTTGATATGTCACCTTCCTACCAACCCAGAACCATCACTCTCCATGAGAGTAGAGACTTTGTTTTTTGTTTGTTTGAGACAGAGTCTGGCTCTGTCACCCAGGCTGGAGCGCAATGGTGCGATCTTGGCTCACTGCAACCTCCGCCTCCCAGGTTCAAGCAATTCTCTTGCCTCAGCCTCCCGAGTAGCCATCATGCCCGGCTAATTTTTATATTTTTAGTATAGATGGAGTTTCGCCTTGCTGGCCAGGCTGGTCTTGATCTCCTAACCTCAGGTGATCAGCCTGCCTCAGCTTCCCAAAGTGCTAGGATTACAGGTATGAGTCACTGTGCCTGGCCGAGACTGTTTACTGCCTACAGAATGTCTAGCACTACTCAACCAATACTTGACGGATGAATATCAGCAGATACTGACAAGGGTTTTAAGGAATTCAATCTCTATCTATGATAAAAGCCTTGGTAAAATGGAAACAAATAGCTACTTTTTAAAATAACAAAAGAGAAAAGCATCTCATATCCAAATTTTGCTTTCTATTTAATGTTGAAATAATTCAAGCATTTCCATTAGATTCATAACAAAACAAGGATGTCCTCTATTCCAGACATAAATGCCAAAGCAATTAAACAAGAGACTGAAATAAAAGGTATGCCTGTTTTTAAAAAGGAGGTAAAACCAGTTATTATTTGCAAGTCAGCCTTGATGCATCAGCTGAAAAACTTATTAGAAAATAAATAGAAGATCTTACTAAGGGAGCTGGTTATAAAATGAATATGAAAACTCAGTAGCTTCACAATGTACAATAAACAGAAAATATAAAGGAATTAATGATCAGTTCGAAAATGTAATGCAAGAAAAATCCTATACATAAAAGTCATCAGAAAAAATAATCTAGGAGCAAGTGAAACTTGAAATCTGAAGTACCTATGTGACTAAAGCTATGAAACTCTACTCAGAAAAGATTTTATGAAGTCAGAACAAATTCAATATTGTAAAGGTATCAATTTTTCCTAAATTAATCTATAAATTCAATATAGATAGCATATAAATCCAATAGGATTTCTATTGCAACTTACAGTTATCTCCCACTTATCTGGAAAAATAAGTGTGTGAGAATATCCAGAAAGTGTCTGAAAAACAGAGAGGGATATAGATCTATCAAATATTGGTAATGTGTTGTAAAAGTATGGAAGTTGAAACTGTATGGTAATTGTGCAGAACAGCCCAACGGAAAATACTACAGAATAGAGTCCAGAAATACAACTGAAGGAACATATAAGTAAAAGGCAGCAGTAGAGCCTAGTGCAATGGTTGGGCATTAGGTTCAAATTGCAGTTTTGCCTCTTCTTGCTATGGGACCATAAGCAAGTTGCTTACTTTTATTCGTTTATTTATTGATTTTAGAGAAGAGTCTTGCTCTGTTGCTCAGGCTGGAGTGCAGTGGTGTAATTATGGCTCACTGTAACCTTGAACTCCGGGGCTCAAGCGATCCTCCTGCCTCAGCCTTCCAAATCAGCTAAGACAACAGGCAGGTGCCATCAAATTTCGCTGGGCTTTTTGTCTTTTTCTTTTTCTTTTTGTAGATATGGGGTTTCACTACACTGTCCAGGCTGCTCTTGAACTTCCAGACTCAAGCGAGAGTCCTGTCTTGACCTCCCAAAGTGCAGAGATTACAGGTGTGAGCCACCATGTCTAGCCCAGTTGCTCTGCCTTTCTGGAAAACATTCTTCTCCTGCATGGTGTGGGGGAAGAATAGTATTATAATAATAGTAATGACCTCAGATGGTTTTGATATAATTATATGAAATAATCTATAAAAATGCTAGCATAGGACCTGCCATTTAGGACATAGTCAATACATGCTAGCATACATACCTACATATCTATACAAAGTTCTTATTCTAAGTTTGTAGAGAAAAGAAGTTGTTAGCACAACGAGTTAGCTATCTTGGACAAAGTGTGTCCATGGGAGTGATGCTGTATGAGGATGGTCATCTCTACCACTATTTATAGGGGTGAAACATTATTAATCCACACGACTAAGAAAAATGAACATAAGAGACCTCTATATATTGATATGAAAAGACATTGTTAACATCTTATTGGGTAAAGAGATTAGAATGCAACAGGTATATAGCACAAACTTGCAGTGTATAACTGTGTTCATAAATCTAAATGCTTCCTGTAGTGGGTTGAATGGTGACTCCTGAAAGATATATCTGCTCAGAACCTGGAATTGTGACCTTATTTGGAAATAGGCTCTTTGCTGATGTAATTAAGTTAAGGATTTCAAGATGAGATCATCCTGGAGTAGGGTGGGCCTTAAATCCAATGACAAGTGTCCTTACAAATGGAGAAGAGGAAAGACACACAGAGGAGAGGCCATGTGAAGACTGAGGCAGAGACTGGGGTGATGCGTCAATGACACAAGGAAGCCAAGGGTCACTGCAGCTACCAGAAGCTAGAAGAAAAGGCATGGAACAAATTCTCCTTCTGAGCCTGCAGAAGCAACCAAGCCTGCAAACACCTTGGTTTTGGACCTCTGACCTCCAGAATTGTAAGAGAAAAAATCTTTGCTGTTTGAAGCCACAGGGTTTGTGATAACGTGTGAGAGCAGCCACAGGAAAAAACTGTACTTCCCAACATCATCAAATCCCAGTATTTATCTTTGAAAATCCACTTATTCTCCTCACAGTTCAGTTTCTCCCTACCTCCAAGGACCCACTGGCCTTCTTTTTGCTGCCCCTAAGTTAAATAGAAGAAATTGTTTGCAACCTGGCCCTATGCATAATTCATGGCTGACTCTGCCTATATCTGCTTTGTCAGCTTTTGATCTGCTGGTTAAAGAGATAAAGGTGTTATCTGTATTAGAGTAACAGTGTCCAATAATAGGGGATTGGGTAAGTAAATTAGGGTCCATCAACTAGATAAAATATTACATAGCCATTGAATAAGATAATGATAAAGACAAGCAATGTGGAAAAAATAAGGTCCTTGACATAATGCTAAGTGGAAGAAAGTATGTTATCAGATTGTATCTACGATGTAATAATAACCAGGACAAAATTCTTCCTAGATGTGGACAAGGACTTAAAACAGGTGGAAGTGTTGGGTTGTGGGATGTTTCTTCTTTCATTTAGAGTCTTAGAGATGCTATTATAATGGTGTTTGTGCTATAGTAAACGAGGAAACAAAAAAGGTACCAAACCCTTCAGTTTCTCACAGGATGCATAGAAGCTGGAGAGGGAGAAAGGATGCCCTACCATCTCCAAGTAAAGGGCCCTATATAGAAGCTCTATCAGACTTTGTCCTAATAGAGAACGGGGCACCTCCAGTTATAGTACGGAGCCTTGGATTTTTGAGTAATGATTCAAATTCATTTTTGAATGAAGCTCAAATTCCTCTTGGCAGATTCCCCAGGTAAATGCAAACACTGGATAAGATACAATGGCAGACAAAATAACCCTGCACCCCAGCCCTTCCTGTGACCTGGTTTTCTTGGATTTTACCCGAGTAGCCTTCTGCCATTCCACTCCCCAACCCTACATATATGCTGCTCTTCCTGGAGATTCCTCCCTATTTCCTGAACACGCCTTGTTTCGTGGTTTCCCTGCAAACACAAAAAGAGGCTACCCCTACATCCCTTCTCCTCTTTTAAGTTAGAACTTAAATATACATTTTGTTGGGGGAGACAAAATTCAATCTACCATGAGAGTCATCTCCCTGCAATTTTTAGGGAGACAATAAAAGGAAAATAACAGTTAGAGAAAAATAATGAAATAAAAAATAATGGGCAAGCTAATATCTAAATAGTTTTAAAAGTTCATTCATACTTAGAAACAAACATTAACTGTATCCAACACGCCCAAGATGAATGAATAATCTAAAGACGAGGAAGGCTTGACATGTATTTGTCTGTCTGTTTATTTATTTATTTATTAGAGTCAAGGTCTCACTCTGTCACCCAGGCTGGAGTACAGTGGCATGATCATAGCTCACTGTAACCTCAAACTCCTGGGCTCAAGCGATCTTCCCAAGGGATCTTCCCACCTCAGCCTCCTGAGGAGTTGAGATGACAGGCATGAGCCACCGCACCCAGCCAATGTTTTAAACATTTTTGTAGATAAAGGGTCTCTATATGTTTCCCAGGCTGCTTGACATTTTTATTGATCCCCAACAACGTTCCAGGAGTTCTCACACGTAAGCTCATTGTATCCTCACAATGATATTCCACAGGTATTTGCATCCCTATTGTGCAAATGAGGAAACCGAAATTTGTCAGCTGAGCAATTGACATATAATTCATCTGGACTGAAACGTGCTGTAAGTGGAAAATGCATGCTGTATTTCAAATCTTAGTATAAAAAGGATAAAATATCTTGTTCATATTTTTATATTAAGTGACATGGTCAAATGATACGATTTTGGATTACATATCACTAAAACTATACATTATTAAAAATAATTTTACCTGTTTTTTAGCTTTTTTTTAAATGCAGATAATAGAAAATTTTAAATTACATATGCGACTCACATAATGTTTCTACTAAAAGGTACCAGTCTAAAATGACAGAACTCAGAATGATGAGCCTGGCTTAGACTCTGGCTCAGGGCTCCCAAACGGACCACATTATCAGCCTTAGTTAGGTCTCTGCCCCCACAGTGAGGACCATGAGTTTAGAAAACAATGTTTTAGAAATAACACATAAATAGTTAACAACTACATGGAAAAAAATTTAACCTAGCCAATAATCATTAAATGTGTGGTTTATGGCTGATAAGTGAAAGACAATAGGAACATGACCAATAGCTTGCACTCAAAACCAATGTCCAAATCAGAGCAGAACAGACAGATGCAAATTACCTGGACACAAAGATGGGCTCCCAGGCTCTCAGGTATGCACTGCCGCTCAGATCTGGAGAGGGGTAGGGTATACAGCCAGGAGCACAGGGGCCAGGTCGTGTTATGGGAAATCCCTGCTGCAGCACATACCCCAGCCTTGACCACAGGAGAGGCTGTCCTGGCTGGAGGACACCCTCCCCTGGTAGAGGAGGAAACTATTAAAGACAACTCTCCTATCTCCTCTTGCCTTTGAGAAAGACTTCCCAAATTTCATATAAGCTGCCTCCCATTATAACTAAAACATCAGCTCCCAGAGGAGACAGATTTTTCTGTTTGGTCCATCAGCGTATCCCAACTGCATAGAACAGTTCCCAGCATATAATGAGTGTTGAATAAATACTGAATAAATGAACTAGCAAATGAATGAATGGGTTGATTTCCCCCCATAGGGTGCTGCCAATAGTGAGATACTGTAACAGCTACAATGAGCCTGGTTTTCTCCGTGACGACTTTTGTGTGTCCCTCTCATGCCTGAGGCCCCTGACTTTCAGTGTCAATGTTCCAACTGCACATGCAGGTCCATCCCACCCAATATGTGGTCAAGACAGAGGTTGAGCCTGGCTCACCAGGGCTGGAATAAAGTTCAAGCCCAGTTGCACGTGCACATAATTTGCATGAGCATGAGGGAGAGAGGGGTTCATTGCTTTAGCAATGAGTGAAGAGGGAGGAGTTTCAAGGTGCCTCCAGGTACCAGGGCAGCAGGGAAAGGTTAGATTTTGGGAGAAACATGAACAGATGGCTTCCTCTATTTTAGCATGTCTCTGCTTTGAACCACCTCCTTTTCTTAGAACTTTGCCTCACAACCCTAAGACTCCCCTCCAGGCAATTGTACTTCCTGGCATGTGGTTTAGATGTTAAGCGCTGTGGATGCTGGAACTTGAGGCTGGGATAAGGCAGCTTTGAGTACTCCTTTTACCCACCTCATGCCCTCTTTTCTTCTCCCTCTCCTAGAGTTTCCTCTCCTCCAGCCCCTTTCCTACCTCCCTGGTTCTGGTTACCTCCTCCTCTAATTTCTGTCCTGACAGTAGAGGATCAGCTGAAGACTTTCCATATCTGTGAAGTGACCTTATTTGAAAATAAGGTTTGTGCATCTATAATCAAGTTAAGATGAGGTCATTAGGATGGGCCCTAGACCACTATGACTGGTGTCCTTATAAAGAGCAGAGGAGAGACACTGAAGAGACACACACCTAGCAAGAATGCTACGTGGAGACAGAAGCGAGACTGGAGCAATGTAGCCACAAACCCAGGATGCCAAGGCTTGCTCGTGATAACAGAAGCTGTGAAAAAGCCATGGCACAGGTTTTCCCCAATAGCCTTTGGAGGGGGTGGGAACCTGCTGACACCTTGATTTTGGTTTCTGAATTCCAGCCTCTGAGACTGTGAGAGAATGAATGTCTGCTGTCTAAAGCCAGCCGGTTTGTGGTGCTTTCCTATGGCAGCCCTGGGAAAATCATAGCGCGTTGCTGTGTCTCTCTGTCGTCAGTTATGACGGGTGACTTGGTTGCCAACTGGCACAATTTCAATGAGAAAAAGTGAACCATTATGTAGATACATTTATCTGAGGGCCTGAACATGACTGTCCAATGCCTATAATCTCTGAGTTTGGGGTTATCATGAACAAGGAATGCTGAACTCGTTTTGACTCAAATAAATGTCTGAGCTCTGGTGCGTATTCTGGCCGTGCACTGCTTCCTCAACCCCACGCAAATGCTTCTTTGCTCTGATTGCAAACAAAATGCATGCTTGTTAGAAAACCCAGAGAAAGAGAGAGAGAAAACAAACAAATCACAAAGGGAAAATAATTTGCCTCCCTTCTCCTTATGCCAGGCTAATCACTGTTGATATTATGCTATGTTCTCTTCCTCTTTCCTCATTATGCTGGTCTCACAAGAGATTCAACTCACCTTGCTGTCCAGCGCATACTCACGAACCTGAGCCGGTGGGCTTGGTTACCGATGCCTGAGGCTCACAGCCTCCACCTTTTGAGGGGAATTCTGGTCTGTCTTGATCTTTCCCCAGAGTGTGAGGAGTCCAATAAATTGTTAGTAGTTAAGCAATTCTGAAACGAATCCATACCCACATGGGTCTAGGACCAATCCCTGCCAAGACCTTACAACATTTGGGGGTGCTGCAGAGAACACTGTCTCCAGTGGGGTTTGGGAATTGCTGTGGATAAGTGAGGCAGCTATGGAAAAAGCCCGTCCCGGTGGTTAAAGCAACCCAGAGGGTTTCTGGACCTTAGTTAGGGAAGGATTAGGATTGGTGATAGGGGATTTCAAAGCTGCCTCTTTTGGGTTTAAATGCTCCAACCTTGCCCCAGGTCACGCATAGCTCACCCAGAGGTGAATCATATTAGCCCAGGTGTCTGCTCTTGGTGGATCCAGAACTGCTTCTTGTTTATCTTTTAATCTCCTTGGAATCAGGTAGATCCCACGTAAACCCTCAAAAAGTAAAAGGTCTGATTACCTCCCATCTTTCTGAAAAAATGAGCTGCAGTCTGCACTTCTCAACATAATGACATGTGGTGCTTCCAGCAAGTTCCTGAGCCCCCAACACATGCACACACACGCGCGTGTGCGCGCACACACACACACACTTTTTTAAAGGAGTTGCCAAGTGCAGTGGGTTGAGTGGTGGTCTCCGAAAGATACATCTATCTGGAATCTGTGAATGTAACCTCATTCGGGAAAAGTGTGGAGGCAGGGAGAACAGGCAGGAGATTATCACAGTCAGGACAAGAAAGCAGGAGACGTTGACAGTCACGACTAAGGTGGCAGGAGTGAAGGCAGAGTTGTGGGATTTCAGGGACATGTGGAGGTAGCACATAGGCTGATAGGCTGATGGTGTGTGTAGGTGGGGGTGGGGGGTGGAGGAGAGCAGACAGTGCTCATGGATAAGAAGAATTAACATCATTAAAATTGCCATACTACCCAAAGCAATTTATAGGTTCAATGCTATCCCTATTAAAAGGCCATTGACATTCTTCAAGAATTAGAAAAGAATATTTTAAAAATGTATATGGAACCAATAAAAACCCTGAATAGCCAAGGCAATCCTAAGCAAAAAGAACAAAGCTGGAGGCATCCCCCTATCCAACTTCAAACTATACCACAAGGCTACAGTAACCAAAATGGCATGGTACTGGTACAAAAACAGACACAGAGACCAATGGAACAGAATAGAGAACCCAGGTATAATACCACACACCTACAATTATATAATCTTCAACAAACCCGACAAAAACCAAGCAATGTGAAAAGAATTCCCTATTCAATAAATGGTGCTGGGATAACTGGCTAGCCACATGCAGAAGACTGAAACTAAATCCTTTCTTTATACCATGTACAAAAATCAACTCAAGATGGATTACAGACTTAAATGTAAAATCCAAAACTGTAAAAATTCTGGAAGACAACCTAGGCAATAGCCCCCATGAAAACCTTCACTTGAATCAGGCCCCGGGGAATGACATACATGTCACCCAAGGTTAGTGGCAGAGATAGACTGCATTTCCCTTTTTTGTGTGATTCTTTGCCCACATCCCTTCTAATACACCCTCAGTCTGGCCCCAATTCTCTCAGCCTCATCCTGTGCCCAGGCCCTCACTGGTCTCAAGTGTCTTCCAGCTGAAGCCTCTTTATTTCCAGCCCCTTTGATCAGAGCTTGGGTTGATGCAATGCACCACTCTAGGGGAAGCATAAACCCAGAAAAACATCAAGGGACTGTGCTGTTGACATCACAATCATAATTCTGGAAACTTATTTAAAGGAAATAATTTAACAAAACAGGAAAAAGCAAGTTCATAAAAATGTTCATGGAAACCTATACAATTTTCCATAATGGATAAATATTAGAGGCTATATGAATGTCACACAAGGTAGTTAAATAAATCACGATAGTGTCACTTGATGGGACAGAATATGGCCCTTAAAATGCTAACAATGTAACTATGTATCATTTTACATGAGGAAAAAGCATTTAAAATAATAAAGAGGCAATAATTACATAAAAATTTCATATGTATATAGACAGGTACTAGTAGAAAAAAATGAAACAAAAGTAAAATTCTGAATAACTGAAAATTTGTTTTCTGTTACTGTTATTACATTTTATAAATATAAACAACTAATTTTTTAAAACAAATTTAAAGCTTGTGCTAAACTGTAACTTAGCCCCCAGTAAATCTCTATTTATTTGGCATCTGCCAAAAGAACCAAATGCTCTTGAGATGCTGATGGGACCAAGCTTAAAGCATTTGATTTTTTTTTTTTATTTTTTTGCCCCTAAAACATTTTTGTTCTTGTCATGACTTTGGACACTCGAGTTTTTCCAAACTTCAAAAAAACAAAACCTTTTTGTTCCCAGCTGAAATCCAATGTCACAGGTGCACTTTCTCTGTGCAAAAACTATTCCCAATTTACTGACAGAAACTTAACAAAGCCCAGATTGCAGCTTTCAAGGTTACTCCAAGGGCATTGTTATCCTAGGACCCCTATGGGTCAAGCTGTAAGTTTCCCACCAGTGGATTCCAGAGCCTTGGGCAAAAAACACCAGAGCTGGTAGTAAACAGCTTCCACCTGCCTCTCACTCTCAAACTGAGGGATACTTCTCTGAGGAGGCTTGCTGTGCCTTGAAAACCTTAAACCTTAAACCTTAAAAGCTCATAAGATGAGCTTTCCTGTGCCGAATTTAGGAATGATTTACTCATCTACACAAGTAGCTCAAGTTTAGTACAATTAGCTGGTGTAATTGGAAGTCACTGTCTATGAGGATGGATGTAGCAGCCCTCAGACCACACCAAGTGCAGTGAAATTACAGCAAATTGCAGTGCTCCTGGGCACTGTGAAATAGACTTTGCCATAGCAGCCATGGGCATATCTTTTTGTCAGGTGAGAACACAAATATAAAACAGTCCTTAGCAACATCTTTCTTCCCAAGACAAGAATGCAGGAGGGAATCTAGGATGCCACCAAGGTGTTATGCAGGGAGATGGTTCCAGTAAGAATCCTGTTAAAGAGAGTTGCCTCTCTGACGTATGCATGGAAAAAGATGGATTTAAGCAAATAGACAAGGCTGACAAAAGTATGTGGAAAAAGAAAACAATCAATGCTTTTTGTTTTCCATATTTCTTTGACATTACAGAATTTACTCCTCAGCTAAAATAGGATAGGTTGATTTGGGAGGGGAATAAAGGACAATTCTGTATTTACGAGTTATGTATTATGAGTAATTTGGGTTAGGTATTACTCAAACATCCACTATGCATCCACTCTGTCCTTGGTACTCTTCTAGATGTCTGGGAAGCACTGATGAACAAGACGAAATCCTTGCCTGGAGTGTGAGATGCACACAGGCACACCCATACAAAGATTACTATAATGCAATGCAGTCATTGCAATGACAGAAATACTCCAGAATATTACATGAGGGGCGATGCATACACATAAACAAGTTAAAGGAGGTGAGAAAAAAATCTCTTTGAAAAGAGGTAATGCCCATTCTACTCTCTGCATTTATAAGTTTGACTTTTTAAGTTCCAAATGTAAGTGAAATCATGCAATATTTGTCTTTCTGTACCTGGCTTATTTCACTTACCATAATGTCCTCCAAACTAGGGGTGAAGAAAATGGGGAGACCTTGATCAATGGGTGTAAAGGTTCAGTTATGCAAGATGAATAAGTTCAGGGGATCTAATCTACAGCATGGTGACCATAGGTAATAATATTGTATTGTATACTTTTAATTTGCTAAGAGAGCTTATTTTAAATGTTCTCACCATGAACAATACCGTAACTACGTGAGGGGATGGGTATGTTAATTAGATTGATTGTGGTAATCACTTCACAATGTATATGTATGTTGCACACCCTAAACAGATACAATTTTTATTTGTCAAGTACAGTTCAATAAAGCTGGGGTAAAAGAGAGGTAATGACTGAGATGATTGAGGCAAGAAGACATTATCCCAACAAACAGCCAGTGGATGAGAGAGGGAGGCCTTGAAGGCAAATCAGTGTATCAATATGCAAAAAAGTACAAAGGTAAAGAGCGGCTTCTGGAAGGGGCTGTCAATAAGAAGTTTGTTGCTGCCAGAACACAGAGGTGGAAAAAGCAGATGATCAGAAAGCAAGCTAAAGAGGTCACGAGGAGTCCAGGGGTACCCAAATGCTGGATTAAAGAGTTGTATGGTTCTTGAAAGTTGTCTGTGTTTGCAGGGTCTGTGTGTTTCACAGTGATACGGACAGGAATTAGGGAAATACTGGGTAGAAGAGAGTGGTTCCCTGGCAAAACCCCCACCCTGAAGCCTGGAAACTCCCAGCCCTAAATGGGAACAGGCATTCCTGCTTTCATGCCCTAATGTGGCCTCTGGCTCACCACACTTCCGCATCCTGTACCCATATAAAACCCAAACCCCAGGTTCTACAAGCAGATAAACAGAAGGGAAGAAGAGTAACAGAATGGAATGGCGGAGGAGAGAAGGGAAGGAGCATCCAAACATCAAGAGGAGTTCAGCTGGGGATGTTCAGAGAGGAAATCGGCTGCTGGATGACCAAAATCCAGGGGGATATCATCTTCCCACTCCAACCCTTTTCCAGCTCCCCATCCATCCTGCTGAGAGCCACCTCCATCACACAATAAGACTCCCACCTTTACCATCCTTCAAGTCCATGTGTGAACTGATTCTTCCTGGACACTGGACAAGAACCCAGATACCAAGACGGCATTGAATTGGTTAACACTTAAGCTGTCTGCAGATGGCAGAGCTAAAAGAGCACTGTAGCATGCCCACTGAGGTTTTTGGAGTTGCAGGTGCCTACCCCTAGATGCTGCTGTGGGGCCAGAGCCCAAACGTGCTAGCCCCGGCTCCTGCACCTGCCTGTCTGTATGTTCGCCTTCCCGTAAGGGGTTTGAATGTGCATAGTGGCTGAACAGATGAGTCACACCCCTATTGCATGTACTGCAAGGAGGGGTCAGGGAACTCTCTTGTTTCAGTAAGTTGGTCAGATGGCTGATGTGGAGGGTGAATCTTGGAGAGAGGACCAGTGGAAGCCAGCAGGTGATGGACGCAGGAGTACTGAGAAATTGAGATCCTAACCAGGGCGAAGGTAGGAGGGCAGAGGTCAGTGCAGACAGATTTGCCACAGTAGCTCTCAAACATAGTGGCACAAGAGACTCCTCTGGGCTCCATTTATAAATATTTCCTGGCCCCACCCCTGAAGTTTCTGATTCAGTAGCTTTAGAAGAATTTGGATCTGCCTGTCTTTTAAGCCTCCAGAGCTTTGAAAGTTCAGTCAGATTTGAAAGCCATTGATTTAGAATGTAAAATCCATCCCTCCTCTTTTCTCCCATTCTTTTCTTTCTCTAACAGTCTATTTGGCACCTACTGCATGGCAATACTCTATTGAGGTTAAAAAGTACCATGGGAGTTAAGAATACACAAAAAGGAAAGGTCTTTCATCCTTTTAAGTGTTTCTCAAACTTAAAAACTTGTTAGCCTGCAAATCTGTAAAACTTATAAAATCTGTCTTAGTTTGGGCTGCTATAACAAATTGCCATAGACTGGGTAACTTATAAAAAGGGCAACTTATTGCTCACAATTGAGGTTGGGAAATCCAAGATCAAGGTGTCCACAGATTCAGTCTAGTGACGTTTTGTTCCTCATAGGTGGCGCCTTCTAGCTGTGTCTTAACATGGCAGAAGGGGTGAACAAGCTCCCTCCAGCATCTTTTATAACAGCACTAACCCCATTAATAAGGGAAGACTCCTCCCAAACATCCAAGCATTTTATCATCTCCCAGAAGTCCCACCTCTCGACACCACTACATTGGGAATTAGATTTTATCGTAAGAATTTTGAGGGAACACATACACATTCAGACTATGGCCATCCCCGGGCATAAATGTGTGGACACCTCATGCCAAAAGGTTCCATAGATTACAGTTGGAGAAATGCTACCTTGACCATCATATACTACCACTTAGAGTCATTGGGTTCTCCCATCTGCATTGCGGTTATAGAAGCAGTCATCCAGGTGGCCCAGGTTAGGTTTCTTATTTTTCTTTTTAAATAATTATTAATTTGAAAGTGAGGGCCGGGCGCGGTGGCTCAAGCCTGTAATCCCAGCACTTTGGGAGGCCGAGACGGGCGGATCACGACGTCAGGAGATCGAGACCATCCTGGCTAACACGGTGAAACCCCGTCTCTACTAAAAAATACAAAAAACTAGCCGGGCGTGGTGGCAGGCGCCTGTAGTCCCAGCTACTGGCGAGGCTGAGGCAGGAGAATGGTGTAAGCCCGGGAGGCGGAGCTTGCAGTGAGCTGAGATCCGGCCACTGCACTCCAGCCTGGGTGACAGAGCGAGACTCCGTCTCAAAAAAAAAAAAAGAAAGTGAGAAACTTCATGAACTGTCATGGTTCTTGTTTACAGAGAGCCCTGTCCACTTTGACATCTCTGCGGAGATGTAAGAGAGAGAATTCTTTTTTTCAAAATTGACTTGGTATGGGAAACTTTTTCCAGTAATGAAAAATATTAGCCCAATTTGCCATTTGCAATTTTCCTTTGATACTGACACACCAGACAGTGCCTATTTGTGTCAGAAATATGTGTCAGAGTCCTCTCAAAGCCATCAGGTCAAGCATGCCACTCAGCTTCACAGGAGGGGAAGGATGGAGCTCTGAATATGTCTATTCAGTTGCAGGAATGTTCAGGTTGGATGGAATTTGCAAATACAATCATGATGACGAAGTCACCTTCACTATGGGCATGAAACTCAACTAATCCCATCTGTTTTTTCCCACTCATTTCCCCACACAAGCCTTGTTCCTCCAATATTGACAGGGCACCCCTCCTCAAGGATTTGACAATTCAAGCTTGGGGGACACAATGTAGATTAGATGGTTTCCAAGCCAAGGCTAGATCCAGACCTCAGTCACCCTCTTCATTCCAAAACTGCGCCTTTACTCCTCCCCACCCTACATCTGCAAGCTTATGGCCACTCTAATCAGGTGGATTGATCATGATTGGGAAATTCAGGTTAATTTCACCATCATTTATTGAGGGCCTTTGGAAAAGGCACTGTAGCTAACTAGTTAAGTGGGCAAGCTTTGTATTCACACTTAGTAGGAATCTAGGTTTTGTTTACTAGTCAGGTCATCTCAGGCAAGTAACTTCCTGCCTCTAAGCCTCAGTATTAAATGGGGATAGTGATCCTTACCTTGAAGGGCTGAAACAAAGTACACAATGAGTGATATATGGTAATGATAATGGAGTCTCCATGGGATTCTAACAGGAAATAGACAGATAATTCAAGGAGAATTGACTAAAGGCACTATTTACAATGCTATGAGCTGGTTGAGGGAATCAGGGCAGAGGCATAGTGGAGGAGTGAACTAAGTAAGTGAGGGTGGGCCGGGTGGAGGAGGGAGCAGGTCCCAGAACCAGGAGGGAGCAGGTCCCAGAACCTGGAAGGTCACCTTGGAAGGAACTGTGACCTTTCTGGAGGAGAAAAAGCTGCAGCAGTCAACACCCCCTCCCTTGGTCTCCTCCCTCTCCCCTCATCCCCTGCAAGGCGCTCTTTCAGATGAACAGAAGGCAAGGCAACACCGTGATGTCTGAGACTCAATCTCCTGTGCCAGGGAGCAGGCAGAGAAGGGTGTAGGGAAGACCTGGAGAAAGAAAGGGCAGGTAGCAGCACCACCGCCATTCATGGATGACCTATCCCATGCCAGGTCCTGGGAGCTCAGCAATGTACAAAATGCATTGGGGAAGTCTAAGAATTCTGAGCCAAGTTGTAGACGGATGTAGAAATCCACAATCACAGTATGGGGGAATAAATCCTATTATAAAATAACAAGTGGGAACCCCTCATCCAGGTGGTGCAGAGGGACAAAATATGCCCCAAAGAACCCTTGAGCAGGGTGCTGAGGAGGCAAGAAAGGAGGAAGCGGGAAAAGACAGCAAGGGGAGTGTAGTGTGGCCGTAATGTAAAGCCTGTGGATTTGGAAGTGGGGATGGAAAAGCAGGAGAGGGCACTGGGCAAGCCTGCAAGGGCTGAGTCAGTTATAGAGGAAACTGTTGGCCAAGTTAAAGAAGAGGTTAGCTTTTATCCTCAGAGCTGTTGGGATTTATAAGGATTTTAAATGGTACAGTGTCTGGTATAATCTGTATTTTAGCAAAACAATTTTGGTCTCTTTAGGGAGAGAAGTGTTGATTTCTCTGACACTGACCCACAAGAAATGTCACCACGGTCCACGGTCCATGGTCCACGGTTCATGGTCCATAGACACAACTGGGCAAGGGGAATTTCACTGCAGGGTAAGGAAATCCTAACGTAGTAAGAGCATGGTTCAGGGAGAGACTGGTTCCAAAACTGAGGCTCCAGTAAATGTTCCTGGAATGATGGGAAAGCCTGGCCTGCAGACAACTCAGTACTGTACTTGCTGAATTTCAACATGCACAGAGACAACCTGGGGATTCTGTAACATGCAGACCCTGACTCAGTAGACCTGGGGTGGGGACAGAGATAGCACATTTCTAACAAGCTCCCAGGGGATGCTGATAACAGAAGAACACAGAAAGGTTCAGTTTGAAAGGCCAGCTGCCTCAACCTCCTCTTTTGCAGGTAGGCTAACAGAGGCCATGGAAGGGCTTTCCCCTTGGTGATGCATCATAACGTTGGTGGCAGGACCTGTAGAAACCTGACTGGTGAGTCCTTCAATTCAGAGTTCTCATGGGGCTTCCAGGACCCTCTGAGAGATGACTGGGGACCAGGCACTCTACTTGCTATTGAAGGGCAAAGGCGAAAGGGAGTGAACAGGAACTGATGAGGCAAGAGTGTCTCCAGCATGTCCTTAGACAGTGCAAATGGATCTGCCAACATGCACGATAAACTTTTCACATATCAGCCTGCTCTGAGAGTATCATGAAAGCTGACATAAATCTCTGGTGGGCTGCCAAAGGCCTTCTTCCCAGACATGGTGACTGGCATAAAAACTCAAAATAATACTCAAAACACACACTCACACAGGTGAGATCTATTTGCAGTGCAATTTGGCAACATGTGGCAAGAGTTACAAAAGTATTCATTCATTCAACCCAGTAATTTCATGTTTGTGTGTGTGGTGGGGGTGGGAGTTACTAATATACAAATACTCTAAACAGAGAAGGAAGAAAATGAACTTTGACATTGAATGGATACTGGACAGCTAGGACTATAATATATTTTGATTTCGTATAATATTCCTGAATTGCAGGCTTAATATTGCTTCACCGACACACAATTTTATTAAATTAAGCCATTAAGATCATTCAATTTCAGGGGTTAATTTGCCCAAAAGTCAGCCACCCACGCAATGTTAGTTCCAGGATTTGAATCCAGGTGAATCAGATCTGAAGGTCATGTTCTTTCCACCATGATGCAATGCCACCATAAACATGAAGTTTATCACAGTGTTATCAAATATATAAAAAATAGAGGAATGGATAAGAAAACTACAGTATATACACTCAATGGACAATTACGCAGTCATTAAAAAAGATGAGCTATTTCCATGGTTCTAGAAAGGCATCATGATTGCGATTAAACACTTAATGAAAAATTACAATAGCAAATTTTTTGTAATTATAGTTAGGTAAAAGATGTGTGCATATTAACAAAGATAAAAATACAAGGCAAAATAAGCACTGTGGTAGAAGAGCAGATTATAGGTGATCTTTTTCTCTGATATCCAAACATTCTGTAATATTGTTATAAAAATTGGCCAAGGAAGACTAAGATAACAGAATGCATTTGTTGGTGGGGAGAGCACACAGCCTACTGTACATACAAGATCCTTTAACGAGAGTTCCTACGCAATCTTGAGACCTCTGCACATGGCCTTGTCTTCCTGCGGTTCTGCCCTTCGGTCATGAAGACTCTCTAGAGGACTTGCTCTAATATAGACTCTCTCACCTCTGGCATCTTTTTCAGGAAGGCTTCTATAGCCCTGGTCTCTTTATCCAAGTGGTAACACAGGTAAGCATCATCAAAAAGAACTGCCTCTCACAATAGCAGATAGAACATTTATACAGTAGGTGGGAAAGGACACACAGGCCCTTTAGGCATTGCAGCTGACAGCATGGCTGTTGCTGGGAGTGAAGGGCTAGTCTTCAGGGGCATGGCTCATAGGACCAGGAGAGAGTAGAACTAACTCTATCTTGTTAAGAGACAAAACAGCTATGAGAGAAGGGAGATGCCCAAGCCATTCTCAGTTCCCACCTTCCCCATGTCTTCCTAGATAATCTCAGTTTAAGCCTCACTTAGGGCTTGATACCCAGGAGCCTGGAGAACATCATGGCACCAGTGTGCCTAACACAGCCCTTCCTGGGAGGCTGCTGAAACAAACCTGCTTGCAAGAATCTTGACACATTCTCTGCACCTCCACACATAGGCCAGGGTCTTGCTGTAACTAGGCTGATCCTCAGAGACCTGAGCCCGCTGCTTGTTTTCACTCCCAGTACCTTTGGTACTTTTGTAAACTAAAAGTAAAATCCTGAGCTCCCAACCAACTGAACGGATGCCTTCTTGGCCAAGGGGACCCCAGAGAAACCTGAAAACCGGAATTATGGGCATGGGGGAAAGGAAGTCACACCTTATTACATCCCCTCCTTTTGGATTTTAGGCACAGTGGACTGGCATTAATGTTAAAACAGACTCTTTGTGGCAATACAACACCAAATTATGAACGAGGCCTAAAGCCATATAAAGCAAGGGTTAAGTCACACCTGCAGGCCATCAATCCTGCTACATAGCATCTTTATCTTAACTGAAAACATTCCTTTCTGCTGATTCCAAGTTTTAGAGAGAGCCTTACTCCTTCAACCAATTACAAATTTAAAAATATCTGAATCCACCTACAACATATAAACCCTCACTTCAGGATGTCTTGCCATTTGGGGCCAAACTAATATATACCTTCCATGTACTGATTTTTGTCTTTGCCTGTAAATCTTGCCATGCTAAAATGTATAAAACCAAACTGTAATCCGACTGTCTTGGGCACGCTTTCTCAGGATCTCCTAAGACTGTTTTCCCAGGCCATGATCACTCATATTGGCTCAGAATAAACCTATTTAAAATATTTTGCAAAGTTTGGCTTTTCTATTAACACTCTTGACTCACCATGTTGAGTCCAGTCATGAGATGGGTGGAACTGACACTGACATGTCTGGACTTTGCTTTAATCTACTGGCAAATGGAAACCCAGCTGCCGATGGGGGATACAGTGTGTGGGAAGTTTCCCCAGAACCTCACACCATCTGCTTTATCTTCTTGTTGGCCCATAATACTGACGTCCCTGCAGATACTGCAACAGAGTCCACTAGGATTACAACTGTTGTGAAAAGGACTGGAAACTGCAACATGCTTATACTGTAGAGAAAATAATCCAGAAATTACCAAATTACCATAAATACAGACTCTGTAGGACAAACCGATAAGTGAGGGCAGAGCTTCGCCTATCCCCCTATCAACCTTCTGAGAAGAGGCCAGAGACAGCAGGCAGGATACACCTTACTGGCTAACCCCATTCTGTCCAGCTGCAGTGCTGTGCCATGATGAGAGGGATTCTGAGGCCATGCTGGAGTGCAGTGGAAGAGCATCCCCTGATTGGTTATTGATGTCCATCATGGTATAAGGGAGAAGTGGGGGCACACACTTGCCCTACATTCATCTCCCTCTGCTAGGAAATAAGCAAACTGAAATTCAAGTTTTAAAACAAGGAGGAAAACAGGACCACCATTTCTAACCTCGAGTTTATGGATCCCATCCAAATGTGTATGTACCATTTGACTCCCCTCCATTAGATCCACGTCTATTGAACAGAGTGAGCTATTATTTAGACCACAGTTCTACAATCAATGGAACGCATGTGAATGCCACTGCCTGCTACTGAAAAATCTATTGAGAGGGAAAAGGAAAGCAGAAATTCAAACTCTCCTAACCAGCTGCTTAAAGAGATCCAGTTCACTCTTATCATACCCGCAAAATTATATCTAACATTCTAGTAAGATCAATCAACACATCCTGAATAAACTGATTTGAAAGTAAAGTATGGTCCATATGTTCAGGGGAATGGAGACCCATTAAATGGAATAGCTAAATAGATTACATAGAAACGAGAATATGTTGGGCATAGTGAAAATTTTAAAAAAAAGTCACCATAACCACGTCAAAGCTGTTGCAAATGCACAAGAACTAGAAAGAAAATAAACCCACATGAAGACGGCTAGTGTGTTATTTCCACTCCCTATTTTACGAACATTATATAATATTGTTATATTGTCACTAACACTTAATGAAGACTAAATTCTTTTTAAAAATCAAGCAATCACAGGGATATCAATATTTGAATATCTCTTACAGCTGTTGCCTTAACCTTGACTCAAGTTTGGAATGCATTTTTATTTATTAAACAAATATTTATCGAACCCTACTTCGTGCCAGGATCTGTTCTAGGCACCGGGGAATATACCTGTGAATACAGATCTTTAACCTTGACAAGTTTATACTTTAGCAAATTAATTCTATGAGTTAAGTATAAACTCATTGGTCAATGGAACCTCATGTAGTCTATTAGAGATTATTATAAGACTTGGGACATAATTTTATGATTTTGGATGGTTCTATAAGGTCATATATATGGAATAATGGATGCTAAGGGTTACTTCTAACTGTTACTCTACCCAAGCCATCAAAGGAACCTCTCCCATCTTCATAAGAAAAAAAGAAAGAGACCAGGCACAGTGGCTCATGCCTGTAATCCCAGCACTTTGGGAGGCCAAGGCATGTGGATCACTTGAGGTCAGGAGTCCGAGATCAGCCTGGCCAACAAGGCGAAACCCCATTTCTATTAAAAATAAGAATAAAAAAATAGCCAAGCGTGGTGGGATGTGCCTGTAATTCTAGCTACTCAGGAGGCTGAGGCATAAGAATCGCTTGAACCCAGGACGTGGAGGCTGCAGTAAGCTGAGATTGCATCACTGCACTCCAGCCTGGGTGACAGAGTGAGAATGCATCTCAAAGAAAAAAAAAAAAATTAAAAAAAGAAAAAGAAAAAAAGCATCGCCAAATTTGAGACCCTATTGTGATCCAGGTACTATGCAGGGTACTGAATTCTTTCCAGAGATGAGCTATGTGTATATCTAAGAGAGTGTGTGTGTATTTATACACACATACTTGCTGGTAAATGTGCATCCCTATATTGTGAGTCCCTTTGTTTATAAATGTGTATCCCTTGGCACTTACAATATAAGGATACATGTTTATAAAGAAATAAGTAATAATTGTGAACTGTGGTCCATGTTATTCAAAAATGGGAAGCGATGGTAGAGACAGTGGTGAGTGGGCAAAGTCCTAACTGAAGGCTATTAGGCAGGGCCCTTCTGAGGTGGTAGCATTGACATCGATACCTGTAGTAGGAGAATGGGTTGGCCACGGAAGAGGAAGTGAAAGAGCCTTCTGGCAGTTAGGAACTCTGCGTGCAATAAGCCTGAGCCAGGGGACCCTGGCATGCCGGAGGACCATAAAACAAGGCCAGTGAGACCAGAGAAAAAAAGAGAATGGGAGGTGCAAGTCTTTCAGACCTAAGGTAGCAGTTTGGATTTTATGTGAAATGCAATAGCTCTAAAAGTAAGGTAATAAAACTATGAGAGACATTAAAGAAAACCTAAATAAATACACAGAAATTGAATACCATAAAGATGTCAATTACCCACATATTGTTCTATATATTCAAGGCAATTCTAATAAAAAAACAACAACAGATGTTTTCATTAAACTTGATAAGTAGATACTAAAATGAAAGAGCCAAGGGCAAGAATAACCAAGATATTGCTGAACAAGTATGAGGAGGAGGAATCTTCTCTACCAGAGATTAGGACACTGTGAAGCTGTAATAAATATGACTATGCATGGTTATTGTGCATGGAGGCCAGTAGAATAGAGAGCTCAGAAAAAAACTCATGCATATAAGACATTTTGGCATAAGTCAGATATGGCCTGGTAGAGCAGGGAAGAAGAGATTATTAAAAGGACTTGGATCAAGTATTTACCAATGTCAGAAAAAAATAATTTTTTCACTCCATCTCTCATCCTATGCAAAAATTAATTGTAGATAGATCAAAAACTTAAATTTCAGGAGCAAAACTATACAACTTTTAGCAGAAATACAGGCAAACATCTTTCTCACCTTGGTTTAGGGAAGAATTTCTTAAGGACACAAAATGTGTTAACTATATAAACAAAGACTGAAACAATTGGCTATAATTAAGGACTTTTGTTTTTCAAAGATACCTTAGAAGTAAAAACAGCAAATTACATTTGAAACTGGGAAAACATTATCGAAAGTATATTTTAAAACTATTACATATCAATAAAGAAAAAGAGCATATAACCCAGTAGAAAAGTAGGCAAAAGACATGAACAGGTATCCCACAGAAAATGAAATACAATATTCAACCTTATTAATAATTGAGGGAATACAAAGCAAGACAACAACAAGATGCCATTTTATATTTATTTAGTCAAAATGAAGAATCTTGACACCACCAGTGTTGGAGAGGGTTTGAAATCATAGGCATTCATAATTTGTTGGCATGAGTGTAAATTAGTGCAACCAGTTTGGGAAAGAGTTTGGAATATTTTTGTAAAACTTAACATTCATTTACCATATGATCTAGTTTCTAGATAGAAATTCAAGACAAAATCTTGCACATATACAGGAGAAGGTATGTACAAGGATGCTCATTTCATCACTTGTTGATAAAGGCAACATTCTGGAAGCAACCCCAATATCTAAGAAAGGATCATGGGTGAAAGTTTTGTAGTATCTTGATGCAATGGAGTATTAGACAGCAGTCAAGATGAATGGACTACAGCTGTACTCATCCATGGGGATGAACATTTGCAATACAATATGGAATAAAAATGTCCCAAAAGTTTATACACAACTTAAAATCCTTTGTTAAAATTAAAACAGTAATAAAACAATATGTTTTTAAGAAATTCATACAAGTAGCAAAACTATATAAAATATACAGGAATTATATTCAAGATTCAGAAGAGTGGAGGAGTCAGGAAGACGGGATGGGGAGATGTGAATGAGCAGATACAAATGTGCTTATGTAGATCATAAGTAAATGTTAGATGCTTTCAAACATTCTGGTTGTCTTTTAGTTGGTGTGTTATTGAAAAATGAATGAATAAAAGAAAAGAAAAGAGATTCATGCACAAACCAATACGGAAAGAGTTTCATGAAACTAGGAGTGAGATGAACCTCATTTTGGGCATCCAAGTGATAGTTCATAGCAGAAAGTAGTTCTTGAATCTCCCTGGTCCAAGCCTCCTAAGCCACAAATGTGGAAACTGAGGCCCAGGTTGGGAAAGAAACTCACTAGTTCAAGTACACTCTGCAATGCCTAACCAAACGTCAACCTTCAATTTACTGTTTGCACAACCCACTATTTGATCTGCAGCAATACACACATGTTAAAAACATGTATAAAATAAAACAGAATTAAGAAAGCAGTGACCTTTCTTTATGCCATTTTGAAGGACCCTGGAGACCTGGTATGTATGTATGTACATATGTACATATTGAAACCATAATGAGGTAGACCAAGATCTCATACTTGGGTGTCAGTTTTAAGGAATTACTTTTCTCTTGGTAAAGAGTAAGAAAAAGCAGTCAAAAGAAAAAATGCCCATTGACTTAAGGTGAGGGGAGAAAAGCCACCTGCTAGCTCCTGAGCTAGTGAAAAGGTAAGCAACGAATCACAAATTTGAATTCCAGCCTCCAGAGACTTCAGAACAGAGGCTCCAAATGTCCTGATGACAGATGAAAATATGCAAACACTCTTCATTTTGTTCTGACCAAAACAGAAGCAAAAGAGCCAGTTAAAAGCAGCAAATTCATGTTGCATTGCCCAGCCTAGGCGGAATTCCAACAGGGTAACATGGTAAAACATCTGAGATGAAAAGAGAACAACTTCTGACGTTTAAAGAGACACTTCGCAACTTAAACGCTGCCTCTGGGCACAGTTTATGGAGAGGACCACAGCAGCCAGAGAGACAGTTCCACCTCTAGCCATGTGGCCATGTGCACAGGAGGACACCCTACAAAGGCCTCTGGGTGCACATGCAGTGCCTCAAAATGCAGTTTCCCTCCCAGAGAAGAAACATGAAGAGAGCCCACGCCCTGACAAATGCAGAACTCACTCTTCATTTCCTTCCCTTCTCTCTCCTAGGACACCTGTAGATACATAGGATTAAACTTAACCTGGAGATTTTTCTTTAATCCAACATCGTTCTTTAGCAAAACTCTGGAGACAAATTATGGCAGACGTTCGTGTTAAATAGCTGGGAGCCCACTGAAATGAAATAAAGTTTCTCCCCTGATGTTACTATGGCACGCATATGAGGTGACCAGGGGCCTCTGTAGTCCAGGAGAAAACAGACATAGCCCCGTGTCTCTGATATCTCTGTCAGTTAACTCTCCAGTGACATAGAACGATCCTAAGGATGAAATTGGAAAAATGGATACGTCAAAGGATGAAAGCTTCACACAGACATGCCACCAAACATACAATTATATGTGTGTATACATGTGATAGTGTACAACTACATAAACTCATGAAAATATATGCTCATACACACACACCAACACAGGCATACGTATTCACATGTGCATACTGCAGGAATATTTTTCATGCAGCAACCTTTATTGTTTTCTACAGCTGAACTGAATGATTAATGTTTACTGTGAAAACTTCACTGGCAGGAGAACATGGTTTGCTGTCCTTAGGTAACAAGTGCTATGCATCTGTTGATTTCCACTGTCAAGTTACCTGGCTCCATCACAAGTACCTGTGTCATAATAGGAAAGAAGTAACACCCCAAGGCAAATATAGAGGCAATCCTAACATACCACAAGTGGATGACCAACAGCTCTAATGGGCCCACGTCCATAAATGCAAGTCACTCACATCAGAACGCAACTTCTTTTCCTTCCAGATTCTGAGTGCCAGAAATCATTCTTTTCAACCAGAGCTGTTTCTACTGAAACACCTGTCAGCTTCCCTGTCAGCCCAAATGACCTGTATATGGCATCTAACCAGGGATAGCTGCATTTTTCAAGTTTCTGGAGGGGAAACATCTTATTGAGGTTGAATGATGAGCCATGGGCTAGAAAAAATGGCTCCTAGACATCCCAGGGCCCTGACTTTTAAGATTTAGGGAAGGCCTCTGGGCAAATCTATTAAGTTTTGTGTGCGTGCATGTCTTTTTTAATCTCACAAAAAAAAAAAAAAAAAGGAAAACCACAACAGGACTGACTTCTACTATTCAGGAGATGGAAAAAGATTTGCAAGGGAAGGTCTGTCGTGGGCTCTGGCATCAGAGTTGCAAGATGCCATTAGTAACACGCAAAGGGATATTGACATAATGATACCTCCTTATGTGTCTTCAGTTACTCCACACACTGTTTAGCAACCTTGAGGGAAAAAAGACCAATGTTTCTTAAATTCAATCCTTAAAAAAATTAGCACTTAGCATCTGCCTGTGCATGAGTGAGTTGGCTGTAACGTAACATCAGATAGAGGTGGAGTCTGGCAGAGTGAGAGTGAAGATAGGTTAAGCCAGGATCAAGACCGTGTTTATTTAGCTAGGATTACATATCAGAGACCGATTGGATTCATTTCATGCAATGCTTCTTCCCAACCCCAGATGTTTTTGAGAAATTCTCAAGGAACTTAAAAACAACAAACAAATACAGCACATGGATAGAGCCTCCTCCCCTAGAGATTCTGATTTATTTGGACGGCAATAAGGCCCATCCATCCATCCCTTCATTCATTCAGGTATCTAGCTAGCTGCATATTTATTTATCTATACATTGTTTCAAGCTCTCAAGGTATGATTTTTTTTTTCGTTTGTTTTTGTTTTGTTTCTGAGACAGAGTCTCGCTCTATTGCCAGGCTGGAGTGCAGTGGCGCGATCTTGGCTCACTGCAACCTCTGGCTCCTGAGTTCAAGCGATTCTCCTGCCTCAGCCTCCCGAGTAGCTGGGATTACAGGCACGTGCTACCACACCTGGCTAATTTTTGTATTTTTGGTAAAGACGGTGTTTCACCATGTTGGTCAGGACGGTCTCAATTTCTTGACCTCGTGATTCAGCCGCCTCGACCTCCCACAGTGCTGGGATTACAGATGTGAGCCACCACATGGGCCAAAATAGACTTTATTTTTTAGAGCAGTTTTAGCTTCACAGCAAAACTGAGCAGAAGGTATCTCAAGGTGTGATTCTAATCTTCAGCCAGGCTTGAGAACAACTAAATTAGTTAGACTAAAATAATCATCATTACCCCTTGCTAAGATAAAGTATAAATCCATACATTTATCCAAAGAATATTTATTGAGTATATACTATGTGAAAGCTACTATCTTAGGTCCTTGGGACACACTAAAAGGCAAAAATAAATATAGCCTGTATTAGTTATTTCTTTCTTTTTTTTAGACACAATCTCACTCTGTTTCCCAGGCTGGAGTGCAGTGGCGTGATCTCAGCTCACTGTAGGCTCTGCCTCCTGGGTTCACGCCATTCTCCTGCCTCAGCCTCCCGAGTAGCTGGGACTACAGGTGTCTGCCACCATGCCTGGCTAATTTTTTGTATTCTTAGGAGAGACAGGGTTTCACCGTGTTAGCCAGGATGGTCTCGATCTCCTGACCTCGTGATCCGCCCGCCTCAGCCTCTCAAACTGCTGGGATTACAGGCGGGAGCCACCGCGCCCAGTGTGTGTTAGTTATTTTAAGACCAAATGCTGTCAGGCTGGAGACCAGGGTAAAACTGGTGTTGCAGTTCCAGTCTGAAAGTGATCGGCTGGGGAATTCCCTCTTACGCAGGAGAGCTCAGTCTTCTCATCTATTCAGACCTTCAGCTGATGGGATGAAGTCTCATCCATGTTATGGGGAGCAATCTGCTTTACTCAAAGTCCACCCATGCAAATGTCAGTCTCATCCAAAAACACCTTCACAAAACCATCCAAAGTATGGTTTGACTACCAGTCTGTCAAATTGTGGTCCAGCCAATTTGACACATAAAATTCCCCAACACAGGACCCATGCCTTCACCAGGGTTCAAGTCTGTTGCGGGGCTGGATGATACTGAAGTACACAAACAAAACAAGTGCAGATTGTGGAAATGGTACGAAGGAAAGCAAGTTGTTAAGAGAGGAAACAGAGGGGAACCTGTTTTGGATCAAGTGGACAGGGGAGGGAAAAAGCCTCTTGGAGGTGAAGAAAAGGAAGGAGCCAGTCCCGAGGAACGTAGAGTAAAGAGTATTAAAGGCAGAAGGAATGACACAGAGTGGTGAGGGCTGCCAGGGACTGGGTGAGCTTGGGAAATGCCAGGAGGCTGAAGGAGCCAGACTGCAGTCACCAGTGGGAAGAGGAGTGGCAGGTGAAGTTAGAGAGGCAGCCGGGGCCAGATCATTCAGTACCTTGAAGTTAAGATGAAGCCAAAGCAGATGAGGAATAGGATCAGACTCACCTCTTAAGATGTTCTGTCTGGCTGCAGTGTGGACATGCGGAACAGGTGAAGTGTGGAAGGGGGTGGGCAGGGAGGAACTGAAATGCTCCAGGCATCTGAGGGGGAGCTCAGAACTGGATGTGGCAGCGGAGATGGTGCCATGCAGCCTGACCTGTGTCTATTTTGCCAAGAGAAATAATCAAACTTCCTGGCGGATTAGCTGTGTGGCTGCTGTGGGCAATGGATGACGCTCACATTTCTGGCTTGAACAATTTAGAGGAAACAAGAGCTTTTTTCCTTGTTACCAGTCTGGCTCGAGTTATACTCAATAGCGGCCTGCATTATGCAAATCATGTGTCCTAATTAACGTAGATCCAGTTTGAATTATGCAAATTCTTGCTGCGGGCTGTATTAGTCACAATCCAGCTGATTTCCTCCTGCCTAGACTACCTCCTGCCCATCTGGACCACATCCCGTTCTCCACACTGCTCCTCTGTGGACCAGAGTCATGAGCCAGTCTGGGGTCAGTGAGCCCTGAGTGGTCAGTGCAGCAAAGCTGAAGGATGGGAGGAAGTGTACTCATCCATCCAGACAGAGCCACGAACCTTCTCTGGGCTTTGGTCTTTAAGAGTTTCCTCGTGAGCCTATCCACCCAGCTGGTCCCTCTCTCCATCCATGTCTGTGTTGGCTTTCGTTCTGTTCAGAACTGTCTCAGAAGACGCTCCAGCCTCCTTGTAATGCATTCTGATGGCTGGTTGATTCCTGGGGCCCGTGCTTTTTGTTCAGATGGAATCCAACCATCTGTGTGCTGAAAAAATATTGACAAACCCTCCG
Source organism: Trachypithecus francoisi (assembly GCF_009764315.1). NCBI lineage: Eukaryota > Metazoa > Chordata > Mammalia > Primates > Cercopithecidae > Trachypithecus > Trachypithecus francoisi. The sequence goes on from NW_022681467.1 coordinate 38,057,364, forward strand.
ACCTATTGTACCTTTTAAAGGCGCTCCCATACAGGAATGCTGCCTTGTTTTATTGAAGCGAAGTCTGTTTTATTTAACTCTGAACGCCAGGCACCTAGAATAGCTTGTAAGATAAATGCCAATCAACTCTAGCATAATCAAGACACCCATTCCTGCCTCATTAGGGTCTTCTCATTCCCTTTAAGCTTCTCAGATTTATACACTGTAATTAGAAACTTGGTGATTTTGACTGCTAAACAGAAAGGCTTACTGGGAGGCTTCGTATGTCTGAATTTTAAATATTTTCACACTTCGTTAACCCAGTTGCAAGTGTAACATCTTCTGGCCCAATTCCCTCACACTGTGTGATTTTTATTTTTGGACAAAGACGAGTATAATTAATTGAATTGAAACACATATTGATTACTGTTTTCCATGAACTCTGAACAGCTTGTCTCTGAATGATTTTATTGAAGGGTTTTCAGACAACTGTTTGGTTGGATTGCTTCCCTTGGTGACCTCATTCTGGCTATAAGTGCCTGTCTACAATTGCGATGGTCTGTGTTCTTGGTGAGTTGTGGTTGTTCCCAAGAGCTGAGTCAGAATGAGAGAGGCCACACCACCCTTCTGCACATCCACACCCTTATTAGGGAACCCTGATGCCTTAATCAAACCCAAAAGAGGGTTCTGGAAGAGTCTATGCAGATGTCATGATTTCCATATTCCTGATATAAATACTCAGCTGTTTGGGCCTCCGGTGAGCAGGAATATTCCTTAGTGCATTAAATGATCACATTATTCATGCAATGACTACAATGCATTCACCAGGCAGAGCTTTCCAGACCAGCTGATATTCCTTACCACTTCTACCACCCTCTTGTACAGATCAAGATTGTCAGATTTGAAAATGTCTCTTAAACCAGTGCTTTTTATGCTTTAACGTACACACGAATCACCTGGGGATCTTGTTAAGAAGACTCTGATTCAGTGGGTCCAGGCTGGGGCCTGAGATTCTGCATCTCTAACATGCCTGCAAGTGATGTTAATGCTGCTAGTTTCTGGACACAAGGCCATTGGTGCTGCCTCTATCTGTGCATGATCTGTCACTCTGTTACGGGAATGATCATAGAAGTGCATTCTGCATCTCCCACTAAAGTGCAAATTCCCAAATATCTGAGGCCATGGTCTAATTCATCTTAATATTTCCGGCTGCAGCTCAGATGACACCGGAACCAGAGGGCTCTGACGAGGATTCTGAGCTCCCCTTTCAGTGGGCAGAGAGAGAGTTTGAGGCTGCTGCAGAATGAGACTGTTTCACAGCCCTGGAGTAGTAATAGGATCAGGGTGAGACACCCATCTTTCAGGGAAGGTGGGCCCAGGATCTAAGGGTCCATGGCTCCAGGGTGCTTATCAAGATAAGAACTCATTACTGAAAAGAGGGTGTCAAAGCTGGGTTAGCAGCAGTAAAAAGGCAGCTGTAACAAAGATTTCACATCTTCTGCCCAGGTACAAGGTCTTCTAATAAATGGTTCATCTTAATATCATAGATGATGGAAATGTCCTTGCCTCCTGGTGCATTTTCCAGATGTTTCCAAGATGCTTGTGTGCCCACCATCTCTTATCCACACAACAGCTGGATGATCTTTTAAGAATATAAATTGGAGCCGGGCGCGGTGGCTCACGCCTGTAATCCCAGCACTTTGGGAGGCCGAGGCAGACGGATCACGAGGTCAGGAGATAGAGACCATCCTGGCTAACATGGTGAAACCCTGTCTCTACTAAAAAATACAAAAAATTAGCCGGGCGTGGTGGCGGGCGCCTGTAGTCCCAGCTACTCCAGAGGCTGAGGCAGGAGAATGGCGTGAACCCGGGAGGCGGAGCTTGCAGTGAGCTGAGATAGGGCCACTGCACTCCAGCCTGGGCAACAGAGCAAGACTCCGTCTCAAAAAAAAAAAAAAGAATATAAATTGGATCCCTTCATTCCTCTGTGTAGAACTCTCCTAGGGCTTTCCATTCCTTTCAGGATAAAATGCAAGTTCTAGGAGTCCTGGCATCCCTGGCCCTAACCACCCATTCTCCCACACAGTCTCATCACTGTCCTCTGTGCTCAGGAAGCCCCAGTCACTCTGGTCTCCTTTTTACTGTATTTTTAAGACACGCCTAAGTGATTTCCACCTCAGGGCCTTTGCACTTGCTGTTTCTATTCATATGTCATCACTACTTTACCTTCAGAGACTTTGGCTGGCTTATAGGCAAGAATTAAACAGCAAAGAAATTCAAAAATGATGTAGAATCTTTGATTTTGTGGTTTTGACACAGATTTATTTTCCCCTTCATTCTTACCCAGTTGAAGTCTAGAACAGTCTGACACCTTCATATTAGAAAGAGAGGACTGAAGACTGGAGACAGAATGGAACTTAAAGCCACTCACATTTTGGGGAACAGAATTGTCCAAGGATGTACCCAGAGGTTGTGACTTGGACTTGTGCAGAAGGAAATGTAATCTTAACTACTTGGACCTGCTGTATTTAACAATGACATAGTTACAATAATGAAACTTCCCTCCTTCCCCTCCCTTTCTTTTTCTCTGCTTTTAACTTCACTGAGTCTAAGGTTGTATAAAAGAGGCCACAGACAATTCTGAATTTCTCTTCCATTTGCATTATCCTATTTTTCTTTGTAATAAAATATTCTTTTTTGAGGCCAGAAGAGGGTAATTTGTAATTTATGAATTTCTCTCTTGAAATTACAACTAGAACCTAATTTAAAAAATCAAATTGGTTTCATCTAATTAAATTTGTAAATTGCCTCATAAACACATGCTTTGTTATAAATGTTTTTAAAAGCAAGGTCTCTTGCTTACTGTCTGGGGCTGGATTGGGTTGAGTGCAGAGTAACAGGTACTTCTCATCTCTCTACTCAAGAGACCATACTCTTCTATCAATTGCCAAAAGTTTCTCAAGAGTAGTATTTTCCAGAACAGTGCTTCTGAAACCGTAATGCCCATAGGAATCACCCAAGGATCTTGTTAAACTGGAGAGCCCTGAGCTGCTACATTTCTAACTAGCTCCCAGGTAATGCTAATGCCTCTGGTCTATGGACCACGCTAAGTTGCAGCAAGGGGCAAGACATCTGTACCTGCATTTAGGAGTCCTGGGTTTGGCATCTGGATAATATGACCTTGGTCTTTTCATTTTAACCCTCTGTACTCAATTTCCTCATTTTTATGTAATGATAACAGCTAACATTTATAATGTTATTTCTAAATGCCAAACACTGTGCAAAACCTATATTTAATTGGATCTTCAGAGTAATCCTATAAGGCCATTTTATTATTATCTTGATTTTTCTGATAAAAGACTTAAGGTTCTGAGAGGCCACTTGATGTACTCAAGGTCACAGAGCAAGTAAATGTCAGAGCAGGGATTCAGATCCAGGCTATATGGGCTCAAATGTCACCATCTTTCTTTCCTTAGGCCTCACTAGCTTTTGATACACATGACCACACTCATGTTTATGCTCACAATACAATGGCCTAAATCTATAACCTCCTTAGCTGTCTTTACAGCATCCCTCAATAATTTTGGCATATTCCCCAAAAGTAGCCCCAAATGCTTACAAACAAGTCAATCAGTTACAATAGTCTGGTTGTGGTTCTCTGCAATTATAGCCCAAGTCACAGCCAAGAAGCTACTTGAAGGTATCTTTCATCATAGTTGTCTCCCATAGAATCCATGGGAATGCCAACATCCCTGGCATCTGGTCTCTGAAAATCCACAAGGCACCGGATTCACATGGAAGTGAGAAGGACATGCTGCTCTAATCTGTACCTACCTTTGTGCGTGGGGCTTCAGAGAGTGCACTATATAATAATGCCTCAATTACAGGAGGTTCTACTCAAACAAAGAGTCTAACTCACAGTTGTGTTTGAACCCTTGGTATCCCTCTGTTTCTTTCTTCTTATCATGGAATTTTAATCATGATATTTCTAATCCAGTCTACTGCATCATCCTACTAGAGGAAAATGTACATTGCTCTCAAGGATCCAGTCTAATGCATCACCCTACTAGAGGAAAAAGTATATTACTCTCAAGGAATAATCTGTGCAGAGATATAACTCCACGTACAGCATCACCCTACACTAGTGGTTTCCAAATCCAGGTATGTACAACGACCAGGGCTTTTCCATGACAAAGGTGCCATCAATCCAATGCAAAATTAGCAAAATTAATGTGACTGTCATGAGTTAGTAAAACATCATAAATTTATTCAATTTGAAGGATGGACTTTTATTCTGAAATTATATCCTTTCTATATTTTTGGAATTATGTCTTTTATAAAACGATGTAAATAAGAGATGTTGAAGTACCCTAGGTTACTCCCCCAAACCTTTTTAAATGCTACTGGCCTGTGAATTCCAAAAGTCTTCAACATCTGGCACAGAGCGTATTTTACATAACAGTACCAAGTAATTTAACTTCCTAAATCAAGGGTCCTTTCCTTCTGCTTTACAAAGAAGAGTTTGCCAGGCACAACAGATCTTCATTTCATTTAAATGTTGTGTGTGTGTGTGTGTGTGTATGTGTCTGTGTATGTGTGTGTGTGTGATTGTGGTCTCTGCTTTACAAAGAATAGCATGTAGATTTGAAGTGATTGGATTTTGTTTCAATTAATTTTCCAGTCCCTGTCTTTCCCAAAGAGGTTTTGAAAACGTACTAGGCAAGGTGTATCGGTATGAGTACCTGCCCTCCTCTTAGGGTACTCCCCAGGAAGAAAGCTTCTCCTAAGCGTGTGGCCTGAGAAAGCTCATAAGTGGTGGGGATGGATGTTTGTTTCTGCCTTCCATGTGGTAATCCTGAGAGCTGCACCAAGCTGCCTGCAATTTCTAAGAGGAAGATGTTAGCTCTCCTGAGGAATGCTAGTTTTAGTGAGATAAGGTGTTTTCTTAAGCACCTTGTACATGCTGGATAATCTTCTCCTTCAGAGAGTTCTCAGGACCATCTACGACTCTCTAGAGAAGTTGTGGGTCTGTTAGATTAATCTTGAGTACTTTTCCTTCATCAAATACTCCTTGACTTTCCTCCCCAGAGCTCACCTTTCCTTATGGCAGCAATATTCTTCCCCCAAGCCCACTCCCTATACATGCATGCTTCTGCATGAGCACTCAGTGGCTTAAGTCTCTTCATGGGCCTGTGGTATATGTTTTGGTCTGGGATGCTTGTGTCTTTCCCCCTCATCAGACTCCCTAGGGAAACCCTGAAGAAGTGATTACCACCTTTATTTTACAAATGAGAAAAATGAGGCTTAAAGAGAGGTGGAAGCTACCAAAGGTAACTCAGGAGAAGGTGGAGCTACTAGGACACTAGGCTACATCCTTCCAGCTTTGGTATCCATGCCCTTCCCTCTGCATTGCTCTGGGTTTCCATTTGATCTAGTATCGCAATCTTATGATGTGTAAGAACACAAGGGGTGGAAGGAGACTCAATCTTACTCACATCCCAGTACTTGAATCTTAGCTATATCACCTTTGTTGGAGACTTTTTTTGGTTTTGTTTTGCAATAAACATTCATACAGTTTGTCTTATTTATGCAACTTTTCTGGAAGGCACATTGTGTTGGCTTGATGGGTACATTCCTGCCTGAGTAGGTTCTGGTTCATCTCTGATACGGTAAGGCCCTGCTAATGCTTGGAAGGGGGGCTTTGGACGCCATCATCTGGATGACAAAATATGCCTTGGACACAGAGCAATTTAAATCTCAAGCATCCTGTGTTCCTGCTTCATAGAATAACTCGGATTCTTTTCAAAGCAAAGGAACCGATATTCGTAGAGTGAGCATCATGTGGGTATTGCAGTTTCCCAGATGAACTTTCACTACTGTTTGCCAGGCCTGGGCCTTCTCTTCTACATAAGAACAATCTGACTCCCTGGGTTTTGGCTTCTTTGCGGATGAAGTCAGTTGTCACCACTGTCATTTCAATGCATGGTATGTACAAATTTCTTTGTCCTTGGGGCTACCAAGACAGTTCCACTGTGTGCCATTATGTTTGCACCCCATTGTATTGTCTTCTTTTATTTATTTATTTATTTTTTTGAGATGGAGTTTCGCTCTTTTTGCCCAGGCTAGAGTGCAATGGCACAATCTCGGCTCACCACAACCTCCGCCTCCTGGGTTCAAGCGATTCTCCTGCCTCAGCCTCCCAAGTAGCTGGGATTACAGGCATGTGCCACCATGCCTGGCTAATTTTGTATTTTTAGTAGAGCTGGGGTTTCACCATGTTGGTCAGGCTGGTCTTGAACTCCCGACCTCAGGTGATTCACCCGCCTTGGCTTCCCAAAGTGCTGGGATTACAGGAGTGAGCCACCGCGCCCGGCCCCCACTGTACTGTCAGAAACCTTTTGATAAGTCACATCTTACTCACCTTTATATCTTCAGTGGAATGGGTATTCACCAATGTCAGACTGAAGTGACTTGAATAAAGCTAAGCCAATGGATGCAGCACAAGGGACCTCCTTACCTCATAGAGCGTGATGACCCCATTGGTCTCATTGGGAGGTTTCCACTGGATGTAGATTTTCTCCTCAAAGGGCCCCCCTTGGATGGATTCTAGAGGAACAGCTCCTGGAACTACAGAATGGAAAAATTATGAACTTGACGTCACCTTCCACATCATTTCTCAAGCCCCACTAACTTAGAACAGCGGTTGACAAAGTTTCTATAAAGAACCAGATAGTAAATATTTTAGGTCTGATGGGCCGTACATTCTCTATTGTAACTACTCAACTCTGTCATTTTAGCACAAAAATGGCTATCGATAATCCATAAATGAATGGGTACAGTGGTGTTCCAATAAAACTTTATTTATGAAAACAGGCAATGGGCTGGATTTGACCCATAGACCATAGTTTGCTGACCCATTTTCAGAAGGCTGATCAGGCTTTTCATCAGCAGACTGAGCAAGTCGGTTTATGAACTGAACCTGATAAGGGTAGAAAGGACATGAGCAGTTTCCAGTTCTGCCAGAGGTGGGAATCTGAAAGGAGGTCTTTGCTTCAGGGGTGTCTAATCTTTTGGCTTCCCTGGGCCACACTGGAAGAAGAAGAATTGCTGTGGGCCACACATAAAACACACTAACACTAACAACAGCTCATGAGCTAAAAAAAAAAAAAAAAAAAAAAAAAAAAATTACAAAAAAAATCTCAGAACATTGTAAGAAAGTTTATGAATTTGTATTGGGCCACATTCAAAGCCATTCTGGGCTGCACGCAACCCAGGGGCCGCTGGTTGGACAAGCTTGCTTTAGGATTTGTATTTGAGAAATGCAAAGTGAGCTTCCCATCATCTTACCAAGTATCATTTTCTTCACTCTGCCAAGTTTTCTCTAACTTTAGGAAGTGCTTCATCAGGTTCCTGACTAACTCCTGAATCCAACATGAACTATGTGGCTTGAAACCCCAATCCAATTAGAAGAAGCACGCCTTGCTCCAAGAAGGCAGCTAGCTTGACTTGCTGTTGAGTCCCAATGCCTGGCATGAAGTAGATGCATAATAACTATTTGCTGGTTGAATGAATAGGTGAATGAATGACCTATGCCAGCATTTTGCCCTAATGAGTGCAACCTTTCCTGGGGCTCCTTCTGTAAGCCGGTCAGCCTTCCTGCCAGCATCCTCCTGCTGGATTTCACTATTCTTACAACAGTCTGGAAGACGGTGAGCCAGGAAACAAATTATTCCCCAAACTTTCTGATGTAACCCCTTAGAAATAATGAATTTCAGTAAATTGTTACCAGATCTATTTATATTTTGGCATTATAAAAGCAGGTACTTTCACTAAGCACTTACAGTTGGATTAGAATTTTACCTACATTATTTCACTTAAGCCACAGAACAGCTCTGCCCAGTAAGTATTATCTCCTTTGCGTCAATAAGAGAACTGAGGCAGAGAAAATGGAATAACTTGCTGAAGGTCATATGGCTCTTAAGTTGCAAAGAGGGAACTAAACACCTGTCTGTGAGTTTTAAAGCATATACTCTCAATCATCACACTACGCCTCTCTACATATAGCCTTGGCCATATGTTGCAATCAGTTCTCCTTTGTTAAATTAAAATATGTTCAGTTTTGCTCATTATGGACATGATACACAGAATTTGTTGAATATTAAGAATATATAAAAAGGTTAAAAAAAGAAAAAACAAAATTACTCATAATTCAAATGTTCAAAGATATTTTCCAATCTTTTTATGCATATAAAATTTTATTTATTTATTTATTTATTTATTTTGAGACGGAGTCTTGCTCTGTCACCCAGGCTGGAGTGCTGTGGCCGGATCTCAGCTCACTGCAAGCTCCGCCTCCCGGGTTTATGCCATTCTCCTGTCTCAGCCTCCCGGGTAGCTGGGACTACAGGCGCCGCCACGTCGCCCGGCTAGTTTTTTGTAGTTTTTAGTAGAGACAGGGTTTCACCGTGTTAGCCAGGATGGTCTCGATCTCCTGACCTCGTGATCCGCCCGTCTCGGCCTCCCAAAGTGCTGGGATTACAGGCTTTAGCCACCGTGCCCGGCCTATATTATTTTTTAAAAACATTAACTCCTACTGTGCATATTGCACTGTGACCTTATTTTATCACTAAAGAAACTGCAGACTTAAAAAAAAATCTTTGGGTGTTCTCTAGGATTTTAATGGCTGCTTAGAAGGGATGTTGCCCCTTTATAGTCACTGATCCTTTATTATTGGGCATTAAAGTTGCTTTGAATTCTTCATGATTTTGAGCAATGCTGGAATGAGCATGCTTATAGGTAAGTATGTATGCAACTCTGCAGATAGCCGTTAAGATTAATGCTTTGGAAATTAACTTACTGGGCCAAAGTAAATGAACTATTTTATTTTTAAGGCTTTTGACATATATTACCAGATTGCCTTTCAGAAAGTTTGTACCATTCTGGACTCCCCAGCAGAAGACTATGTCTGTTCTTGCCAACACTATTTAAAAAATTAAGTGCATGTGTATGTGTATCTTTTTTAGAATACTGGAGAGTACAGATTTTGTTTTTAGTTTAATGAGCCATTTACATTGCTTCTTTTATGAACAAATTATCTATACCTTGTGCTCATTTTCCTGTATGGCTCTTCATTTTTGCTCATCTTTGTCTTATGGGCTTGCAATTGTAATTTCATTTTAAGGACATAAGCTTTCTTGCATAGGTTGCAGATATATTTTTGCCAGTTTTTTGTTGGCTTTTAAAATCGTTTATGTATGCAGAAGCTTTTAATTAGTCAGGTATCCTATTATTTTCCCTTATCCACCCTTCCTTTCCAGAAATATTTATTATGTAATTAATATGATCAAGGGACAGTGATGGACAGTAGAGATGCACCAATAACAACAAAATAGAGGTGAGCTCTATCCATGATAAAGCTTGTATTCTGGAAAGAGAGACAGACATTAAATGATTATACTCAAAATTAATTCATTACATTTTTTTAAAATCAGGACTCTGACATAAGGGGATATGGTACTAGGAGAATTATTAAAAGCAGGGAAAAACCTAGAATGGCAAGTTAGGATATTAAACGGCACACAGGTTAGAGTTGCTGGATAAACAGAGTCACTAGGGCAAAATGGGGAGGAGGTGCTGTAGTGCGGTGGATAACTTTGTGAGGTTAAGGGTGGAAGGAGAAAAATCAGTTAGGAGGCTGTCGTTGTCATCGCGGGGAGAAAGCATTGTAACTTGGACTGGAATGACAGTAGTGTAGAAGAGAAATAGACTGTATAGGAGATTTGGACTCAGAGGATGGCAGTGTGGAAGATCAACGGACTGTGCAGGAGATCTGGGGATGCTAAACTAACATGACTTGATGGTGATAGATAAGGGTGAAGGATGGAAGGGATGTGTCATGGAGAACTGTAACCCTTTTGTTTTATACAACTGGGGGATCAGAATGCTGTTTATAGAGAGGGAGCCTTAAAGGATGACCAATTTTGGAGAGGAAGCTGGTGACCTCAGTTTTTGTCATACTTTATTTCAGGTATACACAGAACATCCAAGTGGCAATGTTGAGTAGCAGTTGGATATGGGAAGACTGGGGCCAATGTTTGGAAATGGAAACCGTGGGCAGGGAATAGATGGCAAGAGTATAGAGCAGAGAGAGAAAAAAAAATAGGTTTAAGACTAAGTGAAGAAGAACTCCAGGATTAACAATTAGGAGGAAAACGAATGGAGAAACCGGGAGTCAGTGTTCAGGGAGGCAACCAGAAAACCAGGAAGGTGAGCTGTCATTGTAGCATCCCAGGAAGGAAAGAGGCTCAAGAAGGTATCGGTCAGCAGTCACAAATACGGCTGAGTAGTCAAGTAAGATGTGGTTTTAAACTTGCCCATTGAACCTACTGTCCTCAAGGTGACTCGTGAGCCAAGCAAGAGTAATTTAAGGGAGAATGTTGGCATCACAGGTCATCCTGAAGAGGGTTGAGAGGAGAGGGGAAGGTGAGGTGAGGCAAGTAAACAATACTGGCTGTGAAAAGGAGGGGAATTCAAAACATAACAGGAATGACATATGGAGCCAAAATCATGACTCTCTTGATGATAAGAGAGGTTATGATTAAAGCAACTGAGAGAAAAAATTCAAAATAGAGCCCAGCCACGGTGGCTCATGCCTGTTATCCCACAACTTTGAGAGGCCAATGTGGGCAGATCACGAGGTCAAGAGATTGAGACCATCCTGGCCAACATGGTGAAACTCCGTCTCTACTAAAAATACAAAAATTAGCTGGGTATGGTGGCACGTGCCTATAGTCCCAGCTACTCTGGAGGCTGAGGCAGGAGAATTGCTTGAACCCAGGAGGCACAGGTTGCACTAAGCCAAGATCATGCCACTGCACTCCAGCCTGGTGACAGAGTGAGAGTCCATCTCAACAACAACAACAAAAAAAATTCAAAATAGAAGAAAGAAGGAGAAGAGTGAGAAAGAGAGAGGAGATAACTGACAATGGGTAGGGTCCTGAAAGCAAGAGCAGGGGTGGGTTGAAAGGAGGGTTCTCTCGTTTTGTGAGAGAAGAGGAGAGGATGGAAATGTGCTAATGCTTTGTAGGGAGGAACTGAAGTGTCCGAATGGCTCTGTTTTCTTGAGAAGTGGGGTGAAGCCATCTACCAAAAGTGTAGTGGGGGACAAATTGCATCAAGAATTTGGAAAGAGAGGAGAAGCTTTAATCATGGAGAGTGGAAAGTAAGTAGAATAGAGAGATGAAAATTCTATTCATTCACCCGAGGGTCTATCTGGTGGAAACTGAGGAGGGTCTGTTTGATGGACAATAAGAAGGGTCTATCTGATGAAGACTGTGGGCATGAAACTCAAGCTAATAGATCTTGGTCTTTCCAACTTGGAGAAAATTCTCTTTTTCACACCAGATCAGATGAATGGAAAGGACAGATGAATAGTTGTTTTATATTTTATTTATTTTCTTTTTTATTCCCATCTTTTTCTTTTTACACCTGACACTTTAATATTTCTGAAATTACTGTGTATATTATACATGGCAGAAATCTAACTATAATTCCTTACAATTTTCTCAATTGTAAAGGACAATTAATTGACCAGTCAAAACTTTTCCTGGTGATTTAAAATGCCATCTTATCACCATATTAAGTTATTTTATATTCTAGCGTATGTTGTTTGGTTTTCTGTTCTATTTCACTGAGTTGTAGCTTTTACCGTGACAGTATTTCTCTATCGCATTAAGATGACATGTTTTGATACTTGGTAGAACAAGTCTTTTTATTATTCTTCTTTTGCAAAGTTTTCTGAGGTATCACTACCCATGTATTCTTCCAGAAGAATTGAGGAATAATTTTATAAAATTTTAATTATATTTCATCAAAAATTTTACTGCAGTTGCACTTTTTTTCTCTTTTTTGGGAAGCAGAGAGTATCACTTTGTAACATGAGTCCTTCTATCCAGTAAACCATATAAATCTTCATGTATTAATGCTTCTTTTTATGCCCCTCAGTTAAAAATGTTTTTCTTTTATTTCTTACAAATTGTATTTCTAGGACTTTATTATTGTTCATATTGTTTTTTTATTATATTTAAAAGTTTCTTTTATAGTGTTTTGTATTATATTAAAAAGTATACATAATAATGTATGAATAGTTTAAGAATAATTATCAAATACACATGTGCCCACTATCTGCTCTAAGAAATAAAATACTACTGTACTATCAAAGCACTTTTTATGCCCGTCACTATTGTCTCCTTTTTCCTTCCCCATCAGTAAATATATAAATAAATAAAAACAGGTACTACAGATACTATCCTGATTTTTCTTTTCTTTTTTTTCAGACAGAGTTTCACTCTTGTTGCCCAGACTGGAGTGCAATGTCGCGATCTCGGCTCAATGCAACCTCCGCCTCCTGGGTTCAGGTGATTCTCTTGTCTCAGCCTCTCAAGTAGCTGGGACTACAGGCACCCGCCACCATGCCTGGCTAATTTTTGTATTTTTAGAACAGACAGGGTTTCACCATGTTAACTAGGATGGTCTTGAACTCTTGACCTCAGGTAACCTGCCTGTGTTGGCCTCCCACAATGCTGAGATTACAGGTGTGAGCCACTGAACTCGGCCTGAATTTTCTCTTAATCATTCTCTTTATTTTTATTTGGAGTTCTGAATGTATACATATATCCCAAGACAATATATCATTTAGTTTTTCTTGGTTTCTTTTAAATCTATGTGGATTGAGTGTTTTCTATTATATGATTTGCATTTGTCACTCATCATCATTTTGAGATTCATCTATTTTGATGCACATAGTTGTATTTAATTCATCTCTATTTTATGAATATATTCTTATTTATTCCACCATTCCATAGTATATGAACTTTAGAGTTGTATCCAGGTGGGGTTTTCTTAGAATATAATTTATTAGAATATTTTTGTATATTTGGTTGAACATATATCAAGATTTTACTAAGGTACACTTAGGAATAGAGGGTCTATTCCTACGACCCAAGGGCATATCAGTCTTTGTTTTTACAGGGTAATGCCAAATTGTTTTCCAAAGTGGTGGTAGCACCCCTAAGCAATGTTCTGAGAGTTACTACTTCTCTACATCTTTATTAACACTTGGTATTATCAGATTTTAAAATTCTAGACCATCTGGTAAGTATAAAATGATACTTCACTAAGGTTTTATATGCTTTTACCTATTCACTAGCATCTTTTAATGTTTGTTGGACATTATTATCCTTTTCCTGATGATCTATAAAGATTCATTGTGTATGTTTGATACTGATCATTTTATTGGCTATATGTGTTACTGAAAAACTTCTTTTGTGTCTTGTGTTTCTCTTTATGTTACCTTTGAATATGGATCAGTTCTTAATTTTAATGTACTCAAATTGATCAGATTTTAGTTTTTGTATGGGAGAAAGACAGAGAAAGACAAATTTAGTGGCAGACACTGTTGATGGCCTGCCTATATCCCACTGAATAATGCTTACTGCAAAATACTAATTTACGGCCGGGCGCGGTGGCTCAAGCCTGTAATCCCAGCACTTTGGGAGGCTGAGACGGGCGGATCACGAGGTCAGGAGATTGAGACCATCCTGGCGAACACGGTGAAACCCCGTCTCTACTAAAAATACAAAAACTAGCCGGGCGAGGCGGCGGGCGCCTGTAGTCCCAGCTACTCGGGAGGCTGAGGCAGGAGAATGGCGTAAACCCGGGAGGCGGAGCTTGCAGTGAGCTGAGATCCGGCCACTGCGCTCCAGTCCGGGCGACAGAGCGAGACTCCGCCTCAAAAAAAAAAAATACTAATTTACCTAAATGCTGTGGGAGCCAACTTGTTCTCCACATAGAGAATGCAAGAAGTGCCAGAGAGTTAATGCCCTGAAAACATCCTTCAAGCAATGAAAGACAGGAAGGTGATCGATGAACATCCCAGTTTTCTTACTACTTGGTTGGGTAACTCTGAGACATGTTTTACTAGCACTTCTTAGACTATTTCAAACACTGAAACCATTGTGATGAGGACAATGATAATTCCAAATCCACCGTGGACTCATGCTATCATAAAATACAATGAAAATAAATTACTAGGGAAGTAAAAATTTAAAGTAAAAGTGAAATTGAAAAGCAAAAAAGCCTGTAATCCCAGCACTTTGGGAGGCCAAGGTGGGCGGATCACGAGGTCAGGAGATTGAGACCATCCTGGCTGACACAGTGAAACCCTGTCTCTACTAAAAATACAAAAAATTGGCCCGGCGCGGTGGCTCAAGCCTGTAATCCCAGCACTTTGGGAGGCCCAGGTGGGCGGATCACGAGGTCAGGAGATTGAGACCATCCTGGCTAATACATTGAAACCCCGTCTCTACTAAAAATACAAAAAAAAAAAAAAACTAGCCGGGCGAGGTGGCGGGCGCCTGTAGTCCCAGCTACTCCGGAGGCTGAGGCAGGAGAATGGCGTGAACCCGGGAGGCGGAGCTTGCAGTGAGCTGAGATCTGGCCACTGCACTCCAGCCTGGGCGGCAGAGCGAGACTCCGCCTCAAAAAAAAAAAAAAAAAAAAAAAAAATTAGCCGGGCGGGGAGGCCAAGGCAGGAGAATGGCATGAATCTAGGAGGCGGAGCTTGCAGTGAATTGCAGTAAGCCAAGATAAAACCACTGCACGTCAGTTGGGGTGACAGAGTGACTCCGTCTCAAAAAAAAAAAAGAAAGAAAGAAAGAAGAGAAAAGAAAAAGCAAAAAAGAAAAATAGTAAGCTCCTTCTTTTTAAATACTTTCTCTTTCTGTGCTTGTCTTTTTATGGATTAGAAAGGGTCAATGAGTCAGTGCTGGTCATTGGACCATACGTGGAATAGCACTGTTCTAGAACTCAGTCATTCACATGGTAATTTTTTTGTTAATATATTTTGTATTGACTTTCTTCCCTTTCCTGTCTCACTTTCCCTCTTTCTTATGAGTGTGTTCTGAGACCATCTCCTAAATAAACTACTTCCATTTGTCTCAGGGTCTGCTTCTGAATAAACCCATACAAAAGAGTTTTAGTTAAGAAACACTTTCTCTATCCTGAAGTCATAAGAATATTTTTCTAAATTTTCATTGACATTTAAGAGTTACTCCTTTAGGCCGGGCGCGGTGGCTCAAGCCTGTAATCCCAGCACTTTGGGAGGCCGAGACGGGCGGATCACGAGGTCAGGAGATCGAGACCATCCTGGCTAACACGGTGAAACCCCGTCTCTACTAAAAATACAAAAAACTAGCCGGGCGACGTGGCGGGCGCCTGTAGTCCCAGCTGCTTGGGAGGCTGAGGCAGGAGAATGGCGTAAACCCAGGAGGCGGAGCTTGCAGTGAGCTGAGACCCGGCCACTGCACTCCAGCCTGGGCGGGGCAGAGCGAGACTCCGTCTCAAAAAAAAAAAAAAAAAGAGTTACTCCTTTAATAAAATGTCCTCAACTCATTTACAATTGTGTTACTATGTATAACATGAGGTAAGAATCCAATTTTAATTCTTTCTCCTTATCCTAGGGAGATTCAAAAAATATTTTTAATTCCTTAATTGATCTGCCTGATAACTTTAACTTCAGTCACATTTCCACACATGCATGGGTCTACTTCTATGTTCTATTATATTCAATTGTTTCTACTAGACTTTCCCTGTGTCAATATCACATCTTAATTAACAATGAAGTGTAAGTCTTGTTATCT
Source organism: Trachypithecus francoisi (assembly GCF_009764315.1). Taxonomy (NCBI): domain Eukaryota; kingdom Metazoa; phylum Chordata; class Mammalia; order Primates; family Cercopithecidae; genus Trachypithecus; species Trachypithecus francoisi. The sequence continues at coordinate 38,073,041 of NW_022681467.1, forward strand.
GGTAAAGTCTACTACTTTGTACTTCATGTTCAGGACTGTCTTGGGTACTCTTACCTTTTCTCCTTACATAAACATTTTAGGACTAGCTTGTACCTTTTCAAAAAATGTTTGATTTGGCTGGGTGCAGTGGCTCACGCCTGTAATTCTAGCATTTTGGGAGGCCGAGGCAGGTGGATCACGAGGTCAGGAGATCGAGACCATCCTGGCTAACACGGTGAAACCCTGTCTCTACTAAAAATACAAAAAATTAGCCGGGCGTGGTGGTGGGCGCCTGTAGTCCCAGCTACTCGGGAGGCTGAGGCAGGAGAATGGCATGAACTCGGGAGGCGGAGCTTGCAGTGAGCTGAGATCCGGCCACTGCACTCCAGCCTGGGTGACAGAGGGAGACTCTGTCTCAAAAAAAAACAAAAAAGTTTGATTTTTGAATTTTAGTTGTATGTATTATAGATCAATTGGGAGATAATATCATGTCTTTATAATAATAGGTTTTCTGATCCATGAACACGGTGTATCTTTTATTTAGGCCTTCCTTAACGTCTTTCAGTGCTTTATACATTTATATGTGCATCTTGAAAACTTATGTTAAATGTATTAATAAATACCATATATTTTTATTGCAATTGTAAATAATGTCTTTAAGAAAATACCACACACTTGTTAGGTTAATATAAATGGAATTGACCTTTTAATGTTAATGTCATGGCAAACATGCTACATTCTTATATTAATTCTAATAATTTGTTTGCAGATTTCTTTGGGTTATCTATGTAGAGATAATTGTAGCATCTGTAGTTAATAATAGTTTTGCTCTTTCCCAATCTTTTATTTTATTATCTTCAACGATAGCCACCAATACAGTCTTTAATAGAAATGATGATATGTCGATCTCCAATTTCAAAGATAATGATGATATTGTTTCATCTTTGAGTATGGTGTTTGTAGGTTTTTTCGTTATCTTTATCAGGTTGAGGGGGTCATTTTTATTCCAGGCATACAAGAATATTTTGTTTTTTAAATCATGCTGAGAATTAACTGATGTTTTTTCTGTATCTACTATAATGATGATACGTGTTTCCCGTCTCTTAGTATGTTACTGTAGTAAATTACACAAACAGATTTACTAAAGTTAGACTAACACTAATTTCTTAACCTATTCTTTGCATATTTACACAGTTTTGGATTGTTTGCTAATATTTTGTTTAGGTATTTGCATATATTTTTTCTCATAAGCTTTTCTGCTTTTAATATCAAGGTTACAGTCTTATCATAAATTGAAGGGGGAAGTACTTCTTCTTTTCCCTCTCTCATGAAGTGTATAAGATTGGGATTACAAACTCCTTGAGTGTTTGACTGATTGCACTTGTAAAGTCACACGGGACTGATGTGCACTTTGTTGCAAACGTTTAAATTACTGATTCTATTTCTTTATTTGTTGTAAAACTATACAGAATTGTTTTTCCTTGAGTCAAGTTTTTTCATTAATATTTTGCCATATCACCTAAATTTTACATTTATTGGTATAAGATTATATACACTATCATCATTTATCTTGGTTACTGCGAAATAAAAACAAATGCATAAACAAACATCTCATTAATTTTTCAGTACTGAACTTCATATCCTGCCTGACCTTGCTTTTCTTTACAGTTTTCACTCCTTAAGCACACGTCCCTAAACACAATAGAGTTTATCATCAAATAAATAAGAACAGTAAATAGTGCTAAACTCTTTTACGAAGGCCAGTCTGGGAGAACTACTACCTTTACAATGTTAACTTCCATTCCATGAACATGTTCTATCCCAGGATTTATTTAGATATTCTTACTAAGCATGTGTAGTAGTCTTTTTGTTTTGTTTTTAAAAATCTTGTTCCTTGCTCCAATTGTTAGGGGGTATTTGCTTTGCACTATCAGATTTGTTATTTTAAATATGAAGGAAAGCATTGTTAAAAATCTGTCCAGTAACCTTTCCACATGCAACCTTCTAAGAAGTGGTGTGTGACGGTCTGGTTTAATGGGTCATTCTGCTGCTTACCATGTAAGTCCTTATTTTAAATATTTCCAACTCACAGGGAAAGGAAAGAATTTAGATACATCCATGCATTACTTGGCTGGATAAGGGGTCTGTCTGACCTGTGGGGCAGTGGTATGAGGGGCAGGTAAGGAAGGGAAATACTAGGCAGCAGGAAGATTCTCCATGGCAAGATGGCTTTTTAGGTGTTTTCAGGGGCAGCCTGAAGTTAGTTACCACAGACACTGCTCCTTCCTGTAATTGTTTCTTTACAATGAGATCCTTCCATTGAAGCCCTCTTTTCTTATTTGCCATATGCCCTGAATGTAGGCTTAGAGGGGGAGCTCTCGTTCTCTGCATAACGGACTAGCAAATAAATAAAGATGACCAGGGCACTGACCTCTCTCCATTCCCCACTCCCATTCACCAGCTCCAAGGCCCACTCCTGTTTTTAGCATTGGTTGGTCCAAGTTGGAGGTACTTATGCAGATAGACTTGGAAGTCATTTCCTCCAGTTCCCTAAGGGGTTTTCTTTCCAGGCAGTCTCTGCAAAGTCATCTCTTTCCCATTTAGGACTCCCTCCCCCACGATGTCTTGCATTAATTCTTTCAGGAGCAGTCAGGGCATCCTCTTACAGTTCTCAGGGCAGGTGCAAAGGTGTTTTTCTCTGTATTTCTTTAGGACAGTAGTTTAAGAAGAGTGATCAGATTGGCATTTCTAATCAAAACTCTTATTTTCATCACTGAGACCTAAAAGGCAGTATTGTGGAATTAAACAATGATCACGGGTTGGAGCCACACTGCCTGGGTTTTTGTCCTGTTCCCACCACTGTATTACCTTGGCTAAGCTGCTTAACATCTCTGTGTCTCACTTTCCTTACTTTAAAATGAGGATAAAAATACTACCTACTACATAGGTTGTCCTGGGGATTCAATATGTTAATATACACAAAGTGCTTAGCTAGGTGTCTGGCACAAAGTAAATACTATATATGTCTGATCCTCCCCCTGGCCCCATTGCATTCTCTGAGAACAGCTCTAGGGTAGTCTGGAGATCACTAATTTGATTTTTTGTAGAGACAATTAAGATTATTGCTATTTCCTGTGATTTCCTTACCCCAATCTGCTCTATCCGAATGATGTTATATTGCTAATCATAGAAGCTATATCTTCTCATAGCTTACTGAGCTTTCTACGATATTCTTCTGATTTCTATGGTAAATAATCTTAAAATCTATTTTTTCTCTGAGGACTCAGAATTCATTCATTCAATAATGTATTTATTGTGTCCGTATTTGTCTACCTGGCACTGTTTTTCTAAGTGCTTGGGAAGCAGCAGTAAGCAAAACATAAGGAAAAATTATTGTCTCTGTGGAATGCATTCTAGTAGGAGAAGACAGATAAAACAAACAGTGAAATATACAGTATGTCAGATGATAATTGCTAAGGAGACACCCGAAGCTGGAAAGGAGGACAAAGAGTGTGCTGTAGGAGGCTTCCAGTTTTTAATAGAATGGTCTGAAAAGAGCTCGCTGAGAGGTGACACTGGAATAGACTCAAAGAAGCTGAAGGAACCGTCCTGCTTATTTGGCAAAACACTACTGTAGCCAAAAAGAATGGCAAGTGCAAAGGCCCTGAGGAAGGGATTTCCCTGATATATTTGAAGAGAACAATGACTGAATTTGCATAGTGAGGCACAAATATCAAGAGATGACAGAGAGGCAAACCAAAGTGGGAATTCTGGTCACCTGGAACATGTGAGCCACTGTAAGACTTTGGGTTTTTAATCTCAGTGACATGAGAAACCATCAGAGAGTTGTGAGCAGAGGGAGTGATATGATTTGCTTTGTGATTTAACAAGATCATTTTGGTGCTGTGTTGAGAAAAGAACACAGGGGCCAGAGCTGAAGCTGCAAAGATGATTTAGAGGCGGCTGCAATAATCTGGGTTGGAGAGCACAGTGGTTGGGACCTGAGGGGTAACAGTAGAGGCTGTGAGAAATGGTCAAGGTCTTGACATATATTGCAAGATGAACCAAGAGAATATGTTAGTGGTTTGGATGTGGGGAACAGCAGGGCTGCTGCTTTGTACAAAGCCAGGGGGTCTCAATCAAAAGCAATAAAAGGTGAAGAGGTTCTCTTTTTGAGACAGGGCCTTGCTCTCTCACCCAGCCTGGAGCGCAGTGGTGCATTCATGGCTCACTACAGCCTCAACCTCCCAGTCTCAAGCAATCCTCCCACTTCAGCCTCCTGAGCAGCTGAGATCATAGGTACATACCACCACGCACAGCTAGTGTGTGTGTGTGTGTGTGTGTCTGTGTGTGTATGTAAAGATGAGAATCCACCATGTTGTCCATGTTGGTCTCAAACTCCTGGGCTCAGGCAATCCACCTGCCTTGGCCTCCCAAAGTGCTGGGATTACAGGGGTGAGCCACCATGCCCAGCCAGAAGGGGTTTTCTTTGGAGATGTAAAAGCCAGGGCCTCAGTTCTGACAAAAGTGAGAAGTCAAAGGTTTTGGCTCGAGCCACTAATAAAACAGAGTTGCCATTTACTGAGATGGGGAAGACAGTGGGAAGAACAAGTTGAGGGATGATCAGAGGCTCAGTTTTGAATGTGTTTAATTCCACAGGCTGATTAGCAATCTAGGTGGAGAAGTTGAGAAGACAGCTGGATAACTGACTCTGGAGGGCTGGGGAGAGGGCTGGTCTGGAGGTAGCAACTGGGAAAACTATTAACATATGGATGGATTTCAAAGCCAGGAGACTGGAAGAAGAAATTAGGGAAATGAATGTGGATCCAGGGTCAGCAAACTACGGCTCTTGGGTTGAATCCAACCAGCTGCCTGTCTTTGTAAATAAAATTGTATTGGAACACTGCGGCAACCATTTGTTTATCCATTGTCTCTGGCTGTTTTCCTGCTACAATGGCAGCATGGAGTAGCTGCCACAGACCCTCTCGTGGATAAAGCCTACACTTTAAGACCTGGCCAACCTCTGGTGTGGACATGAACAGGAAAGAGTCCCAAGAATTGGGCCAATAAGGTTGGGATGTGATATGGTTTGGCTGCGTCCCCACCCTAAATCTCATCTTGAATTGTAATCCCCATAATCCCTACATGTCAAGGGACATAGCAGGTGGAGCTAATTAAATCATGGGGGTGGTTTCTCCCATGCTGTTTTCATGATAGTCAGTGAGTTCTCAGGAGATCTGATGTTATAAAATTATAAGTGTTTGGTCGTTTCTCCTGCATTCATTCTCCTTTCTGCCGCCTTGTGAAGAAAGTGCCCTGCTTCCCCTTCATCTTCTGCCATGATTGTAAGTTTCCTGACGCCTCCCAGCCATGCTGAACTGTGAGTCAATTAAACCTCTTTCCTTTATAAATTACCCAGTTTTAACCAGTTCTTTACAGCAGTATGAAAACGGACTAATAACATGCTGCTTAAAAGGAACCAGCAAACTGTAATCCCAATATTTTGAGAGGCTGAGGTGGGAGGACGGCTTGAGGCTGGGAGTCTGAGATCACCTCGGGCAATACAATGAGACCCTGTCTCTACAAAAAAAGTAAAAATAAAAATAAATAGGCCATGCACGGTGGCTCACGCCTGTAATCCCAGCACTTCGGGAGGCCGAGGCTGGTGGATCACCTGAGGATAGGAGTTCAAGACCAGCCTGACCAACACAGAGAAAACCCCATCTCTACTAAAAATACAAAATTAGCCGGGCGTGGTGACGCATGCCTGTAATTCCAGCTACTCAGGAGGCTGAGGCAGGAGAATCACTTGAACCCAGGAGGCAGAGGTTGCGTTGAGCCGAGATCGTGCCATTGCACTCCAGCCTGGGGAACAAGAGTGAAACTCCCTCTCAAAAATAAATAAATACATAAATAAATAAAAATAATAAAATAAATAAATTAGCTGAGCATGCTTGCACATGCCTATATGTGATGACACGTGCCTATATGTAATTATCCCACATGTCCTAGCTACTGGAGAGGGTGAGGTGCGAGGGCCATTTGAGCCCAGGAGTCAGAGGATACAGTGAGCTGATCACACTACCGCCCTCTAGCCTGGGAGACACAGTGAAACCCTATCTTTAAAATAAAAACAAAGAGGAGAAGCCACTGCCGAAGGAGGAAATCTGGAAGTATGTGATGAATTGGAAGCAAAGTACAAAAAGTGTTTTAGGGAGGATTTAACAACCAGCTGTGTCAAATATTGCCAACTGGTTAAGAGGATCTGTCTCTCTGAGTAATGACTATTGGATGTGGTGACTTGAAGGTCACAGGTGATCTTGAAATAATTGTTTTGGTGGAATGGCAGGGATCTGAGCTACGTTGGTTGAATGGATTCAAGAACAAATAGAAAGAATATGGATGCATAAAGAGGGGATGGAACAGTAGCTTGAGGAGAAGATAGAGCTGGGTGTTTCTGCTTGTTGTCTTTTTAAACATGGGAGAAATACAGCTTGTGTAGAAGGTCAGAAATATATCCAGTTACAAAGGGAAATTTTGATGTAGGGTGGAAAGCGGACAATTGCTGGAGCAATGACATTGAGTTAAAAAAAGTAAGTGGGTTTTACTGCATTAAGCAGAGAAACTTGCCTTTATTTAGAAAACAAATGGTTCATCCATAGAAACAGGGAGGTGAGGGGGAGGTCAAATAGGGCAACATTTGGACAATGGGAGCTGGAGGGAATTTCTTTGAATGGTTTCAGTTCCTCAGTCTATTAGGTAACAAGGTCATCTGTGGAAGTGAGAACAGGTGGATGTGCTAGAAGTTTGAAGATATGAGAAATATTCTCTGGGAGACCAGAAGGACGAATGGGCCAGGGAAAGACAGTATTACCAGGCAGCTTTAAAAGCCAGCTCCAGTGGTGCTTCTGGCTTCCAAATGAGAGTGATTAGCACAGTGGTATGCAGCAGCTACGGAAGGAAAGACCTAGCACAGACAGGAAATCAGATGGAGCTAGGGTTGTGAACAGCTGGAAATGAGAATGAGGCTGAGGTGTTGCGGGAGTATGCAAGGATGTAACTGGAATGATCAGCCAAGGAATTTAAGCTGGGCAGAGCAGGGAATGAGGGCAATGAACAAGGTAGCAAGTCCTAGTGGGGCTGAGTTTTTGGAGCTACAATACTAGAGGGAATAAATTGAAAAGAGAAGAGATGTGGTCAGAGTGAAATGTTTGAAAATGAGATTACAGAGGGGTTAGAGGTTACTTAAAAGTGGCCTTTTGCTCAGGGCAAACGGAAATTTTGCGTAGATCTCGTTTTGTTTTTCCTGAACACCCTGAAATAAAAAGCTGTCTATGACGTCTGACGTTGGCCACACACCACTTAGCAAAGATCTTGGCAGAGAGTAGGTTAAGGGCTTTACACATAGACTTTCATGTCCTACAGCCTCTGTAGAGAGGCATTTTACAGATGGGGCACTAAAGTGTACAGAATGCGAATCCTTTAATCAAGGTTGCATAGTGAAGTAGCGGATGAAGCCTGGATATAGCTCAAACTCTTCTATTTCCAAAGCAATTCCCAAATCACCCCTTTCTTCTATCACCTGATAGATCTGTGGGTCCAGAAGGCTGAAAGGCTGTCATAGCATCTTAAAGCAGCAAAATCAGGATGTCTCATCCCAAGTAAGACGCTCCTTCCACCCACCACATTGCCATTTCATAGTCAAGATGTCCTTTACAATGAGGTAGACTTACTTTCCTTTGATTAAACTAGGTCTCTCTCTTTCTCTCTCATTGTAAAAAGACTTCTTGGCAAAAAAATTCCTTTTTTGTCTTATCTTCTAATTCGATGTCCCTTTTCCATTCTTTTTCCTTTGTAATTCTTTAATGAATCCACATTTTCCCTTTCCACAATTTCATTTCTTCTTCTACCTAACAGCATGGAACTTTCCATCCTTTTGACAGAGTTCTACAACAAAGGTTAATTACTTTATAATTTCATTCTCTTAAAAAAAAAGCACACTAAAATTGCTAATTTTAACTATGCTTCTTGTCAGTGGGTTCATGTAAATTCACTGTAATTAAACCAGATGTTTTCTTGTGCCTTAAAGTCAGGTGGTAATTTAAGGAAAATTTTCATTTCAACATAAAGGAGGACGGAGTGTTATCAAGGGAAGTTTTCTCCTCTCCTCTCCCCTCCCCTCCCCTCCTCTCCCCTCCCCTCCTCTCCCCTCCCCTCCTCTCCCCTCCCCTCCTCTCTGTATCTCCATTTCCACATCTGAAAAGGGGTTAACAATGGTGAACTTTGGGGGTAGGTATGAGAAATATCAAGGTAGTATATATAGAAGCAGAGAGCCCTGCACAATCCAACAGGCATTTCCCTTGATACTTTTCTTGTCTAGGTCATTTTTTTTGTCTCTCCACTCCAGTTGCCATATTTGCTTTTTCATTCATTATAATGAGGCTTGGAACTAACTTAATAAGAGAGATTTAGAATTTTAGTCTCATATTTCCCAGTTGTGTTGGAGAAAATATATTTGTTCCAGATAAATCTTTACATCTTAATTAACTATAGCCTTTTAATTGAACTACACGGTGGTATGCTACTAAATGTTTCACAACCTGCTCTCCAGGGAAAAATAAACACAAAAAGTTTGCCAATTTCCATGGTGTAAATATTTCCACCATGGTTGATTTGAAGCAAAGAATGTGGCACTACTGAACTTGGAGGTGGGAAGAGATGCAAGCTAGTCTGAGTTAGCTTTGAATAGAGCTAAAAGATGTCATATATCTCCCCCTTCTTCACAAACAATACCCATAAATGGGACACTATGGTGTCATAAAAAGTACATGGATTTTTATGTGGGATGGTCATTTATTCATCCATCTATTCATTCAACAGTAGTTAATGAGCCCACACTATGGATGAGCAGAGTAACAACATGAAACAAAGGTTCTATTCTCATTAAGCATATATCTCTTATAGAGAGATAATAAAGTAATCAATATACAGCATGAGGTAGAGAAAAATAAAGCAGAGAAGAGTGGTAGAGGTTTTGGCCAGGTATAGAATTATACATTAGGTGGTTAGGGAAGGCCCTTCAGGTAAGATTTTGAATTCTATTGATTCCTCTTCTGCACAACTGTATCAATAGCATCTATATCAAAGTGTTTGGGAACTGACTGTAAGAAGGGAGAGTATCAGCTCAATGCCTAGCTCACAGTGGGCATTTGAAAAACATAATTGCATTTCTCTTTACCCTTTATAATATCTCAAGACCATCTTTGTAAACATCTCAAATGTACTGAGCTCTAATAAAGTGATGCCTTCAGGACTCACTAGGGTGTGAATAGCTTTCACCCTTATGCTAAATGACTCTGGACTGCTTTATTTATTGCCTTGTTGTTACTGCTTTTTCTGCTTTTCCCTTCACTTTTCCCTTTTCCAGGTGTTACATGCCACATCTTGTTACTACAGATGTCCTCATCCTTAGCAACATGCAGCCCCCTTCTAGCTTACTGTAACCTGAGAAACCTGATGATCGACTCATTAGAAATGTACACTTAATAAAAGGTACTCATTCCTGAGGCACGTCAGTCTTCCTTAAAATTCAAGTACATGAGCTTTTTAAAAAGTATGATGTTAAATGAAATAATATATGTTTTATATGTGATTAATTATATTGAATATCAATTATATTAATTATAGTATATATTGCCATTCATTATAATCAGTTACATTATATATCATTAGTATATGGGATTCTACATTTCCTTATTTGTAAAACAGAAAAAATAACACTCTTTGCTCCTTCACATTTAGTGTTAAGATTAAATGATCTACATTGCTAGTGAAAATGCAAAATCTACAACTTCTATGGAAGAGTACCTCTTAACAGCTAACAAAACTGCATATGCTCTTACTCTGTGACTCTTACAATCCCACTTTTAGGAATTTACCCTAAAGATACATTGTCACAAGTACCAAATAACCTATGCACAAGCCTATTTGCTACAGTATTATTTATGATAGTAAATAATGGAAACAACCTGGGTGTCCATTGGATATTGGTTGAATAAATCACAGTATTTCCATCAACACAAGGAAATACCATAGAGTCATAAAAAATAATGAGGAAATTCTGTAGTAACTGATATGAAGTGATTTCCGGGATATACCGAGTGAACAAAAACACAAGATGCAAAGTATATCAATTATGCTACCTTTTATATAAGAAGTAGGAGGAAGAAAAGTATTATGTATTTTTTGCAAAAAGAACTCTAGGAAAGATCAACCAGAAAGGAGTGAAAACAGCTACCATTCAAGTGTGCATTGGAATAGTAAAAAGAGACAGAAATGGTAGTAATATTTTTTGGAATGTACCTTGTAATGTAGTTTTTTAATGGTGCTTTTATTTTTAATTTAATGTAAAGTTCTGAGATACATGAGCAGGAAGTGCAGGTTTGTTATACAGGTAAACGCATGCCATGGTAGTTTGCTGGACCTATCAACCCACCAGCTAGGTATTAAGCCCCATATGCATTAGCTATTTATCCTGATGCTCTCCCTCCCCACACTCCCCCAACAGGCCTCAGGATGTGTTGTTCCCCTCCCTGTGTCCATATGTTCTCATTGTTCAGCTCCCACTTACAAGTGAGAACATGCGGTGTTTGGTTTTCTGTTCCTGTGTTAGTTTGCTGAGGATAATGACTTCTAGCTCCATCCATGTTTCTGCAAAGGACGTGATCTCATTCCTTTTTATGGCTGCATAGTATTCCATGGTATAAATATACCACATTTTCTTTATCCAGTCTATCATTGATGACCATTGGGACTGACTCAATGTCTTTGCTATTGTAAATAGTGCTGCAATGAAAATATGCATGCATGTATCTTTATAATAGAATGATTTATATTTCTTTGGCCATCTACCCAGTAATGAGATATAGTTTTGATTTTTGAAACATGCAACTGTTTTGCATGTTAAAAACAATTAAATTAAGTTAAAAAGCCTAGGTGGAAGGCAAATCTTAAAAGGGAAACAAGTGAACATAACTATCAAATGGATAATATAACCATATGGAGAAAAGAACTGAACTTTTGAACATAGTATTCTCACTGCACACCCTCAGTGGTATACAGCCCAAGGAGAGAAAAACTGAAATCTTTAATCTAACTTAGTATAATAGCTTTATTGTTTTTTAGAGGGATTGGTGTTGTAATTCTGAAACCATTTTATGTGTGTTTCAGGATGGAGCAAATGAAAAATATGTGAATATGGAGCATCAGGGTTCTCACTGCAGGAGAAGAGAGATATACGTATAAAATGTGTTGAATTTGAATCAGTATGAGCCCATGACTTTCAAGAAAAATAAATTATATTCCCCAGCTCTGCCTACTGAAAGAACCTAGAGGCAATAACGCATCACCAAGCACACCTAAGATGTATATCTTAGTGCCAAAATACCACTCCCCACCGAAAGCAACCAGAAATGCCCAATAAGTGGCTGACCTCAGGTCTGGGGCAGGGACATTAAAAGGATAGTCTAGAATATTTTTGTTGTGCCAGAAGCAAGGAAGACTAATAAGAACAGGTCAAAAGGACCTGGGAATCAGCTTGAAGAGACTGCCACTTTGAGCATCACAGAGAATGACAGTAGAGGATTTTAATACATTGAGTCGAAAATGATTTAGGAATCAACCAGGAGACCAAAAACAGGAAGATGAAGAGAGAAAAAAAAAACTCTTCTATAAAGAAGAAGGCTAACAAGTGTAGAGAGAATTATGGATATGTAAATCACCCTTTTGAAGGCACCAATGTAATAACTGATTCAGGTGAAGACTCTCAGGGGGTGTTAAAACCATTGAGTGGAAGTTTTAGGGGAATACAATACTCATTCCAACTCAAAGTTTCACTTCAAGGATACTTTACAAAAGAAAAAAAGGTGCTACATGTACAGCGGAGGGACCGGGTAGTTCTTGTCTTATCTAAGTGACCATATGTGGCATCATCAGTACTGGGGCTCCCTGACATTATGAACTTCTTGACAAAATACAATGAGAAATATAGATCACCAATGTAATGGTTTTGCCAAAAATATCCCGAACCCTGGTTTTGTCCACAGAATCAGGTTAAATATTATTAAAAATGTAAACAAACTGTATATTACATGATTTTAAAATTAATGCAAAATTTATTAGAGGTTAAATAGCATTGTGGGTATGTAGCAGAAAGTTATTTTTAGCTCATGTATGCTAAAGGGTTTAGAAATCAACTGTCATGATTTCTGCAATTTACTTTCAAATGGTTAAAAATTGTATGTATTCATAAATATATTTACATAGCATACATTATCTATCATGTAGATGTAAGATACACACACTAGTAAATGCAGCAAAGTGTTTACAAATGTTGAATCTAGATGAGAAGTTTGTAAGTCTCCTTTGTACTATTCTTTCCATTTTTCTAGCCTTGAAAAATTTCACAATAAAATCTTGGGCAAAAGGAGCACAGGAGTCGTTGTATATAACATGTCTATCCATGCTTAGTCCAGTGTACCTGCTCAATAAATAGCAGCCAAAGTGACCTGCCAAGCAAAACCATCAACATGGTTTTCATCTTTCGAGGTGCAAGTGAACTGTGGTTTTGTCTGAGACATTTGTGGAAAAGGGAAAAATAAAGAATCTATTTAGTCTCTTATGAACAGCTGCTACCCAAATGAAGCCATGGGGCTCAGCAGCCATGAGCCTCTCTCTAGTGCTGGATTTCTTCACAGGCCCTCAAATGCACTGAGGTGCTGAAATTACAAATTCCTCAGAAGACAATTTTGTGGCACGGATGAGAGCAGCATGAATTCAGCCATTCAGCCAACTCAATCCTAAAGGTTGCTTGCTGGCTCCCGGAGGGGGGTTTCAGTTAATCTACTAGAGCCATGCTATAGCCTCATCTTGTCCTTGAGGTGAATGAGTTACTCAGTCAACAGAAATGGTGCCTCCTCCCTCTTTAGAGAGAATGGAACCTAACCCTGGCATACAGCGGGGTTCTACACTGAGACCTTCCTTCAGTCCAGTGGGTTTTGAGGCAGAGCCGCAGAATAGTTACAGAACTGAGGAATCGTGTCTCGCATGTTGGTGTTTTTAGTATGATAATGTCCACACATCTCCATAGAGCAGGAATTGATGTTTTATTAATGATGTTTAATTAAAATTTAATTTCAAAGCATTCCCTGCTCTCATGTTGTTTTGATAAAGGCTTTTTTTCTTGGTGACAGGAAGAAGAAAGAGACAAGTTAAGGAACAGCTTAAAGCTGGACTTGGGGTTTGCTGAGGCACAGGATGGTAATCCTCAAAGAGCAGCTCCAGGTGGGCAGAGCATCTTGAAAAAGGTGCCCTGATTCGCTCCTTGGGAAAACCTTATTGTTCATCTCCTGAGTCCTGAATTTTCATGCTGATTTTCAGCAGTGACTTCTCCCTCTCTAACAACCAGGAATTCCCTGTGAATATCAGTCACTAAACAACCCTTTTGCCCTGACTCTGTTTCTCATATCAGGCACCAAGCACACTGCCACTTTTTGAGTGTCTACAGTGTATTTCCTACAACCAGTTAGATTTCTAGATGTGTGGACGTGTCTAGAGCTCTGAAGAGGTTTCCTAGGGGAGTTGGGCAGTTTCTCAGTTGCCAGGGCTAGATGCTCCTTTGTGAAGATTCCTTCTTTTTTCTCCCCTGTGATTCACCAAAAATGTAGTACCTTATAATATGCCGGTGTTAGTCCAATTTCTTTATATATCATCCCACTTAATGTGCACGAGAATCTATAAGATAGGTACTTTAATTATTCCTTTCCTGTTTGAGATGGAGTCTCGCTCTGTCACCCAGGCTGGAGTACAGTGGCGCGATCTCAGCTCACCGCAACCTCCACCTCCCGGGTTCAAGCGATTATCCCACCTCAGCCTCCTGAGTAGCTGGGACTACAGGTACATGCCATCACGTCCAGCTAATTTTTTGTACTTTTAGTAGAGATGGGGTTTCACCGTGTTAGCCAGGATGGTCTCAATCTCCTGACCTCGTGATCTGCCCGCCTCAGCCTCCCATAGTGCTGGGATTACAGGGTGAGCCACCATGCCTGGCCAACTAATTCCATTTTATAGATGAGGAAACCAAGTCACTAAGAGGTTAAACAACTTGTCCAGGCATGCTTGGCTCCAGAGTGTACATTGTCGAACAGTGAACAATTCTACATGCTGGAGGAAGGGGCTACATATTTCTGAAACAATGAAGTCAGATCTAGGGAAATCTTCCTAGAACTTGAAGTTTTACACAGTCTACTCCAAGGATGACCCCAAAGTCCAGTGTGTGGGGTCTGCAAAGAGGATGGCTATGAGGATGAACTGGAGGGGTATAAGGGAGGGATGGATCATGAAAGTAGACTGTGTAAAACTTCCAGCTCTAGGATGGGACATGGTGGAAGTGAGAATTAGGGGCAAGGTAAGAAGAGGCTGGCACTATTTCCCTTATCTTCTCATGAGATTTTGCAGCTGAGAATGTGAATCTGGGTTCTACTCAGGGTCATAACTCTGAGGTATTTAGAACTTGCTTACATGAAGCAAGAGTACTAGATCCTACTGGATCTCAGGAACACACAAAGAAAGAAAAAAAAAGAAAATGAAAAAAAGAAAACAAGTGCTAAACAGAATTGCCACAGTAGAGGCGCTGTCTTCAAGTTCTAAGGCTAATCTGAGTCAAGTTGGGTATTTTCTTTTTGCAACTGACAATGCCAGTGCTCTGGCTAGACCGTTCAGATCTCTGTATACCATTTTTGTGAACCTCTATCCTTTACCTGCACGTGCAGAGAAGCAAAAGTTACTGAAATTTTACCTCTGAATCTCTCCTCCCCATCCCAGACCCTAACAGTTGGCTGACAGCTTCCTTGCCTAACTTAGGACATCTGTGATGCATGGCCCACCCTAAACAGTTCCCTGAAGGCTCAGGTTGCAGCCAGTTTTTGCTGGACTTGGCCAAAAGTTGCACCTTGACTTTCTCCCCTCCCAGTCTGCCCTGGGAAAACTTTCTTAACCAGTCACTTGCACACGAATCTTCATCTGAGTCTGATTCTCGGGAACTATCTAAAGCCATACCACAAGGCAAGGGGCAGCCTGGCCTGGCTGGAGGGGAAACTGAAAGATGGTCATGGGGAAGTGTTTCTTAGGTAAGTCCTGGAACTGGCGAATTCTATGCTATCACTAAGGTAACTGCAGTGAACCTGGGAAGAAACATCCAAGTCAATCTGCGGCAATCAGGGAAAGCTTCCTGGAGGAAGTAACATTTGAGCAAAGACTTGAAAGGTCAATAGAGGTTTCCTTGCAAACATGAAGGAGAGGTCATTCCAAGCAAGAGAAATGGCATGGGTAAGGACAGAGAGGCAGGAAAAGTTCTGTGTTTTAGCAGTAGTGGCTCTGGGTTCTTGGAGTCTCAAGTTATGA
Source organism: Trachypithecus francoisi (assembly GCF_009764315.1). Taxonomy (NCBI): domain Eukaryota; kingdom Metazoa; phylum Chordata; class Mammalia; order Primates; family Cercopithecidae; genus Trachypithecus; species Trachypithecus francoisi. Next base: position 38,088,479 of record NW_022681467.1, read on the forward strand.
GGAAGATAAACTGCAGGAAGCACACCCATTAGAAACTTGTGGGGTATGGAGGTGGGGTGGGTTGGGGACGGAGACATGGAGGCTCCCAGGCTGACTTTCAGGTCTCTATCTTGAGTTACTAGGTGCAGTTCATTGAGTTGAGGAACACAGGGAAAGTCAGTATCGAATTGGAGGTAAGTTCATTTTCAGATACCTTGAGTTTGAGATGACTGTCATCCAGCCAGGTGAATATTCAGTCCTGGGTGCATCCAATGTGTATGCTAAGCTTTTTATATGTATTTTCTGTTTTTAATTCTGACATAATTCAGCATTGTCTGACTTCCAAATTCAACATGTTTAAACAACGTGACCCATATTTTCTCTTTCTGGAGGCACCAGTGCAGTCAAACCTTGGGCAGAGAAGGTGGTTGATACAGTTTGGGTATCTGTGCCCTCCCAAATCTCACGCTGAATGTAATCTTCAATGCTGGAGGTGTGACTGGATCATGGAAGTGGATCCCTCATGGGTTGGTGCTGTCTTCATGCCAGTGAGTGAATTCCCCAGAGATCTGGTTGAGTGTGTGGCACCGCACCACCAATCTCTCTCTTGCGCCTGCTTTGGCCACGTGGTGTGCCTGCTTCTACTTCACCTTCCACCATGAATAAATGCTCCTCAGCCTCCCCCAAAGCCAAGCTATGTCAGTGCTATGTTTTCTGAACAGCCTGTAGAACTGTGAGCCAATTAAACCTCATTTCGTCATAAATTACCCAGTCTCAAATGTTGTTTTGTTTTGTTTTGTTTTGTTTTGTTTTGTTTGTAGAGACAGAATCTCACTCTATTGCCCAGGTTGGAGTGCAGTGGTGCGATCTTGGCTCACTGCAACCTCTGCCTCCTGGGTTCAAGCAATTCTCTGGCCTCAGCCTCCTGTGTAGCTGGGATTACAGGCACATGCCGCCATGCCTGGCTAATTGTTTTGTATTTTAGTAGAGATGGGGTTTCACCATGTTACCCAGGCTGGTCTCAAACTTCTGAGCTCAGGCAATCCACCCGCCCCGGCCTCCCAAAGTGCTGGGATTACAGGCATGAGCCACCGAACCTGGCCGCAGGTATTTCTTTATAGCAATGTAAGAATGGTCTAATACACTGGTATAAAGCAAGAAGAGGGATGGGGGTACAAAAGGGCCAAAGCTGAGTGCATGTCTATGGCAGAGCTGTCACTGTGATGGGAAAAGCACTCCCTGGAGGTGTGCAATGCCGTTTACATAGTCCTTCACTGAAGACCTTGGAAAAGAAAGGTATGTGTGAGGGAATTAAAAATGTAGGAAAAATAAAAGCCTCATAACTGACTGCCACAGCCTTGTGAACAGATTCAATATCCCCATTCCCATGTAAGCTCTCCTCCCTTGCTCACCGTCTTCCTCAGTCTGCACCACCAGCTCCTCGCTCTCCATTCGGCCCTCGGGGTTAGACAGCAGGAGTCGCAGCCGAATGGTCATGAAGGGGCGCAGGCCTCGCAGGGTGTAGTGGGAAGAGGTCTGGATGACCTCCTCGGCCTCGTACTGCTGCTGGTTGAACACGTACTGGTACTGCACGGTGAGGTTGTAGCTATGGCAGCGGGTCACCGCGTAGCCGAAGGGCTCCCACTGCAGGGTCAGCTGCCGGGCTCGGATGTCTACGATTTCCACATTCTGTGGGCCATGCACCGGATCTGCAAGACATGCAGGCAAGAAACAAGGGCTCTGAAGAGACCATTGGGAAGCTGGGGTGCATGTTCTGCTAAAACAGGGAACACAGTTTTTCTAAACATATCTCCACCATTCAATCACTGCCATCATGATTTCTGACACATGCAATATAATTTAGAGACATTTTTTCTTTAAATCAATCTCCCTTGTCTTATTTAAATACATGCAGCTAATAGAAAGTATAAATATATAAAAGGAAAATGTCATCAATAAATGTTAACCATAAAAATAAATGTGAAATTGTTAAATTCTTAAGGGTGCATCAGAATACCACTGAAAACCTTCTTGGTACCACAAACAGTACACTCTCCGCTTCTGGGACATGCTTATTTAGATGGCTGCTGAGAGCTGACCTGCCTCCTTATATGAATTCAGCCACAGCCTGTTCCCTTGGAGGTCAGCCTCTCCTCTTCAGCCAACAACATCCAGATGCACAAGCTGGAAACTGAGTCACAGCCTCAACCCGCAACACCCAGTTTATCCATGCAGTCATCGTGACCCATTAGCTCTGCTTTGGGATTTCCTCTCCTTTCCTTGACAACACAGTTCATCATCTCCTAACCTCCTACAACAGTCTTCTACCCGTCTTTGTCTCCTCTCTGCTTTCTTCCTAACTGGCCCCTCTGGGAACATCATTGGAAAAGCAAATCTGAGCATGCCTTCTCACCCTAATGCCGTCTCCCACTCCACACTTACTATTGATCTTGGTCTCAGATCACCATACATAACATTGTCCATGTCTAATTTTATTAGAAATATTCTGTTTATACTTTACGCACATTAGATATTTTTTCTTATATAAAACAGGTTATAACAAACAAGATGTTTTTCAAAAACTCTCACACGTAAAGCTTATTTTATGTTGAGGTTTAGGCATTTGTTTTTTGGGGTGGCTTGTTTTGTTTCTTTGAGATGGGAGTCTGACTCTGTCTCCTAGGCTGGTGTGCAGTGGCATGATCAGAGCTCATCCCAGCCTCAAACTCCTAGGCTCAAGCAATCATGATCCTCTAGACTCAGCCTCACACATAGGTGGGCCTACAGCATGCTTGGCTAAGTTTTTTATTTTTATCTTTTCAGATATGGGGTCTCTCTATGTTGCCCAGGCTGGTCTCAAACTCCTGGGCTCAATCGATCATCCTGCCTTGGCTTCCCAAAGTGATGGGATTGCAGGCATCATCCATCATGACTGGCTCCTGGCTCAGGCATTTGTCATCGTAGAAACATGACTTCGCATGTGATAGACACCCCCAGAAATTCTTGCGTCAGACTTTCTTATCTGGGAGGAGTTAGGCACAGGCTAGAGATTAAATCAGTACCTCTCCCCATACCTAAAAGACTTTGCCCAGTTATGTATCCTCTTTGGGTCCACTTTTTATTTCATTTGTAAAACGATGATAATAATAGTAGCTAACCTCATTGCAGGGGGAAGGGGAAATTAGATGAGATGTTTGTAAAGCAGTTAGAATTCAAACTTAATAAGCACTCTACGTATGATAACTGGGGTGTGTTGTTCATTTTGCAGTAATAGTAATAATATATATGTAATAGTAATAATAATAGTGTTCCGTATGCTGTGTCTACCTTGAATGCCTTGTGAGTGGCAGTGCTGGGAGCACCCTTATGCAAAATGATGGAGCAGGGTTCCATCATTGCTCCAGTCGCCTCAGAGCACTTAGGGATAAGGCTACCTCTGCACCAATGCAGCAATAAGAAAGAGGAGGTGCTATTGGTGCTAGTGGATCTGTCCCTATGGGGAAAATGTCCTGTAACTTGTGTCAGAGTCTAGTTGATCTGTCCCTTTGGGGAAAATGTCCTGTAACTCGTGTCAGAGTCTTACCAAGGAACACAGTTCACAGGAATGTCAGGGAACCTGGTGAGCCAGCACAGAGCTGCCCACGTGGCTGCAGGAGTGAGGGTGTTGAGGATAGTGGGCAGCCCTGGCCCCTGATCAACTGAGGAATTCATGGTCACTCTTACAGTCCAATTACTCATGCTCACAGGTCCTTTGTGCAAAGCAGAGCCAGCATCCCAAAATCAAACGGGTGAGGGCCTACTGTGGAACGGAAGGTGAAGTGTGGTCCCTGTAGCTGGGGATTATGATTGGGTGGGGTTGCGGCTGCTGGCTAAACACTTCGCAGTTGTACAGAGTGCAATGAGAGCAGATGTACAGGCACAGAGAGAGGAAGAAACGGCTTGCCTGGGAAGCCCCAAGTATCCCCACCAGCCTTGCCTATCTGGGGCCTGTCTACTTGTCCAGGTGCCAGAACTCTCCAGGCAGGGAGCCACTGCTCCTGTTCAGGGCCTCTTCAGTACTCCTCCCCTGGGTTTCCCTCCAAACTGATGCCAAGCCCCTATACAACACTCACCCGCATGGTGCTCTCACCTCCCTCCTGAGGCAGGGAGAAGAGGAACACTTAGGACCCATTTAAACTCAAGGCTAAGACCACATTTTATTGGATATCTTAAAATGTACCACATCCCATGTTAAATATAATTTCTGAGATCTTCATTATGGCCTTAACCCACAAACAAAACTATAAAAACAAAACACCATTGATGGAGCCGTAGCCACAAGTGCTGGGCTCTATCTTCTGAACCATCTTATGACCCGAGGAGGAAGGATGGCCCACCCCACATTACAGATGCATAGAGGTCCAGAAGTGTGCAGGAGTTTGTACAGAGTAGCAGGGATAGCAGGTGACAAAGTGGGGTTTTGAACTTGTCTGCCTGACCCCACATGTAGTGTGCAAAGTAAAAATCTCTGTAAGTTATCATTTGCACTCTCTATTTTGGAAATCTCACTACCTGGGAGGAAGGCATCACTAGCTGTGTCCTAGAGGAAACCAGAGCTCTTTGAGACAAAATGATTGGCCTAAAGCCACAGAGTGAGAGGCACAGATAAGATCTGAGGTCTGCCAGAGTCGAAAACGTGTTTTCTCAGCACCTTGATGCCACTGGAGACTGAGACCAGGGAAAGAACATAAACATGAGGCATGTCGCCTGCATCAGAAGTCTGGAGAGACTTGAAGAGAATATTGTGAGAAAGCCAAATAGTATAAGGCAAAAATGACCTGGGTCTCAGGAGCCTAGAACCTGCGGGAGAGGATGGTGCAGTGACGTAAACACATTTAGTGCAAAGCTGACCACTGGCCTTTTGATCCCTGGTCTCCGTTCTCCCTGGAGCTCACCTCTGGAGGTGTGTACATACACACATTTCTGCTCCTCTTAAAGGTGTAAACAGGAGCATCTTTTTAAAGAGACAAGGATATTGTGATCTTGCCACACAGCAAAGAGACTCTTCCAGACCCGGAAAGTTGGGATACAGGAAAAGCCACTTGTTCCCTCTTGAGCAACCCTCTTGAAAACCATCCTCTGACTGTCACAGTGGGCCCCAAGTACAGTGGTGCTAATTAGATCGTGGCTTGAAGCCAGACTACCTTGGACAAGGGCATGTCATCGCTGAGACTCCATCTCCTCATCTATAAAGTGGAAATTATTACACTAGTCTCAGAAGGTTGTTCACGAGCATAAGATGAACTGTAAAGAGAGAGAAAATTTCCTTTGCCTAACAGTAGGTACTCCTCTTAGAGAGAATTGCCTTTCTTGGAGAAATGCCTTTGGAAGCTTGTGTGGGGTAGAAGCCACATTCTTGGGGCCTCAGCATCACTTATGCTGAGATTCCAGTGGAAGAGAAAAATAAACCCACTGGGGGCTCGGATAGAATAAGAGAGGTGTGAGGGTGAACAAATGGCAGAACACTGGGTGAAACCCAATAGGATCACTCCCCAAGTGACTTTTAGATCTCCAGCAAGGCCCTCAAAATACAACAAAGATGTTTGCTGTGCCTGGATCTCCTATGGGTTCTAGAAAGGACTGAGGTCTGCATGCCTTGGGCCTAATAAGATGCCACGTGGGAACACAGGGACCAGAGGCAAAGGAACCTTGGAAAATTTGCTCATGTGTGTTACTGAAATCTTGGGAGATGATTTTGGGGGTTCTACTGGCTATGAAAATTCAGAGATTCAAGGAAATCTCAGTTTGTATTCCAAAGGCAAGAAGGACTCTGGGGAACCTAGAGACTGGGTACCTGCAGGTGAAAGCATTTTGTAAATCTGAGCACTCCCATTCAAGAAAGGGAAAGACAGTGGCTATTAAGTGGCAACACTGAGTTAGGTGCTACCTTTAGCGCTTGGGTATTTAAGGGTAATTTTTTTTTTTTTTTTTTTTTTGCATTCAAGCAAGAGAATATCCTGAAATCCTATTCAATGGAAACTAGTTTTGAGAGTGTGATGGAAGCATTCATGCTTTCAGTCTGACCCCTCTAAACCTCATCTGCCAAACCCAGCTTTTGCTGGGTAATTGCCTGCAGCATGGAGAATCTGGGGTTTACATTCAGGTTGGTGCAAACAAGTTGGAGATTGCTGAGAAAGCCTTGTGTGTGCAGTGGAGATTGGTTTGTTGAATTTACATCCCCCATGTAAATACAGCCAAGCCTACAGCCTATGGTTTCTGCCTCCAGATAAAGCCCTGTCCATATGACCTTCTTGAGTAACAGCCCATAGGCCAAGAAGATGGCAAACAGTAGGAAGAGAGTGTGGCTTGTCTGGGAAGCTGGAAAACCATCTTCTGATAGAAAATCAAAGTGGCTCTACCTCTGGGTGCACTTTCTGTATGCTCTTAGACTAGACAACAGTGGCCTTGTCCTACGCCCTGTACTTTAGAGAACCACTTTGGCCCACTTCAGACTGTGCCCTCTTCTCAGAGCAAGGGATCAGGGGGTCAATGGGCTAGCCAAAGGACCTGGTTCTGTCCTCTCCCTTCTGGTCCAGGCTCCACATATATGATACCCTAGAATTCCCTGCCCAGAGGTCCTACACTCAGTTTTAGGGTCTCTTCCCTTAGTCTGTCCTTCCTGTGAGTGGCCCTTGGCCCAAGGATGGCCAAAGGATGGCTGTCTGGGGGAAGCGGAGGGAACTTGCACCTGAGGACTGAGGTTGCTGTGCACAAACATATGTGGGGCCCTTGTGGGGAACAGATGTGGTTGGGTGAAAGGAGAAAGGGGAAGGGACCACGTGCTGACAATTGTATTCTTACCCTGGATCCTGTGATTATGCACATGTTAGGGACAGGCTTGTGTGCATGCATGTGCGACTGACCCACTCAGGTTTTCAGAAGCTTCTTCATTCTTACTGCTGCCTCAGGAAGGCAGGGTGGTCCTCCTCACCTCTGAACCCTGCTCCTCTTTCTACATCAGCTCTTACTAAAGTACCACATCCATCCTGAAGTACATTTTCATCCTAATACCTGAGCCCACCCTGCAACAGATACCTTCCTGCCCCCAAATGCCCCTGAGTCATTTTCCACTTCTCACTTCTCAAATCCCATATTCTTAAAGCAAAACAAGGGATTACAAACACCTTCACACCTCCACACTTTTGCCCAGCTATTTCCTCTGCTTGGGATGCCACCAACAAATCCTCATTCAGTATTTTCAAGGCCCAGCTCCAATGCCACCCTTTACTTGTGACTTTCTCTAACAGTCTCCCTTACTCATAATTAATGCCTCAATGACCTTTTTTCCTTAACATGCTATTGTATGTCTCCCATAGCTCTTATCAGACTTCAGGGTTATTGTTTATATGTTTGGTTCATGTTCACCTCCACTGCCAAACTGTGAGCCCCTAGATCTCCTCATTTTATAACTACAATGTATAGCTGCTGAATAAATGAATGAATAAGTACATAAATGAATAAATCTAGAAAGTAGTGATGGCTGAAGACCAAACCACCCACATTTAGGTGCTAATACAGGGCAGGGGAAAAGCAATAAGCAGTGGGTTCAATCAGGATCTCTTTACAACCCATCTGTTAAGGGTAATCATGTGGTTAAGTCAGAATTGGTTCCCTTTTTTGCTCTGTATGGACTCAGCCTCCATCCCTGCTGTCAAAGGCAATAGTTGTAGAATCTTCTAATGACCTTAATCAAGGCAGAACATCTTATTAAAAAACAAGCAGCAAAACAGATTTTCAATTCATGAATTTGCTATGTATTCATCTTTGCATGTGGAGTTGGCTGGAGCATATGTACTGTTCAAAGTTGAACCTAAATTGAGATAATTTGGGGCATGGGGCTGAAAATGTGGAGGTGTATATCTTGTATGTAAAATTAATTTTTTATCCATTTGGAGATGCAATTTGAGTTCTTTTCAAATTAAATTGCAATGGAGTCCTAGGCAGCTGGAAACATTATTGCCAACATAATTTGATACTGCAAGAGCAGAAATACGTTGACAGATAGTTTGATGTGACCATTAATTTGCACCTTCTGCATGGAAATGATATGCGAAGGGAATAAAAAGGTAAGGGGAACAAAAACAAAATCCATCTTCTTTCCAGCATTATCCAAACCCACTCTCTTGGTTATTTTCCACCACCTCTTCTAATTTATTGTAGATGTTTGGTGGACAAGAATTTGTTGAATACTGGTTCACTATTCCTAATCCAAAAATCTGAAATCTGAAATATTCCAAAATCTGAAACTTTTTGAGTGCCAGCATGATGCGCAAAGGAAATGCTCATGGGAATACTTCAAATTTCAGATTTTCAATATTAGGGATGTTCAACTGGTAAGTATAACACAAATCTTCCAAATCTGAAACATTTCTGGTTCCAATCATTTCAGATAAGGGATATTCAGCCTATATTACCATAGATATCTTATAAATGTAAGCAAGGATAGGAATCCAGGAGCTTCACTTGGAGATGCTGGTAATTCCACAATATAGAAGCACTAGATCCTACCTGTGTTGATGACTAGAATCACCTGAAGCTGGAGCATGTCACCTTGCGAGAAGGCAACTCGGTTGCTACCCTCCTATAGCAATGCCACAGAGAAGGTAATCCATTCACATGTTCATTGTCTCATTTCTTAACTGAAAACTACTCACTGAGCATGGAGGCATCATGACATGGGGAAAATAACATTGGTTCTGTGATCACCTGAACCTAAGCACATCACTTACCCTCCTGTGTCTGTGCCTTATTTTTCTCACGGAGGAAACATAGATGATACTCCCTGACTCTTAGGGCTATGAGGTGAATTAAGAAGACAATATATTCCAGAGTCTTGGATGGTACTAGACACAGTTGTATTCCCTCAAACCCAGAGTGGAAGGTGAGACAGAACAGCCACTGAGACAAACAGGGGTTGTGGAGGTTTCTGTGGATCTCTGACCTGGTTGTGAGTCTAGTTGACTACTGGACTCATTCTTTTAACCAACTACAGTTTAGTGTTAGAAAGCTTCCATTAATGCCCTTGCAGTTATTGCTGTATCTACTCCTTCCATTCTACATATGTATCCTGAACCTCTGAGATGGGCCAGGCATTAGGGTTGTAGTTGAATGGGATACTTTCTTGCCTTTGTGAAACTCATGCTAGGGGGACGCAATAATCTTGAAGGATGATATAATGAAGCTTGATGAGTCTTTTGCAGGGAAAGTATTGGGCTTCCAGACAATGGACACAGTATAGCATTGAAACTCATCTAAGCCAATTTGATGATGACTCATGTACTACCCTGACATTCTTTTTCATAGAAACCAAAGCCATCAAAGAAATTTAAGGTGAGTGAGGTTTAACGATTCCCCAACAACTGCATTATCAGATGATAACAAAAGCAAGCCTCAGGCCAAATTCTACTACACAGATGGACACATTATACAAGCATTTATTAGCAAATGGGCACAAAACCGCTCAAACAATCTATTTCATAAAGTTCATGAAGTCCCAGCAATAGATGAATTAGTTACTATTTTTCATGAAAGGTTCATTCAAGGCAAGTACAACAATACTTTAAGGCAGAAGTTAGAGAGCTTTTTTTTTTTTTTAAAGGGCCAGACAGTGAATATTTAAGGTTTTGCACCTTTGCAGATTGACAGACTCTGTTGCATCTTTCCATCTTTGCTATTATAGTGCAAAGGTAGCCATAGACAACATGTACACAAAATAGGTGTGGCTGAGTTTCAATAAATGTTTATTTACAAAAAGCTAGAACCTTAGGCTATAGCATGTTCACTCTTGTTATGGAGGTAAAATAAATGACTATGATTGTCACTTAGGCAGCCAGTAATCCTCCTAATCTCATAGCTAACACAGTACTGTTTAGGAATCAAGGTTTTGACACCATCCCTAAGGTTGAAGACTAGAGGTCTTACAGGATTATTCTTTATTATGTACTTCTGGAGAGTATTTTAAAATCATTTTGGTCAACCCTCATGGTTTAAATACTTTTCATTTCACCAATTAGAATTTACTTGTAACATTTATTATGCTAGTCCACAGGTTCTTGATTTCGATCACAGCAATCAATTTCTAATATTTAGTTTGCTAATTAGCAAAATGGAGGTTGTTGATCAAGATACGGCATCAGCATAGCTGGGAAAATACGCGTGCACTCACCACATCTGGTTAATTTAATTTTTTTTTTGTTTTAGAGACAAGCCTCTCACTAGTTGCTCAAGCTGGTCTCAAAATCCTGGCCTCAAGTGGTCCTCCTGCCTCAGCCTGAGAGACAGAACAAGACCGTGTCTCTAAAAGAAAAAACTATATATATATATGTGTGTGTGTGTATGTGTATATATATGTATATATATGTGTGTATATATATGTGTGTATATATATATAGCTTGCCCAATACAATTTACCCATCACACCCCACTGTGTAAGCTTAACTATTTGAGATAAATTACCAACAATGTAACATTTAGTCTACAGGTCAAGAATTCTTTCCTGAAAAAGGGGTCTTGGGCAAAGGATGGATAGGATTTAACCAGGTAAAGGGGAAGGGTGTGTATAGGAGGGGACAAGAGAGGGGGAAAAGGGAGTGGGAAGGCTAAGGCCCAGATAAAGGAGGCAGCACATTTAAAGTCTGAGAGACAAGAGCAAGGAGGCTAATGACCATGGAGATTGCCATGCTTGAGTGGACAGTCCACAAGAGCAGGAATCCCTGCCTTTCACCACATATGCACACCCTATACAGTGATGTGCTAGGCCAGTCTGGGTGTTACACATTGGTCCTCCTACCATCCCCAAGAAGAAAATGAGGATAACAACTAGGGCAGTTTTAACAGTATGATAAGAGTGTTCTTTGCCAAAAGCAAAACACTGGACAGAGTCATTTGTTTTGTATTTTGAGTTTCTACCGTGTGCTAAGAACTCTGCTGGATGTAGGAGTTAACCAAACAGGCAAAAACCCTCTCTGCCCTTATGGTGTGTGTATTCTAGTAGGGGTAGGAGATTAAATAATATATTAGATAAATCAGAAAAGTATGTAACACATCAGACAATAGTAAGTGCTGTGGAGAAAAATCAAGCAGGGAAGAGAGACTGGAGGGTTGCAAAAGGCTTATGTCTACAATTTTACTTCTTTGATTTGAGGCCTTGGCATCAGCTCCTTGATCTTTCCTGATCTTTCTTCTTCATTTACCCTAAAGTTTTTACTTTTGTTTCCCATGGCTTAGCTCGAAATATTTTTTGAGCATCTATAGGGTGGCGAGCTAGTTTTGGGGGACATAGTGTTAACAAAAATAGACATAATTCCTGCCTCCTTTGAGCTAAATCTGTTGAGAAAAACAGACGAAAACAACCATCATGGCAGCCAAACATATGAGCTAACCAAATTGTAAGTTTTTGAAGGAAATACAGATGCTATAATATGATGATAATGCAAATAAAAAGTGTTTTGAAGGAAACATAAGGGATCAATTGCATAAAAATGGCAAGCTACGTATGGTAGTCAGGGAAGATGACTGAAGAGGTGACATTTGGACTGAAAGGTGTCACTCTTCCCTCCCTATTCTCACTTCTCACCCAGTTTCCACTCATTCTTTTTTGTTTTTGAGACAGTCTCGTTCTGTCACCCAGGCTGGAGTGCAGTGGCGTGATCTCGGCTCACTGCAACCTCCACTTCCCAGGTTCAAGCAGTTCGCCTGCCTCTGCCTCCCAAATATCTGGGATTACAGGCACGCCACCACACTCGGCTAATTTTTGTATTTTTAGTAGAGACGGGATTTCACCACATTGGCCAGACTGGTCTCGAACTCTTGAACTCAAGTGATCCACCCGCCTTGGCCTCCCAAAGTATTGGGATTACAGGTATGAGCCATCGTGTCCAGCCTCCACTCATTCTTTAGCCCTTCCTTTAAACATCAGTTCTTCCAAGAAAGCCATCGCTCAAAAGCTTCTCTCACCCAGTTGGGTATGTGTCCCACCCCATCCCACTCAGATGAATGTAAAATTGGATCCAATCAGGGCTAGTCCAACAGCCTCATCCCATAGGTCCTACAGTCAGTTTGGGGTACGGAGGGGGATCCCAGAGTCAGATATAACCCAGATTCACAAAGCAGCCTATTGACTGGGGTCGTGGCCTTCGGGCCCACAGTAAGCACAAAAACTGCAGCCCAAGGGCCTTCAGCCAGTTACTCAGCCATTGTCTTTGGCTCCAAACATCCCTCTGTATCTTGCTTTATGGTGCTAAGGCTAGGATGGCACAAAACACATGTGCTCTACTCTCTGGCAGCATGCTAGTATCTGCCCATAGGGGGCGATAGAGGGAGCCTGCGGGGCTGGAGGATGCGGAGACTTCAGCATCAGGTATCCACGTAGCCTTTTCATTCTGTCACAGCGTTTGGATGTAGCTTGCAGTTTCCCCAACACTTACAGAGCCAGCCTCATTGCAGCACCTCAGAGACACCAGCACCAGCCTCTTTTTGTTCTTTTCAACCCTGGCAGTAGCTGCTTCCCACAGTTGCCACCTTTGTCTAATGTTTTCATGTTCTCTTTTAATGTTTTCCATTTTCTAGGCAATTCTTTATATACAGTTAACCAGAGGTTCACAGTGCCCTTGGTGTTTTGGTAACTGTTTCCCCCCCACCCCCCCACAGATCCTAAGCCAAAAATAAAAATAAAAAATATCCAACAGTTTCATGTATTAGTTGTTCCAAACAACTTAATAAGTATTTGCCTCCTAACAAATAAGAAGTGGTTTGAGAAAACAGTACATACAAATCAAAATAAAGTTATTTTTTGGTCTTTCTTAACTACAATTACTCCTAATAGGATGCATGTATCTGTTGAGCATTACACAATTTCTCAAACTGAGGATTCAGATTAGACAGACACTGCCACTTTCGTTGCCTGTTCCATGTTGATTTTGGCACATAACTTGCATTTCATCATGGCAATTGCCAGAAGCCCAGTTTTGCCAAGATATGACATCAGAAGGAAAGTAGCCCAATCTCATGTTGAAACTGTCGGCCCCTTCAAGTAGTCGCTTGTAGCGTGTCTGACAGATGATGCCATGTTTTCCATGGTACTGGTACTACTGGTGCTCTTGTGAGTTAATGATGGTGTCTTATACTGTCTCAGCACAGTTTGAAAACCAGGATAGTTAACAATTCTATATAGGCAATTCTGTCTAACTGTCATGATCTATCTCCAAAACAGACCTTGACTGATGCAGGACCCCACTGCCTAAACTTCCTTAATATTCCACGTTCCCATCTTTGTCTCCCAATATTCCACACAGCCTGGGCACCTCATGCCCACAAATCTGATGTCCTAGCTGCCACATTCTGCTTCCCAGCTCTGTCTCAGACCTTGATCTTCTCTCTCTGCCCCATCCAGATGCAGTCCCCTGGACTGTGGCTGAGCCAGGGAGCGGGGTGGTCAGCTGTGTGTCTACAGCCACGTCAACTGCTCAGGTGCTCAAATGCTGGCAAGAATTAAATGGACACAGGCCAAAGATGCAGCCTGAAGATAGAGACTTTGGAATGTTTAAAAATTACTTTTGCCCTAGAGAAAATCGGGTTGGGAAAGGAGAAGCAATTTTGAAATTACATGGTTTCGGTTTGCAGAGAAGGGAAAAAAGATTTGGGGGGAAGACAAGGAGAAGTCAAACCCATAACATCTGGGTCGGTTTCATTTCAGTTCCCACTTGATTCATGGCAAGTTGCCTTATTCATTTAAAGAAAAAAAAGGAAAAGAAGAAAAGCTGGAGAAAGAATAAAACCCGAAACATTTCTGATGGTCAAAAGCCACCTAGCACTGGGCCCGGGTGAGGTATTAAACATTCTGAATACTTCACTTGTCCTGGCTGTGAACAACAAGGCACTGGAATTAGAAAAATCTCAGCGTAGCTAATTTGCCATCGCTGCCTAAGAAGCCTTGTGTAAATCAAATTGTTTCTAGACTATGTAAAAACAAACAAAAGTAATATTTCCTAATTGGACTCTGATGGCCTCTCTTCTAGAAGCACTATCTTTTTTCCAGTTGGAGAATTTGGCTTTTCATATTCAGATCCAGGGCTTTTCAAAGCTGAGGCTGCTCATAGCTGACAACTCCCCCATCCCAGGACATTCTTGATCTCCCAAGGAATCACATTAATCTACAGACACTACTCAGGACTGCTGGACCTTGAAAAGCCCTGCTGTGTCAGCAGCCCCAGAAATGCCTACCCAGCTTTTTTATGATGTCCAAAGCTTTACTCTTTGAAATGTACAAGAGTGTCATTAAACTGAAGGAACATTTTCAAATGAAAACCACTGTCAGTTGAGGAAGGCTTACTTTCTATCAAATCTGATTTGAGACTTACCTAGGCAATGAAAAAGGCAATTGACAAAACAAAGCTGTCTATCTGTTAATTTGTGGCAAACAAGAAGGGAACCCAGTAGAACAGGGATCACAGTAGAACAGTAGCTAGAAGACACATTATCTGACTGCCTGCCTCACTCATTTGTGACGTACCTGCTGACCTTGTTAAGTACCTCTCAGAAAAGATGACGGGTTAAAATGCACATATTCTGTTTCTTGGCTGACCCCTCTAATAGGGGCTGATGCTTGGCCATGACATCGTGAGACACAATCCTAGCACAGGCATTTACATAAGCCACCAAATGATAATTCTTCGTATTAGAATCTCAGAAACGATCACTATTCCTCCTTGACTTTCAGCTTTGACTTAGCCTTCTAAGGATGGCCTCTGCAAAATATGAGCTCTCCTTAAGTGTCATCAGTCTTGATGCCTTTTCCACTTTCCGTCTTCCTCCATCTGCAAATAGTCTTGCTCAGATACTTGATGTTTTCATATTTTCTCTCTCTTGCCCATCAAAACTTATTTATGAACTGTGTGACATTGAAAAAATACTTTTACCCTTCCTGAACCCCAGTTTTATAATTATACATACCTACTACATTTCTTGTAGGGTTTAAATAACATTATATGCATGCATTGCTAGTGGGATATTGTCATCATAGTGCTGTATAGCAAATCACCCCCAAAGCCACCGGTTTACAGCAACAGGCATTTATTCTTAAGCTCATACATCTGCTTGTATAATCTCCTGGTGTGGACCAGCCGGGCATGGCTCCAGGCTCTGAGGTGTGCCCAGGTCTGCCTGATGTATGTTTATTTTACAAACCAGGTTGAAGGAGCGGTAGCCTCTCAGAGGAAGTTGTTTCCATGATGAATGCACCAGAGCCACGCCAACCCGTGTAGGAGCTCTTAAGGCCTCTCTCATGTCAAGCTTGCTAATACCATATTGACAGAGCAAGTCACACAGGCAAGCCCAACATCAATGGAGTCACTTGTCCCACAGTTAGAAAGGGTGGGAGTAGCAGAGGTAAGTGAATATTTACTGAAAGATAACTCAAATTATCAGATCAACAGATGTGTATGTTTTGATTAACATGACCGGCCAATACTCCTTCACATAGTACAGGCTTGGTCCCCTGAGGGAGGAGAGTCTGACTTTGAGTCAGGTGTGTGGAGAGCCAGAAGATTCTGCTAAAGCCGTAAGATATAGGCTGTTTCCTGCTCTATGTTCATTTTAACTATTATGGAACGTGTCTCTTGGAGAGAAGGGCAGAAGTCTAATAGAGAGACCTGGAGAAGTCACCCTGCCATTTGCAGTCTTTGTCAATCTCAATATGACATTACCAGCCAATATGACATTCCCAGCCAAACTGGTCAGGTGAGTTATTCCTGTCCTTACCTCCCAAATGCTGGCTCAGACCACATCCCTCCACATCCCCGATATCCTCTGTCCCAAATCAAAACTCTACAGTAGGCAAAAATATCAGCCCCCAAAGAGGTTCACATCCTAATACTCAGAACCTGGGAATCTGTTATCTTACATGGCAAAAAGAACACGGTGAATGTGATTAAGGATCTTGAACTGGGGAGATGATCCTGGATTATCTGGGTGGGCCCTGTGTACTCATAAGAGTCCTTACAAGAGGGAGGCAAGAGGGCAGAGAGGAGAAATGATGTTAGGCTGACAGCTTCAAGGATGGAGAAAGAATAGCAAGGCAAGGCATAGAAGTGGCCTCCAGAAGCTGGAAAAGGCAAGAAACAGATTCTCCCCCAGAGCCGACAGAAGGAACACAGCCCCACAGACCTATCTCAGACTTCTGACCTCCAGAACAACAAATCAGTGTTGTTTTAACTCCCACGCTTGTGGTGAATTGTTCCAGCGGCGAGACGAAACTAACACAAACCTCAAAGATTGCTCTGCTTATTTCTGTATGTTTATCCACGCTCTTCACTTTCACTGCCTTCCCTCTGTAGACCCATTATGTTTTATACACGGTCTTTTGCCTGAATGAGTTCTTGTAAAATACATGTAATTGTTTAGTATGCATGTATTTTTAATTATGTAAATTGGAATGTGTTATAGCTCGTTTACCTTTGTGTCACTCAGCACTACACTTTTGACATCCACCCAGGCTGCTGTGTGCCTTTAGTTCATGATTTTCAACCATTATATGGGGTTCCGGGGTGTGTTCTCTCCATACTTTATCAATCTGCTCCCCATTGACAGACACCGTTTGCTTCTCACTCATCACTACCAGAAATCACGCTGTAGTAGACCTTCTCAGGTGTCTCCTTCTAGATCTGTGTGAATTCCTTTGTGGTCTACATTCCTAGGGGCAGAAATACTGACATATTGGCTATGTATAAATTTAATTTGACAAAGTACTGTCAGATTGCTGTCAGAACAGCAGCTCCAAAACTTTTAGCTGTATGTAAAGGTACTAGTGAACCCACATTCATCCACCCTTTGGTATTATCCAATTTTTCAACTGTCTGATGGGCACTACATATTTTTCCCCATTACTATTTTAATTTATATTGTTTCAGTACTAAGGAGTTTGAGAATTTCTTCCTATATGTATCAGCCTTTTGGATTTTTATCTTTATAAACTCCTTGTTCAAATCCTTTGCACAATCATCTACTCATCTGTAGAATTCTTTGTATATTTTAGCATTTTGTTGTTGTTGTTCATGATAATCTTTAATAGATAAGAGTCCTTTATTTTTGGTGTAATAAAATCAACCAAGTGCCGGGTGTGGTGGCTCATCTTGTAATCCCAGTACTTTGGGAGGCCGAGGTGGGCAGATCACCTGAGGTTGGGAGTTCAAGACCAGCCTTACCAACATAGAAAAGTCTCATCTCGACTAAAAATGCAAAATTAGCCGGACATGGTGGCACATGCCTGTAATCACAGCTACTCTGGAGGCTGAGGCAGGAGAATTCCTTGAACCTGGGAGGTGGAGGCTGCAGTGAGCTGAGATGGTGTCACTGATCTCCAGCCTGGGCAACAAGAGCAAAACTCTGTCTCAAAAAAAAAAAAAAAAAAAAAGAGAAAGAAATATGAAAAACAAATAAATAAAATCAACCAACTTTTTGAACTTAGGGTTTGCTACTTTTTAAAAATGTCTCCCTAATGGTAGACATGAAATCTGTTCTCAAATATTCCATGTCCCTCTTGTTCCAGGCACATGTTCAGGTTGTACTTTCCTTTGAAGTTAGGTATAGCCATGGGACTTTCCTTGTCCAGTGATAAATGAGAAGATATCACCTGTCACTTTCAGGGTTGTTTTAAAGCCCATGTGAGATTGGCCCATTTCACTTTCCCCTGTTGACCCATGTGATCACAACACACTAGTGAGAGAGAGATTTCTGTTGTGGGTTAAGCCATCAGATTTGGGGGTCATTTGTCCCTTGAGCATACCTAGCCTGTCCTGACTTGTTTATTTCTTTTATCCCATTCCCCACTCCCCTACCATGAGCAACCATTCTAATATATTTATTCTGTGTTCTTAGAAAATGCATCCTATTATGCGTGCATTTTTAAATTTAGATAAATGGTATTGTGTTGTCTCACTGTGTTTCTTACTTTCTTCACTCAGCATTATGCTTTTAAGGTCCAGCCACATTGCTACATGTGCATATCAAATCTGTTGTTAAATGCTGTGTGGGTGAGCCACAGCTGTGATTTCCCTCTCTTCCTATGAAAGACATAACTTTTTTTGAAGAAATCTTTGCCCAATCCTAGTCTACAAAGTTATTCTGCAATATTCTTTTCTAACTTTATAGCTTTACCTTTCACATTGACATCTTAGGTCTCCAGAGTCCACCACCCTGGTAGTAGGTATTAAGGTGGTATTCAGTTTTATTTTCCTCTACACAGTAAAAAAAAAAAAAAACTTTTCCTCAAAACCATTTGCTTACTATTCTGTCCAGCTGATTTATAGACCCATCTCTATCGCACATGAAGTTTCCAGATATACATGAAATGATTCTTGAGCTTTCCATTCTGTTCTATTGATCCACTTCCTATTACAGCATGAATACTACACTTTTTATAGTTATGGCTTTAATAGTATATTTTATATACTAATGTATGGAAGGGTACATTTTCTGTTTTTTTAATCCCTCCTCGAAGTTGACTACGTTGATTTTTTTTCCCCTCTATATACACTTATTAGAGAAAGTGTATCAAGTTCCTTAAAATTTAACAGAAACTTTTATTGATGTTGAATTAAATTTATAGACAAATTTAGGGAGGATTTTCATTTGTGTAATATCTTCCCATCCATGGCCATGGACTTTTTCTCCATCTATTCAGGTCTTCTTTTAAGTCTCTTATTAGTTTTAAAGTTTTCTCCATTGAGATTTTATATATTCTTGGACTACTTAAATCCTAAATATTTGATCATTTGTATTACAATTGTCTTAAATTAGATTTTCTAGTTCATTATTGCTGGTGTACAGACACGCTATTGATTTTTGTAAGTTAATCTTATATCTGGCAACCTTGTTGAACTCTCTTATTACTTACCACAATTTTTGATTGCCATTGATTTTTCTAAGAGGATTATCATACCATCTACAAACAATGAGTTTTATTTCTTTGCAATCCTCATATATCTTATTTCTTTTTCTTTCCTTAAAGTTTGGGCCAGAAACTCCAGCATTATGTTAAATAGCAGTGATGGTTCCACTCTTCTCCCTGCTCCAAAAAGGAATGCACCTGCATTTTCTATATTAGGTATAATAATTGCTGTAGAATTTTGGCTTATAAACTGGCAATCTAACAAAAGTTTCCCTTTATTTTCTAAGGGTTTTAAAAATAATCATAAATTGGTGAATACCTTTACCAAATGCTTATCACCTATTCACTCATCTAAGGACATTTAGGTATTTTCCAGTTTAAGGTAATTATGAGTAAATCTGCTATGGACATTCATGTATTGAGTGTTTGTCTCAAGGATTGAAATAATCATATGATTTTTATTCTTTAGCATATTTAAGTAGTGAATTGCATTAACATTGAAAAAAACTTGTTCCTGGGATAAGCCCCATATAAATATAATTATTATTTTTGTAAAACAGTGTTGGCTTTGTTAGCTAGTATTTAACATAGAATGCATTTTCTATACATTCACGCATGAAATGGGCCTGTATTTTCTTTTCTTGTATTCTAATCTGATTTTGGAATCAAGATTCCAGTAAATTCAAGTAACCCTTTGGTCTTATTTTCTAGAACAACTTTCATAAATTTAAAATTAAATCTTCTTTAAAAGTTCGGCAGTGCTCACCTGTCGATCATGTGGTGTTTTGAAGAAAGGCTTGACTACCATTTCAATGTCTTTAATTTTACTGATTCATTTAAAAGTTCTTTTTCTCCTCATGCAAATTTTGTCATTTTATCTTTATCTAAGATTGTATTCAATCTAGTTTCCAATTTAATAACACATAGTTCACTATATTCTTTTTGTTTGTTTTTGAGATAGAGTCTTATGCTACCACCCAGGCAGGAGTGCAATGACATGATCACAGTTCACTGCAGCCTTGACTTCCAAGGTCCAAGTGATTCTCCCACCTCAGCCTCCCAAGTAGCTGGAACTCTAACCATGAATCACCACCCTCATTGATTTTGTGTATGTGTATGTATATGTGTATGTGTATGTGTATGTATATATATACACGTGTGTATATATACAGAGAGATATGTGTGTGTGTATATATACACAAACATACATGTATATATACACACACACATACACAAACGTACACAGAGAGAGAGAGAGAGAGAAATGGGGGTCTCACTATGTTGCTCAGGCTGGTCTTAAACTCCTGGACTCAACTGATTCACCTACCTCAGCCTCCCAAAATGCTGGGATTATAGGTGTGAGCCACCATGACTGGACTCATTATATTCTTTTTTTTTTTTTAATTGCATTTATTACATCTTTCTTTCTCATTTTGGTCTGGTTTTTAGTATTCTTTTCAACTAAGAGTTTTCATTTTCTAAGCTCTTCTCCATTCAATTCATAGTGCTTCTTATTTTATTAATTTTCTTCTTGTTTCTTTGGGCTTTTTCTGATATTCTTGGGTTGAATGCATGCTCCTATTTTTAGCACTTAAAATAATTATATATTCACAAGAAGTTGTAAAGAAATGTCCAAAGGGTGCTTGGGACAGGAAGATCTCAAGCATCTTTCGCCCAGCCTCTGCCAACGTTAATATGTCATGTAACATAGTACGATATTCTAAGCAAGAAACTGGCATTGTCACAATCCAGAGTTAATTCAGACTTCACCACTTTTACATGCATTCGTGAGTATGCAAGTGTGTGTTTAATTTTATGCAATTGATCACATGTGCAGCTTCATGTTACTACCATTACAATCAAGACACAGAGCTATAGCATCACAAGGCTCCAAACTGCTACGGTTTCAATGTTTTTACCTCCTCCAAAAGTCATAGCGAAACTTAATCTCCAATGCAACAGTACAGTAGTCCCCCCTTATCTTTGGTGATGCTTTCCAAGACCCCTGGTAGATACCTGAAACCATGGATACTACCAAACCCTATGTATGCCATGTTTTTTCTATCTAGTAATCAAGAGGGCTACTAAGCGACTAACAAGTGAGTAGCATATATAGCGTGGATACGTTGGAAAAATGCATGATGCACATTCTGGCAGGATGGAGCAGGATGGCATGAGATATCATCACACTACTTAGAAAAGTGATATTTTTAAAACTTATGAGTTGTTTATTTCTAGAATTGTCTATGTAATATCTTCAGACTGTAATTGAAACCAAGAAAAGTGAAACTGTGGATCAAGGGGGAATACTGTGTTAAGAGGTGAAACCTTTAGGGGTACACCTTCACAGATGGGATTAGTGCCTTAGAACAGGGCTTGAGCGGGCAAGTTTTCTTCTCCCATCCCCTCTGCCATGTAAGGACACAGCATTTGTCCACCTTGGATGATGAAGCAACAGCCTGCCATCTTGGAAGCAGAGAGTAAATCCTCATCAGACACCAAATTTGCCAGATCTTGGGCTTCCCAACTTCCAGATCTATGAGAAATTAATGTCTATTATTTCTAAATCACCTATTCTAACATAGTGTGTTATACCAGCAGGAATAGACTAAGACACTTATACTATCTTTTTTTAGTCACACCCCTTCTCTCCTCCCTGCCATCTAAAACCCCAGGCAGCCACTAATCTGTTCTCTATCTATAATTTTTTTATCATTTCATAAATGTTATATAAATGAAATAATATACTATGTAACATTTTGACTCAGCATAATTTTTCACTGAGCATAATTCCCTTGAGGCTCATCCAAGGTGTTACGGGTACAATAATTTGCTCCTTTTTATTCCTGAGTAGTATATCACAATATGGGTGTTTTACAGCTTGTTTATTCACTCATTTAATGACATTTAGGTAGTTTCCAGTGTGGGGTGATTATGAGTAAATCTGCTATGGACATTCATGTACAAGTTTCTATGTTAACATGAGTTTTTACTTCTCTGGAATAAATGCCCAAGCGTATAATTGCTGGATCATATAGTAAGTTCATTTTTACTTACAAAATAAACAGGCAAAGTACCTTCCAGCGTGGTTGTCTCATTTTACATTTCCACCAGCAACGTAGGAGAGATCCAGTTTCTTTGCATCCTTGCCATAATCTCGTGCTATCACTACTTTTTATATGAGCCATTCAGATAGGTGTGTAGTGATGTCTCACTGTGGTTTTAATTTTCAATTTCCTAATGGCTAATCATGTTAAACATTTTCTTCATATTCCTTTTCCCTGCCATCCGTATATGCAGGTCATTCGTTTTTAACTTTTGTTTCCTGTTAAATAAATTTCAACTTTTAGACTTTCCTCTAAGTGTTGTTCTGCTTTCATTATTATTCACTTCAGGATTTCTTTATGATTTCCTTTGTAACCAAAGTGTTATTTAGTAACATGTTATTTAGTTGTCAAATTCATGAGATTTTTAAATCTGTCATTTGGTTATTAATTTCTAATTTTATTGCATAACAGTTGGGGAACATGATCTGTGCGATATGAATTATTTGGATTTAATTGGGCTTCTCTTATGGCCTAATACCTGTTCTATTTTTGTGATGATTTTGAGTGTGCTCAAAAAAAATGATTTTCTGTTTGCATTTGGAGTTCTATATATCAAAATTATTTAACACTAATTTGTCAACATGTTAATAAGCTTGAGTTTATTCACTCTATTTCTCAGATCTTCAATGTCTCTAGTTATTTTCTGTCTACTTGATATTATTTGCTTCAATAGCTTGATTCCCTAGTATGGCTGCTAACTTGTTTCCATCTTAAATGATAACCACAAAACAACCATAATTTGCAAACATTTAACTACCCCATGTAAAGGCACTTGGCTAAGCATTTTGCTTGTGTCATATTTACTTCTTACACTTACAAGTCACAAGGTTTCCGTTTCACAGATGAGGAATCCAAGAGTCTAGAAGCAAATTAACCATGGCATGCAGCCAGAATGGCAGAGGTGGCATTTAAATGCAGATTTGTGTTCTAAGTCCATGCTTTTAATGATTGTATTCTATGCCTCAGTTTACTCATTTGTAGAAGGAGGAAATTTGGACGACTTTGAGGATTTTTTCTTTTAAGACCAAGAAACTCATCGTCATTATTATTGTCGGAGTTAACATTTATTGAACTCTTCCTCTGTAAGTTCTAGGTTCTCTACTAAGCACAGTATGTCAGTGATCTTATTTCATCCTCACAGCCACCCTATAAAGTAGGTGTTGAAATCTTAGTGTTACAGATGAGGAAACGAAGGCTCAGAGTGAGTACTCAGGTACAATAAGAACCCATTGGTGAGGCTGTCAGGGCCTAAAGTCCTAATCACAGTGCTAGACTTTGATCTTCCACACTGGACCGGGGACTTTATAGGTAGCATTTCATGTAGCCCCACAATAGCTGTCAGAGGGAAGAAGTGGTGTGCCTTCTTAACCACATTCATCCAAAAGTTTTTTGGTTGACCCTTGGGACTTCAGAAGGAAGTCCTCTGTCTTCCTGATTTGACTGAGATGTTCCTTTCAATTGTTTGGACTCTAAAGCCCAGCATCCTCTTTTTTTCCTCCCCAAACTGCTCAACACATTCCTAAAGGCAGCACTTGGCCTAGCTCATTTCTTCCTCTTCATACCCCTCCATTTAACCTCCCCATCTTCTGTGGAGGTGCACATACTCAGTCACATTGCCCATTCTCTCCTGTTGTCTTCCAGGAAAGTCTCACCCTAAAATGGACTGATAAGCCAACACAACTTACAGTACATTTTCAATATGAATATAGGAGCTTTTCTCAGTCATCTCAACCCTTTCATCTACCTGTTTTTTCTCCCTCCACCGAGTTCCCTGGAGTAAAGAGAGAGAAGCAGTGAGTTATTGTCATGTTAAGCTGCACTCAATGGCTGTATATTACGGTTAGAGACCTCTGGAGAAATAACGATGAGATCACTGCATTTTTTGTTCTTGGAAAAATAATGTGGCAAAAAAACACCTTTAATCCTCTATTTTAATTTGTTTTTATTGATCTCTTTGAAAATTAGGGAAACATGTTTTCTCATTGCAAATGTTATAAGAATGCATGGGGAGGTCCTAGTTATAAAGAGTCATGAAGTAGAGGCTATGACAGAGAGTCTCTTCGTAAGGCATGGATTAGGGGAGGATGGTGGGTGAGAAAATACCTGTAAAAGGAAACACACAGAGGAAAGAAACCTATCAGATATCAATGACTAACTCTGAATTGTGGGTTTGTGAATAATGCGTCATCAAAGAGGCATTGCACGAGCTCAGTAAAAACTCCCACCCCTCCCCCAGCTATCACATCACCATTATATCCATCTCCTTTATTCTCTTGGCACTCAGCACTTGCAGGAATTACCTTGTTTACTTACTTATATGATTGTTTACTTGTATGATTTCCCCTACCATAGCCTGAAAAATTAATTGTACAAAGGCAAGAACTTTGTATATTTGTTTTCTGCTATTTCCTGGTGCCTAGAATCATAGCTGGCATTTAATAAGTAGTCAAATACTTGGACAGATGAATAGATGGATAGATATGTAAAATAAATGTTTCCTATATGCCCAGTTTTCTGTGACTTCCAAATTTTCTGTAATGAACAAATGTTACTGCTCTAAAAAGAAAAAAAAAAAAAACATTTAATTTAGCGTCACATCTTTCTAGAAACCTTTCCTGTTTCCTCAGGCACAAGTGGATCTTCCTTCTCTAATCTCCCGAGAATATTCAAACCTCTCAATGGACACTGGGCCTTGTCATCCTAAGAGTTTCATTATTTGCCTACATTTCTTGTCTTTCTCACTGGAATTTAAGGCCTCTGAGTGTTAGACTCATAAATTGCCAGAGCAGTAAAGAACTTAAAGATCATCTGTCCTAATGTCTCCACTTATAGATGAAAACAATGAGACTCAGAGATGTGAGCTATCCAGACCCAATGACAAAAGATTATCCAGGAAAATGCTACACTCTTAATGCCATATTTTCTTTGTTCAAGTTGTCTTAGGTCACTGGGTAAGCTGTGGTAGGTTCAGCACTTTAACTGGGCACCTAGCCCTCTACCCTCTCTTCTCTAG
This sequence comes from Trachypithecus francoisi, assembly GCF_009764315.1. Taxonomy (NCBI): domain Eukaryota; kingdom Metazoa; phylum Chordata; class Mammalia; order Primates; family Cercopithecidae; genus Trachypithecus; species Trachypithecus francoisi. The sequence continues at coordinate 38,113,500 of NW_022681467.1, forward strand.
GCCACAGGGCAATGCCTTCTGCATTTGCAATTCATATTTCCTACCCCGGTGACTGAAAGGGGCAGAAAGGGCTGGAAAGTAGAGGAGTCTCACCTATACCTTCTCTCTTTATTTGGCATGTCCATGCACCTGGCATCCTACCCTTTATGCCCAAAGAATTAACAAGGAGAAGAAGAAATAAAGCAATAATTCTCTGGCAACTGTCAAAAGGCACACAGACCATCCACAAGTGGTTTTTCTGATAAACACGCGCAAAGCCTCTTTCAGCTTTCCCATTAGAGTATCAGCGCTCCTTGAGGAAGAGGTAGCCCAATTCTAAAAGAATTTTAGATAAGCTATTTAAGACATAGGGGAAAATACAGGTTAAAACAACAAATTCCCCAAACCTAGCACCTAAGATACTGAATTTAGGGTTTCGCATTTCCATAAAGGTATCCATGTTTCCTTTTCATATGTATGTCTCTAAGAATAACATAGTATTGACTGGCAGATTTAAAAACTACATACAGTTGACCCTTGTATATAATGCAAGGGTTAGAGGTGCCAATTTCCCACCCCCACACAGTTGAAACTCCATGTATAACTTCTGACCTCCAAAAACTTTCCTACTCTTGATCGAAAGCCTTACTGTTAACATGAACAGTTGGTTAAAACATATTTTGTGTTATATGTATTATACATTGTATTCTTACAATAAAGTAAGCTAGAGAAAAAATATTAGGAAAATCATAAGGAGGAGAAAATCTATTTACTATTCGTTAAGGGGAAGTGGATCATCATAAAGCTCTTCATTTTCATTGTCTTCCTATTTACTGGGCTGAGGAAGACAAGAAAGATGGGTTGGTTTTGCTGTCTCAAGGGTGGCAGAAGTGGAAGAAGTGGAGGAGGTGGAAGGGGAGGCAGGAGAGGCAGACATGCCCCATGTAACTTCACAAAAACACACCGTAATTTGTCTTTTTTGCTTCTTTATTTCTCTCAAAAATGTTTCTGTGTGGTACCAATTTTTCTTCCACCTCTTGCTTCAGTTTCAGTGTCTGTTTCATAGAAGGTTCCATGTCCTAAAAGAAGTCAAAAGTAGTCTTGAATAATGGGAACCATTCTGTCAGATGATCTACTGTAAACCTGTTTTCTGGCACCGCTCCTTCTAGGTCTTTTTCCTCATCTTCTGGCACCAGTTCAGAAGAGCTAATCTCTAACAAGTTGTCTGCTGTTAATTCTTCTTATGATCTGGTGAAGTGTCTGCTAGCTCCTGAATTTCTCCAAGATCTGTATCCTAAAATCCTTCACTTTCTCCACCTTTTATTTTATTTTTATTTTATTTTTGCCATATCCACAATCTCTTTCATAATTTCCTTGATTGCTTCGGTCATAAATTCTGTGAAGTCACACACAACATCTGGACACAGTTTTCTCTAGCAGTAATTTATTGTTTCAAGCCTGGCAGTTTTCATGGTTTTTGTGTATAATGATGATGACATCTTCAGTGGTGTAATCCTTTCAGACTTTCATGGGCTCTCTTTATACCACTGACAATGTGTCCTGTAGAATACAATGTGTAATGAAACTTAAAGATCCTTATGACGCCTGAATTAGAGACGTGTTTGGAGGCAAGCAGACCACTTCATTGCCTGTGATGTTCAACTCATTGGGTTCTGGGAGGCCAGGGGTATTGTCCAATAGCAAAATAAATGTAAAGGTAGTCCCTTACTAGCAAGGTACTTTCTGACCCAGAGACAAGGCATGAATGGAACCAGTTCAGAATTTGTTGTTCAGGACTTCTTGTACAATCAAAAGTCTGGCAGCTGGTGTTTATCTTTTCCCTTCAAGGCTTAGGGCTTAGCAGCTTTACAGATAAGGTTAGTCCTTGTCATAAACCTGAGTGCCTTTGCAAAAAATTATAGATTTAGCACATCTCTTTCTGTCTTAAATCCTGGTGTTCACTTCTCTTTCTTATAACTAAATGTCTTTTGTGGCATTCCCCCCCCCGCCCCCAGAATAGGGCATATTCACTGGCATTAAAACTTTCTCCTCAATTAATGGTAGGTATCCTTTCTCCTCAATTAATGGCATCTGGGGTCTTGTCTGCTGCCTCTTGGTGGGCAAAAGCTGCTTCTCCTGTTATGTTGGTTTTTTTTTTTTTTTTTTTTTTTTTTTGAGACAAAGTCTCTCTATGTTGCTCAGGCTGATCTCAAACTCCTGTGCTAAAGCGATCCTCCTGACACAGACTTTCAAGTAGCTGAGATTATGGCACCCAACATGGTACCAGGCTCTTTTCTTGACATTTTTTTAAACCAAATCTTTTTCAAAAATTAACAAGCCACCCTTTGCTGGCATTACATACTCCAGCTTTAGATCCTTTACCTTCCTTTTGTTTTAAGTTGTCATATAATAATTTCCTTTTTCTCCAATGATATTAGAGTCTACAGATATGCCTTTCTTATAGAAATCCTGTAACCACATAAGAGCCGCATTCTCAATATGATATAAAAAGGTATTTTGTAAAAAGTGCAAGGTTTTTGTGCATGCTGGTATAGCTGCAGTGATCACTTCACAAATTTCTTTTCTTTTTTTATTTATAATGATCCTTGTGCTGGATTCATTTATCTTGAAATGGCAGAAAACTGCAGCTGTAGACCTCAATCTAGGGTACATATCAAGCAATTTAACCTTTTTTTTGTAATGTCATGACTTTTCTCTGCTTCTCTGGAGCACTTCCAGAATCACTAGTGGCACTTTGTGTGGGTATCACGGTGTTATTCAAGGTTTACACTATGGCACCAAACATGATGAAAAATACACGACAACCTCAAGAGATCACTTTTTATTGTGGTAAGTGATGTACTGGAAGGATGAACTGATCATAAGGAGATGTCAGCCTTGTAAACCGAAAATAAAATTCTAAGCCCCCCAGTCAACTGAACGGACTTTCCTTTTGGCCAAAGAGATCCCCAAAAACCTGAAAATAAACTAGTTCAGGAAGGCAGGGGGCAGGGGCAGTTGGACATGTCTCATGACACCCTCTTCCCTCTGAAGTTTAGACACAATTGACTAGCATTAACATTAAAATAGAGATCTTAAAGGACTGACAAAACAGAATCTTTGTAGCAATAAGACACCAAATTCCAACCTGATTCTAGTGTAACATCACAGGACAGATACTGGGCTGTGAAGGAAATCAAAGTATTTTGCTCCAAAATATACTTCCCTGACATATTTTGAAATGGCCCAGCAAAACTATCTCTTGTGGGGAAAGTTATATTCTGTAGAGAGTCTCCTTCCCCTACAAGGTCTTTTCAGGAGATTTTGACATCTTTTAGGTCTAATAAGAAACATGCACATCTATTCTCTCTGAAGTCTGCTACTGGGAGGCTTCATCTACATGACAGAAATCTTGGTTCCCACAACTCGACCTCTTATCTTACCTTAACTCAAGTTGATTCAACTCTTCAGGAAGAGCTTAATTCTTTCAACCAATTGCCAATCAGGAAATCTTTAACTTCACCTATGACCTGGAAGCCCCCCACTCTATCTGGCTTTGAGATGTCCCACCTTTCCAGGCCAAACTAATGTATACCTTACACATATTGATTTATGTCTTTGCCTGTAACTTCTGTCTTCCTAAAATGTGGAAAATCAAGCTGTAACCCAAACATCTTGGGAACATGTTCTCAGAACCTCCTGAGGCTGTGTCTCAGGCCATGATTTTAACCTTGGCAAAATAAACCTCTAAATTAGGACCTCATGCTTTTTGGTTTATAGCCTTAAATGGCATTTTAAGGAGATACTCATGACACACGTGAACTCACAGCAATAGCAACAGGAAGTGGCTACAAAATTAACTGTAATACATATTGTACTACTACTGTGGCAATTTTGTGCAGTTATGATGTAATACTGCATCTTTATATTTGCTTACATTTCTCTCGACTGCAAATGGTGTCATGTACAGTCTGTATATGTGTAAGTTTTGATAAAGTTCTTTTTTTTTTTTTTTTTGAGACAGAGTTTTGCTCGTCACCCAGGCTGGAGTGCAATGACACAATTTCAGCTCACTGCAACCTCTGCCTCCTGGGTTCAAGTGGTTTTACTGTCTCACCCTCCTGAGTAGCTGGGATTATAGGTATCCACCACCACACCTGGCTAATTTTTGTATTTTTAGTAGAGACGCAGTTTCACCATGTTGGCCAGGCTGGTCTCGATCTCCTGACCTTGTGATCCAGCTGCCTCATCCTCCCAAAGTGATGGGATTACAGGCGTGAGCCACCATGCCTGGCCAATTTTAACTTTTTAATAACAGATTTTAGCATATTTTATGGTAGCAAATGATAAAATAGACTACTATCTACATCTTTCATGACAAACTTAAAAATTTTTTGATTTTTTTATATTTCTAGGTTGCATGATGTGTCTGCAAGTTTCTCAAATCATTGCAAAATCTCCAACAAAATGTCCAATATATGTATTGAAATTAATCCTTGTATAAGTGGATCCTTTCAGTTCAAACCTACATTGTCCAAGGGTGAGTTGTAATTTGTATTATATACATACCCTTCTTCAGCTTCTATCATTTTAGTTACATTCATTCATTATGATATATAGAGCTTAAGTTCATTAATTTCTACTGCTATCCAGTTTTCCATTGTATGACTGTATTACAGTTCATTCATTATTCTTTTGATGAATATTTATTTTAGATTTATTTTTAGTTGTTTGTAATTTCAGTTTTTCATCCACTAACATGGTATGTCTCTTAATTCACCTAGGTCTTTTAAAATTTATGTAGCATAAATTTTATAATTTTCTAGGTCTTACACATTTTTTACTTGTTTTGAGGTACCTTTTATTTTCATTGCTACTGTAAATAGTGTTTTAAAACTTTTTATTTGAATATAAAATACATAGAAGGACACACATCTCTGAATTTCCACACACTTCACCCTCATATAACCAGATAAAAATCAAGAAAGATGTTACCAGAATCACATAGGCCTCTTTATGCCCGTCTACTCACTACCCCCATCAGCAAGGTAAATGCTATTTTAATATTTTTGAATTAAATTTTGTAATTACTGTATAAAAATGTGAATGACTTGTATACTGATTTAATATCTAGAGACTTTGGTATAGCATACTAATATTTATAATTTGTTGTAATAAAAAATTTGTTGGTTTATATTGTAATCTTTTTTCCTCTCTAGACAATCACGCCACACGTGACTAGTATAAAACTGTTTTGCTTCCTTTCTAGTAATTATTAATTTTACTCCCCTTTAAAAAAATTACCTGACCTTACTGGCTGTCTTTAACACCATGTGAAATAGATGTAGTATTGGTGCATCCCTTCCTCACTTTCCCTTGGTTTTCAAGGCAATGTTTTCATATTTATCATTTATTATGATGCTTATTGACTGAAGAGGTCCCTTATCAGAATAAGAAAGTTCTTTTCTATTCCTAGATTTATGAGGGGTATTTTTAGTTTAATGATTTTATGTACTTAGCAAATAATTTTATGCACTTATGTGGCTATAATTTTTCTATTTTGATTGATTAATGTGGTAATTACATTAATGTATTTTCCAACATCAGACAACCCTTGTAGTCTCTCAATGAACCCAACATTGCCTTCATCTATTTACTCTTTTTACTTCTTAAATTTAAACTTTTAATTGATAAATACAACCAGGTCATAAATCATAAACAAACAGCTTGGTGAATTTCTACAATACAGACATCCTCCATGTAAGAGTATTGACAACAAAATATTACCAGCCCTCAAAAGCCCACCCCATCATGCCTTTCCCAGTCACTAACCCCCACAAGGATAGCCAGTATCCTAATTGATAACTTCATTGTTTGTATTTGCCTATTTTTGAGCTTTTATCTAGAATAAATCATAAGCATGTACTCCTTTGTGTCATTTGTTCAACCTTAGGTTTGGGAGAGTCTACAACAGTGTTGTAAGTAACATTACTTCATCCATTCCCATTGCTGTATAAAAGTGCATTATATGAATATCCCACATTCATTCCTTTATTCTGCTGTTGAGAAACATTTTTGTTTGTTTCAAGTTAATAAGCACGAGGAATAGTGCTATCATGAACACTACACATATTTTGCTGAAGACATATATGCATTTCTGTCAGAAATATACCTAGAAGTGGAATTACTGGGGTGTGGGTAATATATATTTACTTTCTATATACATCAGGGATCTGCAAGCTACAACCCTTCTCTTTTGCCTGCCAACAATTTTTGTGGATAAAGTTTTATTGAAACAAAGTCACACTTCTTTGTTTACGTATGTCTATGCTGTTTTTGCACCACAGTGGCAGTGTTTAATAGTTGTGATAGAAACAGTATAACCTGCAAAGCTTAAAATATATATTATCTGGTTTTTACATAGAAAGTTTGCTGTTCCCTGTTGTATACTGTCAAACAGTTTTCAAAAGTGGTTATACCAATTTATACCTCCACTTCTCTAGCTTTGTCATGATATATTTTAATATGCATTCTTGAATTTTATTCTTACTTATAAGTGATATTAGGCTAATATCCCTTCCGATTTTTATTTGTCCTAGTGTGGTTTTGATATCAAAATATCCTAAACTTATAAAATGAATTAGGAAATATTCCTATATTTTTCATTCTCTGAAAGAGTTTGCAAAAATAAATAAAGAAATAAATTATATTTTCTTGAATTGTTGGTCAAATTTGCTTGTAAAACAATTTGGGCTTAGCATTTTGAGAAGATTTTGAATTATTGATTCGTTTTTAAAAATTATATTCATTTTGTTTACTTCTTGAGTCAGTTTTGAAAGTTACATTTTTCAAGGATATGCTTTTTTAGTCTCACTTATTGACAAAATGTTATTTATGATATTCATTCATCATAAGTATTTTAATAAGAATCAATTCAGATTTAAAGAGCACTTACAAAGTATATGTCGTGAAAAATAAAATTCACTTCTGTCTGTGCAACATCTTGCTTAAGAAACAGAACAATGTCAATATGTTTGAAACTCACTTGTGCCCCTCCCTACAGTATCCACTTCTAATTGCTTTCGGAGGGATAGGCACTCTCCTAGAAAAAATTATATATGTATACAAACACACAGACACACACATCTCAAACCAGATATTCAAATATTATTTGAATACATTTCACACATTTCCGAAATATATATAAAAGGAAGAGTATCACATATATTCTTCTTTGCCTTGCAGTTTTCACTAAAATGTCACGTTTTTGACAACAGTTATCCATTTTGGGTAACTCATTTTTGTGTTGGCTTACTCATTTTTACCATCTCACAAGATCAGACTATATGAATAGATATAAACTATTAATACAATTTACTCCTCAATTCTCCTGACATAAACATTTACGTTGGTGCCAGATTTTTTAGCTATTACTGAGCAAAGCTGCTCTGAACATTCATGTATTTATCTCCTGAGAGTACATGTGCAAGAGTTTCTCTAGTCTAGACTACATATCTGTGAGTAAATCACTGGATGTTATGTTATACACATCTTCAATTTAATAGATGATTGCAAACTGCTTATCCAAGTGGTTGTAGCAATTTGCATTCTCATGAGGAGTATTTAAATATTTGCTCTTCTAAATAATTGCAAATACTTGGTGTTTCAGGCTATTTGGTTATTATCAATCTTGTAAGTTTATTTCTTGTACTTTTTTTTTTTTTTTTTTTTTTTTAGACAGAGTCTCACTCTGTCGCTCAGGCTGGAGTGCAGTGGCGCAATCTCGGCTGACTGCAAGCTCCGACTCCTGGGTTCACGCCATTCTCCTGCCTCAGCCTCCCAAGGAGCTGGGACTATAGGCACCCGCCACAGCATCTGGCTAATTTTTTGTATTTTTAGTACAGATGGGGTTTCACCATGTTAGTCAGGATGGTCTCCATCTCCTGACCTCGTGATCTGCCTACCTTGGCCTCCCAAAGTGCTGGGATTACAGGCATGAGCCACTGCGCCTGGCCTATTTCTTGGACTTTTAATGCTAGCTGTATTTTAAGGTATCTTCTTTTATTCCTAATAATTTTTGTTTGTGCCAACTTTTTTTCTTGAGAGAAAAAAGGAGTTTGGTGTGTTTTTTTTAATCCCTTTTCAAAGAGTTTTGGCTTTGTTGATACGCTCTTAGCTTTTCTTATTTCATTACTCTCTTCTCTACTATTAGTTATATCCTCATTTCATTACCCTTAGGTTTAATCTATTGTTCTTTTTTACCTTAAGATGATTGCTTAAATCATTAAATATTTGGATATTCTTCATTACTATAAGCATGTTAAAGCTAGGAATTTCCCTGAAATTGTGAGTTTAGCCAAATCCCAAGAGTTTTATTTGTATTATTTTTATGATCATTCAATTCTAAATAGCTTATCTGTTGCCTTTAAGACATTTTCATTGACTTAACTATTTTGTAAGAGTGCTTTTAAATTTCCAAATATATAAACTTTTATAAAGTAATATTTTTGCTTTTCATTTCTAACTTAATATCATTGTGATTAGAGGATATAGTGTGTGTGATGCTGACTCAAAATATTTGAGAATTGCTTTATTGATTTTTGATTTTCATGATTGTTTTATGTATTCCTAAGCTAAATGTATATTCTCTAATCTTGGAGTGCAGCATTTTATACTTGTCAACTGGGTTGTTCTTATTAATTGTGCCATATAAATCTTTTCTTTATTTGCTAGTTATTTTTCCACTTTGTCTGTCAATTGCAGACATGTGTCTGGTATCTCCAAGCATTCTTCTTATGCCTTCTGCTCATACCAGTCTCCCTGCTGTTCTTGAAACAGGCCAAGAACTGTGCCCCTTCAGAGCCAGTACACTTACTGATTCTACTGTTTGGAATGATTTTCTCAAATCTATAACCTGACTGACTCCCTCACTTCATTCAGGTCACCTTATGAGGCAATCCTACCTTCATCACAATCTAAACAACAGTGCACTTGCTGCGTAATTTTCTGTCCCTTTACCCTCATTTGTTTTCTCCTTTTTAGCCCTTATCAACACCAGGCATATTAAATATTTTTTTCATTGTCTTTTCCATCCAGAACATAAGCGTCATAGGAATTGTGATTTATTCATTATAATTTCCTCAGCACCTAGAAGGATGCCTGGAATAAAATAGAGCATTTTATTTTTAAATGTTTCTAATAGTAAAATGTTCTTGGTAATCCTAATTATGTGTGGGCCCAAACTGTTGCACAATAACTTGTGTAATCCCATTTATTCATTAATTGTTCAATGAATTCATGTTCAGCAAACATTTGTTCAATGAATGAGAATAAATGAATGTTAAAAAAAAAAAGTCTCACTGACAGATTTGCAATTTCCTCTTTGCAATTGTGTCAAATTTGGCCTTACGTATTTTGAGATCAAGTTATTATGTGCATACGGGTTTAGAATTGTTGGAACTTTCAGAATAAACATTTTATAACTGAAAATTAAGTAAAATCTTATTTTAATAAAATAATTTACCATTTTGCTTTCAGTCTAATTTATCTGATATTAATAATGTTTCATCAACTTTTTTCCTATTACCAGTTTCCTGCTATATTTTTCCCACCTTTGACTTCCAACCTATTTGCATTATTATGTTTTATATATGTGTCTTTTAAAATTGTATAATTTGGATTTTGTTTTCTAATCAAATATAACATTTTCACATTTAAATTAGGGAGTTTAGTTTAAGTACATTTGTTGAGAATACTGATAAGCTGAAAATTTTTTCTCACATCTTATGTTGTCTTGCCTTTTAAAATGCCCTTTCCTTCCTTTCCAGCCTTTCTTTGAATTTACTGAGTTTTCATTACATTTTATTATAAATCTAGCCTTTGGTCCTCCAAATATTTTACTAGGCTCTACAGGTCAGTAGAAATAAGTTATGCGTACATGTCTGTGAAATTTATGCATGCATATAAGCCTCCATTTGATGGGTCCAAAATTCTGGGAGCTGGGCAGGGCATACCTACAGTATTCTATTTCATGGAATTCAAATACCAATGACCCCCCTATAAAGAAGGCACTTTTAAGTTTCTACTGAACTTGATTCTTCCCTTTCTTTCCCCTCTTTCAACCCCAACCAAACAAGTTAGCCATCAAGCCTACTGCTCTGTGTATCAAGTGCTTCTTAAGTTACATAAATATGACTGGTAGCATTCATGACTTCATTATTTTAATTATTTTATTTACTTAACTTTATTTTATTGGACAGCCTCTACCGACCCCCAGGACCAGAATAAGTTCAGAGTGACTCCTGTCTTCATTATTATTATTACTTTGAGATGGAGTCCCACTTTGTCTCCCAGGGTGGAGCGCAGTGGCACGATGTTGGCTCACTGCAACCTCTGCCTCCCAGGTTCAAGCAATTCTCCTGCCTCAGTCTCCTGGGCTGGAATTACAGGCACCCACCACCATGTCTGGCTAATATTTGTATTTTTAGTAGAGACCAGGTTTCACCATGTTGGTCAGGCTGGTCTCAAATTCCTGATCTCAGGTGATCTGCCTGTCTTGGCCTCCCAAAGTGCTCGGATTACAGATGTGAGCCACCATGCCTGGCTTCCTATCTTTACTATTTTAAACAGCTAGGTGACAAATTGAACTCTTCAATAATTTGTTGAAATGACAGATTTTTAGGGTCATAGAAAGAGGGTGAGTTTGATATGAGCAACAGGAACTACTGGCTTAAATGTGCAAATTAATACATCTCTGCATATCAAGCTGTGGCTATCCCTCTGCTTGGTCTCCAAGGAACATACGGTTTACAATTCTCTGTGACGCTGAAAAGAGAAAAGAAGCAAGAGTATATTCGCCATTTGACTGTTTTTCATTGGAATTCGATTAAAGCATGTTTCACTTTGTTCATTGTCCTTTTTAAAGCATTCAGCTCCATGAAAGGTTGAGCGAGAGCAAGTAGTTGAAAAGCTTTTCTGCCCCTTTCCTTCTGGGTTGTATGACTGGTGGCAATAAAGTCACTTTCAGGCAGAAAGATGCAAAGCCAGTGACTCAGGGTTACATACATCCCAAACACATTTGACTGTTTCTTTCTGTTTATTTAGCCATCTTTTTAACATTTTTTTTTGTATGTTTTATGCACCCAAATTGTATATGTAATGTGCATATAATACATTACTCTAGTAATGTATATATACATTTATCAATAAGTACGTGTACATATGGGGAATATGTGCTCAGAAATGTTTTTACCAATTTGATTTGTGATTTAAAAATGAGTATACTGGTTTGTGTGACAGATTTGGAAACCTGGTTTCTCATCCACACAATTCAATAAGCATAGCCTTATAGACTCTCTCAGGTGTTATCCCAGTTCATATCTTGGGCCCTCTTTATTGACTTGATTCCTTAAGGTGATACTGATGCCTTCCAGTTGAATCTATTCCCAGAGTACTTTCTTCCTATCTTCTCTTCTTTCTTTAATCCCTTTGTCCAAGGCCAGATTACTGCCACTTAATTTCAGTTGTATCTCTTACCTTCTTCTCCATTCCAGGTTGTGAACAATGTCACACAATAATTTGTGTAATCCCTGAATATATCTTTCCTGACTTGAGAAAAAAATGAGAATATCTTTTAGTATCAGGGGTCCTTGGAGGTCAGGGACTTTGAATAACACACGATATTATTCCCATTATTTACATGAAAAAAACAAAAAACAAAACAAAACAAAACCACTGAGATTAGGTGATTTTTGTGCAAGGTTACAGAATCAATCTGTACATTTTGAACCTGATCTTGAGATTCTGAGTCTTGTACTTTCCCCTGCTGGGATCCTCATTGAGTCTATGTTTTCCTAACCTCTGACCAGAGGCTATGCCTGTGCCCCTTGCTTGTTTTTCATGTGGACAATGTCCTTCTGGATCCTAGGATCTGACCACATCTTATTTATAGAGTTCAAGGCAGCAGAAAGAGCAAGGTCTTTGAAAGTAGACAGAAGTGCATTCAAATCTCAGTTCCCGGGTCCACATATGTTGTGAAACTTCATTATGCAGGAGTAAAAACAAGCCCCAAATCTTAGTGGCTTGAAAACAACCAATATTTATTTCCCACTCACTTTATATATCCATGAGCAGATTAGAAGGACCAAGATTTGAATTGGGATAATATACATGAGAGGGTCTGTAGGGCTACACTTATTGAATCGTTTGGATGAGAAATCAGGCTTCCAAATCTGTCACACAAACCAGTGTACTCATTTTTAAATCACAAATTATAATTATATGTGGACCCAAGCTGATGAAGCAGATGCCAGAGGAGGAGCACATGGTGATCCATAACTAGCTCTTTAAGCTTCCGCGGAGATGAGACATATGTCACTTACACTCACATGGACGCACCTAACCCAAGAAGGGAGAAGCCTTCTTGGCAGAGAACAGAAAGACCATCGTGTGCTCAGGAGGAGAACCAAAAACATTTAAGATACGCCACTCATAATTATCACGCCAATTTACTTAGCATCTCTGAGCCCCAGTCTTCTATGTAAAAACAGGACAGTGATAAGGATAGAAATACGATAAATTAGAACTAATGTCTTAATGCATGAAATGTCAGCACAATGCTTGGCCAGTGGTTGAGCCTTAACAGATATTAGTTTAATCCTGTCTGCATTTGGTTCCTTTCTCTCTAGACCTGAGAATAGTGGAAATTGTAGGAAAATGCCAGTGGGCTGGTTTCTAATTCCACTAAGAAGACAAGGAAAATGGGTTGCAACAGCAGTCAGAGGCCAGGAGGCCAAGGTAGCCAGTCAGGTCCCAGGGATCAGGTAGAATTTCATTACTCAGAGGATGTTTTTTTTTTTTAAGCACAAAATGACATTCTAGAAAACTCAGCTGAGGAGAAAGTTCATCAAGGGGTCACATAGGTAGCCCAAGCTCTTCGAGGTCAATGCATGGTGTGCATCTCGATGCAGCCTGGCACTTTCATTAACGTATTTAATCATGCTTTTATCTTTAATCATCATATGGCTTAATAGTGTACATTGTATTCCCAGGCCTAAAATAACAATGGTTATGTGGTTCTGTGATAAATGTTTTTAATAAAATCAGTAATTACCCTTCGTGTGTGTGTGTGTGCACATGCACACACATATTATATTATTATCTTTCCATTTCCTTTTTAATGTTGGCTTTTAGGTATGCAAAAAAAAAAAAGACTAAGGTAGAATACTCAAAATATTGCTTTTTGTTTGGTTTTTGGTTTTGTTTCTAGGAGTGCCTGCTGAATAGCAGGAAAGGTGAATTCTAAGCTGTGAATCTTAATGCAAGCTTCACTTAAGAATAGTTGGGGCTGGGAGAGAGCCCTGGCTTCAGGGCCAACCAAAGGTGGAGTTTGAATCCCAGCTGTATGAGAGAAGGCTACTCATAGGACCTCTCTCTAAGCTGAATTTCCAAATTTGTAAAATGGTAGCGCACTATTCTTTATAAAGTTGTGGTGAAGAATACAAAGATGCTTAAAAGTAATTATGTTTAACAAAAAATAGAATGGCCCTTACTATGTACCAGGAGCTATTCTAAGTGACTTACAAATATTAACTCATTTGGTCTTCAACGCAACCTTACCAAGACAGGTACTTTGAGTTGATAGATAAATAAAAGACAGAGAGGTTAAGTAACTTTCCCATCGTTCCATAGCTAGTAAGTAGTAGAGTTGAAATTAGAACCCAGACAGTCTGCCTAGAGAAATTCATTCTTGATTTCATGCTCTAAACAGTTGAGCTATTATTACTGCAGTTATTGGTCCCATAAACATTTTTACTTAACGGACCTGACTTTTGTACTGGAAACTTTGGTCATTGTACATTTAATGATGGCTGTTTTTCCTTATACTTAATTTATATTTATATCTAATTTATGAATACAAGTTATATAATTTATATAATTATTTAAATATAATTTAAATTTATAGATTTATATTTAAAAACTATATCGATTTATATTTCTAGTCAAACTGTTTGTGTTATAAGGTGTTCCTTATTCATTTATGAAGGCCCGATATAGAATTGGCCTTTATTTATATACTCACTGTATGTCATTCTGCAGAAAAGCTCAGGATTCTTTTAAGTCAGTCTCATTCTCTGTAATTATATTGTTGAAGGCAAATCACTCTGAACCTTAGTTCATCTCTCTGTAAAATTAGGCTACAGGTTGTACTTGCCATTTTAGACTGATGTGTCTTATTTATTTAGCAAATATGTACTGAGCTTCCACTTAGAGTACCACCCCCATTCCTGGAGGGAGGTGTCTTGATAATTTTAATCAATCCTGACATACCAACCACAGGGACCTCTGATGATATAGATAGGAACAGTCTTGGATAAAGAAAGAACCTGGGCTGTGGAGTCAGAAATTGATCTCTTCCACTTGTAGCAGGACATGTCACCTCACCTGAATCCTATCTGCAAAACAGGGTTGACCTAAGAGAACAAGAATCTGAGAAGGTAAAAATACATGGCATAGTGCTGGGCACACATCAAGGACAAAGAGGGAGATAGTCTACTTCTAATTAGATTTTATCATGCCCAAGAGACAAGGACACATAGTTTGCTGAGTCCAAAAGCACTATCATGTGCATAAGTTCAGGGCCCCGTTGGGTTTCCAATACTTAACTCCCCATGAAAATGCCCCAGGAAGAATTGGCTTGTACGACCACAGCAGTCCCAGCAAGTTTGCAGGATGGTGCAGTCCTACAGCCCTTCCCTACCTAGGAAAACAAGCTTGTAGCCTATATTCTTCTTGAATAACAGGGATTATTTATTTTGAAATGTATTCCTGGGACTTTGCTTGGGTTAAAATTCATCTATAGTTTTAACTTCCATAGGCATGAATTCACACGCTATAATGTGTGTTTTTTTTATAAAAGGAGCCCCGGTACAGACCTGCTCGCAGTAAGATGAAGGGTATTTACTGGATAATACAAGATGTGCTACGCTGTCCAGATAAGAGCTCAGACCCCAAGAGGAAAGTTATTTTTCCAGCCCTAAAGGATAGAGTAAAACAACCTTTCCCATTATCTTGCTAGGTGAGAAACCAAGACAAAGAGGTAGAACCAAGGGGTGGCAGGCAAGAATATACACACAAATTACACAGACTGGAAGTAACAGAACCGTGGAGTCCTGCAAGCAGGTGGCAAAGCCATTTCTTTCTATTCATTGTGCAGAATAAATTAGGGGAAAGCCACATTTCCCAGCCAGAGAAGCAATAAAAATTTAGAATTTAAAGTAACCTTGAGCAAAAGCATTAGCAAAGGCCTTGCCTGTTGCTATGGTTTGAATGGCCCCTCCAAAACTCATGTTGAAACTTAATCCCCCAAGTGGGAAGC
Organism: Trachypithecus francoisi; assembly: GCF_009764315.1. NCBI lineage: Eukaryota > Metazoa > Chordata > Mammalia > Primates > Cercopithecidae > Trachypithecus > Trachypithecus francoisi. Next base: position 38,128,855 of record NW_022681467.1, read on the forward strand.
ATTGAGAAGTGGGGCCTTTAAGAAGTGATTGAATCATGAAGGTTCTGCCCTGATGAACAGATCAATCCATTCATGGACTGATGGATTAATGCGTTATCATGGGAGGGGAACTGATGACTTTGCAACGAGAGAAAGAGAGACCTGAGGTAGCATATTGCATATTAGTACAGTTAACACCTGGCCACATGATGCCCCATGCTGCCTTGGGACTTTTAAGAGAGTCCCCACCAATAAGAAGGCTCTCACCAGATGTACCCTCTGAACCTCGGACTTCCCAGTCTCTGAAACTGTGAAAAATCAATTTTGTTTCTTTATAAATCACCCAGTTTCAGGTATTCCATTATAAGCAACAGAAAGCAGACTAATACACCTGTTCTGCAAATAATAATAAACTCCTGATACAACAGACTTATCCTAGCCAAGACTAGTGTGAGGCAGTAACAGTGGGAAGTCTAGGGGAATGCAGGCCTGGAACACTCAAGGGGAAGATAAACTCGAAGGGAGCCGGGACAGGACTTTTTTGTCTTATTTGGAGCTGATTGAAGGTTTTCACCAAATGTACTGAATAAAGAACTCATTGTTTGTGGACTTTTTTTGTGTGTGTGTGTCATGACTATGGTCAAGAAGTTGAGGGTAAAATTTATTCCTTCCCAGTCAATAATTTGAATCTGATGCTATTAATTCTGGTGTGGTTCCTTAACTTGGGGCTCGATAAAGATCATAAAATATGTGTATCTGAAGATCAGGATTAGATATGCCCACCTTAACTCTTACTCTAATGATTTTGATGCCAAATGAGTAATAATTGGTAAACAGCCTATTTCTTTTTTAGACACCAATGTCTTGGCAAGGTGTATTTCCTTCTGAAAGGGCTACACCCCGGGCATTGGCAGACTCACCTCCTGCTTTCTAAATCTAGTCCAAGTTCCTACCAATGACAGAAAAGCACCTCCATGCTATAGTAACCTCTTTTCTTAACTTAGAACGTATAGTGTTTACATTATCATTCAAAGTTTGTATATCATGAATGAACAACGTACAACATTCCAAAGGCAAGAAGAGTAAATAGGAAAGGTTCTATTCCTCCCTCTCCCTGAGCTGAGCCATCTGTCTTGTTTCTCTCCCTGAAGGCAACTACTCATAGCAATTTTGGATGCAACCTTCTAAAGATATTCTTTACTTAAGCATATATATGTAAATGTTTAAATGATCATACCAAATATTCATGAAATTTAATACAAAAATTATATAAATTTCTATGAAATTTAATACATATATAGATTTCATGTAACCACCACAACTATCAGGATACAGCATGGTTTCATTATCCCAAAAAACTCCCTTGTACTATCCTTCCATAGTCACAGGGTCCCTAAAACTTCCCACCTAACTCCTAACCCCTGGCAACCACCAAACTCTTCTCTGATACTGTAGTTTTTTTTTTTTTTTTTTTTTTTTAATATTTTCTTTCTTTTTTTTTTTTATTATACTTTAAGTTCTAGGGTACATGTGCATAACGTGCAGGTTTGTTACATATGTATACTTGTGCCATGTTGGTGTGCTGCACCCATCAACTTGTCAGCACCCATCAATTCGTCATTTATATCAGGTATAACTCCCAATGCAATCCTTCCCCCCTCCCCCGCCCATGATAGGCCCCGATGTGTGATGTTCCCCTTCCCGAGTCCAAGTGATGTCATTGTTCAGTTCCCACCTATGAGTGAGAACATGCTTTTAAGATTCATCTAGTTGTGTGTATTACTAGGTTGTCCCATTTTAATTGCTGAGTAATATTCCAACATGTCGATGCACCACAGTTCCTTTATCTATTAACTTGCTGGAGGCCACATCTTTTTGGTGATTATGAATAGAGCTGCTCTAAACATTTGGGTATATATTTTGGTGTGAACATAACTTTCATTTATCTAGGATAAATAATCAGTATTTGGGTTGCTGGGTCTAATGAGTAGTACGTGTTTAATTTATTAAGATTTTAACTAAATGGTTTCATATTGCAAAAATATTTAAACACATACGGAAGCTGACTGCATATACTGTTCTGCATTTTATAAAAATTAGTGATGCATCCTACCAATCATTTTGGATGTACGGGTAAAGTTAGATCTACCTCATTCAAAATATTAGGCTGCAAAGTTTTAATGTTGTCATTGTGGTGTTTTTTGTTTTTTGTTGTTTTGTTTTGTTTTGTTTTTTGAGACAGAGTTTCGCTCTTGTTGCCCAGACTGGAGTGCAATGGCACGATCTTGGCTCACCACAACCTCTGTCTCCTGGGTTCAAGTGATTCTCCTGTCTCAGCATTTTAAGCAGCTGGGATTACAGGCGTCCACCATCACGCCCAGCTCATTTTGTATTTTTAGTGGAGACGGGGTTTCACCATGTTGGCCAGGCTGGTCTTGAACTCCTGACCTCAGGTGATCCACCCACCTCAGTCTCCCAAAGTACTGGGATTACAGGCTTGAGCGACTGTACCCGACCTAATGTTGTTATTGTGTTTTTTGTATGTTCTCTGCTGGTGTGTGTGTGTGTGGTGTGTGTGTGTGTCTGTGTGTGTTTTTTCCAGGTACAAAAATCACTGGGCCAATTATCCCCCTAGCTTCCTTGAAGAAGCCATTGTTTTTCTTAATTTTGTTAATTTCTGGATACCCAATTTTCTTTCTTCTACTTTTTTCAGTTTATTCTGTTGAAACAATTCTAATTTATTGAGTAAACTTCTTAATTCACACAGATTAATAAACATGAGAGAGTAGAAATTTAATCCAGAAGTTCACTGTTTTAGTTGTATCCCATCAGGTCTGATATGTATTATTTTGATTCTTATTTTCTAGATATTCTGCAATTTTAATATTAATTTCCTCTTTTACCTGAAACTTACATGACAGAATGTTTTTATTATTAATATTCTATTACATTTCCACGTGCTGGGAAATATAAATGCTATAAATAAAGTGTAAAGAATGATCATCAAAAGAACACTCTTTACCAGCAGTTTGAGAAACAAAACATTACCCATATCTCTGAATTCCACTTTGTTGCACTCTTCTAACTCATACATTTCTTTACTCCCAGAAACACCCATCCTTCTGAATTTGGGGTTAGTCATTCAACTGCTTATATACATAAGCAGTGATGAAACTCCAATGAAACATGAATGTTTAAGCTTTGATATCAATGGAATCATAGTGAATGCATTCCACTGTAATACTCGTTCTTCTCTGAACAATATGTGTGGAATTCATCCATTTTGATACCTGTGGCTATAGTTTGCTCATTTTCACTGCTGTATAGTAGCCCCATTGAGTTTAAATATGACAATTGACTTACCAATTTTTCTTTTTTTTTTTTTTTTTTTTTTTGAGGCGGAGTCTCGCTCTGTTGCCCGGACTGGAGTGCAGTGGCCAGATCTCAGCTCACTGCAAGCTCCGCCTCCCGGGTTTACGCCATTCTCCTGCCTCAGCCACCCGAGTAGCTGGGACTACAGGCGCCCGCCACCTCGCCCAGCTAGTTTTTGTATTTTTAGTAGAGACGGGGTTTCACCGTGTTAGCCAGGATGGTCTCGATCTCCTGACCTCGTGATCCGCCCGTCTCGGCCTCCCGAAGTGCTGGGATTACAGGCTTGAGCCACTGCGCCCGGCCAGACTTACCAATTTTTCTATGAGGGTCCATTTGGATTGTTATCAATGTTTAGCTTGTACAAACAAATTTGCTAAGAATATTCTTGGGCATAATCCCTGATAAACATGGACAAGGGTTTATTTAGGTTAGCTCCTTCATAATGGAATGGCTAAAATATACGATATATTCATCTTTTGCTCTATAATAAAATGCCAATGTTTGCCTGAAGTGGCTTTACCAATTAAGATCTCCTGCCTGCAGTGTATCAGCATCCTCCTGCTCCCCATCCTTGCTCATGTTTGATAATATCACACTTTTAAACATTTCTTACATATAGGATGTGAAGTCTTATCACATAGTACTTTTAATATCTGTTTCCAAGATTTTAATACAATTTCTCAATCTTGCGTGATCATTCATACTTCATAAAATGCATTTTCTTTGTTCACGTTTTTCTTTCCTTTTCAAATGCCTTTTTAAAATTGATTCACTGAGATTCATGATTTACTCTAGATACTTATTTGTTGTTGGCTTTGTATGTTGCAAATATTTTCTGCCAGCATGTGGTTTGTCTTTTCAATTGATTTGGGGGTGCCTTGTGAGAAACAGAAATTCAACGTTTTAACACATTTGATTAACATTACTATTTGTATAATCTTTAAGAAATCTTTCTATACCTCACAGTCAAAAAGTATACTGTCTATATTTTTCTCTTAATATGAAGGTTTACCTTTTACAAGTAAGACCTTTATTCATCAAAAATTGATTCTGTGCATAGTGAGTGATAGGATCCCAGCAATTTTTCCATGTGGAAAATCAATTATTCTACTGCTATGTAGGATTGTTGTGCTAACAATTTGCAAAACTGTTCCACATATGTATAGGCCTGTTTCTGACTTCTCGTCCTGTTCTACTTGTAAATCCCCGTACTAACTTCACATTCTCTTAATTTCTGTAACTTATAGTATGACCTCATTACTGGGAGGGCAGCAATCTTCAAGATTTTCTCTTTTGGATATCCTCTTCTGTATAAGTCAGAGAACTCTCTTGTCAAGTTCCACTGGGAGTTTTATCTTAATTGCCATCGGATCTATAGATTAGCTTGAGAATAATCAACATCTTAACACACTGAGTATTTTTATCCAATAATATATCCATTTATTTAGGTCATGTTTAAAATGTTTCAATGCAATTTTATAATTTTTTTTCATAAGAACCATAGACAAGTTTGGGCATGGTGGCTCATGCCTGAAATCCCAGCACTTTGAGAGGCCGAGGCAGGCAGATCACGAGGTCAGGAGTTCGAGACCAGCCTGGCCAACATGGTGAAACTCCATCTCTACTAAAAATACAAAAATTAGTCGGGTGTGGTGGCATGTGCCTGTAACCCCAGTTACTCAGGAGGCTGAGGCAGAAGGTGGAGGTTGCAGTGAGCTGAGATTGGGCCACTGTACTCCAGCCTGGGGGACAGAGGAAGACTCCATTAAAAAAAAAAGGAACCATGGACAAGCGTTGTTCAGTCCTAGGAAGTTATATTTTGCTATTATATTTAAATACTTTTTCTGTTTGCAGCTGGGGTACAGAAATGCATTGACTTTCTTGAATAAGCTTTCTATTGAAGTACAATAGATCGAAAATATACACAAGTCATAAGTGCACAGCTTTTTAAATTTTCAAAGAGCGTGGTCCATGTAACCAGCACCCAGATCAAGAAAGAACACATCACCATGATATTAGAACCACCTTAACCAGTGGCTTCCCTCATAAAGATGACCACTATGTTCATCCCTTTTACCATACATTAGCTGTCCATCTTTTGGACACTTATGGAATGACAGAGGATGTATTCATTTATTACTAGCTTTTCCCCCTTGTTTTTGTGAGATACATCATGTTGAATATGGCTACAGCTTGTTCATTCTCTTTGCTGTATAGGTTTATATTACATGACTAGACTATAATTTATGCATATTAATGTGGGTAGATTTTTAAATAGTTTACTGTTTGGGGGATATGGCCCTATGAACATTCACGGACTCATCTTTTTACATACTTAGGTGTTCATTTCTGTTCATTTGTACTTAGAATTACTGGTTACCCATATGTTTAGTTTGTGTAGATCCTGCCATACGCTTCTGGTTTTCCAAAGTGGTTGTACCAAGATTCACTCGTAGTAGAGAAGACTTCCAATACAAAATACAGCCTGTAATTTGACATTTTAATACTTCTTATTATAGAAGTATTGGTAAATTCTCATATGAATTTTAATATTTTATCTACATAATAAGGTAGCATTATGAGAATGAATTTGCCTCAGTTATGTTTATCTTTCTATAAACCTGGCTCTTGTGATTTTTTGCTAATATATTTTTGGTTTCTGAATGTGCATAAGAAAATTAAGCTATAATTTCCTTTCTCATGCTGTCCTTATCTACTTTTGGCACAAAGTTTATGTCTGCCAAGCATAATTAATCAGATAAAGTTTTATTTCTTTTTTGTAAGATTTTACGTAAGATTAGAATTTTCTTTTCCTCAAATGTTTGGTAAAACTTGCCTATTAAATCATTTGTACCTGATGTTTCCATTTTTGGGAGATTGTTAACAGATTATAAAGGAATCCTTTAAAGATTACAGGACTGTTCAGATTTTTTTCAGTAAGTTTTAATATTTTTCTACAATTTCTTCATTTCAGGTTAATTCTTTTGACTATTTAGCATAGAGATTATAATATTAGCTTTTACATCACTGATGTATTCATAATCGTATTTTTTCATATATAATATGGCTTATTTGTACCTTCTCTCTTTTTTTTCATTTTATCTTGGCAGAAGATTATCAATTATTTTAGCTTTTATTATAGAATTAACTTTCACTTTGTCAATCTTTCTACTGTACATTTGCATTCATTTAATTAATTTCTGTTTTTACTTTAATTATTTCTTCCTTTGTATATTCTTTGTTTATTCTAACTTTGAAGTGGGATGCATAGTCCACTAATTTTCAACTTTGAATCTTTGCTAACATAAACATTTATGGCTTAAATTTCTCCCTAACTACTACTTTAACTGCATTTCACACATTTTGATACATAATAGTTTCATTATCATTGAGTTCTACATATTTTCCAATTTTCACTGTGGTTTCTCCTTTGACTCCAGAGTAGTTTAGGAGAGATTTAAGTCCCCACACAGATTTTAAAATAAAGTTACCTTTTTATTGATTTTATATTAATCATAAACAAGGAATGTAGTTGGTGTGACACAGATTGAGAATTGATTCATTCCTAATAAATGGTCAATGTTTATGAATTCTCATGTATGGTTGGAATGAATATGTGTTTTCTAGTCACTGGATACTTTGTAATTGTTCAAATCTTCATCCCAATGGTATATATTTTCCTGATTAAAATGTTACTTACTGAGAGAGAATATATTAACACTGCTTATGATTATAACATATTTGTCACATTCTCCTTGATGTTCTAACATTTGCTTTGAATTTTTAAAGGCATGTTAATAGTGTCATACTCGGTTTAGAGCTGGTTATATCTTCAGGATGAATTTGACTTTTGTCAGTATATTAATGGTTATATTTATCTCTGGTAATACAAACTGTCATTTTAGTAGTGTTTCCTGCTGTCCCTTTTCCTGTAATTTATCTGTAACCTTTCCATGATCTTATGTTTTAAGTTGTGACTCCTCTAAACAGCATACAACTGCATTTTTTTTTTTTTTAAATCTAGGAGACAACTTTGGTCTCTTCTCAGATAATTTTGCATCTTTGTTTTAGATATATTTCTATCACCCTGTTTTGTGTTTTCTATTAGATTGCTGTCTAGATTTTACTGTCTAGATTTCTTTAATGGTCACAGTTAATAGAGTTCAGGTATTCTTCTGTGTTAGTGATAGTATTTTATTTTTATTGAAAGTTGTCCATTTCACATAAATTTTTAAATGCATTAGAATAGCATAATAAATAGTATTCTCCTATTTTAAATTGTGCCATACCTGTAGACTAACTCTAATTCCTCTTCATTCTGTGTGTGCGTGTGTGTCTGTGTGTGTGTATGCGTGCACATGCGCTCGCAAACAAGTATATTGTCTTTCTTCCTTTTGACTTTGTTGATCTTCTGGGATTTTTTTCTGTTTCATTAATTTTTGTTCTTATGTTAATTATTTCCAGTCTTTTACTGTCTTTGAATGTATAAAATAGTTTCTTTTTCTGGTTTATTAGCTTGATAAACTAGCTTACCAATTTTCAGCGTTTTAAAAAAATAAGGATTAAAGACAACAAATCTTGCTTTCACTATACCCTGTGTTTTAATGTATAGTTTTTATTGATTTTCTCTGAAGTTTTATTTTGAGATAACTGTGGATGTACACGCTGTTGTGAGAAATAATATAGAAAGCTCTCATGTACCCTTTATCCAGTTTCCCCCATTTTAACATCCTCCAAAACTATGGTGCAATGTCCTGATCAAGTTCTTCACGTTTATACAGTCAAGATACAGAACATCTCCAGCACTAGAAGGCTCTCTCGTGCTACCCTCTATAGCCACATTCACTTCTCTTTGTTCTTCAACTCCTTCTTAACATTGGCAGCCGCTAATCTGTTCTCCATTATTTAAAAAAAAATATTGTTTCAAGTATGTTATATAAATAGAATCACACAGTATGAAACCTTTTGGGATCAGAGTTTTCCACTTAGCTTAATTCTCTGAAGATTCACCCAAGTTTTTATGTATTCCTTTGTATTGCTGAGTAGTAATCAATGGGGGTGCAGGTACCAAAATTTGTTTATTCACCCAAAGGACATCTGTCTTGTTTCTAGTTTTGAGGTTATGTATAAAGGTGCAATGAACACTCACATGCAAGCTTCTGCATAAAAACTTTACACAAAATATACAGTAGCTTTATTTAGAGTAGGCAAGTATATTTTAATTTATTATAATGTCTTTGTTGGCCCAGGAGTGGTTCTTTGGAATTAAAAAATTATTAATCTACATTTAATAGGGCTATATTTTTGTTGTTGACTTATTTCTTCTGTCTTTCCAGATAGATAGATAGACAGATAGATATAGATACTGATGTGTTTGTGTGTATTCATGCTTTGAATTAATTGAGTCCTTATTTGATCAATTTTATGTATCTATGTGTACTTGGGAAGAATATGTATTCTCATGTCCAAACATAGAATTCTTTAATTTTTTAAAGATTTTATTAATTTTGTTAAATCTTTTAACTCCTCATTGTGGTTTATATCTTGGTTTACAAATTACTGAGATGTGTAAAATCTCCCACTATGATGTGTCATTTGAAAATGTTTCCTCCCAGTATAATCAAGTTTTATTTCGTATGTTTTAACCTGCTTTATTTGGTACATACAAATTTAGAATTATTGTACCTGATTAGTAAATTTATCCTTTCATCATCACATACCTTCATTTTTTCATGACAATTTTTTTGCCTTAAGCTCTGTTTTGTCTGATATTACAACTACAACAGCTCTCTTTTTGTTACTTTTGCCCAGAGTATCTTATTCTATTAAAAAAAAATTGTATGAAATTTCTCAACTCTTTACTTCTGGTCTTTTTGAATACTTATATTGAGGATGTGTCTCTTAAGGAGCATGCAGCTTAAAAATGAAATAAAACTTTCTGTTGTAAAATATGGTATATCTATAGAAAACAGAACAGGACAAATATGGAGCTTAATCAATATTTATGAAGCAAATGGTCTCAGCATCAGCACTCAGGTCAACAAATACAATTTGCTGGCCATCATGGAATCCCCATCCCAGTTACATACCCTTTTCTGCCCCTGAAAGTAACCAGTATAATTACTTTTATGATAACCCCTTTCTTCTTTTATTTATAGTTTTGTCTTCCAAATACGCATCCCAAACGTCACGGCTTAGATTTTTCTGATTTGGTTGTATGTTTTTAAAGATAATGCCTTCAGCCTCTTCTAGTCTATCAGTCCTGTCTTCAGCCCAATACCCTCCAGTAAATTTCCAGTGCAATTTATTTGTTAAAATACAGGGTCATTGCATCTACATGCTTACTCTAACTTCATCTTGTATTTTCTCTGCCCCAGCTCTGAGATGAACTACTTCTCTAAGGATGCCTAGTGCCTTTTATGGGAGAGGGTATTTAGAAACCAAGATCTGAATGCTAGTTGTGTTCATTGTTACTAGGATATCATTCTTTCTAGGGCTTGTCACCAGACAGAGTTCAGAAAGAGATATACATATATAAGTGTGTGTGTGTGTGTGTGTGTGTGTATAGATAGTAACTCATGCCTAAACACACATCCACATCTATTATCTATCTACATATCTATCATCTATCTACCTATCTATCTATCCATCCACCCACCAACCTACATACATACATGTGTGTCTATCTATCTAGCTAGCTAGCTAGCTATCTAGCTATCTATCTAGTCTATCAATCAATCATCAATCTACCGATCTAATCCATCCATCCACCCACCTACATACATACATACATCTCTCTCTCTCTATATATATATATATATCTACCTATCTAACCTACCTACCAACCTTCCTACCTACCTACTCACCTATCTATCCATTCTGATATTTCTGATTCCAATTCAACAAATTTCATTCATGCATTACCAAAATTTTGGCCATTTCATATGAGTTCAAGATAAAATATCTTTTGAGCTCATATAAAAACTTTTGATTTAAATTCAGGACTACAAGTTCTCCCATCTTACAAATGTATTGCCTTTTTTCTTCACCAAGAATCCTGGTTCTCATGGAGATAAGGGTAAAATAGAAATTAGAATTTCATGCTTTCTTTCTATGTTGTACACCTAACAGTCTCAGAATGACAGAAGTAATTTCAATACTACCTCTATTTATTTGATTATTAAGACAATAAATTGATTTATAGATCCTTTTCCAATATTCCTGCATCTTTAATAGGTGCACTGAATTTACATTGTCAGAGCATATAGGCATTCAACACTGTACTTTTTTCCATAGAATATTTATTTGATGTTCATCAATAGCCTTTATGCTGATGTCTCTCTAATCATGTTGGTTGACTGAAATTCATCGAGTAGATTGTTCAGGAAGAACCCATTAGAACAATCTTATCTAATTCCCTGCATGTTGCTAGCAATTTGCAGTTTTTAATGCTTGAAAGTCAGTCTTGCTGTATATAAAGTGCTTGGTTTACCTTTTTTTACTTGAGTATAATAAATATATTACTTTATTTTATTCTGGCATAAAGCATTGCTGCCAAAAGACTGATAACAATCTGGTTTTCTTTCCTTTTTGTATGACTTAGTCATTTTTCCTGGAAGTATGAAAGAATTATTTTCTTTTGAGGTCCAAAAATTTTACTAAAACATACCTCAGTTTTGGCAATCCAGGTAGCTGTTCTCAAGTAGGTACAACTGCCCTTTCAATAATTTTTTTTCTTTTTGTTTTTATTTGAGACAGAGTCTCGCTCTATCACCAGGCTGGAGTGCAGTGGCGCAATCTCGGCTCACTTCAATCTCGGCTCACTGCAACCTCTGCCTCCCGGGTTCAAGCAATTCTCCTGCCTCAGCCTCCCAAGTAGCTGGGACTACAGACGAGCACCACCATGTCCAGCTAATTTTTGTACTTTTAGTAGAGACAGGGTTTTCACCATGTTGGCCAGAATGGTCTCGATCTCTTGACCTCATGATCTGCCCGCCTCAGCCTCCCAAAGTACTGGGATTACAGGTGTGAGCCACCACGCCTGGCCTCAATAAGTAATTTTTATTGAAGTTATTTCAGAAAAAGAAATAGTACAAGAATTTTTTCTTAAATTTTATTTTTTGACATTTGTGCCTTTGCTTTGGGTTTCTTCTTCGGGAATTCCAGTATAATGATTTTCTTAGCCTGTCTGGTAACTTTTTTCCTTTTTTCTTGGATCTAGCTGCCTCTTGCTTTTGTAAAAGTTTCCTTCTTTAACCTAGTTTTCTCCAGGCACTAGTGGTTGTGCGAATTTATTCGTGTGTGACTTCTACATTAGTCTCCATTTCTTAGATATATTTTCTTAAATTTATAATTTATTTCCTGAGTCCTATGACTACATTCTGAGTTTTCTAATTCTGATTTTTGTTGTTGTGTCTGGTATCATTTTCTTAATGTATTTAACTCTTTCTGAAATAGTTCTCATCTGACTCATAGTCACATTTAATTGGCAAACTTTCATTGTCTGGAGAGGTGCTATTCTCTTTTTTCTTTGAGATGGAGTCTCACTCTATTGCACAGGCTGGAGTGCAGTGGTGTGAGCTCAGCTTACTGCAACCTCTGCCTCCCAGGTTCAAGCAATTCTCCTGCCTCAGCCTCCTGAGTAGCTGGGACTATAGGTCTGTGCCACCACACCCAGCTAAGTTTTTTCTATTTTTTGTAGAGATGGGGTTTCACCATGTTGGTCAGTCTAGTCTCAAACTCCTGATGTCAAGTGATCTGCCCACCATGGCCTCCCGGAGTACTGGTATTACAGGTGTGAGCCACCATGCCTGGCTTTCTTTTTCTTGACACTAACTTTGCATGTGTTTTTATTTCAATTATTTTCTGTCCTCCCATTTATATGAAATTAGTTTTCCTGAGCATTTAGAAGAGAATGTAGTCCAAAATTTAATTTCTAAACTCACAGAGCTCTCTTTTCTCCTGTATATGGTATGCACGAATATAGTGGCTAATTTTCTGATACTCTCAGATCTCCAATTTCTTGTCACTGTTGTCTCTGTGCTACTCAATTTAGATTCTTAATTTCATTGTTTATTCCTGGAAGCGAATTTTGACTGGTTCCTTCTGAGAGTCCACAGGACCTAGACTGCTCCCGACACATAAGGTCTTACTGTTGACCCCTTGTTTTCATCCTCTACTGGAAACTGCAAGATTCCTCAGTTTTAGCTACAATTCTCAAATTTGATGCTTGATCTTTCTAGGGGGTACCTGTTAGTTATGTGTGACTCTGAAGTCCATATGATGCCTCATTGCTTTCCTCTCCTTCTCCCTGCATAGTCCTGACACCGTGCAGATCTTGTAGCTGTCAGTCTCATAATAATTTGATCTTCTTCCTTGACAAGTGATTTAGTTTTGCTTTGAATGAACACATAATTCATTTTTCTTTTAAAGTCCAGAATTTTTATTTGAATGTCTCATTGTTGGCCAACCTGATTGCCAGTAGTTTCACCCTGTCTACTCATAATTTGTAATTCATGAGGATAACTTGCTTCCTAGGTGTTTTGTAAATATTGTTCATGGGGGTTTGTTTTGCTGTTTCAGTTCGTTTGCGTGAGGGAATTTGGAAAATTTAAAAACTAAGTCACCAGTGTCATTTTCCAGCCAATTGCATTTTCTTTTCTTTCAACAACTTAGTCTGACAATGTGTCCTTTGATTGATAAGTTTAGTACAATGACATAGACATATATTATAGTTATTGATAAGTTTGATATTAGTTTTTCATCTTATTCTACATTTTTTACTTTATTTTTAAATTTCTCAACATTTTTTTCCTCTCTTTAATTCCATTTCTTCCCTCTATTGGGGAAAATATATTGATTTTGGAAATTAATATATATATCTGTATCTTGTAGTTAAAACTGTAGCCAGGCACAGTGACATGTGCCTACAGTTCTAGTTATTCAGGAGGTTGAGGCAAGAAGATCACTTGAACTCAGGAGTTGAAGGCTGTAGTGTGCTATGTTCGTACCTGTGAATAGTCACTGCATTCTAACCTGGGCAAAATAGGGAGACCCCATCTCTAAAAAAAAAAACTGTACACATCTCAGTTGAAGTCTGAGTAGTATTAATACGTCACTTCCACAACAATCCAAAGATCTTGGAATATATTAAAGAGAAATTCCCTCTTGGTTTACATATTATGGTTGACCAACAGTTTAGTTGTATCATGTTTTCTACACACACCCACATACCAACTTGAACTTTACTATTTTTTATATAGTTAGTGTTTGTTTAGATTTCCCATTCTGTTTACCAATTTCCTTGCTCACCACTGATTTTTGTATAGTCGGCCTTTCTTCCTTTCTGGGGAAGGGGATTGATTTTCCCTTTCCTCAGCTAAAACGCTTTGACTTTCCTATGAGATTTTATTGGCAGTTCACTCTTAGTTTTTGTTTATTATGATACCTTTCTCTTACCCGTACTATCAACCATGTATGCAATTTAAGGTATGTCTCTTTCCCTCTCTCCTCATTTTGCAGATTTTTTGCTGTTTTCTGGCTTTCACTACTGTTGTTGAGAAACCTGTTTTGAGTTGGTCATTCCATGGCAAGTGATCTGTATATATTTTCAACCTCTTTGAAGACCTTTTTGGTGCTATGAAATTTCCTGTAATAAATCTAAATGTCTTTTTATTCTTTCTTATTTATCCTGCTTAGGATAAACTGGCTGCTTGAAACAGAGAATTGGTGTCTGTCATCAGTTCTAGAAAGTACTTGGGCATCTCACTTTGAATACTGTCCCTTCCCTCAGTTTCTACTTACAGAATGCATATATGAGACTCTCATTCCACTAACATGTTTCTTTATTTCTTTCATGTTTTCCTTTTTTTCCCCCTCTCTCTTCTTTGCTACAGTGAGGGTATTAGGTTCTAGCCTCCAATTCATTAATTCTCTTTTCCTGTATGTCTCATTTCCTTTATAATATGCCTGCTGAGTTTGTCATTTCCTATCTAAATTATATTTGATTCTTTTAAAAATATGCCTTCTCAACATTTGGTGTTCTCAATCCATTATCCTGCTATTCGTGCATTCATTTTTGAGACAGGGTTTTGCTCTGTTCCCCGGAGTGCAGTGAAATTACTGATCACTGCAGCCTGGACTTCCTGAGCCCGAACTATTCTTCCACCTCAGCCTCCCAGGGAGCTGGGAGTATATGAGCATACTACCACAGCTGGCTAATTATTTAATTTTTATTTTTGTAGAGAGGAGGTCTCTCTATGTTGCCCAGGCTGGTCTCCAGCCTGAGTTCAAGTGATCTTCCTGCCTCAGCCTCCCAAAGTGCTAGGATTACAGGTGTACGTCACTGTGCCCAACCTATCTTTTATTTCTGTAAATGTTTTAAATATTTTTTCCATATTTGGTCATTCACTGAGGGTATATGATTTCAAGTATGTAAGTTCTAACTCCCCTTAGTAAAATTCAGACTCAAGGTTCTTTTTACTGGGAACTTTTCCTAGGGCAAGCAGTGCTTTATATTCATTTACAATTCTATTCTCAGCTCTCTTTTCACTTTTGTCCCCTGGATATTTCCCTTAATTACACAAGCATAGTCATTCACTTAAAAACACACACTTGTCCTCTCCCAACATATACGTAATTGTTACAGAGGATTTTTGAGGATATACAGTTTTCAATATTGGCCATAGTGAAAATAAGTTGGGTAATTTCCACATTTCCATTTCCCTAATTATCTCTTCAAATTTCTATGATTACCTCTTCAAATTTCTATAATACGGAGAGTTGTGGTTTTTATGAATGTCGAAGCTAGAGCAAAGAGATTAGGCAGAGAACACGGAATCTATTTATCTGTTGTTGGCTGAAGTTTATCTTCTAATAATTTAACAATAAATGTTAATGGGGACCATATTCCTGAAATTGTGTTTATAGTGTCCATCTCTTGCATTTATATGTGAATGGCAATTTAGCTGGTTGCAGATTTTCAGGGTCAAACTTTATTTCTCTGAAATGTTTACAGATATTATTCTACTGGCATTTAGCATTTAATGTTCCTATGGAGGGTGTTTTTTGCTTTTTGTTATTTTTAATTTTGTAGGCCACTGATAGGTTTGCTTGTACACCAAATAATTCTTGGTTTAGATTTAAAGTCCATTAATGTTACTTGATATATCTTTGTTTTGAATATTCTAGACAGTGTTTCCACAGAACACAATGTGATCTTTCCTTCTTTAGGTTTAAGACTCTCTTAATTTCTGCAGCAAATTCTTGTGTTCTATCTGGACTTTTTTCTATTATAATTCTTCAGTGTTTTCTTTGGGGCTACCACATATGTGTATGTTAGACTCCTTTGTCTTCCATGTTTATCATTTTCTCTCTAATGCTTTCTAATGTTTTATTGATTTCTATTTCCTTTTCCTCATTGTTATTCATGCCCTTAATGTTTTCAGAAGTGCTCATTCTTCTTTGTGACACTTCCAATATGACCCCTTTGTTTCTGTGATGATTTTATTTTGCTATTCTACTTCATTCCTAATGGAAGCAAGATCATACTTTATAAACTCTGCTTGATACTTCTCTGTGACATATTTTTGGTAGAAAAGATAATTGCTTAATTTTCTTTTTAAATTAGTAGTGATAAATTTGGTCTCAATTTTTATCTGTGACAACACTTTCTCGCAAGTGTTCTTTTTTTAACTTGTCGTTTTCCTATGCTTTTCCACGATTGTATTATAAGTTTTTGTGTAGAATCTGTTCTAGTATTTCTAAAATAACTGTTATTACCAGTCTCTGATTGAGTTGAGTTCTACTTGAATCAGTTATTTGTAGAAGGTTTTATTTGATGTGGAGCAGGGCCATGTTCTAAGATAGCAGAAATTCTCTCCAGTTTATAGTAACATTCCTTAGGGCACATAGCATTGGTTGTGTACATTGCTTATTTTAGTCAGCAAAGATTAATGTCATAGGATTAAGTCTCTTCTACTGTACTGTTCTAACAGACTGACCTTGGTTCTTTACTCAGTGTTTCCTTCCTTGATTCTCCATGGTGCTAAATTGTATCCAGGAATTGTCCCATCCTATGTGCTTTATCCCTGAAATTGACATCGAAGGGATTATTGGCTTATGGTACACTATCAGTCTTGCAGACCTGCTGACTTTAAGGTCTGCAGTCACAGATGTCATCTCTCAGTATCTGACCGCACCCTTAAGGTACACACTGCAGCCTGCCACCTTTCCTCATCATTACTTTCCAACATAATATATTCTTCCTAGTTTTACCACAGCACTTGCATTTCCTTTTCTGATTTTTCTTTTTATGGAGAAGGGAAAAAAAAGCAGAAGGAGCAGAAGGGTCTTTGCTATCTCAAAATCAGAAGTCTGTTCCTCACCTTTCTTAACAACCTTTGATATGGAAAAATGTTGGAGGCTTTTCACAAGCCGAAGTAGATTGTAGGCTGTCCCTGAAAATGTCATTTGTAATTAGGTTGTCTGGAATTTGGAATGCATTTTCTTATAGGAATCAAGTTACAAATGGTATTTGGCAACCAAGGCCAGCTTTTCAATAGGCAGTTTAGCTGGATGCATTGTGCTAATAGCATTATTCTGGCTCCATAGAACTACCATTTATTAAGTTATTTCTATGGAAAAATAAATTCCAAGTTCTAGCTAGTAGAATATGGAATCTTTTAAAATGCAAAACTATGCCACTCTCTTGCTTAAAACCCTTCAATAGTTTCCCATTGTTCATAGGCCAAGGATGAAATCCTTAGCATGGCCTCGCAGGCCTGAGATCTGGTCCCTGTTGGCCCTTCTAAATTTGAACCATTTTCCAAATTGGCCTTCTTATTGTTCCTGGAATATGTTATGTTTCTTCCAGCTCTCAGGTGTTTGCATATTTAGTTGCTTTTGCCTAGAAGATCTTTCTCTCATATTTTACCTTTTCATGCTTACCCACCCTTCAGAACTCAGCTCAAATTTCATTTATTTGGGTAGCTTTCACAGGCCAAACAGCCCTGCCACATACAATCTAACAGCACCAGATTTCCCTGTCTTTATGTCCACTATTATATTCTCAATACTATTCACAGTGTCTGGCATATACTAGATGTTCAGCAAGTGTGTGTGGTTAGATGAATGGATAAATGAATAGTTCAATATTTTGTGTTAAAGACAAAGCTCTTACAATCAGACCTACTTTTCTGAAGTCAAGGAAATGTTTGTCCCCTTCCCCTCCTGATGCCTTGCCTGAAATATCGTGGATCTGGGTCTCAGATGAATCATGTGTATGTTACATACAATTCCAAGTTTCATCCTCAGGATAACCAATGCTGTAAGCAGTCCTTATGACACTTAAGGGCAAACTCTGAAAAGTTACTAAAAACAGTTCACTATCTGAATCCTCATAGTGTTACAGCTTAAACACCTGAAACATAAATACCAAGACATAAAATCAATTGTATTTTATGCTTGTTTAATCTTAGAGATATCTATTTCAAACATCTCAGGACTGTGGCCATACAGCCTCGATTTTTCCAGGATAGTTTCATTTTTAAAATAGGTTAAGCCCTTGCTGCTAGAAAGTGCATCTCACCTGTCAGACTTTGTGTCCTGACTTTTTGTTCATACAACTGACTGCCTATGATCGTGTCACCTATCAGTTTGTCACAAGTATCTTTTTGGAACCATTGTATGCTTTCTGCCAGAACTAGCTCTTGTGAAAAGTTGGAAAATTTTAAACCCTCAATATGAAATAGAAATGACATTTTTAAATTTTAAATTAACTTACTCAAGTTTCACTACATAACCCTGATTCAGCTTCCTCACCTATAAGATGTCAAGCATGGTGCATAGGACTTCGAAGGTCCTCAATAAAGGCGCAGGGAATATAATTTCTGAGTTCAAAAAGATGTTAGTTTAAAAATTCGCTAGGCCAATGTAAGAAAAGGTATCTGAGGTTGAAAAGTCCCAGTGAATAGCATGGGGAAGGGCACCATGAGACCACCACCATC
Source organism: Trachypithecus francoisi (assembly GCF_009764315.1). NCBI lineage: Eukaryota > Metazoa > Chordata > Mammalia > Primates > Cercopithecidae > Trachypithecus > Trachypithecus francoisi. Next base: position 38,147,211 of record NW_022681467.1, read on the forward strand.
TAATGAGCTGGGTTTGACACATATGAAACAAAGATGACCTTGTTGGATCATCAGATATGGATGGAAGAATGGGAGAAGGAAGAGCCAACGGCTGAGAGTAGGTATCATCAAGTCTGAAAACATTCTCTAGGTGCCCTGCTCAAAGTAAATTTTACTTTATTGTTTTAGAGATGGAGTCTCCCTCTGTTGCCCTGGCTGGAATACAGTGGCATGATCTCAACTCACTGCAACCTCCACCTCCCAGGTTCAAGCGATTCTCCTGCCTCAGCCTCCCGAGTAGCTGAGACTACAAGCATGTGCCACCATGCTCTGCTAATTTTTTGTATTTTTAGTAGAGATGGGGGTTTGCCATGTTGGTGAGGCTGGTCTCGAACTCCTGACCTTAGGTGATCCACTGTCCTTAGCCTCCCAAAGTGCTGGGATTACAGGGGTGACCAGCCACTGCGCCTGGCCTCAAAGTAAATTTTAAAATATCAAAAGACCTAACTCTTATTCCTGTGCAAGTTGTTAGGGTTAAAAAAAAAAAAAACAAAACAAAACAAAAAGAAAGACTTGATGGTTTTGTCCTTTGGGCATAGAACTGACTTTTTATTGAAACATTACTACCTGAGCCACTGGAAACTGATTTATTTAACTCACGTCCCTCTCCCACTATCTCCCTGCTTTCTTGTCTCTCCGTTTCTTTACTTGAAAGAGCACATCAAGTCTCCCTGTTAGATTGGGCTGTGTTGATCCTGGATGAGTTTATAAGACTGTGGACTTGCTCCTTGCTTCTAGCTATTAATTGATTTCATCTATCTTGAGAAAAGAGAGGGCTTGTACATAGGCCGATGAAGTAGTTTCCACAGATTCACTGAGAAATTAGAAGTGGTTCGCTGTAGCAAGCCCTGAGGAATATCTCTGAAGGAGCCCAGCCTTTAAAGATCACCTTCTTTTACAGAATGTGGGGTCCAACCAAGCACTCATACCAGCCCTCTCTAAGTCACCCAGTGATTCATTGCTCAGTCGCTGCATGCCTGCTGCATGCCAGGCACCATGCAATGTGGCTCCTATCCACAAGGAGTGTGGATCCTGGTGGGACAGACAGACACAGATAATCACAACATAATGTGTTAAGTGTTGGGGGAGGTATAAACTGCTGTGTGAGCATTGAATCTAAAACAGCCTGAAGACATCGAGGAAGGCTTTGAAGAGGAAGTGGCTTTTGGGATCAGGCTTATGGGAAGAAGAGTTAATCAGATCAATGTGGGAAAGGGAAATTCAACCTGAGTACCATGTTTTCTTGTTCTCTTCTTCATGTTTTTGAACTTGTATGTGCTGCTACTGTGGACCAAAGCTTCTTTCTGATCCAGTGGTTTGTTCCACTACTGTCACCCCAGGCTGTCATGTGAGGAAAAAGAGAAAGGGAATAGAACGGGGAGATTCAGGCATCCAGCTTCGCAGTACTTGTGCATCTAGGAGCCCTACTTCTGACTTGGCAGGGGTGGGATAGTGTCCAAGGATTTGCTTTTTTAACTAGAACCTGGGATAAATTGGATGTCAGCAGTTTCCAGAGAAACATGGTCCAGCATCTTCCTGTGACATAGTGACTAGCACAGTGTTCCATACCTTGAACCCAATACAAAACACAGGAAATGCTTAATAGAGAAGCAAACGACATCATCCTTGGAACTAAAACGTCCAAGTGTAACTCCTACTGCCACCTGTTGGTGGCATGGAGATGTGACCCACCTGCAGTTTGGAAGCTTATCTATTTTTTGTAATCCTGGCAAGTCAGCAACTTAAAACCTGAAATTTCCAGAGATGTTAATATATACTGAAGTGCCAATGGTGGTTTTCTTCAGGGGTACTCTTTTTATTCTGGGCTGTGAAGTTCTGAAACGTTTTGCAATGAGTTACTACTTTGCGATAAATCTATCTCCTTTTCTATTCAGAAGAACAGAGTAAAGATAACAGAAAATTAAAAATTTACCCACGGTGTAGATAAAGGGCAATCTACTTAGTTAAAAGGGGTTATGAACAGGCAAAAGGGCCTCACCAGAAATTGAGAAAGAAAGGAAGTTTCTATAAATTGATTACCTGTTTATTAACTATCATTTTGACTTGGGGATGGCAGATGTGCCTGACTCACTGGTGCTGGCGGGGGGAGGCCTTAATCAAATAGTCAACAGCCATTCTCAGGCACTCATTTAGCAAATTTGTACTGAATGCCTCCTGGCTGCCAGGTCCCCTTGGCTCCAGCCTCCAACAGTTTCATTTTGGGGTACAGCCAACCTTGAGAGCAAGTGGCTGTCAGTGGAATTCAGACTATGGATGAATGCTCACGAATAACGCCACAAGCAAGCAAGCAAGTGCAGGAGCAAGGATTCCCAGTGCTCTGGGAAGCATCTGTTCCTTTAAGGAGACGGTCGCTACTTTGGATAGACGTTGGCTGTCCTCCACAGGCTTACAGATGCAGCTTCACAGCACATCAGAGATAGCAGAAACTGTAGACCTCAGCAGGGAGGCCAGCCCTCTCATTTTACTGCAAGGGAAACAGACACAGAAAAGGGAGGGGACTCAGCCAAGCATGTTTTGTTTGAGGAGCTGTGCTATTGTCTGCTGGAGCTAGAAGATGAGTGTGTCCTCATGGGAGCCTGGTGGGATAGACAGATGCTTAAACTAACAATGTCACTGTAGTGTAGTAAGTGTCCATAACTTGGGCTGGGGATAGGCAAGGCTATGGGGATGAGGGGAGGCCATACTATGGGACCGTTTGTCTCTCTCATGCTTGGGGATGAAGAACAACAGAGCTTTCTGGATACAGACCCTTGGAAGAAGTGTGTGGCTTAGGGCACAAGGTCAGCTGCCATGAGTCCATGGGTTCAAGTCCCAAATTCATTAGGTTCTTTGAGCCTCAGCTTCCATCTCTGAAGTCTCCACCTCATAAGGCTGTTTGTGAGACTGATATAAGGAATGCACAAGTGCTCAGCACAAAGTGGGATGTCAGTGAATGGCATGATTTTAGAAGTCCTCCAGCAATCCATTCATATCCTTCTATAAAAGGGCTATATCCAACTGTGGCCAGTTCCATCTTTTTTTTTTGATACAGGGCCTCAATCTGTTACCCATGCTGGAGTGCAGTGGCATGATCACAGTTCACTGCAGTCTTGACCTCCTGAGCTCAAGCAATCCTCCTGCCTAAACCTCCCAAGTAGCTGGGACCACAGGTGTATACCACCACGCCTTGTTAACTTTTAAAGAAAATGTTTTGGTAAAGATGGTGTCTTTCTATGTTGCCCATGTTAGTCTCAAATTTCTGGCCTTGTGTGGTCCTCCCACCTTGGCAGTTCCATCTTAAATAAAGAAAAAGGCCCTGAGGAAGTACATGTGCTTCTTTGTGTCACAACCATATCCTTAGACCTGAAACCATTCCCCGAACATCTCTCCCACGACCCTGGGAGGTGCTTAGGTTTGACCAGCCATGGGCTCCAGGTATAAACCCAATCCTTTCAATATCGACATTTTCTTCCCAAAGCAGATCTACAGCTCACGAGGGAGAGGCTCACAGTCTACACCCGCAATAAAGATGCTGCACTGAGCCCCAGAGCTAGTTATGCAAGTCATTTAGCAGAGTCTCCCAAATCCCCCCTCTTCATGCAGGGAGAGTTATGGGAGCCTCAGCAGCTCCTTTTAATGCAACTGGATTAATTGCCTGCTTGGAAAACAGCTCGATTCTAAATGATCCTAAATGGCCTCTAATACCTGTAATCTTCCCTACGCCATGTTGCCCTGCTGCATTACTAAAGCAGGACTGGTTCTGGGAGCTCATTTGCTTAGTAAACAGCGGGCAGCATTGCAGGAGGCCAAAGGCTGAGAAACTGATGAAATCGCTACTGGCCTATTCAACAGCCTAATTTGACTCTAGACAATCAAGCAGAAGCATTTGGACTGGCCTGCTCCACAAGCTCACTGTTGCTTTGCAGGACTGGGTAATCAAATGCCGGTGTGCCGCCAGGTGTCAACTGCGGTCCTTCCCAGCCTGGCAGTGAGCCATCTCTCTCAGGGATCTTCATCTTCTTTCTGAAGACCATAGGCAGAGCTGACAAGGAACCATGATGTCTTTTAGTCAATCAATTACCTGGAAACCAGGAGTAGGTGGGGGCTAGCACGTGATGGGCAGTATGTTTTGGCTTTGGGTGTGCATTTACCTGGTAAACAGGTGAGCATCACAATTAAGAGAAAAACTTGAGTTGGTATTTTAGCTCTGCCCTTACTAGCTATGTAACTTTGGGCAAGTAACCTCTAGGTGCCTCAGTTTCCTCATCTCTAAAATAGGGATGATTACAATAGTATCTACCTTAAGGGGTGATTGTGAGAATTAAATGCCTTAATAAATACAAGATGCCTCAGGAAGTCTGGCTCACAGTGAATTCTATACATGCATTTGCTGTCATCATCGCAGCTTCACTGCTTCCATGTGGGCAGGTACATGCCCTCCCTCAGCCTCAGTCTCTTCTTCTGTAAACTGGGTCAATGGTTGTGCAAGGGAATGGGGGTGAAGGGTGCATAGAGTGTGGCATTCAGGTGTCCAGTTAGCAACCTTCCTCTCCTGCCATTCTCATGCACGTTGCCATTCTGGAATGCTTCTTCTCTGCCGCTGCCCTCTCTCTGTCCAGGTGGACAGTTTCCAGAGAGATCCGTGTGAACGCTGAAGGAAGACAGGTCACCTGGCCAGGGAGGCAGGTCGGGAGAAGGTGAGCCAGACCCACTGGGAAAACAAAAGATGGGCAGACAGGCATCTGCATTTTCTCCCTGAAGACCAGTGAGGGTGAGGGAAATAAATCAGACAGGCTGTGTTCGCTTGAAATATCCAGGACTTGAGCCTGACGTTGCCTTCATTAGGAGCTTTCACCACACCAGTGTCCAACAGTGAGAATGCTTTTGAATCCTTGGCAAACAGACACCAGCAGAGAGTGTGTGTGGATTTCCACAAGGACAGCATCTTGCATGACAAAGACATCAAGATACAAAACTAGAGTGCTACGACCACACCCAAACAACACTGGCCAAGTCTTAATCAACATTATCATGAGTGACTCTGATGCCAAAAGCCATGTTTGTCCTCACTCTGCAGCTGTTATAGCATCTAGACTTGGTATAGATGCCTATTTCTCCACTGACTGACTGCCACTTGATCACTCTGCTCGATTGCTCCCTCTGTAAAATGGGGCCAACTATCAATCTACAACATAAAGTGACTGGGGGAATAAAAGCAGCTTATCAACAATGGTAAGTATTTGTTGAGCTCTCAGAATGCACCCAGTGCTGTGCTAAATATTTGATGTATGAATTCTATCCCATTGACTCTTCCCACTCACCACGGAAAGTGAGCCCTGCTGTTAATCCCTATTATGCAGATAAGAAACCGAGGGAAAAGGAGGTTAATGCACCTGCCTGAAGTCATATATAGCTAGTAAACAAGGCGCTGTTACTAAAGTCCCTGGCACAAAATAAGTACTCAACAAAAATATGCAGACACACAGAAAAAACGAGTTCTTGTCCTTTGCAGCAACATGGATAGAGCTGGAGGCCATTATCCTAAGTGAACTAACACAGGGATAGAAAACTGAATAATAATGTATATTATCAACTATAAGTGGGGCTAAATTATGAGTCCATAGGGACATAAAGAAAGGAACAACAGACACCGGGGAGTACTTGAGGGTAGAGGGAGGGAGGAGGGTGAGGATCAAAAGACTATCTTATAGGGTCCTATGCTTATTACCCGGGGGGTAAAATAATCTGTACATCAACCCTGTAACATGCAGTTTACCTACATAACAAGCCTGTCCATGTACCCCAGAGCCTATAAAATAAAAGTTACAATACATATGATGTAAGTTGATAGAGCCACTTAGAGAACAATTTGGCAAGACCTGTATCTAAAGCATTACTTCTAGACAGCTAGCTATCTAAGAACATTTCTGCAATGGTCAAATAGAGCTATTGTGGGGGCCACCATCAGTGCTAACTTTTGGGGAATAAAAGGGCCTCATGGCCTCAGGGAGGCACCAGATTAGTTAAGAGTGAATGGTTGATGGGGCCAAGTAGTTAATGCCTGAGAATGGCCCTGCAGTGATAGGGCCCTGTATAAAGAGGTTCAGTGTACTTACCTGGGGTCCCCATGGCAGGGCAAAGTTTGAAGTGGGTTTGGCTGGGGCAGGGTTTGGAGCTGCAGATCCATAGCCTATTCCATGGCCATTGGGGGTGGCCAGATCAAGGACAACACAAAGATTGCAGGTACTGCCAGAAGTCAATTCCTCACCCTGAGTTCAGTGACCTCCTCTGTAAACCGCATATACAGATAACTACCCTGCCTATTAACAGGAGGCTTATGAGGACTCAGTAAGATTGGCCAGTCTGGTTATTCCTCACCATCCCTCAGGGAAGAAAGAATAATCTCCTGTACTAGGTTTAAAGCAGAAACGAATGCTCCACCAAGCAGAAGCCTCAGAGCTCTGCCAGAGACAGAAACTTGAGTGTCCCTGCCCCTGGCAGAACTCTGTTTTAACCATTTCATAAGCAACAGCTTTCCATGTGCCAGGAAGATTTTATTTTTTCACTTCAAAAGCACAGCTAACATTTCTTGAAGGCTGCCTATGTACAGGGGTACATTATCTCCTTTAATTCTTACAGTAACACCATGAGAGAAATTTCATTCTGATTTTATAGAAGCCATAACTGATATTCCCAAGAAATTAAATGCTTTACCCATTGGCAGATGGCTGACAATTTGGAAACTCTACATTTGCACCTAAGACTGTCTACCACTAATATTCTTATTCATGATTTTTATTCTACTTTCAGTCCCTAATACTTCTTTACTCTACTATAGCACATTTGTCAGGAGATACCTGCATTCCTGTGTGTGAACATTTTATCGTTATTCACCTCATGGGCTATGGGAATGTCATGACTGTTCTGGGCCGCTGATTACACATCTCTAAAATGAAGGTAGTAACAGTTTACTCACTGGGTTGTCTCAAGATTAAATAAGGACATACATAAAGTGTCTATCACAACACATGAGAAGATGTTCAACTTCTGTATTAATAAGATGAGATGCCATTTTGGCTCATTAGATTGGCAGAAATGAAAACTTTTTTTTGTAATATTAAGTGTAGAAAAAGATAGAGGAAACAGACACTCATATCATTGGCAGAAGCCAGAGATGTAAGTTGGTAGAGCCACTTAGGAGATCAGTTTGGCAAGACCTATATCTAAAGCATTACTTCTAGACAGATAGCTATCAAGAGCATTTTTTTTGCAATTGCTAAATATTATAACCAACCTAACTGTCTATTGATGAATTAATGACAGAGTAACTATGGTATATCTCTTGTGTGAAAGATAATATCATGTAATAAAAAGAATTGGGTAAATATGTAGTAATTAAGTTGAAAATTTCTCTAAGAAGTAGAGACAAGTGGGAAAAAAAAACTAAGTTTTAGAACATTACCAAATGCCACTTAGGTCAAAGAGAAGACTCAAAAATGACAATAGGTTTTACAGATACATATATGTGTTGGAAGTGCGTTGGAGGAAGTCTGCAAATACATACATTACACTGTTAAGACCAGTATTCTGGAGTGGCGGGGAACAACCACCAGTCTAAATGCACATAGTATTGCCTGATGGTATACATTTTACAAAGTGAATATCTTTACATATGATTTGTACACTCATAAAGGTAAAATAATAATAAATGCAGTTATAATCTATTAGGTGTTGACTCTGAATCTTCATTTTTTTCAAATAAAATTATTCATTTAGTAAACACACTTACTGTGTGTCTACTCTGAGTTACTTTCATATGACATCTTTTAACAGAATTTTTTCATGGAAATCATGTTTTCATTTTGCTGATGGATGAAAGTGAGGTTTGGCTTAAATGACTTGCTCAGTTAGTGAGGCCCAGAGCCAGGATTGAAAACCAGCTGTTTGTCTCCAAGTTCAGTTCTCTTTCAATTAATCCAGCAAGTCTTTACTGAGCACTGTGTATGTCCCAAGCTCCATACTGGGTACTGAGGATGCAACAGGAGACAGGATAGACATGCTCCCTGTCTTCACGGCATCACGGTCCAGCGAGAAAAGCAGACAGAGCTGTGTGCAGTACTTAGATCTCACATCTGAAACAAAGTACGGATGCACAACTAAACAACTAGTTTGCGTCTGATTCATCACCATAAGGTACACCACCAATGTGTCCTGCTCCTCCAAATACATTGATTCTCTAATAGATCTCTGAATCAATAGTAATAATGAAGATAGCTATTGAGTATTAACTATGTGTTAGATATCATTCCAACATTTAAATATAATAGATGACACATTTAATTCTCATAATATTCCTATGAAGTAAGTTCTATTACAATCTTTATCTTACAGATGTGGAAAGTTGAGGCATAGAGATTACAAAAAAGAAAACAAAAACAAAACAATTACACATCTGCTTAAGGCTATGCAGCTAGAAAATGCTACAGCCAGTATTCAATGCAGGGCTGTCTAGCTTGCAATACTCTCCACTGCCTTCCCAACAAAAGGTTCCAAGCTGCTCAGCAGGACACACCTCTCAAGGTTCCTTCTCTAAGTCTTCTCTGAAATCCAAACATACTAACAGAGTAGCAGATGTCATCCTTGTACAAGAATCAGTAGTAGTTAAAGAGAGAGAGAACAGGTGGGGTCTTTGGGCTAAATCTCATGTCCCTTGTTGGCAGAAATTAAGAGGTCCTAGAAAGAGGGACCTTATTTTTCAGTAAACACGAGTGTGTAAGAGCATCTTGACCTCAGCCCCCTAATCAGAGGAGCATCTTGCTAATTTCACTAATGTGATTAACAGAATTAATTGGCTGCTCGGAAATATTACACCTCAAGTCACATGGGGATTAATCTGCACCATGATTGGGAACATCATTGCTCAGTACAGAGATGGTGAGACAATTGACCTCCAAAGGGAATCCTGATGCTCTCATACATTCCTCTCATGAATGGTGAGTATGTTGTGCATTAGACAAAGGCACAGAGATCTTTCTAACCACTCACAGACGCTGCTTCACTAATAGTCATCTGCCACTTCCAGTCCAGCTAGAACTTCTTCCTGCCCACTCCCCATATTGGACACATTCATACTCCCACTCATTTCTCCATGTTGTTTGTGCACCATAATGTATCCTCCTGCATCTTTGTTGCATTTTGGTAAACTCCTACTCATTTTCCCACAACAGGTTCAAATGTCACCAATCCATGCAACTATCACTAATTCTCTCCTTCAGGTATTTCACACTGATTTATGTACAAACTCCTATTTCACTAGCACTATTGGACCACCGTGTGCATGCCTACCAGTTTCTTCCATTGGCAATGGCACCTAAGAGTCAGGGATCATGTTGTTCTTACTACTGGATCTTCAGAGCCTAAGTACAGAGCTTGGTATTCAGTAAGACTCAGTAGTTGCTGAGTAGTTGACTCTGTATCTCCAGACTAGGCATGGGGCTGAGTACACACAAACTGTGGTTCCCAGGCTTGAGGGTATAGACTTAGGAAATACACAGACCAGGGAATTATGTGAAAATAACCCTCTTTTGCTCCTACCATGTGTTTCTGATCTTGGTGAATTACAAAAGTAGAGGATCACCATCACTTTCTTGATCTCTCTTTGCTTAAATAAATGATCAATTTATCGATTTCCTTAATTGTGATCTAATCTACCCTCTCCCTACTAGACTTGTCTTAGTCTAGGTTTCAACATTTCTCATCAGGTAGATACCTGGAGAAAGTATCAAACATGAAAGATAGAGATAAAAACAAACAAGTAGAACAAAGCAATTTAGAGGGACTTGTTGACAACTTAAAAAAGCCCACACACATTTAACAGAAAAAAAAAACCTATAACTAACAACCCCAGAGAGATAAGAGACCATATTGCAAAACTGTGAACAAAATATTAGAAACCAAGGAACATTCAGAAAACAATAAAAAGCTCTTGGAAATTAAAAATATGACAGTATATATTAGAAGCCAATAAAAGGGTGAGCGGATGAAGCTGAGGAAATCTCTCGAAAGGCAGAGCAAAACATCCAAAGATTTGGACAATAACAAAAGTGTGGGTATTGTAGAACCAATCCAGCAGTTTCAACATCCAAATACTAAAGTTCCAGAAAAAGAAAGCAGAGGAAATGAAGGGAGAGAATAACCAACAAAAGAGGTCAAGAAAATTCCCTAGATGTGAAGAATGAGTACTGCCAGGGTGAAACAGCCCACCATGTGCTCAACCAAATAAATGGATAAAAATTAATCCACATTAAGGTAGATAACGGAGGAGCAGACACTGATCATATCATACAAGTTTGGTCAGGGAATTGGGAGAAATTCATACTTGGGAATCAGAATAGATTTAGTTTTCTCAAAAGCCACACTGAATGCTGGGATGTAATGGAACAGCCCCTTCAAAGTAGTAAAGGAAAGTTATTTCCAGTCAAATTCTTCCTTGAGTGTGAGAGTCAATGACGGAAGGTTTTCACACGTTGACCTGCTCTGAACACTTTCTTAGGAAGCTACCAAAGAAAGTGCACCTATAACACAAGGCAGGAAAAAAAAAAAAAAAAAGGTGGGGATGGAGTCACTGGTGACAGAAGCAGGAACACAGCAGGAGTAAAGCATAATACCCTCCTTGCAGGTAGAGTGAAGGTGGAGGAAGACTCCAGAGGATGGCACAGAGAGAGCACAACACCAGCACAGAGCAAGCCAGCAGCTCTGAGAGAGCTTTCTCTAGGAGGATGAAATTGAAAAAATAACTGAAGCATCTGAATATCTTGAGTAGAGCTTTAGATAATTGGCAAAGTGTTGGGGCTGAATTAGTAATAAAAACATAAAAATGAAGCAAACAAACCATAAATAAGTCAAATATTAGCTTCAGGGAACACATAATAGTTGTGCAGGAAGGGAAAATAATCATAATTTACTGCATGGTTCAGTTTTGAATAGCATTTACATAGTCAAAATAGTGTAAACATTGAATGTTGATCTAGCCAAAATTAGGATATAACTTTATTGGGAGGATGGGGAAGGTAGGTGGAAGGGATGCCTGTGTGAGTGATGGGTGGGGAGTGTAGGGAAAGCAAAACCATGAACAGACAATGGTAAAGTGGAAAAGTCACAAGTACCAATAAAGGTAGCTAATTCAGAAATACGTGTTTTGCATAATTATAACCAGGTGAAAAGTGTTTGCAACTGGGTGAGAGGAGCTGGAGTCTACACTTATTCCTATCATATGCCAAAGAACAGTTTGATGATTTAAACTACGTGCACATAGAACTTGGATAGATTTTTAAAAATACAAAAAACTTATACAATGCGATGTCAGCACTCCATAGGTTAATTCCAATTTAATGTGAAGAAAATAAAAACACCAACAAGATAATTCTAAATTTTATGTGAAAAATGAACAACCAACAATATTAGACAACTCTGAAAAGGACGAGCATTACATGGGGTAAAAGTGGGTGTGGGGGGTAGATGAGCTATCTATGATATTCAAGCATATTTTACATTTCAATAAATAAAACCGTATAATTCTAGTATGCTAGTACACAAAGGAATATAGTCAAAACTTAGAAGTAGATAAAATTACAGCATGGATTTAGGATATAATAAAAGTGGAATATAAATCGGTAGGAAAAGAGATCAACTATTTAGTAAACAGTGCTGAGTAGCCATATAGGAAAAAAAATGCAGCTGGAACTATAGCTCACACAAAGGTAAACCTCGGATGGATCAAATGCTCAAAAGTTTAATGCAAAAAATGAATGGATAAAAATAATAAGAGAGGCTACTATTTATTTATACACTTGGAGTGAAGGAAGCCCAGTGTGATACAAAACCCAGAAGCCATGAAAGGAAAGATGAATAAAATATACTGAATTACAAATTTTAAAAATCTGTGTAGCTAAAATTACTATAAAGCTAAGTGATATGGTTTGGCTGTGTCCCCACTCAAATCTCATCTTGAATTATAGCTCCCACAATCCCCATGTGTCATGGGAGGGAACTGATGGGAAGTAATTAAATCATGGGGGTGGGTTGTGAATAAGTCTCACGAGATCTGATGGTTTTATAAAGGGGAAGTTTCCCTGCAGAAGCTCTCTTGCCTGCCACAATGTAAGTCGTGCCTTTGCTCTTCCTCTGCCTCTGCCATGATTGTGAGGTCTCCCAAGCCATGTGGAACTGTAAGTAAATTAAGCCTCTTTCCTTTATAAATTAGCCAGTCTTAGGTAGGTCTTTATTAGCAGCATAAGAACAGACTAATATACTATGTCAAAAACTTTAAACTGAAAAAAGAATAACCCATAATTTTCCTAATATAGAAAGAAGTACTACAAATCAGTCAATAAAAAACAAACCTTATTAATAAGTCAACAAAAAATTGGCACAGGAGATAGTTTCCAGGGGAAAAAATATAAATGACTCATAAGCATTTGAAAAGATGCTCAAATTCCAGACATATAAAATGAAATTTTACTGAGATACCATTTTTTCTCATTTTAGACAGGAGAAGTTAAAAATGTATACTTTGTTGTAAGGATGTAGAGAAAACAAGCACTCTTATGTATTTCTGTAAGAGCTGAGATGTGACACAATCTATGTAGAGAAGATAATTTAACAAATCTATGAAAATTATATCTGCAATTACCTTGGGACCAAGAATTCTAAGAATTTTTCCTGCTAATATACTCACACATGCATGAAATAATGCTTATAAGAACAAATGACTGCAAACTACTTATATATCTATTAGCAGGGGACGGGTAAATCCACCAAGTTTCATTCATATCACGAAATCATAGTCATTTTAAAAAGCTCTTTATGTAATCAAGTGACTTCCAAGATATATTGAGCAGTGACTAAAACAAAGTACTAAACAGAGATCTACAAAAGTTATGTGTACACTATACTTTATTAAGTGTTCAACAGAATTATGTCTAAAATACATGAACATTACTTACTTAAAAATACTTTGTTACTGAAACACGCTAAGGATCATCTGAGCCTTCAGCAAGTTGTAATCTTTTTGTCGGTGGAGGGTCTTGTCTCGATGCTGATGGCTGCTGACTGATCAGGGTGCTGGTTGCTGAATGTTGGAGTGACTGTGGCAGTTTTTAAAAATAAAACAGTAGTGAAGTTTGCAGCATCAATGGACTCTTCCTTTCACAGAAGGTTACTCTACAGCATGAGATGCTCTTTGATTGATAACCTTTTACCCAAATGTAGAACTTCTTTCAAAATTAGAATCAACCTCTTAAACCATGCCATTACTTTATCAAATAAGTTTACATAATTTTCTAAATCCTTTGTCATTTCAACAGTGTTCACATCATCTTCACCAATAAAAGATTCCATCTCAAGAAACCACTTTCTTTGCTTGTCCATAAGAAACAATTCTTCATGTGTTAAAATTTTATCATGAGATTACAGCAATTCAGCTACATCTTCAGGCTTCATATCTATTTATTGTGCTATTTCCACCACATGTGGAATGACTTCTTCCATTGAAGTCTTGAACCCCTTGAAGTCATCTGTGAGGGTTAGAATCAACTTCTCCGAAACTCCTGTTGTTAACATTTTGACATTCTCATGAATCATGAACATCCTTAATGGCATCTAAAATGGCAAATCCTTTCCCGAAGGTTTCCCAGGTACTTTGCCCATATCCATCAGAGGAATCAATATCTATGGCAGCTGTAGCCTTACAAAATGTATTTCTTAAATAAGACCTGAAAGTCAAAATGACTTCTCGATCCGTGGTCTATAGAATGGATATTGTGTTAGTAGGCATGAAAACAACATTAATCTTTTTGTACATCTCCATCAGAGCTCTTGAATTACCATGTGCATTGTCCATGGGCAGTAATATTTAGAAAGAAATCTTTTATTTCTGGGGAGTAGGTCTCAATAGTGGGCTTAAAATATTCAGCAAATCCTGCTGTAAACAAATGTGCTGTCATCCAGACTTTGTTGTTCCATTTACAGAGCACAGGCAGAGTAGATTTAGTATGATACTTAAGAGTCCCAGGATTTTTGGAATGGTAAATAAGCACTATCTTCAACTCAGAGTCACCAGCTGCATTAGCCCCTCACAAGAGAGCAAGTCTGTCCATTGAGGCTTTGAAGCCAGACATTTATTTCCTCTAGCTACGAAAGCCCTAGATGGCATCTTCTTCCGACTTTTGTCTACACTAAAAATCATCTGTTTAGTTTAGCCACCTTCATCAATTATCTTAGCTACACAAGCTGAATAACTTGCTGCAGCTTCTACATAAGCACTGGCTGCTTCACCTTACACTTCTGTTATGAAGAAAACGTATTCCTTAAACCTTATGAACAAAGCTCTGCTGGCTCCAAAATTTTCTTCTGCTACTTCCTCACCTCTCTCAGCCTTTATGGAATTGAAGAGAGTTAGGACCTTGCTGTGGATTAGGCTTCGGCTTAAGGGAATGTTGCGGCTGGTTTGATCTTCTGTCTAGACTACTCAAACTCTCTATGTATCAGCAATATGACTGTTTCACTCCTGTTGTCTGGAGCATATCACAGGTATGTAAGAAAACCCAGTATATGCTAGACTTTGGGTAGAGGGGACATTTATTGTCTCAGCACTTGGGAGACTTTCCACTCCTCTCTCGGGAGACAGCACAGAGAGTAGCCTGGCTGTTTATGTGAGAATGTAGGCACCAAAAGCCTAGTAAGAAAGTAAGGTCACATGGTCTCGCATTCAAGTCTTGTGTGAGCTATACATTCCTGAGCTTTTAAGAATAACAGACACGGGTCTTTAAAACAAAACAAAACAAAACAGAAACATTTTTATTCTTAAGAGAGACAAGGTCTCACTATGTTGCCCAGGCTGGTTTCAAACTCCTGAGCTCTAGTGATCCTCCTGCCTCAACCTGCCAAAGTGCTAGGATACTGGTGTGAGCCACTGTGTCCGACCCAGACATCGGTCTTCTATGGCTGTACACTCCCCAGCTTCACCTTTAGATGCAAAGCCTGGGCAGAAAACAAGCAGTGCTATGAAGCAACATAAGGCCAGACACCACGCCAAGTGCCTCAGGGCTCTGTTTTCCTTCCCGGGTTGTCTATGCACATTTAACATCTGCCACTTTAGACCTGCCTGGATCCTCAGAGAGGCCTCGTTAAGGTCATAGCCTTATCTATCCACCTGCACTGGCAAAGTAACCTCTGATCTAGTTTTCTCTGCTGGACTTCTACTTTGGAATTCAGTAGTACAGGTCAACCCACACACGTTTTATCATGCTTCTTATATGTGTGAAACAATTCTCAGTTACCTGGCAAACAGGAGTTTTCAATCCAGGGGTTCATCGAACCAAACTAGTAGGATTCTGTAAGTCCAGCTAGAAGCAGCCAGAGCCAGCTGATAGCAGTGTGTGTAGCCTTCCACACAAAGAGCCATTTGCCTGCTACCAAAAGCCACTTTTTGCACTCGATGCACACCCATCCTGTCCAGATTCTTTTTTTCCCTGGTACCATTTTGTTCAACACACTTTCAATTCCCCAGACTATCCTGAGGAAACAAACCTAGGCTTTCTTCCCCTACCCAGAAAGACTCTTCTTTTCCTACTCAAACTGAAACACAATGATCTATATCCACAACACATGTCTGATAAAAGAGAACCAATCTTGATTGAAAATCTTTTGAGAAGTGGTCAGCACTCTCACAATTGGGTGAAGGCACTTGGGCTGGGTCTGGTTAAATCCCTCGTCTGGGGTTGACCCTAGGGAAGGTCACATGGAGCTGGCAATGAAAGACTCCCACAGCCTGTGCTACCATCTTCACTGACAGAAGTTAGCAACAAGGCCCACAAGAATAGCAACAAGTTAGGAGAAATTAAACGCATCTGTATGTTTCTATGTGTCTTTGTTTCCTTTTTCATATATTGTTTACATCTCAGATAGACATTTATATGTATATGTGTTTTTTTCTATATTAGTTTAAAGAGCTATACCTATAGTTACAATAATATCTCTTATATCTCTTTCAATACATATAAATATAAGTATACATAGGTAAATATTCCTGGCTTATTCCTGCGTTCATTATAGTAGCACTTTTCATTTTTTTCAAGAACTTTCCATTTGCATTGATAAAATCTTCAGCCAAATTAAATTTAAACGTGTTTAATTGAGCAATGAATGATTCACAAACTGGGCAGCCCCCAGAATCACAGCAGATTCACAGAGACTCCAGCACAGTCACGTGGCGGAAGAAGATCTATAAACAAAAAAATAGGGAAATAATGTACAGAAATTGAAAGTGAGGTACAGAATGGCTGGATTGGTTACAGCTTGGTGTATGCACTATTTGAACACAGCTTGAACTCTCAGCAGCGTATGAATGGTTGAAGTACAGCCACTGAGATTGGCCAAGACTTAGCTATTGTTACAGGTGCATACTACTAGTTAGGTTTTCAATTTTGCCCGCCTATTAAGCTAGGTTACATTTTATCCAAAAGGACTCAAGAGGCTGAGGCAGGAGAATGGCTTGAACCTGGGAGGCGGAGCTTGCAGTGAGCCAAGATTGCACCACTGCACTCCAGCCTGGGCGACAGAGCGATCAACTCCATCTCAAAAGAAAAAAAAAAAAAGAAAAAGAAATATGGAGTCCTTTTCAGGCCATATTTAGTTTCCTTTGACAGCATTTCCAAGTTAACTAACTGCTTTGTGTAAGAGGTCCAGCTTTGTGCCTGTCTGTCTAGGCTTTCAGCATGCCTTCCTCATTAAGCTTAATGACGTCTAGCTTTGGATTTAAAGTGAGCGACCTGTGACTCTTCCTTTCACCTGAACACTTAGAAACCATTGTAGGGTAATTAATTGGTCTAATTTTAATATTGTTTTGTTTCAGGGAATATGGGGGCCCAGGAGAGGGAGAGAGACAGGAGAATGGATGATGGTCAGTGGACAGGACACATACAACATTTACCCAGTACATTTGCTCATTGCTAGAAAGGCAATGTGTGCTGCAAACCCAAACAATTACAGCATCAAAGATCACTTTATTACATATCACTGTCATAGATATAATAGTAATGAAAACATTTGAAATATTAAAAGAATAACTGAAATGTAACACAGAGACATAAAGTGAGCACATGCATGCTGTTAAAAAAGTAGTGCCAATGCAATCCCTCCCCCCCACCCCATGATAGGCCCCGATGTGTGATGTTCCCCTTCCCGAGTCCAAGTGATCTCACTGGGGAGGGGGGAGAGGGGAGGGGTTGCATTGGCACTACTTTTTTTTTTTTTTTTTTGAGACGGAGTCTCGCTCTGTCGCCCAGGCTGGAGTGCAGTGGCGCAATCTTGGCTCACTGCAAGCTCCGCCTCCCGAGTTTACGCCATTCTCTCGCCTCAGCCTCCCAAGTAGCTGGGACTACAGGCGCCCGCCACCACGCCCGGCTAGTTTTTTGTATTTTTTAGTAGAGACGGGGTTTCACGTTGTTAGCCAGGATGGTGTGGATCTTCTGACCTCGTGATCCGCCCGTCTCGGCCTCCCAAAGTGCTGGGATTGCAGGCTTGAGCCACCGCGCCCGGCCGGCACTACTTTTTAACAGCATGCATGTGCTCACTTTATGTCTCTGTGTTACATTTCAGTTATACCTGATGTAAATGACGAGTTGATGGGTGCAGCATATCAACATGGCACAAGTATACATATGTAACAAACCTGCATGTTATGCACATGTACACTAGAACTTAAAGTATAATAATAATAATAAAAAGTAGTGCCTCATAGACTTGCTCGATTCAGCGTTGCCACAAACCCTCGATTTGTAAAAACATACAATATCTGTTAAGCTCAATAAAGCAAAGTACAATAAAATGAGGTATGCCTGTATACTCTTTTGTGTGTTTTGAATTTTGAGCCTCAGAATTCTAACACTTATTTAGAAAATTACATGTTAAACTAGCAAAACACCTTGTAAAATGCTACCTAAGAAGCTCTACAGTAAGCGAAGTGTTCAGAAAAGTGGAAACTTGCTAACATGGACACCAAGAAATACTAAAATTCTCTTCTATATCCTTGTAAGTTATCTCTTTCCTTAATTAGTGTGAGTGACCTAAACTCTCTACATGTCCATGTGATAGAAACACTGTAAAATGAAAAAATTAAAATTATTATTTAAAGACTTTATAGTCACAGAAGAGAACAGATGCATTATTTTCAAATGAAGAAATATTTTTATTAATAGAAAAGCAAGTCGAGTCTTAGAATAAAAATCACATCATTAATTGACAGATAAAAGACTGATAAAGTTCAACCTCTACTTCTGATTAAAATCTTTAAGCAAACTAAGAATAAAAGATAACATTCTTAACTTGTTAAAGGTTATGCCTAAAGTCTACAGTAAATAGTATACATTTTTGAGAACCTTTAGAAATATTCCCTTTAATATTGAGGAAAAGACAAAGGTCCCTATATCCCTGGTTCTGCTTATCAAAGAAAGAGAAAAGGATCAGAATGAAGTGTAAACATTAGAAAGGAAGAGAAATGATTGTCATTATTTGCAGATAATACAATCACATATACAGAGAATGCAACACAGAAAGCTAGGTAGTGCTACTCCAGGGCAGAGCTGTGGAGCTCTAGAAACTCACCTGCATTCTAATAGTCAACAAACTATTAGAATCAATAAGAGTTTTACTAGGTAGCTAGATACAATATCAACTCCAGAAAATCAACAGTATTTTTCTACATAGTCAATAAGTAACTAAAAAACACAGTTAAAAAAGATACCATATGCTATGATAACAAAAACTATAATATGTCTAAGAATCAACAGTCAAGAACTCCTAAGACCTATATGAAGACAACTTCTTAAAAAATCTGATAAGATAATGGACACGAAAAAAACTCAACAAATCCAGGCATTCTATGATCTTGGATAGGATACAATGCTATAATAAATATGCTATATTTTTATTACATTAATTTACAAACTCAATGCAATCTTGTAAAAATTCTAATTGGACTCCTATAAGAACTAGAGAAACTTAGTTTAAAATTTATAAGAAAGAATAAAAATCCATGACCAGCTAAGATGAAGGATGGTGACTTGCCCAATCCAATACTGAAACAGAACAAAAGGCATAGCAATAGTGGAATTGAATAACGAGCTCTGAGAAAGGCCAATGCAAATATAAAAATATATCATGTAATAAAGGTTAAATTGCACATCAATAAAAAGGTGATGGACAGATTTGTAGATGTGTTGGAAATACTGGGTCACCCTATGGAAAAAAATAAAACATGCAAAGATAGATTTCAAATGGATCAAATAACAAAACATAAAAAGTGAAATTATAAAGTTATTAAGAGAAAATATAGATTATACTTGTGACTTAAGGGTGGAGGACTTAAGACGTGAAAGATACACATCATAAATCAAAGCACTGAGGAATTTATCATATAAAAATTATGGATGTACGTTCAATAAAATAAACAGAACACAGATTGGGAAAAGATACTTGTGATGTCTTAAATCGACAACCGAATAATATCCAGGATATAAATGCAACTCATGAAAATTTAATAGAAAACACAAGAACCCTTTCTCCAAGAAACATGCAGGTGTTATATGAACAGACAATAAAGAAGAGGGAATGCAAAATATTAAGGAGCATTGGATTGATGCTTAAACTCATCAGTTATCAGAGAAATGAACACAATGTACAGTCATTTACACTGAATAGGTTGGCAAAGAAAGAAGAAAGTTAGGTAGTGCCACTCGAGGGCAGAGCTGTGGAGCCCTAGAAACTCACCTGCAGCTTGGGAGCATAGACTGGTGCAGGCATTTTGCAAAACAATCTGTTATACTTAGCCCAACTAATCTAATCTAAACCCAGACATTCAAACTCCGATTTATAGTCCAGAGAACTTCTCACAGAGTCCTCTGGATGAAAGTGTATCAGAATGTCATAGGCAGTAGTGGTGATTTGGAGACAGTCTGCTCACCCATTACGGGGGAATTGATGAGAAAAGCGTAGACTACGATGCAAAGGTTAGAAGTAACATATGAAATGTACAAACAGTAATCTGGATGGAAGGTAAAAAAAAATAGTACTGAATGAAAAAAAAAAGGATGAGGTAGAATGAGCGATAAATGATTTATCTGTGTACATTTAAAACACTCAGATTAACAAAGCACATTTTTCCTGAACACAAACAAAGCAGTGTAAATTAAATGCATTAAATGGGGAGTGGGGTTGGGGAGGGACATGGGAGCAGAGAACAAGGAGAGAAGGGGGTTACTCAATAAAAGAAATAAGCAGGAGTGCTTTGTGTACCAATGTGAATGAATGCTGTAAACTGTGGCCCATCATTAACTCAACTATCTGCACTAGAGATAAACAGAAAAGTCAGGTTCATCTCATCTCCATGAAACAAATCTTGGAGAATTATCCATGTGAAGAGGCACCTGTTTATTCATCTGCTTAGAATCATATGTAAACACATGCCCCTCAGTGACAAACCCTCACTACAGCTGGTGAATGGGAGGGGAAGGTTGTGGTTTATGTGATGTAAAGTCTCCAGTAGCCAGCTGCAACAACACTGCCTTCTTCCCCATTGATCAGACATACTTAGGGCATCTCCACACTACTGTGGAAAGTCATGGTAACAGTTCAAGAAAATCTCCAGGGAAGAGACCCACTCTGATTTATTTCTATCTCAACAATTAATGGAATAAATACTTTTAAACTTTGCCAAAAGTGCTTAGACAAAGACTAGACTGTTTGCTTCAAATTGAAAATGAGCATGAACTTTGAATGGCTTGAGATTTTGTAATTTTTAGGGAGACTGTGGGCTAATTTGCAATTGAAAATCTTAAGAGCCATTTGTGGAAGGACCACTCTGTAGTGAATAGCTATCATTTTGTCTTCTGTACACCCCTTGCTTTTGTGAATTGTCACTCTCCTCCGTGTTATCCTGATAGGTTGCCAAGCACCTCCCCAACTTTCTTGCCACAGGGGTAGGTATGTGACTTCAGGAAGGACAATAAGAGCCTGTCATTAAAGACTAGAAGTATCTCCAGACCACCTTTCCAATTTCTTGAAGGGACTCACTAGCAAATGAAAATAACAAAGAGAAAAGCAGTGACGTGAGTGGGAAGGGGAAGGGGAGAGAGGGAGAGAGGAAGGAAATGAAGATAGACATATGGCAAATGCCACCCCTGAGCTTTTAAATTATGTGAACCATGAAATTATTCTTTGGATTAAGGTTTTTTTGTTTTTAGTTGGGTTTCTATCAGTTGAATCCAATAGAATAGATGTCCCACCCCAAAACACACAAGCAGTGAAGAGCAGACCTAGTTGAATTCTTGATCCAAAGCCAAGTTACCCCCTATTAACCCATGGTACCTCTTGCCTAGACACAAATTCCGACTGGTACAAGGGAATCATTTTGGCTCCTGGCACAGACACTTCACTGTGGGACTAAGCTGCATCCTTTATAGGTAGATCTAAGTTTTAGAAATTGTCCAAGATTACACCTGTGGAATAAAACAGAAAACCCTTCCAGAAAACACTGGAAGGAAATAAGCATGATGCACTATATATCGTACACTTGGTTTTGAAAGCAGTTCTCAGTGTGTCTAAGTCTGATTTGAGCCATGGCCTCCTCATTACCACAAGTAAATTGCCACCAAAGGAGGCTTCTTTGAAAAGATACAGGACACAGAATGTGGTCATTGGAATTGGACTCAATTCTCCCCTTACTGTGTGTATAACTTGGTAATCTACTTAACCTCTCTATGCTCCGGGGGCCTCATGTATAAATCGGGTATAATGATACCTTCTTCATGCATTGTTTTTCATAGATGAAAAGTAATCAAACACATAAAACATCTGGAAGAATTCTTGCACATTGTTGACCCTCAAAAAATTATATATCTCTTTACATAAGGTGTATGTTATATGGATTCATGCATATTAGACGTTTTAAGGCATTAATCCTGGTGTATTGATTAAAACATCTGCCTTGTTACTCTATCATCATACCCTGCAAAGAGCTGGGCCACCCCCATTTCATACGCTTCCCAGTGGGCTCATTCTTTTAGAAATAGTCATCAGGCACACACAAAAAGCAATTTAAATGGTTCATCTTTCCTCTTTTCATCTATAGACAAATTTCAATAATTATCTTAGTCAACCCATTAATTAGTCTAAATTTGCCCAAGCATAATTGATGCTGCCTACACAATTTTCTATAAAAATTTGAAATAGATGGCTAAACAGAGATTTTTTTGTTTGTTTGACTAAGTGCATTTTCCCCCTATGCAAAATGTGTTAGTCAATGCTTATCTGGTGTAATAAGCTTAGCTTTTAGTGTTCGTGTCTACATCTGTGATAAAAAGAAGTTAGAATCTCTAGGTTCAAATTATGTATTGGCAATTTCTAGCTTGTTGACTTACGGTCTGTTCCTTGAACTCTCTGAGAAAACCTGTGGCCCTACTTGTTGAATGGGGGTCTGGTGGACTAGCCCTGCCTTCTAGAACCCTTCACGTGCTTAGGTTTTCTCAGATAAACATTGGTATGACTACTATACCCACATCCTTGTGTACTTTGTTTTCCTGGACCTTCCCCATTCCTTGCTTGTTTTTCCCTGGGGTTCCATTCATTCTTAATCCGTTTCTACTATTTGGCAATTCCTGGATAATCTGACTGATCTCAAACCTTCATTACCACCTATACATGAGGGGGATGCTTCTCTTATGTTACTATCAATCTATAACACCAACATTGCTATGCATCATTCTTTTCTAACCTCTAGAGAGTTCTTTTCAACAGGTGCTGTGTTCCTCACAGAAACTATTAAGGGAGTAAATATGGGGAAACCCACAACAGCATAAAAGCCTCAAGGTTTGTTGCTAGACTCATGATGAAGATGAGAAGGAATACATGAAAGGAATAACTTTCAAACCAGCTTCTTGAGCAATTTCAGACATCCTGGGAATCAGATACAGGCAAACAATACCTCCTTAACCTGAAATGGGAGGGGAGATGGCAGATGCCAGTGAAGACACATATGTAGCACAGAGCAAAACATCCAGAAGCAAACACAAATATAAATAAAAATTCAGAATCTAAAGATGTATCAATGCATCAGAACAATGTTACATTATTCAATAGTATTGCCATCATGGGTTAAGTGTGAAAAATATCCAACCTTATCCCAAAATAAATGCCAGATGAAATAAAGCTCTCAGTGTAGGACAAAAGGAAACAAAAATGACACCACAATTTAGGTAAATACAAAATGTTTTGCACAAAAATGTTTTTACAAAACATTGAAATCAAAACCATTAAAAATAAATACATTTAATCACATAAAAAATATTTCCTCATGATCCTAGACCATCAACACATTCAAAGGCACATGTCTAAATTGGAAAATATTTGCCATGCACAGAACCAACCAAGATTAATGCTGTTAATACATAAAGAGCCCTTACAAATCAATGAGAAAAATAATAAGTATCCCCAAAGATACTTTACAAAGGAGGTAAATTTGTAGCTAAGGAAAGAAGAAATTCAAGTAGCCAGGAAGCATGAACAACGGTTTCACTTTGGATATCAAATAAATGAAAATTAAAACAGTAAGATTTTTGATATATGATAGACGATGTTTTTATTGATTAAAATGAAAAATAGTCTCAGGTACTGGCAGGCAAGGGCCGTGAGAACCCCCTTGAGTCGTGGTACGGTCAATTTTAGAGGTCAGCCTGGCCCTTTTGAGTCTCTATCTCTATTCTACATCTAAAATTTCAAAATGTGTATAATTTTTCACGTGGCAACTCTACTTCTGGGAATTTACCTGAAAGAATCATGTGAATTTGCATTGATGCATGTACAACAATGTTCTCTAAAATGGTATAATAATGGAAAATTGGAAGTAGCTTGAAATTCAATGATAGGCTAGCTCAAATAAAATCTCTTCCCAAAAGAGTTCTTTAAATTTATTTCTACTTCCTCACTACATACCATTCTGTGCCAAAGAGACACCAGTCTTTCTTCTCCACACATTTTTCTTTTCCTTCTCTCACCTATGTATTTACTTTCTTTCAACCCATTTTCACTCTCTCTCACTCACTTTTACCTTCTATCTCCCCCTTCCACTCACATTCACTTTCCTTCTTGCAGACCATTTTTCTTTTCTCTAAGCCATTTTTGCTTTTTTTCTCATGCATGCTGTCTTCCTATCTCTCTTCCCCCAACACTTTTTCTTTTTCTCTGTCACTGACTTTTACTTTCTCTCTTATATCCATGTTTACTTCATTCTCACAGTTAATAGTTTTACATTCTCTCTCTTGAAGTTTTATTTTCTTTCTTACACATACTTTTACTTGACCTCTCCCCCCCATACACTTTTACTTTCTCTCCGACACCGTGACTTTTACACACACCTTTTTATTTTCATTCTCACTCAGTTTTCTTCTGTCACCTAGAGAAGAGGGTGAAATGGAAGATTAGAGAAAATTAGAGTTTATCCAGTCACTGGGCAGCCAGGACTGGGTTGAGACCTGAAGCAGGAGGCTGTTGCAGTATTCCAGGATGAAGCTTAGTTCTTTCTACCAAGCAGCAGTAGCAGGAAGGAGGGGAAAACTGTGAATGCAGAAGACATTTCTAAGGTGGAGCTGATGGGTCTGAGCAACCATTTGGTGAATGAATGGTAGCATCAAAGATGATGTCAAAGTTTCTAGCAGGGACAGCAGAGTAGAAAATGTCACCAAGGTCACAGAAAATGGTAAAAGGAAAAGGCCTGGGTGTTCCTTGATCCTAGAGCACCTATATCTAAGGCAATATAATCTTTGCAGGATTTTCAGACCAAAAAAATGTTCTTAGGGGAAAAGGAAAGAGTCCATAATTACCTACAGAGAGTCCTTGAATTTTATTTCTTCAACTGGGTAGTTCTCCCTCTTGTATGCCATTCAGCAGCATCCTTAAAATATTTTTACTCCAATGTCCTTAATACCAATCTTTACGTCTTTGTGTATCCAGAAAGCACCTGTAGCCCCAAAGCTACTGAAATTCTAACAATCTGTAAAACTTAAGCTTTGTGCGTTAATGGATTTTTAAAAATAGAGCTATCACAGGATAACAAATTTTGCCCACCACTAGTTAAATGCTGGCTGCATCATCTCTTTGCACAATATCATTGATACAATTATATCCCCAAAGGGCTTGCAAACTCTGTGAGGGCAGGGAGGCTGTCCTCACTGCTCAGCCCAGGTCCCAATTGCCTACAAGAGTGACAGCCTCTTAGTGGGTACTCAGGAAATATGCTGGGATGAATAAATATTTAAAATCTTTCTCATGTTGTCGTTCATTATTGTTCTGTAAAAACTGAATACTGAAATGAAATTATGGAACCACTCGCATTTTTGATGATAAGTGCAGGCCCATAAACCTCAGGCAATGATGGAAATCATTAAGCATCATTGGAAGTGGTTCATTTTTAGTCTCAATTGGATGCTCATTGGACTTATGCTGGTCAAATTTGTGCTCAAGTGTCAATGAAAAGAACAAAATTAAAGATAAATTGAATGTTGGAAACAGAGCTTTGAAGATTTTATGTAAAAGGTGAGGCAAGTTGGGGAGTAAATTTTTACATTTTTTTTTAGATTTCTTGAAGCAAACCTCCTCACTCCCTACCACAAAAAGAAAACCTAAGTCAACCATTCCAATATTGGACATTTGACTTTTATGCAATTTTTCAGCAAAGTATTGTGTTATGGAGTAGGCACTGCCTGTCCCAATGCTTATCCTAGTATTTTATCTACAAAGAGAGGTGAATTCTTGTCAGCAGATCAGATTGTGGGAGCTGACAGACAGTCCAGCTCTCCAATGTGACCTTCAGAATAACTCAGAGAATAATTCAGGGACAGATGGAAATCTAATGGGTACAGTATGCTCTGGGCCTGGAAGGAAGGATTTAATGCCCTGAGAGGCACTTGGTACATCATCCATTGTTTATCTTCATGTAAAAGATTGGTTAATTAATCAACTCAAAGTATTCATGCTACTTTCCCAGGGTCTGAAGATACAGTCATAGAAACACTGATAAATATCCCTGCCCTCATGGAGCTGACAGTCTAGGGCGGCCAGGTGCAGATAGATAATTTAAAAACTAAATAAGTAAATCATACGTAATGATAATAGAACATGATGAGTACAAGAGAAAACTAATGCAGCAATCATGGCAGGCAGTTCAGCTGTTGCTAGCAAGCAACTGCAACTCTCAATAGGGAAGTCAGGGAAGTTGTGCTAGTATGTGTTATTGTTCAATATTCATTATTCTTCCACTCCAAGATGACTATGCATCCCAGACACTGCCGGGTAACTTGTAGTCCTTCCCTGCTAGCTGAGACCTCCCTGCCCCAGAGACATGGGCTTTGCCATATGACTTGCTTTGACCAATGGAATATGAGCTGGTATTGCTGTACACAACATCTAAAGGAATGTACTTGTGTCACTTAGCTCCATCTCTCATGTCTATCTTCTACCATGTAAATGAAATGTCCCAGGTAAGGGCTGGTCCTCCCGCCTGCTTCTGGAATGAGAAAACAGGTGATGAGAGCCGTGCCTCCAGCAAGCCCACACCTAGGAGGGATGTGAGCAAGGAAAAAACAAGTTCGTCATCTAAGCCAATGATAGGATTTTTCTGTTACCACCATAAAGCCGATTAATATAAAAAAGCCTTTCTAAGAAGGTGACATTTATGCCAAGACTGGAAGGAGATAAGATGATAAAACTGAGGTCCAGAGAAGTGATGTAACTCTCCCAACCCACATATCTATGAAGTGATAAAGACTCTATTGAAAATCTTTCTCTCTGTGTTTGTTCACACTATCTCCTCAGGCAGGGACTTGTCTAGCTCAGATCACAAAACCCACAGGGTCAGCAATATTTTCCCATCCTGACCAATTACACATACAGCCTCTCTCAAGTTACTTGAGGCACATGGCCCTCTCCTTCAACTGAAGACAAGTGTGACTGAGTCTGCTGCTGAATTCTTCCATCTCCTTCTCATCTTTTACATCTCACTAGAACCCTGCAATTAGCTTGTGAGACAGGGTAGGATGGTGAATATCAACATCTCATATTTACAGATGAGAACACTCAGGCTGGGAGCTAAGCAACTTCCTTAAAATCATGAAGTAAGTGGATGTTGGTGGTGCAAACCCCACCTTCCTGAAACCAAGAATATCACTGCATCACTAGAATTTTTATATACTTGGGTATTTGAGCATCGATTCTCTATCTATCTATCTATCTATCTATCTATCTATCTATCTATCTATCCATCCATCCCTATCTATAATACATAGATAAAGAAATTAAAGCTCAGAGACATAAAGTAACTCTACGTTCTCACAACTTAGAAGAGCAAGATTAGAACCAAAGTTTTTTCTCACCCCAGAACCTGTGCACGGCACAAGCCCTGTCCTCTTTGTGAGTTTCTATGAGAATGCAGAATGATGGCTGTTGGTCACGAAACACATTGCACAATGTGGTTAGTTTGAAAAAGTTCAATGAACATTATTGCTTAGTCAATTCATCCTTAACTGAGTGACATTGCTGGTGCCCAGGGAGAGCTAGTTTCAATGTGCATGAGGAAGCTGCATATCATGATGTGCCTTCAAACAGAAAGAGCTACTCCGCACCAGGGTCTGAGATCACCACCAGCCAAATGTCTAGGGGAGTAACAGTGAGAGAGATGTGTGTCTCTCTCCCCTGCACTTTTGCTTTGCTAGACACTTTTCACTATTGGGAAAGACTAACATCCTATACATACAAAAGGCAACCCATTGTAGCAGAGGCAGGATGGTTAGGGTTGGAAGTTCAGCTCTTCCATGGAAAGGCTGTATGGCCTTAAGCAATGACCTCAAAGGCTTGTTTTGTGGGCTCACCCCACAACTCATTCATTGATTCCTTCATTCACTTATTTAAATGTATATTAAGTACTCATTATATATCAGTTATTATTCTAGATCCTAGGAATACAGCAATAGCAATCAGACAGTCTGCTCCACAAACACCTATAAACCCTTACCATTGTTTCACTCTAAATGCACAGAATGGCTACCCTGCTCCTACCCCTTGCTCTGCAAAAAGGGCCTCTGCAACTAGCCACAGTAGTCCCCCAGATCACAGGAGGTCTCAGAGCCAGAGACAGGTCATGGGCAGGTAGAATTCCCCTAGAATCTCCATCCCTCTGCTAATACAAGTAAAACTGACTCATAACCCCACCTTTCATGACACCCTTGGGCAGCCCAACCCAGACAACTCCACTACCAGACGTCAGACTATTAGCCAATCTCACCATTTTTTTAATGTTTCCAGGTGAGTAGAAGAGCAAATGGATCCAGACAATCAATAGCTAAGGGATAGAAAGTCATTTTGGAGTAGCAATTTCTGGTTGTATAAAATTATAAAAACAAAACCAAACTATCAAGCAAAAATAAACACACGAAGAAAATGGTTGAGTTGCCTATGTAGAGAAAAACTAGAAATGTGCACCTCACCTTTGCTTCCTTTATCTGGATAAGCCCCATAGCCCAGCTCCAATCTTGAAATTCTCAGGAAAGCTGGAACAGTCATTCCCCTGACCCATGAGACCTTGCCCATGGCCAACCCATTGGGCAATTACAAATAGAAATATCCTTTCAGTTAAATGAATGAATCATCTGTTTAACTGAAATGTAGTTAGTGTTGTCACTGTTGGTGTTTGTTTTAAATTTTTAAGTTCAGGGGTGCAAGTGCAGGTTTGTTATATAGTTAAACTTGTGTCATAGGGGTTTGTTGTACAGACCCCTGGTGTTCATCACTCAGGTATTAAACCTAGTACCCTTTAGATATTTTTCCTGATCATCTCCCTTCTCCCATCCTCCACCCTCTGAAAGGCCCCAGTGTGTGTTGCTCCCCTCTATGTGTCCATGTGTTCTCATCATTTACCTCCCACTTATAAGTGAAAACACATGGTATTTGGTTTTCTGTTCCTGCGTTAGTTTTCTAAGGATAATGGCCTCCAGCTCCATTCATGTCCCTGAAAAAGACATGATCTCATTCTTTTGCGTGGATACATAGTATTCCATGGTGTACATGTGCCACGTTTTCTTTATTCAGTCCACCAGTCTACCATTGTTGGGCATTTAGGTTGATGCTATGTCTTTGCTATCATGAATAGTGCTGCAACGAATATACACATACATGTGTGTTTACAATACAATGATTTATATTCCTTTGGGTATAAACCATAATGGGGCTGCTGGGTCTAATGGTATTTCTGTTTTTAGGTCTTTGAGGAATTGCCACAAAAAGTAATTCTCGTATACTGTTGGTGGGAGTGTGTATTAGCCCACTCACTGCTGATCTTGACAAACCCATACAGAGGAAAATGGACTCACATGGTACAGAGGAGAGGAAGTGAAATCTATTATATCTCTCGGCTCCTGGAAAGAAGTCAGGCAAGAAGCCCACCCCAGGTAGTCCTGCACTCAGTGAATTCCCAAATGGAGTTGAGTGTTGCTACTAACTCAAACCCAACTCACCCTCATGGATTTTCTGATTCTCATCAGGACCGGCTGAGAGTTACTCTCCTGATGAATATTGCACTGATGTAACCACCTACAATACAGCCACGTGCATTTACCTTAAAATGTTGTTCCATACCAGCTTGCAGCTGATGCAAAGCTAGCTGGCCAGAAATAGGATCCTTGGGATTCACGCCAGCTTGGGGCTCAGCATCCCAAAGACTCTGAACAGAATTCTCCATGTGAAGGAGTCGGGCACACTTTGACCAAGACACAGCTTTCACGTGTCAACTGGATGGTCCCCATCAAGGTTGTGTGAGTTTTCTGGGTGAACTTCATGAGGACAAACACCCCAAAATGAGGCCAAAGGCCAGATGTTCCTGCGCGGTCTTCCCACAGTCCTAATAATATCCTTAGTGCTTATTATGAACTGTGGGTGATTATGCTGATGGAATAGAACATTGTAGAGGCTTAAATCTATATAAATTTCTGCTAAATTCTGCCCTTTGAGCAGGATTTAATGTTTAATTCCATGTTGCCTGATCTGAGATGTATACAAGGATTCCAAGTTAACCCAGTCATCTGAAAATCTGCAAACCACCCTGGAATTTGCCTTCACCATCTTTCTTTTTGTGGCCCCAGAGACCATAGTAACAGGGAAGCAAGGCTAGTTGGGGGAAGCTTCCAGTCTTAGCAACATACATAACTTATGAGAAGCAGCTAATTAGAGTGCCTGGCACCCACTAGGTGAGCAGCAAACCTGTGTTTCCTTGCCTCCATGCCATACTTTTGTTTTCCAATAACTTTATTTGATAGACTTCTAATATATTATGAGTTTCTGCCTCATGATGTCTAAAGGCATGCCACTATCATTAAAGGAGGGACAGTAAGTGACCAGGAAGAGAATGGAATGATTAATTTAGAGTCCACAGGGCATGGCATGACGTTATAGTCTCTTCCATTGATGCTTTTTGACCCCTGACTTGAAGAAGCTGGGCTCTGAGAAGGAAGAACAACTTGGTCTCCAAACATCTCTGCTGATGCTATTCTAAATGCAAAGAAATGTCAAAGCTGAAATAACCATAATGCAATTGTACTTAGCCTGTTTGCTGAAATATCAGTCATTGCTTTCCACAGCAATTCCATTTTTAAAGTTCATTGTGCTAGAAAAATGTTGCAGCTCCTTAATTCTTACGTTCTCATCCAAGCCGGGTGGGAGGTGAGAAGTTTTTGAACTGTATGAAAATCCATATTTCAGCAGCATTACAGAGCTCTCTTTCGGCATCCTGCACATTTTCTCTTCCCTGAACCCAGAGAAAGCTCCCACTCCTATGGCCTGCCCTCATTTTGACAGCGAACATTAAAAGAGCATCGGCAGAAGCATAGATGAAAAAAGAACAACACAGGGTAGCTGAGCACCCGTCCTGTTGTCTGAGGAAGACCTGGCTCATTGGGAACTCTGGGTTGAGTCTGGTTCCCTCAACATCTAAGGGTATCAATGACTGATGTTCTGGAAGCCGACTTCTACAGGTTGCCTCAGTGGGCTCTCGGTTTCGAACTTCTGGTTATGTTCAGCCAATAGGAGGTACAGGCATGGGATTAGAGAATAGGAGGATGGAGAGGTTGGGCAGTCATTCTCTCCCTGCTTTTCTATAGTTTATACAGAGGCTACATTCTCCTATGGCAGCATTTCTCAACCTCAGTTCGATTGGTATTTGAGGCGGAACAACTGTTTGTGAAGGACGGTCGTCTTGTCTTGTGTGTTGTTGGATATTTAAAGCATTCTCGGCATCTACTCACTGTGTCCCAGTAGCACACTCCCCAGGTTGTGACCAAAATGTGACCAAAAATGTCCTCTGGGGGAATACTGCCAATTTCTCATAGGGGGTAAAACTGCCCCAGTGTACATCTCTATAGACGGCCCTTTCATTTAATTCCCACTTGTAACCCATTCACAACGCTCTCTGCAAGTAGCTGGGATCCCAAGGGAAGTGAATATTAGCATATGTGGTCCTCAATCTGGATTCTCCTCGTATGTAATTGGAGGTGCTGTGTCCTTTAGCAGACTGCAAGCCTTCTGAGGGCAGTGAACAGGGCTCCAGCACACAGCACACCCCACCCAGGAGGCTCCAAGCACAATGTGGCCACTGGAAGGAAGCACTTCTAGGTGCTGCTAAAATCCCAGTGGCTTTAGTGAAATTCTCTCTTTCCTGGATTCCTCCTCAGTGGAAGCAGAACACACAGGGACACTGTCCCCTCCACTCTCCACCCCCAGCCTCTTTTGTTGTTGTTGTTGTTATGGAGTCTTGTTCTGTTGCCCAGGCTGGAGTGCAGTGGCGTGATCTCAGCTCACTGCAACCTCTACCTCCTGGGTTCACGCCATTCTCCTGCCTCAGCCTCCCGAGTAGCTGGGACTACAGGCGCCCGCCACCACGCCAGGCTAGTTTTTTTCTATTTTTAGCAGAGATAGGGTTTTACCTTGTTAGCCAGGCTGGTCTCGATCTCCTGACCTCGTGATCCGCCCACCTCGGTCTCCCAAAGTGCTGGGATTACAGGCGTGAGCCACCGTGCCTGGCCCACTCCCAGTCTCTTTTTATAATGACTCTTCATGTCTGTGGGCAATTTCTTCCTGGGGAACAGAAGGTTTAGGAGGCTTCTGAATTGGCACCAGCACCCTGTGATTAACCTGTGGCTGGCAGCAAAAGCTGCTGGTCCCCAGGATGCAGCAATCACCTCTAAATGAGGTCTGCCTTTGCTTCATTTAAGGACTGTAACAATTGCTTTTTCTCCCTTGGAAATATAACCCTGGAGATGAACTGCTCTTGAATCAGTAAACGTCTGTGCCAGTTTCCTTAGAGGCTACCATGAGAAGGTACTGGCCTCCTTCCACAAACTCAAGAGGAAAGCACAGACCTGCAATCACTGCCTATTTTCCTAAGTCCCTGCAAAGGGCTGAAGCCAAGGGCAGAGGCTGGGCCGGGACTCCAGAAGGCAGCAGGAAGGTATGTTGGGTCTGACGTGCTTCTGGATTGTTAAGTCTCATTGATGCGTTTTTAATATCAATGATGCTGCCCTGGTGTCACTATCAGTGCCCCATGCAAGCCTTGGGGACATCTTAAGGAAAAAACTGGCACAAATGATCCCACAGGTATGTCCCTGTGAAGCTAGGTTTAAAGTTCTCCTAGATTATATTTAGACCCTGGCATGGCTTCTCCAGTTATGGAATGGTGTGTACCGCTGTTTGGTTCTTGCCAGGTCTGGTTTTTCATGGACTTAGGGTGTGGGCTTAGAATGTTGGACTCCACACTTGGTCATGTTGCTTGCCTTTTCCAGGCTAGATCTGCTAAAGGAGTGAGGGATCAGGGAAACTCTGTTCCTGGCCCCCAGTAAGCAGGTGCTGCCAGTTCATGCTGACATGCACTGCTGAAGAGCATGAAACTCTAAAATGGAGTTTCTGCCTCAGTTTCCACATTTGTGCCAGATTTTTGTTGGGACTGCTGCCTCATTGACTATAACGGTGATACTGGCTCTTGTTCCCCCTAGAACCCTCTCAGGGAAGGAACCTGGAGCTGTACCTCCATCTGACTGGTGATGGAGGAAATCCAATCATCTCAATTTTATCATCCCTTGGTTCCAGTGTTGAAATCAGGCAACCTTGGTCTAAAACATTAACTCAGAGCCAGTTGCCTCACCTCTCTGGGTTTCAGTTGTTTCATCTGTAAAATAAGGTTGAATATTTTAATCCTTTCCCACTATTTTCTTCTGAGTTGTAATCTGCATTCAGTAAAATAAACAAATCTTAAGTGTTCAGCCTAATGAATCTCTATACATCCACATACCTGCCATCCAACCCAATATAGAGAACATATATTTCCAGCCCTCCAGGATTACCTCGTTCCCTAACCTAGATAATGCCAGACTCCCATAGGGAACCACTGTTATGGCTTTCATCAACATGAATAGTTTTGTCTACTTTTTAATGTCATATATATGGAATCCTACAGTATATACTGTTTGTGTCCAGCTTTGTTTGTTCAATATATAAGTTTTGAGGTTAATTCACATTATGGAGTATACCCATAGGCAGTCCCTTTCTGTTGATAAATAGTATTCCACTGTAGCAGTATAATACAACAACGTATCCATTCTCCTTTGGATGTCATTTGGGTTGTTTTCATTTGGGGACTATTAGAAATAAATCTATTACCAACATTCTGATGTGGGAATATTAATAGAAATATGCATTCATTTCTCCTGAGTTTATTCCATGTCCAGTACCAGGGATTTAAGCACCAAAATTCATTCCACACTTAAGTTCCTCATCAGCACATTTTGATGCCCAGAGGTACCTGAGACTCAGCAGGTTCTACATGGAGTCCATCACCCTCATCACCCAGCTCTGACAATCCCTCCGGCCTCAGGGCTAAACATCTCCTCTAGGGCTATAGGCCAGCCGTCCTGAACTTCTAGTGCTTTGAATATGCCTTATTCTCTTTCTATCTTCCTGGCCTTCAGAATAAATTAAAGCCAGATGACTACATCCCCTTTATACAGAAATATATTCTAGAAAGATTAAAGACTTGAAGACAAAATAAAACAGTAAAAGTGATAGAAGAAAATCTGGAGTATCTTTTCATATTCTTGCTTTGGTTCCCTAAAAGTGTAATAAGGTTAAAAGCAAGGAAGAAAGACTGAAATAAAAATTTAAAACATCTCTATATAAAAAGAATATAAAGAAGATAAATGTGTTAAAAACTAAATAAATTTATTTAGTTTATTTTTTACTATTAATGTGTTGAAAAACACATATTATCCTTAATACGCAAAGGGCTCTTGAAAAATAATAAGAGATGGATAAAGCTCCCAAAGGAAAAAAAAAATGCATAAAGAAGTAGCAGTTGGTAATATAAAGGTCTAATGAGTGAGAAAAAGTTGCTCAACATAATCAATCAACAAAGAATAACATATCAAAACAAGCTATTATTTTTTACTAATCAGATTAGGTTTCAGACAATTGATGGTTTTGGGAAATTAGACCTCTCATATACTCTTGATGGAATTATAAATCAATACCTCTTTTCCAAGAAGATATTCCTATGATGATCAAACACCACATAAATGTGGCCAAGTAATTCAATTTCTAGGAAGATGTCCTAAGGAAATGGTTGTATATACACACAAAGATATATACCAGCCTGTTCATAACAAAAGTGCATATAAATTTAAAAACTGAAACAATCTAAATGTCCAGAAATAGGAAAATCATGAAGTAAAGTAGGGTACATACATACGATGGAATTACATGCAGCCATTAAGGTGATTGGATAAATATATCTTTATCATGGAGAAATGTTCATATCCTTTTTGAGAGACTGAAGTAGGCTGCAAAAAATAAGTCAAGATACGATTCCATTATTGCGCACATGCGTGTATGCACACACGTGCCCACAGCAAGTGTTTGGAAAGTGTTCTATTCAGGTTACGGGAACCTCGGTCACCTCAGAGATTTAACACAAGAAAGATTTCTTTTTTGGCTCGTGTCACAGTCAAAAATAAATCTGCAGGGTGGCTCCGCTTCACTTTGTCATTGAAGAGCCCAGGCTCCTTCTATCAGTGGCTCTACTGTCTCAAAGAGTCTTGAAGTTGCCCTCTGGGCCCTCTGTATCTCACCATCAGAAGAGAGAAGAAACAGTGGGGGTGGGGTGTTTACAGGGCTAGGGCTGGAGGTGACTCATTTCTGCCCATATACCACTGGCTAAAACAAAACCACAGGGTAACCCCTAACTGCAAAGGGGCTGAGAGGTGTAGCCTGTCTGTATACCCAGCAACCGCCTAGTCTCTTTCACAGAAAGAAATAGCAAAATTCTAACATGATTAGGTCTGGCTAGAAATATTTGGGATCAACTTTGCTTTCTCCTTTCACTCTTCCGCATCGTCCAGATTTTTCCCAAAAGATGTCGTCTACCTTTAGAATAAGAGCAAAAAAGCCCAATAAAGCTACAGTCAGCCTTCCATATTTGCAGGTTCTGCATCTGCAGATTCAACCAACCATGGACTGAAAATATTTGAAGAAAAAACAATTAGAAATAACAATTCAACAATAAAATACCAGGAAACTCATACAGGAACAGAAAACCAAAACACCACATGTTCTCACTCATAAGTGGGGGTTGAAAAATGAAAACACAAGGACACAGGGAGGGGATTATCACACACTGGGGCCTGTCGGGGGGTGGGGGGAACAAGGGAAGGGAGATCATTAAGACAAATACCTAATGCATGAAGGGCTTAAAACTTAGATGACGGGTTGATGGGTGCAGCAAACCACCATGACACATGTACACCTATGTAACAAACCTACACGTTCTGCACATGTATCTCAGAACTTAAAGTAAAATAATAATAATAATAATACAAATAAAAAAATACAGTACAACTATTTACATAGCATTTGTATTGCATTGGGTGTTGTAAGTAACCCAGAGATGATTTAAAGTATACAGGAGGATGTGTATATATTACATACAAATACTGCCTCATTTTATATGAAGAACTTGAGCATCCAAGAATTTTAATATCCAGGGAGGATGCTGAAATCAATCTCCTGAGGATACTGAGGGTCGACTGTATTTCCATTCTGATGGCTTCGCAGAGGAATCAGACAGCCCTCCACTGTAAATCAAGCAGCAATTAGTGCCCTGGTGTTCTGGCATCCTGGGTCCTTCATGTTAGGGCTGGGACATGAAGACAGCACCTGAGAAGAAGGGGGCCTGAAATATCCCTGGCTGCCCTTCACATCCCAAAAGACACAGACACCAGTTCCCCGAGGCAGCTCACAGCCCACCCACCTGGAGCTTTCTCCATTCCTGGGAGGCCTCAAACTGAGAAGGAAACCCCCTGTTGCTGTCTGGGGGGGCCTGCTTCAGTCCGCCTAGGTGCACAAGCGCAGCCCACCACTCAGAGGAATACACTCCCCACACCACCATTTGTCACTGTCAGCCCAGGGAGCAATTATATTCCATCCGGCCAGAAATAAACAGACACCAGCATCACATACGAGATGACAGGCAGACACACTGCCTCTGATGCACACACATTTTCCTCATGCCCAGCTGTGACTGAGCCTCTGGGCACAGATGCAGCCCAGAGCCTGATGGGAAAAGCAAATCAATCAGGGCCCTTAGAGGATCTCATACGCTCTCTCACCACTTGCTCTTTTCAGGTAGAATGAAGGAATTTGGGGAAAAGCCTACATTTTAAATTAAACAGTTGTAAAACTTCTGATAAAAATGCCCTTAAAGAAATGTATGAGATTAAACACATCTCTGTGGCTTCTCCTGCAGATCAGTCTGTGTGTCTGAAGGCCTTTGGATCAAGGGGATGAGCCCATTGGTGTGGGAGCCGGGGGCAGGGCGTGGGGTTTGAGCTCCTGCAGCACTGCTTAACAGCTGTGCAGTGTCAACTGGGTCCTGTAACCTTCTCGCCTTCCAAAGGGCAATATTACCACTTGCCCTTCCTCCCTGCTTTTATTAATGCAATTTTCTCTGGTTCATATACACTCCTACATCCTCCTTGTGGCATAGATGACTTGCTCTCTCCCAGATTCACTCTCCCCTTCCGTAGCACAGGGCTGTAGCTGGGAAGGCGCTACTCAGCTAGAGAGTATATTTTCTACCCTATGTTGGCTATGTGTGGCTTTAAGACAAGGCTTTTTAAAAAAATAGATTCAGTTTAATTTATTTACTTTCGTTTTTGAGATAGAGTCTCACTCTATCACCCAGGCTGGAGTGCTGTGGTACAACCATGGCTCACTGCAACCTCAACCTCTCGGACCGAAAGGATCCTACCACCTCAGCCTCCCGAGTAGCTGGGATTATGTGTGTGCACCATCATGTCCAGCTAATTTTTGTATTTTTCGTAGAGATGGGGTCTCCCTATGTTGCTCAGGCTGGTCCTGAACTCCGGGGCTCAAGTGATCCTCCTGCCTCGGCCACCCAAAGTTCTGGGATTACAGGCACTGCAGCCAGCTAACTTTATTGTTTTTAAGAGGTGCTTTAGGTTCACATCAAAACTGAGCAGAAGATTCAGAACGTCAAGACTAGTTTTCACCAATGAAATGGGAACAAGAAGTGATGGCTGTGACTCCCAGGCCCTGCCCTGAGGCGGCTTGCAGGTGTTCCTCCAGGCACTTTCTCTCTTTCAGCTTGCTGGGGTGGAAATGACCATGACAAACTTGGAAGTCATGCATTGAGGATGTATGTCAGGGCTGCTGTCCACCTAGGTGACCGAGTGACCAAGTAAAGGACTATTGCTCCTGTTACCAATCCAACATACCACACTCAATGCAATGTGGTATCTTTGATTGCATCCTGGAACAGAAAAAGCATGTAACTAGGAAAAACACACAACTGATTAAACCTTAACAAAATCTGGTGTTAACAGTAACCCACAAATGCACCATGGTCATGTAAGTTGTTAATATTATTAGGCAAAACTGAATAAACAGTAGATGGGGACCCTAAATTATCTTTGTAACTTTTCCATGAATCTAAATTTATTCCAAAACTAAATGTTTATTAAGAAGAATATTCAGGCAGGGCATGGTGGCTCATACCTGTAATCACAGCACTTTGGGAGGCCGAGGTGGGTGGATCACCTGAGGTCAGGAGTTCGAGACCAGCCTGGCCAATATGGTGAAACCCCGTCTCTACTAAAAATACAAAAAATAGCCAGCCGTGGTGGCAGGGGCCTGTAATCCCAGCTACTCAAGAGGCGAGGCAAGAGAATCACTTGAACCTGGGAGGCAGAGGTTGCAGTGAACCGAGATGGTGCCGCTGTACTCTAGCCTAGGCAACCAGAGTGAAACTCCATCTCAAAAAAAAAGAGAGAGAGACGATTTTTAAAATAGCTGTATTGAGCTATTGTACCTTTGGGTCTATTTATTACTGCAGCCACACCTACCGTAACAAATGCACTTCTCTTCACCTGTAAAGCTCCTAGTCACATTTTAAGACTTGACTTTGACATTATTTCCATTAAGAAGCTTCCTGTGATTACCAGGGGGCAAGGTACTGTACACTTTCTTCCTCGATCACACCCAAGAGAATTAACTAATAGAACTGCCTATTTCCCAAGCCACACTGAAGTCTTCCTTGAGTCAGAAACCTCACCTGCTTCAAAGCTACAACATTCCTCATGGTGTTCAGAAATATTTGCCCAATGAGTTAATGCCAACCTCACCTATTTGTTGTGAACATTCACTATACCAACCAGAATAAAACTGCTTCATTAACTGAAGCACTGCACAGATGTAGGGGATGATTAATCAGTTGCAAAGTATTTATTGAACACCAGACCTGTTTTATAATTGTGACATATTTTCCTGGTGGCCTGGAGTGTCTGCATTGATACATGGCACTTGGTCTCACGATTGTGACTGTCTTAATTAGTATTGATGAGGCAAAATGGCTTCAATACTCAATTCAATGCCATCTGCTGAACACTCGAAGACCAAAGACATTACAGGTGGGGGTTTGCTTTTTTTTTTTCCTTTTATTTTGAGACGGAGTCTCACTCTGTCACCCAGGCTGGAGTGCAGTGACATCATCTTGGCTCACTGCAACCTCTGCCTCCTGGGTTTAAGCGATTCTTCTGCTCAGCTTCCCGAGTAGCTGGGACTACAAGAGCTTGCCATCACTCCTGGCTAATTTTTGTATTTTTTAATAGAGACAGGGTTTTGCCATATTGGCCAGGCTGGTCTTGAACTCCTGACCTTGTGATCTACCCGCCTCGGCCTCCCAAAGTGCTGAGATTACAGGAGTGAGCCACCGTGCCTAGCTGGAATAATTCTTTTTTTTTTTTTTTTTTTTGAGACGGAGTCTTGCTCTGCCACCCAGGCTGGAGTGCGGTGGCCGGCTCTCAGCTCACTGCAAGCTCCGCCTCCCGGGTTCACGCCATTCTCCTGTCTCAGCCTCCCGAGTAGCTGGGACTACAGGCGCCCGCCTCGTCGCCCGGCTAGTTTTTTGTATTTTTTAGTAGAGACGGGGTTTCACCGTATTAGCCAGGATAGTCTCGATCTCCTGACCTCATGATCCGCCCGTCTCGGCCTCCCAAAGTGCTGGGATTACAGGCTTGAGCCACCGCGCCCGGCCAGCTGGAATAATTCTTATTCCCAGATGAATCCAGGACAGTTGAAGGATCCTGGGTTTAGCAGCTCAGACAGCTCTCTGTAGGCCAGGAGGGTCACCTCTGACCCCAAGTCCCAGCTTCAACAACTGGACTTCAGTTTGTGGCAGTTTGCTTGAGTTCTGGCATTCAGCTTTTATTTGAGAACCAACCCAGAGGGGCATGGAAGAAATTGAATTTATTTTTATGACAGTCCTTAGTGGAGCCTGGCGATCAATCATATGTCAAGATGCTGTTTTGAAAAGAAGCAGGTTATAGGTGGACTTTGGAGACCTAGCTCCACTTACGAAGTGAGCAGTGGTAAACACATCACTTATTCTCTGCTCCTCAATTTTCTCACCTGTAAAGTGGAGGATAATAATACTAACGTTGGAGGGTTCTACTGGGATTCAGTGAAATAATAGGAGTGAAAGTCCCCAACATATGTTTGCCTGGCAGCCAGTAGGCATTCAAGAAATGCATACTCGGCCGGGCACGGTGGCTCACGCCTGTAATCCCAACACTTTGGGAGGCCGAGGTGGGTAGATCACAAGGTGAGGAGTTCAAGACCAGCCTGCTCAGGATGGTGAAACACCGTCTTTACTAAAAATACAAAAATTAGCTGGGCATGGTGGCGGGCGCCTCTAATATATATATACATATATAACATATATATTATGTATTATATTATATATAATATGTATTTTATATATATATATATAATTATTTCAACTTTTATGCCATGCCAGTACTGCTCTAAGCATTTTACACAGCATAGCTTACCCAACCCTTACAGCCCTACGAGGAGACTACTATGATTCCAATTTCAAAGATGGTAAAATAGGCTCAGAAATGTTAGGCAAAAGTTACCATGAATAAATATTTCACTATGAAATTAAATGCTCAATGTCTTCTTTCCCAATAGACTGCAAGCCATTTGAGGGCAGGGACAGTCATGCCTTATTCTCCTTCGTATCTAAAGTGCACATCGCAAAGTCCCACACTCAGCAGCTGCATAGTAAATAACTGTTGAATAAAGGTGTGAAATGATAAAAGTCATACAAAATCTGGGGAGCCACAGAATCTCTGGAAGGCCTGTAACAAATCAACCAATGATTGATGCTATCACATGAATATCAGCCAAATGCCTGAGCCTGCACCCTGTCTATAAACTCACTCCTGCCTGCTCCTCTCTACCAGCCTCATCCTCACCAGCCCATGCACTTCCTGAGAGCATCCAGGGAGGCAGAACTCCTAGGTGCCAAATGGGAATGGGTTCTAATTAGAGTTCTCTGCACCAGAGTCATGCTACACTCCAGGTAGAAAGAGGTAGAGGGCTCTTAGCCTGATTCTTTCACACAAGATCACTTGGCCCTCAGTTAGTATGACTTGTGCTCAGGGTCTCAGAAGTTCCACCACAAAGACATTTATCATCACCCAGCAACCACTCCCAGAGCCTTCTCCTAACTCCCACCTCTACATACTTCCTTCTCCCTGCCCTTGCAGCTCTCTCCCCTTCACGTGTATCAACTCAGGCTGCCAGATGGCTGGGAAGGCAGGACACAAGATGTCCAGTTCAGCAGACCACTCAGACTCTGAACCTCAGTTTAGGCTCCTGTGGGACACAGTTTTCTGCTCATAGTGATAATGAGCAGAAATGCTCATTTCTGCACAAACCATGCATCATAACTAGGGGAAATGTTGGGGTCTAGGGAGGACAGGCATTTCCCTTTTCTGTAGCGCTGCCTCGCAGCCCCATACCAGCACGCAAGCCGAGCAGAACATGCATTCAACCCTCACCTTGACTGGAAGTCTTTACAGACAATGCACATCCTGCACACCTGTACACAGGGCTTGGTTTTACTAAATACCTCCCATGTACGAGGTACTCTGCTCAAAACTTTTTATGAGAGCACCTTGTTATAAGTCCTTATTGGCATCCCTGACATTTCCTTCATATTTAAGCCAACTGTATTAATGTTTGTGCATGCACATGATTATTTGTTTAAGTCTCACATGTTCACTAGGCATGAAGGTGCTTTGTTTAGAACTCTACGTCCAGTACCTAGCAGAGTAAGTAACACATAGTACATGTCATCCTCCTAAAAATATAACAACTATATAAAAGAATTACGTGGTAGACTGTACTGTTGGCTCAACAGCTTTACCCTCCGTTTATCAGGGCTCTTTACCAAGTGACTTTCCAGTTCTTCCCACCAAAGGAAAGGTATGCCCTTTGGACTTGGCCTGGTGATTTGCTTTGGCTGATAGACTGAGGCAGAGGCTATGGTATGTCTGTTTGGAGACTAGTCCTCAGAAGCCCTGCATGTTTCCACTTCTTATTCTCTAAGCAGCTGCTTTCCCCATGAGAATACGAAGCCTTGACGAGCTCACTGGTCCTGAGAGAAGAAAAGGAGGCACGGGAAGAGTTGCAGGTCCACAGAACTATATCGAGAAGACAGCTGCCCCTGCCATCTCAGCCTAGACTAGCTGTCCCCCCAGCCAACCTGCAGATGTATAAACAAACTTAGCTGGGATCATCCAGCTGAGCTAAATAAATGTTCCAGGCAGAAAGAAGCAGAGGGATCTTAGCTTGACTCTTTCACACAAGATCACTTGGCCCTCAGTTAGCATGACTTGTGCTCAAGGTCTCAAAAGTTCCCCCAAAAAGATATTTATCATCATTTAGCCACATTTATGAGCTAAATAAATGTTTATTTATTTATTTATTTATGTATTTATTTATGTATTCATGTTGTATGTCACTGATATTTTGTGCTCGGTTCCTTACATAGCAATAACTGACTATTCTTCTACGTTACAGAAGAAGACACTGAAGACCAGAAGGTTTAAGTAAGTCACCCAACATGTCACAGAAAGAATGAAGCTAGTATATAAATTTAGGTCTGTCTGTCTCAAAAGCGGATAGGCTTCTGCTACCCGATGTGGCTCCCTCTGTCCTTTGGAAGGACATCCAGTCCTTATACCTGGCAGGACAGCCAGTGTGTGTCGTCAGTGTCTGGGGCATCTCTCCCATCTGTGCCTCCTTGACAGTGGCACAAAGGTGACCCTTGGACAGATGCTGTACTGAGTCACGATGTCACACCTGGAAACCCACCATGTCCTTGCTGAGTAACCACCCTTCACTCCAGAGCTCTCCTCGGCATGTACGCATATTCCTCACTTTAATGTGTAAATGCTATTCCAAATCAGCAACCAAATCCACCAGCCAGGGGAGCTCCAGGTGATTAATGCATCTCTCAGGTGGTGAAAACCACTTAATCTTCAGCTGCAAATTTCTGACTCCACCAAACACAGCTCTAATCGCCCACAAATGCACTGCCTGATGGGTCTTTATTGATTAATTACCAAGGTGAGAGGCTCATAATTAATAAGCCATTTACTCCTACATTTAGATGCCTCCAGAAAATGTAGCCAAAGATTTTCCAAGGAAATTCACATTATTTGTCATCTTTATATCTCTTGGTATCTGAATTGGTCACCTATCTCATTGGTTTCTAAACTTTTCTGCCTACAGCTAAATAGGAGAGGGAGAGAGAAAAAAAGAGACAGGAAGAAGAGAGAGAAGGAGTTTCCCCCTCTTCCTTCTGACTCTATTTTTCATTTATAAAGACCCTTGTGATACATTGGGCCCAGCTGAATAATCCAAGCTAATCTTCCCATCATAAGATCTTTAACTTAATTGCTTTAATTAACTTAATTAATTAACTTAATCTATAAAATCCTTTTTGCAGTGTAAGGCAACATATTCACAGATTCTGGGGATTAGCACATGGATGTAGACATTTTTTGTCGGGGGTGGGGATGGGTTATTCTGCCCATCCTACTATTCAGCACTGCAAAAACCTAAGCCTCCCATAGAAGAAAATGGTTAAATAATCTTTCCCCACACATCGCATGTGCTGCCATTAAAATGCTTATAAAGAACTGCTTAGAACATGGCCCCTGCTGATGCTGTAATAT
This sequence comes from Trachypithecus francoisi, assembly GCF_009764315.1. Taxonomy (NCBI): domain Eukaryota; kingdom Metazoa; phylum Chordata; class Mammalia; order Primates; family Cercopithecidae; genus Trachypithecus; species Trachypithecus francoisi. The sequence goes on from NW_022681467.1 coordinate 38,190,995, forward strand.
TTGGTAGAAAGCTGTGCAAATTTGAAAAGTATTATGCTTTGCATAACAAGTGTAAAAACGATGAACAATGATGAACAAATAAGATGACAGGGGAATAATAATTCTCATTTATTATACTTGGTAGTTGAATCATGCACACTTGTTTGTTTCTGTCTGTATTTTTCTAAATGGGAAAGAAGGATAGAGAAGAGGAAGAGAGTTGAAGATGCTACATTGCTCGAGGAAGGTGCCATGAGTCAAGGAATGCAGACAGCTTCCAGAAGCTGGAAAAGGCAAGGAAATGGATTCACCTCTAGATACTACAGAATGCATCCTGCCAACACATAAATTTTAGCCCAGTAGGATGCATTTCAGACTTCTGACCTCTAGAATTGCAAGATAATAAATTTGTATGATTTCAAACCACTAAGTTTGTGGTAATTTGCTACAGCAGCGAGAGAAAACTAATGCAAGTGCCCTTGTGAACGAAACTGTCCATGTAGTTCAGATTTCTATTACAACAGATTTCTAGAAGTGGAATTACTGGATCAGAGGATGTGACTGTGTTGAGAACTCTTGATTAGATGTTGCCAAACTGCTATCCAAGAAGGCTGAGGGGCAACTTTGGTAGATGATTCAGGAAGAGGACCCCAACCCCCACTGCCCCAGGGCAGTCATTCACTTCCTTCCATCTTAGTTTCCCACACCCTTGTCCAAGCTATGCCCTTGCCTCCCCTGGAAAGAATGCCCCAGCCCCTTCACTGGTCTTCCCACTTCCCCTCTTGGTAGCCACAGCTTGTGTCCCACACATCAGCCAGGAGACTCTCATGAACACCCGAATTAGAGCCTGGTGCTCTCCTGTATTAGTTTGAGATGTTATAACCACATGCCTTAGACAGGGTAATTTATCAGCAGCAGAAATTCATTGCTGACAGTTCTGGGGACTGGCAAGTCCAAGAATGAGGCTCCGGAATATCTGATGTCTGGTGAGGGTCTATTCCTTATAGATGGTGACTTTATGCATGCTAACACGGCAGAAGAGGCCAGGGGCTCCCTCAAGCCTCTTTTATATGGGCACTAATCCCATTCATGGGGGGGAATCCTTCTGACCTAATTGCTTCCTAAAGTTTCCACCTATTACTTAATACCATCACCGTGGGGGTTAAGTTTCAAGACAAGAACTTTGGGGTGGACACAAATGTTCAGACCACAGCACATCCTTCATTGTTTTCCCATTACTCTTTGCATAAAGAAAACGTTCCCTACCCTGGCCTCTCCTGGCCACCCTCTGGCCTCACCACCCACCAAGAACCCTCACCCCTTACCTTCTCTGTTGTGACCACACGGGTCTTCCCCCAGCTTCCACTCACAGGCCATGCTCTCATTTACTCCAGGGCCCTGGCACGTGCCTGGAATGCTCTCCTCACATTCTTGTTGGCCCCAACATCTCTCCTTTGTCCTTTAGAACCCAAATAAAACGCAGCTTTCTCAGGAAAGCCTCCTTCACCTCCCAGGCAAGGTCCACTTCTTATGCATTCGCATACTGTATTCTTCTCCTTCATAGCACTCATCATGATTATAATTAATTAACTTTTTAATTTGTTGTTTAGCTTTTAATCAAAGTTTGATATCTATCCAGCAACTTGCACACAGCACAATCTCTGTGAACTTTCACAAACTGAACACACCTGTGTAAACACCATCTAGAGCAATAAAACATTCTCTGCCTTCTGGGGAATCCCAGAAGCTCACTCATACCTCTTCCAGTCACTAAGTCCCCTAAGGCAATGCCTACCTTGACCTCTAACACTAGAGATAAGGTTTTTTTGTTTGTTTGTTTGTTTGTGTTTTTACATCTAAACACAATTGATAGTCTTTTTTTTTTTTTTAATGTATGTCTCCATTAAAATATAAGCTCCATAAGAGCAGGACCCATGTCTGTTTTGTTTGCCATCCTATTCCCAATGCCCAGCACCTTAGCTCAACAAATATTTGTCAGATTACAGAATGAATTCACAACTAATTAATGTTGTAGGAATTGGGCAACAAGGTGGAGGAAGTACAGTGAGCAGGGTGCCCACAGGAAGATGGAAATAAGAGAAACAAGGTGCATCTAGCCAAGGAGTGGTCAGCAGGAAGGTCAGAGGAATGCCTCTGGCTGCAAAAGCCCAACCTGCACTGGGCAAGGCAAGCACCCTGGCCACTAGGGGCCTTCCATGGTAGCATGAGTCCACTTCCCACCCACCCAACCTCCAACTCCCTGCCCATGATGGTCTGGATAAAATACCCTTACTCCATAGATAGGAGCTTTTCTAGAAGGACACAAGCTGTTGAGTCCCAGAGAGGGATTGTCCTTGGCAATAGAGAGGTGGCATTAGACAGCACTGTGGTGAGAATAAGCTGGCATCTGCTGGTCTCAGACTGGGAGAAATTCTAGCCTATAGCCTGAGTTTGAATTGAAGGACATTTATTAGGTGACTACCCTGTGATCTAAGTTCTGATTTCACTAGATTCTCCTTGCCTTCCTACTTTCCCACCTTCCTTCCATTCAAACTTCTGTCCACAGTTATCAGAGCAGGTTCTCCTGTGTGGGGGATGACACAACCCCATTATCAGCACGGTGGTCTCAGAATGGCAAGATAGACTCTTTCTATGCTTTTGACTGAGGGCAGTTTGGGCTCCCAAGCTGGAGAAGCATTGAGCCTGCCTATGTAGGCTACAGAGCCAGGCAGAGCATTTGACATTTCCAGTTGGAGGGTCATGGCAGCCAGTATTTTATTTAAAACACTCAGAGTTTACAGTTAAAAACCCGTGAGTCTGAACAAATTCTTTAACTGGCAATTCCCTGCAAAGCACTCTGCAGTTTACACTGTTTCAATCATTTGTTCAATCAAAAGGGTATTGGGGACATAACTGTACATTATCACTATTGACATTTCCCAGCCTACTCCACTTTGGTTAAAAAGGAATTGTCCAAAGATGCCACTTAATAACTTTGGGTATCATGAAAATGTCACTTTGGCAATCAGAAAAGTGGATTTACACACCCACCAAAGGTGACCTGCTTAGAAAGAGACAGCAGGGATTATTTCCTGGCCTCCAAAGAAGAAAGTGCACCCTACGTCCCTACAAGTTACCATTGCTCCAGGGGAGGGAGAGAGGGAGAGGAAGAACAAAGGGCAGTGGCAGCCCAGGTGCTACCCAGACCACTGGAGTAGGGTCAGATGGACAGAAAGGCTTCTGGGGCTTCAGCAACAAAGCTGGGGTGGGGGTAGGGAGTTGGGCGAGAAAAGGTGATATGGTTTGGCTCTGTGTCTCTACTCAAATCTCATCTTGAACTGTAATCCCCACATGTCAAGGGAGGGACCTGGTGGAAGGTGATTGGACCATGGGGGCAGTTTCTGCCTTGCTGTTCTCATGATAGTGAGTGAGTTCTCAAGAGATCTGATGGGTTTATAAGTGCTCGGCAGTTTCTCGTTTGTTCTCTCTCTCTCCTGCCATCATATAAGACGTTCCTTGATTCCCCTTCACCTTCTGCCATGATGGCAAGTTTCCTGAGGCCTCCCCAGCCATGCAGAACTGTGAGTCAATTAGAACTCTTTCCTTTATAAATTACCCAGTCTCTGGTAGTATCTTTATAGTAGTGTGAGAACGGTCTAATACACAGGGAACAAGGACTGACTGGTGCAAAGCTGAGAAAATGACTGCATCTGGTTCTGGAGTCCCACATGGGGGTAACATACACATAGAAAGACTCAGGAAGGTGGGTCCCGGCCAAGAGACCCATCCCTTAGTCGGGGTGATGGGGGGCAGCAAGTGATCCTGTGGCCCAATGAAGGCAAAGTCAAGGTTTTGGAAGAACAGTCAAGTGTTAGCAGAGCTACAGCTAGACAGAGAAGGAAGAACAGGGACCATTTTCCCAGAGGAGAAGGCTGTGAAGAGCCAGGCAAAGTGGTAGGACCCAGTTAAAAACTGGTGGAAAGGAAGGCTTAGGCATGGCTGCAAAGACTGGGTTATTCCCTTCTCCACTTCCTGGGTTTCCATCTCAGCAACACGCACCAACCTCAACAATGTAGGCGGCAACCTCAAATCTTTCTGTAACCTCATCTCCTGCAATCCTTTGCACCCAATCCAGGGGCAGACAAATATTTTCTGTAAAGGACCAGACAGTGAACGTTTTAGGCTTTGCAGGCCTCTGTCTATTAGAACATTCACTCCACTCAACTCCACCATTGTAGTGTGAATGTTCCAATAAAACTTACAACACTAGGCAGTGGGCCACATTTGATGCATAGGCTACTGCTTGCCAACCCCTGATCTAACAAACTGTCAAGGCCTGTCAATGTTACCTTCTAAAGATCTCCTGAATCTGCCCACTTTTCTCCAGCCCCCACACCCTCACCACACTAGTCCAGCCACAATCTTCTGTTGCCTAGATGACCACAGCGGCTGCCTCTCTGCTTGTCTCCCTCGTTCTGCTTTCACTTTTGTCTCCTCCACCCAGCAGCCAGAGTGAGCATCTAAAATGCAGTTCTGATCCTGTCACCTCTTTGCTTAAAACTCTTCAGAGTTTCGCCATTGCTTCCACAAAAAGATCGATACTCTTGACTTGGCAACCTACCAAGACTCAGGCCCTCCAGGAAATCAGCTCTTGTTTACCTCTCAATCCATTACACTGTGATCCAGCTGGGGTAAGTGACTGTTGGAGCATCTGCATGAGTTCTCCCTCCCGGGCCTTTGTCCCTAGATAATCTGGTGGGGGTGCACTTTCTCTCCATTGACAATTCCACCCTTCCCTCTCCTCACTTTGACTCATCTCAGTTTAGGCATCACTTCCTCTAAGCAATCCTCCCTGAAGTCATGAGGCAGTGTTGAGTGCCTTCTCTGGACCCTCTGTTTACTTGCCTGTTAAATCCTGAACATCTGGAAGGGAGTCATGTTCGGCAACATATCTACGCCTTGCAGCACGGTGCCTGGCCTGCAGCTGGTGTTCCGTAAACAGCTGCTGACTTACAGGATGCATCAGTGAGTCAATCAATTAACTCTCTCACAATAGGAGGATGTAGCTCAGAGAATATCCAATTGGCTATCCTTCCCCAGAGGCCAGAAAATTCTGTGGCTTGAGTTCCCTGGGGCTTTGCCTACCCTTGTTGGGATGGCTTTCTGCCCCAGAGTTTTCTGGAACTTGCTAGTCTGGAGTTTTCTGACTCAGGAGCTATCTGGGTCAGAAAAAGAACCTGGCTTTCAGAATCTTATGTATATTATAAGGTGGACTAAGGTTTAGAAAGACACAAAGGAACTAACATGTTTACACATTTTCCTGGGTAAAAGCAAAAGTAAATTCTCAATCATCTTTTCTTTAGTATGATTATTCATTTATTAATTTCTTCACTTATGTATTTATTCTACAAGTGTTCCCTGAGCCCTCATGGGGTCTCTGCCTCTCAACTAGTGGCTGCATCCACAGAGATGGCTAGTACCCAATCCTTGCCTTACCGTCGGATGAGGAAGACAGGCCATTTTGATACAGTGTGGCAAATGGTATGATAAATGAAGGCTCAGGGACAACATCGGGGAGTAAAATGAGGGAGAGTAAAACTGACCATAAAGTATACAAGAAAGTTCAGGTCAAGCAGTATTTTAGAAATAAGCAGACTTAACAAGCTGAAAAACACAAAAACAAACAACAACAACAACAAAAGTCCATTACCAAGAAAGAGTATATAGAGACAGTTAAAAATAAAGGTAGATAGGTCAGGTTAATGTCAACAATCGCTATAACAGAACAGTAAAGAAATATCAGGCTCTTTACAAAATTGGATCACAGAAGCATAATGTGGTTTGCAAGGAAATCAACTAGCGTTAAAATGATTCACTCCCCCCAGATGGCCATGCAGGTACCAGTCTTGGCCACACCTCTGCACAAGGCGGATGAGCAAACCTGGTGGGAGGGATACATGGCAGGAGCCAGTATGGAAGGACCACCAGGCGGTGCTGCAGGCTCTTCCGAGGGAGGGGCTGAAGGGGCACAGAGAGAGACCCAAGCATGCAGGTTTGAGAACATTGGAAGGAGTGAAAACCTGTTGTTTTTCTCCTGACCTGGATGCAATAGAGTAAATAAGATGATACCGCAGACTGGGGATGTTAACTCCTCTCTTAACAAAACTGCTTCAAAGAGGTGGGGGAGTATTACCTTGGCAGTGATTGTGGTTAAACTAGGCTAACGGTGACAGCCTAGACTGCTTTCTCTATCTAGTTCGGCCACCGTAGAAGGTCAGGCTACCCAGACTATGGGCCAGGGAGGAAGGAGATCAACAGCATGGAGATGTGTGTGTCTCAAATTAAAAATGGTCTGGCCAGATGCAGGAACTGGCATGCACAGGGAGAAGCAGTTGATCCAAACAAGAGAAAACCTTCAGAGCTGAGCAAGGCTGTGTGTGTGTGTGTGTGTGTGTGTGTGTGTGTGTACAGGCATACCCACATGTGTGAATTCCCATTAGGAGCTGGGACGCTAGCAAGCTGGAAGGCAGAGCCCCTCTGACCCTGAGATCCTCACATTCATGCAACCTTAATGCCAGAACAAACTGAATGGTGGATTGTGTCAATTCTCTTGTTTTAGGGATGGGAAAACAGGCCCAGAGTGGGAAAAGGAGTTACCTCAAGTCAATCAGGAGAGTCTACGAGTTGAGATTACAATTGGTCCCTGGCCTTTCTGGAAGCACACTAACTAGGGATTCACTCCTTTTGCTTCCATGACACACTCTATGATTTGATCCTCATCTAAATCGCCCAGTGCAGTATAAATGGAGAAAATTATCTCCATGTTTAAGAGTATAAAAGCTGAGGCTCAGAGATAGTAAGTATTTTTCTGAGGGTCACAGAACTAATCATGGTGCAGATGTGATTGCAATGAAGGCCTGTTTAACTCCAAAACCTTTCCACTGTCTCATGTTGTCTAATAGATATCCAGCAAATGTTTCCATCTTAACAGGTCTGAAACTGAACTGCTGATCTTCCCCAATAAACCCGCTCCATCGACATTCTTCCCCGTCTCACTTGCCAGCAATCTCATCCTTCCAGTTGCCCAGGCCTAGACTCCTCTCTTTTTCTCACTTCCACTACCAATCCACCAGCAAATCTGTTGACTGGATCTTAAAATATATCCAGAATCAAACCATTTCAACCAGCTCTCCCCTTGCAGATGTCACCATCTGCCCTATCTTGGATCTGTAATTGCCTCCTACAGTCTATTCTCAGCTCTGTAGCTGGAGTGATCCTCTTCTTATGCAAGCAACTCATCTTACTCTCTGTTCAGAACCCTGCAACAGCTTCCCATTTCATGCAGAGCCAAAGCCTAAGCCCTTACAATGGCCTTTGAGTCTGGCAAGTTCCTCTCTCCAGGTACATTCCTGACTTAGTCTCCTCCCATTTTCTCCTTCACACACTCAGCTCTAGGCCCCCTAGCTTCCTTGCTGTTCTTTGAACATTATAAGCATGCTCCTGCCCCAGGACCTTTGCACTGGCTGACCATATACTAGAAAGTCTTCCCCCCTCCCTTCTTCCTCCACACTTCATGATCCATGAGACTAAATCTCTCTCATCTCTTTCAAGTCTTTGTCAATAAATCACCTCCTCAATGAGGCCTACTCTTTAAAAGTATTAACCACTTCTACTGCAAGAATTTCCAATCCGCATTCTCTCTGCTGCATTTTCTCTTACTACCTTTTAGCATACCATGAACTGTACTCATTTATTATGCTAATTGGTTATGTCTGTCTCCCACATGAAAATGTAAGCACCATGAAGGAAAGGATTTGTTTCTTTTGTTTACCGGTGCATCCCAACCTAGTAAGCAGCTGACACATGACAGGTTCTCAATGAATATCTCTCTAATTGGTGACTGCAGGAAAAAAAGGCTTAAACTCACAAGAGAGGAAATTTTTCTAAGTCATAAAGTCATTTTTTTAAACATTACTCCATCCCTAAGTCTTTCACAGGAGGAGCGGAATGTGTAATTTTGACAAATGAGTTTGCATAGAGAAGGAAATAAAACATAGAATGAGACTATGAAAGGAGTTCTTGGGAAGAGTAAATTGCATTGCCTTTAAGTAGGAAAAAGAAAATAATATCTAAAAGCAAAGATGCTTAAAACATTGCAATTGTAGGTAGAAATAACTCAGAGGTTGAAGGGGGAGGGTGCTGCTAGATGCAGTGGAATTCTTTCTTATCTGGGCTCCTGCCTAAAGCAATACTGGGCAATTGACAGGCCAAATCAATAAGCAACTTAAATTCTGGTCTAAAGGAATAACTGAAATGAATGCACAACCTCACAGGGAAACAAATCAGGACTTGGAACAATAAAGGGGCTGGAATGCTGGCTTTGGCTGGCTTTGATTCGCCCCAGTGAAACCAGCACTCCAGGTTACTTGCTAAGTGCTGTAAGGATCATAATAATGGTGGCTTTGTGGGGAGAGTATCAGCGCAGTCCTCTTTCCCTCCTGGGTCCCCATAGATGGATCTGAATCTGGTCTGCTCTGTGGAGAAAAGGGAAGAGGGAAGCACTTGTCTTGGTCTTGTCTGTAGTCTCCCTTTCCTGGGGTGTGGAGAAGCTCCTGCAGGCTTGGTGTAGAGGGCTGGTCCCAAAGGCAAGGCCTGTGGTGGAGGCCCCTGGGGAGAATAGAATGAACCTCAAACTCAGGGTTGGCCAGATGAAGCTCTGAGGTTAGAGGTGGAATCACGGGCTGGACCACACTGTCCAGAGTTCAGATGGACAGAGACAGGATCACAGCAGGTCACCAATGAACTGGAAAAACCCAAGCCACGTGGGCTGCCACCTACAGTTTTGCACAAAACCACAGGTCAAGGGGGTGAGTGGGCCTGAAATTAAATTAGCCTAGGGGCCACTATCCCTCATGTGGGTTGAGCCAGTTCAGAGGGAGGGACATCTTTTTGCAATTTGTTCACAGAAAGAGGTTACTTTTTCCAAATTTGCACAGAGACTCTCCGAACTCTGGCAACTGTGGCTGTCTGTGATCACCCTTTACTGGTTTGTTTTGTAGAGTTAGGCATGCTCTGGTCAAGAGAAGCTGCAGGAACTGAAAGAAAGTAACTCTGATCTTCTCAGAGTTTGCCCAAAAAACCGGACCTATAGAGAAACCTATGGAACATTTCAAGCTTCCTTTTCCCAATCCAAATTTGAGCTACACATTTGAGTCCCAAATCAATCCCCAAATGGTTCTCCTACTGATCTGTTCATTTCATTCATCCAAGTATTCACAGGGTTACTATGAAGTGCTGGTCCTCAGTCAGGCCAGGAAAGAGAGATGACAGACTTGGTCCCATCAGCAAACTCTTTACAGATAAAAAATCCATCTCCCTCATCTCTACAGCTCCAGGGCTTAGCACAGGGGCTAGCACATGAAGGCTCCTTTTCCTTACCTTTTCCTGGCTCATGTAAATATACGTTTTTGAGTACACAAATCAATGAATGATGAGAATATCTTGCAACTCCTTCAAACCGACAGGTCCACAGAGTTGATTTTGCTCCTGACCTTGACAGTATAAGTACATTCTTACAGACTCGGTAGTCCTAAATAGAACTTTGGGGAGTGCTTTTAAAAATCAAATGCATACCTGGTATGGGAACGGACAATGGCAACCAGTTGCTCAGAGTTATTTGCACAAAGGCCTACCTGCCTCCTAAGCCCCACTGTTCATCATTAACTGTCAGGGGTTAAACTTTAAAGAGCTACTACCAAAAGAACTACAGGAAAGCTCTGTCTAAGCAGCCATGCAAAAGTGCCTGGGGATCACTATGGATAGAGGATGATGACAGAGGGCCCATGACATTGGGCCCTTGTCATGGCTGAACATTGAACTTCCACTGCCTACAGCTTTTAAAAAGAGTAAAAACTATGTTCATGGGTACACAAATATACACATGCACACCCCACACACACACACATACATGGACACACACAGAGGCATACCATGCATTATCTTCTCTCATTCATCAATATTCTCAAATGGCTAAATATATGATACAGATTTACATTCACAAATATTCTATTATATAAATATAAGTCTATTCTATTATGTGAATATAAACCTATATAATATATTTAGCCATTTTCTCAGTTGGATATTTTCGTTATTTCTATGTTGTTACAATTTTAAATCACATTGAAATAAACTAGGCCCCTTTGACTCCTTTCTTTCTCTTTTACTCCATGTGGTAGATTAAATGTGGCTGCTACGTTCATTTCGCCCACTGTGTCTTCCAGCCAGTTCTAGATTTGAGTCAATTCTAGAGACCACCACGGTGGAGAGTTCATATGTAGGCCTGCCAGTTAACCGACCTGGCTGAGCCCAGTCCTCCAGTCATCCCTGCCAAGGTGCCAATGTGAGTGAAACCATCTTGAACTCTGCAGATTAACTTATCCTCCAGCTGAATACCACCAAGAGGCCTGTCTTCTGATGCTACATGGAGTGGAAGAATCTTCCAGCCGAGCTTTGTCCACATTCCTGATCCACAAAATCATGAGATATTAAATAAAGTGGCTGTTGTTTTTAAGCATCAACCAATCTTCTTAATGCTGCCACGATTCTCACAATGGTCCACAAATCTCTACGTGATCTTCCACTCTCCTCCTCTTTGATCTAATCTTTGGTGTTCCCATGGCCGAACCTGCTCCAGCCACACTGGCCTCCTTGTTCCTCCCTGAACACACTAAACATGATCCTCCCACCTCATGGTATTTGCAATCCCTCTCCCCTCTGTGAGGATACTCCTCCCCCAGATGTCAGCATGGCATGGTCCCTGGCTTCATGCAGACCTTTGCATACATTTTAATCAATCAGAGAGGTCTTCTCTGATACCTTACCTAAAATAGGAGTCCTTTTCTTCCACCTCAGTCCCCTGAAGAGTGAGGGAACACCTCTCTCTCTCCTTACCATGCTTTATTTTTCTTCATTCCACTTTCACAATCTTAATATTTATATGTTTATTGTCTAGACCTCCTCTCCTCCCCATAAATAAATGCACATTCTCTAGTACAAATTCTCCCCAAACAGAAACATCGTCTGCTTTTATATTTGCTATATCCCCAGGACCTAAAACAGTTATCCTGGGTATAGGACTGATCAATAAATATTGGTAAATGAATGAATTAATTAGTATATGTTCTTAGATAGAAATCTTTCTATTCATTTCTAATTATTCCTCAAAATAAGTTCCTATGAGTTAAGTTGTGGAGGTGTAGGAATAACACATTTCAAAATCTTCTAGCACATATTGGCTAAAATTCCCTACAGACAGGCTGCACTGGTGCTTACACATCCTGCTAGGGATGTGTAAGAGTGCTAATTTCCTTGCATCATCACCAATATAGGATAAAGTCACTCAAAAATATTTGCTATGTGGATACATGGAAAAAATGGTAACCCTTTGTTTTAACTTAACTTTCTTTGATTCTGTGTGAACTGAACTCCTTGTTCCATTATGCTTATTGATCACTAGAAAGTAAGTTCCTTGAGAGCAGGGGTTTAGATTTGCTCACTGCTATCCCAGCATCCCAGATAGAGTCTAGGATATAAGAGATATGTGATAAGTATTTGTTGAAAGAATGAATTAATATAGATGTTTTCTTTTGTTATTGAAAGGCTTTTGGCTCATGTGTTCTCTGAGAAGTCTGTCTCTTTTTTCTTATTGACCTGAAATAACTCCATGCATATAGAAAACTTTTCTGTCATCTAGGTTGAATTTTTAATGTGTCATTTGCATGCTATTTTGTGTATGCTATTTTTTGACATTCAAAAATTCTAACATTTTATGTAGTTACATCTATCATTTTATTTTAGTTCCTCTATTTGGTACCATGTTTAGCCAAAGTCATAATAGTTAACATTATATAGCACTTACCACATGCCGGGCACTTTTCTGAGGATTTCACCTACATTGCTTATTAAATTCCCACAGCAATCCTATAAGGTAGACACTATCATTATCTCATTATATAAAGAAACTGAGGCAATGGGCTATGAAATCAATCATTTCCTGTACACAATTTTATATAAATTTACCTATAGATTGCTTTATGATTTCAGTTTTTATATTTGTGATTATTATTTAATAATATAAATCTATGGGGTTACTCCATGGAGAAGTGAGGGTCTAATTATTTTTTCCAAATAATTGTCAAGTACTCCAACACAGTTTATTATAATATGTAACATGTATGTAACATATTGTTATATACGTGTATGAATATACATACGTATACATACATACAAACATATGTCCATTAACACAAACACACACTATATAGCATTTGCTGGTATTCTTATTCAGCTCATTTGTACTGTCAATCCTTTTAGTTGTTTAGTAATTTTTGTGGTGTGTTCAGTGAATCAAATTGATAAAATAGAAATATAAAGAAGAAACATAAAAGGATTACCAGTGATTCCCTACAAATCCTGATTAAATACACGTTCAATGTTGTTCTCATGAAATATGCATCTGTCAAATAAAAACATAATCGCCTCTAAATTGCATTATAAATGCACAATACTTTTTGGAAACAGTTTGCTTCAGAACTTTGGCAGCCACAACAACACAAGCCTGTTTCACCCCAAAGGAAATATCTACAATACAGAGATGTTTAGCTCCATAATTTTTCACTGCTTTGGGTTTCTTGCAAAACCATTTTGATTTCAGTTGAAACTAATGAGAGCAAGCAGTTTATGGTCAGATTCACAAAGTACATTTCTATCCCTGCTGTGGGGAAAGGATCACAGGGAAATTGCTTCCAGTGGGTTAGGACTTATCCAGCTCCCAAAGTGGGGACTCCTCCACCAGAGCCTGCATTTTCCACTTTTTGCCACATTCAGAGGACTTTGACCTCAACATGTGATCCAGGTAAAAAACATGCTGCTCTAAAGACATGCACACATATGTTTACTGCAGCACTATTCACAATAGCAAAGACTTGGAATCAACCCAAATGTCCATCTGTGACAGACTGGATTAAGAAAATGTGGCACATATACACCATGGAATACTATGCAGCCATAAAAAAGGATGAGTTCGTGTCCTTTGTAGGGACATGGATGCAGCTGGAAACCATCATTCTCAGCAAACTATCGCAAGAACAGAAAACCAAATACTGCATGTTCTCACTCATAGGTGGGAATTGAACAATGAGATCACTTGGACATAGGAAGGGGAACATCACACACTGGGTCCTATTGTAGGGAGAGGGGAGGGGGGAGGGATAGCATTAGGAGATATACCTAATGTAAATGATGAGTTAATGGGTGCAGCACACCAACAGGGCACATGTATACATATGTAACAAACCTGCACACTGTGCACATGTACTCTAGAACTTAAAGTATAATAATAATAATAAAAAAAATCCTCCTACACAACCTCAAGGTAAGAATAACTTTTTATTAGTATCTTGCACATCCTTTGGCATTTACATACATATTTTTATTTCCATATCTTCTTATATCAAAGAGAGCATGCTATACATCCCGTTCCCACCTTGCTTTTCTCTTAATGATTTATTTGAAAATGGTTCCTCATTCATTTCTACAGCTGAATAATAGTTCGCTGGATGGCTATACCCCATTTATATAACCTGAGACTTTTTGGAAACAGTTTGCTTCAGAACTTTGGCAGCCACAACAACACAAGCCTGAGACGGGGTGACCTTTTGTGGCCCACTGCCTGACACTTGGCTGGGTCTAACAAACAGAACCTTCAGGTACCCCGCTGGTATTGCCACCAAGTCAGCACAGTCCTTGGGAGTGAGTGGTAGGTGAGTCCTGGCTCCCTGAATGCCCTGATGAACCCCATGGTCCAGCCTGGCTGGATCTGTGTAAGCTTTGCCTACCTTGCCTGGGAGCCAAGTGAATCCCATCTTCTGCCTCACCACCCTCAACCACATTTCAGCACCAATGCAAGATCCAGTACAGCTGCTGGAATCCTTGTTTCATCCAGGGTGGACATGGCAGAGGAGTCAGTAACCATTTTGCGCCCCAGCGTTCTCCAGGTAAGTTCCCACTCATGCTAAACTCTAGCCCATACTGCAGCTGAGGCTCCAAACATGCAATTGCATTGTTCCCCACGGGGGGCTGGGTCACTTGCTACTGCAAGAAGGCAGAGGAAGGACAGCATTCCAGCATCTACAGACACATTGCCCAGCATGGGGTCTGGCCCTGCCAGAATCCACCGAAAGGTATGAGCCCTTTGTGAACTAGCTGCACTCTGCCCTTTGGTCATAAAATAAACTCATATCTTGACCCAAGGCAGAGCCCTGACCTCAGCATGAGATCAAACTATTGTCTCACCACAGAGCAAGCCCTGACCCTGGTCAGACTCAACTCTGACCCTTGCACAGCCTGAGCCCTGACTCGCACCCCAGACTGCAACCAGATCCTCACACTCACACTGAGTCATGACCCAGATCACAGACACAGTTCCAAGCCCCAGACTTATCCTGAGCCCTAACCCTGGGCCCAGACTCAGCCCTCACCTTGGCTGTGACTGAGCACAGCTGGCTATCTTCAAATGTGGTCACACAGTAGGTACTTGGCACAGTAGGCAGATGGCTCTGTGTGAGCCCTGCCTCGGTTCTGGACGGTGCTTATGATCTACTGCCTATCACGAGCATCTAATCTTGCCATGGGGAAGAAATCTCAGTCCCACAGACCTGAGTTCAAATTCTGCCACTGCTTAGCTGGTTGACTTTGGGCAAATTACTTCTAGTCCATCAAATTAGATGCCTTCTGAAGAAACCATGTATAAAATGGGCACAAAATACCTGCTGTCATGATGGTCATGATTAAATTATATGATTGTAAAGTATCCAGCTCACAGTACATAGAGTTCATCCCTTTCCCCAGTAGACATCTTGTCAGCTGCAGTTGCATTATTGGTATAAGAACAAGCCCTCCTGAGCTGTGCTGTCCAATACTGTGGCCACCAACCACATGGGGCTGGTGCAAAGTGAGAAATGTGGCTGGTGCAAAGTGAGATCTGCTGTAAGGAACACACCATATTTCAAAGACAAAAAAACTTAGAATGAGAAAAAGGATGCAAAATGTATCATTAATAAGTTTTTAATGATTACACATTTAAATAATATTTGAAACAAATAAAATATACTACTAGAATTAATTTCATCTGGTTCCTATTTTTAAAAATATGGCTACTAGAAAATGTTAAATTACATATATAGTTTGCAGGTCTACAGGTCTGGGAAGAGCAGTTCATGGGTAATAATGACAATTAAAAAAAACAACAAGAGCAACAGTGAAAATAACACCTAACTAAGTGTTTATCGTGTGCTGGGCACTGCTCTAAACACTTAAGTCCTCACAGCAACCTCTGAAAGTAGGCCCTACTGTTGTCCCCATTATTGAGATGGCACAACTGAGGCACCAAGACATAAAGTTATATGGTCCAAGGTAAAGTGCCAGTAAGAGGCAGAAATAGGATTTGAGTTGACAACATCCGGATCCAGAATCTGTGTTCTAGAGGAAATGACACATTCATTATAGGCTGCCTCAGTAGAGTCCTTCCTACAAATGAGTCACCCCACAGGGAAGAAACTTGCCCTGGACCAATTAAATGCCGTCACTGAGACATGGGCGGCAGCGAACCTCACTCTCCCAGCTCTTACGTACCCACATTGCTAGGCACTTCACTGCCCATCAGACTGGTTGGCACTCAACAGGGTCCTTATGGAGGTGGGGAGTTCTCTCATTTAATCTCGGGCATTTCTCAGACATCAGCCAAGTTATCTTTATCTGGCAAAATCAAAGAGGACAGCTCTTTCAAACCTTTTTAGCTTTCTCCATTAGCAAGAGGTACCTCTGAGAGCAAAAATGATAAACTCAATTGTTCAAAAAGCAAGTTCCGTTCTTCAATTTGTGTGCCAGTCATAAACACAGCACCTTCCATTTGAGCAGAAACCCCACATTTCAGCAGAAATACTTAATGTGTCATTTCTCCTGCATCCGTCTTCTTCAAAGCACTTACTTTAGAAAGTAGAGAAGGAAAAACAAACTCTAATAACCTGGTACTTTGAATGGGAGATGGGAACTTTATGATAAATAACTCAAAATGCTTTATTTACATGGCTGCACACATCCCCCTTCAGCTCCTGAAACTGCTCCTGAGATGGGAAAACTTGCCTAGGAGCCTTGCAACTCAGCTTCACACCCAACTGGGCTCTGGGGGTAGGACGCACACTCACTTCAGCTCCTGATCTGTTTTGATCAGCCAGAAGTCCTAGTTCAAGTCTAAACCCAGAATATAACCATCTTGTTGATCTTAAATCAAGCATTTACAAGTATCTCGCAAATACATATTGAGCACTGTGGCAGATTATATCTTCCAAAGATGGTCATGACCATGTCACTTATCCCACAAGTTCTTACAATGTGATCTTGTCACTCCCCACCAGGAGGTGGAGTTTATGTCCCCTTGTCGTGGACCTTTGGGATGGGCTGGACCAACGGAGTATGGCGAACAAGCTTCTATGTGACTTCTGAAGCTAAACATAAAAGTTACAACAAGTCATAAAAGAGAAAAGCTTTCACTCTTGGACCCCAGCCACCATGAGAGGAGGTAGCCCAAGCCACATGAGGAGGTCAGAGATAGGTGTTCCAGCTAACAGCCCCAGTTGAGGCCCCCAGGTGGCAGCCAGCATTAACCTCCAGACTTGTGAGTGAGGAGGCTGACTTAGATAGAACTCCAGCTCTAGTCACCGTCTTATGCAACCACAGCAAGGAGCCTCAAAATGAAGCCACCTACCTGAGCTAGTCATGGTTCACCAAAACAATGAGAGATAATGAAAAATACAACATTACTGTCTTATGCAACTGAGGTTCTGGTGACTTAGCATGCAGCAATAGATAAGTGAAGCAAGCACCTACAATGTGCCAGGCATTGTGCAATCTGCTTTAACAACAGTTGAAGCAGACTTTGTCCCTGACCTTAAGGAGACTAGGGTTTAGTGGGAACATAAAAAAGTAATCACAAGCCTGCACTGTATGAACACGTGACAGAGGGGCATGCAAGATACTTTGGGAACAAACCAGGCTTCGGGAATGTAACGAGGCCTGAGGATATCAGGGAAGCCTCCTCAGAGGAGAAGATTGTTTAACTGAGTCTTCAGAATGAGTCAGAGTCAACTAGATGAAGGAAAACAGAGCTTTTCATTAATTCTAAAGAATTTTGGGAAAATAACGTAGCAAAAATAGATAGAAAAACTATGAGAAAGCCTGCTCACTTAAAAACATATTATAAAACCTCAATAATCAATATATTATTAAAACCTCAATAATTAATTGGCTTATTGACAGACCATTTAACTAATGAAACATCGAAAAGTGTAGAAATAGACCCAAATGTTACAGAGATTTCATGCGTGTGTGTGTGTGTGTGTATGTGAGTGTGTGTGTGTGTGTGTGTGTATAATGGGGCATTCCAAACAGCAACTTTTCCAGAAATGCATTGTACTGCATGCTGTATACACCAAGACAATATCCAAATAGGTCAAGATTTTAAATGCAAAAAGAAACCTCTAATCCACTGAAAGTTTAGAAGAAAATACAGAAAAATAGAAATTTAGAAAGAAAATAATTTTGTATAACTTTGCAGGTATCTAAAGTCTTTTTTAATTCAAAATCCAGAAATATTAAGGGAAAGATGGATAAAGTTGACTACATGATAAAAAAATTATGTAATGCCAAAAGTAAAAGAGAGAGAAAGAGAAGCCTTAAGCTAAGTCTAAAAACAAAGACTTCTATGAAGGTTGAAGATAGGTACAATGCCAACCTGAAAAACTGCAGCTTCTCCTTAGCAATGCTAAGATATCTATAGCTTCTTGAACCTCTTACAGAAGGCATGAAACAGAGTAGATGTTTAATAAGATATATTGCATGATCCTGTTAAAGAAGCTTCCACTAAGATGGAAGTTCTGGTTTAATCTTGACTCAGATAGTTATGTGACCTGGAACATAAATAAATTGGTATGTGCACACACATGTGTTTCATGCACTAGAGGAAGTAGAACAGGTAATTGCTTCCCTACTGCCCCACCACCTCATTCCTGGAAAAACCACATCACCATTTTCAAGGTAATACATTGATGCAGTGATCAAGACTGCCAGGCAAGGCCACAGAGGCAGCAGTAAAGCAAGCCCAAGAATCAGGCATTGTTCTATGGATCTCACCTTGTTCCCCTAACCTGAGGCTCACTTCTTCAAAAGTCAGGATCTGGCTATATCTTGCTGAACCTCAATTGTCCCATCAGTACAGTAAAATGGGCACAATGACCATGGCTTCAGAAAGTAGTTGAGCATTTAAATGAGAATAATGTATGTAAGAGACCAAGCACTGGTATAGGACACAGCACAAACTTCGTTCTTAGTCTCTGTGGCCACCAGAGTCATTACTGTCATGGTTAGTTTGCTGGAGATTATTTTATTTATTTATTTGTTTATTTTTTGAGATGGAGTCTCACTCTGTCGCCCAGGCTGGAGTGCAGTGGCGCAATCTCAGCTCACTGCAAGCTCCACCTCCCAGGTTCATGCCATTCTCCTGCCTCAGCCTCCCGAGTAGCTGGGACTACAGGCGTCCACCACCACAATCAGCTAATTTTTTGTATTTTTAGTAGAGATAGGGTTTCACTGTGTTAGCCAGGATGGTCTCAATCTCTTGACCTTGTGATCTGCCCACCTCGGCCTCCCAAAGTGCTGGGATCACAGGTGTGAGCTACCATGCCTGGCTTTACTGGAGATTCTATCATGACAAATATGCAGGCCAGGCGCCAACCGGATAAATAAGCAACCTCCACTTGTGCTTCTCTATCTGAGGAGAGATCATTTCTTCCTATTCTGTTTCCTGCCTTTAAGGTGCATTGATTGCGTAGATGAACAGAACACATTACCAAAGATGCACAGGAACAAAATGAAAGCATCAAGAGCACCCTGAGCTGCTACTCGAGACACTGGGCCATTGGCCACACTCCCATGATTTCAGGCTGAGAGATAAGGAGCTGTTAAAGCTAGGGTTTTGTTTCTCATTCCTCCCTGAATACAGTGAAGCTTGGGAGGCATTAAGTGGATCAAGCATTTCTCAGAACAAGGTAGAGAAAAAAAGATATGGAGGTATGTCATGCTTAGAAAACACAAGGCTAGCCCCTCTGAAGGTGCTGACCGACTCCCTGGAGTTTACTATTTGTGTAGACCTTACAAAGCTCAAGTTTGGGGTGTCTGCCTGTCAGTTTCTGCTTCCTGGTTTCCATCATGAGGCCTCTGAGGACTTCACCTAACCATGTTATCCAGTCCCCGCCACTTTAAATCAAGGATCTGAAAGGCAGCCTCTCCATTTAGCTGACAGGAGTGTTCTGTATCCTTTGTCAGTGAAAGCGACATGGGGGAATAACCCAAACTTTTCTTCCCTTTCCAGTGTAGTGAAATGGTAAGTTTCCTGCATATGAAAAACTCAGTCATTGGAAAATCCTGGGGTTGATTAAGCCAGTAATGAATCAAACCAAAGAGCTGGGGAATCTTCTGACTAAGTAATAGGGCAGTGAATGCACAGAAAGGCAGAGGCAAAAATCAAATTGTAGCATCTAGTTTATGAGCCTTTGCATGACTGGGGTTTCAGCACTGGCACAGTAATCATCATGGAACCTCAGAATCACTGGAGAAGCAAGATCCCCCAAAACCCGTCTCTGTGATCGCTACTGGATGCCAAAATTCTCTGCACATCTTCTTCATCTAGTGGTCACCCAGCCTCTGACAGCTTCCAGGCTTGAAACTCTACTCTGAAATATTAGGAAGGGAAGCTGTGTTCACCACTCAGACACCCACTCCTAGTTCACCTCCCTCAAGAAACCTTCCCTGTCTGCCCTCTCAGTCACTCTCTAATACATTGTCCGACTTTGCCTTCTTAATAGCTGTGTTAGGTGCTGACTCAAGCACGGAGGTTCTGACTGCGACGTCATTTAGCTTACTTACCACCATTTAGCCTGAGCTGGAGAGCTCATTTAATCTGTTAAAACCAGATTTGGTGGAAAGTGAGGACTTCAATGTTTCCACATTTGCTCACAACCTTAAACTCTCATCGAAGAGTGGGAAGTTGTTGATCGGAAGCACATTAAGATTAATAACGACAATAGAGATAATGACAACTGCAAAGATAGCAACTCTCCCACTCACAACGGCAGTCCTGATTGCATGAAGAATCCAGTACCAGGAAGGAACACATTTTAAGCTCTCTTGAAATTGTTTCCTAATCTGTGGGATAAAGATAGGTCAAACACCACTTTGCATTTTTTAAACCTTGAACAAATAGGCAAATGGCCCCACTGCTAAGTAGCAGAAGATACTGGGAGGAGATGAGTTTACCCTTCTCAATATGTTTTCATCTCATTGGCCAGGAGGTCTATGGTTCAGAGAGCAGGTGAGGCTGGAGGCAGGGATTTCAGGATTATCTGCAGAGTCTCTTGGTTGAGGCCTTGGGAATTAATGAAATTGCAGTACCAGAGAGTATCAGAGGAGAAGGGAAGTGGGGAGCGGTCCTAGAGAACAAGCTAGAATAGAAACAGTCAAGACAGCCAAAGCAGGAGTATCCGGACACCAACGTGAAGGGAAAGAAGTGAGAGACATGAGGAAGGGGTGGCAACTCCTGCCAAAGGGGATTAAGAACAAGGAGTTCTGAGAACTTTCTGCGGGGCTGTTGGTTGGAGATGCTGCCTCAATGCAAATCTCATTTGCTGCTGTCAGTCCAGATCCTGTCCCACCATGACCATTTCTGAGAAACAGACGCTTAAGACATGAAAGAAAAAAACCTCTTTGTGTAAAATTGGCTCAGGAAACAGACTACAGGCATTAATATCCTTTATGAGTGACAATTTAGGGCCAATACTTATACTTCGTAATGTTTGTTCTCTTTAGGGACAGAAAAGAATGTTGCCAATATCAGTGAATAAACATTAATAAAATCAAATATAATCTTGTTCCATCTGGAATCAATCTTTAAAAAAATTCTTAACATCTGTATGTAATATACATACACCTCTGTGTACACACAGGGAAATCAGATTATGCCTGAGAGATGTGCACAGTATTTAATACCAATTTATTTGGTTCCACCTTTTCTCCAGACTGCTTTAGAAGAGTGTTCCTAGAATTGAGATTCTGAATTAGTCTCCTCCAACTCTCAGGTATAGAATGTCCAGCTCAAGCCAAGACATATCAAATATTTATCCACTCCCAGATTTTCAAAAATCCAGCCTTCTGTCTCCTCCTGCAGCTGACCTCCGCTGGCAGAAATTCTGCCTCAAACTGGGAGAAATGAGTGGATCACCAGAATCAAAACGGACATCAGTGGTTCTGTGGGTTGGTATATGACGTGGGAACCTTGACAAACAGAAATGAATGCTTATAAATGTTAGACCTCAGCTTTGCAAGGAAAGATCTTGCTGTACTTCACAAACGGACTTGCTTTTTAACATGTCTCCTGTTTTAAGACAAGTAATGTTGGTCAGAACTCAACTCTGGGGGTGAACCTAGGGGCTCCTACCACTTGGGGCTGGGTCGTCACTCCTGTCCTCAGCATCGCAGAGGCCAAACTCTACCCAGATGAGACCCCAGGGAAAGAGAAAAGACTCTTGGGCATGGGGTTCATTATTCACAGAACCTGGTGTAGTGCGTGGGAGATAACTGCATGAATCTCTAACTCAGAAATATCATTAATTCACACCATCCCTCTTGTGCCCACTAAACCAGGGTTTCTTAGCCTCACTGCCACTGACATTATGGGCCAGAAAATTCTTTTCTTGTGGGGACTGCTCAGTGCACTGTAGGATGTTTAGAAACATCCCTGGCCTCTACCCAGAAGATGCCAGTAGTACTCTCCCGGTTGTGACAAGCAGAAATGGGTCCAGATACGGTCAAATGCCCCCTGGTTAAGAACTACCGCACTGAATTATTCAAGGGACCATGAGTGAAATTTTGAATAATCCACACCTGAGCTAAGTGGTGCCACAGAGGTACTTGAGGCACCTCAGCTTTGTTAGTCTGACATCTCCCCTATAAGCCCGCCAACTGGAGACCCCAAGCATGCTGCAGCCCCTACCGTTAACAGATCTTCATTTATTCCTTTACAGACTATGGGCAGCATTTCTTCATTTCAGATAGAATCTTTCAGAGTTTAGGAACAGAGCAGGCTGCCTTCTCTCCTCTTGCCAGGAATTTCAATGTGACGTTGAACATCTCACTGGAGTTTGCTTGTTGCAAGGACGAACACTTCTCCTGGCACCTCACCCCCACACCTGCCTAGAGACAAGGCTGCCCAGGCTGTTTAAAGGGAAACCAGTGCTTTGCCAGTCCTGTCCAAGTAAATTTTTCTTTGGGCAAATACCCCTGCCTACCTGTTCATTTTTAAAACCATAGGTCTTCCTGGTGAGGGGGCTTCAAATAAACTACAACAGAGAGTGAAGCCTTTATCTCTTAGTAGGAAGAGAGAAGAGCCTCCAACAATGATTTATTCATTCATCCACTGGTAATAAAGGCAGGGCTGTGATCACAAGACAGGAACTTCTTGGTCTCAGGGGATTTGCAAGGCCCAGACTGTCCAATGGTATAGATCCACCAAGGGGAAGCTTCCTTGGTGAACTCAGTTACTGATCCAGGCAGGAATATGTGCTGCTCACTTCATCCCTCTGTCTCCATGTCCTACCTAATAAAAATTAGTCCCAGGAATACCAAAACTTTGCCAGTTCTACTTCTGAAACATCTTTCCATCTTTGCAGTCTCTAATGTATTAATTGTTCAGGTTTCATCTTCGTTTGTTCATCTGAACTAATGTAATTGCTTTCTCATGCCCTTCCTTACCACTTCCACACACACAGAATACCACAGCGATCTTTGTAAAACCCCACAGAATGAGAAAACACTCATATCCCTCCTCACCAAATACCATAAACAATGTTCAAAAATAAAAATAAAATTGTCATATTTTGAAACAATGTTCAAAAACAAAAATAAAATTGTCACATGGAAGAAAAACAAAACAAAAAATAAAATTGTCACATTACAAACTTGCAATGTTTGTAACAGACAACCTAATATTCTATATTTCTGACTCTCTCCTGGCTTCCACTTAGGTGAAGAACTCTCACAAATCAGTAAGAAAATGTCAAAAATAGACAAAGGCCATGATTAAGCAAATATCAAAAATGAGTTTTTAAAATGAAAAATACAAATATGCAACCTTACTTGTAATTGAGGGTCACAAATTAAACAAGTACTTTTTAACCTCTTAGATTAGCAAAAATGTAAGAGGTTAGCAACAGCAGGTGTTGACAAAAATTGATAAAATTGGGAACTCTCATAATGGTTGGGTGTGTAAACTGGTATATAATTTGTCAAAGGCAATTTTCCTACATTGTATTTGTTTTCTGCTGCTACATAACAAACCACTATAAATTTAGTGGCTTAAAACAACACACATTCATTTTCTCATAGTTTTAGTGGTTCAGGAGTACAGGCAGAACTTAATGGGTTCTCTGTTCAAGGTCCCACAAAGCTGCAATGGAGGTATCAGCCAGGGCTTAGATCTCATCTTAGGCTCAGAGTCTTCTTCCAGGCTCACGGGATTATTGGCAAAATTCATTTCCTTGCAGCTACAGACTTTTTGAGACTTGCTTCTTCAAGGCCAGCAGGAAAGAGGGACTCTGACTTCTAGACTCTCTTTTAAAATGTCTCACCTGATTAGGTCAGGATCACTCAAAATTAAATCTGTTGCTTAAAGTCATCTATTAGAAACCTTAGTTTTATCTGCAAAATTCCCTCACTTTTACCATATATTGAAACATATTCACAGGAGTGACACCCATCGCCTTTGCCATATTCTGTGGTGATATGGTTTGGATCTGTGTCCCTGCCCAAATCTCATGTTTACTTGTAATCCCAATGTTGGAGGCAGACCCAGAGGGAGGTGACTGGATCATGGAGGCAGAGTTCTCACGAATGGTTTAGCACCATCTTCCCTTGGTACTGCATAGTGAGTGAGTTCTCACAAGATCTGATTGTTTAGAAGTGTCTGGCACCTCCTCACGCCTCTCTTTCTCCTGCTCCAGCCAGGTAAGATTTGCGTGCTTCCCTGTTGCCTTCCACCATAATTGTAAGTTTCCTGAGATCTCCTGAGAAGCCAGGCAGATGCTGCCATGCCTCCTGTACAGCCTAAGGAACAATGAGGCAATTGAACCTCCTCTCTTTATAAATTACCCAGTCTCAGGTATTTCTTTATAGCAGGGTGAGAACAGAGTAATACACATAGGTTAGAAGCAAGTCACAAGTTCTGCCCATGCCCAAAGGGAAGGGATTAAAGAAAGACACAGATCATCAGAGATCATCTTATAATTCTGCCAACAGCATATATGGTCCAAAACTTAAAATGTTTACAATCTTTGCCATAGTAATTTCACTTGTAGGACTATATCCCAAAGAATGAAGTGGACTAGAACATATATATGCCCACAGAAGCCTTTTCATCATCTGCTATTTGAAATCATGAATATATATTATAGTAGCAACCCCAATATCCACAAATATGAGTTTAAATAATTTATGATATATGCACATGGGCTATCACATAGATGTTAAACAAAAACCACAAGTTATCAAAAGATATTTAAGTAAAAAGAGTGCTATAATGTATTAAGAGGAAATAGCAAGTTTAAGTCCATCTATACTTATATTGATATATAACTGTGAAAATGAACCTAAAATGGTAAAATAACATACACACAGCTACCAACAGACAGTATCTCCAGGTATGGGAATAGATGGCAATCTTTATTTTCTGTGTAGTTTTTATGGTGTGAAACTTTCTGAAATAGCTGTGTATTCCTTTTATAACAAGACACAACAAAAGAGCTGTTTTTTTAAATGCTAGAGTATTGGTTTGTAAAATGAGCAGTGTACCAACTAGTATACTCAAGGGCATCTCATGTTTTGTAAAATATAGATGGGAAGAAGAAAACTTGTTAGGGAAGACACAAAATTTTAATAGTGGCTAGATAGAGGTTGGTATTATGGGATGTCTTGAGGTTCCATTTTAGCTGTTTTCTGCATTTTTCCAATATAACATGTACATTATTTTCATATTTTTTCAAACCAATTCCTGCTATCTTTTTTTAAGTGTAGAAAAGGAAGCATAGGTAGGAAAAAAAAAGCCAAATGCACTCTCACTTCCTTGGTCTCCAGGCAGAGATGGCCTCCAACATCCGAGCCCTCACTGAACACAGCTTCCCCCATGGCTTAACACTGCCTTCTATTGTGGTTGCCTCCCCCATCAGGCTGCGAGGGTACTGATGGCAGCACCCCGTCTCATTCACCTCTGCACCTCCAGTGCCTGTCACAGGGCCTGCCACAGAGAACTCCACAGTGGCCAAATAAACGAAGAAGATATTGGCAGGCTAGAACCTTATAAGGAAAGCAAAGTGTTCCAACAATCATCTTCTTTGCAATGGTGAAGGATGGACTTGAGGGAGCAAACTGGAGGCAGAGAGACAAGATGTCCTGGTTTATTAGCAGTCAGATATTGAGGACCTCATGGCAAGGGAGCAGCAGTGCAGATGCACAGGAAGTGGAAAGGACAGAATTTGGGGAATAATGGGAGTAAGTGTCCACAGCAGTCAAGCATTGAGGCTAATGCCCATGCTCTGGCTTGGACAACTGGGTGATGACATTTGCCTGAATATGGAGCAAAAGTTTTGAGAGAGAAAAACATGACAACTTCAGGTTTGAACACACGGGGTTTGATGAGCAGAGACATCTGGGAGGTGCCACAAGGAGCCCCTTATGTCATCTTCCCAGCTGTCACTATACACAGGGTTGATTCTGCAAACCACAGGAGCTTAATTGATGCATGTCTTCTGACTAAAATTCATCTATCCCTCCTCAGGGATGAAATGCCCCCTGCCTTAGGATTCTGTGACTTCTTCAAGCCCGGAGAGATGGGGTGCATTGGGAGGGTTGAGTTACAGTGTCAGGCACTGCATGGGCTAAGGAGCTCCAGGGTCTGCTACTCTGCTCCCTGTGAAGACGTTCATTTTCACTGGTTCCCTCTGCAGTGGGATGATTTCATCCTTCATTTGCCTTCCCTGGATGATGCAGGCTGCGTGCAACCCCACTCTGAAAACTTTTTACACAGAACTGGCCACACATTTCATAAAGCCATGAGTGATGTCAAAGAGCATCTACAAGGGGAAGACTGACTCTGAGCATGAATTTTACGTTTGTAATTAGGGGATCTTAATCAAATGCCACCAAGCTACCACTGCAAGACAGCCTTCCACAAACACCACCCCTTGCACAGCTCAGGTTCTGCCTGGCACTCAAATAATCTACGAAATGGTCCCCACCACCACATCCACTTATGCTCCAGGCCTCTCCATGGAGTCACATCCAGTTTCCTAAGTTTGCTACATCACTCTGACTTTGTGTTGTCCTCTCAGCCTTGATTGCCCTTTCAGACCTAACTAGTTCAGCCCTCTATAGCCTTCAAAACCTAGCTCAGTCATCATTTGGCCTGGGGGATCTTTTATTTCCATTTTTTTACTTTTTATTTTGTTTTGTTGTTGTCGTTGTTGTTATTTTTTGTTTTGTTTTGTTTTGAGAGAGAGTCTTACTCTGTCGCTCCCACTGGAGTTCAGGGGCACTATCTCGACTCACTGCAACCTTCACCTCCCACGTTCAAGCAATTCCCTTGCCTCAGCCTCCTGAATAGCTGGGGCTACAGGTATGCGCCACCACATCTGGCTAATTTTTGTATTTTTAGTAGAAACGGGGCTTTACCATGTTGGCCAAGCAGGTCTTGAACTCCTGACTTCAAGTGATCCGCCTACATTGGATTCCCAAAGTGCTGGGATTACAGGCGTGAGCTACCACACCAGGCCGGGATCTTTTATTATTATTTTACATTTTAAATTTTATAGATTTAAAGGTACAATTGTAGTTGTATTAAATGGATATATTGTACAGCAGTGAAGTTGGCTTTTAGCATCCATATCACCAGACAGTGTACATTGTGTCAATAGGTAGTATTTCATCTCTGACCCTGTTCCCACCCTCCTACCTTTTAGGGTTTCCAATGATTATTAGTCTACTCTGTATGCCTGTGTGAACCCGTTATTTAGCTACCAGCTATGAGTGAGAGCATTTTTTACTTTCTGTGCCCGAGTCATTTCATTTAAAACAATGGCCTCCAGTTCCATCCATGTTGCTGCAAAAGACATACTTTTATTATTTTATGGTTGAATAGTGTTCCATGGTATATATGCAACACATTTTCTTTACCCAGTCCTCTGTTAATGGACACTTACGTTGATTTCATGATTTTGCTGTTGTGAATAATACCGCAAGGAATAGGTGAGTGCACTTCCTGGCAATCTTCAACCCCTTTCTAACACGGTGGGTTTGGACCCCTCTGTCCTGAGTCAATGTCAAGGCACTGCATTGAACCTTTCTGTTCATGACTCTGCATCTCCCACACTACTCTGAGCTTGTAGGTTGCTGTGCCTTATCTCAGTACCATCCTCAGCTCCATCCTCACATCTACCAGGTTATGTACTAGTGAGTGGCAATTGCCACCTGATTGAATGAGCTACTCTCCATGGTGGAAAATCCTTTCCCATTGATTCCAAACAGTGCAAAAGACCCCCTTTTAGAATAAAATTCTGGGGGTCACCTTGGGCTCTTCTCTGCTCCATCTCCAACATACACAATTTGCCTTCCACCTGCACCATCACCCCTTTCATTTTCCCATATTATTCCAGTGGACGCAAGTGATTGTAAATTACCATCTCACCAGTCACAAAAGCATTATCTACAAATTGCTTTATAGGCCATCAAGCACGTGTCATGATTATCTGGGTGCTCATAAAATCCTTTTGAGATTTGAAGGCCAGAAACCATCTTCCACATTTTACACATGAAAAACATGAGGCTCAGTAAATTAATCTAGTCAGATACCAAGTTTAGATTGGAACTCAAGACTTGTAATTCTCAGACTTGGTCTCTTTACATGTTACCTCCATTAGTCTGCTATAAGAGTTAATTACGGATGCTTCACCCTACAAGAAAAGGATCCTTTTGGTTTTCTCCAGTGCCTAGTTTGGGACCTAGTACAACAAATCAATAAATCAATAAATCATTACTAAATTAATGAATAAATCTCAATACATCATTACTAAATGAATAAATAAATGTCCCTTTGCATCATGACCTTAGTTTTGTCATCTTTAGATGAGCATGTTTAGGTGTGCTGGTTCCCAAGAACATCTCTGGCACTCTTTTGTCTCTAGCTATCAATTTCTGGTTAGCAGACTGGCTGTCAGGCTGGGGACTGTGCTGGGCAGAATGCAGGCATGGTGAACACCAGCTGCCCTGGGTGTGGATAAGAAGCAACAAAAAATGAATTGAGACCATTTATGAAAGTAATAATAAAACCACACATTCCTTGATGCCAGAAATAATACAGGGCTCCATGCCTTGTTACCGGCTCTGCTTCTCAATGTCTTTGCCATCCCATTGTCATTCATTCCCCCTTTGCCTGAAGTCCATTTTTGGTGAAGAAATGTAATTGAGTGGGTGGCTTTTCCCACAACTCTGGGCCACTAACACATTCATTTCCTTCTCTGCTTTTAAAGTTTATGTTCCTTTGTGCACAACATCACCACTTTCCCGCAAAGTCACAGGCAACAGAGAAACTCCTTAAAGCTCCTGCAAGTCTTGGGAGAGACTGGAGCGTTTTCAATAAGACCCGTGTGCAACTAGATTGTTCTTAGGAACCCCTCAGAAGATTCAGCAACATGCAACGTGACTTGTAGAATGGGATAATAATCATAAGGGTAATAAACGCCTATTTGATAGTGCTTACCTTCTGCCAGACACTGGTCAAATGGCTTTCTATGTATCCTTTCATTTAATTCTCCTGATAACTCTGTGAGGGAATGCTGTCAGTATCTCCATTTTTGAGAGGGGGGAATCTGAGGCATAGTGACATTAGGAAACTCTACAGGTCACACCATTAGGAATGGGCAAAGCCAATCTTGGAACCCAGGCAGCATGATTCCAGAGCAAATACTCTTACCACCATGTTCTTTTTTCCTCCTATAGTTACATATGCTCCTCTTCCATGAAGCCTTCCTGGCTACCCCACAAACAATGCTAAATACTAGATGGTGATAGAACAAGGAGCAGGGGCTTTGCAGTCAGTTAGAACTGATCTCCACCCCTGGCTGTGCCAAATTACTTGTATGATTGTGGGCAGACTGAAGCACCTCTTTAAATCTTAACTTCCTCATCTGTAAAATGGAAATGATAAATATTTCATGGTACCTTGGCAAACACTTAAGACGTAAGAGTCAGTAAATGTCCTACATGCTCTGAAATGGAAAGTCCCAAGGCAGAACAGAGGGATGCTCTGTTCCCTTCACTCCTCACTCATTCATTCGTTCATTCACTTACCCAACAATTCTTTAGTCAGCATCAGCCATGTGCCATGCATTGCCTGGGGTGCTGGGGAAGGTTCCTGTCCTCATGGAGCTTATGGTCTAGTGATGAGTGACAGAGATTAAAAGACATATACACCAATGGCACACACAATTTCAGAGACAGATCAGTGCAATGAAGACAATAAACAGGAGATATGAGTGATAGTAATGGTATGCTGGGGAGGAGGGTGTGAGGGAGACAGCTGCTTTAGACTGGCCTGGGAGATATTTGAGCTGAGACCAAAATGAGCAAATGAGCAGCATTAGCCAGCCACGTGAAGATCCGGGGGACTGGGGGTAGGATGGAGAGGGGACAAACAGTTTAGACAAAGAAAATGACAAATGCAAAATGTAAACAGGCAAAAAACTTAGAGGGTTCTGGGAAAACAAATAAGGCCAGTATGGCTAGAGCATAGTGCATGGCCGGCAGAATAGAAGGAGATGAGCTTTGAGAGGCTGGTGCAACTAGATCTTGCTGGGCCTTGTGGGCCATATAAACGAGGAGTTTGGATTTCATCGTAAGTGCAATAGGAAGCTCTTAAGGCATTTTAAGTAGGGAACTGGCATGGTGTGATTTATGTTTTCAGAAGCTCAATCTCGATAAGAAGTGAAGAATGGATAAAAGGAGTGGAATACATTTAGAAGTGGAACCTGGAGATTGTGATAAACGTTAGACCTCAAAGCTTCATTCCATAGATGGACAAGAATGACATTTCTTCTTTATCTCCGTAGAAGTGTTTCCCAAGACATCCAGGAGAGAGGATATTGGCACAAACAGTGAGTCATCACTCTCCACCCACCTTCTAGACTCCCTCCTCCGTGAATATCCAGCTCTTCTCAACCTGGGGCTCCCTTAGAAAACCCAGACGCAACAATTGCCACAACATCTTCCTTTTCCCTTTGTCTTATGGTAAGAACATATTTGTAGAAGTAAATCAAATAATAAAAGATAAGCACATAAATACACTGAAAAGTAAGAACACTGACAAACACACCCAAGTGTGGGCAAGCAGTTCTTGGTGTCTCGGCACACGCGGAGCCCATGCTGCAGGTGGCATCAGGCAGACATGGGGCCTAATCAGGACGGAAGCTGGACGGCCTTGAGTCAGCAATGTTCTAGTTAATATCTCTCCTCCGTTTTTCTCCCACCTCTGCATTTCCTGGTCTTTTAAACAGAGACACCTGGGGAAAACCCACACATTGTATGATATTTTGTCTCCCCCTTCCTCTCTATTAAAATTAAGGCCTTTGATATGCATCTGAATCACCGATGCTGGGCATGAGACGGTGGGGCCATGCGATCCCTCTGGAGACAGGAATCTGGTTTATTTGGATCCTCAGGAGCTCATCCAATACTGTGAGTTAGGCTTTTTGGCTCTTAAAGAAGAGAGTCTAACATCCTAGAACGATGCCCCAGTAGCAGATTCATTTCACTTTTTTTCCTCCTGACCATGTTCCTTTTTACCTAGCACCAATGTGGGTGGCTACGGTGAGAGAAGAACATGCTTGAACACATCTACTAGGGAGCTAGGTGGAGATGCTTGCACCCCAGGGGCTCTGGGCCCAACCACTCATTGGAATCAATAAGCCCTCCTAAGGGTTTACAGATGGTGAAACTGAGGCCCAGTGACATTCTACACTTCTCTTCTATACCCCAAAGACACCGAGTTCCATAACTGCACCCTACTTTGCCTGGCATGGCTTGCACTGGCATGGCTCGTGAAACATGATAGTGGCCCAGTTGACCCAGGCCCCCCTTGAGGCTTGGTGTGTGCTGAGAGGGTGACTCCTGTTTCAGGCATTGACAAGAAACCCAGTCCAGAGGTTTGCATTGCTGACAGCAGGCAAGCTATCAGCAGGGATGTCTGATGTAGGCTGTGAGACTCCAAGGTCAAAGGAGGAAAAGCATCTCAGAGTCTCTGTTGGTTGGAAAGGGCAGAGATGAAAGTAGAACTCATGGAGTGAGGCACGACCCAAGCACTACAGGGACAGAGGCACGTGCAAGGCACAGGCCTCTATGGATGCCTCAGGAGTCCATTCAGAATTCAGTTAGACCTGCCCCGGAGCAGGTGAAGGGGGGGTCACATGGTCAGAGCTGGACCCATGGCTGAATCCATCCAGCCACTTTCTGCCTCAGGTCAGGACTGACCCCAGGACACAGCCTGCAGTTGGGGAGCTCACTGCCCTGGCTTAGGGGCAGGCAAAGAGATTCAAAAGCCAAGGGGGGACTGGTAACACTGATATCCCAGGATCAGTTCTGCTCATCAGCCCCTGAGTGAGAAAAGCTGCAGGTCTGCAGGCCCTTGTCACTCCCTGCTGGTATTAATTTACTCACTTCTTAGACATCTCCGCAGAAAGGTCAAGGGCTAGATGAGTAATCATGGCTGATCTAACGCCTCGGCCTCGGCCATCGATTCTCAACCTCAATTTTCACAAATGTCTCACTATCTTATCCAAATATGCTTCATACCTTGGAGCAAAGGGTGTTCCTGGTGAAGTTTGCAAATGATTGATTTAAGTGGTTGTGGCTTTCAGAAACTGGCATAAAGAAGAATGTGAGCAAAGACCGATCTGTACAGGAACCAACCACTGGGTGCTGCTCTGGGGAGGAATGTGGATACCAGGAAAGGGGCTCTCTCCCCCTCCTACAGAGCCTCCCGCCTCAGTCCACAGATCAGAGGGTCACAGGTTTCAGGATGCATCAGAATTACATGGAGAATGTGTCAACATGCAGGTTCCAGGGCCCTGGCCCTAGAGAGTCAGATTCTAGAGATGTGGTGAAAGACCCAGAAATGTCCGTGTGGCCATGCTCCTTCATGAGCCTGATGGAGGTGTGGTCTCAGAGCCTTGGTGCTCCAAGCATGGATGGTAAACTGCAGACAACAGCATAGAAATGCAGAATTTCAGACTACAGGATCAGACTCTGACTTTAACAGAATCGCCAATGATTCTTGTGCACAATGTTGAGAAACGCTGGCTTTGACCACACTGTGAGCCCCCCTGCTCTTCTCTGGGCCCAGATTTTTCTCTGGCTGTGTTTTGTGACTCCACTTCATTCACCTCTAACTCCCTGAGGGACCCCTTCCACCCCAGGATAAATAGAACTGACCTTCTGAGCCACACAATCTTGCAGGGAGACATGTACACACACACATGCACCTACCAAGGCTGATGTGGTAGGGCCAGCCCAGCAGATCTGGGACCTCAGCAAAGCCAATCTGAGGGCAAGAGAATGAGAACAGAAAAAGTATGGGGGCTACAGCCTTGCCAACTGCTCACAGATTTCAGCAAAGAAAACAGCAATAATTAATCCAGCCAATACTTTCTGAGTACCTGCTATGTGCCAATCCCTGTAAGAATGACAGCTGTCATTCATATAATACCTTGTGGTTGATAAAATATGTTCACTCCATTCTGTCAGTGAACTGCACATACAACAGAGAAATGAGACTGTGAGATAGAAAGCACGATCCTCATTTCACAGATGATGAAACCGAGGCTCCAAGAAACTGAGTAACTTGCCCAAGATTTAAAAATAGCTTTTGAGCTGGGATCCTCACTTTTTTGGCTTTCTCCTCTCACACTCAATGTGATGAATTTATTTACTATACATGGTCATTTGAGCATTACTCCCATTTTTTTTCTGCCTTTTCTGCCATGATGTGAACATTATCCCCATTTTTTTCTGCCTTTTCTGCCATGATGAGTGTCCAGCATGGAGAAGCACTGTGTCCAGTTGCCACTGAATTTCCATTAGATGGGGCCACTCATCCTGAACTACGAGGGGCACTGAGTACGCCCATGCTCACAGCAGCTATTCATCATAGTTAAATTTTCATCATAGCTAAAATGTGGAAGGAACCCAAGCGCCCATGGACGAATGAATGAATAATCAAAATGTGGCACATGCATAGGATAAAGTATTATTCAGCCTTAAAAAGGAAGGAAATTCTTACACATGCTACAACATAGATTAGCCTTAAGCTAACTGAAATAAGTCAATCGCAAAAAGAGAAATACTATATAATTTTACTTACATGAGACACTTAAGAGTAGTCAAAATCATAGAGACAGAAAGTAGAATGGTGGCTACCAGGGGGGGTGGGAGAAGAGGGAAATGAAACATTTGTATTTAATGGACACAGTGTCTCCGTTTTGCAAGATAAAGAGTTTTGGAGATGGATGGTATGAAGGTTGCACATTATCAATGTATTTAATACTACTCAACTCTACATTTAAAAATGATTAAGATGGTACATTTTATGTTACCTGTATTTTGCCACAATTTTAAAAAATGGGAGGTGGGGGAAGAGATTGAAAGCAGCTTCCTGTGTAAAGGCCAGATCTGGGAACTGGAAGTTAGGACTGAACCACCAATCATGAATGGGATGACCACTGGGACTGGACAGAAATATATTAATACGTCAGCCAAACCCAAGATTCTGAGGCTGAGCACAGATATGCAAGACATTGCTTTGAAGTGTTGATTTCTTATCACTCATCAGTGAAAATTCTTACACTTGGAGCAACAATGAAATGCTTCCTGAACACAAGAAAATAAAACAACAAAATAAAGAACAAAACAAGCCCTGAACATGCCTGAACCAAGAAAGCCAGGATGTGAGGGTGATGAGCATGAGGGTATAGGGCATGGGGCTGGGAGTGCATAGTGGGGGAGCCTGAATGAGCGGGCAGAGGGACCTGTGGGTGCTTGCTTTTGCTTCTGGGTCTTCTTCATTATTATGGACCCAGGGGATCTGAGAGGGCCTCACAGTGCCCACAGCCTTACCCTTATCCCAGGTGCAACTGCTGATCCTCCCTGCAATGACAGCTCATTAGGGCATCCTCATGTGGACCAGAAGCAGTGACAGTGGCCCTGTGTCACTGCTCGCAGAGTATCTTCATGTGCCACCCAATCATCTATGCCCTGGTGGGATTACTATCTCCACCCATTTTACAGATGGTGAAACTAAGACTCAGAGCAGTAAAGCTGTCTGTCCAAGGAATAACCAGAGGGTAGACTTGCATCCGGACTCCAGGCTCCAAGGCCCTAACACTGCGTCTGGCACCTCATGGTCTCATCTGTTTCCAGAATAAGTCCTCAATGGCCACAGCTGAGGTGCCTCATGCATCATGGGCAGCCCCAGCCTCTGCCCCAGTCCCCTTGTCTGATGAACGCACATCATGATGCCACTCTAATAAAGGGACCGTTGTTAGAGAGGATTAATTCATTAATGAATATGAGGCCTGTGGAAAGCCAGAACGTGATGTAAATACCCATGCTGTCAAAGCTGCCTCTCTGCTGCAGAATGAAAAGCACCAAAATCCCCCCATTGTCCTTGGATAATAGCTTTGATTTGGGGCAGGGCAGGAGGAAGGAGACTCTGTCTGCGGGATAAGCAATGCTAGGATGTTCCAACATCGCAGGCTGGGGAAGGGAGGAGTGGGCTGAGGCTTCAGTCTTCCCAGAGGACCTCTGTGCAGCCGAGTGTGAGCACATTTTAAAATATACATTTCACCTCCATATGCAGATCCCAGTGACATGTGACAAATATGCTGTGGCCTCCAGGAGCTGTTCTCCAAGGAGGCACTTATTTCATTTGACTCCAAGCATCCAACCTCAACAGATGCCAGAATTCAGACGGGTGGCGGGAAGCAGGCTTCAGTTACTGCGGGAAGACTCAAGTTAGACAACGGGAAGAATTTTCCTTCTCTGGAACACCAGCTGTTTTCAGCAGACTTTTTTGCAATGTGATACATAGACTCACCATAGACACCTTCACATAAATAAAAGTGCTCTCTGTAGAAATGGGGGTGGGGGCGGAACCCAGTTGATAGAAACTAGACTTTTAGCTCAGACTCCCAGATTTTCTGGAATACACTCATTCCACAAAGGCTGTCAGCCTGGTAAGCACTTTTGGCTTAAATGAAGGCTCAGTGTCTCTTTTTGGAGAGCAGACAACATTTTAACGACAGAAATATGTAGATTTGAGGGTTTACTTGTTTGTTTGTTTTCTTTTTTTTGAGATGAGGTCTCACTGTGTTGACCAGGCTGGTCTTGAACTTCTGGTCTCAAGCAATCCTCCCATCTCGGCTTCCCAAAGTGCTGGGATTACAGGTGTGAGCCACCATGCCTGGCCTGAAATATGTAGATTTGAACTTGAAAAGCTGAGAACTGAAGCCCTGTAACATTTTCCAAACTAATCTGTGAGCTAGGAAGGGGTTTAGAATTATATAAATAAGTTACCTGCTTGTGTGTCAGTCACATTTTTTTCTTTTTTTGTTGTTCTTGTGGGGGATATCACCCTCACTGAGATAAAACTCACAACCATACAATTACACAATTCACCCATTTAAAGTGTATAACTCAGCGAGTTATAGTATATTTACATAGTTATACAGCCATCATTGTAAGTCAATTTTAGAAAATGTTCATTACCCCAAAAAGAAATTCCATACCCTTCACTTCCCCACAAACTCCTCGCCTAGGCAACCATTAATCTTCTTTCTGTGTCTATAGATTCACCTATTCTGGACATTGCAATATACTACATAGTCTCTTGTGTCCGGCTTCTTTCACTTACCATTCTGTTTCAAGGTTTGTCTATGTTGTAGCATGTATGCCTTCCTTTCTTTTTATTGTGGAAAAGGTGTTCATTGTATGGATATGCTATATTGTATTTATCCATTCATCAGTTGATGGGCATATGGGTGGTTTCTACTTTGGGGTGATCATGACTACTGCTATGAGCATTCATGTACAAGGTTTCCTGTGGATGTATGTTTTCATTTATCTTGGATATGGACTTAGCAGTGGAATTGCTGAGTATGGAACTCTACATTTAACTTTTTGAGGAACTCCCAAACTGCTTTTCAAAGAGGCTAACCATTTAACATTCACAACAACAGTGTATGATGATCCAATTTTTTCACATTCTCTCCAACACTTGTTATTATCTGTCTTTTATCATGGCGGCCATCCTACTGGGTGTGCAGGTACTTCTCTTATATTATCTCATTTAATCTTCAGAATGCTGCCACAAGGGCAGGCAGCACTATCCCAGTGTACAGATCACAATACTGAGGCTCCAAGAGGTTGAGCCTGTCAAGGTCGCAAAGCTGGTAAACAGGCATAAAGATGTGTTATCAGGTGTGCCTGACACCCCTCCCACTTCCCTGTATCCCAGCCCACTCTCTCAGGCCCATCACGCCACCTGCATAGCCCTCTCTATATGTTTATCTTTGTGTTCTACACGTGACTCACTGCTGAGATGATCAGGAATGACAGTGACTGAACTTTCTATCCAAACTCACCTTCCTCCCCTGAGCCTTGAGATGGAACCCATCCCTTCCTGGTTGTGAGCATTCCTTCTGTCAAGGTTGAAAGCCAGCCCAGACTGCGAGGAAATAAACCAACATGCCTCTCTGCCCCAACCCCTCCATCAGTGCCCAGATCCAGCCCCACTCGGCTCCTCCTGGCTCCATAGCTATTTCACCCACCTCTTGGAGCACATGAGGCTCTTGCCTGGTGCATCAGTGGCTTCAGGGACCTCCCACATCAGACTTCCAGGAAATCTCCCTTTGGTTCAAAAAATTGTAACAAGCAGGACCCTAAACAACCTAGCACCTCCTAAGACTCATGCTGACATGGGCCCTTGGTCGTGAGCTGCACCATTCAGCCTCCTGCTGAATAAGGCCAGCACCTGCTGTACCCACCCATCTCCTGACTCTTCCCCTTCCCCAACACACAGGAAGACAACTGATGCA
This sequence comes from Trachypithecus francoisi, assembly GCF_009764315.1. NCBI lineage: Eukaryota > Metazoa > Chordata > Mammalia > Primates > Cercopithecidae > Trachypithecus > Trachypithecus francoisi. The sequence continues at coordinate 38,228,329 of NW_022681467.1, forward strand.
GGGAGCATCAGTGTCAGGTGTGCTGTATTTATGTGACACACACAGTTCCCTACTCTCCCACCATTGTTCTTTGATGTATGACAAAACTCCCAATTTGTCAAATGCTTAACAGCAGTCAGGAAAATCTATTCTCCACACATCCACAGAGCTTTTCATTTTGCACAACTGTCAGCGAGAACAGTTTATGAATTTTCTGTCATGGGGAATTCTGAAAGAATGGGGAAGTGGGGAGAAACATCACCCCATCACAACCCCTTCTGTGAATCACAGCCTCAACTTATCAGTCAGAAGCCCAGGCAGCATCCGAGGCTCCCGTATTACACTACACATCATCACTCTTTGCATTTAAGCCCATTTTCCATGCAGCAATCTCTGAATGCATTTCTGTTTGTATCAAATCCTTCTCCATGGTGTAAAAGTAAATATTAGACAGTGCTCTCCTACTAAAAGACCTTGCATTTCACGCTCAAAAAAGTCACCTAGAGGGACTCAGTAGCGGACAGCTCTCTGCTCCACAGCTGCCAGCCAGCTTCCCTGGCTGACATGCAACAGAGTCTAATGCAAACCCAGAAGCCTCAACTTTTTAAAACATTGTATAGGCCGGGCGCGGTGGCTCAAGCCTGTAATCCCAGCACTTTGGGAGGCCGAGACGGGCGGATCACGAGGTCAGGAGATCGAGACCATCCTGGCTAACACGGTGAAACCACGTCTCTACTAAAAAATACAAAAAACTAGCCGGGCGAGGTGGCGGCGCCTGTAGTCCCAGCTACTCGGGAGGCTGAGGCAGGAGAATGGCGTAAACCCAGGAGGCGGAGCTTGCAGTGAGCTGAGATCCGGCCACCGCACTCCAGCCTGGGCGACAGAGCGAGACTCTGTCTCAAAAAAAAAAAAAAAAAAAAAAAAAAAAAAATTGTATATTGAAAATATACACTGAATCATCTTTAACAGACAAAAAAACTAAAACCAACCAACATTTCCAAAGAGAGGCAATCAATTAAATAAATTACAATAACCCCCGAAATGGACCATGGTCCATCATGGAAATAGTGTTTCTGTGGTGTGGGAATCTGGTTAGGATATGTTAACTAAAGCAAGTTTCAAAACTGTATTTACAGTATGATTCCAATTTAGTAAATGTATGTATGTATATGTATGCATAGGGGGAAAAAAGACCAGATGGAGAGACACCCTAAATGTTAACACTCAAGAGATTATCTGCTTTTTAAAAAGATTTTTATTTTCATATATTTTCCGTATTTTCTTCAATGAAGGAAAAAGTGTTTTTGAAAAAGTTGTTTTTGCTCAACAGTCTACTCATGGACCATTCCAAAAACTTTAAACTTCGCAGACTGTGGCCAGCTGTACAGTAAACAGAATTTACAGCCCAATAGCTTTCTGGCAGTGAGCATTTTTTCATCCACACGGGGTGACACCATACTGAACAGCAGCTGTCCATATGATTTTAATCACAGTAACTTTTGAAACCACAACTTGCAGTCCCCCTTATTTTGTTCCATTAAAAAGCTGTCTTTTGAAGCTAATGAGCAAATTCTGTGAGAACTGGAACCTAGGAAATGCTGAATCACTGGGCAAATAGCCCATTAAATCCATACTAGTTATGCAGCTCTTTGAAGACGCACATAGCTCAGATAACTTGAAACTTCCCTCTGAGAATATATAGGATCTCTGGTTATCATACGTAAATGTAAGTCAATGCCTAACAAGAAACGATTATTTGCAAATACCTTGGCTATGATCTAAGTTGCAATTCTAATTTGAGGAGTAGCAGAGTGATCACTTTAGCATGGACCTGGAGGCTAAGATTAACCTTTACAGGGAAATCCTGAATAGGGTTGAGACTTCCCAAGAAACACATTCTATGAGCTACTCACAATTACAACTGTCTAAGCTGAAAGAAAATTCCAACACTAAATCCCTTAGTCCTTCCTTTTCCTTTCTATTCAGTCTCTCCCATTTTATCTCCTTTCCTACCCACCTTGAATATTTCTTGAGCTATCGCTTTAATAATACTTTTAGAATGTGCTTTCAAAATGTTTGCTTTCAGTCCTTCACAACCATTTGAAGAGAAAAAGAAAAGGAAAAAATATATATATATCCCTTGTGTATGAGTTTGCTAGAGCTGCCATAACAAAGTACCATAGACTGGAGCGGGTGGCGGGGAGGGGGAGGGCTTAACAACAGAAATTTATCATCGCACAGTTCTAGAAACTGAAAGTCCAAGATCAAGGTGTCAGCAGGGTGGATTTTGAAGGGCTTTGAAAGGCTATGAAAGAATCTGTTCGATGCCTCTCTCCTAGCTTCTGGTGGCTTGCTGGCAATCTTTGGCGTTTCTTGGCTTGTAGAAGCATCACCCTGGTCTCTGCCTTCAATTTCACATAGCATTCTCCCCAAGTGCATGACTCTTTGTCTAAACTTCCCCTTTTTGTAAGGACACCTGTCACAATGGATTCAAAACCCCCCCAACACACACACCCAATGACCTTATCTTAATTTAACTGCATCCACAATGACCTTATTTCCAAATAAGGTTATATTCTGAGATCAGAGGGTTAGGACTTCAACATATAATTCAGCTCCATAGTACCTTGTATCAATTCAACCACAACTTTCTTTGAACCTATGCCTGAATCAGGCTTCTGAGCACTGCTAGAGAAAACTGTACAACCTCCAAGTGATGGCATGGGTTCCAGCGTCAGCTGAGCTAACACTCCTTTGTCACCACCCTCTTTCACCATGCTCCTCTATCCCCTCAACTTTAGGAAATGATCTTGCCTCCTACTTCATAGAAGCAAACAAGAGGCCATCCCAAAAGAATGTTCTGACCACCCTGCAATGAATTCTCTCCCGTTACCTGCTGTATTAGTCCATTTTCATGCTGCTGCTAAGGACATACCTCACAATCATGGCAGTCCCCACCCAAATCTCATTTCATAGCTCCCATTATTCCCAAACGAAAGCTTCTCTGCACAAGCTGTCTCTGCCTGAGGCCATCTATCCACGTAAGATGTGACTTGCTCCTCCTTGCCTTCTGCCATGATTGTGAGGCCTCCCCAGCCCTGTGGAACTGTCAGCGCATTAAGCCTCTTTCTTTTATAAATTGCCCAGTTTCAGGTATGTCTACTTCCAGGCGACTTCTTCCTCCTAAATTCCAGATGCCCACATTCCTCTCTACTATAACATCTTCCATGGGTGACCTACATCCAATAATAGTTATGAAAGAGAACAGCTAATAGCAGTAGGCTGAGTGATGGGCTGACAGGGACTTAGGAAGGGCAAAGACCCCTTTGGCAGGGTTAAGAAAAGCAGAGGTGAAATGAGTGGTCAGGGCAGTCACCTGAAGTACTTCAAAGTTCTCTAAAAAGTACTCTCAAATTCAAATTTCCTTGACACCTTGCTAACCCTTCTGCACACCTACATCCTAAAGGAGAGGGCTCTTCTTAACATGAAGTACATTTGAATATGCTTCTACCTTAGAAAATATATTGTTCCTCTACCAACATCCTGGCATATGGAGACTGCCTACTGAAAATCATGGGTATGACATTGACTTGTGTAATGCTAGCTTTGGAGTACATGTAGCTTTTTCTCTATGGACTTACAATTTTTTTTTTTTTTTGAGATGGAGTCTTGCTCTGTCGCCCAGGCTGGAGTGCAGTGGCATGATCTCGGCTCACTGCAAGCTCCGCCTCCTGGATTCATGCCATTCTCCTGCCTCAGCCTCCCAACTAGCTGGGACTACAGGTGCCCACCACCACGCCTGGCTAATTTTTTGTATTTTTAGTAGTGACGGAATTTCACTATGTTAGCCAGGATGGTTTCAATCTCCTGACCTCATGTTCCACCCACTTTGGCCTCCTAAAGTGCTGGGATTACAGGCGTGAACCACCATGCCCTGCCAGACTTACAATTTTAAGAGAGGCATTTATATTAAATTATACTTCCCACAATCTACTCAGCTTGCTCTTTGGCTCCATTGTTGGGTGAAATTACAATTGCTAGTACAGTAGCTGGATGGTAAATAGAAGTCAGTGTAGAACAGTAGATGTTGAAATGAAAAACAAGATTAGAAACAGAGAAGTTCACGGCTTCAAAATGCATGTTAGCCTGGGGGGAAAGAAACTGCATAGATCTTACAGAACATGCAGTCCAGCACTGATATGGACGGGAGATAGGGAAATAACGGGTTGAAGGAGGCAGTTCCCAGGCAAAGGCCCCCCACCTTCAAGCCCAGAAACCCATGGCCCTAACTGAGAACAGGCATTCCTGTTTTTGTGCCCAAAAAGTTGCCTTTTGGCCTGCTATGTCCCCCTATCTTGCATCCACATAAACCCTGAACCCCAGGCTCCAGAAAGAGATGAACAGACGAACGGCAGAATGGGGCAGCAGTGAAGAAGAGAAAAGGAGCATGTGAACACCAGGAGGAGATCGGCTGGGGACTACTGGAAAGGAGATCAGCTGCAGGATGGCCACACTCCAGGGGAAGATCATCTTCCCACTCCATCCCCCCTCCAGCTCCCCATCCATCCCACTGAGAACTACCTCCACCACTCAATAAGACCCCCACATTCACTCTTCAAGTCCATGTGCAGCCTGATTCTTCCTAGACTCCAAACAAGAACCCAAGTGCTAAGAGGGCACTGAGCTGGTTAACACTTTAGCTGTCTGCAGATTGCAAAGCTAAAAAAGCACACTGTAACATGCCCGCTGGGCCTCAGGAGTCGCAGACACCCACCCCTAGACAAGACCAGGGGCCAGAGCCCAAAGTGCTTGCCCTGGCTTCTGAACCTCCCCATCTATGTGCTCCCCATCCCATAAGGGGTTTGAGCTTGTGGCAGCTGAACAGAGAGGCATACCTCTGTCACATGTCCTGTTGGGGAAGCAGGGAACTTTCCTGTTTCAGCACCTTCATTTTTAAAACAAAGATACTAAGGTCTAGAGAGAATAAACCTTCTCAAGGTTAAACTCTACGAAATGGGATGAAATGGTGATAGAATTTAGTGCTTATTCCATCTGCGTGTGAGAGGCCTGAGGGACATGGCCTCATTCTGCTAGGGCCTTCGAGTTATTAGAATTTTTGCAAAGCATGTCAACATCCCACCGGGCAGAAACTCTGGCATATTCACTTCAACCATGTGCTTCTTCTGGGACTCATTGTTTTAGCCAACTCCATATCCATACTTCAGGAGGCTCCTGAATTTCCTGAACTCTGAGTCCTGGACTTGTGTTCCCACACCCAGCCTTGGCTCTTCTCTCAGGCTAACCTTAGCCACATTTGCGCTGCTCGAATGTCCCATTTTGTTTTCTTCCTCCTTTGGTTCTACTGCAGCCAGCCTCACCAAACAGTATTCCACTCACCTGTCTAGGAGCTCTGCAATACACCTGAGCTCATACCCTGCCACACTTCCCCCAGCCCCATGAGTGGACTGAATGAGAAATGATAGTTGTTTGAAACCCTTATCATGGCAAACAAAGAATGAAGGAAAACAAAACAATAGCAACAAACAAACAAACAAACAAACAAAAAAACCTTGCTGAACCCAGATTCTGATTCAGCTAGCATGAAGCCATGACTTGTGCCAGACACTGTCCTAGGTGCTGGAGTGAACACTGTCATATTTAACTTAACCTACCAGCCTTTAATAGAATCCTGCTCTGTGAAATTTGCACAGGGGCCAAAGAGAAACAAGGCATTATTTATAATAATTGGCTTGCCATTATCCATTCTGTTGGTGCTGCCTGCAACAACATGATGGACCTTTATGCTATTCACAGCCTATAAAAAAGTAGTTCTGTTGTGATTCAACATATAGTAATCTCCATTTTAAGAGGACAATAGAAACACTCAGCTATTATTCATCCCAGAGCCTTAAACGGCAGAGAATTCCTTTATCAGGAACATAAGGTTAGAACAGCATGAGTTATTAATATTGCAAGTAGCCCAATGCATTTATTGAGGTGCTCAAACTATTGAAAAAACTTACAATTTTTAAAAGTAAAAGGCTAGACCTCAAGTAGCACTTTGGGAGAAGTGTGTCAAAGGCACAAACTATTCAGAACTGTTTAGGTTGAAATGAGAAGGGGGACAGTCTTTGTCCCCATAACCCAACTCAGTTTTGAATGTTCTGAAAAGAGTAGATAAAGGAGAAATGCCACGCATGTTCAGAAATCCAGATTTGAGGGGCCAGGACTGGTGGGAAATATGGGAGCAGCTGCAAATCAGTTAATTAACAATCATTAGTGATACATGCATAACACATTTTGTATTCAGTTAGCTATTTATTTATTTATTCACAGCCACATTCCACAAAGGGCTTGAGGCAGCCTACAAAAAGAACAACACAACAAGGGCTAAATGCAAACGAGTGTAAAAAGTCAGGACTAGCATAGAGGGTGAGGAACACCTTGGCCAGAAGGGCACACACCTGTCGGCCATAAGGGACTCAAGAGGTACCACAGTCAAGTTCCACATTTGGCTTGAGGCATCCTGGCAGCCAAAGTGAAAAGGAGACAGGGTCAGGTCCAAGCATTCTCTTTAACAAGACACTGTTAAATGTCTTTCTTTCAAAGCATGTAAAAAGCTGAACACTGACACAGAGGCCCCACAAATAACTACAGAATCAGAGGTCTGTTCAACTGCAGTAAAATGGATGGAACAAGGGAGAATGGCAAAGGACTTGGGTTCTGGAGCTGAAAGTCCTCACTGTGAGGGCTGGCTTAACCTCTACTAGCTCCAGGGTCCAGGAGAAGATGTTTAATTTCCCTGGGGTGCATTCTTATTATGCACAAACCAGAGATCTAAAAAGACTTAATTGGCTAAGTCCTGTGTCAGAGAGAAAAAGAATAAAAGAGGGAGAATGAATAAAGGAAAGAATAGGTATGTAACTGAAAAGAACTGAAACATATAAAGCACCTAGCATATGAAACATGCCAGATCCTTTCCTAGTGTTTTTTTTTCTTTAATTCTTTTTGTGAAATTGAGTCTGGGTAGCAGACTGTTCCTCCATCTGAGTGGCTGTTAGTCTCTCTCTTCCCTCTCCCACCCTCTGCCCCCCCACTCTCTTTAACCTCAACTCCAGATGTAGCTGGGGCCATGCCACATCTCAACCTCAGAACACCAGGGCACAGAGAAGTACAGAGACCCAAGTGATGGATGGGTGGGTGAGTCTATAATTCTCAGAGGAACATTATTAGAAGCAACAAGTGGTGATGGGCATAGGATCAACCAACACAATGAGAGAGAATAACAGTCAACTCAGAGATGAGGTAATCAGTGATTGATAATCTGATAATGGTTGAACACTCACAAGGAAGGGCCACATACTGAAATGAGTCCATGTATTTTACATATTCCTACTTGAGTGCTTGTTCACAAATATGCTCTACCTAATCCATTCTGATTTTGATGAAAAGTTCCATTTTCTACAGCAATCCATCCAAAATCAGAATGGAGCCAGCAATACTGGCTGTCTTGATGTTAAACACTTTTCAACATCAGCTAACAGCATGAGACTAACTACTGAGCTTTTGTGTTTTCAGTGACCATATTTTTCTAAGCCAAACATTTAAAAAATTCACATAGAAGTCAAATTACTTGTATATATTTTGAGGCTCCTCTAGTTTAAGAAAAAAAAAGCTATCAAAAATTGAATCTCTCTTGGAAATTCTGAGTCATACAGTCACTGCATTAAGCTACTTGGACAGGTGATCTTCCCATTTTTCAGATGATTCTCCTTACCTTCAAGCTTACGTGAGAAGTCTCTGCTCTGTGTTCCCTTTGAACTCACACACATCTCCATTCTAACACTCACCACTCTACAGCTGAGTTTCTGATTAGACTAAGAACCCACCGGCCACAGGATGGCCATCCTATTCAGTTGCATGTTTCTAAAACTTGCTCAATAACAACCAAAGGGAACTGTTTTGCAAGCATAGAAAATCAGTTCTTCAGGATAGTACTAAATGCAGCAAGTTACCCTCCTCTTTTCTACATTGCCCTCTTCACTTTTTAGCTTCTAGACCTCTCATCCTGCCTTGACCAGCCCCAGCCAGGCCTCTTTAGTCTCAAGATTTCAAGAAGTCAAAGAGGACCTATATTCACATGGCCTGAGCCAGCTCAGAGAAATGGGCCCCCTGTGAGTAGCCACAGAGGGTCAGGTGGAACCCATCACTGTGCATCGGGGCTAAGACTTGATTAGTTACAATAGCCCAGGACATGGGAAGCCTTCCTAAGGTCCAACTTGACCACTAAAGATTTGTCACTTCTTGGGTTCCCAATCTAGCAGTGAGAGTGAAGGAAATCCTCAGTCCCTTGGCCAAAACCTCAACTCTCTGCCTTCAGAATATGAGTTTAATGAGAATTCCCTGGATGACAACCACTGTCATTCATTTAAATCACAGCTACACATTACCGGGAAGATTTATCATACTGGGGCGGTCTGATCTCCTTCTGTAAATGGCCATCAATTTCTGCATCTTTTACTTTTTTTTTTGTCTGAATAATGAACATACTGCTGAAAGCAATGCCCAGGATGACTAGGCACATCTAGGAAATTCTAAAAGAGTGAGTTTCAGAATTTTGCCATGATTTTATTTTCTTCATGCTTAAACTCTCATAAAACTCCTGATCCATTTAACCATGCTGCGTAATCATATGTTTATCATGAAAAGTAGCACTAATGTGGCAGACTGTTTTTTCTTCTTTTTTTTTTTGACAGAGTCTCGCTCTGTCGCCCAGGCTGGAGTGCAGTGGTGTGATCTTGGCTCACTGCAAGCTCCACCTCCCGGGTTCACATCATTCTCCTGCCTCAGCCTTCCGAGTAGCTGGGACTATAGGCGCCTGCCACCATGCTCAGCTAATTTTCTTTTTTTTTATTTTCAGTAGAGACAGGGTTTCACCATGTTAGCCAGGATGGTCTTGATCTCCTGACCTCGTGATCCGCCCGCCTCCACCTCTCAAAGTGCTGGGATTACAGGCGTGAACCACGACACCCGGCCCTGTCTTTGTTTTTTGTAAGAGATAGGGTCTCTTTCACCTAGGCTGGTGCTTTACTGCAGCTTTGCACACCTGGGCTCAAACAACCCTCTTGCCTCAACATCCCATGGAGCTGTGACTACAGGTATGTGCCACCACACCCAGCTAATTTTTTAAATTTTTTTGTAGAGACAGGGTCTCACTGTGTTACCTAGGTTGGTCTTGAACTCTTGGCATCAAGCAATCTTTCTGCCCTGGCCTCCCAAAAAACTGGGGTTACAGGCATGAGCCACCATGCCTGGCCCCATGTCCTGTTTCTAAACTAATAATTAGCAAGGTAAGGCAAAAAGGGTCCTTTTACCTATATTTGAGCCAACATCTACAGAGGCTTCAACAGAACAATTCCATGTCCTATTTTTGGAAGAAAGCTCCAATTTCTAGCCCTAGTTTTCAGTGTTGTGGAGTAGTTTCGTTTCCTGTCTTTTGTATTTTTTTTAAAAAGCTTCTCTAACATTTTAGTTGCAATCTGAGACAGTCTGTTTCAGAGACAAAATTTTACAGCCAGATGCTCCAGTGTGAGCCGCTTCAATTTACTTCTAAGGATGATCAATAACAAATGGGGAATGCTTGTCATTTACTCAAATATTGTGAAGGCTTGTCTTTTCTTGGGCACATGCACACTTTATAGGCAAGGTTTCATTCATCCGTAATGCCTGATGGGACCACTGCAAGAACAGGTCAGTCATTTACAGAAACAGACCTAAAACCCTAAGGCCTAGGAACCATCACAGCCCCCACCCCACCCGGACATTAACAAGACACCTAGGGTAGGGAAGAAAGGCAAATGCGAGTGCAACAGATTCAGGAAATAGGCAACTCTAGGGCCTCCATTTCCCTGGAGGATTTTAATAATCTCCTTGGTTTCACAGCGGGTGGTTATAAGGGAGGCAGAGAGAAGGTTGGACGGTTCTGATACAGAAAATAGCTCCTCGGTGGGACAGGGGAGTTGACAGCAGAGAAGCTGTCAACCACCTTTTTTTGTGATGCCACAAGTCTCTGCAGCTCACCTGTATAGCGCTATTGCTCTATTCCACGTGACAAAACATGAGTCACCTGCTCAATTAGTTTCATTCAGTCCATTATCCCTATAGCAAAGGAGTGCTCTCTCCCAGAAACCGGCAAATTATTGTTCAATATATTTAGTCTTAATATGGTTGATCCTTCCTTTTCTTTCTTTTTACCTCTCTTCCTCTCTCCATCCTTCCTATCCATCCATCCACCTATCTATCCAACCATCTACCTGAAGGTATGCTGACCATCTACTTTGTGTCAGGTACTATTCCAAGCACTTAATATACAGTATCTGATTAAATTTTAACAATACCCTGGAAGTTAGCTCTTAATATTCTTTATGAATATTATATGAGGCTTAGAGAGGTTATTTGTCTTGTCTAAGATTGAGTAAAATTCAGCCCATGGGTTAAATTCAACCTGTTTTTATAAATAAAGTTTAGTTGGAACATACCCATGCCCATTTGTTTACTTATGATACAATTTTACCAGACTTGAGTAGTTACAACAGAGACCATATGGTCCACAAAGCCTAACATATTTACTAACTGGCCCTTAACTGAAAAAGTCTGCCAACCCCTGTTCTTGCCCAGCAATACTTAGCAAGAAAGTAGCAGAGTCAAAGATTCAAACCCAGATCTATCGACCTCAAAAGGCCATAATTCTTCAATGCTGTGTCAAGCAACAGAAGTATGTGAGTTTTGTCTGCATGACTTCTTGACACCTAGGGTGAGATGGCGAGGCTAGGTTTATGGTAAGAGGAACAGATCTGACACATATTACTTAGTAAGTAGCCAATTACTGTGGAAGACTCTCTTCATTTGTAAGAAAAGCCAATGAGGACTTTTTTTTTTCCTGCGGAAATAATTATAGAGATGAGTATTGATGCATGTTTTGACTTTGCTGCAAAAGTAGTTCTGTCTTCTCCAGTTTAAGCAATTACATTAGTTTCTAAATAGAGCAGATGGAACTACAGGTGTCAAAGAATGCAAAGATCAGTCAACTGCATTTACGGTGTGACATTCTAAGCAAAGATACTACAAAGTATCTTGTGCACAACCAAGTAGGTAAGTGCTATTGAGCACCTGTGAGCCAGAAGAAAATAGGAGAAAAATGTGGCTAAATGGAAATGGAAATTTCTATACAATGGAATCTGGTAGCAAACACTTCTTCTACCATAATGCCCTAACAATTGATTGCTTTCTAATGTTGCCTCGTTGGGGGAAGATATATTCTGAGTGTTCCTTCAAACTTGTAGAAGTCATTTTTTCTGGAGGAGATGGTGGTCCTAAGATGGTCTGCTTGGTACTCTTGAGTGCAAAGATGCCTCCTCAAAAAAGCAAGCAGCTTATGAAGGAAGCAATGACTTAAAGCAGACACGTATCGTAGTTACCTCTAAAGAACAGGGAGAAGATCAAATCCAGAACCAGGTAGTAGTAATAAGGGAGCTGACCTGGCAATAGGCCAAGGATCCAAAGGACATGGGAACCAGGCATAACTCAAAACAGCCACTGCTGAACACCTACACCAATGGGGGGAAAATCATACTCTTCGCGTTAGAGTACACAACTGCTACAGAGTCTCAGCTGTGATCTCTACTGTCGGGTGTTCCCAAAGATGTCCGCATCCCAACCCCTGAGATCTGTGAATATGTTATCTTACTTAGCAAAAGGGACGTTGCAGATATAATTAAGCTAAAGATCTTGAGATGGGGAGATTATTCTTCATTTCTTGGGTGGGCTCAGTGTAATCACAAGTGTCCTTGTAACTGAAAATGGGCGGTAAGAGGGTCAGAGTCAGAGAGAGATGTCAAGATGCTACACTGTTGGCTTTGATGACAGAGGAAGGGGCCATGAGCCAAGGAGTGCAGACAGCTTCTAGGAGCTGGAAAAAGTCAGCAGACAGATTATGTCCTAGAACCTCTAGATGGAATACATCCAGGCAACACCTTGATTTTAGCCCAGTGAAACCCATTTCAGACATCTGACCCCCAGAAGGCCAGAAGATAATAAATTCATGTGGTTTTAAGCCACTATGTCTATGGTAATTTGTTATGGTAGCGATGATAAACTAAGACAACAGCCCTGACTCGTGGGAGGGTAAAGGAAGGAGCCACACACCACCACACTCTCACCATGGGAGGAATAGTTGAAATGAGCACACGACGTCAGGTCCCCAACAAACAGCTGAATGAGTTTCAGGCTAGCTTGCTAATTCATTCACCAATTCTCAGCTGTGGTGTTGCTTGATTCAGAATGTAAAGACAATTTTAAAATTTCCTTAGTTTCAAAACTTAATTCATCCAATGCACTTAATTTAAAACCACACATTATTTATCCACAAATCTTGATATACAGGGAAAGAACCAGAAATACTTGCAGGACAGATGGCACGGAAACAAAGGGTTATTAGATATTGCCATGCAGGCCTAAGTGAATTCACAATGACCATCATGACATAATGTCCACTGTTACTATCAAGAGTGTTTGATAGTATGGATAATATCATGGATTAGCATGAATAACCTCAGAACTATGAAAAGAACCATGGGCAGAGTTTGACACCACAGATACTCTCTGAGTGACTGAAGTCTCTTCTACCACGGTGAGTGGTACCATGGAAGTAGTCTTGTCTCCAGGTCTCCTAAGCTTACTTATGATGAAGTGATGGGACTCTTACCCAAGAAACCATTACAGAAAAAAAAAAAAAATCCTCACCTAATAAAATTGTGCCAGTGAACAAACTCTCAGACATATGGCCACATTGACAAGATCTGCAACGGTATCAAAAGAGGTCAAGCTAATAACCTGAAGAAACAGGAAGAAAATTCCAATTGTCTTATACAGAAGGTCTACAATCAATAGGATGAAGTCTAACACTGTTGAGAGTGGGGTGAGATGGGTGAACTTCTCTACCACCTGGTGATGAAATACACTGGGATTCTATGAAAAAGCATTTTTTTCTAAACTCAATTTCCATATTAATTTTAGAGCCATATGTAATTAGCGAAAAATGTTCCTGAAGATTTAAATCAAGATAATTTTTAGAAGAAACAAAATGATCTACATATGAAAATACTCAATTCAGCTTCACATATTGCCACATGTTATGTTCCCTGAGAAGCAGACTCTGAGAGTGCAGCATGTAGAATGTTTGAAGTGGTTCCCTTGGGGTCAACAGCTACGGAGAATAGGGGAAGTTAGCAGGAATGGGGCAGAAATAGAAGTCAAGCTGTGATGTAGGCCCAATAACAGCCTCAGCTAACCCGTTGGGGAGCTCTAGGGCTGGAATGTGAGTTGTCCTGTTTTGGGGCTGAAATGGTAAAACATTTACATTCTTGCTTCTATGGGTCAGTGAACATTGGCTGCTGCTTATGCAAGGTTAACCCAGTGGACTTGGGGTACTCAAACTCAGCACGTTTTATAGAGAAGACTGGCCCCTTGACCATCCTGGGAGATAACTATAAGTCTTTGGAATACCTAGCCTGATACAAATGTCTTTGTGTATCTGGGGTCTTGGGATAGGCCAGATAGTTTATGCAAACAATGTGATTTATGGTGAAAGCCTGTTTTTGTTCACCTGGGGCCCTGGTCATGCTGTATTGGTCTGATGCCTGAGGGTGCTGGAGACTGAGCAGTCATGTAGGCACCCCAGGCCTATGTGACTAGCCCCCAGAAGAAATCCTAGAGACCAAAGTTCAGGTGAGCTTCCTTGTTGGCAGTCCTTCCTATGCATTGTCATACACTGTTGCCGAGAGGATAAAGCATTGCTGACACAACCCCAAGATCACACATGCTTTCTCCTGTACTCTATCCTATGCCTTTTTTTTTGACACGGAGTCTCACTCTGTCTCCCAGGCTAGAGTGCAGTGGTGAGATCTTGGCTCACTGTAATCTCTGCCTCCTGCGTTCCAGTGATTCTCCTGCCTCAGCCTCCTGAGTAGCTAGGATTAGAGGCACATACCACCACGCCCAGCTAATTTTTAAATGTTTAGTAGAGATGCAGTTTCACCATATTGTTCAGGCTGGTCTCGAACTCCTGACCTTGTGATCCGCTCACCTCGGCCTCCCAAAGTGCTGGGATTACAAGTGTGAGCCACCGAACCCAGCCACTATCCTATGCTTCTTTTAAAACCAGCCGTTTGCTGTTAATCCAGATTCTTTTACTACATTAAACTGGAACGTGAGTATAGCAGTTTTCCTGAGTTCTGTGAGTCCTTTTATGAATCATCAAGCATAAGGATGGTCTTGGGGACCCCTAACACATGGCTAGCGCTTAAGAGCTGCCTGCTAGCTGTAGTCCCAGCAGCTAGGGTAACAAATCCTTTCTTGAAGGGATATCCAGGTGGCACATCACAGTACATACCTATAAAAGCTGGAAACAAGTGAAATATTCATAAATAGGAGATCTATTTGGCAAAGCAGAAGTTAGGAAGTACCCAGCCAAGCTCTGCCTGGTGGAATAAGAGTGCTTTGTGAGAATGATTCCAATATCTATCTTCATTTGCTATTCATATGGAGAAAACAGTCTTCTCAGTTGAGGGAGAAACTCTGAATTATTCTTAAAGAATCTCTGGCTATCCCCTCTAGCTTACATTGAACATTCTAGGTCCTTGAGAAGATCCTCATTTCAAAGGCTATAGAAACCATGTGAAATTGATTCATGGGAAAATTTATGTGCTATTAACACCAGATAGCAGAAGCAGACTGGCTAAAATATAGCAACTTGAAATATATTTTAGGTACTGGAATTTGATCAAATGCAGATGGATAACTTCTAGAACAATGACAGCAAACAAACTTTGGAAAAACACACGACTGTGCTTGGAGAATGGTATCACAGTTTTTAAGAAATGTGCACTGTATAGCTAGATAGGAAAGCAGCCTCTGTTTAAACCCCAATCTAACACTTTGTTGTAAGCTGCAGTGGGAGAAAATGGTTATCTGAATATGGTTTGATGGGCCAGTTGCCATGACTTGCACCTGTAATCCCAGCACTTTGGGAGGCTGAGGCAGGAAGATCACTTGAGGCCAGGAGTTTGAGACATTGCAAAACCTCGTTGTCTTTACTAAAAATACAAAAATCAGGTGAGTGCGGTGGCACATGCCTGTAATCCCAGCTACTCTGGTAGCTGAGGCACAAGAATCCCTTGTACCTGGGAGGCAGAGGTCACAGTGAGCCGTAATCATGCCACTGCCCTCCAGCCTGGGCAACAGAGCAAGACTCTGAAAAACAAAACAAAACAAAACATATACCTATACATACATACATACACACACACACATGCACGCACACACACACACGCACGCACACACACATATATATGTGTGGTTTGATGGGTTACTTGATAACTGCCAATTTAGTCTTGAGATGAGGAACAAAACTGAAATATGAAAGATGATTGGTCTGATAAACTGTGTGACTGCTTCTGGTCCACTGATTGTGAACATTAGTGATGTGTGTTCATTGCTGGGTTGAGGTAAGTATGAGTTGGTGCACTACCCCTTATTTCTCTCTTTGTCACAAAGGCCTTGAAATCTCCATGATAGAGATGACAGAGCTATAAGAAGAAAGCAGCCCAAATCCCTGAGTCACAGATGTTTGAAGAAGAGCTTCCCAGGAGAGGTACCAGACCCACATCAGACTTCATATGATTATAAAATGAACTTCTATCATGTTGAATCTCTGAACTTCGGGTTGTTTTGCAGGACTGCCTACCTTATAGTGACAAGTAGAGGAAAGTACAGGCATGCAAATTTCATTTTAAAATTAGTCAATGGAGATTGTCAATGGAAAATAAAGATTGTCAATGGAAAATAAAGCTTTCAGATTTCTTACAGCTTAAAAAGAGGAAAAATAGGTCTTTTTTCTTCCCCAACCCCTGCTTATGTGAAGCATTGTAGTCTAAGAGCTGGCATTTTAGAAAGATGAAAACGTTGAGTTTGCTTCAAAACGTATATATGACCAGACTATAAATTCACATGCAATGTAGTCTGCTTTGGGAGTTAAACATATTATTTAAACAAACCATTATAACTTGACTTATTATACCTCAACTTGATTATAAAACAAACATTAAAGTGAAATCTAAGGTAAGTCTTTTTTTATTTCCAGCTCCAAAGCCATTTCCATTTCTTAGTTATCTTTGAATCCTCAGCTCCAAGCGCAGTGCCTGATACACAGCAGGTATCCACAATCTTTGGATGACTGAATGAAAACGAAAGTTTACACTTAATAACCTTTAATCTTACTAGTGATTTAATTTCTCAGAGTTAATTTGAACACCAGATGGAGAAATTCTAAAAAATATATATATTTTTCGGAAAGGCAAGCATTCTCTTGGTCTGAGAGGTTTCGTGACAAGTTAATTTTATGTTAAATCAGTATGAATGGATGGATGATAAACTTTGGAAAGTCATACTTAGAAATATATTGAAAACAGATAAATGAATGTGTCCCCAGATGAAAAATAATAACTACATAAATAAAATTTGAAATAACCACTTGATAGCAAAGAGAACTTCAGTGTCAATACTTTAAATTCCATGCCATGGTTAATTATATTCCTGAAATCTATGAACAAAAGGGCAAAATTGAAGAAAACAAAATAATATAGTTTAAGATGAAATTCATGAACAAGAACCTCAAAAATATAATAGGCAACAATTTGCTGCATTTCAACATTAAAGAGGCTTCAACATCCATATTTTTCTCCGATGTGCCATTACATGAACTTATAATCCTTGAAAAATTGTTATTATTTTTGTTGCTAAAACTGCTTGTAATAGGAATAAAAGATATGTTTAGTAATATGCTCAGATGATTGCATTTGAACAAATACTATGGTAATAATTCTTATATTTGGAAATGCTAGAATCTGAATTACACATAAAGTTAGTGGCATCTCTTTTTTGAAGCCTTAGATTTTATTTTACTTTTTGTTTTAAGACCAAGTAAAAACCCAACTTTCAGCTAATGGAATTCTAGGTCTAGCTGGTAGAACGAGATCCAGATGGAGCTCAAAACACCTGCTGAATAGTATCTATAAAATATCAGCTTGATATCATCACCAAGAATTCTGCAAGCTGAATTGCACTGGAATCTTAAGGACTTGCACAGAGTGTAGTTACACATAACTCAGAAGAACAGATTATTAACTACTAGACTATGAGGATTCTTTCTTTGGCTTTTAAGGAAAGTCACTGAGTTAATGCTGAATATATTCCTAAAAAATGTACTTATGAAATTAATAGAGTTAACTGAAGATTTGAATAATATTAGGCTACAGTAACCTCAAACTTGATTACTCTTATACATGGTAAAACAATGCAGAAATCCTGGGGATAGGCTGTTCATTATGGCTGAATGGAGGTTGCCCAAGCCCTGGCATTCTTTTATAGTTTCAAGGGAGAGCAAAAGTCTGAAGTGGGTAGGGACTGGGCCACATTTAATAATTTAAACTTATCATCATGGAACAATTCATACTTGTTACATACAAGTTAAATAACCTTCATGCTGTGTTGCAAACTGCTCTTCCTGCTATACTTCAAACAAATAGAATCATTTTACAAAATAAAATTACCAAAATGGGTATATACTTCATAAAACTGTTCAAGGGAGAAGCAAACCTTTGGTGAAGAGTGTGATATAATCACCAATGGCTTTAAGATTGCCATTGGGAGGATTTTTTTTTTTTTTTTTTTTTTTTTTTTTTTTGAGACGGAGTCTTGCTCTGCCACCCAGGCTGGAGTGCAGTGGCCGGCTCTCAGCTCACTGCAAGCTCCGCCTCCCGGGTTCACGCCATTCTCCTGTCTCAGCCTCCCGAGTAGCTGGGACTACAGGCGCCCGCCTCGTCGCCCGGCTAGTTTTTTGTATTTTTTAGTAGAGACGGGGTTTCGCCGTATTAGCCAGGATGGTCTCGATCTCCTGACCTTGTGATCCGCCCGTCTCGGCCTCCCAAAGTGCTGGGATTACAGGCTTGAGCCACCGCGCCCGGCCGCCATTGGGAGGATTTTAAAATGGAGATGGACCGGGTGCTGCGGCTCACACCTCAACACTTTGGGAGGCTGAGGTGGGGGCATCACTTGAGATCAGAGGTTTGAGACCAGCCTGGCCAACATGGTAAAACACTGTCTCTACTAAAAATATAAAAATTAGCTAGGCATGGTGGTGCACACTTGTAATCCCAGCTACTCAAGAGGCTGAGGCAGGAGAATTGCTTGAATTCAGAAGCTGGACGTTGCAGTGAGCCGAGATCGTGCTACTGCACTCCAGCCTGGGTGACAGAGTGAGACTCTGACTCAAAAAAAATTAATCAATTAAAATAAAATGGAGTTGAAAGATGGAAATGATGGTGAGGTGTCCAAGTTCCAGTATGTGTGGATCTGATGGCTTTTGAAAGTATCAACTGTAGGGATTCTCTTATATTCTTTCAGTAACCTAACAGTGTTGACGAAAAAGAGCACTCAAACCTTCATGGAAGATGGTGCCTCTGATTCTGGAGGGAAACGATGAGGAGAGAGAGCACATAGCCATAGCTGAGGTCTCCAAGTCTATCATGCGTCAGCTTTACCAAGAGGGTTTCCTAAGATTCAGATTGCTGGATCCCACCCCAGAGTTTCTGATTCCATAGGCTGAAGGAGGGACCTAATAATTTGCATTTTCAACAAGTTCTCCGGTTATTCTGACACTGCTGGTCAGGGAACTATGTTTTGAGAACTACTGGTCTAGGTGTTTCACTTAGAAGTCAGAATGGTTCACCCCTGTTTCCTCTCACTGAGCTAAAAGTCCAAAGTCCTAACCATTGCCAGCAAGGATCTATGTGATCTAGGCCTTAACAATCTTCCTGACATCATCTCCTGCCCATCTCGTTGTTGCTAGCACCACTCAAGGCTCATTGTCCTCCTTACTGATCCTTAAATAAGCCAAGCTTGTTCCCCTCTTACATCCTTTGCAATTGCTGCTTGCTCCCTCAACCCAGAATGTTCTTCCTGCAGATCTTCAAAGGGCATGCTATCTCACTTCATTCAGTTCTTTGTCCAGAGAAGCTTTCCATAACCATCCTACTTAAAATCGCTCCTCTCCACAGTTCCCCTTTCATTACTGTCTATCCCCTTCCCTGAAAATTTGTCAGATCATTTTCACCTGAAAAATAATATTTATTTACTGATTGTCTGCTCCTCTAAGAACAGGGACTTGGTGTGATTCACTGCTGAGTTCCTAGCGCATAAAAAAGTATCTGACACACAGTAGGCATTCAATACAAATTTGTTAAAGAGAATGATGAATAATTGATTGAATAAATAATTTTAAGAAAGAGCAACTGCAAATAAGCCAGCCTCCAAACTGACAAAGTTAAGGGGGTAAAGGTCTAAGGTTTTAAAATCAAACTTGCATCTATGAAAACACTATAAAGCTGGAGGCGTCACGCTACCTGACTTCAAACTATACTACAAGGCTACAGTAACCAAAACAGCATGGTACTGGTACCACAACAGAGATATAGACCAATGGAACAGAACAGAGTCCTCAGAAATAATACCACACATCTACAGCCATCTGATCTTTGACAAACCTGAGAGAAACAAGAAATGGGGAAAGGATTCCCTATTTAATAAATGGTGCTGGGAAAATTGGCTAGCCATAAGTAGAAAGCTGAAACTGGATCCTTTCCTTACCCCTTATACGAAAATTAATTCAAGATGGATCAGAGACTTAAATGTTAGACCTAATACCATAAAAACCCTAGAAGAAAATCTAGGTAGTACCATTCAGGACATAGGCATGGGCAAGGACTTCATGTCTAAAACACCAAAAGCAACGGCAGCAAAAGCAAAAATTGACACATGGGATCTAATTAAATAAAGAGCTTTTGCACAGCTAAAGAAACTACCATCAGAGTGAACAGGCAACCTACAGAATGGGAGAAAATTTTTGCAACCTACTCATCTGACAAAGGGCTAATATCCAGAATCTACAAAGAACTCAAACAAATATACAAGAAAAAAACAAACAACCCCATCAAAAAGTGGGGAAAGGATATGAACAGACATTTCTCAAAAGAAGACATTCATACAGCCAACAGACACATGAAAAAATGCTCATCATCACTCGCCATCAGAGAAATGCAAATCAAAACCACAATGAGATACCATCTCACACCAGTTAGAATGGCAATCATTAAGAAGTCAGGAAACAACAGGTGTTGGAGAGGATGTGGAGAAATAGGAACACTTTTACACTGTTGGTGGGATTGTAAACTAATTCAACCATTATGGAAAACAGTATGGCGATTCCTCAAGGATCTAGAACTAGATGTACCATATGACCCAGCCATCCCACTACTGGGTATATACCCAAAGGATTATAAATTACTCTACTACAAAGACACATGCACACGTATGTTTATTGCGGCACTATTCACAATAGCAAAGACTTGGAATCAACCCAAATGTCCATCTGTGACAGACTGGATTAAGAAAATGTGGCACATATACACCATGGAATACTATGCAGCCATCAAAAAGGATGAGTTTGCGTCCTTTGTAGGGACATGGATGCAGCTGGAATCCATCATTCTTAGCAAACTATCACAAGAAGAGAAAACCAAACACCGCATGTTCTCACTCATAGGTGGGAACTGAACAATGAGATCACTTGGACTCGGGAAGGGGAACATCACACACTGGGGCCTATCATGGGGAGGGGGGAGGAGGGAGGGATTGCATTGGGGAGTTATACATGATATAAACGTCATGCACATGTACCCTAGAACTTAAAGTATAATTAAAAAAAAAAAAAAAAAAAAAAAAAAAAAAAAGAACGTACACTATATGAGAGATGTTCTGTTATACATAAAGAAGGCTGAATTGTATCTACTCACAAGAGTCAATTGTGCACATCTCTTCCCAACCCCATATTCAGTAACTTTACACTGATACGCAGAAATCAGTCACAGTGGGAATATTTACACCCAGGAAATTGGCAAACGTTACAATTCAAGGCTTATTTTTATCAGCACACTACTGATTCTATCCATAAACACATTCCATTACTCAGTTTGACAGCCTCACCCATGGACCGGTCACCCAGACCAGGGTTGAGACAGGTTTGTTGCCAATTAAAGGAAGGAAAATGGGACATCTCAGTACAATATATCGGGATAGACCGGGAAGCTTATCTAAATCTTATTTCAGGATGTACATTTAGTGGGGATGAACATCTACTCTGCCCTGCCTGAGCAGTCGAAACATAAAACAGGTGGATATGGGGATATGTGCTTTTGAAGATACCCACCCTTCCCTCCTGCTCTACATGTATTATGGGGAAACTGATCCTATTCCTGAGTCTACGGATAGAATATATGACTGATATTATTCAAATCTAAAGTCGGGCCCAACAATGGATTTTCAGTTACACAAGTCCATAAAATCTCCCTCTGTCTTACTTATGACTAAATGAATCCTGACTATACTGTGCTTTTTTTAAAGCGGGATATAAAATAGTACAAACCCAAGTTTGAGCACAAGTAAATCAAATACATACTCAAGGCACAAGTGGCAGAATGGAATAAACACCGCACCAGTAAAATTTATTTTTTTTGGTTAGTAGTTATATGAATCTATTCTTTGTCTAAACATTTTTGCTTAAATTTTAGTCACATTGTTTTTGCAACTTAAAAAATCCATAAAATATAGGTTGAATTTAAATTTTCTTCTCTGTTTATAAACTGTTTTCCCACACATTAGAAAGATGTCTAAGATAAACCCATGAATCAATGGAGAATTAAAATGGCAGAGCCAATTTAAATATCACATATTTAAACAAAGACCAGAAAAAAAAATCTCTTGCAACAGAGATTGCTATAACACATTAATTATAAGGTTTCAGATAGATTTTTGTAACTCAAACATAAATTTTAAAGAACCTTCCCATTTGTTTCTTTTAGAGATTAATGTCTCTAAAAGAAGGACAAGTTGACCTTTAAATCTGAACCAGCTCAGAAAAAGGCCCAAATGCACACTTGACCTCTTCTACAAGGAGCCTGTTTTAGTCACAATATAATTTCACCCTCTCACAGGTGCTCTGTAGCAGCCTGACAGTGGCATTTACATTTCTTTTAACAAGCCAAGAAATAATAGAACAAGGAAGACTGGTAGTCACTGGCTTTAATTGTAAGTTTGGGCCTCTGTTTTGTCTTACCACCCATTTTGGCTGAGGAATGCACTGCCTGTTCCCTGTTTTCCTTGTGGTAAAGCAAGAAACTTGAATTTGAAACCAGAGCCCTGAGTCTCCTATGCCCTGGCCATCTACTGCCTTTGCATGTAGCCTCTGTTCTGGCCTTCAATCCACTCTCTCAGCAATTCCCAGAGCATTCCTTGGGTCTCAATTCTAAGGAAGCATCTTCATTTCATGAATCACTTTGTAGGGGACACAGGAGGGTACATTCCCCTAGCACAGCCTTTCACTAAAAAGCATTTCACTAAAAAGTGCCCAGAGAACTTTCCCTAAAGTCTCCTCCTTAGCCCACAGTCTTCTGGGCTTTCCAAGCTTTCCCACTTTTTCTCTTCTTGATGTCCCTGTCTCCCTCCATTACTCCTAAATTTCAGGACACTAGGAGACACAAATCAATCAAAAGATTTCACATGCTCTTTTAGGTATTATAATTCAGTGTTCACAAATAGACATTAATTAGATACCTCTCTTCTACCTTCCTGGCTATCTTACTCCATTCTTTCCAGGCACTTAACCTGTCCTTTTAGTCTGGCCATGACCCGTGAGCATTTCACATTGCCTACCCTGCTTCTGCTTTACAAACTAACCAGAAAATCCCTCTCCCCACAACCCCAATGAAGCTGGGAATTCTTACCTGCCATCTGTCAGCAGCTATGTACCTGTATGATATCTCCTTTTGACAGCCAAACATCATAAAAGTGTTGTCTGCATAGACTGAGTCCATTCTTTACCTGCTACAATCTGGTTTCTGCTCATACCACATCTCCGTACCTGCCCTCACCAAGTCTGACAAGTTCTTAATCAAATGGGCATGTTGCACCTTGTGTTACTTGAACCAACATGAAGTGTAAATCTCACACATTAGAATATTAGAGATTTCATAAGCACCAGTAAAATTTATTTTTTTGTTGGTAGTTATATGAATCTATTCTTTATCTATACATTTTTGCTTAAATTTTAGTCACATTGTTTTGTATAAAGAGTATAATACTAGTCACCATTCACTGGGAACTTCATTCACTGGGCACTAATCTTTAAGTATAGAGACTTCTTTAAAAAAAAATTTTTTTTTTTTTGTTTGGAGACAGAGTCTTGCTTTGTCACCCAGGTTGGATGGAAGTGGCATGATCTTGGCTCACTGCAACCTTTGGGTTTAAGTGATTCTCATGCCTCAGCTTCCCGAGTAGCTGGGATTAGAGGTGTGCACCACCATGCTCAGCTAATTTTTGTATTTTTAGCAGAGATAGGTTTTCACCATGTTGGCCAGGCCGGTCTCGAACTCCTGACCTCAAGTGATCCACCTGCCTCAGCCCCCCAAAGTGCTGGGATTACCTGCCATGCCACCCATTCAGAATCTTCTTTAATCAACACAAGTATTGAAAATAAGCATTGGGAAAAAATGTCTAGAGATGTTTGAAATTAATGGGAGACTTAAATCAACATTGATTTGTTAAATCAACATTGAGGATCACCATTCAGCTTCCCTGGGCTGCCTCTGTGTCAGTCAGATTTTGCTTTCTAGCTGGAAACCACTCTTACTCCATCTGGAAATTTGAAATGTGGATTGTTCCTGGGGCTACACCATTAATGACAACACAAACACATGTTTTTACACGATTTTAATCATTGTGTATGTTCAGTGGTGTCTCCTGGCTTATTTATTTAGCATTATATCACAAGCATTTTTAAGGTTGCCCAATAGCATCTATAATTACCATTTTAATTGCTGCATAATATTCCACTAAGTGGATGCTTGTGATTTACTAAACCATTACCATAGTGTTGGGAATTTAGGTAGCTTCCAATTTTTGCTACCATAAATTGCCCTGCATATAACATTTTCCGAGGTTTGAATTAATTCTTTATGATAATTTCTCCAGCACTGATTGCTGGTTTAAAGAGTATGAGTCATTTTTAAGACCTTTCATACACATTTCCTATTCCTTCCAAAAGGACTGTGCCAGTCTGTCACTAGCAATGTGTGAGAGGCCTTCCTAAGGTAACTGCATGAACTGATGAAGTGTGCACTGAGAACAGCATGGAACCCTGGATGAATAAGCAGCACTGCGAGCTGAAGAGTATAGGAGATATATAGATAGATAGATAGATAGATAGATAGATAGATATAGATATATTGTTGTTGTTGTTGTTGGTTGTTGGTTTTGTTTTGTTTTGTTTTTAGTTGGAGTCTTGCTCTGTCGCCCAGGCTGGAGTGCAGTGGCGCAATCCCGGGTTCACGCCATTCTCCTGCCTCAGCCTCCGGACTAGCTGGGACTACAGGCGCCCGCCACCGCGCCCAGCTAATTTTTTTGTATTTTTAGTAGAGACGGGGTTTCACCATGTTAGCCAGGATGGTCTCGATCTCCTGACCTCGTGATCCGCCCGCCTCAGCCTCCCAAAGTGCTGGGATTACAGGCGTGAGCCTCCGCGCCTGGCCGAGTATAAGATATATTGAAGAATTATAGGTCTGCAAGAATTGTCTTTGATGGGGGCTTTATACATTCTGTCTCCTCGCTCCCTCACCTGAAAATCATTTACAGAGTCATTAATGAGGGTCTCCGTTGTAGGTCAGGCATCAGCTTCTCTTCAAACCAAAGCCTAGAGACTTTGGAAAAGTCCCTCTAAGTCTGTGATCCACACAAACACTGGTAGTATACTTTGCCATCAGTGGAAGCCAGATAAAGGCTGAATGTAATTCTTTCCAGTGGACCCAGAGAACTTGCAAATGACTTGGATGAGCCATTTATGACTGATAGTCCCTTAAAAATAATTTAAGCAGTTGGAATAAGCAGCCACAGAGACCAAGAGTGGTAAAGAGAGGCAAGGCAAAGGCTAGAGAGGCATGATATGATACCTCCATGCCCAGGCAAGACCTGGTGTCCACACAGGGAGCAATGCTTGGAGCCTGAAGTCCCAGTTTCCAGTCCCATCTCTGTCTTGACCATGCAGCCTCATACTGACTTCTAAGCCTCTTAGAGTGCCCTCTTCCATGGGCACTCTAAGATACATGTCTCACAGGCTAGCATGGAGCTGAGAGGAGAGAGCATGGAGCTTGCTTTGGAAGATACAGGGATCCACAAGGTTATTAAATCCAACTTAGCAACCAGACTGTCTACACCAACAGTACACCTGTCCAAATAATATTGAACACGTCTGGAAAGTCAGCCTGGGGAGACAACTGAGTGCCAAATGGTCTATGTTTCTGCAAGGCTGCCACTAAGAAGAGGACTCACACACTCCTGGAGACCCTTCATAGCAGAGTTAAGGTTACTGGGCCAAAGCTAGAGAGCCTTGGCTGTGGGCTCAGAATTAGAATTTCTGCCTGTTAATGATCATTCTTTCACATGACACTATATGAATAACTTCCAACTATTCCCACATTATTTTCCAACTTACTGAGAAAGCTCTGATCCTTACTAGTTGTGGGACCTTGAGAGAGTTATGGACCTCCCTGAGTCTCAGTGACTTGTTAAATGGAGATAAAAATGCCTACATTTGGAGTAAGATAGGGAAGAGTAACAATCTTGATGGTGACAACAATAATAATAACGTGAATAATAATGTGAA
Source organism: Trachypithecus francoisi (assembly GCF_009764315.1). NCBI lineage: Eukaryota > Metazoa > Chordata > Mammalia > Primates > Cercopithecidae > Trachypithecus > Trachypithecus francoisi. The sequence goes on from NW_022681467.1 coordinate 38,254,193, forward strand.
TTTGTAGAGTTAATAAAATCTGCTGGCTCTGAGCTAAACTAAGGACTGTATGTACATTATCCCACCTAATCCTCGTAACAGCCTCCTGAGGTAGGAACATTAAATACCTGAGATCAATGAGGCACCCAGTGAGTGGTAACTAGTATTACACTCTTTAATACCAATAATTCCCAAGGAAGAATAACCTAATTAGTTAGTGGGAGAGCAGGATTGCTGAAATGAGTATTGCCTCTAGGATTAACCCTCCTGTGGGAGGTTGATGTAAAAAAACCAGAGTGATATTGACTATGTTAATGACTACATTTAGTGCTTTCCTTGTATCTGGTACTATTTGACTTGTAATTGGGTAGTTTCCTCCCACTTTGACTCTGGGCTTGGCCACATGACTTGTTTTGACCAGTGGGACAACAGCAAACTGTGGGCAAGTGGATGCTTGAAAAAAATGCTTGTGCATTTCTGCTGCTTCTCTTGGATCCCTACTTCTTCCATGAGAAGACACCCCAAACCCAGGCTAGCTTATTGAATGTCAGACCAGGAGGACCAAAGGGGAGTCACTCAGCTAAAGCCACCTGAGACAATCCAGTTCCAGCTGACCTGCTAGTTAATACAAGATGCATGCTGAGTTTTGTTATGCAGCATTATTATGGCAATAGCCGACTGATGCAAGCAGTTCCATTACTTCACAGATACTATTTTCTTCACATATGCTGATAATACCTGGTGAGTAAGAATTTTGCCAACATTCTACATGAATTGCATCATTTATTCCTTATACAAAAACCCATGAGGTATCTCTGGTATTATTACATATACCTCCACATTCATCATATGCCTCCACATTCAGCTATTTTTTTAAAAATTGAGACAAGGTTTTGCTATGTTGCCCATGCTGTTCTCAAACTCCTGGGCTCAAGTAATCCTCCCAACTTGGCCTCCTAAAGCACTGGGATCACAAGCATGAGCCACCATGCCCAGCTACCTTCACTTTCAAGATGAAAATATAAGGTGCAAAGAATTTAAATACCTTGCCCAAGCTTACACATTTCGTAATGGGACAGGATTTGAAGCTGGGCAGCTCGGCTTCAGAACCTCCACCATAACCATTATGCATTGCTTTGTGCACACTATAAGAGAGCTCCTCACACCAACCTGCTTTATAGGACTGGTTGCAACCCTCCCCCTGCCTGAGTATAATGCCTCCCTTTTCAGCCAGGCCAGGCATCATGAATCAAGAGCCGGCTGCCTTCCTCTCTGAGCTTATGGCTCTTTCTCCTTCTTTGACAAGGTGCTCTGGGAAGAGAGAACACCATCAGGAAAGAAAGCCTTCTAGCAACACAAGATCCACAGGTTTAAGGAGTGAAGTGCTCTTCATGATGCAGTGCTCTTAAAAACCAGGCTGTGTGATGGATCTGAAGAGACTCGCAGGAAACCAGGGGGGCCCTAACTGCACTCTTGCCACTTCTCAGTAAAGTCTCAAGAATCCCAATCTGCAACTGAGCCTTCAACAGGCTGAGCAGATTTACATCCCTGTTCTCATCCAGGACTCATTGTCTCTGTCACCTGACCTTTGTGACAGCCTCCTCTTTGGGCCTGCAACCTCCAGACTCACCTTTTCTAATCCGCCTTACACTCCAAACCGGAGAATCTTCCCAAAACACGTCACTCTCTGCTTAAAGCTCTGCAACATGTCCCTGAGATGAAACACCTGAAAACAGCATTCAAGTCCCCTCCTAATTTATTGGTACAGCCTTCCAGATCTTGGGCACTGACCTTCATGCTCCCAAGGCAGAGCACAGGGCTTTCCTTTGTCTGTGTTCATGCCCCTCTCTTATCAATATGCTCTTCATCAATAGGCTCTTACCTATGCAGCTTGTATTTGGGCACAGATAGAGGGGACAGGGGCTGTAGGATGCAATGAAGAATAAGATGTCTTGCATGGAGGGTAAAGATCCTGGGTGTTCCTCCTCTCTGGTCACGAGCCCTCAAAGTCCAGGGACTCAGCAAAGTGGTCTTCAGTGTAACCCCAGAGTCTGGCCCCAGGAGCACTCAGGGACTTTCTAGGAGGTAGGCTGTGAGTAAGGAGCTCCAGATTCATACACATTAAGGTAAAGACCTGGGATAATGATCAGTAATTCATTTACATTGCCCTAATCACAGCACTTAGTCCTTAAGCAATAACTTATATTCATAAGTACTGCACAGATTACTAAGTATGTGCTCTTCCATTTCTCACTGGAGTTACAGTAAAAGCCTTGCCATCATTCCCATTATACAGAGGAAGAAACTGAGACCTAGAGAAGTTTAGAACCTTGCTACATCTATCAGAAGTAAAAGCCAAGGCTCATGAAGTGGTTTCCTTATTTTCTTACCCCAAGTTAATAAGTCTGTAACTTCTCCTTCACAGTGCAATTTGTCAAGCACAGTCTAATGCATTGTAGAATTTGGCTACAAATCCCTAAGTCAGAAAAGTCCATATTTGGAGAACTACCGGTAAGTCAAGACAAGGGAGTGTGACAAAAGCTGACAAAACCCTACCCATAGCCCGGAGGTCACAGGCAGCCTGCTTTTTGAGTCTCCCTGCATGGAGGGGAAGGGGCACTCCCTGAGGGAATGTGCTCAATTCTGGATCATATGGAAGAGTTAGGAAGTTAACACTCCATGAGTGACTCTCATCCAACGTGGGGTGGGAATGGGTGGATAAATAACCTAACTGTTTCTAAGGTATATGTGTATCCAGCAGGGCCTCCAGTGGGGATGAACCATAGTTGGTCACAGTGGTAACCCACCCATTAACACATCCTTCATTGGTCTTTATTCCCTTCCCTGCGCCTTCAATGTGTTTTCAGGGATCACCTTCTAAGGAAATGACTTACACCCAAATCAGGATTTGTTTTTGAGGGAACCCAATATAAGATATGGAGAGATAGGTTTCCTATCAAGAAGGAAATATGGGCTGTAAAATACCACGGAGAGTCAGAGTAAGTACAGGCAGCTACAACAAAGATAGATCAGGTCACTGAGGTCTCTGGGAGTAGAGGAAAGCCACCTGGAAGAAAAAAGGACATGACTGCCACTGGCACCATATATATGTTTCAGATGGGATGTGTATTTATGTGTGTGTGTATTTGTGTGGGGAGGGGTGACAGAGAGAGAGAGGCAGAATAAATATCTTGGTCACGGGTTACAAGCCAACAAAACTGAAGTGATAAAACCCAGTGAGTTTTATAGAAATGTGCTGGAGATGCTTGAATTACTTTCTCAATAGGTCTATTTTGATAACTGAATGAAAAGAATCCATGTGAAGCACCTATCACTGTTCCTGGAATGTAGTGAACACACAAAAAGAATTGTTGATTATTGTAGGAGACACTGTAGTGTACCTCCTAGATTCTCCTTACCCAGCCACTATACCCATTGCCATTGCTGTGAGGTCAGGTGCCTAGGAATCACAGCATCCCACCCAGCCTTCCCCTGCTCCAGGCAATGCCCTCAACTGGTAGGTGTCACCTTGCCCAGAAACTACCATTCTTCTCCAGGGGGCCACAGTCAAGGGCAAACTGGCATAGGCTATGTAAGGCTGGCCCCTGGCAAAATATATGTGGAAGGGGCAACTCTACAGTGTGCTTTATGGATCATGGACCAAATCCAGCTCTCCATTTGCTTTTGTAAATTGTTAATGGAACACAGCCACCCCATTCCTTTTTGAATTGTCCATGGCTGCTTTCCTGCTACAACGGAAGTTGAGTTATTGCAACAGAGGTTGTCTGGGCCACAAGATCTAAAGTATTTACTCTGGCCCTTGATGGAAGAAACTTGTCCACCCTGCCTTAGAGCTGCACTTGCAATCTGGTAGCCACTGGACATATGTGGATATTTCAATTTAAATTCATTAAAATTAAATGAAATTAATATTTCAGTTCTTCAACTCCAAAAAATACATTTTGAGTACTCAGTAGCCATGAGTCGCTAGTGACTCTCCTGTCAGCCCAGATACAGAACACTGCCATCTTCACAGGAAGTTCTGTTGGATGGTGCCGCTCTACAGGCTTCAGCTTGTGGATAAAACTAAGAGGATACTTAACCTGACCACATTCTGACTCAACCCCTTCTACATCCTTGCCTCTTCGACAGGTTCCTCCCTCAATAAATCACATGTACCTGTTCTCCTATCTCAGGCTCTATTTCTAGAGATCTCAACCTATGACAGTGGTATCTTATTTTATTTTATTTTTTTAGTGGAGTCTTGCTCTGTCACCCAGGCTGGAGTGCAGTGGTGTGAACGTGGTTCACTGCAGCCTTGATCTCCTGGGCTCGAGCAATCCTTCCACCTCAGCCTCCTGAGTAGCTGGGACTACAGGGTGTGTCACCATGCCCAGCTACTTTTTAAAAATTATTTTGTAGAGATGGGGTCTCACTATGTTGCTAGGGCTGGTTTCCAACTCCTGGACTCAAGTGACCCCTCCTACCTTGGCCTCCAAAGCATTGGGATTACAGATGGGAACCACCATGCCCAGCCTCCAATGACTAAGATAGTTATGATATGCTTGTATTGCATCCACAGGTTCATATCTTTGCTGTTCTTGTGATGAGAGGGTGGGCTACTAAGACACAGGGGAGGATACCAGGTTCACCTCTAAACCTCCAGTCTCCACTACAGTGTCTGTCGCAGAGCAGCATTCAGTAAATAAGAAGTACATAAATAAATAAATAGCCCCCTCACATGCTGTGCCCCTGGTGTCCCGTCAACAGCCCAGAGCTCCTCTTGATCCATCCCCACTGCACATTTCAGGTTCAATTTCTCTTTACCATTCACCTTACCCGGAAGTCCAGCTGTGACAGCTAACAGATGAAACCATCCAATTTGTGAGTTCCCCTGAGTTTCTGCTGTAAAATCAGCCAGATCTCCAGGAAGCTCCATACGTAGGTCTCCACACTCAGCCCTATGACCTCACCTCCGCAGACCCTGCACTTGAGCATTCCACCCTCAGTGCTTGTAAAAGGCAGGCATAGGAGACACAAGGCTGGAGGATGTGTCTGCATCTTCAGAAACTCACTAACAGGGACACTGTGATACCTGCTGACGCTCATTAATCTGAGGCTCTAGTAGCCTGTTCCTCTCAGATTTCAGAACTAAAAGAACAGTCTGGCTATCTTGACTTCATCATCATAAGATGCTGCAAGTCAAATCTATAGCAGTCAGGGTTAAGAGAAGGCATTAACTAATAACAAAGGCAGGAGTTTCGTCTCTGAGGTAAGCTCTGCTGGAAATTTCTGGTCCCTACTCAAGATAGCAACCCAGAACACTTTGGTGACAGCAGCTTAGAAATGGCCCTGAAGTCAGGTGTGGTGGCTCATGCCTGTAATTCCAACACTTTGGGAGGCCGAGGCCGGTGGATCACAAGGTCAGGAGATGGAGACCATCCTGGCTAACACAGTGAAATCCCGTCTCTACTAAAAATACAAAAAAATTAGCCAGGCATGGTGGCGGGCACCTGTAGTCCCAGCTACTCGGGAGGCTGAGGCAGGAGAATGGTGTGAACCTGGGAGGCGGAGCTTGCAGTGAGCCGAGATCGTGCCACTGCACTCCAGCCTGGATGACAGAGTGAGACTCCATCTCCAAAAAAAAAAAGAAAAAAGAAAAAAGAAAAAGAAATGACCCTGAAGTGGATCTTTCCTCAGACTTTAGGTGAAAACACTTTCCCCTGATCCTCTGGGGAAACACTTCCCCTAAGGTTATCTGGGGTTTTTACAAAGCTCTTCCAAAGCCCCTGGGCCTTGGGGCATGCTGTTTAATTTACTGGGTTATTGGCTGCCATATTGAAGACAAATGCATCCAAGGAAAAAATGGCTCAAGAGGAAGAGACACTTCCATCACTTCAGTTAGGGGGTCCTTCATGAACGTGCTTCATTAACAGAAGAAAGGGGTGTTGGGGTGCTCTGTCCTTACTCGACATCCCCCTCTCAGCTCTCCAAGACTTATTCTGTCTTCCCAGCAAACCAAGCCTGGCAGAGAGAGAAGCCATCACAGGAACACAGTTGGCCTCAGCAGCCTGATGCTCTCAAGGAATGTATTGAATCACTACACTGTTAGTCGGAAGGCAGCTGCTAAGGTTCAGAGGAGAAACAGCAGGTTCTATCATTAAGTGAGAACCTGCCCACATGAAGAGTTGCCCTAGGCCCCTGAGTGTGACTATAACACAGCTCAAGAAGGCCACTGCAGCCTCAATCCCACACCTGTGCTAAGGCCCTTGCATGTCTAGTGTCACTGTATTGTTCGACTCCAAGGTGTACCATTCATGTGGAAGGCTATGTAAATGATGCTTCTTGGAGTGAGGCCAGGCCACAGCCCTGCAGGTGGGCACATGCTGTATCAGTTCGCTCTCATGTTACTGGTAAAGACATACCTGAGAGTGGGTAATTTGTAAAGTAAAGAGGTTTAACGGACTCACAGTTCCACATGGCTGGGGAGGCCTCACAATTATGTCAGAAGGCAAGGAGGAGCAAGTTACGTCTTACATGGATGGTGACAGGCAGAGAGAGCGAGTTTGTGCAAAGAAATTCCTCTGTATAAAACCATCAGATCTTGTGAACTTATTCACTATCACGAGAACAACAGGGAAAGACCTGTCCCCATGATTCAATTACCTCCCACTGGATCCCTCCCATGGCATGTGGGAATTGTGGGAGCTACAATTCAAGATGAGATTTGGTTGGGGACACAGCCAAACCATATCACATGCCTTGCTGGCCATGCAGAACACTCATCTCTCTCTTTGCTCACCTATAACTGGGGCAGTCTGATTTCAGAATCATACACTTTGTGTTCTCACCACATCCTATAAACCAAGTTCATGGAGGCAGACATTTACATGGTGAAACTCCATCTCTATAAACGTACCCACAGATTCCTCACAGAGAAAAAGATATGAATGCTGGCTAAAGTAATAACTCCTTCATCTCTGGGGAATATGGGAAGGTCCTGAAAGAGCCCCTAAGTTATGCTTAATTCACTGAAAAAAAGTGTTTGCTGGTTGAAAGCAGACATATCCTCTCTCAACTTCTCTCTCATGTTTGGAGAGACAATCCAGGTGCAGTTAACATGAGAACCTCTTCGCATTTGCATAGCACTCAAGCATCTGTAGCACAGAGCCAATCAGAGCCTTGCCTCAGCTCCTGGATGCAGGCAAGGCTTACCTGTGTCAGGTCTACGTTATCCAGGCAAGTGGAAGCCAAGGAGGGCAGTAAGAGCCTGCTCCAACTGTGGTCCCCTTATAAAGAGCTCTCCACCCTCCACCACTCTGCTTTATATCTCACTGGCTAACACTTGGTCACATGACCACACTCAGCTGCAAGAGGGGCATAATCTTTCAGTGCTCACATCATTGCCAGAAAAAAATAATCTCATCTTAGGAAGAAGGTGCAAACAGATATTGGTTAGCAGTCGCTTCCACTTGGCTCATTTTATACAGGCGATGAAGCATAGAAGGATTAAGAAACTTGACCAAGTAAACAGCAGAACCAGGAGTTGAAATCCAGGTTTTCCCAACCAACCTCCAATACCCTGTCCACTGCTTCCTTAACTGACTTTCTGCACCACTGAGGTTTTTGCACAAATCACTGCCAGATGCTATTAACAAGGCAGTATCCTCCCTCCCTCAACCAATCTCACACACATACACATGCCCTCCTCCATCTCCCTGGGCTCATCAGGATCACCTCAGTTTCTAAAATAAATCTGTCACCTCCATCAATCATGAAAAACAATTGGTCAATCAGCTGCAGTGGAGGAGGCCTTGTCAAATCACAGATTGGACTAAACTGGAACTGACCAGTAGATTCATTTCAACCATCACCTTGACAGTTTCAGGTAGACACAGTCACAGAGGCCAGGGTTGTTGAAAGACTCAGCATGCACAAGAAAAGTGCTTTTATCTCTGCTGCTTGCGCTTCTGTCTTGGCTCCGTAGGGACAATAAAGCAGAGGTCATCTCCTAAGCTGCTCTGAGATCTCTGAGAATACTTCTGCAAAGATAAGGCAGAAGAGAAAAACCAATTTCCTTCCTGTTTTTAGCTTCTCAGGAAAACAACCACAGTAGAGAAAATATTCATCTCTGCCACTGTGGCAAAGAATGACAAGGGCCAGGCAAATGCAATTGGGTCTTATGCGTTCACAGTGAGAAAAGAACACAATTAAGAAACTCCAGTGATGCTTGAATTCTTGAGGAAGTGCATAGACCTCTGTTTCTCTGGCGAAGCTCTCCAGAGAGGCCCCCCAAAGAAACTAAAGGCTACTTTATTCACTCACTTTTCAAATGGGTGAGTGAATAAAGTAGCCTTTAGTTTCTTTTACACGTGTAACTAAATGGATCTTATATCTGAATGGTGTCAGATTATAAAGGGTTCTATAAGCAAAAAGCATTTTGATAAAGGAAAGTGGATTTGTTATATGTTATTGTGAGAGAATAAGATAAATGCCTTTACAGATGGAAAGTCTAAAAGTGATGGTATTGAATGTGACAACGGACATATATTAAACTAGATCAAATAGGAATTAACGAACATGACCAAACCCCTACTACTTGTCAAAGTCAGATATAAGAAAATATAGGCAGCCTGGGCGACAGAGCCAGACTCCGTCTCAAATTAAAAAAAAAAAAAAAAAAAAAAAAAAAAAAAATGATTATTTCAAAAATGTTATTTACAGTTCTTCAGAGTAATTGCAATTTTATTGATATTAACTAAAGTTAAATTGCATTTATTTTTGTGTTACCTAGGATGTGTGCGCGGGTGTCTATGGACTGCAATCTTACGAAACCCTTCTCTCTGTTTCCCCATCTGTCCATTCCTCTGTCTGACTCTATCTACTCACACATTAATTATGTCTCTATTTTTCTACATTTTTTATCAAGTCTTCCAGCTGTATATTCATTCAACTATAAAAAACATAAATATATATATATATATACACACACACACATGCAGTGTTTTTTTGCTGATAAAATTATTACGGCTGTTTGGTGATATTCTGGAGAATTTTTTTTTTTTTTACATAATACTTTTTTACCTATGTCTTTATTGCTCTAACTTGAGTACATGCTAGTCTTATAAAAATCACAGTGTTAATAAAATTGTTACTTATTAAATCAAAAAAAAAAAAAAAAAAGAAAATATAGGCATACCCTATTGATCTCAAATGTCAGAATCAATGAACATTTGTTTAACTTCTACTTGCCAACAACTGCTGTAGACATTTTCTCAAATGGTTTCCATTTAGTGACTGTTTCACATCTATGAGCTAATCATATTTTGTTCCCACTTTACAGATGAGAAAGCTGAGGCTCAATGAGATTAAGCAACAGTCATTAAGGGACAGAGGAAGGGGCAGGTCTGGAATCCACTTGCTGTGATTACAAGCCCAGTGATGTTTCTGTGCCTTGAGCAATAGCCTTTTCCAGAACATTACTGATGATATTCAAGACAGGTTGTATTGCTGAGCAGAGATGCTGGAAGTTTCATCGAGGTTCAGAGTTTGGGTGTGCCAGTCATTAGCTCTGTGACCATGGACAAGTGACTTCCTTCTCCAAGCTTCTCCCTCATCCTTAAAAATAGGATAATATGGCCAAGTGTGGTGGCTCATGCCTGTAATCCCAGCACTTTGGGAGGCTGAGGTGGGTGGATCACCTGAGGTCAGGAGTTCAAGACCAGCCTGGCCAAAATGGTAAAATCCCATCTTTATTAAAACTCAAAAGACTAGCTGGGCTTGGTGGTATATGCCTGCAATCCCACCTACTCAGGGGACTGAGGCATGAGAATTGTTTGAACCCGGGAGGTGGAGCTTGCAGCAAGCCGAGATGGTGCCACTGCACTCCAGCCTGGGCAACAGAGCAAGACTCCACCTCAAAAAAAAGGAAAATGGATGATACTATATCTTCAGTTGCTATTAAGAAGTAGAGAATGTAGGTAAAATGCCTGCCACATATTGTTTCCATTCTATTCAAATGACAAAATATGGTCTATTAAACATTCGTTATGAAATCAGGATACTTGGAGAGACTCCTTTAAGGGGAATTATCTGCTCTGAATCCACGTTGCCATTTGCATGTTTAGACCATGTAGCCTTTCATTGGTTTAACAGAACCTCTCTGAGTACTTACTTGCTCAGTGCTGGACCATGCTGGGCACTAAGGTACCACAGCTTAGAAGACACTGTGGTCACTACCCTGAGGAATGTGCTGAGGGATGATGCATAGAGCAGGTGTCATCAGTGACTCTCCAGCCTGCGTCTGGTGATGATCATTGTGGCTCTCTGGATTCCTTCTGCCACTGGTTGCTGATTTCCTGTTTCACCTGCTATGGTGCCTCTGATAGCAGGCCAAATCAAGGACTTGGTGGTTGCCAAGGGTGAGTCCCTGCCTTTGTGTCACCTCGCCTATCTTTGTGCCACATCACTTAGTGCAGATTTCCTGAACAGTGTGTCCTTCAGTTCATATGAGGTACGTGTGGTAGAATAATCAGAATGGATCTGGCAACACTCACACCTAACCCTAAGGACCTCATAAAAGGCAAATTTCCCAGCATTCTCTTTCTCCATCATAACTTTCTAGGACTGACCAGTGCTCTCTCAGTTAACAGCAGTGACAGCCTACATCGTGTGTGAAGTCCTGTGCTCTGTACTGGGAACCCAGCAGATAAATAAGACTAACAGACTGATATGGTTTGGCTATCTCCCCACCCAATCTCATCTTGAATTGCAGTTCCCATAATACCCACATGTCATGGGAGGGACCCAGTGGGAGATTACTGAACCATGGGGGTGGTTACCCCATGCTGCTGTTCTCATGGTAGTGAGTTATCATGAAATCTGATGGTTTTATAAGCGGCTTTTCCCCCACTTGCTCTGCACTTCTCCTTGCTGCCACCATATGAAGAAGGACATGTTTGCTTCCTCTTCCATGCTTGTAAGTTTCCTAAGGCCTCCTCAGTCCTGCAGAACTGTGAGTCAATTCAACCTTTTTTCATCAATTACCTCGTCTCGGGTATGTCTTTATTAGCAGCATGAGAACAGACTAATACACACACCCTCAGTCTTGTGTGGCTTACAGCCTATCAAGGACAACATCAAATATCACAGAATTGAGCGATAGTAAAAACAAAAAGGTAGATGATCTTGCAATCATCAGGTGCAAATTCATGGCAGCAGGCAGCTAAGGGATGGGAGGCTGGAGGTCAGGAGAAGCCCACAGATGTGTCTGATGTTCATAGGCCAGTCTAATGGTGGAATTCTCCCTCACAGTGTATTCAGATGCACCTGCATTCTACCTTTGAGAGTAATTGTAATATTTTTGTCATAAAATTATTCGAAACTATTTAAAAAATAGTTTTATTTTCAACATCATTTGGTTTCCAAGAACTTAATAATTTATCACTGCCTGTGGTTTCTCTAATCACTTTGTTCCTTTGGGAATTATTGATCTGTAAGGAAAACTAACCCATAGTTTATTTGTTAAGTGTAATGAAATTTTTTGAACAGTAAATTTGACAATATCTATAAAGGCATGTAGACACACATGTCATAGGTAATGAATTATTGTTAGCTTCAATTATTCAGTTTTCTTTTCACATTTTTGAGTCAACATATTGCTTTTCCAGGCCTTAAAACATTTCCATAAGCCCTGAAATCTCCTGACCACAGAGTAAAATAAGGAAAATGGGCCCAGAAAGGGAGCAGGACAGGACAGGGAGACTGGAGAAGCTCTTGTAGGGCTTCAAATGGCAGGGAAGGTAGTGACAACACTCTCAGGACATTAGAGGCCATGGAAACTATGTAAACTGAGGGAGAAATCAGGCTAGGTTTGTGCTGGGATGCTCACAGAGAATGAACAGCAGCAAGGACATGAAGTCTGTAATTAGCACCCAGGAGGAGAAGGCTGGTAGAAAGGTCCAAGAATGACGCAAGAAGACTCTCCCTAGCACAGTACATACAAGGATGAAGAAAAAAACACTGTCCCAGACAGGCAGGCAACTTAGAGAGGACCTCTCAGAAAGCTGCACTGGAACAAGGAAGTAGCAACTGGCCATGAACGACAACATCCCACACCAGACATCCAGGGCTACTCTCCCCCTTGGAATCCACTCATTGAGGGCATAAAACTATTCAAGCGGAGGGTTACTTCACAGAGGGGTGGGGACAAGCGAAAGAATGTCTCTTTGCAGACTGCACTACGTCCAGCACATCCAGACAATACCAGCTTTGCTGGATCACTATTTTTCCTGTGTACCTATCATGTTCTGGGCACCATGAATGACTCTCTATGTATCTGTTCATTAAAGCCTCACAAGATCCCACTGAGATGGGTACAGTTATTCTAAATGTATAGATAAGGAATTAGTCCACAGAAGTTTAGTAACTTGCTCAAGTTCACACAGCTGGTAAGTAGTGACATGAGAGTTTAAATCTGGAAGGTCATACTCTCCTTGGAATATCCTGTGGCTTCCCAAAGTCCACTAACATCAGGGCAAGAATATCACTACTACTGACATTGAAGAGAAATGTATAGATTATATCTTATTGCATTAATGTTATACGCATTTGAATTCACTTTCCCATTTAGTCATCATGAGACCTTCTTCAGCATGACAATCCAATGAATCCAATCATGTCATGGTGTATTTGATCCTAACAGATACCTCTTCTACCCTGAAAAGGTCCATTTCAATGGACCAAAAATGGAAAGGTATAGAAGTAGCAAAATGAAATCACATTTAAAAATACATCATCATCTACTGGAAAAGAAAAAAATAGTAGTAATCTGCCTTAGAAATTTGCCAGATCTCGGCTGGGTGCAGTGGCTCACGCCTGTAATCCCAGCATGTTGGGAGGCCATGGCAGGTGGATCACTTGAGTTCAGAAGTTGGAAACCAGCCTGGCCAAACATGGTGAAACCCTGTCTCTATTAAAAATACAAAAACTAGTCGGGCATGGTAGCTCACCCCTCTAGTCTCAGCTATTTGGGAGGCTGAGGCAGGAGAATCACTTGAAACTGGGAGGCAAAGGTTGCAGTGAGTCGAGATTGCACCACCGCACTCCAGCCTGGGTGACAGAGCAAGATTCCATCTTTTTAAGAAAAAAAGAAAAAAGAAAATAAGAAATTGACCAGATCTCATATTTATACCTTGTTAATGGGTATAAAATAAAACATGAGACTTCAATGAATAGTGGCAACAAAGACTCCTCAGGCCATGTCTGTGAATGGGAGAGAGTAAAATTGAAGAAAAAAGAAACAGATCTAAAGGATGAGGGAACATGCACAGTAGTATGGCTGATTGGGTGTGACGGCTAAGGATGGTGAGGGAAGGATTCCAGATGACTCTCAGGTTTCTGATCTGGGCAAACAGGATGGTGTTTACCAAATAGGAGTGGCTATTTACCAAACAGGAGTAGACCATTTTCAGCATCAACCTATAACGTTGAGGTAGGTAGAAAACAGGTAGGAAAAGTAGTTAGGCATAAAGACTTGAAGTTCAGAAGTGATGGGGATATATTCATGTCTTGTTGAAGTCATGAAACAGGTAAGACATCTAGGAAGAGTTTGTGTAATGAAGAGAGAATTGGGCAAAGGACACAACCCTAAGAAATACCATCAAGTGCAGAAATCAGAGATGAGAAACAGAGGACATATGATCCTTGAAGCAAGCTCTCAATGCACATAAGCTAGATAGAGTTTTATTTTAAAAACAAAGCTGACATGCAGTCCATAGGGAGGTAAAGGTAGAAAATCTCTCTACTGACCCTGGTGGGATGGGATTGTTCTTAGGTATGGAGGCATGGCCTTTTCTTCCTTAAGAGGAAGAAAACCTGAGGCAAGATAGGAAAGCCCTAAGGAAAATAGAGAGAAGGATGTGGAAGAGAAAATGTCAGGTGCTAAAAATTCAGAACCTGCCTAAGCCAAGCCTAAAGGAAAGATAAGAGCCTGCAAATATTTGACATGTGTTAATGCCAGTAAGGGAGAGAATAGATTCCGCTCCAAATAGGGGGTTGAGACTTGTAAGTAGTGATAAGAAATAAAAGCCATTGATTATCAGCTCCAAACACCAAACTACTTGTTTGCAGAGTTATTGTCTCAGGAAAACAGAGAAGAATAAAGGCAGAATGTCAGCTCATAATAGCTATAGATGGGCATGTCTAAATAAACAAAGCTGCTCATCCACTGTTGAAGGCAGGGTGTAAATTGACCCAATTTCTGAAGAACTGTCTCAAAGTCTTGAAAATGCTCACTGACCCACCAATGACTGTTCCAGGAATTTATTCTAGGAAAAATATTACATATATGCACATATATTAGTATCTTTCAAGATGCTGATTATAGTTTTTTTTTTTTTTTTTTTTTTTTTTTTGAGATGGAGTCTCGCTCTATCGCCCAGGCTGGAGTGCAGCGGCCGGATCTCAGCTCACTGCAAACTCCACCTCTGGGATTTACGCCATTCTCCTGCCTCAGCCTCCCGAGTAGCTGGGACTACAGGCGCCCACCACCTCGCCCGGCTAGTTTTTTTGTATGTTTTAGTAGAGATGGGGTTTCACGGTGTTAGCCAGGATGGTCTCAATCTCCTGACCTCGTGATCCACCCGTCTCGGCCTCCCAAAGTGCTGGGATTACAGGCTTGAGCCACCGCGCCCGGCCTGATTATAGTTTTTTAAAATTAGGAAAAACATGTCTGGAAATCAAAGTTAGGATGAAATCAATTGTACATCCATATAACAGTATATTAAGACTATAATCAAAACAATGCCTCCACTCTCTCACCCCCTTGTCACCTATCATATGACACTCTGGGTTTTGCCTGCTTTTATTTTTTAATATCTGTTAATGCCAAGTCACCCATCACTCCAACACTGACAAATCCAAGTGATATGGTTTGGCCATGTCCCCACCCAAATATCATCTTGAATTGTAGTTCCCATAAGCCCCATGTGTCGAGGGTGGGACCAGGTGGAGGTAACTGAATCATGGGAGTGGTTGCCCCCATCCTGTTCTTGTGATGGTGAGTGATTTCTCATGAGATCTGATGGTTTTATAAGGGGCTTTTTCTCCTTTGCTAGGCACTTCTACTTCCTGCCACCATGTGAAAAAGGATGTATTTTACTTCCTGTTCCACCATTATTGTAGGTTTTCTGAGGCCTCCTAAGCCCTGTGGAACTGTGAGTCAATTAAACCTCTTTCCTTTATAAATTACCCACTCTCTGGCGGTTCTTTATAGTAGTGTGAGGACGGACTAATACATCAAGGGGACTCTTTGGAGCACAACTTACTCAATCCTTCAGAGTTGGCAACTTTCTCCATCCTCAGTCTTGCTGTTGACCTGAAGGCATCATATCTCACTTGTTTTCCTTCTGCTTTTAGTTGTTTGTTCATGGTCTTCTTTTCAGGCTCTGTCTTCACAACCCAATTTTATGGTGGTGGCATTCACTGGGGTTGGCCTCTCTTATCTCTCTACATGCTTTATCTAAGTTGATGGCATTTATCAGTATGGCTTTGTGGGGGAAAAAATCTGTGCTTCAATGAAAAATTGCACTGTCTATAGCCCATGCTTCCTTGTTATCAGATTCTGATTCTATGGGAGCTGTTTCCCAACTCTGGAAATTATAGATAACTGATAATAATGCAGAATAATTCTTGCCCATAGACATGCAAATGGTTCCATGATCAGGAAAAGGGATAACCTTGCTCCCTCAAGGAAAAAAAGCTATTTTTGCTTCCATTTTCATATTCCTGAACTATACATATCTCTTACCTTTGAATTTTCCTGTGTACTGGCTGTAACACCTCACCAGTTTCCTCATCAATGAACTAAATGCAATCATGTTCATTTTTACATCTCTGTGAGGGTCTTGGTTTTACCTTTTCTTGAAAATTATCTTTTAACAGTTTTAAGTTATATCTAGAGCCAAAGAACCCAAATGTATGTCTCTATCACTGACCACTCCCTACCTTATTGACTTATACATATATCTAACTGATTCTTCTTATTGGAAGTAATGTTCTCTAAAGTTGCACTGAATTACTGAATATTGAACCCATGGCTCCTAGGAGAAATACAAAGTTAAGTTCCTGTGAGCCTCTGCTCACAATGTTTTTGTCAACTGATTAATACAGAACCTTGCTTATGTACAGAACCTTGTTTATGTACATAACCTTGTTCTGTGTGTTTCTGTTCAAAGACAGCTTACTTAACAGATTTTTGTCAATTCATTAACATTGAACTGACATTCAGCAGCCCTGTAACTCAGGCCTGAACAAAGCTCATTTAATACACCTATTTTCTCTGCAAAGCACATCACAGCCTTCTTGTGCTTAGGAACGTCAGACAATACTTCAGCACTACACTTGGGGGCCACTTAAAGCAGCAAAATCACCGGCAGCACAAAAATGTGAAAAACATAACACTAAATAAACCATGAAAAGGATAGTCATTTACAGTAGGGGAGCTGAAACAAGAAAGCAGAGTGTCACCTCTGACTCCAGCTAGGAATATCTGCATTGGGCAACCCAAAGTTTTCACTGTTCTGTGCAGGTCTGTGAATGACTGGGAAAGAACCAAGAGTACTGATGTTGTTGTTATAAATAAATTTTAGTGAGTAAATTTGCAAATCTGCAAATAATGAAAACTGTATTTCTGTATCTATATTAAATGTAATGTATGTCTCCCCCATTAGTATTCAGGATCCATAAAAACTAAGACCATATCTATTCAATTCTATTATATATTATTCAATTTAATATTTGCATTTATTGAAGTAAAAAGATACTTGAGTACGTAGAAAAAATATTCATTATACATTGTTTTAAAATGTATTACTCAACAACATTTACATATTAGCTCAATTTTGTCCAGGAGATATATCTGTCTGTATTAAGAAAAGTAAACCTTAATGGAAAGAACTGTCTTAAAATTTTGTACAGTCTCTGTGTGGTGGGGTTCGTGTTTTGTTTTTACATCCCTTTTTAGTGTTTTTCTGTATCTTCCAAAATAAAATAATGAAAATTTTTTTTTCCATCATTGCTGCAAAATGCCATTAAGATGTGAATACTTGCCTTAACTTTTCCACTATATACAGCAGAAGTTTGAACAGCTCGAGGCACCAGGAACTCTCTAACTTGCAAAAAAAACATCTGGGTCAGCACCTCCAGCCTGCTCATATGACAGCTTTAATAGCTCATCCCCATAGGGCCTGGTGCTCTCCTAGGTAATATCTTTCATCTAATGTCTTTGGAATATGTGGCCGGAATTAAATGTCATGCTCTTGGGATATTTTGTGTAACATATTACAGGCATCCCATTGCACACTCAGTCTGAACCCTAAACTCCCATAATACAGAATACTGTCACCTTGATAGCCACACCTAATTATGAATGTACATTCATCCACTCTTCAAACTACTAGATGCGCCAGCCAGACACAGAGGTCTGTCCTCAGGGAGTTAGAGTCCAATATATTCAAGACAGTGGGATGGTCTTTCCCAGACTGTGGGAGGCCTTTAGATGTCTAAGCTGCCACGGCTTTGGTCAAATGCTTTGGGGTGGGTACAGGGAAAGTCAAATCCATGTACCAACTATAAAAGGCAATGAAGGGCTATGTTATCGACTTCTTCCTTCTAAGGGATATTCCTCTGGGCTCAATTTTATTGTGTTTAGTCCATATGCAGTCCTATATAAAATAGTCTGGGTCAAGTTTAAATGGATTCACTGCTTAACCTGCAAATTAAAAAAAAATTCAATTAATCAGAGCTCTTGCCTCCTCCATCCCATCGCCACCACATTTCCCCCATGCTGTCTGGTTAATCCAAGATTCACAGCACATAGAAACCTTCTGTAGTGGACAGAGGCAGGAGCCAAGTGAGTCTGGTCAGGAGATGCTATTTCACAGCTATTATGAGATTTGAGATTTGGGGAAAGTCGCTTTACTCCTCAGAGCATCAGTGTCCCTATGTAAAATGACAATGATCCTCTGAATTAAGTCGCAGGGTAATGCGAGGATCAATAGAAATCGTGCTTATAAAGGGCTCTGTCTGGGAAGATACTACTGTAAAGGCTATGCAAGAGCAGGTGGTGCTGGCCACGTGGAAGGGGCTGGAGGTTTCCTCCCAAAATAAGTTTCCCTAACAGGGTGTCTGCTCCACCATTATGTCTACAAGTTCAGAAGCTTTGTAAATATGGCACCCACTCTGATATGTTCTCTTACAGCTGTGAAGCTTCTTTGGGTCAGGCTCTAAGCTTTCATCCCTTCTCCCCGCCAAGAGACTCCCATACCCTCCCTCCCCAGTCCATCATTTTTTGGGGTATTGTAAGCTTATTCCAGCAATGGTGCTGGAATAATAGGTTAAATATTGAAAAACAAGCTGAAACCTCACCTTATACCAAAGAGCAAAACAAACCCTCTATTAGTTAATGAGCTAAATATAAGACATGAAACCATTAAAAATGCCAACTTGATAACAGTTGTTATCACTGAGTGATGCTTTGTTGGATTCTTTTCATTGTTGTGTGTGTATTTTTATGATTTTTCCAACTTCCCTCCAGTGCACACATTTGTCTTCACAACATTCTTTCATGCATGCAACACCTATTTATTGCATCCCTCCAGGTGCCATCCATGATTCCAGGCACTAGTGACCAGAACAGACAAGGGAATGATCCCTGGGGAGTATATAGTCTAATGGAAAGGGCAAGTAATAAACAAATACACACACGGATAAGTAGATGACTATGAATTAGGATAAGTTTGGTAAACAGTGTTTTTCTTTCTGTTTTTTTGAGACAGAGTCTCACTCTGTCGCCCAGGTTGGAGGGCAGTGGCATGATGTCGGCTCACTGTAACCTCTGCCTCCTGGGTTCAAGCAATTCTCCTGCCTCAGCCTCCCGAGTAGCTGGGACTACAGGCGTGCGCCACCACACCTGGCTAATTTTTGTATTTTTAGTAGAGCTGGGGTTTCACCATACTGGCCAGGCTGGTCTAGAACTCCTGACCTTGTGATTCGCCTGCCTCGGCCTCCCAAAGTGCTGGTATTACAGGTATAAGCCACTGTGCCCAGCCTTAAACAATGTTTTAAAAGGTTAAAATGGAGAGAGAGGAAGAGGAAGCTAGATCAACAAGGTCCTTAGTGAAGTGACTTTTAAAGGGACGTGTAAAGGGCAGTGATGAGTTAACTAGTTCACCCAAAACTTTGCTGTAAAATATTTATTTTATGCTGTAGAGTGACCAGTGAGACTAACTGGCATATGGAACATGATTACATGAGAATGAGGTCAGTGATTAAAAGGGAATAGACACAATCAAAAAAATATATTTAACTGGAATATGAGATACATTTCCTATTTTCAAAAGGTTATTTTCAAATTTCAAAAATGTGCTACTTTTTTTTTTTTCAAATATAAAGATGAAGAAGATAAAGAAGTAAAACGGCAGCCATCACCAAAGTAGTTATAGTGGCTGCACCCATTTTCAGCCCTAAGCCCAGGGAAACTCTTGGCTGGAAGAGTTACAAGGTTCTAATGATTAAGAAGCCCCAACAAGGAAAATCTACATGGCCATGGGGGATGGACAATCACTCCCTGGTGGATTCCAATCAAACCTTGAGACCCCCTAACTCCCACCCTCACCTCCTGCTACACCTCATCTCAAGAATCTCAGGATGACTTGTGACTCAAGCCAATAGTGGGTGGGATTTAGAAACAACTGACACTCTGGTTTTCCTCTTTTCTGGCAGGCAGAGTCTTTTTCTCTGCATCAAGCCAGGTTTGGGCTCACTGCTCTGGATAACTCTCCCATTTTTCTCACTGTAGGGAGACCTCTGCATTCCAGAATGGCCAGCAATGGACAGGGTGCCCTTGGCTTCCTCTGGCTCAGGCATCATTTTGGCTGAGGCTGCATACCAAGCTCTTGATAGAGTGAGCTTTGTGAACATAGCAAAGGGCTAGCCCCTCAGACTCATGACAATGAGGATTTTGGGGTTTAATGGTGAGGAAGGCCTAGGGCCTAGGTAATGAGAAAGTGGAAAAAAATAGCATAGTGTCCTCTTAATATGTTGTACCAGTTGACTCACCTGCAGAAATGCCTGTTAAGAGTCTGTTTCGTTCCTTGCCAAAACTAGTTACTACCAATTTGAAACATATATGTAGGTAATATATGGGTAATGAGAGAGAAAGTGAGCCTCTAGGTGTTAAAGTACCAAAAGCTCCAATTTACTCAGCACCTACTAAGTTCTCCTCGTTGTACTTAGAGTTCTATGGTCAGCTGGGTCCAGAGCAGGACTCTAATCAGACTCTGTAGGCCCCAACCTCAGCTACTTCCTAAACTGTGTAACTTGGAGCAAAACACTAAATCTCTCTGGCCGTGGTAGTGATGGTGATGATAGAACCTACCTCATGGGGTTATAGGTTTCCAGGCGAATTCAGTGGGGTAAGCCTTGCAGAGCGTTATTAGCCATCATTAATATTAATGACCTGTATTTCTATCCAGTGAGGTAAGCAGCATTATACTAATTAACAGAAGGGGAAACTGATTCACAGAGGTCAAGCAATTGCCCAAGGCTGTCCAGCATCCTAAGGAGTGAATCTGGCATTACAACTCTGATGGGTCTGAAAGCAAACCCCCTATTTAACTGTCCCTACTCTATTTGAACACTGAGCTTGAAGCTTGGTTTGTATTTCAGGGCTTAGCAAATTTGGGACTGTTTCTGTACTGTCCGAAAATGTCAATGATTCACTAACTGTAATAAAAATAACCTCATATAGAGTGTTTTACAATTTATAACAATCATTCACATTCACATTTGACTCCAATGGGTACAACTATTTCTAAATCATATAAATTTTTGTGACCCATGGTCTCAATACCTGTGTGTGTGTGTGTGTGTGTGTATATAATATATATATGTATGTATGTGTGTGCTTATATATATACATGAATATACAATACATATATATGGCATGTCTGTCTCTGTACCTATACCTAAGTGCAGATAGATTAAAATACATATTTTAAGAAGGGTTGTTTCCATTCAAAGAAATGCTTTGATCCAGAATTAGCTGTCCTCCCCCAGCCCCACCTAATATTCAGCTCAATGCAAAAGATGCACAAAGAGGGGCCTGGAAATAGAGTCTGGAGAAAGTTGAACTGCTCTAGGAACTTGAATGAGAAGACTTTGCTGCACCTGCGGGCAATTTGGGAGGGAGGAAACAGAAAGAGGTGAAAATTTCTTGCCTGTTGAAAGGACTTTTGAAGTCTGAGGAAGGATGAGTTCTATGCTGGGGAGGACGGCAGTGCAGCCCCTTGTATGAGTCCCACCAAACACCAAGAGAAGTTTGTTGCTGCAGGAAACAGCCTTTGTTATTTGGCTTCAGGAGAGCGGTGTGGAAGGGCCCAGGTCCACATTTGGTTCAGTTAGGGGAGCCAGAAGAAGTTGATTGATGTTCTAGAATCCAGGGCAGGTAGTGAACAGCGACTCGTGTGCTCCTTTTGGAATCTCCATGTGCAGAATTTGAAATGGGGAGTTCTGGTCAATACTTTTTAGCTTTCACTGGTAAACTGGCCCTAGCTGATATGTGTTCTGTGTATTTACATTTCACAAAATTGAGACAGTAATTTCTTACACTTGTGGTTTTGTACACTTTTTTTTAAACTTCCTATAGCATGAACGTTGTTAACCCGTACCATTAGATAGATATGCCACGAAAGTAGTTTGTAAAAACACTAGCATAGAATTCCACTATGTGCGTGCACCAAAATTTACTTAACTACTCTCTAATTGTTGGTGCATTAAAGTGATTTCCAAGTCTTTGTCCTTATAAATAATGCAGTGATGTCCTCTATGTCTGAAACTCTCTTTTGAGCAGCTCTGATTATTTTGCTAGAAAAAAAATTAGCAAATTGTCCTCTTAATATGCTGTACCAGTTAACTCACCTGCAGAAATGCCTGTAAGAACCTGCTTCGTTACTCCTTACCAATACTGCTTATTACCAGTTTAAAAAATATATAGGTAGGTAATATTATA
Source organism: Trachypithecus francoisi (assembly GCF_009764315.1). Lineage (NCBI taxonomy): Eukaryota > Metazoa > Chordata > Mammalia > Primates > Cercopithecidae > Trachypithecus > Trachypithecus francoisi. Next base: position 38,276,241 of record NW_022681467.1, read on the forward strand.
GATAAAACGCATTTATTTGATCATCTGTAACACTGAACATTTTTAATATGCTTTTTGCCATTCATATTTTGTTTAGCAATTACCTCTTTAAGCCTTTAGCCTTTTTTTTATCAGTGTGATTACATTTTAATGTTAGAGCTCTTTATGTGTAAAGATATTTTATCTCCCTTTTCTCAGTTTCGTCACATATTTTCCCACAACCAGTTTACTCACATGCTATTTGATTTTAGTTAACATGGCATAGAAGATTTTTCTTTTTCTTGTCTTTCTATGTAGTAAAATGTGTAAACCATGACCTCAATGGTATATTTGCATGCTTTTAATGAACTGAGAGTCTCTCCCAATAAAAGAATGACATTTTCTTTATTTTTTTCTAGTTTTGCCTTTTAAGTTTTTAAACTACCCATAATTTAATTAGCATATGGTAATATATGCAATAAATTCTATTTTTTACAAAGTGTCTTACCATGTACAATTTATTAATCATGTACTATTTGATAAGCAATTTTCAATTCATATAAATCTTTTTATTTTTGTAAAGATGTGGTTTTGCTATGTTGCCCAGGCTGGTCTTGAACTCCTGGGCTCAAGTGATCCTTCTGCCCCGGCCTCCCAAAGTGTCGTATAAATTTTGAAAGTCAGTTTTTCTATATACTATATTCATTTCTGGGCTTTAATTATTACAGTTTTTATAAATGTTGACATTTCACAGAGAAATCCCCCAATCACTTTTTCTAAGTGCTCTTGACTTCTTTCTCCTGTATTTTCTTTCAGATCAACTTTTAAATCAGTTTAAGTTTCAAAATGAATCCCATTAAGATCTTGATTAGAACTGTATTAAACCCATCAATTAATTTGGGGAGGATTGCTATCTTCACAATATTAAATTTGCTAATCCAACAACATGACATACAGCTGTTTGTTCAGGTCTTGTTTTCTCATCCTCAATAAAATTTTGTAGGTGTTTGTATTTTCATATACATGCTGCACATTTCTTAGTTTACACAAGTATTTATACCGTAATTACATTTGAGAATAGGATACATTTTATTATATTTTTATAATGGTTATTACTGGCATATGGCTATTGACTTTTGTTTATTTGCTTTGTGTCTGACCATAGCATTGAAATCTTTTAGTAGTTCCAATAGCTTGTTTTTTTTAGTTAAGTTTATTCTCTTAGGCATTGAGGCTATAAGAACATTTTCTTCTGGATATAAGAAAGTGTCTTTCCATTTCTAGCTTACTAAGAATTCTGATCAGTAATGAAGGCTGAATTTTTTCAAATCACTTCTTAGCCTCTCTTGAGAGGATAAGATGATTTTTATTGTTTGGCCTACTAATATGAGGCATTACACCAATAGTTTTTCTAATATTCAACATCTTTCATCAACACATTCCTGGAAAACACCCAACTGGGCCATGGGTGCATTATGCATTGATAATGATTCTGGATTTCAGGAGACAGAGCTTTGTAGCTGTGCAGTTAAGGGTTTGATTTTTAGCTGGGCCATTTGAGCAAGTGTGTGGCCTTGGGCAAGTCACCTACCTCTCAGACAGTGAGTGCAGGAATTATACCTACCTCACAAGGTTGCTGCAAGAATTACAAGTAAAATATTCAAAACAAGCTCAACACTACAGGCCTTGCATATAGTAGATACTCCTCAAATTGGCAGCCACTGTTTTCATCACTATAATCACACATTTTCTTTACACTGTCATCTCAAGTGTGACACAGCTATAAGAGTGATTGAACTCTCATTTTAATATATTTGGGGTGCTATTTTTTAAAAATCCAGAGAGCCTGATAAACAAACACCGTTAGCTTTTACTATCTTTAATGCTTCTCTGTGACTCACTTTTTCTTCAAATTTCAACCCTCAAATTTAGAAGAAATTGAAGGACTACTTGTTGACTTACTACTGTAACTGAATACAGATTTAGTTGCTTGCAGAGTTCAAGTAACAAGAGCAAGATCTGCTAGAAAGAAAGTGACTTTATTCCAGAGCTAGCTGAAGGGCAGTGGTGCAGGTTCCTGCCTCAGGGTGCCACTTTGCTTCTGAGCAGAAAGCAGGGGCCTTTAAAGGAAGGCTTAGAGTGAAGGGCACAAACGGGAGAGGGTGAGGAAGCACAGGGTCTATGTGACTTTTCAGATTTCTTATCTATCCGGAGGTCTCGCTAGTGCCATCACGGGCAGAGCGAGGTTGTAAATGGAGGCAATCTCCTGTTGGGAGAGAATTCTGGATGTGCCTGGTTTGCTTCAAGATTCAGTCTCGGGAACTTCTAAGTAAACGCATAGTTAGACAGGCTTGCTGTGTTGGAAGTGTCTGGTGGAGAAAAGGTAAAGATTATAATTTCATTCCTAAAGAGCTAAGTAGGTGGTGGGGGAAAAGAAAAAAGGTTAAAAAATTCATTTTTTTTCCTTTTAAAAATGGAGTGCTCAGTTACACTGCTGCACTTCATCTTCTAGGAGGCCCTGGCTCCCTAAGGAGCATGGAGTGGCAGAAAAATCTAAAAGTGCAACTGGATGCCTAATAGGGCTTTTCCTGTTGCTTTGGAATTTTATCTAAGAGTACAAAACCAATAAGCATACAAAATAAATATTGCCACCTTCTACAGAGAAGAGCTGAGGGACTTCCAGCTATTTCTTCCAGAGAACTAAGAGGTTCCCAAGCAGACTCTCACTCTTCCCTCCCAGCGCTACAGTCAGCTCATACAATAATGAGACTTCACGGGTTAGGGGAAGAGAGTCTCTGAAATTATGAATTGTAGATTTAAAGAGAGAGAGCTTTATGCTTTCTTTGCCTCTTTCTTAAGCCAAGGGAGAGGGACTCCAATGTAGCCAACAGTAGACATCATGTGACAGTGGGAGGGGAGAGAGGGTCTGCAAGAAGAGGAGATGAACATCTTTTGCCCTCAAGGTGCTTGTCCATCTGCAGATAATTCTTACGGTGTCTCAATCAGAGGCTCCACAACCAAGTATGATCAGAGCAAGTTTTCTCCCTTCTTTAGTTTTCATCTCTCTTTCGTGGTCCTACACCCCAGGGAAAGAAAAGAATGCCGCAGCAGCAAAACAAGTTGGGTAGGTGATGCAAGGACTGCCAGAACCCCTTCTCCACATCTTTCTGAGGAAGTGCTAGTCATAATCCATCTTCTGTGGCTGCCTTCAATCTAGGTTCACCTGCACTGCACGAGCAACTATGTCCCTTCGAGCATGGTGTGGCGTACATGGAAGTCCCCTCCTTCCCTAGATCCTCATGGTCTTGAAAATTTCTCCATTGGTCTTTAGAATCCATTAACTCTATGGCTTTGATTCTGGATGGGATAGCGATTCAATTTTCATTTCTATTGGCTACTCTTTCCATGTTCCCCGAAGATTTATGGATCATCTCTCACCAGAATTACAGCAGAGCAGAGATACAGGTTAGATGTCTGTGTTCATACTATGCTCCTGCCCAGAAGGATGTCCCATTTTACTTCTAATTCAGAACCCTAAGAGTTAGGCCAGGTTATATTCCTCCCATTTTATAAATGGTGTAGCCAAGACATAGAGAAATGAAGAAGAAGAAAAACTCACGAGACTAGTTGACCGACACTGTTCTATTTTTTGGACCTTCAATTACCTCTTTTTATAATTCTCTGCCTCTACTCTGTCCTAGAACTGCATGTTGCCCTTAAAGACCCTCGCCTGTGGGACCCACTGGCTTCTCAGAGAACACAGAGACCATCTGAGGCTGCTTATCGCAGAGAGTCTGGACTCACTTCCAATCCCTTTTTGCTCTGGGCTTGAAAGGCCTCATTCTTACAAGCCTTGGCCTCCTCAAAGAGAGAAGGATCTGCATAACATGGTTCTCCCTCTCACCTGGGACTAGAGACGGTTATAAAAAGGTCAGTTCCCATCCCCCTTACCCCACGCCCTATCATGAAGTACCATCACAGCGACACGTCGAGGACTCCACAGCATGCACACAGCCACGTATGCCCTGTCTTCCCAGCAGTGATCAGAGCTTGTTGCTACACCACTACTGTCTAAGAAAGTACAGAGAGTAGCAACCAGAGAAATCCTTCTTAAAACAGGGTCCATCGTGCCACAGTGAAGGAAATTAGGTTCTGACGTCTTTTTCCCAGGCCTAAGATTTATTTCTAAATAATGTTTATTAAAGGGCCCCTATGTTCCCAGTTCTCTGCAAGGCATATAACTTATCTCACTGAAGCTTTCCAACAAAATCGCATATTATAATATCCCTTAGATGGAAGAAAATAAATTGAGTCACAGAGAGATGGTGTAACACATCCCGGTCACCCAGCTAGCAAGTGCCCAGCTTGAAATAAAAACTAGATTATTTTTGGCTCTAAAGCCTCTATCCTTTTCATTCTATTCTAATGACTACTCTCACTTCATTGAGCCCAGCAATTTGAATTTATCTTTTTTATTCCCCTGGAGAAAAGAGAGAGGTAGACACATATCACTGCAAGTAGAAATCCATAAATATGTAAATAAAATAGAACCTGCAATCAACCCTCAGGTGGAGGGAATAGAGAAACCTCCAAATCAACAACATATGTGGTGTCTCTGACTGTACAAAGCCACTTTTCACTTGGAGAGCTGGGACTCTGCAAGACCACAATGAAGTGGGTTCCCAGGCAAGGGGCCTTTGATTTACACACACGGGGGATGGGCTAAGATTACATGACTTGCTGGATTGTTGATTTGTGATTCTGTAACTATAATCGGAGTGGCCTGGGGTCTGCTTCAAGCAAAGTTGAGGGGGATAAAAGAACCAGTTTCTGGGATTAATTGAGACAAATGTGAGGGGCTGAAGACCTGTTTTTGAGATGAGGAAGAATATGTCTCTTGGGAGCAAAATTTACAAGTGGGTGTTTCAAGGAGGCCTATTTGAGGGTGACAGCGAGGAAGAGCTTCTTCTATCTAATGCTAGATAATAGTCTTAAGACACCAACAAGCTGGTACCCAAGCCATTGAAAGTGGTACCTGCAGGAGAGGTAAACAGCCAAGTTGGACCCATGTGGTGTCCATATCTCTTGTCGTCTCACCTGCTTTCTCCAGTTACTGACCTCGGCATCCACTGCCCTTTGTTCTCACTGTGGACTCCAGACAGTTAATGCTAGCAGCCTGCCTACTGCCCCTACTCTTCTAAAACTAATGGACACTCTGTGTATAATCCATCCAGAGTTGTATGATAACCAAGCCAACACCGGGTAGAGGATAACAGTCACTACCCAAGATCTCCAGCAGGGAAACGGTCCGCCATGGAAGAGTGCAAACTTCCCATCAGAGGCAGCATTCAAGGTGAGGCTGGGTGGGCAACACACAGCTCTTCTAAGACCCAACTCCTATCACAGAATGTCAGCTGTTGGGGATGTGCTGGAGGAAAGCACACAGTGCTCTAGACAAGAGAGTCTCTGAGAGCCCAGACCACAGCATGGACTCTGAAATGGGATTTCCCAGGAGTTGGTGAACAACAAAAGAATATGGTCCACCTTCGAGATGCCAATTAGTTCTGAGAAGTGGACAAGTAAGACTTCCTATTTTGATATAATTATTCATAATCACAGCATCCATAACAATAGCAGCAACCAATAATGGTTTGGTTCACTATAGGCAGCTAAAGAACATTTTGAGTTTTTGAAGTACTTTGATATACATGATCACATTTGCTCTCAGACCTATATCTCACAAAAGATGGTGAATGATTAAATAAAAGAAACAAAATGATAAATAAAAATATAAGAAATGGAGTATCTCAACAGAACAGCATGAAGACAGAGAATTAAATTGCTTTCATCAGTACTAAGAAGTCCCTTTGCGCCTGTAATCCCAGCTACTGAGGAGGCTGAGGCAGGAGAATGGCGTGAACCTGGGAGGAGGAGCTTGCAGTGAGCCAAGACCGTGCCACTGCACTCCAGCCTGGGTGACAGAGCGAGACTCCGTCTCCAAAAAAAAAAAGAAGTCCCTTTGATCCTAACGTCCAAGTGAAATCAGGAAGTCCACATGGAAGAAGCAGTTATCTGCTCATCTCTCCTAAGCTCCAGATTTATATATTCCCATTACCTGCTATGCATCCTCACCTCCAACACAACAGATTCAGACCTGAGCTCATTCCCTTTTGTGTTTTTCAGCTCAGAAAACTGTTCCACCACTGTGATGGTTAATAATGAGTGTCAACTTGATTGGATTGAAGGATGCAAAGTATTGTTCCTGGGTATGTCTGCAAGGGTGTTGCCAAAGAAGATTAACATTTGAGTCAGTGGACTGGGAAAGGCAGACCCACCCTCAATCTGGGTCAACACAATCTAACCAGCTGCCAGTGTGGCCAGAATAAAAGCAGGCAGAATGTGGAAAGACTAGACTGGCTTAGTCTACTGGCCTACATCTTTCTCTCATATTGGATGCTTCCTGTCCTTGTACATCGGACTCTAAGTTCTTCAGCTTTTGGACTCGGACTGGCTTCCTTTCTCCTCAGTTTGTAAACAGCCTAGACCTCACCTTGTGATGTGTGAGTCAATACTCCTTAATAAACTTGCCTTTATATATACATCTGTCCTATTAGTTCTGTCCCTATAGAGAACCCTGACTAATACAACCACTCATCTCTCAGTCATCTAAACCAGAAGCATGGGAGTATCAGCTTTGACTTCCTTCTCCCAACCCCACATACCTCGATTCCTATCTGATCATTTGTCCAGGTTCTGGTTTATCTGGCTGGGAGTCTTGCTCTGAACTACAGCCTGCTGGGCTGGGATGCTGCACTACAGGCAAACTCTTGACAATCTCCTCCTTAAGGGTTACGGAGGAGGTATCCTTCAGGTTAAGGGAAGGATACCCTTCCCTTAGTACCCCAGAATTTTCATAATCAGTAACCTCTCAGAACTGGCAGAGCCAGAATGCGTCCCCACCTGTCTTAGCTGAATTGCCTCTCTAGCATCTTCTGTGCTACACCCAAACTCGTAGCTTACTGCTGCCAAGTCTCTGCCTGCTACTAGCATGTCCTTACTAAGTCAACCTCTGCCACCAGTGCCTAGCACAGAATTTGGCACAAAGAAAAGACTAAGTAAATGTTTGATAGAATGGAGTGAAACTTTTGTGTAGTAGTTATTTATTCTCAGCTGATCTCCATAGTCACCAGCCTCCCTACTACCCAATGCCACCCTCAAGAGGACACTTGTGAGCAGAGGAGGTCCCCAGGGCTGAAGACTCCATCAAATCCTGTGATGAAGAGTTTCTTCAGCCAAGAGACCTAGCATTTAACTGATTGGTGACCTTGGTCCAACGATTCTGAGTCTGTTTTCCTCCCATCTACATCTCAGAGCTGCTGCAAAGACCAAGCTATGGAATGGACATCCTTCCAAAGAGTCATGTTGGCTTGTCACTGTATATGTTAGTCTAAAGTTTGGGTATGAAACAACACCACTCAGCGAGCTCCTTACAGCAGATTTCTAGGCTCAACCCCAGAACTTCTGATGTATTAGGTCAGGGGACAGATCTGAGAATGTGCATTTCTTTTTTTTTTTTTTTTGAGGCGGAGTCTCACTCTGTCGCCCGGACTGGAGTGCAGTGGCCTGATCTCAGCTCACTGCAAGCTCCGCCTCCCAGGTTTACGCCATTCTCCTGCCTCAGCCTCCCGAGTAGCTGGGACTACAGGCGCCCGCCACCTCGCCCGGCTAGTTTTTGTATTTTTAGTAGAGACGGGGTTTCACCGTGTTAGCCAGGATGGTCTCGATCTCCTGACCTCGTGATCCGCCCGTCTCGGCCTCCCAAAGTGCTGGGATTACAGGCTTGAGCCACCGCGCCCGGCCGAGAATGTGCATTTCTAACAAGTTCCCAGGGGAATACTTGTCTTAATTCATTTGGGTTGCAGTAACGGAATACCATAGACTGCGTACGTAGCTTTTAAACAACAGAAATTTACCTTTTATAGTTCTGGGAGCTGGAAAGTCCAATAGCAAGGTGCCAGCAGATTAAGCATCTAGTGAGGGTCCATTTCCTGGATCCTCACATGGTGGAAGACATGAAGGAGCTCTCTGGGGCCTCGTTTATAAGGGCATCAGTGTTCTGCCCTGATGACATAATCAGCACTCACATGTGCCACCTCCTAATATCATCATTTCAAGGATTAGAATTTCAACATAAGAATTTTAAAGGAACATACGTATTCAGTCTATAACAATACTGATGCTGCTGGTTCAGGGACCACACTTTGAGAACCACTGCCCTAGATGATTCTAAGACCATTACTCTTTCCATGCTGATGCTGTCTTTCCTACATGAAGCATGACATTTCAATGCTTGCCTTTATGTTTTACCTTTTTTGCTGTTTTGTTGGAATCTTAACCCAGCCTCTAAATTCCTCTGGGCAAAAATTACACCTTCCACTCTACATACTCTCTCACTTTCTGTTTCGTAAAATAAAAAGTACATTTCCAGCGTGATTAATAATTGAATAGGAAAAGGAGGAAAATCTCAGACTACCAACACCAATAAACAACACCTACAAATAGGTATCAGCCCTGGAATTCTCTTAAAAATTAATTACGAGTCAAAAAACATTCCACCATCAGTGGTGATGTGGGAAGGAAGATTATCTTCTTGATGACACATTTTGTAAAATGTGGATTATTCAAGATTTTAGCTGTAACTTAAACACCAACGTTTTTTAAAAATAAAATACCACAATTGCATTTCAACTCATAATTTTTATATTGATAGCCAGACTATTGTGTTTTCAACAAGTAAAATCCATTACACAGTCATGGCAGCAGTTTGCAATAGATTGTAAATTTTTATTGAGATGATCATCTTGTGATTGAATTTCAAAATGTATTATATGATCATCAGCAAATAAGTCCACGGGGGCTGCTAAAGTACTTTGAATATCATTTATAAAGATCAAAAACCCTGGAAACTCTTACATTTACCCTGTGGAAAGAGAGAAGTCTCATCAGTAGGATCAAATCAATTATTTTTATGGATGAATATTGCATTGCAAAGCTGAGATAAGGTATTACCCAGTTTAATAACATATCATTATATCCTTTGAAAGTAGTAAGTTTCATAATCAGGTTTCAATGAGGAATTTTACCAAAGGCCTGTTTTGAAAATAATCAAGGAAATGGCATCTCTGTTCAGCATAGTGGTTCAATAACCTTACAAGGAATATTTTCAAGCAACGAAAATACGTGGGTTACATACTACCACAATACATCGCTGAGATACTGAAGAATGGTTACAGCCAATTCCACTATAACTCTTGTTTTGAAAACGCAAATTTGTTCCAACATAATTAACATATGAAAGGGCAATTTGAGAATAACACGAATTCCGCATTTGCTTATGTGTGATTTTGTCTGTGAGAAACATTAGCGAAGAAGAAACCTGCACCCAGCAGACCTGAGCCACCTAGGAATACAAGCACACACACAGTTCCAACCCTTACCTGCCCCCTGAGCTCACTACCTGTGTTCTGAGCTACACCTTTTCCCTCAGTTTCAGACAGCTTTCCTTCCACCACTTCATAGTCACTCACAGGCTGCAACCTCCCTGATGCCCACTTCCACAGCAAACTTCAGGTCTTTTTCAAGGTAACACACCATCTGTGTTGAGTATCCCTTATCCAAAACGCTTGGGACCAGAAGTGTTTCAGAGTTCAGATTTTCTTGAATTTCAGAATATTTGCCTATACCTAATAAGATATCTTGGGGATGGGACCCAAGTCCAAACACAAAATTCATTTATGCTATATATATATATATCATAGGCAATCTTATATAATATTTTAAATAATGTTGTGCATGAACCGAGTTTGTGTACATCGAACCGTCAGAAAGCAGAGATGTAACTATCTTAGCCACTTATGCGGACAATTCTGTGCTTGTCTGTCATCATAATAATTCCTGACTTTGAATGTACATGCTATTGATAAGAAATCATCTTCTTATGCTTATGCACACATAAGTGCTTAACAGTAAAAAAGAATAAATGATATGTCATTAATACCATAAGAAATTAATGTGTTCAGGTTAACTGAGCAGCACAGTAGCCTCAGCAGATACCTGGATCAGCTGTTGAACGTCAGCAACAAACATCCTGGCTTTCAGTCCTCTCCCTGTGGTGTTGTGCTTTGATAAAGGGTTGGTACACCCTGCATTTTATTGTTTTAGGTGAGAACAAACATCAGAAGCAGTTGGGGAACCAGGAAGTGGATCCTCCAGGGAGAAAGAGGCATTCTACTCCATGGCTTTTAAAAATGTTTCCTCCAGAGTTATCTGCCTCGTTAACAAGGATTTTTGTCTTAGATGTCTCTGATTTTATAAACTGACAAGGTTTCCTATTCTGCTATGAATGCATACTGCTCCAGTCCTTCAATAAGCTCATCACCAATGCTTGCCGTGTCATCTACAGGCACTTTTTCTGCAGTGTTAACAATGTCATGTTCATTTGTTGTATCGTGTTGGCACTCAGTAAGTTTCAAATTTTGGAGCATTTTGGATTTCCGAGGTTCAGGTTAGGAATACTCCACCTGGATGGATGCACTTCTTAGCCATTTCACATGCATAAAATTGTGCCACAAGTTTTACTAGATTCCCCTCTTTTTTGATGTGTCACTAGGGAAGTATGGCCCTCCAGCCCCATTTTTTCCATAATCCCTGTGCTTTTTATTTCATAACTTGATATACTGTGGTGATTTTTAAGGACCTATATATCAGGTTATGGCAGAATTGTATGCACTTTCCCTTGCTGTTTGTTCCATGGTTCCTGTACTGATGGTTCCTTCCCCTCCACCCAGATGCCCCCAGTGACTCCTTTCTGTTTTCTGAAACCCATGCTGCCTGCTTTCCTGAACCACACCCGCTTCCACTAGAACATCCCCAGCTGTATACACAATGCTCTCTCTCTCTCTCTTTATTCATCATGATGTGGCCAAAAATCAAAGTCTGAGAGTCAGAAAATCTAAGTGTAATTGCTGACCGTGCCACTGGCCATTCTATGACTTTAGACAAAGAGTTTAAAAGCACTGAGTCTCTATTCCTTTGTGTATACATGAAACGTAAGATCGTACAGCAAAAGGTTACTTGGAGTGAAAAAAATATATAAATAAGGTAATTTGCAACAAATAAACTGTAAGTTCTTTTAATTTCTTGAGTTGCATCCAGAGCCAGACCATCTCAGATACAGTAAGACACACGTTGTTAGCCAATAGCCCCTGATTTAAAATGCAGTAGAAGCCAGGAGGCCTGGGACACAGTTGGATCCAGAGAATCCCTCCTCTTAGACACAATCTCTGCCAGCAAACTCTTACATGGCATCCCAGAATATCAGAGAGACAGGTGTAGTCGGCAGCCCACAGAGATAGAGTGGAATCCAGAGGACCCTCAGAGGAATAGTCCCAACCCACACTCTTAGGTAGGGATAGGAGCCTCCAGGGGATACAGAGGCAGGAAGCTCTTAGGGACTAAGGCAGTTCCAGAAACAATTCAGAGATACTGTGAGAGCCAGGAGGCATTTAAGACGTGGTTGGCAACAGGAGCCCCTCGGAGACAACTCTAGAATCGGGAACCATCAAGAAAATTGTCAAAACCAAGAGTCACAGGCCCAGCTCAGGGAGCCTCAGGAACAATGTTAGAATTAGAAACACATTAAAGATACAACCAAAACCAGAAGTCCCCAAGGACATAGTCTAAATGAAGCCTTCAGGGTGCATAGTCAGAGCCAGGAGCCCTCAGAGACACAACCAGAGCCAAGAACCCTCAGAGAAACAGAGCCAAGAACCCTCAGAGCAACATGGCCAGGGCCCTCAGAGACACAAAACCAAGAGCCCTCAAAGACATTCTTAGCATTAGAAAGCCTCAGACATACAAATGGCACCAGCAGTTCTGGGAGACACAGAGCCAGTGTGTCTCATCAGAAACACTATTAGATCCAGGAACCTCCCATGACCCAGCTAAAGTCAGGAGGTTCTCAGAATCACAGTCAGAGCTAGAAAGCCTCCAGAAATGCAACCACAGCCAGAAGGTCCTCTAAAAAAAAAAAAAAAAAACCAAAACCTTGATCCTTTTTATCCTCAATAGGAAGCACATTCACATTCAAAGAAAATTAGGAATTATTTGTCACAGAAAGGCAAGAGGATGGCCAGTCTTGGCAACAGCACAGCCTCTCATAATGGAGCCTGGGAAAAAAAAAAAATCTTACCTGCACACTTGGTCCTGGTGGTGAGGGGAGGCCCTGGCGGTCCGGTACCCCCCTCACCTGGTCGTGTGAGGAGCACTCGGATCTCATACTCAACGTCGGGGTCCAGATGCCACAGCTTATAGTTGGGAGAGTCGACTATGTGGGTCTCTGCCCAGGTGCCTGTGGTGGTGCGATATTCCACTTCCTTCAGGATGATGGGGCCATCCCCGATGATGGAGTTGGCATTTGGCTTGATCCACAGGTATGTGGCCCCCACAGCCAGCAGCTCTGGGGGAGCAATGGGCGTGGGAGGCTCTGTAAGACAAGCAGTCAACAAAGGATTATCAGACTCAAATGATTTACAGAGCAGACTCCGAGCACGTGATGACAAGGCACAGAATTCACAACATAGCCACAAAAAAATAGTCAGAAAACCCTTTGTATTTTATTTTATTATTTTTATTTTATTTTTTTGAGATGGAGTCTTGCTCTGTCATTCAGACTGGAGTGCAATGGGGCCATCTAGGCTCACTGCAACCTCTGCCTCCCTGATTCAAGCAATTCTCATGCCTCAGCCTCCCAAGTAGCTGGGATTATAGGCACCTGCCACCACAGCTGGTTAATTTTTGTATTTTTAGTGCAGATGGGGTTTCACTATGTTGGTCAGGCTGGTCTTGAACTCCTGACTTCAGGTGATTCACTCACCTCAGCCTCCCAAAGTGCTGGGATTACAGGCATGAGCCACCATGCCCAGCCTGAAAACCCTTTTTAAATCCCATTCATGCCCTACTTTAAGGGTTTGCATGTAAGTACCTGAATCAGTATTTCTTCAGTAGCTATATTCAACACCTACCTTATCTCCTTTATTTAAAGGCACGAAAGAAAGAAGGCCATGTGAGGAAATGGTTTTCCCAGAACACAGCAAAGCTGCTGGTTGAATACTCTGTTTTCTAGCCTAAAAGGAACACCTACTTTTGCTGAAGTGAAGTTTGGCACAAAACCCAGGGGAGCCTAAGGTCTATAAACATTTCTTACATAGAACACATAGATTGTTAGTGGAAGTTCCTTCCAAAGGGTGATAAGAGCCTAAGGAGAAAAAGAATGATGGCACAGCAAGAATTCAGCTTCTGCCTCAACCCCAGCAGGTTTCTTCCAGCAGAGAAAGTCATGGGTCACAGCAGACTCAGCAGGAATGAGGGGTCAAAGGAAAAGTCGTGCTGAGTTTTCTTGCATCTGCTCTGTGCTGCCACCTCTCTTCCACTGAGTTCCACACAGTCAGCTAAGTAGACTAAAGGTTCAGCAGGCATGGATTGTGGCCTCTTCCTCGCAATTATTAGCCCATGGCAAAGCTACAAAAATTAACGCCTATCTTGTACTTCCTATGTACTTTAAAATCTCACACGTATCATTTCATGTAATTCTTGGGACAACATTATCATCTTCACTTTAATGGAGAAAAACAAAACAAAGCAAAACAAAACAAAACAGAGAACCTAAGAAATCAGGTCACCTAACCAAGGTCATGGAGAAGGTAGCGTAAGATGAAACTTACATCTGCATGACTTCCTGGACCAACCTGCACCAAGGAAGGCTGTCTGCCTCTTAATATTCATCGTTAAAAAAATGGAACTGAATATATTGGTTATTTTTATTTGTAGTAAAAATGGCAGAACAATAAAGAAAACGGAAGAAAGAGAAAATATGAGAAGAAATGGAAGAAAATGGAGAAAAATGGAAGAAACAAAATATCTCTACCATCCAACATAGCCATTTTTATTCCTCCATGTTCCACTCCAATGTTTATTTATGTATTGACACATTTTTTTGTGTGGTTATAATAACACATAGACCCAATGTAGATTCATTTTTCTTCCTTCACTTATATTGTAAGGATTTTTTTTTTTTTGCATACACTGCTCGAGCTTTATCATCACTGTCTTTAATATTTGTAGAACAATCCATCAGGTTACCACATTAAGCATTCGCTGATTGCTGGACACGTGAGTTGTTAATGTTTTGCTAGGATAAATAATGCTACAATGAACATCTTTGTGCAAATGACTTCAGTCTGTCTTATCTTATGTTTTCTTAGGACCAAGGATATGAACAAGAGGAAATGAAGAGTAGAACAAGGAAGAGGAGAAAGGGGAGGCACAGAGGAGGCACATGAGGGTGGAATACAACGTGCATTTGTTTGAGAACATCTCACTTGTAGAGCGCCTCTGGTTTATTCGCATGGATAGAAGGCAGGTATACATTTTAGCTTGGAACTCAGGTAAGGGCTTTGAGATAGAGACGCACTCAGCACTTCCCTTCTAATTAATTACCTAGAAGTAAAGATTCTCTAGAAACAGAGTAATTGCTAGGAAACAGAGGTGGACAATATTTTCTCAGTGTGACTCGAAGCAAATCTTAAGGGACAACTCCAGATTGCCTCTATTATAGCCTGCCATTTGGTCAGAGAAGGAAATTAAGCAGATTAGTCAAGCTAGATGCTTTTCTTTACAAAGCCATGGAGGTTATTACTCAAGACCTTGTTATCTCAAAGGTGTTTGCAAATTGATTTTTGGATAATTTGTTGCAGGTAGAGAAGTTAGGTTGGCAGGCAGATAATTTCTGAGCTCATCCTTTGTGCATGTTAAATATATGGACCCTTTGATTGTCATTATCAACTCTACAGAGCTCGCATCAGTCTCCAGTGAGGCCTCAGGGGTGATATTTTGCAGCTCTCTGATGACTCTGCCCAATTCCTTAACATAATTATTCACAGACTAGACCTCTATAGAATTAAGAGCAGCAGACTTCAACAGTTTGGGTGCTGAGGGAGTGGCCCCATTTAGTTCTTTTCCATCGACTTTTCACCATGGTTTTCTGCTCTCCTATTTCAGACAGCAGTATTCAATTGCTGACCACCAGAAAGAAAATAAAGCATTAAATCTTTCCAGATGGTTAGCTTCTTTTCATGTATTTCTAATGGCATGTGCAAGTATAGTAACAAACATCCCCTTGAGTATATAAATGTCCCTATCTCAAATGACTTGCGACTTCACACATTTGTGTGCAGATTAGCCACGTGGTTACCTCTCCGTCCATCCCCTCAAGAAGAGACCACGTAAGTTTAATCACAGTGTTTCCTCTATGTGGCACCAGGGGAGCCATCAGATTATTGTGTGCTTTATTCTTTTCTTTTTCAGTGATCTATTGTTTTATAATTGGCATTGTTTAGAAGGCACAGGTACCAGTGGTTCAAAGAGAGAGAAGCAAAAATATAGCACAGAATGATTTTTTTGGTAAGCAGCACATTATTTTACAAATACATAGAAAAAGCCTATCTATTTATATCAGTTCTCTATCTCTAAGATGAACTCTTCAAGAAGACAGTATAGGAAATGTACAGGGCCATCCAGTCCAATGGCCAGAGTCATTAGGAAGGAAAAGGAAACCCCTGTGTATCTCATTTGCCAGACAGAGCACTGTGCGCATGAAATCTAATGCAGCCAAGTAAATCAGTGATAACAAAGTGTAATAAAGTCATGATGGGGGTGTCAGAGGCATTTTTGAAGCCTGTGAAAAGACCTAATCTGGTCTAGAGGTTAGGGAAGCTCTTGAGACAGTGCTTAGGGGAGTGTTCTGCTGGGACTGCTCATGTTGAGTCTATGAACAAAGAAAAATTCCTGGGGGTTCTCGTAGTTCTGAGTTACTTGGGATAGACTGGTAAACAATTAAAACGATGTTCCCTGGACACTCATTCATTCACTCATTCTATGAATGTCGAGTCCCTGCTGCTGGTCACACACTGTCCCAGGTGCAGACACAATCTTGGCTGCATGGAGCTCACCTTCCAGCCTTCACTCAAGGATTGACACAAAGAAGTCAGGAGAGAAGGAAGCTGACTCAGAAGATGTTGAGAAGGAGGGCATCTGAGAATGGAGAGGCCCTGGGGGCCAGACCTAGGTAGGAGCTTATGGATCCATAAAGCGATACACATATACAAAATGGATTACCGCTCAGTGAGAAGAAATGAACCAGCTGCAGATGCAGACACACACAGCAACATGAGTAAATCTCAAAAAAAAATTCATGCAAAAGAAAAATAAAAGAAGAATGCATGATGACCCCACTTATGTGAAAAGTTCAAGAACAAGCAAAACTGCTCTATGGTGATAAAAGCCAGAAGCATAGTTACCTAGCAGGCAGGTACTGACTGGGACAGAGCCTGAGGGAAGTTTCTGGGATGTTAGAATGTTCTCTATATGTTGATTTGGGTAATTAAATAACAGAAATCAGAACAGTGTTACTATAAGGGACATGACTGCCTGAGAGAAGGCATGAGAAAAATTTGGGTGGTTATAACCATTTCTGTATCTTAACCAGGGTTATGTAAGACTCATCGAACTGTGAACTTAAAACATAAGTATTTTTATGTATATAAGTGGTACCTTAAAAGTTAAAAAAAATCACAAAAATATGGATATGTGACTCACTAGGTGAAGAGAATGCCACTAATTACTTGAAACTGAGCCCCAGAAAATTGGGAGAAAATTAGCCTTTACTTCTATACCATTCCCTCCTATCAGCACCATCAGATGCTTGAATTCCTAATAGTTTTCCTAATAAGAGGTTGTTCAGGCACACACCAGTTTCTTATCCATGAGCCTTTTCACATCTAACACAACCAATGCCCTCTCCTTACCAGACTCCATAGCATCATCTGTGCAAAGCCAGGAATAAGTATTTAACATCTGATGGCACCCTCTGCTCATGAAGTTTGCAACCAGACTAAGGAGGAGGAAGTCTTGCCTTCAAGGAGCTGAGGCCTGAGCTGGGTGATGACATCAGTGCCTTCCAGCCAGGCATCAAAGCACTGCGAGGACAAGGATGCCAGGAGCCATCCATGAGGCCTGGGCAGCAGCAGCCCTGAGCCTCCAAGGCTCTCCTTCAACATGTAGATGGTGAAGTGACCCCTTCATGTAATTCTGCCTCATCCTCAGGCAGCAATCTCCAGAACAATTCTGTCTTTCTTTTCCCTGCTGTGAGCACTTGTAACAGTTTGACTCCCCAGAAATTCCCACAGAGAGCAAAAGTGTTTCAAATAGCTGGAGACAGAGCTGTGCGCATGTATTGTCTGCTCCAGACAGAAATCAAACATTTTGAGAAAAACCAAATGTTACTAAGATGTGAAGTGAGCCTTGATATGATTAAGGTGAGCATAACCTGGCCTCCAACACTTTCCACTACATGCCTCACCCTACCTGATCACCGTTTTAATTGCATTTCTATTTACTGACCCTCTAGGTCTGTGGGAATGCCTCCACCCACCCAACCCTAGCCACCAACACAAACCCGTTCATACACAGATAGAAACACAATTGTGCCATTCTCATTGCCAGACTTCTTTTGTCTGTGCCAGTTTTCCCAACTAGAATGGCTTTCCTTTTACTTTTTTGTTTGTTTGTTTGTTTGTTGTTTTGTTTTGAGACAGAGTCTTACCCTGTCACCCAGGTTGGAGTGCAGTGGTGCCATCTCGGCTCACTGCAACCTCCACCTCTTGGGTTCAAGTAATTCTCCTGCCTCAGTCTCCCAAGTAGCTGGGATTACAGGCACCTGTCACCGTGTACAGCTAATTTTTGCATTTTTAGTAGAGATGTGGTTTCGCCATGTTTGCCAGGGTGGTCTCGAACTTCTTATCTCAGGTGATCCACCCGCCTCAGCCTCCCAAAGTGCTGGGATTACAGGTGTGAGCCACCGTGCTCAGCCTTCAATTATTTTTAACTAAACTATGCCGATTTTTCTTTTCAAAACTGCTTCATCATGACTTACTCTCATGTAGCACAGGGCTAGGCACAGAGTAGATGTTCGATGCTGATTAGACTTTCTATGATTTATGTGCAATGCTGTTTTCATACAATAATGGACTGAGGATCAAAAAGGACTACCTTGAGGCCAGGCTCCAAGCTTTCCTTGACCTTGGCTTACCACTAGCCAGATGTGTGACTCTACTCAATCTTCATGGTCCTCAAATTTATTTTACCTTGACAATGAAAGATTCAAGTCATAAAAGTCCCTAAATTCTCTACCAAGGGCCACAGGGATTCTACGTGTACTCACTGACTACCCTAACAGTGAGCAATCAGCAGTAGCCCAGCCTTCTCATTCTTTCCTGGCTTGGGCTCAGGGTCCTCGGACACAACGTAAGTAAATATAGCATCAAATCCTCCAGTAGGTGCCAACTAGAATAAGTGTTTGTTGGCCAGGCACGGTGACTCATTCCTGTAATCCCAGCACTTTGGGAGGACAAGGCGGGAGGATCACTTGAGGTCAGGAGTTTGAGACCAGCCTGACCAACATGGTGAAACCCTGTCTCTACTAAAAACACAAAAATTAGCTGGGCACGGTGGCGGTCACTTGTAATCCCAGCTACTCAGGAGGCTAAAGCAGGAGAATTGCTTGGACCTGGGAGGCAGAGGTTGCAGTGAGCCAGGATCATGCCATTGTACTCCAACCTGGGCAACAGAGTGAGAGACTCCGTCTCAAAAAAAAAAAAATTAGTCTTTGTGCCCTAACCAAACATACAGCCAATGGTCAATAAACATCTGATGTCTTATTTAAATGGGTAGAAAAAATATTTGATAAGTTTTCCCAAAGTAAGAAGTTGAGGGTGGCAACAAAGAGATGAAAAAGGACAAGAAGTAGGATGTTGTAGAGAATACTGAATGCACCTCTAAGCAAAGGATTGGAAGTATTTAGGGAGAAGACATCAAACAACTGACAGAAAGCAACAATCAAAGACATACGTAAAGAAAACTTCTCTGAAATACCCAAATGCTCGAGTTTGCGGACTCTGAAGAGCTCCAGGCAAAATCAATGATGAGACTTGAGCTTAAGTACATACTGGCAATATTTTTGAAATACAAAACTAAAGAAAAATTCCCATAAGCCTTCAGAAAAAAAATAACAGATATCCATCAAAACAAAATAAAAAGACTAAAAACTCTGGTTCCATGCTTTATCATTACAGTTTCAAACACAGGGATGTGATGAGGAAGATGATGAGAATAATCACAAATAACATCATGGGGCCACTCCCGTGTACTGCACACTTTCAGACACCTGTGACTGCCCTCAGTGCTCTACCGTATTGATTCATTTAGTCCTCACAGCAACTTTATGGATGGGTAGATACCCATCCAGAGTCAAACAATTAGTCATTCAAAAATCCAACACTGAGGCCAAGGCAATCTGCCTGGGGTCTGCACTCCTAACCATTATGATAAAGACAATGCTACATTATGATAAAGACAATGGTACACACGCAAGGTCTTAAGGGGGATGTTTTCAGTCCCAAGAGTTTTATAGGAGGTTAGTTGTGGTACATTTTCAAAGCCAGCAGAAAAATGCTCTCAGTTTCTGAAGAACACAGAAAATACAATGCAATGTACTTGCCTTCCCTTGGAGAAAAACTGCTTGAAGATATACCCTAGTTCACCTTGTGATGGATCAAAATCACGACCTCTAGCATGGGGGAATTGTGATATAAGAAGGATCAGTCCTATGAGATGGCTAGCTACCACAAGACCCTCCTTCCTCAGATGTGAGTCCAGAAGAGGAGCATGATCTTGTGCCAGGCTGAACTGAACACATAGCCCAATCTGTAGGAAGGGGCAGAATGGCATGCTTTCATCCACACAGCATTTCGGGAATGCTTAAAAACAAGCAATTTCATTATGAATGGTTAACTTTAGCTTTGGCCATCATCCTGAAAAGGGACATCATAAATTCCTATGAAAAAAGGAATCTCTCCTTCACTTTGCTGAACTAAATTCAACAAACAAATCTCATCTACCTAAGCTTAAAACATCTAGATTTAAATACATGAAAATGTTGACTTTTTCTTATGGTTGTGAGAATATAAGTACTATTTTTCCTTTATTCTGTTTCTCCTTTGATTTTTTTTACAAATGCCTAGTAAACCTGCATCCGTTGCTTATTATAAATATAAGCATTTGAAATAGGTCGGGTTTTTATATATTTCAAGCTTTCACATCTGGATGCGACCTCTCTTGCAGTTCTATGCTCCCGATCACTTGGAGTGTTTAGCAGTCAGTCTCCCCTCCTATCTGCCCAGGTAGCAGGAGTCAAGCACCACGACTACATCCATTTTCCCAGCAAGTTCCTCATCAACAGCTCACTAGCAAGGAGACATCCTGGCTACCTCTGGGAGCCTCTCAAAGACTTCCACTGTGAGTTGACACTTGACTTTCAGATAATCCTCTAACCATTGCAAACAGTACTTTACCTGTTTCCTCATCTTTCTCTCTATAGTGACAACAGAAAGCAGACAGTACTACTCCCATATTACAGATGAGAACACCAATGTTACCTAGAAAGCAGCTGTGTCAATACTGCCTGCTCTGTGGCTACAGGCATTGCACTTCCCACCCACCCACAAGCTCTGGTGTTACCGCTCCCAGGAGCAGCCCTTACCCAATGAGGGATAGAAGATGGCAGATAAACATCCAGGTTTCCTTGACCCCTAGTGGGACAATGGGGTGGCTTTATTCAGTCTTTTAGATGGCCCTTGGTGAGACTGAGCACCAGATATCCTCTCTAGCACTACCAGTTCATAGTGTACTCCTTTTTTTGTTGTTGTTGAGACAGAGCCTCACTGTGTCACCCAGGCTGGAGTGCAGTGGCACGATCTCAGCTCACTGCAGCCTCCGCCTCCCGGGTTCAAGCGATTCTCCTGCCTCAGCCTCCTGAGTAGCTAGAACTATATAGGTGCTACAGGCATGTGCCACCATGCCCAGCTAATTTTTTTGCATTTTTGGTAGAGATAGGGTTTCACCATGTTGGCCAAGATGGTCTGGATCTCCTGACCTTGTGATCCGCCCGCCTTGGCCTCTCAAAGTGCTGGGATTCCAGGCATGAGACACCATGCCCCGTCCAGGGCACAGGATTAAGAGGTATTTCTGGGATTCCAGGCATGAGCCGCCGCACCTAGCCCACAATGCTGGGATTCCAGGCGTGAGCCGCTGCGCTAGGCCCACAGTGCACTCTTTATGGGGCTTTCTTTCTTCTCAATCTCCCTTCCTCTCCTCCTTACCAATGTTCCCCACAACTTAGAGAAACCATTTGCAAATCCACGCTAAAGGATCTGTTTTTAGGGGAAATCCAGCCTAAGATATTATGAAAACCAGGGAAAGTTACTTAACCTCTTTGTGTCTCAAATGCCTCATCGGTAAAATGGGGATATAGCAACATCTTCCTCACGGGAGTTGCCATAAAGATTGTATAAAGTATTAGAGTCGACACTTTAGAAGAGTTCCTACATATAACAAGTAAACTGTCTTCGCTACTAATATCATCCTCCTCCCAACCAGCCACCGATGAGCCATTCAGCTGTCAGTGAGAACCTTAACTGATACTCTCATTTTGTGCCCCCCACAGAGAGACACAAAGATCCCATCAAATGCATTCCCCTTCCTGTGTCAGGATAAAGAGAGTCTACAGTAATGTCAGTGTGTACTCCTGCCAAACCTCCCACCAGCAAATCAATTTAAGAGCTCAGCCTTAGTCTACTTAACACCATCATGTCGCAACCAGTGAAGTCATTCAGAAATGCGTAATTCAATAACGACTTAGCACCAGATGAAGTTTTATGATCCGCAACACTCTGTCTGCCCCGGCTCCCATTTATCCCACAACACCTCAACATTTTCAAGATTACTCTTTGCTGGGCCACTTCCCAAAATTAAGAGCAGAGTAATCATTCTAGAAGAACCTTCCTTTCCTTGCCTGCTAAACAGGAGTCCTCAAAAAGCATGAATCAAGAGTCTGTCACCTCCAAACATGGGGCTAGGAGAAGCTGGATTCTAAAGCTTTGGAATCAAAGGCCATGCTTCAGGAGCACCTTGTTCCAGGGCAGCATGGGTTCACAAATGGGCACGCTTCTCTCCCCTCCCCCACCTCGGCCAAGCAGCTCTGCTATGAAGAATGGGTGAAAAAAACTCCTGCCTTATCCAGTTTGGATCTTTGAGTTCCAGAGACAACCACGTCTGTACACCCACAGGATGGTGAGAACTGTTATTATTACCATCATGTGGCAAGGACCAATAACATTCTCATAACATTCACTGTGTGCATGGCTCTATTTCTGATTTACATACAAACTCGTTTATTCCTCATATCACACCGGAAAGTAAGTACTATTCTAGTATGCATTTACAGATGAGGAAACTAAAGGAGTGTGCTAGTATTCCGCTCTGGTCTTTTTGCTTCAAGCCCACCCTGTTACATCAGTTATGTAATTCTGGAGCTGGGACCCCACTAACGACACCTCTAAACTACCTTGCCAGCTGGCTTTGGTCCAGTCCTAGTGATGGGAGACATCAGATGGAGACTGGGATGCTGGAAGAAGGAAGAAGATGCTCTCTTTCTGTTTCAAGGTCCTTGTAGCATCACTCCAGCAACAGGGGCTGCTACGCTCCAGGCCTGAATCTCTTCTGGTCTTCCCAGCACCTATGGTACAGTCTCTCTTTGAAGGAACTAACAGAACCTAGGCCATGCCCCTTACAGCTGCAGTACAATCTGTGGGGTCCCCTTCCTCAGAGGTCTCAGAATCAGCCCCGCTGTGCTCCTCCTACAGACTTCTAGGTACCATAACCCCTCCTATTCCATTTTGTTACCCCAGTCCCAGGTGTGGTCGCCACTTCCTGCCATTTTTGGCTACCTTAGCATCCCATTTTTACACTAACAGCCTTTCATCACTGTGTAACAGATTTCCTTCAATAAAACCCCTCTGTTTGAAATACTTGGTGTGATTTAGGGCTTCCCTCCTGGACCCTGATTTATATCAATAGATATTATAATTATCTTTATTTTTCACATGAGACTAAGGTACAAATTGCCCAAGGTCATGTGGCTAGTTAGTGAGTGTGCTGGGATACTCAGGCTGTCTTGCTCTAGAGGCCATGATTTTAACTCACACACTGAGCTGATGCCCTACTGTTCTCAGAACCCTGCTCAGCAACACAGTGAGGCAGGTACACGAAGGCTGGGGGATACCATACTTTGCCTAACAAACAAGTAATGAGGGCTGACTCTGCTATGTTTTGGGGGTATGGAGTCAAAGCAAGTAACTGTCTCTAACCTAGAGGAGACCAAGAGACTAGGGAAGGATGCGGAAACCAATGAGCTACAGAAGAAAGTGATACAGGCTGAGAAGTGGCAGGTCCAGAGTCCTGTGGAATCATACAGGTGTGTGGTATTGATACAGACAGCAGACAGGGAAGTACTGGGTAGAAGAGGGTGGTTCCCCAGTAAAGGCCCCACCCTCAAACCTGAAGACCCACGGCCCTAAGTCAGGACAGACATTTCTGTTTTTGCATCCAAAAAGTTGCCTTTTGGCCCACCACACCTCCAGTCCTGCCCCCATATAAACCCAAGACCTTAGTGGGCACACACACAAGTGGCTGAACATTGGAACCAGCAGACCAGTGACAACGGAACAACGTGGCAGAGAAAGACAGAAGAGAAAGGATGTCTGGATGCTAAGGGGAGTTCAGCTGGGGGCAGTCAGACAAGAATCTGCCACTAGGCAGCCCGACTCCTGGGAAAGACCACCTTCCCAATCCATCCTCCCCTTCTGGCTCCCCATCCACCTCACTGAGAGCCACCTCCACCGATAAAACCTTGCATTCATCATTTGAGCCCACATGTGATCCAATTCTTCTGGGACAGTGGGCAACTGAAGGAGTGAGCCACACTCCCGTTTCACATCCTGCAAGGGAGATAAGGAAACTCTCCCATTTCAATATCATACACAGAATAGTGGCCCCAAAAGATGCTTGAGTCCTAATCCCCAAAACTTATATAGACTCCAAAACTTATATAGACTCTGAAGCTGTGATTAACTTAAGGATCTTGAATAGGGAGAGTATCCTGGATATGCAGTATCCTGGATAAGTGAAGAAGGGAGGCGGGAGAGTCGGAGAGAGCAATTGGAAGATGTTATGTTCTGGCTGTGAAGATGGAGAAAGGGACCACTAGGCAGGGAAAGCTGGTGACATCTAGAATCTACAAAAGGCAAGGGAATGGACTCTCCCCTAGAGTCAAAGGAACACAGCCCTGCTAACCCATTTTAGACTTCTGACCTCCAATGCTATAAGATCATAAATTTGTGTTGTCTTAGACCACTAACTTTGTGATTAGGTACAGCAGCATTAGAAAACTAATACAAGGGGAGATACCTAAATTAGATGGAGGATGTTAGGGAAGGCTTCCTAGAGCAAGCAAATCATGACCTTGGTCTTGAAGGAAGGGGAGAGTCTAATAGGCACAAGGGTGGAGTTATTCACAAAGACAAGACTGGGTCATGCAGGGATGGTATGTCCTTCTGAAACACAGGTGATGGGGAGCAGGGGTGGAGGACAGCAAAAAGGCAATCAGAGAGGTCAAAAGGGACCCAGTCAGGAATGGTCTTCCTCCTGAAGCTGTGTAAGCAGTGGTGTCATGCAGGCACAAGAGTTTTAGGGACAACTCCTCTGAGTACAAGGTGAAGAATGGGTCTAAGGGAGAGAAACACAGGAGGACCAATAAGGAAGTTGTGTCAATTACACTGAGGAAAGAAATGATGAAGGCATAACCCAAGTAATGGCCATGGGGCTGGAGAGGCAGAAGCAGAGGAACTAGGCAGAAGGTTGGGAGACTGAAAGGACAGGACTTGGTCATGTCATGGATTGAATGTAAGGAGCAAGGCATATGGACCAGTACAAGGCTACCGTTCAACACGCTGGGTGAGTCTCCCCTTGACCTCCACAATGCCTGCCCAGCCCATATAAGTGGAAGTCTACCTCAATTTCCCTGTGCAGTACCCCAGTGCTCTATGCTAGCTTCTCCAAATTATGCCCAATACACTCATCCCTTTGCATTTTCATATTCACTTCCACTTACAAAAGGAAGTGTGGTGTACTAGAAAGTAAAAGATCACTGGGTCAGAAAGAGGTTGCCTTGCAACCTCTATTACTTAATGGTGTGACATTAAGAAAGTGATATAACTCCCTTGTGGCTCAGTTTCTTCTCATGTAAAATCAGGGTCATGGATTATACCTCACTGGGTCCTTGTGAAGATCAAGTGCCTGAAAAATGACAGGCCCTACATAAACGTGAGTGATTCCTTCCTTCCCATGGCTATTAGCTGTGGATCCCTGCACTGGTCTTTCCCCCCATTCCACAGCCTTCTCCTGTAATAGGCCATTCAGCACAGTACCTGTAGCCTCCTAAGATGCCCACTCTGAGCATCTGAGCTCTCAGCGCATCTTGGGTTCATGCATCACATACGACAAAATCAATGTCAGCTTTATGCATGTGAAAGCCACTAATCTCCCACCAGGACAGACAACTCACTTTCAGAAAGCACCGGAGGAAAAACACAGTACCTGCCATAAGAGAACAAATATGACAAGAAGACAAAGTAGAGAGAAAGGGGGTGGTAGGGAGCGAGGGAAGAAACATTCAACTCTGGGCAACCTGAGTCCAGGCAGCTTCGTCAGTTGCTACGCTACCAGCCACAGCAGGAAAGGCTTACGCAGAAGGTGTCTGTGGCTTTAGAGATACTGTTATTTTGCAAATTCTTCTCCTTGGTCTATCCCTATGTGCAAGGGGAAGATGCATAATTAGTCTCTAAGCTGCTGAAATGGCTAGAAATGACTAGAAGTATTGACTGCTCTGAAGTGTCAGGAAGGGGGGTCCAGATGGATTAAGAGGCTTATCCATAGAGCCTACTCAGTTTGTGGGAAGAGTTTAAGAGATGACAGCCCCCCTTATGCAAAGGAACTGGAAAATTAGCTTCTTCCAAATCCCCCCTCGTTCCCCTAGGGCTGCCTCTGCCTCTGCCATATCTTGCCTGAAGAGAGACTAAGCACAGCCTAACTCACTGCTCTTTGGGAAAGGACTTTGAAACAACAAAATCCTGCAAGATCCCATAGACCTCGGTCCCTGTCTCCAAAAGCCATGATTCTGACTACGCCAGATGGACACTGGGCTCCAAGAACAGAATTAGTGGCTTCATGCTGTTGTCCACCACAGGTCACTGCCTCTAGGTGCTTCTGTGGAGGAAGAGAACATGAGGAAACAGGAAGGAAAAGGTAAATGTATTGCTTATGACATTGCAGGCACTATTCGAGGTATGTCTAACATCTTATTCATATATTTCTCAAGCATAGGCCCAGGGAACTCAACAACATATATAGTGATTTCCAAGGGTCCATAGAAAGCAAGAGTCTTTAGATAGAACATCTTGGAACAAAATCCTGCTTGAAGATATTGGGTAAGTTTGAATTTTTACACACATAAAAGGTTTCAATGAAATACCACCTTTACACAAATTCTTTCAGAGACTCCAAAGAGAAGAATTACTTCCAAACTTATTTTACAAGCCCAGGATAACTTTCATTCCAAGACTTCACAAAGATATCACATGAAACTTTTAGGCCAATCTCCCTCATAAACATGTAAACTAAAATTCTACATACTGTATTATCAAGCCAATCCTGGGATATATAAAATGAATAACAGATTATAACCACACTGGGTTTATTCTGGGACTACAAGGTTGGTTTAATACAAGAAAATCCATCAGTATAACTCATCATATTAACAAACTGAAAGATAAAAATCATATAATTGTCTCAAGAGATGCTGAGGAAAGCACTTGATGGAAATCAACAGTCATTCATGATAAAACTCTTAGCAAACTAGAAATAGAAGCAAAGTCCTATAATGTGACAAAACATTACTCTAACATCATAATCAATGGTAAAATACTACACACTTTTCCCTGATTTCCCCAATTCTACTGGTAGTTTTAGCCAATATAATGAGGCAAGAAAAAGAAATAAAAGATATAAATGTTGGAAAGGAAGTAAGAAAGCTTTCATTATTCATAGACTACATAATTGTGTGTAAAAAATTCTTTAAAAATCTCAAATTATGATAAAAATTAACAAGTTAATTTAGAGAAGTTCCATAGATTAAACATAAACAATTATAAAATCATATTTAAAAGGTGCTATTTACCCAACCAGTGGTAACAGACATCATAATAATGACCCCTAAGGGAAGGAGTAGTTGACTGGGAAGAAACATGATGAAACTAGGTACCACAATAATTTACACCTTGATTTGGAAGATGGTTATATGGATGTACATGTATGTGAAAGTCAGTGAGCTATCCACATAAGGTTAATGCACTTTATGCCCTTTACTGTATTCTGTTCTACTTCAATAACAAACAAATTGAATAATTACTTACAAAAGCACTAGCAAAGTATTAAAATATCTCAGGATATATATATACTTATATGTGCATATGTGTATGCGTATATACATGTATTCTTCTTCACTGAAAACTGTCAAACATTACTGGGATACATTTTTAAAGATCCAAATAAATGGAGAGATATTCCATGCTCATGAATTAGAAGAACCAATGTTGTAAAGTTATATGTTCTGCTTATGTTGAATTATATGCTATCCTAATAAAATGTCTGTCAGGTTTTCTAGATAATCTGACAAACTTATTCGGAAGTTTATATAAAAATGCAAAAGGCCAGGAATACTCAAAGCAATATTTAAAAAGAATAAGAAAGAGAGCTTACCTTTTAGGAAACAAAGATTTATTATTAAGCTACAGTAATTAAGAAAATGAGGTATTAAGCTACAGTAATTAAGAAACTGAAAAACAGTTCAAGAAACAATGGAGTCAATAAACAAATCCACATAAAGATAATCACTTGATTTGTGATACAGCTGACACTTCACTGTGGTAGAAGTGTATTCTCAACAAAAAAATTAGGGTTATTTAGGCATCCATATTAAAGAAAAGACCCTCAGTGATTCCCTCCTCCTGTCATTCATGGCCTTGGGTAACCCTGTCACTTTGAGAGTAGGCTGGACCTTGTGACTCGCTTCTAGCAGAGTACAGCAAAAGCGATGTGATAGTATTTCTGAGATTCTGTTACAGGAAGTCTATCATTTTACTTGCCTCTCTTTCTTCTTCTCTCTTCCCCTTCCTTCTCTCCCCTTTTCCTCTGCTCTTCCCTCCCTTTTCTCCCCTCTCCCCTAAACCCTCTTTTTCTATCTCCCAATCATCTCTCTCTTTCTTCTTCCTCTTCTCACTTTCCGCGATCTCTTTTTTCCTCTTTCTCTCTTCCTGTCCCCCTTCCTCCTCCCTCTTCTCTCTCTCTCTTTTCATCTTTCTGTTTCCCTTCCTCCCTTCCTTCCCTCCCTCCCCCTCTCTCCCATGCTCCCTTCTCTGTTTCCTCTCTCTGCCATGTCATGAGTGGTTTCATAAAGAAACACACACTTCAGCCAACAACTGACAAGGTTCCAAAGCCTTCCAATAGCCACATGAATTTTTTTTTTTTTTTTTTTTTTTTGAGACGGAGTCTCACTCTGTCGCCCAGGCTAGAGTGCAGTGCCGCAATCTCGGCTCACTGCAGGCTCCACCTCCCGGGTTCACGCCATTCTCTTGCCTCAGCCTCCCAAGTAGCTGGGACTACAGGCATCCATCACCATGCCCAGCTAATTTTTTGTATTTTTAGTAGAGATGGGGTTTCACCGTGTTTGCCAGGATGGTCTGGATCTCCTGACCTCGTGATTCACCCGCCGCGGCCTCCCAAAGTGCTGGGATTACAGGCGTGAGCCACCGCACCCGGCCATGAATCATCTTTGAAGTGAGTCTTCTGAAGACAGCCAGGAGCACTGTGAGCTTGGGAGCAGGTCCTATCCTAGTCAGGCCCTGAGAGGACTGTAGCCACAGTAGACACCCTGCTTGCAGCCTTCTGAGTGACCCCAGCCAGAACTAGTTATCAAGCTGCACTAAAGCTCCCAACACATTCCTGTGAGATAATAAATGTTTCTTAAGGCGCTTTATTTTGTAACGTAGTCATAGACGACTAATACATCATACATGCTCCATAAATAGTTAATAACTTAGCTTAATATTAGCAGACATTTTTTGTATCTTAGAAAAGTCTTAGCTAGAAGTAAATATAATAAAAAGGTAGAAGCAGATGCACCAGAGGAAAAAAAAAACAAATAAACAAAAAAAGATACAGAAAAAGCTTGACACTTCCTTTAACACCAGTTTCAGAATCACCATTGAAGGTGAAGTTTACAAAATAGGTAAAAGCCTGGGGAAGATGTGGCTGAATCTGTTTCAGATAAACATAAAAGGAAACGGGTTACTGTTACTGAAGACACTGTCAAAGGAGACACTGTAATGCACTTCAAATGTGCCCAAACATGTAGCTAACAGAGTGTTTTATTTTACAATAGTAAATAAACTTGAGCAGCATCTGGCCATTTTATACATTTCCTCTGCATATTCTATGATCCTAATATCAAGGAAGATATTAACTTGCAAATTACTTGAAAGGAAGATAACCGGTAAGGAAATGGTCAATAAGATATGGATGGATGTTTGCACACATGGAACTCAATACAAAGCAGACACGGCCATGGGGCAGACACAGGGTCTTCACACACACAGCAAGGATGGCTAATTCAAATGTTCCAGCAGGTGAAGCATCACTTAATAATAAAGCTCATCCTAAAATCTACCTCTTTATTTCATCAATGGGGTGGTAAAAAAGAAGGAAAAAATGGAAAAAATTTGCCCTTGTGGTCAGGTGCACAATAAAACAGGAAGTGAATTTGAAAGCTTGCTCTGCTTCAGCTATACCGTGGCCTATCCAATGGGGCACATTGATGGTCTCAGTGAAATTGCTATCATTCTTCATTGAGGAAGAACACATATAAGTAATAACAAAGTTACCTTAAAAATCTTGCCTAAAGCCTCATCTAGATCTTAATCAGTAAAGCAATATGCTTAAAGCCACAGATACCAAAGAACACACAGGTTTAATGTAGCAATTTTCCCCAAGTATTAACTTTTTTGAAAAAAGAAGAATTGATCTCATAGTATCATTCCTATAGAGCTCTTCACAGCTTGGAGGCATTTATGGACTCTTCAAATTGCCCCATGAATTTCCTCTCCTACCTTTGATTCCCCTAAAGGAAAGGAAATGCAACTTTGATTATATGTTCCTAGTTGGAAACCCAACAAAGTTTCGCAACAGCTACTGTGTACTCATGATTGACCCTGAACTATCGATGTTCTGCCCAGAAGGCTGATGTGGGCACATTTGGGGGTTTTAAGGTCAATTCAAAAACTAAAGTAACCAGTTCCTTTACAGATAAGAAGCATGAACTGGGCCTCTCTAAGAAATGAGGGGTGTCATTATGAAAACCGCAGGGCTTAATACTTACAGGACCCCTCTGAAAGGACTAAATTGTACCCACACCTAAATGGCAAACGCCTGGGTCCCTCCACGTCCATTTCCAACTAAGGGCCAAGTACTGCTTTTCCTAAAAGTCCTTTGTATTAAGCTATCACACTAAAAAACAAACATCTTTAGGGGTTGCATCAGTGGCCTCAAACTTGGCTGCACATTAGAATCATGCAGAGAAGTTTCAAAGTTCCTGATGCTTAGGTCTCAACCCCTACCAATGAAATCAGAATCTATGGTGCAAGTTAAAATTGTTAAAAATTCCCTAGTTGTTTCCAATATGCAGACAAGTTGGAGAAACACTGGGATGCATCATTCATTCATTCATCCAAAGATTTCCTGAACACTCATTATATGCTTGGCCTCTGGGTGATTCCCCAGCCGCCGGGTCTTTAGGTGGTCATGTCTTACGCATCTCTGTGCGTCTAACTCTAGCATCAGAGGCAACAATGAATGCATAAATGAACGAATGAATGAATGAATGAACAAATAAATGGCCCTTCTTATCTGCCTCTCCCTGACTTGGGATACAGGAAGGAGTTCTAATGCTTACAGATAGCTCTGCGTAGATTAACCCAACAAAGAACTAACAACAATGTAGTAATAATGCCTGAAAAACTTGGCAATGAAGAGGAGTGATGATGGAGAAGAAATCTAGTCTCATGATGTTTTCTTTGCAAACAACCTAAAGAGGAGTAAAAACACAGTCCCAAGGGACCAGTGCACCACCTCTTACTCTACACTCCCACGGAATCCTTAAGCATTGAAGCACCTCACATATTTACACGAATCACATCTGAAATATACATGATCACATACACCAAATCATATCTTAAGTATATGTGATCACTTTGCACCTGCTGAAATAGTTTCTTCCCTCAAGGCCCTGTTAATATGGTGCCTGTTTGGGAAAGCCTTCTAGGAGACCACCAGCCTCCCTGACATGTTCCAAAGTACGGTATATGAGATTAAATCAGGTGCACACTCATGGATATTTACTTACAAATTATTTTAATAGTCAAAAATGTACATTAACTTGTAACAGAAGACAGACTTCCTTCTATCATAGCGATATGCACTCTCGTTTGAAAGATCAAGGAAAGCATGTGTCATTTTTAAAAAGCAATAATACAAAACACATAAGAGAATAGATTGGAAAAACTCAAGAAAGGGGCACAGAAAAGACTGAAGGGTGGGAAACTCAGCTAGAAGCCTTTGTAGTTCATATAGTCCTGTTACCCTCTGCATGGTATCAGTATCATGTCTGTGTCTTTTTCCCCTACAAGAGAGTCATTGCAGGGCAGGGATTATGGCCAATCATGCTTGCACTCCTCACTAAGCCAAGCACAGTGCCTTACACAGGAATTTTGAATAGAAAAAATTTTTCTGTGATTGTGTTACCAGTCCCATTTAGGTTAAAAGCAATTGACAAAAAAAGTAAGCCCACAAACTAATTTGGGTCATTGCTAAAAATATAAAATTGATATTACTCTCAGAAGCAGCCCTAAATAGATGACATGTCATGTGCCCCTTTCCTACCTCGCCATCTTTCCAGGTCTTGATCCTTCTCCCTGACAACAGCAGTGAGACCCTGACCCCTTATTCCTTCTCTACCAGCTTGGCCACTGGGCAATGAATCCAGGAAAGCACTTATGTCACAAGAGATTTGAGAGATTTCTTGACATAGCACTCGAACCTCTCTAACCTAGCATTTGGGGATTTTCAGAAAATTATATCTGACAAAACAAAACACAAACCTCATTTCGATGTGACCATGAGCTTGAGAAGCCCGTGGAAGTCACCTTGCCCTTCTCGCCTGAGCTCTGTGTGATGCAGCTCCTGGGGTCTCTTCACAGCGCGCAATTCTCTCCTGTCCCTCTCACTGAGCCTCAGCCCCCATCAAGAAGCCTGGAGGCTGGCAGGCCCCCCTCACACAAGCTGTGTGGTATAAAAGGATCTGACATGGCTTAGGAAACAGACGCAGAGCGCCTCGACTACACAGCGGATATTTTCTCAGTTAAAAAAATGTGTTCTCACTTAAGAATGCTAATGGCCCATGCACAGAAATAAAATCCCTGACCTACTTTGAAGCTGAACTTATTAAACAAGCCGACCTTATTACTCAGAAGAGACTGTAAAACAGTAGAATAAAGCTCAAATAGAATTCCTCGCATCCCTCGTTAACAGAAGCAGCCAAGAAAAGCACAAAAGGATGTCAGAGCCCTGGGCTGGGAATCAGAAACCAGGGTCTGGTCCAGCTTTTTGCTCACTTTCTGTGTGGCTTGGGATAAGTCACCATCCATCTCTGGCTCTCAGAACCCTCATCTAGGGGCTGGACAAGGAGGTCTCTGAGGCCATTTCCACCTGCTATAACATGAGATCTTATTTTTTAGGAGCGTAATGTTAAAGTAAAATAAAAATCAATTATCAAGGGCATATTATCAGACACGGTAAGACAGGTGAGGGACTAAGATGGACATTCTGCCTCCAAGGAGCCTATAGCCAAGCAGAGCCAGTGGGGGCGGTCCACACTGATTAATGGATTTATTTCCTAACAGCAATTTGAAAGCCGCCACAAGGCTACAGCAGACATAACACAACTTGTGTCTGCAACAAGAATTCCCTCTGGCTCTCCACCTGACAACTTCAGTTTCGCTGAATGAATCTTTCAGTGCATTTTAAACCACTGCAGAATCATGAGTGGCCATCCATATGTTATAATAAAATTTATCACACTGGGAAGGAAGAGAGTGGGGATACATTTCCACGGGATTTTAAGGCAGCAACGTGAGTCATTCCTGCTCATTCTGGAGAAGATCCTGGAACTGCAAGGTAAATTATCCAAACCAGAATTGGAGAGAGGCAGGGAAGGTTACTGATGTAACAGTAGGCATTAGTAACCCACACAACAGTAGATTAGTCAGTAGTGATAGGTGCTACCATGGGATGCTTAAATGATGTTACTGAGAAAATGTCACGGTGCCATGTAATTAGAGGGCCCCCTTTTCAAATTTCAGGCTCAGAGACTCTTCCCTTCATTGACGCTTTAGCATATGCTCAACCTCACAAAGCTCAGAAAAGAAAGCCAGCGCAGAGAAGAAATTCCCCAAAAGGGACAAGCGGACCTGGGGTTTAGATTGAAAATCGCAAATCCCATCGTCTCTCCCAGGCATGTTCAGGGTGAATTCAGGACTTGAAATAGTATGCACAAATACCAAGGCAGAGCAAGAAGTGGGCAATCCTGTAGAGACGGGATGTCCAAAACTGGAGAATGTGGTGTCCCAGGGAAGGATTTAGAAGGGTCCTACCAAGGAGACACTTGGATCACGAGCTCTGCTGTCATTGTTTTCATAATCCTCACACTAAGTAGGCTGCTACCGTGCTCCAGGCACCTCCATACCTTGGAGGTATTTGAGTCCCCACAGGTACTGGAACAGCTAGGTCTAGAGTTCTTCTTTCTGCCCATTTTACAGATATGACCACTGAGCTTCAGAGAGATATACTCAAGACCATAGAGGTATCAAGTGGCAAAACAGGTAAGAGTATGTGCAGCCCCGCATCACTAAGGTTAACCCTTATCCTAACCCTACTCTAATCCCAGCCCCTCCCTCTCTGTTTACCCACTTCCCACTTGTCACACTTGCTTAACTTCAAATCTCCCACAGCTGCCAATCACAGTCTGCACCCGCCAATCACATCCTGTTCCACCCTCATGAGTATCCTCCCACCTCCTGTGAGGGTGTTGCTGAACTTTGAATAGAGTGTTCTTCGTCCTCCACTATTGGTGCTTGTATTGTGATGGACTTATTCTGACAGCTATTCTGTGAGCTGTCTGGGGTGTCTTCATGTTGCTGGACCCAGAAGGTATTCTCCTCATCTTCTCAGTGTGTAATTATCATTAACGTCTCCAGGGATCAACATGGATAATAAAGAGGAAGCAGAGAGCCCAAGTTTGCAAAGAAGGCAAACCACAACCTTGATGCAGAGGCTTTAAAAGGCTGGGGTGAAAAGTTATTTAAATGTTTCCAGTCCTGAATGCATTCCCTGTACTGCATCTGACAAAGCTCCCCTGACACACCGAACCCCCACGGATCCTTTTTCCCCTAGTAAAGGGGGCAAAACTCTAAATGATCTACTTCAGTGCATCTCCATAAAAATGGCTGTCCAGCACCCCTGGGAGGGCTGCTCTGTGTCCTGTAATGAACACAGGCCCTTGGAAAGTATTGTAGAGACCCACAGCCCTACAGAACTTTGAGAGCACTGTTCTATCACCATTAACCTACAGTGGGAAATAGAGGCCAAGAGATAGCAAGGTGGTGTCTGTCAAGTTCTCTTAGAAAGTCAGTGGCAGAGCTAGGTCAGATATTCTTGATTCAAAGGCTCTACCTAACACAATTGATATTTCCTTGAGCATCCCTGAGGAGAACATCTCTTAGTTTTTTGTCTCGCAAATTCAACTCACAATTCTTCTGGTTAAGCACCTTCACAAATTTATCTTAAAGACCCCTGTCCCATAGCCAGCCCATATGGAGGGAGGGAGGGAAGGAGGGAGGGGGGAGAGAGAGGGGTGAAAGAAAGGGAGAGAGAGGCGGGGGGGAGAGGGAGAGAGGAAGGAACACCAGAATTCTATGGAAGCGCTGTTTGAACCTTTAATTAGCTCACATTGGAAGCCAGTAAAACCTATTCATTAACTATTTCCATAAAACAGTAAAATCTCTTGTTGTGTAACAAAAACAAAGACAGTAGAAAAGAAAGAAAGGAAAAAAAGAAGAGAAAAGAAAGAAAGAGAGAAAAGGAAATAAGAGCAAAGTAAAGAAAAAACATTGTTACCAGCAGTGGGGTGAATGAAGTTGAGCCCCAACCCAGAAGTGGTGTTGGCTATGGAAGGCAGAACTATATGCAGTGGGCCCAGCAACAGAGAGTTCTCATGATCCAATTGATGCTCCTCTTTCTGCTCCTTTTACTGCAACCCAGGATTCATTCATTAAACCTCAGATCTTGGAAGAAGCAGCTTAGAGACCATCTAGCCTCACTCCTTCCATTTACTACAGAGAAAAGTTCATATCAAAGAGGGAAGGAACTTATCCAAGGCCATACAAGAATCCAAGGAAGAGTCACTTATAGAAACACATGTGTCTTAGAAAGCTTCATAAAACCAGCTGCCACTGCTACTTGCCCCTGCACATGAGCTCTCTGTGGCTTCCTACTGTGCTCTAAGAAATAGAAAAGTGGCCCCTGTCATCCAGGGCTTGGTCCTATCAGCTAAAACTTGACATTGTTGGAAGCTGGCCGAACTTTCTTAACCAGGCCATTTTGTTCTCCTGTTGGACCTAAACAATCTTACACAACACCAAGATCAGGTCAGGGTACTCTGTAGCCACAATGAAGTGACACAGAACAAGATTACTTCGTATTTTTTTTTTCTAAGCAAGACAAAACCAAGGTCACTGTGCAAATCACAAAATACCACACATCCTCCTTGTCCAGCTCAAATGAGTGGCTGCTGCAAGTCTACCAATGATAGCTTTAGTCTTGTTCTATCATCCCGTTCTAGATAAGGTTTCCTCAGATATCCAATCATAGAATTGTCCCCACTTCCTAACAGCTCAATCTAGAAAAAACTCCAACCCCTTGGAGTCTCCCAAAATCATCCATCCAATGCCCAAACCCCATGACACTGTCTTGCTGAGACACCCCACGGTTCTCTGTGGAGTACATTCTCCCTCACTGCAATGAGTCATAAACCCAACTTGTTCAACCATGGGTGTGCACCTAATGGTCTTTAGCTGGAAGGTGTTGACATCTTAAAAAACAAAACAAAACAAAACAGTTCCACTTCCTTTCCTGATACAGAATTCTTTCCATAATCAAGCTCTCCTACTGAGTCCACCTCCATGTCATGCATCCCTTGTGCCATGGCAAACTAAATACTATCCTGGGCCTTTCTACCTTCCACATTCAGATCCTGTTAACTGGAAAGCTCCTCTTCTCTGATTATCTGAGAGAACGAGTTTGGGAAGTCTTCTCTGACCCCAAGTAGACAAAATAAACCCTCAATGCCTCTCTGCTACTTCCCTATGCTGCACACACACTGTTATGCACACAGCACACCAAACTGTAATTATGCATAACCATTTGTGACCCGACCACCTAGACTGCAAAGCTCTCTGAAGGAAAGAGTCGTCTAGGGGCTGACACAGAATAAAAGCTCCACGTATTGGCTATTTACTTTCTTCCTACACTGAACTGAATATCTCTCCTATTTAATTACTGTCATACATCAAATCATATTCCAAACAAGCATCAAAAATAATAATGTGCGGCCGGGCATGGTGTCTCACGCCTGTAATCCCAGCATTTTGGGAGGCCGAGGGGGGCAGATAACCTGAGGTCACGAGTTCAGGACTGGCCTGACCAACATGGAGAAACCCTGTCTCTACTAAAAATATAAAATTAGCCAGGCATGGCGGTGCATGCCTGTAATCCCAGCTACTTGGGAGGCGGAGACAGGAGAATCTCTTGGACCCGGGAGGCAGAGGGTGTGGTGAGCCGAGATCATGCTATTGCATTCCAGCCTGGGCAACAAAAGCGAAGCTCCATCTCAAAATCATAACAATAATAACTTGCAAATGAAGACCCCTGTGAAAATGCAGCTTTGGTTTGTTATAATAGTGTCTCTTGTCATCCGCACAGTGCTCTGTGATTTGCAAAGTACTTCCTTACTACCTTGTCTCATTTAATGCAGTCCTCATGGCAACCTTGGCTTCTATCATGGCTACTCACTTCTATCATGTCTAGATGCTTAGACACATGGGGGACTTAAGGCTGGAATGAAATCAGGGAATAACTGTAACTGTCATAAATGGGTCGTGTAGTTGTTGCTCCAAGTTCACTGGAGGTCTAGTCTGCTCATCGGCAAAGGTTCTCTGGGAACCAAGTCTGACATTTACAGTCTTATCTATGTCTTCCCTCTCTTCAGTTATATTTTGGAATAAATATGCAAATATTTTTAATTCAATGCTAGATTGAATTTAATTCAATGCTAGATTGAATTTAATTCAATGCCAGAGTTTGCATCCTGGTTGAAAAGTCAGACAGAATTGAATACGAGAACCAACTTGTCCACTTAGCAGCTCTACAACTTCAGGCAAAAATTTTAACCTCTCCAAGCCTTGTTTTCTCTAACTGTAAAGTAGGGGTTGAAACAGTGCCTACTTCAATGAGTTATGATGAAAATTAAATGAGAAAATGTAAGTTGAGAATTTATACAGTCTGTCACATAGTCATAATAAGCATTTAGTACACGTTAGCTATTGATATGATTATGTTATGAACGTTACTCTTACTATTATTGACTAGGATGGTCCTCGACCTGTTTACCATTAGATAGATTCTTTTCCCTTGATCTGTTCTGCTCTCTACAATGGGGAAAGGTTGGAGTGGAGATTAGGGGGTGGGGAAGAAGTTTCCCAAGCTCCTCAGTTCTCAGTTGGCTTCTGATGTGATCAGCTAGATGCACTCTTAGGAGATTAGGAGAAGGGAGACTCCAGGGCATGTATATATGTCTATGTCTCTCTCTCTCTCTCTCTCTCTCTCTCCTCTCTCTCTCTCTCTCTCTCTCTCTGTGTGTGTGTGTGTGTGTGTGTCTGTGTGTGGGTGTGTGTGTCTAAGTGTCTCTCTCCCCACTAACTCTCTTCTTCAGGCAGATGCTCTTGTGGCATCTCAGGCCAATGCTGGACTTTCCACCATAGCTTTTGTTTGTTGTCAATCTCTGAATTGGCTCATCTTTGCAACCAACTCCTTACCTTAAATTCCTTTGTTTGAAACATCTGGAGTTTGTATTTCTCTGCTGGGCCTTGATTAGTGGATACATTAGGTATGTCCATTTGAGCAAGTTACTTGCTTCATAAAAGTATTTTTATCCTGTGAAAACTTGCTAATATTTCAACATTTTGTATTGAGCATAGAAAATAAAACATATGGGCACATAGGCATCTCAGCACCTGGCACATAGCAGTCATTTTAAAAATTTAGTTTCTTCTTTCTACATTAGAAAAAATCGTTACGTGCAAAGATCTCATTCTAGGGACTCCCTAGATAAAGAAACAATGACTGAAACTATTACATAATCAACAATGATTATTACAAAATTACACGCCATACAGAATCTTGAAATATCTAAAAATACAATTACAGCATATTGTCGTATAATTGTGTCCACCCAAAAGGATATGTTGAAGTCCTAACACTCAGTATCTCAGAATGTTACCTTATTTGGAAATAGGGTTGTTGTAGATGTAATCTGTTCAAGATGAAGCACTATACTGGGGTAGGGTTGGCCTTAATTCAATTTGGCTGGTGTCTGTATAGGAGAAGAGGCGCAGACAGGGACACAGACAGAATGCAGTGTGAAGACAGAGGATTGGAGTAATTAATCTACAAGACGAGGATGCCAAAGACTGCCAGGCAACCTCCAAAGGCCTGGAAGAGGCAAGGAAGAATTACCCTTCAGATTCCAAAATGAGCCTGCTAACACCTTGATGTCAGACTCTTAGCCTCCAGAACTGTGAGTGAATAAATTCCTGGGTTTTTTTTGTTTTGTTTTGTTTTGTTTTTGTTTTGCCACACACAGTTTGTGGTACTTTGTTGTAGCTGCCCTAGGAAATTAATACAATGGTAAGAAAAGATAATGAGTTGGTAGAATTCTGTTAGCTCTTAACATTCTCATCCTGTTATACGTGCCCTGTATAATCCTTGGGACCATGCATATGCCGGGATAGCATTCCCATGAGTAGGTTATGTTATATGGCACCCTTGACTCTAAGAAAGGGAGATTATCCTGAGTAGATCTGACATAGTAAGGTGAACCCTTAAAAAAGATGGAAATTCCTTCAGGCAAAAGAGATTTGTAGTGTCAGAACATTTTTATTTGAGAGACAGTCTCCATTTTTGGCTTTGGAGATGAAGGAAGCACATGACAAAGAATGTGTGTGGCCTCTAGGAGCTGAGAATGTCCACCACCTAATAGCCAGCAAAGAAATGGGGACTTCAGTCCCACCATCACAAGGATCAGAATTCAACCAGCAACAAGGATGAGCCTAGAACCAGGCATGGTGATGTATGCCTTTAGTCCCAGCTACTGGGGGAGGTTGAGGCAAGAGGATCACCTGAGCTCAGGAGTTTGAGACCAGCCTGAGCAACACAGCAATACCCCATCTCTAAAATCAAAACACAATGAGCTTGAAGCAGATTTTTATCCAGTGTCTCCAGATGAAAATTCAGCCCAGCTAACACCGTAACTTCAGCTTTGTGTTATATTGAAGAGCTTCCAACCATGCTGTGCCCAGGTTTCTAACCTACATAACTCTGAGATCTTACATTTATTTTAAGCTGCCAAGTTTGTGGTAATTTCTTATGCAAAAAATAGAAAACCAATACTGGTAGGTACATTCACTGTTAAAATGTTAGGCAATTATTAAATTATAAAAATGCTAAAGGTCATAAAGAAATACACAAAATGTGTAATATAGCATTAACTTTAAAATAACTGAAATAAAATGGTACTCTCTTCTGATGGTATCTATGCCAAATACATATTTATGTGGATAAAACAAAAAATCAAAGAGACTTTGGATGTACTAGGGTGACAGGATTGCTAGTTCAAAGTTGTCATTAGTCTTCTTTTATCATTTTAAGAAATTAAAATATTATAAAATCAAGATTTTTCTTGCCCCCAG
This sequence comes from Trachypithecus francoisi, assembly GCF_009764315.1. NCBI lineage: Eukaryota > Metazoa > Chordata > Mammalia > Primates > Cercopithecidae > Trachypithecus > Trachypithecus francoisi. The sequence continues at coordinate 38,316,515 of NW_022681467.1, forward strand.
CCCACACTGAACACAGAGGATAGACTAATAAGAAGCATGGTGTCCCATGAGCCAAGCTACTTAAAACAGAGAACCACATGAGAACTGACATTCTATAAAATTCCACTGGAGAGAGAGAGTTTCTCAGTTAGATTAAATATCATCACATCACAAGTGACTCATTACTCTAGAAATTCCACACAGGCCCTCCCCGTGGCCATTCTCCTCCCTGCCCAAGAGGAAGAAACACAGACACCATATACTAGGGGCTAAAATCGCAGCTTGCCTTAAGGGCCCAAGACAGCAGGCACGCTCTACACGCTCCACTTTGCATTTCCTGTAGGTCTCTGTCTTGGTCTTTCTCTTTCCATAGATACCTCCTAAGTGGCTTGAACAAATTGCTTAATATCCTGTGGCCTCAGTGCCCTACCAGAATAAAGACATTATGAATGTATTACTTAATAAATTGTACTTCCCTCTTTTTCCATATATTTACTGTGTGATCTTAGGGAATATGGTCTCTAGGAGTTTGTTTTACAACACCTGAAATGGGTAATGACTACCAATGCCTACCTCCATAGGAATGTTGCTAGCATTGGCATTAACAAGCAGAATTACACTGTCAAGGGTCAAGCCAGAGAGAGGACACCAAACCCCATCCATAGCAGAGAGAATGGTCAGCAAGTGCTGCAAATGGAGGCCAGCAGGTGGAGATGTACAGAGAGGTTGCTGCCTCAGGAAACTGAAAATCCAAATACTACACGGTGTAATGTAAACTCAGAGGCATGCCAAGCTTGTAGCTTGCTTTGATTATTAAAGTGTGAGTAGAAAGGACCTAAGGTCCTTCAGGACAGAAAGAGCCAGTGCTCAGTTACCCACATCCTCTTTTCCTCTGTCATAGTCACCAGCAAAGTTACAGATGGCGGCTGCTCTATCATCTTGCAGTATGTTATGGATGTTTGTCCCCTCCACAAAATCTCATGTTGAAATGTAATCTTCAGTGTTGGAGGTGGGACCTGGTGGAAGGTGTTTGGGTCATGGGGTGGATACGTCATGAATGTCTTGATGGCCTCCCGGCAGTAATAAATTCACATAAGATCTAGTTGTTTAAAAGAGCCTAGGACTTTTCTTCTCTCTCCCTTGCTCCCTCTCTTGCCATGTGACATGCTGGCTCTGTTTTGCCTTTCACCATGATTAGAAGCTTCCTGGGGCCCTTGCTAGAAGTAGATGCTGGCAGTATGCTTTGTGTACAGCCTGTAGAACCATGAGCCAAACAGACCTCTTTTCTTTATAAATCACCCAACCTCAGATATTCCTTTATAGCAATGCAAAATGGACTAACACAGAAAATTGGTACCAGGAATGGAGTGTTGCTATAAAGGTATCTGAAGATGTTGAACTGGCTTTTGAACTGGTAATGGGTAGAGGTTAGAGGAGTTTGGAGGTCTCAGAAAAAGAGAGGGAGATGAGGGAAAGTTTGGAACGTCTCAGAGACTTGCGAAGTGGTTGTGACCAAAATGCTGATAGAAATATGGACAGTGAAGGCCAGGCTGATGAGGTATCAGATGGAAATGAAGGATTTATTAGGGACTAGAATAAAGGTCGCTCATGTTACACCCTAGCAAAAAACTTGGCTGCATTGGGTTCATGCCCTAAAAATCTGCAGAAGGTTGAACTCAAGAGTGATGACTTAGGGTAACTGGCAGAAGAAATTTCTAAGCAGCAAAGTGTTCAAGATATGGCCTGGCTGCTTCTAACAGCCTATGATCAGATGTGGGAACAAAGGAGTGACTAAGTTTGGAACTTATAATTAAAGGAAAGCAGAAAGTAAACATTTGGAAAATCTGTAGCCTGGCCATATGGTAGAAAAGGAAAGAACTTTTTCAGAAGAGGAATTCAAGTGGGCTATGGAGCAACCATTTGCTAGAGAGGTTAGCATGACTAAAAGGGAGACAAGGGCTAATAGCCAAGACAATGAGGAAAAGACCTTAAATCCATGTAAAAGATCTTCAATACAGCCCCTCCCATCACAGGCCCAGAGGCACAGGAGGAAAGAACGGTTTTAGGGGGCAGGCATGGGGCCCTTCTGTCCTGCCCAGCCTCAGGACACTGCTCCCTATATCCTGGCTGCTCCAGTTCCCACTGTGGCTCAGAGGGCCCCAGTTACAGCTCAGGCTGCCAGCCCAGAGGGCATAATCCATAAGCCCTGGAAGCTTCCACATGGTGTTATGTTTGCAAGTGCACAGAATGCAAGAGTGAAGGATGCTTACCAGCATCCATCTAGATTGCAGAGGATGTATCAAAAAGCCTGGGTGCCCAGGGAGGAACCTACCACAAGGGCAGAGCCCTGCAGAGAGGCTCTACTAGAGCAGTGCCATGGGGAAATGTGGGGTTGGAGCCCCCACACAGATTCCCCACCAGGGTACTGCACAGTGGAATTGTGGGAATGGGGGCCACTGCCCTCCAAACCCCAGAATGGTAGAGCCACTGGCAGCTTGTACTCTGAGCCTGAAAAAACTGAAGGTACTCAACTCCAACCCATGAGAGCAGCCACACGGGCTGTGTCCAAGAAAGCCATAAGGACAGGACCGCCCAAGACCTTGGGAGCCCGCCCTTGCACCAGTGTGCCTTGGATGTGGGACATAGAGTCAAAGGAGGTTGTTTTAGAGCTTTAAGATTTAATGCCTGCCCTGCTGGGTTCCAGACTTGCATGGGGCCTGTTGCCCTTTTCTTTGGGCTGATTTCTCCCTTTTGGAATGGGAATGTTACCTAATGCCTGTACTACCATTGCATCTTGGAAATAACTTGTTTTTGGTATTGCAGGCTCATGGGTGGAAGGAAGTTGTCTTGAGTCTCAGGTAAGACTATGAACTTTGGAATTCTGAGTGGATGTTCTAGTAGGTTAAGACTTTGGAGAAATATTGGGAAGAAATTACTGTATTTTGCAGTGTGAAAAGGACATGATATTTGGGGTCTAGGGGTGGAATGAATGTTTGCCCCCTCTACAAATCTCTTGTTGAAATGTATTCCCCAGTGTTGGAGGTGGGACCTGGTGGGAGGTATTTGAGTCATGGGGGCAGATCCCTCATGAATGGCTTAAGGCTCTCCCTGTGGTAATGCATTTACATGAGATCCAGTTATTTAAAAGAGCCCAGCACCTCCACCTCTCTCTTGCTCCCTCTCTTTCCATGTGACACACTGGTTCCCCTTCGCCTTCAACCATGATTGGAAGCCTCCTGAGACCCTAACCAGAAGCAGATGCCAGCACTATGCTTCATGTACAGCCTACACAACCATGCAGAGCCAAATAAACCTCTTTTCTTTATAAATTTTCCAGCCTCAGGTATTTTTCCTTTATAAATTGTCCAGCCTCAGGTACTTCTTTATAGTGATTCAAAATGAACTAACACACCTTGGATCCCATGTGTAGAGCAGAGCCCTATCCAAATGCCAAGGAATGTGAACAAACTGAACTTTTTTTTTCTAGCCTCTGACTTATGGGGCTGTTTGTTACTGCAGCATTACCTCCTGCATCCTACCTAGTAGAGCTTCAAGCTACCCTCCCCCTTCAACAAGTGGAGAACATGAGACTGACCGATGAAATCATTGGCTCAAAAGCACATAGCTACCACTGATAGAACCAAGACTCAAGTTCAGGTGGCCTGACTCCATAGCCCATGACTCTCATTCACTGTGGAAACTTCCCTCTCTCCCGTGATGCTTGGATAGCCCAACATTGTGCTCAAGTGGAAGCAGGGATGTCACAAGAATCCCACTTTAAAATGAGCAGTATAGTGTGCCATTCATTACCTGGACTAATGAGTCAGAGGAGATGCAGGAGATGCCAAGTGTGAGGGCATTCTGACAGAAAGAGGTACCTCATCAGGAAAATCATCCTCAATGACACTGTTCTTCTCTCAAGAGGCTCCCGAAGAGGTCCAGGTGCCAAGGTAGTCCCTTTCCCCAAGTCCCACAGGATCTAATTGTGGGTTCTGCCCCGCCTGGATGTCAGCTTAGATTTTCTCAGGCCACAACTGGCTTGGCAGTGCGTATATTAGCCCTTATTTTAAGAGAAGCATACATCACATAGCAGCCCAAAAAAGAAGTCCCTACTGAGAACTTTGGGTACTAAGAGAGAGGTTCTGTGTACTCCTCCCAGTTGTTGATACACAGTGAGGTGACATGTTTGCCAGGGACGGTACACATGTGTGCACCCAGAGGTTCTGCAAGATCACTCACGCAAAACATGATATCCAGATTCATGACCACATCAGCAACAGACCATCAGTGTGACCTTGGTTCTACCTCTGGGCCCTGGACTCCCTGTTCACAGCACAAGAGAAATGGAAAAGTGATATGTAAGGTGATTTCCAGCTTAAAATGTAATAATAAAAACTGATGTCAACTCTTACACATAGCTGATAGGCCTGTAAATTGGTACATCCCCTATGGAGAATAATTTGGCCATATCTATCAAAGTTAAAAATGTTTAGCAATCCCAGATCTAGGAAATTATGCTAAAGATATGCTTGCACAGTGAAATGATGTTTGCTCAAAGTTATTCACTGCAATATTGTCTGTAACACGAAAAAACTGAAAGCAATCCAAATGCCCATCTATAGGACCCAGGTAAATAAATGATGGTGCGTCCACACAACGGAATATCCCAGAGCTATGAGAAAGAAGGAGGAAGCTCTTTATGTCTGAATGCAGAAATATACCCAAGATACATTAAGTGGAAAAAATACAGCCAAACGAGCCTTTGAAATATGTTACAATTTATGTAAGAAAAAGAAGATAATATGATGGGAACTTAATTTTGGTTAATCTACTCATGAAACACCTTTGGAAAGATAAACACACATACATACAGATACACACACACACACACATACACACACACATACACACACACACAGTAACATTGGTAATCTCCAGGGAAGAGAAACGTGTGGCTAGGATAAGGAATAAAAAGACTAATTTTCAGTGTACATTTTTCTGTCTTGATTTTTTGAACCACATAAATATATTACCACAAAAAAAATGCGTAACACTGCAATTTTTTTAATTGCCACCAGCCAGGGGTTGAATAAGAATCAAGAAAATTCCCAAAAGCACATTCTGAAGATGCTGACGAATCTCAAGTATCTTCCTCCTGGAGCCCATTACCCAAAGGTTTCTCATGGGTAACATTTTTCTCTTCTCTATTTCCAATATACATTGTATTATCTACCTTCCTATCATCCATTGCTCCTCAGAAATTTCACCATATACCTTAAATGAAACTGTAAGACTTTTAATATTTTCTTTTCAATTTTGAAAAAAAAGAACTTAGGGATAAGTGAAGGAAGACACATTTGGATGTGTGTCCCTGTCAGATTACACTAAATGTAACCCCCATTGTTGGAGGTGGAATGTAGTGGGAGGTTACTGGATCATGGGAGCAGATTTCTCACAAATAGTTTAGCACCATCCCTCTTGGTACTGTCCTTACCATAGTGAGTGAGTTCTCTTGAGAGCTGGTCATTTAAAAGTGTATAGCATCGCCCCACTCTCTCTTCCTCCAGTTTGGGCCATACGACATGCCTGCTTCCCCTTTGCCTTCAGCCATGACCATAAGTGTCCTGAGACCTCCCAGAAGCCAAACGTAGTGCTAGCACTACGTTTCCTGTATAACCTTCAGAACCGTGAGCCAATTAAATCTTTTTTCTTTATAAATGACCCAGTGTCAGGTATTTCTTTATAGCAATGCAAGAACAGACTAAGACAACACGGAAAGAAGTAAGCAGAATCAGGCTCTAGGTAAGGCTCTAATTTCCCATGCAGCTGTCGGGTGAGCACCTTGCCCTCTCAGAGCCTCAGTTTCCCCACTGGTTCAAAAAGAGCTATGGGATAGCTGAGGTCTCAGGTCTACTTCCTCCCAGCTTTATGTTTCTGGGATTCTAAGAATCATGTGGAATAGAGAAAAGGCCAGACCACATTTTGGAGGAAACTTTGGACCAGCTGTCTGACGTGCATTTTCTCACTTTACTAACTAACTGTCACCTGGCAACATCCTAAATGAACCAATGAGTGTCCAGATGGGGGCCAAACTATGAGTCAAATCAACACACACTCACTTATTATTTATGTACAAATTCTGTGCCAGGTGTAGTATCAGAAGCCAGAAATACAACTATAAACAGGATACGATTCTGCCCGGACAGAGATCATAGTATAAAGTATACTATGTAGCAAACAAAAAGGTGATTTCAGTCTCCAGCATCTTATGACAAACACGTCCACGTCTGGCCACAACTGAGTAACTGGCACTTAACTTGGTATCCTGACAAAACAATTATAACACTACAAAAACATAGGAGTGATTTTTTCAGCACAGTATTTTGATCATCGATAGAGAAGAAATACAGAAGTGAGACTCAGGTTTGTCTTGGCTTTCTGCCTGGCAGTTATTTTCTAGACCCGACACAGAGAGGATGGAGGCCAAACAGAGCATTGCAGTCTTGTTGAACTGAGGAACCTGAATTACAGTTCTGAGCTGCTGATGTGTCTGGAATTTGTGAGGAAGGGTGCCAGAGAGTTCATATGGAGAGTACCTGTTAGAATTTGGATACTGGCTGGCCTGCATATTTGCAAGGCAAAACTCTGTAAAGTCTAGAAAAGAGTTGTTGATGCAGGGCTGAGAGCTTAACAGAAATGTCAGAGGTTGTTCAGTGCTGGGAACCTCTGGAATCCTGGCCCACCTGTAGTGGAGATCAGTTGAGACTTCAGAAAGAGCAAGTTATAGTAGTGAGTACCACATCTAAATCAAAGTAAGGCACACACACGAAGATGACTGACAAGCCAAAATAGATCCCCCCTAACAAAGTATAAGACAATAATGACAGTTTCAGAAGGACATGGCAATAATTTAACTGCTTACCAGGATAAAATTCAATACCATTTAAGTCCAATCAATATAATCCAGACCACCTACAGCAAACTATCTTAGTTCTTAGGTAACAAACAGGACATAAATAAGTAAGTAGACATGCAAATAAATAAGGAGTAAAAGGAACAGATCCCAAGATAATTCAGATGTCAGAATTTGCAGATGAGAACTTTAAAATATACACTATAAATATTTTTGAAAGATTTAAAGAAAATTGGATATAATGGGAGAACAGGTAGGAAATCACAGCAGAGACATCAGAAGCAAGAAAATAAAAATAAACATTTGATGACTAAAAACTATCATATCTAAAATAAAAAGCTTACTCTGGGGTCAGTAGCAGTGCAGGCACTGTAGAAGAAAGAGTCCTTGAATGTAAAAGCAGATCAGCAGAACTAATCCAATCTGAACAACGCACACATATTCACAAATATTAAAAAATAAAGAGATTTTGCAACCTGTGACAGTGCAGAAAAATATCTTTAACACATTTCTGAGAATTAAAACAAAAAAAGTAAGGAATCAAGAGAGATACCATATTCATGGATTGAAAGGTTCCATTTATTAAGTGACAAATTCTCCCAAAATTGCTCTGTAGACTTAGTGTAAATATTGATCAAAATCCCAAAAGCATTTTTTTCTTTTCAAATAAATCAACATATTGGTGCTAAAGCTTGTATGGAAGTGTAAAGAACCTAAAATAGTTAAAACAATCTTGATAAAAAAAGAGTCCATATGCAAATCCAGAGATACATGGGAACTTTATACTGTTTACTCACGTTTGCTGTGAACCTAACATTGCTCTAAAAAATAAAACACATTGTTTAAGAAGTACTTGTGCAGTGCGACTTGCTGTCTTGCACTTGTTGTAAGAATCTTCCACTCTTGGTGGCTGCTTCCACGGTTCTGGGTCCCAGAATGAAAAGACAGCATAGATCTCAGCTGGTCATACCCACAGCTTGAATAGAGATGCTCTACTAAACAGCTTGGATCAGCTGACTCCTAACTAAACCACAGACATCTGAGCAAATAAATAATTGCTATTTTTTTAGAAAAGCAGAGGTGTAGGACTTACATGGATTTCAAGACATATGATAAAGCTATAACAATGAAGACAATGAGACATCAAAATAATAAAAAATAGATCGACAGGGAAAAAAAAAAAAAAAACAAGACCCAGAAATAAACACTTACCTTTATAGACACCTGATATATTATAAAGGTTGAACTGAAATTAGTTGGGGAAAGATGATATATGTAACAATAGTCCTGGGTCAACTGATATCCATATAGACAAAATGAAAAATGACAGTTTTTATAGTATCTATATAACATTTTATGTGAAAATCAATTTTAGATGGATTACATAGACCTATATTTGAAATGTAGAGTAACAGAACTTCTAAAGATAACACGAGACAGGATTTTTTTTATTGTGGGGAACACAAGTATGTCTTAAATGTGGTAAAAATAAAAATAAAAGACTGATAATGGGACATCTTTAAAATCAAAACTGTTATTCATCAACAGATACCATCAATTAAGTGAAAAGACAAGCTACAGAAAGAAAAAGGATATTTATGATACGTATACTAGACAAGGACTCATATCTAGTAAATATAAAGAACTACAAATCAATAAGACACAATTCAATAAAAAAAAAAAAAAGACGGGACTATCCAATTCAAAAACATGACATCGAGATCACCTGTGTGTGTGTGTGTGTGTGTGTGCATGCACATGCACGTGCGCATAAGTAAAGGTTGCTCAACTTCACCAGTCATCAGAAAAATACCACAATGAGCTATCACCACATACCTACCAGAATGGCTAACATTAAAACACAGACACCACCAACATGCAATCTGTCATATTAGAAAATTGTTTGGCAGTATCTGCTTAAGCCAAAGAACAACTCTACTCCTAGTTATATATCCAAGAGCAATGGAGTCCAATACTACCAAAAACACATACAGAATATTTACAGTCAAGTGGTTCATTATGTCTAAACAATAGAAACAACTCAGACGTCTATAAGCAGTAGAATGGATACATTTTGGTATATGTGTTCCATGACATACTATTTAAGAATAAAAAAGTGAACACAACATGGATGAGACTCACAAATATAATTTCAAGTGGAAGAAATTACCCCAAAAATATATAATTTATGCTCCTATTTATATAAAATTCAAAAACAGGGAAAATAATTCTAGTAGTCATAATACCTTTGCAAAGGAGAATCAATGACTTGGAGTGAGACCAAGGAGGGCTTCTGAGGTGCTGGTTACATTCTATATCTCGATCAGGATATTGTTTACATTATTATATTCAGTTAAAATGTGTATCTTTTCCTGCGTTTTTATTATTCTTCAAAATAAAGGTTTATCCACACACACACACCAAAAAATAAGGAACTGCAAGAGTCCAGCTGAGAGCTGACAAGAGCCAATGCAGTGATACTAGTGAGGGTAGGAAAGATATACAGTCAAGAAATATTCGGGAGCTAAGTTGGCAGGTCTGTTTTAATTGAATATACGCAGGGATGGGGTGGGGAGAGGATTGAGGGAAAGGCAAGAATCTGAAATTAGTCTTAAGTTTCTTTTTAGCTTCGCTGAAGAAATGAATGGTTGAGCCAGTGATGGAGATCAAAACTTCGGGAAGAACATGTTGAGTTGAAGTGCCTGTGGCAATCCACAGGAATAACTCCAGCAGCTAGTTAATTGTGAGTTCAGTGGAACTGTCCGAGCAAGAGATATGGGTGTGGGAGTCATCAGCATCCCTGGTCATAATTAAAATAATGAGATTGGATACACTCGCTCACACAGAGAACATGGAACATGAAGAGGTGTGGTAGGCAGCACTTAAGGGAAAGGCCCAGAAACAGAAAGCTGTGACCAAGACAGGAAAGATTCAGCTGTAGAAACTGTTAAGAAACCAAGCACTATCAGTTATAGAAGCCCAGTCCTGAGGGTAAGTCCTGAAAAAGTGTGGCCAATAAAGTGAATTCTCTCCAACAGCTTGGCGGGAAGGCAAGAAGTGAGTTCTACAGCTGTGGTCCTTGGGCAAGTTATTTCTCACCTCTGAGCCTCATTTTTTTCAACCCCAATATGGGAATGTTACACCTAAAGAGTATTGTTAAAGGCTATTGTGAGAAGTAAATAAGACAATGCATATAAAGTGTTCAGCAAATAGTGAAAGGTCTATGGTCACGGTGACCTATAGAAACTATGAGCAAATCAAGCAAGGTGTTCTTTCTCAGGAAGAGAGAGATAGGGATATGTTTAGAGGCCAAATAGAAGAGCCAGTGGATGAATGTCACTGGATACCCAGAGAAGCTGCAGAAAGAACAGGCCCACATCTCCAGGTAGATGGAAACACCTGCCATTCTGACACAGGGTAAGAACGGATGTGGAGAAAGACACATCTGACAAAAAAGTGGTAGATGAAGCAATGAAAGGGGTCATTCCTACCAAAGGCCTTCACCATGAACTCACATGCATTTGGGCAAGACCCCTAGGTGTGGGACAATCGGGGAGATACTAGAGATACTGTAAGAAATAACAAATTTCATTCAACTCATTTATTCATCATTCAGCCACTCACCTTTGACAAACACATACTAAATGCCTACTGAGTGATTTACAGGGGAAAAAAATCCTTTATACCCTTGAAGAGATAACAGTTCCACTAGGATGTTGGACAAGGAAGAAAAGTGCAGTTAATATATATTGAACACTGCCCTTGTACCAAACTGTGGGCTTCCATGCATAATAAATGATATCATGTGTATCTCTTAGCAGAATGGGAGGTAAAAATCACTCTTCCCATTTTACATATGTGAATACTGAGGCATGAAAAGTTAACTGATTAACCCAAGGTCACATGGTTGTGTCTGACTGGTAGTGTAATAAGAGAATGCATATAAGCAAGTGACTGCAGGGAAGTAAGGTGAGATGGGTGTTGCATAGGTGCAAACCATTGTGGGAATTATGGAGGGGTCAATGAAGAAACTGATGTATGAGTTAGATTCTGAAATAAGAGTTAAAGAAAAAGGGTCAAAGGCAAGAAAAAATTGATGAATGTTCCATCGTCACCAGAATATATGTGTCCACAGCTTACTCCTTGCATAGAGAGAAGTTGTCTGTAGGTCCTGCTTGCCTCCCCATTATCAAAATGTGGCCCCTTCTTGAATAAGTACAATTCATTCTTATGACTGAAGTTATATTAGATTTTCTCCAAGCTTTCCTGAGTATGCAGAATTGTCCTTCTGTGCTGTCAAATCCCCAGATCACATACTTAGCAGCTGTTTTCAAGATATTTTGTCAGAATTGCTTGTCATAGAGGCACAGAATAATTTGTTGCAGGCATTTTTACATCTGGTTGACTCCAATCAAATCATCCAGAGATGAAGTACAAACTTACAGATTTTATCAGTTTTAATTACTCAAAACAATTCTGATGGCCATTTGACTCTCTCCCATATCCCCCCTCCACCATACTGAACACAAAGTTTCAGAAATAATAGGGAACAGATGGCAGAAATATTTAAGACTCTGATTTTTTTTAGCAAAAATAATTAAAAGATTTCATTTATTTTGATTTTTTTTTCCATTTAGAAACAAACTGCTTTCCATGGAAAACGACATTTTTGTAACATCCAGCCTAACTTGAAGAAAAAAAAAATCCCTTTAATCCAATTTTAACCAAAGCATTCCTCCCAACTTGACTTTGATCAGGATGGATTTAGCACTTAGATCTCAGATGTGCTGATAATAGGAGAAGAACAGCTGTGAGTGGTTTAGCCTGGTATCTGAGGAGCCTTCAAAGACACACTGCAACTGACCAGGGAACTGGGCACAGCTGGAATTGAATGAGTGTTTATGTAGACTGGAGCTCCTGCTGCCTAAATCTCCACCCACTTGGAGCATCATGGAAAAGGGCCTTGGAACAGGTATGATTGACACAGAAGGCCCAGCACTCAGGATAAAGTTGGGCAAAATTGGATCCTGGAGGGAGGCTGATGCCTGGATGCTTCAGAGGCCACCATGCCCAGGATTCATCTGTAAAGCAGAAACTGTGAAGGTGGAAATAGAATTATGAAGCAGAATGCCCAAAGCTTTTGATGGAAGCTTGGGTTTCCATCTCAGGGTTTCCCTCCAGATGTGGGTTCTACGGTCTGCAGGCGGTGCTAGGAATGCATTCTGATATGGATACCAAGTTACAGACGAAAAATCAAGCCCTTGAGGGCCAACCATAAGCTCTAGATTCAACTCCCTCTTCTGCAACTAACTAGCTGTACAACCTGGACAAGCCACTTAGCCTCTCTGAGCATTGCCTTCCTCATCCAGAAACTTTTCTTATTCAGTGTTAGAAATACCATAGTAGGGCATCTGGCACAAAAGGACCAATAACAAAGAGACCTTCTGCATTCTGAACTCCACTATATATGGTTCCTAAATTACAAATACTTCAAATGAATGATGAGCTTCTACAGACCTGTCTGGTTCCTTCTTGTGTCTTATAGGGGACTCACCTGACCATCCTATCTAAAGTAAGTATTTTAACTCAATGACTGAGGAGTCTTCACTGTCACATCACCACAGACAAGCACTGGGCCTGGCACCAGGTAAGGGCTCAGTCATTGTTTGATAAATGAGTAAAGACCATCTCACTTGGCAGAGATGGTCTCACTGTTCACAAACCTGTGTTCCTTTCTTTCCTCCTTGACACAGGCATCTGACACTTACAGCCTCCCTTGCAGTTAATATGGCCATGTGGCTGAGTTCTAGCCAGTAAACAAGTAACAATACGTCCTATCCTCAGGCTTGAACCATCAAAACAAACAAAACCCAACAATAACAACAGAAAACAAACTTTTTCCTTCAAACTTTTCGTGCAAAAGGGCATGATGAAGATGGGCTAACAGAAGACAGAGCCTGGATCCCTGAGTCACCACTTGGAGGAGAGCTGTCTATTTGAGATGTTTCATGAATAAAAGGTAAACTTCTCACTCTTCTGAACCATTACACACCATTGGATTTGTAATGGCAGTTACCCTAACCCCATAGGTCTCCAAGTTGGTCGTATATCAGAATCACCTGGAAGACTTATGAAAGCAGTTCCTGAGCCCATCCCAGACTTTCTGATTCAGTAGGTTTGACATGGGGGTTTTCAGGAATTTGAATCCCTAATGAGCTTCCAGGTGATGCTGACCCCACTGGTTCAGGGACCCCTTTGAGCATCGCTGTGTCTCACTAGAGAGTTGGGTCCAGTAACCCTGATGAACTTAGGAAGCTTGAGAGGCCTCCTGGCATGCAGCCCTGTGCTTATCCATGTCTTCCTGCACACTGTCCTGGATGCTCTGAGCTCACAGCCTGTCAATGTGAAAAGACAAACATGCAACTGACAAAGTGTAACAAGTGTCAAACAAGAGGAACGTGGGACAGAACTAAGTGTTATCTCTACACAGACATCACTCCTCCAAGGAGGTTGGACCATGGTTTGAGCAGCATGAACATTAAGCACGGAGTTTGCATGTTTGGGGTAATTTCATGAATAAAAATTACTTGGGCCTAAAAAAAGGCAAACACAGGGACAGGACGCCTAGAAATGAGGAGATGAAGGGTGGCTGAAGTCGGACTCAAAAGTTAAAACGTATCTTAAAGGCAGCAGGGAGCCCCTGAAAGACAAGGAACAAGCGGATGTCAAGGGAAGTGTGTGATGGTGAGCTGGAGACGAGATGGATTCACAGGGGGCAGAGTTGTGGAGGGCTCATGTGATGGAAGGATGTGAGTGTCACTCAGGTCTTGGTGGTGTGGGTGGATGGAAGCATGGTGGGTGGGCAGAGAACATTTGTAATGCTGTTGTAATCAGGTGACCGATCAGGCAAGGGTTGGGGAGGGAACATTCGGGCTGGCCCTCAGGCTTCTGGCTGGACAAGTGGATACACAGCCATGCTGAGAAGAGGACACAGACAAAGAAGCAGGTTGGGGGAAGAGGGTCAGTCACTGCAGTTTGGGGTATGAATGGACTGTAGGACCTGCAGGCTCTGCAGCATACTGGGGCTGACAGAGCACCAAGTTTCCCTTGTCATTCCCATCACGAGCCAGTTTCATAGTCAGGGTTCTGGCCTTTTCCCAGGAGATCCCTGCTGCCATATGCATCCATGCACACACACACACACAGATGGATCCCTCACCTCCATCTCCTAATTGCACAGATACCTCCCTCCACTCATCAGGCCAACCCATTTCAGACCATCAGTAAAATGCCATTGAGTGATAACCTCCCAATGATGCCTGACCCTTTGGTGGCTGCTGCCACATCCCCCAGGGACTCATGAAATTGTGTTTGTCTTGATACTGTGCTGGGGCCACTTTTTGGAAGGATGCCAATGCCTTCATGTTGCCAGAGATCTCTGCACCTGTTCCCTTCCCTTCCTTGCAGGATCTAGCATTCTGCTCAGCTGCACTGGGAAATCCTGCCTGCTGGCCTCTTTGCTTCCTCCCAAGCTGTCCTCCCTTCCTCTCTGCACATTCCTTCTCACCATACTGGGTCTATGAGTCACCTGATGAACTTGTTAAAATGCAGATTCTGATTCAGTAGGTGGGGTGGGGAGTGTCCAGAGTTCTGCATTTCAAACAAACCCCAAGGTGATGCCAATCCTGCTGGTCTCCAACAAGATTTACCCATGCCCACTGTCTCCACTGCCTCATACCCACCTCCAATGCCCACCTCCTTACCAGAACATCTCTGGCTTCATTCACTAATGGCCTTTATGTGACTAAATCCACTGGACACTAGCAACTGATCCTCCCACTCCTGGAAACAGTCTCTTCTCCCATCTTCTGACATTGGATGGAAGCTCCATGAGACATCTTCTTCTACTATAAATGGGCTGGCTAGAAACTTCCCAAAAGACATGCCTGTCAATTCCACTTTCTGCATCCTCGCGGGGAGCTGACTGCCCCTCTCTGTCCCTTCTGAGAGTCTCAGAGTGCTCTGGATCACTCTGTCTGCTCCCCTTCCAAACTCAGGAGAATGTCTTCATCTACAGCAGCAGCGTCCAGAACTCTCTGCAATGCCGGAGATATTCTATTTCCACACTATCCCACATGGTTGACACTAGGCACATGCAGCTCACGTGGCCAAGAAACTGAAATTTTTATTTTTACTTAAGCTTAATTAATTTAAAGGGCCACACATGGCCAACAGCTGCCACACAGGACAGCACAGATCTATGTGCACAACACCCCAGAAATGGGCTCGTCGCACACCAGATGTTCCTCAGGACTATGGCAAACTTTAACAAGTTTGCAGTTATCCTGGAAAGTGGTAAACATTAGTGGATGGAAAGCATGCCTGCCAGACTCAGATGACTTGAGTGCAAATCCTGCTTCTGATACTGAATGAGCGACTTTAAGCAAATCACAACCTCAGTTGTCTTCATTGGCAATAATATGAATATAACCTCATAATGTCTTTCTAGGGGTAAGAGTAGTACCTATCTCACTGACTTTCTGGGAGTGTTACATAAGTGAATACATACAGAGAGCTTAGGTCAATGCCTAACATATAATAAATGTTCAAACAGTGTTGTCTTGTTACTATGTTGATTAAGTCTCCACGCTGGTTTTGCAGAGAAGGGATTATTGTCTTACCATCTTCATTTTGCCATCATTAGAGAAAAAGGGGCCATACCAAGAACACACAGAAAATGAGGGCTTGAATATGGTCCTGCCCAGCTTGAAAGCAGCTGGCAGGTCAACCAGGGGCTATATGTCCCATTAGAAGCTGCAGTGACTGCCTCCAGGGCAGCCTTCCCTGTGAGCTGGGTTGTGGGGCACTCACACAGATCTCACTATCTCCATACCCCCAGAAGAGGCTGGTGGTTCAGATGTAGCAATGGGGGCACCTGCCATGTTCAGTGCAGTTGTGGCCTGTGGTCTACCCTCAGGGGCCTGACAAGGACTTGTAGCTCCCCTTCCCAGATCCTCAGGGCCTGCGTAATACCCCTCTTCCACTCCACCCTATAGGGATATGATACACCTCTCTTTCTACTCAATGTAGCCAATCGTGTGTTTCTAAATTCAGAGGAGATCCCAGCAAGATGCCACATGCTTTTGAGATACCCTCACTATCCTTCCTTGCAGAAGGTACCCTACCCCAAGAAGCAGTCATGGGGAGCCAGCCACCCAAGGAGCCCACACGGGATGAGGGGATCAGAAGGCTGTGATTTGAAAGCCAAAGGCAGAATCCTTGCTCTCCTATCTGTACAGGGTAGGCAGCTGGACTGGAGTGGGATTATCACTGGGCTTGGATCCAGAAGACTGGGACTCAAATCTTCACTTTGCTGCTTCCTGTTTGACCTTAGTAAGTTCATATTACCTCTCCGAGGCAGTCTTGATGAGTGAAAATAAACTTGTACATTGCAATGCATGACTTTTAAAGTATTTCCACAAGTGTGTACTCAGTCATTTATTCATTCAGCAAACATTCACTGAATACCCACTGTGTGTTCTGTCCCTGGAGAGACAATGGTAGGCAAAGCAATAAATCCCTGCCTTCAGAAAGCTCACTTTTTAATCTAATCAGCTCAGTGTAATATTAACCACTGAGATCAGTCTTATGAAGAAATATTACATAGCACTGAAAACACATCAACACCAGCTGTGTGGTTGTTTCAATTATTCTGTTTGCCCCCCTAATTCACTCTCGGGCCTCCCTCATGCACCTGGAGGCCCAAACCTATTCACTGCATCTCTCAGCCCTCTTACCCTCTGGCTGCCAGTAGGGGTCAGCCAATGAGAGGCTACAGCAGGAGGTAGAAGGTAAATACAAAATAAAAACAAAAACAGAGCTCAGGGCATTTCTTTCTTGTTTCACTCCACCATCCCCTACCCCCAAATTCTCAGTTTTCACACTTAGTTTCTACCACTCCCTCCCCTGCCCCTTGAGACCTGGGAAGTAAGAGCTCCCTGCTATTGTTTGTCCCTGGGTGCCTCCCCATTCCTCATTTGTTTCCTCACTTCTGCTCATATCCCTGTAAATAGTCTCTTTATGCATAGACATGGTAGCTCATTCTTGTAATCCCAGCACTTTAGGAGGCCAAAGCAGGAGAATCACTTGAGGCCAGGAGCTCAAGGCTGCAGTGAGCTATCATCCTGCCATTCTACTCCAGCCTAGCATAGCATCTTCCAATCTCTTCTTCTTTCTCTCTCTCTCCATTGCCACCTCTCCTCCTTTGACTCTGACCATCCCTGACTCCCTCTTTTATGCCCGTTGTGATTACAGTGGGCCCAGATAAATCAGTATAATTTGCCCACCTCAAAATCCTTAGCTCCATCATACCAGCAAAATCCCTTCTGCTATGTGAAAGAATACATTCATAGATTCTGGACAGTAGGATGTGGATATTTTTTTTCTTTGAGACGGAGTTTTGCTCTTTTTGCCCAGGCTGGAGTTCAATGGCATGATCTTGGCTTACCGTAGCCTCTACCTCCCTGGTTCAAGCGATTCTCCTGCCTCAGCCTCCCGAGTAGCAGGGATCACAGGCGCACACCACCATGCCCAGCTAATCTTGTACTTTTAGTAGAGACAGGGTTTCACCATGTCGGCCAGGCTGGTCCTGAACTCCTAGGTGACAGAGCAAGACTCTCTCAAAACAAGAAAGAAAAAAAACCTTCCTCATTAAACTCTCACTAGAAACAAACATGCTGTAACAGAAAGAGCAGGTGCCTTGAGAATGTTTAATGAGAGGCTCATTTCACCTGAGAAGGGAGATTTACCATCTCAGGTGGGATTGGAAGAATGTATATGAGGTGGCCAAACACTTGCACAATGGTATTAAAATCCTCCATTTTACAGATGAGAAAAGAGAGGTTCAGAGAATGGAAGGGTGGCCAAGGCTATGCAAATCCCGTCTTGGTTGTGTATGCAAAGCAGTGCACTGTGACATTTGCCTTCCAAGTGCTAGGGACTTTTATTACTTTCCAATTGCTGCAGTAGCAAAGTTCCACAAACTTGGTGATTTTAAAAGTCAAGAAACAACAGATGCAGGCGAGGTTGTGGAGAAATAGAAACACTTTTACACTGTTGGTGGGAATGTAAATTAGTTCAACCATCATGGAAGACAGTATGGTGATTCCTCAACGATCTAGAACCAGAAATATCATTTGACCCAGCAATCCCACTACTAGGTATATACCCAAATTAATATAAATCATTCTATTACAGAGATACATGCATGTGTGTGTTCACTGCAGCACTATTCACAACAGCAAAGACATGTAGTCAACCCAAATACCTATCAATGATAGATTGAATAAAGAAAATGTGGTACATATACACCATGGAATACTACGCAGCCATAAAAAGGAATGAGATCATGTCTTTGCAGGGACATGGATGGAACTGGAAGCCATTATCCTCAGCAAACTAATGCAGGAACAGAAAACCAAACACCGCATGTTCTCACTTATAATTGGGAGCTGAACAATGAGAACACATAGACACAGGGAGGGGAGCAACACACACTGGGGCCTGTTGGGGGGGTCAGTGGGGGGAGGGAGAGCATCAGGAAAAATAGCTAACTCATGTGGAGCTTAATACCTAGGTGACAGGTTGATAGGTGCAGCAAACCACCATGGCACATGTTTACCTATGTAACAAACCTGCACGTCCTGCACATGTACCCCAGAAATTAAAATAAAAATGAAAATGAAGAAAATAAAGAATGTATTATCTTCCAGCACTGGAAGTAAGAAGTCAGAAAGTCAGGGAGTGGGCAGGACCACATTCCTGGAGATGAGGTAAAAATCTGTTCCCTTTCTAGAGGAAAGATTCTAGAGGCTACTTGCATTCCTTGGTTCATGGCCCCTTCCTCCATCTTCACCACCAGCATGGCATTTTCCAATCTCTTTTTCTTTCTCTCTCCCTCTCTTTCCATTGCCACCTCTCCTTCTCTGACTCTGACCATCCTCCCTCCCTCTTTTATGCCCGTTGTGATTACAGTGGGCCCAGATAAATCAGTATAATTTGCCCACCTCAAAATCCTTAACTCCATCATATCAGCAAAATCCCTTCTGCTATGTGAGAGGAATACATTCATAAATTCTGGACAGTAGGATGTGGACATCTTTATTATTATTATTATTAGACACTGAGTTTTGCTCTTTTTGCCTAGGCTGGAGTGCAATGGCATGATCTTGGCTCACCACAACCTCTGCCTCTCAGGTTCAAGAGATTCTCGTGCCTTAGCCTCCAGAGTAGCTGGGATCTTCGCATGCCACCACGCCCAGGTAATTTTGTATTTTTTGTAGAGATAGGGTTTCACCATGTTGGCCAGAGTGGTCTTAAACTCCTGACCTCAGGTGATCTGCCCTCCTCGGCCTCCCAAAGTGCTGGGATTACAGGTGTGAGCTACCACACCCAACCCGGATGTGGACATCTTTAGGGGTCCATTATTCTGCTACTACAGGGGCCTAAGGCCATGTAGTGGATGGAAACTTGCCCATCATAAAGACTAGGTCCTATTGCTGAGGTGTTACCTGCAGCAATGTTGCCTATAGACAGCCACAAACAAAACCAGGATTCCAAGGCCAGATGGCCTTTGGCGAAAGTAGTCCAGTCTACTATCAGCTTTGTGATCCTGAGTGAGACACATAACCTTTGTAAGCTTCACTTTACCATTTGCAAAATGGGAACACTATCTGGTCCCTATACCGAGAGAATGACATGAGCTGGTGTGTCAAGAACTCACCGTACAGTAGGGCTCTCAGCTCTTCCGTCTCTCTTGGCCCCCTCCCACCTTCCATTTTCTAGATGCACACGTGCAGCCCACGTTCAGTCCCTCAGCAGATGCCATCACTGTACTTCAGAGACTGATGAGCTGTTACTAATGGGATTTTTGTGTGTGAGCGGGAAGAGGCAGTGGGAGAACAGAAGAGCTTCAGTGCCTCATTCATCCTGCTGAGATTTTGACACAGACACAGGTCTTAAGAGAATTAGGCAAAGCAGCAGACATGCTATGAATAAATGTCAGTGCCCCTCACAAAAGGTTACCTCCCAAGGGCTCACTTTTTGCCTGCAAATACTCTGGGGTACCAGAGTATCTCTGATCATGACACCCATCTTTTTAACACCTTTTAAGACTGCCCTGCTGCTGACAGGACAGAGAGAGGCCTCCATTGTGGGGAACCTCAGATGGCCTTGTGCCTGTCTCCTGATTACTCTTCTCATTTGGCCTTCCATCCCCCCATTCCAATGCAAGCCAAAAAAGGAGGATTTCCCAAATTTGATATCTTCTTAGATATCTAATCCTCTGTAAGACCTGTTACATGACATCTTTCAGTGAAGCTTCTTCAGTTGTAAAACGGGTCATTGTGAGGCCAGGTCAGATTACAGTTGGAACACACCAAGAACACTGCCAGGATACAACAGCTAGCAGACATTTCATTAACAATAACACTTACTGTGTGCCAGGTGTTCGATATGGGTTGCAGGTCCTTCTAATAACGGACATCTTTCACAAGAGACTGTGGACCATGGGAGGGTACAGATCTATCACTTATGTGTATGTGTGTGTGTCCCTGAGTGCCTAGAGCATTGTAGGTATCCAGTGAATGCTTGCAGGAAAGCCCATGGAAGAACAAGTAAGAAAAGGACAACTGGTATGCCCATCAATGTTCAATTTTGGTAGCAAGTTTTCTTCTGGAGACTCCAGAGACTGTTATTTTCCCTGGTCTGCTAGGTCCTCCTGCTACCATACTGCGGCCTCAATGACTGATCTTACTAACGACACATTTGACCTTGTTACTTTTGTGCTTAAAATCTTTTCATGGTCTCTAGGTGCAAGTGCAAAGTCCTTAGCTTGGTCAAATCAGACCCCCCTGATCTGGCTCTACTGGATTGTATCTCTCTTGCTGCATCTCCAACCACCCTTCTTGAATTTTGTGCCTGAGCAGCACCAAACTTGGCACCATCCTCCAAGTACCACTGTACCTTTCCTCACATTGTGCCCCCATCCAGAGGCTCTCTTCCTTCTAAAAACCCACAATCAACTCTCTAGAGCTGGCTCCAGATGACCTTTCAGTGCAACCTGCAGCACCCTTGAAAAGAATTAATGCACATTATTTTTGCTCTCACTTCACTAACAGCTGTAAATACCTTTACCATGCATCAGTATTTGGGCAGATTCTGTGCCCGATGACTGTCATACCTTGTCTCTAAGCCAGTGCTTCTCAAACTTTTACCAGGCATCCTAATGCCCTGAAGGACTTTAAAGACAGATTCCTAAACCCCACCCCCAGATTTTACTTCAATAGGTCTGGGGTGGGGCCTGAGAATTCATGTTTCTGATAAGTTTCTATCACTGCTGCTGCTGCTCCAGGATCACACTTTGAGTAGCACTGCCTCACTTGTGCACAAAATTACATTATCATCTTGCAAGGGAGGAGAGGTAAGGACTTGCCATAGGTTAAATGATCCAGTGCTGAGGTTAAGTTTTGAAACCCAGTCTCTGAAGCCACAGCCTGGCTCTTTTACTCAGCAACAGCACTGACAGCATCCAACACTGACTAGCAGTTAACTCTAGTTCATTCCACCAAGCACAAATACACAGTATCTCATTTAATCCTCAGAGTCTTCTAAGGTGAAGCCATTGTTCCTACATGACAACTGATGAGGAAACGGGCAGAAAAGGTAACATAGCCAAAGTCACATGGAACTGAGTGAAGGGACAATGACCACAAGCCCATGTGCTAACAAATGACCATTTTCTAAATGTGATGTTGCTCGCCCTTCATTGCAATTCTTGGTTTACATACCAAGTCTTCCTGGCCAGGCTATGAACACCTTTGAGGTCCGGGGAAATCATCTCATTTAACTTTACATCCTAGCCACTGGCAAAATGCAAGCAATTAGCAGGTACCTACATATGTTTAATGAATGAATATGCAAGACTGAAAGAGTAAATAAGTAAAGAAAGAACAGAATAAGTAAATAAAGAACGTAACCAAATTCTTAGCTACTTGAGAAGTAGACTGGCCTTCTCTCTATAAATGATGTGACTTGACTCAGAACAATCCATAGAGGGGCTTCCAGGAGGTGAGTTTGTCTTCAAAAAAAAAAAGGGAGCAAAACAATAACAATAACAACAAAAAAACACTTGATCTCCAGAAGCTATAGGCTGACAATGAAAGAAGGCTCTGGAACCAGGCAAAAGACTGCAGGTTTGGCAAAATGAGGCTCCCACCCTGAACTAAAAATGCTTCTCTTGTTTCCTTGTTAGCTAATTTCTCTCCTTTCTGAGTCTACCAGGGGGGTCGGTCTAGCGGATGCTATTAAAACCCACAGCTGCAAAAGGGGAGAAAAAAACAGAGGGACTTTTCTGTTGCTTGTAATCAAGGGTAAAAATAAAGAAGCACAATGAAAATTAAGGAAAATAAACAGTGATCAAGCCTTTTCTTTTCCACTTGCCTGTGGAGTCCTGCTGTGTGTCCAACAATAGGGGAAGAACAGGACTGAGATGTGAGATTCCGTCAGCTCCCGCTGCATGCAAGGACAGAAAGACAACTACAACAAGCTAGAGTTATGGGACTGGAGAGACATGACTCTCGCAACCCCCTTCTCCCACGTGAAATGTGAGGCTATCGCTATGTAATGAGAGAGTTGGGAAGACAGTACAGGTAGAGGAAAGGAGTGATCGGGGAATGAATGCTGCTTGGCCCCTGGCTGTGAGACACAGGATTGCATTCAGATGTACCCTTCAAGGTATCCATCCATTCAGATCTCTCGGGGAGTGGGCTTGGACTTGATCAGAGGCTCTCCAATGAAATCATAGATAACCTGATTTCCCCATGGCTACCTCCTCTCTTCTCAAGATTTTGTGCTACACTCAGGATTCCAGCATCTGGGTTCTAAGCTGAGATTTGGCCTGGACTTCCCTTTGCTAGGCTGAGTTGACCACAGCTTCCAATGAAGCCAACAAAGATGATAACCTCTGCCATATGCCAGGCACTGTGCTATGAGCCCGTCATACAATACCTAGTCTTCCCAAAAGCTCTATAATACAGGTAGATTTGCCCTAATTTTACAAATGAGAAAGGCTCAAAATGAAAGTATGACACCAAACACATGAATCCATGTCCGTGTCCCTAATGTTGACAAAGAGAAAACCTGACTTACTACCCAGTGTCATTCTTCTAGAAAGTGGCAGAACACAGAACCTTATTCTGGTCTGTCTGACCTGGAGCCCACACATTCCGTATTTTCCAGCAGGGTGCTCTGATAGATGGTAGAAGTTGGGCTTCCAGAGTCACTGCTAGAAATAAGACCACCAAAAGGGAAGAATCATGGCATGGGTGGGAAGTGAATTGAATAGCTGACTTCAGACATAGCTGATCAGCCACAGGACACAAAAGCAGAAAGAAATAAGAGAGGGGGCACTGGAGGCCTGGGGAAGTGTTAGAAGCAAGAAGGATAAAGAATAGAGGGCAAATTGGAGTCGAGGTAGCCAAGAGACTTTCTCACTTTCACCCTTAACAGATAGAGGATAGAGCAAAGGGAACTGGAAGAGGAACAGAGGAGTTCAGGGTAGGTCAGTGTCTGAGGAAGATCAGAAATTCCCAGGGAACCAAATGCTGTCATTTCTGGTTCATTCTGTGGTAAACACTGTGTAGTTCTGCTGCTAGAAGCACCCCTACCCTATCAATGCTGAATGCTCACAGCTTCATCCTTCCCTGGGAACGCTCTCAGCCAAGATCACGTTTGCTTTCTTGGAGGTGAGAGGACATGGCTGATGGTTGATTGGTATGAGAATTAAAAAGTCTGGTCCTCTCACCTCAGTTTGTGGGCAATTCTAAAGGAGCATCCCAGCTCCTGGGTTCTCCCACAGGATTGACTAAGCCCTGGGTTGTAACTGCATCATGAGTCAGCTTCTCCCTCTGCCCAGCCCTGCCTTCCCCACTTCTTTACAGGTGGGTGTCCATAGATCCTTCCCAAATAGACCTTCTGCACCCAATCTCTATCTCAGATTTTGTTTCTAGGGAACTCAACCTAAGATACTCCCTGTACCTCTGTGGCTCCCACCACCCTTCAAGTAATTTTGAGAGAAGACCCACAGAATGGAAGGCAGGGGTGGAGGTAACAGGTGAAGCAAGAACATCTTCACCCAGCCTGAAAGCATAGGCTCCCCTTGTGCAGCCAGATTCCTCTATGGTTCCACGAGCCAGCTGCAAGATTTCCACCCTGGTTCTGGCACCAGACGTTCAGCGCAGTCTAATTGCACCAAATTTTATTTGAGTCTTCACTGAGGCTGTCACTTCATCCAATTAAGTGGAGGTTACAGAAGGATCCACTTGTCATTACAGCAATTCCTCCTTGTGCTAAATGCTTCCAGAATCTTAACTACCAAGCAGGCAAGATCAGAAAGATGGCTCCAGTGGAGACGGTAGTATTTCTCTTTCACAGAGACAAACACAGGCAGGCCCCCGAGTCTGACATGCACTACCCGTGTACAGCCGCTACATAAATTAGACAGGCCTAAATAAGTCAGGCTAGAAACAGGGATGGAAACAGAATGCAGATGAGGCTCACCACCAGGCCCAGCACTGTGTGAAGGCTGTGCATCCACATTGCTTGGGCAGCATGGTACAGCAGAAAAACTATGGAGCTAGCAGCTAGGAGACATGTACCCTGTGCTCTGCTCTTTCTTTGACGGGTGCTGGGATGTCCAGCAAGCCCCTTTCCCTCCCCTGTGGCCTCTAAGGCCTTAAGTGATTTGATCCCTGACTAACCAGCCTCCACTCCCACTACTCACCCATCTATCCCAGTCACATCGACCACCCTCAGTCCTTTCAACATGCCACACTCATTCCTACCTCTAGAGTTTCCCACTCACTGATCCCTTTCCCCAGAAAGGTCTTCCTCCTACTCTTTAAATGGCTGACATCTTCTCATTCTCCAGGTTTTAAACAAAAACGTCTCTTCCTCCAAGAAGCTTATCTTGTCCACTTACCAAAGGGAGCCCCCCACTTACTCTCCGTCATGATACTCTATTTGATCCCAACATAGTCTCAATCACAATTTGTAACTCTATATTGTTCCACTAACTCTTTCAAAGTCCGTCTCTCCCTGTGGAATGGTGGTGCCCAATATGGCAGCCACCAGCCATGTTCATGTGTGGCTATTTAAACTTTTCTTAAAAAAAAATAAAATTTAAAATTCCATTCCTCAGTCATGATAACCACATTTAAAGTGTTTGATAGCCATAAGTGACTACTGAGCCAGAGATACCATACTGCACAGATACAGAACATCCCAATCACAGCAGAAAGCTCTATTAGGCAGCTCTGGTCTACAGTATATGCTTGATCAGTTTCATTAACCCTTGAATCTCTGGGTACCTACCATAGTGCCTGGGTATATAGTACTCACTCAATAAATACGTGAGTAAATGAATTAACAAGCAAACAATGCATATTTTAAATAGAGATATGTTTGGCAGCGCCAAGAAGAAGGAATGTTCATTTCTGCTTGGGGGAGTTGAAGAAGTCTTCATAGAAAGGATGACATCTAACATGAGCTTTGAAGGATGACTGCGAGAAGAAGGTGAAGGGGCAGGCACAGAACAAAGAAAACCACAGAGGTAAAAGCATCAAAGGATGAAAGATCATGCTGTTTCATGCTTACAGGTTTGGCAAGTTTCTTGCTGCAAAGTTGCTTAGAACTCAGGTTTCCTTTCATTGAAAGTCCGATGCTTGGGGGCTCAACGGCTGAAATATTTGCCTCAGGGCCCAGAACTTAATCGTGGTGATAAAGTATATTTTTGAAAAGAAGGAAAAAATGTACTGATTTTTAAAATACAAGGTGAAAAGGGAATGCAGATGTTCATATTTTAATACTCTATAAAAGATCCCTGGATACTTATCTCCTGGCCTACATCTTCCTTGTTTTTGTGCTGCAGACATACTTTACCATACACAGGTTGTATAGAAGACAAAGTACCAATTTTAGGATGGATAAATGGGAACGCTGATATCTTGAGAAGCCTTCTCAGCATGGAAACACAATGATGCAACCTCATGTAGAAATAAAGGTGCTTTACTTCCATCCTAACTTACTTCAATATGCTGGCACATGCTTGCTTTCAAGCAACTCCCATCTCCAGACACGGGGTTTAACCACCTGCCCTGCAGATGATGTGTACATTCTGACATCTGCATGGAAACAAGGTGACTCAGTCTTAGAAAGCCAGGAGGGTGGCCAAGATCACAGCAGGAGGACGGAGCAAATCCTTGGGTTTATGTCCCTTTAGAGGAGGAGGGTTCACTCTGTTCTGAAACACGGGCTCATTTATACAAGCAAACAGATCAGAACACATTACA
This sequence comes from Trachypithecus francoisi, assembly GCF_009764315.1. Taxonomy (NCBI): domain Eukaryota; kingdom Metazoa; phylum Chordata; class Mammalia; order Primates; family Cercopithecidae; genus Trachypithecus; species Trachypithecus francoisi. The sequence goes on from NW_022681467.1 coordinate 38,342,813, forward strand.
GGAAGGAATTCCCACGGCACGCGCTGCTCTTTGCTTTGCCTTGTGAAGATAAAAGGAGGAAGAAACAAAAGACTTAGAGAGCAGAGCTGATATGAGCCATGAAGCTGCTCTGCATTAATCATCTCCATCGCTCCCACTTCCTGCTGCCCTTCTCGACATAGGCCCTGGGTCTTTTGCTGGGAAAAGGCAGGTCGAGCTGGAGCTGGCTGGGGAGCTCATTAGTACCTCACCAGAGCCGAGCGCTGCCTGCCTTCCAGGAGGCATTTTGAACTCTCCCTTCAGTTACTTCCTTGCAATCAATATGCTGCTTTTGCAGTTGCTCCATCCACTGCCCTTGCAGCCATCAGAGGCTACAGGCTTCTAAGAAGAACCGTTTGGGTTTATCAACACATACATCTTCACTTCATAGGAAGCAGCATTCCATCCTTTGCACATTGGTCCTCTAGGCTCATAACACAGCAGGGTCCAGATCTGGGGAGAAGCAGGCTCCAGGGATGTATTGGGAGTAGGAATGAAGGCCTTGGCCAGGTGCTCTGGCAATGTGGGCAGGAAAAGGCCCTGGTGGCAATGGGTGTTGCATAAGAAGGTCCTATGGTCAGCTCAAGGGATGGCCCAGTACTCTCAACTGGGAAGCAGACCCTGAAGCTATGTCTCCCAACTCAGACCTAGGGGCCCTGAAACACTGTGTCTGAGATGCTTTTCCCTTAATGATTCCTGCACTGCCTGAGCCAGCTTATAGTTGTCATGCATATGGCCACTAGGGACCAGGAGAATTTGAGTTCTACATGTGGCCTGGTTGGCCCCACCCCTCTGGGAGGTCATCACTACAGCTGAGCCACAAGATCCTGGGACTGGGATCCTCATGGACCTCTGGGACGGTAGGTTCTGGGGAGTGACACTGACTCCAACCCTGCAGGTGTAGCTTTCCAGAAGCCAGTTCCTCTTTGTAAAATAAAGGCATATAAAGGACCACTCTTAGCCCTTCTAATCACCAGCAGGAACCCAAGAGACAGAGTCCCTCTAGCCCTGAGAGTCTCCAATAGCATCACCCTTCTTATCCAAATCCGGTAAAGCAATGCTGTTCTTCAAGGCCCACTGACCACAACCTAATGAAGAGCTGAGGCTGCCAGATACCAAGACTTAGCATTGTAGAAGGGCAGAGTTTGGCAGGATCTCAGGAGAAAAGAATTAGCACAACCTCATACAAAATGGGGTAATAACACACCTACCTCAGAAAATCTGCTGTGAAAATTATCTAAGATCATCTCTTCAAAGCGCTGTACTTAGCTTTTTCTTCAGTAACAAACAACCCCAAATCTTGACGTACACAGACACTTGTTTCTTGTTTTCAGGTCTGTAGATCAGTTTGCTCCAGGTTGTGTCTGAATCTGTTCCCTTTGCCTCTCATTCCAGGAACTAGTCTGAAGGAGCTGTTGCTTCCAGGGGCAGGTTCTTCCAGAGATGGATGGCAGCAGGCAAGAGAGGAAGCAGGGACACATGATGCCTCCTGCAATCTCTCTTGGGAACTGTGCCTACATTCTACGGTTCAAACCAAGTCACACGGCCAAGCTCAAGGTCAATAGGGCTTCGTCAAAGCCAGTCAGGAAGTGTACTCTGCCCATGGGGAGGGATCAGGAAGACTGAATCTTTACAGAGAAACCACACAATGTTCCAGAAGTGCTCACCAAGGAACTGGGATATAGTCATCTCTCAGAAAATGTTAGTTATTATCAACATGAGTATTACTATCACTATTAGTAACAGGCTTTGCTGATGATTCATTGAAGCTCAGATAAGGTTGGGTTGGATGAGACAGTTTGGAGGGCTGCTACTTGGGAGTGGCCCTGGGAAAGCTTAACCTCTATTGCTTGGTCAAGGTCAAGACTGACTGTAAGAACTGTGATGTAGCCAAATGCGACTAGAGGAGAGGGAAACGGCTTCAGCCAGGCCAGGCTTGACCCCAGAGCTGTCCTTAGAACCAGGAGGAATTGGAGGAAGTGGCATCCCACGGAAAACTGAGTTCATGGCAGAACCAGGACTTAAACCCAGCTTCCCTTACTCTAATTCTAGATTAAATCCCTACTCCACCCTCACTAGGAGAGAGAACATTTTGAAATGGAATTGATTCCTTTCTACATATTTTTCTTAAAAAAAAAAAAAAAACTCAGTGTTTATTTTTATTTCTTTTAGGCTGAAGCTTAACTCCAAAAATAGTCTTTTTCAGTAGCCCTGTCATTAGCAGTTGCTACAAACACTATGTCCCCCACACGTTGAACAGCATGCATGACACTTGAAAAGAGCAATTAGAACAGAAGTCTCCCGAGAATCGCAGGGAAGGCAGTGGCTGCAGCTCCCTATGCCTACAGTCTCCCAGGGATATGGCTGGGAGCCAGCCCTGCCCTGGGACTTCTCGTGCCTCTCTGTGGGCTGCCCACACCCTAGCATTAGCTCTGTTTTATGCCTGACTCTGTGCTAACTCCAGAAGAACCTGCGGCCACTAGGCCCTCAACTTCACTCTAGCTGTCTGTCCTTAACCTTAAAGAGGTCTTAACTTAGAGAGGTCACTAAGCCTCTCTAAGTCTCTGATTCCTCACCTAGAAAATAAGAATCATAATAATTTTGGGTTATTTGAGGCATCCTCATCATTTTGTACACATCAAAGAACTGTTTGATTTCATGGGAGTGGCCACCAACTGAGCTCCTCCTATATACAGAGATCCTGAGAATAAACAGATAGTTGTACATAGCCCTTGCCTTCAAAAAATTACAGGCTAGCAGAGGTTCCTGCTGTTGATTCGGCGCAGGTAATATAGTTTACAATGGTGCGGAAAGCTCCAGGCAAGACTTCCCTGCAGGGAAAATGCATGGGCTGAACTATAAAAGGGTTGATGAAGTAGGGAAGGGTATTCCAAAGAAAAGGAACAGCATGTGCAAAGGCTCTGAGGCTAACTAGAACTATCTGGGCTGGCTTCCAGCCTGGTGTGAAAAGGTCTGAAGGAAAAGATATCATGAAGGGCTTTGTCCACCCTTGGTGCAAAGAGGCAGCAAGTAATACAGAAGTATCCAAGCCCTGCAGTTGCTTCATTTATGGAACAAATGTCCACTGAGGGCCCACAATGTGCCAAGCAACAGCGACACAGGTCGAGCAAGCACAGACCCAGTGCCTGTCCTTGTGGAAGCCATAACCTAATGAACCTGGCCTGTTTGCTATACATGTGTAATTTCAAGAAGTCACCTTGGATAGCAAGGGTGGTTACACTGGGGAATTAGAATTTGTGTGGTCAAGAAAGGGGGTTCATGAAAGGGGTTCCTGAGAACTAAGGCTGGAGAGAGACACAGGGTCCGATTTATGCTCTTCTGTAGGCAATAGGGCCTTGGCAGGGGAAGGAGGCAGGCTCTGCCCTGACAGTAAGATAAAGAAAGAAACTAAAAGACGAGGAGAGATGGAAGGAGGGAAGGAAAGGACCAGCCCCCAGCCTCTCAGCCAGACCTCATCACCCTCTTGTCTGCTGTGAGTCAGTGGTCACTTCTCACACCTGGGAAGGTGCAGACCTCTGTATGAGCATAAAAGGAGGTGTCTGAATTCTTTAGAAGCAAAAACATACAAGAATAATACAAAAGGAGTTGGGAGGGAGATATCAAATTCATAAAAGCCGATATACATGGGTGCTGTGGATTGAATTGTGTCAGCCAGAAATATATGTTCAACACCTAACTCCTGGTACCTGAGAATGTGGCCTTATTTGGAAATAGGGGCTTTGTAGATGTAATCAAGCCAAGGTGAAATCATACTGGAAGAAGGTGGGAACCAAATCAATGACTGGCATCCTTATAAGACAAGGGACATTTGGACACAGAAATACACAGAGAGAAGGCGGCCCTGTGATGACAGAGGCAGAGAAAGGAAGGATGCATTTATAGGGCAAGGAATACCCAAAGATCACTGGCAACCAGCAGAAGTTAGAAGAGGCATGGGCTGGGCATGGTGACTCACACCTGTAATTCCAGCATTTTGGGAGGCCAAGGCAGGCAGATCACCTGAGGTCAGGAGTTCAAGACCAGCCTGGTCAACATGGCGAAACCCTATCTCTACTAAAAACAAAAATTAGCTGGGCGCGGTGGTGGGAGTCTGTGATCCCAGCTACTTGGGAGGCTGAGGCAGTGAGAATCACTTGAACTAGGGAGGTGGAGGTTGCAGTGAGCCAAGATCACACCATTGTACTCCAGCCTGGGCAATAGAGCAAGATTCTGTCTCAAAAAAAAAAAGGCAAGAAACAGATTCTCCCTCAGAGCCACCAGAAGAAACCAACCCTACTGACACTTGGACTTTGGACTTAAGGACTCCAGAGCTGTGAGAGATTAAACTATTGTTTAAAGCCACCCAGTGTATAGTAGCTCATTATGACAGCTCTGGCAAACTAATACAATGGCAAATTGTACTACACAATTGTGCAGATTGAATTTGGATGGGTCAACAGCCTTAGGGGTGGCAAGCTGAAGTAACCCAATAATTGCATTCAGATATACTTAGCCCCACCTTGCAGGACAGGACCAGGAAGTAGCTGGCGTTAACCCTAGGGGTAGGGAGCTGCTAGCTCCTGTTCTGGCCACATCAGTCTCACTCATACCTCACAACCAACCTGAAGGGTCCACCTCACTGTGCTCGCTTTGTAGAGGGTACAACAGGCTTGCAGAAGTGTAGGTGTATGCCCCGGGCCAACGTGGCAAGTGCCAGAGCTGGGATCTGAATACAAGTCATTCTGTGGCTTGCTTTCGAGCCATAAGATTACAAACAAGCAGTTCCTGTCCACAAAGTATTCACTATTCACAGAATTAAGAATGACATTTTGGGCCAGGCCCGGTGGCTCAAGCCTGTAATCCCAGCACTTTGGGAGGCCGAGATGGGCGGATCACGAGGTCAGGAGATCGAGACCATCCTGGCTAACACAGTGAAACCCCGTCTCTACTAAAAAATGCAAAAAAACTAGCTGGGCGAGGTGGCGGGCGCCTGTAGTCCCAGCTACTCAGGAGGCTGAGGCAGGAGAATGGCATGAACTAGGGAGGCGGAGCTTACAGTGAGCCAAGATCCGGCCACTGCACTCCTGCCTGGGCGACAGAGCGAGACTCTGTCTCAAAAAAAAAAAAGAATGACATTTTGGCCGGGCATGGTAGATTATGCTTGTAATCCTAGCACTTGGGAGGCCGAGGTGGGTGGATCACTTAAGGGCAGGAGTTTCAGACTAACCCGGCCAACATGGAGAAATCAGGTCTCTACTAAAAATACAAAAATTAGCCAGGCCCATGCCTGTAATCCCAGTTACTTGGAGGCCGAGGGAGGAGAATTGCTTGAACCTGGGAGGCGGAGGTTGCAGTGAGTCAATATTGTACCACTGCACTTTAACCTGGGCAACAGAACGAGACTCTGTATAAAAAAAAAAAAAAAAAAAAATGACATTCTTACCACTCTCTAAATGGTCTCACTTATGAGCTCATTTTTCTTCTCCCCTCCACTAGAATGTCTGCTTCAAAATAGTAGAAGCCCTGATCCATATGGCTGTTTGGTGTATCCCTGTGTCTAGAAGATTACTGAGGCATAACAGGTATTTAATAAATATTTGTCACATTAATCAGTCAACTAATAGGGGGCATGTGGAGATTAAGACAGGACCGTCCAGGTGTATATTTCTATACTAATTTAACAAAGTGGCAAATGGGGCTGGGCACAGTGGCTCATGCCTGTAATCCCAGCACTTTGGGAGGATGAGGTGGCCATACTGCCTGAGCTCAGGAGTTCGAGACCAGCCTGGGCAACTTTGGTCTCTCCAAAGAATACAAAAATTAGCTGGGTGTGGTGGCACCTGTAGTCCCAGCTACTCAAGGAGGCTAAGGTGGGAGGATCACTGAGCCTGGGAGGTTGAAGCTGCAGTGAGCCATGATTGTGCCACAGTCTAGGCGACAGAGTGAGACCCTGTCACAAAACAACAACAACAACAATAAAAAAAACAAAATGGCAAATGGTACTAATTGCTTGCTGTCCTCAATCAAAGAATACTCAAAGGAAAATGTTAATGCCACACATTTGTGCAGGCTCCACCCCTGCACCTCAGAGTCTGCAGAAGCCATGGCTAACAGCTCCATGGCAGTGGACAAGACAGGTGTCACCCAAAACGTTGACGTGTCACAAGGCATTAATAAGAAATGAAAGGGAGAGATGAAAAAAGCAGGATTTATGGGGAATGAGAAGGAGAACAGGGGAAGAGAGGAGGACATGGTAGGGGGAAGAGAGAAGGAAGAGGAACTGTTTTTCAGGAGGACTATCAGTAGCAGCAGACGCTGACAAGCATGGCAGTGGTGAACCAAGTTACCTGTTTGAGACCTTTTGAATGCATAGCAATGGTGCCAAGAGAGAGGGAAGGGGCAGAGGCTGGTGGATACTGAGGAGAGGAGAGAAGGATAGGGAGGTATGAGACAGGAAGTCAGGGAAGCAGAGGGACAGGCAGAAAGAGAAGCTGAGAGGGACTGAGACTCTGAAACAGACGTAGATAACTTATTTCTGAACACATTTGGTTCTAAAATGGGTTTCCATCAGTGTGAAATTCATTACAACAAAAATTTAAGGTATTAATAGATCATTCTCATTGTTATTTAAGCCTGAAACCAGGAGACACAAACTGCAGACCACAACCTACCAATCAGCCCTAACTCTTCATGCGGCCAACTCGCTTCCTGCTCTACTACAGAAAAGGGGGAGGCGCATGCCAGTGGGAGCCCTACCTATGCATGTCCTATTTTAGTATGCCCAGCATTCCCATTGAGGGGAAGGGCTCTTGTCCCACTTTGCATCCTCCTGGAGGGCCTGGGTTCACACACTCTGGCTAAAGAATTGGGCACATGACTTAGACTGGGTCCTTCCATCTGCCACTGGGCAGACGGTGGGTCTAGCATTGGATGCTCAACCCTGGCAGGGATGGGCAGAATCCTTCCCTGGGATTGGCCTTCAAACACGGGGAGACATAATCCTTTTGCCCTTGAGGTTGTTAAACTAGAAGGTGTGGATCTGGAGATGCCAGCCCCCGACTGGCCCCCAACTTATCCCATGAGCATGTAGGATAACAGTGTCAATGAAGAACAAACAAAACAGAAAATGACAAAGCAGACAAAGCCCTGGGTCCTCATTTGAGCCCTAGGATGTGACTCCGCACAGAGACAGCTCCATACCAGAGCATTCCAGGGACATGGGCCAAAAACCTTCCTCTGGGGCTTTATCCAGTTAGAGTTGGGTGGCTGCCACTTACCACTGTCAGGGTCCAGGCTGAGAATGGCTCCTCATCTCCATCCTCCTGCTCTGTGCAGCCCCTGCCGAGTCCTCCTGCCCTTGACTATGGCAATGACCACACAGTTTTGGCAGGACAAGAGCAGTACTACAGGCAGTGATGTCTCAGCCCAGGTAGGTGTCAAGGACTGAGGCAATGGTAAAATCCATCCTGGCAGTGAAATGGAGCCCTGCTTCTGAGATGCAAAAGAAAGGCAGGGAAAAGTCATACATCTGCCAGAGGGAATTAATCCAGAGCCAGTGGGGGAAGAACTAACTGGCAAGTGGGGCTGGCAGAAATGAGCTGTGCAAACAGGTCCTGAGGCAACTGTCTGCCGTCAGACTGCTCTGCCTAAGAGCCTCTGAGGAAGGAGAGAGAAGGGTGGAGCCAGGGCAACATGGTAGCAGGCCGGAGCTGCCACCAAGAACTTCTTCCTGGGATGGGAAGGGCACTTGTAAGAGCAGAAATTCACCAGATCCCATTGAGGACATTTGTATTTCTGTGCTACAAACCCCTGCAGTACCCTAAATCCTCAGAAGTCTATCATACCCCAAAGAACTTGAGAATGTGTGTGTGTGTACGCGTGTGTGTGTGCACACGCGCGCACATGTGCTTGTGCATGCTGGAGAAAGGATAAAGAAATACTAAGGGGAGTCAAGTTCCAAATTTGGAAGGTTTAGAGAGGACAGACGGTGTAAGGAGTGAGAGGTAATTGTGGATGAAAGTCAGAAGGAATGTAAAACAGGTATGTCACAAGTGACCATAAGAGTAGAAACCCCTAGGAATAGGCACAAAGCCAAAAGAGAGCTAATGATACTGTAATCTCAAAGGTCATGGTAACTTCTGTTGGCACCGTGGTTGATAAATTTGGGACTGGGTAAACTCTTCTCAGATACAGCCCCAGGAATGCCTGGCATGAGCCCTTTTGAGCAAAAGCAATCACTACTATTATATCCATGAGCAGTCTTTTCTGCTATTTTTTTACTTTTTTTATTTTTATTTTTTTGAGATGGAGTCTTGCTCTTGTCACCCAGACTGGAGTGCAGTGGCTCACTGCAATCTCCAGGTCCTAGGTTCAAGCAATTCTTCTGCCTCAGTATCCTGAGTAGCTGGGATTACAGATGTCCATCACCACACCCGGCTAATATCTTGTATTTTTAGTAGAGACGGGGTTTCACCATGTTGGCCAGGCTGGTCTTGAACTCCTCACCTCAAGTGATCCACCCGACTCAGCCTCCCAAAGTGCTGGGATTACAGGCATGAGCCACCGCACCCGGTCTTTTCTGTGATTTCTGAAGACAGTAGGGCAGTTCCTTGATGACATCAGGGACTACTAGTCAAGCAAGAGTCTTACGGCTGTGGTTGGATAAGAGGCGGTGAGAAAGGTGGTAGCTTGGAGTCGGGGTGGTAAAGGTAAGGCCCACAGGCACAGGCAATACCTAGATGTACTAGATATGGGTCAATAACTGCTAGACATGGGTTAAGACCTGGGAGGAGGGTACCCTGTAGTTTCCTTCATCTCTCCTTATCTCAGAAGTGAAGAAATAGTCAACAGAGCGTGGAATTCAGCAGATGCATGCAAACATACCTGAAAAAGTTGGCTGGTCACTTAATGAACTATATTACCCTAACTTGGGAGAAACAGTGAAGAATAAAAGGTGGTGGTCAGCTCACAGAGATGAGTCATAGAAGAAAAGCCACAGAGATGAGTGCAGATGTGCCCAGGGAGAAGGAGCACCTTTCAGACAATTTAATCCCCATAGTATTGTGGGTAGATAGAATCAGCTAACTCCTCTTGCTATGAGACAAGATTCAGCAAACCTGCTTCTGATCACTGTTTGACTCCCACAAAATGCTAACTGGAAACGATGGCATTGTCTGGATGCTGTGAGTATCTGTCCACTGCATAGGTGGCCGGAATAAGGTTTCTAAGCCATCAAAGCAAGAAGGGCCAGGATAACAGACAGAGCCTCCCTGCAGTAGCACCACCTGTCCCGCCCTCATAGGTTGGACAAGTCACAGTTGGCTCAGCTTTTTCTCATTCCCATCACAGCCCAATGAGGTTATTGTGTGAGGAGAAGTGGTGCTGGACTCCACACAGTCATTCAGGGACCCAGGCTTCGATCTGGAGCTGCTGCCGGACTTAATATGTGGTCTCAAATGTCACAGTAGGAGGGGAAAAAGAGAGGGGGCTTGCATAGGGGAGTTTTTTTAATAGGTCTGGCCCAAAAGGAGTGTATATCACTTCTGAACACACTCCTCTGGCCCCACCTGAATGGAGGAAGCTTGTGTGCCCAGAAGGAAAAATAAATGGTACAGAGAACAAGTAACATTATCACACAAGACTTTGAACTTTCTTGCTGGTATGAAGCAGGTCCTACACTCTGCGATTTCCATACTTTATTTCACGGATCCTCAGAAAACATGAGGCAAGAAACATCCTTCTGTCCCTTTCTACAGATGGAGAAACTGAGGGTCAGTCACGTGCAGAGTTGCACTCAGCAACAAAAAATGAATAGAGCCAAGAATGAACCCCAGCCCTGCCTGCTTCTAAAGTGCAGCCTTCTCACCTCCCCTTACGAAAGCCCTTTCCAACTGCTTGCTCAGGCACAGCAAATTGCAGCCCTGTCTTGCTGGGGTCCCAGCAGTTCCTCACTCACGTGTGGAAGAGATTAAAAGAACAAACCACAGAGCACATTTTGCCGCTGATTAACTCAAACAGGAGGCTTTCCCTCACTGAGAACAGACGATCAGCTGCTCTGCCAATAACTGCCTGCTCCGTACCACCAGGCCACATTCCATCAAAAAGGCACAGTTTCCATTTACTGGGTTGAAAGTGAGTCACATCTGCCCCTGGATAGACATATAAAGCAACAGGCATGCTACTCTGATTAATAATGAAAAGCTGGTGCAAGCACATATCATTTTAAAAGAGAAGAGGCCAAATCCTAGCCTCCTTTTCTACCAGGTTTAGGAAAGCATGAAAAAGGAGAATGATCATATGGGTTGGGGGGGGGAAGAAACTTTAAAGAAGCAGAGAAATCCACCTGCTCAGGAGGTGGGAAAGCAGAGATTTTATACTATTCTAGGAACCTTGTGATTCTAAGGAGCTGCATCATTTGTTTTGTTATACTATTTTAGAAAGGCATTCCACTGTTTAAGGAGGGAATAAATGTGAAGCCTGGCCTTAGAATACAACCCATTATTTTGACAAATAGTCGAGTCAAGGCCCTGAGCAATGGTCACTTAAGTCTAATTAGCAGGAGAATGAAGGCCACATCTCTTCTTAGATAAACGTCCCCTAAGCACTGCTTCTGAGCTCTCCGGATCAAAATGAGCACATCTTGTGCAGGGGACATGTGTGAAGTTTAAAAACAATGCAATGTGGGCACACCGAACCTCACTGATTATACTGGGAACCCACAGCTGCCCCAGCTGCTGAGATATGGCTTTTTTTTTGGCCTATGCTTCCCGCGAATTGCTACTGTTTTTTCAATGTTTGAATGTGTTGCCACGATTTCTTCATGAGAATCATTTCTAAATGATTGGCAGTGCTTGTTTTTGAAATGCAAAATGTTTTACTCTACCTCCTTTTCTCCACCCCACCCACCTGCAATTAGAGTCACTGGGCTGCCAGTAGGTGGACCAACTGGCTTGGGTTGGATGCTGGGTGAGGCCAGGTACAAGGACAGCTCCCATGACCAGCTGGGCTGGCTTGGACTATTCACCTGGACACCCTCCCTCATGTACCAGGCCCTGCCTGACAGGAGGATCACCAGTCCTCCAACTCCTAGTGCAAGACCCACCCTTCGGGATCAGACTTCCAAGCTGCCACATCTGGCCAGACTTTACCTGAGTTCATGTAGTTCTTGAGTTTCATGGCCATAGCCAAGTCTGTCTCTAACCCCTTCCCATAACATAGAACACACAATTTCTGCCCTCCTGGATTCTGGAATTTGTAAAGTCTACATCAAGAAATAACAGTTGGGAAGAGACTTTTTAAAAAATCTTTAAAAACAACCAATACCTGACAAGAAAAAGATAATTGCTCAGCTTTCAGATCATACAGAATTTGGATGTTTAAGCCCAGTATCAGTGGGAAAGGAAGAAGTATCTTCCCATCTGTTTTCAGGTAGGCCAGAAAGTTTTCATTCAAGACATTAAGCCTGTGGGGGTTGCTAATGGCTTTTTTTGGTCCAAATTGTATTAATTAGGAAAATACTAATTGCTGTAACAAATAAACCCCAAGGCTTAGTAGCTTAACACAATAATAGTTTATTATCACTTCAATATTAATATAGGCCTGCTTAGCAGACAATTTTCCTCCACAAGGTGATTCATGGGCCCAGGCATGTTCAATATTTTGACTCTCCCCTCACCTTGAAATTGTCTGCATCCAGTCAACCAAAGAGAGGGGGTGAGAAGATGAGGAATGACTACATGCTTTTTAATTCTTTGACTCTGAAAGGACATGCAGCAGTTCTGCTCACATTCCTTCGACTGGAACTATTATCATAGGACCCTACTGATTGCAGAGCAGGCTGGGAGTGTAGTCTGTGGCTAGGCAGCTGCTTCACCACTTTAACTTATGGAAGGGATGCACATGTGCTTAGTGGGCACATCAGGCCAGCTTTACTGGCCTGAAAGTTAGCAGACATTTCTCCCAGATCTCAGAAATGGGGAGTCAGTCTGCATGTACCTTTTGCTGTATTTCCCTGGATAGTTAGTGGGGAAATGGCAGAGGGAAGGCCAAGCATCACTAGTCAGAGTAAGCCAGAAGACAAACGTCGATTTTCCAGAAAGGGATTCTGGGGCTCAAATAAGTGGAACCACTTCTTCACAGCCATGTCACCAGCTCAGCCTTCCCCTCCACACATCTGCATTGGCCAGAGGCCCACAGAGGAAGTATCTTCCCATCTGGTTTCTGTACGTGGTGTCCTAGATGAACAGTAGGGCATCAAGTACAGAAGCCTTCCCATGGGGCAGGATCTGGGCCAGTACAACTGGCCTTTGGGGCTGGATCATTCTTTGTTGTGAGGGGACCATGCTGTGTATCATAGGGTGTTTAACAGCATCTCTGGAGGCTCCACCCACTAGATGCCAGTACCCCCCTTTCCCATCGTGACAATCAAAAGTGTCTCCAGACATTGCCAGATGTCCCCTGGAAGGAAAATCACCCTCAATTAAGAATCACTGGTCCAGGAAGAGGCTGCAGTGTTTCAGAGGTAAATTAGGCTCCAGTGACTGGACAAAAGCAACGATCCAGAGCATTCTTACAAATCTGGAGCCCATGAATTAACTGAGTTTAGCCTAGGCTGAAACTTGGGTTCTCAGAAGAAATATTACATATATATTTGCCACAGAATAATACATTAGGGAAAATTAGCATAAGGAGGGTCAGAAAATAGTCTCATTTACAGGCTCATTATAGGAAGAGGGCAGGCCTTGGACTGTGTGACTCTGATGAGACTGGGTAATCGAACTTCAGCATCCTCAGTGGCAACAGGGGACCATGGTGAAGACTGAATACAATGTCATGAGAAGACAGTCGGTGAAGTGTCTGGCATGCAATAAATGGTCCACGAATGGTAGCTAACTACAGGCTTTGCAGCTTGTTCCATACCTCAGATCATTCTTCCATTTGAACACAGGAGGGTAATGTTCCAAGTGAATGAGAATTTAATGCAATTGCCATTTGATTTAATTTCCAAATGCATTAAAAGTGTGAATGCAACACATCAGCATGCAGCTGATAAAGTAGTCAAAATAATTCAAGGAAACCAATACTTGTCAGGTTTTATTTATCCACATTTACGCTTTTTTAAAAATAAGCTGGTCTTTGTGCCCATATAGAATACAATATACATAATATCTCCCGGTTAGCCTCCCCCCACACATATGTTCAAGTTTCCCACTTTTCTCCCATCTGTCATTTTTCTCTTTCCATAAAAAGCTAATGGTGACGTTACCAAGGAGTGAAGGAGTCAGAGGGTAAGGGTGGGGAACCGGGCACCCATGAGGAGGATGGGGACTGATGAGGACAAGCACAAACATAGGCACGGCACTTTGTTTACGAACGATCGTCAGAGTCATGGCCCCTCACCCAAATCTAGGTGAGCCGGCATTATTATTCCAATTAGGCAGTCAGGAAATGACGTTCCTAATCCACGTAGCTAACACAGGGCAGAACCAGGATTTGAACCCAAGACCTCTGATTTGCTATCTATGCATCCTTGACAATAGCAGTCATGGTTAAAAAGTGATGCAACCATTATTAATAAAAGTTAAGACCAAAAAAAGATTAAAAAATAAGAACCCAAGCACCAGCATATTTTCCTACAAAGAATGCAACTCACACAGAAGGTGAGCATGTTGAGGTTTCTCTGCTTTGAAATAGGGTACCAGGAAAGTCAAGATCAGGCATGAGAGGAGAGGAGGAGGTAAGCTAAGCCTACCATAAAAAGTTTTTAAACTTCCCGACCTAAGTTGGAGCATATATGATCCATATGCAAGACTCTTGGGGGAATGGGTAGAACTCACATTGAGGCAAGCCTTCCTTGAAAAGGCATTGAAGAAGGTCCAGGAGTTTTTAAAATGACCACCCTAAGGGGCACATGGTGGGGGGGGGGGTAAGTAGCATGGCTCTGGCAGGTCGACTGAGCCCCCTAAATTTGTAGCCAAAGCACAGCAAAGAAAGACCGTAAGAGGAGCACAGAGAATTACAAAGCTCACAGCTCCCATTAAGAAGGTAGAAAAGAATGAAGGAAGCATAATACTTAAAGAAAAAGGTAAAGAAACAGATACCTGTAAAGGAGACAGAACTTTCTCAGAGGTAGAAGGAAAACCAGGAGCTCAATCAATAATGAGAACCTTAAAAAAGAAGGGATGGTGAGGGGTCTGGTCACATGCTTGTGAAGAAGGACCTGAGCACTCTTCCCTGGATACAGCAGATGTTTAATCCCCTTCTATATGCCAGGTACTGTCTCAGGTGCTGTTGGTCCATCAGGAAACAAGGTTTACAAAACTTCTTCCTCCAGGAGCTCAAGTTCTAGTAGGAAAGATAGGTAATCCACAAATAGATGTAAATCACAAGGTCAGATAGTGACAAGATCTAGGAGGAAAACCAAAGCACCGTGCAAAGGAACACAGTTACCAAGGGAAGGGTTGGGAGGTGGGGGATGGTGTTATTTCAGATAAGGTAATCAGAGGGGGCCTCTCTGAGAAGCTGAAGTCTGAGCAGAAACCAGATCCACAAAACAAGTGAGCTACATAATTATCTGGAAGAAAAAGCATGTCAGGCAAAGCAAGGACAGCAAGTGCAAAGGTCAGAACTAGCTTGGTGTGGTTCAAGGAAGAGGAAATGGATCAGCGTGGCTAGAGAAGAGAATAAGAGGGCAAATATGGGGGTGGGGCATTACAAATCAAGGACTAGATCTAGAGACCATGATAAGAAGTTTGGATTTTATTCTGAGTGTGACAGGAAACACTGGAGGGTTTTGAACAGGAAAAAAGCCATTATTTAACTTTCTCAAACGATCACTCAGGCTGCTGCATTGAGAATAGACATCAACGGGACAAGAGTGGAGCAGGGAGGAAGCTGGACAGTCATGCAGTTGAGAACAGAATAGGGTTTTGACTCATGCACTGATCAGCAAACTGTGGCCTGTGGGCCAAATCCAACCCTCTGCCTGTTTCTGTAAATAAAGTTTTATTGGCACATAACCATGCTCATTCATTTACATAATTTTTATGGCTGTTTTTGCTACAACAGCAGAGTTGAGTCTTTGCTATAGAGATCACATGACCTGGAAAGCTGAAACTATTGAGTCTAATGCCCTGGGTAGAAAAAGTTTGCCAACCTTGTTGAGGATGTTGACAATGGAGGGTGGCAGCCTCTAGATCAACTTAGGAGGCAGAGTTTCCAGGGCAGAGGCCAGATGTTAGCCCAGGCTCTCTGATACCATGTCTGCTCTCTGATCACTGGGTGATATAGCCCTCCAGCTCCTCTCTACTTCCAAAGACTGGCAGAGAACACGAATGGAAACTCTGGAGTCTGGTCTGAGGCCAGCCTTTGCTTTGTGCCATTCCCTATACAAGCAGAGAGCTCAAGGTGGCTTTGCCTCTCCTCCTAGCATGAACTTGTCCTCCATGGCTGCCGCCACTGATGAGGCAGGAGCCAGCAGCCTCGGTCACCTCGGAAAGCCACAGAGGCTGTAGGATCCCTGTAGCGGAAGCTGTTGTGTCCCGCCACCACCTCGGGCCTTATTATTGCACAGAGTGCAGCCCAGCCTCCAACTGCCTCTGCCAACCGTCAAATAGCTAATAGCCATGGGCTTTTGCCAAAGCCCTGTGGCACAGAGGCTATATCCTGTATGACAAGACAGTAAAGACAGAAAATTAAGACCCCCCAGGAGCAGCTCTCAACCCATGACTAGAGGGGGTTAAGGTACAAATAACCCACTCCTCCCACCCCGGGAGTTCTACATTAAATTCCAGAATTACCTAGTAGGATAGAGCTCCAGATGTTCCCAGCGGTTACTCACTTGAGAATGCCCCCTTTATTAGCTGTCCTTGATTGTCTGTCTCGTGTCCCTAAAACTCAGATAAGCACCTTGCACTCAGAACTCCTGCCCCGAGTCTGCTTCTAGGGGTCTCAATGCCATACACCTTTTATCTTCACTCTTCTTTTCCAACACAGTCTGTGCCAGTGACCATAGCCAGCTGTCTGACCATGGTTTTTCCCTGCAGGACCAGGGAAAGGAAGAACAACTGGATGCAGAGATCCCGCCTTATGAGTGTGTACACTATTATCCATGGTCACGGACAGGGTCCATCAGAGCCCCTCGACTCCTACAGAATGAAGCCCAGGCTCCTATCCTGGTACAAATACTCTGCAAATGTCCCCTTGCCTACCTAACCAGCCTCAAACATGTCACTCACTCAGTGTCTCAAAACCAACCCAGGCTGTCCTGCTCATGAGCCTACCAGGCCGCAGGACCCAGCTCAGATGGGGCCAGTCTGAGAGGCTCTCCCAGACTACACTCATTGTCCCACCCTCTGTATACCTTTAGATCACACCTGAATGCAGGCTATACCATTTTGGATACCAAAATCCAAAACTGGATTTTGCAAGAAATGTGGTGTAAAAGAGAGAACATGGCCAAGGCAAGGCAGGCCTAGCTCTGCCACTTACGAGCAGCGTGATCTTGGAAAGGTTCAGAACCTCTCTGGGCTTCCATGCTCTCATTGGTAAAAGGTGCTTGCTAGCAGCACCTACATCATAGGGCCATTGTTAGGATTAGGGAGGTGGTGTGGCAGGTGGCTAACATTAACTGACGATGCAGCACAGATTTGCATGATTCTTCCTGCTAGACCATGAGCTTTTTACAGAACCTAACACACAGTTGGGCTCCATAAAACTTTATTAAGCAAATGAATACAGGAATGAGTCAGCTACTCCAGCCATTCCATCTTTAAACTAGAGGCTATAAATGCAAATCACTGCTGGCACCAGACTAGTGAGTGAGCAAAATGGGACCAGTCAGGACATCAGTCAACTGTGGAACGTGTGCTTCCAGAATGGGGAAGCTGAGGAGCCCACTGTTGCCATCCTAGAATGCAGGCTCCATATAGCTATGCCTGATACAGTCTCAAGAAACTTGTAAATGCTGAAAAAAAATTTAAAAAGGAAAGAGAAGACAGTACAATGTAAGTAAAGCATTTTTGCAACTGACTTCAACCAATGGATTGAATTGGATGACCTCAATCCTAATTCAGAAGAGGGAGACCTTAAGATGATCTAAATTTAAATTTTCACAGTATATACAGAATATCATTCCTTTAAGCCAGGAAAGCGAACAATGGACAATGTCTTTGGGAAACATTCCTTAACAGTAATGTAAAAAATATGATTACTACTAGTTAAAGACAGAATTTTATGCTTTCTAGTACTAGGATGTATCTGTTTTTTTTTACATATGTTACATATATATTATGCTATACATATGTGTTTTATATATTATATTTCCTCCCTCTCACAGGATCTCATTATATATATATATATATTCACCTCCGTTATTCAGATAAGGAAAATGAGGCCCAGAGTAAATACATGATTTGCTGAATCACACAGGTACCTGAGAACAGGACTAAGATGGAAATTCAACTGTGTTTAGAACAGCAAGCCCTGCTCTTGATCCTAACAAGCTCCCTTGGTAGGAAGTCACACCAGTGTTTAAATCCGAACCTCTAACAACACGAGCATCACATTTCTTCTGAGCACTAATTCTCATACTGATGAGTGTTCGGAGTGCATAATAGGTTGTTAAATGGAGTTGAAAGACTGGTTTAAAAATCACCGCCAACAAGAAACTTTTTATGAATTAAGAAATTTTCATCAAGATACATCTGCATAACTTTGGTTGAAGACACTCAAGTCCTTGAGGCCAGCTAAGACGCCTTGAAATTGAAGACTCTCAGAAAACCAGAAGCAAAGGAAACGAATGAGCACATTTCTGAGCACTGGTCTCGAACAGGTAGGTTGAGGGGCCAAATTGTCAATTGAGTGAAACCTCAATTACAGAGTAATCTAATGTATACCCAGGTACATTATCACAACTCAATAAACAGCTCTCCAGAATTTAAGTAATTCCAATTTGCTTTCATTTCGCTCTGTGTGTCGCCCTGAGAATTTGATATTACCTACCCTCACATTAGGCAGCATCTTCTGACGTGCTAATCTTTACCATCTCAGGATCACACACTAGCTGTGAACCAGCCAGCCGTGAATACACCTGTTTGGGGAGACAGAGAGACCATCCTGGGCCTCCGCTATTCCTCTCAGCATGAGTACCTGCTGTGGAAGCCAGCACATGGGTTTATGGCTCCCAGAACCCTCAGGTGCTGAGGGGCCAGTGACCTCCCAACTGTGGAGTGGTTAGGGTTTTGAATGAACAATGCCAGGAGAGGGGTGGTCCATGTAGCTAGATGGCTGAAGACAAACAAAACTAGCTACTTTTCCTTTGTCCCCAGACCCAGGAATGAGCTTTCCTGATCCAGTAGGGGTGAACACAGGAAGGGACCAGAGAATTCTGGCCTACAGGGACTTGTGATGGTTAATATTAAGTGTCAACCTGATTGAATTGAAGGATGCAAAGTATTGTTTCTGGGTGTATCTGAGTGTTTCTAGGTGTTGCCAGAAAAGATTCACATTTGAGTCAGCAGACTGGGAGAGGCAGACCCAACCACAATGTGGGTGGACACCACCCCATCAGCTGCCAGTGCAACTAGAAAAAGCCAGCAGAAGAAGGCGACAGAAGTAGACCTGCTGACTTTTCCGGCCTTCATCTTTCTCCTATGCTTGATTCTTCCTGCCCTGGAAAATCAGACCCCAAGTTCTTTGGCTTTTGGAGTCTTGGACTTACACCAGTGGTTTGCCAGGGGCTCTCGGGCCTTTGGCCACAGACTAAAGGCTACACTGTTGAACTTTCCTACTTTTGAGGTTTTGGAACTCTAACTGAGCCACTACTGTCTTCCTTGCTCCTCAACTTGCAGACGGCCCATCTGGGTCTTCATCCTGTGATCATGTGAATCAGTTCTCCTTATATGAAAGTTCTCCTTTCATATATACATATATCCTGTTACTTCTGTCCCTCTAGAGAACCCTAATAAAAGACCCCATGACCCAAATGTCCCCAAGTCCACACTTTCATATTTCCTCCCTCCCTCTTCTTATGCTTGGCACATCACTGTGTACGAAGAGAGAACTGGGCATACTTTACACAATAGGCCCGACATGATTTCCCCAAAGCCACAGAGACAGTCATCAGATCGGCACCTGGGTCCAGTATCCTGTTCCCCACCCACGGAGCCCTTCATCTCTCTTACCTCTTTGTCTGAGAAATCCCACCCCCATGGGCAATTTCTTTATTTTATTTAACAAATACCTTAGAGTGCCTATGCAGGGCAGTGTTCTAAGAACTCCTACATCCATTATCACATGTAATCCTCATGACGCCTTCCGAGGGAGGTAATTCTACATTCCTGTTCCCAGATGAGCCAGCTGAGGCCCCGAGAGGTTTGATCATGTTCATGGTCACAGAGTTGGGACAAGGTGGGGCCAGAATTCAGACGCAAGCATCCTGGCTGCAGGGTTATCTCCTGCCTTGAACTGGAACCAAAGGGTGGGAACCTGTGAGGAGGAAGACCTTGAAGACGTGGTTTGCTTTCTGTGACATCCCAGGGTCGTGGGTGATGTCAGTCCAAGAAGAAGGAATCCAGAACCCACCGCATAACACAGTACTTGGCCCTTGAGAATCCTTTTTCTTTTTTGGTCTGTTTTTCAGATTTTCTCCCTTCTCTGAAAGGGGGAGGATTAATGCTTTTCCCTCATATTTTTTTAAATAAGTACAAATACTTCAGTATTAAAGTACTTAAGCATCCTGGCTCTGCAAAGGCAAAGGGCTCTTGAGAGGTAAGTGAGTCATTCTTCATCACACGGTTTCTTCCAAACGCTCGGGTTTGCTGCCTTCAAATGGGTCCCTGGGCACCCACTCCAGGGTGACAGGTTTCCTCTGGTTGCTTCTGCTCCTGAGGGGGTCCCTGCCTTTTATGTTCTTGTTTTGCTTGGATGCCACTAACTCTTTAGCAGTGTGTGTGGGGTTGGGGGAGGGGGTGAGCGTAGGTTAAATGTATTTCTCCAGCAATCTGGAAGCTAGCTGAGGGTCAGGAAGGGAACGTCACGTGTCAAAATGGCAAGTTAGCTAGACAGACCCAGGGACTCCTGCTTGCCTGGTACCTGAGCCTCTTCAGCACTGCTCATGATGTTGTGGCACCAGGTGCCAGCAAGGCCACAACCCACCAGCACTACAGGTGTGGCCATATAGCCTGAGTCAGATGCAGGTCGGACTCCAGCTCTACCCCTTGGGATGGCCCTGTTTTTCAACCTGGCTGTGCTAATTCTCCCACCCCTGAAACGAGTTAAAATAAAACCAATGTACAGAGCTGCAATTAGGATAAAATCAGGTCACACATGTGAAGGGACTTCTTTACATGCAAGTGACCAAGCTCCTAGCTTACCACCATTATAATACTTAAATGGAGGAAAAATGGGCACTAAAAAGTGATAACCCATGCCAAAAATATGGATGAATTTCATCAATGTGTAATAAAATTACACCTTGATTGACCAGATTACAGGGAGTGCCAACCCCCCACTGCTCAATGTGAAGGAGACCGGGTGCCACCCACCACCCCACCATCCCTAAGCTGAAGTGGCAGGAGCTGCAGGTGAGCAGTGGCAGCTGCAGACACATATTGCCAGGCCTGGCTACTGCACCCAGACTAGCACTGGCCCCTCTTCTCGACTCCGGCCCAGGATGCACAGCCAGCAAGAGAACTAATCAGTGTCCCTGTAAAGCCCTGGCCACCTCTCCGAATAAAGCAAGGATGCTCCACCACATCCTCTGTCCCAGTAGCCTCCTGGTTTCTCTCCCCATAGCTCCCCATCCTGCCCCTGAATGGGGGCATATAAGGAAAGAATAAACCAAGCGTTTTCTGGTTCCATTTGTCTGTGCATGGAAATTTCAGAGCGCTACACTAACTCCCATAGCCACTGGTCACATTCTCTTGCCACCAACTTTGCCCCATGTACATGCAAGGTGCTAGCAAGACCGTGAGGAGCAGGAGTGAATGCAGTGCACTCTCTCCTGGGACTCTCATTCTGGTATGGGAGACCAGCCATAGAAGGTATAAGACATATTCCAGCAGGAGAGCTGAAATTACACATTCACTGAGTACCTGAAAGGCCTGCAATAACCCCCGTGTCACATAATACATATATTATAATAATAATAAATTTTTTTTTGAGACAGAGTTTCACTTTGTCGCCCAGGCTGGAGTACAGTGGCATGATCTCAGCTCACTGCAACCTCTGTCTCCTGGGTTTAAGCAATTCTCCTGCCTCAGCCTCCCAAGTAGCTGAGACTACAGGCACCTGCCACCACGCCTGGCTATTTTTAAATATTTTTAGTAGATATGGGGTTTCACTATGTTGGCCAGGCTGGTCTCGAACTCCTGGCCTCAGGTGATCTGTCTGCTTCAGCCTCCCAAAGTGTTGGGATGACAGGCATGAGCCACCATACCGGGTCACACAAGCTAATCTTATGGCACCAACAAAGCAAAGACAGGAGCCTAATGCCATCAAAGTGGTAGCTTCTTTTCTATGTTAATAACATTTAATGTAAACAAATGTAAAGTTTTTTTAGTTGTTTTTTCATGACTGCCTAATTGGTTGATCTTGGGCTTAAGTGTTCATGGCATTATGGTGAGGAAATCAACTCCTGCTGAGGTCAATAATTCATTCACTCGTCTATCATTCTACAATTTTTTTCAAGTTGAGCCTTATGAAACGACAGACTGTGCAAGTCAAAACAGGCAAACGCTAACAACTTCATATGCTTCAGCAAACTGAGAACCAGGGCCAGGCACTGTGCTGAGTGCAGGGACTTCCAACCCAGCAGACAGCCCTCCTCTCATAGAGCTTAGATCCTAAAAGCGGAACAAAAGTCACCAAGTAAACAAATAAAGGCAAACCAGCATTTTAAAGTGTGATAAGAACTATGTCGAAAAGGAGACCAGGCAATGAGAAGGAATTGTGACCACCCGGAAGGGAGGCGTGGGCAGGGGGTCAGGGAAGTTCCCTGGGAGAAGACGACATAATGACATTTCAGCTGAGACCTGAATGATGGCACATGATTAGCCATGTGAATGTCCATATAAAGTCAAGACAGCCAGGATAGAGAATCCCAGACTGCAACTCCCAGTCTGGTCAGCCCAAGGCTACCAGTCACACTCGATCAGCAAAATGAGGTCAAAAAGTTTCCACACCCACCCATACTTTGACAAAGAAAACTAATTCAGGAGCCCTCAAAGGCTCGATCAGTGGTTTTTTATGTTTGCTTTTGTTTTTTCCCTTCAAACACACCAGGTCTCATTCTACAGCTAGCATAATAAGAACAGCTTCATTATTTCATTCACTAAATTATGCTATATTAAAATTTTAATCGGCGAACGTAACATTGGTAAAACGAGTACATCCACATGCTGCTGTTGCCAGTGTAAACTGTCAAACCATTTTTTTTGCAAAAGCAATATTGCAACACAAAGAAAAATCCATAAATCATATTCTTGGCCTCCCAACTCTACCCCCAGGGAATTTATCCTAAGGAAATAATCTGGTTCAATAGAATAAAATGTTCTCTCCAGAAGAACTCCATGGAGGTGCTAATTGTTACATACACAAAGGAAAGGAAAAACAAAACACCTGGAATTATCCAAATGACTGCAAATGGGGAGTTTTAACAAAATAGGATAATTCATTTGATGAGATAGCATACGGTCATTAAGCGTCATAACAAAGATGACAAAGTTTCAGAAAGGAATGGGATATCCAGCTTTGTGAGAGAAGCAGAAAACAATGTGCATATTTTAATGGAAAGCATGTAAACAATATCTCAAGGTGAATAAGGACAAGAAAATTGAAAAGAATTGAATCAAGGCCAGTGGGGTGAGGAATTATTTATTTCAAAAGTCCTTCCAAAATATTGTCATTGTACTGAGTTTTCATTTTTTAAAACATTCCTCAGAAACAACAGTACCAGAACACTGCCATAGCGTGCCACCCACATACAAGGACATTGGTTCATTCTAACTTTAAATACAAAATAAAGCCAAATCTGAAGATGCCTTCTGTGTTATACATTCCACAGTCTTCCACGTATGGCTCCTGTATGTGAAACTTAACTTGGAATAGCAATGCAATGTTGCACGATTTTACAATAATTTCTCCTGTTTGGGGAGTTTGTGTTGGGGAGGGAGGCCAGAGTGACTAGAAATTAATCTCCTCTTTTACTGAATGTGGGGGAGGAACAGCAGATGAGAAAAGGGGCTTTAAGGCCCATTAGCGCCAGCCTTCCATGGCAGTAGAGGCGTAGGCTGGAGGCACTCACCTTTCACAATCAGCTCCGCGTAGTTGGACACACCAGAACCACCGTCAGAGCGGATCACACAGCGGTACTTGCTGACGCTCCGCTGGGCAGTGTCTGCCACACTGACCGTGGCTGAGAAGCGCCTGTGGTTGACCACACGGGTGACCATCAGGGCCGTGTCCCTGCCATTCCATTGCTGTAGAACAGAGGAAAAGAGGGAGAGGAGGAATCAGCATTTTAGACTTCCAGGCGACTCCCAGCACGGATGTCCACCCATCCTCACACCCAGGGGCTCAGGACTTTCAACTATAAGAAGGGATTTCCAACCAGGCACAGTGGCTCATGCCCGTAATCCCAGTGCTCTGCAAGGGCTGAGGCAGGAGGATCATTTGAGGCCAGGGTGTGAGACCAGCCTGGGCAGCAAGCAAGACCCTGCATCTACAAGAAATTTTAAAAATTAGCCAGGCATGGTGGCACTCACCTTCAGTCCCAGATACTCTGGAGGGTGAGGAGGGAGGATCTCCTGAGCCCACAAATCCAAGACTGCAGTGAGCCATGATCAAGCCACTACACTCCAACCTGGGTAACAGAGCAAGGCCCTGCCTCTTTTTTTTTTTTTTTTTTTTTAAAAAAAAGGTGGGAGTTTTCATGGCTGGTTTGTGCTAATGATCTGATTCAATAATAAACTTTGCTAGTGAGCTGATTCGAGGACAGAGGCCTGGTGGTAAGAAGAGAGGAAAAAGGCTCCTCCTAAACACCCTGGCTCAGCCTGCATTTGGGGCTGGCATGCAGCCCCTTCACTTTCCTTCCTCTTTTCCTTTTGCCCTGAAGCAGAACCCATAGCATTCTTTCAGACAAACTTCAGTAGACTTAGTGAAAACCCAGCCCACATGGAATAAAAACAGCCCAGCTCCCAGGCCCTATGGCTGGTGCCCTGCTACCCCACCCCACAGGCTCTGAGCCCCACCTGCCCTAGGCTATCACCACAGGTAGGGAGGGGATGGTAGCTTTCCAACACCCGTCTTCCTCGGCACATGCTCTTTTCCTTTGCCTGGAGGGTCCAGTCTCCCTGAGGACACCCCATTCCATAAAAACCCACGTTCAGCTCACAGCCATCGCTAGTCAGTTCCCACAACTGTCACACCATCTCTAGAAGCTTATCCTGCCCTGAAGTATGATACAAATTTTCCCCACACGTTTGCTTACAAGTGTTGCTCATTTTACACTGAAGGACTTTCCTCTGCTCATCTTTAGAAGCTTGTCTGAAAGCCTCCCAAGTTGGTAGGCATTTCCAGAATCAAGGTGAATACACATGGGCTTTTGTCTTCAGCATCCCGAGTTTTAGGAGGGATATCCTGAGTTTGAACAAACCTCTTTCACAGCTGCAAGTTATGAGAACTGGTAAGGAACATGCATGCCAATGCAGTTGGAGTAGATGTTTATTAATGTTATTAACTGGATGTTTATCTAGTATGTGCCAGCCCCTGGGCTGGGCATTTTTGTATAAGTCTTCACTGTATCTTCACAGCCTTGTCTGGGGTTTGTACAACTGTTGTTCTTCTCAGAAGAAAAATCCAAATGTCCAACAGTTTAGCTAAATGCATAGAGTACATGAGCCCCTTATCCAGGTTTTCCAACTTCAAGGCAAGCACTCTTTTTACTAAGACCGTATTCTCAGTGCCTGCTTTAATTTAAAAATGTTTTTCCCCAAAAAGTGAAATTGACTACTTTAATTATCTGGACTTAGGGAAACCTTATGACTCATGATTCTCATGCCCTGAGTCTCCCAGTCTTCCAAGATGCGATCTTCATAGTTTCCTGCATGAAGTAAACAGTTTCCCCATGTGCACATCCTACTTTCATCTATGTCATCTTCCCTCATCCTCTACAGTGACCTGTCAGGAGGAGGGCGCAGGTACAGGTAGAGCCACACTGCTGAGCTCTATGGCAGCAAATGAGGGGAGACCAATACCAGGGGACGGCAGTGATCATGAAGGCCAGAAACCCAGGGTAACCCAGGCCCCCATCAAAGGGCAGCTAAAAGAGACTTGCTACAGATTAGACAGGGAAATTGTAGGCAATATTTTGCTGCTGCTTTTTACTTTTCGACATTCTTCAGACTTTGTCTCAAACATGTATTTCCTTTATACTTGTACATAAAAAAATGACCGGTATTGCTCAAAAGCCATGGCAGAATGAGAGGTAACCATAACTGCCTCCCATGCCAGAAACTAACCAACATGTGGAATAGTTAGTACACATCAGAGCAACAAGCATGGGGCTGGAAGAGGAGAATCTGAAGCCAAGTGCCAGCTCTGCAGCTTCCAAGCTGTGCAGACTTGAGCAGGCAATTTCACTTATCTGAGCTGGAAAGTTTCTATTCACCTGCCCAAATAAAAACCAGTACAAGGTAATGGAAGGGGAGAAAAGTCACCAAGGCTGAAACTGCCAACCAGCTACCACATGCCTTGAGGCATCTTTGCAGGAGATGGCACAACTTGGACTCCACTATGAGAACGTATGAGACACCACATGTAATGCCCCTTCCCAAAGTAGTGCAGGGAGGAAGGAGGAAGAATTCTGGCAAACACCAGGAATGTATCCTGATTTGGAAAAGAGGTCACTACATGAAAAGAAGGGCCTTGGAAGAAGGGGGGTCATCAAAAGGAGCCCATCTTCCCCACTGCTGAGCAAGGCACTTCGGGGCCACCATGGTGGATAAGGATGAGTGAGTGGTGAGGTTTTGGGTCAATATTTTCTAACCTGAGTTATTTATAACATTATAAACATTTTCATTTTTTCTTTATTAAGCTAACAACAGCTAAACACTATTACGTGCTAAGTGTTTTATATGCTTTCTCATTTATTCCCCATGAAAAACAAGGTAGGCGCACTTCTTATCGCTCTCATATATAAGAGGAAACTGAAGCTCAGGGAAGTGAAATTGCCTCCCCAAGGCTGCCCAGCTTGGAAGCTGGAGAGTTGGCATCTGGCTTCAGATCCTGTTCTTACAACGCCATGCATGTTACTCCAATGTGGACTGACCACTGCCCCATCACTCACCTCTTTAAGCACCCTCATTTCTCAGAGTGGGAGAGAATGAGCAGCAGGTATTACACCAGGAGCCACCTATTTGCCACCAATTTATTAGCTGAGAACAATAAAAAAGGGTGGGGGATGTAGTAATGTTGCATAAGGGGTGGAGAGAAATAAGCAAAATGCACATGCCCAACCCAAGTTCATGAAACACAGAGCTTTGCCTTGGACGTCCATCTTCCGAACAGCCAAGAAATATGGGAGATTAAAAAAGAGAGACTGAGAATGATATCAACACATGGTCTCCACAGAACATGAGCTAAGAGATGAGGTGACAAGGACAGGTACTAAGAAAGAAGATACAACTCGGGGAGCCAAGGGAATAATTGAGGAAAACAAACAATGCTGTTTGCAGATTTCAATATGGCATTAGAAGAGCAGGATCAACATTGCAGAAAACCAGTGACCTGGAGGACAGGCCTGGAAAAATAACCCAGATGGCAAAGAAAGCAAAGATAAAGGAAATCAGTGAGAGGCAAACTGATCAAGAAAATGGACAACAGACAACTATACTACCCTGTAAGTAACTGGAGCTCCCACAGCAGAGAGTGCAATGAATGGAATGAAATCCTATCTAAGATACAGGAGGTCACTTTCCTGGACTAAACTAAGACCTGACTTTTCAGACTGAATGGCCCACCATCTATTTGATAAAATTTATAAAAACAAAAATAATTGTTTATAAAAATATTAAGAATAAAGAAATATATAGAAATCCAGCAGAAGAAAATAATGTACAAAAATACAAGCCCATCTGGTATAAAACTCCTCATATGCAATTGTTTCTAAATCCAAGGTGACCTCTCCTGGATGTGACTGGCCCACCAGTGGTCACAGGTGAGCTCCCAGGAGATTCCTGTTACTTAGATGCCTGTAAGAAAACAGGGATGGAGCTAGAGAAAGACAGGATAGGGACGGCTAATAAAACCAACCACGGCAAATGCTTAGTTTGTGCGGCCTTGGGTGGGTGATTTCATTTCTCTGAGCTTCAGTTTCCTCATCTACACAAAAGATTTGAAAATGGTGCCCACTATATAAAGTTATTGTGAGGAATAAACGAGAAGGCATGGAAAAGAGCACATGAAGCTGTATTCTACTGTTTGCAGAGCTCTAGTGTTAGCAGAGCTGTGAAATTAGCCATAAAAAGTGGGGTAGACAGGCTGACAGCCCCCTAAAGATGACAATATCCTAGTCCCCAGAACCTGGGAATATGTGACCTTATATGGCAAAAGGGACTGTGAAGATGTGATTAGGTCAAGGATCCTGAGATGGGGAGGTTATTTTGGATTAGCCATCTGAGTCCAATGTCATCAAAAGAGTCCCTATATTTGAAAGAGGGAGGCAGGAGAACCAGAGGCAGAGAAGAAGCTGTGGGACAGGAGAGGTCAGAGTGATGCCATCACTGGCTTGAAGATGGAGGAAGGGGCCAGGAGCCAAGGAATGCAGGCAGCCTCTAGATACAGGGGAAGGTAAGGTAACAGATTCTCCACTAGATGCTCTAAAGAATGCAGCCTGCCAAAAGCCTGCCAACACCCCCATGTTAGCCCAGTGAAATCCACTTCTGACTTATCTCCACAACTATAAATAAATAAATAAATAAATTTGTTTTGTTGTAAGCTATTACACTTGTGGAATTTGTTACAGTAGCAATAAGAAACTTATATAAAGAGAAAAAGACTGGTTACATGCAAAACATTCATTTTCCACATTTAATTGAAATTTTATTTTCATGTCACCTCCAAGATTATTTACTTTTCTTCTTAATGATGTCAGATTCTAGTAGGGCCAGGGAAGATTAAGGGTGTCCATCTGAACGATTCACATTTTTCTGTTAGCTCCTGAACCAACAGGCTTTATCCTACTGAAAGATAGGAAATTGCAGGTTGTCTTATAAAATGTCTAGAAAATAGGCCTTTTGATAATCACACTTGTCATATTGGGAGCAGGCGACAGCAGGACAGGGACGAGCAGGAGGGCCTAGAGTCATGATAGGAAATAGCGCTGGATGCACCACTGGCAAGAAGAAACGAAGGTCAAGTTCAGAGAGGTGAGCCCAGATGAGAAGGGCCTACGAATGTGACTGTTCAAGACAAGGCAGGGAAGGGCAGGCAGATGCTAGTCAAAGAAGACTGGCAGGAACCCAGGAACAAAAATCAGCGTGATCCTAGAAGACCAGGGAGTAGATTATCAAATGGCGAAAGGCTCAGATGTTGGAATGCTACGGCAACATGGAGAAGGGATTTATGCAGAATGAATGTGTTAGAAGCACAGGTCCCACCTGCCATTTCAGCTCCAGACACAGGCAGAAGAGAAAAATGCAAAGGGAGAAAACAAGAGGAAGTTTTGTTAAATATACAAGGGCTCAGAAATCCAGGTCCACCTGCAACAGAGCAGGTTTGAGAGGGTATAGGGAGAAGTGGAGCAGGGAGAGAGTGCCAAGAGCCTGAAGAAGACCATAACCCAGAGCCAGGGTGGGAGAGTAAAGACTCCAACCCAGACATGAGGTAGCATAAAAATGCACAGAGACGCAAATGTTACGGTGTCAGGAAGAGGGAGCAGGACACTGAAGGAAAGCCCAAAGTCCTGGGAAATGCCACAAGGAAGCATAGCAAGGATGAGTGCCCACAGAAGCCCAGGAAAAATTGCATCAGATCAGGCCCTTATCTACCACTTGGCTTGTTGGAAATTTTCTTCTGATTCCTGCAGTAGTTTTTCAGATGTAAGTATATCCTTCCACTGAAATTTCAGGAAAATTTCAGGACATGCTTCTTTTCCTTCTGTGGCAAGATTTTCAAGTCAATATATGTGTTGTTCTAAAGTGGAATCATCATCTGACCTTCTGATTCCACAAGTCAACTCAACAGATATCTCAGTGGGCCCCAATAGGTGATGTCTCTCACTGGGCTCACTGGAAGCAGACTTGGACACATGGAGATTTTTCAAGTGCTTCCAGGAGAAAGGATGTAAAGGACAGAGTGAGAAAAGGGGCTAAGCAAGGATGGGATCACAACTGGACTCAAGCTCCAGCCTGGTTTCACAAGGAGCCATGGAGCATGAAGCATATCCCAGAGTTAATAGTACTTTGTGGTTGAACTACTGTGTCCATCAGTAGTTCAGGGTCAGGGATCGCGAGGCAGAGAGAGGAGGAAGCTTCTTACTTGATCAAGGGCAGCTCTCTGGGAAAAGGAAGCTGTGAGGCTTTAGCAGCCGACATGCCCACTGCTCTAGCGTTGAGGGCACTTGTTTGAAAAGGGGATCTGTCCAGGACACTAAAAGCATGTATTCCACTTGGCACTTTCCTGTCTCTGTCTTTTCCTACGGTAAATTATACATTGGGTTTCCTGAAATCGAATGAGCTACTGCCTTGAGATTTTCTGGCAGTCTGTTTCTAAATCTGCTTTTTTTTTTTTCACACATGGGTATGGGAACTGACCTCAGTAGAACACTGGCAACACCAGGTGTGAGCACAGCTGTAATTAAGCACTGCTCCCTATGAAATGTCACTCCATCTCACATGAATAAAGCACTCCATAGCTGAGTTTGATCAACGTTTTGTTCAACTAAACAGGATTTATCTGAGTGTTTATCAAGTAGAAGTCACATTAACAGTTTTGAAGGCTGACTCTGTGCCAGCCACTGTGTTAACGGCTTCCATGATAGATAGATGGTTCACTTGATCCTCTTAAAGTCCCTGTCAAAGTTCTTTTCACAGAGTGGTCCCTGAATCCACAGCATCGACCTCATCTGGGAACTTGTTATAAATGTAAATTTGTAAGATAATTCCAGGGCTGATATCCATTTGGAGATGTTGTTTACTGGGGTTGACAGTCTGAGGTTTTTCCCCCTTCCCCATTCTATTATTAATCACGCTGAAAATGTACTCATTATTTTACAAAACAGAAAATGAGAGACTACGGGAGGTATAATTTCTGCACAGAGGAATTTATAGGCTGGATTAAGATCGTAAAAACAGTAGAAAGAGTAAAACATAAACACTAAGTCTAGCAATGAAATAATGAAATAGTATACTTCATGGAGGAAAACAGGTCTGGCATGGAGACAGAAATGCTCTTAGAAAAATCTAGAGCTATGGTTCTCAAACCACGGTCCCCAGATGGGCTGCACTAACATCCCCTGGGAAATTGTTAAAATGTGAATTCTCAGGCCAGACGTGGTGGCTGATGCCTGTAATCCCAGCACTTTGGGAGGCCGAGGCAGGTGGATCACCTGAGGTCGAGAGTTCAAGACCAGCCTGACCAACATGGAGAAATCCCATCTCTACTAAAAATACAAAATTAGCCAGACATGGTGGCGCATGCCTGTAATCCCAGCTACACAGGAGGCTGAGGCAGGAGAATCACTTCAACTTGGGAGGTGGACATTGTGGTGAACCAAGATCGTGCCACTGCATTCCAGCCTGGGCAATAAGAAAGAAACTCCATCTGAAAAAAAAACCAAAAACAAAAACAAAAACAAAAACCTGAAATATCTAGCCCCATCTAATAAATTCCTAGACCTAATGAATCCGGAACTTTGGGAATGCGTCCAGGCCACTTTTGCTTTAACACACCTTCCTGGGGATTCTGATGTCTGATAAAGTGTGAGATAAGTCCTACTAGTAATTCCTATTTAACAAATAAGGAAACTGAGGCAGAGAGTGGTCAAGCAATAAGGCTTTTAGTAGTACTTCTCAAATTACAGCATACAAACCACCTGGGGATCTTGTTAAAAATGCACATCTTGATTCAGAAGGCCTGTAATGGGGATTGGAATTCTTCAGGTCTTGCGGATGCTGCTGGTCCATGAATCTTACTAGGAGGAACAAAACCTAGTATCTCTTTGCTGAGGGGCTGAGTTAGGATTGGACCCAGGTGATCTGATACCAGACACTGAGATATTAATCACATCACCCATCTGCCATCTAGTACTTAACAGTACACAGTTACACTTAGCAACTCTGTGAAAGTAGGGTAGAGAGTGCAGTGTTCCAGAAACTTACTTTGTTTGTTCAAAGAATATCTAATGCTATCTTGCCGAAAATGACTGCTTCATAGAAAACAGTTTGGGAAATGCTGTGATAGAAGCCCAGATGCCTAGCTTTCTGGAAATCTTGGAAGACCTTAAGTCAGAAATATATACGTAAGAAGGAACAGAGTATCTTCCTACATTCTTGGCTATCAGATTCTACATGTTATTAAGTTATGGCATACATGGTATACTATTAGGTTGGGGTGAGGTTTCCTTATCCCCGCTCTTTCAGTCTAGAACAGTAGTTCCTAAATTTTAATGTGCATCAGAATCACCTAGAGGGTAATTTAGGAGGTCTGGGGTGAGGCTGGATAATTAGCATTTCTAATTGGTTCCCTGGTGATGCTAATTCTGCTGACTTTGCCCTGGGTCTCAAGGACTTAAAAGTGAATGTCCTCTTAAGTCCCTTAAAGGGGCCAAATAATACCACACAACACATGAATGGAAAAATTCCTTACATCTAAGACCACGCCCCAAGGATGAGCAACTGGTCACTGCACCAATGGTGCCCAGCTAACAGGCGAGAGGTGTGGCCCCCAAATCCAACCTATACTCCACTGGCAGAGCCAGGAGTTCTGACTAGAGCCCCTTTGGAGGGAGGTCACCTTTGTGCCTTGCCCAAGGGTTCTATCTGCATATCAAGCTACACATCCATGGAGGTACATTTGCCCAGAAGGTGAACCCCTTTTTTCCCCCAATTCATCCGTACAGGAGGCATACATGTTCTAAATTGAACAAAGGCATTTTACAGCCTAATCGGTGGTTCTGCTTAATCCCATTTTACGTTCATGTTTCTCTGATTATGGCAACAGTTGCCTTTGAAATCCCTCTTTATCTTTCCCCTTTTTCATCTGCTTGCCTTGCTCTTTAAAAACAACTCGCCGGGCGCGGTGGCTCAAGCCTGTAATCCCAGCACTTTGGGAGGCCGAGACGGGCGGATCACGAGGTCAGGAGATCGAGACCATCCTGGCTAACACGGTGAAACCCCGTCTCTACTAAAAAATACAAAAAACTAGCCGGGCGACGTGGCGGGCGCCTGTAGTCCCAGCTACTCGGGAGGCTGAGGCAGGAGAATGGCGTAAACCCGGGAGACGGAGCTTGCAGTGAGCTGAGATCCGGCCACTGCACTCCAGCCTGGGCGACAGAGCGAGACTCCGTCTCAAAAAAAAAAAAAAAAAAGAACAAAAAAAAAAATAAATAAATAAATAAAAACAACTCAAATTCCGACTTCCCTTGGCTTACTTTGTTTTGTGTGGATAAGTCAGCTTGGTTTGAGAGCACACACTCCTTGGAAGAACAGGGGCTGTAATAGCTACACTTTAATGTTCTGTCCCTAGCACAAGCGCATCCTTCCACCCCCAGGCAAGGCAAGACCCCTCTATTTTCAGGAACCACCTAGAGAGGAAGTCAAGAGTTGCACCTGATGCCACGGAGAGTGCTGTTTCCCTACCACCTGATTATCTATCAAGGTTTCTGTAATGGCCTTGCCATTTTGCAATTCCCCATCCACTCTCCTTTGCTGACATTATTTCCTTCACAAAGACGTAAGACAAGACTACAAAAATGGCTGTCATTATTTCAGAAAGAGCAGGAAGCCTTGAAATTGACTTGTAACTGGCAGAAGTGGAAACAGTAGTATCTTTAATAAAAGGAAACCATTTCTGGTTTTGCACAACAGATACTATGCCTGGTTTACAGGAGATATTCTAATGCAGGATTCTGGAAGCCTTCCATGTGCTGGTTTGAACTTCTGGCATCCAAATAAAAAAAAATAACATAAAGATAAAAATACAAAAATAAAATAAAATTAGGCCCAGCATTTCCAGCTGAAATTTGTTCCCATTGCTCCAGGAATTTCCTGGCCAAAAAATATTTAGGTGAAATTCCCACAATTCACTCGTAATGAATATTCTTTTCACTTCTAGTCACACTGCTGCCACAGCATGACATTTGGAAACTTGCTAAAATCTAGACCACTGATTCTCTTAAGATCACATTTGTACCTTTTTGGCAGCCTCTAAAGAATAGCTTGTGATTATTCTTTATTAAAAGTCAGAAGAAATAGAAGTAGACATAAATCATTTTTGATTAGCTGTGCTGAAACACTATGTACATGGCTGACTGCTCATTTGGGGTTGATTTCTGGGTTTAGAACTCCTGCGAAGAGTCAGGAGGGACCTGGCATCAGTCCCACAGGGCTTGGTGGGGGACAAAGGAAACTAATGAGAACATCAAACTTATGCTGCTTGCTGTGTAGTGAATAATAAAGTTCTTTGTCTCTGACCCAGAAGTCTCATGTCTTCTGTCAGCATCTATGCAACTGTGGCAGTTTACCTTGGGAGCCTCCAAATAAGGTAAAATCTTAGGCCCTTCATAGTTATTGACAGACAGTTTCAAGTGGGCAGTAAGATTTTTGTGGAGAGAGCAGTCAGCATCATCAAATCTGAAAAGAGAAGTATAAGGCCTGAGATGTACCCCTTGGCTATAGCAATGAAGAAAGCACTGGGGACATTTACAAGGGCCACTCCTTGGAAGAGGTGGGCATTGAAGAAAGCCTCATTCACGTGTAGACATCACATTTAAAGAATGTGGCTAAGAAGGGGATAAGAGAATTAAGAAGGCAACTCAGGGGTGGGGAGGCAATTCAAAAATAATTCCAAGGGCATTTTTATTTCACTGATCTCACGTAGATTTGAGAAATTAAAATATACTTAAGTATCTAGTTCAGCTGAGGTGTGTAAATATATGCTAAATAAAGAAATCTGTTTTTAAATAGACTGTTTTAAATTTCATTAAAAATGAAATTCAGGATACAACTAGGTGGGACTATACCAACATAATTATAAGTATAGCACAGTGAAAATGCAAATGGGTACCTCTTTCCTGCAAGATAATTAGGCAGTTGATACCTAAAGCCTTAAGGAAACACTCATTAAAAAATACTATATATACACAAATATATATTAATATATACTTATATAAATATTTTCCTTAATATATTTAATATATTTTATATTTTATTTTATATTTTATAAAATTTACAAATATTTTCTTTAATAAGTGCTATATAAAGATTATACATAAATATATATTTTTACAGATACATATATTTTAACTATATAAATATATTCATTACATACAATTATACATTTTTATATATTATATATTATGTTATATAATATATATAATATAGGATAACATAATTATATATAATTATGTTATATAATATATAACATACTATTATATACGAAAATATATAAAATTATACACACACACAGCTTCTCTGGAGAACCCTGACTAATACAATCTACTTCCAATTACCCTACGGCACATAAGCCTGGACTTACCTAGCCACACAGGTATTTGTCAGAGAGCACAATATAAACTGTGTACCTCCCAATATTTTCTGAAATGTAGATGAGAGAGACAATATTTAGGGAAGTTTCCTTGGAAAAACCGTTATTGAATCTATTCACTTCCCAGATACGTTTCAAGTGCCCCAGGATGGAGACAGATTGGCAGACAGCAGCGGACGCTGCCATATCCTCTTGTCCACTTCACCCCTCTCTCCGCCTTCTCCTCCCCAGACTGCTTTCTCACAGCCGTCATAAGAAACAGGCCTGTGAAACTCACTTGTGTGACCTCAGTAAGACTGTGGTGGGGAAAACTGTTCATTGCATCATACAGTGTTTTCTTTACAGGGACTCCTGGGAACAATTCCTCTCTGGCTTCTGTATGAACAACAGGTAGAATTTTCCTGAGCAATTGCTTTTTGTTTATCTCACAGACATTGTGAACTGTGTATCTGACGAGTTTCCTTTATTCCACTAGTGGTTACAAAGCTGCAGGCTGTGTGTGTGACCCACCAGTTAGTAACAGGTGTGCAGAAATGCGGTTTTTGCATTATTACCAGCTCTGTGTATTTTTTCCTTCTATCTGGTGTTGCCTCACTTTTAATTTATGATATCTTGTCATGTTTTATGTCCCATTGAAAGCCACCCGGAAGACGTTTTGTGAAATAAGATTTGGTTTACATTGACAAGAAGATAAGACGTGGAAGAGCTCCATGTCATGTGTTTCCATCTGTTTTCTTCAAATATTCAATTATGATCTCCTTTAACATCCTCCCACTGACAGACCCAAGGTTCAGGGCATGCAACTCAGAACTGCCACAATAACAATCAGAAAATAATTGGAAAACCCAAACAAAGTTGCTGAAAATATTGTGATGGTCCTGCCTCATTCTCATGACCCACCTGAGGCAATGCCACTGAAATCACACAGCTTCTTGGCAGCCTAATACATCTGAACACTAATTGTAATGAAAAGAGTAAATAACACTACCGAATACTGAGGTGACATGTGGAGGTTTCCTGCACTCTCCTGTGGTCTGCAAGCAACCTCGGGAAGCAGAAAGAACAGGTATTTCACTCTGCAGTGCTGCTAAGTGGCAAGGATGAACTGTTGGCCCCTAGATGGGCTCTTTATGCCCAAGGATTTTCTAACTTCAGGAAATGGCTTAAATTCAAGAAGAGAAATGACAACATGAACTTCCAGCAAAGTGTGTTGAGAGACAGCTAGGCAAAACAATACATGAAAATATGTTTGGTATCATCAGTCCTCAAAGAAATGTAAATTAAAACTACAATGTGCTCCCATTACATACCTATTCAAGTGCTAAAATTAAAAAGACCGACCATACTGAGTGCTGGTGAGGATATGGAGCAACTAGAACTTTCACAGACTGCTGGTAGGAACGTAAAATGGTACAACCATTTTTTCAAACAGCTGTTGTTCTTTAAAGTTAAACATATATCTACCAGATGACCCTGCCATTCCACTTCTAATTCACTTTCACACCCAAGAGAAATGAAAGAACATGTCCCTATGAAGACTCACACATGCACACTCACAGCAACTTCTTTGTAATAGCCAGAAACTGCCAACAACCCAACAGGTATCCATCAACAGGTAGATGGATAAACAAATAGTAGTATATCCATTCTATGAAATATCTCTTAGCAAAAAATAATAAATATTGTTACACACAACAACATATGTATGTTGTAGGAAAGAAGGGTACACACTGCATGCTTCCATTTATATAAAATTCTAGACCATGCAAGCTAATACGTATTGTCAGAAAGCAGATTGGTGGTTGCCTGTGACAGATGGGAGTGGGGAGGTCAGAAGGAAGTGATTATACATGGGAATGGAATTTTGGATGTCATGCATACATTCAATATCAATGTCTTGATTGTGGTAATACTTTCACATATAAACATATTAAAACTGTATACTTTAAACATCACATCTCAGTTATAACTCAACAAAGCTATTTAGAATTTTTTTTTTTTTTTTTTTGAGAAGGAGTTTTGCTCTGTTGCCCAGGCTGGAGTGCACTAGTGCAATCTCAGCTCACTGCAACCTCCGCCTCCCGGGTTCAAGTGATTCTCCTGCCTCAGCCTCCCAAGTAGCTGGGATTACAGGCACTCGCCACCATGACCAGCTAATTTTTGTATAGAAATAATTTTTTTAATGTTAAATAACCACAGCCACAAGTAGCTAGTGGTTCCTGCACCAAATAGCACAGCTCCCACTTCTGCGCTGCTCCAAAAACTTGCTATTTGTGTTGGTATTGATACAAGTATGCTAATGTTCTAACAAGTTATGTTTTAGTTCTATGTGTCGCCCTCTGTCTCTAACCCCCACTCAAAGAGATCCTTTCTCATCTTTCTTGGAAAGTAGCATGAATTAGCAGAAATAACAGGAAGGCAAATTCAAGCTTAAAACACTTCCCTGATGGACTTCACTAATGGACTTATTTAACCAAAGAACAGACAGATTGTTCATTTTAGTGAAAAATTCCCATAAAGAGCAACTCTCTAATTTTACCCAGATGTACTAGTTAATCGCTGGATATCCAAGAACCTTCCAGTTAAGATTACATGACAACCACATATCCAGAACCTAAGATATTCCGTTTGCCTTAGCCCTAGTAATCTACAATTAAAAGACAAAGTTTGTTAGAGGGTAGTTGGAAAAGGTCACAGTTACAAATTCCAGTTATAGAACTTTGAGGTTTTGGTCTCGGTTTCTGCATGTATGAAATGGTTATACCAATGCCTGCCTAGCAGAATTGCAGTTAAGATTTAACAAGATCATAGATGCAGGGCACCACCAAAGGAACAGAAGTACTTTAAAAATATCCCTTCCCCTTACACAGCAAACCCTTCGCCACAGCACACACCTTCTTCCCTTATCAAGGGAGAAGGCAGCATTGTTAGCCCAAGCTGCCGCATTTTGTAAACCTCTGCCATTTTGCAAATGCTGGTTAGAGCAGAAAATTCCACTGGGGCTCAGGCCATGAGACACATCCCGCCAGACAAGTCCCAGACTTAACTGCCTGACCCCAGGAAACTCCTTGCTTATCAGCAGCCAACCACACCACCCACCCCATCTCACAAGCCCAGACCTCTCCCACCTGGACCTATAATTACCCCAGTCTGTAAGCAGCGGTGGGCTCCAGTGCTAGCTGGTGTCCCCCTCTGCAGCTCTTTGTTCGATACACTTGTGTTGCCATACAGCTGCTTCCTTCCATTCCTTCTTTTCCCTTTCTCATCCTAACAAGTCTGAGCAGAGGCTTCTGTCACGCTTACCTGGAGCCAAAGCTTGTCATGCTGAGACCACTTCCCACCAGCAATGCACTGAAATGTGGCATTCTGCCCCACATTCACCTCCACATTTTGGAGTCGCAGAAAATGAGGTGCTTTTCCTAAGAGAGAAACCAAAGAACACAGAAGAATGAGATTCAACAGCCTGCACCACTTCCCTGTTGGTGGACGGCAGCTCAGGATGGGCACTGGGCAGGGTGGAATTGGGACTTGAGAAGTGGCCCAGCTCAGCGAAGAGTTCACTAATCGCTTATTATGAGTCTGGCACTGTTCGAACTTTACACGCAGTATCTCACTGAAACCTCACAAAAATCCATGAAGTGGACAGTATCACCATTTCACAGATCAGAAAATCAAGGCTCTGAGGGTTTACATCATCATTTGGAACAGACACACATCCAGAGGGTGAGGGAATCAGGACGTGAATTTAGATCTCTATGTCCTATTACTAGCTGCTATGCAATGTTGCTCTGTGAAATTGGCACAAACATGCCTAGAATACACCCAAACTGATCATTCTTCTGGGGCTGGCATTGCACAAAAGGTGAAACCATGACACCAAAAGTTAGAAGAAAAATTGGGGGGCAGGAGGAGTGTAGATATTCATGATAGGTGATGCTTCCCTGTAACCTCAAGAAGCAAAAAAAAGAAAGCTGTAGTGAAGCACCTTTGGGCCTGATACCTGTATGCTTGGCCTGGGTGACGATGCTGATGAGGAAGACAAAGAGTGGAAGAGGGAGGAAAAGAGAAGGAAAGCACTAGTAGCTGTCATTCTTAGCGCCTGCTATGTGATAAGTACCACATGAAGTGTCTCTCTGCAGTAACTCACCTAACCCAATGCAGTCAATAGTGTTATTTTCTCTATTTCACAGTGAATGAACGGAGGCACAGAGAACTCTAGAAATGTGCCCAACGTCACAAGACCCAGAGTCTTATTCTGTGATGGTGCTTTCTGAGCATGAGAGGGAGCATTGACTCTAGGGACTGGACATAACAGGGAAAAGGTCTTTCAAATGAAAATCAGAGTGTGTACGAGCAGACACTCTTCGTATTAAGTCTACGTTTTATATTGAGTAACCTGGGTCCATCTCTTTCCTTTTTTGTGGAGAAGGGTTCTCATCTACCTGCACTCTACAAATAATAACATAAGTAACAGCTCTCCATCGGCTGATAACTTGTATCTAGAAGGATTGGTTTCTTCATTGAGGCACAATGAAGAATCTCTATGCCATCAATCAAATCAGGATGAACTGGGACCACCCCCAGAATGGAAACAAATGGAGAGTTAGGAGAGGATCAAGGAGGTTTAACAGGAGGCTTTGGCCGTCTTTCTAGAGGGAGTCAAATACACAGAGAGACAAATAGTAACAATAATGTCATTTACTGAGAGCTCCTACAGTGCCAGGTACTGTGATAAATGCTTTGCATGCTCTATCTAACTTAACTTCATGACGTTCCTATAAAGCAGACACTATTATGATTTCCCTGTTAGGTAGAAATCAAGGCTCAGCAAGTTTAATGTGCTGAAAGCTACACAGCACTAGTGAAAGACAGGAACAGAATTGAATCCAGGTCCACTTTAGCCCCAGACTCAGCATTTAACAAGCAACTATGCTCTCTTGCCTCCTGGGCACTGGGAATGAGGATGGTGTCTCCAGATAGACTCCAGGGTCTGCAGAAGGTGCTCCCAGTCAGGGCTGTGCTGCTGGTTCAGGTTTCTTTCCATGCTCCCAAATATTTTATTAAAAGTGACCCCTTTCCTTGCTATTTGTCCTTGATTTGAACTATTTGGTCTACCTGTGTCAGCACCTATAAAGCTCAGCAAAAGCCAAGAATCTTGGAACAATTAGGCAGACTTCTTGGGAGAGCACTAGGCAGGGTGGAATTGGCGCTTAAGAAGCGGCCTGGCTCAGTGAAGAGTTCATGTATCACTTAGGATGACTCTGACACTGGTTGAAGAACTTGACACGTCGTATCTCACGGAAACCCCCAGAAAAATCCAGGAAGTGGGCAGTATCCCCATTTCCCCAATGTACTTTTGCTCAGGTTTTTAAACTAATGACAGCAGCTCAGAGACCCCCTCAGGCTATGTTTGAACCACCATGGCTGGCGTGGTGTCAAGGACCCAAGGCCCAGGGAAAACCACTTCTATGGGCTTTTCAGAGTTGAAAATTCCTGCATCTAGTCAACTTGACAAATGCCATGCTGCTTTGATTGTCTGAAATTGTTTCCTTTTGGCTCTCCTGTATGATTTTATAAAGTTATTTTTGGAACTATCAGTTCAAGTCAATTCTTGAAGTGGAAATACAGTGAACCTTGTAAGTCTATTCATACCACAGGTTTAAAGGGGGAGTGAACACATCCACTCCAGGTGGGAAGGGAGTGCAGAGTCTTAGCTCCAATGCTGGGAAACTCTGTGTTTGGTTTTACAAAGAAACGCTCTTCCCTTACCCTTCGAGAAAATGGTTTAACCTCTGGGATATGTACAATTAGCAATGAATCTTCTCTGGATCAATGTCCCCAGCATGCCTCTGACTCCTCTCCACTTCTTCCTTCTTAGCAACAGACCTTTTACCTTGATTCTTTTATCTTCAATTCCTGTTCTTCCCTCCCTTCTAGGTTCAGTGGTAGAGAGTTTAGATGTTTAATGCCTCCTAGTGTGAATATTCTGGGCAAATACTGGCGATTTACAGCAGAGATTATGAAAGCATGCACCTACAAGAGCCGGTTATGTACATTGATAAAGTCGTTCAGCTGTAAAACAGACCAAAAATACCACTTCCTTGCCCCATCTTTTATTTTCTCACTTTGGATAGAGACTTGAGAAAAATAAACATTTCTTTATATAAGAAAAGCAATGTTGCAAGCACAATACCAACTGGCATCCACCAGTAGCCTTAGCACTGGGGAGACAATAGGAGTGGTGAGGACTGGAGGGAAATGGAGAGAGACTCTGCATCCCACTGAAAGGGGGCAGTTCCTACTTAAATTCAGCAGAGGTAGGCCAGGCATGCATGCTTTGTATAGGGGTGTCAAACATCTGATTTCTCAAGGCCAGAAAGAAATCCAGACTTTATATGAAATCTCTCACTCTAACCTCAACATGTTATTAAAACACAATACAGGATTAACAAAACATGTGGGCAGGCAGGCTCTATCAATCTGCGGTCTCTGATATGTAGCTCCTACGTAAGTCATCTGCAACAATTTCCACTAGCCAGTCTAACCCGATCCAGCCCCATACAGGCAGGAACGCCCCCACCACTCCATGCAGTACGCTGTAGGCATCACATGAAGGCCAGCCCCAATTGCAGTTCCCAGCACAGGAGCTGATCTAGACCACCCTCTTCTTGCTCAGGACCCTTGTCTCTGCTCCTTGGGGCTCTGGGTCATCCTTGGCTCATGACAGGCAGTGCTCTCTGGGGATTGTGCTTATGTGGAGGACCTGTTTGGTCCTCTTCCCTGTGTTCCTGGCCTCTCTGACCCTCCTTTTCCCGTGCCCTCATACAGCCTGCCCATCAGCCACAGACTCTCCCAACTGTCACCGTCCCCCAGCATCTGCTGCTCTGGGAGAGAACTTATACTCCACGAGCTTCAATTCACTCACCTTTAGCCAAACACGGTTGACCTTTGTACCCAGGTCAGCCATCAGCTCGTGGTTCTAAGCATTTCCTACTCACTCCACACTGAGACCCAATTCCCCCCAGATGTGGTGCCACTAAATGGGCTTAACAGAAGACTGGCTGTGCATTTGGGGCAAAAATGCCTTGACGTTGGTGACATTTAGACTCTTGCAGATGTCAGTGCAGCATCTGAAGACATATTATTGTGCCCTTTATCTTGCTCTTTAAACCTGCCAGTGCTCGGTAGGAAGCCACACAATTGTGGAGAAAGCCCAGTACACACATTAGAAACATGCTGCAGACACTCTGTGGGCTCGGGGACATGGCCCCACAAGATTGTGAGGGGGAAAGAAAAGGCAACTTAGAAGCTAGAAACTTTGAAACAGACTGGAAAAATCATACTGACGTTTATGGCACACAGTTATAACTGCCTTGGCCCCGCTAATGGCTAACACTGAGAAACAGCAGCAGAGGGTAACTAAGGCTAGAATACTTTTAGAATAACACAAAAATGTTAAATGGGCTATAAAATATAGATGAGAGGTTTCCATTTGTAAGAGAAAATAATTTCCTTTGAGTATTATGCCTGTCTTTTGGTTACTGTTTTGGGAGCTTGGAGGCGATTATCTACAGTTCTAATTTCAGTGCCAATCAATTGAAGATACAATTGCAAATCAGTCACTCGCTCCCTGGAACTTTTGGATTATTTAGTGGAATCACTTATTGATAAACTCTGACCATATGTTAATAGAAAATATGTTTTAGAGGACAGAAGGGGAGAATTAAAAAGACTTCATGTCCACAGGGTTTTTTGAATTGAATGCATATATTTCAATATAGTTAAATTTTTAACCATCTATGAGCGAAGTCATAAATTCTAAGACTGGAGGTTGGGGAAAAGCACCATTAGTCTAAAGGGGAGTTCAGAAGCTACTATCCAGTTGCATGGCAGGTAATCCCTGTAAGCAGCCCCTGGGGCCCATAGCTGGCTCCTCACAGGGCAGCCTGCTCAGTTCTTCCCCAGCTCGCACCACCTTAAGCTAGAAATCTGTGAGTGTGTCATGTCTCATGCCT
Source organism: Trachypithecus francoisi (assembly GCF_009764315.1). Lineage (NCBI taxonomy): Eukaryota > Metazoa > Chordata > Mammalia > Primates > Cercopithecidae > Trachypithecus > Trachypithecus francoisi. The sequence continues at coordinate 38,385,607 of NW_022681467.1, forward strand.
GACTCCTAATCCAATTCATCAAATGAGACCAGTTGGCTCTGCCTCCTAAATGGATCTCTAATCTGTGCACCTCTATCCACCTCTAAGCTCTATGCTTCTTCATTATCCTGCTTATCATTTGTCATGGTCTGAACTGTGACTCCCCCAGATTTATCTTTTGATATATGACCCTAACCCCCAGTATCTCAAATACATTGAGCAGCAGGGCCTTTAAAGATGTGATTAAATTAAAATGAGTCCTTTAAGGAAAGCCCTAATCCAATCCAATCTGACCAGTATTCTCAACAGAGAAGGACATGTGAATGCACAGAGAGACACCAAGGGACTGTGAGTACAGACGAATGACCATGTGAGGCCTCAGCAAGAAGACAGCCACTTACAAGCAAAGAAAGAGCCTCAGGAGAAACTAGCGCTGCCAACACCTTAATTTTGGACTGCCAGCTTCCAGAATTGTGAGAAAATAAAACACATTTAAGTTGCTTAAGCCATCTAGTCTGAGGGGTTTTGTTACAGCAGCTTTAGCAAACTAATGCACCGTCTGTGCATATAATTATATAATCACATTATATAATTATAAATGTATATATTATATATAAATGTAAATTATATATGATTATATATTTATATATTATAACTTACATTTATGTAATACATACTTCTATATCATTCTATATTCTATATTCAATATCACACTTGTACAATAATTATATAATATATAGATTATAATAATACAATCATATAATTACTTTGTTTTGTTTCAGCCTCCTTCACTTCAACAGAAGTCCATGAAGACAGACAGTCAATCTGTCTTTCTCACTCCCACAAACCCAGAATGGTGTCTGACATGGAGCTCATGCTCAATAAATACTTGTTGGATGATGAATGGATGTCTCTCAACCACCCTGGTGCAGGCCACCACCACCTCTTGCATGGCTCCAGAACTTTCTTCCTCCTAGGTTTCCTGACATCTTCTTTATGGTCCTTCAACACAGAGCAGCCCAAGTGACCCTTCTCCAGCAGCACTCCCTGCAGCGGAGCCTCCCTGCACTTAGATAAACATTTAAACTACTCACGATGATGCCCAAGGTCCAGGCTTTCCTGCCCAACATTTGCCCTAACCACTTTCTCCTGTGCTCCGTATGCTCAGGACATGCTGGCAGCATCAAGCCAACTCCCTGTGCAGGACCTCTGCAACCGCTGTCACCTCTGTCTGAAGCACCCCTCCCGCAAATCACTAGACTGTGAACTCCTTCCTGTGATTTGAGTCCCAGCTCAGGTCACATTTTCAAAGATATCTCCTCTGACCACTATATCCAAGAAGCCCTCCCATATCCCAGACACCCACACTTATTATATCCACAGGAGTTTTCACTATCTGAAATTTTGGGTTACTTAATATTACTGATTTAGTGACTCCCTTCCCATTGGCCCTCCTGCTAATCAAACACCATGAGTACAAGGACCAAACCTTTCTTAGTCACTTAACTATCACTGTGCCTGGGAAAGTTCTTAACACATAGCTGACATATGTACTTGCTGAAAGAAAGAATAAAAACTTGGGCTAGGTATGGACTGAGCACCGGTCCTTAGGAAAGGGACTTTGCTAGGCCCTACTCAACTCCACATGATTTATGAGCTGCGGATATACCTCAGGCATTATATACACTGCCAGTATTTGTCCATATAGTGAAGTGAATTTTTTTTCCAATTCCAGCCACTCCTATGGGGTCTTCACATAGTGGTTTCTGGGAAGTTTATGCTTTAGCTGCCTCAATACTGAGATTGAACCCAACAGAAGCACATTATGCGGACATAAAGCCAGGATCATGACTTCCTGAGTTATATCCCATGGTCCATTTGCTGGGTAACTGGCTCTCAGCAATTTCATAACCATGCAACCCACACCCCTCTGCAAGAGGAGGGTGAGATTGTCAGGAGAATTCTAACTTCAGGAGCAGCCCCAATGAAAGGAGAATTTCAAGAGGACGCATGAGACTTTGAGGGTGGACAGTCATTCCAGTGCCCTCCAGAGAACCCTCTCCCATGGATATTTATCAAAGAGAATGGTGCATATGCTTGTGACAGCAAACCATGGTCAGTGCTTGGAGGTAAGGCAGAGCTTTTACCACTTTGGGCTTGAAGGTAGTTATGGCTTGACAGGTAGTTACAGCTTGACAGTTGTCAAGGTTGGGCATCAGGATGGAAGTGAAAACTCCCATTAGAGCACAAAGTTCTGGGATCCAAGTAGTGAGACTCAAGCTATTTTCCCCTGGGAAAAGCCAGCTGTCACCCACTAGAAAGACAAAGTCCAAGCATCCAGCACAAGGTAAGAAGCAGGAACACAGGTAGATGAGACAGAGGCAAGCATGCTCTGAGTGGATGAGATGTAGGCAGGGAATGAGGAAGACAGAAGGCATGTTTCAGAGAGACTACCTTGAAACTGGAGGTGGTGCAAGATTGAACGCATGCAATTAAATGGACCACAGGTAGCGTTGACATCTCCCAACACAGCTGCCCAGTCTTAGACCAAAGATCATTCTCCAATGAGCAGCTGATGCTGACTCCCATGAGTCCAGGGTGGGGAATATTTCACCCTGGTGAAGGAGATTCCTATGCCTATCTACTATGTAAACCCTGGGTAGCTGGGGGGATTTCTGGGATCCTCTTCACATGAAGTCTGGGTCAACAGAAACATTTCCTCAGGCATGACTGAAGGACAGACCCACATGAGAAATTCTAAAAGACTCAGGAAGTAACCCAGAGGGTAGGGACTCTCAGCCAGTGCAACGAAGAGCCCAGTAGCATATCAGCATTCCCAAGATACCAGTTGCTTCTTGGGAAACAGGATCTGTCCTGCACAGGACCCAAACACAGTTTCTCAAAATAACATTCAGAACTTGTAATGTGTTCCAAATTCCTCCAGAGAAGGGGCTCTAAGACAATGAGTCAGACAATGGCATTCTAGTGCCAGGCAGAGGGAGGGAAGTTACATCTGAGGGTCTGACAAATTCATTGCAGCAGAAATGGAAAGTCATTTCAATTAAAGCAACATGGATGAGGCTGAAATCAGAATAGTCCCTAAATGGGAGGATTGAGAAGCACAGAAGGAGAGGAGGACCCATGATGTCTCTGGAGGCAGCAGCAAACCGCACCACAGCCCAAAGCACGACACATGGCCATATGGAAGGAGTGGAGAGAGCCCACAGGGGATTACCTAGAACTGGATGGCTGCCGAGAAACTACTGGGAATCTCCAATCTGTAGAACACTAACAAACTCATGGGGCTGGCATCCCAGCTACCCCTCCCAGGGGCTGCCATAATCTGCATGCAAATCAGTTTTATTTCAGTCCCCCCAACCAAATGTCACTGGGTATGATGTCACCTCAACTACCTGTACTCAGGACTTACGGCCTCTGAGATTTAGCAAACTCAGAAACCACATCTCCCTGCTGAAAAGCATTCCAATGTCTGAGACTAAATATGGCAAAGAAGTGGATGGGTATGAAGGAGTGGCACGCCTTTGAGGACTCTTGACGCTGTACCGTAAGTACTATCCACTATGAGAAATCTCTCTCTATGCCTACACGGAGCTGATGAGTATATTTAAAATTATTTTAAAAGAATTAATAGCTTCAGGGTACTTTTCTCTGTAAGTGAACAGTGTGCTAATTTGCTCAGTGTTTTGGTGGTGCTCTTTATTTTTTTAAAGACAATTGCACAAGATTCTATCCAAAGCCCTCTAATTCTTCCACTTCAGTGGTCTGAATCCCACTAATAAACAATCAGGACTTTAGACTCCCTTAATAATGGAGAGAGATTCAAATAAAGATGTTTTGCCACTCTCTGCAAATTCCTGGAGGTGCTGCCTGTTGAACAGGCCGGCAAAATTATGGATTTATTCAGGACTGATTGCATTGAGTATGTAAGCATTTCTGAAAGATTAAAAGAGAGAGAGAGACAGAGAGAGATGTTGGTGAGCTGAATGAATGGAGGGGATTGCAGGCTTTATGCTACCCAGTCTGGCATGGATCAAGGCTGTGTTGGGAGGAAGGGACATACTTACTGCACGGATGAGCAAGGACCCGGACCTCGTCCACAGCAATGTAGCCAGGATGACCCTTCAATGAGACGGATTCAAATATCACCTGCAACACACAGGGCGGGAGTCAATTTCACAGAAACGGTTGTAGGCATTCATCATAGGAAGCTGCCCGGCCCCCAGCCCTTTATGTTTCAAATTCCCATCAGAAGCTACCCAAGAAACCTTCTATTAAGACAGCATGCTACCCTGGCAATTGACTGGGATTTTCAACACAAGGCAAAAGGGCCACACTTTGGTAGCTAGCAAAGGAAGAGCCAGTCACATGGAATATTTTTAATGAATTTCAGAAATAACACTTAGATGCAGGAAAAACAACCCAAATACCAAGGTCTTGGAAACTCCAATCTGTATCTTTCTCATTGCGGCTTCAAGGGTCAAGTCACAACTTGACCATCCTTCTACAGAGAACTACTTTCTAATATCCCAACTTTCTTATAAAGGATAAGAGAGATGCCTACCTTGGAAGTTACCATAAGCCAAGGAGGGTTTACCATGAGTTGATTCTACATTGCCAAGGAACATATTACATTTGAATTTATAATAAATCTCTTAAAAATAAGTGGCAATCTACCTCTTGGTATCCAGGAGTAGAAGGCAACTGACTTCCACCTACACTGCTATTTCCATAAAAATTTTGTAATGTATTTAGCTTCCCTCATCACTTAACCCCTATCTTCACCAAGTAGATATCAATGTCTGTGTGGGTAGCATGACCAACATCCTTGACCTCTCTAGTCCCAACGGCCTTCCCCAATCCACTTTAGCCCCACTTTCGCCTCATTTTTCACCTTCTGGAAATTGGAAATTTCACTTTCCCATACTCCAGCACAATCTCTACCCACAGTCTTCTCCTAGTTGACTCCTCTTGACCTGCTCCTCAGGCTCACGTGGTAGCCTGGACCTCTGCTTTTCTTATCTAATCCTTGGCTTATTAATGCAGAAGGCCCAGGCTACCATGTGAGCTCCTCAGACTCCATACGAGTCTCTCTTAAAGCACCCATTCCTTTGCACCTTTATTTCAACTTTGCCAAGCCTATAACACAACTGCCTTCTGCAATCCTGTACCTTACACAACTGCCGCCCTTTCAACATGCACCCATGTAATCCCAGCAGACACCCACATCTTCAAGAGGCAAGAGGGAAAGAGAGGGACTGACTTCTAACTTTTTACCCATTGACTTGATATCCAACCACACCATTCCCTGCCTCTTCTTTGCAAGGAACACCAGTGTTCTTGACCTGGACTCTTGCTATATTTTCCAGCTTTTGGATTCTTTTTGGTTTTCTCTGTCTATCCTATATCTCCAAATCCTCCCTTTCATCCCTAATTCTGACAGGTCAACAGCTTCTCCTATTCTTTAAAAACTACCCTTTAGCAGCAGGTTTTCTGTAATACCATCCAGTTGTGTTTCAGTAACACTTACAATTCTCAGTAGTTTTATCTTCATTCACCCCCAACATTTCCTGACTCTCCATTGCAAAATTATAACCTAATACAATCTGGATTCCATGTTCCACACTTCCCCCAAAACTGCTTACACAGAAAATACTAATAATCTTCTAATTGCTAAATCCAGTAGATATTTTCAGTCTCTATCTTACGTTAAGAAGGAAGATAGTGCAGTGCTTAAACTCTGGTTCCAAGTACCTAGGTTCAAGTCCTGGCTGTGCCACTTGCTAGTTAGTGGTCTTGGGAAAGTTATGTTACTGCTCTGTGCCTCATTTTCTGCATCTTTAATTACAGTGTCTACCTCATTGGATGACTTTTTAGAATCATGGAGTTAATACTCCACTTAGAACAATGTATGGTACATGGTACATTCTCAAGAAATATTTACTAGAATTATTGTCACAACTTGACCATTCTTCTACAACTGTCAGTGTTCATGGACTCTCCATTTCTGGGTCTTTTTTCTATTTAGGCTCAGATAACACTTAATTCTTATGATTTTTCTCATGAATCTGGCCCTGTTCTACCATAGGTCTGTAGGCATTGCTCCTTCTCCATCCTGCCTTCTAATGTGGGCTCCCGTTAGACATCTTTTCACTGCATATACTCTCCCTTCAACAGCTGCCAATGCACTGATAACTCCCAAGCCCAGCTCTGCACCCTAGACCTTTCACCCGCACATCTGTCTTACGTATCCAGTTCACAGATCTGTGTTTCTACCTAGGTACCACATCAATGACATGAATACAGCAGATTCCACACAGCTTCCTCCTCAAACCTTTTCCCTCATTGACCAACGGGCTATTCTTTCTGAAATATGGAATATGGTAAGTGGTACTATGACCCATTCAGTCACCCAAGCTGGAGACCAGGGTGGGCCTCTCCTTCTGCCTCAGCCCTCATCTCCATTTTCCTTTTTATTCTACCTTATTAGCATTTCTCAAATCTTCCCATGTCATATATCTCTGCTATTAGGATGAACCACTGGAAGCAGGCACTTTTTTGAGGTAAAAACCAACCAGACATCAGAACCACTGCTCTTATTCAAAGTGTCTTCAGTTTTCATCTCCAACACCTGACAGCCTCTAAAAAGGACCCTCCCTCTCCTGTGTTTTACTCCTCAGTTCAAGTCAATGGATAGAATATAAGGTAGATCGGGAGGCTGAGGCAGGAGAATGGCGTGAACCCGGGAGGCGGAGCTTGCAGTGAGCTGAGATCCGGCCACTGCACTCCAGCCCCGGCGACAGAGCAAGACTCCGTCTCAAAAAAAAAAAAAAAAAAAATATAAGGTAGATGATGAGACCAACAGGAAAACCTCCCTGTGAAATCTTTTTGTGGCCTACGTGGTCACTCCAGGTCACTGGATTCAAAGACTAGTGTTCTCATTGGGGCTTGGAACTCCAACAGCTGTAACAAAAGAACTATGGAGAACCAATGGGAACCACTGGAGATCATGGTGATGGCTGAGAAGAGGCAGCTTCCTTAAGTGGTAGGATCTGTTGTGAAACAGCATGTGGCTGCCTGGGAGTTAGGTGAAGTGCCTTGGGGATGACAGTCACATTATAGAGCTGTTGCTCCAGCATGACGGCCATTCTGGAAGAATAGTTTACTAAGATAGCAGGGTCCTTCAGAGAGACTCAGCAAACAAAATTATTCAAGAGGTAGGGGAAAGTTTGCAAAAGTAACGTGCTAGCCACCTCATCTTGCAGAGGGAAAAGTAAACAGAAAGCCTTCCTGTAAATAATCATGTGTCTAATTATATTTTTTAATAATTCAAAGGAAACCAAAAGCAAAGTTCATAGAAAAAAAAGCAAATAGAACATACACAGTAAATGCATTTAAAAGAAATAGCACAAAAGCATTCAAACTGTGTAATAAAAATGACAAAATAAAGAAAAAATGTTTCTGTTGTGACAATAAATATAAACAGGTTAAAATACAGAAAAGCTCTCAGACTGTCTAAATAAACAAAGTCTAATTGTATGCTATAAGATGAACACCTAAAACAGAATGACTCAATAACATTAAAAAGAACAAGTTGAACAAAGACATAATAAAGAAATGCAAGTAACAGAAAGCAGTTGTTGCAGAAATAATGTGAAAGCCTCAAAGTAGAATTTTAACTGAAAATAACAATGAAAAAATTAGGTGGATTAAATGGTCATTTAGAAAAAACACGAGTCAAGAGACTTAAGTGGAGAAAATGACGAAAAAGACATGGGTTGAAAACTTCAACCTATGTCTTAGACTTTGACTAATCATATAGGGAAAAGCAAGTATATATAATGTAAATAATAATGTATTTCCTAGATATATGTTAATAAAGACAGAATGAAACTTCTATTCAAATGCTATGGCTCAGTTGCAAAAAAAAATCATATACTAGGCTACAATGTAACTTCAATAAATCCCTCAAAGAAGAAATTGTTTAATTTTGGGCCTATACATTTTCTAATCAAATTAACTAAAACTAGAAATTAGTGACAATGTCGTAAAAACCAACTTATTTAAAGTTACACAATGCTTTCTTCTTTTTTTTTTTGAGACGGAGTCTCGCTCTGCTGCCCAGGCTGGAGTGCAGTGGCCAGATCTCAGCTCACTGCAAGCTCCGCCTCCCGGGTTTAGGCCATTCTCCTGCCTCAGCCTCCAGAGTAGCTGGGACTACAGGTGCCCACCACCTCGCCCGGCTAGTTTTTTGTATTTTTTTTAGTAGAGATGGGGTTTCACTGTGTTAGCCAGGATGGTCTCGATCTCCTGACCTCGTGATCTGCCCACCTCGGCCTCCCAAAGTGCTGGGATTACAGGCTTGAGCCACTGTGCCTGGCCAACAATGCTTTCTTAATAACTATGGTGTCAAGTGTGCTTTGCATGTTAGCAAAAATCTAAAACAAAATTAAAAGTCAAATGACAGGCTGAGAATAATATTTGTAACACCTGTGTCAGCTAATATGAAAATATTCTTTTTTGTGTGCAAAGGACTCTTGAGAATCAACCAAAAAATAAATAAACCATTCCAATTAAAAAGTGGCCAATGACTTCAACAGGTCATTCACAAAAAGAGGAAGTAAAAATGGTAATAATCTATTAATGTAATTATGTAAAATGACACTGAGGATGATCAGAAGGTGCCCCAGAAGACACCTACAACCTTGGAAGGAGATGATCACTCCATCAATATGCTTCTGATGTGAGGCTCCTAGCCACAGGAAGCCCCACCCGGTAGACAGCCAGCTCCAGTTCCTAGGGACAGACACCACAAGGGGACAAGGTGATGCCAGGACCCTCGGAGATGGAAAGACTTGCCAAGGTGTCCTGAGGAGAGGGAGAATGGTTATCTCTGACCCAAGCACACTCTCAGGAAAATTCAACCAAGGCCCTCGAGGAATGAAAGTCAGGAAATGGGAGAGTCAGGGGAGTGAGTAGAGAAGTCTAGAGGTGACACTGGTGTAGCGTTTTCCTCCTGTCTTCAAGAGGCAGGGCAGTAGGGATGGGATGGGGAACTCACACAGGCCATGCATACCCAGTGGCACCCCAAGTCAGTATATGGAGGGCGAGACCCTGAGTACAGGGACTGGAGCAGAGGGCCCAGACTGAGAATTTCAACTTCTCTGTAGATGCTCTTCAGCTCCAAGGCTGCCATGTGGACCTACCATCTATTGCACATGCTCCAGCCCATAGGTCTCATTAGAGACCTCCTGGTGCAGGTGTTGAAGAGATGAGGCTTGCATGGAAAGGTGAAAACCTCTCCCTGTGCATGAAGACTTGTGCAAAGCCAGGAAGCAATTCCCCACAAGAGGCTCTGAGATGAGTGATGCTCAACCCCTCCAAAAAGTGGTTTTGGTCACTTGGAGGAGGGTGTGGATTTATCAGGCCATGGTTTAAAAGACTTGGTGCTTTAACTTCATCTTTTATAGTTCTCGAGCAGAAAACTTGCATGGCAAAAATTTCAAGGGGCTGCAAACATCTTTAGGAGAAGAGAAAAAGGTTGGCACATCAGAACTGCTCAGATATACATATTATCATGGGGAGAGATTGCTTAGGGTAAAATTAAGTGAGACACTTTTTACCATATCAGCCCAAGGAGACCTGTATAAGACAAGGAGGAGGATTTGATGCTTAGTAGAAAGAAGTGGGATGGATAAGGGAGCAGGTGGAATAGAATTTCAAGGGTGGTAGAGTAGGCCCCTCACTGTGATAAACTCCACTCCATTGTGAGTGAAGTTACTAAATCTACAGAGTGCCAGATAGCAGGGATTTCCTGGGAAAGGGACTGAGTTTCAAGTCCAGTTGAACCAAAGCTGGGTGAGTCCTTAATTTCAGCAGCCTATATAGTGATTATAACCACCGAATAAAATATAATTTTCCCTAGGCAGGTGATAGAGACTAGGGCAAGCAGATGGTTGCAAAATTAACAGACATTCTCTTATTTTTTTTTAATCCTGAAACAGAAAAGTTCAGAATCATTAGAAAATATGAAATCAAATTAATATCACCTAGAAAGGAGCTGTGATCTGAAGTACACGTGACTTAACAGCCATTCAGCACTGAGTGGTGACCACATTTAATAATAATGTATTGTGTATTTCAAAATTGCTAAAAGAACAGATCTTTTTTAGTGTTCTCAGTACACAAAAAAAGTTAAGTTGGTGAGGTAATGGATATGTTCATTAGTTTGATTAAGTATTTCTGTAACACATACATAGATCAAAATATCACACTATACCCTATAAATACATACAATTAATATTTGTCAATTAAAAGTAAATAAGCCCCTACTTTCCCAAGAAAAGGCACATGTCAGGAGATGGCTGGCAGAGGTTAGATTCTTACCCCAGGCCTTGCCGAAAGTCTGGTGCCAGAAAGCTCACTAATGAGAAACAGGAAATTTCAGTGTTTACTAGAGAGCTAAAAGTCAATTTCAGAACTATAAAGTATGACTTTAATAAATTAATACATACACCATCAGGTCCTAAGCCCAGTAATTCATATTTAGCCCACAAAATCATATGTACAGGACCAGATCTCCAGGTCTGGTGAATTTTAAAACCCATTTTGCTAGTGTCTTTGAATTTTCTGATAGGCCCCCTTTTCTTGCCACTGTACCTATGTGTGCATGTGCAAGTGTGTTTTGAATCTGAGAGTCTGTGGATGCTTGTCCCTATGTGTGCACTCTGCAGTGTTTGTGGCTAAGTGAGTATCCATTAGTGACTGTGTGTGTATAACATATGTCTCCAAACTGCTACTCTCAGCCAAGGAAATGTAATGAGGCTGCAGTAGCCAACAAGGTTCTAATCAGAAAATTCTCCCAGATGAAGCTGCTTATCCAAGGGATGGCAAGGAGGTTACTGAGTGCAGGCTAAATAACACTGCCTATTTATTTTAAAAGGGCTTCCTTCCTCCTTCCCCTTTCTTTCTTTTTCCCTCTTTTCCTTTTTTCTTCCTTCCTTCCAACAATTGCTGAGGCCCACTGCAAGCCTGCTGATAGGGTTTGGCTCTGTGTTCCCACCCAAATCTCATCTTGAATTGTAATCCTTATAATCCACACATGTTGAGAAAGGAACCTGGTGCGATGTGATTAGATAATGGGGGTGGTTCCCCCATGCTATTCTTGTGGTAGTGAGTGAGTTACCACAAGATCTGATGGTTTTATAAGTGTTTGACAGTTGCTCCTTCACCAGCCCTCTCTTGCCTGCCACCATGTAAGACATGCCCGCTTCCCCTTCTGCCATGATTGTAAGTTTCCTGAGGTCTCCCCAGCCATGCAGAGCTGTGAGTCAATTAAACCTCTTTTCTTTATAAATTACCCAGTCTTGGGCAGTTCTTCACAGCAGTGTGCGAACAGACTAATATACCTGACATGATGATACGTTTATGTTCTCTAATTTCATTTGCAGAAGGGCCTGTCATACCTAATATCCTCTCCGTTCTACTGATGAGGAAACTGTGATTCTGAAAGATGACAGGATACAACCAACATTACACAGCTAGGAAGAAGATTCTCAGCAAGGGCAAGCTATTTTCCCTAAAGGCAAAGCAGAGCTTGGAGTTAGAGGACCTAGGAAAGATCACGGGGATCTGAATTTACCAATAGTGCTTCCTACGCTGGAAGATAGGATATGTTGCTACCTAATAGAGGGGGCTACTGCACAGATCTCATGCCTCTCACAGGGTGTGAACATAGAGGGTACTCCAGAAATGTCCTTTTCCCTCCATGCCTCATCAAAAAGCATGGAAATGGTGTGACTGTCCCGGTACTGGGTCAATTTTCTTGTTCATTGTACTTCCACCTGTGGCCCCATCCTGTACCCATTTGCATCTGTTCCTATATATTGGGTTTCTAATTGGAACCTTAAAGCCTCACTGACCATGCCTGTGAGCTTTTAGAGACACTTGATGTCTATAGTCAATGATACAGTGGTGACAGTGTAGGGAGTAGGGTATCTGGGATCTGCTCTCAGCTTTGCCAATAATTTGCTATGTGCTCTTGGACTTCACTATGCAACTCTGGACATCAGCTTTATCATGTACATCAGGGTTCAGCTATGGCCTGGAAGCCAAATCCAGTCCACCACCTGTTTTTGCACATAAAGTTTTGTTGGAACACAGCTGAGTCCATTCATTTACATATTATCTATGACTGTTTTCATGGTACAATGGCAGAATTGAGTAATTGCAACAGAAAGTGTATGGCTTGCAAAGACTAAAATATTTTCTTTCTGGCCCTTAACAGAAAATGTTTACTTTATCTACAAAATGAGGGTAAACCTAAGTCACATGTGCCAGTATGCATACTGTAAATGTCTATGGATAGGAAGACGATATAATTTATCACTGAAACTGGGGCACACTATGAAATGGATGCTCTTAATTTCACCAGGATAATGGGCGTAAACCAGGGTTGTCCCAGCCAACTGAGATGTGGGGCCACTGGTCTGCAGAATACTATCTCTATAGTCAGGTGGTCATCCGACAAAAAGAGGGCCAAGATCAAACTTAGAGGAAAGACAGTAAGTTAAACACCAACAAATCCCTTTATTTCTGACTCCTCAGAACTACCACATGGGTAATTGTGAGTCTCCTAGAACCAGATACATCACACAGCTTTTTCAAAATGCTGTGACCTCCACCACATCAGCCTTCACTACAGAGAATCTTAGGGAACAAATGTTCCACAGAGCACACTCTACAAGTCATACACTGGGTATTCTTCCCAGAACATACAAGCAAGATCTGATCCCCTTGTTCATGCAACTGTGCAGGTAGAGAATATAGGGCTATATGCTTAATGCAATTCGGAAACCCCAAAAGCTCTGAAAACAAGATTCTTCACCTTAGTATTACACAAAGTAATTTGGTGGTAAAACCTGAACACAGCTGAATTGGCCTGATACTACTTACAGTCTTTATTTATCCCATTTCTTGTGAGTATGTGTAAGTTTTGCTGTAGAAATATTAGATTTGGTTACAGGGTACTGCCTCAGACCCTACCAGGGTTGTTATAAAATACAGAAGATATGTCAATATATTACCAAATTCCAAACATTCTGAATTCCGACACATATCTGACACCATCAGTTTCGGATAAAGGTTTGTACTAAAACATATTACACAAAAGGAAAAGACACAGAAGTAATGAGGCCAAAGGTATACAATTTGTCTCAAAATATCTAGGATAAAACAGGTCACATTGTGGGTAACACACGTTAAAAACAAAAGACTCTCCTTTTAGCCACTTTCATTCATAGGTTCCTGCTGTTGAAAAGAAGGGAATAGGGGCTTAACGTCACACCAAATGACAACAGTCCACCCTGACTACCCCAAGGCCAGCTCTGTCCCACTCACCTCTGCGTTACCAATGCCTGAACTGGCCTGGCTCACGCAGGAAGCAAAACGACTGACAAGTAGATGAGAATAGAGAGGGAGTGGCTGAATGATGGTGTGATGAGTTCTTCCAAGAATTCACTCTCTTGTTTTCTGTTTTCTTCTCTTTCTCACTGCCTCTTTTATTTCTGCTCTCTTCCTAACTTTCTTAACTTCCTGCCTCTGGCTCTTGGCCACCCATGGACAGGCCAAGGAGATGAGGTTGGGGGAGAAGCAATGGAAGCATGGTCATAAACAGGGCTATTTAGGACCATCTCCCAGGCTGCTTGGATATCTCCAGGGTTGCGGGAGTAACCTGTGCTGTTCGACAATCCCTGCCACAAGTATCTTATTATCTACTCCTTTAAGTCTCCGACAAAGAACTCCAAAATAAAAACCTTAAGAAAACCCTCAACACAGACCAAGGCACTACAAGAGACAGTTGCAAGATTCTCCAGCAATGGAGGATGAGAATGAGCATAACCAGCACCCCACAAAGGCCAGGTCCCTTCTGAAAGCCCAGCCTTGGAGTCACCCCCTTCATCTCCCCACCCATACTCTAGGCATGGCTAAGACTTTCAAGAACTCTACTAGGGGAAACTGTGGAGCCAAGTGGTTAAGAATTATGATCTGTACTAATTTGACAACCACCAGCTACTGAAGTGTGGCTAATGAGACTAGGAAACTGAACTTCTCATTTTACTTAACTTCAGTTACCTTAAATTTTAATATAAAAACTGACACCCAATTCACTTAAAAATATTTGGAACAACTTGTGTATATGTATCCACTTCTTGAGCTATACATTTTATGAATCTAAATACAGATCAGTATTACTAATGAAAATAAAACATTTAAATTGAGACTTACTGTAAGTGTAAAATATAGACTGAATTATAAAGACTGATAGGGAGAGAACAGAAAACATCTCACTAATAATTGTTTAGATTGATTACATGTCGAAGTGATAGTATTTTGGATACACTGGGTAAAGTAAAGTATATTATCAAAAGTGGGAGGCCAAGGCAGGTGGATCACAAGGCCAGGAAATCAAGACCATCCTGGTTAACACAGTGAAACCCCGTCTCTACTAAAAATATAAAACAGTCAGGTGTGGTGGCGGGTGCCTATAGTCCCAGCTACTCAGGAGGCTGAGGCAGGAGAACGGCGTGAACCCGGGAGGCAGAGCTTGCACACACACAAATTAATTTCACTGATTTCCTTTTACTTTTTAATGTGGCTACTAAACATTTATAAATGGCACGTGTGGTTCCCATTATATTTATATTGGATTATACTAGCTTAGACAGTGAAATCAAACAGAATGGATAAAAAAACAAGGCACTACCTCCGTTAGAGTTTGGGTTATTACTTACCATTTCTGAGCCTTCGTTTCATCGCCTATAAAATGGGTATAGTAGTACCTGCCTCAAAGGATTGTTGTGAAGATTAAACAAGGTAATGTATGTGAAATATTTTGTATTGTGCCTGGAACATGATAAACAACCAATGAACGGTAGGTATCATCATCACCACCATCACCATCATCATCATAACTTCTCCCCTATTTCTAAAAGGAATTGCAGGAAATGCATCATGAAGAAAAATAGAATTATTCTAAAAGGAAATCACAAGCCATTGAGGATAAAATTGAAATATGCATGGCAAAAATCCAGGTTAAATGTTGAGGGTAATTGAGTATTAAATTCTGATTTCTCGTTACCAAGGCAAAAGGGAAATAAAGCTTGAATTGTCTCATTAAAGTAAACCCAACAAGAGATCTCAATAGATAAATGTATTCCTAACACTAAAATCTGGAAGAACTATACCATGGATATGAACTTGGAGGAAGTCTAAGAAGCCCTCAGCCACTGGTTCATCTTCTGCTTCCAACGCTAGAGAAATTTCTCCAAAATGCAGATCTGACTGCCTCACTCTCTAATCTAACACCTTTCAACAGTGCACGTGGTGATTAACTGCAAATGAGCACAGGGTATCTTACTGGGATGATGAACATGTTCTGGACTGGTTTATGATGACGGTTGCACAATTCAATAGGTTTTCTAAAGTCACGGGCTTGCATATTTAAAATAGGTGGATTCTGTGATATGTACATTTTACCTTAATAACATTGTTAAAAAAATAATAAAACTTTCAACAGCCCCAAGCCAAGACAATGTGGAGAGTGTTCCTCTAAGCATGCTTTATGGATTGGTGCCAATCTGTGCACTGTGTGCATCAGTTCACAAGGAGATAAAGAAGGAAAGAGAGAGAGGTTTAGGAACTGTTACGGCAATTTGGCATTGCCATGATTTTTTTTTTAACCGTGGTTTATAAGAGTATTGCTCCACAAAAAGTGGGGAGGAAAAGCATCCCTTCACCACGGGCAGTAGGAGCAGCACTGCTTTAAACTAAGTTCCATCCATTAGCCTGACAGTCAAAGCCCTCCATGATCTGCTTGTCCCTGCAGGCTGATCTCCCTGTCTGTCCCCTTTGCAATGTACCTTAAACAACTTCGACTTTCCAAACTCTGCCATCATCTATCATCCACCCCTCTAGCTCATCGGACACACTGTCCTTGACAACTCAAATGCCTTTCCCTCCCTGTCTTTTAAAATAAACTTGTATTCATTCTTCAAGATTCGTCTTAGATGTCATCTCCTCTTACAAACCATCCTAATTGACTTCCCTAGCAAACACCCCATTCCCCAGAGGGTGATCTTTGACTAGTTAACTCATCTCTCCAAACTTCAATCTTTTCATCCATAAAATAGGATAGTATTAGAACTTCCCTCATCATGTCATAAGCACTGACTTTATAAAAAGGAATCAATGCCTATGTTCCTCCAGCATCGTCAGGAGCCACACACATCCTGGTATGTTGTCATTTTATTTACATATCAGTCTTTTCCTACAAACAATGAACTCAAGTGGGGCAGGGGCTGTACTGGGTCACCTCTGCAGAGCTTGGCTAGGAGGAGAAGCCTAGTAAACACGAGTAACTAAATGAAGTCCTTTCTAGACCTAGCACCTGTATGGAGAGCAAGAAGTGTATAGATTTATCACTAATTTTCAAACATAAAACCACGGTAAATGCCATACCTGATAGAAATGCGGCCAGAAAGTGCTGATGGCGAGCTCTGCCTTCACCCAGCCCTCAGTGACGACCCCGGACACATTCCAGACAGGGTTCCCTTGGGGGCCACCATTCACCTTCACGTAGACGTTCAAGGCCCCTGGGCTGGACCTGTCACGGCTGGAGAAGTAGTAATGGAAGTCGATGCAGTGGGTATCATTCTCCTTCAGGGTCGGCAGGAGAAGGTGGGCCTTCTGGCCAGAGGCTCTCCCAGAGCTGTTCACCATCATGAAAGATCCTGGAGACCCACAAAGCAGGTGGGAAGTAGAGACAAAGAGAAAGTAAGAAAATGCTTCTGAAAACCAGTCATACCCATAAACATGGCCAGAGGAGTGGCCAGAGATCAAGCCAGTCTAGGAGGGTCTGGGTGACCCTGTGAAAGCCACATCTCTCTGAGCCTGAGTATCCTCTTCTGTATTTGGGAATAAAAAATCTATTCAATAAGGTGGTTTTAAGAATTAAGAGATGGTAACATGTATGAAGTATTTCTACAAGGTGCTACTATTGCTATTTGCAGAAAACATAGCTACTATTACTGTTGGCAGAAAACATCTCCAAGCATTCAAAATGTTGCCTTGTATAGATGAAGTGAGCCTCTTTTGAGTTGCTTTGGCAAGTTAAATGGTTGTTTCCAATTCTTTATCCCTCCTTGGATCCATGTCCCTTGCTATTGGCTTTGCAGTTCCTTCCAGCAGAAACAGAGGGTATGTCCCCATCCCTTGACTTTGGGCTCCACCATATGACTTGCTTTGGTCAATAGGATGCTAACAGAATGACTCAAGCAAAGGTTAAAATGTGCTTACCCTGCTGGGCTTACCGTCTTGCACTACTGCTACCTTTTATGAGAAGAATGTGCCCCCAGTAGCTGCTGCCCCTTTCAGCTTGGGATGAAGAATCCACACATGGAAGATACCTGACTTGAACCGATAGTAAAGAACCAAGCCATGCCACCCCTGCAGCTGGAATCACAGCCACATGGCCCAAAAGCCCAACCTAGATCAGCCAATCTACAATCAATGCACAGTTCCATGAGAGCTAGAATAAACGCTTATTGTTGTTTGCCACCAAGTTTCTTCTCAGTGTGTCATGCAGCTTATTGTGACAATAGCTTACTGATAAAGCTGCCTGAGAGGGCAGACTCATGAAAGAAACCATGAGGGGGCACATTTCAGTTCAGTGTACAAAGAACTTTCTAACAAGTGAAGTTGGTGCAAAATAGAAAGGACTGGCCAGAGATAAAGTGAGCCCCCATCAATGCAGGTGGCGAAACAGAGCCTGGACAAATTAAAGAGATAGTTAAGGAAATTTCACAAGCAACTGGGAGGGCTGAGCTCTGTGTCTTAGAGTCTTACAATTCTACGAAATAAACTGCATCATGAAACACAGCAGATAAACTCAGGTGATTCCAGAAGGAATGTTTCTACCTAGAAAAACACTAAAATCTTAATTCAGAAACAAACTTCAAGACCACTTATCCTCAGCCAAGGTGACCTACTTCAATAGCTAAAAGTCACCTAATTCTTTCACTCTAATACCAAAAAGACTAACAGCTCCCAGTTAATAAGTGCTGGGAAACCCGTCACTTCTTGGGATTCTAGAAGGTACCAATCAAATCCTGTCTCCTTCAGGTTCTGAGTGAATTTAAAAACAGACATGAGAGAGAGAAAGAGCAAGAGAGAAACAGAGAGAGAGGAGTTCAAAACCTCCACGTCATTATTCACAAAGTAACTTGGACTTAAGGCCAAATTAGACTTTCTGCATGTTCCCCCTGAACCACCATGCAGAGCAGGGGGATGGCCATGGACCCACCCTCCAACTCTGCCCAGATCCCTAGGGCCACAGCTGTCTTACTGGGATGACCACTTAGGATAGCTGGGTGAGCTTGTACCACAAAGTAGCCAGGTGAAAAGCACAGAGAAACATGAGCCAGTGGCTAACAGGTTTTTGCCATCCTACCAATGAGAAAAATGTTCGTGTAAATATAAGGGATACAAGTTCAGCTGTGTTACATGGATATGTTGCATAGTGGCGAAGTCTGGCCTTTTAGTATGACTAGCAACCAAATAATGTATATTGTATCCATTAAGTAATTTCTCATTTCTCACCCCCCTCCCACCCTCCAACCCTTCCAAGCCTCCAATGTATATCATTTCACACTCTGCATCCATGTGTACGCATTATTTAGCTACCACTTATAAGTGAGAACATGCCGTATTGATTTTCTGTTTTGGAGTTACTTCACTTAAGATTATTGTCTCTAGTTCCATGCATATGGCTGCAAAAGTCATGATTTCAGAATGTGTAGCACTGCCTGGGGAAGGAGCCACTGGAAGTGGAACAAAGGTGTGGGTGTCTTTGCCAGTGTTTCAGGGAGTAAAGTTTCCTAGTTTTATGGCCTTGCAGTAACACCAGGTAAGTGGAGAGATGTCTGTATGTCAGGGAAGTTATCGAATTATCATAAACTCACAATGGGGCAGCTAAAAAGGAGCAATTACAGGGGCAGAAATTGAGGCTTAGAGACAGAGCCTGCATCCATGCCCATATCTGTCTGGGGGCCTACATGCCACAGGGTTCCAGAGGGTTTCCTTGAACAGGTAAGTAGCAACTCACAAGCCCCACAAAGGGTTTGTGACTGTCTCTGCCACTGAGGAGTAGCACATCTCCCAGCAGAGGAAGCAGCCTGAGAAGCAAAGTGTCTCTCTCCTTTCTGAATCCCATGATACCCACATGCACATTTCAGCTGCTGTCCTCCTGCCAATTCACACCACAGGCACATGTACCCTTGGCTCCTTACATCCACTGTAGAGAGACTTGGGAAGGTTTTCCTTTCACCAGCTCATGTTCCCACTTCTTTCCATCCTAGCTTCAGTAGCAGGGCAGGCTCGCTGAGGAGGTAGAGATTGCCCTGTTCCATGTAGCTTCATGTACAACCCTGTAACATTGTTCTGGGCACACAGCTAGATTATGTCTTCCAGCCTCCCTTTAGCATTTGGTGGTCCTGGGACGTGCAACTGAGTTCTAGATAATGGGGCATGAGTATGACGTTTGCCACTTTCCAGGCCTGGTCGGTAAAAGTTGCCTCCCTCTCACCCCCACACCTCCATACTAAATGATCTCGCCTCTCAAAGAATAGTCCTTGGACCAGCCATACCAGTGTCACCTGGGAGCTTGTGAGAAACAAGAATCTGACATCCACCCCCAGGCCTAATGAGTCTGGATCTGCATTTTATCAAGATCCCCAGGTGATTTGCATATACATAAAGTGATGAGAATCATTGGCCCATTCTATTTTCCCATCTACCAGCTGAATGTCCTGGATCTCAGGAGCCTAGGGGAGGGCAGAGCACCATAAAAGAAACCAGGTTCCCTGAATGAGCACAACCACACAGAAGGCTACTCACCTATTAGGAGCACTCATCTTGGATTTTAAGTAAAGAGGGAATAAACTATCATTCAGCTACAAGTCCCTTTATTCAAGGCAATAGGATGTGGAACAGTAGCTACTAAGCAAAGGTGCAAGACAGTCTATGTAAGGATATCATGAAGAGCAGCAAGCCCGGGGGTAACTTGGGAGGCATTTGAAATAGAGAGAACAGCCCAGGCAAAGGCACAGAAACATCCAGCAATGCTAGTGTAAGGTCTTGGGGGTGGGATCCAGTGGCCATCTCTAGCCCCTTGCACATGTAGCCCACCTTATACAGGTCTGATCACACCCTCCAGAAAGGAAGGGAGCCGTATCTGCCAGTTGAGCTCAAGCCCTCCACTAGAGACTGTTCAGGAGTGAAAACTCTTGTATATCATCAACTCTGTGGGTCCCACTTTGATCAACAGGTTGGCATAATTAATATCATCCCAGGGCTGTCAGTTTCCCAGAGATCAAAACTGAGCTGGTCATTACGCCAAGATCAGTCAGAAACAAGAAAGAGAAAGACTGTAAATACATTCTTTTCCCTTCTCCCTTAAAAAAAAAGTCTACTAACGTGATAAGGAACATAAAACAGCATTAGTTTCCTCATAGTTATTATACATAGCACTGAAAATTGTGGAATTAAACCAGGAAGTACTCTCTGGCTGGCCATAAATTCTGCATTTTTCCCCTTCGTGCATAATAATGCCTTGATAAGCGCCTCGTTATTGATGTGTCTGCAACACAGATCCCCTTTTTGGAGGCAAAACGCTTTTCCATAGCAGATGGTGGCTATTGTGTTTACACATGAGCACCTCAGGATTGCATTTCCTCACGTGAGCAGTAAAAAGAAAGTCCTAATTGAGTTTTTAATGGCTTTGCACATTGTTCATTAAGATTACATGAGTGTGCTCAGGCGACTGGCAGCTGAGGGCCTTGGGCACCAAGAGCTCAGCGCAGTCCCTGCAGACAGGTGGCCCCGCCAGCTCCCAGTGTCAGCACCCACTTGAAGGGAATGGATGCTGGTGGGGCCTCAAATGTTACCAAAAGCCAAGCAGCTGCGGTGGCACAAAACGAGTCCTGGGTCTTCAGCCAAGGAAACTGGGTTTCACTCCCGCTTCTGTCGTTTCTTAGTTGTGTAATTTGATCAAGTCACTAAAATTCCCTGGGTCTCAATGTCCCCATCTATAAAATGGGATAATGAAACCTACAGATCAAAGTTGTTTGTTTTCTGTGAATATTAAGTAAAAATGGTCCTTAATAAATGCTAATTCTATAACAGATAGCCAATAGCAGGTAACAGTGAGCCCAATGCAGTTTATAAAACCTAATGTTTACTGAGAAATTATTATGCGCCAGGCATTGATCTAAGCATTGTTTAACACCCTAATGAAGTGGTGCCATGCTATCTCTTTTTAAAGCAAGGAATACGAAGGAACAGAGAGGTGAAGTCATTTTCCTAAAGCCACGTAGCCAGAAAGTGGTAAATACTCAAATCAATTATTGCTTCTTAGAAAGCAGAGACTACAGGGTCTAGAAATGCACTCTCCTAACCAGTAGCTAATAACACCATATGCCTATTTAAAATAATTAAAATTAAGTAGAAAAGAATCATTTCCTTAGGGATACTAGCCACATTTTAAGTGCTCAGCAGACACACATGACTGGTGGATACCATA
The DNA here is from genome assembly GCF_009764315.1 of Trachypithecus francoisi. Taxonomy (NCBI): domain Eukaryota; kingdom Metazoa; phylum Chordata; class Mammalia; order Primates; family Cercopithecidae; genus Trachypithecus; species Trachypithecus francoisi. The sequence goes on from NW_022681467.1 coordinate 38,407,241, forward strand.
TTGGACAGTGCTGATGTAGAATACATCCATTGTCACAGAAATTTCTGTTGGATAGCACTGGTCTAGAAGTTGTGGATTACTTATCAAAGCATAACAAATTACATTCAGGTAAGTCACAGGAGCTTAACCCAACCTACTCATTTTATAAACTCCAGCGGGAAACAAGTAACTTGGCCAAGGTCAACCAACACAATGAAGATTTAGACTCAGAGTTTCTGATTCCGATTTCAGTTTCTGCCACAGACAACTCTGCCCTTCCTTGCCCGAGCTGTACAGCCTCAGAAGTGGTCTCCCAGATAGCCATTTAAGAGGGAAAAGAACATATGTTGCCTTCAGGAAGCAAGGAGGCCCTAGGCATTCTACATGTCACACGACTTAGGGGAAGCATGTGCACACATGTTGGGCATTCCCAGCCTCAGCTTTGACATGCAGTTCAACAACTGCTTGTTGAGCCCCAAGCCCTGGTGAGCAAGGACAATGTAGGATGCTTCTAACAAGGGGTCCCGGGGAAAAACTGGAACCCAAGATACATCTCTTCTCTCTGATGATCTTAAGCAAATCACTTAACTCTTTGACTCTCAAGTATCATCTTCTATAAAATGGCTATAAAACACATCTCACATTGGGGACACAAGGATTAATACGACTACTATTTATAAAGTGTCTAGATAAGTATCGCTGCATTGCAGGTCCTCAAAAATAGCTTCTTTTCTATCTTCCCCATATCTCTAAAGTTTCGTTTCAGTGTAGCAGGGAGACCTTAATAGATTGAAGAAGAAAATATTAAGAAATCCATTGAAGGCCGGGCGCGGTGGCTCAAGCCTGTAATCTCAGCACTTTGGGAGGCCGAGGCGGGCGGATCACGAGGTCAGGAGATCGAGACCATCCTGGCTAACACGGTGAAACCCCGTCTCTACTAAAAAGTACAAAAAACTAGCCGGGCGAGGTGGCGGGCGCCTGTAGTCCCAGCTACTCGGGAGGCTGAGGCAGGAGAATGGCGTGAACCCGGGAGGCGGAGATTGCAGTGAGCTGAGATCCGGCCACTGCACTCCACCTTGGGCGACAGAGCGAGACTCCGTCTCAAAAAAAAAAAAAAAAAAAAAAAAAAAAAGAAATCCATTGAGAAGCGGAGTACAATCTGCTGCCCCATTCCCACCTCCCACAACTGATAAGGCATCAAGGTCCAGGGATGCCTCCTCCTCTCATTTCTCTGACCATCTTCTTCCTTTCCACTCCCTTGGCACTTGCCTAATTCAGGTCTATGGTAATTCTGTCAGAAACTTTTGTTTATTTTGTAAACTTTGGCAATGACTTCCTAAGCAGTCTAGTCCTTGATTCTCTTACCCTCCAAAAAAACAGTAGTCAGTACCATCTTTCTGAGACACAAGACCAACCGTGACATGTCCTCAACTTCCATTGAGGTCCTCCTTTATAAGAAATTCCCCATTTCCTATAAAGTCCAAGGTCTTTCATGGGGATATTTGGAGCCTTGCACATCCTGACCCCCACGCTTCCTGCCTCGTATATGAAGAATATCTCCCCCACCCTCCCCCCACACACAATCCTCGGCCACTTTATGGTAGACAGGATAAGGGCCTCCCAAAGATGTCCACATCCTAATATTTGAAACCTGTAAATATGTTACCTTTCATGGCAAGAGAATTAAGGTTCAGATGGATGGAATTAAGGTTATTAACTAGATACCCTTGAGATGGGGAGATTATTCTGGATTTTGCAGCTGAACACAATGTAATCACAAGCATCCTTGTAAGCAGACAAGGGGGCCAGGAGAGTCAGAATCAGAGTTGAAGAGCTGAGGAGGCTATGCTGCTTGCTTTGAGATGAAAGAAGGAGCCATGAACCAAAAAATGCAGGTGCCCAGCAAAAACTATAAAAGGTGAGAAAACAAACTCTACCCTAGAGCCTCCAGAAAAGAATGTAGCCCCGATACCTTGAATTTACCCTAGTGTGACCCACTTAGGACTTCTGATGTCCAGATTAAAATGTGTGGGGTTTTGGCCACTAAATTTGTGGTAATTTGTTATAGCAGCAACAGGAAACTAATACACACTCCAAACATCCTATGCATGCCCCTGCCTCTGGGCTTTTGCCCAGGCGACATCCCTCCTGAAATCCAGGCCACCCAGCTCAGCCATGGTCCTTCATTAAACTACTTAAATATCACTTTCCCTACATGGCTTTCACTAACGTCCAGGAAACAGCCACTTCTGAACTGTTGTTCCTATACTTCAGAGTACCTACTTCCATTATAGGTATTTTAAACAGGATCTAATTTAAAAGTCCATAATGATGAAATTTAGCTGTCTAGTCATAATAAAAGTGAAAGCGGCACAAAGACATCAAAAGGCACAATGCACTTTCAAGTAAGAAAATGTAGGTGCAAAAGAAGCAGATAGTGCTAACAGTATTACCATGAAAACTAGTAACCATCAAACCAATCGCAAACATAACAATAAACCAATAGCCACACCAATAAACATATCATGCAACGTTACTCATATTATCTATGAGAGCAATCTAATTATCAAGTGTCAAAAAAAAGAAATCGGCTGCTTTTCTAATATACCAGCAATGGGGAGGTGGCGTTAATTTAGAGCTTAATGGATATATAATATCTATTTAAAACAAAAAAAAAAATACATCCTGAAACTTCAAAAGAATTGAAATATTGTGAACAGTTTGTCAGTTTGCATGAACAAGTAATCAGCATTTCTGAAATCATTCATTCAGACCAGGAAGTCGGGGTTTCAGCATTTCATATGCAAATTTCTTAAGGCAATTTTTGAAGAAATAACTATCTAATAATCCATGTAGCTGTGGATAATGTAGTTTAAATATGGTATTAACCCCCAGTGATTGGATCTGAAGACACTGGTGGAGAGGCTCTGCTAACCTGTGCTGGATACCCTAATGCCAGCAGAGTCAGGCAGGGAGTTTGTGTGCACTTGGGTCTTTTCCTCAAAGACCAATTCCCAACCCCCCTGCATTCTTCTACACTTTCTGAGACAAAGAGGAAGGCAGAGAGGAAGAGGGAGAGACACAAGAGAAAGAAGGAACAGAGAAGGGGAAGAAGTAAGAAAAGAAGGAGAAAACAAAAGAGTAATGAAAAATAAGATGAAGATAGGAGGGAAAAGGGGGAAGAGGATGGATGGAAGGGAAGAAGGGAGGAAGGGGAACAAGGGAAAGAGGCAGATAGAGAAGCCGGAGACATGAAATTCAGGAGAGGGAAGGGGTACTGAGCAGGGGGAGAGAAGAGGCAAAAGATCATGGAGACAAAGCAGAATACCACCTAAACTACATGCAACCCCTACATAAGCTTGCATCCCTCCTGACCCCCAAACAAAAGCAAAAGTGAAAATAAAGACTTTTTACTCAAGGTACTTCTTTTGGTCCTTCCAATGATCATGTCATGAAAACAGACCCAGAGACAACGCTGCAGGACATACTGGGACCTGCATCTCTTTATCACTTAATAACTTGCCTTCCCCAACATTCAATTCAATCTCCCAGGAGCAAAACTAAATGTTATTGTAGGAAAAACAATGGAACCCAAAACACAACAGAATGACAACTCAGCAACATAAACTGTAAAACATAAAATCTTGTCCGATTTGCTCTTTGATGTTGGAAACAGACAATTCATTTGGCAAAGTCCAGATGAAACTGAAGGTCAGATAATACCACTCTCCCTTCAGACTCCTCACCTCTTCCTATGCACCCATTTTAACCACACACTGCCCTGTAAGCAAGAATTCTGTACGTTTCTTCACCTACAAAACAGGTATATACACAGGTAGAGGTTTTGAAGTTCCTTCCAGCTATAGAAATCTGTTTCCAAGACTTTACAGTGACTTTACCTGACTAGTTAGTGGTAAGTTAGGAGCCCAGGCTGACTTGGATTTTCTACCTAGACTTCCTCTGAAGAAGGGGTGGGAAGGAGAGATCTTTCTCCTTGGGTCTTGTTCCCAAAGGAACCCAGTACTTTTTGTGTTCTCATGATAATTTATTTATCTTCTCAGTCACTCCTGCTCTTACTAATAACAACAGCCAACACATACTATCATAATTTACTTAGATTCATTTGTTTAATTCTAACACAAACCCTATGAGGTAGTCACTACTATCATTCTTCTTTCACGGATGGGCAAACTGAGAAACAGAGAGCTTAAGTGACTTTTTCAAGGCCACACAGCTGGTGGCAGAGCCAGGATTCAAACCTAAGAAGTTCTAATTCTCATTGAGCTGCTAGGCTGCACGCCACAAGCGGGCACATTGTGTCTGATGACAAGGAGTGATCATGAACTCCCTAGATTAGCTGGCCCTGCCCTGGGGAGCTGGTTCAGGCAGGAAGAGGGGTAAAGAATGGAAAGAATGAACAAAAATTAAGTCCAGTTGTAAAGCTGCTGCCATATTAAGAGTAAAGAGAACAACAGGGCTGCTGGGAACATTGTCAGACCCCAAATTGTTCTTAACATTCATTGGGCCGAGTCCTTTGCTTCTGCAGCGCTAAATGGAAATGACATGGAAATATATATATTTTAAAATCTCCAAACTCTTCACACATCCGTTGGCATGATAATATTTTGATTAGTTACATTTATGCTCCAATTACACTCACAGAATGTTCAACTGTGCCTTATATATAGCATGTTTGCCATGCTCCATAGAAAATACTGGATTATTACCTCGTATATTTGCAATGGGAAAAGATACAAATGGAAAAGAGGGAGAAAAGACAGCAAAAAGAAGAGATGACTAATCCTGTTAAAATGGTGCTGTCTTGCCTTCACATTACTAAATTGGGTCATCGCTATTATAGCCAAGCTTAAAAATCTCAGGGCTTGGAGAGACATCAAGTATTTAAGTCTACCCTTCCCCTCACCTGAGGCTTTTATCTCCCATACCACGACTGGGTCTGAAAGCAACCTCCTCACATACCCAGTGAGTGGCAAGGTCGACAGTGGGGAATATTTGTGTCTTTGTGCTCTTTTTTTCTTCCTGGGGAGAGCATCCATCTATTTCTCAAAGAGGTCCATAACCCTGTCCAAGATAAATATATAAATAAGTAATAAACAGAAGCTAAGAGTCACTCCGAGCTTAGCAAAACGCCTGCCCTGCGGATACTAGGAGTGACTTCTCACCGTGTGTGCTGCCCAGATGCCATCACATTATTTTTCTCTTCACTGGCAGCTCATGCTGCAAGCATTGAAGGTGAGTGTATCACACCATCTAATGCTGATACCAGGTGGACCCCTGAGCCTCATGGAGGTCTGCTAAAGATTGCCCCCAATTCCACAGCACCTGCCTCTCAAATCCTCAACCACTGGAGCTGGCTTTCTCCCCTGGCTTCTCTCTGCCACTGCATCCGTAACTCTACTGGTACCTCTATGCCTCAGTTTCCCCAAGGTGGTTCCATGCATGAAGGCTAATCCCTCCACCAGTTTCCTTATGAAATCCACCAGAGTCAAGCATTTCATCAAGTTAATAAAATTTGTTCTAACCGCAAGTATTAGTTATGTACCTACTATGTGCCTGAACTAGGGGAACAGCAGTCAGCATGGAAGAGTTTTTATCCTCTTAGAGATTACAGACTTCTAAAGAGCCATTACAGGAATGTGGAAAGTTCTATGACAAGGCAAGAACCCAGACTTGATTTGGGGGAAGAAGTATAAAAAGAAAACACCTACAACTTTCTGGAGCAAATAAACTGTAGGCTGAGGTCTAAGTTATGTAGGTGTCAGACAGGGGAACATGGAATAGAAAGAATGTTCCATGCAGATGAAATAGCCAGTTTCAAAGCCAAGGAACAAGACAGTTTCTCCCTTGTGGAGGGGCTAGAACAAATTGCAGACAGAATGCAAGTGCCATATAGACCACCTCTCTAACCTCTCACCCTTCAGTTTATATATAAGGAATTTGATATTTAGAGAGGTGCCTTGACTTGCCCAGAGTCACACAGCCAAAGGGTGGTAGTGCCAGCATTCAAATTGAGGTGTATCTGACTCCAAGATCAGTATCATTTCCCTCTGAAACAGTGGTTCCCAAATCGCAGTGTGCAACAGAATTACCCGGTAAGCTTGTTAAACTGTGCTGGGTTCCACACCCAGTAGATTTGGGGTGGAGTTCAAGAATCTGCATGTCTAACAAGTTTCTAAGTGATGCTGATGGAACCGATCTGTGGGCCACACTTTGAGAAACACTGGACTAGCTGGTCTCTAATTCCCCAGCCCTGATAGGGCAGGGGCCCATAAACTTGGGCAAATCAATGAATGGTGTTACCACAGGGGTGCTAACTTGTTAATCTACCTCCTACCCTGGGCCACACCCTGCCTACCTCTCTCAGGGGCAGGAGATCTTGGCCACTAGCCATTAAACATGAAGACTCTCCCTCTGCCCAACTCCAACAAGCTCCTCTAGCTTGAGCCATTTCCTTTCCATCACTGCTAATTCCCAAGAATATCATTAGACACTTACTGACTCCCCCAAATGTACTAGGGTCTGCATAGAAAATAGCACAATAATTATTCCTCCTCTTTTACCATCCTCTAAGGAGCTACAACAATTTGACAGCTGTTATCCAATTAATCTTGACAGCTTATTTTTTTAATGTAAAGGTATTTTTTTCTTCTAAGATTGGAAAAGCTATTTCCTTTATTGAGGTAAGAATGAGGGCAAAGAGAGGCCAGAGAACTTGTCCAACATTACGAGGGTCATTTTTCGCCTCCCTTCTTCCGCATGATCAGTGGAACAATGCAGGACAAGGGCATGGACTGTGGACTCAAACTGCCAGATCAAATCCCAGCTCTGTCAGCTCTCAGCTGTGTGGCCTTGGGCAACATACTTAACCTCTATGAGCCTCAGTTTCTCCACCTGAAAAATTGAGGTGATGATGGCAAATGTTGTACATGCTTCCTAGGCTTGTTACGTGAATTAAATGTGTCTATATGTTACATGCTTAGAATAGTACCTGACATGTTAGGAATTAGCTACCATGATCCTCCGTGGCAGCAGCGGCATTTCTGAGCCCTCATGTAGATCTTTGACTACAACAGTGAGATTACTGACCCTAGAATTCAGCAGGGTAAGGCAGGTCCCAGTCTCACTGTCTCCAGAGGCAGCGGGCCTAGAAGGCACCAGGAATCCATGGAACATCTCCATGCTGTTGACAACAAGGAACATCTCTTTGCCAGTGGTTCTCCAAGTATGGCGCTGAGCCAGGTACATTAGTGTCATGGGAAACCCCTCAAAAAGCAAATCCTTGGGCCCCAACCTAGACTGACTAGACCAGAAACTCTGAGTGGGGTCAGCCATCTGGGTCCTAGCAAGTCCCCCAGGGGATGCTGACACCCACTCAAGTTTGAGAACCACTTTTTTTTCCCCCCCCAGACAGGTTGCCTAAGCCTCAGCCTATCAGGGTAGACCACAATAACCTGGAGGTCATGCCAGCTCCTGTCCACTGGATGTTCCCTGCTTTTCCCAAGAAGGGACCAGACAGGTTACTAGATTCCACAGCACTGTAGCATGGGTCCAGAGCCTGTGCTCTTTTTTAAAATTATTTATTATTTATTTATTAAGAAGGAGTCTCACTCTGTTGCTCAGGCTGGAGTACAATGGCGTCATCTTGGCTCATTGCAACTTCTGCCTCCGGGGTTCAAACAATTCTCCTGCCTCAGCCTCCCAAGTAACTGGGATTACAGGCATATGCCACCACACCCAGCTAATTTTTGTATTTTTAGTAGAGATAGGGTTTCACCATGTTGGCCAAGTTGGTCTAGAACTCCTGACCTCAGGCAATCTGCCCACCTCAGCCTTCCAAAGTGCTGGGATTACAGGCGTGAACAACTGCGCCCAGTCGAGCCTGTGTTCTTGACCACTGCCCTACATTGAATCTCTTGAAACTGCCTTCCCACATCTGCAAAGGACTCCAATCCCTACCCCAGTGAGGGCCAGCTGGGAGTGGGGCCCTCATTGCTGAGGCACCATAGTTGTCCTGGCATGCCAGGAGGTAGGAAATGGACACCAGGAGAGAATGACAGCTCACGGAAATGACACGGAAGGAGTCTCCCAGACCCACTGAGTCCTTGAAGCCACTAGGATATCTCCATCAACTGGGGCCTCTTGAAATCAAGCACCTGAACCCCTAGATTCTCTATGGTTTTCATCCTGAACCCACTCTTCCTCTTTCATCCCTCACTCCTCCACCTGCCCCCATCCTCTCAGCTGCAAAGTTAGTTTCCTATTTCAGTCTTACCTTTCTCCCATTCCCCATCCCTAGTCCTCCTCCCTTGCCCCACTTTTTGTACCAAAATGTACTTTGGACTATCCCCCTTGACCACAGTGCAGACACCAGTCATCTCTTAGGTTCCCCTTCCTCTTGCTGCCATCCACCTCATTCAGTCCAGTGGTCTCTGCACTCTAGACCACCAAAGATACTGACTCTGTCAGTTACATCCAGCCCTGCAGTGGAACCTGGACCCAGATGGAAACAGCATAGAGCAAGATGAAATGAGGAAGTAGAGGCAGCTGTAGCGCTGACAACTGCCAGGGAAGCAATGAGCTGGGTGGGTTCCTTGGAATCGCCATAACAAAGACCATGAAGTGAGTGGCTAAAACAGCAGAAGTTGATCGTCTCAGTCCTGGAGGCTGGAAGCCTGAGAAAAAGGTGTCAGCAGGGTTGGTTCTTTCTGAGGGCATTGAGGGAGAATCTGTTCCTTGCCCTCCCCTAGCTTCCGGTGGTTTGCTGGCAATCTTTGACATTCCTTGGGTTGTAGATGTACCCCCCTTCCTTATCTCTGCTTTCATATTCACATGGTTTATCCCTGTGTGCATCTGTCTCCAATTGTTAAGGAAAAAGCACCAGTCATATTGGATTTAGTGCACATCCTACTCCAGTATGGCTTTATCTTAACTCATTACATCTAGAATGACTACTCCCAAATAAGGTCACATTTTGAGATACTAGGTGTGAAGACATCAACATATGAATTTGGTGGGGACAGAATTTAACTCCTAATAAGCTTTCTAGAGCCCTGCTGTGTTCACCCCCAAAGAGAAATCTAAGGCAGAAACCCTAGGAGGGTTTCTGTAGAGATGACGGAACATCATATTCAGAGGGCGCATGGGAAAATAGTTTTTAACTATAAAACTATACATGGGGAAACAAACAGAAAAGTAGAAAGGAGGAGTGAAAAGTCCCCACGGAAAGACAGCCACACATGTCTTGAGGTATTTCCTTACAGTCTCATTTCCTGGCATAGATTAGTGCTTTCCAAGGAGTTATAGCACTTAATTGTGCTTGTGACTGTGGTTGGTAAATTTTTCCTGAAGAAGAGGCTTAATGGGGGATAACAGTTTATAGTGGCCTTGTCTGCACTGAAGCTACATCCAGATCCCAATGGGAAAGGAGCAAGCACCGCTTTGACAGGGCTACCTGTTCACTGATATTGGAGGTTAGTTCTACAACAAATGTATATTGAGTGTCTGCTCCATGCCAGGCACTGTTGTAGGCCCCGGGAGTACAGCTGTGAACAAAACAGTCAAGATACTTCATCAGGAGACAGTTTGCTGAGACGAAAATGCGCCTCAAGAGCTTTGAAACAAGTTGAATAGGGCTCTTGTAGACGCCCCCCAGGGAATGCACGCCAGTTTTTCATGCCACGATTTCCCCTTTTTAAATTCTTGATTTTTAGCTCATCTTTCGAGGCTCTGAAGTATGTTTGCAACAATTATTTCCCCAGGAAGGATCTATGAATGGTCTATTTTCTGAGCCTGTGCATTTCTGATGCTGCATCACTTTTACAGTATAGATCATGTTCCTGTATTCAATTTCTTGAGTCGTGACCTATTCCCTTCTAAATACTGTGGACCAGTGCTTCTCATCTTCTGCTAATAGAACAAGGATAGCAGGTTTGCCTCTCATTGTCAAATCCTCTTTTTGAATATACACTTGGAAGGCAGGTAGATGAGTATATCTCACACCCTAATTCCTAATATAGGGAAGAATTTTTTTTTTTTTTTTTTTAATCTTACAGCCTTGCTCTTGGGAGCACAGCGTGACAATGAAGATGCAGGCTGTGGAGCCACACCCCTGCAGTCAAAACCCAGCCCTCTCATTTCCTAAAGTGCATCCCTGAGCAAATTACATAGATTTTTCTGTCTTTGTTTCTCAATCTGTAAAATGGGGATGATAAAAAGACAAACCTGGCTAGGTGTGGTGGCTCACACCTGTAATCCCAGCACTTTGGGAGGCCAAGGCAGGTGGATCACGAGGTCAGGAGATCCAGACTATCCTGGCTAACATGGTGAAACCTTGTCTCTACCAAAAGTATAAAAATTAGCTGGGCGTGATGGCATATGCTTGTAATCTCAGCTGCTTGGGAGGCTGAGGCATGATACTCACTTGAACCCGGGAGGCGGAGGTTGCAGTGAGCCGAGATCGTGCCACTGCACTCCAGCCTGGCGACAGAGGAAGACTCCATCTCAAAAAAAAAAAAAAAAAGACAAACCCTACAGGATCCTCAGCTAAGCTTGAGGATTAACCAAATTAATACAGGTAACAGTAGAAAGGCTGACAAACTTTTTCCATAAAGGGCCAGACAGTCAATATTTTACGCTTTGCAGGCCATAAAGTTTTTGTTACAACTACTCAGTTCTACTGTTGGAGTGTGGCAACTGAATAGACAATGGATAAATGGATGGATGAGGCTGTGTTCCAATAAAGCTTTACAAAAACAGGCAGCAGAGGGGTCCACGCGTGGGCTATAGTTTGCTGACCTCTGACTTATAACAGTACCAGGCAAATACTAAATTCTCAATCAATGTTAGCCATTATTATTAACCATGACAAAATTCAGAAGGACGGGGGTTGGATCCTCTCTGTCACTCACTGCCTGGTTCTCTGACACTATGAACAGATGGTATACATGAAAAATCACCATCCACAGAAGTATTCCTTCCAGCCCACCTATAGCACTGCACTTGTGAAAATGACACCTTCCAAGACGCAACGCGCTGCCACAATGTCTCTGATAATTTTGCCCTGTTGTAATTGTGAGTTTTAACCTGCAGCAGGATGTGAAAAGAAAGGTGGGAGGAAAACAATAGAACATTGAGCGCTTCAGAAAGTCCTTCTCATGCTGTAAAGGGATGTCTGTCCCATTTAAGTTGGTACAGACCTTTATCTTCTACTACAGGGACACAGAAAGATGGACGCACATCTTCCTTTTGATAGTGGCACAGCATAGGTGGCTGAGCTAATGTTTTTCCTGACCATTCCCATTAGCCTTGGAGTTGAGGGAAAACTCTCTCAGATTCTGTCAAAAGTTTGCCTGTCTCATTTTCCAGTGTTGCTGTGATCTGTTGCTTTTGTTGCTGTTCTCATGGGAATTTTTAAGGGAAATTGCAAAAGGTTGGGATTCCCAAAGTCTCCTAAGGTTATTTCCACCATGGCCTCTGTGAATGGTGGAAAGAGTTCCCGAGCCCTTTGCTCTCTGTGGCACCCACTGTCTCATTTCAAACACATAAAACCAATGCTTTATCTACTTCTCGGGATTTTCTGGTTATTTTCTTCACCACCTACACCAAGGGTTAAGCCATGCCCCACGTTTCCCTTGTTCTGACCAAAATTGATATACTACCACCCAGAGCCAAAAGCATAGACAACAGGTGTGGGTGAAACTTCTCAACTTGTATAGAAATTATTTGAAGAAATTCCTGCTTAATTGGGCTTCAATCTCTTCCATACCCTTATATTCATTCATTTGTTGACTCATTCATTCATTCAATTTCTTTTTTTTTTTTTGAGACGGAGTCTCGCTCCTTCGCCAGGCTGGAGTGCAGTGGCGTGATCTCGGCTCACTGCAACCTCTGCCTCCCGGTTTCACGGCATTCTCCTGTCTCAGCCTCCTGAGTCGCTGGGACTACAGGCACCCGCCACCATGCCCGGCTAATTTATTATTATTTTTGTTTGTTTTTTTAGTAGAGACGGGATTTCACCATGTTAGTCAGGATGGTCTTGATCTCCTGACCTCGTGATCCACCTGCCTCGGACTCCCAAAGTGCTGGGATTACAGGCATGAGCCACCGCACCAGGCCCATTCATTCATTCTTTTACTCATTATGTGCCCACTAAACATTCACTGAGCAAGCTTTATGTACATGGTACCAAGCATGCTGAGACACAGAATAAATATTTCATTCTTGAATATATCTTGTTCTAAATGGGTATGGTGCACCTGGTGATGCCCTGCACAGGTCTCTTTAAAGAAACTTGTCTCCCCAGCTGCCAGGGCACTTAGGCACACAGTCTTTAGCAGTAGCCCCTCCAGGGACTGTGTCAGCTGCAGAGGATAGAGCATGGCCTGACCCAAGGTCTGCCCTTCTGGGAGCTGCACATCCAGCGACTGATGGAGGCTGGGGTTGAAAGCCTCAGCCAGTCCTGCCTGTTGCAGACTCAGATGGGCCATTTTAGCTCCCCGTGGAGTCGGTTAACGATGTCCTGAGGTCTGAGTCAGCTCACTTCCTCCCCCAGCCTGCTCCTTGTCCCTTCCTTCCCTTCCATAGCTGCTAGTCCAGGGGACAATTCCCAATAAACCTCCTTATAAACACTCATCTCCACCTATTATTCTGAATCCCAGAGAATCCAACAGTGACAATGTGTCTAGGGGAGCAAGTTGCTCTGTCTGGGCATTTCTGAGGGGACATTTGCATTGGTTCTTTAAAAACACACAGGAATACTCCAGGTGGAGAGGGAATGATCATTTCAGGCAGAGGGAACAGGATGAAAAAGGCCACGCTTATGACAGCACAGAGGCATTTGGTGTCCTGGCCTGACCGGTGAGAGGGGATGTGGGGGCCCAGGTCAAGGACAAAGCAAGTCCTTGATAGTCAAGCTAAGGAGCTGACCACGCACCGAGAGCCCATGGGTGTTTACGAGAAGAATTGAGACATGATAAAATACTCATTTCACCAAGATCCACGTGTTTGTCAAGGTTCCCTCTAAAAAACAGGAGCTACTCCGGCTGTGTCAAGTAGATAGTTTTCATACAAAGACTCAGACCTTTATCCACTACTGGGAGGCTGGGGAACGTCAGTTGGGAAGGTAGTCCTCGGGAAACCCCTAAGTATGAGGACCACAGGAAAAGTCGAGTCTGTAGTTTCGGCTACTTGGGTGACTGTGGGGTAGATGCTCAACAAACATGGGCACAGCTGGAAGTCTGCTGACTGCCTGCACCCCTGCAGGGGCTCTCAGCTGCCTGAGGGAGACTCACGACTCTCCGGTTCTTTGGCCTTCCAGATCTCTCATCAGTGGGACCTCACTGTGTCCCTGCAGGTGAAGGAGTCTGGGAAATGTGGCTTCAGGGCTTCATGACCTTTGGTATAGGAGAGCGCCTGGGCAGCTGTGCATTAACAAGCAATATCTGGGGGCTACTGGGATGTAACTTGGATCACAGAGGATGTGGCTGCAGCAGGGAAATTAGTTAGGGGGGTGAATCAAAAGCCCAAGCAAGAGATGTTGGTGCCATCATCACGTCACTGCCCAATTCTCCTTCCTCTCCAAGGCCTCCGAACCTGCTCCGAGGCTTGGCAGGGAAAGTGAGCCAGACTGAGGAGGACAGGAGACAGGGCTGCCTGAAACAAATGCAAGGGACACACAGCTCTGTCCCGCCAGGTGTGACTCCAGGTGCCAGATGCGACTCCTGCCAGGTGTGGCTCCCAGATCGGGCTGGCTGTTCTTCACTCACTGGCATTTGGGTGAGAAGGGCACTGAGATGGAGCAGAGAGAACCAATCCAGAAGACAGAAACCCTGGCTTGGAGCCCTTTCCAGCCATTTCCTAATTGGCTATATGACTTTCCTAATGCTGCCAGAACAAATTGCCACAAACTTGATGGTTTGGGATAATGGAGATTCATTGTCTCACAGTTCTGGAGGCCAGAAGTCTAAAATCAAGGTGGGTCGGCAGGGTCTTGTGCCCGCATAAGGCTCTAGGGGATAACTCCTCTTTGCCTCTTGCAGCCCCTGGTGGTGTCTGGTGCTCCCTGCGATCGTCTCTGCCTCTGTCTTCACAGTCTTCTCCCTATGTCTCGCATTTCAAATCTCCCTCTGCTTTTCTCTCACTTTTGCAGCTATCATTGGATTTAGGATTCACCCTAAATCCAGGATGACCTCCTCTTGAGATCCTTAACTCAACTGCATCTGCAAAGATCTTTTTTCCACATAAGGTCACAAGTTCCAGGGATTACAACTTGCACAACGCTGGGGGGCCATGATTCAACCCCACTACAACTACACTGGGTGACTCTGTAAATGTCACTTACCCTCATGCTTAGACTCAAATTTGTAATAATAAAATAGAGTAGGGGCCAGGCACGGTGGCTCATGTCTGTAATCCTAGCACTTAGGGAGGCAGAGGTAGGTGGATTGCCTGAGCTTGGGAGTTTAAAACCAGCCTGGGCAACACAGTGAAACCCCATCTCTACTAAAAATACAAAAACATTAACTGAGTGTGGCAGTGTGCGCCTGTAGTCCCAGCTACTCTGGAGGCTGAGGCAGGAGAATTGCTTGAACCGGGAGGCAGAGATTGCAGTGAGCAGAGATCACGCCACTGCACTCCACGCTCCAGCCTGAGTGACAGAGTAAGACTCCATCAACCAAAAAATAATAATAATAATAAAATAAAATAAAAAAGAGAGAGAGTGTAGGAGAAGATGACCTACCTGGATGTTGGGGTGATTATGTAAGACAGAACAAGTTGAAGCCCCTGGCCCGGTTATAGACACAAGGGAAGCCTGAATTAAGAGTCTATTGAATCTGAATCAGCACTCACCCCATGGCTATGGCACTGGTCTGGTCAGGACCTGGAGACTCCTACTTCATGCAGCGTAACACAAAGTTCAGCTTGCATTTAGGATTGCACTATTTTGCCTTAAAAGCAGTACCCAGTTCTGAAACGTACCACTGTATAAAATAATATCTGGTGCCTATAGTCCTTCATCTGTCGAAGTACAGGTCGGGTAGAAGGATTTCCAGATTCCTTCCAGCTCTCACAGTCTGTGGATTTAGGATTCCTACAATAGTGTGGGCATCAGATTCACTGCAAGTAACTTACCCAACAACTGAAAGGCTGCCCCCACCCAAAAGGGGGAAAATCAGATCACTTAAACAGGGTGGAAAAACTAGATTACTTCCACCATAGAAGCCTTTTGATGCTGCCTCTCCCCTTTGCCCATCCAACCCACCCCAGCTCTTAATTCCTGTCCTTGTATCCAGGTTTAAATCATCGCTCCATCACTTTCTAACTACATAACTTAGGACAAGCCCCTTTGCACTTCATTTGTCTTCCTTTTATGCTCTTTAAATTTTAATAAATTGAAAGTATCAGAAAATTGAGAAACCTAGAAAGAATAAAATTATAAATACCCATAATTCTGCTATCTAGGTTCAACCACTGTGAACATCTTAACATACTTGCTTTGCCTTTTTATTTTTAAAGAAGAAAGATTACTTTATTGTTATTGGGAAATAATACGTATTCATTTTGAGGAATTCAAGAAATGCAAAATACAAAGATTCAAGTTTAAAAAACTCGTCTCACCACCCAGAAATTACCATATGGCAAACATCATTTTAAATATCTTATTATATACACAGAGACAAAAGGACAGACAGATGGATGAGGATGGGCGGACGGATGGATGAGGATGGGCGGACGGATGGATGAGGATGGGCAGACGGATGGATGAGGATGGGCAGACGGATGGATGAGGATGGGCGGACGGATGGATGAGGATGGGTGGATGGATGGATGAGGATGGGCGGATGGATGGATGAGGATGGGCGGATGGATGGATGAGGATGGGCGGATGGATGGATGAGGATGGGCAGATGGACGGAAGAATAGGTGGAAATAAATATTATCAAATGTGGGATAAAATATATGCTACTTTAAGTTTTTTTTAAATACTGTATTTACTTGTATTTAGCAGAACAAAAAGAAATTAAAACAAAATGGAAGGAAATCTAGGCTTTCAAATACTTCTTTACCAAGAGATACTTACCCAAAGATCTCTTTAAGAACACAGATTGTGAAGAAAGCATTAAGAGCCTGAAGTAATTGTGTTACATTCTAACTATTTGTTTGGATTTTAAGCTTATTAAATGACTCCATCCTGTCAAATATGGTATGAGAACTATCACACTTCCCCTCAACTTCTCCTCCCTCTCTTAGTTTCTCAGTTTTAATTGTTGGTGACTGCTGCTGTTCCACTGCCCGGGTTTTAACCTTCATACCCTGATCTATAACTGTAATTGCCCAAGCTGCTTACTGTGAGTCCCATATTTATATGGTTTCATTATTTATCATCAATCCTTATGCTATGAGGTCTGCATTCATGAATCTTTTATTTTTGTTTGCTTTTAATTAGTTGTATTTTGTAATTAAGTATTTTTTTCAAGATCCTATGGATATTACATGGCCTGAGTACATTTATTCTC
This sequence comes from Trachypithecus francoisi, assembly GCF_009764315.1. Taxonomy (NCBI): domain Eukaryota; kingdom Metazoa; phylum Chordata; class Mammalia; order Primates; family Cercopithecidae; genus Trachypithecus; species Trachypithecus francoisi. The sequence continues at coordinate 38,423,755 of NW_022681467.1, forward strand.
AACAACAATGACTTGTGAGCTTCATATTCTATTATATTCTTGAACTATGCCCTTGCCCTCAAATGTTTTACATAACCATTCTTTCATCTTTGACATTGAATCTGGCTATAGAGAAGTCTGAGGACAACTTGACTTTTTTTTTTTCTCCTTATGGAAGAGATTCTTGTGTCTAGAAAACTGGGTAATTCTGTATTTATCCTAAGTTTTAATAGCTTAACTAGAGTATGTCTTGGTGTCTAACATTCTGTACCAAATTTTCCTGGAATACATTGTCTCTTTATTATTATTTTGATACAATATGTAACATAAAATTTACCATTTTAATCATTTTAAGTGTGCAATTCGGCAGCATTAATTACTCTCACAATATTTTGGAACCATCACCATTACCTATTTCTAAAACTTTTTCATCACCCTGAAGAGAAATTTTGTGACCATTAAGCAATAACTCTTCATTCTCTTCTGCCCCAGTCTGGTAACCTCTAATCTACTTTCTATCTCTATGAATTTGCATACTCTAGATACTACTTATAAATGGAATCCTGTAGTCCAAAAATGAACTCTAACAATTGTTGGGAGGATGTGGAGCAACTGGAATCCTTACACATTGCTGGTGAGTAGGTAAAATGGTGCAGCTGCTTGTAACACACTCTCGTTTGATCTGCACATTCAGTTATTTATTTGCTTCAGGAATTTTTTTTGTTTTAAATCCAGAGGTAAAATAGCATCATTCTACTCTTTTGAATCCCGGTTCTATTATATATACTAGATGTGTTGCCTTGGGCAAGTTACATAACTATTTCTTAATTTCCTCATCTATAAGTTGGGAATACTAATTGTATTGACCTCAAATTGTTGTGAAAAATTAATTCATGTAAACCTCTAAATAAATGTTTCATGCAAAATCAACTCCAAAAGAATTTGTTCTTGTTGTTAGACTAAGCTATATTTTGTTACAATATATTTGAATAAAGAAAAGGTTATATGTATATGCCTTTATATTATGTATCTTTATGTCTATATCTATCATAGAATAAATCCTTCTCTCCTTTAGCTTTCTTTATGTTAATATTCCCTTGACTACTTTCACCACTCTATTTCATCTGTATTCATGTGCTTGTTAAGACTTTCCTCTATACTTTTTTTTCCAGCAATGTATATTCTATTTTGTTTTTGTATTGTTTCAGTTTTTGCTGCCAATATTTATGGGCTCTTTAATCCTATTAATGCTATTTTGTCCCTATTAATCTCATGCTGTCCATTTATTCCATCATCCTTGAACCCTCACTGTATTGACCTGGTGTTCATATCAAATTGTTCTATCGAGTGAAGCAACTGTGACTAATTTACCTCTGTTTCTGAATTGTTATGTTTTCAGGTTAGAATCCTTGCTCTTGCATATGACAGCCCTCTGCTTGCTAGCATCCCTTTCTTCCTTTTGCTTCCTTCCTTCCTTGCCCCATCCCTTCCTCCCTTCCTCCCTCTCTCTTTTCCTTTTTTCCTTCCTTCCTTCTTTTCTCTTTCTCCCTTTTTTTTTTTAAAAATTATTTGTGGTATGCTTTGATGTTGCCATGACATTTCTTACCTTCTTGTTCTTCCTAGATGGCTCTGCTTGGGTGCCTTCGTCCTGACACACCATTTGCTGTGATATATAGCATACGTGACACCTGACTTTCTTCCTACCATATCAGGGAACAGTTTGTTTTCCCCTTGAATTTGAAGATTGAGTATTCTTTATTCTGTCTGATTTCTGAGCCTAATAAAACAGTGAGAAGGAAGAAGAGAGCTCATCTAAGGTGATATTTGGTCATTCTTAGATTACTGGGTATCTGTTTCTTCTTTTTAGATTTTGTGAATATCCCATACTCAGATTCACTACACCTACTTCCAGGTATTTACTTTTCTGATGAGAAGGTAGTCCCTATTTTCATTTCTCTTACTCAGTTTAGAAGACAGTCCTGAAGATTTTGCTACCATTAGAGAAAGTTAACCTCCTCCATAACCCCTTCCTTTGCTTTGCTTATACCCCCATCCCAGCCCCAAGCCATGTTTTCTTATTTCTTTTTTTTTTTTTTTTTTTTTTGAGGCGGAGTCTCGCTCTGTCGCCCGGACTGGAGTGCAGTGGCCAGATCTCAGCTCACTGCAAGCTCCGCCTCCCGGGTTTACGCCATTCTCCTGCCTCAGCCTCCCGAGTAGCTGGGACTACAGGCGCCCGCCACCTCGCCCGGCTACTTTTTGTATTTTTAGTAGAGACGGGGTTTCACCGTGTTAGCCAGGATGGTCTCGATCTCCTGACCTCGTGATCCGCCCGTCTCGGCCTCCCAAAGTGCTGGGATTACAGGCTTGAGCCACCGCGCCCGGCCTTTCTTATTTCTTAATCAGATGAGAGAAACGATAATGATGCCCAGTCAACTTGATTTTCTCTAGATGTTTGGTATTAATGAGAAATCCCAGTATTATGTTACCAATATGCTTTTCGGTGGGTGGGGAAAAAGATTTAGAAGCCTAGCTATACCTCTCCACATCACTTTGTATCTCCTGTTTCTTTCGATAGTTACCAGTGTTTAAAACTTGCATTTGATAGTTTTCTTTCCCTTGTTTTGGTGTTGCAATTAATTTTATTTATTTTTCTTTTCTTGTATTCTTCAATCTATTAGGTATTTGGCAAGAGGAATTCTGTAATTCAGTTTCTGTCAATGATCTTAACCCAAATATCTGAGTCACATTTTCCATAAGTAAGTTGGGATAATAATTATAACACTGAACACATGAATTTTTTTAGAAGTACGAAGTTAGACAATATATGTAAATTGCTTTGCAAGCTCTCAAATTTTATATGAAGAATATGTTTTCGATAAATATAGTTATGAATGAATGAGCTGTTATTACTCTGCAGTAATGAACTTAGTTATCTAGTTTGTAGGGTTATAAAATGTTATCACTTAAATCCATCCTAGGAATCACATACCACATTCCATTTATTTTATAAAGGAAGCAAATGTCATGACTGCTGTCTTTAGTGCCACGTTTCATCAGGAGGTGGGTGACACAAGAATTCTGTGGTTATAATTGATGGCAAGCATGCCATTCACACGAATTCTTCTTGCAAATAAACTGCATGTGCTAGAAGAAATATTTTTATTCACTTCTCAGAAGGAAGATTTCAATCAGGAGGCCCCTATTTTGCTGAACACTAACATTAGTTTAAACATGCAAGCTTGTGGGAAGAACCCAGAAGCAAAACTTAATTGCCTTCCATAACAGAGGGGAGAAAAAATACAACAGAAGAGAGAAAAGAGACAGAACAAGATAGACCAAATGCTGAGTAAGAAAAATGAAGAGTTAAGTAAAAGCAAAAGGGGTACAGGTGAGAATGAACATTGAAAAAAATGGTCTGATACTAGTTTTCAGTTGTTTCCTCTGAAGTGTATACTTTCTCCATCTCACACAAGGAATATTTAGTAAAGTTTATACTATTCACTGATATTTTTGTAGTAGGTTTTTGAAAGGGGCACTTCTGAATTCATTTAGTTCTTAGTAAAGACCAAGCAGACATAGCATGTTCATTTGCAGAAGCTACAGGGTATGGGGTCTACTGAATTATTTGTGTTGGTCAGTTGTGTCCTCTTATGTTCTACACAGCACTGGGGTAGGGGATAGAGTGTGGTAGAGGGCTGAGCTAAAGGAGCTTAGCATTTGTCAGATGACTGACTGAAGAGATAAGTTTACAGCTAAAGGGACTGCCAACACTAAGGATGGAGGCAAAGCTCAAACCATGGTGAAAATCAGAGGCTCTGATACATGGCAAAGGAAGCCAGGTAACAAAGTAAATTTACACCATTTGCTTCAGCACAACAGGAAACATTTTTTCTGCTAGGCTCAAACTTAGAAGTTGTCCATCTGCTTCCTAACACACCTTAGGAGGTTCATCCAAGCCTGATATTAAGATAAAATTTAAAAGTGTACAAAAATAAATATTTTCAGTCAAAAAGAGCAACATGATCACTGATATTTATCTTCTAGGGCCTCTTTGAAATGGTCATAAGTGGATTTTTAAAAGTGTTTAAGCTCACAAAAACAATTAGGACAAAAGAGAGGCTGAGTTGACAGGGCTTTTTATCAACACTTTGGATCCTGGGAAGAAATGTCACCATAACTTCAAATTCTTAAGTAAGAGTGATCTTTAGTCAAAAATTGTATACCCAGCAAAACTACCAATTAAGTTAGACCCAGACATTTTGAGCCCTTTGAAAATGTCACTATCTGCTTACTCTTTCTTGGAAAATTACATGAGAATGTAGTCCTGTTTGAACTGAAAATATTTTTTGTTCTTTTTTTCATTTCATTTTAATACCAGGGTTATGAACACCTACAAAAATGAGTCTGGAAGAAACTTTCAGGCTGGGAGCTGGCACACACACAAAAACCTTCTTTCTTGGGCTGAAGCCAGTAATACTAACTGTGAAAAGCCACCTCATCTCAGAGGACAGCCATGAATAATATTCAGTGAAGATTTGAGCAGTAAGACAGGTGGCTCTGGAAGTGAGTAAGATCTCTCATGAAATAAGAGAACTTGATAGTTCAGATGCTATGATAAAAGTAAATAGTGGCGTGTGAGTAAAACAGAGAATCCATTCAACCTTAAAGGTAGGAGCATTCTCCTTTGAGAGGTAGAGAAGATATGCTTGAGTCCAGCAGAAAAGAAAATATGATCCTAGCACATGATTTGGTTTTGCAATGAAACAATTTATACAGTAAGAATAATGGAAGTGCTATGTATCCACTTTCAACTTTTAGAATCATTAAGCTGACTGATATGGTTTGGCTCTGCGTCCCCATCCAAATCGCATCTTGAATTGCTATCCCTATGTGTAGAGGGAGGGACCTGTAATCCCCACGTGTCGAGGAAGGGAGGTGATTGGATCAGGGGGAGGTTTCCGCTATGCTTTTCTCATGATAGTGAGTGAATTCTCATGAGATGTGATGGTTTTAAAAGTGGCAGTTTTTTCCGGCACACTCACATTCCCTCATGCCGCCCTGGTAAGAAGGTGTCTGCTTCCCCCTCGCCTTCTGCCATGATTGTAAGTTTCCTGAGGCCTCCTAGGAAGGCCTGTTAAGCTTCCTGTTAAGCCCATGGAAATGTGAGTGAATTAAACCTCTTTCCTTTATAATTACCTAGCCTCAGGGAAGTTCTTTATAGCAGTGTGAAACCAAGCTAATACACTAACCAATCATGAAAGGTAAGAATCGTTACAGAGAAAATTCTAAAAATTACCAACCTTGGCCATGAAAGAGTAAAAACAAGGCTGGCAATGTCAAAGACAGAGGTGATTGGGAGAAGGGGAAATCAACAATGTCCTCTTCACCTTATCCAGAAGACCCTGATGGTTCCTAGAACAAGAAGCAGAGGCTGAAGTAAACTATAGCATCTGAATTTGCAAAGATTACCAGTGGAAGACATACAAAGTAAACACTTACTACAACAGAAGATAGAAAGTGATCTATAAAAGGGCAATTCCTCATTTTTCTTAGCAGAAAGCCAGTAGACAATATGTTAAGTTAATAAATCAAGAAAAGCACTTCAAGTAAACTACTTACACATGTAGAAATAACCATCAAAGAAGCAAAAATAGAAACAGATGACCTGTGAGGATGGGATCTGAAAGGCAGAGAAGCCAAACAGCATTATGGTGGTTTTTAAACATGAACCCTTTTGAGTTATTTGACATCTTAATCATGATTGGATTTTTTCTGGTTTAACAGATCTTTGAAAATGAAATTAAACATAAAACTATAGAACAATCTCACCTATCAATGTGTACATAATAATACTCCCTGAATTAAACTAAACTGTGATATGAAAAAGAAATGTATGTGTATTCAGGGACAATATGCTTATTCTAGGAAAGGAAAGACTGTTTGAAAATATAAAATGCCTTTTGTTATGATTTCAGCAGGATGAAGTGAGAAAAACAATCTCTAATCTATTGTTGTGGAAGAGGCTTTTGGTAAAATCTTTTCAATATTTTTGGCTTTAAGAAAGTCAGTATTTTATGCTGGAGTCAGGGAGGCTGGAGGGCTTGGTCCCAAGACTTCTCCCCACAGCCCAGTACACTGATTGTGGCAGTCTGAGGCCAGCATGCCTCTTGAGGCCTAACCCTGACCTGTCCTTCCTCATTGGGCAGGGCTTCCCTGCAGAAACTCCAATAACTCCAGTCAGAGACTCAAGGACAGAATTTGGACCTCCCTGGACCTGAGCCCCAGCAGGAGGGGCGACCACAGTTTCTAGGGACCAGCAGACTTAGCCTCTCCTCCTGGTAGCTCTGAGGAATCCAGGCAGCCCAGACAAGTGGGTTTCTCCCCAGCAAAGCACATCCCTCTCCACCAAGGGACAAAGTGTTGCATTAAATGGGTCCTGCTCCCTGTGCCACCCAATTGGGCGAGCATCTCCAACAGGGGTTGTCAGACACCCTATACAGGAGCAACCCTACTGGCATCAGGTTGGTGCCCCTTGAGGTCAGAGGCCCCAGAAGAAGGAAAAGGCACCCATCTTTGCTGCTCTCCAGCCTCCTTGAGTGACATCTCCAGGCACAGGAGCAAATCAGATGAATAGGTCCTGAAGTGAATCCCCAGCAAACTGCAGAAGGCCTACCAAAGAGGGACCTGACTATATAAAGAAAAATAAACAAGCAGAAAGTGACAACAACAGCATCAACAACAACAACAAAAAGACCCCAGCAAAAACACCATCCAAGGGTCAGCAGCCTCAAAAACGAAAACTAGACAAACTCACGAATATGAGAAAAAATTTTTAAAAAATGCTGAAAGCACAAAAGGCCAGAGTGCCTCTTCTCCTCCAAATGATGAGCATAAAACTGGATGGAGGATCAGACACATGAATTGACAGTAGTAGGCCTCAGAAGACGGGTAATGAAAAACTACGTTCTAACCCAATGCAAATAAGCTAAGAACCTTGATAAAAGGTTAGAGCAATTGCTAACTAGAATAACCAGTTTAGAGAGGAACATAAATGACCTGATGGAGCTGAAAAATATAGCATGAGAACTTCATGAAGCATACACAAATATCAACAGCCAAACTGACCAAGCAGAAGAAAGGACATCAGAGTTTGAAAATCACCTTACTGAAATAAAACAGACAAGAACAGAGGAAAAAAGAATGCAAAGAATGAACAAAGTCCGCAAGAAATAAGGGGCTTCATAAAAAGACTGAACCTACGATTGACTGGAGTATCAGAAGGAGATGGGGAGAATGGAAACAAGCTGGAAAACACACTTCAGGATATTATCCAGGAGAACTGCCCCAACCTAGCAAGACAGACCAACATACAAATTCAGGAAATACAGAGAAGACAATTAAGATACTCCCCAAGAAGATCAACCCCAAGACAAATAGTCATCAGATTCTCCAAGGACAAAATGAAAGAAAACCTGTTAAGGGCAGACAGAGAGAATGGCCCAGTCACCTACAAAGGGAAGCCCATCAGACTAACAGTGGACCTCTCAGCAGAAACTCTACAGGCCAGAAGAGATTGGGGGCCAATATTCAACATTCTTAAAGAAAAGAATTTTCAACCCAGGATTTCATATGCAGCCAAACTAATCTTGATAAGTAAAGGAGATATAAAATCCTTCCCAGACAAGCAAATGCTGAGGGATTTTGTTACCACCAGACCTGCCCTGCAAGAGATCCTGAAAGAAGTACTAAATGTGGAATGGAAAAACAGGTACTAGCCACTGCAAAAACATACTAAAATATAAAGACCAATGAAACTATGAAGAAACTGCATCAACTAGTGTGCAAATTAACCAAATAGCATCATGATGACAAGATCAAATTCACACACAACAATATTAACCTTAAATGTAAATAAGTTGAATGCCCCAATTAAAAGACACAGACTGGAAAAATGGATAAGGAGTCAAGAAGCACTGGTGTGCTGTACTCAGGGGACCCAAATTACATGCAAAGATGCACAGAGGCTCAAAATAATGAGATGGAGGAAAATCTAGGCAAATGGAAAGCAAAAAAATAAAAATCGGGGTTGCAATCCTAGTCTCTGATAAAAAAGACTTTAAACAAAGATCAAAAAAGACAAAGAAAGGTATTACATAACGGTAAAGGGAGCAATTCAACAAGAAGAGCTAACTATTCTAAATATATATGCACCCAATACAGGAGCACCCAGATTCATAAAACAATCTTAGAGACCTACAAAGAGACTTAGACTCCCATACAATAATAGTGGGATACTGTAACACTTCACTGTCAATATTAGATTGACGAGACAGAAAATTAACAAGGATATTCAAGACTTGAACTCAGCTCTGGATCAAGTGGACCCAGTAGACGTCTACAGAACTCTCTACCTCAAATCAACAGAATGGCACTTATGCTAAAATCGACCACATATTTTGAAGTAAAACACTCCTTAGCAAATGCAAAAGAACTAAAATGATAACGAACAGTCTCTCAGACCACAGTGCAATCATATTAGAACTCAGGATTAAGAAACTCACTCAAAACCACACAATTACATCGAAACTGAACAACCTGCTCCTGAATGACTCCTGGGTAAATGATGAAATTAAGGCAGAAATCAAGAAGTTCTTTGAAACCAGTGAGAACAAGGAGACAGCATGCCAGAATCTCTGGGAGACAGCTAAAGCAGTGTTAAGAGGGAAATTTATAGCACTAAATGCCCACATCAGAAAGCTAGAAAGATCTCAAACTGTCATACTAACATCACAATTAAAAGACCTAGAGAGGCAAGAGCAAACTAATCCAAAAGCTAGCAGAAGACAAGAAACAACTAAGATCAAAGAAGAATTGAAGGAGACAGAGACATAAAAAAGTCTCCAAAAAATCAACGATCCAGGAGATGGTTTTTTGAAAAAATTAAGAAAATAGATCACTAGTTAGACTAATAAAGAAGAGAAAGAAGAATCAAATAGACACAAAGAATGATAAAGGGAATATCACCACTGACCCCACAGAAATACAAACTGCCATCAGAGAATACTATAAAAACTTCACGTAAATACGCTGGAAAATCTAGAAGAAACTGATAAATTCCTGGACGCATACATTCTACCAAGACTAAACCAGGAAAAAGTCAAAACCCTGAATGAACCAATAACAAACTCTGAAATTGAGGCAGTAATTAAGGGGCTACTGACCAAAAAAGGATCAGGACCAGATGGATTCACAGCCAAACCCTACCTGAAATGCAAACAGGAGCTGATACCATTCCTTCTGAAACTATTCCAAACAATGGAAAAGGAGGGACTCCTCCTTAACTCATTTTATGAAGCCAACATCATCCTGATACCAAAACCAGGAAGACACAACAAAAAAGGAAAACTTCAGGCCAATATCCCTGATGAACATCAATGTGAAAATCCTCAATAAAATACTGGCAAAGCAAAACCAGCAACACATCAAAAAACGTATCCACCACAATCAATTTGGTTTCATCCCTGGGATGCAAGGCAGCTTCAACATACACAAATCAATAAATGTAATACATCACATAAACAGAACCAAAGACAAAAACTACATGATTATCTCAATAGATGCATAAAAGTCTCTGACAAAATTCAACATCCCTTCCTGTTAAAAACTCTCAATAAATTTGGTATTGATGGAACATATCTCAAAATAATAAGACAAACCCACAGTCAATATCATATTGAACAGGCAAAAGCTGGAAGCATTCCTTTTGAAAACTGGTACAAGACAAGGATGCCTCCTCTCACCACTCCTATTCAACATAGTATTGGAAGATCTGGCCAGGGCCATCAGGCAAGAGGAAGAAAGAAAGGGTATTAAAATAGGAAGAGAGGAAGTCAAGGCGTCTCTGTTTGCAGACATGATTTTACATTTAGAAAACCCCATCATCCCAGCCACAAAACTCCTTGAACTGATAAGTAACTTCAGCAAAGTATCAGGATACAAAAGCAATATGCAAATATCACAAGCATTCCTTTACACCAACAATAGGCAAGCAGAGAGCCAAATCATGAATGAACTCCCATTCACAATTGCTACAAAGAGAATGAAACATCTAGGAATACAGCTAACAAGAGATGTGAAGGACCTCTTCAAGAAGAACTACAAACCACTTCTCAATGAAATAAGAGAGGCCACAAACAAATGGAAAAACATTCCATCCTCATGGATAGGAAGCATCAATATTGTGAAAATGGCCATAATGCCCAAAGTAATTTACAGATTCCACACCATTCACATCAAACTACCATTGACATTATTCACAGAATTAGAAAAAACAATTGTAAATTTCATATGGAATCAAAGAAGACCCCATATAGCCAAGATAATCCTAAGCAAACAAAACAAAACAAAATGAAGCTGGAGGCATCACACTAACTGACTTTAAACTATACTACAAGGATACAGCAACCAAAACAGCATGGCACTTATACCAAAACAGATATATAGACCATAGGAACAGAACAGAGGCCTCGGAAATAACACTGCACATCTACAACAATCTGATCTTCGACAAACCTGACAAAAACAAGCAATGGGGAAAGCATATCCTATTCAGTAAATGGTGCTGGGAAAACTGCCTAGCCATATGCAGAAAACAGAAACTGGACCCCTTCCTTACACTTTATACAAAAATTAACTCAAGATGGATTAAAAGACTTAAATGTAAAACCCAAAACCATAAAAACCTTAGAAGAAAACCTAGGCAATACCATTCAGGGCAGAGGCATGGGCAAAGCCTTCATGACAAAAATGTCAAAAGCAACTGCAACAAAAGGCAAAATTGACAAATGGGATCTAACTAAACTAAAGAGCTCCTGCACAGCAAAAGAAACTAGCATCAGAGTGAACAGGCAATCTACAGAATGGGAGAAAATTTTTGCAATCTACCCATTTGACAAAGGTCTAATATCCACAATTCACAAGGAACTTAAACATATGTACAAGAAAAAAACAACCCATCAAAAAGTGGGCAAAGGATATGAACAGACACATCTCAAAAGAAGACACTTATGCAGCTAACAAACATATGAAAAAAAAGCTCAGCATCACTGATTATCAGAGAAATGCAAATCAAAACCACAATGAGATACCATCTCATGCCAGTCAGAATGATGATTCTTAAAAAGTCAGAAAACAACAGATGCCGGTCAGACTGTGGAGAAATATAAATGATTTTACACTGCTGGTAGGAATGTAGCAACCATTGCTGAAAACACTATGGCAATTCCTCTAGGATCTAGAACCAGAAACACCATTTGACCCAGCAATCCCATTACTGGGTATATACCCAGAGGAATACAAATCATTCTACTATAAAGACACATGCACATGTATGTTTACTGCAGCACTATTTACAATAGCAAAGACATGGAGCCAACCCAAATGAAAACATGGTACATATATACCATGGAATACTATGCAGCCACAACAAGGAATGAGATCATGTGCTTTGCAGGGACATGGATGAAGCTGGAAGCCAGCATCCTCAGTAAACTAACACAGGAACAGAAAACCAAACACTGCATGTTCTCACTCGTAAGTGGGAGTTGAACACTGAGAATACATGGACACAAAGAGGGGAATAACACACACCAGGGCCTGTTGAGTGGTGGCAGGGTGAGGGGAGGGAACTTAGAGGATGGGTCAATAGGTACAGCAAACCACCACGGCACAGGTATACCCATGTAACAAACCTGCATGTTGTGCACATGTATCCAGTTTCTTCCTCTTCTTTTAGAAGAAATAAACAAAATGTAAATAATGACATTTTAAAAAAGAAGTTTATTACTCACATCCTCCTCAAAAAAGTCAGTATTTTAGATGTAGAAGAATACTATATTAGAATAACAGCGCCAATCTGAAGCCAAAGACAACATCATGTATAAGAGTCAAACACAGAAGCCATTTCTATTAAATTCAGGAATGAAACAAGGTTATACTAGTATTATTCAATATTGATTTGCAAACTCTGAGCAATAAAATTAAAAGGAAAGAGAGAGAAGAAGTTAGAAAGAAAGAAATTTTTTTATAATAATAGAAAATCAAGAGATAAAATTACCATTATTTGCCTGACGATATGATTGAATACCTAAAAAAACACAAGCATCAACTCAAAAGCCTGCAGTACTGATAAAAAAAAAGTTCAGTAAGATGAGTGGTTAAAAAACAAATAGATAAAACACAATAGCTTTCTTATATAGCATCAATAACTACCTGGAAACTCTAACAAGAAATAAATTAAATCACATGGTAGTAAATACCTAGGAATCAACTTAAACAGAGATATGTGAGGTCGAGATGAAGAAACCCATACAACTTTACTGAGGGATATAAAAGAATCCTTGAAAAAGTGAAGATACAGGTAACGATTCCGAGTCTGAAGACTCAATAAAGTCAAGATGGAAATTAGCACAAAAATAATTTCAGCGATATTTGCAATTTGAATAAAACCCAAGAACTTGGAACTTGGCAAAATAATTCTAAAGATCATTTGAAAAGAGACACAAAGAGTCTCTCTCTTTTATTTTTTTCATAAAGTGTAACTAGAAGAGATTGTCCTGTTAAGCATTAAATACCTGGTAAAGCCACAATAATTAAAAGAGTGTTGTACTGACATAAAAACAGACAGGTTAATGACAACAAGAAGAAAGAACATCAATAGACCATATATGAGAATGCATTTGATGAGAACAGTCCCACTTTTAATGAGGGGAGAAAGGCTAACCTATTAATTCATGGTTCTGGAATACTGATTAACTACAGTATTTGAAAAACAATGGACTTAGGTTCTATTCACATGGTGAATGAAAAATTAATTAATTAGCTAATTAATTAATTCATAACTATAAAGAGTTGAACATGAAGAATAAAAAAATCAAGTCATTAAAATCTAGAAAAATATAAGAGAATATTTATCTCATTTGGGAATAGGGAAATAACTTTTGAAGTTCAAAAGCAAAAGAAGATATAAAGTTTTCTATAATGGACAACATGAAAATTAAAACTATTCATCAGAGACATCAAAAATTCTGAAAGCAAATACAAACTGAAAAAATGTAAGTACCAAGTAAAGAATAATATCCTTTCTCCATAAAAAAAGCTTATAATACACATATATGGAAAACATAAAAATGTTTATGAACAGGTAATTTGCAGAGGATGAAACATAAAATATATTTGACTACATAAGTAATAAGGAAAAACCAGCCCAATAGGATGCAGTGTAATTTCTTATCAAATTAGTAAGGACTTTGTAACAGTGATAATTCCTAAGATTAGCAAATAGTCAATGAGAAATTACTTGATGCTTGGACTACAAGTTGTCTCAATGATTTTCTGAGGAGCAATTTGATAATATGTATCACATTATCAAGTTGTGAATCATATAACACAATACGAATCACATGTCACATTAAAATGCCCACACTACCAACTGAATAATCCCAATCTAGAAGATATAATGAGAAATCTTAACAGAGATTTAGGTGAAAAATCTCACAATAGTATTACTGTACTAAAAGACTGAAAACAATTTCAATGCCCAAGTGTAAGGACATCATTAAATAAGTAATGATATGGCAATATGATATAATTTAATTGATGTAAAAGTCCAAGCATTAAAGAATATTTAATGACATAAAAATGCAAATGATAGAATTCTAAATGAGCAAAAAAAAGGCATGTAACAGGACTTATAGCTTGCACCTAATTTTGTAAAATATATATATATATATATACATTTAGCAAATGTATGAGCATGTGCATACACATGTGTATATATAGATAGTAATCTACATATGGAAAAAAACCTTGAGAAGAGTTCAACTTTCAGTTAAACATCACAGAGTAAACACATGCATTAACCTCCATTTTCTTCCAAATGCACTAAAATGACAGCGTAGGAATTAAAAAGACATAAACCCATATACACCAAGAGAATGGGGAAAAAAGTGACAGCAATTGAGAGATGCAAACATTTTGGAAGAAGAAAAATGGTTGGACAAATGGTAACTGATTAAGCAGAGCAGTGAAAACTGAAGCCCATATGTCCATCAGGTAAGAAAGCAGAATACAACCAATTTAATCCATTGAGTATTAAAAGGACCCAGAAATGGGGCAAACAGATTCTTCTAACAGCAGGGACATCTAGGGCTGAAAACAAAATTACCTGAAAAGCTGTGTACGAAATGTTAAAACCCCACTCCCTAGATCCCCTTTGATATCTGCTATGCCACCAGATGCCAGTCCCTTCTCAATACCTATATAAGACTGAAAATATAGTTACTACAACATATCAAGCAGAGCAGATCTAGCTTCAAGGATTCTGTGGCCAGCTGACAGGGGGTAAGGCACCAGGCAAAACCAGGGGTGATCCACTGAAACCAATATACTGAGTGGAGAGAACACCCCCTAACTAGCTCTCAGAGTACCCAGAGACAGGTTACACATACTCCCCATGCCTTCATGAGTGCAGAAGGCTTACCTTTGGAAAAACTTACCAGATGAAGAGGAAAAGGCCTTAGCTGTGAACACTCCAATGTTCATCCATAAAAATCCAGTTTACTGTCTTATTTCCATACAGTCAAACCCGTCAGTGAACAAGGCCCCTCCCATCCAATACTTACACTCAAGATTTTAGTGCCAATCTCTTAAATATGAATAGATATCCAATGATGATGACTATTTGGGTTAAATCTCTAACATGAACAGAAGAGACCAAAACAAACAGGCAGGGGGAAAGTGCAGGTAGAAAACAAAAGATAAATGCTTGTCAGCCTTTTGGCTAAGATCAAATGTAATATCTCTTCTTATCAGTTTCATATACAGAGCAGTGACACGATAAACAACCACATAAACAAGCTGGCATGATAACCAGCTAACAACAAAATGGCAAGATCAAATTCACATATAGCAATACTAACCTTGAATGTAAATAGGTTAAATGTTCCATTTAAAAGGCACAGGGTAGCAAGCTAGATAAAAAAAAAGCAAGACCCAGTGGTATGCTGTCTTCAAGAGACCCATCTCACATGCAATGAATGACACCCATAAGCTCAAAATAAAGAGATGAGGAAAATCTACCAAGCAAATGGAAATTAGAAAAAGCAGGGGTTGCAACCCTAATTTCAGACAATACAGACTTTATCCAGCCAAAGATCAAAAAAGACAAAGAAGGGCATTACATAATTGTAAAGGGTTCAATTCAAAAAGAAGACCTGACCTAACTAAATATATACACACTCAACACAGAAGCACCTAGATTCATGAAGTAAGTTCTTAGAGGCCTACAAGGAGACTTCAACTTCCACACAATAATAGTGGAGAATTCAACACTCCACTGAGAGTATCAGACAGATCATGAGGCAGAAAATTAACAAAGACATTTAGGACTTGAACTCAACATTGGACCCGATGGATCTGATAGACCTCTACAGAACTCTACCCGAAAACAACAGCATGTACATTCTTCTCATCACCACATGGCACATACTCTAAAACTGAACACAATATGACACAATCCTCAGAAAACGCAAAAGAACCACAGTCATTCCAAACACACTCTTAGACCACAGTGCAATAAAAATAGAAGTCAAGACTAAAAACATTGCTCAAAACCATGCAATTTCATGAAAATTAAACAATATGCTCCTGAATGACTTTTGGATAAAAAAAAGAAATTAAGGCAGACATCAAGAAGCTATATGAAACTAATCAGAACAAAGATACAACATACCAGAATCTCTGGGAAACAGCTAAGGCAGTGTTAAGAGGGAAATCTATAGCACTAAACATCCTGATATGGTTTGTGCATGTCCCTACCCCAACCTTATTGTGAATTGTAGTTCCCATAATCCCTACATGTCATGGGAGGGACCTGGTGGGAGGTAATTAAATCACGGTGGTGGTTACCTGCATGCTGCTATTCTCATAATAGTGAGTGAGTTCTCAAGAGAGCTGATGGTTTTAAAGGAGATGCCCCTCTGCTTTTCTCAGCACTTCTTACTGCCACCATATGAAAAAGAACATGTTAGCTTCCCATTCTGCCATGAGTATAAGTTTCCCGAGGCCTCCCCAGCCATGCTGAACAGTGAGTCAATTAAACGTCTTTGCTTTATAAATTACCCAGTCTCCAGTATGTCTTCATCAGCAGGGTGAGAATGGACTAATACAGTAAATTGGTACCAGTAGAGTGGAGTGCCGCTATAAGGATACTCAGAAATGTGGAAGCTACTTTGGAAGTGGGTAACAGGCAGAGACTGGAACAGTTTGGAGGATTTAAAAGAAGACAGGAAAATCTGGAAAAGTGTGGAACATCCTAGAGACTTGTTGAATTACTTTGACCAAAATGCTGATAGTGATGTGGACAATGAAGTCCAGGTTGAGACAGTCTCAGATGGAGATGACAAACTTGTTGAGAACTGGAGCAAAGGTGACTCTTGTTATGCTTTAGCAAAGAGACTGGTGGCATTTTGCTCCTGCCCTAGAGATGTGTGGAACTTTGAAATTGAGAGAGATAATTTAGGGTATCTAGCAGAAAAAATTTCTAACTGGCAAAGCATTCAAGAGGAAGCAGAGCATAAAAATTTCTAAAATTTGCAGCTGACAATGCAATAGAAAAGAAAAACCCATTTTCTGGGGAGAAATTCAAGCCTACTGCAGAAATTTGCATAAGTAATGAGGAGCTAAAATGTTAATCACCAAGACAAGAGGGAAAATGTCTCCAGGGCATGTGAAAAACCTTCACAGCAGCCCCACCCCCAGAGGCCTAGGAGGAAACATGGCTTTGTGGGCCAGGACCAGGCCCCCCCTGCTGTGGGCAGCCTAGGGACTTGGTGTCCTGCATTCCAGCCACTCCAGTTATGGTTAAAATGCACCAAGGTACAGCTCAGGCCATGGCTTCAGAGAGTGCAAGTTCCATGCCCTGGCAGCTTCCATGTGGTGTTGAGCCTGAGGATGCACAGAAGTTAAGAACTGAGGCTTGAAAACCTCCACCTAGATTTCAGAGGATATATGGAAACATCTGGATGTCCAGGCAGAAGTTTGCTGCAGTTGTGGAGCCCTCATAGAGAACCTCTGCTAGGACAGTGCAGAAGGGAACTGTGGGGTCAGAGTCTCCACAGAGTCTCCACTGGGGCACAACCTAGTGGAGCTGTGAGAAGAGAGTCACAGTCCTCCAGACCCCAGAATGTTAGATCCACTGACGGCTTGCACCATGTGCCTGGAAAAACCACAGGCATTCCACACCAGCCTATGAAAGTAGCCAGGAGGGGGACTGTACCATGCAAAGCCATAGGGCCAAGCTGCCCAAGGCCATGGGAGCTTGCCTGTTCCATCAGTGTGACCTGTATGTGAGACACAGAGTCAAAGTAGATTATTTTGGAGCTTTAAGATTTAATTGCTGGCTCATTTGATTTTAGACTTGCATGGGGCCTGTAGCCCCTTTGTTTTGGCCAACACCTCCCATTTGGAATGGGTGTATTTACCCAATGCCTGTACCTCCATTGTATCTGGGAAGTAACTAATTTACTTTTGATTTTACAGGCTTATAGGTGGAAGGACGTGCCTTTTCTCAGACAAGACTTTGGACTTGGATTTTTGAGTTAATGCTAGAATGAGGTAAGACTTTGGGGGATGGGTAGAAGGGCATGATTGGCCAGGTGCAGTTGCTCACACCAGTAATCCCAGCACTTTCAGAGGCCAAGGTGGGTGGATCACCTGAATTCAGGAGTTCTAAACCAGCCTGACCAACATAGTGAAACCCCATCTCTGCTAAAAGTACAAAATTAGCAAGTCGTGGTGGCACATGCCTGTAATCAGAGCTGAACTGAAGGAAATGGAGGCATGAGATACATTCAAAAGATCAATGAATCCAGGAGTTGGTTTTTCGAAAAAAAAAGTAATAAAATAGATAGACTAATAAATAAATAAGAAAAGAGAGTAGATCCAAATAAATCCAATTAGAAACAACAAGAGGGATATTACCATTGACTCCACGGAAATAAAAATTATCCTTAGAAACTACCATGAACACCTCTATGACCACAAACTAGAAAACCTAGAAGAGATGAATACATTTGTGGACACATACACCCTCCAAAGACTGAACCAGGGAGAAGTTTACTCCCTGAACAGACCAATAATGAGCTCTGAAATTGAATTGGTAATAAATAGGCTACCAATCAAAACAAGCCCAGGACCAGATGGATTCACAGCTGAATTCTACCAGACGTACAAAGAAGATCTGGTACCATTCCTACTGAAACTATTCCAAAAAATTAAGGAGGATAGACTCCTCCCCAAATCATTCCATGAGGCTAGCATCATCCTGATAAAAAACCTGGCAGAGACACAATAACAAAAAAAGAAACTTCAGGCCAATATCCTTGAGGAACATTAATGCAAAAATTCTCAACAAAATACTTGTAAACCAAATCCAGCAACACATCAAAAACTAATCTACCATGATCAAGTCAGCTTCACTGCAAGGATGCAAGTCGTTGCTTCAACATGTGTGAATCAATAAATGTGATTCATCACATAAAAAGAACTAAAGACAAAAGCCACACGATTATCTCAATAGATGCAGAAAAGGCTGTCAATAAAATTCAGTATTGCTTCATGTTAAAAACTTTCAATAAACTAGGTATTCAAAGAACACATCTCAAAATAATAAGAGCCATCTATGACAAACCCACAGCCAACATTATATGGAATGGGGAAAAGCTGGAAGCATTCCCATGAAAACCAGTACAAGACAAGGATGCTCTCTCTCACCATTCCTACTCAACATAGTATTGGAGGTCCTGGCCAAAGCAATCAGCCAAGAGGAAGAAATAAAGGGCATCCAAATAGGAAGACAGGGAGTCAAACACCCCATTTGCATACAACATAATTTTATATCTATATAAATCAGACTACAAAATTAGTGTATGAAAATCACTAGCATTGCTATACACCAACAATAGCCAAGCTGAGTGCCAAATCAGGAACACAATACCATTCACAAACACAGGAGGCATGCCACAAAAAGAATAAAATACCTAGGAATACAGCTAACTAGGGAGGTGAAAGATCTCTACAATGAGAATTATAAAACACTGCTCGAATAAATCAGAGATGAAACAAACTAATGGAAAAACATTCCATGCTCATGATAGGAAGAATTAAATCATTAAAATGGCCATACTGCCCAAGGATTCTATCAAACTACCAGTGACATACTTTACAGAATTAGAAAAATCTATTTTAAAATTCATATGAAACCAAAAGGGCCTGAATAGCAAAGGCAATTCTAAGCAAAAACAACAAAGCTGGAGGTGTCATATTAGCTGACTTCAAACCATACTATAGGGCTACAGTAAATAAAACAGCATGGTATAGGTACTAAAACAGATACACAGACCAATGAAACAGAATAGAGAGCCTGGAAATAAGTCCACACACCTACAACCATCTGATTTTGACAAAGCTGATAAAAACAAGCAATGGGAAAAGGACTCCCTATTCAATAAATGGTACTGGGATAACTGGCTAGCCATATATGGAAGATTGAAACTGGATCCTTTCCTTATACCATATACAAAAATCAACTCAAGATGGATTGAAGACGTAAATGTAAAGTCTCAAACTATAAAAACCCTAGAAGACAATGTAGGCATAGGAACATTCTGGACATAAGAACACCAATGATTTCATGACAAAGACACCAAAAGCGATTGCAACAAAAGCAAAAATTGACAAATGGGATTTAATTAAACTTTAGAGCTTCTGCACAGCAAAAGGAACTATCAATAAACAGACAACCTACAGGATGGGAAAAAATTTTTGGCAAACTATGCATCTGACAATGGTCTAACATCCAGCATCTATAAGGAACTTAAACACATTTACTAGAGAAAAACAAACAATCCATTTGAAAGTGGGCAAAGGACATGAATAAATACTTCGAAAGAAGACATACATGCAGCCAACAAGCGTATGAAGAAAAACTCAGTATCATTGATGATTAGAGAAATGATGCAAATCAAAACCACAATGAAATACCATCTCACACCAGTAAGAATGGCTACTATTAAAAGTCAAAAAATAACAGAGGCTGACAAGGTTGCAGAGAAAAGGCAATGCTTGTACACCACTGGCGAGAGTGTAAATTAGTTCAGTCATTTTGGAAAACAATGTGTTGATTCCTTAAAGAGCTAAAAACAGAACTATCATTCGACCCAGCAATCCCATTACGGGGTATACACCCAAAGGAATATAAATAATTCTACCACAAAGACATATGCACGTAAATGTTCATGGCAGCACTATTCACAATAGCAAGGACATGAAATCAGCCTAAGTGCCCAAGACTGGATGAAGAAAATGTGGTACATACACACCATGGAATACAATGTAACCATAAAAATGAATGAGATCATAGCTTGCAGGAACATGGATGGAGCTAAAGGCCATTATTCTAAGCAAACTAATGCAGGAACAGAAAACCAGACACCACATATTCTCACTTATAAGTGGGAGCTAAATTATGAGAACACATGGACACAAAAAGGGGAACAACAGGCCCTGTGGCTTACTTGAGGGTGGAGAGTGGGAGGAGGGAGAGGATCAGAAAAAATTAACTATTGGGTACTGAGCTTAGGACCTGGGTAACAAAATAATCTGTATAACAAACCCCACAACACGAATTTTCCTATGTAACAAACCTGCAAATGTACTCCTGAATCTAAAGATTTAAAAAAAAAAAAAAGACATTTCGAAGAGCATTTTTTAAAGTAGAGAGAAGAGATTTTATCCAAGAAAAAGATGCTGTAAAAAAAGGACCATTCCAAGAATCAAGATAGCTCTCAGATGTTAAAACTCTAAAAGCACAAATAAAAATTGCAATAGGTGGCTTAGAAGATAAAGTTGAGGATATTGTCCAGAATATAGAATGAAAAAAGAAAAAGAAGAAGAAGAAGGAAAAGAAAAAAA
The DNA here is from genome assembly GCF_009764315.1 of Trachypithecus francoisi. Lineage (NCBI taxonomy): Eukaryota > Metazoa > Chordata > Mammalia > Primates > Cercopithecidae > Trachypithecus > Trachypithecus francoisi. The sequence goes on from NW_022681467.1 coordinate 38,444,764, forward strand.
CAAGAAAATTGAGTATATTGGCTTTGGTAGTCCAAAACCCAACTAATAGGATTTGTTTTAAGCAAAAAAAAAAAAAAGGTCAGGCGTGGTGCCTCACACCTGTAACCTCAGCACATTGGGAGGTGGAGGTGGAAGGATTGTTTGAGCCCAGGAATTTGAGACCAGCCTGGGCAACATAAAACTATGTCTCTACAAAAATATTACAGATTTAGCCTGGTATATGTAGTCCCAGCTACTCTGGTGGTAGAGGGGGGAGGATTGCTTGAACACAGGAGGCAGAGGTTGCAGTGAGCCTTGGTTGCACCACTACATTTCAGCCTGGACAACAGAGCGAGACTCTGTGCCAAAGAAAGAAAACAATATATAAGAGAAAACTGAGAATATGTTATCAAAGAAATGGTCTGGGCATAGTGGCTCACGCCTGTAATCCCAGCACTTTGGGAGGCCGAGGCAGGCGAATCAAGAGGTCAGGAGATCAAGACCATCCTGGCTAACATGGTGAAACCCCATCTCTACTAAAAACATGAAAAATTAGCCGAGCATGGTGGTGGGTGCCTGTAGTCCCAGCTACTCGGGAGGCTGAGGCAGCAGAATGGTGTGAACCCAGGAGGCAGAGCTTGCAGTGAGCCAAGACTGCGCCACTGCACTCCAGCCTGGGCAACAGAGCGAGACTCCATCTCAAAAAAAAAAAAAAAGAAGAAGTGATATAAGAATAATTTCTGGAACTGATGACAACAAAGTCATAAATTGAAATAGTAACCAAATACTCATGCAATATAACTTTAAAAAAGCTTACTTTAAGTCGTTATGAAACCTCAAAACACTGAAATTAAAAGAAAAAAAAGAAACTTGGCCAACCATGAAGGTTCATGCCTGTAAATGCCAACATTTTGAGAGGCTGAGACAAGAGGATTGCCTGAGCCCAAGAGTTTGAGGGCAGCCTGGATAACACAGCAAGACCCCATCTCTGGGAAAAAAAAAAAAAAAAAAAAAAAAAAAGAGTGAGGCAGGTGCCTATAGTCTCAGCTACTCAGAAGGCTGAGGCAGGAGGATGGATTGATTGAGCCCAGGAGTATGAGGCTGCAGTGAGCTATGATCACATCTCTGCACTCCACACTAGATGACAAAGCGTGGCCCCATCTCATTTAAAGAAGAAAAAAAGACTAAACATTTACAAGATAAAAACATGCATATGTCTCACATAAAAGATAAGGAATCAGAATGGCACTGGACTTCTCAATATTGTGAACGGAAATCAGAAGACAACACAGCCAACATCTGTGAGATTTTGAGGGACTGACAAAGTTAGAAAGGTAATTCAATGGAGAAAGGACAGTCTTTTCAACAAATAGTACCAGAACAATTAGACATTCATATGTGGGGGGATAAAAAGGAGGAACCTTGACCTGTACCTCTCACTGTATGTAAAAGTTTACTCAAAATGGAACATAAACCTAAACGTTAAATATAAAATAAAAAACAGGAAAAAATCTTTGTGGCCTCGGATTATGCTAAATATTGTTAGATAACACACTAAAACATCATCCATAAAAGTAAAAAATTGATATTAGGCTCTATGAAAATTAAAATATTTTGCTCTGTAAAAGATACCACTAAGAGAATAAAAAGACAAGCCATAGGCTGGGAAAAAAAAATGTAAAAATCACAGGTCTGACAAAATGCTTATATTCAGATATATAAAGAACTCTCAAAGCTTAATACGAAAACAGCCCAATTTTTTAAATGGGCAAAAAATTTGAACAAATACATTATGAAAAAAGATGTACAGAAAGCAAATAGGAATATGAAAAGATGTTCAACATCATTGCTCATTAGGGAAATTCAAATGAAATCACAATAAGACACTAGTGCACATTTTGTTAGGGTAGCTAAAATTTCAAACAAAGAGAAAAAAAGGAAAAAAATGCTAAGTGCTGGTGAGGATGTGGAACAAATCGAATCCTCACACATTGCTCATGAGTATGCAAAATGGTACAACTATTCTGAAAAACAGATTGACAGTTCCTTATAAAGTCAAATATACATTTATCATACAGCTCAGAAATCTTAGTCTTTATTGAAAACAAATAAAAACTTGCATTGAGACAAAAACCTGTATGCTAACATTTACAGTGGATTTATTCATAATCACCAAAAATCCGAAACAATGCAAATGTTCTTCAGGTTGTGGGATGTGATGAGGTTTCCCTTCAAATAATCTGATCAATCTTTTATTCTTTAATTCATAGCACCCCCCTACACACTTTTTTCCTCTTTCTAGATGTTAATTTCTTTGGAGGGCTGAATCTCTTCTGTATGTACTAGAGTAATGAATATATAATCCTATACATTTGTCTAAACCCATAAAACGATATATGTGTACCAAAAGGAGGGAAATTTACTCCCTGTCAATTAAAGTATTTCTGAGAAAAAATCGTAGCCTACCAGAACTCTATACACAGCCAAACTTTCAATCGAATGTAAGGATAACATAAAATGATTATCTGCTAGGCAATACACTTAAATTGTTTTTTACCTTCAAATATAACTTTTCTCAGGAAGCTCCTATATACCATGCTCTAATAGAATGAGAAAGTAAACTCCACACAAAAAAAGAACTCATGGGACCTAGAAAAAGGAGAGAGGTAGCAGGAAATTCCAAAACAAGTGATGTGTCTAGGATCTAAAGAGAACACAGGTCATATTAAACTAGGAAGTTGGAGGCCTCTGGGCATGTAAATTCACAGAGAAAAAACAATGAAACCAGTAGATATTCTGAAGAGTTCAGACACAAGGAGATGAGATTAACACTTCTGAGAGGGAGTTGGAAGCACTTTAAGGAAAACAAAATAATAAATAAAGCAAGGCAGGTATCAATTCTATGACTAGGGAAATGAGGAAAGGGATGTAATCACAATATGAGGGGACTTCAAAAGGAAGTTTGGGAAGGTTTGTAAGTGAGGAGGTACAAGGAAGCTTCCGGAGAACTCAATAAATAGATGATATGCAAATGAAATAGAAAAGGACTAGCAGAATGCCTGTTTTATTTGGAAATGTAGTAGTAAACGCTTGGGGAAACAGCAGCTAAAGGAGCTGAGTCTGGTTGCCTCAGGGGGCAGAGAATCACAGTGGAAGGGCTACTGCTGTTCACTCAAGGCTTTCTAGCATACATTACTTTTAAAACTGTTCTAGACAAGAACATTTTTTTCATTAAAAATAAGAAAAAAGAGAATGAATGATTCCAAATTATTAACAATGATTATTTTTGGTTATTATTGGGTTTATAGGTAATTTTCACTTTATTCTTTACATTTCCTGTATTTCCTCAATTTTCTATCTTAGTGATCAACAGGGAGCAGAAAGAGAGAGAGACAGACACAGAGAGTTACTAAGAGCAGAAAATACTTCTCCTTTCTCTTAAATCAGGCAAAGCACAACAGATATCTATGTCTTCTTATGAAGAAATTCTGCATTTAGAAAGTGGGGATTTCAGGGCACAGAGTCAAGGTTTCTACGCGATAGCACATTGGGAAGGGGACTACCTCAGTGCCTGGCATGAAGTAGGAGTTTGGACGATGCAAACCCCTCTGTTTGCCCCCGGTCTAATTTTTCCATGGGTTAGATGATGGCTTGGGGTCAGCCACCTCTCCCTAGCTCTAGAATTTGACTCCAAGAATCCGTATCCACCTCAGACGCCTGTAATCAAGGAACCTGCCAGGAACAGGTTACCCCAGCCTCCTGCTGCCCAGGCCTAGGTGGCAGGAGCCCCTCCTCTGCCCCCCTCCCACATAGGGCCAGGCATGTTCCCACCCCAGATCTCCATCCACTGCAATACATTCCTGGGAGTTTATTTGTTCTCTCAACTGCCCACCTCCCAAAAGACAAGTGTCTGAAACCAGCTATAAATGGCTGCTGGGACTTCAGTGCCACCACCTGGTCTGTGTACTTCCAGCTGTTGAATAAATGGCAACCCTTGGACATTTCTGTTTCCTGCAAAGCCCTCCCAGATTAGAAGCTGATCCTCCTGACTCCTTACAAGCTTGGCAATGCAGAACCAAGCAGAGTATTTGAATATGAAAAGAAAGGCCAGGTCTTGAAATTCAAGTCTTTGAGCTCTAAGACCTGGACTCAGGCCAACACCTGGTTTCTAGAGCTGCAAGTCAGAAACAGCAACAAAACACGAGGGGATGAGCCAAGATTTGGGACCAAACAGTCCTGGGTTTGAATCTTTAATCGACCACTGAATTCCTGGCACTAGCTGAGACACATTTTGGCAGATTTCTCATCCATAAAACTGGAACAATAAGGCCTACTTTCTATCTAAAATAATTAGCAAATAATTAGATGACAGTAAGTCATGTTTATTGAGCACTTGCTATGTGTTAACGGCACTGTGCTAAGCATTTTATGTTCATTGTGCATTTAATCCTCAGAAATTAACTATGAAGTATTACCATCCCCATATTAAAAATAAGGACATCGAGGTACAGAAAGAAGGTAATGTGTCCAGCGTGGCTCAGCAAGGAAGCACCAGAGCTGGGATTTGAACCCCAGCAGCCTGAGGCCAGACTTAACTGTGACACTGCACGGTTTCCCTAACGACAGGCACTTCTTGAGGGTGGATAGTAACCAGTCCTGTCTCCTTCTCCCTGCCCATATTATAGATGGGAGACCAAGGCCCAAAGCAGGCACATGGGCGTCCCACAGTCATACAGGAGCTGGGGGTGGGGCGTGGATTCAGTTCCAGTTCTTTCTCATGCCAGCAGCTACTGGAGCCCACAGAGGCCCATCCGGAGGACCCCTGGATCCCCACTGTGAGTGGACCCAGCACCCTGCTGCCTCAGACAACCCACAACCCCTGACACTCACAGGTCCCCCCACCTTGCTCTGATGTGGGCATGGTCTTCTGGGAAAGCAAGTATCTGGCCTCTGCCACCCCTCAGCACACCTACCAGGCCATCATCCTATTGCGACACCTGCCCTAGTCCACACCTCTCCAGAGCTCATCTTTCTCCTCCTCCATGGCGACCAAGAGCACCACCCATGCCCTGCCGTCAAGGGGGAGGCAAGGACCAATCTCAGGCCCCTGGATCCAGCCAGGCCTGCTGCAGGCCAGTCTGCTCAAACAGCTCATGCCTACCATGGCAAGTGATTTGTTTCCTTGGTAGCATTTAACACTCACTACATTAACAATATGTATTTATTCAGGGACCATATCTGAGTTATCCATTGCTGGGTCCTCAGAGCCTATTCCAGCGCTTAGCAACAAATAGTCCAGTTGCTATGTGCAGAATAGAGTACAGAGGGCAAAGGCAAACAACAATCAAGAGTGACTGCCAGGAGAAAGATGATGGTATCCTGGTGGCAAAGGAGAAAACAGAATGATTTCAGCAGACATTTAGGAGGAAAACTGGATAGGACTGAGGACTGAGGGGAAGAGGGGTCAAAGGTGGCTCTTGGTGTTCACATGTGCACCCTAGACAGATGTCCATCTGTCCTCTCAGAGAAGTAAGAGGGAAAAATGAACACATTTTCCAATCTGGGTGGCAGCTTTGGAGCACTAGGCCCTCATGTGAACTGTTTTGTTTGTTTTTTGAGACAGAGTTTCGCTCTTGTCGCCCAGACTGGAGTGCAGTGGCATGATCCCGGCTCACTGCAACCTCTGCCTCCCAGGTTCAAGCAATTCTCCTGCCTCAGCCTCCTGAGTAGCTGGAAGTACAAGTGCCCGCCACCACACCCTGCTAATTTTTGTATTTTCAGTAGAGATGGGGTTTCGCCATGTTGGCCAGGCTTGTCTCAAACCCCTGATCTCATGTGATCCATCCGCCTCAGTCTCCCGAAGTGCTAGGATTACAGACATTGAGTCACCTTGCCCAGCCCATAAACTGTTGATAAAATGAAACCACAGATAAAAAGCTGGTCTGTTGCCTAAGGACAAACAATATTATGAGCCCTTGCCCCTCTTGGTACCCTTTTAATCAGGGACTCCAGACTGAGCTAGTCAGGCTGGAATGGGAATCTTGGAAGCTGGAGATTTCCTTCCTGAGATCAATGAAACACTAGACATCAGAGGACCAGTTCGGAATCCCTGTATTGTATGGGTTTCTGATCAAAGGGTCTACACCATGACCTTGCTCTGTGATCCCATCATTATCTTGGGATATCTGGGCTGTAACCAATGGGCCACTGGACAGAGAAGTGGATCAGAAGGGCTGGGATATAAAAACAAATCCTTTCCCTGATTTTAAACCCGATATGGTGCCCACTTCTCTGTGGAGGGTATCTCCCTCATGGCAAGGAATCCAAATTCCAATACAAATTGGTGCCAACCTCCCTTTCCCATTTTTTCACCAATGTCTAGTGTAGTAGCCATCATTGGCTGCCTGCCCAGCCATGTCCCCTCCTCATCCTTCGTAGGGGAATCTTTGGGGAGTCCTTGCCCCCTTTTTACAGGAGCCTGTGCTTGGGCTTGGGGTGATGAGACTTGAGGCTTCTACACCTTTGATCCCCAGGGTTGGTCCAGGAAACAGGCCTCATGTATCGCTTATCACTGCTTGCCACTGACTACTTTAAGTATCTGTCTCCCCTGCTGGACTATGGGCTCTTAGAGGCCAGGGCTCAGTGTAATCCCTTTCTGGGCTCTGTAGGAGGGATCTGTTGGGCAGAAGGAGACCCCAGGTGCTGGAGGTAGGCTCTTCTTGCATGCCTCACGGGGACTTCATCTCACACAGTCTCCCTGCCTTTCCCACCTTGGGCAGGATTCTGATCCATGGCTTTCTTTAGTCTCAGAGCAAAAAGCTCTCTCAATGTCACTCTGAAACTCAGGCATACTTACTCTGTGTTCATTCTGTTAAAAAAAAAAAAAAAAAAGCGCCCTTCACATGATCTAGCTCTTAGGCAAATTGGAAAAAAAGAAAAGAAAAGAAAAAGCCTTAATTAAAAGAAAGTAAGGCACAGTTTTCACACATAATGAGAAATTGCTTTTTGAGCCGGCATGATAAAATCCTACCACTCTGGGGTTGCCCTCGAGAAAGTGAGGATTAAGAAAGCCAGGGTTTTATTTAAGGGCAGTTGGAGAAATAATGGCAGCAAACCCCTAGAAAGCACTCACTGTGTGTGCCAGACATTCCTACATGCTTTACAAATAAGGGAAAGCAGCGATTTCCTTAAATCCTGCTGGCTGAAAGCTGAGAAGAGTGAAGAGAAAAACATGGATGAAGGAGAAAAATGACCAAGGACATCCCAAGATGTGGCATGGTCCGGAGGGTGCTAAAAGCCAACTGGTGCTGTTACTACTGGGAACTGGATACCTTGTCTAACATCTTTCATAAGTGCTACTCTAGGGTGTGGTTTGCAAATTTGTTTTTAAATCACCCAAAGAGCTTTAAAAATTCTAATAGCTGGGGTTTACCTCCAGAGATTCTAATGAAGTTAGACTGGGGTCTAGCCAGGACAATGAGACTTTTCACACAAACACCAGGAGATCCCAATGCCAGCGGAGGTTGTATGCCCTGGCCTAATGTTGTTTACCAGTGCATTGGTTTCCTCAGCTGCCATAACAAAGTACCACAGATTGGGTGACTTAATGCAGAAATTTATTGTTTCATAATTCTGGGGGCCAGAAACCTGAAAGCATGGTGTTGGCAGGACCATGTTCCCTCTGAAACCTGTAGGGGAGAATCTTTCCTTGCCTCCTCCTAAATTCTTGTGGTTTGCTGGCAATCCCTGGCGTAACTTGGTTTACAGCTGCATGACCCCCATCTCTGCCTGCGTTGTCATGAGTTTTTCTCCATGTGTGTCTGTGTCATCTCAGGGTCACCTTCTTACAAAGATACTGATTAGGGACCAACCTACTCCAGTATGACTTAACTAATTACATCTGCAATGACGATATTTCCAAATAAGGTGTTGGTATTTAAGACTTCAACACATCTTTTTTGTTTTTTATTTTTATTTTTATTTTTTTTTGGTGTGTGAGACTGAGTCTCGCTCTGTTGTCCAGGCTGGAATGCAATGGTGCCATCTCGGCTCACCACAACCTCCGAGGTTCAAGCAATTCTCCTGCGTCAGCCTCCCGAGTAGCTGGGATTACAGGCATGCACCACCAAGTCCAGCTAATTTTTGTAATTTTAGTAGAGATGGGGTTTCACCATGTTGGCCAGGCTGGTCTCAAACTCTTGACCTCAAGCGATCTACCCAACTTGGCCTCCCAAAGTGCTGGGATTACAGGTGTGAGTCACCATGTCCAGCCATCACATCTTTTTAGAGAGACACAATTCAGCTCACAACAATGGGTATAAGTGCCTGTTCCTGCAACCCCTCAGCTTTGATCTGTGGACTCTGCCTGCCCATTGCCTGAATGCCATACTCACAGCCTGAGTTGCTGCTTGGAGCCCAGCATCCCCATATATTTGGGAGATCCCTAGTGGCCTTCCTGCCCAAGAAGTCTCTACCTTTCTCCTTATTGTTCATGGAGTCCTTCGTGCTACTTCACTCAAAGCCTTTTGCCTTGGCTGACTTCGCCTTTGGCTCCTGAGTCTTCAACCCCAGGCTCCTTGGCAAGGCTACTGAGAGCCTGCTAAATTTCCCAAGCACCCTTGCCATGAGAGGTATGCTGTACCCTGTCCCCTCCAAAGCCCACTGCTAGCTGGGGCTCAGCCACAAAGCAGACATCCCATCCCATCCAGCTGCAGGTCTGGTACTCGCCTCCTCTTAGGTAGCATCAGAGCTCAGCCATTCCACTCACCAGGAACAAGACCCACTAATGAGTCAAAGCTCCTTTAAAATCTACATTTGTCTGGACCTTGCTGTGCTATTAAACAGCTGAGCATCCTTGGGCAAATCACGTAACCTCTCTGAAGCTCTGTTTCCCCACCTTTAAAACACAGATGGCAATCCATGCCCTCATTTCTGACCACAAACACTCAGGACAAACACATCTCAGAATTCAGAACAGTTTGGGGTTTTAGAAAAATAACATGAGCCCATAAAACAATGCTAGTGAGATCTGGGGCAATATTCTGGGCTCAGACACACAGACATTTCCACAATAAGGCATATCAAAATTCACACTATGGGAGACAAAGGCTACAGATAGCTTCCTATTAGTTTGGATCAGGTTTGGCAGCCAAATGAATTTAGTGTTAAACACACACACACACACTCACTCTCTCTCTCTCTCTTTCCATTTTCATAGCTTCTTGAATTTCTGGACGATATGTATGAGAATGTCAACTAAATCTAGCTCACATGTTTGTGGTAACTATTACAAGAGATAATATATCATACATGTGGGTATCTTGCAGAATAGCTAGTTCAAAGTAATTAAATATTTGTGAATCTGGAAAACAAAAAAAGCTTCAATCTAGCTCAAGCCAAAGTTTGCCACTCTCCTTAAAACACTGCAATTTGGCCTGAAGGCCTGCGACTTGTGCATTATAAGTGGTAAAATGTCCCCAGCTTTGCCCTGCTCCCCACTTCATCATCAGCCCCAAACTGAGGTCTCAGCATGTGACAGGAACCACATTCATTCTAATCATCACAGTAATTTTTTTAAAAAACTTCCAGCTCCATTCCACATCTCTTAAGTTTTGGCATAAATCATTGTTACAAAAAGACCTGCTCTTAGAAAGATCTTTAGAATCAGAAAACTCCTGTATTCTCCAACAGCAGCCTGGTTTCACGAAATGCAGCCAGACTCAGGTTCACAGGTCTTCCTCCTCAGGTTGGAAGTGGTTTTGATGTTAGCTGCACTGACAACATCCCCAAAGCTCCAGGAGACATGCAAAACGAAGAAAAGTGGAGTGTCTACAAATCAGCAGCCACTGCTATAAGGGAGCTGAGCAGCTACACTCCGTCAGGCCAGGGTTGGAAAGCCCACTGTCTTCTTCAGTTCAGACTGCTATAACAAAATGCCTTAGATGGTGTAATTTTATTTATTTTTATTTTTATTATGTTTTTTGAGACAGTCTTGCTCTGTCATCAGGCTGTAGTGCAGTGGCATGATCTCAGCTCACTGCAAACTCCGCCTCCCAGGTTTAAGCAATTCTCCTGCCTCAACCTCCTGAGTAGCTGGGATTATAGATGTGCACCCCCAGGCCTGGCTAATTTTTGTATTTTTAGTAGAGATGGGGTTTCACCATATTGACTAGTCTGGTCTTGAATTCCTGACCTCAAGTAATCTGCCCAGTTTGGCCTCCAAGAGTGCTGCAGTTACAGGCATGAGCCATTGAGCCTGGCCTAAACTGGGTCATTTATAAACAAAAGTAATTTATTGATCACAGTTCTTGAGGCTGAAAAGTCAAAGATCAAGGCGGTGGCAGGTTCCATGTCTGATGAAGGCCTCTTCTTCAGGCATGGCAGCTTCTGTGTGCCCTCACATAGCACAAGGAACAGAGGGAGTCCCTCAAGCCTCTTTTATAAGGACACAAATCCCACTCACAAGGGCTCCAACCTCAAGACTTAACCACTTCCTAAAAGCCCTGCTTCTTAAAATTATCACATTGGGGATTCAGTGGCAACATAAGAAATTGGAAGAGGGAGACATGAACATCCAGACCACAGAACCCATCAGGCCTAGTGTGACCTTGGATAAGCTAATCACTTCCTGGATCCCTAAGTCTTCACCTGCTAAATAAGCATGTGGATTATATTCCCTTCCAAGGAACTTGTGGCTTAAAAACTCCACAGTGAAGCTTTCTGCCTGTTTGAGATAAATGTTGGCTCCCTAAAGAGATTTGGAAAATAAACTATAGCTATTAATAGCTTCCGATAGACAATTTCAGGCAGGAGGTAAAGAAGCAATTACACAGTGCACATCTCACGCCACACCCACCCTTCGTATGCTGATGGATTCAGGTGACAGTGTGGTTCTGCAGTTCCCTTGGGGAATTTTGTTTCTCAAAGCCAGAGACTGACTGCTCCCACCACGGCCACTGCTGCGCAGCTGCTGCGAGGCAGGAGCCTGTCAGAAATCAACCCAAGCAATGACTTCTTTTTGGAAACAGAATCTCCAGAATCTGAGGTAATTCAGGTAAGTGTGGCAGATGGTAGCATCTCAAATTATCTTTTCTCTAAAGAAACTAGGCTGTAATCCCAGCACTTTGGGAGGCCGAGGCGGGCGGATCACGAGGTCAGGAGATTGAGACCCTCCTGGCTAACACGGTGAAACCCCGTCTCTACTAAAAATACAAAAAACTAGCCGGGCGCGGTGGCGGGCGCCTGTAGTCCCAGCTACTCGGAGGCTGAGGCGGGAGAATGGCGGGAACCCGGGAGGCGGAGCTTGCAGTGAGCCGAGATTGCGCCACTGCACTCCAGCCCGGGCGACACAGCGAGACTCCGTCTCAAAAAAAAAAAAAAAAAAAAAAAAAAAAAGAAACTAGGCAAGGGTGATGACCTCTGGTGGCCTGAATTTAGAGTTGAGCAATAGTAAGAATATGGCAGGTGTAATAGGTTCGTATTAAGGGGAGCAGAAAGATTTGGGGCAGAGCACTCTCTCAGGTGTACAAAGAACAGGGGCCATGCCCAAGGTTGTAGCTTCGGCTCCAAGGAGGAAAGTATGCATGGAGGGCTTCTGAATTGGACTAAAGCCATCTCTGTGCTGAATGCTGGATATCACATTCTAATGAGAGTGAAGTAAGGCGTAAGACTTGGCCACATGTCATCTCTTTACAGTGACCTTAAAAAGCACATCATCTTCCTTAGGAGTAAAACTCTATTAATAGAACCAGTCTGGAAAAAAATAATGCATGCGAGTGTGTTGCATGGAAAATCTCAGAAACTTGGCCAAGAAAACTGAAAGATCAAGAACCTGAGTAAAATTCATCATAACGATAGAAGATAATGAGAAAAAACACAAAACTTCAAAATAAAGTAGTTAAGTGTATGTATTGAGGACATGGGAACAACATTTACGTAGGTGAGAATCAGAGAAGGAAAGGCTTTTTTTCTGAATGTCAACTATGTGCCAGGCACTGTGCTAGGCACTTTCAATTCATTATTTGACTTCACTCCGATAAAATACGTCTGAAGTAGCATCGGCAGTCATTGCAGTCGCAGTAATAATAAGAAAGCACCAGTAATTAAAAATCATAGTATTTTTCAAATCTTTTTGTGATGAAAACATACTCCAGGTTCAAGTAGGCAAGTCTGTAAAATTCAAAAGGCATGAAGAGAAAAATGAGAACTCCTATAAACTCATCATTAGATATGAGACTAATGCCAAAGCTCCCACAGCCATAGCATCCACTTTACCATCAGAATTAAGAGGTCCTTTCTCTGAGAGTCACAGTCCTTGCTCATGTGATTTCATTCATTTCCAGGACCAATAATTTCAGAAATGACAATGGATTTTTTTTTCTTCGTAGTCCAGAAAGTCTTGGTCAAAGAAACAATTTGGTTACCTGTAGTGACAGAAGGCCCCTGGCTGGGGCTCTCAGAGGGAATCCATGCTGACCACTCCCCATGACTTACCCCACGTGACAATGGGCTAAGTGGGGCTCTCATGCTTCCCTTCCGACCCCTCTCCCCTCTCCTGACTCAACCACGCTTCCCTTCCGACCCCTCTTCCCTCTCCTGACTCACCCATGCTTCCCTTCCAACCCCTCTCCCCTCTCCTGACTCACCAAAACACACTGTCCTTGGGTACTTCCAACATATCTAGAGTCAGCTTCACACTGCTCTGGTGTTTGTTCATTCATCAGTTCCAGCCCGTTTTGGGTCAGACCCCATGCTAGGAGATGGGCATACTGGGATTTGGTGGCTGGGCATGGTGGCTCATGCCTGTAATCCCAGCACTTTGGGAGGCCGAGGCGGGCAGATCAAGAGGTTAGGAGATCGAGACCATCCTAACTAACACGGTGAAACCCCGTCTCTAATAATAGTACAATTAGCCAGGCGTGGTGGCAGGCACCTGTAGTCCCAGCTACTTGGGAGGCTGAGGCAGGAGAATGGCATGAACCCGGGAGGCGCAGCTTGCAGTGAGCCGAGATCGCGCCACTGCACTCCAGCCTGGGTGACAGAGTGAGACTCCGTCTCAAAAAAAAAGAAAAAAAAGGGGGGGGATTTGGCAAGCTGCCTAGTCTGGAGGAAACCCATGGTCCCTGCCTGCCATTCCATGACTCTCCATCTCACCCACCTATTCTGGTTCATTCTCTCAGCACCTTCTGCCCATGTAGCAATAGTTTGTGGTCTACAAGAATCAGCCCTCTGGGAGTGGCTGGCATTTTGCTTGACAGGGCTCATCAGATTCAGCTCTCATCCCTTGTTACTGTGAAGGTAAGGATGAAGATGGCCCCATGGGAGAAGGGGGCTGCCTAAGACTGAAGTGTCTAGACATTGGTAAGCAAGCAGCCCACCCCTCCCTTGCCTGAGTGTGCGAATATACTCAGGATCCTCAGAGCAGTCAGACCAGTGCCTTGCTCAGAGTCCCCTGTTGTTTTTGTTCTGTTGTTCTCGCCCCTCACAGGTCCAGACTGGGGAAAGCTAACGGGCTGTCTTGTGTGGTAACGGCCAAGTCACTCACTTCTCCCTCTGGATTTCAACTGCCTTATCTATAAAATGGGAGTGTTATATTGGTTGGTGGTCCAGCGCCATCTTTTCCATGTATGCAGGTTTATGATTTTATATAAACCTGTTTCTCATCCTAAATCATAATTATGATTATAATCATAAATTGAAGGGTGTAAAAGTCTGGAACCCTGGATTCTCCTTGTTGAGAGTACACACAACCGATACGCCCATGCGGGTCACACAGCCCACCTGCTGCACGAGCAATGGAGGAAGGGCATGGCAGACAACTCCCTGGATATGAGCTGGATGCAGGAGTCTAAGACAGGCATGAACAGAGCTCTGTGATCTGGTCTGGAGAAATGGGACATGTATGGAGCACTTAGTTAAGGGCAAGCGAGATTATCCCAGAACACCTCAGGAAATCAGAGATAGAACAAGCTTCTGAGAAATGATGACAGGGAAGAACTGGGCAGGTAAATAATCAGACCTCCAGCTGGTCCAGGGCTCAGGGTTAAATCCAGGGGTGCCCTCAAAGAACAGACAAAATCCTTGTTCTCAGTCATGAGATAGCCATGCCTACTTGGCCCAGCATGTGTCTATTAAAGACAGAACTTTTAGGGGTGAGAAAGGGAAGCTGAGCATCCTGCAGCCCCCAGGGATGCTGCAAGGCAGCTGAGGGCCTCAAAACCTTACCACCATCACTCTCGCCACCCACCAGCCTCTGTGTGTCACCCAGAGCCGTGGATGTCCTCGCTTGCTGCCTGCTCACTTCTCCTACTTTGATAAGGTCACCCGCCATGCTTTATAATGCAAAAATAATATTCCTGCTGCCACTGCAAATTATCTCTGAACTATCCACCCTTCCCAGCCTCATGCAGAAGGCAGCTCTGCAGGGGAGAGGCACGCCAGGCTGCAGTTACAAGGCTTATCAAGACACCTAATGAAATACCTTGTGGTGACTGCCCCCTCTGAGGAGAGCTCAGCAAAATGCATCACAGAAGCAGATGTCAGGCTTAAGGCAAAAGCTTCCAAAGCACTAAAGCCACACATGGAAGGACTCAGACTGGCCCTATCTGTACCAGATGTTCTCCAAGTCTGTGGTGCTGGGGTTCCTCACCCTTCATAAGCAAAATACCACAGTAATGGTCTGGCATTCTTGGCTTCTAAGGGGTACAAGAGGAGGCACTCTTGCTTAATACAAAGCTTGGGGTAGTGACTACATATCTGGGGAATGACCTCTTTACGAATCTCTTCACTGTCCCTCAGGAGCTCTGGTTTCCCATGTGGCTGGTTGGCTCCTACCCTCTGAAGTGGGGAGCTCGGGAGAGTTGAGATAAGGACTGGGTCTGGGGACAGAGGTTCCAAGAAGGCTACACAGCCTGCTTTTCTCCTTTATTTTGTTTTCCTGTGTCTTAGGTCTGCTTAGAAAAGAATCAATTGAAGTAGGTACCCTAGTGCAGTGGTAGAAAATGTGCAGGAACAAGCCAGATGCAAACACTGTCTCTACTCCTTACAAATAATGAGACTCTGGAGAAAACAATGGGACCATTCTATGCCTGCGTTTTCTCACCTTAAAAATGAGGGTGGTGATAATAATAGTCTCCATGTCCTTCAGTTTTTCTGAAGATCAAATTATTTAATGCCTAGGGAATCAATCAGGGTCCCCCTGGGCATGTTCAAATGAGGAGAATCCAAGGCCAGTTAATAAAGGGAATATTTACAAAGGTACAAAGGGGGCAAGGACAAGGGTAAGTGTAGCAGAGCACCCATGCATATGGAAGGGATTAGGGGAGGAAGTTGTTAACAGAAGCCAGCAGGAGAGAACAGGGTCGAGAAGGCCCTCTTGAGAGGAACAGCAACCTTCAGTCAAGACACATGGTTGGCCCACAGCAACCACACAGGGAAGGCCCAGGGAATAAGTACACAGAACACTCTTACTCCCCGCGCTGCTCTGATTTCTGGCCATACAGAAGCCTAAGGGCATTGGTAGAGCCCATACAGGCCCGCCTTTCAGGGCAGCGAGCAGGGTGGAGATGGGTAAACATGGATTGAGAGGATCACATGAACAACACTAGCACAGCTCTCAATCTGCCCTGGAAGTAAGCACTCAACACACGAGACGTTGCTGTATCCATGGGCATCAGCTTGGATATACGTGTTCGGCCCTCATCACTGGAACACTAAATGGGGCTTTAGAGTCACATGCCACAGCCATCAATGTCTCTCACAGACCTGTAGCTGCTACAGTTGAGTGACCTGCTGGCTGAAGGGAAGGCCACCCACAGGTGACACTCCCAGGACTTCCCTGGGCCTACCACATTCACCTTGAGACTGCTTAGACTTTGCAACAATGGCAGGGCAAGAGGCAGTGATGCTTCCATCCTGTTAGAAAACAGGGGTCTTTAAAAAAATGTTTCCATAGGTTTTTGGAAAACAGGTGGTATTTGGGTACATGAATAAGTTCTTTAGTGGTGATTTCTGAGAGTTTAGTGCACCCATCACCCTAGCAGTATACACTGTACCCAATTTGTAGTATTTTCTCCCTCACCCTCCTGCCACCATTTCCCCCTGAGTCCCCAAAGTTATTGTGTCATTCTTATGCCTTTGCATCCTCAGAGCTTAGCTCCCGCTTATGAGTGAGAACATACGATGTTTGGTTTTCCACTCCTGAGTTATTTCACTTAGGATAATGGTCTCCAATTCCATTTGGTCACTGCAAATGCCATTATTTTGTTCCTTTTTATGGCTGGGTAATATTCCATGGCATATATATGCCATAATATCTTTATCCACTTGTTGACTGATGGGCATTAGGGCTGGTGCCCTATTTTTGGAATTACAAATTGTGCTGCATGTGTGTGCACGTATCTTTTTTGTATAATCACTTCTTTTCCTCTGGGTAGATACCCAATAGTGGGATTGCTGGATCAAACGGTAGTTATTTTAACTCTTTAAGGAATCTCCACCCCGTTTTGCATTAGTGGTTGTACTAGTTTACATCCTCACTAGCAGTGTAAAGTGTTCCCTTTTCACCACATCCCCACCAACATCTATTATTTTTTGCTTTTTTGATTATGGCCATTCTTGCAGGAAGAGTAAAGTGGTATCGCATTGTGCTTTTGATTTGCATTTCCCTGATCATTAGTGATGTTGAGCATTTTTTCATATGTTTATTGGCCATTTCTATATCTTCTTTTGAGAACTGTCTGTTCATGTCCTTAGCCCACTTTTTGATGGGATTTTTTTTTTAATTTGTTTGAGTTCCTCGTAGATTCTGGATATTGGTCCTTTGTCGGATACACAGATGGCAAAATTTATCTCCCTTTTTGTGGGTTGTCTGTTTATTCTGCTGATTGTTTCTTTGGCTGTTCAGAAGCTTTTCAGTTTAATTAAGTCCCATCTATTTATCTTTGTTTTTGTAGCATTTGCTTTTGGGTTCTTGGTCATGAAATGTTTGCCTAAGCCAATGTGTAGAAGGGTTTTTCCGATGTTATCTTCTAGAATTTTTATGGTTTCCAGTCTTAGATTTAAGTCCTTGTTCCATCGTAAGTTGATTTTTGTATAACGTGAGAGATGAGGATCCAGTTTCATTCTCCTACATGTGGCCTGCCAGTTATCCCAGCACCATTTGTTGAACAGGGTATCCTTTCCCCACTTTATGTTTTTGTTTGCTTTGTTGAAGATCAGGCTGTAAGTATTTGGGCTTATTTCTGAGTTCTCTATTCTGTTCCACTGGTCTATGTGCCTGTTTTTATACCAGTACCCATGGTGAGGAAACAGGGGTCTTTCTGATAGCCAAGGGGGAGGTGGAATTTGCTAAGTGAAAGAGGTCCATTTTAGGAAGTCCCATTTTCTCTTAAATGACAACCAGCCTCCTCCTAAGTCTTTCCCACTTGCTCTAGGCCTGAATTCAGAGCTCCATTGTTCTTTCACAGAACTCCTTGGAGTAACAATCAAGTAAATTAAATCAATTAATCCAACATTTACAGAAAGTCAGGCATGTACTGCTTCTGAGGAAAGTGGAAAGAGATCAGATGCAGACACTGTCAGTGGTTTCTTTTTCCCAAGAGGACAATTTTGAAACTCCCTCTTCACATGGCCCTAGGGTAGCTAAAGCCAGTAGAGGTTCATTCTCCAAGATTGGGTGGTGCAGTAGGTAGAGCATCAGCCCTGGGGACCACAACACTCTGTTTGAACCCAGCTCCATTATTACATCATCTTGGCGAAAAGTCACTTAGACTCCCTGAACCCTGTTTTCCTTCTCTGAATCATTCAGAAAATAATCTCTAACTCACAGGATCACTCTAGGGATTACATGAGATGATATGTGTGAATTTCCTAGAACAGCACCCAACACACAGTAAGTCCTCAATAAATGTTAGCTCTTGACCCCTACAAGAACTCCGGGTCTCCAGATGCCTGAGTTAATGCTTCCCATGTCTCCCCTTAAAATCTCAGACTTAGAGGAAGTTAATCCCACTGTTTCTGTTTCTTACAACTTGGGCTGTGCTACCTTGTCCCATTTCCTTCTGGGTCCAAGTTTCATCACCTATTAAATGGAAGGACACAGGTTACACAATGGATAAGCCAAGGGGTTCTCAACTTTCCCTATGACTACATTTCTCCCTGGGCTGCATGTTATGAAAGGCCTGTCCACTGCATAAACCGAATTTGTGAAGTCAAGATTACCTCTTCCTCCATTTTCTCCTAATCAAAGCATGAGATCACAACCTTGTTCACTG
The DNA here is from genome assembly GCF_009764315.1 of Trachypithecus francoisi. Classification (NCBI taxonomy): domain Eukaryota; kingdom Metazoa; phylum Chordata; class Mammalia; order Primates; family Cercopithecidae; genus Trachypithecus; species Trachypithecus francoisi. The sequence goes on from NW_022681467.1 coordinate 38,463,015, forward strand.
GGTTGATTTTGAAACCTAACCTGAAGAACTTGAGATTTCTTTGAACCTGTAGAGTGTAGGCACAGGCATCTTGAAATACTAAAAGTGGTTCAAGCACTACCACTTCTCCTTCCCAGATTCCCAGGTCCTCAAGTTGAAAAGCACTGGACTAGTTCATTCTTATGAAGCCCTCCAGTTACTGTCATTTTAAGGTCCTAATTGGAATAACTAAGGAAAATCAGGCCGAACCTGAAAAGGCATTTGTTAACATGAGATGCACTGTGGCTTATTATGGCAAGGGCTGGATATGTAAGGATGGAGGCATTTTATTTATGTTAGGAGACTGAGCCATTAACCAGGGTTGTGAATGTGCCTTCTCGAGGCGAGTCTTTTGGCATCCCCCAGTGGTAGGCAGTCAGGTCCTTTTTGTTCAGTTGCTATACACCCACTGCACTGTAGTGTCAACCCCAAAGGCAGTCACACTTACAAATTCCTTTGTGAGGCCAACTGCTGGTTTAACCCATGGCCAGGCCTGGTCCTTATTCTCCAAGCAACAGGGAAGGTGCTTAGAGGCCCATGGGCTTATCTGTCAAGTTGTTTTCCTGGAGGTCACTTTGGAGCATCCCCTCGTGACCATGGCAGTGATTTGAGATCAGATGTCTTCAAAGCGCAGCCCTGGGGCCAGTCTACGTCCTGACTCCCTTTCTTCTCATCAGATGGAAAACTCACAGATGGGAAAAAAACAAGCTGATTACCCGGGTCTCATTCCCCACAAGCGTCTTCCATCCTCGCTCCTCATTAGGGCTCCTGGTAGCTGGCTCATTGCTAAGTCACACTTGCAAGGCACAGTTTTTCTGCCACTTCCTTAGATCTGCACTTAATTACAGCTGTTCCTTCCTGTTGGCCATTCTCCACTGTTTCAAACATCCAAGATACTAGTCTTCTAATGTTCTTATCCTCTCATTAGAGTTGAACATTTTGTTCTTGTCTTACATCTATTCTGTCCCCTGCACAGCTCAAGAAGTACTTGAGTTTTTGCCTCTGCTTTTATGTTGCATAATAAATAGCATTCTGCCTCGTGTGACATTGAGAATAATGGATTCACTACCTTCTATCAAAAGTATCTAAAGATCCATGAAGACTCACAAGGCTCCTTTCTTTTTTTTTTTTTATTATTATACTTTAAGTTCTAGGGTACATGTGCATAATGTGCAGGTTTGTTACATATGTATACTTGTGCCATGTTGGTATGCTGCACCCATCAACTCGTCAGCACCCATCAACTCGTCATTTACATCAGGTATAACTCCCAATGCCATCCCACCCCCCCCCACCATAATAGGCCCTGGTGTGTGATGTTCCCCTTCCCGAGTCCAAGTGATCTCATTGTTCAGTTCCCACCTATGAGTGAGAACGTGGTGTTTGGTTTTCTGTTCTTGTGATAGTTTGCTGAGAATGATGGTTTCCAGCTGCATCCATGTCCCTACAAAGGACACAAACTCAACCTTTTTATGGCTGCATAGTATTCCATGGTGTATATGTGCCACATTTTCTTAATCCAGTCTGTCACTGACGGACATTTGGGTTGATTCCAAGTCTTTGCTGTTGTGAATAGTGCCGCAATAAACATACGTGTGCATGTGTCTTTATAGCAGCATGATTTATAATCCTTTGGGTATATACCCAGTAGTGGGATGGCTGGGTCATATGGCACTTCTAGTTCTAGATCCTTGAGGAATCGCCATACTGTTTTCCATAATGGTTGAACTAGTTTACAATCCCACCAACAGTGTAAAAGTGTTCCTATTTCTCCACATCCTCTCCAGCACCTGTTGTTTCCTGACTTCTTAATGATTGCCATTCTATCTGGTGTGAGATGGTATCTCATTGTGGTTTTGATTTGCATTTCTCTGATGGCCAGTGATGACGAGCATTTTTTCATGTGTCTGTTGGCTGTATGAATGTCTTCTTTTGAGAAATGTCTGTTCATATCCTTTGCCCACTTTTTGATGGGGTTGTTTTTTTCTTGTAAATTTTTTTGAGTTCTTTGTAGGTTCTGGATATTAGCCCTTTGTCAGATGAGTAGATTGCAAAAATTTTCTCCCATTCTGTAGGCTGCCTGTTCACTCTGATGGTAGTTTCTTTTGCTGTGCAGAAGCTCTTTAGTTTAATTAGATCCCATTTGTCAATTTTGGCTTTTGTTGCCGTTGCTTTTGGTGTTTTAGGCTCCTTTCTACTGTAGAAGATTGACTGTGCTTTTAACAATGCTGATTTCTATTATTCTTAACTTTATTAACTCTAATCTTACTCAACTCTAATCATCACTGTCTTGCATTTCTCCCTTTGCAAGTCAATTCTTGATCCATTATAGGCATCTATAATTATAATACCTCCCTGACTGCCTGGGGCATTACTTTTACTCTCAAAAATGTCCCTATTGAAACAAAAATAAATATGTCACCCAAACATAGAGAATAAGATGTTTCCTGTTTATATGCTATTGCTTCAGCTCAAGTTCCTGCTCTCCATGCGTCAAAGCAGGGGTCAGCAAATATTTTTCGTAAAGAGCTAGATAGTAAATACTTTTGGCTTTGCAACCAAATCATCTCTTTTCCAACTACTCAGTTCTGCTATTGTGGTGCAAGAGCAGCCATAGGCAGTATGTAAATGAATGGGTGTGACTGTGTTTCAATAAATTTAATTTACAAAACAAGCAGCAAACCAGATTTGGCCTGTAGACCATAGTTTGTAATCCATGCTTATATATGGACTGAGATAATGATCTGCCTTTCCCTCTAAAGAGCTGATTTTCCTAACAGTATTAATTACATAATCTATTATTTCCCAAAACGATTTAAGTCTACCATCATCACATAGTAAGTATTTACATAGACACAAATCATTTCCATTATTTTATTTTCTATTCTGTTTCAATTACATTTTATTTCACTAGGCACTAAATTGGTTATAGTATTAAGTTATTTTATAACTCTTTATAACTTTTTGCTGTGCAAATCTCCCTTCTATTAACACTTTAAAAAACTTTTTTTGCCATTCTTATACGTTTCATCTTCTATCCAAACTTTACAGTCATTTTTGTCAAGTTTTAAAAACACAAACATGTAATCACTTTGGGGGAGAACTGACATATTTATATAAATACACGTTTCCTTTCAGAAACATGGTATTTTTCAAAGTATTCAAGTCTTCTTTTATGTGCCTCCATGTTAAAGTTTTCATGTAGTTCCTGCATTTTTTTTTATTATCTTCATCCCAAGCTTTAAAAAATATTCTGTCCTGTTATGATTGGGTTTTTCTTTGCTCTATATATTATAATTTAAAAATTGCACATAGAAAAAAAGCTGATAATTTTTTTTTAGAAATTTATTTCATATCTGGTCCCTGAAATCTCTTGCTAATTAATGCCAATGGGTTCTTCTTTGATGCCTCCGGCACACATTTTCTTTTTACAATACTAATCACACTTGTTCACAGGGCTATGTCCTTTGATTTTCAGAGCCAGAGTATTTTTTTTTTCCCACCAGTTTGAGAATTTTTCTCCACTGGCTCATCCTAGAGATACAGCCTTCATTCATGGATTCTGTTCTCCACCATGCCCAGCCTAGATGCCTCCTCTACATCACAAACCCTCTCATCTGACCTACAACATGCCTTCTAGTTCATGAGGCTTGTACTAGCTTTACAGTGCGTGGGTGGGGAAGAGAACAGAATGAGAAGTAGTTGGGGTTGCAGAAACCCACTGGGAAGCCTAGACCTCCCTAGAGAGTGAACACAAGTTCACTCAGAGTGGCCAAGAGAATATGACAAATGCAGGTTCCACCCAAGTTGCCAGGATACTTGAGGAGTCAAAGCTGGTGGTGGAGCTGCAGAGCAAAGATGTTCAAGGGAAGGCATCAGGAGATGGGGTTGCTAAGAGTCAGAAGCTAGATGATGGAGCAACAGCTTTGCTGCATTTCAGGATAAGAGCAAAGAAGCTAAATCTCAGGCACCCTTTGGTCTGATATATCAAGACTAACTCAACATTGTCAACGCCTTTTAGCTCATGTGGCTTGGCTCTGAGTATTTTGGTCTCATTCAGGAATCACAGTCTTAATCAAGAAAACTAAGCAGAAGCCTCATATAAAGAACTATGTATTAGTTAGGGTTCTCCAGAGAAAGGGAACCAACAGAATATATAAAGATATATAGAGGAGACTTATGGGAATTGGCTCATGCAATTATGGAGGCCAGGAAGTCCCATAATATGCTGTCTGCAAGCTGGAGAATCAGGAAAGCCAGTGGTACAACTCAGTTCAAGTCTTAAAGCCTGAGAACTAGAAGAGGTGATGGCTGATGGTATAACTCTCAGTCTGAGGCCAAAGTCCTGAGAACCCAGGATGAGAAAGTCTAAATCTGGAAGTCTGATAGCCCAAGAACCAGAAGCTCCAATGCCCAGGCAAAGGAGAAGAGTCCTAGCTCAAGAAACAAGAGAGAAAAAAATGAACTCTTCTGCCTTTTTGTTCTATTCTGGTGCTCGAACGGTGGGATGAAGCTTGCCCACATTGGTAGACTTCTTTACTAAGTCTTCTGATTCAAATGCTAATCTCATCCAGAAACACCCTCACAGGCACACCCAAAATTAATGTTTTACCAGATATCTGGGCATCCCTTAGACCAATCAAGTTAACACACAAACTTAACCATCACAACCTTGTATAAGTTTTCCTCAGAATGACTGCATGCCAGGATTGGGCCAGCAGGCTGACTTTAATCACTGCCATCTTGAGAGATGGGCTCCTAAAATACAGCAAAGTTGAGCTGGATCTGAAAAGACTGATCCCATGGCAGAGCAAATCTGGGCAGGACTAGACTGAAAATGGGCAAATTCTGTACCAATCATTATCAGATCACATATATGTCTAGATCTCTGTCAACAAACCCTTTCCAACCCACCAAATCAAAGCACAGGAGTAGAACTAGGGAGGCCTGCAGTACCATTGCAGCTCACAGTACCTCACCACAACATGACTCTGGATCTCCTTATACCCAGAGTAGGATGTAATGGTGACATTCCATCTTCCCTTCCATAAGTACCCATGTGTTTCCTTTTATTTGTTCATTCATTTGTTCATTTGGCAAATATTTACCAAGCCTACTGTTTGGCAGGCACCTTACTAGGTACGGAAAATAGAGACAGGAACAAGGCACTCTATCCTTGAAGCACACATCCTGTTCACGTGTGGTTTAAGGAGGCTAAGACATAGCAAGTTTGAATTCCTTGAGAAAGGAAACAAACTAGGGAGGTATGACCAGAGTTTAATCAAGGACTGTCTAACCTACCACATCTGTTATCACTCAGAATTCTCACACAAAGCTTCCCTAGGCACACTGTGACAGAAAGGATGGGGGAAACTCTTCCTAATACCACCTGACATGTGCCTTGCACCCACCACAGGCATGGTACCTTGAAGCAGAGTAACAGACCAGCCAGATGATCACATCTCCCTCCCTTCCTTGAAGCCCCACCTATAGAGACTCATGATGATGTCTTACTGCCTAGGAAGCAGTACGGTAGCTAAAGCAATCACTGGGGGAAAAATTCTGAAATCTCTAAGCATTGCTTATCAGCATAAAGCTTGGAGAGGTCTGATAAAAGTTCACAGCTTATCTCCAAGCCTGCTTGCTCCCTCTCTGCCCAGAGCAGCAGCTGGGCAAGGGATTGCCTTCTTTGCAAAGAAGCAAATTAAATTAAATTAGATCAGTTATACCAGCACCACCAAGAGCAGAAGCATCTTCAATAAAATTAAGATCTCAAAATGAAAACAAGGAAATCATCTTCTAAAAACCTAATCCCATTTCCCAGTTTAAAGGCACTCACCATTGAGACCTTCTGTGGCAACTTTACATGAACATTTGGGAGCAGAGAACTAGGGGAGACCTGGCAACATCATTTGGTAACCCAGGATCTGGGCCTTTTGTTTGTTGTTGTTTTATTCTTATGGAAGCACATATCCAATCACACACTTGACATATAAATAGGCCATTTCAGTGAATACAGTCATTGGAAACCTTTTCCAATAAGAGCATGTCATACTGGCTATGCAAGAGTGTATTAATAATCACACACCATGGTATAGTGGAAAGAATGTCAGGTATTCCAGAAAATATGGTGGTTTGCACACCATTTCACAGAACCTCCATCTTCAAAGTTGACTGAAATGAACAAAATGAATTCAAATGAACAACAAAAATATTATTAATTCTAAAACTCAGAAAGTGCCTCAACTTCATGCTATAGGTTTTAAGTGCTACCTGGGCCAAAATGAAAGAAGAAGAATCTATGTTCTTTTTTTTTTTTTTTTGAGACAGAGTCTCACTCCTCCACCCAGGCTGGAGTGCAGAGGTACAATCTCGGCTCACTGCAACCTCTGCCTCCTGGGTTCAAGGGATTCTAATGCCTCAACCTCCCAAGTAGCTGTGATCACAGGAGTGTAGCACCACACCAAGCTCATTTTTGTATTTTTAGTACAGATATGGTTTTGCTACGTTGGCCAGGCTTGTGTCAAACTCTTGACCTCAAGTAATCTGACCACCTCAGCCTCCCAAAGTGCTGTTATCACAGGCATGAGACACCACACCCAGTCCATCCTCCCTTTCAAGATGGAAAAGTACTGTTGGCAAGGGAAAAAATGTGGAATGGACAGAAAAGCTGAACAATATAGCTCCTAATTTGAAGAGAACAAATTGGAAAGGTGTGAATATTCCACTTGGAGCTCACTTTTTCTGCTTTGGATTGACTCCTTCCCTAAATCCCTTCCCAGAGCCATTCTGGGAATTATTAGGCAGAAACCAGTTATCTCATACGAGGACTCAAATGGGCAAAGAGAAGAAAATGAATGGGTTTAGAAAAACAAACGACAGAAGTCCACAAAACAGAAGTACCTCTCAGTAAAGTAGCTGACTCATTTTGAAACAGGTGAGCAAATTGAAGCTTTAGGGGACCACCCACCCCAGGAAGAGGATCAATTGACAACTCAACAGAACTAAATCTATAGTGTCAGTATTATAATAAATTTAGAGCCAGATTAGAGACAAAGTCCCCAGAGGCTTTTTGCAAGTCCTCAGCAATTTCCTCTCCCATAAGAGAGTAGTCAAACTGTGCCCAAGTAAATTCGGAAAATAGTAAAGGCAAATTCAGCATTACCAATGTGGATCAAATAACATCACCAAGTAATGACCCCCATTGACATAGTGGTCAAGTAGAGGGGAGAAAGTACAAGACTTAAAGGAAGATTGTGTGCCCCCACAGTAGGTTTCACATGCAAAGATTTTTTTTTTTAAACTCCCCCTGGAAGAAGAGATGCTCCAGGAAACATAAATAGATCACTGCTTTATAATCCCAGGAAAATTAAAGAGAATTTAAGCTCTATGAAACAAGCAATTAAAGGGTGAGAGAACATGACGGTTGTTCAAGACTGGGAGTGTATCAGCTTCTGGACAATCCCCCCCAGGTTCCCCCAAGGTTGTCTTCTGGGCAACCTCCCAGGTACTGTCCTCTCATCAATACTAGATCTGCTGCAGTTCCTGAACACGTGACAGCAAACTGTGTAAAAACGCATATACCATTAGGGCTGGAAGGACCCTCATCTAGCCATCATCAATGACAGGACAATAAAAACCAAGTTCATGCATTTAGTAAGTGGCAAGGCTATAGCTTAGACCCCAACCTGACCCTATATGTATAAATAGGAAAGAAGAGGGATGAAGATAGGATGTTGGGAGGGAAAAAGGAGGAGAAAAAAGAGGGAGAGAGAATGGAAGATGGAAGCAACAGCTGGGGTTCAGTACAAAGGAACACTGGACTAGTCAAAATACCTACTATGAATCAAATCTAAGTACCTGCCTTCAGTTTCTGGGGCTACATGCCTACAAATAGAATTGTTGGGTCATATGGTCACTTTTTGATGTTTAACTTTTTGAGAAATGGCCAACTGTTTTCCACAGTAGCTGCACCATTTGTCATTCCCCTCAGCAATGTACAAGGTTCTAATCTCTTAGCTCTAGGACTCACTATATTACGTGACTCTGAAAAAGCCATTTTATTTATCCAAACCTCATTTTCTTTTTCTCCAAAGAGTAGGGGTTAGAACTAGCTATCCTATTTCTGCCTATTCACACATTCTTTCTTTCCATCCAAATCCTGACCTTCCACTGCCCACATCTGTTTCCAAGAGTTTCCTGACAGTGTGAAGTGCTGTAATGAGTAAGTCCTAGCTCTACTCCTTCTTAGAGCTGGAATTATCTTAATCCATATCCCCAAGTTATATTAATGCACTTCCATTTCCATCCCTATCTCTCAGCGTACATTTTTTCTCTCTTGTCTATTCTGTTAACCTTTTTGCAAGCATCATCTTGTTCTGTCTGTCGGCTGTCAGCTTTTCTCTCCGAGCTTCCGCAGAGTTGCCAGATTCTTGGCTATTTCTCCACCCTCAGCTCATAACTATTTTTCCCTGGAGCTCAGCGACTGCTAAGTGGTCTTTGTGAAATCCTATTAGGATAATCTCCCTGTCCGTGTCTCCTCTCAGCTGGGCTGCCTCTGGAAACCTCAGCCGTCTTCCTACTCACAGTCGGCAAATCATAGGCTGGCTCCTGAGTCATCCAACGTCGTACTTGTTCACAAACATGCTTACATGAGCTCTGAACCTGCCGAGTCTTGTAGCCCACAAGCAAGAGTTAAATTCACTGGAGATTCAACTCAGATATCTTCTCCTTCAGAAAGTGTTTCCTGTGTATATGGGACCCCTACTCCCTCTACAACCCCAGGAATGACACCTGCCCCCTTTTTACTTTTTCTGTTTATGTTTATGTTTATCATCTCTCTGTCTCATCAGAGTGTGAGATTCATGAGAGCAAGGAGCTGGAGTATCTTGTCCAAAGCTGTATCCTCAATTCCTGGCATATTACAGGCCCTCAGTACATGTATGTTGAATTCATGAATACGTGTTCCTCTTCCACAGAATCAATCATGGATCTGCCTACCTGTCTACCTATTAGACCCAAAGCTACTTTGGGGCAGACTGGGATTTACTTGCCATGGTAACCCTTGAAAAAATAAAATTACTCTGACACTTGTTAAAATGGTAAGGAAGACATTATTCAAGATTATTGCAATGGAGGAGAGAAATTAGGCAAATATAACAAAGACAACTGGGGATTTAGAGTCAAGGAACAGAGTGAGTGAATGAAAAATTACCAAGAGGAGACAAGGGTAGGGAGATTCTTGCTAAAACAACTTACCAGGGTTCTTACCGAAGGCAGGCCAGGGTGATCAGACAGTGCTATGATCTGAATGTCTGTGGAAGCCCAAGCTCATAGGTTGAAACTCTCACTGCCAGGGTGACGGTATTAAGTGATGAGGACTTTGAGGAGATGAATTAGGTCATGAAGGAGTGGAATTAGTGCCCTTATAAAAGGGACCCCAGAGAGCTGCCTTGCCTCTTCCGTCACATGAGGATACAACTAGAAAGTATCATTTTTTAAGGAAGAGAGATCTCACTAGACATGGAATCTTCCGGCACCCTGATCTTGGACTTCCCAGCCTCTAGAACTGTGAGCAATAAGTTTCTGTTGCTAAGAGTTAGTTTATGATACTTTTTTTATGGAAGCCCAAATGGACTGACAGATGTCAAGGGGTTGGGAGATCCTCACTAAGCTAACCTAGCAGGGTTCTTGCTAAAACTGGGCTAGGCAGGCCACACACAAGACAGCCAAAATCAAAGTCCAGTTGAGAAGGGAATTCAGAGGAGCACAACTAAAATTTGGTCAAGGGGAGAGTCTTTGTCACCCCAGCACCTAGCACAAGCGGTTGGTACTAAATACTTATTGAGCCCAGCTGAGCATTCATCCTCAGGGTGGCCCTGCTTACCCTGACAAAGGTTTAGGGCTCTCATTCTCTCCTCTGCCCCTTAATGAGCTGCAGTGTCAGGAGAAGGGACCCCAGTAGATAGTGTTCAAGCTGCTGGGGGTGGGAAAGAGGAGCAAAATGTGACAACCCCAAATCAGTCAAGAAGGTACACCATTTTCCTAGGGTTCCATAACTCCAGTGATTTCCTGGGCCAGTCATCCCAAATGACCCTCACAGTCACTCTGTGAAGCAAGTTGATTTATCTTCTCATGTTATGAACGGAATAATTGACACTCTGGGAGGTCAAGTGCCATGTCATAGGTTACATACCCAGAATTTCATGAAGTCATGAAGACATGAAGTGTTCATTTCTCTGCTCAGAAACTTTTTAAGTTGTTGTCCCTAAATATTGTACCAACTTGTATTTATACCAACAGTATATGGCCACCTGGTTCCCAGAGGTCTCACCAATACTGGATGTGTGTCTACTGGATTATTTTTCCTTTTATTGATTTTTAAAAGCTCTTTACTTGTTAATTATATCAACCATTTTTTGTATATATAATGCAATATCCGAGCTCAGTTTGATATGGATGTTTTCACCATGTTTATGGTATTTAGGGACAAAGATATAAATATTTTTCTTTATGGCTCTACCTTTAACAGTATCATCAGAAAACTGTCCTGCTCCCCAAAATTAAATATTTATTTATTCTTTAAATGTCATCTATGTTTTCCAAATTTTACATTTAGCTGAAATGCACTGCATTTATCCGGAATATATTTCAGCATATAGTATGAAGGAAGGACACACCTCCTCCCCTGGTGGATTATCATTTCATCTTGACCTATCTCATTAATTAGAAATGTGAAGTTTGTCTATAACGTGCACACATGGATGCATTCATTCACACACACACACACACACATACACACACACCCCTCTGTTTTAAGGACATTTTTTTTCTGTTAATCTATCTGTCTCTTATAAGATTGGTATAAGCTATCTGAACTATTTTAGTTCCAGGATATATTTCCAAAACTTGGAAGTAGAAGTCTTTCTCCATCATTCTCTTTCAACATTTGTTTGATGATCTGTGCCCATTTATTTTTCCAGATAAACCTTAAAATCATTTTATAACATTGCTTATTCATTTCTATTGCAGTATACATTCGATATTTTAAATTGACAAGCTTTAAAATACCAAGCCTTCCCATCCAGAAATGAAATACCTCCATTTACGTGTTTTCCCAGTTTTGCTTTATAGATTCCTTCTACAGTTCCTGCATATTGTCTCTTAAGCTGATTCTTCAGTCTTTTATATTTGTTGCTTTTATAGAATGAATCCTATGTTTCCTAACTGGTGATTGGTATTTAGAAAATTGTTGATTTTTGTATATTTATTCCCCAACTTGTTACCTTATTAGACTCTTTTATTGGGTTCTAATAGTTTTTCACTTATTTCTCTCGGGGTTTTGGTAGATAATAAAATCCTCTGCAAATAGTAACTTTATTCCATAATTATACTTCCCATTCGGTTACTCGAAATCCCTGAATAAATGTTAAACAATTTTAGTGGTCCTGAGCATCCTTATATTTTTAGGATATCGGTTGTTAGTTTAGAATAGACAGGCTCTGTCACGTTAAGGAAACAGCTTTCTAGGACTTTTAAGGATGACGATTATTCTCTGCTCCTCCATCACCACCTTCACCCACCAACCTAGAGATAGTTCTTACTCTGCTCTGAGCTCTGAGAGGCTGACCTCTGTGGTCTGTATCTCCCAGGCTTCCTTATTCTGCTTCTAGCTGAGTTTGGCTAATGGCAGAGTTTGGCCATGGACAGAAGATCAGGGGATGGCTGTGTTCCTCTATAGCCTGACTCTAAGCAATCCCTTAATACTTTAGCACCATTTCCATTTCCTACCATTGCCCTTCAGACCCAGGGTGGTAATGGCTTCCCAAGGTTGTCAGTCCCTGGGTTGTTCACTATTCCTTATTAATTCCCTTGATTCTGATCCAATCTCTATTTCATTAAACCCCATTTAAATCATTCATCTCTCACATGCTTCTTGCCCAGACAATCCCTAACTGACTGATAAATTAAGACCCTCTGGGAAGTATTTTCAGACATCTTTTCAACATCTCAAAATAATCAAAATATTTTTTCTTTTGTGAAATTAACATGACACTTATTCATTCATTCATATAAGAAAAGAAATTCTGAGTACCTACTATGTGTTGCTTGTTGTGCTAGACACTGAGATCAGGACACATACACAAAAAAAACCAAAACTAAATAAAACAAAACAGACAAGCCTTCTGCCCTTATGTTCTCTTAGGAAAAACAGTTACACAAACATGCAGATGAATAAAATACCTAAATATTAGGATAAGGACTAGAAAGAGTGTCTAGATAAAACAAAACAAAAAACAGGGAGTACATATTCAAAAAGGCTACTCAGAGAATATTGCTCGCAGAAGGTGACATCTGAGTTGAGCTGACATGCAAGCTCTTGCCGAGAAGAGCCTTTGGCAAATGAAAAGCCTTGAGACAGGAAAGAGAGCCTTTGGCAAATGAAAAGCCTTGAGACAGGAAAGAGCCTGGTGAGGTTTAAAAAAAAAACAAAAAAACAGACCAGGGTATCACCAGCAAGAGGGAATGTGGCACAGGATGTGAATGAACAGATAGGCAGGTGCTAGATCAGCAATGTCCAACAGAAGTACAGTGCAGGCCACATTTATAATTTTAAATTTTCTACCTGCCATACTGCAAAAGGTTACATACACACACACACACAAAACACTATCTTTTCAACATATAAACAATATAAGAATTAACAAGACATTTTACCCTTTTTGGTAGGAAGACTTGAAGATCTGGTGTGTATTTTGTACTTACTACATCTCAATTTGAAATGGCCACATTTCAAGAGCTGGAGGCCACTGTACTGAACCATTCAAGGCTACATGGTGCACATCAGGCCTGGCTGACAAGGCTTCCCTCGGTTGAGAGGGGCAAGACATCTGAGACTCATCTCTATAGCTCCCAGCATCATGCCTGGCACATGGTAGGTGTTCAGCAAATGTTTGCCACACAGGATGGCAGAAGAACTGCAAAATAGATGGCAGGTTCCTGAAGCAGAGAGGCTGCACCAGGATCACTCTGGTGGTACCTGCTCCGGGAAATTGGGTGTACTGTGTGTCCTCAAGCAAGAGAGGAAGTTGGGGTCCACCTGCTGAGTCTCCCACTGTGGGGGCTGTTCAGGGCCACCTCTCCCATAGCCGGGGTGCTTGGCAAAGCTGCTCCTTAATTCAGAAAGATCACATCACACCATACGCCAGAGAGTGGGAGGGAGGGAGGCTATTAGCATTCATTGTACACAGCTTTTCATTTGGAAAAGCACCTCGAATGTGCCGATCTGCATTGCTTTGCTTCATTTTTCAACATTCATGAGTGTAATTGCATTTATTTTTCTCGTCAAGACTGCAAAACAAGTGATAATTTACTACATTACAGCCCGTATCGGCTGGGTTTACAGCCACAACAGTTATAATCCACCCTCTTAGGGACTGGGTGGGTAAGCAGGGGGTGGTCTTTTTAGCTGAGAGCACTACATTTCTTTATAACAGGAAGCTTGGGCCCAGCTGTTCTTCAAGGTTACAATAATAGTGGCAAAAACTAACCCATACAGAGACACTGAGCTGTCAAAGCATATTCACTTCTACCATCTTGACGGCTTCTTACACTAATGGGGTAAGGCAGACTTGCACTCCCATTCACATTTCCCAGAGAGAGAGAGACTGAGATTCAGAGAAGTCCTCTGTAGTAGATGGTAACAGGTTGGTGAACAGCAGAGCCAGGGTTCAAACCTAGATTCATGTGATAGGAAACCCCGTGCTCTGCTCATGATGCCACATGGCAGTGCCTGAGCTCTAGAAAAGCGTGAGGTCTTGCAGTTATATTGGTAGAAAAGAAGAGGACGTGATCTTAAAATTTTGTAAATGTGAATGAAGTGCCTACAGCAGCTGTGACCATGAAGGAGCTCTATTTTCTTGCATCTACACTGGAGAATGCTAACTTCTGGCAGAGAATCAAGACAGGAGACTACATCCCTGCTTGAGGTCCATCCAGGTGCTACTCTGTCTGTGACTATCTAGAAATGAGAGCAGGGAAGCATGGTCTAGCCTTGTGTTTGGAGATCATTCTCTGCAGACGTTTTCTTTCTCTTGAAAACGAGAGTCAAGCCATGGTGATGTTCAGACTTCAGATCACAAATGCTCATGAATTCATGAGTAGTAATTGATCAACAAGATCCAATCCTAAAAACTTATGGATTCATTAAAATCATTTCCCAAGAATAAAGTAGTGGACATGTCAGTGGTGGTGAGCTCCTCATTCCTTCTTCCTGGGTTTTAGAGGGATGTAAACTCCATCCCCTAACCTGACTCCCTGCCCCCTAATTACAACACATGGATCTTGAAAAGGGTGGACTTGAAAACTGGTCTTGCTGTAAAGCATCTGAGGAAAGTGGGCAGACCACAAAAAGCCTCAGATCTCAGTCAGAGGATATTGCTACCAAATGATGTGATATCTCATTCAAGAGGAGACCCTGGGGTCCAGCCCTACCTCTCCAGCTTTCTCCAAGGCAGGAAAGAGATACTGGGGGTTCCCATAAAGTCTGAAGAGCTAGGAGGTGACAAGTGTTCAGGAAGTCCCTCCAGTTACCTGGCCAGCATGCTGTAGTCAGCAAAGGACCCTTCAGCCCTGTTCCTGTCCCTTTTCTGCAAACTGAGGTCCTCTCTCTCAATCAGGTGATGCCTCTCCTCTATCCACTCCTGATGTTGGCAAGTGACACCCTGTGTGGGCCTTCCTGCCCCAGGCCAGGACTAAAATGACCAGGTCTGACCACTCCAGGGCCTGCTGCTGAGTCTCAGTAAGCACACATTGGACAAGGAACCTCCAACAGCCACTCAATATAAGGGGCCTTAGGTCTTCAAAGAAGGCCAGGAGGGGATGATGAACATTACAGCCCATCTAGTGTTAAACACATGCACTCACACACAGAGAGAGGAGGGGAGAGGGGAGAAGGCAGAGAAGAGAGGTATGGCAGGCCTAACAAGTCCTCAGGGTTTTCCACCAGTAGACAGGTTAACAAGGCACCTCCATCTGAGTCCCAGCTCGGAGACAGGACAAGAAGAAGGTGCTTGGTGGTGATGGACGAGACCCACCATGGGCCCACACACCAAACATTTTGTTCTGTGTGTTCTCAAATGTTTGTCATTTAATCCCCATGTGTCCCAACTGCATGACCTCCATTTTATAAGTAAGAGAAAACCTTGAGCCACAGAGAAACTTTGCTCAATAGCTTTGCTCAAGGTCCCCCATGCTAGTCCCTCTGGCTATAGTGTCCCTGAACCTTGAACGTGTATATGCCTCTGGAATTTCTTTTCTGAAATTCATCTGTACAGAGAATCAAAGACCAAGGTTATCAAAGTTTCCTTTCAAATGCAGGAAAGTCGTCTTTCAATTCAGGCAAATAACCTTTCTGTCATTTTCCATATTGCAAAGTCTAAAAACTTAGCACAAATCTAAAAATCAGGCTTGTAAAGGTGACATTTTGTTTGAAATGGTCAAAATCAGATAATTGTTTCAATCAGTATGGAGAGTTAAAAGCAGGTCTTCTTCTAATTGTTGCTATCACCCAGAAAATAAAACTAAGATATATTTTCCAGAAGTTGGAATTATACTTGAGGTGGCTCTCTGGTCTGCCAGGCCCCATCTGCTCCATGCTGCTACCACCTCCACGTGTACTCAAGACTCTCTTTGTTCCTGTATTGTGAAGTCTTTTCATGTGGTCCCTGGTGGCAGTAATGAACAAAGTGTGCCACAGCAGAACTGCTTTATAGATCCTCTGTGAGATTAGAGTTAGAAAACTGGAAGCATTACCTAATCAGGGCTCTTCCTTGCACAGGTTAAGGCCACTGGAGCCCACAGAGACTAAGCAGCTTGCTTCAGGCCACACAGCAGGTCGGCAGCACAGCAGACCCGGATCTCCTGAGACCCACTGAGTACCATGCTGTGAACCACAAGTGTATCTTTCAGCATCTCAGATTTTCTGTTTCCTTTGAATCTGTTTCCAAATAGCTTAACATTTCACTCACCCCCTAACTCACTTATTCGATATTTATTGAGGGCGTTCCAGTGCCAGGGCCAGTTTTAGGAGCTGAGGACACATAGCTGTGAATGGAAAAGTTGCCTCCTGCTCTGATGGAGCTTACACTTCATTGAGGAAGATGGGTGTTAAATGCAAAATTACACAGAGCTCCTCCGTATTGAGCTCCTGCACTGCCTGACCAGGGACAGGGGCTGGAAGAACAAGGAAATTCTGAGACCCAGTGGTCTCCAAGGCAAAGGAAAGAACATGGCAGTGCTGACAAGGGGATGGCAAAGTACAGCAGGTAGAGGAGAAAACTACAGGGAAGCAAGCAATAGCTCCAACAAAGAAGTGTCCCAGGGTGCCAATCCTCTGCGGGGGAAAGAAGAAGGGAAGAAGCCGGTGCTCCTGGTGGAACGCCGGCTTACTCCTGTCTTCCTCTAGGAATGCACTCCCTGGGTCTCCTCAGGCTCTCATTCCTCTGCCCACACCCTAGATTGTGGCAATGTGCAGAGTTCTGCTCTCTGCCCTCTGCTCTTCCCTTTCTGCTGGAAAATCTTGACCTTGCCCTTCACCCCCTTTCCTAGCTTCCCAAACACCCAATGGTTCTCAAGACCAATGTACTAAAATTGCCTGCTGTTTCCTGGGCCCCATCCCAGTGCCGTATGTTAGGATAGGACCCAGGATCTGCTTTTTAAAAATACCCTAGGTGATTCTGATGCAGATGCTCAGTCCTCCTGCTTATTGAGACCCGAGGTCTGGTAAACATCAAACACTGGGCCAACACTTTCACTTGCTAAGAACCCAGTATTCTGGGCACAGAGGTAGGGTCTCACCATGTGCATCCTGGCCATTTTTAGCACACCTCTATAGGTATGTGTGTAATATACAGATGAGGAAATGGAACCCACGTGGCTTGGCTAGAGTCATAGAACTTCAAAGAATAGGCACCTGACTCCACACCCAAGTCCAGTATCTTTGTTCATTTCTTTCACCAAGTTTTCTTGAGCTCACCAATATCTCCAACCCCCTTTTCCTCCTCCCCATTTTTACAGGTAATGTCCCCATTCATGCCTGATCGGTTCCCTCCTGGTCCACTGCCTTCCTTCCCACCACAGGCTTCCTGCTGCTTCAAGTTGCCTTTCACACTGGCCAACAAGTGGTTATGCTAAAAGATAAATCTGATCAAACATTCTCTGACTTAATCTCTGATGAATCCTTACTCTTATTGTCCAACATCCTTCAAGTTGTGGCCCCAACCTCCCTTCTCATCACATCTCATCCTATATCACATGACCAGGGTATCCCTTCCTAGAATACTACGTTATTCAAGAGTATTGGTTTGAGTATCTGCCTCTACCACTTATGTGTGATTTTAGATAAAATCACACTGCCATTTCTGTGTGATTTTAGATAAGTCGCTTAATCTTTATGTGCCTCATTTTTCTGAACTGTAAAATGGGCTATTACTAGTAGCTCCTTCCAAAGGCTGTTGTAAAGGTTTGATAATAAAAGAAAGATGACAAGTAGAAAGTCCTCAGCACAGTGCCATGAAAACAACAGATGCTCCAAAATGCTACCAGATACTAATGTCATCACTGTCATCCTACTGTGTATGACTACTTTTTATTCTCTGAACATACCACATACTTTGAGGTATCTGACTGGAAGCAGACACCTCTTGGTGCTGGAAATTCATCAAAATTCTAAAGTGACTGCAAGGTAGGGTGGCCATAAACTATCCATTGTTGTACAAGGTGTTTTCTATGTGAAATTTTAGTTAATTCCCCACATAAGTCTTACGAGGCTCTTGTCCCTTATCCTCATTTTAGAGACGAGCATGAGGCTCACATAGGTTACCAAACCAGCTCCAGATCAGAATGCTAGTCACTAGTAGAATTGGCATTCCAACTAATATCAGCCTGATTTCAATGTTCACACTTCTGTTCATTTCTTCTACATAAAAAGAACACAGATTTTTTGTTTTTACTCACTTAGGTACACTGTACTGAGGACTGTGTCATGGTATCTTGCATCATTCCTACCCTCCTAAGCTCTCCCACATATCACTGGGGCTGGAAGCCTAGAAACTATATCTTACTTTCTAGCAGAGTTCCAGCTTAGTCTTCACCAATGACAGAGGCAGAAACTGGGCCCTCACCAGACACTGAGCCTGCTGGCACCTTGATCTTGGAGTTGGACTTCCCAGCACACAGAACTATGAGACATGAATTTAAGAATTTATATATCAGGTTTTTTGTTTTTTTTTTTAAATGGAGTCTCACTCTGTCGCCCAGGTTGGAGTCCAGAGGCACTATGTCAACTCACTGCAACTTCCACCTCCCAAGTTTAAGCAATTATCCTGCCTCAGCCTCCAAAGGAGCTGGGATTACAGGTGCCCACCACCATACCCAGCTAATTTTTGTATTTTTAGTAGAGACGAGGTTTCACCATGTTGACCAGGCTGGTCTCGAACTCCTGACCTCAAGTGATCTGCCAGCCTTGACCTCCCAAAGTGCTGAGATTACAAGCATGAGTCACTGTGCTCAGCCTATATATCACACATTTTGGGGTATTTTGTTATAGCAACATGAATGGACAACACAGAAATTAATACCGAGAAGTAGAGTGTTGTTGTAACAAATACGTAAAATGTGGAAGTGGCTTTAGAAATGGGTGATGAGTAGAAGCTGCAAGACTTTAGAGATTCATGCTGGAAACAGTCTAGATTATTGTGAACAGAGTATTAAGGGTGTTTCTGGCAAAGGTTCAAAAGAAGAAAGCTGGAGAGAAAGGCTCAATCTTCTTAGATATTATCTAAGTATAGTCATGAACAGAATGATGGTAGAAATATGGATGGTAAAGGTATTTCTGATGAGGTCTCTGACAGAAATGAGAAATAAGGTATTGGAAACTGGAGGAAAACTCATACTTCTTCAAGATAGCCAAGAACTTGGCTGAATCATAACCATGTCTCAATGCTTTCTGAAAGGCAGAACTTGCAGGTGATAAACTAGGATATCTGGTGAAAGAGACATCTAAGCAAAGTGTTGAGGGTGCTACATGGCTTCTCTTGACCACTTATAAAAAAAAGTGAGGTAAGAAATCAATTAAAGATGAATTTATAAGTAAAAGGGAAGCAGAGCTTAAAGATTTTGAAAACTCCCAGCCCAGCCAGGTTGTAAAGGTATATTATGGAGAGAATACCAAGAGTGTGGCCAAGTCAATGTTTAATAAAAATATTAAGATGCCTAATAAGGATATTAGTATGGATGGAAGGTAGCCAGATGCTATTTATCAAGACAATGGAAGAATGACTCCAAAGGCATTTCAAAGATCTCTAAAGTTGTCACTCCCATCACAGGTCCAGAATGCCAAGGCCTGAGGGACAAAACGATATCAAAAAAAGGATCTTGGGCACCCATGAGACCTCAGCATTCACTGCTCTGTGCCACCTCAAGTCTCTGCTTACTGAATTCTGGTGTAGTCCTCCTTAGATGCCCCATATGTGACTCAAGTGGGCCCAAGTGTGGCTCAGGCTTCCCCTCCAGAGGGCAGCAACAGTCAAACTTGGTGGCATCCACGTGGTGTTGACCCTGCAGGTATGCAGAGTACAGAAGCCATGGGGGCATGGCTACCTCCACCCTGATTTCAAAAGATGCCCTAGAAAGCCTCAGTGCCCAGAGAACTGCCAGGGTGGATGGGGATGCTGTGAGAACCCTCACTAATGCAATTCTGTGGAGCCATAGGAATGGAGCCACTGCAGAGAACCCCTATTAGGACAATGTTTCATGGAGCCATGGAGACAGACAACCCTTGAGACCTCAGACTTGTAGAGCCACCATCATGCAACACAAGCCTGGGAGAGACAGAGGCACCCAACCCCAACCACTGAGAGCTGCTTTGTGAGGTGCACCCAGCAAAGCCATGAAGAATGGGGCTGCCTGGGGCTTTGGCCCACCCTTGCTGCACAGTGTCCAAAAGGCAGGACGTGGAGTCAAAGAAGATCATTCTCAAGCCTCAGGATTTAATGCTGCTTGTCTTCTTGTGTCTTATACTTACTTGGGACCTATTACCCTTTTCTTCTTGCCTATTTATCTCTTTTAAAATAAGGATGTCTATCCTGTGTTTGTCCAAACATTGTATTTTGGAAGTATACAATTTGTTTGATTTCACAGGCACACAGCTGGAGAGCAATTTGCCTCAAGATGAATCATATCTAATTTAGATGACGCTTTGGACTTACACTTTAAAGCTGATACAGGAATAAGACTTCTGGGGCTATTGGAATGGAATGAATGTATTTTGTATATGAGAATGACACGGATTTTGTGGGATCTGGAGGAGAACACTGTGGCTTAAGTGCAGGTGTCCCTACAAAATTCACAACTTAAAGTCTAATGTGATAGTATTACGAGTTGGGGCCTTTAAAAGACGATTAAGTCATGAGGTCAGAGCCCTCACGAATGAGATTAGCAATATTATAAAAGAGCTGGAGAGAACTAGGTACTCCCTTTTTGTCCTTCCATGTGAGAGCACAGCATTCAAGCCACCATCTTTGAAGTAGAAATGGGGTCCTCATCAGACACCAAACGTAATGATGCCTTAATCTTGGACTTGTCAACCTCCAGAACTGTGAGAAACAGATTTCTTTTATTCATAAATTACCCATTTTGTGGCACTTTTTATAGTAGCATGAATGGTCTAAGGCACCACTGAACAATTCCCTATCTCCCTCCCTCTCCCCAGCCCCTGGCAACCATCATTCTATTTTTTATTTCTGTAAGTTTGACAGCTCTAGATATATCACATAAGTAGAATCATACAGTACATGTTATTGATGACTGATTTACTTCTCTTAACGTCTTCAAGGTTCATCCATGTTGTGGCATGTGCCAGGATTTCCTTCCTTGTTAAGGCTGAGTAATATTCCATTGCATGTGTATACCACATTTTCTTTATCCATCCATCTGTTGATGAACATCTGGGTTGCTTCTGTCTCTTGGCTACTGTGAATAATGCTACAATTAACATGAGTGTATAAATATATTTTCAAGATTCTGCTTTCAATTATTTTAGATATACTGTCATGTGTAGCATAATGGTGTTTCCGTCAATGACGGACTGCACATATGAAGGTTGTCCTAGGTAGATAGTTGGCTATATCTTCTAGGTTTACAAAAATATAGTCTATGATGTTCACACAATGATGAAATTGCATAATGACTCATTTCTCAGAATGTATTCCCATCATTAAATGATACATGATTCTATTTCCAGAATTAGGATTGCTAGATCATATGGTGGTTCTATTTTTTATTTTTGGTTTTCCATATAGACTATATACCATTTTACATTCTCACAAACAATGTACAAAGGTTCCTATTTTTCCAGATCCTTGACAACATTTATTTCTTTTTGTTTGTCTTTGTATAGTGGCCACCCTAATGGGTGTAAGGTGATATCTCATTGTGGTTTTGACTTGTATTTCTCTAATGATTAGTGATGCTAAACATATTTTCTTTTCTTTTTTCTTTTCTTTTTTTTTTTTTTGAGATAGAGTCTTGCTCTGTTACCCAGGCTAGAGTGCAGTGGCACAATCTTGGCTCAATGCAACGTCCACCTCCTGGGTTCAAGTAATTCTCCTGCCTCAGCCACATGAGTAGCTGGGATTACAGCCACACGCCACCATGCCTGACTAATTTTTGTATTTTTTGTAGAGATGGGGGTCTCACCATGTTGGCCAGGTTGGTCTTGAACTCCAGACCTCAAGTGATCTGCCTGTCTCGGCCTCCCAAAGTATTGGGATTACAGGCATGAACCACTGTCCCTGGCCATATTTTCATGTTTCTTGCCATTTGTTTATCTTCTTTCGAGAAATGTCTATTTCAGCCCTTTTAAAAAAAAAAAAAAAAAAAAAAAGGTTGTTTCATTATTGTTGAGTGGTAGGCATTCTTTATGTATTCCAGATAGTAACCCTACATGAGATATATGGTTTGCAAATATTTTCTCCCGTTCCATAGGTTGTCTTTTAATTCTATTCCCCTTGAAACACATTAGTTTTAAGTTAGATTTAGTCTCATTTGTCTATTTTTGCTCGTCACTTATACTTTTGGTGCCACATCCAAGAAATCGCTGCCAAATAAACACCATAAAACTTTCTACCTACATTTTCTTCCAGGGGTTTTATAGTTTTCTGTCTTATGTTTAGGTCTTTAATCCATTTTGAGTTAATATTTGTGTATGGTGTAAGATAAGGATCCAACTTCCTTCTGCTATGTGTGGATATTCAATTTACTAAATGTCATTTATTGAAGAAACTATTCTCTCTCCATTGTGTAGTCTTGGCACCCTTGTTGAAGATTATTTGACCATGCATGTGAGAATTTCAAAGGTTTATAAACCCCTAATACCCTGTATTAAACCCCTTCCTGATTGAAATATCTAGAATGGTTTCTGTTTTCCCACCTAAATCCAAACTGATGGACACATCATGCTTATATATTTTTGCAGCTATGATTTAGAAAGTTCTTGGAAGCTACAGGTCTTATTTTAACCTTAGACACTCTCAGATTTCTTAAAAGACAAACATATTCTTGCTTGTTCATAGCTTTCACAAATTGTTTCACTGATGACAAGGCTTTGAATCCTGAGAAAGTGCAATTTGGATTTCTTAATAAGGAAACACAACACCTAGGAAAGGAAGCAATTTTAAAAGATATTGGCAGATTTGAGGAAAGTTTTAAAAACAGTTTGCTCAAGTATCTGTTGCTTTCCAAACATAAAGCATGATTGTGTCAGCACAGAGCAGTGTCAAAACTGGGTAGATGAAGAGGAAAAATAGGAGGTCTTTTCAGAAAAGGGTAATTTCTCTCAATTACCAAATGTCTCACTGATTGGTAGTTGTGGGGAAATAAATTCTGGAGTTGTACCTGTGATATTAATGGGGCATGTGATAGATCATTGCAGCTCTCCAAGGATGCGTGAGTACAGAGTACGTGCCTTAAGCTCAACTGAGAGATTTATCTTTCTGTGAAGGTCTGGGCTCTCAGGGATAGATTATACATTAGGTGCCCCATCTCCATACACTCATGAAGACAAATTCCTCTGCGAGGAAGCAGAAGCAGTTGCCCTGCTTGACAAACAGACGAATGGAGGGGTTAGGACCACAGGAGTTTTCATCAATGTTTTATTTTATAAATATATCACTAAATTCCTGTATTTAAAAATGCCTTCTTCTTGATTCATAAATTACAAGTCAAAGAATGCTAGAGTCAGAAGAAATTGACTTCTGATCTTACAATGGTCAATAAGGCCCAGGAAGGGATGACGTGTGGCCCAAGGTCACGGAGCAAGTTAATGGCAGAGCTAGGACAGAATCTAGGGCTCCTTATTTTTAGATCCATTTCACAGAAGTGGGTGTAGGAAGCCCAGAGAAAGGCAGCTCAAAGTCTGAGGTTAGTGACAGATCTGGGATGAGTTCCCAGGGATGCTTCCTTAGCCACTGGGCAGAAGGCCATGCTAACCAAAGGCCTGGCAGTAGAGACAATGCCTACCCAACTCCACCATGTGCCTGCAGCCCACACAGAACTACAATAATAACCACAGGAAGAACAGAGCTAGAGGGGCCTGAGGTAGCTCTGTTGTTAATATGGTATACATATTTAAAATCACAAGTTTCCGTCCAATCCTGGGTAGGAACACTGAGGTTCAGAGGCACAAGGCAGAGACAGAAGTCTTCTGTCCATGTAGCAAAAGGTGGATGCCTCGGAGTCATCAGTGGGTGCCACTGAGTTGAGCTGCTTTGGTTCAAATCCCCTTCTTGGCACCTCCAACCTTTATGATAAAGGGCAAGTTGCTTAATCTCTTCATGCCTCAATTTTCCATCTATAAAGTGGGAACACATGGTACCTACACTGCATAGGGTTTTGCGAACCATAAAGCAAACAAGGCTTTAAAGTACCTGGCACAGAATGAGTGCTTCATAAATGCTAGCTGTTAGTATTCTCAAAGAGAGACATCCCTGACGGTGGGAATACAAGTGACGTCATAAAAATCTGATAATCTAGAACAGTGTTGACCAACAGAAACATAATGTGAGCCACATATGCAATTCTAAATTTTCTAGTAGGCACATTTAAAAAAGTAAAAAGAAATGGGTTAATTTTAATAATTTACTTAACCCAATACTTCTAAAATATAATCATTTCAACATGCAATCAACATAAACATTATTAATGAGATGTTTTTACATGATTTTTTCATACTAAGTTTTTGAAATCTGATGTGTACTTTATACTTACAGGACTAGCCCCATTTCCAGTACTCCGTAGCCATGTGTGGCTAATGACCACCAGATTAAATACTGCGAATGGGACCTCAGTGGATTACTGGATTTTCCAGATTGTTGGACTTTGTTTTTTAGAGACATCTCAGCCATCTTATTTTTACTAAATTAGGGGAAAAAGACTACATTTATACTACACAACTATTTTCTTTTCTTACCAAATATCTCAGAATGCATATTTATAATTCAAATTACTACAGTATTCAAAGCATAATGAAAACCTATTTCCTCACTAAAGAAAAGAAAGATCACACATTTAAAAATGAAAGGTTCACTTGGAGGAGCTCTAGCCCCTGCAGTGGCAGCCCAATCGGTTAAATGGTCCATGAAGATATCGCCCAGCATCAGTATCCAGCCAGCATCACCATGATCAGGGTGATTCTCAGCAACGTCTTCCTCTCAGGCTGCCCTGAGAGTGGCTAAAGTTGAAGCAGCAGGAAACAGAGGAATCCTGAAGGACGTCATCTTTGTGGTCCTGTTAAATGTGTCTCCTACACAAGACTGTTTTTATGATGGTTCCTTTTCAAAGAATTTATTCCAAACAACATGCAGGTTCACTGTATCTGCATTTACGTAGACACTGACAGTCTTAGACAATTCAACAAACTGACAGGATTAATCCTCCACTAAAAGTAAAGCATTTCTTCCACTTTTCCAGTGAGAAGACATCCTCCCTCCAAAAAAGGTTTTCAGGCAACTTTAATAAATAAAATTTTAAGTGTATAGATGATTGAATTAGGCAAAAGTCTGCTTGTGGTATTGAATATACAATTTAATTACACATACATATTTAAAATCACGTGTTTCATAAAATATTAATTCAAAAATAGAGACTGGTTCAGGGCACAGATTCTGCATCCAGACGGCCTGAATTCAAATCTCAGCTCCTCTAATTTACTACTCACTTTTGACAGAGTTGACATTCTGGGCCTCAGTTTCCTCCTCTTTAAAACAGGTGTGCTAATAACATCCAGCTCACAGTGTTGTTGAATTATTAAATGATGTAAAAGCATGTAAAGCCCTTACAACACTGTCCAGGAAGTGGTATACACATGTTAGGTTAAAAGAAATAGTGGTTTATTATCCATTCCCATAGACTTTAGAACCCCTTTTCTTTTCTTTTCTTTCTTTCTTTTTTTTTTTTTTTTTTGAGATGGAGTTTTGTTTTTGTTGCCCAGACTGGAGTACAATGGCGCAGTCTCGGCTCACTGCAACCTCCACCTCCCAGAGAACCCCTTTATTCTATCTCATCAAATGCACCAGTGTTCACCATCAGAAGAAGCACTTTTTAAATTGAATGATGCCAGTCTCCATTACTTTCGCTTCCCATTACCATTTGGAATATAATACTTTTTGAATCTAGGTATGATGTCACAGAAAACTGAGTGTCAAGGCAAGCATCTATGTGGATACTAGCACAGACTGGTTTTCCCATTTATCTGGCAGCTGTATATTCTGACCACCACAAGGACATCATGTTGCTTTTCAAAGCCATTGTTAGGACACTTGTTCATAACCATCACCAATACCCATCATTACTTGGTCATATCCTCCGGAATGATTACTAAACCTACGTTCAATTTCCTTGCCTTTTCTACCAATTCTGTGATCCCTGTAAACATCCCAAACTAGCACTGATTGGGGTCATTGCAGGCTAATGTAGTTTCTTCAATTAATTTTGTAGCTCTGAGTACACAAGAAACCATCTCATAATATGAGATGTTTTGTAAGAACTTTTCTCAGAGCTGTTTGGAGACAAAGATCTTGTCTTGTATTTGGGCACACAGGAGGCACTTTGGCATTTCTTTCTTCTCCTACCTCCATCTCTTAGGTGTTAGTTCAATAAACCACGGTACATTCACCCAGGAGAGTATCACGTAACCTCGGATGGTGAAAACTAACTCTGAATATAGTGGCATAAAAAGAGATGGATGACAGAAGGGTTTGGGAGTTATGACTCTATTCATTGTCTGCACTCCTAGGCGGCTGTCCAGAGCACAGCCTGGACCCTTTCTGAGGGCACGTCCTGCCTCCTCCATATGCTAACGATGACCTGGGCAAGTCATTCAAGCTTTCTGTGCCTAGGTTTCCTGATCTGTAAAATGCAGATAACAGCATCTACATCAGAGGACTGTTGCAAAGATTAAATAAGTTACTATAGTTAAAGCAGTTAGGATAGTACCTGACACATACTAAGCACTACATAAGTAGCAAATCTCTGTTACTATCATCACAAACAGATACTCTCTGTCTTCCTCCTTCCCTCTCTCTCTCCTTCTTCACTCTCTCCCTTTCTCTCTCAAAACACATCAATATGTTCATGGTGATATTTAAGCTAACTGTGATGAGGGTGGAGAGATATAACTTATATGTTCAAACTCAGCATTTTTTAAGAAAAAATATAAAATATTTTGTCATTAAAGAGGAAAGAAAAATGTACTGACTCAACAATGGCTAAATGGGAACATAAGAACTTACAACTTTAAATCAATCAATAATAATATCAAGTGTGATGAAGGACACTTAAAGGCCTATATACTTCCATATCATTTTATTGTAAGCCTCACATTAAAGGAAGAGTAGGTCAATCTGAGAATAGATCATATCTTCCCAAGAGGAGCCTCTTATAGCTGTCACAAGCAGTGGCACACATTCGTGAGAGTGTGCCAGGCCCCACAGCAAAGGAAAGGGTCATTTCCAGTGTCTCGTTATTTGCCCCAAGGATCCTGGGACCAACTTCAGAGCAGAAGAACCCAGACCAATCAGGCTTGGGACCAAGTGGCCCATCCTGACTAAAGCCTCATCAAGCTCAGAGTCCGGTTCAAGATATGAAAGCTACAGATGACCCAGGTGCCATGAAAATGCCAAAGAAAGTGGCAGCCCCTCGAGGGTTCCCCTGAAACCACTTTCTCCCAACTTTCCCAACACTAACAACTTTAACAATAATTCAGTTATTGTTAAATAACCACCTTCCTTATTCCAGGCCCCATGTAGGACATAAGGAATTCAGCAATGAGAGGCAGTCCATGCCCTGGAGCCACTCACAGGCCCAGTGGGGAATCAGAGACAACATACGATAAACTCAGCTACAGAAGCATAGTAGCGAGGTAAATGTTGTGAGGGGAGTCAGGGAGGGCCTCCTGGAGGAGGTGACATTTGTGCCAGGTTTCGATTTAGGAGGAAGGGGAAGGGGAGCTGTGCTCTAGCCTTGGGGATCAGCACATACAAAGGCACAACAGCATGACCTGCAGGGTGTGTGGTTGAAAGAAGAGATATTAACTATGACTATCTTTTAAAAATATGAAGTTTCTGGAAGAATATTGAGAAGCTCATAGTGAACAGAAAGCTGAAGCATCAGGCCTGAAACATAAGCAGAAAAAAAGGCAGTTCTGGTAGACCAACAAGCAGGAAGTTCAGCAGCCTCATAGCACAAAAACCATGGCCAGACACCACCCCTACTACTGCACACCCCAATTCTCCAGCCTCTGGCTGCTGGCCCATCCTTCCTAGATGAAAAGGCCTGGGTTACCTATCCAGGTTACCTATCCAGCCATACCTAGGCTGCCAGGAAATGATGAGCAGCTTGCACCTTCACCTCTCAGCGAGCTACACAATCCACCGAGACTCAACACAACGAGAGATACCCCAAATCAGGAAACAGGGTTGGAGACTGGACTCCCAAAACAATAACACAAAGGCTGCTCTCGTGTGATTACACAGAAGGGGAAATGAAAGAGAAAAGGGCAGGAGGGGGCACTGAGGCTCCAGATACATGCTGGGGTCGCATCATGAGAAAGTTCAATTATTAATAAGAGCCATTCATCTAACAAACATTTGCCGCTACCTACTAAGCCCCAGCATTGTGGTTACAAATATAAATACAATGTTGTCCCTGCCTACAAGAACCAAAGCTAGCTCTGTTTATGACCCGTGAACAGGCTTGCAGTTCATCCAATAAACACGAGGGAGCCCACACAGCTTTTTACAGCTAGTGTCCACCTTGATTGACCAGCGTTTGGACCATTCTATTTGACAATATTTCCAACACGATTTTTGCTAAAGCCCAAGGAGTACCTAAGCTAAGAGCTAGAACAAGGTGCAATCAGGGAACCATCACCAGTGCCTGGCTTGTGTTCAGTGCTTCAGAATTTGCAAAGCATTTTCCCAACCATCAAGTCATGGGCAAATGTCCAGGACTACATGTTTGCCATGTGGATGATATTCTTTCTCCAGATGTCAAAGATAATACACAATCATTCTGTTTTGGGTACATAAGGGAATACAGAAATATATGCATATGAAAACAAATTTGATTTCTTCTATTAGAGATGAGCACAGAGATGTATGTACAAGAGTACTCACTGCAACATGATTCAGGAGTAACTGGAAGGGACTTAAATATGCAACAGTACGGGGTGGCGAAATAAACTGTGGAACAGTCATTGCAATGGGAAACTATGAAACCTTTAGAAAACATGCTTTTATGGAATATTTAATGACATGGGAAAATGCTAAAGAAAAAAGCATTATATAGCAAAATAGATATTTCCACGAGTTTGTGTGAACATACGACTTTCATTTCATTATTTATAGTTATCTCTATTGTGCATTTTCTCTACAATGAATACACATTATTTCTGCCATCATAAATCATAACTGCAAGGAGAAAAAATTTTAAAAGATGCTTAGTTGATGACAGTATCACGTCTGCAATATATATTTCTCTAGCCTGGACATTAAGCCTGACTCCTCGGCCACATAAAACTCACATGGCCTTGGACCAGTTGCTTCACTTCTCTGGGACTCTGTTTTCTCAAAAACAAGCAACAATATCTCTGAACTCATGGGATGGTGGGACATTAGATGAAATGTTGTACAGGATGATGCCTATCCCACTTCTTGGTTAGAGTGGACAAGTAGTAAATGCCAGGTCCCTTAGAAGAAAGCAAAGCTGGCCAGGTGCAGTGGCTCATGCCTGTAATCCCAGCACTTTGGGAGGCCGAGGTGGGTGGATCATGAAGTCAGGAGATTGAGACCATCCTGGCTAACACGGTGAAATCCTGTCTCTACTAAAAATACAAAAAAATTAGCCGGGCATGGGGGCAGATGCCTGCAGCCCCAGCAACTCCGAAAGCTGAGGCAGGAGAATGGTGTGAACCTGGGAGGTGGAGCTTGCAGTGAGCCGAGATCCTGCCACTGCA
The DNA here is from genome assembly GCF_009764315.1 of Trachypithecus francoisi. NCBI lineage: Eukaryota > Metazoa > Chordata > Mammalia > Primates > Cercopithecidae > Trachypithecus > Trachypithecus francoisi. Next base: position 38,492,602 of record NW_022681467.1, read on the forward strand.
CTCCAGCCTGGGTGACCGAGCGAGACTCCGTCTCAAAAAAACAAAACAAAACAAAAAAAAAAAAAAAAAAGAAGAAAGCAAAACTTCCAATACTTACAGTGCTCATGCGGAAAAGGTGACCTCATGCGGAAAAGGTGACCTGGGTAGGTGATGGGGTCAGGGTACTTACGTGTAACTGACCTGGTTTTAGTTTCCGAGAACTGCTATTAAAAATTACCATGAGCTGGGTAGCTTAAGACAACAGAAACCTATTGTCTCACAGTTCCGGAAGCCGGAAGTCCAAAATCAGGATGTTGGCAGGGCCACGTTGTCTCCAAAGGCTCTAGGGAAGAACCCGTCCTTGCCTTGCCTGACGGGTTCCTGAACAGACATTCATATGACCAATGAAAGTCACATGGTGTCTGTTGACAAGCCTCAGCATTCCTTGCCTTATGGCCGCATTGCCCCAATCTCCACTGCCGTCTCCACATGGCCTCCTTCCGTATGTGTGTGTGTGTCTTTGCCTGCACCAGTCATACTGGGTTAGAACCCAACATGACCGGCAAGACCTCATCTTAATTTGATCATTTCTATAAAGACTTACTTTCAAATAAGTGTCACATTTACAGATATCAGGGGTTAGGACTTCAACTTATCTTTTTAGGAGACACCATTCAACCAAAACAGACCTCAACCCTCCCTTTAGAAAGATCAGCAGTTAGAGCAAGGCAGGAACCTACAGGCAAAGACCCCAGCCTGGGTCACAGGGCCAGATTCCATGGCGTGAAGGAACAGGCCGGGACCACCCTGGAGACGGTGCTGCTTCCATGACACGCTAGTTGGTTGAAATGTATGTGTATGTGTGTGTGTGTGTGTGCGCGTGCGCGCGCACGTGTGTCACCTGTGTGTGTGTTCTCCCAACTCCTGCCCCTTCCAATCAGGAAACACACTAAGCTTTTTGCGTTTTTCTGCTCTAGAAATGTGTGTAGGAAAAATAGAAGAAGCTGCTCGAAATCAAGGCTTCCTTCCTTTCTCCTTTGCTTTTTCCTAACTCTAAACTTACTTAACAGAGACTGCTGGAGTCTGGAAGGACTGGGCCAAGAAGGGCGTGCTTTAGAAGGCTAAGATGGTGAGGAGAGAAGTTCTCCCATTTTATGAAGGTAGGAGGCATGGATCTGCTGGTGCCACACTGCTCCATGGCAGTACCTTAGGAGGGGCAGGCCCAGGGGGGTTGGTGGGTGGTGCACCTGGGTTGGCTGGGCTGTGTCAATGGCTCCTAGCCTGAGAAAGCAGCAGTAGAATCACTAGACCTAAAGGGAATGCAGCAGCGGGCTTCCCAGAGAAAATCACAACAGTCTGCTTAAACCCCAGGAAACTCATAGAACCCTAGGGAAGAGGGGGCTCCAACAGTGCCTAAAATGTAGTCTCACCTCCCTGGGGACTGAGGGTCAGATTCAGGTTTATGTAAAGAAGAGAAATAAGTGAGCATTTCTTATGTACCTGATTTTACAGCCTGATATTCAACCCTAATCCCTACCTCATGCTTAAAAGAATGTCCTACAAATATTCGAAGGATATAGAAGCAAGCCACCCAAGCCCCACTACTTCTGGCTTCAGCCCTTTCCAAAGGATACCTCCAGCACTCAGCTGAGGGTATCCTCAGCCCCCAGGATACCCTCCTGCTGGGCCTGGGCTGTAATTCAAGGCTGTACCTCAGGGCTGACTAGTGGAAACCCACGCCAAAGATGGGGAAGGCAGGGCTAGGAACTGGTGGCAGCTGCACTTAGTTCCATAGGCAGGATAGACAGCTAGAGAGAGGGTTTGTGAGTGAGTGTAGTAACCCCTGCTCCTCTGTGACAGCCTCAGTAAAGATAAGGTGGTGAAACCAGGTCTGAAGCTTGGAATGCTAGTGCAAGAGCTTCTCCCATTGAGAGAGAGGAGGAAAAGCATATATTTAGGTTTATGCAAAAGTAGCTGCAGTTTTCACCATTACTTTCAATGGCAAATAACAGTGGTTGTACGTAACATTCAATTCACAGAGCTGGGCTGGAGGAAATGTCTAAGCCCTCGATGCAGCAATGTATCCTGGACTTGAAAAGCCTCTCTGGCCTGTCAGGACCCACAGCAGACACCTGCTGAGCAGCTCACCTTTGTAAAGCAGCATCAGTGAGCTTGAAGTGGGGGCAAGGTCTCAGGTGGACTTAGACTTCCAGCCCCAGAGATTTCAAGAACCAGAAAACACTTAGGAAAAGCAACATTGACTAACCCCCACTCTAGGCAGACAGTTCACACTTATGCAGACATCCTCCATTTAACTCTCGGATTGGTCCCCAAGATAAAGATGTGGAAACTGAGGCAGAAGAATTGAGACCCTGGGATCACTCAGCTGTTGTGTAAGATTGGAATATACTGACCTGAGAACATGTCCATGATAAGGATTTTGAAAGCAAAGAACAGGACGTTATGAGTGAGAATAAGGAGGAAGTCCGTCTTTAGACACATGGATAAGGGAAGGTTGCCTTGAGGAGTCCTGCGAGCTGAGACGTAAAGAAATCAGCAAAGCGCCAGATGAGGTGGCTCATGCCTGTAATCCCAGCACTGTGGGAGGCTGAGGCGGAAGGATCACCTGAGGTCAGGAGCTCGAGACCAGCCTGGCCAACATGGCAAAACTCCATCTCCACTAAAAATACAAAAACTAGCCGGGCATGGTGGCATGCGCCTGTAGTCTCAGCTACTTGGGAGTCTGAGGCATGAGAATCACTTGAACCAGGGAGATGGAGGCTGCAGTGAGCTGAGATAATGCCATAGCACTCCAGCCTGGGCAACAGAGCGACACTCTGTCTCAAAAAAAAAAAAGAGAGAGAGAGAGAATGAGAGAACAAAAGAACGAAAGAGAAATCAGCAAAGTGAAGAATTGAGAAAACAAATTCTGATGAGAAGGAACAAGGAACAGTACGTGCAAAGGACCCATGCCAAGAAAAAATCTGACACATTTGAGGAACTAAAACACACCAGGTATGAGAGAGGAGAAGAAAAGGGGCCTACAGAAGACACTGGATCACGCAGGATCTTATAGGCCATGGCAAGGATTTCAGATTTCATCCTATGTGCCATGGGAGGTCATCAGCGGGATTAAGTCCCTAAATGACATGGACTGATTTACCGGGACCAAGTATAGCACAGAGCTCGTCACACAAAGGGGATGGGCAAAAAGCTGTGGAACATCTGAATAAACAGACTCAAACTTGATTTCCAAGACGAGGAGAACTGCTGGCTTTACAGAAAGAAAAGCAAGATTTCAGCCTTTGCCTGTAAGAAGAACAAACAGTTTCACCTAATCCAAATTTGCTTTCATGCCTCTCTGCCTAAGCGGCACAGAGAGCCACTGAAATCCACAGGCGCATCATGACAGAATAATTTCAGTGATCATTATCAAATGCCTCTATTTAGAAAAGCTCAGAAGATTGTATTAGCATGATCCAATATTTATGAAATGACACTGTGCCGTAATGAGGGGCTGAGAAAATTAAGATTAGAAGCAAAAGCCATGTCTTTGGGGACAGAGAGTAGCATGAGCAAAAAGACACACTTTTACTCAGCTTCTTAGAACTTGCTTTTCTGATCTGTAAAATGGGAAGGATAGTAACAAAGTGGAAAATACATGATCAGTTAGTAGAGCACCTAAAGGCCTTTAATAATGTTTTTTTCATTCATTCCTTTGTTAATAAAAACACCTAATAAAGACTATTTGCCCATCCAGACATCCATCCAACAAACTGCTAATTTAGTACATAGAATGTCTGATGTCCTGCATCAGACACTGAAGATAAAGTTGTGAACAAGATTCTCATAGTCCCCATCCACATGGAACTTCTCATCTGGGAGTAAAACATGCATTGGATGAACAACCCCTGCTGTGATGCGTGGTACTAAGGAAAATTGCAAGGTGCAATGGTAACCATTACAAAGAGAGCTGGCCCAGACTGAGACATGAAGAGGATGCACAAGACAGCGGGTGGGGGAAAGGCTCCATGGAGGATGCCAATCTTATGTGAGTTCCCGAGGCAGGAGAGAGTCAGAACATTCTGGCAATTGGCAGAAGCCAGTGTAAAGTGAGCACAGTGGGATGTGGAGCATCATGATGATGGGAGGTTTAGGGACGATCAGCCCTCAGAGCCTTGGAGTCCACAACAGGGCTTTGGTCTTTCCTGGAGCAATGAGAAGCCTCAGAAAGGCCTAAAACAGAAGCTGCGTAGAGACAAGGAAGAAAAGAAGTAACATGAATATGCTTATATTCTAGAATAATCTCCTGGACATCTGTTTGGAGAATGGATTAAAGTCAAAAGAGTTAAGTCAAGGAGCCTGTTAGAAAGTTTTCCACCGACCCAGGAAACAGACAATGGCTGTGTTCGGCAGGGCAGTGGTGGCACAGATGGAGAGGCTTGGGCAGACCCAAGATATACTTAGGCAATAAAATGGCAGAATGAAGTGATTGGCTGGAAACGCAGGTAAGAGAGAGAACAAAGAGAAACATGGCCCCCGGGTTTCTGAATCAGTACCAGCAGGGTGAAGTGAGCTTTCTGGAGACAAGGAACAGTGGAAAGTGAGTAGACAGGGAAGGGGAAATGGGTAAATCAAGAGTTCAGTTTTGGAGATGTTGAGCTTGGAGAGCCTACAACATGTTACAGGGCTTTAAGTGGACTAAAGATGAGGAGAAAGAGCATATATAAACACACACACACACACACACCCATAGACACACACACACACCTCCTGTACATCCCCCCCACACACGTACACCTCCATACACACAGACCCCCATACACATGCATACACACAGACACCCATATGCTCCCATACACATGCATACACACCCTCCATACACACACATACACCCCCATACACACACACCCATACACTCCCATATACACACACCCATACATACACACCCATGCACATGCACACCCACACCCCATACACTCCCATACACATCCATACACTCCCATACACACACACCCATACACATGCACACATGCCCACACACACCCCCCACATACACACTCATAGACATGCATACACACATATACCAATATACCTCCATACACACACACCCCCCCAATACACAGGCATGCACACACAACACACCCATACACCCCCATACACACACACACCCATACACATGCACACACACCCTCCATAAATGCACACCCATACACATACACCGTTACACTCCCACATGCAGACACATATACACCCCCATACACACACACACCCATAGACATGCATACACACATACACACACATACCTATACCAGTAGAGGCATGCACACACACCACACCCATACACCCCCATACACATACACACACACACACACGTATACACACACGTATACACACTATAACATCAAGGTTTATTTGGCCACCGTCAAAGAGGGCCATGAAGAGTAGAGCAGATGTTATACGTTTAAGCAGAGGTGCCTTAGGATTCTTGGGGTGCCTAATGGGATGGGTGATTCTATCATCTAACCAGGCAGTACTTTTGATAAAGTCAGCATGATTGGGCGACAGAGGTTGTTCCACACTGTCTTACTAATAGGCACGTGCACATACACATCTGTTGATGACTTTGCTCACTCAAAGTAAGGTCCCACCAGATCTAAAATGCTCAATTTTGTACCACAGCCCAACTTTATTATACCTAAGGCTTGTATCAACACTTGTGAGAAATTTATACAATTAATACCCTTAATAGGAGCTATCCATAACCATCCAGTGCCTCCTGCTTTGCAGCCAGACTCAAAGTGAATGAGGTCACACCCTCACCCTCACCTGGGCATCTCTGAGCATCTTCTTTGCTCCCAGTTGAGTGGCATCCTGGAAAACCCCATTCTCCAGAGGTAGCTAAAATGACATGGCAGCTGGCAGTGGGTTGTGTAGGTGTAAAATTCCTAAGAGACATCTAGGCTGGAGGCATAAATGTCAGAATCACCAGCACAGAGGTGGTATCTGAGGCCATGGGAGTGGCTGAGGCCAGCCATGGAAAGAACACCAAGTAAGCCTGAAAGAACTCTTAATACTCCATGGCCAGAGTGCACTGACAGGGGAGACTGAGAAGGAGCACCTGGGGGATTGGTGAAAACCAAGACAGGTGTGGGTTAAAGCAAGGGAGCCTTTGGTCAGGGAGAAACTGTAGAAAATGGCCTCCCTTCTCCAACAAGCAGTTGTCTTTACAACTGTAGCTGGGATATGCGATTATTCAGAGAAGTGAGCTTCACTTTCTCAGAGTCGCAACTCTTACTGGCTTCTATCACCAGGCAAGCCTCTTCAAGGTGCACCTTATGCAGGTATACCCCACATTTAGAGTCTAAGTGTTGTCTCTGAGTAGACCTCCTTCAGGTACTTCCCCTGAAACACATCAGGTGTACCTCACAGGCCTGCCCCATGCAGGTATCCATCAAGAATTCACACTAGGCCTTCAGCCCCATCGGTTAAGGATAAAATGTTGATATTTAGAATGTCAGGATGTTAACCTTATAATATATAATAATAATATAGTAATATATAATGTTATATAATAATATAACCTTATAAAAATCTGTGGAAGTATCCCTAAATATATATATAAATGATATAATATATACTACATAATGTATATAATATAATGTGTAATATAGAATATAAACTTATAATCATCTGACTGTAGAAGTCTCCCTAAATATATAAAATATATGTAAATAATATAACATAATAGATAACAATATGATAATATATAATAATATAACTAATAGAACCTTATAATAGTCTGACTGTTGAAGTTTCCTATACACAACCTATGTCTATGTGGCCTGGAAGAAAAGGAGTGACCTCAAATTCTTCAGAAGCTCTTTCTTTCTCCGACACGCCACTATCATCAGGCTAAGCAAAACCTAGTGATACCCTACTTGTAGCTAAAGCTTAGAATCTCAAAGCTAAAAGAAATGCTGAATCCAGGTGACATGTGACTAGTACCAAATCCTGAAGAATTCATTCAGCCTTGGCTTGAACACCTCTGAGTGTGGGGAACTCACTACCTACAGAGCTATCAATTGCCATCTCAGAGCACTCATTGTGTAAATGAGTTCTTCTCTCCATGATTCATGGTAAAATCTAGCCATCCCCATTACAGCCCCAAACATGATGGATCTCATACCTGTGGGCACCGCCTGGTCCAGCATTGGTTTCTCCCATGTGTTAATCTGCTCCCAGGTGAACCCATTGGTCCCTAGAGCCACACTATAACCACAGTTGCTGTAGTGCTCATCAAAGGAACAGCCACCTGCAGACAAAAGAGATGGGGTAAATACATTCCTGTGTCTGAGGCTTGGTTCGTTACCTCTGTCTCGTCAGCTCTTCATTTACAGCTTTGAATTTTAAACTCTGGAGATTTTCTTTATATATATATATATATATATATATATATATATATATGGACGAGCAAATTGGATTTTTATATTTGCTTTGGTGCTCTCAGGAAAGGCACTGGCATCTGCAGTCCCCTGTATTTAGAAAAGTTAATAAGGCTAGTTACATTGATTTTAATCTTCCTTCCTGAGAAAGTAAACAGCCGCGTGTTATTCTAAGTAGGAAAAATGAATGCCGGGGCACGCCTCCGTAATTGCTTTGTGCAGCACGGAGAAATGCTGTAAGGCAGAAGGAGCACTCACTTCCGAGTCTGGCAAAACTAGACAGCCATCACCTTCACAAGGTTGTGTGAGTTCAGGCCAGATGTTTCATACCTGAGCGTCTCCGTTTCCTCACCTGTGATACAGAGGGAAATGTCCAACCTTACAGAAATACATGAGGAAATGGAATAACATGTGAAGAGTAACTGCCACAGAATACTTTCTCAGTGCCCACCTGTTTCTCTGTAAAAAGCAGTCTGAAAAATCATTTTTCATGGAGTGAGAATTGAATTGGTGAGAAATTAGACAATCATGCACCTGGAAGATAATAAAGTCAATGTGGATCATGTTTGAAGTTTCTCCCTTTAACTTTAAAGGTCAAGCCATCCACCATTTGACAATAAGTTATATTCATTTGCTGTTGACAAGGATTCACTGAGCATATGCTCTGGGCTGTAAGTCCCATCAAGGTGACATTGAGAGAGATGTGGGGTGTACAGTGGAGGCTCCAACTAGGAAACGCTGGTTTGTCCAGAGAAATAGGATCCCATTATATTCTGAAGGAGAAAGCAGAAGAAGTGGAGGAGAAGTGAATAGGGCTTTGAAGGATAGGGGCATCTCCAAGGGCAGAGGGCAGGAGGAATGGCATTCTGAGTTGAGCTTGCAGGGTACACAAACGCAGGGAGGTAGCACTAGGACTGAGTTCTACAGCAGCTCCCGGCTGGTCTCCCAGACCTGTTTCACACTCCAATCCATCTTTTCCAATGCTCCTTTCTTGACTCCTTAATGTTCAGAGGGTGCATCACATCACTGTCTTCCTCCTTTAAACACTCAGAGGTTTCCCACCCCACAGAGAACCAATGTCTGTTACAGATTAAATATCTGAAAGCCCACAAAATTCATTTCAACCCCCAAAGTGATAGTATTGACACATGGCCTTTGGGAGGTGATGAGGACATGAAGGCAGAGTCCATGTGATTGGGACTGGGATTGGGAATAGTGCCCTTATAAAGAGACTCCAGAGAGTTATCTCACCCTTTCCACCATGTGAGGACCCAAGGAGAAGGTGCCATCAAAGAAGCAGGAGCTGGACCCTCACCAGATGCTGAATCTGCCAATGTCTCGATCTTATACTTTCTAGTGCCCAGGACTGTGAGAAATCAATTTCTGCTGTTTATAAACCACTCAGTCATGGTATTTTGTTATAGCAGCCGAAATGGACTAAGAAAATAACCAAACATAGCTTTATTCAATTCATCCCACACTAGCCTGGCCCATGTCTGTAGGCTCATTAACATCATACTATTGTCTCCATCAGCTGAAAAGAACCAAATTCTTTCTCTGCACCCCAGACCTGAGATTTCCTCTGGATAAGCAGTGGTGGTGGACACCCTGTTGACGAATTTGAGATATAATACAGTCCAAATACCATGGAAGAAAACCTGTAATAGAAGAACTTTCTCCACTTTCCTTTCCTGTTGGATATGGACACCTAGAAGAGCTGGACTTCAGCAACTACTATGGTCCAAATGTGTGTGTTGCCCTGAAATTCATATGTCGAAACCTAATCCCCAATGTAATAGTATCAAGAGGTGGAGCCTTTGGGAGATGCTTCCAAAGGATTGTGAGGGCTCTGTTCTCAGGAATGACATCATGCCCGTATGAAAGATGCCCTAGGCAGATTGTTCACCCCTTCTGCAACGTGAGGACTCATAGAAGGTGACATCTAAAAGGAATGGACCTTTACCAGGTACCAAATCTGCTATCACCTTGATCTTGAACTTGCCAGCCCTCAGAACTATGAGCAATAACTTTCTATTGTTTAAATAACCCAGTCTAAGGCATTTTGTTGTAGCAGCCAAAATGGATTAAGACAGCACCCCAGTAAGTATCTCCACTCTGTAGAGGAAAGCTACCCAGAGAGTCACCTGACCAGGAATATTAGCATTCAACTTTTCAGGAGTAAAATACAAACTTTTCTTGCTATATGCCACTGAGATCTTAGGGTTTACTTGTTAGCACCGTAGAGCTTTGTACAATCTGACTAATATATGAAGTGTGTCATACCTCAACACAGTGATCTAAAGAAAGAAAGAAGAAGCATATTCTCCCAAGCACTTGCTCTGTGTCAGGCAATATATTCGACACTGATTATATATGCTATCTCATTAGTTTTCACGTAATCCTCACAAATCATGTGAGGTACATTTTATCTCAACTTTAAATCTAAGGGAATTGATGCACTGAGGGGATAAATGACCTGCTCAGACAACATGGAAGGAAAGTGTTGGAGCCAATATTAAATCCATGGTAACATAGCTGTAGAGCCCATGCCCATTCTAACAGACCAGAGAGAGAATTATTCCCCCAAACCAAGGACAATGTCTTTCACTTATAAGGTAATGAGAGGGTCCAGGCAGATAAAGAACTTCCAAGTTGGTTGGGAATCTCCATTCAGATCTACTTCTTCACTTATTCTAGACACATTCAACGAAGTTTTTTTTAATGGGCTCAGGACATGGCACAGAATTGATAGATATGATCCTTACCCTCACAAAGTCTGCAAATAGAGTGAAAGATAAGCATGCAAATATACACTGAAGATGCAATGGAAAATATGCTTTCTTATGTATGTGTTGATGCTAAAAAAGAAAAACGAGTTATTATTTTAGTAGATGGTTTAGTTAACCAAATTATCTTCCTTCTTCTAGATAAGATTTAAGAGGGCTCACAGCTATACCTCTAGGCATCGCAGGTTACAGATACCAGGCAAGGTCACATTAATAATTGCCCCTAGTCCGTTGGATCCATTGCTCACCCCTCACCTCCCTGCCTCTGCTTAACTGTAGGTAGACTGCTCAGCTGATCCTGAGCTGACTGCTGACAGGTCCTGGCCCCCTAAGGACTAGGGATTTACCTTCTCTTCACAGCCACTCACTGAACCACCTTGCTTCTCCCCTCTGCTGAGCTCTGTTGGTCACTTCAATCTGCAGCAGGTAAGCAAATGCTTTTCCCTTCTTACAGTCTCTTCTTTGAAACTAGGGTTCCACAGCAGCAGGCCTTGGACCCCAGTGACCCAATTTTTATTTTCAAACCACAGTCCTTTCTTTGCCTCTGCAGAAGAGCTCACTTAGAGTGAATTTAAAAGCAGCTTTGCACTCTATCTTGAGCCACTATTTCTTCAGAATATGCAGGCCCCACTGTCAATTCTATTCCACTCTGCCAGTATTTGTCATCACTTATGGGATGACATATGCATTCAGGACAGAAAATGGGGACCTTAAGGTCACTTATGGGGACCTTAATGTCCCTCATACAGAAGAGTTTCTAGAAACAGGCTCCGGTTCCGCACTTTTATCACTCATACATGTCTGAGTCCCAGCAATACACACAGTTGGTGATTTTTCCATGGAGCCCTTGGGCTCCCAGGAAAGCAGAGAATTTCAAGAAATGCTGCCTAACTGGTCACTGGTCCAACCAAAGCAGCAGGTTAAACATAGAAGCAGGAAATACTGCATGGTGACAAAAATCAAATTGAGGACAGAAAAGAAAGAAAAGCAGGACAGAAGGAGGGAGCCACAAATCTATGCTGCGATTTTCCACATGTTCCTCTACTAAAAGGGGGTTACATATTTAACTTGGAGCTTCTGACACCCAATAGAAAAAAAGCAAAACCTGGTGAGGTACTGGAAACTCTGTGTTTATATAATAAAAGCCAAATTGCTCAGGGAAATGATAACCATTTCAGGTGCTTTGATCAGACAAGAACTTCTCTGCAGGAGTACTCATAACAGAAACCCCATATCCCATAATGAAACAACATCCGCACAAGGGGGTGAATGGCCAATTTCATGAGACTGTTTCTCATAATCATTCTCAATATAAATTGATAGCATCATCTAAACATACAATTCAGTAAAACTCATTGGGGTCCAACGCAATGCAGTCTGGATACCCGCTCCCTATTGGTCTGACTTGACTCAAAGGTAAGTTTTAAGAACTATTCAGGGGAGAAAATATACCTAATATGTATTTTTAGGCAACCTTTCTTAGTTTTCTGTCTCCCACATTGATAAATAGAGTAGCTATGAACTCAAGTCTATATAACCCGATAGCAACTGACACTGCCATCTGGGTACAAACTCTTGGGCTCACATCCCTCCCCTTTTTGTGAGCCTTCATTTTCTGCTGTGCAAGGCAAGGGGCTGAACAAGATAATTGCAATGAACCTTCCACTTGTAACAATGAAGAATTCTAGAGATTCAGAAAGAACCGGAACTCTCAGGAACCACAGAGATATAGACCCATGCAGTCAGCACAAGTACTGGCTAGGGTGCCATGCCACTGACAGCCACCAAGAGGAGGAGGAGAAATTAAAACCAAGCTTCCCCTAGACCAAGAACAGAAAACATTTAAACCCAGTAACATCTATCTGTCTTGGTGCAATTCCTAATGGCCATAACACCTGATACACACACAAAGGCCCCAAACATTGCTGCAGGTGTTTATGGCAGACTACTTAGGGGATATTTATGGTGCCAGAGAGTCCCTGATATGGTTTGGCTGTGTCCCCACTCAAATCTCATCTTGAATTGTAGCTCCCATAATTCCCACATGTTGTGGGAGGGGCCTGGTGGGAGATAATTGAATCATAGGGGCGGGTTCTCGTGGTGGTGAATAAGTCTCGCAAGATCTGATGATTTTATAAGGGGTTTCACCTTTTGCTTGGCTCTCATTCTTTTTGTCTGCCACCGTGTAAGATGTGCCTTTCACCTTCCACCATGACTGTGCTGCCTCCCCAGTCACATGGAACTGTGAGTCCATTAAACCCGCGTTTTTATAAATTAAGAAGTCTTGGCTATGTCTTTATCAGCAGTGTGACAACGGACTAATACAGTTCCCAAAGACCCTCATTTGGATGCTAACCTCATTCAGGTTTGAAAAGCAGGTGACATCATTTAAGTGATCTCAACCTTACCACAATCATTTTTAGGAGGAAGGAAACCCCAAAAAACCTACCCCCACCCCAGGAGCTGGGCTCAGCTGAGGTTTGGTGAAGATCCACATAATTGGGGGAGGACAGAGAAGTGCAGCCACTGGTCAAGGATCCAGCACCTGCCCAGAGGAGTTATTTCCCAGCAGGCTAAGGTCAAAATGTGGCAATGGCCCCAGATGCTCTGATGTGAATCAGACATAAAAAGTCAACAGAGAAATGGAAAACTGTAGCAAGGAAATTGGATTTTGAAAATCCATTTGGGTTTGGTAATGTATAGCATATCAGCATCTGTAAGGGAAGTAAAAATAGTGCAGGATACATACTTTAGGATACATTAAAGCATAAATAAAGTTTATAGTGTCAATCAGAATTTTTTTAAAAAACATGAGCTCTTCTTTTGAAAATGAGAGAGGAATAGAATTCAATAAAAATATAAATGTGTCTTCCTCTGCATTTCTTAGATGTGATCCTGTGTATTCTTCAGCAGAAATAAGTTTTGTAGAGGAACTAAAAGATTTGTTGGGCTTCCACTGTGTGCCAGGCACTGTATTTGAACTACATAGGTGTATGTGTGTATCTGTATGTATATTAATGTAGATATAGGTGACTCCAACACCACCACTCTCTAAGACAGGGGTCAGCAAACATTTTCCATAAAAGACTAGACAGTAAATATTTTCAGCTTTGTAGTCACACAGCCTCTGTCACAACTACTCAGTTTTAACATTGACATGCAAAAATACTGAAATAAATGAGTGTGGCTGTGTTCCAGTAAAACTTTATTTACAAGAGGTGACAGCCTAGATTTGCCCAGGGGCTACAGTTTGCCAATCCTTGCTCTAAGAGAGAAGTATTGCTTTCTTCTGTGTATAAATGGAAACTTGTCATCAGAGCTCCTAAGGAACTTACCCAGCAAGGAAAAAACAGTGACATCACATACAGCAGTACTAATAGTAACACCTCCTTTTATTGACAGTTGAATGTATGGAGGCTTTACCTACAGTATAAAACCCTCACCACAAGCCCTGCCATTTTGATTGTACCATTTTATACATGATGTCTCAAACTCACCCACAAGAAGGAATGAAGCCAAAATGGGAGCCCTAGACTGGATGGTACCAAAGCCTGGGTACTTTCCATTGCTCCAACCCAGCACTCTTTTGAACACTCTGTGTGTTCACAGAATCTGGTCTCACCCTGATGCTTCCAGAATAGAAAGATGTTCTTTTAATATCCAGCAGTGGAGCTAAGTTAAAAAAAAAAAAAGGAAAGAAAGAAAAGAAAAAAGAAAACTGGGCTAAACATAAAAAAGGTGGAAAACTGCCTTTACTTGCCCTCCATGGTAGGCACTACTTTCGGTAGAGCTCATCATTTTGATGAACAGGACCAGAGATTAAGGTGATCTGCCATGCATGAGGATACGCAGAAACACCTGCTCCCTGATCCACAGCTGGTGCTGAAAGTCCTCGTAGCTCACTTCACATACATTCTCATGATTCTTGGGGGAGACATCAGCACTGGGGACCCTGGGGTGGGGGAAGGGACTGAGACCACAGGACTGTGTCCCTCCAACTAAAGCTCCATAGCAACAGGGACACGCCACAAAGGTTTCTTTTCTCAGAGTCTGTCCCATAGTATGTGCTTGTACTTTATTGTTCTGTGAATGCCTGAATATATTAAAAAGGACCTCCACTCATGTAGAAGAGCCAGGCTGGGGCCCACAGAGAAAGCTCTCATCCACTGTCATCGGGCTTCTCCTGGAGACCACAGAGAACCCAGGGGAGGCCTTGAAGGGGAGTAGGAGCCAAGAGCTCAGAAGTCAGGCTGGACCCTTTAAGAACATTTGTTCTGATCACATGAAAGGCCAACACAAATGGAGATTCAACACAAATGGAGAATCCAGAGAAAGAAGGGAAGTCCAAGGTTGATCGAAGGAAGTGCCATAAGGCCACCAGGAAATGGAGAAGAGTAAGGTGAGACCATGGACAGGTGGAGAAGTCATTCAAGGAGAAATGAGAGTATTCGTGACAGGAGCAGAATGACAGCTGAGACTGCTGAGGAGAAAACTGTGAGCAGAGCTTTATGAGGGTTTGCAAGGGCCAAGTAATCACAAAGAAAGGTCAAAGAGATGGGGACAGAAAGCTACTGAGCAGACACAAATCCCAACTAGATCTGAGAGATAGTCAAGATAACCATGTTCATGCCTAGCACTGTTCTCAATGTTCACCAATAGTAACTCATTTAATTATCACAATAACCCACAACCCCATGAGATGGATATGATCACTAGTCCCAATTGTGTATACAAAAAACTAAGGCACAGAAAGGTTAAAAAAAAAAAAAAAAAACTATCCCAAGATCACACGAATAACAGGTGGCAAAGCATGGCTTTGAACCCAGACTTGCTCAGTCTATGCACCTACCCATTATACTAGGTTGCCATGGTGATGAACTGACAAAGTAACCTTGACCTCGAAAGGAACCCATTGAGGGAAATAAGTGGCTGCATAGTTCTTACCCAATCACTGCAAAATGGTATTCAGCCAGTCTGCATGCTTCTGCCCCCAATCACTGCCCAGGCCCAGGATGCCAATCTGCAATTATGGAGGACCAGGCATAGAGGGCAGGCTCTGCCCCTTCACCTCATAACGGAGGCCACAGTGTTATGGGGAGGAGAAGAAATGGAGTAGGGAGCTTAAAGTCAGGAAGGAAGGCACATGCAGGAAACAGAGGGTGGTATGGGCCTCACATAGTAATCGCTAGTATGTGAAGAGCTCACACCTGTGAGCTCTTCAGACAGATTCAAGACATAGCAAGGATAAATGGTTACAGGGCACAGAAGAATAATGTGGTCAAAGCAGTTATTATTTTTTAACTGGGGGGTTGTTAAACTTTTTCTATAAAGGGCTAGATAGTAAATATCTTCAGCTTTGCGGGTTGTATTCGCCTGCTAGGGCTGCCATAACAAAATGCCACAAACTGTGTGACTTAAACAATAGACATTTATTTTTGCACAGTTCTGGCGGCCAGAAATCTCAGACCAAAGTCAGGCAGGGTCAGGTGAGGGTTTGCTTCCTGGCTTGCAGATGGCCGCCTTCTCACTGTGTCCTCACACCGCCTTTCCTTGGTGCCTATGTATTCTGGTGCATCTTCCCAGCCCAGTGGAATTAAGGCCTCATGCATATAACCTCATTTAACCTTCTTACAGGCCTTATCTCCAAACATAGTCACATTGGGAGACATCTGCAAAATTCCTTCACCTTTGTCACTCACTAAGATAAGCTAATCAAGACAGTGAAATCCATTACATGCACAGTCCACGCAAGGAGTGGGAAGTACACAGGATGTATACCACAGAGGCTAGGAATCTTGGGGGCTGTCTTAGAATCCCAACCATCACAGCGGGCCACATGTTCTCTGTCACTAGCACTCAACAATGTTATTGTTGCACAGAAACAATACAAAAAGAATGGGCATGACTGTGTTCTAATAAAACTTTATTTATTAGCACTGCACATTGCATTTATATGATTTTCACATGTCCCAAAATAGTATTCCTCTTATGATTCCTAACCATTTAAAAATGTAAAAACCATTCTTTACTTCTAGGCTATATAAAAACCAGTGAACACCCAGATTTGGTAGGCTATAGGTGACTGACTTCTCTTTAACGACATAAAAATTCCCAATTTTAGCAGTCACTGAATTTTAACACAGTCCCGCGTATCGCCATTTGAATGTATGCCATGTGCTACTGACCCTCTCCTCCAAAGACTCAATTGCAGAATATTTCTTCCTGTCTCTGGGAACCAGAGGGAGGAATATGTCTCCCATTGTCTCCTAGCCCTATGGATAAGGGATTGAGTAAAGAACTGTAACTCTTTAGATTTCATTAAACACTTCACCTACACTACAAGCTTGTGTTCTTCATTTGTAAGGAGTAGTACTCCCACTTTACAGATAAGGAAACTGAGGCAGGAGTGGACGATGCATTCAGTGTCAGATCAGGGACAGAGCCAAGACTCCAATCATGGGCTTCTTTCTTAGCCAGAAGGTCTGACAATGAAGGTAATCTCCAAGATAGATCCAGCTACAAAATTTGGAGTGCCCCATGCAACACTAAAATGCAGAGTCTCTTCTTTAAAATTAAGAAATCAAGATGCCAGGTTAAAATTAAGAAAATGGTGCCAGGTATGGTGGCTCAAGCCTGTAATCCCAGCACTTTGGGAGGCTGAGGCAGGCGGATCTCCTGAGGTTGGAGTTCGAGACCAGCCTGACCAACATGGTGAAACCCTGTCTCTACTAAAAATACAAAATTAGTCAGGCGTGGTGGTGCATGCTGTAATTCCAGCTACTCGGGAGGCTGACACAGGAGAATCGCTTGAACCTGGCTCACCTGTGGTGAGCCGAGATCATGCCATTGCACTCCAGGCTAGGCAACAAGAGCAAAACTCCATCTCAAAAAAACAAAAAAGAAATCAAGATGGTGACAGCAGCAGAGCATTGAACCAAGCATGGGCTCTTCTCTTCTGAGTGCCAGGGCCTGTGTGATTCAGTGCCCTCGAAGCCAACCCTGCTCTGTGGACACATATTCTAAAGATAAAACCTCAACCCCCAAATCATGGAGATTCCACCCTCATGCCAACAAATGCTTTGAAGGCAGGGTAATATCTAAGTGGGGCTTATTAATCGTGAGCATCCTATCATGGGTAGCCGATTCTTGCCCCTGGAATGAATGTAAACCAGCCTTGCATGAATTGAATTCCTTTTTTGAGTATCTAATTGAATTTGCAGAAGTGTGTGCCGGGGGGGTGTTTAAATAACTGCACAAAAATGATAAGAAGGCCTTCACACCATTATATCTAATTCAGTAAGCAAAAATAATGGCAGGGCACATTCCAATTAGTGTTTGATTTATTTGCTTTAACAAATCCAATTAGTAGAATGTTTTATAAAGTCATCCAATGTCAAACACTCATGGACTCAACAGATAGAAACAATACTCCTAATATGAAAAAAAAAAATGGTTTAAAGCTCTTTGAGCACTGAATTTATTATAAATAAGACGATGCATCTCTGATGGCTTGAGCATTCCCCAGGGACCAAGAAAACAGTGTCCGATCTGTTCATTTGGTTCTTTTTCTACAAGACTTTGTGCAGCAGCTCAGATTAATGTAGCCCATTATATTAAATCCAGGAATGAAAACAACAAAGGTGGAAGTTAGCCAAGGAACTTCAAGGGAGAATAATGAACTTGCTGCTGGGTGTCTTCTAGATCAGAGACACGTTTCGACTTCCAAGGCAGCACAGTACAGCGGGAAAAGCCCAGGGGGAACAGAAACGGTGGTGCCCTAGAACCTAATCTGATGCTTTCATGCCCTTTTGGGTCTCCAGTTTTCTCACATATTAACTAACAAGTTCAATGAGGTTAAGCAGCCCCCAGAAATGCCCACCTTGGGTGGTGGTTGATGTTCTTTGCCCAGGGAGACATAGAACATGGTAGCAGTTAAAGCTATGAACTCCAGAGCCAGCATCTAAGCTCTGCTATTTTTTTAAATTTAGTTATATGACCTTGGCCAACTTCGTAACTTCCATGGGCTTCAATTTCTCCATCTGTAAAACTAGGATAATAATAGTGCCTAACTCTTAAGGCTGTTATGAGAACTGGGTAATTCAATGTTTGTAAAGACTTGGAATAGTACCTGGCATGTAGTCAGTGCCAAGCATGTGTTAAATTAATATTTAATCACAATCGATAAATTAGAAATGGAAAAGGCAGATATACATGTGGTCAGCTGGCATAATCTCATCAAACAAATGAAATGTTTTAAAGAAACTATATCTGAGTCTGTCCATCATGTCCCATTTGGATCAGCAGGGCTGACTGTGGTATGCTATTGGTCTGCATGGGAAATCCCAGCTTCTGTCACCCCTTACTACTGTGTGACTTTGAGTAAGTCACGGAGACTCTAGGGCCAGCATTTCTTCGTGTGTGACAGAAGCAGTAAGTTGAACCCTCTCCAAGAACCTTGTTGTTGTTAAGAGACAGGGTCTTGCTCTGTCACCCAGACTGGGGTACAGTGTCGTAATCATAGCTCACTTGAAGCCTGGAACTCCTGGGATCAAGCAATCCTCCTGCCCCAGCCTCCCAAGTAGTTGGGACTACAGGCATGTACCACCATACTTGGCTAATTTTTAAATTTTTTGTAAAGATGGGTTCTTCCTATGTGCTCAGGCTGGTCTCAAACTGCTGGCCCTAAGTGATCCTCCCTCTTGGGCCTTCCAAAGCACTGGAATTACAGGCACTGTCCCCAACCTTCTAAGAATCCTTTGACTTCTGACATCCTATGGGGCTACAATTATGTCCTCCCTTCACGGCACCTAGCTACATTTGCCGGGACACAAAAAGTACCAAGAGTTCCCTGAAAATAAGAGCCTCTGTTCAGACCATCTTCTCCACCCAGTCTGCTATGGGCCTCTGTCTGGTGCATTTGTACATCATGAAGAAAGAACACCATGGGATATGGCAAGGAGATTCTGTCTTCTCACAGGCCCCAGCCTTCCCAGGTACCAGTTTGCGAGCAGACACTGAGTTGCACTGTAACCAAGGAGAAAGTGCGACGACAGAAGGAGCCCCTCCGTTGGGTCAGCACCAGCCTCAACCTGCCCAGGAGAGGCTGAGGGGACAGGGGGAGAGAACAATCACCTTCAGTTGAAAAGAGTGAAGATGCTTCAAGTTGAAGGCCAGCTGGAGAGTCCGACCAGCCTGAAAAGTGGTCCCGCCCAACCCAGCGAGTCTTCTTTCCCAAAAACAGCATGGGAGCAGATGCAGGAATTCCAATGCTCTATCAAATTTAAAGAGAGAAGGGATGGTCTGGCCCAGCTGCTAATTTTACAGGTGGACAAACAGGCATAAAAAGGGCAAGCCTACAAAGGAAGGGGGCCCCAGGCCAGAGCTCTGCCCACTCAGATGCCAGAATAGCATCTTTCATCTTTTCTCACATAACAGTGCTATCTTTTTCATTTTTATTTTGAGGGAGCAGTGAAAGAACAGATGGCCACGGGTCATCCCCCATCTCAGGGAAACTTCAGATCAGTCGGGAAAAGGTGAGGAAAGGTTTCCTCGACACAGAAGAACGGGCTTAAACTGGTTCCTGGCAGCTGTGTCAGCGTCTGAAGCCTGCAGAAGCCCAAGCCAAGCTCTTCATGGTCTCAGGGTCTTTGCACTTGCTGTCCCCCCATGGAACACTCTTGCCCTGGCATGTGATGTGGCTGGCTCTGGGCATCTTCCACATCAAAAATCAAATGCAAAACAGCCTCCTCCCTTCTCCAGTCGTTCTCTATCATACCACCTTGTTTATGCTTGATGGGGCTGTTTCTCAAACCCTTTAGTTTCATTCTAAAATTATTTACTCATTTACTTATTTTCT
Source organism: Trachypithecus francoisi (assembly GCF_009764315.1). Taxonomy (NCBI): domain Eukaryota; kingdom Metazoa; phylum Chordata; class Mammalia; order Primates; family Cercopithecidae; genus Trachypithecus; species Trachypithecus francoisi. The sequence goes on from NW_022681467.1 coordinate 38,512,668, forward strand.
GTCTTCCCACTACCAGCCTAAGTCTACCAGGGCAGGAAGTGTGTGTCCATTTTATTCACTAAACTCATCCAAGAGCCTAGTACTTTAACTCTTAAAGCTTGAGGGAAACCCTATAAATGCTCATGAATGAATGAATGAAGTAGAATATGATGAAGTGTCAGAAGTACAAGACTTGGTATCAGAGGATGATGCATGGCTTGGTTATGGCACTTTCTTTGTGACCTTGGATGAGTCAGAAAGAAATTTCTGAGCCTCCACTTCCTCATCTTTAAAATAGGAACAATAATGATAGCAGCTTGCATGTACTGGGAACTATGTGCTATGCACTGTGCTAATCCATTTCCATGGATTACCTCAGTTAATCCTCAAAAGAGCTCCATGAGTTAGGTACTGTCACCATCCACGCTTTATGCAAGATGAAATCGAGAGTTAAATAACATCACCCAAATATCACAGCTAGGAAATGGCCAGAGATGTTCTGCAAAGCATTGGAACAGGCAAATTGCCCTGTAAATCCATCCAAGTGAGGGTTAGGTCACATTCTGAGGGCCACAGAGCTAGCAGGTCATAGAAGAAAATTCTGAGATTGGTCCATCTCAAAGCCCAGCTTGGCTCAAGCTAAGCCATATTCACAGAGCCAGGGAGGCTAAACCGAGGTCCTTTCCATTCAGTCAGGTGTGTGTGAGGCCCCTTCCTCAGTGATAAGTTACAATTAGCTGTCTTCATGTGCTGTCTCTTGAGTGGTCCCTGATGGTGAGCAGTAGAGACTCCTAGCAAAACATGGATGCCTGGCTTGTCCCCGGTATGAATGCCCAGGTCCTGTCATCTCTCTACCCCTTTCCAGCACTTCCTTTCATCACAGCCATGTCCTTGAGTTCTGATTGGCTAAAATCTTGCTTCAGTTTACCATGTCCCCCATCATACTTGATTCCCATGGCATCAAAAGTGGTAATGCCACCCAGAGCCCATATCACATAGAAGACAGGAAATGAAATCTGCATGGTGGGCCCTCCTCAGTTTCTTCATCCATGAAATGTGGACAATAATAGCACATTGCTGGGAGAAAAGCTGAGTGTTGGGAGAAGCTGAGGCAGGGCTTGCATGTCTGACATAATGTAAAAGAAACTTGGAACTTGTCCAGGGTCCAGGGTCTAAAACCCCTCGTGGCCTCTGGAACACCAAGCTCTGTGCCAAAGATGGAAGGCTACCTTCACACACCATAATCTAAGCCCAGGGCATAAAACCCCTTGTGGTTTGGATAGAATCCAGGGCTCAGAACATAAAACCCCTCGTGGCCTCTGGAATGTGTCTAGACTTGCTGGCTCCTTGCTCTCCCAGGATCAATTGTATCTTCAGTTAAAAGATACAATCTCAAGTAGCAGAACATGCTCCCTATGTTTCAAAGGAAATGCTAAACCATCACAGCTACAGATCATGCACTTGCCCTTTCCACCCCCACGTTCTCAACACCTGTTTCTTTGTGTGATCACCAGTAAATAGTCTGGGCTTCCAGAGCTTGGGGCCTTCCCAGCCTCCATATTTGCGTTGGACCCCTGGACCCACTTTCTCTCTCAAACTGTCTTTTCTCATTCCTTTGACTCCACCAGACTTCATTGCCCTCACGACCTGGTGTTGGGTCTGATCACCCCAACAGTACCTTCCTGATAAGCTGTCATGAGGATTGAATAACATTTAAGACAGCATAGTGGCTAGCACATAGCAAGCTCTCAACAAACATTAGCAATTATTACTCCCATCATAGAATGTCATACACACACACACCCTACTTTATAAACATAAATTTAAAAGTGAAACACTTGTATATGACCATACTGATAAATTTCTACACTTACTCAATGACATATACGTAACACCTGCAAACCCATAGTTGTCTATGTGGAAGCTTCTGGCATGTCCCTCTCCACGGTCTCTGTCTTGTTTAGGGAACCAGTTTGTATCTTCTGTTCTGGCTTGCCATGATTGCTAGAACACATTGACTTGACCACAGTGGTAGCATAGTTCTGTGTAAGAAACACTAACCCCACAAGACCCCCATGGGCTGCATCATGCCCCATCCTCTCTGGGTGTCACTCCTCCTGCCCCATTAAGGAAAGGAAGCAAAACAATAAATACACAAACCAATGTCTTTCTCCAAATCAGGAAGTTGTTTTTTGTTGTTGTTGTTGTTGTTGTTTTTAAATGGTTTTAATGAATATTTTGCATTTAGAAGAATAAAGTAAAATTACTTAGAATTTGAGCCCTCTGATTTTTGCTTTGCTCTGTCAATCCTCCTAGCCCAGAGCTTCTCACTATACTGAGGATCCCAAATAATGCCTATAGTTCAAAATTAGCAAATTTCATCCAGTTGTTACTAGTGGATCAGTGCTAAACTGATGCATGCTTGCAAATATGCACTTTCCTAGAGCTATTTGTATTTTAAAAGAAGCTCCCTATTTAACCCTCATTTATTTCTAATGATGGAAATTAGAAACAGGCACCTTGTGGGAATATCAGTAGGCAGGAGATCCTTCCTGTTGCCATATAAATTGTTAAATCCAAAAATACAAATGCTTGGACTCTGCCTGGTCATCTGGCCAGCATCAGTAGCTGACTTTATGTCCTTATCCCGTTGTTTACCTTAAATAAACTAAGTACATATTTTGCAAGTGCAAATAGACAAGGCTGTTTTGTGCTTTGTTTGAAGGTGGTAATACTCATATTCATATTTCAAAGTGAGTTACAGTTTAAAAAGTATTTTCAACAAACATCTGCTTCTCAAAAATAATCTTACCATATATGAACAGGTAAGGAATTTGAAGTTCAGAGAGTCTGAGCAACTTACCCAACAACCCAGAAATTCAGCAAATATTTTCTGTGTTAGGGATCTTCCTGCATTATGTTAGGATCTTCCTGCATATGTAAATTTCATTTACGTTCTCAAATCAGGAAGTTTTAACACAGAGTACAGCAAAGTATGACCTGTGAACTAGAAATCTAGCCTGCCTCCTGTTTGTGTAAATAAAGTTTTAATGAAACAAAGTCATATTCATTTGCCTACATATCGTCTATGGCTGCTTCCCAGCTACAGCAGCAGAGGTTAGTAACTGTGATGGAGACCACACGGTCTGTAAAGACTGAAATATTTACTATCTAGCCTTTGATGGAAAAAGTTTGCTGATTCTTCCTTCCAAAGGCCTGAAGGCAATCTAATAGCTGTCACCCAGGGCACACAGGAAACCAGGAGATGGATGATGGCAGCTTATTTTTGCTAGTACCAAAAGTTGCTACCGCTACAGGAACATCTGGCTTTCTAAAAACCTCTTCTACTGAAAGTGACTTATTTTTAACATACAATTTTTTTTCAAAGGAAACAAAAAAGGAAAAGAACTAAGGTCCAGAGCCTCTGTTGGCAGGCCTCCCCCAGCAAGTTCCACTTCCTGCGACAGTGAGTACACTGTCCTGATGGCTCAAGGTCGGCAGAATCACATGGTCCACACATGGCTCTCTTTGGAAGCCTTGAGTTCCCTTTGACCCCACTCCACATCTCAGCTCCATTAGTGACCTGGCTTAGAGCAGCTCAGGAGAGACAGAAGCCAGGTGCTCCCACCTTGGTCCAGTGAGGATCAGAGGGAGAAGATGACCCTGGTAATCCCCAGGAGAAAACATCCTGAGGTCATGCAAAGCTTTCTCAAGTTCTACCCTGGGAAAATCAGCCTTTGGTGCCCACTTAATAATTCTGAACCATTAAGTGCCAGGTACTTTCCAACTACTGCCTTACTTTGTCCTTAGAGAAGTCCTGTGAGTTGTTCTTTGGGATTCAAGACAAGATTTCGCAAAATTGGAACCTGAGGCTCAGAGAGGTTAAGTCACTTCTGCAAGGCTACACAGCTTATAAAGGACAGAGTCAGGATTAGAATTACTTTCAACTTGATCCCAAAGCACAAACCCGTTCAACTTCTTGATAGTGTCTCTTGCATGAATTTCCTACTCCTCCTTATTACCCTTGCTGAATTTATTCAACCCATATTTAGATTTCATTCATTAATGCCAGATCAAGTGTCTGGTGTATGCTAGACATTATTCTAGGTATCAGGGATAAAGCAGTGACTGACAGCTGTGACCTCTTTCTCCATGGAGCTCACATACTAGTAGGGGAGATCAACAATGAAAACAGGGAGAGAAGTAAAGCAGGTAAGGGGCCCACCTTGGCTCTTGACATGACATAATGCCTTGAAGATGTTAGGCATGCAATAAATGTATGCCTAAGGTATGTATGGACATTTATCCTTATTGAACAGCTAATCTTTGCCAGACGGTCCATGTAATCTTACTTAATCTTAACAACCATCTTGTAATCCAAGAATTAATCATCACCATCTTAAAGATAGATAAACTGAGAATCCAACAAATTAAGAATCCAGTCCACATTCCCTACAGTTGTGGATTCTGACTGTTTTCCTTCTCCAAAAGTCATCATCTTTCTGCTGCACAATGCTATGCATGCAGAAGCCCAAGGAACATTTAGGACTGGCTGACAGATATTGGTTTATGTACTCAGTTTTTATAAGTATATTAACATTTAATTACATAAAGACTAGGGTTCCATACAGTCAATTAAACTCGATAATAGCATCCAGCATTCTATAAATCATCAAACTGGTAATTATGTAGATAAAATATTATTGCGGTCTGAGTATTATCGTAAGTACAGTTGGTTGTCAGAAGTCCTCTCAAAACAGTGAAGCTTTGGCAATTTAGTCTGTAGTTGCCAGTTGGACTCCATATACCTTGGCCGTTAAGTGTGCATTAATTGCAGGATGGAAGCTTTTTAAGGACAGAGTACAAAGAAGCCTCAACTAAGCTAAAGCTGAAATTATTTGGATACCAAGAGTGGGTCAAGCCAAAGGGATTGGTGGATTCAGCATGTTTTGAGATCACAAGGATGGTGATGGTGACTGGGGTAACTGTAATTACAGCTGAACTACCATGTCACCCAGTTAAATCAGTAAGCCTTCTGCTCTTCCTCTCTAATGCTGACACTTTGTTTCCCTGGATAGGTGAATCTCAGCAAGATGGAAGTGTACACAAATGGGAAGCAGGCACTCTCCTAGGAATTATAGGAAGTGGTCTTTGATGAATTTCAAAGAGAGATGGTAAGGCAGTCACTAAGGTTCCTAAGCAAAAAAGCTGTCTCATCTCTACCTCTCTTGTACATGAGAGTTCATGTACATCCAGGACACATAAACATGTTTCTCCTCTTTGGAACAAGCCCTTGGCAACTTCCAGCTCTATGCACATTTTTTGTTTAAATCTGCAAAAGACCAATGCAGATGATCCTATGAGAGCAGCCTCTGCCAACATGACTCCACCTCAGGCTAAAAGTCTTTGAAACAGAAATGAACTTCTAACAAAGCAGCGACTTGCTAAATCACATAATAACTCGGGGCCTGACAGGACACGAGAGGCAGGTGGTCTCGAAGATTGACGATTTGCCTGAGAGAAAGGAGTCTTGCATTAAAGACTTGGCTCTGCCTCCAGCTGGTTGCATGACCTTGGCTGAGTCACTTTCTGTTTAAAATGGATCTGGCTGGAAGCTCTTGACAGTCTCCCACAGAACCAATGCAATGCCCATAACAACTGTGGAAGAGGTGAAATCCTCCCACAGAATTGAAAACAAAGTCTTGATACGGGAAGGGGGCAGGGAAGTGCTGGGAAGAGAAGGGTGAGTCCCTGGCTAGGGCCCCACCCCATGGACCTAAGTGAGGACAGGCATTTCTGTTTTCATGCCCAAATGTTGCATCTCCCAAGACCACCGTGGCCCACCACACCCCCATCCTGTACCTATAAAAACCCCGAGACCCCAGAAATAGCACCACACATCTACAACCATCTGATCTTTGACAAACCTGACAAAAACAAAAAATGGGGAAAGGACTCCCTATTTAATAAATGGTGCTGGGAAAACTGGCTAGCCATATGTAGAAAGCTGAAACTGGATCCCTTCCTTACACCTTATACAAATATTAATTCAAGATGGATTAAAGACTTAAATGTTAGACCTAAAACCATGAAAACCCTAGAAGAAAACCTAGGCAATACCATTCAGGACATAGGCATGGGCAAGGACTTCATGACTAAAACACCTAAAGCAATGGCAACAAAAGCCAAAACTGACAAATGGGATCTAATTAAACTAAAGAGCTTCTGCATGGCAAAAGAAACTACAATCAGAGTGAACAGGCAACCTGCAGAATGGGAGAAAATTTTTGCAATCTACCCATCTGACAAAGGGCTAATATCTAGAATCTACAAAGAACTCAAACAAATTTACAAGAAAAAAACAACCAACCCCATCAAAAAGTGGGCAAAGGAGATGAACAGACACTTCTCAAAAGAGGACATCTATGCAGCCAACAGACACATGAAAAAATGATCATCACTGGTCATGAGAGAAATGCAAATTAAAAACCACAATGACATACCATCTCATACCAGTTAGAATGGCGATCATTAAAATGTCAAGAAACAACAGATGCTGGAGAGGATGTGGAGAAATAGGAATGCTTTTACACTGTTGGTGGGAGTGTAAATTATAGTTCAACCATTGTGGAAGACAGTGTGGTGACTCCTCAAGGATCTAGAACTAGAATTCCCATTTGACCCAGCAATCCCATTACTGGGTATACACCCAAAGGATTATAAATCATGCTACTATAAAGACACATGCACGTGTATGTTTTTTGTGGCACTATTCACAATGGCAAAGACTTGAAACCAACCCAAATGTCCATCAATGACAGACTGGATTAAGAAAATGTGCACATTCACAGCATGGAATACTATGCAGCCATAAAAAAGGATGAGTTCATGTCCTTTGTAGGGACATGGATGAAGATGGAAACCATCATTCTCAGCAAACTAACACAGGAACAGAAAACCAAATACCGCATGTTCTCATTCTTAGGTGGGAAGTGAACAATGAGATCACTTGGACACAGGGCAGGGAACATCACACACTGGGACCTGCCAGGAGTGGGGTCTAGGGGAGGGATAGCATTAGGAGAAATACCTAATGTAAATGATGAGTTGATGGGTGCAGCAAACCAACAAGGCACATGTATACCTATGTATCAAACCTGCACGTTGTGCACATGTACCCTAGAACTTAAAGTATTAAAAAAAACCCGAGACTCTAGCAGGCAGAGACACACAAGCTGCTGGACATCCAGAGGAACATGTCAGCAGAAGAACCGACAAGTAGCTGGACATCAAGAGGAACACATCAGAGGAAGAAGACACAAGCAGCTGGACATCAAGAGGAACATGCTGGCAGAAGAACATGCTGGCAGGCTGACTGGCGAAATGACACAGAATTTGGCCGGGGCTGTCTGAGTAGAGCACGGCTGCTGAGTGGCCCAGCCCCAGTGGGAAGCCCACCTTCCCACTCCATCTCCCTTCTGGCTCCCCCATCTGCTGAGAGCTACTTCCACTCAATAAAACCTTGCACTCACTCTCCAAGCCCACGTGTGATCCGATTCTTCCGGTACATCAAGGCAATAAACCCTCAGGATACAGAAAGCCCTCTGTCCTTGCAATAAGGCAGGGGGTCTAATTGAGCTGACTAACACGAGCCACCTACAGATGGCTAAACTAAAAGAGAACACACCCACTGAGGCTTCAGTTGTCAACATTCACCTCTAGATGCTGCCCTGGGGTCTGAGCTCTACAGCCTGCCCATCTGCATGCTCCCCTAGAGGTCTGAGCAGCAGGGCACCAAAGAAACGAGCCACACCCCCATCGCATGCCCTGCAAGGGGGACAGGGGAGCTTTTCCCATTTCAGTCTCACAATAAAACTATCCACCTGCATCTGGAGGAAACTAAAATGGATTTTAAAATGCAAATGGCAGACTACCTCTGTTACACTCTTGTTCTCATCTGGAAAAAAAAATGTTAAACCTCATCTGCCTGGAATTAACTAGATAAACATGTGTTTCTTCCATACTGTCAACCCCCAAGTTCAAAATTACAGCATCTAACAAAGAGCACACCATGGCGCAGCACAGGCCCCCTAATATAACACCTGGTTGAGGCACCTGGATTTTCTCTCTTCCTTACAACCTCCTACCTACAGCCAGAAAATGTAACAGTGAGGGAAAAAATCAGAATTATTATGAGTAAATGAAAAAAATGAACACAGTAGTAAAGAAAAAGAACTCATCATAAACATTTAAAAGGAAGACCTCCAAAAACGATCTACTGAAAGAACCTGAAGAATGCTTTAAATAGTGTGAAGCATCCAAATAGGAGACAAAGAGATGCAGCCCTTTGTGAAACAAGAAGAGAAAGTCACACAGAGACCCCAATAACCTGAAAACACAATAAGATTAGGAGACAGATCCGTGTGTGCATAAAGGATCTCAGGGAACATAAAAATGCAAAAAGCAGGATCAAAATCAGCGTATCAAACCCTCCAACCTCAACGTTGATTGGAATGAACAAAAGGAAGCAAAAGTAACAAAGAAACCACAAACATTGAAGGTTTTTTAAAAGTGTTTTTCTCATTGACTTAGAGGATGCAACACAATTTGGGCCCACCCAAAATGCCAGGAATTTATATGCTACACAACTCGTTCTTAAAAGAGTTGTACAGTATGAGATGAAGTGGAGGAATTTCGGAAAACCCAGCAGTATCTGCCAGCTGGCATGTCAGGGGCCGTGGCGTGACAGCGCTACAAAAAAGATGAAGGATGCTCAACCTAGGTGTCGTTCAGCATCTTGCATCAACAGCACTTGAGTCCTCATTAGTTTGTTGTTGTCCTTGTTTCCCATCTAATTCCGATCTCTCAGAGGCCCTGGGACCTTCTCCCATCCAGAAGAGCCCCATAACTGGAAGGGTACGAGTGGGGGCAGAGTGAAAATAGTAAGAAATGGCAAAATGATTTTTCAGGTGCCCCAAAGCTCACCAAACAGAAAGCAACCATGATGATTGTGCAACTTTCCTCCAGGCGCTGACGCACTCCGAAGCCAGTGAAAGAGAAGTTCCCAGGTACCCCCACCAAGCATAAGAACCCTTCCGAAAGAGGTAACAGTCTGAAAGTCGGTGAAGTACTGGTGGCAGAGTAGCCCCCCGTGTCTTCTAGGGCTCTGGCCATTAGGAGCTGCAACTGTGCTAAGGCAGAAAGAAGCAAAGCCCACATCCCAAACATGCCCCTCCGGGAAGGCAGCACGAGAACGGGGGATGAGCATCTTGAAGACACACTGATGCCCAGCCCATGACCATGTGACCTTGGATGAGTCACTTAACCTCTCCCAGTTTCAATGTCCTCGTCTAAGAATTTAATAATAATAGCCACCCAGAAGCTGCATGTCTGAATTTTTATAGCCCGAAGTTTAAACACCTTAGGGAGGGAGCATTCTTTAAGGAAAATAATGTAAACTTAGAAAAGAGACTATCTGACCTGAGAAAAGAAATCACAACAAATAATACATTCCTAACAACCAGCAAATACCACAAACATTGTACAATCCAGAAAAATAATATTTTTATAAATTATCTTTCTAACAATATTCTCCCCTACATTTCTGGACATATTTTCTGGGATGATCTCTTTATGACAATAATTTTGCCATATCATTTTTTATAGAGACTAGAAACTTCAATGTCCCCTCTAGCAGGTTCATTAATATCTGTTATTATCAATATTTTTAAAGTCTCCTTCAAGTTCACAAGTCATTGTTTACAAACAGTCATGTAAACTTTAAGGCTGTGGTCAAGTTTGGAGAAATCTCTATCAAATTTCTTTCATGTGTATGCTATACTATTTCAGGGTATTATAAGTGTGATTGTACACTGAGTAATCAAATAATCTTTGAAGTCATGACATTAGGCATGTTTGTGAAAGCCATTTCCACACCAGGGTAGCTAGTATTGGTTTAATTATACACAAGGAAACACAGGACGGTGCCGGGGCTCATGCTTATAATCCCAGCACTTTGAGAGGCCAAGGCAGGAGAATCATTTGAGGCCAGGAGTTAGAGACCAGGCTGGGCAACATAGCAGATCCCATCTATAAACAAAATAAAAAATTAGCTGGGAGTGGTGGCATGTACCTGCAGTCCCAGCCACTCAGGAAGCTGAGGTGGAAGGATCGCTTGAACCCAGGAGTTTGAGGCTGCAGTGAGAGATGATCTTGCCACTGCACTTCAGTCTGGGTGACAGAGCAAGACCCTGTCTCTAAAAGTAAGTAAATACATACATATACAATACATACATAAAATAGAAATATCTATGTGTGTATGTATTCTATCATTCATTGCTCCATTGATCTAGCTATCTATTCTATTAACTCAAGCTTGACTTCAACTTCTGCTTACCTAGATTTCTAAAATGTCCTGCATACTCCAAAACCACCACCTCCCACCCCTCACTCCTAAAAGGAAATTATGATGACGGGGAAGCTGGAGTGGAATCATACAATAGTCTTCGCCAGTTGTGGCTAAAATTGTCTTACTTCTAATCATTTTATAAAATATCCAACTATCTGAACACATTGCACATAGCCCTTCCTCAGGCCTTGGAAGGGTAACACAGTGGCGAGACACTCTGAAGCCTAAGCTTCGGAGCTCCACAGGTACAGGGCTTTGAAATGCTTCCACGGATACACAAGAGGGTGTGGCATGTGCCTGGCTCTGGCAGTGATGGATGTCCTCATCTGCAGGGATGCCACGTGTCTGACGGGGGCACCTGAGGCCCATCCAGCATTTACCAACCTCTACTGCTCCTGTAAAGCTGTGTGTCTCACCTTTCTAACATCAGACCTCAGGCAGGAGATGGGCTGGGCTTTGGGGGACTGGATCACTAATATTCAGTTGCTTTCACACAAACATGTTGGATTTCACCTTGGGGAGAAAAATATTCAACAACTGGGCCAGAAAACACTGCTATTGTCCACAGCTAGAGCAAAACACTGTAATTCAGACTTCTCCCAGTTTGTTAAAATTTGCTGATTCCAATCGGTATTTCAGAGTCTCGTTAATTTTCTCATTACTCTCCTCTTCTTTTTTCCCTAGTAGCTTCTTCCACGCCTCAATCACACCTTTGAATCTTTTACAGGAACACCATAAAGCTGGTTATCTTATCCCCTTCCACCCCTGCAGCTTGTTTGGCTGCAGAAATATTTTACATGAAGCCCCAGGCTACATCAGATGACAGCCCGAACCACAGCCCCCAAGGACCATCTAGAAATCCTGCTGCACGCTTGAGAGTTTGAAACTGTTTTGATTCAGATGCACTAGAATCACCCTGATCTCCTCCTATGAATTTTTACATAAGTTTCCACCGCAGTAACTGCCGTTTCTCTACAACCCTGGGAGCCTCCTCCAGGCAAGCCCTGAGAACAGAGCTGTGTCCCTGGTTGGCCATATCCATGTACCAGGAATTTGCTGGGAAACAGCAACCAGCTCAGTGGTAGAATCAATGGAAATTTTTATATCCTCCTTTTTCATTTCCTAATTATTTTGGGGGAGAAAAGTATGTAAGATAGGGAAACTCTGTTGTGTAGCCCTTACCAAAATCTTAGGAGAAGTGATGTTGACAGCGTGAACTTAAAGGAAATTCATTCCACCAGATTTCCCCCAAGTAATCGACAGCTGGCTACAAGGTCAAACTAAACAGATCATTGAGAGCCACATACTTGGTCTGAGCCATACATTGCTGTGAGCCTCTAGGGAACCCCTTTTTCTCCAAGCAGCCTTGGTGCCCACAAGAGCATCATGAGACAAACACACAAAATAAAGGTGAAATCAAGGTTGAAGTGGTTACGGAACACAAAATCTTCTTTGAAATGACTTTCAAAAGAACACGGTATTAGTCTGTTTTCATACTGCTATAAAGAACTGCCCAAGACTGGGTAATTTATAAAGGACAGAGGTTTAAGGGACTCCCAGTTCAGCATGGCTGAGGAGGCCTCAAAAAACTTCCAATCATGGTGGAAGGCAAAGAAGAAGCAAGGCACCTTCTTCACAAGGTGGCAGGAAGGAGAAGTGCTGAGCAATGAGGGGAAGAGCCCCTTATAAAACCATGAGATCTCATGAGAACTTGCTCACTATCATGAAAGCAGCATGGGGGAAACTGACCCCATGATTCAATTACCTCCACCTGGTCTCTCCCTTGACCCATGGCGATTGTGGGGATTATAAGATGAGATTTGGGTGAGAACACAAAGCCTAACCATATGAAACACTTTTTTTTAAATCATGGTGACTCTCTTAAGAATCTAATATATTTATCTTATATGCTTTGTGAGTCAGTACACACACAGACAGACACAGACACATACAACCTCACAGAATTTCTTTGAGGAATTCAAGAAAGACAATAAACATGCAGAACCTAGAAAAAAAGTCTGGCATATTTTACGAGCTAAATATATACTAGCTATTATTATTATTAGGAATACAGTACCTATAAAATGTATTCAAAATTTAACAACACACATTTTAACAAGCCATAACTATTGACAGATATTAACTAGTAATTATTCTGACTACCCCAAAGTGAAAAATATTCCAAATGCCTACTGGCACCAATGCATTTGACAACACTGCATTTTTTGGTGTAGTCAACATCTGGAAGATGTATACATTATCTAGGGGCATCCTCCATATATTTATGTATATATAAATCCATGCATGTGAATCTGTATGCATGTATATGTCAGTTTTATTCGTTGTAATCTAATTACAAAAATAATACATTTTTCTGCAAATAATTTGAGGAAAATTTAACAACACAATCCCCTCTCAACTGCATTTTTCCAGGAGTTGCCACTGTTCATACTGTGATCTATGGCTTTTGAGATTTTTTTTCCACCAACAGATATGCACATATATTTTCCAAAGAACATTTGGAACCAGAATGAACATAAAACTTTGCAACCTGCTTTGAAAGTATATTACAGTATCAGAAATATTTTTCTAGTTTACTAAATATTCTTCTAAAACCCAATTTTAATGGTTGCCATCCTACATGCTGTTAATTTACTAACCCAAATCCTTTTTTGTTTGTTTGTTTTACTTTCAAATTTTACTACTTGTAAGGCAAGGAAATAAACCCTAGGAAATATCCACATTTATTTCCTTGGGATAATACTCTAAAAGCTGCACTTCTAAGGTCAAAGGGCATGCACAAATTATATATATAGTCAAACCACCTTCCAGAACAGTTGTTGCAATTAACACTACTATCTGCAATGTATAAGATCGTTCATTTTCCTTGCATCCTCACTAGTACTAAGTATCATCACTGTTTTTAATCATTGTCATTTGTCCTTTTAATTGGTGAAATGCAGAGGCCCGTTAGTTTAAGTTATTTGAATATTAGGTGAGGTTGAATGTTTTTTGTAAGTTCAACTGACCATTTGGCATTTCTTCATTTGTAAATTGCCTGGTTATGCCCTTCACTCATTTTATGATTGGACTGTTTATCCATTCTAATTTGTAAGTGTTCTTAATTTAGTAAACACATTAACTTACTATCTACATTTTCAGTTAGAAACATTTCTCTAGTTTCTTTTAACCTCTTAATTATTTTTGGCACATGTACATTGTTGAATATAAATGCGAATCATTTCCTACTCTGGTAGAAATGCCTACATAGAGCATCTGATACTTGGGTATCCTACTACAGAAGAAATAAATATTCACCTGTATCATTCTTGATCCTTTTGTTAAATTATGAGTACATTTAAATCTTTGCTTCATCTAGAAATAAGTTTAATTCATGACATAGCATAAGAATCTAACTTTATTTTACTTTTTAAAACACTTTCACTATTGTTTCAGCTTCACTGAATGATCCATCTCCTCCCAGATGTCCTACATGAAACGCTTATAAATACATGGCTCTATTTCCGAGCTTTCTATTCTGTTCCACTGATCTATGTGTCTAAATATATCAGTATCAACATGTTGTAATTATTATGGATCTGAACATGGCATAATTAATGCTGGTGCTAGGGATTAGCTCAGGAAATAGACAACCTGAGTTTAAATGCCTATCCTACCTCTTACTATGGATGGCCTTGGAAAAGTTTGCCAGTGTCTCTGTGCCTTAGTCTCTCCGTCAGGAAAACGGCAACAATCATCTCTTCCTTACAAAATGTCTGTAAAAATTAAAATGAGTGTATGGATACAAAGTGCTTAAAAAAGTACCTTACACAGAATGAACACTGAATAAATGCTAGCTATTATATCCATTTCTGAGGAGCGTTATAACAAAGTGCCACAGACCGGGTGGCTTAAACAACAGAGAGGTATTGTCTTACAGTTCTGGAAGCTAGAAGCTGGAAATCCATGTGTCGATATGGTTGGCTCCTTCTGAGGGAGAAGAGGGACAATCTGTTCCATGTCTCTCCCCTGGCTTTGGGTGGTTTGCTGGCAATCTTTGGCACTCCTTGGCTTGAAGATGTATCACTCCAATCCTTCATCTTTCCTGTATCTCCACACATTGTCTTCTGTGTCTCCGTGCCTACTTTTTTTTTTCTTTTTACAAGGATACCAATCATAATGGATCAGGGTCCAGTCTAAGGACCTCATCTTAAGTTGATTAAATCTTCAAAGACCTTATTTCTAAATAAGGTCACATTCTGAGTTACTGGGGATTAGGACTTCAAAATACTTCTTCTGAGGACACAATTCAACCCGTAACAGCCATTATTTATGGTATCTTTTCAAGGTTTAATGACGAGGTTATCAGACAACTTAGTCTTAATAGCAAATTCTATGCCAATATTTCTAATTTTTCATGACAAATGATGACATTAACTTTATATTTAGAAAAGCTGTTTGTTTATATGTTTAATATAAGAACTCATCTTTCAATTTCTAGTTGGCCCAAGCATTGGGGGTGCTGGGTTGCTTGCTAAATTTTAAACCAGAATGAGTGCTAGATTTTTCAAAAGGCTTTTTGAGACTACTAAACTCATCATATGGTTTTCTATTTTTCTACTTATCCATGTAATACATATTAATTCATTTCCTAATGTTGAATTTTCCCTACAACTGGAAGATAAATCCTATTGTAGCATGGTGTATTACTCCTTTAACATACCCCTGGAGTAGATTTGTGGGTTTTGTTGTTTGGTTTTGGTTTTCATAGCTACCTCCATCTTTGCTTGTGTGGTTGTCCTCTATAGTCCCTTGACAAATCTCACAACCAAATTATCTTTGCTTTCTCAGGAAAGGGATTTGTGGATCAGCCCTACGTGATCCTCTTCAATCATTGAATCTCCTAGAAATGACTAAGTATGAGGCAAAAAGGCAGCACCTTTTCCAGTTCCCACCCTGGTCATGTCAGGTTTTTATATTTCAGTCATGTCAGTTCATGTCAAGGAAGGCGGGGTGATTAGCTGACTGTGCTCAAATCCCCCTCTTACCCAGAAGCCGGGGCCTATTGCATGTATTTGTATGAATCACTCATCAAAGCAATCCCAGTGGTCTCCATGGTCCTTGGGACCTTAAAACCCAATTCAAAAACCAACCGCATTTGCAACTATACGATAAAATACTACTCAGCAATAAAAACGAATAACCTATTGACACTTGCAACAATATGGACAAGCATCAAATGATTTACATTAACTGAAAGAAGCCAGATTCAAAGGCTACAGAATGCATGGTTCTATTTATCTGACATCCTGGAACAGCCAAAACTATAGGAAACACAAGCGAATCAGTGGTTATCAGGAGTTGACAGTGAGGGAAGGATTTGACAACAAAGGAACAGCATGGGGGGATTTGGTCAATAATTGAAAAAATACATTATCAATACATAAGGGGTAAGCGATAGGGGTATGGGGGAAACAAAATTGGCCATAAGGTGTTAATTGCTGAAACTGGGCAATAAGGGTTTATTATGTTATTCTGTATAAAATCCTTAAAAATGTACAGTTAAAAAAAATACACACCAAACGTTGCACCAAATCTGTGTGAGGCAGGGGCATGGAAAACATGACCCTAGGGCACCCTTTACCATTCCAATTTTCTAAACCCTTATCCCTCTCCAAATGGCCTACTTCATAAATATGCTATCCAATGATTAATAAAATGAAAGCTAAGGAGGGAAAAAGGGATATAATTAAGGAAGCAGTCCCAACTTTGGCCATCTAAGTAAAATGACTGGGCTAATGTCGTTGTTAATGTTTCATGGTCAGAGCAATGAGAAAATCACTCCCTGGATTACAACTTTTGCTATTTTAGGGCCTCTCTGGGAGCCCAACTGCCATGCACAATGTACTCCGAAATCTGAGCTTCCATTAAAGAGTCTGTTTCAGGCACAGCTTAGAGAACCCCACAGGAAGACTGCTTAGCCTCTCAGAAAACGCCCTCAGGCCTGGTCAGGCTATAGGTAAGGCCTGTGGGTCCCTCCCCTGACAGTAGCTGGCCCTCAGTAAGCTGCCTTCTGATCTGTTCAAGGGCTCCCTGTGGGGGGCCTGGCTGCTCTCCTAGACCGGGAAAGACTTCACAGCCACGTAATCTATGTGCATCTTCAGAGAGGACCAGATTTGCCCACACACTCTATCCCATATAGCTCAGAGGCATAGAGGCAGCCACCTTAAGAGTACTCCTCACAGTGTGTTTGCAGCCCTACTGCTGGGGACAGGTGAATCATGGCTGGTCGGTTGATTGGTTATCTATCTACCTACCTATCTACCTATTTCCCTATCTACCTATCTCCCTATCTATCTATCTATCTATCTATCTATCTATCTATCTATCATTTATCTATTTATTTAGAGACAGGGTCTCACTCTGTCACCCAGGTTGTACTGCAACCTCTCAAACTCAGCCGATCCTCCAACCTCAGCCTCCTGGGTAGCTGGAACTACAGGAGCACAGCACTACACCCAGCTAATTTTTTTGTATTTTTCTTTTCTGTAGATACGGGGTTTAGCCATGTTGCCCAGGCTGGTCTTGAGCTCCTGGGCTCAAGCAATCCTCCAGTGTCAGTCTCCCCGAGAGCACTGGGATTACAGGTGTGAGTCACCATGCCCAGCCCGCTATTGTCTTTAAATGCCGTTTCCCTCAGGCGTGCCCGATTGTTGATTGGTATCAAAGGAAAATCTCAGGAAAATTGAACAACCAGTGAAATAGCATTGTCCCCTACCTTCCCATCAACCCAAAACAGAAGGGAACTCACCTGTACCTGTACTCAAACGCACTGTAGTCTGTAATGCCTTTATGCCCTTATCTATGGCATGAAGAGATGAGACAACCTTGGCACTTGAGAGATGAGACAGTTACTACTGCCGCCATTTTACTGATGAAGAAAAAGTGCCTCCAGAAGTCATAACTAGTGAGGAACGAACGAAAGTTGAGGTGAGGGATAGAGATGGTTACCTCTTCTCCTTCATTCTCCGTCTCATAGAAAAGGAACTTCCACTTCTGGCATTGCAGAGGGAAGTGTTAAAAACCTTTACTCTTTCCTCCCTGAAAGTGTGGGTCTTGCTCATTTGACTGGTAAAGCTCACCATTCCTTGGGCTAAATTTACTAGTGGCCGCGTGTCTCAGAGGCGCATCTCTGTGATCCTGCCACATCTTTGCCCACCTGAGCTCAGATGCCTAGGTCCTCTGATCTGCTCTTCCATCTCCTTCTGGGTTCCTGTCTTCTTTCAATTCAGGGGCAGTAAGAGCTCACTTGGAAAATGATGGTCCAGGGCCATCATTTTCTATCCTGGAGACCAGCAGTGAGAGGTCAACCAGTGCCATCTGTTCATGCAACAGAGTGGGTGGGTAAGTCAGGGCAGAGTCGCTGCTGGCAGCGTGGAACTTCACCCAAGCCTTGTGCTCCTGGTTAAGAAATCCCCCCATCTCCAGGTAGCATCTTACTGCAAAGAACCACCTTTCCCCCTACGGCTTAGATAAGACTTGTGGATGATCCTTTGACAAGGCCAGACACAGGCCCTCCAAATTCCTATTCTTTGTCTCAGAAATGATTAGCTGCACTGTTTGTCTACATTAACCAGTCTGACTGGATCAAATTTTAGTCAGGCTTCACTCCCTCCCAGGCTCCCTTCTAAGGATTTGCTGACCACAAAGAATATTTCCAGTTTGGTTCACCGATCAAGCCACCTGCTCTCCCCACCCACCCTGATCCTCTCCCCATTGCAATCATCCCTCTTTTCTCATTGCAATCGTTCCCCTTGATAAAATCTTTCCTCACTACTGTACCAACTTGCACATTTTTTTTTTGACACTGTCTCTAGTTTAGAAGGAAGGGAGACAAAGACCAACTTTCACTTGAGAGTTCAACAGTTTATGAGGCATGCTGCAATCAGGGGTCAGACAGTGCTTGCCCAGATGAAAAGGACTGGTACTAACTTCGAGTTTTGTGTTTGTTCTGTCAGTTAGATCTCCACAGAAAAGATGAGCAAAAAGCTGAGTCTTGGTGCCCTAAACACCTAAACACAGCCTGTCTCCCTCTTCTACTTTCTTTCCACTCCTCAACACCAGAAGAGGCTGTCTCAGTTCATGCTGCACCACCTATGCAACTCACTGAACAGTAAAGCAGATTTTGCATGACAAAGGACATTAGCTTCTCCCACATCTCGGGGACTAAGGGCCAACACCAGCAGGCAAAGTAGGAAAAGGAAAGTTCATTTCTCTGCTATGAAATAAAACACAAAACACTCCTGGAGAAGCATCCTTCTCTGCAGGCACCAGGGTCACCCACCACCTCTCCAGCCTGGGGGTCCCCCAGAGATGGCATAAAGGGAAACCCATGTATTTGGTCGGGCAGCTGGGAATTTGAATGGCACATCTTAGGAAATGTTACTGCTTGGGGCTTTGGCCTGGGGGAGAGCTAGATGGACTCTTTGTACTTCCTCTTCTTGAAGCTTTGTTCTCCTTCCTCCATTGAGTATGGTTGGGTTCTGTAGTCTGAGCTTCCTTTGAGGACTGAAACACGGGTCTACAGATGGATGACAATGGGATTATGAGACCCAGCCTCAAAGACATGAGAGTGATGGCTGGTCTGTGGGGCTGCCCCAGATATGCCAGCTGGAAAACGCTAAGAGCAGGTGGCCAAGTCCTTAACAACTTTTCCAAAAACAGGGGTTCTATGTGATTCTGACCTGGCAAGCAGTAGATTCACATCCATAAAACATTTTGCAGCACAGACTATGTGCCAAGCCTGGGCTAAGTGTTTTGCAAATATTATCTCATTGTATCCCCACTACCAAAACCAAAAATCATTTGAATTAAAGTTACAGAGACTTAATACTGAAGCAGAAGCCTTTAAACCTTGTAGACAAGTAAGAAGACCTTCGAATTCCCCACCCTCAAATATAGGTTCCTGTCTATTCATTTGCTTACGGATTTTCCTTTTGTTCATTCTTTTAGTACAATTCAGTGAATTTTAAACTGTAGTGTGCATGAGATTTATTCAACCAAACATATTTTATTATGGGTGTCACAAGAGATTTCCCAAGGTTAATTTGGACAATATGCACTTCCCAGCTTAACTGTTGACTTCAGAGGACAATCCCCACCTAGAATTCTACTCCACTTTATTACGACTTCTGATCATCACATCAAAGCAGTGTGGTAACCCCTGGTACAGGTGGGGCAGTTCGCATTTTCAATGTCCTAGATGATCAAGCACGTATTAAAAGCTCTTTGGCTGTCCCTATCACTTGCAATTTAAGGAAGAATAAAGTGAATGAGTTGAGTCAGAGACAAGAACAAAAAATAAGTGAATGGCTCAGCAAATTGTGGGACATCCTTGCCATGGAATATTACCCAGCATGAACTATTAATATACGCAACAAGATGAATGAATCTTATAAAACGTAGACTAAGTGACAAAGTCAAGCACAAAAGACTATATGCCATATTATTCCTTTTATATAAAGTTATAGAAACTGAAAAACTGTAGTATCAAAAAGCAGGTAAGTGGTTGCCTGGAGCAGGGAATTGGCAGGGAGGGAAGTTGAGGGAAAGGTGATAAAAAGCAAAAGGAGAGGGAGGGAGGGAAAGAAGAGGAGGGACTCTATATCTTGATGTGATGGCGGTTACATGACTGTGTACAATGACCAAAATTCACTATGCTGTAGCCCTAAATTTTAAAGTCTAAAAATAATACCTTAATACTTTTGTTTTCAAGAGGAGGGGAAAAAAATTCATGGTCACATACACACAAAAAGATTAGAACACTTTATTCCAAACAAAAGACTATTGAGCAATTTGGGTCAAAAGAATGCACAAAGCAGAATCACATTCCTCCTTTCAAATTTCTCCTTTCACGTTTGTGAAAGAAGAGGAAAAAGAAAAAAGAAACTGCAGCATGTATTTGAATTTTTGCTTTCAGAGAGGGGCTCTAATCAGTGCAGAGAACTGGGTAACAAGTAAGACCAAGAGGGTTTAATTAAACTGAGCAATCATGAAACTGGATTTAAGAGTGCTTGTGTTTGCAAAACAACAAAATATTTACAGACATTTTCTTCATCCCCTTCATTAGTTTCAGACGCCACAGGAAATATGGAGGTTGGGAACAGGTCCTAATGAGATCATGCCAATTTTAACTACTGAGGTTAGCCTGGCAAAGAGACAGCACGGCAAAATGCTCATGATGAAATGTTAAGTGAGGAAAGCAGGATAGAAAATGAGCTTGTACTAACATTACAAGTGATTACAATAATTATAAGCATGGTAGGGGGATGACAAGGAGGGGCTGGACATTAAAATATTCTATCAGTGATGGTACAAGAGCGACGGAATTAGAGGATTATTTTCATCTCTGTTTTCCAAAATGTCTGAAATATGAGTGTATTACTTTTATTTATTTCAAAATAAGAAGGTACGCTAAAGCAAGACAATGACTGGAGGCCAGGAGTCCAAGACCAGCTTGGGCAACATAGTGAGATGCCTACAGAAAATGTAGACCTCAACATAGTGAGATCTCTATAAAAACGTAGATCTCAACACAGTGAGATCTCTACAAAAAAATGTTAAAAGTTAGCTGGGCATGGTGGCGTCCACCTGTAGTCCTAGCTACTCAGGAGGCTGAGGTAGGAGGATTGCTTTAGCCCAGGAAGTGGAGGCTGCAGTGAGCTAGCATTGCACCACTGCACTTCAGTCTGGGCAACAGAGCGAAACCCTATCTCTAAAATAAAAAACAACATAAACATTTTCTAAAATCTAATTTAGGCATGTAACAGTCATACATGTTCACTATCTCTTTGCTCTCTCTTAGAACAAGACAAAACTGGAAGGAATGTCTGTAATCTACAGCTGCAGCATCTCATCTCAGGACACTGTACCTTCTCTCACTCCAGTCAGGGTCTGGGACTGCCACTGGGACAGTGAAACTGCCCTTCTCAAGACCACCCATGACCCTCATTGTAGCTGGGTCCAGAGGTGAATTCTTGGCCCTCATCATACTCGCTCTGTCAACAGTGTTGACAGCATTGATGGCTCCCTCCTCCTTTCGCAGATTCCAGACAGCCTTCTCTCTTGCCTGTGCTCCACCTACCCTTTTGAGATGGAGTCTCGCTCTGTCACCCAGGCTGGAGTGCAGTGGCGTGATCTCGGCTCTCTGCAACCTCTGCCTCCCAGATTTAAGCAATTCTCCTGTCTCTGCCTCCTGAGTAGCTGGGACTACAGTTGTGTGCCACCACACCTGGCTAATTTTTGTATTTTTAGTAGAGACGGGGTTTCACTATAGTGGCCAGGCTGATCTCAAACTCCTGACCTCATGATCCACCTGCCTTGGCCTCCCAAAGTACTGAGATTACAGGTGTGAGCCACGGCACCTGGCCCTCTACCTAACTCTTTCTCAGCCTCCATACCAGACTCTCTCCCTCATCTTGATCCCTACCTGGTGGAGTGCTTAGGCTCAGTCCTTGAATTTCTTCTCTTCTGAGTCCCATCCCTGCACATCTCATCTAAGCCCACAACTTTAAATAGTATCCATACAATGACTACTCCCAATTTGACATCCTTATTCTACACCTCTCTCCTGGACTCAGGCCTGTATATCTAACTGCCTAGTTGATGTATCTACCTGGATGTTCAGTAGACATCTCAAGTCTCATGTGCCCAAAGCCAGTATCATCTACTCTTCTCCAAACCTGTTCCTCTCAATCTTCCCTTGGTGCCTCAGCATCCCTTGTAGGTTTCCTTGGTCTTGCCCACACCACTAACAGTTACTTCATTCAATTCTCTTCGTTACACACTTTTGAGTAGAATTCTATGTTCTGCAGGAATCTTGGTTGTGTTCCATCTAGGATGATGCCCTTGGAGGGTGAGTCCTCCCCTGCTGCTTCCATCCACCCCAGAAGCCACATCTCAGCCTAGATTAGCTGAGGGTCACTCAAACGCACTGTAGTCTGTAATGCCTTCAGGCCCATATCTTTGTATGCAGGTGAAGCATAGACCATCCTTACCCTGCTGTCTCCTCACCCTTGGAAATGGAGTTCAAGTATCAAGGTTCCCTCAGGAAAATCTTCCTTGACCATCGCTCCCACCCCAAGCTAAGATGGCATCCCACCCCTGTGGTCTCAACACTTCACTCATGGCTACTTTGCCAATGGTCTTATAGGCCATCTTTGTAGACAGGTGAAGCTCCATGATGAATTTAGGGAGGTCCTTCAGGACTCAGCCCCTGCCCCATGACACCTGCTAGTGCCAATTCATGCCTGCAGGGGGGCCAGTCAAACCTGCAGCATGTTCAGCCACTGCACCTGGAGAAAGAAACTGGCAATCCGGAACTTTAAAGGTCACTTCCAAGGATTTCTGGGCTCACAGGTGAAATAAATAATCAAAACCACAGATTCAACAATACAGCTGGGTAGGATGTTCAATGAACCAAAGAACACAAATTCTATCTGAAGGCATCCAGAAGCAATTTTTAAAAACACTATATACTCAGAAGAAGACAATCTGTGCATTGATCTGGGCTCATGGCCCATGAATTTGCAATCTCTAAGTCAAATGGCCACAAAGTACCTAAATGTGCAAGACCTCAGAGATTAATACTGAATGAAGGCCTCCTGACAGACAGGAAATGTCTGCACATTACTTTCCAGGTGACAGATAGGCAGATAACGCCCATGCACCACTGTCTAAGTGACAACATACTTTTCACACGTTCTTCTCAGTCATCCTCATCATAGCCCCAGGAGACAAGTTCATTATTATCTCTATTTTGCCTTTAAGAAAACTGGAGCCTGAAGAGGGCAGATGACTTAACAAGGTCACACAATGAGGATCTGAAAGAGCCAGAAGCCCTGGCACCAGTCCCAGGTACTCCACATGCTCTCCTGGGCCAGTGGATGCTTCACAACCTGAGGGATGGCCAGGGTCCCTTGGGCCAGTAGTGTCCAGTGTCATCAATACCCTATCCATTTCAAACTGAATGGGACATTTTTTTTCTTTTTTTTTTCCTTTTTGAAGACAGACTTTTGCACTATTGCCCAGCAGGCTAGAGTGTAGCAGCGCGATCTCGGCTCACTGCAGCCTCCAACTCCTGGGTTCAAACAATTCTCGTGCCTCAGCTTCCCAAGTAGCTGGGATTACAGGCATGTGCCACCATGCCCGGCTAATTTTTTGTATTTTTAGTAGAGACAGGGTTTTGCCATGTTGGCCAAGCTGGTCTCAAACTCCTACCCTCAAGTGATCCACTCACCTTGGCTCCCCAAAATGCTGGGATTACAAGCATTTGCCACCTTGCCCGGCCAGATGGCACATTCTTAATACATGCTATGAACTCTCACAAGAATTCCCATATCATGACTTTTATAACTTGCCTTTTAACCTTTCCATTAAAAAAAAAAAATTATAGCGTGTGCTACAAAGCCCTGGATGATCTCTGGGTTTAAAGCAGTACGCAGCTAGCTAGGAAGGCCATGGCATTTGCATGTAAAACAACCTTCTGTTCTGGTAATGGATGCGGCCACCGTCTGATAAGCAGGCTGTGCAGCATTCCCTAGCATCTGAGGCCACATTCACCAGCACTGTGAACCTTGGGAAGAAAAATCAAACAACCTGATGTCCAACAGTACTCCTGTAAGGAGCAAAACAGGAGGCCGGGCGCGGTGGCTCAAGCCTGTAATCCCAGCACTTTGGGAGGCCGAGACGGGCGGATCACGAGGTCAGGAGATCG
This sequence comes from Trachypithecus francoisi, assembly GCF_009764315.1. NCBI lineage: Eukaryota > Metazoa > Chordata > Mammalia > Primates > Cercopithecidae > Trachypithecus > Trachypithecus francoisi. Next base: position 38,536,829 of record NW_022681467.1, read on the forward strand.
AGACCATCCTGGCTAACACAGTGAAACCCCGTCTCTACTAAAAATACAAAAAACTAGCCGGGCGAGGTGGCGGGCGCCTGTAGTCCCAGCTACTCGGGAGGCTGAGGCAGGAGAATGGCGTAAACCCGGGAGGCGGAGCTTGCAGTGAGCTGGAATCCGGCCACTGCACTCCAGCCTGGGCGACAGAGCAAGACTCCGTCTCAACAACAACAACAACAACAAAAAAAAAACAGGTGAGAGGAGCCCACACTTTTCCTAAACCCCATACAAACATCTCAGTCTCTGCCATGATGGCTTAAGGGTAAGTGAAATCACTTTGAATCACATCCTCAAGGTGAAGAAAGCTGAGCTCACACAGAATGGCGAATAGGTGCACAGAACACCACAGCTGGCAAATCTCCTGAACCGCACATCAATCCCCAAAACCAGTGGCTGTTAACCTCACTTTTCACATAAGGAAATGGGGTTGAGAGAGATTAGATGAGTTGGCAAAGGTGAGTGGAGACTGGATCACACAGTTCGGCTAGATTCACAAATCTGTGTACTTAGGACCTCATCTGTGGTTCCCAAATTTCACTGGTCATGTGCATCACCTGGGAGCCTGTTAAATGCAGATTCCTGGGCTGTGCTCCGGGGGTTCTGACTCAATAGTTCAGGGGTTGGACCTGAGCATCCATTTTTAAAGAGCCTTCCAGTTGGATCTGATGCAGGGGGCGCATTGTCCATAGTGTGAGAATTACTGCAGCTGCATTGTGTCTTTCAGAAGAGAGAAGCGCCATCCTAAATGAAAACCTTAAGGCTACAAATGATGCGAATCAACTCCCAGAAGGATTCCTGGGTCTATGAGCACAGTCTTTGCAGAAATGCTGGCTTTTAGGCATGCTTCCTAAACTCTCTCACGCCTCATGACACAAGCTTTTCGAAATGCCAGTACCACCTGTACTAATATTTAGTTAATATTTAGTATGTCATTTTTCTTAACTTATTTTAAAAGGAAACTCCATATCACTACCAAAATGAAAACCCAGTCTCATTTGCTATAAACACATAATGAGGCTAATGACAAAATTAACAAAAACAAAAACGTAAGTAAATGTTGGCTAGATACTGTTGCTCCCCTAGGGTTCTGACCCTAGGACACGCTTTCTCCTAGGAAAAAAATGAGCGTTTGTAAGTGTTAGAAGGGCAAGGAGTGACAGCAGCTCCAAAACTCAGAGGCTCTTTTTATATAAAGAGGCATTAGAAAAGAAATGAAGCATTTTCTCTATGGAGTTCAATGCTCATGGATGCCCTGCCCACACACTACCAAAAATTCCATGAACCACCTGTGGTAATGTCCCATATTTCGGGTGTCATCGGCTCGAGGCAGTGTTTTTCAGACTTGAGGATGAATCAAAATCACCTGGAGAATCATGCAGATTGCCAGGCCCTTGGGTTTCTGATTCAGTGTGTCTGGGGAAGGGCCTGAGAATCTGCATGTCTAACAAGTTTCCAGGTAAGGCAGATGCTTCCGGTCCAGGGCCATGCTTTGAGAGCCAGCAGCCTAAGGAATTCAGAGCAGCTGAAGAAAAGAGGGCTTCATTCCCTGGCACTCTCTGATACCTACGAGGAGCTGTCAACTGCATATGAGTACCTTCCGGTACTGCAAAGTCCCTTTGCAGATTTCCAACCCCAGACATTCTGTTATCTGGAAGCCCCAGCTCCATACAAGGTCTTTATTAATCACTTCACTCCAAGATTCTTCCGGAAGCCCCCTCTAAGAGGGGCTAGACCCTGCCAGGTAAAGCTTTTAGATGGTTTGTCTCCTCTCAGGGGGTGTGGGCAGGAAGTTGCCCACTGACCCAGGGCTGCCTCAACAGACCGGGCCAGGCTGTGGGTCTGACCTGCAGAGGGCCATATCCCACCTTCACACCTGTTGCCTCTATGCTGCAGGCTCTGCACTTGCCTGAGGGGTGGTTTCCGGTCGGCCCTCTCTCCCTGACCATGCCTAAGCCTGGTTCTGATGTCAAGCTTCCCTGCACCCACCCCTCTCTTCTCTTCTACATCCTGGACTAGCCTGGAGCCCTGATACTGCCCTTTCCCAGGTCACAGACCCCAGCAACGGGCTGAACTAGCTTTGAGCTCCTCCCCAGCAGGTTTGAGCAGCAAATAATAAACACTTTTTTTCTAAACAACTCTTACTCCAATTCACCCCACTGCACCTTATGTTTGAAGGAGCTTATAGCAATCCTCAAGGGATCCAGGACAACATGGGGTCATGATTTAGACAGGACAGATATTCCCCCACCAAAAACACTTTCCAGAGAACCTTGGGCCCAGACTCTGGCTGTGCCCTCCAGTGGGATGACTTCCCTGAGCAGAGAATGCATAGAGTGCCTCAGAGCCACACAGGTTCCAGGGTCCACACAGTTAGGTTAAAATCCCAGCCTCTACTTCCTCCCCTTGTGTCCAGGGACCTGTTTCTGAACCTCTCCATGTCTCATTTCTTCACCCGCAATACAGAGGAAATCATATTTACCTGCATGATTGTTATGGGGATGCAATTAAATAATACATGTCAAGCCTCAGCAAGGGGGCAGCCAGGCTTACAATGCATCCCCAGGAAAGGATGGCAACTGCCACAAATGCTGCCACCATTATTACTAACGGAGCAGCCACCTAGATGGGGGTCACTTCAACTCCTGCTCCAGGCCATCCCAGAGATGGCTATTACCAGGAAAAGGACATTTCCCTGCTGGCACATACACACTCATTCAAGACCTCAGCAGCCACGGAAGCTAAAACAACATGGGTTGGGATGTGCAGGTGGGGTTTGTAAGGTTGCTGTTCATGACAGGAGAAAGACTAGGAAAACCTGAGGGTGCAGGAAGGAATAAACAAACCCCCTTCATCCAGGATTTCCCACGTGCCCTCAGGAGTAAGGCAGTTTCAGGAGTTGAAGCCACTGCCTCACAAGTTAAGGGGAAGAGCAAAAGGCAAGACCTGCTTAAGGGGACCAGTAGAAAGACTGTAGAAAAAAGGGAGGCCGGGTACGGTGGTGCATGCCTGTAATCTCAGCATTTTGGGAGGCTGAGGCAAGTGGATCACCTGAGGTCAGGAGCTGGCAACCAGCCTGACTAACATGGTGAAACCCCGTCTCTACTAAACACACACAAAAAAATAGCCAGGCGTGGTGGTGCATACCTGTAATCCAAGCTACTTGGGAGACTGAGACAAGAGAATCGTGTCTGCCTGGGAGGCAGAGGGTGCAGTGAGCCAAGATCACATCACTGCACTCCAGTCTGGGCAACAAGAATGAAACTCCATCAAAAAAAGAAAGAAAAGAAAGGAAAGGAAGGGAAAGGGAAAGGGACGGGGAAACAGAAGGAAAAAAGGAAAGGGAGCTAGTCATGGTGGTGTGGTAGACCCATGCCTGCAGTCAGACAGACCAGAGTTCACAGCCCAGCAGGTCACTCACCGCCAGCATGCAAGTCCACATGGAACTTCACCTCCAAAGGGCTCTGTTTCCTCTTCTGTGGCCCAGGTACAGTACAGTGAACTGAGCTGTCAGAGGCATTAACTAAAATTCCAATAATATAAACAAATGCGACTTAGGCATGTAGGTTGTACTTAGACCCCTGTGTATTATTTCTCATCATTTTACGGGGAGGTTAAGCAACTTGCTCAAAGTCACACAGTCAACAAAAAGGAGAGCTCAGATCTTACCCTGCAGCCCACCTCCAAGTCACATGCTATTGGCCGCTGAGCAGCACCGTGTACACAGGGGCTGCTGCACAGCAGTTGTAAGTACAAACTAGGATGGGGGAAGGAGGCAGGGAAGGTGAAAGTTGCTTTCCCAAAGCCTCTATCCGGATGATGAGATGGGAAGTGAATCTGCAGACTCGATTAATCTAAACCCAAGCTCATTGCACAAGGCTCTGGTTCCCTGCCCCAAATTTAAACAGCTGCTCCTTCAATGTAATGGAACGCAAATGTCTGAAGAGCTTCAAATTTTAATTATCAAAGTCCTGATGACAATCTGAATCAACAGCTGCTCCCAGCAAGGCGGCCCTCAGAGATGCCCAGAGAGGGGTCGAGGGAGGGGAGGTGAGGACACAGCCTAGACAGGACACGGATGACTGCAGCTGTCTGGGGAGTCCCAACACCTGCAGCTGAGAGCTGTGGGATGGACAAACAGGCTGAAATGCAGTAAGAGGAGGAGGGAATGTCTGGGGTGCACCTGTCGCCTTGCCACAGAACATGCAAGTCTGTCATATGTTGGGGTGAGTGACAATGTAGAGGGAGGATATCAGGGGCCATGGGGAGACCCCACCATGGTGTTTCTGATGAGTAGGGCAAGAGGTGTGGATATGAATGCCCAGGGATCCAAGAAGGGGTCAAAAAGAAAGGTGTCAGAGGGATGGCCACCCAACTAAGAGGTGGCAAATGACAGTGGCTTCAAGGCCCTGCTGTGACAATAGCTCCTATGTTCCAGGTATCGGAGCCTCTGCCCATCACTACCCACCTTCTCTTCTGGTGAGAAACATCCCTCCCTTCCTGCAACTATTTCAGGGAAGACACTGCCACTCAACACAAAAACCTGTCCCCAATTGCTTCAATGCAAAAGAGAAGGACATTCCTTCCAAGTACTGACCCTGTCAGTCCCATCTTTTGATTCTTGTCCTGTCTAACACCTTTCTTACCAGTGACGTTGTCTGGATAACCCCAAACTGGAAATACTGGAATAACAAAATGGCCAAGAGAAGAGAACATAGCCCCTGCTTTCTTTTTGGCTTTGCCCATGAAGTTGGCAGGATGGCAGCAGAGCAGGTACTGCAGGTAAGTCACCACAAGACACCCAGAAGGAAGTCTGAACACACGTGTCATTTCTAACATCCTTACCATGCGAGAGTAATTCTCTCCTAGGGAGATATTTTATGCCTTACATGCAAGGATACTCACTAAAGTGTTATTTACAAGAACGCAAAAGGAATTCAAAAACAGGAGACTAATTAAATAAGTTGTGATACACTCATGCAGTTGAAGTATGTACCATTATCAATAATTTAGAGTTCCAAAGAGCCCGAAGTGTGGAGATATGTTTATAATAAAATGTTAAGTAATAAAGCAGGACATGAAATCATCTGTCACATGCATAATTATTCCAATTGCATTTAAAGGACAGAGGTGCATAAATACGAATAGGAAAAAATAAAACTAAAAGAAAGTGCATTAATCACCTCTGTTCTTATGGATGGGTTTTATTTTTTCTGTGTGCTTCTTCCTATTTTCCTAAGTTTTCTACAGAAAATGTGCATTATATAGCGACTTTAAAATTTATTTTCAATTTAAAAATTAACAATAAAAGAGGACAGAGAAGTTAGGGAAGGAGAGATGGTGTTCAGACAAGGACTTGGAGCCCATTTTGAACAAACCTGGCCTCATTCTCACAGCCCTCAGGGTCAAAAGAGCAGGGAACATTTTTCCCCTTAAAGCAATTCTGCAAAATAATATTGGGTCTGATGTTTGTAGGAATATAAGTGTCCTTGGCTCCTGCAAGCACGGATCAGACAAAGCAACTCAAGAACCCATTCTTGAAACCTAAGTATTAGCAGTTGCCATGACAATGTGTTAGCAAACAATTTACTAAGTAGTTGAAATTTCTCCTCCACTATTGATTACTAAATGGGTATTGGAACGACCCATTATTGCAAGTTCTGTGTCCCCATCTCAGTGCCTGATCTGGCTGCAAATGGTCCCCCAATTAGGAAGCCTGGCTGTAGGCGGCTGCCATTCAAATGCTTGGTTCCCACCCAAGAAAGCAGTCATCTGGGAAAAGTTTAAGCATAATCTCTCTGGACTTGTTTCTGATAAAGCAGGGAAGAGGACAGGAAAAGGTCTTGGGGAGTGCTTACTGATGATGAGGAAGATGAGCCCTGCTTTGGAAGCACTCACAATTTTTGACACTAACCTGCAGCATCAGTGAGATGGAAAACCACCCAACTGCCCTCCTCGGTCCCTCTTCTGATGCCAACATCATCATCAGCCGAGGGGGCTGGATCCCTGCCACTGCAGGTCTTTGTTCCAGAAGATTTGGGTCTCGGACATTCAACTCCATATCATTCATTCAACAAAACTCCACTAAGAGCACTTGCAATGTGATGGTGCCAAGCAAGTTCCCTGTCCAACTGCCTCAAGTCTTCTACACTTGTGCACAACTCTCTTTATTTTTTTACTTATTTCTATTTAACTAATTTTTCTTTAGGAACAGGATCTTGTTCTGTTGTCCAGGCTGGAGTGTAGTGGTACACTGATAGCTCACTGTAACCTTAAACTCCTCAGCTCAAGTGATCCTCCTGCCTCAGCCTCCCAAGTAGCTAGGACTACAGGCACAGGCCACCATCCCTTTTTTTCTTTTTTCTTTTGCAGAGGCAGGGTCTTACTATGTTGCCCAGGCTGGTCTTGAACTCATGGCCTCATGTGATCCTCCTGCCTCGGCCTCCCAAAGTGCTGGAATTACAGGCATGAGTCACCATGCCCAGCCCCTCATACATAATTCTTGTGACTTTCCCTCTCTATTATGAAACAAAACTTTACACCGTAGCTACAACATGTGCCTTCCAGCAAGTAGCAAGACACAGCTGCCAAATAAATGAGCTGAGCTTATGATAATAGTGGTAGCTGGTATCTAGAACATAGAAGCTTTAAACAAACAACAACAACAAAAACACTCCTTATCTTTATGCTGTTTGGACCAATCGACCTTCCTCCTTCAACCCCCTCCCCATCGTAGCCACCACCACCGCCACCAACATCCCTGGCAGTGCATTAACTTAGGGTGCCAAGCTCTCAGAACAGGGGTGGGGGGAAGGAGTTAGACTTGGACAAGAGCAGTGCTAAGATTTGAATTACATCCCCTAAATATTCATATGTTGAAGCTCTAACCCCCAGTGTCGCTATATGTAAAGGTAGGGCAGGCTCTTAAAAGGTAATTAAGGTTGAACGAAGTCATAAGGGTGGGGTCCTAATCCAATAGGATCAGTGGCTTTATAAGACCGTGAGAGATCTCCTTCTGTTTGCACACACACACACTTAGGAAAGGCCATATGAGGACACATGGAGAAGGCAAGTCGGCAAGAGGCCCCTCACCAGAGAGAACACTGGCCAGAACCTTGATGTGGGACTTTCCAGACTCTGTGAAAATAAATGCCTGTTGTTTGAGCCACGCAGTCTACGCATTTTGTTATGACAGCACAAGGTGGGAGCCACTGCTTCCCAAATGCTGAAGAATTTGCACGCTGGCTCAGGAGAGAAGTGGAGCCTACGTGGGCAGAGTGTAAGGAGGTGGTTCAGCTCCGGATGAGGTAGAACTTTCTCATAGAAAAGGCAGAGCAAGCACTGTGCAGGCTTCTATGAGACAGAAGAGAGGGAGAGGGTGAGTACACCATGACTAATACATGCCACTGCAAGACCTCCTACGTCGGATGGGAGTTAGATGAGAGGACACAGCACAGGCGCTCAACCAATATTTGTTGAAGGATTGACATGTTTTCCTTCTAACTGGACACCAGGCATGCACAGAGACAACTGACAGCTGGTTACCAGTGGGGAGGTAGGTACCGGAGACATAGCTGGTACCAGTGAACCTTGGAATGACAGAGTAAAGAAAATCTTGTCCAGGGATTTTCATTTCAGCTATGCAGCACTAAAAATCATCCTGTCAACATTTGTCCTGACTGAATCCATCCCAGTTTTCACATGCAGCCTGGAAACTACTATCTGAGGCCACAGGAGACTCCTTGTCCCATGAATGTCACACACAGGCCTGGCTTGGGCATGAGTCCTTCAAGTTCATCCTGTCACAGGGTGAGAAACAGAGAGGCAGACACATACAAAAGAGGTGACTATGAGAACACAGGGCTGTGCAGGTTCCTGGGGCAAACAGAAGGCAGGGTCCAGTACCTGAGATGCTGAAGACGTAGGTTAGAACCCTGGGTCTGAGCTAGAGCCAAGCCTGGGGGAAACCAGGACCTCCCCACGAGGATCCTTGACTCAAGGAAGCTCTGATAAGGCAGACGTCACTTCTCAAGGGGGCATGTGCCTGGTCTAGACCAAGAGATCAAGGTCTGGCTGCAGCTCAGGCTGCACGTGAAGGTGTCAGGCCTTTAAAAGGTGGCCAGTGCTTATCAAGGACAGAGAGGACAGAGAACTCAGCTGCAGCCCAGAAGAAGAGCTCCAAAAGTCAGAATATGGTGGTTTCTGAAGGTCTGGCTGAGAAGCAAGGTGGAGGGGTGGTGGTAAGAAAGGAAGAGAGTCTGTGTCTCCCACCCTAGGTAGCATGTCCTGTTGTGCACCCTGGTCAGCATCACCTTGCTGCCTTGGGTGACCAATGTGTCCCAGTTTTCCAAGGACTTTCCCAGTTTCAGCATTGGAAGCCCTGCATCCTGGCAAACCTGGAGAGCTGGTCACCCCGCCGCCAGCCCAGGCTCTAGTGGGCGCTTCACTGATCTCCTGGAGAAGGACCTTAAAAATCCTCTATCTGCCCTGGACACCTAGGCTGCTTCTGAAACAACTGTCCTTCCTTCATGACCTCCTCAACAGGTGTCTACTGCCTTTGGAATTGGATGCTGTTAATACAAAGAAAGAAACACAAAATGGCAAGCAATAAGCATACTTCAGAATGGTACAGAAACAAGGGTCCTCGTCTTTGCCACATTGGTCAGCCTGCCCTCATTCTCACCTCTTCCAACCTCTCCTCTACAGGGATCCTTCCAAACCCAAAATCTGACCAAGCCTGCTCTATTTGGATCCATCCCAGGCTCTCTGTTGCTCTGAGAACAGAATCTAATCATTAATCTGGCCCTCAGGCTCTTTCTGGACCAGCCTCACCCATCCGTCTGGCTTCTTTCCTGCCTTGAACACATCAGCCTTGCCCAACTTTTCAATTCCTCCAGCCTGGCCAAGCTAATTCATACCTCAGGACCTTTGCACAGGCCAAACCTTCAGCCAAAAATGTCTTCTGCTCCCCTAGATCTTTATCCTGCCACCTACCAACCCAATTTATTTGTCTGCTCAGAAAGGCCTTTATTTTTCCTCCCTGGTTCCCTGCAAATATGATCAATTTGGTCTCCCACAGAGCACAAGCCTTCACTTCACTGTTTGCAATTTTTAAATATATTTACATGTTTGTGGGCCACCTCACTCTTCCCTGAACCCTTTGATAACAAGGACTGGAATCTAACTATATTTTTCCAGCCCTGAGCATGGTGCCAGGCACAAAGTAGGCATACAGTGAGTGTTTGCTGGTCTATTGATTGATTGATTGACTAAACTCACCTCCCCCAAACCCTTCCATGTGAGAATACATTTTCTTCAAAGTTTTTAGCCATTATAAATGACAGACAAGATGTCTCTTTGAATTTCCAAACGCTTATCTCAAAGCTTTTAGTTTTGTCTACCAGCTCATGCCGCCAACCGGATGAGCCTAGGCAAGGTTCCTGTCAAAGCATCCCTCTTTTTGTTGATTTACTTTAAAATACAACTCAGTGGTTTCAAGTCAGAAGAAGAAGAGGCCACATCTTCAGCCTGTCCTTAAACATCTATCACCAGCCAGCTGAGGAGATGTGACTGTCATCTTCCCAACCCGACAAGATGATTTTTCTCAACCACAATACAAGCCCAGTGAGCCATACAATCATGGTGAATCCTCTATCAGCTCAACATCCTATGCAATTTTTCAGAGAATATGATTCGATCTGAAAATACGTGCAACAATCTGGAACTCATTTTTCTCCAGTGCCTAACTTTCAGATTCCTATAAATACCAGACAGCCTTCCAGGCAGTGACACACCTTGGAATTATTGAACAAGCATCGCTTATGACTTTGCCTTGGGCAGTGTCAAAAGGTACTGAAAATTTACCCATCTCATTATGGCATTGCTAACAGCGTCTCAGGCAGTTTTCTGGGCCTGGAGGTGTATCAAATTGTAGTGCCAGGAATGCCTCAAATGAGAGACAGAGAAAGAAAAAGAGGAGTATATGAATGTGTGTCTGTAGCTGAGGGAAACAACAAGAGTAAGGGGAATTAAACTCTTTTAACAAAGGAACACAGTTTTCAAACAAAGAAAAAGACAGAAGTCTATTGGTTATCTACTGCTGCATAACAAATTTCCCTAAAACTGAGCTGTTTAAAACAGCATACATTTATTATCTCACACTTTCTGTGGGTCAGGAATCCAGGCAGAGCTCAGCTGGGTCCTCCTTGTCAGCATCTCACAAGGCTATAATCAAGATGTAGGCCAGGGTATGGTCTCATCTGAAGGCGTCACTGGGGAATAATATGCTTCTAAGCTCACTCTCATGGTTGTCAACAGGACTCAGTTTCTCAGGGGTTGCTGGACAGACATATTAGCTCTTTGTGAACTATTATTGATCAGAGGCATCCCTCAGTCCCTTGCCTTGTGAGTGTCTCTATAGAGTGTCTCACAACACACCAGCTTGCTTCATCAGCAAGTAAATGAGAGGGTAATAGCACAAACAAAGAGAGAATGCTAGCAAGATAAAAGCCACAGCCAGGCGCAGTGGCTCACGTCTGTAATCCCAGCACTTTGGGAGACCAAGGCAAGTGGATCACCTGAGATCAGGAGTTCAAGACCTGCCTGGCCAATGTGGTGGAACCATGTCTCTATTAAAAATACAAAAAAAGAAAAAAAATTAACTGGGCATAGTTGCAGTGCCTGTAATCCCAGCTACTCAGGAGGCTGAGGTGGGAGAATCGCTTGAACCCGGGAGGTGAAGGTTGCAGTGAGCCGAGATTGCACCACTGCACTTCAGCCTGGGCAACAGAGCAAGACTCCATCTCAAAAAAAAAAAAAAAAAAAGAGATGAAAGCCACAACCTTTTGCAACCTAATCTTGGAAGTACATCTCATCGCTTTTGCCATAATTTTTTTTTTTTCCCAAGCTGGAGTACAGTGGTATGATCATAGCTCAATGTAACCTCAAATTCCTGGGCTCAAGCAATCCTCCTACCTTAACCTCCTGAGTAGCTGGGACTACAGGCACACACCAGCACACCCGGCTAATTTCTAAATTTTTTGTAAAGACAAGGTCTTGCTATGTTACCTAGGCTGGCCTCAAACAATTCTCCTGCCTTGGCCTCCCAAAGCACTGGGATTACAGACATGAGCCACTGCACCTGGCCTGCCATAACTTATTCTTTAGAAACAAGTCTCTAGGTCCAGTCTATACTTGAAGGGAAGGGATTACACAAAGGAACAAATATTCAGAGACAGGGATTATTGAGAGCCATGTCAAGGTTTCTTTCCACAGACAGGCTTCAGAAAATTATGATCAGAGCCTCTCTCCTAAGGCCTGGAACATAAGAGTATTTGGGATATTCGTTCACTCGTTTTTCAATAAGTATTTAATGAGTGGCTATGGACCAAACACTATTCTATTATTTATTTGTTTTATTTTATTTTATTTTTAAGATGGAGTTTCGCTCTTCTGGCCCAGGCTGGAGTGCAATGGCATGATCTCGGCTCACCATAACCTCCTTCTCCTGGGTTGAAGCAATTCTCCTGCCGCAGCCTCCCGAATAGCTGGGATTACAGGCACGCACCACCACACCCAGCTAATTCTGTATTTTTAATACAGACAGGGTTCCTCCATGTTGGTCATGCTGGTCTCGAACTCCCAACCTCAGGTAATCTGCCCACCTCAGCCTCCCAAAGTGCTGGGGGTACAGGTGACCAAACACTATTCTAAATGCTAAGTGAACAAAGGCAGACGTGAACAAAACATACAAAAATCCTTGTCTTCATAAAGCTCCTATTCTAATGGAAGGAGAAAGACAGTAAACTGGATAACTAGTGTGTTGGATGGTGGTAACAGCTACAAAGAAAGCAAAACAGGAAAGGGAATGCTGGGGAAGGGGTGGGGGCAAAGGTTGAAATCAACACCACATAGGAAAGGCCCCAGTGAGAAAGTGACATTTGAGCAAAACCATGAAAGAGGTCAAGAAGCAATCACATGGTTGTGTGGGAGAAGAGCATTTAGACAGAAGCTGCAGATGCAAGGGTCCTGGGACAGGAGAATGAAGCCAGGGGCTGGAGTGGAGTGACAGAGACAGAATAGTAGGAATACGTGAACAGAGGTGTCGTGGGCATAGCACGGAAAGCCTCACAGGCATTTGTAAGGACTTTGGTTTTTATGGCAAATAAGATGGAACGCTACTGGTAGGGGGTGGCCTGAGACATAGGAGTAATATAAACTGTCTTACAGCTTAACAGGTCTCCTCTTGACTATGGGGTTGAAAACAAATTTCAGTGGGTTGACAAGGGCAAAATGCAGGAATTCACTGAGGAGGCTGCAGCTCTACTCTAGATGAGAACCAGTGATGACTTAACCTGGGGCAGCAGCACAGGAGGTGGGTAAGTTGGCTTCTGGATATATTTTGGAAGTACAGCCTAAGGATTTGCTGATGGGTTAGATGTGGAGTGTGAAGGCAAGAAACAAAGAAACAAGAGATGGTTCTAAGGTTTGGGCCCTAGCAACTGGGAGAACAGAATTGAAGATTCATTTAATTCTAAACGAAGTAAAGACTAAGAGCTCAGTTTTGGAAATGGCAGAAAACTAGGGTGATCATTAGATCAAAGTCAGAACCTCGAAAGCCTCGGCCCTGCATCTGGATGATGGAGCACAGTCCACACAGCACACTCAAGCCTCAATTTCTTCACTGTACCTGCAAATGCCCAACACCTCCTAAGTCCCACATTTAGCCAGCAGCCCATCCCTGTGCTGTGGGACTCTCGGCTTTACACGTTACGTGTACATATCATATTACTGTACAATAACTCAAGTCTTGTTGTATAGGCAAATCATAAAACTGTTCCGAGAGGATAGATTACTTGAAGCCAGCATTTAATGTGCAGCTATTACATGCCAGGCACTATCCAACACACTGCTCCTATGTTATCCACACGTATACACAGGCACAAGGTGTCACAGGATCTCTAGCAGTCCGAGACTGTGCCTCTCAAGCTCCTTGGCAGTAGGCTGTGGTCATCTTTCCCATGCGTACCTGTGTTTCTCTGCATTAAGATTTTCAGAAATGAGGGCCATGTCTGGGAATCTGTTTACTACTGCAGTTATTCTGAGCAGGACAGTCTCTCCCTGTAAACCTTCAGTGATGGGAACCTCACGACCCCATAAGGCAGCCCTCTCCAATGTTATAGCTAGTTCTCAGAAAGTCCTCCCCTTTTATTATCAGCCAAAATGGAATCCTATAGTTTCTATTCATTTGCTCCAGTTCACCTTGTAGAGCCACCGGAGAAAATTTCCCCTGCCTTCCAAATCACAAGCTTTTAGAGAGTTGAGAGCAGCTCTTCAATCTTCATTTGACACTGATGAGAAGAGTTGCTAGCTAAAATCTGAGACACACTCTGTGAATCACACTTGGTAAAAGTGTTTTCACAAACATTATCTCATTCACCATCCATAATCACTGAAGATTAACTGCGAAGCATCATTTAGCTATTACTTCTAAATGGGGGAATGAATGGGAAAACTCCTGGAAAATTTTGTGATAATTTCAGTCTGTATCATTGTTCCCAATCTGCAGATGAGAACACAAGTAACTCAGATAGGCTAAGTTACTTCAAGATTACCTTTAAGTAACTAGTGTTAAAAGATAATCTTCAAAACATAATAAAATCATGACTCATACAGATATAAAATAAATATGTGTTAAAGATTTTATTATCAATGATTTATCAAAGATCTTATCAATGGAATTCTATCATTAATCAATGAAGATTAAAAAGATGCTACAGGTGGTTTAAAAGAGAACCCAAAGAACAGACGCAGCTAAAAGAAATATTTAAATGGGTGTATGAATGGATGTAAAATTTTTTGAGGGGGAAGGTTGGTGGCTCAGTTGAACCTCTACTGGACAGGATGGAATGTGCATATCAGTGATCTATAACTCATAAAACTGTAAAACAGGTTCCATAAAATCAAAATCAGATACCCAGGAAGGATTATCCCTAGAGTCTAGAGCCAGACAATTATTGTTTTCCACCGAAGCACCATTTTCTCCCGTACCCTAGCATAGCTATGATCTGAACATGGTTCTTTATAACTCTTTGCCCTCTAAGAAAATCTGTTTAAAACATTCACTGACTTTTTTTCAGGCCCAGTCATAATATAGATGGGCCTTCAGTGGCTGGCAACATATGAGAGAAGGAGCAGAGGCGCTAAAGAAGAAAGAGTTTGGCAAGGACAGTTAAGTTCCTGCCTCTCTGCATTTTTCCATGTGAGTTAAGAGCCTTTCCCTTCCTCTCTTCCCCAGCCTGTTTCTCACTTAATAAAGAGTTGTGCAGAGTATTTCTAGCCTAACTCCCTCCCCCGCATGCTTGCTAGAGAGTGCTCCATTGTGCAATGAAAGAAGGTAAGGGGTTATGCATGTTTTTGGTTTTACTGAAAGTCTATAGTGTTTCAATAGTCTCTTTGTTCTCTCTCTCAATAGTTCCTGTGTCTTAAGAAATTACAAATTTTCATTCTTCCTATGGCATTAGTGGTTTGGAACAGAAAAGGAAGGAAAGAAAAGAAACCAATTAAAAAATAAAGTTCTTAGGCTTAAGAACGGCATTTATAATAACTTCACAGGTCTAACCTGCACTTACTGCCGGCAGTTTAAACAGAAGGTTCCTTGAGAGGTGAGCAATAAAGAAGCCATTTAGTACTTGATCTCCTGAGAGGTTTTTATCAACTCGCTTGTCCCCTTAACCACCACTGGTTTCTGTATAATCCATAGAAAGGCGAGACAAACCAATCAACTCGCTCACATTTGCATAGGCCAGACCTCTTATTTAATGAGTTTTCCCCAAATGGCAATGCTTAGCACACTCTGATGGCAAATGCTTAAATATTTCGTCAATTTCAATGGGTTATCAATTTCCCCTGCCAAGCAAGGTGGCCTTCCAGGCTAATCTGGGGTGACGGAGGGGAGCCAATTCCAAAGTAGAGTGTGATTCTGAATACATATGTCTTTAATTCCAGGTTTGCTCATCACTCCTGCCATCTCAGCCCATGCTTCTACCAACAGTGGCTTAGAAGTTGGAAAAGATAAAGATTCTATTCTATTTCTGTTAGACTGAGAGACACAGCTTGTCTATCTTCCCCCCTCCTTTTCCTTTCCTTCTTGAGGGCAAGGCCTGTCTTGTTACTCTCTGTATCCACTGTCTCATTCAGTACCTAGCTCATGGTGCTGAGACACCGTTTGTTCAGTCAAATGGAAGTAAATCCGTTGTTTTGTCTTTTTCATTCATTCATCTAGTATTTACTTGAAACTTACTAGGCTCCAGGTTCTCAGCTAAGAACTGGGGCCATGGCAGTGACTCAAACAAGGTGTTCTGCCTTCAAAGGGCTTACATTTTCGTAAGAAAAAAAGACACCAAAAAATGAGTGAATGAATGATATTATTATTAATAACAGCATTTCATGTACAAATAAGGGCTCAGAAGTAAAAAGGTAGGGTAAAGTGATGGAGTGGTAGTTTTCACAGGGAAGATAATTCACCTTACCTTCATCTGTCTATCTAATAAATAGATAAATAGATATAATCTTATCCATTCAGAGAGTACCTGTTGGACAGAAAGATGATCTTCACACTCAACACCACTATTCTGTCACCCAGTGAGAGCAATGGATAAGAATAGACTAGCATTTATTGAGTGTCTAGTGTGTGTCAGCCATGGTGCCAGGCTTTTAATACATAATATCTGCTTTAATCTTTAAAATATAATCTCCCCAGGAGATAGTCCTTATTACTTTAGTTCTACCAGTGAGGATACAGAGGCTCAACGTCATTAAAGTACCTTATCTGAGATCACCTATCTATATTGCCTGATATCTCCACCTATGGTGGAACCAAGATTTGAATATAGTTTCTTCTACCTCTAAAATGCACACTTTGTATGTTATACTTTAGTGACTCTGGACCTGAGGCATTATGCCAGATATTTTGGGAGATGTAAAATGTTCAGCTAGCAGCCTTTGATGTTGTCAAAGAGCTCACAAGCTCACTGGGGAAATGAGTTGTATTCGCATAGCCATAACCAAGGAAAAGAAGACTTGTATTTCAAGAGAGATAAAAACTGATGGACTAGAATAACCAGAAAAGCAACATGAAAGGGTAAAATGAATCCAACAAGACAGGACAGATAGGGAAATCAGAGATGAAGTTGAAGAGGAGATGGGAGACTGTTTATACATTGGAGCACTGACAGTATTAGGCACATGAGTGATACAGTCATATGTGATGTCTGCTCTTAGGTGAAAAAAAAAAGAAAAAAGAAAAAGCTCACACCTAGCTCAGACACAAGGGAACCAGAACATAATGTGCATCTCCCTGGGGAAGAGTCCAGAAAGCCACAAGTATGCTTAGAAAATAAAAACCCCACCATATGGTTTTACCTTCCCATGAAGCTGGGTACATTTCAGCACAAAAAAAAAAAGTGGGGGAATTTTGGTTGGGCACAGAGGCTCACGCCTGTAATCCTGGCACTTTGGGAGGCTGAGACAGGTGGATCACAAGGTCAGGAGTTCAAAACCAGCCTGGCCAATAAGGTGAAACCCCATCTGTACTAAAAATACAAAAAAATTAGCCGGGTATGGTGGTGCGTGCCTGTAGTCCTAGCTACTCAGGAGGCTGAGGCAGAAGAATCGCTTGAACTTGGGAGATGGGGGTTGCAGTGAGCCGAGATCATGCTACTGTATTCCAGCCTGGGTGACAGAGCAAGACTCCATCTCAATTAATAATAATAATAATAATAATAATAATAATAGGATTTCTGTTATGGGATTCTACCTTGAGTTCCTTAAATTCCACAGATTTTATCCCTAGGCAAGTCTGGTCCTCAGCAAAATAAAAGTGGAGAAAAGAGCTTCAAAGCCCACTCAGCTGGAAAGAGCTTACCTCTCGGAGCTGCAGTTTCCTCATCAATGAAATAAGATGGTGAATCAAAGAATTCAAAAGTCATTGTTAAGATTAAGAGATGTCCTCAGGCAAAGGACTTTGCATAGTACCTGGCCTATACCAGATGCTCAATAAATGTCAGTTCCAATCTCCCTCCCCTGACTCCCCTTTTCTGTAAAATATACCTGGTCATCTACAAAATTTGCAATTGTCTTGCCTCTTCCCTATCCCTTTTTCAATACAGATATTCAATGAGTCATAAAATCCTACCAATTTTCCTGTTCACCATTTCATTCACATACAGCCCTTCTTTTCATTCCTATGACTCCTGACCTAGCTCAACTGCTATGGCTTCTTAACCTGACTCCACACTACATGTTTGTACCCTCCAGTCCTTCTGAGCCCCAGATCAACCACCTTAAAACATCCTTTAATGATGTCACTTAGTGAGACAGCAGAAAGAGAGAGATGGGACTTCAACTTCACAGGCTGTTCTTAGATGCCCAGGGTGGTAGTGAACTCCTTGAGGTTAGGAAAGGAACTATTAGCAAAATGGGAATATCCTCCAAGTAGAAAATTATGCTGATGTCAAACAATTTCATGAGCTTTAATGGATAGGAGGCAACATGATATTGGGTATGACATGCTTAAAAAGCATTGCTTTCAGTGGCCCAGAAAGTGTCATGAAAGAGGCCACATCAAAGTAGCTCTTCTTTAGCACATTACAATTGAGAAGTCATTCCTCCCACTAAAAAAGGCAAAATGCAACTCTTTACAAGTGATAGGGATAGAAGAAAAGAGTTGAGCCCGGAAGAAAGAATACTCAGGCTGCAGAAACACTACGGCTGTAGTCGGAGTGAAATACAGGCCACCCTGGGGGAGCTACAGTCCTGTGAAGTCCAATGATAGAGATCTGATTCCCAAAATATCATGCAGTATCTGCAGAGGCCCAGCTCAAAGACATCCTGAAAATAGTACTTGTTATTCCATGTCCATACTGGCCGGCTGGGTCAAGAGGAGGATGGGGCACTAGGGCAACCAAGAGGAAAGGCAGGTCATTTTAACACCCAACCCATCCAGAGTTTCCAGAGAAGAACATATACAAACAAATGACACAACTCAAGTGTGGTATTTCTAAACAGGATATGCACTGGGCTTAAATTTCTTTTCCCTGTAGCAGGCTTCCTGATCCAAAAACAGAACAGGCTGGGTACTCCACCATGTGCTCTTACTATACTTCACATTCATAGCCTTTATTGTTTTTCAGATTGTCTAGATGTTTATCTAAAGTGTGTCTCCTTACAATAGACTAAGAGTGAAAGGAGAGCAGAAGCTTTATCTTGTTCTCTCTCCTATTCCTGGTACTCAGCACAGGGCTTGGCACTTGGGGAACAGGGCATGGGTGTATGATTGCTGGCTCTGGGTTTCGACAGCCTAAGTTCAAACCCTATCTTCACTAAATGTGGCTAAATGACCTTTAGCAAGCGGCCAGCTCTTCCAAGCCTCAATATTTTATCCTCAAAATAGGGATATTGATGGTACTAACCATCAAGTTGATAGAGGATTTTAAGAAGTAATACATGTAAAATATTTAGGTATTCCCCAGCACATAAGAAGTGTTCAATAAATGTTTATTATTATTAACTACTTTGGTCAGGACTCTATAAATACTCATTGAATTAATAAAGAAAAGCTCACACTAATTGCATATTAAACTCTGCAACAGAGACTTGGCATCCACAGATGTCAATATTTAGCACTTCCACTTTGCATGAGAAGGGCCAATGGTTTGTTGTCATTTACAGTTTTTCTGTTGAAATCATTTCACTCATCCATTTATTTAGATCAAAACCCAGACACGACTTGAGGAAAAGAGTCTTTCAACAGGGGTTCACACCTCAGCCAAGATTGGCATTCCAAGAATATCCAGGCAGACAGAAGCCGAGTTGCCTGGCTGCCAAAAAGGCTGGGGTTGGGAAAATGTCACAGTGTGGAAGATGTCCCAAGGCGTCCCCAGACACTCAATGGATATCATCCCAGGGCAGTAAGATCAGAGATCATCAGCTCCTGGAAGTGAGCCAATCGCCCTAAAGCCAACCATTTTTGGGGATTGGCTTGTGAATGGATATACACGCAGAGCCTTCGGGTCAGAAGCTTGTGCCCAATGCCTAAAGTTGAGCGGGGGCAGGGAAGTTTGACCTAATGAGAAGAGCTGTCCACTGAAGACTAACTTACTCTTCCTTCCTCTCCCAGGTGCCAGGCATGAGCAGCAGCAGTCTCTCCTAGGACATTCCTACCTCCGAGGGGCTTCAGTCCTCTGGAATGATGCAAATCAGGCACAGGGATGAGGAAGCACAGCCTCTAACCCAGCCTGAATCTCTCGCTTTCCTACAACCCCTTCTTCCTCCATGAGGGATCTGAAGCCATCTGCTTCACCATACACCATCCAGTTAATCTCTTTCAACACACAGTTCACCTCAATAAACCTTCCTGAGGCCGGGCACAGTGGCTAGCACCTGTAATCTCAGCACTTTGGGAGGCCGAGACAGGAGGATCATTCCAGCCTGGGAGTTCAAGACCAGCCTGGGCAACATAGCAAGACCCAGTCTCTATAAAAAAACTGAAAAACAACTAGCCTGGTACAGTGATGCATGCATATAATCCCAGCTACTTAGTAGGCTGAGGCAGGAGGATCACTTAAGCTCAGGAGCCCAAGGTTACAGGGAGCTATGATGGTACCCCTGCACTCCAACCTGGGTGACAGAGCGAGACATTGTATCAAACTAAAAAATAAAATAAAATAAAATAAACCTCCTTAAAATTAAGCCTCCACTGCCCAGAAAAACTCTGCGTTTTTCCACCTCCAGTAACACCTTCCACATTCCTGTGTCCACTATCTTGCCACTGAGTCATGAAGACTTCTGAGAAACACACAAGGGAGGGGAGAGACAACATCACAGTTTAGGATTTTAGAGCCGGGGGGCAGAAAGTGCTTCTGCTGGAATTTCTGTCTTCCTAGGTACACAAGCAAAGGAAACGCTGGCTTCCACATGGAGAGGAATACAAGAACCTTCAAACTCATCTTCCTATCCCACTTACGGAGCTCTCCAAACCGCTCTTCCTCCCAATAGCGGTGACATTCCCGGAACAAAAATCCAATCACACCAGTGCCTGCATTGGCCTCCCTTTAATCCTGGAATAAAATCCAAATTCCTTGAGATGGCTCACCAGGCCTACCTGAAGAACATCTCAATTCTATTCCTCCAAACTTACCTGCAGCTATTTTCCACTGGCTTTTCCCTGGCCTCATTGGTCTTTCTACAGTTCCTTGAACAAGCCACACTTTCTCCCAGCCCAGAGCCTTTGCACGTACTATGCCCTCCACCTGGAAACTTCCCCACTTTTCACATGACCAAGAGAAGGAAGTACCTTCTTGTTCGCCAGGTCTCAGTTTACATATCATCTCCCCAGAGAATCTGTCCCAACTACCATATATAAAGCTCACAGTTGGAGACTATCCACATTAAGCTCTTGGTTGGTTTTAGTCCCAGTATTTATTGTAATTTGCAAATATATGTCTGTGATATCTTACCTCCCAGTGGCATATATGCTTCATGAAGGCAAATAATATTATTTATCTGAGTTGCTCTTTATTCCCTGTGCCTCGTACATAGTAGGAGCTCAATAAACTCACTGTATGAATGAATTAATCCACTCCACATTTTTATGGAGAAAATGAATATTCACCAGTGTCATTTGTGGCCAGACATTATAAAATGTGTGTGTTTATGTGTGTGTATATATATATGTATGTGTGTGTTATATATAGTATATATTATAAAATATTTATATAAAATATGTAATATTTATATATATACTTTATATATTATGCAAAGATAATATGTGTATTTACATTTATTATAACTCTAAAGATACATAGTATGTATGCATTAATCAATTAATTTATCTGCATTGATCTGATTGGCCTCACCGTTTCCATTTTGCAGATGAGGAAACTGGAGTGTGAGAGGTTAAATAAATTGCCCAAAGGCACACAGCTAAATAAATGACAGCTGTTTGAGTTGTGCCAACACCAATCACAGCTCTAGATAGTTTATCTCAGTTCTGGGATTAAAGGCAAGTGTCCAAGATCTCCCCGCAGTAGAACACAAACAGGGTATGGTGAGTACAACTGGGCTCATTTTCTTCCCCTGCATCTGCAGAGCCCACTTGGGTATAAGGCCCAGGGAGAGGCTCATCAGCCGCCACACCCCTGTAATGGCCACTGGCAGGAAGGCTTCCTCTCCCCTGTTCTACTTTATATCCTGCAGGAAGCCGGCCACTAAGGAGGATTTAACTGTCTGCCAGAGTGTCTGCTGTTTCTCCTGGGACTAATCTGCCATGAAGTAGATGCAAAGCTTCATTTATCACTTCCAATGAAACATGGAAGAGACAAAACCCCAGCGGATGCTCCCTGCTTCCAGTGTCCAACAGGGCAGGGCTTGTCCCATCAGGGCCTCTAAGGTGCCTGTTTCCCTGAGGGAGGGCCCCTCCTCCCATGTCACAGGGCCATTGCCCCTTGTGCTGGGCCCAGGGCTGTGTGGTCTGGATCAGGCCAGCTGACCTGCTGTGTCCACCAGGGTCCTTCACTTTTAATGAGGTAAAATTCCCATAACATAAAACAGCGACTTTAAAGTGTACAATTCAGTGGCATTTAGTATGTTCACAATGTTGTGCAATCACACTTCTACCTAGTTCCAAGACCCTTTCATCACCCCCAGAGAAGACCCCTGACCCATTAAGCAGTCACTCCATTTCCCCTTCCCCAGCCCTTGGCAACCAATAATCTGCCTTTTCTGGACATTTCCACAATCGTATCATACACATGGAATCATACGATATGCAACCTTCTGTGTCAGGCTTCTTTCACTTAGAATAATATTCTAGAGAGTCATCCACAACGTAGCTGGGATTACTATCTCCTTGCAAGTTTTGGCCCCTGGCCAGTTAGAGCTGTCAAGTCAGAGAGCAGCACAGACAGAGTACAGAGTTGACAGCCAGCCTTTTCTCAGCCTTCTCAGACCCACTAACAAATGGGGGCATCGGAATCATTGCACCTGGAAAAGTTTTCCTTCTGCAACAGGTAGGCGATCCCTGGGGGGAACTTGCCCCCAAACAATGAATCACCCTGAGGAGTGCCACAGCAGATGGCAGGGCCCGAATGTGGACCAGACCCATTCAGGACACCAGAGTCCAGCCCTGGCCAGTCCTGGGAGGTCCAATACTCACAACGAGAAAGGAAAAACCTTAATATTTACATACCTGGACACTTTTGCTAAAGAAAAGCAAACCCAGAAATCTCAAGAACTAAGCAACCCCAAAAGTTTAAACTGTGTTATATTTTAAGTACAACAGATAGTGGGCTGACCTCACTGTGGCATCAGCAAAGGGTGTTACATAAATGACAGAGGGTCAGAATGTTATCAGTTCCTTAGACAGGGGCCCTGAGTTGTCACTATAAATACAACCATTAGATTCTCTGACAAAAAATTCAGTCTCAGTACTAAACACCCATTACCTCCTAGTGGGAATATCAGAAACATGTACCATATATACTGGTATAGTTCTTGCCCTAAATCTTCCCTTCTTTCTTCACTCAATGTCATGGCAACTTCCATCCAACACGAAAACAGCAGGATTTACAACGGGGTTTCTCAACTTCAATCTTCACACTGTTGACATTTTGAGCAAGGTATTTGCCCTGGGGCTGTCCTGTGAATTTTACAATTTTTAGCAGCATCCCTGGCCTCTACCCACTAGGTGCCAGGAGCACCCCTCCCCCAGTTCTGATAGCCAAAAATGTCTCCAGACAGTGCCAAATGTCATCTGAGGGTACAACATCAAGAACCATCCACTTCGAGTCAGGTCAAAGAGGGCAGCTACAGGGAGATTTCTGACTGAGGTTGCATGAGAATTGCAGGTATGGGATTTTGAGCCGTGCTTCCAAAATTAGGTGAATTACAATCAACTCTGAATTTTCCAGGGGCCAATTATTCACATTTCCCCAACCCCTGTGCCCGTATTACCTGCATTCTACCCAATTCCCAGCCACTCACAGGCAGCTGGCATGACGGGAGACAAAAAGAAATCTGGAATCAAGAATGCAGGCTTACAGGAAAATTGGATTATTTTGTTTTGTTTAGACTTAGAGACTTGTGCTTGTTAAATGCATCCTCCTTGCATCTTGCAAAGTTTCAATGCTGCCCAACCTTCCCCCAGCCCCTGGTGGCAGAGGCACTGAAGAAAAGGGACGGGGTCCCCTTCTTCTCGTCTGTGGATGGCGGGAACTCTCTCCTGTTCTCCGTAGAGGAGGGACATTCTAATGCTTCCCCTCTCCCTCCAGAGGCCAATCTCCTTCAGGCAAATAGACAAGGAAAGAGGTCTTCTCTGGGGGACCAGGCCAAACAATATCACAATGTTTGAGGGCACAGAAGAACAACATACACAGAATAAGAGAAAGCGTTGCTTTCATATTACAGTAAATAAACTTTAAAAATCCCCTTAATGTCTCTTTCACTCCAGCCCTTGCTCCTTTTCTTTCCTCCCCTGGACACCAAACTTCTTGCAAGAGTCGTGCTCATTCACTTTGTCCACCCTCATACCTTTCACTCACTCTCCAATCCAGTGCATGAGGCCACCCCACCCCAGGACTCCTTGAAATTGTCTTGCCAAGGTCACCGATGAGTGTCTCTACCTTGTCACTGAATCTAATGACCACCCCTTCATCCTTATCTAGGATATAAAATTCATGAGAACAGGGAATTATGTCTGTCTTGTCGACTTTTATATCCCTAGTACGAGAACAGTGCCCGGCACATAGTAGGTGATCAATACACATATTTGTTGAATGAATGAATGAATGAGTGAGTGAATCCCACCTGACTTCTGCAAGGTATTTCCAATGCTGACCACTCTCTCCCTCTTTGTATCCTTCCCTTGGTTTCTAGAAAGTGACATGCCAGTGGTTTTCCTCCTACCTCCCGGAGGACTCCATCCATCTCAGCCTCTTTATGTTGTCTGTTTCCTTCACTGATCCATGAGCTGCTCTTCAGGGCCCTGCACCAGACCCCTTCTCTTCTCACTCAACAACACTCTTTTCCCAGACTATGTCATGGCTTCAGTCACCACCCAGGGAGGGCAGTACTGTTTGAGCTTCCCTTCATCTTTTCATCATTTGTATCTAGGAACACCTGTTTCATCCTCTGGAGAACTACCCCTTCCCACTCCAGCCTGCCCCAGATATGGCCACATATCTCAGGGTTGGCTTCTCAGAGCCTCACCGGCCCCTAGCCTGAATGAGCAGCTCAGGGATGGTCATGTGGCCCAATACAAGCCAATGCAAGTGTGGCCCAGGATTTGAACGGTTGGTGATGAAACTTCTCTCTTTTCCAATGAGCTTAGAGAAATGGGGATTTGGCCATCTTGCTTCCCTAAGAAGGAGTGCGTCCAAGAGTTCAGCCAGCTCACGAAAAAAAAAAAAAAAAATGCAAAGTGAAGAGAGGAGAAAGAGAGAAAGATCTGGAACTGGAACTCATGACCTCATGTGAGCCCTTAAATTCAGTGATGTTTGAAGGACCCCACCCCAGGAGCTTCCAAGTAAATGACCCAATAAATTTACTTTTTGCTTATGCCATTTTGGGTTGGAGTCTCTCATGGATAACCAACAGCCCCAGCTAGAGCAATGACTGCCACATCTGTAGCACCAGGCCTGATTCAACTCTGAGCATCAGATCCACGTATCCAATTGTCCATGGACATTTTTATGACCTCTGCCAAATGGATAGGCTGCTGGAAACACACTCTCTGAAGCAAAATCTGGTTTGATTAGAAGAGTTCCTCACCATGTACACAACCAACCCGCCATGGTGTGCTCATCCCACTCTTAGATATCTTGCCAACTATAACCCTATTATGAACGTTGACTTCCTCACCGCTATGACTTCACCCCATTGCTAAAATCAGAAACTTGGGATGCTTCCGTGGGGGAAACATATCTCCAAGATGTCTGCCATCAATTCGTTGCCTCCCTGGATATGCATGTCATTCTCAGCTAAGAGGTAGGGCCTATTCCTTCTCTCCCTTTGCATCTGCTCTGGCCTTAGATCCTGCGCCACACACCACCTGCCCCCGCCCCCCCGGCCCCCCGCCAATAGAATGCAGTAGTAGTGATGTTCTGGGACCTCTCAGGCTAGGTCATAATAAACTTCACAACATCTACTGCCACCAAAGAAGCTGGACTATTCTGAAGTGGCTGTGATGGCAGGGAGCCCAAGCTAGCCACAGGAAGAAGCCGTGTAGAGGCAGAGCGCTATGTCAACTAGCCTCCAGCTATTCCACTTTTTTCAGCCCTGGTGCTAGCCATGTGAGTAGAGCAGCCATTCTTGGATGTTCCAGCTCTGGCAAATGCCACTTGAAGAAGAAGCAAGGCTCCAGTTACACGGATTCATTTGAGCTGGCCAGCCATTTTTGTCTTTGATCCACCCCAGTGGAAGCATCAAACATTATGGAGTGGAGACAAACCTTTCCAATGTGCCTGCTCCAATTCATGACCCACGGAATCATGAACATATTAAACAGTTGTTGGTTTACATTATTAGGTGTTGAAGTACCTTGTTATGCAGCAAAGATAACTGAACCACTCAGCTATTTTTTATGTTTGCCAAACCATTCCTGAAATCTATCCAAAACCAAATACTACTCTTTAAGGTCACCCTGGCCAGAAAAATCTCTATTGTAGAATGGAGACAAAGTTATTGATTTGCCTGCCTTGCTCCCTCACCATACCTTGTAGTACTCCAGGGCTCAGCACAGTGACTGGTACTAAGACATCCAGTATGTATCGATGAACGAATGAAAGGAAGGAGGAAGGCCTGAGTGCCACTGCCCTCCATGAAAATGTTCTGTGAGTCCTAGAACTAACCGTCTCTTTGGGACTCTGTAGCAGCAAAGCAGTACTGCAAGTGTTATTATAATAACAGTGACAGAATCCAAGCCTAGTAATCATTAACCATCCCCAGGAGAGCTAGTTAGCTAGCAAAGAAGAAAGCCCCCTCCTCAGGGTTGGGAGCGCTGGTGCCCTGACGGCACTTGGCTTCAAACTGAACTCCCCGCGCCTTCTCACAGAGCTGATCTGTCTATAAAATTGGTGGTTTCTATAGAAACAGAAGCACTGTAGTAAAGCGAAGGGAAATCGTACATTCTGTCAGCGTACGGAGATCAATCCTGTTCTTATATGGGGCCAGGACTCTTTCACGCTTTATTTTTGAGCATCTCAACTTTCATTTCCATCCCAGCCATCTCATCTCATATTTATGAGGCTCTTGCACTAGTAATCTTGTCCCTTCTCACCTAGCTGCCTTTGTTAACTATGACCATGGGCAGAAGTCTGTGGAAACAGCATGGAATCCCTGACATCCCCTCGTGGTGCCAATAGCTCCAAATTCCCAACCTGAGAGGCAGAACTGGGATCCCTGGTGTTCTGGGGTGGCAACCAAGATGGTGGACTGAGACACTACAGAGGGGGGACCACAGCCTTCTACCTAGACATTAGAAAAACCTACTCTGTAATTGGGTACGTGTTTTACATGTCTATACCTTAGCTTTAGACTGTCTCCATGCTCTTAAATATTAATATGTCTGCAATCTCTGTTTTGCACCCCAAAGTGCACGTGGCTTTCTAGCAGGCAAGGAGATAGAGTTTAGCTTGTATTTGAATTGCTCATGCCGCCCCGATCATCTACAGAGAAAATGAGAAAAGGCACAAGTTATATTTTAATATTTTAGATGAAGGTCCAAATTTTAAGGCACATGTTAACTCATGAAAATTATCTGCTTTAATCAAGATTCACTCTTACAATAAGAAATAGTGTGATGTTTTCTTCATCAAAGAGCACTTTTACATCTGACCAAACGGCACTAAACGTATTTTGCCTTTCTCCTGTTCTAACAAATGGCTAGTTGATGAATAGAAATAAAATGATAGATGGATGAGAGAATGAAGGATGGATGGAGGGATGCATGGGTGGGTATGAATCATGGACATGTGGATATATGATAGATGGATGGGCAAACAGGAGATGGATGAATACATGGGTAGATGGATGGGTGGGTAGATGGATGGATGGATGCATGGAGAGGTGGAGGGATGGGTGGACATGAATTATAAATGTGTGGATTGATGATGGATGAGTAGACAAGGGATGAGTGGATGGATGGGCAGATGAATGGGCAGATGGATGGATGGATAGATGGGGGAGGGATAGATGAATGAATAAATAGATGGGTGGGTTGGTAAGTGGGTGGATGGATGGACAATAGAGAAATCACCCATCAGGATAATTTTTCTAAGATGTAAACTTAATCATCCATCCATTTATTCATTTACATTTTTGAGCATCTACTATGTACCAGGCAAGATGTTAAAAGCACTTAGGATTCAGCACTGGATATCGGAGATAAGGTCCCAATCCTTGAGGACCTAAGATTTCAGTATCTTTAAAGCAGTAAATAGATTTAAGGCAATAAGAGTGGGTGCAGGGAGAGGAGTGCATCATCTATCACCATGGTCCAGGTGAGAGTTGATGGTAGCTTGGTCTAGGATAATGGCAGTGGATACAAGGAGGCAGAAACAGACACAGGAGTTATCAGCAGGCCTTGATAGCTGATTGAGTTGCACAGCCCTGAGTCTAAATCTCAGTTCAGCCACTTACACGCTGTGTAAGCCTCAATTTCCTCAGCTATAGATTGTGGATAATTGTACCTATCTCCCAGAGTTGCTATGAGGAATAAATGAGATGAAGTACGTGAAAGAGTCAGACATAGGGCCTGGCCAAGAAAATGTTTTTAACACCAAAAGCCTCCATTTTAGGGAAAGATACCCAAACCCCTGTTTCTTGATCCCAGGCTATGAACTGTGAGGAATATTAAATGCTATTAGGGTTGAACAGTAGTCAGAAGGTCAAGAGAGACTCAAAGGCATAGGAGGGCAGGGTCATGTGGCCATGCAGTGTCCAGCCTACTTCCTCCCCTCTTCCAAGGATGCAACCAGCTGTGTGCCACGAGCCTGCTCCACACCACATCTGAGTCCACATGTCATGCCACCATGGCTAGCCATTAAAACCACTTCAGAAGCCTGGGCCCATCCATCGCAGCGCAATCACCAAAATTGAACTTCCATGGAGCCAGAATCAAAGGGCTGCATAAACTAGTATTGTATCCTCCTCCATCAGAATCATCTTGCCTCTGCATAGCCATTAAGCACAGCCAGAACAAAAATAAGAACAACTAGGCAGAAATCTAGGCAAAACAGTGTAGGAGCAAAAAGCAGGGACACTGGAACAAGTAGACTGCCTAGTTTAAACCTCACTTCTGCCACTTACTAGCTGCATCACCCTGGGCAATCTGCACAACTTCTACGTGCTTCAGTTTCCTTATCTGTCAAATGGGAATAAGTACCTTCTTCTAGACTTATGATGATAACTAAGGTGTGCAAATATGTAATGCAGCTGGAACACCACCTGGAATACAGTAAGCAATATATAAGTGTTTGCTCTAGTTCACTGCCAAGCACTAATATGTTCCAGTTACCTCACTGAGTACACAAAATGGACCACAATGGACTATTCCATTTGGTCCACATGACAATCCTGAGAATGGGTTATAAAGCAGGGGGTCTGGAAATAGATCTACCAGCATCTTGCTTTATGACCTTGGGCAGACAAAGAATCTCTCTGAGACTCTTTTTCTCACCATTAAAATGGGTACAATAGCACTAAGAGCAGGTTCCTAATAAATGAGAGGGTGGATTTGTTTTTTGCATGTACTCTTAAACAAAATCTTAGGCTGGATCAATAGTCCCTTTGCGGGCACAGATCTGACCCCAGCAAAGCCATTACCTCCACTTTCATGCCCTTCAGTTCATGCCTTAAATGGGTTCCTTTCCCACCAGCCTTTCTCCTTCTAACAACACTCTATGCCGCTGCAGAATCTGCAAAGAAAACTGGACCACGCCAACCCAAAGGAAGTTCTGAGGGTGGAGGAAAGGAAACCAAATCTAAACTAAATGACAGCTCCCTTGAGTAGGTATTCTGAGAGTCAGCAGAGAGGCAAGGCCGCATCAAGGTAGGGAGGGTGGAAAGAGTTGTGCCTTCCACCACTGCCAAGGTCTCAGCCAGCAGGTACAGTGAGGCAGGCATGGCCACCCACAGTGTGTAGAAGACTGAGGCTCAGAGATATTAAGAAATGTACCAGAGGTCACACAGCTCAGTAAGTGGTAGAGCTGGGATTCGAAAGCAGATCTCACTCTCCAACTGCCCCTGCCATGGTACCCACCACCGTCCCTAGGTGAATCACACAAGATAAAAGCATAGGTGAGTCTGTAGTTAAGCTCTAACTTGTTGTTCACTTGAAGAAGAGCTCAGATGACCTCTGTTCCCCTGGGGGTGGGGCAGGGGGCAGGGGGACTATCTTCTCATCTTCTCACTTCCACCTGCAGTTAATCCTGTAGAATAGAGTCTACCACACTTCCTGAAGAGCCTCTGGCCCCAGCACTCAGATGAGTCATCCATCTAAAGCTGCCCAGCCCATGGAGAAACTGAGCCCTCTCGTTTATGTAACGGCAGCAGAATTCTACCTTGCCAATTTCTTAAAGTGTCTCCAGGGAAGACCTCAGATGACTGAGCCTGGCTACCGGGGTTTCTCAATGTTGGTATTATTGGCATTTTGGACCAGATTATTCTCTGTTGTAGGGGGCTGTCCAGTGCTTTGTAGGATGCTTAGCAGCATCCTTTCCTCTTTCCACTGGATACCATTAGTACCCCTTTCAGTTGTGACAAGCAAAAATATTCCCAGAATGGCCATATATCCCTAGAAGAGGAAAGTCACCTGAGATTGAGAATCACTGCCCTGGATGGATATATCACGGCCTGGGAGATAATGGACGAGCCTGGGAGATGTCACAGGGGGAGGAGGAACTCTAAGACCTCCCATGGGATGGCTGGACCCTGGTATGGTCACCTGAGCTGAGGGTGGGTCCTTGACTCTGCACACCGTTAGTTCAATCCTGCCAGAGTTGATTGGTCTCAGCGAGACTAACTCAGTAGATCCAACTCGTAAGAGGTTGACGTGTAACTTGTATTCCAGGCTGTTGATTTCCCAGGAGAAACAGACCTTGCAAGCAGATCAGATTTTCCTGTTATCTGGCCAGTGCCTTCTTCTCCGAAGTTTGGGGAGCAAAATCATGATGAGGCTGTGGTTTTGTGAGCAGGACTGGAGGAAAGAGTTGATGGAAGACTTGGGTGAGTGCTCCTGAGCCAAATCTCCCTCCGTTGGTCAGGGAGGACAGCATCCCAGCACCTTTTATCACTTTCTGTCTCCTACAGTTAAGCCATGACCTGGTGATACGTGCAACAGTTTGCCTATCAGACAGCTCTGCCAGCCTGCACGTTCCAGAAAGGCAAGTGCAGCGTGTTATCCACATCTTCAGCAGTAACTGCTACACAGAAGATGCTCAGTCAACGGGGGTGTTTGCTTTTTTTTTTTTTTTACCATTTGCAGTCACCTTCCTAAAAAGGAAAGGTGTGTGGGGAGGGGAGGAAGAAAGGAAGCAAAAGAGATTTCTTGTTGCAGAAGATAAATGGCATAAATTCTAGAGAGGCTACCATATCTCTCTCTAATTTGACCTGAGCTGAGCAATATATCCAGGATTTAAATGATGCTGGTCACTCACTTCTTTCTAGGTCACCTTTGCCCAAGGAGATGTCCTTAGAATCACAGTATTTGGAGAAGATGATGGAAGAGGAGAGGAGAGAAGGGAAAGGAGGAGAGCAGGGAGGGAAAGAAGAAAAGGGCAGGGAGGAGAGGAAGAGGTACAAGGGACAGGAGAAGGTTAAAGAAGGGTAGAAGGAGAAAAGAAAGGAGAAAGAGGGTAGGACGAGGGAGGAGAGGGAGGAGGATTTACACAGAAGCTCATTCCCTATGGACAACATGAGTTTAAGAAACGCCGCATGCTCTATCCCCCTCTTAGCAATGCACAACACACGTTGCCATATCAATATCAATCATATTAATGATCATCATCAACATTTATTGAGCTTTTACTGTATACCAGACACTATTCTACAAGCTTATCTATATTAACACTGTTAATCCTTCCCACGGCCCTGTGAGGCACAGATACATTAAATAACTCGGTTACTCTAGGTTACTGGCCAGTTAGTAAAGTTGCACAGCTGAGAAACACGGCAATTCACAGATCCCACAAGACCCTGCATTAAAAGTCTACAATCCCAGAATTTCCCACACTTGCTTTCTATGTTTGTTGTCACACGCAGCATCTTTTAACAGGCTGTGGAACACATTTGGAAAGCACAGTTCAAAGACAATGTAGGTTTGGCTCACCCTCCTAAGTGCATGCCTAAGACCTCCCAAAAATAAGCCTCAGTTGTCATAAATGAGGGTCATAACCATAATTAGTATGATTGTTAACCCTTATTTATTATAACATTATCCTTTACTTACATTATTGCTCCTTAAGCTTTACAACTTCTTCATGAGTATACTGAGATTACTGTCCCCATTTTCCAGATGCAAAGGCTGAGGCTCAGGAAGACTACCTGACTTTGATCCCCAGCCGGCAAACCACAGTGCAGCCCAGGAACAAATGCTGAGGCAATACATTCTCACGAAGACTTCATTGCAAGGGCAAAGCCAGCATTGCCGGGGCAAAGCCAGGGCAGAAAAAGTGAGGGAAAAGGAGGAAGGAAGGAAGGAAGGGGGATGAACCAATACAAGGCAGTGCATCCCTGGGCCGGCCACAGCTTTGCCAGAAAACACCACCACTTTCTTGGGCACACAGCAGTGTGGAAGCCCTTAGCCTTAGTGCATTCCCTTCCGGGAGAGGGAGGGAGAGGAATTTATCTGCTGCCTTGGTTCCTGGCCCTCTGGTTAAAGCTTTCCCCACCACACAGATGGTTCACGCTGTTGCATGTACAGGTTGTGATACTCAAGCTCCTCCACGCAGTTGCTGGGAAAGCCAGATCCTACCCCACGGCATGGGGTTTTTCTAAGCAGTGTCTGCCCAAACGTGGTGAGACCGTTGGGATGTTATCCCCTCTAAATCTCACATTGAACTGTAATCCCCAATGTTGGAGTTGGGACCTAGTGGGAAGAAATTGGATCATGGGGGTGGGATCCTCATGAATGGTTCAGCACCTCCTTTTGGTACTCTCCTCGCAATAGTGATTGAGTTCTCACAAGATCTGGCTGTTTGAAAGTTTGTGGCACCTCCTCCAACAACTGTCTCTCTTGCTCCTGCTCTAGCCATGTGAGACACCTGCTCCCCCTTCACCTTCTGCCTTGATTGTAAGCTTCCTGATGCCTCCCCAGAAGCCAAGCAGATGCCAACACTATGCTTTCTGAACAGCCTGCAGTGCTATGAGCCAGTTAAATCTCTCTTTTGTGTGTGTGTGAGGTAAATTACCCAGCCTCGTGTACTTCTTTTAGCAATGCAAGAACAGCCTAACACACTTGGGTGCCAAAGACTCTGCAGCTCCCACCTGGAAGGAAAGGACAGAGGAGACTGTGACAAAGTCTCACCTTCTCCCATAGGGGAAATGAGACAGTCAATGTTGTTAGGAGTACGGGTGACAGCAGCAAAGGTCAGGACTATGCACTGGGTAAGAAGTCAAGGCTTGGGGAACAGGTGGGCCAAGCAAATCTAGGAGGCACATAAACTGAGTCCAAGATACCATGCCTTTGAATCCAAAAATGAGTGTTCCTTCATTCAGTGGCAAAAAGCATTCAACTCACCAACCACCCCAGTGCCCAAGTCACCTGGATCTAAACCACCCATTGGAAATGCAGATTTCTGGGCCACACCCAGAACTAAAGGAGCAGCTTCACTGGGGGATCCAACCATGGGGTCTGCATATTTTGAGCAAGCTCTCCAAGTGACTTTTGTGGTCACTAAATTTTAGAAACACCTAGGACAGCATCATAAGCTGCCCTGAGCATGCCTGAACTCCCCAGCTCATTTAATAGGGAAAAATCGAAACCTAGAAATGATTAACTACAGATCAATAAAACAGAACAATGAATCATGGCAAAGGTCGGGTGGCAGTACGCAGCAGTACACAGCAAGCCAATCTAATTAGGGACCCTCATAAACATCACCTGCTCATAAACATTTATAAAAACAGGTTTCCTGCATATGGAAGAGTGTTAAATTTTCATATAGCTGTAGGTAAAGTAAATGTATTTTTAATCTCATTCATTGATTTAATACTGTATTTCTTTTTGAAAGACTGGGAGACTCAGTCTTTGTTTACTGATTTCTGTATCAGAGAAACTGCCTGAGAGAGACCAGAGCATACTTTCTCTCCTCAGGAATAAGGGAAAACTTCTGATTCTTCCACATTAAGACTGCCCCTTGGTTCTCACAGCCCAGGCTGACATCAGATGCTATCTAATAGAGACAAATGACACAGGGTGAGGCAAGGCATGGAAGAGGGGTGTCAGTTCTGCAAGTGAGATGCTGTCACTTGTAAAGATTTTCATTAATAAACCTAATACCTACTGTCGCACTGCACTGTACCCATCTCTGGAAATTTTTTAACAAACTCAGATTTAATTTTCTTTTTCATTAATTAATTTTTTATTCATCTCTTCCATTAGAGCCTAATACCTCCCAATTATGCATTATTAGCTCAGAGGAAAGTTGGTAATTGAGATGGTCCCAGGATTCCAGGAGTGCCCTGCGCAGAATGTCTGCTTTAATTAGATTTCCATTAATTACTTTTTTATCAATTAATATTGGGTACTTTGGGCCCAATACTTGTGATCTCCACATCATGCACTCTTAAATGACACCTCATTTACTGCAGTCAGTCAAGCAAGGGACCCAAAGAGAGTTCAGCAGAGAGAGTGGCAGACAGGCTCTGTGCCTCACATGCAAATGACGTAGCATGCTTGCTTGCAGGGGTGAGTTTCATCACCTAATGTGTACCTCAAGAGGCCAGGCAGGTTAGGAAGGAGACAGAGAGAGGGAGAGGTGGGGTGGGAGAGAGAATGTGGGGGACAAGGAGAGAGGGAGACAGTGAGAGGGAGAGAAGGAGGAAGGGAGAGAGGAGGGAAGGGAAGGGGAGGGGAAGGGAAGGGGACAGCAGGGGAGGGGAGGGGAAGGGAGGAGAGGGGAGGGGAGGGGAAGGGAGGAGAGGGGAGGGGAAGGGAAGAGAGAAGAGCAAAGGAGTAGAGGGAACAGAGAGAGGAGAGGGAAAGGTGGGGATGGGAAGAAGGGAGGAAGGGAGGAGGGGTAAGGAGGAAAGGAGGAGGGGAGGGGAGCAGAAAGGAGAGGATGGGAGGGGAGGGGAAGAAGGAAGCAAGGGAGGAGAGGGAAGGGTGCGGAAAGGAGGAAGGGAGGAAAGGAGGAAGGGAGGGAAGGAGGAAGGGTGCGGAAAGGAGGAAGGGAGGAAAGGAGGAAGGGAGGAAAGGAGGAAGGAGGAAAGGAGGAAGGGAGGAAGGAGGAAGGGAGGAAAGGAGGAAGGGAGGAAAGGAGGAAGGGAGGAGGGGTGGGGAAGAAAGGAGGAGGCAGGGAGGAGGGAGAGAGGAGAAGGGAAGAAAAGGAAGGAAGAAAGGAAACCTACAGACAAACATAGTGTCTGGTCCAACCAAATCATTCACAGATAGATAAATGATGCCCAGAGAGCCAAGTGGCCTCACCAACCCTACACAACACTGGGCTAGAACATTTTTCTCCCCTCCACGTTTTTCCTTGCACCTCCCTCTATCCCTTTACTAGGGGAATACATAATTTATCATCTACACTACGACACTTTTAAGAGAGAAAAGGACTGCTGCTAATAATTAGACTGGGGAACAATAGACAAACCCCAGCACACCAAGATGTATCATCACCCCCAGCACACCAAGATGTATCGTCACCCAACCCATCACCCCTCGGTTGTTAACATATGAACCTCCTCCTGAGACAGACCCACTTTTTCAAGGTGGCAACTCTGCCTCTACAGCCTTAAATCAATATGCATTGATGAATGACAATAATATGATGCAATCTCCACCCTCTGAACTCGCTTAGTATTCCCACTTTCTGTCTTACATTAAATGTTTCAGTTTACCCAGTATCTTTTCCCAACTAATTTATCAACTATTCTTTAATAGAATGTAACTTAATTGTACTCAATACCCTAACCTAATTAGGTTAGCCTAATGGTTAAAAAGTAAAGTGAAACTGGGCTACTTGGGTTTGAACTCGGTGGGGTGTCTTTCGGCAGGTTCATTAAGCTTTCTATGCCAGCGTTCTTCTCTGCAAAATAGTACCTACCTCATAGAGTTCTTATGAAGATTGCAAGAGCTCATGTACATCAAGTGCTGAGAATAGTGCCTGGTTCATAGAAAGTGCCATGTAAGTACTTGCTAAATTAAATCATAATAAAAAGTTAGAGAAACAGTGATGATCAAAAGACATAAATAATTTCTAGCTTTGAACTAAACTGAGTATCTAGAAGTCAAGGAGAAGAAAAGAAAACCAGACGTGATGAGCATAGCCTCCTGTGCTGGGACTGAGATAGGCACTTTGGATGCATCATCTCATTTAATTCACAGAACAACCCTTGAAGATATATGTACTGCTATTATCCCCATTTTACAGATGAGAAAACATAAGTTCAGAGAGATATCATGACAGGCCTCCACCATACAATAAAGCCAAATCCCCTCAAAATCCAGCACAGGTGGGACAACCGGAAAAAAATAAAACAAAACCCCAGGGTTTCAGGCTGACTTTCACTTTCTGCTTGAATCCCCGTTGTTTCTGGTTTCCACTAGCACCCACCCCAAGGGAGTTCCTCGGCTCTGTGTTCTTTGGCTCTGTGAACAGCTGACACCGACTGAAACTTGCAGAAAAATTTCCTAAGTCCTGAGAGGGAGTCCAAGAGAGAACAAGGACAGGAGGGGACTCACTCCTTATCAGGGACCCTATCAGCTCATCCCATCCCATGGCCAGGTTCCTAGAACAACATCACTCTCACCTCCAAGGGCTGGCCCTCTTCTCAGACACCTTGTCCCTTCCACCATCTACTTACAAAGAGTGCCTGGGTTCCTAGGTGACAATGAACAAGTCTGGACCCTGACCACCCAACCTACTTACTAGCTACTAGGAACTCGCTCATACACAGTCACCAACTAGATTACACGTTAATTGCAATAAATATTTTGACTGATTTATTCATCCATTTCTGCTGATACAACAAAATACCTTAGACTGGGTAATTTATCAATAGTAGAAGATTATTTCTCACCGTTCTGAAGGCTGGGAAGTCCAAGATCAAGGTGCTGGCATGTTTGGTGTCTGGTGAGGACCTGGTCTCTGCTGCCAAGATGGCATCTTCTTGCTGTGTCCTCACATGGTGGAAGGGGAGCTGGAGGACCTAACAAGTTCCCTCTAGCCCTTTTATAAAAGCACTAATCCCATTCATGAAGACGGAGCCCTCATGACCTAAGAACCTCCCAAAGGCCCCATCTCATAATACTGTTGCATTGGGGATTAAGTTTCAACATGAATTTTCAAGGGATACAAACCTTAGCAATAGCAAAATATCTCATGTAGTCAGGTTAATAGAAGTACCTTCTCTCCGGGTACGTGTAGTTGCCAGCCTGCATCTGTCACTGTTTCCTCTCCCCCCAGTATCAGGATCACACTATGTACATGCACACACGTACACACACGTATACACACACAGCCCTTAAACAACTGGATTGCCAAACAACCAGCAGGTAATATAAGCAGCAGCTGCCAGAGTGATACAAGGATGTCGTAAACAGCACCAGAGTAGAGAGTAAGAAGCACCCTAAATAATTCATTTCCCTATGTTGGGAGAATATACCCAGACAGGTATAGCTGTTCCCATTTGTATATCACTAAGAATGAAAAACGATAACCAATATGGGGCCTAGGAAGGTATTTTGTAAATTAAATAAGAAGGAAGTATACAGACAATATATATTTTCCAAGATGATTTATTGCATGAAACGCCATTAAATTTCAGACTATGTGCTTTGTGTTCATAAATTCAAGACAACTGGGTGTCCATGAAAAACAATTCTTTAAAAAAAATGAGATAAACAGATAAAAAGAGATCTGGTTTTAAAAGCTAGAAAAAAAATGAAGATAGGTAATTCATGTAAAGAAAAGTCTGTTTGGAATCCAGTTGTTGATAAGAAAATTTTAATGCTGTTAAGGGGCAGAACTGTGGAATCCAGAAGCAGCGCTGTGTAGAACTTTCCAGAAACAAAGAAGAAAAGAAGGTGGTGATAAATATTTCTATGGTGCTCCAAAAACATAAAACCTTATTTTATCCCTCATTCCAAGCAAACCTCCATATTGTGATACTCTTGCTCAGAGATGTTGGATATTTTAGTTATTATGTACAATTGTGTGCTGGTTCAATGAGGAAAATAGGAAGCAAGTCCTTAAAAAGAAAGATTATAGCTACATTTCACTGGAAGGAAGTAGAACGAGCATCCTGGAACAGAGGAAAGGGTTAACGCAATGTTATTCCACGTCACAGACGCTTCATAGAAATGAGCAAAGATGTGGGGGGTGCACTCCTTTGGGGCAGGGGAGGGGAAAAGAAACCAATGCAACTGCCTTCTAAAGGAAGAGCATGTGGGAGGGGGCCCCACACTCACAAGGGAGGGGTACTGTGGTCAGCTGAATGATGGGCCCCTAAAAATAAGTGTCCACATCCTAATCCCCAGAACCTGTGCATATGCTACCTCACACAGCAAAAGGGACCCTGCAGATGTAATGCAGCTAAGGATCTTGAGTGACGAGAGGGGCCTCGATTATCCAGGGGGGCCCAATGTAATCACAAACATCCTTATAAGTGAAGGAGCAGGGCAGAAGGGTCAGAGGAGAAGGCATACTGATGGAAGCAGAGACTAGAATGATGCAAGGCCATGAGCCCAGGAACGCAAGTGGCCTCTAGAAGCCGAAAAAGGCAAGGAAACAGATTCTCCCCTAAAGCCTCCAGAAGGAACGCAGTCCTGCTGTCACCCTGCTGAGTTTAGACTTCTGACCTCCAGAGATATAAGAGAACAAATCTGTGTTGGCTTAAGCCACTAAATTTGTGTTAACTTGTTACAGCGGCAGTAGGAAACTAATACAGGTAATGTATCCAAAAGAAGAGTAGAGATGCA
Source organism: Trachypithecus francoisi (assembly GCF_009764315.1). Lineage (NCBI taxonomy): Eukaryota > Metazoa > Chordata > Mammalia > Primates > Cercopithecidae > Trachypithecus > Trachypithecus francoisi. The sequence goes on from NW_022681467.1 coordinate 38,575,062, forward strand.
AAATTAAGTCTCAGTTTCTACATCTTCTGCCTAGTTTACAGGGTTGAGACCTTCCTATCATTAGATGAGGCATTAATGTTGAATAACATAATAAATGCAGAAAATCCATAGAGTTCAAAGAACACTGAAACTTTAGCATACTTGGTAAGCCTGTTGTTACAGGTACTGATGCAGACAGAAAGCCCCCAATAATAAAATGACCAGAAAGTAAATTAGAAATATGAAAGACAAAAGAGGTATGTTATATGGATGATGAGAATACCTAAATTTTCTTTTAAAAGCAACTTTACAACAGATTTAAAAATTAGCTACACTGAATGTCCTAAACATCCTGAATAACATTTTTCCAAGCATAAAAAAAGAAAAAACAAGACATTTATATGAATAAACATTTATATAAGTAAATGACTGATTTCAGATTTCTCTACAATACTGGGCTGAAAACGCTAATGATTAAATATCTGCAGGATTTAAAGCACTCTGTTCATTTACGGAAGAAGCAGAAAAATATTTACAAATGTCAAAGGACTCAAAAAGGATGTACAGAAACACTACTACCACCATTTACCTCCTCCCTCTGCCAAGTACTAAAGGAAATGGCCAGGCGCGGTGGCTCACGCCTGTAATCCCAACACTTTGGGAGGCCAAGGTGGGCAGATCACTTGAGGTCAGGAGTTTGAGACCAGCCTGGCCAACATGGTGAAACCCAGTCTCTACTAAAAACAGTACAAAAATGAGCCAGATGTGGTGGCGAGCTACTCAGGACACTGAGGCAGGAGAATCACTTGAACCCAGGAGGCAGTAAGCCGAGATCGCACCACTGCACTCCAGCTTGAGCAACAGAGCCAGATTCTAGATTCTGTCTGGGGGGATGAAAAAAAAAAACTAACCAAATGGGGTCATTTTTAAAAAATAAAAAATGAGTAGTTACATTTTTAAAGGAAGGTAGTAAGTGCCCAAGCAAATTAAATATGAAATTTTCTTAAAAATTGATGCAAATACAGTTATAGAAAGAATATCAATGCTATAAATAGTTCTTTGTAAAAGATATAGAGATATGTTTAAATAATAATTATTAAATTAGAAACATGGATAAAAATCCCATACTTACCATCAACAACTGAGAAAAAGAATAAGGCTTGCATGAAGGTAGGTCAAACTATGCTACCCACCCTACCCTGCACAGGGGAAAGCCAGTAAAATACTTTGTATGTTGAAGACAATTAAAAACAAGTTTTAGGAAAAATTAAATTAGACACATACTTAATGCAGCTAAACGTATCCAAGAGTAAAACCAAAAGCAGGATATAATATGAAAACCTAATTACCCACCACAGAATCAGCAAGCTCTCTAAGGGCCAAACAGCAAATAGTTCAGGCTTTCATGCTACATCCAGTTATTGCTGCTGCCTGTTCTTTATTTCGTTTTGTAAACCTCTAAAAATGTAAATCCACCATTCTTAACCTGTGTGCTGTCAAAAACAGGCAGTAGGTTGCCAGCCCCTGCAACCTACTGCCTGTAGGGAGTTAGGGAGGAAGTCAAATTTAAAAACAAGTATAAGAAACAGAAAGCATTAAGTGAGATAAAAGTCAGACACAATATAATAATTATCATATTAGTATAAATTGCCTCAACTTCTCTAGCAAAAGAAATTGTCTCACAGACTGAGTCAAAACTCAAGTATATCGAAATATTTTCCATAAGATGTGATTTTAAGCAATTAGATTCCCAAAAGATTAAATCTGAAAGCATGGGTGGATTTAATAGGAAAATGTCAATAGGAAAAAAACGCAGATATGCCAATATCCATATCAAAGTTAAATTCAAAGACAAGTCATTAAATAATACCAAAAAAGCTATTTTACATTGATAAAAGGCATAATTCACAAAGAAATATATCAACTATCATGACCTTTTCTGCAGCAAGTAGCAATGCATTGAGATATCGAAAGGAAATTGTTAGAAACCCAGAAATCAACAAAAATACAATAATAGTTTGAGAATTTAACACACCTCCCTTTAAGTCCTGACAGATCAAAAAGGAAAAATTTAAATAAGGAAGTCATGACTAGTAACATTGATTTAAAGACATATATCAAACCTCTCTCCCTACATGGAATGAATTACTTTCCCTGTGCTTTGAGCATTTTTTCCATCGATGATAAAAATAACAATAAGGCCACACAAAACCATCACCAGATAATTTTTAAATGTTTTTATGTTGTATTATCTGACCATGAGGCCAAAGTTTGAACAAAACAAGGATATTTCAGCATTCATAAATCAATTAATAGGTTTAATCCAAAGAGGAACATATTTTAGGTTAAAAGTCATATATCAGTAGATGCCAAACTGTATTTGATTAGAATATCCATTCTTGATTTAAATTCTTAGTAAAATAGTTCAATTATTATTTTAAAGTGATTCTCTACCTACTAAATCCAAGGTTATCAACAGAAAAATTATTGTAATTTATACTCAAATTCAATAAGATATCCAGCATAAAAGTAAATAACTAAACTCACTGCTTTTTCATATAACTCCACCAACCAATTTGGATAAAGCCAGGGAAGAAGACATCCTATTCTACAAACACACACACACACAAAATGCTATAAATACTCATATATAGACAGAGGTGTGATTGCAAATGTTCACAACAGTTCCTCTGGGAAAGCAGGCCTGGATTTATAGTATTTGCTGCTTTCTGTGGCTTAACAAATGCCACAATGACCTATTTCAAAAGACCAACACGTTACCACTGAAGGCGGATATGCAATAAGATACTATTACACAGTGTTTCCAACTTACAGATACATAATAGACAGAAATAACCTCAAGAGTATAGATAATAAACTGGGGTAAAATAATTAGGGAGTCATGAGTTTTGAAAATTACCTTTGTTTTTACATATAGTGTATATAGTTGTAGGTTTCTATAACTTAAGTTTAAGAATGCCTGTGTTTAACAAACACCTCATGGAAATTCTGAAAATTTAATAGTCAGCTCTTATGAGCAGGTACCAGGCTGACTCCAGCAACTCACTGTTTTTAAAAGTCCCCAGTAATCTTAACCAGAAAGATTCAGTACTTGCAAAAATATTACTGAACTTAACTGAGAGCCATAAAACCTCAAAAATACAGGCACATAAAGCTCATGGATGGAAAAACTTAATATGGCACTGATGCTGATTTTCTTTCAATTCATCTATACATTTAAGAAATCCCAAACAATACCCCCATTTTAATTTTCTTTGGGGACAATGGAGAAGGGATCCTGAAAAAGCAATCCTAAATTTGATGCATAAAAATAAACATTCAAAGAATAGCTAGGAAAATTCTACAACAACACTAACATTCAATGAGCTTAAAGCTTTTTGATCTTAAAGCTATCACAAGACTAGAAGGTGCAGAGAAGTGTGGCACTAAACACTGGAGCAGACAGAATCTATGGTCTCAGTCCAGTGGGGTAGAAAACTATCCAGATAGGTCATTCTAGTTCCACATGGTAAGAACCATGATGGAATAGCCAAGAGGAGTTGGGGGAACTGAGAAGCTTGGGAATACCAGAGAAAGGAAGTGACATCTGAATTGATTTGCTTTTTTGGGTCATTTGAACCTTTCATCAAATTGGCTTCCAGAAAGCTTGTACAATTTAAAGTCCCACCACCAGTATATGAAACTATTTTCTAACATGCTTGCCAACACTGGGTATTATACCATTTTTATTTTGTCTTGCCTTGTAACTTAATTAGCATGCCTGCTGTTTAACAAGGCTGGTGATATTTCATAAACTTATCGGTTATTTCTATGGCTATTTTTATAGAAATCCCTCTTTCGTCTGTGTTCCCTCAGTCCCTCCTGCTCTCTTATTACAGCTGTCAATACACTATGTCACACGAGCTGTCACAGCCGCGTGCCCATCCATTTCCCCCAGAACGCTGAAAGTCAGAAGCAGGACTGTCTATTTGGTCACTGCATCTGCGGCAGAAGGTACTGCCCAACTTATAGTAGAAAGTCTGAAAACATACACCCAGTGAACAAGACGGTGGGTTTCAGAGCATCTTCACTTGGGTGTCAAGCGCAATCACACGTGAACCACATCAAACTGGTGCTGCTTCCCCAGCAACAGGGTTCTGCCAACATTATTAACGGCAACTGGGCACAAACAAGGAGAAAAACAAAAATAGAGCAAGGCTGTAGTTCATTCCATTGTACGTGATCATCAGGCAGAGAAAAGTTTGTAAAATTCAAGGAGAAATTTCTTCAGAAAATACATTTTCCTTAAGAGATTGTTTCAATGTACCTGCGGAACTGTCAGAGAAAATTAGATTCTCCGCAAATAACAGTCACTTGAATTTCTACTTTATTTCTAAAGAGTTCCTCCACTGTAACTTCCATTTGTTGTGCTTTTACAACAACTTCTTGGAGAGAGGCATTTGGTCTGGTATTATCTACTCATCAGACTTTGGAAAGGCACTGCGGGGAGGTGATAGGACTCTTCAGCAGATGATGAGTTTATTCAAGTTTGCTGTGGCATTTGTGCAAAAGCCGAGCCCTTCCTCTTACAGCTACTTAAAGACACCCTGAGAACAGGAGCGGCTCCATCCCTTTGGTGGCTGCAGTGGGTTGAGTGGTGGCCCCCAAAAGATATGCCCATCTCCTAATCTCTTGAACATGTGAATCTGACCTTATTTGGAAAACGAGTCTTAGCAGAGGTAGTTAATTTAAGGTATTTAATTCAATTTAATTCATTTAAGGTATGAAGATGAGATCATCCTGGTTTACCACAGTGGGCCCTAAATCCAGTAACAAGTGTCCTTATAAAAAACAGAAGAGGAAAAGACACAGACCCATGGAAAAGAAGGCCAGGCCAGGTGGAGACCAAGGCAGAGAGTGCAATGACGCGGCCACAAAGAATGCTGACAGTCACCAGAAGTTGGAAGAGACAAGGAACTGATTGTCCCTTAGAGCCTCTAAGGACGTGCAGCCCTACTGACACCTTGATTTCAGACTGTGGACTCCAGAACTGTGGGAGAACAAATTTGTGTTGTTTTAAGCCACCAAATGGATGGTAATTTGTTACATTATTGTAACAATGTATAATTATGTATAAGTAATTATAACAATGTATAATAAACAATGTAAAATAAAATATAAAAAATAAACAATGTATAATTATGTATATATAAATAATGTATAATTATGGTAATTTGTTACAGCCCTAGGAACGAAATACAGTGACCAATCACATTCACCAGCCCCCTAATACCTTTGTGGCATTTGTACTCCCCCACCCCAACATGCTGCCTCCTTCCCTCCTAGGCTGTTATTCAAACCACTGCAGCAGCCTCCTCACTGACCTCCCTGACTTCAGCCTTGCCCTCTCCAAGCCCACCCCCCTACCAGATGTCAGGAAGAAATTCCAAAACTCAAACCAAAGGCTGACATGTTCTTGCCCTACACTTCACTCAGTGCTGGCAACCCAATCAGGGACATCAGGATAAAACCCAGGACGTGCAGTCTGTGCTTGTGAATTCCTACCACCTGGCCCCAGCTTGCCTTCCACACCTTATATCTGCCAAGACAAATTCCCCCAAATACCCTCTCCCCTAGCCGGAACTGACCTACACATTCAGCCCCCTGGATCGTGGACAGCTGTCACATGCTATTCCTTTTGCTGGGCAAGCCCTTCCCCGTTTCAAGTCTATGTTCAACTGTTATATCCTTTTTGAGGACTTCCTTTAGCTCTTCCCTCCACCTCTGCTGCCATCCTTAACAGAGCAGAGTTCTCTCCTCTGGCATCCCATTGTCTATAGCCCACTCCTGAGTTACAGCAACAACAGCCACCTGACTCCACTCATCTGTGAACCTGTCCATTTCTCCATTAGCCTATGAGCTCCTTCAGGGCAAGGTTCATCCTTATCTGATTCATCTTTGTATCCCAGAACCCGGCCTAACACCAGGCACACAACAGGGATCCAGTGGAGAGAGAGATAAATGGGTGGGTAGGCGAAGACACAAATGTATGGTTGAACACACAAACTGGTAAAGTTCCAAATGAACTAATCAGTGGACACGTCACTGAGAGACTTCAATGCAGAAGGGTGCCAGGACACAAGAGGAACAGCTGCAAGTTATGAAAATGGGCTCTCAAAGACTGGCATTTCCTGGAGCTTCCGGGCTGATCAATCACTTTCATATGCATCATTCATTTACTCCTCACGAAGACCTGGTGAGGTAAGGAGTTACTATTAGCTCAATGCACAAGGAAGCTGAGGCTTGTGGACATCAGCCAAAGTCCCATAGCCAGTGAATGGCAGGTCAGTGCCCCAGGGCCTAGGTCTGCCTGCCTCTTCGTCCACATCCTGTCATCACAAGCCTGCTCATCTCCAGCCCTCCGATCTGCCCCAGTGGGACCCTCCCGCGTCTCTGCTCTAGTTGTGGAGCCATCAGGCACTTACAGAGAAATGAGTGGTGCTGTGAACATTCGACTCTGTCCATGTGGAATCCACACACACAGTATGCCTGAAAATGACTGACAGGATGGAAACTGACAAGTCATCATCCGCTTCGGGCACCAGCGATGACTGGTTAATGTGAATATTGCGTTGATTTCCGCTAGACAGAAGAAGATGTCACTTGTCGTTAATGGGGTGTCACACGTACACTTGCCTAAAGGAAAATGCTCTTTTGGTGATTGTTGTTCTCAATTTTCCCCTCATTTTATAGCCATAAAAAAGAAAAGATTCAGCAGAAAGGATGAATTCACCTAGGGGTATGATGGGAAGGCATTCTTCTGATTCATTTCCTTCTTTCTTTACCAGAACCACCAAAAGTCACTGAAAAAGCTGGTGCGAGTCAGAAGAGGGGGACCTGGGTTCTAAGAGCAGTCAGGTACTCTGGGTTCCAGATCAGAGCCTCAGAATCCAGCAGTTATGCCCATAAGGTAGCCACAGTCCACCCAGTACCACCAGTCTCTCAGCCAGTTATACTTGCCTCTGCTCAACAATGATGATTTGAACATACATTTACAAATAATAACATAACATTACTGAGCACTTTACTATGCACTGTGGAATGTGCTAGGTAAAGACGTTACCTCCATGTAAGCCATAAAATCAACCCATGGGGCAGGTGCAGATCCACAAACCCTGATTTAAGAATTCTGAATCCTCAAAAGCTTTAAAAACCAAAACATTTTTTCATAAGTTTGGTACAGACTTCTTTGGTGCTAAGATTTGAGTTAAAGTGATACATATTGACTAATAGTTTTTTCTATCTCCTTCTTGCTATTAATATTCATACTTTTTGCTACAAAAATATCAACATGCTTGATTTAAGGGTGCTATCACAGCCTCTGCTGAGGGACGTTATTAATAAATAGGGTACATTTACTATATTGCATTCCTTTAAAAGTTAAATAAATCTAAATCCAAGCACATCTGGCCCCAAGGGCTAACGATAAGAGATTGAGAACCTGTTAAACCCATTATATGGATGAGGAAACAAGCTCAGAAAAGCTAGGAAACTTTCCTGACATTACAGAGCTCAAAAGCAGCAGATGAAGGTTTACATCTAGGCAGCCTTGCTCCAGAGCTGGCCTGGTTAATCAGTGGGCTTTGCTACATTTGACAAATGCCCCTGCTAGCTGGTCTCAGCCTCACCCTCCCAGCGCAGCAGTTCAGTCCCTGTTTGTTCTTGAGCAAGAAGTCAGCATGTGCCTTCTCAGTCGAGGTGCAAGGCAATCCCCAGGGTATCAGGATCATAATTACAATGCTTTACTAAAATAAATCTCAGGATATAGAACTGTGTTTCAAATAAAGAGTCAAACACAACAGTAACATCAGTCTTAGGTAACTACCAGTCAAGGATTCGAAACCAGACTTGCGCTTTTACACTGCGAAGCAAAAAAAGATGACTATTAATTGGCTGATGGTCAGCCAGTATCAAATTATCACATTTTCTCACACTATAGTGGTTATACAGACCCTGGTGCTAGACAGGTTGTGTTGAAATCCTGGGTCAGCCACTCAATAGCTGTGTGACCTTGACAAGTTACATAACCTCTCTGTGCCTCAGTTCCCTTATATAGAACATGGGGGTAATGCTAGCACTCCCTTCACTAGTCATCATGAGGATTCAATGAGATTGTATTGAAAGCATTTGGAATATAGCAAGTCCAATCTTAGCCTCTGCTCCCAGACAGATGATAGACAGATGATTAGGAGGGATAAATAGATGATTTGCTTCACATTTTAACTTCTCTGAAATTGGAGCTTTTCTTACTATTGATGTGTACTTACAATGTTTACATCATTGTTCTCAGAAAGCTGCAACTTAACTAATGGTGCTTCTTTTTCTTTATTGCATCTTAAATACGTGGTAATATGGCAAAATACTTTGGAGGAACTGGATGCATTTTTCCTCTGGTCTCCAGAGAAGAAACTAAGACAACAACAAGTTACAGATTCAAGCTGTGTTCATAATGTGTTTCCACGTGGAGGTCACACTTTCATGTTCACAGGGAGATGAATTCTACCACCAAACACCAGGCTGAATAGGTGTTCCCATTGCAAGAGAAGGGCTGTGCACAATTTTTATTTGCATTTCAAAACCCTAACAAATGGCCACAATCAACTACTACGAATTTCTCCTACTTAGTTTCAGTCTGCACTTCTGTCACCTTTAGGAGAGAGCCAAAGATTTTAACCTTCAAAATTATCAGCAATGCATGTCAGAAAGCATTTCAAAGAAGAGTCAAAGTGCGTGTGGAAACTAATTGCTGTATCGGAAAGGGTTGTTTGAAGAGTTTTTCAGTCTTCAGAGAAGCAAGTCCCTACCCCTTGGGAAAACTAGTCTTCAAACTAAAAGTTTCCCCAAATCATATACCTGAGAAAAATGTTAAAACAGACTTACGCACAAAGGCAAAGAAATAAAACTGTAAGAATAAATAAATCATAAATCAGATGTCTCTCCCCTATTTAAAATCCTCCAACAGATTCCTACTTTCCTTGGAATAAAATGCAATTCCTTGACCACTGCCTTCTGGGCCTCATGTGGTCTGTCCCCTGACCACTTCTCCCATTTCTTTTCATTCTGCGTTCCCCCTCACAAACTGCTCCAAACATACCGGTTTTTGTTGCTGTTGTTGTTGTTGTTTGCTTCAAACACATCAAGTATATTTCTGCTTCAACTACTTTGCGCTTGGTATTCCTCCTTCCTAGAAAGATTCCCTAACTATCCCCCAACTCCCCCACCCAGGGATACCAGGCTCAGTGGCCCAGGATCGCCACCACACAAGGTGACTTAGACCCAAGGTACCTCTTTCTAATTCACACAAAAGAACCATATGGGCTAGAGCAGTCCTGCTTACCTATAATGATTCATTCATTTCTAGAACAAATATTAATTGAGCACCTACTATGAGGTAAGTACTGTTCTGGGCACTGGGATTATAGCCTTGAACAGATAAGACAAGGCCTTTGCATTTTGGAAGCTCACATACTGGTAGGCTGAGGCACACAATGGATGACAATTTAACAATAAGCGAGTAAGCAAAACATCAGAGAGTAACCAGAGTGCACAGACAACCTAACTTGGTTATATGACAGTGACTGAATGGTAGGTAGTCAAAGAAAGCCTCCTAGAGGTAGTGATATTTATCGTGAAATCTAAATGGCAACAAGGAATCATCATAGAATGCCATGCCTCTCCTCCCCAAACCCATTTGCTTGGATTTGGGGAGGGCAGGCATGGCCTTCCATGCAGAGGAAACCCAAGGCGTGCACTCTTGCAAAGGCCCCAAGTAGTGAACAATCTCTTTGCGTTTTAGAAACAAGAAGTTGGAAAGTAATGGCTAGAGAAGAGAAAGGCAAAGATAAGGCCAGACAGGTAGGAAGGAGCCAGATGATGTGAGGCTCTGTAAGTCAGAAGAAAGAATTTGAAGCTGGGTGTGGTGGCTCACGCCTGTAATGCCAACATTTTGGGAGGCCGAGGTGAGCATATAACTTGAGGTGAGAAGTTGCAGACTAGCCTGGCCAACATGGTGAAACCCCGACTCTACTAAAAATACAAAAATTAGCTGCTTGTGATGGCGCACACCTGTAGGTCCCAGCTACTCAGGAGGCTGAGGCATGAGAATCACCTGAATCCAGGAGGCGGAGGTCGCAGTGAGTCGAGATCATGGATCGCGCCCCTGCACTCCAGCCTGGGCAACAGAGTGAGACTCTGTCTCAAAAAAAAAAAAAGAATTTGAGCTTTATTCTAAAGTGAGCTATGAAAACATTTGAGGTTTTAAGCATGGAGGGCCATGAGCTGGCATCTATTTTGGAAAGATCACTCTAACTCAGGGTTCTCAAAAATAACTTTCTGCAACGCAGTCCTATATCTACATTGTCTACTAGCCATGTGTGGCTACTGAACACCTAAAATGTAACTGGTGTGACCCAGAAACTGGATATTTAATTTTACTCTATTTTAATTTTCATTTAAATATTCACATGTGGCTGGTGGCTACTCTATTGATCAGCATACCTTAACAGCCGCATGAAGAATAAATGAAGGGTGTGAGGAAAGGTGAGAGTAGAGGCAGGAAGATTAATCAGGAGGCTACCACAGTAGTCCAGGGGAGAGATGGTAGCTGCAAGCAGAGATGGAGAGAAGACTACCTTTCCGGGTGGAGCCAAGAACGTGAGAGGGATAAAGGAAGAATAGGAATCATAGATACCACCTAGATTTGTGGTTTCAGAACCAAATGGATGGTGGTGCCATTTTGATCTGGGAAAGACTGAGAAAGAAGTACATTTTGGGGAGGAAACAAAACCTTGAAAATAACTAGCTCCTCCCCAAGTCTTCATGTGGCAGCTTCCCTCTTAACTTTTGGACCTAAAATGTCAGCTCAAATGTCACCTCCCCAGAGGAACTGTTGCAATCTCCACCCCACTTCTTTATCCTTTCTCTCTGTGTATGTGTGTGTGTGTATGCATGTGTGTGCGTCATATTGCTCCATTTTTCTCCTCCCTGCAGATTATCTGCAATTATTTAATCACGAGTGCTTTGCCTCTCTCTTCTCCAAACTGTAAATTCTCTGTGCAGCGACCTCAGCCCCTTTTCCCACAGCGGTCCCACCTACCTGGAACAGTATCTGGCACATAGCATGTACTTAAATATGAATTGAGTTATTAAACAAACAGGAATAAATATCTTTATCTTGCCAAACAAAACATGGTTAAAACCTCAAAGAGTAGGTTTCTGGTTTGAATTTCATACAACATAAAATAGAAGAAAACAAAGTGTGCTCACACACCTGCCCAAATAATTTTGGGGATATAATTGGGAAGTAATTAATTGGGATAAATTTTGTTTGAGGTTATTCTACCAGTACTCCATTTATTCAGAAAATTGAGTATAGTTTCCAGGTAATGAGCCATCTCATCTGACAGATACAAAAGAGAGATGCTAATCAGGATGGTGATTCCTAGCACTGCAGTCCCATTTCTCTCCCAGAGTATTTGGGGAGACAGCTGAGAGTGTGTAGAATGAAAGCGGGTAATCCCAGGCTGCTGTTTTTGAAAGTTCATAGGGTCCTTGAGAGCTACTTGCCCTTAGTTAAGTGGTGTGCTTAACTATCACCCACCCATATCCCGCCAACCAGCGCAGATGCCACCCCAGCTGAACAGGTGTGTGTGGCTCAATGAAAATGACTTTGCAATTAAACAGATTATTAATTTGAATTCAATTGTAAGGTCTTGAGAAAACTGCATAGCTTCTCTGGTCACCATTCCCCATCTGAACTCCCCAACAAGCAAAACCTCTAGATACTTTCTTGCCAACTACAGCTAATCCACATCACCCCAACATTTTTGAGCCCCAGAGTACATCTTTGCATGTACTTGCTTCAGCAAGTTAAGCAGGAGTTTCACTCAACTTCGTCATTTTTCCCATTCTCCTCTCCAACTTCACTTTCTCTGTAAATGCATCATACCTCAGCACGTGCGCGCACACACACACACTCACACACAATCATACAATTCCACACCCACAGACACACACAGAGCTTCTCTGCAGCTTCTTTCACTCTACACTGACTCAAAGTCGTGAGAACACATTTCCTTTTCCTCTTCACAGGCTCCTGAAATGAGATCATTTCTGCTAAAAGCAATCGCAAGTGCTGGGTGAACAACTCCAGAAAATTAGTACAAGTTCCACTATGGCTAGAGACAGAGAGGAGGAAAAATCTGTTCAATTTTGACTGTATTCGCATTACCCACAAAATGAAACACGCTTCTTATTTCTTCCACTTATCTCAATTCTTAACAAAAATTAAAACAAAAGCTATAAGCTATTTCCACCACTACCCCCAATGGTCATTTTTTATTTGTCAGCAGCATTCATTCCAAATCAGAAACGTGCCAGTCACTTCACTTTTTGAGTATGATTTCTCATCAGTGCTGCCGCATCATCTCCATTTCCAATGGAAGCCAAAGACAACATAACATTTTAAAAAGTAACTAGAATACATTATAGATTTAACCATGAGTCATTACAGACATTGAATAAAAGTGTAACTCTGCCTCCCTGAGCCTGACATATAGACATTCTGAACAAGGAAATAATCTGTGGAATATATGATATAGACCCAAAGGACAAGAGATTTTTTAAAAATCAGATGTGAAAAAAATATTGTTTTCCATTGATTTGAAAATAACTGAAATGAAAAACTATCTAATATCCACTCAATGGAATAGCATGCAGCCATTCAAAGCTATTTTTACAAAGAGTTTTTAGTAACATGAAAGAAGTGCATATGCTATGGTTACACAGAAAAAAAGGCAAGACACATGATAATATTTAGAGCATGATTTTGATTATATGAAAACACACCGAAAACCCTAAAAGGAAACACAAAAATACCACCGATGGTTATCTTTGGATAGTCAGAAAATGTATGGATTCTTATTTTTGTGAACTATTTTACTATATTTTCCAGACTTTGTGGATAAGTACTTTTTTATATAAAAACCTGTCATTTGGCAAATGTTTATTTTAAAAAATTATCTAAACGTTGTAAACTTATTTTATTTTGTGAAAATGTTTTCTGCAAAAACTTCTGTCTTAAATTTCTCTCATAGTATTGTGATGATGCTTGAGGAAACAAGACAGAATTGTCACTATGTTTATATCCACTCCCAGTTTCCAAGCGGGAGCAGCTAGGTTCCAGCCAACAGGACTTTTCTGGAGGCTATAGATGGGCGGGAAATCTGGCAGTCTAGACGTTACGTAGAAATACCAAGGCAATCAGCACAGAAGGCTAAAACATCAAAACCACCATGGCACACGTATGCCTATGTAACAAACCTGCATGTTCTGCACATCTATCCCCCTTTTTTGGAAAGAAAGAAAGAAAAATTAAATTACAAATTAAAAAAAAAAAAAAAAAACTATCACTCCAACTTACCAAAAAAAAAAAAAAGAGAACATCTTCAATAGGGTCATGAAGCACTCGATCTTATCACATGCATTCTCTCCTCCTTTATACATGAAGTCCTTGCAAGGCAGCATTATCATGCCCATTTGACAGATAAGAAAATGAATGTATAGAGAGAGGAGGCACCTCGCTCAAGGTCACAAATCAGTCTCCTGTCAACATCTGGAAGCAAATCCATGTCTGTGATGCTAATGATCAGGATCTTTGCATTATACAACATGGCAGCTTTCATCTGGACCACAATGATCGAGAAAACTGTATCAGATAGAGGGAGCCCTGCATATCATCATTATCAGCAAAGACCTGCACTGGGCTTCCTGCCAAAGGATACCTAATCGTGTAAGTTTAACAAACACAGGCAACCAAATTCCCACCTTATCCCTTAAAATCCTAGAAAGAACACAGAGTTGAAATTAATTGTATTTAAAGTATAGTATGCATTTGTTTATTTTTATTTAGTTAGTTAGTTTTATTGAGACCGTCTTGCTCTGTCACCCAGGCTGGAGTGCAGTGGTGCAATCTTGGCTCACTGCAACCTCCACCTCCTGGGTTCAAGCAATTCTCCCACCTCAACCTCCCAGGTAGCTGCGATTACAGGCACCTACCACCACACCTGGCTGATTTTTTCATTTTTAGCAGAGACAGAGTTTCGCCATGTTGGCCAAGCTAGTCTCAAACTCCTGACCTCAAGTGATCCACCTGCTTTGGTTTCCCAAAGTGCTGGGATTACAGGCGTGAGCCACCACACCCAGCCTGTTTATTATTTTGGAATACTATATCCTAAACATGTGATTACTACATCAAAATACAAGAAGATGCTTAAAGGCTCTTGATATCTCTTTCCAAATTTTCCTAATAAAAGCTTATGTGAGTTTGTATGTCCATAAACATGGTATACAAATAACCATTTAGTTACATCTTTGCCACTTCTGGGAACTGCAATTTTAGAAAACCATCAAACTGACAAAACAAAGAGGGAAGAAATGGAAGAGTTCCTATGTCAGCTTTTGAAGAGGTCATGCATGACATAATGTGAATATTCCATTCAAATTTTTAACCACAGCACTGTCAAAGCCAGCCAGCCAGCCTGACTTAGCCCTCTTATTGGAAAATGTAGCAAGTGATTCTGTGGTTAAAACAAGCACAGACTCATAGGAGAGTTCAAAGACCAATGAAGACCCTAGGTTCCAAATCCAAAATGCCAGACAGATAAAAGGAGAGAATGGAGGATCTAGTTGATATTTACTGATGGTCTATTTGGTACCACATTCTTTCCTATGTCCTAAATTAGCCCTTAGAATAATCTTGTGAAGACCTACATTTGCTCCGGTTTTACAGACAAAAAGAGTAAAGATTCAAAAACGTCAACAAGGACACCCAGCTAGTAAATGCAAAGCTCAAATTTAAACTCAGACTCTTCTACCCAAAACTTTTTGATTCTTTCCCCTTATGTTTTGGTTTTAATATCACTTATTATACTTTCCAATTTTAAAGAAATACTTGTTTATTATAATAAATACAAAAAGTAGTTTGGAAGATTCTCTAAAGAAAAAATCATGAATTGTTCATAATCTACCACCCAGAGACAAGAATGTTTTTTTTTTTTTTTTTTTTTTTTTTTTTTTTTTTTTTTTTTTTTTTTTTTTTTTTGAGACGGAGTCTCGCTCTGTCGCCCAGGCTGGAGTACAGTGGCCGGATCTCAGCTCACTGCAAGCTCCGCCTCCCGGGCTTACGCCATTCTCCTGCCTCAGCCTCCCGAGTAGCTGGGACTACAGGCGCCTGCCACCTCGCCCGGCTAGTTTTTTGTATTTTTTAGTAGAGACGGGGTTTCACCGTGTTAGCCAGGATGGTCTCGATCTCCTGACGTCGTGATCCGCCCGTCTCGGCCTCCCAAAGTGCTGGGATTACAGGCTTGAGCCACCGCGCCCGGCCTAAGAATTGTTAATACTTTGTTTCATTTTCTTCCATTTATTTATGTTTACATATAATTTAAATAAAATCAGTACTAGATTGTATATAAAGGCTAGTTTGCTAATTTTTAAACTAAATATAGTGTGACTTTTGACAGGGCATTTAGTACTACTTGTAATTATCATTTTTTACATCTGCAGATTATATCAAATGAAAGTCACACAATTATTTTAGCTACTCTCCATTGCTGAACATTTAAAATTGTTTTCCTCAGTTTTTCTATCCCAGTCTTGTGATAAAATCCTTTTATATTATCTTTTATATTATATTATCTTATATTTATCTTTTATATCTAATTGTTTCCCTAAACTAATAAATTAGAGGGAGTGGAACTGTAATAGTCCTCCCTTACCCACAGGAACTATGTTCCAAGATCTCCAGTGGATGCCTGGCGCGTTGGATAGTACCCAACCTTATACACACTATGTTTTGTCCTAAACACATATATTAATACCTATGTTAAATTTTAATTTATAAATTAGACACAGTAAGAGATTAATAATAATAAAGTAGAATGATTATAGTGATATTCTGTAATGAAATTATGTGAATGTGATCTTTCTCTTTATCGCTCTTCCTCAAAGTATCTTATTGTTCTGTACCCACATATTTTCAGACCATAAGTGAATTCGGGTAACTGAAACCACAGAAAGCAAAACTGAGAAAAGTGAGAGAATACTGTACAGGGTCAAAGAGTATGCACATTTTAAGGTTCTAAAACTATATACTAAACTGCTCTCCAGAAAGACTGCAAGAATTTATACCCTGTAGATGAACATATCACTTTATCGCCACCAATACTGTCAGAGGCGTTTGATCCAGAGCAACTCCATCTTGACTACTGGCTGGGTAAAATGAGGCTAAGACCTACTGGCCTGCATTTCCAGGCAGTTAAGGCAGTCTAAGTTAACAGGATGAGACAGCAGGTCGGCACAAGATAAAGGTCATAAAGACCATCCTGATAAAACAGGTTGCAGTAAAGAAGTCCACTAAATCCCACCAAAACCAAGATGGCCATGAGAGTGACCTCTGGTCGTCCTCACTGCTACAGTCTCACCAGTGCCATGACAGTTTACAAATGCCTTGGCAACATCAAGAAGTTACCCTATATGGTCTAAAAGGGGAATGCATTAATAATCTATCCTTTGTTTAGCATATCATCAAGAAATAACCATAAAAATGGACAATCAGCAGCCCTTCGGCTGCTCTGTCTATGGAGTAGCCATTCTTTTATTACTTCAGTTTCCCAACAAACTCGCTTTCTCTTTACTGTAGGAACTCACCCTGAATTCTTTCTTGCACAAGATCAAAGAACCCTCTCTTGGGGTGTGGACTGGGACCCCTTTCCTGAAACAATACTATTGTTTAAATTGTTGTCAATGTAAATAGAGAAAAATGCTATCTTTATTCTTTTTAAATTTGCTTTTCAGTAACTAAAAGCAAAGCTAATTTTTTTTCAGATTTTTATTGACTATGGCAATTGTTCTTACATGAGTTGTAAGAAAAACAACTCATTTTTCTATCAAGACACCTTTTTGTTGCTTATTAGTGTTCTTTATATATTAGGGATAGTTAGCCATTGTGAATCATATTTGTTGTAAATATTTCCCTCAAGTTGTTGTTTAACTTTTTTTGTAATTGTATTTTTACTTACAAATGCTTATGAATTTTACATAACTAACTCCATTATCCTTTCTCATCATTTGTTTCTTGGTTTTTACACTTGGAAAGCCCTTGCACCCCCTAAAATCAAATATACATTCACCTATATTTTTGTGGACTTTGTTCTTTCTACTGCACACTGTGCTGATTCTTATTTCATTGGGTGAAACGTCAAACAACTGAAATATCCTTCAGGTTTTTTTAAAAAAGGGAGAAGTAAATCTATCTGAGAGGTCACATTCACTGGCAGATAAATTATGGATGATTCTGCCCCCTTTGTAATACCAGGGATGACAACTACAGTGGGCATCAAAAACTCTTAGAAAAATTCTAAATCCCCTTATCCTAGGTCTCCAGTCGGGGCCTTATGGGAACCCTAAAGCTGTGATTCTCCCCAGGGAGTATTAAACTTTGGTCTAAAGGTGAATAACTGTAGAATCAGGTAGGTTTTGTCCCAAAATTTCAAATCACCCAGGTATTCCCAGAACGTCTACCCTATGTCCAGCCCCAAATCTCAGCCAGAGAACCCAGGGAGCGCACAGGTATCCCTGGAGGGGTCCTTTTGAGATTCCAGAAGCTGGGAAGCCTGCAAGTGTGCCTGGGGGGGTCTTCCTGAGAGAAGGCAATTAAAATTCACATCACAAAAGGAATGAGGCTTTTTTTATTCTAAACTGCAAAACGTGGTGTGGTTAATCAGAGCAATTATAAATGGTAACATCATTATTCAAGCTTCTATTTCCAAACGAAGTCATTTAAATGAATACATTTTCTGCCTTGGAGCAGTAGCTGCCAGTGAGCCTTTAAAAAGAAAAGAAAGGAGAAAAAGAAAAAAGAGAAAACCGGATGAAGCCACTGGTGCAAAACCTTGGAAAATAGGGTAGAAAGAACTCAGCACTGGGAATTGGGAGCCTGCAGTACAAACATAGATCCAACATGGTCTCATTCTGTGACCTTGGGCAAGACCTCAGTTCCCACCTGTGCAATGGGGAAATAGATGGACTTGTATTCATGACCCCTTCTTGCTCTGACATTGTGAATCTAGATTTTTACCACTAAAGGTCTAATTTTTCTACATGCTGCGTCTGCAATTTTATAGAATTCATCAATGTGTTAAATACATTCTCTTATTCAAATTCGAAGACAAATTCTTCAGAAGCTGTCTCTAAATGGTGACCGACTTCCCTCCCCCTACTGCAGCCTGTATTGTGTGTGGTCTTGAAGGAAGGAGCCTGTGAGTGTTGAAATCAGATGGTCCTGGGGATCAAATCTCAGTTCTGACCAAGAGAGCCTTGACATTCTTTCCCCTTGGTTTGACCAAAGTTTTAAACAGGTTTCTTCCTGATAAGCTCCTCATCTCCCTTTTGTTAGAGCATCTACTTTAGAAAACTTAACTACAAATTCTTTCTCTGCTCCTTTCAAAAAAAATCTGCTGGTCTTTTACTGGTTTTACAACCCAAGTAAAGTCTTTCTCAAGGACCCGGGAAGCAACCATTTGAAATGTGAGCATTGAAGGAGAGAGCGTCCCTATTTCCCAGTCTGCAGAAGAGTGGGAGTCCAACTTCAGTGTGCCTTCCTCCAACTTTTTAACCTCTCCTATCATGAAGATATGAGAAGGTTTACTTTTCCTTTGGTAAACTTAGTTAGCAAACACAGATGGCCTGAGAATTTCAGCTCTTAAGAATTCTTTGTCCTGCTAACACGGTAAAACCCTGTCTCTACTAAAAACACAAAAAATTAGCCAGGCGTGGTGGCGGCACCTGTAGTCCCAGCTACTCGGGAGGCTGAGGCAGGAGAATGGCATGATCCGGGAGGCGGAGCTTGCAGTGAGCAGAGATTGCACCACAGCACTCCAGCCTGGGCGACAGAGAGTGGCTCCGCCTCAAAAAAAAAAAAAAAAAGAATTTTTCATCCCTTTGTTTCAGGAGAGTTAAGTTCTGTCTCTCCCTGACTACAATGGTCTTGAATAATATCTTCCTTGCCTGATTAAATTTGTTGGGTGCAATTTTTATTTAAGCGGTTCCAACTGTGTAGATGTACCTCCTTCAACTTCCTTGAACTTCAGGGTCCCTATCTGAAAAGCAAACAACAGAAAAAGTCCTTCTTTTAAGGAGTGAATGATATCTTTCAGGGAATAAATCAGCACATGCATGTAATCAGCCGCACAGAGAAGGTGGGAGATTGTTTGCAATATCTACTTCCCTATAACCACACCCTTGGGTTATCCCTTCCCACACTGACTGTGACTTGGCCATGTGAGTTGCTTTGACCAATAAGGCATCAACAAACATGCTGCAAGCAGAGGTTTGAAGAAGAACTTGTGCATTGGGCTTGCCCTCTTGTTGCACTTGGAAGCCTGAGAACCAACACAGGGATGAACCTGAGCTAGCATGCTGGATGGGAAGCAACATGGAGGAGAACCAACGCCCTCCAGAGGGCAGCCTGCTGAACTCCAGAGATGTGAGCAGGGCACTTGAGACAGAGGAGAGAACCCAGCAGAAACTAAACAAGCTGGCCAGAGAAAAATAACCACCTACTGGACACACACGATCGTATGCAAAATACGATGGCTATTGAACAAGCCACTAAGTTGTGAGATCATTTCTTACACAGCAAAAAACTGAAATGGCAATGCTCTCTTCATGAAGTGCTCTTATCAGTTCTTTCCAGCTCCAGAGGCCAGAATTAGACTAAGGGAAGAAGACAGGTGGGAAGATGCCAATAAGGCCCTAAACTCATCTGAAAAGACGTGGGTTTCCTAACAAATTCATATAGCATCACCAATATGTGGCTTTCCTGATTTTGACTCAGGCACCCTTGGGAAAGGTTCACTCATTCCTGGAAGTACTGAAAGACCTTCTTTAGCTTGACAAAGAGATGTCATCCATGAGTTTCTGCCTACAGTTAGCACCAAATTTTCAAATGTACTCAGCATCACTATGCTGCCGGCACCGGGCTGGGTGGTGGAGAGACACAGCCGTGACTAAGAAGCCATCCATCTGTCCTCACGGAGCTCACTGTGCATGTGGGAGGTAGACCTTAATAGAGTAAACAAACAAGTAACATAATTATATCATGTGATAAAGATTATGCAAGAAATACACACAGAGCTTGGCAGAGCGTGACTGAGCCCGGGACCACAAACACCCACTCACCCAGGAGGGACGGGAAGGCCTCTCTGAGGAGGTGAGATGTGCAATAAGATCTAAGGGTATAAAAAAGCCAACCATTAGGGGAAAAAAATCTGGCCAAGAGAACTGTGTGAAGCCCCTGAGGCAGCAAGGAGCTTCTAAAAGTCAGAAGGTGACCCGTGTAGATGGATCGAAAGGGGAGGAGTGGTGGAAGATGAGGCCATGGAGGTGAGCAGGGCCAGCTCTGCCTGCTCGGCTTCCCCAGCCAAGGACCTGGTTGCTTCCCAGATCCCTGATGAGCAGCCTCCATCCCTCTGCTCCTCTCCCACACCTGCCCTCCTGAGGCTTGGCTCCAGGTTGCCATCGCTGCTCTTACAATGCGGAGAACAGAGGTTGAAGATCTGCTGACTGCAGGCATGATTCCTCTGTGCCAGGCACTCTGTGAACTTTCTGCCCAACTTCTTATAATCTATCCAAGCAGATAGAATCACTACCTCCCACACATCTTACAGGCATTAGACGACCTTCCCAAGGTCACATGGCCAGCCGGGGTCAGCAAGAAGCTGCCAGTGCTGGGATTTGGGCAGCAACCTGTCTACACAGGTTCAGACTCCAGGCTGTCTCCTGTGGCTTCTTCGGTGCTGTAGTCACTTCCCCGCTGGGGACTTTGTCTCTTCTGCTCTTGTTATTTCAAGCTCTCCCATCCTTTGTGTGCACATCCTTTGTGTGTCTCTTCATGGAGCCCAAAAAGATACCCTTAAACATCTCCCCTTACATTTCACTGGGTTAAATTTAGGCCACTTTGTAGCCTGTCACAGCCATGCTGGGTGCTAAAATGTCCTACAACTCCAAGGTTGGAAATAACAATGAAAATGAGTTGAAAAGGGAGACCCAGTGTTGGCTGAGTGATTTTTTTTTCTCTGCCAGTCACAGAGCTAAGCACTCTACATCCTCCTGCTGTTTAATCCCTTAATCAACTCCAGGAGGCTCAGCAACTTCCTGAGGTCACAGAGACACCAACGCAGAGCCACAGTGGGAGTCCAGGCACCACCAGGCTGTTGTGCCTCCCAAGTGAAGTCCCCCTGGATGTCACATCCACTATCAGAGGGACATCTCCAAGCTGGGCACATGACGTTAGCATAGAAGGTGGCTTGCAGGTCCTGGGCTCCTCCTGGGATCTGGGGATGCCCACTTCACACTCCTGGGACAAGTGCAGTCCACAGGGAGGTACGGCCAGAGGCCCTGCCCCCAACCCACTAGCAATGACAGAAGATGGTTTCACACACCTTGGAGGTATTGCCCAGAGCTTCCCCTTCCACTTCCACCACACTGTCGTGTTTCTGTCCAGTTTCCTGCCTTACTTCTGACAACCTCATTTTTTGTGTCTAGGCCTTATTCCATTTTCCCTGTTTAACATGGGTTGTATTTCCCTGGGCACGCTGGCCCCATCCCCGTCTCCCATGGGTCCCAATTTGCCCTTCTCTACCACCAACACATTCTCCCAATCAGCCAACTCCACTTTGGTCTCAGCCCCCAAGTCTGGAGCTGACTGATCAGGTCTACCATGCCCATTTGAGTTTTATCTGCAGGACACCACCATGTTTGCTCACGATCACATGCATGCAAATACAGACAGGTGTATTCAACTGCACCAAAACATACAAGTTAATAGACATGCATTTATCCACATGTGCACAAGCACACAGCTCCCCATACATAAGCAGGTATGTTCATATATGAATGCACATGTACAAACATGAGTGTATATGCAGGCTCATAGACACATACATACACGTACACTTCCTCAATTCACAAAGAAGTAACTCGTCAAATGCCACAAGTCATTCACAAGCCATGAGAAGACTGGAATTGACAGACCATATAAAGAGACAGACAGAAAAAGTCCTGCACACACCAGTTAAAAAGCCTCTGCTATTGTCTATCACACTGAAGCTTGTAAAAAGACTGCATTATCTCTGACACAAATACAGCTCTCCTCTTTCTGTAGAAGGATTGCAATAAAGATAAGAGCTTTCTCATTATTCTAATGTGGAACAAAAACAATCTCCCATTCCAAAATCAGTATGCAGAAGTAAAATCTCCTTAGTTAACACTACAGCTACCCACCCCATGATGCTGAGCTCACGCCATGGTCATGTAGCAAATTTTCTTGAGCACGTACTATGGGCTGTCACGCATGTTTTATTATTTAGTTCTCACAATAACTTCCAAAGTAGGAATCACTGCTTTTGTTTTTACAGAAAAGTAAATAGGTTCAGAGAAGTTCTTTAACTTAACCAAGTCATATAGGTAGTACAAGAAGAGCCTAGGCTTGTCTGACACCAAAGTCCATTCTCCTTGTATGATGCCAAGCATAAGAACAAAGAGTTCAAGAAAGACTCAGGACCTAGGAATTAGCAACAGTTAAAGGAATGAATGTGTAGCATGTGGTAAGCAGGGCCACTGAGTGCTAACAACAGAGGAGAGGCTGACCAGGTGGCTTAGGGAGTTTTAGGTGGCCTGAAGGGTGGGTGTATTGGTAGAAGACAGTGGGGTAAGACAGCAGGCAATTCAGGAAGAAGGAATGAGGAATAATCAGACATGAAGATTGAGTGAATATGACCTAACTGGGAGCTAGAGCAGGAGGGATCTTGAAAGAATGGAATGGAAGTTGCAATGGGGGCAGGACCTTGAAGAGCAGGTTCAAAAGCCTGGCTGTCATTACTTTGACATTTTCATGACTCAGCAACTCCATGCCAGGCCCTGTACTAGAAAGTGGGGATATAGCGGTCAACAGAACAGAACAGAATCCAACAGAATCAAGAACCCTGCTCTTGTAGAGCTTACCTTCTTGTGGGGTAAGGGGAGGCAAACAGATGAAAAACAATGAACTTTTTAAAAAATACAGACTTTTAAAAATTATATAGAAAGAAGGTGGTGAATACTACCAAGAAAAAAACCTAAAAGTAGATCAGAGGTAAGGGAGAGGGGCCATAATTGTAAATAGAATGGTCAGACTTAGCCTCACTGAGAAGATGTTCAAAGTCTCGGGGGGATGAGGACTGCGCTCCCCAGAGCCAGGGGAAGGTTGATGTAGGTATCAGTGGCAGCCAAGGTGAAGGTGGGCCTCCCTGTTCAAGGAGCAGCCCAGAAGCATGGCCAGCAATGCTGAAGCCAGATGAATGAGAGCAAGAGAAGTAGAACACAAGGTCTAAATGTACCACTGTGAACCACAGCAGCCTGGAAAGGCAAGACAACAGAGACATAAAATTAGTGCAATGGTGTAGTGAGTTCAAGCTTACCGCAGATCATTTCATTCATCTCTATCAATCATTCATTCCATGAACCAAGCAGCAGGACAAAAAGGATCTTAATATGATATTTAACTAATCGTTGACATTAATACGAAGCTCTGACACTATGCCAACAAATATTTCATTGTACACACGCTACTTTCCTAAGGCCACAGGAAATGAGAGGGGCCTCAAGCCAGATTTTCTTTTCTACCACAAGCATTTTCAAGAGCCATGAGGTGTGAAGGCACAGACCCCGAGGTGCTCCCAACCCCCTGTGACTCACTGAGGTGTCCCAGTGTCTCCAGAGCAAACCAACTTCCTGCAGCCTCCACCTGTCCATTTTAGGACAACCAGCGTTGGATGAAAATAGACCTAAGCATTCTGGCATTTTCCTCCACTTGGACTCATCCTGAGTCACCAGCTCCCCTCTTCAGCATCCTGTGGAATCCAACTCCAGCATTCCCCTTAGTACAACTCGAAAGACAGTTTCCGAATGGAGCTTTGTCTAGCCCTAAAGGTCATATGAGGTCAGATGAGGCCAGCAAACAGAACTAGAGATTCCTAGCTCAGGAATGATGATGGTGACTGTGACAAAGAAAACGACAGTAGACAGTCATCCATTCTTCCATGCGTCACTCACTGTGGGAAGGAGTTTACATAGATTTATCTCATTTGAGGCTCATGAAACTCCTACAAGGTAGATAGTATTTAGATCCTATTTGCAGATGAAGAAACTAAAGCATAAGCAATAAGCAGCCTCCACACCCGACTGTGCAGACACCAAATCACACCAAGCCTAGAAAGAGAGCTGTACAGTGGGAGCTTCTGTGAACACCAGGGCTGGGGACAGACTCTCCTCTGTGAGAGGTTTAACCCATCCATCCTTTGCAGATGCTGTCTTGAAGGCCACATCCCTGCATCAGGCTAGACCAGGTAGGAACGAACCCACACTGACTCCCACTTCCGTGGTTCCAATCCTCACACGGTACTGGGGCTGTAAGAGGGCATAAGAGGGCACAAGAGGCCACAGAACTCAGGGCAGTTGGTGGGCAGCCATCATCTCCACCTAGACCCCCACATCCGCCCCTCCCTGCCTCCCTCTGTTGTTTTCCACCCATCCTCCCCACTGCAACCAGCTCTGTCTCCCTACAAATTCCTCTGAGGTCATACCACTGCCCCGCCAGGAGCTTCTCCCCGAGCTGCCCTTGCATTTTCCCTCGAGGGTTCCTGCTGGCCACATGTGGCTACTTGAATTTAAATCCACTGACATTAAATAAAATGTCAAATTCAGTTCCTCAGTTGCACGAGCCACATTTCAAGTGCACAACAGCCACCAGTGGTTGGTGGCTACTGTGGTGGGCAGTGCATATACAGAATACTGCCCTCAAGGCAGAAAGTCCTGTCTATAGCTCTGGTTTAGAGGATAAAATCCCAACCCCTCATGGGGCCTGCCAGACCTGCATGGTCTCACCTTGCTTGCCTCCCAGCCTCTTCTGGTGGACACCTGGGTCACACTATCACACTCCAGGCACCCAGCCTGTCTTCAGTTCCTCAAACATACCAAACATCAGTCACCCCAGACACTCACCCCGCCCACCCCTCCCCCGCGGTTTCCTTGGCTAAAGCCTCCATTCCCTCACCAGTCACTGCAAACTTTGCTTCCTCCAAGGTCTCATCACTGACACCCCCACCAAAATTCACCCATACAGATAAACAACAGTTGCAGTAATTATCATAACCTCTCCTTGCCTGTCTCTCCTTTCATGGCACTTATGAAATGTGTAACATCTTAAGGCTGCAGTTCCCTGAAAGCTTGACGTGTGCTGGGGATCCTCCTCCATGCTCACACATGTGGCTGCTGGCTGGAGGTCACGTGGGCCTCTTCACAGGACAGCTTGCCATTGCTTCGCTCTGAGCAAGGGATCCCACAGAGAGGCCGAGATGGAAGCTGTAGTAGCTCTTATTACAATCGAATCTTGGAAGTGACAAATCAAAGCTTCTGCCAAAGTCCATTGGGCACACACATCAGCCCTGGAACAACAAGGGAGGGATTCTACAAGGAGGCGAGGATTTTGTGCACCATTTTGGAGATGGCCCACTGAAGGCTGCGTGTACCATTTGTCATTGTGCCCCAGAGTGTTGAGCACAGAATAAGTGCTCTGTCGATGTTATTGAAACAAAGAATGATGGCCTTCTCATCAGAGGAACCTCACTTTCCCCATCTACAAAACCTAGGAGTCAAGCCCAAAAATATTTAATGCTCCTCCCCATTCGAAGAGTCCCGTCATCCATGTTGACTATGCAGTCTGTGCTTGTCTTGCCCCCAGCTGAAGTGATGACATTTAAATGAAGAGCTGTGGATCTGTGCTCCAGAGGTCTGCTCTCTCAGGGACAGGGTCATGGGGTGGGGGAGATGTACGAGGCTTCTCTATCTCTGACTTGGGTCTAGTCCAGGCTTCCCATCCACCATGTGCTGCAAGCAGCTCGGTCATACATCACATGGCAACTGACAGGTTCCTGACGGCCAGTGAAATTATACGCACTATGCAGCAGAGAAACACACTCACACAGGACCAGCAAAGCTATTGACTTTTTATTAGATGCTTCTCCCAGGCAATAAACCGGGAGAGACAGTGGCTGCAGGGAAATACGAACCCCTAGTCAGAACCTGTGACTGGGTCAGTCATTTGCAGCAGAGATGAACATCAAGTCTTGGCCTCAGGGGTAAAGAGTCAACCAGTGGGACATGCTAGGAATGAGGGCAACCACT
Organism: Trachypithecus francoisi; assembly: GCF_009764315.1. Lineage (NCBI taxonomy): Eukaryota > Metazoa > Chordata > Mammalia > Primates > Cercopithecidae > Trachypithecus > Trachypithecus francoisi. The sequence goes on from NW_022681467.1 coordinate 38,601,378, forward strand.
CAAGGTGACAGTGTGCCTTGTGACCTGCAACTGCCAACACCCATGAGCATCACAATGATGGAATAGTAACAGCTACCTTGCAAGAAGCACCTACTATATCTAAGATACTTCACATGCTTTATCCCTAATCCTTGCAACATCTTCCAGACACTAAGCCCACGTTTATCCTTTATCATAAGGTCTCAGGATAATATCACACAGCATATGACAGAGCGTAAGCACTCAATAACCATTGTGTGAATGAATTAGTAAATGAATGGGCAAATGCCATCAGATTGGCATTATTATGCCCATTCTATGGAATAGAAAACTTAGGTCTATCTATTTGCTCCAAGTCATGTGGGTGGTACTGAGTAAAGGACTGGGTTTGAACTCTCTACTCCCTGATTCCAAGTCCGTGACCCTTTTCACATTACACCAAATCCTTAAATATTTTGCACATGGGTGCAAGCACAATTAGTAAAATTCTACCAATTTCCATGAGATAGCACAGTTCTTCATGAAAACACAGTGGTCAGGAAATGTTTGTGTGAGCAATGAGAGATGACAAAATGTAGCACTGTTATGGTTTGGGAGAACCCAGGGGTATCAGTTCAGCCGTTTGCCAGAGTACAAGGCAAACATTGGCCATGTGGCTGGTGCCCTTCCTGGGTCACAGTAGGTGAGCACTGGGCTTTCCCAGCGAGGCTGACAAGGACTGCCTCGGGAGAACCAGGGGAATAAGAGATGTGTCACCCTAGAAACAAGTATAGGCTTATTATTACACCAAACTCCACTGGCTCCCATAAATCAACCCAGGTCGTTACCAGAAGGATGTTCCATCAATGTTTTCATTCCCAAATACTTGATTCGATTTCCCCAGCCACTCCCTCCTCCCTCCCTTGATAGCAGAAGAGTCTACAGATTTCTGTATTTTGTGATTTGCTTTCATGCTTCATTTACCTTACTTAAGTATGATTTCAACTGGGAAAATTGATGATTATAAGCTGGAATTTTGATATGTAAACTTGAAATCACTGAGAATGTGAAAGGCAATGAGCACAGAAAAACCTCCAATCATAGAAGGTCACACCACAGTCATGTCCTTCGGGCTTCTCCCAATAACACCACAGTCCCTGCAGAGACGTCAAATGAAGACTGAGCCGCATTCACCAATGAGTAGGATGCACTTAGATGCTTTGTTTCTTAAAGGCTGGTCATTATTGGTTATTGTAGAAACAAAAATAAAAAAGGTGCTGAAGTATCATGACACTTACGCACAAAACATCTATCACCTTACGCAGCCATCGCTGTTTCAAAGAGATATTAAAAATCATATGTACTTTTAAAAGACATTTTAAAGTCTAGGGGAAAAAAAGGCATGATTGTGAACAATTTAGAACAGGGTTTAGCAAACTATGGTTGGTCGCCTATTTTAAATAAAGTTTTACTGGAAAAAAAATCTACTGGAAACATATTACTAACTGGCTTTTTAGAGAAATATTTGCCAACCCCTAATTTAGATATGCATTGAGGTTTCGTTCAGCTTATTTTTAATGTTGGGATTTATGAAGATGTTAAGTTAATAAGTGACTGATAATAAAATCACCTGGTGCATAGGATTTAGGGTTGTTTTGTTCGGAAGGGAGAAAAAATTTTATGTATAAACTTATATACTAATGGGCCCAAATCAAGAATGTATAAAACTTCAGAGAGCCATAGTGTATATCAAGACCACAATACACCCTATGACCTAGGTTTACCTCTGCCTCTCTCACTGACACCACTCTCACCAAAAAGTGTGTTCAACACAATAGTGAAGAAGATATGTCTTGGAAAAAATGCAAAATGGTCACCTCAATTATATTTTTAAACAAACTCACAGTAAAATGAGAAGTGACTTTGAAAATGTAGGTACTGTCACGGTTTCAGAACTCTAAGTCAAAGTCTTATTTTTCTTTATGAAGGGAATAAAATGGTAACACAAAGAAAAGTCAAAATCTAAATAAGAACCAATTCATTACTCACCTTAATGAAAAGGGAAGTTTGCAGAGTTAGATGATTTAGCAGATATCGTTTCATAACTGGAAACATTCTTACGTGAAATAGTATTGATCAGAAAGAGTTTTTGTTAAATAAAAAGGAAAAAGATAAAGATGACCTGGTAGGAATAAAGGGTATTAAATTAGAAAATTCAGGGGGTGGAAGGAGAGCTTTACAGGGCATTTAGACCTTATGGAGAGAAGCAAACCCAGGAGAGAAAGCAGGTGGAACCCTGAAATGGTTTGCATTCTTTTAACTACGAAAATGAGAGAAGCTGAAAACAGTAAGAATTTGACAAGGCAGAGTTAAGGGTTGTATTTAAATTTATCCTGTAAAAATGCACCCTCAATGGACTGGACCTGAGGCTCCCTTCCCGAGCTAATGAAATAATCATAGAGGCCAGCCACCTCCAGTCTCGTTCTGAAGTCTGAAAAGTTTTTCTGTAAGGCACTAGATAGTAAGCATTTTCAGGTCTGCAAGACATATATTATCTATCACAACTGCTCACCTCTGCTATTGTGGGGCAAAAGCAGACACACATAATACATAAATGAATGAGCGCAGCTGTGTTCCAAAAAACCAAAAAAAAAGCACTTATTTATATAAAAAAGCTATCTGAAATATGATGTGACCCCACTTTCATGACTTACCCAAAACAGGCAAATTCACAGAGACAGAAAGTAGAATGGTGGTTTCCAGGGACTGGTGGGGGGCAGATGGAAAAGGGAAATTACTGTTTAATGAGCACAACTTTTTGGGGGATGATGAAAAAGTTCTAGAAATGGATAGGAATGATGGTTGCACAACACCTGAATGCACTTAATGCCACTCACCTGTACACTTAAGAATGGTCAAAATGGTAAGTTTTATGTTATGTCTATTTTACCACAATAAATAAATTAAATATATATTTTAAGATAAACACATAATGTAAGCGTATCTGATTCCTTGTTGCAAACATTTGTCTCACCCTCGGAGTCCCAGTGATAACTTCCACTTAACAGAGTGAAAAGTCCCACGGGGTAAATTTAAAACCAGGTTCAAGCAACCCCAGCCCGTAAAAATTTCTTAAGCCTGCTAGCAAGTTAAAGAGTCTTCCAAACATGGCCAATAAACTTTTCATTCTATTAAATATTTTTTGCCAGTCGAGATGAGAATAGAAACCAAATTCTTGGTTTTCAGTTTACTCAAAGTATTGTGTGTGACATAATTTCTCTAGAAATTATGTTGAAATATTTAACCTTAGTATTTAAATAATAAACAAAAATCAGCAATTAAAAAAAATAATAATAAGACTGTCCAATTCGGTCCCCAGGTCATAGTTTGCTATCCCCTACTGCAGAATTTGGAGGACACATCCAACAGGACACATCCAAGTGACTTTGACACCCAAGTGGTTTTGTGTGATACATCAAGAATTATGTCATGAGAACTTGAGGTACGGATAAAAGGATTAAGTTGAGCCTGGACATTAATAGAGCCTCTCTGCTGATTCTAGACAAGTTGCTGTAGTTCATATATAGTGTCAATGCACATCCATGTTGCCTTACCTATTTCACTCATCAATGCCCATACCTGGAAGATGGAGAAAAGGAGGCAACTCAGTCTATTGGTGCTCTGTGTAAGCTGGCCCAGGAAGCAAGGAACGTAGCTGCCCTGCCTAGCCTCTCTTCCTGACAGCCAGGAGGGTGAGGAGCAGAAAAAGGAGTTAGCATCTTTATCCAGCAATCAAGACCAAAAAAACTCTTGGTGTTTTAAATGGCATGTGTCAAGATAGCCGAGCCAAAAAAGAAATCAGAAGATTGGAAGATTAGACTTGACTAGGGAGACTGTTTCAGTTACCTGTTGCTGTATAACAGGTCACTCCCAAATTAGTTGTTTAAAATGATCACAATCATTTATGGTCTCCATGGATCAGGAACCACCAGCTCAGCTGGGTAGTTCTGGCTTGATGTCACTGGCGCAACTGCAATCACATAGAGACTGATGCAGCTAAGGGCTCGTGAGCACCTCTCTCACTCTCTTTCTGTAGTCTCAGGCCTCTCCATGTGGTCTTTCCTGTGGACTAGTTTGGGCTTCCTCCAACTATGGCCACCTTTAATATGTTACAAGGTGACACAGAACTTCAAAGATGAGTGTCTGAAGAAAGAGAACAACAACAGTTGCCCAGCCTTTTCTCTAACCCAGCCTCGGAGGCCTCGCAGCATCAATTCCACTACGTTCTATTTATCGAGTCAGTCATGAGTTTCAAGGGGAAGGGACACAAACCGGGGCATGGTGAGGTTCTGGAAAAGCACACGGAACAGAAAATACTGATGTGGCCTTTTAAAAGTATACAACCAGGCCGGGTGCGGTGGCTCAAGCCTGTAATCCCAGCACTTTGGGAGGCCGAGACGGGCGGATCACGAGGTCAGGAGATCGAGACCATCCTGGCTAACATGGTGAAACCCCGTCTCTACTAAAAAATACAAAAAAAAACTAGCCGGGTGAAGTGGCGGGCGCCTGTAGTCCCAGCTACTCGGGAGGCTGAGGCAGGAGAATGGCATAAACCTGGGAGGCGGAGCTTGCAGTGAGCTGAGATCCGGCCACTGCACTCCAGCCTGGGTGACAGAGCGAGACTCTGTCTCAAAAAAATAAAAATAAAAATAAAAATAAATAAATAAATAAATAAAAGTATACAACCTGCTTGTAATCCCAGCACTTTGGGAGGCCGAGGCAGGCAGATCACAAGGTCAGGAGATCGAGACCACCCCGGCTAACACAGTGAAACCCTGTCTCTACCAAAAATACAAAAAATTGGCCAGGCGTGGTGGTGGGCGCCTGTAGTCCTAGATACTCAGGAGGCTGAGGCAGGAGAATGGCATGAACCTGGGAGGCAGAGCTTGCAGTGAGCTGAGATTGCGCCACTGCACTCCAGGGCGACAGAGCGAGACTCCGTCTCAAAAAAAAAAAAAAGAAAAAAAAAATATATATATATATACACACATACACACACACACACACACACACACACACACACACATACACAATCTGCCATAGGAACTACAACTCATTTGGGCCTTTCAGTTTATTTACATATGAATACAATTAAAGTACTCAGATAAAGAAAATATTCTTGGTTCTCTTTCTTTGCTCACACACTCCTTGGACCAGCATTTCCCTGACTGGTAAACCAGGCCACATGACATGAACAACCTGACTTATTACCCAAACTCACCAACATTAGCCTAAAATATTGCATCATGCCACCTTTCTGGCAGGATTCAGAACCTCTCTGCTTGGTGATTGCCCTGACATCGCTTGTAACACAGTAAAATAACCAATTTATGTGAGTAAAGCCCTGTTGAGATATCATGACACGAACAGAAAAGAAACTGTCTGGATACAAACCCAAAACGCATTGTCAGCTCTCCAACCAGTACAATCTTCTCAGTGACAGACTTGAGTCATTGCAATCTCATCTATTAAGTAATGGGAATAGTAGAAAACTTTTGGGATGTTATTCTTTGGATTGTAAATTAAAATATGTGTGGAACTGGTATGTATTCATGTGCTATGTATTTATCCACTCCCATGTCACTGATCTCTCCCTAGGCACATAAGACCACCTCATCTCTGAGCTTCTCTTGCAGTTCTATCAAGACCACGTGACTGGATTCCAATCAACTGCATGACTTGCAGGCCACTTCCAAGCCTGACCATAAACTCCACTCTAATGCTCCACACTTTTTCTCCCTTCCATGCTGACCTCAGAGACCAAATGTCAGTATCACAACTTAGAAGGACCCCAGAGTCACCACTTGGGAGGTGCCACAAAACCTACTTTGAAATGTGACTTGAATTAGAAATCACCTTTGTTGTATGTATTAAGCCATTGAGATTTTTTTTTCTTTCCTGCTCCAAAGGTGAGTACCAAATGAAAAAAATGCAAAACTCAGGTGCTATTGGAACCCGGAACAATATAATTTTTTGTTAAACAGGTTGTCTTATACCTTAAGGAGCCAGATGCCAGGCACATATCCCAACCAAAAAGCCACTGAAATGTTGGAGCTTATTGGTATTGCAGTATAACTAAGACTAGTCTGACTAATACGTTATAACCAACATGAATATATTGATGAGCAGAATTAAAAATTCACATAAATTTTTAAGTTAAAACATAAAACTTTAAAGAAAATGTCCTGCTTGAGGCAGGTTACTCTGGCTATGCCCCAGACTCCTGGGAGCACATACACTTTCTCTTCCACTATTAGGAAAACTTCAATGGTAATGCCTGAGAAACATCCTACAGCATTTGGCAGAGACAGCCTCTGAAGCCAGATGAAACCCAGTTCTGCCACTTCCTAACTCTTGAATCACGGAGCCTCAGATTATGTGATGGGGAAATAACTGTTATTGTATAATTTGGTTACCAGTGGGGCCAGCTGGACTAGAAGAACAGCAGAATTTGTCATAGAGAAGCAATAGCTCTTTGTTTAGGGAAACATCTCAATCTGCTTATAAAAGGTGAGGCTTATCAGGACATGGTTAAGATGAAATGTCATTGGCTGATGAGAGTTCCTTGTTGTATTGGTTATCTACTGCTGTGTAACAAATTACCCCAAATCTTCCCAGCTTAAGAGGACAAACCTTTGTTTAGTTTTACATAGTTTCTATTATTCAGAAGTTCAGGAGCAGCTTATCTGGTGCTTCTCTGGGAGGGTCTTTCATGAGGTTGTAGTCAAGATCAATGAATAAATAGTTAAAAGTAGAAACAGCCCCACTGATTCTATTTTAAGTCAGAGTGTGTATTGAAATCATTCTAGCCAGGGGAAGAGAATCAGAGCTGGGGGAACTGGGAGAACCAGGTTCTAATCCCGTATCTGCCTTGCAAAGTTGCGTGAAGCATGTGACACACCCAATTTACGCATCCACTTCAGGGCTCAGGTCATCCTTAAACCCCTCCTACCTCTGAAACACTGGACTCCTTGGGCCCAGTGGGCCATCCTGAGATGCCAGGCATGAGAAACAAGGACAGGTGAGCAACCCTCCACTGAAGACAAAGGTCAGGTCTTCTGAGTCTCCCCAGGAAGGACTGTCTTCATCTTTCCACACTCTCAGAAGATAGGATCTTACCATCCAACCCACCGCATTTCCCCCCAGAGAAGAAATCCCATGTCTAAAAGCAAGAGCCTCTCGTCTTTTGTTTCTTCCTTTTTTGAAAAATCTGTTTCTATTGTGACACCAATCCAACCCATTCCATTGCTACCTACTTTCTAATTTTTTAATAATCAGGGTATCACTCTGTCACCCAGGCTGAACTACAGTGGTCATAGTTCGCTGCAGCCTTGACTCCTGGGGTCAAGCGATCCTCCCGCCTCAGTTTCCCAAGTAGCTAGGACTACAGGCATATGTCGCACATAGCTATACCCAGCTGATTTTTTATTTTTTTGTTTAGAGACAGAGCCTCGCTATGTTGCCCAGGCTGGTATTGTCATCTACTTAACACAGTTCAACCCCTCTCCGCATGCCATGGTAGAACACAGGAAGGGTGACAACCTGATTGCCAGATGAAAGAGAGTTCGCAGCACCAAGTGTGCTTCCAGGCATATTAGGCAGGGAGTGAGGCAGGAAAGGAGGAGGAATGCCAGCACACATGTGAGCAACTTCTATATGTCTGGCTCCTTGCATGCACAATTTTAAAATCCTTACAGCAACCAGCTGAAGTACCCACATGTTACAGGCAAAAAACAGTGAGGCTCACTCCAAGCAGTTACATTGGCCAATACCCTGCAGCGAATGAATATGAGAAGTGAGATTTGAATAGCATATGTGAACCCAAAGCTGGGGTAAAGAAGAAGGAAGGAGGAAGAGCAAGAGGGAAGATATATCTGTGTTTCCTTCCAGACTGGCACAAAAATGAGAAAGTAGCTCTCCTTAATGGGACATGTTGATGGTATGAAAGGTTGGATCCACTTTGCACACACAAGCTCCTTCTGCTACGAAAGAGATTTAACAACCTCAATGAATCCTTAGGGTGTATGAAGTGGTGATGGAGATTATTAGAAAAAAATTCTTATCTATCTTCGATGTGGAAGGAAAGCAGGGCCCAAAATAGTCATTATAACCAACTTGAATCATTACTTGAGAACCGGGACAGCATATTGTCAAGCGTGGAGACTCCAGAGGCTGAGTTTCAATCTAAGCTTTGACACATATCAATGTGACCTTGAGCCAGTCTCATAATAGCTATGTGTCTCAGCGTCACTATTTGTAAAATGGGGACAACAATAGTATCTACTGAGAAAATTTGTTAGAAGGATTAAACAAGTCAATAGATTTAAAGTGCTCAGAAGAGTAGCTGGCATACTGTTCTGTAATACTCAATAAATGTTTGCTGCTACAATAATTAGTGGTGAAGAATGTGTACTCCAAAGCCAGACTGCCAGGATTCAAATTCCACTCAACCATTCCAAGCTCATGACCATGGAGAATTGACATAACCTTTCTAAGCTTCCATTTTCTCATCTGTGAAAGCAGCGGGAAAAAGAAAATCTATCTTAGAAGAGTTGTAGCAGATGGTATTTTCCAAAGATGACTACAACAGTATCTCCCACCCCCATTCGCTTCTACACTGTGACTCTGCCACTGCCCCATTAATATGGGCAGCCTCTGCCTCCCCTTGAACCTGGTTGTGACTGTTAACCTTTCCACAAATAGGATGGACATAGCAGAAGTGATGCTGTGTAACTTCTGAGGGTGTATTAGAAAAAGCCAGGCAGCCTCTTCCTGGTTCAGTTGAGATGCTCACGTTTAAAACACAGCCTCCATACTGTGAGGAAGCCCAAGCAATTCAAGAAGAGGCACACTTAAGAGAAACCGAGCCCGCCGGGCGCGGTGGCTCAAGCCTGTAATCCCAGCACTTTGGGAGGCCGAGACGGGCGGATCACGAGGTCAGGAGATCAAGACCATCCTGGCTAACACGGTGAAACCCCGTCTCTACTAAAAAAATACAAAAATCTAGCCGGGCGAGGTGGCGGGCGCCTGTAGTCCCAGCTACTCAGGAGGCTGAGGCAGGAGAATGGCGTAAACCCGGGAGGCGGAGCTTGCAGTGAGCTGAGATCCGGCCACTGCACTCCAGCCTGGGCGACAGAGAGAGACTCCGTCTCAAAAACAAAAACAAAAAAAAAGAGAGAAACCGAGCCCTCCAGCTCACAGCTAAGCTGAGCTCCCAGCACTCACTCGATAGTCATGGAAGCGAGCCATTTTCCAACCCTCATACTGTACCAGCAGATACTGCATGAAACAGACACAAGCTCTTCCACTAAGCCCTGCCGAAAATGAATATGCATGAGCAAAATAAATGATTGTTACTGTTTTGAGCCACTAAGTTTCTAGGTGATTTGTTATGCATCAATGGTAACTAGGACAGGAATGCTGGGGAAATTACTAAATGACAACAAAATAAGTACTTAGCTTAGTGCCTAGGATGTATGACATGCTCTTCAGCTGTGATCATTGTTGGTACTGTTCCGTAACTTCCCAAAGTCACACAGCTAGTAAATATCATGACCAGGATTCAATCTGAGGCCTCCGGTCTCACTTCATATTATGCTGAGGATCAGGAAGGTAGGCAAATCCAATGTCTAAGGAGCCAAGCACCTCTCTTTCCACTGAGCTGGAAGGCTGGACTATCAGGATGATGGAAAAATGGGCAATGCCTCTTTGTGGCTCCTACACTCAGGTTGGATTGAAAGCAGAGACTCCAGAGACCATGGATGAGGGAACATTGGCTAACATTCTTTCTTTTCCTTTAAACTAAGTACCAAGAGTGTGAGATCGTTGTTTCTCAAGGGAAAAGCTACCCCCTCTACGGAAAAGTAAAATATGCAAACATTGACCAGAGGATAGATGGGAATGCATAATTCACAACTAGCTGTCTCTCTGGACCAAAGCAGGAAGGAGTTGGTTGAACTTCAGGTCAGAAAAAAACAATTCTAGCTGTTGCATTCCAACACCTAAGTATTCAATTACCATAAAGTTTTCTGCCCCTGGGGAGACCACTGGAACCTGCATCAGCATCAAAACCTTTCTTAATATGATTCTGCGGTAAGCTGAGATATGCAGCACCCTGGCAATTGATATGCAAATTAAATAAACAAAACGACATAATAAATAATTAAATCAGTCTAACTTGATGAATGAATTAATCATATTGGAGTGATGAGAAGAAGCTGGCACTATCATCCAGAAGATCATTGATTTGAGACAAATGAAACATTCATAATGAGGCCATTTCAGCATAGGATGTCGCCTCCTATATTGATTACCTGCACTAGCCTTTGAAAAGAATAGGTGCTCAATAAATATTAGTGGAATCAAAAGAACTTTTATCACCAAGATCATCTCTCTGTAGTATATGGAATTATTCATTCAATAAGTGATTGTATCAACATTTTCTCATTTCAATCTTATTTAAGAATAAAGTAACTCTGAGAGGGAGACAAGGGCAGATATGTACTGATATCTCCCATCTTACAGTTGAGGAAAATGAAGCTAAGACCGACTGACTTGCCCACTGTCACATGATTGGAGTAAGAGGCACTTAGACTCAATTTATGAGTCCTGGCATCTATCACCCCCCTTTGCACCCCAGTGATGGGGATATTTGCGAGTCCTGGCATCGATCACCCCTCTCTGCACCCCACTGATGGGGGTATTTCTGTCTACATGAGTAAGTGTGTATGCAGGGAGAGATGCTACAGCCACCCACTACTTCTCCAACCATTTCCTGTAATAAATCAATTCCAGATTAATTTCAAGTTTATACCTGAATATATTTTGTGCCTCCACCTATTTTTGCCTTTTATTCAGTTACTATACATGGCATCTCCTTACAGGCAACCAAGAAATGGAGGTAGGCATGAGGAAAAGAGAAGTACTGTGCAGCCATTAAAATTAACGATGAAGAATATTTAGCCACATGGGAAAATTTCCACAATATATTTCTAAGCAAAAGCATAAAGGCTTTCAAACTGCATACATATTATCCACATATAGTAATAGACACACACATACACAAAGAGACAAAAAGACTGAAAGCGTACATCAAAAAGTAAACAGTCATTATTTCCACATGGCGGGATTATAAGGGGGTTTTATTTCTCTCTTTGGGTATTTGTAAATACTTTTAGAAGTTTATACAATAAGAATGTATTAACTTTTGTAATTGAAATTGGTATTTGCAAAACTAAAGCAAATGACAGTGGTGGGGTGGGGAATAAAATGCTTCTGAGGGCCAGGAATGGTGGTGAGGCTCATGAGTGTAATACCAACACGTTGGGAGGTCAAGGCGGGTGGGTCACTTGAGGCCAGGCGTTCGAGACCAGCCTGGGAAACATAGTGAGACCCAGTCTCTTAAAAAAAAGTTGTTGTTTTGTTTTTTTTAAATCAGCTGGGCTTGGTGGTGCATGCCTGTAGTCCTACTTACTTGGGAGGCTGAGGACAGAGGATCATTTGAGCCCAGGAATTTGTAGCCACAGTGAGCTTTAATTGAGCCACTGCACTCCAATTTGGGCAACAAAGTGAAACCCTGACTCTAAATAAATAAAAATGACTCTCAGCCCACATCTAACAGAAGTCATATATATTTCAGTATTTTGTTTTAAAGAGGATTACTTATCGATGAGGCTAAATTCTGAGGCTGTGTGGGATGGGAAATAATTTAGAACTTCATCCCACAATGAGATGGGATATACCCTCAAGTCAGTGGCTCTGAAACAAGATGAAGTAATTGCAAAAAAAGAAAAAGAAAGGGAGGGAGGGAGGATGGGAGGGAATAAAAGCCTGCCAAAGGAAAACTCCCTAGCTTTCCTAGAAAGACCCAGCCCTTTCATCTTTCCCAATCCCCTAAAGGGCTAAATAACTCATAACAGAATATAAACCTCAGAGATAGCCTTTAATTCTAGTTCTAAAGGAGATTTGATGGTGCCAAGGAAAACAAGTTATGTATCAAAGAAAAATCAACCAGGCTATTTCAGAATAAGTAAGGGACCTGAAAATCTGCACTTCCATTCCAAAATGAGTTAAAAACAATAACAACAACAAAAGGCAGAAGGGAGAATCATGAAGCACATCTGGGGTGAAAAAAAGAGAGAAGTAAATAAATTTGTAAGTGAATTAAAAGTTTGCTGTGTGACAGCAATGATTTGAACTCTCAAAGAAATTGAAAAAATCATGGAAACAATGTATCAAAATCTAAAATATGAAATTATAAGACAATAAAATGACACGATAGAGCTAAGAAAAAGAGTTAAATCATAAATTCACCGTAGTATGCAAAAGAACATAATGAACCAAATCAACAAAGAAATTATTTTAAAAATCAAAACTTGAGATCATCAAATAGAATGCAGAAGTACATGACAGACTGAAAAAAGCAATCCAGGAGACAATATTAGAGGTAAAAAATAAACAACAAGGATCTAGAATGAGCAGGCCCAAAAAAAGGATTGAGAAAGCAAAATAGAAAGTACAGTCAGTGATACAATAGAAGAAAATATTCATTATCTTAAAGAAAATCTAATTGTGACTATTAGCAGGACTCGTAGGCAACAGAAAAAAAATTACTAAAAGCAACCAATATGGATAAACATCCTAGTGAAATCCCTGCATATCAAGGATTAAAATGAAATTACACAAGCATGTCATTCAACACTTGGTCCCCTACAAAGGAAAACATCTTCCAACATCTCTAGATTCCAGGAAACCACAGAGTAATAACCACGGAGATTTTTTTCTTCACCCAGCCAATCAGTTATTCATATAAAGGGAGAAACAGGAGGAGGACAAAAGAGATGATCGTGAAGACATTGGAAGGGAAGAAAAAAGATGAAGAAAAAGAAGAGACAAAGATGAAGAACATGATATTCTCAAAATACAAGGAATCATGAATGTCCTGTTGCTGAACTGACAGCTTGGAGCCACACTCTAATCAAAAGTTCAATTAAAATATAGATCTCAAAAAATGAGTGAGCAGTAATATGAAGGTATCTTAAATTCTTGCTCAAATTCAAACATAGAATTGAGTCTAAATAATTATGGCATAGTTATACAACTTTTTAATTGTAAAACTTTATTATTTAAAAAATTTAAAACCTACAGCTAGAAATAAAAGTAGATTGTGGTTTTCCCTGTAGCAAAGACAGATACTCATAACAACAATGACAACAACAACAACAGCAAAACAGATGTAAAGGTATCAGTTAAAACTAAAAGCAGATATGGGATTAACTCAATAGTTGGATATTCTTAAAATGAATCCAAAACCAATAAAAACAAGCACATGATGTTTGTCCAGAAGAAGACTAAAGCTGTAACTCAAAAACAGAAAATAAAGACAAAAATATACCAGGAAAAAAATTCAAAGAAAATGAAAGCAGGGATTGTTCCTTTATACATGATTAAGCTGGATTCAATAAGAGAAATAGTCTTAAGTTTTACCAAGAAAGGTCACTTTCAAATTGACAAATGGCATAATCCACAATAAAGATGTAAGTGTCAAAATGCCCATGGTCTGGATACGGTTGGGCTTTGTGTCCCCACCCAATGTCATCTTGAATTGCAATCTCCAGGTGTTGAGGGAGAGACCTGGTGGGAGGTGACTGGATTGTGGGGACGGTTTCCCCCATGCTGTTCTCGTGATAGTGAGTCTCAGGAGATCTGTTTTAAAAGTGGCCATTTCTCCTGTATATGCACTTTCTTTTTCCTGCTACCTTGTGAAGAAGGTGCCTGCTTCCCCTTCTGCCATGATTGTAAGTTTCCGGAGGCCTCCCTAGCCATGCTTCCTGTTAAGCCTGTGGAACTGTGAAGTCAGTTAAACCTCTTTCCTTTATGATTACCCACTCCCAGGTAGTATTTTTTATAGCAGTGTGAAAATGAACTAATACAAGGGCAGTGAAAGAAAATAATAGCAGTGACTAATCAGAAAGATAATAAGTATTAATGTAGGGCATCTGATTAATACAATTAAAATCAATATACTTTGTGTACTGTAAACAAAGAATTTAGTTCCTTTTCTAACACTCACTAAATCATTATAAAATCAACCAAAATTAAACAACCAAGAAAACACCATTAAGTTTTCAAAAAAGAAATTAATAATATAGATTACAGTCTCCGTTTACACTACAATAAGCCAGAAATTAATTTCAAAAGTAGAACAAAATAATTATTTCAACAGCTTGGAAATAATTCTTGGGTCAAAAATAAAACCAAAATAGCAATTACAGATTTTTAGAGAATAGCAATAATGAACCCAATACATACCAAAATACATGGAAAGTAGCCAAAGTATACTAAATGTAACTTTCATAGACTTAAACACTTTAATAACTGAGCAAGAAATAAAATGTCAATTATTTAAGAAATCAACTCAAGACCCTAGAAAATAAAGAGTTGAATGAAGCAGAAAGAAAGGCTTAATGGAGATAAAGGCAGAAAACAATTCATTAAAAAATAGAAAAACATCAGAATAAATAAATCTAAAATCTGGTTCTTTGAGAAAAAGACAATAAACCATTAATAGATAAAACATGAATTAATCTCATCAAAGAGAAAATAAAAACATAAACAAAAGTAGAAATAAGAAGGAAACATAGTTACAGAAAAAATTTCAAAGACTCATTCAATAGAAAATACTTCATCTGTCAAATTTGAGAACTTGAATAAAACGATATATAGTATACATATACATATATATATATACACACATACACACACACACACCTCTCAAAAGAGCACTGGATCCAATCATTGTCTAGGGTAATTCTTGTCTTTATTTGTTTATTTTTATTCATTTATTTTTTGAGACAGGGTCTCACTCTATCACCTAGGCTGGAGTGCAGTGGTACAATCACAGCTCACTGCAGGTCTACCAACTGGGCTCAAACAATCCTCCTGCATCAGGCTCTCAAGCAACTGAGACTACAGGTGCATGCCACCACACTTAGCTATTTTATTTTTTGTAGAGATAGGGGATGGTAGGGGGGAGGTCTCCGTGTGTTCCATAGGCTGGTCTCGAACTCCTGAGCTCAAGCTCTCCTCCTGCCTCAACCTCCCGAAGTGCTGGGATTATAGGCTTGAGCAACTATGCCTAGGCTTTTGTGCTATTTTAAGTCCCTTAGAACCTTCCAACACAAAATGTGGTCCCTGAGCCAGCAACATGGGCATACCTGATTAGTCATTTTTCCTTATATTTTGTTTGTGATTTAAAATCCCTTTTGCAATACAGAAAGTTTTAAAAACTTTCAAGTATCTCGACCATTGTTTTTATAGTTTCCTGATGGTTCAGGTGACTGCTAGTTTGAAAGCCAGACTCTCAAGCCCTACTCTGGACCTACTGAATCACCATCTGTATTTTAACAAGCTCCCAGGTGATTCATAGGCACATTTCAGAAGCATGGTTTTAGATCTAAAGAGGAAAGCTTCCATTCTTTAAGAATAGTACATAGGCCGGGCGCGGTGGCTCAAGCCTGTAATCCCAGCACTTTGGGAGGCCGAGACAGGCGGATCACGAGGTCAGGAGACCGAGACCATCCTGGCTAACACGGTGAAACCCCGTCTCTACTAAAAAAATACAAAAAACTAGCCGAGCGAAGTGGCCGGCGCCTGTAGTCCCAGCTACTGGGGAGGCTGAGACAGGAGAATGGCGTAAACCCAGGAGGCGGAGCTTGCAGTGAGCTGAGATCTGGCCACTGCACTCCAGCCTGGGCGACAGAGTGAGACTCCGTCTCAAAAAAAAAAAAAAAAAAAGAATAGTATAGTACATAAGAGATATACAGATTATTTTATTTACACAGACTCGAAAGTCCAAGTTGAAATTTCTAGCAAGAAGAATCCAACACTTCATTAAATAAATACCATTCAACAAAGAAGTGGATTTCATTTCAGGAATGTGACAATAGTTTATTGCTAAATTTATTAACAGAAAAGAAGAATATAAGTGAATTTACTTTAAAATTATTTTACACTGGGGAAGGCTTTTTTGAGTACAACCCCAAGCCAAAAATATAAATTCAGTGGTTGAAACACTTCATAAAAGCTTTTAAAAATCTGTATTGCAAAAAACATTTTAAATCACAACCGAAATGTTAAAAAAAAAAAAGACTACAAATATATATGAAGCTTCAAACAAGGAATTATTATCTATAATGTACAAAGAGCTACTGAAACTTACAAATAAAAAGACAATGGATGAAGGATATTAATCACTTCACAAACGAAAAGCAAATGATCAATAACTATGTTCGTCTCTTCACTCATTCACCAGCAAGCATTAAATGGCACTGATCTAGATTCTGAGGACTCAGCAGCAAATAAAACAAAGTAACTTCCTATAAGATTATCTAACTAATAATTAATTTAAAATGTCAATTAACAGACTGGTACCTAACAAACTGGTAAAAATTCAAAAGATAAATTAATAACCTGGGTCGACAAATATGTCAGGAAATAAACACCTTCATACATTCACGATGGGACTTTAAACTGCCACCAATTGTGCTGGAGTTTAATTTAATAAAATAAGGCACAGCTTTTAACAGAATATATCCATAGAAAATAGACAAATATGTACGAAGATCTTCCTCACAGCACTATGCACAATAGTGAAAAGAATGTTCATGTCCATCAACAGAAGAATGGTACAATAGCATCACTAACATTTTTAATCTATTGCTATCTGTTCATATATTAGGTATGTATTATTTGTTACCATATCAATAGCAGAATAAAATATTCTTGAAATATTTATTTCACATTATTTCAGATCCAAGGCTAAGATATGTTAGAGGCAACAGAAACCCTAACACGTTTTACATGACAATGATGAAATAACTTGTGTGGGAATTTGGCTTTGTATATAAAATATACAGGTTTAGGGATGTAAGCATCACTCACAGCTTCATGAAAGACAGATCCAAGGCTGCCTATGTGCCTCTGATAGCTGAGGCTGACCGTCTCAGAACCACACTCAAACACAGGGTGGTGTTCGGATGCCTTCATCATCATGTTCCTCCCACAGTTCACATCCTCTCCTTTGCATCTCATCCGCACCCAGGAACCAGAGGGCTTTTTTGAAAAACACACAAGTTAAATCCCAGCTCTTCCTCCATTGGTTTCTTATTGCTCTAACCACAAAAAGGTAAGGTCCCAATTCTAATGGCCCACGAAGTCCTGAGTGACGGTCACCAGCTCCTTCCCACTCTACAACCGCATCTTCTTGCTTCTTTCTTGTGACTCCTGGTGCTCTGGCCACATGAGCCTTCTAACAATTCCCAGAGCATTCCAAGCCCTGTGTCACCTCAGGGCCTTTGCACACATTCTCCTCAAACTGGGTGCTCTTTCCCCTGTTCTTTTCAGAGCAGGCTTTTCTGTCCTTCAAGTTTCAGCTTCAAGATGCTCTCTGCAGGCTGGTTCTACTCCCTGGCCACTGCAACGCCCTGCTTGTCTCTTTCAATGCACTTCCCACAATCTGGGGGAACCCGAGGAGAGAACTGGCCATAGTTTGTGCATTAATTATTTTTTTATTCACTGGGTGTCTCCTTCACTGCAATGTATGTTCCAGAAAGCTGACCCCGTGTCTGTTTTGCTCTCCACTGAATCCCCAGCAGTCTAGGTCAGAGCCTGCAATGCTGACAGCATTCAAATTCTGGTCAATGAATAAATGAAGGTGAACACAATTTGAACAGTACATCAAAAACCTGATATAAGTTTAAAAGAAATATTTGTGATCATCTTTTCCTCAATCCTCAGAAAATAATCACAAGAAGTACACAAAGATTAATATCCAAAGATGCTCATGACAACATTCTTCTAACAGCAAAAACCAGCAACAACCTACAAGCCCAACAAAGAGGAAAAGATTTTAAGTTAGTATATGGGATAGAATAGTCGATTATAAAGTCTATCATAATGTGGTAAATTTTTACAGGGGAGTAAGACACAATGTATAGTTGGACTCTAAACTTATAAAATCAGCATACAATTCTTTATGCAAAATAGAGGAAGCATATATTACAAAATGAGTCATGGTTTGTTTTCTTTCATGTATTTCCTACGTTTTCCACTTCTATATATTTTTTAAGTTTTGACAGCGAGCAAGAGGATACATTTTTAAAAGAGAAATGCAAAATAAACATCATTTTTAAAAATTAATAAAAGAGGTCACTCCTCCCCATGAGTATAACCTTTAGGTCTCATGAGAAAGAAAACTTTTATTTTTAAATATATTTGAAATTATTTCAAATATATTTGAAAATAAAGCAGAATGGCTATACCCAATCAAGAAAGACTGCTCTACTTAAGATTGTGTGAGATTCTATCAACATGTGAAGCATAGGTTCATTTATTCTGGTTCCCCAAACCCACGGAAAGAATCATTCATATGGGCTTTCACCTCAAAATCTACAGAAACCCTGTACATCCACCAGTTCTCAGTCCTTATCTGCCTGCCTTTATACTGTCTGCTCTGGTCACTCCAAGCAGTGTCTCTCTTTGCTTGTGTGTTTCACGCTCAGCTTCCCTTTGAACTTGACATCCTTGCTGCCCCTGTTCTCCCCAGGGGCTGTCTTTTCTCCTCGGTGGGCTATGATATGAAAATAGATGAGAAGCATTTATTGAACTGTCTTTGTTTTTCTCCCATTAAAATAAAACCAGATGAGTGAAATCATCTGTTTACATTTTTCTCAAAAAGAACTGAATTAAATAACTGTTGGTCCTACAGGTCACTGACCCTCCGCTGCTCAGCAGTGCCCCTCACCAGAGGCCTCCAGAAAGATGTGTGCTTGCTGAGAAGTCTAGCACTTGGGCACGTAAGCAGACACTGATGATAAACTGATTAGAACTGTGAGGCAGGGTATGGTGTGGCAATGTAGAGTCTGCTCAGAAGTCCCTGAGGCCACACACAGTAAGTGTGAAGCTTCTAAGAGGTCACAAAAACAGTATCTTGTTCTAATTCGAGGGGAACCACCTTCATACATCACGATGAATTGAATCCAGGTGAATCTTGCCAGAACAATCATAGCAATTAGAACAATCTGAAATCAATGTAAAGCGATGTCTAGAGAAAGATGATCACAGCCCATGAGATCGTCAAGTCAATCAAAAGGTTAAAACAGGATTTGAAACATTATCACTTAAGTAGAAAATAAAGTACCCAGCAGAGGAAAAGTGAAAGCTGTCTGTTAACTATGCAGCTCTCTCATTTGACAATTTAAAGGGTTCTAAGTAAACAGCTGAACCTCAGGAACAGAAAGGTATTTTTTGGTTCTGATTTTTGACTTGGAAACATAAACACATATTTGATTTTAATGGTTCTCGGAATGGAAATATTGGCTTCTGAATTTAAATACAGGCAGCATCAGATCTTATTATTCTTCTATCTTTAGCCATTTTTGCCTTCATGCATTATTTATCATTTCACTTTCGGTAACTTTGATATGTAAATTAAAGCTACTGTAGCAAATGTTATGATTTAGATAAAGATCTAGAAACACTAATATTTCTCATTATGGATGTTGCTTATCCAGCTGAATCGAATGAAATTACCCAATTTGAACCATGTAAGGGAATGTCTGGACAGAGCTCAGCAGACTTTAGAGACCATTTAAAATCCAAACCCACCACCCGAAGCTTTTCTACCATAAGGGCTTGTCGGTTTGTTGATGTGGCACATTGTCCAGCGACTTTAAAATCATGACTAAGCTTTCTTTTTCAAATGCGGGCAGAATCATTCCCTGGCCCAGTTTGAAAAGTTCTAAGTCTTCAGGCTCAGAAAAATTGTTAGCATAGTTGTTGATACTTCAGGCATTATCTGCACTTACCAGCTCTGTGACCTTTGCCAAGCTGTAACTTGCCTGGGTTTCCTTAACTGTAAAATGGGTGAAGCAATAGAACCCACTAGGAGTGTGAAATAAGAAAAGCCAGTAAAAGTGCTGACTTAGCTCAGTCCCTGGCACATGATAAGCACTCAATAAGTGTTAGTAAATTATTCTTCCTGAGGCAGAATGCTGCAGGAATGGCTTTGCCACAGATTTAAGGATTCACTCTTTAAGACTGACAGATGGCCAGTCCTCAATGGACTAAATGTTTATGTCCCCTCAAAATTCATGTTTTGAAATTCTAACCCCCTGAGTTGAGAGTATTAGGAGGTGGAGGCCTTTGAGAGGTAATGAGATCATGAAAGTCAAGTTCTTATGAATATGATTAGTGTCCTTAAAAGGAGGCTCCAGAAAGATCCCTCGCCCCTTCTACCATGTGAAACTCCAGCAAAAAGATGACCACTTAGTAAGCACTCTCCAGACACCAGATCTGCCGGTGCCTTGATCTTGGACTTCCCAGCCTCCAGAACTATGATAAATAGGCCAGGCATGATGGCTCATACCTATAATCCCAGCACCTTGGGAGGCCAAGGCAGGCAGATCACTTGCGGTCAGGAGTTTGACACCAGCCTGGCCATAATGGTGAAACCCCATCTCTACTAAAAACACAAAACTTAGCTGGGCATGGTGGTGCATGCCTGTAATCCCAGCTACTTGAGGGTCTGAAGCAGGAGCATCACTTGAACCTGGGAGGCAGAGGTTGCAATGAGCTGAGATCACACCACTGCACTACAGCCCGGGCAACAGAGTGAGATTCCATCTCAAAAAAAAAAAAAAGAAAAAGAAAAAACTATGAGAAATAAATTTCTGTTGTTTATAAGCCAATCTATGGTATTTTTGTTATAGCAATCCAAACTCGAATTAAGACACAGGCTCCTAGTGAGCCCAGAGAGCCACAAAGAAAGAAAGTCTAATAACTCTTGACCCACACATGCTGCCTTCCATTGCCCATCTCCTGTGCTCTGTGATAGTCAGAGTGAACATTAAGCTACCTTGGTCACTCCGGCACCTCTCAGGTGAGTTTGGGGCTCTCCACTTGACTTCACATGTCAAGGGCTTCCTTCTGGAAACATGTGGAAGGCTTCATGAGAAGATGGTGGCCCATGAGTTCTTGTTCAGCTAATGATTCTGATACCTTGGTGAGCAAGAAAGAGCTATGGGCAGCAATGGCAAGATAGGGCAAGGGGCAATGGGGGCTGTGAGTCTACCTCAAGGTCAATGAATTTTTTCCCCAACAGTTACCACATTTCTTCCCCAAATAAGTCAGAACGTGAGAACTATCACTAAAAAAAAAGACTAAACATAGACAATATTTCATCTCTCAATCCATCTGTTCATTCAATCATTCACCCACTCGCTCATGTATCCTTGCATCCCCTGTGCCCAGCCCTGTGAGAGATGCTGAAATCTCATAAATATGCCCAGGAGGTAGCCCTTGTCCTTGGGAAGCCTACAGGCTACTGGGGTAAAGGTCTATCAATAAACACAGCCCGGAGTGTTATGGGCCATGAAATGCTGAGCTGGGATTTTGAAAGACTGAAAAGACATGGGCAAAAAGAGGTTCCAGGAAAGGCAACTGGCAGGTGCAAAACTGCAGAAGTGAGAGGGGCACTATCCAGTCTTCAAAGAGAAGAAGGGACAGGAGAATGGTGTAAGATGAACTTCAGGCCTCAAGGGACCTTGGAGGCAGGCTGAAGCACTGACTGCAGCTGAGGGCAATGGAGGGCCATCTCATGATGGGTAGGCGGAAGAGTGACATGCTGAATTTGCATGTTAGGAAGATCGTTGTGCCATTTTTACCCCTGGTGCACTCTTGACTTCTTCCATTCACTGGGCATCTGTGACGATGGCTACATTTACATAAATTCTGATCATCTGACCCCCTCAGAGACCCAGGGTTCCTCACACTTCAGTACCCTTTATTTCAGGTTTACTCGAGTGGAGCAGAAAGGAAAAGCATCTCCCAGCTGGCTGCAGAGCTACATTTCCAGCTGCCTGATAGATTTCACCACTCTGCCCTCCCAGAGCCAGTGTGAACTCAACACATCCAAGGTCAAACTCATCATCTTTCCTACCAAACCAGCTCTTCCTTCTTAGTCTTCCAGTCACCCAAGTTCAAAAGCTCCTTCTCACTCCCTGCTATATCCCATCCCTCATCAAGGCAAGGCCTGCTGTGTCTTCCTTCACAAATGTCCCCACCTCCTCCCTTTCTCTGCAGTGCCATTGTTTCACCCTGTCCCCACATCATGAACTCTTCCCACACTGACCCACCTGGGTCCTCTGTCGCCATCCTCCCAATCATCAGCCTGTCTTCCATTATCAAGTCACTTCCTGCCAAAGGTGGCAGACTGCAAACTCCCTGCAGTGTAGAGCCAATGATCACCGGTAAGGCATCCAAGACCCAAGCAGTTGGGTTTCAAAGAGGCTTTCCAGCAGCATCTCTTTCCTTACACTCACCTTGCTGATCCTCCCCATTGAGCAAATCACCCAATCCACCTATCACATCCTACTCTGGCTTCTGCTCATAGTGTCTCCTGGATCAATTAGTGCACCCCAAGAACATGTATTAACCTAGAACTTTAGAATGTGACCTTATTTGGAAGTAGGGTTGGATGAGATATTGAGGTAAAGCATTTAGCATGCAGTCTCATACTTAGTAGCAAAACGTATACTGGCTGACAGCATCATCATCATCAACCACAACAATCAACATCATCATCGCATTATCACTGAACTGTTTTAAAAGCTCAAAATAAAGGGATGGAGGAAGATCTACCAAGCAAATGGAGAACAAAAAAAAGCAGGGGTTGCAATCCTAGTCTCTGATAAAACAGACTTTAAACCATCAAAGATCAAAAGAGACAAAGAAGGCCATTACATAATGGTAAAGGGATCAATTCAACAGGAAGAGCTAACTCTCCTAAATATATATGCACCCAATACAGGAGCACCCAGATTCATAAAGCAAGTCCTTAGAGACCTACAAAGAGACTTAGACTCCCATACAATAATAATGGGAGACTTCAACACTCCACTGTCAACATTAGACAGATCAACGAGACAGAAAGTTAACAAGGATATCCAGGAATTGAACTCATCTCTGCACCAAGCGGACCTAATAGACATCTATAGAACTCTCCACCCCAAATCAACAGAATATACATTCTTCTCAGCACCACATCGCACTTATTCCAAAATTGACCACATAATTGGAAGTAAAGCACTCCTCAGCAAATGTACAAGAACGGAAATTATAACAAACTGTCTCTCAGACCACAGTGCAATCAAACTAGAACTCAGGACTAAGAAACTCAATCAAAACCGCTCAACTACATGGAAACTGAACAACCTGCTCCTGAATGACTACTGGGTACATAACGAAATGAAAGCAGAAATAAAGATGTTCTTTGAAACCAACGAGAACAAAGATACAACATACCAGAATCTCTGGGACACATTTAAAGCAGTGTGTAGAGGGAAATTTATAGCACTAAATGCCCACAAGAGAAAGCAGGAGAGATCTAAAATTGACACTCTAACATCACAATTAAAAGAACTAGAGAGGCAAGAGCAAACACATTCAAAAGCTAGCAGAAGGCAAGAAATAACTAAGATCAGAGCAGAACTGAAGGAGATAGAGACACAAAAAACCCTCCAAAAAATCAATGAATCCAGGAGTTGGTTTTTTGAAAAGATCAACAAAATTGACAGACCGCTAGCTAGACTAATAAAGAAGAAAAGAGAGAGGAATCAAATAGACGCAATAAAAAATGATAAAGGGGATATCACCACCGACCCCACAGAAATACAAACAACCATCAGAGAATACTATAAATGCCTCTACGCAAATCAACTAGAAAATCTAGAAGAAATGGATAATTTCCTGGACACTTACACTCTCCCAAGACTAAACCAGGAAGAAGTTGAATCCCTGAATAGACCAATAGCAGGCTCTGAAATTGAGGCAACAATTAATAGCCTACCCACCAAAAAAAGTCCAGGACCAGATGGATTCACAGCTGAATTCTACCAGAGGTACAAGGAGGAGCTGGTACCATTCCTTCTGAAACTATTCCAATCAATAGAAAAAGAGGGAATCCTCCCTAACTCTTTTTATGAGGCCAACATCATCCTGATACCAAAGCCTGGCAGAGATACAACAAAAAAAGAGAATTTTAGACCAATATCCCTGATGAACATCGATGCAAAAATCCTCAATAAAATACTGGCAAACCGGATTCAGCAGCACATCAAAAAGCTTATCCACCATGATCAAGTGGGCTTCATCCCTGGGATGCAAGGCTGGTTCAACATTCGCAAATCAATAAACGTAATCCAGCATATAAACAGAACCAAAGACAAGAACCACATAATTATCTCAATAGATGCAGAAAAGGCTTTTGACAAAATTCAACAGCCCTTTATGCTAAAAACGCTCAATAAATTCGGTATTGATGGAACGTACCTCAAAATAATAAGAGCTATTTATGACAAACCCACAGCTAATATCATACTGAATGGGCAAAAACTGGAAAAATTCCCTTTGAAAACTGGCACAAGACAGGGATGCCCTCTCTCACCACTCCTATTCAACATCGTGTTGGAAGTTCTGGCTAGGGCAATCAGGCAAGAGAAAGAAATCAAGGGTATCCAGTTAGGAAAAGAAGAAGTCAAATTGTCCCTGTTTGCAGATGACATGATTGTATATTTAGAAAACCCCATCGTCTCAGCCCAAAATCTCCTTAAGCTGATAAGCAACTTCAGCAAAGTCTCAGGATACAAAATTAATGTGCAAAAATCCCAAGCATTCTTATACACCAGTAACAGACAAGCAGAGAGCCAAATCAGGAATCAACTTCCATTCACAATTGCTTCAAAGAGAATCAAATACCTAGGAATCCAGCTTACAAGGGATGTAAAGGACCTCTTCAAGGAGAACTACAAACCACTGCTCAGTGAAATCAAAGAGGACACAAACAAATGGAAGAACATACCATGCTCATGGATAGGAAGAATCAATATCGTGAAAATGGCCATACTGCCCAAGGTGATTTATAGATTCAATGCCATCCCCATCAAGCTACCAATGACTTTCTTCACAGAATTGGAAAAAACGGCTTTAAAGTTCATATGGAAACAAAAAAGAGCCCGCATTGCCAAGACAATCCTAAGTCAAAAGGACAAAGCTGGAGGCGTCACGCTACCTGACTTCAAACTATACTACAAGGCTACAGTAACCAAAACAGCATGGTACTGGTACCACAACAGAGATATAGACCAATGGAACAGAACAGAGTCCTCAGAAATAATACCACTCATCTACAGCCATCTGATCTTTGACAAACCTGAGAGAAACAAGAAATGGGGAAAGGATTCCCTATTTAATAAATGGTGCTGGGAAAATTGGCTAGCCATAAGTAGAAAGCTGAAACTGGATCCTTTCCTTACCCCTTATACGAAAATTAATTCAAGATGGATTAGAGACTTAAATGTTAGACCTAATACCATAAAAACCCTAGAAGAAAATCTAGGTAGTACCATTCAGGACGTAGGCATGGGCAAGGACTTCATGTCTAAAACACCAAAAGCAACGGCAGCAAAAGCAAAAATTGACACATGGGATCTAATTAAACTAAAGAGCTTTTGCACAGCAAAAGAAACTACCATCAGAGTGAACAGGCAACCTACAGAATGGGAAAAAATTTTTGCAACCTACTCATCTGACAAAGGGCTAATATCCAGAATCTACAAAGAACTCAAACAAATATACAAGAAAAAAACAAACAATCCCATCAAAAAGTGGGGAAAGGATATGAACAGACATTTCTCAAAAGAAGACATCCATACAGCCAACAGACACATGAAAAAATGCTCATCATCACTCGCCATCAGAGAAATGCAAATCAAAACCACAATGAGATACCATCTCACACCAGTTAGAATGGCAATCATTAAGAAGTCAGGAAACAACAGGTGTTGGAGAGGATGTGGAGAAATAGGAACACTTTTACACTGTTGGTGGGATTGTAAACTAGTTCAACCATTATGGAAAACAGTATGGCGCTTCCTCAAGGATCTAGAACTAAATGTACCATATGACCCAGCCATCCCACTACTGGGTATATACCCAAAGGATTATAAATTACTCTACTACAAAGACACATGCACACGTATGTTTATTGCGGCACTATTCACAATAGCAAAGACTTGGAATCAACCCAAATGTCCATCTGTGACAGACTGGATTAAGAAAATGTGGCACATATACACCATGGAATACTATGCAGCCATCAAAAAGGATGAGTTTGCGTC
The DNA here is from genome assembly GCF_009764315.1 of Trachypithecus francoisi. Classification (NCBI taxonomy): domain Eukaryota; kingdom Metazoa; phylum Chordata; class Mammalia; order Primates; family Cercopithecidae; genus Trachypithecus; species Trachypithecus francoisi. The sequence continues at coordinate 38,627,630 of NW_022681467.1, forward strand.
CTTTGTAGGGACATGGATGCAGCTGGAAACCATCATTCTTAGCAAACTATCACAAGAAGAGAAAACCAAACACCGCATGTTCTCACTCATAGGTGGGAACTGAACAATGAGATCACTTGGACTCGGGAAGGGGAACATCACACACTGGGGCCTATCATGGGGAGGGGGGAGGAGGGAGGGATTGCATTGGGGAGTTATACAAGATATAAACGTCATGCACATGTACCCTAGAACTTAAAGTATAATAAAAATAAAAATAAAAAAATAAAATAAAATAAAATACCTTGCATCAGCTAGGAACACAGAGTTGCATGAATTCACCACTCGCAAGAAAATAAATAAATAAATAAAAGGCACCCTTCAAGATTAATGCCCACACTAACCACGAGTACTAAGCAGGTTCTTCACGTATCAAGGACAGTGTATTATTACCCTCATAAAATTCCTTTCTTCCTAAAAGATTAAAGAGCTGGGGAAATGTCATTCCACTCAGCTTCACAACTCCCCTGAGAGAGAGGCAACAGGTAAGCATCATTTTTCCATTGTCCTCAGGGTGTTGGTTCTTATTCATTCACTTACTCACTCATTCATTCATCCAAAATCATTGAATGAGCCTATGTTCCCAGAAACTCTACTAAGAATCAGGCAGGCTACAGAGTCAGATAAGAGGAGGAGAGTCAAGAGGAGCCACAGTCAAGTGTGGCCACCTAAGAAAATGCCCAAGCCACAAATGGCCAGAGTCTGTCCTGTCTCCTGAACATGAAGGGGGAATGCTTCTAAAACTTCATCAGTCTTACATGTCTCCTCCTGTAATTTTTAATACTGGAATTTAGAAATTCAACTCAACTTCAACAAATACTCCAAAAGATGATGATCCCCCAAACAGGAGTGTTTCCTGGCCAGAAGTAAGACCTACCAGCCCTGCTGCAGCCATCATACTCCAGAATCAAAGATACACATGAAGTGGAGATCGATGCCTCAAGTGAAGATGCTCCAAGGAATCAGAGCCTTTTACTCTCGCACCTACCCAGACTGAAAGGAATCTGAGCATAAAATGAGAGGAAGCTGGCAGGTATTTACATTCAGAGCAGCGTTACTCATGATGGCCAAAAATTGGAATCAACCCAAATTTCCACCCATGGATGAGCAGATAAACAAAATGTGGTTTATACACATGTGATGGTTAATATTGAGTGTCAACTTGATTGAAGAATTCAAAGTATTGTTCCTCCATGTGTCTGTGAGGGTATCACCAAAGGATATCAGTGTAAGTCAGTGGACTGGGAGAGGCAAACCTATCCTCAGTCTGGGTGGGTACCATCTAATCAGCTGCCATGTGGCTAGAAGAAAGCAGGCAGAAGATGGAAGGACTTGACTTGCTAAGTCTTCCAGCCTTCATCTTTCTCCTGAGCTGGATGCTTCCTGCCCTCGAACATCAGACCCCAAGTTCTTCTGCTTTTGGACTTTTGGTCTTACACTAGTGACTTGCTAGGGGCTCTCAGGCCTTCAGCCACAGACTGAAGGCTGCACTGTTGGCTTCCCTACTTTTGAGGTTTAAGGACTCAGACTGGCTTCCTTGCTCTTCAGCTTTCAGATGGCCTATTGTGGGACTTCACCTTGTGATCACGTGAGTCAATACTCCTTAATAAACTCCCCGTCCTCTATACAGCCATCCTATTAGTTCTGTCCCTCTAGAGAATGCTGACTAATACAACACAGGATGGAATATTTTTCATTCCTAAAAAGCAACAAAATTCTCACACATGCTACAACATGAATGAACATTAAGGACACTGAGCTAAGTGAAATAAGCCAGACAGAAAAGGACAAATATTGTACGATTACACTTAAAATGAGGTACCTAGAGTAGTCAAATTTACAGAGACATAAAGTAAAATGGTGGTTATTAGAGGCTGAGGGGAGTGGGGAATGGAGAGTTAGTGTTTAAAGGGCACAAAGATTCAGCTTCAACAGATGAAAAAGTTTGAGAGATAGATATTGGGGGTGGTTGTATAACAATGTGAATGTACTTAATGCCACTTAATTGCACACTTAAAAATGATGCGTTCTGTTATGTATATTCTAGTCACAATGAAAAATAATTAGTGGGTGCAATCAGGGGACTTCTCCAAAGCCACGAGAAGAATGTGCAGTGCTATTGAGGATGCTGGTGGTGTCTGCTCAGCTCCCCTTTAGTGGGCTGGTGCACCCTACCCCTGCCTCGGGGAGTTGGCTCCTTCGCCGCCCACAGGAGCCACCTGGACGTTATTCCCCCACAGATCCATCACCATCAGCATGTGGATGGCCAGTGGAACTCCATGAAGATGCAAAGTATCTCTTGCCTCCAGGTGGAACCGACTCTGTGGTGCATCTCATGCCCCAGGGCTCACCCACAGGCTTAGTTAACTTTCTTTCCCTCACCTTGCTCTTCTAAGACCAAGCCCTCCACCCTCCATAAATCATTCACAGGAATCCCTGCCTCAGGCTCTGTTAGGAAGACAGTGTTTCTCAACTTTGTTTTCATTGCTGCCCTCCTAAGGAGTTTTTACGGATATTTTTTCCTAATCACCCACTAACAGGTACACTGTATATCTGTTTATGTACCGTATATATATCTCTGTGCTTTTTACAAAAAACATTATAATTTTTTCACTCTCTAATAACTCATTTTTATTCTTTTGGAGGTGAGTTCATCTCCTCTGAGCATGCCTGGTCTACAGAACCTGAGCAAACGAAGTGTGGATTCGCCTAAATGACCCATGTGTGGGGTATGAAACTGTCCCTCAAAGCATCGAGTGCTTCAAAATGATTTCTGCTGCCATCAATGCATTTTATTCACAACAAGCAACCATCAAACCAGCCAATCCAAGAAAATATAAAATCTGCCATCTCTTATGTGCCCAGAGGGTGTGCTTGACCCTGAAGAGAGAGAAAACAATGAATAAGCCAGATTCTTGAGTCTGCTTGCATGGGGAATAAAAGAACAAAAAGGTGGTGCAATCGCTAAGACAGAAAGCAGGGGGTACATATCTGGAAGTGGTCCACCCTACCCAGAGACAATACCTTTTTGGAGTCTGTGGATGCTCTAGGGGTACACAGAGTCAACAGCAATTCATTTTGTTGTCATAGGTTAAGCACTCCTCGAAGGAGAAAAGGGAGATCTACTGCTGTTACTGACTTGTTCACTCATTAATTCACTCAGCAGACATTTCTGAGCACCTGCTTTGATATCCTACACTGTGCTATCCCTGGGGATACAATACAAACTCAGCAAGACATAGGGGGCTAGAAGAAAGGGCCCTAGGCAGACAGAACTGGCTTTGAGTCTTCAATGGCTTTGTGATCTTGGGCAAGTTCCTTAAGCACTTGTGTTGCTGATCTATGACATGAGGAGAATAATAGCAAATATCTCCAGGGATTGTTGTGAGGATTAAATGTGATACTGAGCATAATAAGGCAAGGTCACTCATTGTCTTAACACACAGAAAATACTCAACACGTACTAGGTATTGTTGATTCTTTCATTACCAACTGGATACATTCCCTTCTGTCAAGTACTTGGTGCAGAGATAATGATTAAAACATAGTGCCATGTTGCATTATGGGAAAAACACATCTATTCTCTCATTTTTGGAAAAAGAGTTCCCCTTGAGGACCTGGTAACCACATGGCACTTCCCTGACATGACTCCTGGCTATTCACTCTGATGGCTGGAACCCTCCTCTACAAGTCTGTCGCTCTGTTATCTGCATACAGCAAGATAAGCCTACACTTCCAGCTCATTTGGCAGATACCATGAGGAACTAATGCCTGCAACTGTCACCGTTTAGTGAAAGATTTAATAAACGGGGTATTTTTTCAAGTCCAGCTTCACAAGCCAAGCTGATGTTTCATTCCCCCAGCATTAATGCTACCACATGCACATCAAAATGGGCACCAAGGGACAGGGCATTATTTTCCAGCCACAATGAGACACCCAGTGACTTCTGAGATCACAGCCATATATCCACATAACCAGATGAGGAGAATTAAAATCAGCATTCCAGGGATGGCATCACCAACACTGAGTTTCAGGAGGTTATTTATTTATTATGTGATAATGGCCCAAATGTATACACTACTCCAAAATCTGCCATGCAAATTCAAACATCTTTGTAATCCCTGTTTACAAAGCACACAGAGAAATTAAAACAGGCTTAATCGAGCAGTGTTTGTGCATATTAATGAGCCTAAATTCTAAATCTGGATTTTGGAAATAGAAAGGGTAAAAGAGGATTCATTTCAGACTAATTTGTTTTTGAATATGACACTTTGCATGTCAAATAGTACAGGGGATGTGAAAGTGGGGGCCTAGATAAGCATTGTAAAGCATTTCCACACAATGTATGGGGCATAAGAACTGTTAAAGAAAAATAACCACTTTGCATGGTCTACCTAAGACTTTAATGACACAAATCTCTCTTCAGTCACCTGTGTCCTCTTCAGTGAGGGAACAATAATGGTTCTCCACTGTGACCATAGAATCCTTCTCTTTTATACCCTGTATAAACTTTCCTTTGACTAATCATTATTTATCATGCTATCAGTGCTGGGTGTCATAAGAGACATGTTCTTATAACTTGTATGCTAAGGCACCTGTATCTTAGGAAACAGAGAGGTAGAGGGAGGCCAGCCTCTGAATTCAGAATTAGATAGACCCGAGTTTAAATCCCAGCCTTGCCTCTCACCAACTGCAAGTGACTTAACACTCTCCTCCTTGCCTCACTTTCCACAACTGCAAAATGAAGTGATAATTCCTACCTTTTAAGGCCAAACGTACAAAGCAGTACATAGTAGGTGTGCAAAAGTACTAACTCCATTCTTTGTGCTTTTCTTTGGAGCAATAATAAATCAGGGAGGGACCAAAAATATTTTATGGGTATTATAATTCAGTGAATAGCCAACACCCAATTTCCTATGGTCCATGTATTCAGGAAAGTAAAGAGAAAAAGCAAAAAGATCCCAAAGGGGACACTTGGGAACAGGGATGGATATTGGGATGGGGATGAACATACACACGCATGTGCCCTCTGGCTTGCTTTGCTTGGCATAATGTGCATGATACAAGCCTGGCAGGCCTCCAGCAGTAATAAGAGTTACATGTCGGGCTGTGGAATCAGATATCCTGGGCAAGACTCCATGCTCTGCCCCTTACAAGTGGCTCTGGGCAAATCACACCAGTCACACCATCCTTCCACAGACTGGTGTCCTCGCTGTAAAGCGGACAGCCAATGCAACTTCCCTAGCTTTGCGATTCATGTAATTTACACCTGTCAGCAGATTCCTCTGCAGATGTAAACATAAGATAAGAAAACAGGCCTGCAGGATTATGCCCTAATCAGAAAGGTTCACAGAATAAGAAAACACACTAAGTATTTCAAAAAGAAAAAAAAAAGCCCACGTCCGCATTGTGACATGTCCCCTCTCTCAGAATCTGACCTTAGGGATCCCAGATGGTTCCAGACCATCCCCAAGCTGAAAGCACCCTGTTCTCTCCTGAGGATTATCTAACCTGAGAGCCCCTGCCCCCTTCACTCATGGGTCCTGTCCAAGGGGGTCTACAGGTCACATAAGGTTTCAGAGTTTGGGGATGGGGGGTATGAAGCAAGGTCCCCACTGGGGCAGCTGCACCCACAACCTCCCCTTCTTTTCCCCATGTTTCCTCCAGACCCTGGGCACTGTGGAGCCAAAAGTTGGCTGGTCATGCTGTCAAGCAGGACCCTTCCTTGCTCTGCCATCAGGCTCTGGCTTATAACAGATTCTCACTGTTCCAGACAGCCTCTCCCCTTGCCTCTGGCCTTCTCCCTCTGTTACTTCCCTCTGCTGTCTCGCCTGTCTGCCCCCTTCATTCTTCCTCCCTGGATTGGGGTATTCCCTTTCCTTTCTCTCTGTCTGCATCAGCGTCCCCTCCTTTCCCTACCATAGCTCTCCATGCCTCTGTCTTGGCTGCTGTCTCTGTCTGCTCATTTCTCTAACTGCTCTCAGGTCACCACTTTTTTTTTTTTTTTTTTTTTTTTGAGGCAGAGTCTCATTCTGTCTCTGTCTCAGCTCACTGCAACCTCCCACTCCCGGCTTCAAGTGATCCTCTTGCCTCAGCCTTCTGAGAAGCTGGGATTATAGGTGTGTCACCACACCCCACTAATTTTTGTATTTTTAGTAGAGACAGGATTTCACTATGTCGGCTAGGGTAGCCTCCAATTGTGACCTCAAGTGATCCACCCACCTCGGCCTCCCAAAGTGCTGGGACTGCAGGCGTAAGCCACCATGTCCGACCCTCTCACTGACTATCTCCTTTTATGTTTCTCTCCTTCCCTCTCTGTCAGTCTCTCCTTCTCTTTCTCCTGATTTCACTGGGTAATCCCCCATCTCTGTTTCTCCCTTTCATGGCAGGGACTAGGATGACGTTGGGGTAGTTACTTGACCCAGGCACAAAACTTAAGGAGGTGCCAAAACACTTAGTAATCCAAACAAATACTACTTTAATGTAATATTTTTAAAAATCAATATTAATGCAAAAAAAAGTCCCTGTTGAACAAAGAATCAAAAATATAAGGAAAGAGGATCTGTCCACCACTCTGCTCCTTGCCCCACGCTAATCCACTCCTACTCTGAAACATTACTGAAAAGAACAGGTGGCTGGCCCATAGGCTGTAGTTTATCCATCTGATTTTTTAAAATATTGCATTAAAATGTTATTGATCTCGATGATTACATTCTGTGCAAAGGGGCATACTGCCTGTGTTTGGGCCCTGTGACTTTTCTGTGCGTTTCCTTCCCTGTCTGTTCCCTAGTTCCTCTCTGTTTAGCCTCGCCCTCTTTCTCTGCTTCTGCCAATTGTGTCTCCCTCCCTCCTCCTGCCCACCTTGGTCTTGCTCTCCATCTCTGCCTAGCCCCATGTGTGTTTGCACATCCCGTTCCTGTTATGTCTCTCGGTCTTCCCCCCTGCATATCTTTGTCTCCACTTCTCCCTGGGACTGACTCTGTCTCTCTCCCTTGTCACCCTCCCCACCTCCCCTCATCTTGCCTGCACCTGTGGCCATCCCGTCAAGCCCGAGCACTGCCAAGAGTACAAGGAAGGACAGACGAGCTTCCTCCTGGCAGGAAAGCTGGACTGGGAGGGAAAAGCTCCAAATTCCATCCTGCCTCAGACCTCCGAATCTGCACCATCTGCCAGCACTCCTGTGAAGCCTATCTTGAGCAATAGATGCCCTGTGTCCCAGAGGTAGAGGAGGAGGCAGCTGGCAGATGCTGAAGTCACATGTCATGGATAGAAGGTAGTGGGCACCGAGGCAGTGAGCAGAACAAACCTGCTGGCAGGAGCTGGAGGTGCTGCGGCTGGGAGGGCTCAGATTCCCCAGGACAGGGCAATTCACCTTCCATGTGGCCATCTCAGGACAGCAACTGGAGAAGTGACAGAAGCGGTATCTGCCTAACATGCCTGGATGTGCTGGGGATATCATACTTTCTGTTTAACTTAACCCTAGGTATGATTTTTCCTGTTCTGCAACTGAAGGAACTGCAGTTCAGAGAGGCTGAGGGATTTGCCCGTGGGCTCACAGCTTGATTCAAACTTAGAACATCTAAGGGTCCAAAAGGTCTAAAGAACCAGCCCAGGGCCCTTTCCTTTACCATCTTATCTATTTAGAACAAACTTCTCACAAACCCAGAGGAATAAGAAATAAAGGCCAGGCAACCCAAGAATTCTGTGTTCATTCTTTGGAAAACAAAACATACAGAGTTGGCTAAATGATTTGAAAAAAATAAAATTACATTCTCCAGATTACACCAAACTCAGAATAAATTACAAATTGATTAAGTAATTAAATGCAAAAAGAAAAACATAAAACATCTAAGAGGAAATACAGGACTGTATCCCGCAATCTAAAGGATGAAAAGACTATTTTGAGGGTGACATAATATCATACAAGAAAAGGTTGACTGATTGCATTTTTAAAAATTGAGAGTTTTTGAACTGCAAAAGACATAAGACTGAAAGGCAAATGTAAAATGGGGGGGTGGGACTCTTCAGTCTATACGACAAAAGGTTAATATCCTTAAAATGTGAAGCATGCTTATCAACCAACCAAAAAGTCAAATAACCCAACAGAAAATATGAACAAAAGGTTTGAACTGGTACTTTATGGAAAGCACTCAACCAAAGCAAACAAATAAGAAAAAAAATTTAAACAAAACTCATGGATTCAAAATTTCAAGTTAAACTGATATACTTTTTTTCACATTTAAAGTTAGCAAAGCTTAAATATCCACTATCATCAAGAGTTTAAGGAATTGAAAACTTTTATAGAATTAGGGAGAATGGACATCGTTAGAGCCCTCTATTGAGAAATGTGGCAATATTTACTAAAACTTAAAATGCATATTCCTGTTGATCCCTTCATTTCGCTCTTTGAAATTTATCTTACTGAAATACATACATCACATGCACGTTTATCACATTGTCTGAAAAGGCAAAATATTTGAAATATCCTAAATGCCCTACAATGGTACTGAGTAAATGATACTATATCTAGGTAATAGAATACAATACAGTCAATAAAAGGAGTAAAGTAAACCTGTATGAACTATTGTAGAAAGATAATCATGATGGTTGATTTGGGATGTCAACTTGACTGGATTAAGGGATACTCAGATCACTGGTAAAACATTAATTATTCTCAGTGCTTCAGTAGGCATAAAACCCATCCCATTTCTGCTAAAAGGGAAACCAAGGTGGTTTGGCATTTGATCAGAATAATTGGGCTGTGAACGGGCACAGTGGCTCACACCAGTAATCCCAGCACTGTGGGAGGCCAAGGCAAGCAGATCACCAGGTCAGGACATTGAGACCATCCTGGCCAATATGGTGAAACCCCACCTCTACTAAAAATACAAAAATTAGCTGGGTGTGGTGGTGCACGCCTATAATCCCAGCTATTTGGGAGGCTGAGGCAGGAGGATCACTTGAACCTGGGAGGCGGAGATTGCAATGAGCTGAGATCACGCCACTGCACTCCAGCCTGGCGATAGAGCAAGGTATCATCTCAAAAAAAAAAAAAAGAGTAATTGGACTGCCCCAGCTGTCCAATGTGTCTGTGAGAATATTTCCAGGAGAGACTGGTGTGTGTCCATGGACTGAGTGGCAAAGATCCTCCCTCAATGCAGGCAGCACCATCCAATCAGCTGAGGGCTCAGATGGAATAAAAAGTTGGAGGAAGGATGATGTCTCTGGCTCTCCCAGAGCCAGGAGCCCTCCTTCTCCTGCCCTTAAACACGAGAATTTCAGGTTCTCTGGCCTTTGGACTCCAGGATCACTCCAGCAACCCCCTGGGCTCCCAGAACTCCGGTCTCAGATTGATAGTTACACCCTCGGCTTCCTTGGTTCTGAGGCCTTCAGACTTGGACTAATCCCTGGGTCTCCAGCTGGCTCTCAGCCTCCATAATTGAGTGAGTGAATTCTCCTAACAAATCCCCTCTCCTCTCCCTCTCTCTATATATATGTGTATATATACACAATATGTATGTGCATGTGTGTTTGTCTCTATATAATTATATATATAAGTCATACATAATTACATATTATATGTAGTTATATAGAACTGAAATATATATATATTATTGGTTATTTTTGGATAACCCAGACTAAAACAACATTCAAAAGAAAAAAATGTAGAACAAAATACATAGATATCCGGATCCCTTTTAAGAATACATGTGTATGTGTGCCTGTGTATTTATACGTAGGGAAACAGACCTAGAGGCACAGACAGCAACAGTGCATCCATCAGGGAGATGGAGGGACAAAGGAATACTCACCCTTCAAACATCATCCTACTGTATACATTTGGACAATGAGTGCCTGTTACTTCTGAAATCTTAAGAACATTCCCATAATTAAGAAGTTGGCAGATGTGATTTAAAATAGAACAGTTTTACAAATGGAAAGCACCGTTTTCCACCTCAACCCTGCCATGCCCCACCACCCTATGTGATCAGTGAGAGCAGCCTGCCCTAAGCATGCAGGGAATCTGAGACACTATTCCCGTGCACACGTGACATGCATTTATTTGTAATTAAATTAAACTTTACTATGTTTTGAGGTTTTCAAGGCCCCATGACATATTCTGAAGCAAAGCTAGAGGAGGCACTGCCTTTTATGTCATTGATGCTTCATATTTTGTGTTCTATAAGCTCATCTTTCCCATTGTCACAAAGATCCTACTAAGGATGAAGCTGCTGCTGCTACTGACTATTTTACTGAAGAACTTTAGGCACCTGCTTTGAGACAGGATTGGAACCTAGGTCTGTTGTACAGTAAAGCCCATGTGCGTTTCAACCCAAGCCCTGAAGATGACCAGAGACACTCCATGCCAGCTGACAAAACCAGATTCAAAGATACTGTACAGAAACCGCTTACCCAGAGTACTATTAAAATCAAGAATATCCAAGATGGATATATTAAATTATCGTGTGTATCCCCCCCAAAAAAACAAACAATTAAAGAAATTAAAAATAGAGAGTTAATATCTACCCAAAGGAGATGATGATGAGATCCTGACAAGGTAAGCTGACAGAGAAAATGCTCCTCTCATACAAACCCCATCTTTGCAAAGTCCTGATTTGGGAGACTGTAGAAAGAGGCCCTAGGGAAGACACTTCCTAAACATATGTTACCTCAATTTGTTGAGGAACTGTAGCTGTAATAGCTGAGCCTATGCCTATAAAAAGTTCTGGTCTTTTCCCTCAGGTTAGGACCACCTCTCAAAGACAACAACCTGATAATTTTTGCCAAAGTCCACACTGGAGCTCACCCACCTTGGAAACCAAGTATGGTGGCGTGCTCCTATAATCCCAACTACTCTGGAAGCTGAGGGAGAATTGCTTGAACCCGGGAGGTGGAGGTTGCAGTGAGCCAAGATCGCACCACTGTACTCCAGCCTGGGTGACAGAGCAAGACTCCATCTCAAAAAAAAAAAAAAAGCCTCCAAAACATTTGACCTATTTTGGAAACCAATAGTGAACTTGAATTCAGTTGGATGGGGTAGGTCATACTTCCAGACAAGCAGAGGACCAGAGACAGGTGGGCAAGTCCCCTGGTCTATTCTGCCTGGGCCCCAGATGTGAGATGGTTGAGTGGGGGCTGGGCTGGGGTGTCTCAGGGGCCCTAGTTCATCTTGGCCAGAGTCCTTTCCAACCTAGCCCTAACAGAGAAGATACAGACAGTTAAGGTATTCATATCACTGAAGCATTATTACCAGGTGTAAATCTTAACAACTGCACTCAACTGTAACAGAAACCAAATTAACCTGACCTGAATGAATTAGGGTTTTATTTTTCTCACGTAATGGGAGATACAGAAAAAAGAAAAGGCTACTGGCATTGAGTCAAGGGTGTATGGTTGTCAGGCTGAGATCTCTGCAATTCTGTATCCACAGAGCGTCCTTGTGGTCACAGATGACTCTCCACCTTTAGTATGGTATCCCTGTTCCAGGCAGGACGGAAGAGCAGGGAAAAGGACAAAAGAGGCGTGAGCGACCGACTTGGCTTCCCTTTTAAGGATCTTTCTTGGAAGCCCCACCCACAGCTTTCTCCTCCACCTCACTGGCTAGAACTCCGTCGTGTGGTCACTTATTCTGCAAAGAAGGCTGGGAAATGCAGCTTTGAAGCTAGACACATTTTCCAAAATAGTCAGAATTCTCTAGTGAGGGTATGGGAAGAATGCATATTGGGTAAGCAACTAGCAGAGTCTCTCTGGCCAGATAATCCATGGGAATAAACTTCATGAATTCGTCAGTGCACTGATGGTGGAATGGGCGGCACATAAGATTAGAACACCCTGGATTGCTGGCAATGGGCCCAACTGTTGCACTGGAGGAAACTCTCAAAAGTCCGCCAACACAAGGAAGGCAAATTGTCCTTGCACCATAGATAACTGTGGTTTTCCCAGTCTCATCTTTGCCCTCCGGAGAGCTAGATACTGAGTAGAAACTGATAACACTAAGTATTAACAGGCATTACATGATTCTGTTTCCTTTTTGACTGAGGTCCAAAGATCATCTAAGGTCATGGTACACCAGTAACTTAAGAAGTAAAAGAGTAGGTCAAATTGCTCATTGTATGTCTGGAGAGGGAGGGGGCTGATTCCAAGAGCTGAGCATGCTGGGAAGAGGAGAGTCTCTCCCAGAACAGGCAGAGAGGACCTGCATTATGGCAGGGGAGGAGTCATCTGATCCCATCAGGAGGTGGGGTGAAAGCTAGAAGCAAAAATAGAATATGCAGCATCGAGCCCCAAATGGGGAGGATATAACAGCTGGGTAAAAAAGCATAAGAATACACAAGGCTGTGTGGGAGGGTGAGATGCCAGGCAGCCTTCAGCAGTTGCAGTTTGTCTTCTACCTTGCTAGAGCCTGATATTGAAGAGCTGGCAACATGGTTACTCCAGACCTGCAGGTATTTAAAGGGATGCAATTGTAACTCCCAGATGCCTGAGGACACTAAGGGTGCCCAGCCAAGGCAAAATGGTTGCAGAGGCAAAGGTCCTCATAGCAAGGGTGGGTCCCTCCAACCTACCAGCCTATCTCTTCCAAAAGGAGAAAAGATATATACATTGACCTTGATGTTAAGAGCTTCTTCATACTGAGAAGTACTTCTGTGCTGGATGATTATAAAGATGTGTGTAACATCGAATCTACAGGACCAGTCCCAGCCATAACAGAAAATGGCTCTACACCTCTGAAGTAAGCCAACTCCCCAAACAAGGTGGATTGCTCAGCCTCTGTAACTTGAAAAACTTCGACCTATTTTGTATCATGACTCTGTGTGACCTGAAGCATTCTCCTCAATGTTTGTCAGCTGCATGCTCATGCTGCTCTGGCACCAGCTGTATGCAGGTTGTAAGTGTCAGCTCCATGTGACTGAAAACCAAGTGTTCATTCCCTCTGATAGGCACAACAAAAGATGCTCCCCTCCGAGGCCAAATAGGTGGCCCATGCTGCCAAGATTTCCTTCTCACACAAGCCTGAAGAAAGTCCATGTTAATCTTCAATCGTGTTGCCTCCCTTCCTGAATGGAACTGAAGACAGGTAGGCACCCCAGGCTGGCTCGTTGCTTGGCATCTCCTCACACTGATGTTCATTAAATATCTGTTCAATGTTTATTTAAAGAAGAGGCAGAGAACTGCCTGAGCAAGGGCCTAGAGGCCACAGCCTCCTCTCACCTCCAGCACAGTTCAGCTCTGGCCCAAATCTGCATCTCTCTCTCAACCAAGCCCTTTACCTGCCCTAACCTCTCCCCATAAAAGGTAGCTTTAGAGGCTGTGTCCTGTTATTGGAGATCACCCCTTGGCCTCACCCTTTACCCCATGTCTCATTAAACTGCCTCTGGCCCCCACACTGAGGTTCCCCCTAAGACAAACATCCTGGTAAATACAGCTTTGTTTGCTTTCATCATTTATTCCCAGGGATGCCTAATGCCCCTGGATTGCCTGGCATCTCGGCTCTGCTGCCTGTCAGTGGATGTGTCTCATGTGGGGTGATTTCCCCTTCATAGTGGAGGCATATGGTAGAGAATAAAGAAGTTGGGCATTGAATTCTAGTGGTTTTCAATGAGGATGGAAAGTAGGGGTGGAGGAATTCGTGTTTTGAGTTAGGTAAGAGATAGGAGGATGTGGGGGGGGTTGTGTACCCATTGGGACATTTCACAATATCCGGAATCATTTTTGTTTGTCACACTGAGAGTAAGCTGCTACTGATATTTAGTGGATAGAGGCACAGGACAGCTTTCCAAAACACATTTATCCCCAAGTGTCATAGTGCTGAGGCTGAAAAATCTTGTATTCTTATGAACTTGGGTTCAAATACTAGATGTGCCTCCTTGATACTTATGTGATCTTGATAACATTATTCAAATGGGACTTACATGTATTTTCAGTGTTCTGAGGATAAGCTACAAGGAATAGGAAGTTATAACAATGCTAGGAATATGATAGACTTTTAATAATTGTTAGCTCTTATGACTGCTACTATTGCTTTGCATTGTATTAATTTTACATTTATATGCAACTCCTTCATGTTCAGTTTCTAATTGTCTCATCTTTGAGAGGGGAGAGGAAAATATATAAAAAAGGTACTAGCTTGTATTGGGGAGTTTCTTGAGGTGTTTTCCCTTGGGGCATAAAAAGAGGCCCAAAAGTTATACTGACAAAGTGTAAGTTTATATATCAAATATATTTTGGCTCACTATGGACCACAAATCAAAGACAACTTTATCCTGAAAAATGAGATAGCTAACCAGATACTTTTGATTTCCAATATTACAAGTTCTGCCTCCAAAAGTAAGACAGAACAGTTGACCCAATAATTGGAGCCCATTTCTCTGGTGAGAAACAGGACATTTAAAATTATTCAACTTGTAATGGCATTTATTTTAGAATATATAAAATATGACCTATTTTGAAACATCCTGTTGGGAGATACAAATGCGGCTCTGCAAATAGTGCTTATGCAGAGAAAGGAAGATTAAACTATGTCTGAAAACCTCCCTTGTATAAAGGACAACTGAAAATCTTGGGGATTATGCCATCAGTATAGTGGATAGTCAGTAAATATTATCAAATAGATTTGCTTTCTTATTGCAGGATTTTCTATTGTAGAAAATGGGCATAGAGTCTGAAAGTAGAGCTTTGATGTCTACCAATTAATTGAGCTACCCCAACAGGAGGCATTCCTTCCTTCATCAGTATTTACTGCGTGCTTATGGGTGCCAGGTCTGTGTTAGGAGTTGGGATTACCATTGTAAACAAGACAGGCTAGTGGGGGAGGCATGCCACAATCAGATAATCATATAAACATGTCTCTTCAAACTGTAAGAAGTACTATGAAGAAAAAAGGAACTCAGCAGAAGTAAAAAAAAAAAAAAAAAAAAAAAAAAGCTCTGAACAACTTTATTAATTCCTGAAGACAATTTTGCATTATTTACTTTATTTGTTCATTCATTTATTGATTTATTATCTTTCATTTGTTTAACTGAGAAACTATTAAACTACTATTAAGCTACTGTGCTAGCTGCTGGGGAAAAACGCAAACAAGATACTCCTTGTGTCTTCGTGGAATTTATGATTTAGCTATTTGAGTAACCAAATATTTTAAAGAGGAAACACTGCCAATTCCCTTGTAAAATCACAAATAAGGGAAAAAAGAAAACCAGATGAGTTACCTGTAGATCAACTCCCACTCAGGGGAGCGTGCACTCAGACGAGCATGCACTCAGGGGAGCGAGCCCTCAGATGAGCCCGCACTCAGAGGAGCGTGCACTCAGAGGAGATCGCACTCAGAGGAGCGTGCATTCAGAGGAGCACACACTTAGAGGAGCTCACACTCAGGGGAGCACACACTCAGATGAGCACACGGGAGCGCACACTCAGACAAGCACACACTCGGGAGCGCACACTCAGGAGCTCACACTCGGGAGCGCACAGACGAGCGCACACTCAGGGGAGCATGCACTCAGACGAGCGCGCACTCGGGAGCGCGCTCAGACGAGAGCGCACTCAGGGGAGTGCACACTCGGGAGTGCACACTCAGGGGAGCGCACACTCAGACGAGCGTGCACTCAGGGGAGCGAGCACTCAGATGAGCCCGCTCAGAGGAGCGCACACTCAGAGGAGCTCACACTCAGCGGAGCACACACTCAGACGAGTGCTCGCTCAGGGGAGTGCACACTCAGACGAGCGCGCACTCAGGGAAGTGCACACTCAGACGAGCGCACACTCAGGGGAGCTCACACTCAGGGAAGCGAACACTCGGGAGTGCGCACTCGGGAGCACGCACTCAGACGAGAGCGCACTCAGACGAGTTCACACTCAGATGAGCACACACTCATCTGAGAAGCTCATACTCAAACGAGCACACAGACGAGCTCACACTCAGATGAGCACACACTCAGATGAGAGCACACTCAGAGGAGCTCACACAAACGAGTGCACACTCAGATGAACACACACTCAGAGGAGCGCGAACTCAGACAAGTGCACGCTCAGGGGAAGGCACACTCAGGGGAGGGCACACTCAGGGGAGTGCGCACTCAGGGGAGTCCGCACTCAGACGAGCTTGCACTCAGGGGAGTGAGCACTCAGATGAGCCCGCACTCAGAGGAGCATGCACTCAGAGGAGATCATACTCAGAGGAGCATGCACTAAGGGGAGCGCACACTCAGCGGAGCGCACGCTCAGACGAGCGCACACTCGGGGAAGCGCACGCTCAGGGGAGCGCACACTCGGGGGAGTGCACACTCGGGGAAGCGCACGCTCAGACGAGCGTGCACTCAGGGGAGCGAGCACTCAGATAAACCCGCACTCAGAGGAGCTCACACTCAGGGGAGCACACACTCAGACAAGCGCACACTTGGGAGCGCACACTGAGAGGAGCTAACACTCGGGATCGCACACTCAGACGAGCGCACACTCAGGGGAGCGCGCACTCAGACGAGCGCCTACTCGGGAGCGCGTGCTCAGACGAGGGCGCACTCAGGGGAGCGCACACTCAGGAGAGCGCACACTCGGGAGTGCACACTCAGGGGAGCGCACACTCAGACAAGTGCATGCTCAGGGAAGTGCACACTCAGACGAGTGCACACTCGGGAGCGCACACTCAGGGAAGCGCACACTCAGGGGAGTGCACACTCAGAGAGCACACTCAGACGAGTTCACAGAGAAGCTCACGCTCAAACGAGCATGCAGACGAGCTCACAGAGGAGCACACACTCAGAGGAGCTCACACTCAGACGAGCACACACTCAGACGAGAGCACACTCAGAGGAGCTCACACAAACGAGTGAACACTCAGATAAGCGCACACTCAGAGGAGCGCGCACTCAGACAAGCGCATGCTCAGGGGAGTGCACACTCAAGGCAGGGCACACTCAGACGAGCATGCACCCAGGGGAGCGAGCCCTCAGATGAGCCCGCACTCAGAGGAGCGTGCATTCAGAGGAGCACACACTTAGAGGAGCTCACACTCAGGGGAGACACAGATGAGCACACACTCAGGGGAGCGCACACTCACAAGCACACACTCGGGAGCGCACACTCAGGAGCTCACACTCGGGATCGCACACTCAGACAAGCACACACTCAGGGGAGCGCACAGACGAGCGCACACTCAGGGGAGCGCGCACTCAGAGGAGCGCACACTCAGGAGCGCGTGCTCAGACGAGAGCGCACTCAGGGGAGTGCACACTCAGGGGAGCGCACACTCAGGGGAGTGCACACTCGAGAGGGCACACTCAGGGGAGGGCACACTCAGGGAAGTGCACACACGGGAGTGCGCACTCCGACGAGCGCACACTCGGGAACGCGTGCTCAGACGAGAGCGCACTCAGGGGAGCGCACACTCAGGGGAGCGCACACTCAGGGGAGCGCACACTCAGGGGAGTGCACACTCAGGGGAGTGCGCACTCAGACGAGCGCACACCCGGGCGCGCGTGCTCAGACGAGAGCGCACTCAGGGGAGTGCACAAACAGATGAGCGCACACTCAGGGGAGCGCACACTCAGGGGAGTGCACATTCAGACAAGTGTGCACTCAGGGGAGCGAGCACTCAGATGAGCCCGCTCAGAGGAGCTCACACTCAGAGGAGCTCACACTCAGCGGAGCACACACTCAGACGAGCGCTCGCTCAGGAGAGTGCACACTCAGACGAGCGCGCACTCAGGGAAGTGCACACTCAGACGAGCGCACACTCAGGGGAGCTCACACTCAGGGAAGCGAACACTCAGGGGAGTGCGCACTCGGGAGCACGCACTCAGACGAGAGCGCACTCAGACGAGTTCACAGAAAAGCTCATACTCAAACGAGCACACAGACGAGCTCACACTCAGATGAGCACACGCTCAGATGAGAGCACACTCAGAGGAGCTCACACAAACGAGTGCACACTCAGATGAGCACACACTCAGAGGAGCACGAACTCAGACAAGCGCACGCTCAGGGGAGGGCACACTCAGGGGAGGGCACACTCGGGAGTGCGCACACAGAGGAGGGCACACTCAGGGGAGGGCGCAATCAGGGGAGGGCGCACTCAGGGGAGTGTGCACTCAGGGGAGTGCGCACTCAGACGAGCGTGCACTCAGGGGAGTGAGCACTGAGATGAGCCCGCACTCAGAGGAGCACGCACTTAAAGATCATACTCAGAGGAGCGCGCACTAAGGGGAATGCACACTCGGGGGTGCGCACGCTCAGACGAGTGCACACTCGGGGGAGCGCACGCTCAGGGGAGCGCACACTCGGGGGAGCGCACGCTCAGGGGAGCGCACACTCGGGGGAGCGCACGCTCAGGGGAGCGCACGCTCAGGGGAGTGCACACTCGGGGGAGTGCACACTCGGGGAAGCGCACACTCAGACGAGCGTGCATTCACGGGAGCGAGCACTCAGATGAGCCCGCACTCAGAGGAGCTCACACTCAGGGGAGCACACACTCAGACAAGCGCACACTTGGGAGCTCACACTGAGAGGAGCTAACACTCGGGAACGCACACTCAGACGAGCACACACTCGGGAGCGCACGCTCAGACGAGCGCCTACTCAGGAGCGCGTGCTCAGATGAGAGCGCACTCGGGAGTGCACACTCAGGGGAGCGCACACTCAGGGGAGTGCACACTCAGGGGAGCGCACACTCAGGGGAGTGCACACTCAGGGGAGCGCACACTCAGGGGAGGGCACACTCAGGGGAGCGCACACTCAGGGGAGTGCGCACTCAGACGAGCGCACACTCGGGAGTGCGTGCTCAGACGAGAGTGCACTCAGGGGAGCGCACACTCAGGGGAGCGCACACTCAGGGGAGCGCACACTCGGGGGAGCGCACACTCGGGGAGTGCGCACTCAGGGGAGTGCGCACTCAGACGAGCGCACACTCGGGAGCGCGTGCTCAGACGAGAGCGCACTCAGGGGAGTGCACACTCAGATGAGCGCACACTCAGGGGAGCGCACACTCACGGGAGTGCACACTCAGGGGAGTGCACACTCAGACGAGTGTGCACTCAGGGGAGCGAGCACTCAGATGAGCCCGCTCAGAGGAGCTCACACTCAGAGGAGCTCACACTCAGCGGAGCACACACTCAGACGAGCGCTCACTCAGGAGAGTGCACACTCAGACGAGCGCGCACTCAGGGAAGTGCACACTCAGACGAGCGCACACTCAGGGGAGCTCACACTCAGGGAAGCGAACACTCAGGGGAGTGCGCACTCGGGAGCACGCACTCAGACGAGAGCGCACTCAGACGAGTTCACAGAGAAGCTCATACTCAAACGAGCACACAGACGAGCTCACACTCAGATGAGCACAAACTCAGATGAGAGCACACTCAGAGGAGCACGAACTCAGACAAGCGCACGCTCAGGGGAGGGCACACTCAGGGGAGGGCTCACTCGGGAGTGCGCACACAGGGGAGGGCACACTCAGGGGAGGGCGCACTCGGGAGGGCGCACTCAGGGGAGGGCGCACTCAGGGGAGTGTGCACTCAGGGGAGTGCGCACTCAGACGAGCGTGCACTCAGGGGAGTGAGCACTCAGATGAGCCCGCACTCAGAGGAGCACGCACTCAGAGGAGATCATACTCAGAGGAGCGCGCACTAAGGGGAATGCACACTCGGGGGTGCGCACACTCAGACGAGTGCACACTCGGGGGAGCGCACGCTCAGGGGAGCGCACACTCGGGGGAGCGCACGCTCAGGGGAGTGCACACTCGGGGGAGTGCACACTCGGGGAAGCGCACACTCAGACGAGCGTGCATTCAGGGGAGCGAGCACTCAGATGAGCCCGCACTCAGAGGAGCTCACACTCAGAGGAGCACACACTCAGACAAGCGCACACTTGGGAGCTCACACTGAGAGGAGCTAACACTCGGGATCGCACACTCAGACGAGCACACACTCGGGAGCGCACACTCAGATGAGCGCCTACTCGGGAGCGCGTGCTCAGATGAGAGCGCACTCAGGGGAGCGCACACTCAGGAGGCACACTCAGAGCGCACACTCAGGAGGCACACTCAGGAGTGCACACTCGGGGAGTGCGCACTCGACAGCACACTCGGGAGCGCGCACAGAGCGCACTCGGGGAGTGCACACTCAGGGGAGCGCACACTCAGGGGAGCGCACACTCAGGGGAGTGCACACTCAGGGGAGTGCGCACTCAGACGAGCGCACACTCGGGAGCGCGTGCTCAGACGAGAGCGCACTCAGGGGAGTGCACACTCAGGGGAGCGCACACTCAGATGAGCGCACACTCAGGGGAGCGCACACTCAGGGGAGTGCACACTCAGGGGAGTGCACACTCAGACGAGTGTGCACTCAGGGGAGCGAGCACTCAGATGAGCCCGCTCAGAGGAGCTCACACTCAGAGGAGCTCACACTCAGCGGAGCACACACTCAGACGAGCGCTCGCTCAGGAGAGTGCACACTCAGACGAGCGCGCACTCGGAAGTGCACACTCAGACGAGCGCACACTCAGGGGAGCTCACACTCAGAAGCGAACACTCAGGGGAGTGCGCACTCGGGAGCACGCAGACGAAGGCGCACTCAGACGAGTTCACAGAGAAGCTCATACTCAAACGAGCACACAGACGAGCTCACACTCAGATGAGCACAAACTCAGATGAGAGCACACTCAGAGGAGCTCACACAAACGAGTGCACACTCAGATGAGCACACACTCAGAGGAGCACGAACTCAGACAAGCGCACGCTCAGGGGAGGGCACACTCGGAGTGCGCACACAGGGGAGGGCACACTCAGGGGAGGGCGCACTCAGGGGAGGGCGCACTCAGGGGAGGGCGTACTCAGGGGAGTGCGCAATCAGACGAGCGTGCACTCAGGGGAGTGAGCACTCAGATGAGCCCACACTCAGAGGAGCACGCAATCAGAGGAGATCATACTCAGAGGAGCGCACACTAAGGGGAGCGCACACTCGGCGGTGCGCACGCTCAGACGAGTGCACACTTGGGGGAGCGCACGCTCACAGGAGCGCACACTCGGGGGAGCGCACGCTCAGGGGAGGGCACACTCGGGGGAGTGCACACTCAGGGAAGCACACACTCAGACGAGCGTGCACTCAGGGGAGTGAGCACTCAGATGAGCCCACACTCAGAGGAGCACGCAGAGGAGATCATACTCAGAGGAGCGCACACTAAGGGGAGCGCACACTCGGCGGTGCGCACGCTCAGACGAGTGCACACTTGGGGGAGCGCACGCTCACGGGAGCGCACACTCGGGGGAGCGCACGCTCAGGGGAGGGCACACTCGGGGGAGTGCACACTCAGGGAAGCACACACTCAGACAAGCGTGCACTCAGGGGAGCGAGCACTCAGATGAGCCCGCACTCAGAGGAGCTCACACTCAGGGGAGCACACACTCAGACAAGCACACACTTGGGAGCTCACACTGAGAGGAGCTAACACTCGGGATCGCACACTCAGACAAGCGCACACTCAGGGGAGCGCACACTCAGGAGAGCGCACACTCAGGGGAGCGCACACTCAGGAGAGCGCACACTCAAGGGAGCGCACACTCAGGGGAGTGCACACTCAGGGGAGCGCACACTCTGATGAGCGCATGCTCAGGGAAGTGCACACTCAGACGAGTGCACACTCGGGAGCGCACACTCAGGGAAGTGCACACTCAGGGGAGTGCGCACTCAGACGAGTTCACAGAGAAGCTCACGCTCAAACGAGCACGCAGACGAGCTCACACTCAGGAGCACACACTCAGAGGAGCTCACACTCAGACGAGCACACACTCAGACAGGAGCACACTCAGGAGCTCACACAAACGAGTGAACACTCAGATGAGCGCACAGAGGAGCGCGCAGTCAGACAAGCGCATGCTCAGGTAAGTACACACTCAGGGCAGCGCACACTCAGACGAGCGTGCACTCAGGGGAGCGAGCACTAAGAGCCCGCACTCAGGGAGCACGCACTCAGAGGAGCTCACACTCAAGGAGCGCACTCTAAGGGGAGCGCACACTCAGGGGAGCGCGCACTCGAGCCCGCACTCAGAGGAGCGCACAGAGGAGTTCACACTCAGAGGAGCACGCACTCAGACGAGCGCACACGCGGGAGCGCACACACAGACGAGTGCACTCTCAGGGGAGTGCACACTCAGGGGAGCGCACACTCAGACGAGCATGCACTCAGGAGCGAGCACTCAGAGGAGCGCGCACTCAGAGGAGATCGCACTCAGTAGCACACACTCGGGAGCGCGCACTCAGGGAAGCGTGCACTCAGACGAGTGCACTCTCAGGGGAGCGCACACTCTGGGGAGCGCACACTCAGACGAGCATGCACTCAGGGGAGCGAGCACTCATATGAGCCCGCACTCAGAGGAGCACACACTTAGAGGAGCTCACACGCAGGGGAGCACACACTCAGACGAGCACACACTCAGGGGAGTGCACACTCAGACGAGCACACACTCAGGGGAGTGCACACTCAGACAAGCACACACTCGGGAGCGCACACTCAGCTTCTCACACTCAGGATCGCACACTCAGACGAGCGCACACTCAGGGGAGCGCGCACTCCGGGGAGCGTGCAGACGAGCACTCACTCGGGAGCGCATGCTCAGACAAGAGCGCACTCAGGGGAGCGCACACTCAGGGGTGCGCACACTCAGGGGAGCGCACACTCAGGGGAGCGAGCACTCAGATGAGCCCGCACTCAGAGGAGCGCGCACTCAGAGGAGCGCGCACTCAGAGGAGCGCGCACTCAGACGAGCGCTCGCTCAGGGGGAGTGCACACTCAGATGAGTGCACACTCAGGGGAGGGCACACTCAGGGAAGCGCACACTCAGGGGAGTGCGCACTCTCGGGAGCGCGCACTCAGAGGAGTGCTCACTCAGATGAGTTCACAGAGAAGCTCACGCTTAAATGAGCACACAGACGAGCTCACACTCAGACGAGAGCACACTCAGAGGAGCTCACACAAACGAGTGCACACTCAGATGAGCGCACACTCAGAGGAGGGCGCACTCAGACAAGCGCACGCTCAGGGGAGGGCACACTCAGGGGAGCAAGCGCTCAGATGAGCCCGCACTCAGAGGAGCACGAACTCAGAGGAGATCACACTCAGAGGAGCGCACACTAAGGGGAGCGCACACTCAGGGGAGCGTGCACTCAGACGAGCGCACACTCAGGGGAGCGGGCACTCAGGGGAGCACACACTCAGATGAGCGCACGCTCAGGGGAGTGCACACTCGGGAGCACGCGCTCAGGGGAGTGCACACTCAGGGGAGTGCGCACTCAGACGAGAGTGCACTCAGGGGAGCGAGCACTCAGATGAGCCCGCACTCAGGGGAGCACGCAGAGGAGCTCACACTCAGAGGAGCACGCACTCAGACGATCACACACTCAGGGGAGCGCACACTCAGACGAGCGCACTCTCAGGGGATCGCACACAGGGGAGCGCACACTCAGGGGAGTGCGCACTCAGGGGAGCACACACTCAGACGAGCGTGCACTCAGGTGGCTCATACCTATAATCCCAGCACTTTGGGAGGCAGAGGTGGGTGGATCACGAGGTCAGGAGTTCAATATCAGTCTGGCCAAGATGGTGAAACCCTATGTCTACTAAAAATGCAAAAAATTAGCCGGGTGTGGTGGTGGGTGCCTGTAATTCCCAGCTACTCGGGAGGCTGAGGCAGAGAATTGTTTCAACCTGGGAGGTGGAGGTTGCAGTGAGCCAAGATAGTGCCACTGCACTCCAGCCTAGGTGACAAAGTGAGACTCTGTCTCAAAAAAAAAAAACAAAAACAAAAAAAAACAAAAAAAAAACAAAAAAACAACTATGACTAATATCATGTTTCATATTGAAACATTAACCAATTTCCTTTAAATTTTGGAAAAAAATTCTCACTGTTTCTGTTCAACTTTTACTACAACTCCACACCAATAAGATAATAAAACGTTAAAGGAATACAGACTAGAAAAGAAGAAGTAAAACTTCTTAAATTAAACTGCATAATTTGCAGATAAAATGATTGTGGTTATTAAAAAAATTCTATGACATTTACAAGAAAAATAATTAAAACTAAAAGGGTGCATTTACTAAGGTTAGGGATACAATATTAATATATAAATTGTATGTCTATGTACTTTCAACAAGGAATTTGAAAATTAGATTAAAAGTTACTATTATTTATAATAGTATTTAAAACAAATACTAAGGAGTAGACCTAATGAAAAAATTTAGTAACTTTATATGGGAAACTATAAAACTCAGCTGAGAGAAGTTAAATAAATCCTAATAAATATATATACCATGTTAATGGATTGGACATTAAGTTGTTCATTATACCCAAACTGATCTATAGATCAAATTAATTCCTATTAAAATTCAAATGTTATTTTGAAGAAACAAATAAGATAATTCTAAAATATACATAAAATGCAAACCACCTAGAACAACCCAAACCAAACCAAAATGAAAGAAAAAGCCAAAGTTGGAGGACTTAGAGTACTTGGTTTCAAGACTTACTATAAATCTATGAGATAACAGTGTGGCGTCAATGTGTGTGAAGACTAATAGATTAATAGAAAATAATAGAGTCCAGAAAAATATATGTGTATACACATATTCCTATATATTTGTACACAAATATTCCTGTATACATAAGGATAGATTAATAGATCAATGAAACAGAAAAGGAAGTCCAGAAATAACTCTGTGTTGGGGGGGGTATCCAATTGGTTTTCGATCCAGGTGCAAGTTAATTGAGAAATCTTTCTTGAAAATATTACTGGAACATCTGGTTATCAATGGCGAAAAGAGACCTTGACCCTATCTCAATCCTTATACAACAATTCATTTAAGGTGGCTTATTTACTCAAAAGCAATATCTTTGTGACTTTTGGGATGTTAAAGATTTCTTGGATGATGCATAAAAATCACAAACTTTCCATGAAATAATTGAAAAAATGAATTTTGCCAAAAGACTCCATTAAGAAAATAAATATAAAATATAAAACAAATATGAAATCCACAAACTAGAAAAATATTCATAACACATGAATTCATGCATTTGACAAAAGACTTGTATAAAAATATACAAGGAACACTTTAAACTCAATAACATGAAAAAAACAAATTTTAAAAATTAGAAAATTAATAAACACTTTACAACGGGTAATATATGATTGGCCATTAATCACATAATAAAGTATTATTTCTCATTAAGAAAATGAAAATGAGATACTATTTCACATTTATTAGAATACAAATATTTGGTCTATATTGCTATCTCAACACCAATGTTCATGAAGATGTGAAGCTACTGAAATTCTCATACATTTCTTATGGAAGATTAAAGTAATGCAACCACTTTGGAGAAATATTTGGCAGTTCTTTATAAAGTTAAATATAGACCACCGGTGACCCAGCAATTCAATTATTAGGTATTTTTTCAAGAGACATGAAAACATTTTCACAGACTTGCGAAAGGCTGTTTATAGCAGCCTTTTTCAAAATAGGCAAAAACTGGATACAACCCAAATGTGTATTAAAAAAACAGGTCAACAAATTATGATATACTCATACATGGGAAACTATACAGCAATAAAAGTAAGGAATGATGAATATGTGCAAAAACATATTTGAGTCATAAAAACACGATGTTATGCAAAAAAAGTACATACTGTGTGATTCTATTTACATGAAGTCCAATAAGAGATAAAAATGATGTGGTAAAGAAATCAGAAAGTAGTAGCATGAGTTTGGGGTAGTTATTTGATTGGAAAGAGACATTAAGAAATTTTGAGGGTGACAGATATGGTCCATATTTTGTATCTGTGTGTATGTGGCAGTCACATGGGTGGGTAACATAATTATCAAAGTTCATTCAACTGAATATCTAAATTCTGTGTACTTTATGATATGGTAATAATTTAAAAACAATTGCACCTATGTTTTGGCTTTATCTATTTGTCCCTTTTGTTCTGTCCATTTTCTGTTTTTGTATTTCCAAGCTTTGTTGGTAGGTATATACACATTTAGGATTGTTCCTTCTCTAGATTGTTCTATCTTCCTTTCAAGGGTGTTACATTTTTTTCTTTGGCAGGAAGTTATCAGTAAATCCTCTTGACCCTGCCAGGCTTGATTTTAGAGCTTGCTTCAGTTTTGTCTCATGTCCTTGGTCATAGCTTTTGATGTAGGGCGTAGTCCTACATTGCAAGCTGTGGATTTTGGGGGTCTCTCTTGAGTGGCAAATATTCACAGTGACATTTTTGCACCCTGGTTGGTAGGAACTCTAACATCTGTTTGCACTTCCCCAGCGTGGGGCTCTCCATTCTGCCCTTTGCTCCACAGCAGTTGTCTCTCTTAGGCATGGTGGAGTCTTGCTCTTCAAACACACATGGTCTTGCTCTTAGCCAAAAACCTGATGTGAACCTGCACGCAGACTTCTGGGCCACTGGGACTGTGCTTTCACTACACTGTTTTACAAATCCTGCTGTTTCTGTTACCAGGCAATGAATGATCTCACTGTCTCATGCACATACAAACCAATACCATGGCACCAGCTTTTGAGAAAACAAAAGCTTTTCTGTGATTCAGCTAGTAAGGAGACAAGAGGAAGCACTCAAATCTGTCTCCCCAAGCTGGAGTTTAGGTCAGGTTTTCTAAGCATAGGATGATGAGATGTGACCTGATTGGATCATGCAATGAGGTGATGCTAGGAAGTGATGATGTGCCTGGATCTTGCCATGGGGTCACACTAGAGCTCCATCTGATTGGATCCTGGATCTTGCCATGCAGTGCGTGCTGCTTAATTCAGTCCCCACTCCTCAGTCCGAACACTTAGCTTCCTCCCTGTGGTCACACACTTGGTTCAACGGGGCATGTTCCAGTAATTGGACCTTCAACCTGGGGGTCCATGGCAACTGAAAAACAACTCACAACTTTGTTGCATAAAAGTTGATCCAGACTGATCTGGTATGGTTACATCTCTGCAGATGCAAACTCCAGTCTCCAAACTCTAGTCTCTCTCAAGCTCAGCTTGTCTACATCTGTGCCTGGACTCTACCTTTCTGTAAAAGAGTGCTCTTGGGCATAAAGCTAGGACAAAGGTGGAACCAATTTTGTGTATTTCCCTTCTCTCAGCAGGCTGTCAGTTCCGTTCCTGAAATGGTTGCTTAATATATTATTGCCAAATTTTAGAACTGTTTTCTCAGGAGGGTAAATTGGTATCAGTTAGTTTGTCCTGGTTGGAAGCAAGTCTCACTGTCATTGAAATTTAATTTCTAAATTTCATTTAGAAAAACGTGTTATCAGTCTTGGTATTCTGGAGACAGAAGATGTTTATGTACATGTTGTTTTGTTGAACAGGAAAACTTTTTTTTTTTAAAGGAATTAAAAAGCTTGTGACTATTGTCAGCAGGTAAATTTACTTCTGATACAGAGGAATAGCAATATGGTATAAAAGTAAATGAGTTTACAGTAATATACAGCTTTGTATCTGCACTAAAACTTAAAATCACCAGTGCCAAAGTCAAAAGCAAAATGAAAAGGAAAAACCCTGTATAATTCTATAGGCAAGAAACAAATATTTATTTTTAAAAAAGATGCTGCAATTACTATTCACAGATCCAAAATGTGATTTACATCAGTTCTCATTTTTTTGACCTTATGATTTTATATAAAAGGGATAAAATAATGTATGCCTTTAAAAACCATAATTGGTAATTTCAGTGACAACACCATGTTGTCACTGGGATTAGAATTGACATGTGACCCAATGTAAAGAGTAAAAGGCCTATGAGCTTAAGAAGCAACATCTGGCCGGGCGTGGTGGCTCAAGCCTGTAATCCCAGCACTTTGGGAGGCTGAGACGGGTGGATCACGAGGTCAGGAGATCGAGACCATCCTGGCTGACACGGTGAAACCCCGTCTCTACTAAAAAACACAAAAAACGAGCCGGGCGAGGTGGCGGGTGCCTGTAGTCCCAGCTACTCGGGAGGCTGAGGCAGGAGAATGGCGTGAACCTGGCGGGGGCGGAGCTTGCAGTGAGCCGAGTTCGTGCCACTGCACTCCAGCCTGGGGCACAGAGCAAGACTCCGTCTCAAAAAAAAAAAAAAAAAAGAAATAGTATTAATAAAAATATAGACTTGAGTAGAAATGCTGACTTGGCCACTATACCATTGGGCCTGCACAATGTCCAGTGTTAGATCCCAAGAGCTGGGAATGAGACTCTTCCAAGATCATCCCCAATGCCATTTCTCAGGCCAACACATGTTAGGGTCATCACAACCTCACAGCTGCCAATGGCTCCAGCTTCCATGTCCAACCCACCCCTGGGAGAACCAACTCTGTAGCCTCACTGGGCTGCTTTGGCTACCCAAAATGTATCATAGACTTCCTTGTCTCTTGACCATGGTCTCTTGACCATGCTGCTCCCGGCTCCTCTTGCCATCCTGAAAATTTTAAATGTCTCAAAAGATCATTCATACACTACCGTCTTTCCAACACCTTCCTTGACTGACAGAAACACAGTCATGGCCTTTCTGTGGTCCCAGAAGCTTTGTTGGTGTCTGTATCCACTTACAGGATGACCTGCCCTCCCACCAGACAATGAGCCTCCTGTGGAATTTATCTTTAGCTCACCATGCCTGATACTAACTAGATACCTTCCAAATGTTTAACGATTAAAAGAAGTATTAGAGATAAGTTTTACTTGGCTTGTGCACAGCTGTGTATGCACAAACACATACACACAATGTCTCCTAACAACTATTTGAAGGCAATTTCAATGTAGGAAATACAACGGCATCACAAATTTCAGTAAGTCAGGGAAACCAACTTCCAGAATGCAGTCCATCCTTTTACACTGATGGTAAAAGCATTAGCAGCACTTTGGCTTGTGTGGCACTTAACAGTTTACAAAGCACCTATAAATGGAAGGATCCTGAGGGTTGGAGGACACGTTCTCAACATCTAGCCTAATTTCCTGGGTAAAGCAGGAATCTCCTAGAAAAATCATGACTCAGGTTTCTGTAGCCTCTTGCCAATGCATCCTGTGCCCCAGAGTTTCCCACCTTTTAGAATAATTCACAGTATTTTTAGAGATCTCTAATCATTCAAAGGTTCCTGTCTTAGGTTGAGTTAAACTTTGCTTCCCAGGACTTCTCACCTATCAGTCGTGGAATATCTCTCAGAAACACATACACACAAAATATTTCTCCTGGCAGAATTCAAATTCTATTGATAAGTCTCATGTCCATCCTAATCTTCTATGAGGTGATCCATCCCCAGAACTTCAGTATTTCATCCTTCGACTGGGATCTCAGACTTGTCACCTCTCCGGCGCCCTTGCTTAGGAAGATGCTACACTGGCCTTCTAGGAGGGATGCCAACAGGTGGCATAATGCACACAATAGGTGCCTGACTAGAAGAGGAGACATCACTAACTTGGGTGTTTCAGTCTTCAGTGCAGTTATGTCCTGCCTAACTGTTCTGGGATGAATTGTGGCCCCCTTCCAAAATTCATATGCTAAATCCCTATCCCCCTAGTGCCTCACAATGACACTATATTTAGAGACATTATTGTTTTGTTTTTTCTCGAGACGGAGTCTTGCTCTGTCACCCAGACTGCAGTGCAGTGGTGCGACCTCAGCTCATTGCAACCTCCGCCTCCCAGATTCAAGTAATTGTCCTGCCTCAGCCTCCCAAGTAGCTGGGATTACAGGTGCATACCACCACACCCAGCTCATTTTTGCATTTTTAGTAGAGACAGGATCTCACCATGTTTGCCAGGCTGCTCTCGAACTCCTGACCTCATGGTCTGCCTGCCTCGACCTCCCAAAGTGCTGGGATTACAGGTGTGAGCCACCAAAGCCCAGCCTAGAGATAGAAGTTTTCTAATTTTTAATTTTTGAGGGTACATAGTAGGTGTATATATTTCTGGGGAACATGAGACATTGATACAGACATGCAATGCGTAAAAATCATAATAACCATAATAATCATAATCTTAAGTGGGGTATCTACTGCCTCAAGCATTTAGCCTTTGTGTTACAAAGAATCCAATTATATTCTCTTAGTTATTTTAAATGTAAAATTAAATTATTGGTTGTAGTCACCCTGTTGTACTATCACATAGTAGGTCTTATTCATTCTATTTTTTGTGTCCATTAATAATTCCCACTACCCCCTCCACACACTCACTTCCCTTCCCAGCTTCTGGTAACCATCCTTCTATTCTCTATTGTTTTAATGTTTAGCTCCCACAAATAAGTGAGAGCATGTTAAGTTTGTCTTTCTGTGCCTGGGCTATTTCACTGAACATAATGACCTCCAGTTCCATCCATGCTGTTGCAGATGATGGGATCTCATTCTTTTTATGGCTGAATAGTACTCCATGGTGTTTATGTACCACAATTTCTTTATCCATTCATCAGTTGATGGACACTCGGTTGCTTCCAAATCTTGGCTATTGTGAATAGTGCGTCAATAAACACAGGAGTGTAGATATCTCTTCAATATACTGAATTCCTTTCTTTTGGGTAAATACCTAGCAGTGGGATCGCTAGATCATATATGGTAGCTCTAGTTTTAGTTTTTAAGGAAACTCCAAGCTGTTGCAGAGAAGGTCTTTAAAAAGCTGATTAAATTAGACAGTTACAGCCAGGCATGGTGGCTCACATCTGTAATCCCAGCACTTTGGGAGGTGGAGGTGGGTGGATCTTCAGGTCAGGAGTTCAAGACCAGCCTGGCCAACATGGTGAAACCCCATCTCTACTAAAAATACAAAAATTAGCTAGGCGTGGTGGCATGCACCCATAATCTCAGCTACTCGGGAGGCTGAGGCAGGAGAATCATTTGAACCCAGGAGGCAGAGGTTGCAGTGAGCCAAGATCGTGCCATTGTACTCCAGCCTGCATGACAAGGCGAGACTCCATCTCAAAAAAAAAAAAAAAAAAAAGTTAGACATTTAGGGTGGGCTCTAATTCAACCTGACTGGTGTCCTTATGAGAAGAGGAAATTTGGACAGAGAGAGAGACAGCAGGGACGTGTGGCACAGAACAAAGACCACGTGAGGACACAGAAGGTGGCCATCTGCAAGCAAAGGAGAGAGGCCTCAGGAGAAAACAAACCTGCCAGCACCTCAATCTTCAATTTCTCTAGCCCCCAGAACTGTGAGAAAATACATTTCTGTTGTTGAGGACACTCATGGTATGGTAATTTGTTATGGCAGCCCCTCACAAATGAAAACACTACCTACATGTGTAACTCGCTTCTATTACCTACACAGCACCAGCAGCATTTAAGTTGCCAATTTCTGGTCAAGAGATGAGTGACAAGACACCTTCTGGAATAAATCCCAGAGCCAGTTCTGCTCCCTTTCTGAACTTCCAAAGAGTGACATGCAGCCCCAACAGCATTTCTATCCCAGCACTGCCCACCACCTTAAGAAACACTGATTTCTCTGTTGAAAGGAAGCGAAAGACCCTTCCCTGATACAGACCAGAATTTTCTGAAGGTCTTTGTTTTTAATGAAACATAAAAGGACAGCAAGAATATCAAATCATAAGGCAGAAGAGTCACTGCTAAGTCCTTTAAATTATCATACCTGTTCCTGCACAACCCATTAAGCCTAATGGAGAACAGAGGGCATACCCTATTGTCCCCTGCATGGACTCTGTTATGAGCTGCTCTCCCCTACATGAAGAGAGGCTCTTCCAGAACTGCAAGACACAGGCACACCTACTTGGAGTGTCCCTTTTATTCTTGCTTTGCCCTTTGAACTTGATGCATAGCATTATTTTCCTAGTAACAAACTTGGTTCCCACCTCCACTTCCCAACTTCCCTGAAGTGTCACAGGTAAAATACTCTCTCTTCCTCACCCTAGTTCTAGAAGCCTCTGACATCCTGCACTATCCTTACCCCTGGTTTATCCTCATCTTAGGGAACTGAATGCTATTATGAAATAGATCCCCTTTTAAAATGACATAAGCACTTTGGTCTTCTCCCCGGGGTTCAGCTATTTCAGGGAGACAAGCAGAGGTCACAAAGCATCCCTAAAAGTAAAATGCCATCCAGGGGTACTGGGCCACCAATGGAGCTGCTAAGTGCTACTTCCTTTGTCCTGGGCATCTGATAGCCTAAGGCAAGATACAGATCCCTAGGGGCTGAAGACAGAGTGAATCAAATCTGATCCAAATGCCTAGGAGCAGCAAGAGCTAAGTTGAGAAAACCTCCAGTAAATGCCAAATCTGAGAGCAAGAGGAGAACTGAAATCAGGGCCACGGCCAGAGGGAATAAATGAAATGGAACAACAGGAAGGCAGCAAAGGAATGGAAGGGTCTAGAGACACAGGGTCAGGAAGGAAGAGTCAGGCCTCTTATAGTCAATTCTTTATGTATCACCCCTTTGAGTCCATTACCCAGAAAGAAGGCTGTGCATCTTCAAGTCAGGGCAGGAAAAAGAGGAGAATGGCCAAGTCATCCATCTGCCTCCTCTCAGCTGTCTGCCCAGAGGTACAAGCTTTGAATTTCCTCTCCTAACCATGATATCTATCTTGTCACTAGGATTCTCTGCTCTTTCCACAATTTATTCCATCTTGTGACTGATTGGAACAAGTCTTTAAAAGGGCATTTTTCAAAGCCATGATGGTACAATAGTCACGCTGTCTGGCCCTGACAGCTCCAAACAAGTTACAAGCCCCAAAATTACACAGAACAGCCGTCCATCAAGCATTGCCATGGTCTGCCGGCTGCTTGTGAGATACAGTTAAGTCATGCATACAGGCCACCAACAGGCAATTGTGATTGGAAGTGCTTCGGCTTTCATCACCAGCTTCGGCAGCAGAGAACATGGCCTCACACCCACAAATGGCAGCTTCCAGAAACAAATCAGATGTATCATGTAGCACTTCATTCTCCTACTTCAATGGCCATGCATCCTACAAACTGGCTCCAAAAGACTCCTGGGCAGTTAGGTTGGGGTATCACTTGTATATAGTCATACAGTCTATGGTAATTTGTATTACTGTTCATACTGACCAAGCTTTCTATCTCCCCATGCCATTGATATTAGTCTTAGCCATGTGATTTGGAACGCTTCTCCTTGGAGGAAGATTATATATCACTGGTCCAGTGGTCAAAGGCTTAGCCTTATGATTTCTGGCATCCTTCCTAATGCAAGAACATACACCCTCACTTTATTGAGCTTAAGAGTGGCTACGTGATTTGCTTTGGTCCATTAAATGTAGATAGTCATGTGTCATTTCCAGGAATTTAAAATCTAGCTCATAGTTCTCTTCGGTCTTTGCTCTGTTCCACAGACCACCTATTTCCTAGATAGAGGCTGTTGCATCAGCCTAAGTACCAGATTAAAGGCCATGTAGGGTATGGCCACAGCCGACCTGATTTGTAGCAGAGATGAAAAATGAATTTTGTGGTTATAGTTTACTGAATGGGGAACATTTACTTTTGGAGGTTATTACTGAAGCATAATCTAGCCTATCCTAACTAAAATATCTTCTTCCTTTTTCTCTTTTATTCTTCCAGTAATTAAGCACCTACTAAAAATTGAGAATGCTTTATAAATTGAGCACCTACTATGTGACAGGTACTGGGTTGGGCGGGGAATGCAAATAAAAGACATACATAATGGGAAGACCCAGATGTTGCACAAATACATTTTGATACATTGTGGCAAGTTTTACAACAAGATGCATCAGCAGCTTGAAGGAAGCTGTTGCTCTGTCTTCTCTACCAGGAGTTGTGGATGCCTTTATCAAAATACCCATCATATATGATGCTCCAAAAACAAATAAGGTTGACTGAATGATATTGGATTCAAATTTAAGAAAAAGATCAGGAGTTTGGTTGGCAAGGAAGAAAGAAAATGGCATTCCACTAGCCGAAAAGGGGGAAAGGACATTTCAGGCCAAAAAAAAAAAATGGCATAAGCAATGTTGTGAATATACCTCTACTGTTCAGTGAGGATGGAGCTTAAGATGGAGAGATGAAGACTTAGATAAAATGATTTTGGATAACTCCACTGGAATCAAGTTGAGAATACCTGAAAGGCCATGCCAAGGAGGTTTGACTTAGCCGTGGAGGTTATGGAGGAACAAATGGAGACTTCTAAAGCAAGGGAATGAGGTGGTCTTCCTGCCACAGGAGGTGGGGTGTGTAGCAAGTGATGTGGCTGGGTTCGGGAATCATAAAAAATGAAGTTCACTCTGGGTAACATGAGATTACAACATTTACAACAGCAAATCTCCAGTGGAGAAAGGGAAAAGCCCAAATCCATCTTAGATCAGCTTCCCTAAGAAACAGACTCTGAAAAGAAGATGAGATGCAAGAAAGAGGTTTACTGAGGAGAGCTCCTGAGACCATCACCTGGCAAGGAGTGAAGGATGCAGGATGGAGCAGAGGAAGAAGTCCAGCTGTGATGTAGTTGCAGCACAGTCCTTGGCTGATCACTCAGGGAGCTCTGAACTTTGGATGGCCCATCAGAGTTGTCCTGAACTGAGGCAAGAGTATCAGACCGTCATACTCTAACATCAACCAGGCTTTGGATATGCGTTAGCCCCAGAAAGAGGTGTAATCTTGGGCAAGGAACCTCCTTTCCACAGAAGGACATTACCAGGACAAGACTCTGCTAAGCTGTCGGTGGCAGTAAACACTCTCAGCAGCCGGGGCAATGAGTGCCTGGGTGCTGAACAGGGAATCTGAGTCTGAGAGGCAGCTATTGGCATCCACTACACACCCTCTCAAGGAACAACAACTTGCCTTCCACCAAGCGAAGACACAGCAACAAGACAACATCTCTGAGGCAGAGAGCAAGCCCTCACCAGATATTGAATCTGCTGGAGCCTTGATCTTGGATTTCCCAGCCTCCAGAACTGTAAGCAATAAAATTCTATTGCTTAAAAATTACCTAGTCTAAGGTTTATTTCGTTACAGAATGCTGAAGGGACTAAGACACTGGCACAACACTTTCTAATAGGTTTTATTCTTACAGACAAGAACATGGAGGTTCAGTGAGGTTACATTATCTGCCCAAGTGATCATGGAATCAGACTGAAATTTAACTTCAGCAGTGTCTGACTCAGAGTCTACATTCTCCTCATACATTTTGGTGTTTATCTTCAAAAGGTATGAATCTCTCTGTACAGGAGCCACACTACAGGGAAGACCAACCAAAAGGACAATCTAAGGGACTCTCTCTGGAGAGGAAGACCTCCAATGCCCTTTCATGGGTTCTCAAAAACACCTAGGGTCTGAGCCTCATCAGTACTCTGAAATCCTGCTGCTCAGGGGTTTCTGCATTAGGTAACTCTACTCCCCAACCACAAAGGTTCTCCTTGACCTTCTTCGCTGCCCCAGTCAAAGCAGAACTTGGCTTGAAAGGAAGCTCAGTGAAGACTTGGAAATAGGTGACCAGAGATTTGGGGCAGAATGGCCAAAAATCATCACAGGCATCATGCATGAATACTACGAGTACCAGGCACTATCACCCACATCACCCCATTATCACTCCCATTTTACACTTAAGAAAACTAAAGCACAGAAACCTGAGTCCCTTGTCTGAGGTCACATAACACGTATGTGGCTGATCCAGAATTTTGTTCTTTCTTCCTGGACCTGCATCAATACAGAGTGAAGCAAAATTTAAACATCAGTTCCCCAGGTGCACTGTCTACATTTCTAGTGGTCAGTGGTCACATGTGGCCAGTGGCTATAGCGGGTAACATATTGAGTAGGCCATGTCTAAGAATATTTCCACCATCACAGAAAATTCTATTGAATAGTGCTGATAAGGGCTGCTTTGAGGTCCTGGGGGAGCAAAACAGCCTCAGTGATTATCTACATTTTCTCTATGCCCCTCACCCACTGTCCCAAATCTTTTCATTAAAATAAAATAATTTTAAAAAAAACAGTGGCAAATAAACCTAATTAATCTGAGGGGGAAATATATATAATTAATTCAGAAGGGAGAAGGGAAACCATTTTTGTACCTGTTTATGTTCACTTGATAAACAGAGGAAAGCTAATGCCTCTGTAGTTCCAGAAGAGTCCACAGGGGAATTGGAATCTCTTATCTTAGCCCCCCACAGAGCGTCAGGCCTGAGATCAAAGCAGATCTGTGCATGTCATTACGGCATTTCCTTCCCATCCCTCCTACATTTTCAAGTCTTCTTGGTTCAGGAGAATGGCCTACATTACCCTGCCAGTAAAAAGTGAAGACTTTATTCCACAACAATACTATAAGTAAAAGCAAAATAGCAGCAGCTAGATATCCAACTCCCTTTCCAGACACCTCCCAGATACAAACGCGCGATGCGTGATACAGAATTGCAGAGGTCTTGGCGGCTCTCTGGTCCAAATTTCCATCTATAAAATTTATGCCAAGCCATCGTGTCCTTAAACTTGAATTAATTTGAATGTCTCTAGCAGTGTGTATGTCTGTGTGGTGTGTGCGGCACCTGAGACCTCCCAAAGAAGACAACTATTTTGATACCTAAGAATGTCACAATAGAGGACACATCTTTTACATTGTATCCAAATTTGCCTTTTTGTGACCACTGCCCATTTCTCTTGGATCTCTCTTTGGGGACCTAAAGAACAAGTCCAGGGCCACATGTCAGTAGATGTGAAGACAAGACTTAGGACCCCTTGAGCCTTCCTCTTTACTACATCTCTGGGTCTCTCTCCTGATAGTCTCAAGGTGTGGCTTCCAGATACCTCTCTCCCTGGCTGCTTCCTCCCTCCATGTGTTCAGTTGCACCTGCCCACCTCCTGCTGAGAGATGGTCAGCCCCACTTGAGTCCCAGTCTGTAGGGGATGGAAACCACCCTCTCCACCACCAGGACCCATAAGTGAGGGCATTTGGGAGCTCGCACCTTCAGAAGCTGCCACACCGAACTCCCGCATCATCCACTCACGGGCTCCCACCCACTGTGCATCTGCTTCTGGACTCCTTCCTGGCTTCTCATAATAAAGTCCAGGTTAGGAAGGAGCAATGCTAATTAGTTATAAGTTGAAAGCTATTATCATAATAATGAAAAGATGAGTAAATGCAAGATCTCCTTCTTTCACAGATGTATTTACAAAAGAAAGATTAATAAGGTAATTTTACCCCCAAATCTGCAAGGAGCTCAGCAGATGAAGCACAGAGAAGATGGGAAGGTGGAGGCAGATGCTAAGGTCATCAGGAAGGAGGGAGAGTGTCCCT
This sequence comes from Trachypithecus francoisi, assembly GCF_009764315.1. Classification (NCBI taxonomy): domain Eukaryota; kingdom Metazoa; phylum Chordata; class Mammalia; order Primates; family Cercopithecidae; genus Trachypithecus; species Trachypithecus francoisi. Next base: position 38,664,886 of record NW_022681467.1, read on the forward strand.
GCTCTACAGAAAAACACTGAGCTCAGTGACCTTAAGTAGCTCTCAAGGTCATGCAGCAAGCGGTGGAGCTGGGATTAGAACCTGGAATGTCCAACTGCGGCCCTAGAGCTTTTGCTCCTGATCACCCTGCTGCCTCTCGCCACACTATGCCTTCACCTTCATGATTCCAATATTGGGTAGAGGGTACTGGCCCCATTTTATAAAGAGGAAGACTGAGCTCTGACAAGTAACTCATTTGCCCCAGTCATACAGCCAGAGAAGCTCTGAGAGGTCCGGGGGCCTCTGCCCTGGAGCTCGTGCTCTTTCCTGCTTGTGCGTTCCATTCTAGAAGAAACCTGTCTTTCCTGACCCACAGAAAGAACCATCCAAGCAAGTCCCAGATGGGGGTGACACAAAAGTGATTTCCTCAGGCAGCCAGGTCACAACAGCCTCTCAGTACAAGAGCCCAGACTTTGGCATCAAGTTCAGAACCAAAATGCACCTGGAAGGAAAGAAGGAAACCCCCTCCCTTTGATGCATCTTGTAGAGGCAGGGATGGGTGAAACAAACCAGAAGCTGAGTCCTAGTCACAACTGCTACTGCTGTTACCTGCCTGGTGTGTGTTATAGGTTGGGGAACACAGGAACGCCTGATGTGGCTACTGCAGAAGAAGTCAGGACTCTCCAAACCCCTACAATCCTCCAGGAGGTGGAATTTTAAAAAGCTGAGAGACAATGTCTTCACTAACAAAAAAAAAAAAAAAAAAAATTAAACGGCCTCAGGGTTCAGAAACTGAAAGGAGAAATAACCCTAATCCTAATATTAGGCTGGTGCAAAAGTAATTGCAGTTTTTGCCATAAAAGTAATAGCAAAAACTGCAATTACTTTTGCACCAACCTACTATTTCAAAACTGTGAGCACAGATGTTAGAGGCAAGTAAATTCATAGTAGAATGAAAAAGGCCAAGAAACACTAATGCTCCATCCCTCCTGTTGACCAAACCCAAGGAATTCCCCACTTCAGCACTCCAGAACTGGGTTTTGTCTGTGCTTAGCTAGGATTACCTGCTGGGGAGGGGAGTCCCTGTCTGTCCTCACAACACCTGCCTTCACCCCTACCTCAATCCCCACCCCAGCCTTCTCCTCAGCATGTCCAATCTCTAAGTATGCTTCAACACTTATTAGTAATAATGCTGGGATTAGGGGACTCACCCACCAATTCTACCCACCTCCAGTGTGATTTGTAGAGGAGTCACAAGCAGAATAAACTACTTTCTGGTTGGCTGGGCTTGGGCACCCAACTGCAACTCTGAAACCTCACGGAAGTGAGAACAGGCCCCTCATAGTGCCCCAGCCCCTCAGCAATCCAGACCAAAGGAAGCTGGCCCAGCACACCAAGCCATGAACACACTCGAGGGTCTGCAAGAACACTTCTGCCTCGAAACCACCCAGGAAGTGGATCCAGGCTTTACCAAGAGCACTTGGACATTTTGCTGTCTGGAGGTCTGTGTTTTCTCTCTGCCTAGACCTCAACTCTCTGTAGCAGAGGTCAGCAAAATGCTTCTGTAAAGGACCAGAGAGTAAATATTTTAGAATTTGTGGCCAGCAACTGCTCAACTCTGCTACTATAGCACAAAAGACAATAAAACTTCATTTACAAAAACAAGGGGTAAGTTGGACGTGGTCACGGGCTGCATTTCCCTGCCAGGCTGTCATTTTCCGGCCTCTGTTCTAAAGGACAAGAGTTCTGTCTGATTCATCCTTGTTTTTGCCTTTCAACACTGTGGGTATTCCATAATCCTTTGTGGAAGGAAGAGAGGAAATTTGTTTTCAAAAACCAGATGAACAAAGGTAACTACTGAGACCTGGCAAGTCCTAAGGTGTGCTTGGATGTCAAAGCTCAAAGATTAAGTGCAAAGAAGTTCCCAACAGTTTAGGAAAACAGAATTTGGAGTCCACTGAGCAAGGTTAATTACTCTCCTGTGTCAATTTTTTTCCACACTTACAGCAGGCCACCTAGTTGAGGAAAATTCCAGATAAAGCACCATTGTTGAAAATGTACATGTCATCACCATAATGTCCAAGACTGATATTTATGCTTCTGTCTGCAAGGTGAGGATGGAAAGGAGTCTGCCCTGAACCATAAACGTACAGTGGATAACATTCCTGGACCAGCAATCACACACCAGTAACACTCATTCCCCTGGGCACCGGGGAGCACTGGGGAGTCTGTCCAAGCATCAGTGAGGGGTCCAAACCTAAGGACAAAGGCAAATGCAGCTGGAGAAAAAAACTCCTTCTGGAATGCTTCCTTCGGAGTCAGCAAAGAAAAAGCAACAAGACTGAGTTGTATGTATTATGAAACTGAATGAGCTGGTCATGTAAATCACTTGTTGCTTTAAAAAAAATTTTTGTTTTGCTATGTATTTCCCTCACTGTGTATCCTGGCATCTCACTGTGTCTCACTGCCCCAGCTGCAGTTCAGTGATTATTCACAGGTGGGATCATGGCATACGACAACCTTTAACTCCTGGGCTGCTCCTCCTGCTGCAGCCTCTAAAGTAGCTGGGACTGCACACATGCACCACTATGCCCAGCTTTATTTTTACATTGCCTTCCCAAAAAAGGAGAAAAATGCAACCTAGTCCATACTATTCAGTCTCGATAATTGGAGGAATAACTCATCAAATTTGTCATAAGGTTTTGTGGGATGTAGGGTGGAGGCAGAAGAGAAGAAAGAAAGAGAAAATTTAATTTTGTTTTTAAGAATTTACCAAAAAAAAAAAACCCATAAATTCCAAAGATTAAATTCTACAGCTCACAATAGAATAAAAACTGATGTTAGCTATAAAGGTTAGATATTTAAAAACTCAACCCCATTCAAAAACCTTAAAACAACATGATAACCTATTTCATTAAGGAAGAAGTAAAATGTAATTACAGACTAGTTAGGAAAATGGAGAAAAAATACCATTTAAGACTTTCAGGTTGCAGTTAAAGCTGTATTCAAACAAATCTACATACCTTGACTTTTCCAATTAAGTTAGAATTAGAATTTTAAAAATGACCAATGAACTTATAAGTTTAAAATATATAGAAATGCAAGAAAATGAATAAACTAAAAAGAATGTTTAATAAATTCAAATTTTTCTAAATGATAGGACTGATCCATATAATAGCTGGTTCTTTTCAAAAAACCATAAAATACATATATCTTTGGCAAGAGGGAAAAAGATAAACAAACAACATTAGAAATTGACGAGGTGAATATGCCAAATTCAATTCTTCTTTCATTCTGCAAGTATTCATTGATCACCTGTAAAGTGGCAAAAACTGGTGACACAACAATGAATTAAGCAAAATCTCTGCTTTAGCTCACTGTAAAGGAAAAAGATAAGTAATTGCATTTATGGTGAGTTATGAAACATATGCAAATTTTATGAAAGACTACTAGGTGAAACTATGCTAGAAAACCACATCTCCTAGAAATGCACTATTTTACAGGAAAATATAAAATCAAAACTGATTTGACTACATAAATAACCATTATTTTAAAACTTAAATATACATCAAATTTGCCTTCAAAAACGGTGCAATGACAGGTGACTTTGCAGGCTACTTCTGAAAAGCCTTCAGGGAACTGATAATTTTGATGCTTCATAAACTGATCTACAGCCACAACAAGAGAGAGGGACCTCATGCCCTTTAAGCCACCAGTAAAACCCTGCTACCAAGCTAAAGTGGGACAAAGCAGAGAACAAAACAGCTTCACTCTGGGATGTTAAAGGTAAAATCAAATACAACTCTACAATCTGGTACCCAGAACTGTGAAAGTCAACAAGTTCTGAAACCTGTTTTGTTTGTTTGTTTCACAAGTCATCTGGTGGCAACCCACACTCGCCTCCCTTCCACATAACCCTCATTGGGTGCACCTATGTCGGAGGCATACAGGAATGTAAAATCTCCCGCTTCCTTGTCCCAATAGAGACAGCCCTAAAGAGTCATCTATACTGTTTCCAGAACTCCCTTGTGCAAGTGAGCTAGAGTCACCTTCTGGGAGACTTTGCGTAGTATCATACCCTTGTTGGTTTCCTTCTCTTCCATCTGTGTATCCTGGGAACACTTCTGAATCAATCATTCTCATATGAACCCTTGTCTCGGGGTCTGCTGCTGGGAAACCCATCTTAAGACAGTAAAAAAAATCTGAGCTAAACTGCTTTTGTGGATACACCTGACCTGAGCCTATTTATAGCATTATTTATCTGACTTCACTTTGAAGTCATATGTTTGGTTGCACAAATATTAACATGTTTGATTAAGGAGTACTCCCTCAGACTCCACTGGGGCTATTACATAACATTCACAATATACACATCATATTACCTCCCTAAAATCTAATAAAATATGAATTACAAACACATTTTGCCCAAAGGGTTTCAGACAAGGGATTAAGGAGCTGTATAAAATACTAGTAAATCAAATCTAGCACTATATTAAAGGGATAAAAACCATAGCCAATTAAAGTTAATTACAACAATGGTTTAATATTTAGAAATTTAGTTATACAATTTGTAAAAATAATAGGTCAATGGAGTAAAACCACATGACAATCTCAACATTTGTTCCTCATATAAAAATAACCTAGAAATAGCATGTGAGTTCCTCAAAATGATTAAGAATATTTATGTGAAAAAATAGTCATACTTAATAAAATTTCAGAAGCATTATAATTAAATCAGAAAAAAAGGATATCTGCTATTATTTAACTTCATTCTGGATTTTATAGCACAAGCACAGCAATAAAAATAAAAGAGCTATAAGTATTAAAACAGAGAAGACAGAAGTATCATTATGCGTAGATGATATTATTGTCTACCTTCAAACCCAAGGGCATAAAAACTGTTGGAAATAAGATTTTTAGTATGGGAGCCAGATATAAAATATGTGCCTAAAACCACATCTATTTATATGAGCAATAGCCAATTAGAAAATATAACAGAAACATTTAACCCATATACAAAAGAAATAAAGATAAACAAAAAATAAACAAGAAATATGCAAGACCTTAAAAAAGAAAACTCTTGAAGTCCACCAAAGGGCATAACACAAGCGATTTGAGTAAATGCCAGGAGGTATCTTGTACTTAGATAAGAGAAATCAACATTGTGAAAATGCCTGAGGTCTCTAACTTAATCTATAAATCCAATACAGAGCCAACCAAAGTTCAAACAAGATTTCAGGGGAGCACCTGACAAAATCATTCTAAAATTTTTCTGGGAGAATAAAAATGTAAAAATGCCTGGGAAACGTTTGAGATCTTAGAGTGCTGGGGGAACAATCCTCTCCAATATGAAAACATATCACAGCTACCGTAGTAAACCAAGATAGTATCGCTGTACGGATAGAAAGAAATAAATGAAAGCTAATTAGACCCAAAAATACATATTATTCTGGTTGCATGTCCTGTAAGTAGAAAACATATGAATTATTCAGTAAGAGGTATTAGGACAACTAGCTATCATCTTGAAATAAAATGATAATAAAACACGATCTCTATCTCACGCCTTACACCACAATAAGGGCCTGATATGTTAAGGATTTAAATTTAAAAAAGAAAGAGAGGAAAGGAAGAAGGGAGGGAAGGAAAGAAGAACCATAAAAGTACCAGAAAAAAAAGAAAGTGTATTTCATGAGAGTGAGGAAGGCCTTTCTGATGAAGACATGAAGATGAAAAATCAATAAAATACTGTTCAATTCCCAGCTATGAATGGAAACATACTGTGTTTGGTTTTCTGTCCTTGCGATAGTTTGCTCAGAATGATGGTTTCCAGCTTCATCCATGTTCCTACAAATGACACGAACTCATCTTTTTTATGGCTGCATAGTATTCCACTGTGTATATGTGCCACGTTTTCTTATTCCAGTCTATCATTGACGGACATTCAGGTTGGTTCCAAGTTTTTGCTATTGTGAATAGTGCCACAGTAAACATAAGTGTGCATGTGTCTTTATAGCAGCATGATTTATAATCCTTTGGGTATATACTCAGTAATGGGATGGCTGGGTCAAATGGTATTTGTAGTTCTAGACCCTTGAGGAATCGCCACACTGTCTTCCACGATGGTTGAACTAGTTTACAGTCCCACCAACAGTGTAAAAGTGTTCCTATTTCTCCACATCCTCTCCAGCACCTGTTGTTTCCTGACTTTTTAATGATCGCCATTCTAACTGGTGTGAGATGGTATCTCATTGTGGTTTTGATTTGCATTTCTCTGGTGGCCAGTGATAATGAGCATTTTTTCATCTGTCTGTTGGCTGCATAAACACTTGGACACAGGGTGGGGAACATCACACACCAGGGCCTGTCGTTAGGAGATACACCTAATGTAAATGAGTTGATGGGTGCAGCACACCAACATGGCACATGTATACATATGCAACAAACCTGCACGTTGTACACACATACCCTAGAACTTAAAGTATAATTTTAAACAAAAAGAATTTGCAAACTGCAAATTTTCCAGAAAAGTATACATAATATTACAGTAGAAATGGTGTATTTCCACACCTTCTGAATACATTGTCTGAAGATTTTTTTTTACTATAAGGAAGGTTATACTGCTTTGTTTTAAAAGATTACTTATTTATCAATGAAGTATATTGTGAATATCAATTTCTAAACAAAATTACAAAGTACATTTTATAATCAGCTTTAAATTGAACATTTTAATATACATTTCTGTATTCGTCACACATTTCTTAAATAGGATGTTCCAATGTAGTAATAAAAAGTATCATCTATGTTAAAACCAAACTGAAAAAAAAATCAATAAAATACTGATAAATTTCATCACATAAAAACTTAAAAACAAATAAAAAACTTCTTGTGACCAAAAATAAAAACCCATAATCAAGTAAAAAGAAGACCACCACCTGAGAAAAAAACTACTGCAACATATAAGATAAAGAAAGAACTAATAGTTCTGGCATCCAAAGACCATTCACAAATAAAAAAGAAGAAAACCAGGCTGGGCTCTGTGGCTCATGCCTGCAATCCCAGCACTTCAGTAGGCTAAGGTGGGCAGATCACCTAAGCCCAAGAGTTCAAGACCAGCCTGGGCAAAATGACAAAACCCTATCTCTACAAAACACACACACACACACAAATTAGCCAGGTGCGGTGGCATGCGCCTGTTTACCCAGCTACTCAGGAGGCTGAGGCAGGAAAACTTCTTGAGCCTGGGAGGCAGAGGTTGCAGTGAGCTGAGATAGCACCATTGCACTCCAGCCTGGGCAACAGAGCAATATCTGGTCTCAGAAAAAGGAGTAAAAAAGAAGAAACAAGGAAGGAGAAGAAGAAAATCACCCAAAAGAAAAATGTGTAGAGTATGAGCAACTAAAGCACAGGAAGGAAAATTAATGCAAAACATCAAGTAACACTTGAAAATATTTTTCTACCTCACTAATAACTGAAGGCTAATCAAAAAATTCTCATCTATGCAATAAGAAGATAAAAAAGACTGATGAAAACCAGTGCTGGGAATGGAGAATAAAAACCACAACTCTTTCAGATAGCTGTTTGTCAATATTTAGAATTATGACTATCAATCATAAAATACCTAAAAGATATACCTCACATGGCCAATATGGTCGCCAATAGAGACCAGAACTGGGGAGGACGGACAGAAAATTATTCACTACATATACTTAGAAAACAATAAATATTTTTAAAATACACAAAATTGTAACAGTCAATACTTACTAGCTGTTTGGCATATGCCAGACTCCGTGTTATAAAGCATTTTTTTTTTTTTTTTTTGAGACGGAGTCTCACTCTGTCGCCCGTGCTGGAGTGCAGTGGCCGGATCTCAGCTCACTGCAAGCTCCGCCTCCCGGGTTCACACCATTCTCCTGCCTCAGCCTCCTGAGCAGCTGGAACTACAGGCGCCCGCCACCTCGCCCGGCTAGTTTTTTGCATTTTTTAGTAGAGACGGGGTTTCACCGTGTTAGCCAGGATGGTCTCGATCTCCTGACCTCGTGATCCGCCCGTCTCGGCCTCCCAAAGTGCTGGGATTACAGGCTTGAGCCACCGCGCCCGGCCAAAGCATTTTACCTGCACATACCTGCACCCCCTCACAACCCTTTATTCTGCTTTCACAGGAATAACAGATCTCCCTCGCTGTCCTTGGTCCTGAAAGATAGAATCACCTGCTAACACTTCCTCCTCCTGTCAGGAGAGGACCAAAGAGGAAGCCCCCGTCTGTGTCTCCTTTCCTTAGCAACTCTTCCAGAGAAAGCATTGCGAATAAGATTGTTGAGAGCTAGACCTGCCTGAGGCCATGCCTGGGTAGCCATGGCTGATTTTCCTTTGCTTCAAAAGCTGTGTCTCCATATGCCCACTCGTGATTACTGAGGATACAGTGGGAATTCCCTGCTTCCTGCCTCCACTCCATTCCTCATTCAAAGACTGTCTGTTGGGAAATAATTTGAACCTGGAACATTTAGTATTCTTTTGCCCAGTGTTTCCCAAAGTGTGGCACCCAGACCAGCAGCATCTGCATCACCTGGGAGCGTGTGAAAAATCAATTACTTGGATTCACCCCGGACCTACTAAATCAGAAACTCTAGGCATAGAGCCCAGCAATCTGTGGTTAACAAGCCTTCCATGTGATTCTAATATAGCTAAAGTTTGAGAACATGTCTCCAATCACTTACGAGTTAAAAAAACTAAGACTCAGAGAGCTTAAATGACTTGCTTCAGACCTGCAGCTAGAATGCGCCAGGGCTGGGATCTGAACCCAGAGCTTTCTGTGTAGCTAACCACAGCCGTACACACCGGGCTACAGTACTTTTTAATGTATTGTGTGGTATAAATTCAGGGAATACAAATTTACTTTTAAAATTACAAATAATGTTCTTAAATGTTGTTAGAATTAGCTTTAGAATTGGCTTTTTAAAATTTATGAAGGTGACAATAGAGCAGCAAATTATGCTAATCTTATCTCCTTTCATTTAATTCCATCTACATCACAGGACTCCTGCATGTGGACAACAGGGACAAGTCTGCCCTGTCTTCCCAAAGTCAGCAACATCGAGTTGCAGGAAAGCACCTAAAAGAGCCTTGCCAGCCTTGGGCAAAGGCCATAACATGCCACCTACTTTCCTTAGATCATCGTACAAGGGCTACCTCTTCCAAGAATCATTTTCGGCTGGAAAGTAAACCTAGGTGTCCTATGGTGAGCAAATGTGGTGTTTACTGTCATGCCAAATATTCTGTGATAAGTGTTGGGAAGCTGCAGTCCACGGGCCAAATATGGCCCACTAGCATTTTTGTAAATAAAGTTTTATTGGAACATAGCTAAGCTTATTTGGGTATTATCAATAGCTTTCATGTTACTGTGGCAAAATTGAGTACATGAGGCAGAAATATGTCCCACCAGACCTAAAATATTTACAACCTGTCACTTTACAGAAAATGTTTACTGACCCTTGGTCTAAATGGCTGTCACTCAAATTGAAAGAGAACTGATTTTTGCATGACTGAACTCAAGTTCGAAGACTGACATGTACCAGAATCTGAAGTTCAGAAAGTCCTTCACCCTCCCTGAGCCTCAATTTCCCCATTTGTATAATAGCTGCTCCATTGAACTGTGGTGATGATTAAATGGAACAAGACATGTTAAAGGCCTGGTGCACAGCGGGTGCTCATTATGGGCTATTTTCCTCCCTTCCCCTGCTTAGGTACAGACATTCCTAAAGACCAGTGGTGCCACTGCTCCAGCACATAGTAGGTACATTGTTTATTCAGGGCCAAATCCCTTTGCAAATTCAGAATGCAGAGGCTCTGTGAAGCCTGTAGGCTGCAATTTAAAATGTCTCATCGTCCAGTGATCCAGGGGATAATTTACTAACCAGGCAGCACACTTAGACACTATACATCATCTCCTAAAGCCAAACTTGTCCTGCCCAGAGCCAACAGTCAGCTCTGGCTTGAAAATGAAAAATGGGCTCCTGCGGATAGCAGATCCCGGCTGCAGGAGGGAAAGAGAAAGGGGCATAACTGCAAAACTCTGTTCCCACAAATCACTGCCTCCAGAAGAGCCCCCACTTGGTGACCTTAGAATCTTTCACAAGCAGAGGTTTTATAACTCTCAGCTGCCTCAGAACAGAGCTCAATCTGCCTCTCGGTCAAGCACAAGAGCAGCCACACAAGGTAAGTTGCCTTGGACCCAGGTAGTGAGAAGGGCATTCTTCCACCCATCCTCCCACCCACCATCTCTCCTCCCACCCGCCATCTCTCCTCCCACCCACCATCTTTCCAAGATTTCCTCTATCCCAAGCCCTAATGGTTTATGCCACTTTCTCCTTCCAATTTGAACTTCTATCATCTCAGATCATCTTAACTGTGGTTTTGTGCCACATCTTTGCTATTCTCCTCCTACTTTGCCTGTACTCCAACCATGTTACCATCCATATGTAGAATTATCAATTTTCAGTGCCAAGTATCCTATTGCCCAGTGTACTGTGCAATGGTCCATGGTCACATGTGGCCCATCTGAATCACAGAAAGGATACAGACAACCTGTAAGCACTGGATGAGATAAACATATCATGCCTCTGGCCTCCAGGACTCTGGTCTTAATGAAAAGGAAGCCTTCTTTTGCCAGAGCGAGGTGCGCCAGATGCCAGGAATCTGGTCCCCTGCAAGGTGAAGTGTTGATTGCAAATACACTGTATCTGGCAGGGGTGTGAGAGGCTAGCAAAGGACGCCCTCCCTCAGCCCTCAGGGAAGCACTGGGAACATCCTTTGATGGGTTAATTGTACTGATTAATTTCAGTACAAAAGGTAGAAGAGTGAAGAGCTCCATATCCTGAGAAAAAATGAAAGACAGAAAGACAAGAGGGTCAGGAATTAAGAAAAGCAGGAAAGAGAAAAAAATAAGCAATACTTAGTATTAACTCAGATTTTATTGTGTGCTAGATATAAGCTAAATAATTTGTCTGAATTATCCTGTTCAATCCTCATAACCTTTAAGGAAGATTTGAGTGTTGACTCTGTTTCACAAATGAAGAAATCAGGTCTCAGAGAGCATAACTCAGTTTCCCAAGGTTACACAGCCTACAAGCAGCCAACCTCGCCTTGAGCCTTCCTGCCTCTGAGGTTCACAATCCTAATCCACTTCATTCCTTTGCATAGAAGTGGGTTAAAGTTCAAGGACAGACCCGGGAACACGCACAGAGACCCCAGGACACAGACTTGTAAAATTATCCAGTCCAGCCTTCCTATTTAACAAATGGGTAAACTGGCTGGGCCCGGTGGCTCACGCCTGTAATCCCAGCACTTTGGGAGGCCCAGGTGGGTGGATCACGAGGTCGGGAGATCGAGACCATCCTAGCTAACAAGGTGAAACCCCGTCTCTACTAAAAATACAAAAAAGTAGCCGGGTGTGGTGGCAGGCGCCTGTAACCCCAGCTACTCGGGAGACTGAGGCAGGAGAAAGGTGTAAACCTGGGAGGCGGAGCTTGCAGTGAGCCGAGATTGCGCCACTGCGCTCCAGCCCGGGCCACAGAGCAAGACTCCGTCTCTAAAATAAAATAAAAAACATAAAAATGGGTAAACTGAGGCCTGAGGCAAGAATATGACCTTTTCAGGGTCACCCAGTGAGTCATCAGCCTGAATAATGTGAAGATGATGATTTTTTTTTTTTTTTTTTTTGAGACGGAGTCTCGCTCTGTCGCCTAGGCTGGAGTGCAGTGGCCGGATCTCAGCTCACTGCAAGCTCCGCCTCCTGGGTTTACGCCATTCTCCTGCCTCAGCCTCCCCAGTAGCTGGGACTACAGGCACCCGCCACCTCGCCCAGCTAGTTTTTTTGTATTTTTTAGTAGAGACGGGGTTTCACCGTGTTCGCCAGGATGGTCTGGATATCCTGACCTTGTGATCCGCCCATCTCGGCCTCCCAAAGTGCTGGGATTACACGCTTGAGCCACCGCGCCCAGCCAAGAAGATGATCTTTTAATAAAGTGCTTTCACATCACAAGGTTGGGAAGTGGGTAAGACTTCCCTACTTCCTAGTTTTGTGATGTGTTACCCAGAAGTGGGTAAGACTTCTCAGATTCAGAGCTTCTTTCTTCTTCCTCTGTCTGCTTGCCCCACCACAGAGAATGGCTGACATGCCCAAGTCTGGTCTCTTGTGATGCTGGCCTAAGGGAGTCCCAGAGCTTGTTCAATGGACAGACACCCAGGAGAAGTGTCTGTGAGATGGCATCATTGTGGTTCGAGTGGTCCAAGGCAGATGGAGCAGGACCCTGGAGAGCAGCAACAATCCAGCTGCCAGCATGAGAAAATGATTAGGCCTAGGCAGAATTTGGAGCCCCTGCCAGCCTTAGGTCCTGGCAGGAGACCAGAAAACAAATCCAGCCAGGAAGCCCAGCAGAAGGGCAAATCCACAGGCGGGCAGGGGCTGAGAGAAGAGAGAAGGCGAGTCTCACCAGAGGGCAGTTGACCAGGAGTGGACACCTGCATACATGGGGCTTAGGGCAGCCTCGAAGGCTGCTGGTGACAGTGTCTGCGAGGGAGACTGGCCAGGGAAGATTACAGTTTCCCACTCTCCAGGAAGACTTGCACAGTGGAGAGTGGGCTGCATAGCTACTAATCCTTTCCAATGTGTCACTCCTGCTGTGATCAAGTACATTATAAAGTCCTCAGGAACAGATTTCATAATGTACTATAAAGGGGATTGAAAAAGGGACAGCTCCCTCTTTTCAGAATTGCCAACATGGATGGCATGGATTCAAGTTTGGCCTCAGCACCTCCCTGCCACATGGCCTTGTTACTGAAGCAGCCCGTTCAAGCCTGTGCTACTCCACCTGTAAAACAGGGACACTGATAGCACCCACCTCCAAGCATTGTCAGGAGGATTAAATGCAGCAAGGTGCATAAGACACTCAGCACAGGGTTCTTCTCATCCTAAGTAGTAGACAGCAAGTATAGTGCACGGTGCAGACAACTCAATAAAATATTATTGAACAGATTAAAAGTTTCATACAGAATTCATTTAACTTGTTAAAGCAAGGAAGTGAGCAGCTGCAGTGTAAAGGCTTTTTGCTTTTAACTACTCAAAATCAAATTGTTATTCCACTCTCCTATCCCTGCACTCCACATTAAGGTTATTTGGCAGGTCTGGCATATGACTACTTAAGATGGGGTAACAACCTCTAATTAAGCCTTAAAATGTCACTGTAAGACGGGAAGGCAGGAAGGAACGTCTCCTCAGGAAAACATTTCTGGGCCAGGCTTGGGCCAGAGAGCTGTCAATCAAGAGATTATTATGTTTCAGAGTTTTACACCCAAATAAATGTTGAGACCCAGGAGGGAGTATCCTTGAGGATAATTTCTTTTAGAAACAGAGCACCCAAGTCCAAGGGGGCAGAGGATTTGGCCCAGGTCCCCTGAGTTAGTAGCACTCCTTCCAAAATACCTCTTCTCCCTAAAATTCCTCCCTTCAGTTAATTTCGTTAGCGCTATTTGGTACTGACACAGCCTCCATGGGCAGATCAGATACAATAACCCAATCTTGATTTGTTTATTGAGCAACTACTTTGTGCCAGGCACTGGGGCAAAGCACCAAGCAAGATAGACACAAACTCTTTTTTTCTCTTTTCTTTTTTTGAGTCACAATCTCGCTCTGTCACCTAGGCTGGAGTCCAGCAGTGTTATCTCGGCTCACTCTTACTTCAACCTCCTGGGCTCAAGTGATCCTCCTACCTCAGCCTCCCAAGAAGCTGGGACTACAGGCATGCACCACCATGTCCAGCTAATTTTTCTTTTTTTTTTTTTTTTTTTTGTAAAGACAGTGTCTCACTATGTTGCCTAGGCTGGTCTCGAACTCTCGGGCTCAATCAATCTTCCCGCCTCAGCCTCCCAACATGCCAGAATTACAAGTGTGAACCACCACACCAGGACAATCCCTACCGTTTTGAATTTATAACCTCCTGGGAGAAGAAGGACAAGCATAAGAATACAAATAATGATTCCAAACAGCAATTACAGATGACAAAGGGAAAAAGGGATGAAAGGAGGCAAGGGAGGCAAATTTAGATTCTATAGCTAAGAAATGTCTATTGAGCCAAAAAACTTGGAAACTCACAAGGACTAAGCCACGCAGAGTTCAGGAATGGGCATTCCAAAGAGATGGAAGAGTGAGTGCAAAGGCCAAGAAATGGGTGCACACAGGGGAGGGGATAAGAGGTGAGTAGGGGTAGTATCATGCAGCATCTCGCAGACCACACTAAGATTTTATTCCAAATGCAAAAGGAAGCCAGATGCAACAGAGAGCCATGAGGGTAACGTGTTCTGTTTTATGAATTAAGACAATCACTGCAGTTGGCAATGAAGAAGGCTAGCAGTGGTGGGAACTCAGAGAAGCACTCAGGGGCCCATACTAATGCAGCTGTCACATCTGTCCCATCCAAGGCCTAAAAAGGCTACTGAGGCCCGGAACGGTGGCTTGCGCCTGTAATCCCAGCATTTTGGGAGGCTGAGGTGGGCAGATCATGAGGTCAGGGGATCGAGACCATCCTGGCTAACACCGTGAAACCACAGCTCTACTAAAAATACAAAAAATTAGCCGGGCATGTTGGTGCGCGCCTGTAGTCCCAGCTACTCAGGAGGCTGAGGCAGGAGAATGGCATGAACCTGGGAGGCGGAGCTTGCAGTGAGTCTGGGTGACAGAGCAAGACTGTCTCAAAAGAAGAAGAAGAAAAAAAAAACTACTGAAAACTTCCTCCCTAGGCTAAGATGGCTTGGGCGGTGGGGCTGCGGTGGGGGCACATCCGCATGCTGTTCTCCCGGGGCTTCACCTCATCTCACTAAGAATCTCCCTGGACCCAAGGAACCAGTCGTCCCAACACCAGCGTCCTGCACAGTTCTGAGACTGGCCCTAAAGACAACCTGGGTTGCAATGAACACTTGTTCAACTAAAATGAACCCAGTAGGCAATCCCTCGGGAGATACAAGCTCTGCTATTGATGATGGCTCACAGTGAGACAAGGATAATGGGTTCAAATCTTGTTAGCAAAGTCAGAGAACTGAGAAATTTCTGAGAGCTCCAAAGAATAATTTCCCTCCTGCTTTCAATATTTTTGCAGGATGAGAAATCCTCCATAGGGCGGCCAAGAATAATTCTTGGGCAATTATTCAGCATGTCTTGGACTGGTTTTGCTTCTTTTCATCAAGTTAAAGATCATTCAATGCCACAGTTTCTTTTCAATATCACCTTCCCTTCCCCTCCCTCCTCCCTCTTCCCCTCAGATCTATGCCTCATAATCTGTTTTCCCCATTCGCCCTCTGCCTTTCTCCCCCATCCTCCTCCACGCCTGATGCTTCTCATGTTTCATCTTTCTTGAGAACCCACAGTGCTGCGCTTGAGCTCAGCAACTCCCAACTTTTTTATTTGACATCCCAGTGTGTCTCCAGTCATCTCCAGGGGAGTTTTGAAATTCATTTTCATTCACTTTAATTTAAAAAAGAAATATAGGCCATTTAGTTCTTTTAAGAGGGGGAAATGGAGTGTCACTCAACCAGCAGGGAGGTGAATCCTGACTTCAGCTATTAGCGTATTGGGCAAAGTGGCTCTCTTTCAAGCGTTCTTGGTTCTTGGGTGGCTTAAGCAAGTAAAGTGTTTTGCTAATGTCTGAGAGACATTCACTCTTGGGGGGCAGGAAAATAAAGTTCAGGGAGAAAAGAGACATAAGAAAACTAATGCTTTCTATTAACTCCATTTCCAATAAAGTAGGAATTCAACTAAATAACTCATATCGCTCATTCATTTAGTCATTATATTCAACAACTTATTTAGTATTTAACATTTTCCAGGACCTAGTAATGATGCTAATCATACTAATGATGATGATGATGATGACAATGATGATAACAGCAGCTAACATTTTATTCAGCTCACTCAATCTGTGTCAGGTAGAGCTCTACAATAATTACCTCAATTAATCCCCCACAGAACTCCATAAAATAGGGGCTCTTTTGTCCCTACTGCAGAACAGAGGCTGAGAAAAGTTAAACAAAATTACCCAAAGTCACACCAATTTAAGTGGAATTTGAACTCAGCACTGTCTCATTACCACCATGACACACTGCAGCCTTGTCTCAGGGTTACAAAGGCAAATGAGGCACAGCCTTCCTGCAAGGATCTCACCTTGGTAGTGGGCAAAACGGGCAAGTAATCAACTGCATGGATCGTTTGGCAAAGCCATTGAAGAGAACCTGGTAGTACAGAGGTGGGGTCTCTGCTCAGCCTGGAAGCAGAGAATGCATAAAGATCCACTTCCAGAAGGAGCCAAAGAACTCCTGGGAGTTGGCTGGGCAGAGGGGGTGGGGTCCAGGAGAAAAGGGCTTCCAGAGAGATGAAAAAGAGAGGAAGGGGTCACTCAGGAGGATGGACCATGCCTGAGAAATGCAGATATATGGAAGAGTCTGGTGCCAGGGGTTGGTGGATAGACAGTCCAGGAGCCCTGGCTGGGGAGACTGTCAGGGGTCCAGTGGTTATTAAGTTGCCTTCTGGCAGGCTAACTATGGGTCCTAGGGAGCCAGGGAAGGGGGTGCACAACGGTGTGGCACAACCAGTCGTGGAACCTTAGACATGGCCCCATGGCAACCCAGATTTGGCGATACAGAAACAGGTTCAGGGAGCCCACCTAGAAAGATGGTTGATAGATATCTAAGCAGGCATGAGCAGATGAGGGCTTGGCCCCAGGCAGTGGCCCAGGGGGTGGGAAACAGCAGATATTTGAGAGAGGCTAAGGAGAGAGAAATGATGGGTGTTGGTGACCCTTATAGAGAAGTCTAAGAATATTGGCCATTTTTTTTCTAAATTCTCCTGGGGAAAAAATGTTTCTTCTTTTATTTTTCTGGCGATAGTGAATTTCTAATGTATGTTTGCCATCTGCTCCACAACAGAGAGGCAAATAGGATTAACAAAGTGACAAAGTTTATGACATGGAGAGAAGCCCTGTCCTGTCCTTGGGCCTGTAGGGGGAGAGAGGTGGCTGACCAACAGCAGTCTTCCTGCAAGTGACCCTCATGAAGACACCTGCTTGCCTCTGCCCATCCACCCTCCATCACAGGTAACACATCTGCCCTGCTCTTCCCCACAACACCCTTGGCCTGACTCCCAAGAGCAGCAGGGGTGTCAGATGAAGCCGTCAGCAGGGATACCTGATAGCTAAACAAGAGAAGGAAACGAGGCTTGAATACTCAGCAGCTGGTTCTGCCTCAGAAGCTGTTACCCTGTTCCCCATCTCTCTCCTTCAATCCCAGGAACAGAAGAAAAGAAGACCAATCACCTCTCAGCCCCATTATTCTAGATCCAGGTCCACAGTGGTAGAGCAGATTGTGGAGGTTAACATTCAAATTCAAACAGTAGCAGCATTCTGTCAGTACTTTTAATACGAAAGAGTGTATATCCTTTGGATAAAGCAGATCCAATTTATGTATCTAATGTATGATCTCTTGAATTCATAAAAGGCCAGGTAAAACATACATACAAACATGCATACATACGTAGACACACACTTACTTTGAAAGCTCAAAACACAAAGTCATCTCTCTACTTCAACATCTGAAAAATACTATCTTTTCAATGTATTTCCCAAGAAGTAAGAAGACGGTAAAAAGGAGTATAAATAACAGGAAAAAAAAGTATAAAACCTGATTATCATCTTGAATCCCAACATCTCAGACGCAGGTAGACCCAAGGCTTTGGAGAATCCACTCCTTGTGTACAACTCAATTCCTGCCGAGCCTGTGTGACCAGACAGACAAGGGCAGACTGGCTTTGTGTTTAAACCCTAAATGATACCATTGACATGAGGCTTTCAGTCCTCCTGCCCAAGTATTTCCTGGGGAAATCACCCTGGCAAATAAGCTTTCCTGGGGGCAACTGGCATCCTCTTTCAGCTCTAAATATGCTTTAGGTAGCAGCATGAGGCCTGTTCATTCCTGCCCTGTTCATGTATCCTAAATGAGATAGGAGCGAGAAGACCTAGGCTCAAGGACCTGCTTTGCCACTACCTGACTATAGAGATTAGACTAATCATGGGCTCTCCCTGAGCCAGTGGCTATCAATAAGAACAATTGCTAATATTTCCTGAGCTACTGGGGTACCATCAGCTTTATGTTAAGCAGTTTACATGGATTATTTCAGCCAATCCTTCCAGTGTTTTATGGTACCCCTTTCAAAGGGGAGGAAGGGGAGGCTGTCAGTGGGAGTGCTGGGCAGCTGACCACAAGCATCCTCAGTGTGGTCTTTGAGCTCCAGGTCACCACACAGGTTACCAAGGAAAGGAAGATGCAGCTTGTAACAAGGCTGGTTCATTCAGCTCTTACTATGGGGCAGGCACTGCACTGACCCTATTGGAAAACAGGGAGAGACAAGAGCATGGCGCTGCCTTTAGGGAGGGCTGTGGCATTGGGACACACAATTGGTGGTGATGGTATTGGGCTAGTTCACTTGGTTTAGGTAGAATTTTAGCTGGACAAGAAGATGGGAAGGGAGTTCCAGGGAGAGAGCACGGTAAGGACAAAGGTCTGGCCAGCTTAGCTACTAAAGGCCCAGATTGGTGCTGAGCAAGGCCACAGACAGACAGGCAGGGCATTCACAGGCCATCTACCACCAGCTCCCCTCATTCTACATCTCTGCTCATTGACAGACCCAGCCCTGGGTCAGTGGATTTCTGCTCATACCACAAGGTTCAAATCCATTACAGAAAACCAGTAATGACCTAACCTTTGACACGGGGTAAACATAAGCTCTGATCCTGGGTCTACCTCTTCACAGATGAATAACCTTGGGCAGGCCACTTCACTTCTCTGTGCCTCATCTGAAACATGGGAATGATGTGACTATTATAACCCAAATGTTGGGGTGCATAGCAAACTTTCCATTCACCCCTTTCCTGATAACAGAACCTCCCTCTTTGGTGAGGAACTCATCCCATGGGATACAGATGGGCCTGATCTCTGTCCTCCATTCCCACTATCAGGAGCACAGGCCTGAAGCTTGACCAATCAAACCCAATCCCATCTCCTGGGGGCACTGATAGGTTCTAAAATGAGAAAGTGACCCAACCTCCCTCAATCTGAATCCTCCCAGGGCAGTTTTTTGAGACTATCAGAAGGAAGTGGCTCTATTCTCTGGAATGACAAATTCTACAAGTGACAGAAATCTACAGCATCTGAATATATAGAACATTCTAGAAAATGAGCTCAATAGAGAGAAAGCAAAGTATAATAGAACCAAGAAATGGAGAGGTGAAGACAGGCTGAAAGCATGTTTGCATGTTCCAGTGACAGTCTTTGAGCTCTTGGATCCAGCTATATCTGAAATCCGGGCCACTCCTTAAACTTCCTACATATATGAGCCAATAATATTGCCCTTCTTTTACTAACTCCAGTTTGAATTGCATCTCTTGCCACAAAGGTCCTGTCCAAAGCCTGGTAAGTTAGCTACAAAGATTAAATAAGTTGCAGTTAAGTAAAACGGCGAGCCCCTGCATTCTGTGCATTTCAATCAATGCTCTTTCCCTTCCCTTAGTTTCAGTTCTCTTGTCCTGAGCAGATGTGAATCTGTAATAACTACAGAATATTTGTAGAAACTTAAACTGCCATCAAAATGTTCTTAGACAAAACGAAATCATTCAGTTGTAAGAGTAAGACACCAACATTTGGCCAAATCATCTCTTTAAAACTCTGCTCCAATCCACCCATTTCAGGAAGCCGCCCCAGATCTTGGTCACTTACGGTCCTTCCAGCCACACTCTGTAACTGTAAAAAACAAAACAAACAAAAAAAAACTACTACATTATTTTATAAATCAAATTCCTGTATTTCAACTGCAACTCTTACTGAACTGCAGCTGTATCTCTCTAGGAAAAGAATCTCATCAAAGACATTATTTTACTCTAAAATTCAGCAAGCTTTAAGCAAGTAAATAGTTAAAGGAAAAAATATATAGCAAGGTAGATAAATAAAATCCTATTTCACTAATAACTTTTTTCACCAAATTGAAACTATATGCCTCCAGGGGAACCAAGATGAAAACAATTAGTTAAAAAAAAAAAAATTACTTGAAAATGTAGCAAACTTTTACAAAGCTCAACTTTTAAAGGTAATTTTGATTTTACATGTTAAAGGATAAATGTGAATGAATGAAAAATTCCTGGAAGTACTTTTGATACTTGAACTAATGGCCTCATGGAAACAAAATAATAAAAGATGAGCTGAACACAGCACACGTAATAGAAGAATCTTGGGCTCTCGTCATGGGATTCCCCATGTCCACGAAGACAGCCCAGTCTTTGGCAGCTCAGCCTCCCTTACTGGCATGAGGTAAAAGCGATTGCCTTTATAGTGGTAGACTTGGCAGGAAACACAGCAACACAACAAGGGTAATGATTCAAAATTTAGCATAAATGAACAAAGAATCATGTTTACTGAGTCCACCTGGCTATTCTGTAAAACAAAACCACGTGCTGTCTATAAAAAGCCAGTTATCTGGACTACAAAAGCAGTTCACTTACTCAACAGATGTTTATTGGGTATTTGGTGTGTGCCATGCACCATGCAAGGGCTGGAGACACAGCACAAAGCTAGGTGTGGCCCCTGCCCTCAGGGATCATTCAATCTTGTTTGTGCACCAAAAAGTGTGCAAATAATTGCATAATTCTGAACTTCAATGGGTGTGTTTGCATTTGAATCTACAAGTTTATTAATGCTTTGTGAAGGACTTCAAAGAAGATGAGGTCTATTTCCCTTTTAAAAAATAGGTTTTTTGAGATATAATTCAGATGCCATATGATTCACCATTTAAAATGTACAACTCAATAGTTTCTGGTGTAATCACAGATCTATGCAACCATCACCACAGTCAATTATAGAGCATTTTCATGACCACAAAAAGAAACCATATCCTTTACTAATCGTCCTTCAATCTCCCCAGATGCTTCCAACTTTAAGTAACCACTAACACACTTTCCATCTCCACAAAGTTGCCTCTTCTGGCATTTCTTTGCTACGTTCAACACTGAATTACCAGATAACCTGGCAGTTACATTCTTAGGTATAGACCCCAAAGATGTGAAAATGTAAAGGTGTTCAAACAAAAAAACTGTACCTGAAACGTTCATAGCAGCATTGTTCACAATAGGCAAAGGTGGATATGGCATATCCATATGATGGAATATGCCTCAGACATAAAAAAAGGAGTGAAGTACTAATACACGCTACAACATGGGTGAGCCTTGAAAACATGCTAAATGAAAGAAACTAGTCCCAAAACACATATGACTTAATTCTATTTACATGTATTTCCTTGGCCTGAAAGTCATCTTCTTGTGTTCCTTCTCCCTCTTCCCCATCACCCACCCATCCTCTGTGATCTCACAGCCACCCCCTCCATTCTGTCCCCAGGGCCACTGTTCTGGATGCCAGCATCAGTGCTCGTACCTGGATCGTGGCAGCAGACTCCTCTTTGGTCCCTTGCCCCGGGCTTTCCCCTCCAACCTACCCTATGCACCAGCTGCCAGGGTGGTTCCTCTAAACACAAATCTGGCTGGGCTGATTACAACCCATGAGTGGCAGCTCCATCCACCGTCATCCACTGAATTAAAGTAATCCCCATCACACACAAACTCCCAGGCACCAGCACCCATCATTCACATAACAGACATGGAGCCATCCAGCATGATGAAGTTCCCTGGATCCTGCACTCTTCACTACCCACTTGTGTTCCTGCCTCTGTTTGTGCTCCGCCTGGATTCCTGCCTTCGTCTTTCCTGCCTAGAAATACTGCTCTGTCTTCCAGATAGTTCAGTCCTTCTCCAATACTGAGCTGGCCACCACCCTGGTGACTGCTCTCCACAGTGTTTGAGGACTGCTTAATCACTGCTAAAAACCAGGAGCTGTATCTGCTCACCACTATATCCCCAGGAATTAGCACCGAGCCTGCCTTGCACATTTTCCCAAAGAAAATGATGGAGAAAGGAACAAAAGAAATGGGGGAAGAAGTTCAATACATATTTCTCAGAAATTAACACATATTTCTAAATATCTTAGGCACCTGATTATCAATCCACAAACGACTATTGTCTCAGATATTGAAAACATCTTGGCCTCCTTAAGCTTTTTTTCCCCCCTGCAGACTCCCCCAGTCTCATAAGGGACAAAATAAAACTCCAGAGTTGAAAACAATAGCAACAATAAAAGAAACCGCAAGAAGCCTCAGCTCAAGTCCCAATCAGGGTAAGAGTAAGAAGTCCTGCCTTCCTAGAGTCTTGTTCATTTTAGAAGCTTTACCTCCAATCTACTTGAGAAACAAAATAGGGACTGGTAGAGAAGAGTTAACAGAAGCATCAAACTGGAGACATTACTAAGGTTTTCGGACCTTGATTTTAAAACCTTGGTTCCCAGCCAGGCACAAGGGCTCACACCTGTAATCCCAGCATTTTGAGAGGCAGAGGTGAGCAGATGGCTTGAATCCAGGA
This sequence comes from Trachypithecus francoisi, assembly GCF_009764315.1. NCBI lineage: Eukaryota > Metazoa > Chordata > Mammalia > Primates > Cercopithecidae > Trachypithecus > Trachypithecus francoisi. The sequence continues at coordinate 38,687,415 of NW_022681467.1, forward strand.
GTTCAAGACCAGCCTGGGCAACACAGTGAAATTTCATCTCTACAAAAAAATACAAACATTAGGCATAGTGGCATCTGCATATAGTCCCAGCTACTTGGGAGGCTGAGGACAGAGGATGGTTTGAGCCCAGAAGGTCAAGGCGGCAGTGGGCCATGACTGTACCACTATACTTCACTCTGTGCAACAGAGTGAAACCCTGTCTCCAAAAAAAGAAGAAAAAACAAAAAACAAAAAAAAAAACCTTGGTCCCTGATCTCTGCCTCCCAAATCTGAGCTTTTAGGCTTTTGCCTTCATTTCTATTTTCTGGAATCCTGAGCACACTGATCTTTTCTTTCTGAACTCATGTTCGGAGAAGTTCATGTGGACTCTGTAGTCCCTGAAAGCACCTCTTTTCAGGTAAGTCACATAAAGGCAAAATCTCAGATAATCCATTTGCCTTCAGTGCTATGGAGGAGCAGGGAGAAGCAGCAGAGACTGCATGAAGGTTTACAGATTATTCTAAAGACCCGTCTAGTTCTAACTCTCTATGATACTTGGCAGAGAACAAAATCGCATGAAATAATAGCAATATGCATGAGCCCAATCAAAGAATTTCTTTTCAAAGATGAAAATGCAAAGATGCTGTTCGTGATGATTGAAAGCAAAAAATAATAAGTAGTGACATTTGAGATTGGTCTTGATCACTCCTGATTTCTCAAATCTCCCCATCACCCTACCATTATAATTTCCCACTAATTACTACAAGCAATTTTATTAATATACTTTTCAGCCTCATTAAATATTACCTTGGGCCTAACATTAAAAATGATGAGGCTCAGTAATCTTAATGAGCATCCAAGTTGCACCGACCCCTGAAAACCCAAACAACAGAGAACTAAATTCATTGCTGAGCTACTCTGGTCCCCAGGCATGCAGGAATCAACTTCAGAAACATGAAAGAAATGATACGTACGACTCAAAATGAAGCCTGACTTGGAAGCATGTAAGTTTGGCTTGGCCTCCTTCAGTTCCTGTCAACTAAGGGGGTGGGAAAACTGTCGAGGAGACATTTGGGCTTTATCTTCTCCTCCCCTTTCACCCTGGGTATTAACAGCATCCATCAGCATGCTGTTCACCAATATTAAGTCTTTCCTGGGACTCTGACAGGTAGAGCTTCAAGTGATTGTGGGCTGGGCAGAGACAAAGCAAACTGGAAATGAGGTATCCACTGCTCTAGCAAACAGAAATCTGTGGTTTTCTCTGAAACGTTAGTGGAAGCACAAAGAGTAGACAGTCGAGGGAATTAGGAGGATAAATTTTATTTCTTTCCTTCCTGGCATGACCAGAATTGTCTGCATTCCTCAATCAGCAAGCTAGGCAAGACAGTGAGACCAGCTTCCTGGTTCTCAAAGTAAATTATTTATCAGGAGCTGAATTTACTGCTCTCCTGACTAAACTGTCAAAACCCTGCCATTTACACCAGCAGTTGTGCTGTGTGATCACCAAGATGCTTAGGTTTCCCTTAGCCTCTAGGTTAAAAATGAATGAGTAACAGTAAACTGGGGGGTCGGTTGAACAGACCAGCCCAGACTTACTGAATTCACCTTCAGCCAAGACCTCAGAGAGATGTTTCCATGTGTCTGAAACCAGTAAACTTAGCACAATGTAGAACTATTATATTAGACAGAAATCTTTGGAACTGTCTAATTTAACCCACTAATTATCTAGTTTAACCCACTAATTATCTAAAAGAAAACTGAGGACCAAAGAGAGGAAATGATTTGTCTTGGATGAACAAAAAGAGTCAAATCCAAAACCTGAGCTCTTGGGTCCCATTCATTGTACTATCATGGATATTGTCAACCTGAAATGGGTGCTGTAATGGGAATGGAGGCAGAGACAGCCATCCACCAAAAAATTGTGGTTTCCCTCTTTCATGGCATAGTGCTGGCTCTAGGATGTGGCTACCTACCAGGAACTACATCTTCCCATCCTTCCACCCACTCCCATCCCACTGCCTTGCAGCTGAGTCCAGCCATAGGAATGCATCCTAGCCAATGAAATGGGGATGGAACTATGTATGATGCATGATGCCGCTTCTGGGCATGATGCATGCAAACCTCAAACCCAGAGTTTCTCCATGCCTTGCGCTCTCTAATGGCTGGGTACAGGGAACTTGAAGATCATAGGAGATAGTGAACCTAGATCTCCAAATCACCTGAGGGAACAAAGTCTTTTAAAGATGAGGCATACACATATGGTCTGCTGCTGGAGCAAGATATAAAATTTTATTGCGTGAAGCTACTAAAATTTTTGGGGGGGTGTTATTCATTACAGCACCTGCTATTAACCTAACAAATACCAGGAACAACTTTATAGTCGAAAAGATCTTCAGGTACATTGAGCCCAAAGCAAAACTGAGAGCCCATGAAAAGAACCTTGTTATAACATTGGGAAAACATTAACAAATCAAATAATAAAAATGATAATTTACCAATTGGCCAACTTGCTCATCAGAGTCAAACAGATTGTTCCAGCTTTCTGAGAGGGAACAAAACCCAAGTAAAGGTTAGCCTTGAAAACAAAGTATTTTTGCAAAGGAAATTTTTCCTCAAGTGTCCTTATTCCTACTTCCTTTTATCTCAAAAGCGATGGCAAATGAACTATTGATGCATGCAACAACTTTGATGAATCTCCAGGGCATTGTGCTGAGGGAAAAAAGGCCAATCTCAAGGGGCTACATACTGTCTGATTTCATTTATATAACATTCTTGAAATGACAAAATTGTAGTGATAGAAAACAGATCAGTAGTTGCCAGGGGCTGGGGTGGGGAAGAGTGTGTCTGTTAAATAGTAACACAGCAGAGTTTATTTGTGGTCATGGGTCAGTTCTCCTCCTGACTGTGGGGATAGTCACTTGAATCTACACACATGATCAAAGTTCACAGGGGTAGGGGGTGGGGAGGGAAGGAAAGAGGGAGGGGAGGGGAGAGGGGAAAGGAAGGAAGGAAGGAAGGAAGGAAGGAAGGAAGGAAGGAAGGAAGGAAGGAAGGGAGGGGAGGGAGGGAGGGAGGGGGAAGGGGAGGGGGAAGGGGAGAAGGAGAGAAGGAAGAAGGAGAGGGGAAGGGAGGAAAGAAGGGAGGGGAGAGAAGGAGGGAGGGAGGTGAGGGGAGGGAGGGAGGTGAGGGGAAGGGAGGTGAGGGGAAGGGAGGGGAGGGAGGTGAGGGGAAGGGAGGTGAGGGGAAGGGAGGGAGGGGAGGGAGGGGAGAGAAGGAGGGAGGGAGGTGAGGGGAAGGGAAGGGAGGAAGGAAAAGGAGGATTGAAAGGAAAGGAAAAAGGAAAAGGGAATGAAAGGGAAGAAAAAAACTAAAAAAGAAAGTGCATGTGAAAACTAGTGAAGTCTGAATAAGGTTGATCTCAAAGTTCACGATTTCCTAGTTTTGACAATATTGCTATGATTAGGTAAAATATTATCTTTAGAGAAAGCTGGGTGAATGGTACAAGGAATTCTGTACTATGTTTGCAACTTCTTGTACATCTGAAACTATTTCAAAATAAAAATGTGGAATTTTTTAAAGTGATAGCAAAGGCCCTGGACCACCAGGTTCTGAGTCGTGAAATATACCTTGTACTTCCAGATCAGGCAACATGAATATGATAACTGCAGAGAGTTCAGGGGCTACTCACAGGACCCTTGCCATTAGTCACATGATTATTTGTTTATTCTTTGTCTTCCTTCTAGACTATAAATGCCTGGAGGTCAGGAGCCAAGTCAGTTTTGTTCCCCACTCAATGCCTAACCTAGTGCCTAGTACACAGAAAGCACCCAACATATATGTGTGAGATGAACAAAAAACAAGAAGGGGAACAGGCAAGGAAGGAAGTATCACTCACACTTTACAGAGAGGCAATGGTGTGCAGAGGTTTCCATGCCTTGCCCTTGTGCACACAGCTGGAGGGGAGCAGGTCAGGTACAAAAACCATCAGGGCTTCCAGAGACCCCAGTGACCTTTTCTTAGTGCCATATGCTTCTCAACAACTTAGATCCCTGGTAGTTGCTTTATCTTACAAAATAAAAAAGGTAAGAGGGGAGAAAAAAAGTGCAGACACACGAGAGAGAGAAATGAGAGAGAGAGAGACAGAGATATGAAGAAAGTAGTGAGAGAGATCGGGTGAAAGAGGGCAAGAGAGAGGGAGGAAGAGAAAGTGAGTGGGGAGAGAGAACAATGAAGAGAGAGGGAAAGAGAGAAGGGAGAAAGAGATCCAGAGAAAGAAGGAAGGAGAGAGGAAGAGAGAGAGAAAAGAGAATGGAAAGCAAGAGAAAATCTGCCCCAACATGGAAAATGACATTGAACAAATGGATTCCAAATTTTAACATGGCCCCACACCATAGGCCCAGGCCTCTGTAACTCCTCTAATTGCTCAGAAATGGTATCGTAATGTGAACAATAGGTCATTAAGCAATAAACACTTCATGCAAAATAACAAAGTGGCCATCAGTGACATGGAAACTAGGAATAACCAAGGGAAATTGTGTTCCACATCTCTCCATGCTCCAATTATTAGACTGTGATCAGTGGCTCCTCTTATCTTTTGAGAAGGTGCTGCAGTTTTCAGTACAACATAATATAATGTGAAATGCAATACACCAAGACTAAGAAAACCTTATTTTTTTTTCAGTCTTACAGAGGGAACAGATTCAAATTTGAATTCAGGCTCTGCTATCTTCTTTGCAGCCACTGGGGCCCAAGCTGCACTGGGGCCCACTGGAGACCACCTGGGGTGACCAATGAGTATAGCATCAGAGTGTGGGAGCAGTCTTCAATGTGAGGTGGCACCAGGTAGGGCATGTCAAGGTCCTGCAGCCACTGGCAGCTCTTCCTTTGAAACCAGTCTACACCCTGCCCCCAGCCCTTGCACTCTGAGTCTGTGATGGCAGGGGCAGGTCTGACGATCTCAGAATCAACTTTGGGGTCATTCTTTCACCGTCTTGGAGAATACCTCCTGGCTTCCGTTAAGACTGCTGATTCATACTAATCTCCTTATCAAACAGTTGCTTGGACATAGCCTCAATGTTCTTTTTTTCAATATGTATAGGCTGAGAATTTTTCCTATCTTTAAGTTCTGATTCCTTTTTGCTTATCAATTTCATTTTTTAGTCATTTCTCTCTTCCTGCATTTTACTATGAGCAGTGAGGAGGAGCCAAGGCATACCTTCAACATTTTGCTTAGAAAGAGCTTCAGCTAAATATCCAATTTTATCATTCACAAGTTTTACCTTCCACAAAACACTAGAACATGAAGACAATTCAGCTAAATGCTTTGCCACTTGATCAGAGATTGTCTTTTCTCCACTGCCCAGCAACATGGCTCTCAACTCCATCTGAGACCTCAGCAGAATGGCCTGTACCATCCATATGTCTACCAACATTCTACTCAGCATTACTTAAGTATTCTCTCAGGAGGCAGAGGCTTTCTCTTGAGCTTTCCTCCTCTTCTGAGCCCTCACCAGAATCACCTTTAACAGTCTATTCAACAGCCAGGCCCAGTGGCTCATGCCTGTAATCCCAGCATTTCGGGAGACTGAGGTGGGCAGATCACCTGATGTCAGGAGTTCAAGACCAGCCTGGTCAACATGGTGAAACCCCTCTACTAAAAATACAAAAATTACCCAGGCATGGTGGCACACACCTATAATCCCAGCTACTTGGGAGGCTGAGGCATGAGAATTGCTTGAACCCAGGCGGTGGAAGTTGCAGTGAGCTAAGATTGTGCCATTGCACTCCAGCATGGGAGTACAATGTATTTTGAGACAGAGTGAGATTCTGTCTTAAAAAAAAATAAATTATTTTATTTTTGTTTTTATTATGTCTGTTCAAAGCAATGTAGGCTTTTTCTAGCACGTACCTCAAAACTCTTCCAGCCTCATTATCCAGTTCCAAAGCCTGTTCCACATTTTTAGGTGTTTGACACAGGAGCACTCCCATTTCTCAGTACCAACTTTTATCATAGTCCATTTGAGCTGCTGTGACACTTATAAACAACAGAAATTTATTTCTCACTGTTCTGGAGCCTGGGAAGTCCAAATTCAAGGCTACAAAAAATTCTGTCTGGTGAGGACCTGCGTCCCGGAACATGGATGGTCTTCCTCTTGCTGTGTCCTCACATGGTGGGAGGGACACAGGGGCTTTCTGCAGTCCATTTTATAACTGCACTAATTTATAAGAGCTTTCCTTCCTGGCATAATCACTTCCCAAAAGCCCCATCTCCAAATAACACACATCAGGTGTTAGATGTCAATAAACAAATTGTATGGGAACATAAACATTCAGTCTATAGCAGTCACTTTTCATCTATGTGACCATGAGCAAGTTAATATTTTTAATTCAGCTTTATTATCTGCAATACAGGAACAACAACACATACTTTGCATGGTTATTGTGAAGATTGAATGAAATAATTTATACAAATGTGGCTAGCACAGTGCCCAGCATGCATTTAGCACTTAACAAGGACCTCTGTGTTCTCCTCCAGGGAGCCCTTCCTCCAGAAGCGCAACACAAAATGTTGCACACGGTAGGACCATTCATATGACGTTCTACAATCAGTAAAATGTGCCTAGTAAGAATCAGACTTGTTTGGGAGGAGGAGAACTAAAGGGCACAAGGGTACTTTCTGGGGTGACAGATAGGTTCTGTATTTTGTAAGATTACAGGTGTTACAGGAGTGCTTGCATTAGCCAAAACTTTATAACCCATACATTTAAGATCTATGTACTTTACAGTATTTAAATTATACCTCAATAAAAAATTTTAAATAGATAGCTACGTATCTAGATAGCCAGGTATCTAGATAGCCAGATCTGTAGGTAGGTAGGTAGGTAGGTAGGTAGGTAGGTCGGTCGGTCAATAGGTAGGTAGGTAGGTAGGTAGGTAGGTAGGTAGGAAGGTAGGAGGGTGGGTGGGTGGATGGGCCGATGGGCGGATGGATGGATGGATAGATAGACAGATAGTGTACCTACTTCAGCATGAGGCTCACAATAAGCACTCCACATGTATTTCTGAAATTCCTGAATCAAAATGAATTCCTCTTAACTCCTTTCCGTCCCTACTCTCGTTCCTCCTGAAAGCATCCACTCAACCGTAGGGTGGCACAGCCAGTTCTGAAAGTGCTTCCTTCTTTGTGCCTGAATCCTGGTCCCTGACACTCCTGCCCAAGAGGCCAGGTGGATGACATCTGCCCACTGCCTCCTCATAATAGAACTCAAAGGTCTTGACTATCAAATGTGCTCGGCCTCATGTTGAACACCTTTAAGTCCTTCACTGTACTCGTCACCTTTAATTCCTCAAAATCTCCTTGGACCGTGAGCCCAGATGGGCCTGTAGATGTCATCTTTTAAGTACGTGTCCTCAACGAATGGGCTCTGGGCAGCTCTACTGCTGTGAATTGGTGTCCACCATCTGGAGCTCATGGCTGTGGTTTGGTGCATAATAATTTCCAGTATCTACTGAGCACTTACTCCATGTCTAGCACTGTTCCAGAGACAACATGTTTTCACTCCTTTAGCCTCCACAATAAATCAAAGAAGTCTATATCCTTCCCATTTTACAGATCTGAGCCAACAGAATTTCAAGGTAACTCTGTACCCCAGGGTCTTTTCAGACCCCATTAAATCCCATCTGCAAATCTGATCTCCACACCTTTATCCCACCCATCATTATAATGGAATTGCTGTGACTCAGGCAGAACAACTCTTGCCTTACAAAGCAGGAGCTCAATTTAAAACGTGACAGTGGAGTTTTGAAGGAACAATTGATTGATACAACAATGGGTGAAGCTTAAAAACATTATGCTGAGCAAAAGAAGATGAACACAGAAGAGTATATACTGCATGTTTCCATTTCTAGAAAAGATCAATTTAATCTATAGTGACCAAAATCAGGTCACTGGTTGCCTGGGGCTTAGGGTGGAAGGAAGGACTGCAAAGAGGAAGGAGAGACATTTCTAGGTAATGAAAATGTTCTATGCTTTGATGAGGGTGGTGATTTGCTGGGTATGCACATTTGTCAAAACCCAAACTCTGCACTTAAAATGTGTACATTTTATTGGATGTGACTAAAGCTGATATGTTTATGCAAAAACAAAGAAAAGCCTTCTGAGCCAATAGCTCTAGCTTTGAATCTCGCTTTGTATTTTCCTGGCTGGGTGACCTAGGGCAAGCCACTTAACAGATCTGAGCCTTAGTTTCAGGCTGTTGTCAGGGTTGGAGATAATACATGCCAAACACCTGGGGGGAAAGCAGGCTTTCAATAAATAGCAGCTTCTATTATTACTGTTAATTAATAATAATGAGAAATAATAATCTGAGTAACAGCTTCAATTCTCTACTTCACTTCACTGGGAGATCTTGAACTGCTAAATGTTCCTTACTATTAGCTTTCCCTGAAAACCAACACATACTCTTTTGCAGCATGCAATCACTTTAATGCTATGCTAGAAGAGATAATCAAGAATGAATACCAAATGTATGTAGATTAAAGAATTCATGTTTATATATGAATACGGGCCATGAGATCTTGGATTAATTCAAACCTGAACATGGCTGACAGTTACTATTTTCTTTCCAAGGAATCAGATTTTCTGCCTAGGTAACTCCATAGGAGTTTTCTGCTATATTGTTACACAGGGTGTAATTTCTCTAATAAGGTCATTAGGGGGAAATAAAGAATTCTGGACTCTCTAATCCCTTTGTATTACTTTTTCCTAAGAGTGTCTTTCTCAAGGGATATGGTATGGGGTCAGCATGGCAAATTTCAAATGTATAGCAATCTGGTTTAGGTCGTTTTCAAGCTAAAATCTGTAAGCTCCTATCTTTGTTTTTGGTCACTTACCTCCACACTCAGAAAATTGCTTTGTGGAAAACTGTTCAGCTCTATTTAGGCTTATAAATAATTTATCCAAAGTTCAAGCAAAGGTGAATTAGAAACTTTCTAGGTTCTTGGTAGAACTAAAACTCAGAGTGAGGTCACAAAAAATTAAACAATAATGGCAAATCGTATGTGAAAATGAATGAAAGGGACTAGGCAGAAGTGGCCTCAAAGTTGCAAAGGTGTTAGTCAACCCATCTTTCAGTAAATTCCTCCAACCATCCTTCATTTGGGGAACATCCTTGTTCCACTGTTAATCATCCAAAGAGCCAACTTCGGGATGTGAGGGCAATCTGGCTGCAACATTTGTCATCCCGTTGACTGCCAGGATTGATTCAGCTGATCTGGCTGGCTACACGAGTGTCCCCTTCCTCCCTCACCACTCCATGTGATGTGTGTCCCTCGTGAAGCTGCGCACTGGGTCAAAGAGGATGACCATCCCCGAGAGTAGGACCCATCTTCATTAAAAGGTATACCAGTATTGGCGCTCCTCTGATAGAATGTCCAAACAAAAAGCCAACTTCTCCTGCTAAATGCCATGCTGGTTGCATTCCAGTGTGCTCTTGGTCTTAGGACAAATCAACTCAGTGTCATGAGTCATCTCCCTTTTGGCAGAAATCCCTAAATGTTCTGGCTTCACAGTGAGTGCTACAGAATTGAGAGCCTTCTAAAGACTTATGGAAGCTCCAAAGAAAAGAGGAAGCAGTCATTACCTAGACAGGAACCAGTGAAATACAGCTCCTCAACCCAAAAAGCAGCTCTGCAAGTTCCCAGGTGTTAGGCTCCATTCTGAGTTCACATGAAACCAAGTGCATCAGCTGATGAACTCAACATGAGTTCACAGGTGTCAGAGAGTAAAAGCTAGCTTACAATCCTACTTGGACTCTTCAGGAAATAAAATTTGCTAATAGCATGGTACTTTTATTTTATGATTTGACTTTCCTTATATTGACCCATAGACTTTCCATGAGACCCAAACAACTTTTCTTCAAAAAAAAAAAAATATATTCCTTTCTATGGCACAGACTACTACCTATTCATCCTACCCCATTTCCTCTTCTTGGGAACACAATGAGACTACATTTTCCAGGATCCCTTGCAGTTAATTCCTAAATTTACACCTGAATTCTAGCAGATGAAAGGTAGACTTTATACGATAATGGCAATTCTTAGGCCTGGCCCATGAAAACCTCCTACCCAATCCTCCACCCTCTAGTTTCCCATTACCAGTTGAATTTCACAGACCTATAGGAAGACAGAGCCACAAGATGGAAAATCTTTAGCCCTGAATGACTAAAGAGTACAGTCCTCTGCCAGCCACACTGGAGAGATGGAGAAAACAAATCTTTATTATATTAAGACAATGAAATGTTGAGGTTGCTATAAGAGTTAGCCTGTCTTGACTAGCATACCTTCCTCTACGGTCATCCTCTCAAAAACTCCATTAAATGATTTCAAATGAAAAAACAGCAACAACAACAAAAGAATGTTAGCACCTAGCTTATGCAAGACAAATACTTTTAGATGAAATCTCACAAGTCAGCCTGAGAACTGCTGCTTTAAGCTGTGAACTGAGTGTCCTCATACCCTCCTCTCAACAAACATCAAGTTCAAGTAAGTCTCCTGGAAGTAAAGAGCTGACAGGAGCTGGCTGATGTCAAGCAGGAAGCCCACATGTCTCAAGCCACCTATGGTAACACTTCAATTACCCACCACCTGCTTATCATGAGGTTCTGAGTACAGCTTTTTCCACTGTCTCCCAAACAAAAGGTTAATGGAAGGTGACAAGATCCAACAGGCCAATAAATCCCAGCCCTTGGTTGAGAAAACAGAGCTTATTTCTAGACTCAGTCATGATTCTGGAGCTAGCTTATATTACCCTGACCCCTCCTGTCTTTACGTTTGCCCTTTCCTCTCTTGTGGACATGGCTTGCCCTCATCAGTGAAGATGATCCTTCCATCCAGTCAAAACTTCCTCTCTTCCAACCCACACTCTAAACTGAAGGAAACTCCAAAAGAAGAAACCATCTCCTTCCCCTTTGCATCTCCTGCCCCAAGCACACACAGGATAACTGCTATAGCAAACATCTTCATGTTTTGGAGGCTTAAAACAATGAATGTTTTCTTTGCTTGCATGCAACAGTCCAATATAGATTCACAGACCCGGGATCCTATAATTCCACCAAACTCTGTGGCCTCAGAGTCAAGGGAGGAGAATTCAAATCACATTAGTAAGGATTTACAAGCAGCCAGGCCTGAAAGTGGTATTTGTACATTACTTTCATTCACATTTCATTGGCCAGAACTCAAAACAGGCCCACACCTAATGACAAGAGGGCCTAGTAAAGTATTCTCACTAGGGCTTAAAAGGAAAGAGGAAATGGATTTTGGTGACCACACCATTGTATGTGACCCCGTAGGGGAGGGGAATGTCTCACAGAAGGCAGTTAGCCAGCTTGTAAGGACTTGATCCAGAGATCTGTTGGTAGGAAAATGAAATTTCCCATAACTATGCAAAGGAGATCTGCTACCTGAGCACAACGAATCAGAGGAGGTACACCAGAGGTTCAGGTAAGGTGGGACCTCACGCAAGTTGACAGCAAGCTATCTGAAAGGAGAGGCTCACAAGTACATGAAACAGACCAGGAAAGGTCTAAGAGGGAAGACAAGGTGGTGTTGCCTCACAGATTCACGCTGGCTGAACCAGGCTGACTCCTGGTTTCCCACACAGTCAAAGAGCTCAGAGTAGGCAGACCTCTCACTTCACAGGTGGGAAAACAAAGGTGTCCACAGAGTTAGAGCAATTTGCAAGTTGCACATCTAGAAAGCAGGAGAACCAGGACTGGAACTCTTGTCCCTGACTCTATCACTCCCAGTCCACCATGTCAGCTGTGTGTATACCCCTATATCTGCAAAAGTCTAGGCCTTAAAAAAAAATAGCTACCAGCCAGTTTATTCTCTCAGACAAAAGATTTCCAGAAACCATGTCTTCCACCCTGGCATTTTGTTCTTCCCAACTCTCTCTCTCCTTCCAAATTTACGTACACGTGGCAGGTGCCTGTATGAGGTACAAGGACAAAGGCTCTCACACACCCACCACAGTCTGTGTCACCCAGATGGCTTCCTGCTCACGCAAGAAGGACTTGGCTCAGTTTTCATCCATAAATGTGTCTTCATTTGTCCCTGGAGGCCTTTCTGTCACCTACGGGAGCACTTCTCTGCAAGCTCTGTGAATTACAATCTTCTAGAGGATATGTTCCAGACAATGAACTTCTTTCCTTCTGTCTTTTAAAATGAGATTAACCCAAGAACATTGCAGAGGCTCCCAGTGATAAGCATTTCTCAGACTCCCTAACACTGGTGCAGGAATAACTCAGTATGTTTTTCTGAATCTGAGAAAGCCTAGAAACCCCTCAGGCCTCATCTGAAGAAGTACGGGAGACAAACAGTTATTTCTGGCTACATTCCCGTGTATTCCAACCAAATTGCACTTCCCCCCCATCCAGCCATTCTCCCTTGTTCTCCACCTACCTCACCTTAGGTCACCTCGACTGTGTTCCAACCTGAACTGTGGGGCATGGAGTGGTGGAAGGGTAGGGAGGGTGGCACCATCAAGGCGAACTCTGAATTCCTGGGAGAGCAGCTTCATCTTTGTTCTACAGCAGGGCTCAGCAAACTTGATGGGCCAAATCTAACCCACCCTCTTTTTTTGTAAATAAAGTTTTGTTGGAACACAGCCCATAGCCAAGCTCGGTTTTTCACATATTTTCTCTGGCACTTTTTGTGCTATAATGGCAGAGTTGATTAATTATGACAGAGACCCTATGGCCCACAATGCCTAAAATATTTACTCTCTGGCCCTTTATAGAAATGTTTGCTGAGCCCTGTTCTGCAGGAACAAGGCATCAGTTTTCTTTCAAACGTATGTTCATAGTAGCATTATTTGCTATAGCCAAAAGGTTTCCACCCAAATGTGGGTCAATGGGTGAATGCATAAATTGTGACATATCCATATGAAACATTATTCTGCCATCAAAAGGAAGTACTGACACATGCTACAACATGGATGAGCCTTGGAAACATGTTAGGTGAGAGAAGCCAGACACACAAAAATCACATACTGTGTAATTTCATGTATATGAAATATCCAGAATAGGTAAATCCACAGAGACAGAAAGCAGATGCGTGGTTGCCAGGGAATGGGGAGTGGGGGTTGGAGAGTGACTGTTTAATGGCTACAGGATTTCCTTTTAGGGTAATAAAAGGTTTTGGAACTACATCAAGGTGGTGGTTATAGAACACTGTGAATGCACCAAATGCCACTAAATTGCTCACTTTAGGATGGTTATTCTATATTATGTGAATTTAACCTCAATACATTTTTATCTCAAAAATATGTAATTTTTTGAAAGAAAGGAGTCAGTCTCTGGAGATTTTGGAGCAGAGGAGTGATATGATCTGAGATGTCTTTTCAGGTAAGAACCAAGTAACGCTTACAGGAAGGGAAGTCCTCGGATGACTCTTGGGTAACTGGGAAGAGGGTGGCAACAAATTGGAAACAAAGGGCAAGGCACATTGGCTCACGTCTGTAATCCCAGCACTTCGTGAGGCAGGAGGATCGCCTGAGCCCAGGAGTTCAAGACCAGCCTGGGCAACATAGGGAGATCCCCATCTCTACACAAAACTTAAAAAAAATAGCTGGGTATGGTGGCACCCACCTGTAGGCCCAGCTACTCAAGAGGCTGAGGCAAGAGGAACGCTTGTATCAGGATTTCTAGGCTGCAGTGAGCCATAATCATGCCACTGCACTCCAGCCTGGGTGATGAGGGGAGGGGAGGGGTGGAAGGAAGGGGAGGAAAGGGAGGAAGGAAGCGGGGATGGGAATGGGGGAAGGGGAAGTGGGGAGGGAGGGAAGAAGGCAGGCAGGCAAGCTGCTCAGAAGCTAACTTTAGGAAGAAGGGAGGAGGGAAGCTAACTTCAGAAGCTAAATTCAGGAGGGAGAGAAGGAAGGAAGGGAAGGGAGGAAAGGGGAGGGAGGAGGGAAGGGAAGAAGGAAGGAGGGAAGGGAAGAAGGAAGGAGGGAAGGGAAGAAGGAAGGAGGGAAGGGAAGAAGGAAGGAGGGAAGGGAAGAAGGAAGGAGGGAGGGAACAGGGAAGGGAGGAAAGGGGAAGGGAGGAAAGGGGAAGGAGGGAGGAAAGGGGAAGGGAGGAAAGGGGAAGGGAGGAAGGGGAAGGGAGGAAGGGGAAGGGGGAAGGGAGGAAAGGGGAAGGAGGAGGGAAGGGAGGAAGGGGAAGGGAGAAAGGGGAAGGGAGGAAAGGGGAAGGGAGGAAAGGGGAAGGGAGGAAAGGGGAAGGGAGGAAAGGGGAAGGGAGGAAAGGGGAAGGAGGGAGGAAGGGGAAGGGAGGAAAGGGGAAGGGAGGAAAGGGGAAGGGAGGAAAGGAAAGGGGAAGGGAGGAGGGAAGGAAGAAGGGAAGGGGGAAGGGAGGAGGGAAGGGGAAAGGGAGGAGGAAAGGGTGAAGGGAGGAGGGAAGGGAGGAGGGAAGAGGGAAGGGAGGAGGGAGGGAAGAGGGAAGGGAGGAGGGAAGGGGGAAGGGAGGGAGGAAGGAGGGAGGGAAGGAAGCAGAGGTGGGGAGAGAGAGAGGGGTGGGGGAGAGAGGCAGAGAGAGAGAGAGAAAGAGATTGAGATTGATTGATTTAAAAATTCAATTAGGAAAGGGGAGCTCAGTTTGGGACACACTGAGTTTGTACACCTGTAGGACAACTGGGTTGTTATCAGTGTGGGACTGAGATTTAAAAGCAAGATCAAGGACAGAGCCAGTGATGCAGGAATCATACTTAGGGAGGCAGTATTGCCATGAGAGAAGGAGAAAGAATTGGACATGTTAGAAAATCCCAGTATCTACAGGGCAATGGGATAAAGCACAGCCTGAAGTAATATCAAAGAAGGTATAGGAAGAGGGTCAGAAGGAAGCCAGGTGAAAAGATAGCCATGAAAAGGGTACAGTCAGTGGCACCAAATGCTCCAAAGGCATGGAGTAGGAGACAGAGGAAGAAAACCTGACGAAAGGTCACTGGAGTTGCAGGGTAGCAGTAGAGTTCAAAACCTACTACCTGGTTCTCATCTTTTCTTCTGAGCAGCTTAGGTTGCTGGACAAGTGAGGTCATGCATGCAGATAAATGCATGCAGTCTAGAACCCAAAGCAAATAAGATTCCAAAAATATGAGCTCTGCTCTCCTCTGACGAGCTCTGCTCTCCTCTGACCCTCAGCCCCAAGCTTAGAAGGACGGCACAGGTAGGCCGGGCACGGTGGCTCAAGCCTGTAATCCCAGCACTTTGGGAGGCCGAGACGGGCGGATCACGAGGTCAGGAGATCGAGACCATCCTGGCTAACACGGTGAAACCCCGTCTCTACTAAAAAATACAAAAAACTAGCCGGGCGAGGTAGCGGGCGCCTGTAGTCCCAGCTACTCGGGAGGCTGAGGCAGGAGAATGGCGTAAACCCCGGAGGCGGAGCTTGCAGTGAGCTGAGATCCGGCCACTGCACTCCAGCCCGGGCGACAGAGCGAGACTCCGTCTCAAAAAAAAAAAAAAAAAAAAAAAAAAAAGAAGAAGGACGGCACAGGCAGCATCCAATACATGTTCGGTCCCAACCATGGTCCTAGGTCCAAAGGCTGAGCTCCCTTCCCAAAATTCAGACAGGATGTCTCTAACACTAGCACACCCAGCATATGCTTGGGTCCCTCGGTTAACGTGCTCATCCAGCTGGGACACTTCATAGCCATGGCTTGATGTTACCATTACCCGAGGTCTTCCGACACCGGCAGCTACCAATTGGTCAGTGCTATAACCATCTCCGTTTGCAATAACAAACCTTCTACAATGTTACATTAACATCAAAATGATGACATTCAGAATATAACAGCAAATTAATTCCTTAGAAACAGAATGAATCTGACTTGCCATTATTACCTTAAGTGGGAATCCAAAAAGGCTATAATAAATAATATAACCCCATTATATTCATTCATCCCTGGTCTCCTTTATAATATTAAACCAAAGAGGTAAGCACCATGGAGGAGGAATTCTTATTTCTGTTATGACAAGGAAGAGACCTTTTGGGGAGGGGGGCGTTGCTTGACAAGAAGCAGTGGGGTATCTTTTAGCAAAGGCTAGTTTATAATGAGGATTGAGTCAGCTTTTTTATATAAGAGCAATTCAGGTGTGAAATGGGCTTCCCCGGAAATGAGGTGGGAGTCCCTCAGCTTCTCGGGAGCCGTAATAATGGGTTAGTCATGTATGACAGCTGCACAGTGGTTACTCCAGTTGAGAAGGCTTTGGACAGCCTTCCTGTGATTTATACAATATCAATTGGAAAAGCATCCTATTTTGCCAGGAAAGATGTCCTGGAAAACCAAGCCAGTGGGCTCCT
Source organism: Trachypithecus francoisi (assembly GCF_009764315.1). NCBI lineage: Eukaryota > Metazoa > Chordata > Mammalia > Primates > Cercopithecidae > Trachypithecus > Trachypithecus francoisi. Next base: position 38,703,752 of record NW_022681467.1, read on the forward strand.
ATAAGGCAAGTGCTTCAAGCTAACTTTGGGTGATAAATCCACCAGCCCCCTAATATGCCCTTTTAGAAAATGCTTTTGCCCAAAAATCACAGACAGGCAGCCTATGAGCCAAATCTGACCTACAGATGTATTTCAATGGCCCAGAATGCTTCCTTTGTGGGTTTTTTTTAAAACATCTGAATCTGTTCCTAACTCTCCAAACTTTCAAGATGCAGTGCATGCTGCTGGTTGTCTTCACCAGCAGATGACCATCCCCAGACGCTGTGGGCTCACAGCTTCCTCCTCCTCCAAAGAACTGCCCTCAACCAAACCAGGGCTACTTACCTCTGTCACAGAGCAGTGGCCGATGACTAACCGACGCAAGGGTATGGTGATGACAAAGGTAAGGCAAGGAGGAACCAAATCTGGTGCAGTTTGCAGTCCAGGGCTCCTTGAGGGATCAGGCTGAAGCTGGACACCAGCCAAGGCCACATCCTTGCAGAGCTCTTATCCCTGGTTGTGTTGCCTCCTTCCCTACTTTCTCCTTAGAGCAGGGCTCTCAAAATGTCGTCCCTACACGAACAACATTAGCATCACCTGGAGCTCATTAGATATGCAAATCTCAAGCCCCACTACAGGCTTTCTGGATTGGAAACTCTGGGGATGGGGCCCAGCCATTTGTGGTTGAATAAGCTCTCCAGGTGCTTCTCATGGATGCTCGAGTTTGAGAACTGCAGCCTCAGAATGCAGCCTCAGTTAAACTGCATTTACAAGGGCCCCCCCCTTCCAGTTCTGCTTCAGGGAACCCAGTTCAAGACAGGAAAGTTCAGGCCAGGCGCAGTGGCTCATGCCTGCAATCCCGGCACTTTGGGGAGCCAAGGTGGGTGGATCACCTGAGGTTGGGAGTTCAAGATCAGCCTGACCAACATGGAGAAACCTCGTCTCTACTAAAAATACAAAATTAGTTGGGCATGGTGGCACGTGCCTGTAATCCCAGCTACTCAGGAGGCTGAGTCAGGAGAATCGCTTGAACCTAGGAGGTGGAGATTGCAGTGAGCCAAGATCGCGCCATTGCACTCCAGCCTGGGCAACAAGAGCAAAACTCCATCTCAAAAAAAAAAAGACAGGAAAGTTCACATTTTCAAAAAAAAATCTGCTCTTTCCAGCACCTCTTGAAAATGGCTTCTTTCCCACAGGGAGGCAATGCACTTGGCCTGGAAGAGCTGCTGCCTCACTTTAACAGTCAGTCGCTATGGTTTTCACCCAACCTACCTCAGGCATACTGCCTGGTCTATATGGGCCATTCTAGACATATGATCTAGCTCTCTAGACTGTGAGCCTCATGAAATCAGCACTTGCCTTTCCCATATTTGTATCCTCACAGCCTGGCACATAGCTGGCACTCATCAATGTCTACTGTCGAACCGAACTGCACCAACCCTGTCTGTTGAAAGTGGCCAACACTTCTGAGACTCAAAGGCAAAATTCATGCAATTAAGAAGCCAAGAAACAATCCCTGCAACAAATTAATATAATGGCCTTATAGACATCATAGTCATGCATTGGCTATAATGGTGCAAAGATATAATATGCAAGAGAAATTGGTTGCTGGTTCACCTGATAGCCATCCTAAGCCCTGAAGCCTGCAGATTAATAACGCTTGTAATTTTATTCCAGTCCATGTAATTGCAAGTGCCATCTTTACTTATTTAACATCTAATTCCTCAAAGTAGGTTTGCAGGCCTCTAACACTTGGTTCAAATATTCTCATTGTCTTCTTAGCCCAGAGAGACATTTTTTATTAAAGAATCAAGCTGAATATGAAATAAAACAAACACAAAATAAAATCTGGCTGCAAACCTTAGCTCTGGAAAAAAAGAAAAAAAAACTCATTTCCAACCCAGTGCTAGCTGCTTGCAAATTATCCATGTAGAAAATTGCCCAAACTTTTCTACCAAACTGCATTTGTTTCTGATTTTAAACTAAGTTCCATTCCTAATTTTTCTTCCTTTCTCCAAAGCTTCTATCTTTAGAAAATATGGAGCCCAAGTTCTATAATTTGCACTTCATTTGAACACTAATGAAAAGAAATGCTCTTCCCCTTCAAACTATTTCCTCAGTCAATTAAACAAATCCTCTAAGTGGAGTGTGTGAAGTGATTTGTGTCCAAGAACTTAATTAGTACGTAATTCTGGAATTTGCATCTTCTTAAGCTCACATCCTTTTATGTTTCCACCAAGCTCAAAGAGTGGTCCAGGTGTGGTCCCTTACCATAAGATCAAGACAGAAGTCGATTTGAAGAAGTCAAGAGGAATAAAAAACCATCTATCTGCAAGCACAAAAAGACTTCCAAGCAGCCTTGTGGCCACCAACTAAAGTCCCTTGCAAGTCCACAAAAGGGACAGGGTCAAAGAGGACTTGCTTACATTGCAAAATAATAGCTGTCTTATCATAAGGGGAATACACGCTCATGAAGGAAAAATACAAAATAACATAAAGGCAAAAATGCAATCAGCTACCTAGAGATAGACTCTCTTCCTCCATGTTTTAACGGTTAAATATACAACGGATGTGTTATACTGCAGATCACATTCTGTGTATGTGTACATGCCTTCCCATATTTTCAAAACTGTTTACATGCGTCTGTCTCTTACTTCAATGTGCTCCAGTATCTTGGTAAATTTGCCTTTCAGACCCTTCTGGGCTGTTATTCTAATCATGCATTCTCAAATCTTTAGGGGGAAGTGAGTGGCAAAATATAGCTTACTCTTTATGTAGAAAGCACAGGAATATATATATATATACACACACACACATATATGTGTGTGATATAGCACAAGTGTTTTATTTTATATATATATAATATAAATACATTAGGTTGGTGCAAAAGTAATGGCTGTTTTTGCCATTACTTTCAATGGTAAAAACCTTCATTGCTTTGCACCAACCTTACACATCCATATTACATATATAATTACCACTTTATGCAAAGATGTCTCCTTGGAAATCCTGGCTACCCTCCAGGTTACAGTTGTTTGGCTGGTGGGAAGGGAGAGATACCTGATCCAAGCAGAGCCAGGGTCTCTGTTGCCCAGGCTGGAGTGCATGGCAGAATTATAGCCCACTGTAACCTTGAACTCCTGGGCTGAAGAGACTCTCCCACCTCAGCCTCCCAGTAGCTAAAACTATAGGCATACGCCACCAGGCCCAGCTAATTTTTTTAAATGTTTTTGTAGAGACAGGGTCTCACTATGTTACCCAGGCTGGTCTCGAACTCCTGGGCTCAAGGGATCCTCTCACATCAGTCTCCCAAAGTGCTACGATTACACGTGTGAGCCACCAAGGCTGGCCCACCTGTGCTTTGTATACAAACATATAGTATCTCTGTGGTATTAAATACATGTTATGGGCCGAGTGGCAATTAGGAGGTAAAAATGTCTAAAAGGCTCCTTAAGGGGGAGGTAATCAAAAAAGGTTGAAAAACTGTGCAGTAGATGACTATAATATAATTGACTTAACCAATTCTTTTAATAAAATCTGCCAACATACACTTATTACTTGATGTCAGACTTAAATAAAAGCAAAAACAAAATTTTATAACGTCTATTAATGATATGTTCTTTTTCAGTGTAAAAAGATCAGTTTCCTTAATGTCTGGATCTCCAACAATCTGAGCATTCCATTTCATTAAAATGAAACTGATCTACTTGTTGGCAATCTGTACCGGGCTCCCAAGCTTCCATATGTCCATCATTTAATTCGACTCTGCAGGATGGAAAGTAACGTTGAATAAGTCCTCATGTAATCCTTGGCACACACCATGAAGTTTGCTCGTGCATTTATTCAAACATTTATTTAGGTTCTGAGAAGTTATGTGACTTGCTCAAAGTCACACATTTATTCAGTGGCAGAGCCTAAATTTGGTCCTAATGTCAGTCTGCTTTCCACACTCCCACAGAACCTTAGTGAAGTCACTCTTGGAACTTTCTAGAACTTAGTTCCTCCATCTGTAAAAAGAGAGAGTTGAACTAGATTTCTAATTGGGTCTTGGCATTTCAAGAGTTCTTTTAATCGAGTAGCTAGATGTTTAGGTTCATGGGTCAAACAGGGCACTGTCAAGACCATGAGAAAATGGAAGGATATCGGTCTTCCTTTTACTCCTCCAACATTTTGGAAGAAATATATCCACACTCTTGAGGTTCTGCCCATAGAGCCAAAGCTTTCCAGAAAGAATGTGCTGATGTGCTTACTTCAACTTTGAAAGCACACATCTCATTATTCCCCTTCCCAGAGCTTTTGCATAGGCTCATTCCCCAGACAGAGCCTCTGGAGAGATCTCTGCATGGATGCAGAACATAAACATCCAGCCCTTCGTAAACAGTGCTTGCTTTTCTCCAGGCCATTGACCTGCTTTCTGTCACTAGACAGCGGAGATGTATCTGCATCAAAAGACCACTGTCTAATTAAAAGAAAGTTTTAAGAACTATGAGTCCTGGTGGGATTTCTCACAAAAGTATTGAGCGTCCCCAAGCTGAAAGAACACACTGAGTTTAGAAGGCGGCATTTCAAGTGCATATGGCCTGCTTTATCTTTCTCCAACTACCTGGCACTGTGAAGAGTCCTCTCCTGCGGAGATGCACACCCAGCCCTTGAGAGCTCTGCAGAGCGCTGGAAGGCAGCATGCACTGGCAAGGGCTAGATGGCAGTTGCATTTCTTCTACTGTGATTCATTATGCAGCCAGGCTATGCTCTAATAAGCATTCGTCAGGTTCCATCCCACAGGTTGTTGTTGCATCTTGAGGATGGAGCTGGGATTCCTGCACATATGGGCCCCAGCAGTACCTCAAGTGAAATGTGTTGCCCAACTAGACATCATTCTCATTTAACATGAACTCCTCCATTTAAAGGTGAAAGCAGAATAAATCCTTCCTGACTTTGGATAGGCAACTTAGACCATTTCCCTGACTAATCTACAGCTATGTTGTAGGCTAAATCTGCATGGACTGATGGAAGAACTAACAGCAAATAAAATCTGAAATGGAGAGCATGTCTTAGAATTTGGAACAAACATAAATGTGAAGAACCTAAACTGCTAACAGAACAGGTGTGAGCACAGTTAGAATTTCTAAAGCTTTTGCATAAAGTGGTAATGAGAGCTATATGCTCCCACTCAAAGCAGGCAATGTGAGTTCCTGGGTTTTACAGGGTTGAAACTTCTTTTTGGCTTGCCAAAACTCCAGAATTCTATGTATTACAGAGTTAAAGAACCCCTGGCCAGAGGCTTAATTTTATCTAATTTTCTAAACATGTATGTCTGTCAAGAATCTTAAATCTTCTATTTAAAAATCATTTCCACTACTATAATTGGAAGAAGATAACGATTATTGGTTTGGGATTTTTTTTTTAAACCTAATAGTGACCACAGTATAACTAAATTGTTTCCCCTGTTGTGTGGGCGGATAGTGCCTTTTTCTTTCATGTGTCTTTTCTTCTCATTTTTCCAACAAAATCTCTATCTTCCCAGTTTCTCATGATTCCTAGTGTCCACTGCTAAGACTCCTGGAGTCTAACACTAAATTCTGTGATTCATCTGGAACACTGTAAGTCACCTTAATTATGTATAACATGAAACTAAAATAAAATACTACCATGGAATACATTTAATAGGATTTGATCTTCTCTTCCTTTATTTTTAATGCAAGCCAAATGAAACCAAAAAAAAAAAATACTTCAGGAAAAGAAGAACTCTAATGAACCTGCTTTTTACTTTGATGTGGTCTTCAACTGACCTTTTACTGTAGATATGTGGTCCTTAATTGGAGGAGAGAAAAAATATTCCCAAGAGCCTTCTCAGTTCCCCAAAAAAGATTCCAAGCAACATGTTCTCAAATCCGGAACTCGGAGGCTACCTACTAGTTGGAGCAAAGAGGAAGCAAAAGTCCACAGCACCTATTACCCCCACCTCTACCCACTGTCCTCTGGTCCTTATCCCATGATGGTGCTGCTGTCCACAGGGTCACCCAAGGTAAAGGCTTTCAGGAGAGCTTTGATTCCTCTCTTTCCCTTACCTCCTACAACCAAAGGTCCCTGGGTCTCTATTTAAGCACTTCTAAACACCATTCTTTCCTCTTCCCTTCCCTCCCCTCCTGAAGTCATACCCTTCACTCAGGTCTTTCGTACATCTCACCTGGATTTCCAACCAGCTCCCAATGGGACTTCTTGTCCTGCCTCCCAAGTGTCTCTAGAGTACTGGTTCTAAACTACAAATGGGATCACACCAGTCCCTGCTCAGAAAACATGAACGGGTCCTCATTGCCAAAGAAGAAGGTTCAGAATATCAAGCATGGCTAAAAGGACCAATGTGATCTGGCCCCAGCCCACTTTTTTATTTCACCTCCACTCAATTAATGGTAGCATTCAGTGCAATTTGATGAATAAACAGATTTGGGTCATGAAGAAAAAGAGTGTAAGATTGTGGCAATCATGACACCCAACACTACAAACTGCATAATCTCCTAAGGATTATGCCAAAGGCTTCATGTGCATTATCTCAATCTTCTCAACAAGGCAGGTCTCATTAGGTCCCCCACTTGTCAATCTGAAAACAGGCTGCACAGCTCATGAAGTGACAAAGGATGAAGCTGAATCCAAGTGGAAATGGCAATGTCCACATCCTTATGCATATACCACACCGCATTCCACACACTGTCAACATAGGGAGTCTGGGTGACCTGGAGTATAGTGTTGTGGATCAAAATTTTGTTGCAAATACCCACCAGGTACAGATCATGACACTCACTTCAGCCAAAGCCCCTAAATGTGCAAAAGACAGCCCCTTATTAAAGCTAAGAGCTCAGCTTTCAGAGGGTCCAGAAGCCATTAGGAGGTCTGAGTTCCAGAGAGAGTAGAAAAAGCCAGGCACATCCCATGCACATAATCTAAAAACACACTGGCTTCAGTTACCTTTCCCAGTCATCCCTGGGTATATGCAGAGGGAAAAAGGATACTAAAGGATCCCATCTCCCAGTAACTCCTTTTGTGGAGTCCATGCTCATCAAGCACCATTCTAATCCCTGCTGGCTTGTGCTGTGGAACAATTTATGAAGATGATCATTTACAGAGCAGTAGACCTCAGGAACTTTGCTCATGTTGTTCTCTAGACCACTCCTCCCTGTCCACAACCCTCACTATTTGTCCTAATTAATGATTATACCATCCTCCTATATCAAGTGGAAACATCATTTCTTCAGGGACACCCTCCCTGAGTATATGAGATACCCCATTAGATGCTCCCAGCATGTTCTTCATCACAGCACTCAATGCCATTGTAATTTTACCTTTGCTTTTGTAGTTACTTAATGTATCTCTCTCCAACTTGGTTATAAGCTTCATCATAGCAGAAACTGTGTCTATTGCTCAGTACACTTCCTGGTAGAGAGTAAATGACCAATCAATCCTTGAACAAACGAATGAACAAGCAATAATCTTAGCCTTCTTAACAGTTATATTTGTCACTATGAATTAATAAGTTCAGCATCTGGTTTTGGCATCAGTGTCTTGTGAACTTCGTCAGGGAAGCAGTCTCCTTGAAGCTGACCACTCAGCCAGCCCTGAATACATGAGTCTGGTGCCTGTGAATATGAGGAATAGATATCTATGAATAGATATTGGTGACCCACCACAGCCCAGTTTGGGCATCCAGGTGATTTTTTTTTCTCTAATATTCTCCTCTCATCCCTGGAACCCAGAAAACTGTGTCCAGGAGTGATCACTGCATTACTTATAGACATTACTAGGCACATATATTTTGGTTTGATAGCTCCTGTTTCATGCACACTCACTCTCTAAAATGAAATCACAAATGCAAGGTGGCAGGGAGGTCTGGGAAACAACAAATGCCATAGGGAAAGCAACAAAAATGTAACTCTAACAAACCCTTTCCACTTAGAGATGATCAACACAACATGCCATGGCGGCATACACTGTCAGCAGGCTGCCCCTTTAAAAATGTAACCATCAATCTGTTGTTAAGCCCTCAACCAGTTGCAATATTAATCATACTTTTCTGGCAAGAGAATCCATTTCCCAATAAAGTTTGAGTGGCAGAGAAAAGGCAGAGCCAAAAATCAGGAAATAAACTCTGCTTCCAAATGATCTAAGGAAGCTGCTCTTCTTGCCGGCTGCTCTCTCACCATCCTGCTGCTAGCACCAGACACACATAAATACACATGCCACTCTGCTTCCCCCACATCATATTTCCATCATTGCAGAGTGCTCTGAAGTTCTGTTCTGGACCCATTTTTCACTTTGTGCCATTTTTGTATACTTTGAACACAGATCTTCCCTAGAAATTGAGAGTCACTAATAAAGAAGAAAAGAGAGAGGAATCAAATAGACACAATAAAAAATGATAAAGGGGATATCACCACCGACCCCACAGAAATACAAACAACCATCAGAGAATACTATAAATGCCTCTACGCAAATCGACTAGAAAATCTAGAAGAAATGGATAATTTCCTGGACACTTACACTCTCCCAAGACTGAACCAGGAAGAAGTTGAATCCCTGAATAGACCAATAACAGGCTCTGAAATTGAGGCAACAATTAATAGCCTACCCACGAAAAAAAGTCCAGGACCAGATGGATTCACAGCTGAATTCTACCAGAGGTACAAGGAGGAGCTGGTACCATTCCTTCTGAAACTATTCCAATCAATAGAAAAAGAGGGAATCCTCCCTAACTCATTTTATGAGGCCAACATCATCCTGATACCAAAGCCTGGCAGAGACACAACAAAAAAAGAGAATTTTAGACCAATATCCCTGATGAACATCGATGCAAAAATTCTCAATAAAATACTGGCAAACCGGATTCAGCAGCACATCAAAAAGCTTATCCACCATGATCAAGTGGGCTTCATCCCTGGGATGCAAGGCTGGTTCAACATTCGCAAATCAATAAACGTAATCCAGCATATAAACAGAACCAAAGACAAGAACCACATGATTATCTCAATAGATGCAGAAAAGGCTTTTGACAAAATTCAACAGCCCTTTATGCTAAAAACGCTCAATAAATTCGGTATTGAGGGAACGTACCTCAAAATAATAAGAGCTATTTACGACAAACCCACAGCTAATATCATACTGAATGGGCAAAAACTGGAAAAATTCCCTTTGAAAACTGGCACAAGACAGGGATGCCCTCTCTCACCACTCCTATTCAACATAGTGTTGGAAGTTCTGGCTAGGGCAATCAGGCAAGAGAAAGAAATCAAGGGTATCCAGTTAGGAAAAGAAGAAGTCAAATTGTCCCTGTTTGCAGATGACATGATTGTATATTTAGAAAAACCCATCGTCTCAGCCCAAAATCTCCTTAAGCTGATAAGCAACTTCAGCAAAGTCTCAGGATACAAAATTAATGTGCAAAAATCACAAGCATTCTTATACACCAGTAACAGACAAGCAGAGAGCCAAGTCAGGAATGAACTTCCATTCACAATTGCTTCAAAGAGAATAAAATACCTAGGAATCCAGCTTACAAGGGATGTAAAGGACCTCTTCAAGGAGAACTACAAACCACTGCTCAGTGAAATCAAAGAGGACACAAACAAATGGAAGAACATACCATGCTCATGGATAGGAAGAATCAATATCGTGAAAATGGCCATACTGCCCAAGGTGATTTATAGATTCAATGCCATCCCCATCAAGCTACCAATGAGTTTCTTCACAGAATTGGAAAAAACGGCTTTAAAGTTCATATGGAACCAAAAAAGAGCCCGCATTGCCAAGACAATCCTAGGTCAAAAGGACAAAGCTGGAGGCGTCACGCTACCTGACTTCAAACTATACTACAAGGCTACAGTAACCAAAACAGCATGGTACTGGTACCACAACAGAGAAATAGACCAGTGGAACAGAACAGAGTCCTCAGAAATAATACCACACATCTACAGCTATCTGATCTTTGACAAACCTGACAAAAACAAGAAATGGGGAAAGGATTCCCTATTTAATAAATGGTGCTGGGAAAATTGGCTAGCCACAAGTAGAAAGCTGAAACTGGATCCTTTCCTTACCCCTTATACGAAAATTAATTCAAGATGGATTAGAGACTTAAATGTTAGACCTAATACCATAAAAACCCTAGAAGAAAATCTAGGTAGTACCATTCAGGACATAGGCATGGGCAAGGACTTCATGTCTAAAACACCAAAAGCAACGGCAGCAAAAGCCAAAATTGACAAATGGGATCTCATTAAACTAAAGAGCTTTTGCACAGCAAAAGAAACTACCATCAGAGTGAACAGGCAACCTACAGAATGGGAGAAAATTTTTGCAACCTACTCATCTGACAAAGGGCTAATATCCAGAATCTACAAAGAACTCAAACAAATATACAAGAAAAAAACAAACAACCCCATCAAAAAGTGGGGAAAGGATATGAACAGACATTTCTCAAAAGAAGACATCCATACAGCCAACAGACACATGAAAAAATGCTCGTCATCACTCGCCATCAGAGAAATGCAAATCAAAACCACAATGAGATACCATCTCACACCAGTTAGAATGGCAATCATTAAGAAGTCAGGAAACAATAGATGTTGGAGAGGATGTGGAGAAATAGGAACACTTTTACACTGTTGGTGGGATTGTAAACTAGTTCAACCATTATGGAAAACAGTATGGCGATTCCTCAAGGATCTAGAACTAGATGTACCATATGACCCAGCCATCCCACTACTGGGTATATACCCAAAGGATTATAAATTACTCTACTACAAAGACACATGCACACGTATGTTTATTGCGGCACTATTCACAATAGCAAAGACTTGGAATCAACCCAAATGTCCATCTGTGACAGACTGGATTAAGAAAATGTGGCACATATACACCATGGAATACTATGCAGCCATCAAAAAGGATGAGTTTGCGTCCTTTGTAGGGACATGGATGCAGCTGGAAACCATCATTCTTAGCAAACTATCACAAGAAGAGAAAACCAAACACCGCATGTTCTCACTCATAGGTGGGAACTGAACAATGAGATCACTTGGACTCGGGAAGGGGAACATCACACACTGGGGCCTATCATGGGGAGGGGGGAGGAGGGAGGGATTGCATTGGGGAGTTATACATGATATAAACGTTATGCACATGTACCCTAGAACTTAAAGTATAATAAAAATAAAAAAGAAAAAAAAAAAAAAAAGAAATTGAGAGTCACTTTTTAAGCACGACCACCATCTCTATCTAGTTGTTTACTCACAACCTTCCTTTCTTTTTCTTTTCTTTCCTTTCTTTTTCTTTTTTCTCTCTCCCTCTCTTTCTCTCTCTCTCTCTCTCCCTGACTTCAACACCCTCTCTGCCTCTCTTGCTTTCTCTTTTTCTCTCTCCCTGTCCTCTACCATTAATCTGGAACCAATTATGGTAAGTACCACTTCTGTTCTTCTGCCTCACCTTCAGCCAACTCTCAGGATGCTACACCCACATTGCAGGCTGTAGGAAAAATTCCCACTTTCATCCATTGTTCTTTTTTGTTTAAGTAGTTACTCACGAATATTTTCCTTCTATACAAATGTTAGGATGTCTTCAACCAACTCCCTCTGGAAATGCTGTGATGTTATTGTACGTATGTTAAATATATAGGCTAATTTGGAATGAATGCCATACCTACAACATTAAGTCTTCCTTCCTATCCATAAACATGGTATATCTCTCTGCCTTCTTTCATACCCTTTAGAGTTTCTCCAGGCAAACTGCATACAGTTTTGGTTAGCTTAAATCCTAGATGTATTACAGTGGTTGCTATTGTGAATAAACATCTTCTATTATATATTCTTAATTTATTATTGTCATACAAAAGAAAGTTATTAATTTTCATATGTTTATATTATCCAACAAATTTGTTGAACCCTCTACTGCTAAGAGTTGGTCTGTTAATTATTTTTTACTCTAAGTAAATGATGCTATATGCAAATAAACCATTTTCTTTTCCCTTCCAATCCTTATAACTTTCTATCTGCTTTAATGCATTAGCCAGAAGCTTTAGTGTAGAGTAGTAGCAATCATCATGTGTATTCCTATTTCTTTCTAACCTTAAAAGAAAATGCTTCTAAAATTTATTAACTAACCATAATGTTTGCAGCAGGCTTTTGGAGAAAAGCCTTTATTAGATTGAGAACATTTCCTTCCATAATATTGTATTATTGTTCCCAATTTGCTGCCTCTCTCTACCAGGCCTACCTCCATGGGGCCCCTCACATTGGGCAAAGTACAGAGCCACTAAACTGACATCAGACTTGGCCATGTGACTTGCTTTGACCAATGAACTATGAAAGGAGATGACATATGCCCACGTCCAAGCTGACACTTAGAGCTGTCACATGGTGCTTCTATTGATTTTTTCCATCTGCTACTGTATCACCACATCCCAGACAGGGGCTGCTCCTCCAGCCTGGCTCCTGCAGTGATGACTACGGAGAGCAGAAACACAGCCAACCTACAGCCAACATGCAACATGTACAGGAAATCAACCTTTGTTATCATAAGCCACTGACATTTTGGAGTTACTGCTACAGCATAATGTAGCAAAAGCTGACTGATATACAACCTATTTTTATTTTTCTCTGGGCTTTTATCATAATAGCTGCCTCTACTACACCCATTGAGATCACTGTATGGTTATTCTCCTTTTGTCTGTTAATGTAATGATTTCAGAGGTTACATTTATAGCAGACATTAGCTGTCCATCAAAAACACTAGTGCTCTTCCTCCCACAGTGTGGTATTTTCACTGGGAAATGGCTGCCCAGCCTGTAGCTACACTCACCAGCTCTTCTTGCATGTAGATGTGGCCATGCAACTAGTTATCACCAATAGGACATGAACAGAAGTGATATATCATGTGCAGGTCCAGAGCTCTTACAAAGCAGGTAGAGATTCTCACGCTCTATTTTTCTGCTAGCTAGAAATGCAGGACATGGGGCCTTAGTGAGAAGTCAAACCACAAGATGCAGGGAGCCTGAGTCCTTGAGTCACCACATGGATCACCTGCCAACCACGGCACCATTCCATGAGCAAGAAATAAACTTCTGTTGTATACAAGTGCTTATTTGTTAGAGCAACCAGTGTTACCCTAATACACCCATCCTTGCACTTCAGGGATAAATCCAATGATGTATGCTATTTTAATACAATGTTAGATTTAGAATGTTAACATATTATTTAACTTTTAGCTGAAGCTGGCTTGTCATTGTCTTCTTTGGTACTATCCTCATTCGGTTTTGATATTGAGGATATAAATTTGGTATTACACTTCAGAAAATAATAAGAGCAGCTTTCTCCTTTTTATAAATCTCTGGAGCAATTTGAACAAGGCAGGGATTATCTAGTCATATAAAACTGCATGGCCCTAATGATTTTGGGAGGAGGAGGAAGTTTTTGTCATCATTTCCATTTCTTCAGCAGTGATTGTTCTAGTCAAGTTTTCCATTTATCAATTGGCCAACTTTGGAATTTCATATTTTTTCTATAAATCTATTCATTTCATAAGAGTTTTCACATTTCACATTTCACAGCTATACATTTGTTTATATACAGTTGCTCAACCAATTCTCCTACAATAGCTACATTGTTTCTATAGCTATGACTATTTCATATGCACCTTCTCTCTTTTTATTCCTTGATCAGTCTCACTAGAGGCAAATCCATCTTCCTAATTTTTTCAAAGAACATTTGGTTACTCTAATCATTATTATTTTTCCATTCCCCTTTTATTGATTTTTACTCTACCTTATTATTTTAATCCTTCATTGAGTCGGAGAATATGGTCTGAATGATATCAGTTCTTAGTCTGAGACTGACTTTCTGACCTAGAATATAATCAATTTTTGTGAAAATACCATGTGTGCCCCAAAATAACATGCATTTAGTGTTTTCCGAGTGTAAGATTGTTAACCATGTTTTTCAAATCCTTGTCTTTTTTGCCTGTTTGATCTGTTTCCAAGAAAATTATATTCAAATCTCTATCTACAATGGTAGATTATCTATTTACCACTATAATTCTTCCAATTATTACTTTATATAGTTCGAGGCTATGTTGTTGGTTATATTTTTGTCATCACCATTATATCTTCCTGGAATATTGTGGTATTGTGGCATTCCTAGAAAAAATCACTTTTCATCTTTTTTGATGTTCACCTTAAATTCTACTTCATCCAGTATTGAAACTGCTAGCCTGGTGTTATTGTGGTTATTTTCCTAGAATGCCATTTTATCCCTTTATTTCCAACCCGTGTTTTTGTTTATGTGACTGTCTTAAAATCACATATTGCTGGATCTTTTCTGTAACGCAATCTAAGAGTATATGTATCTTAATCAGTGAGATTGACCATTTATTCTATAACTACTGATACTGCAGGTTTAATTTCCTCACCCTATTTTGTGTTTTCTATTTACTATGCTTTTTTCCTTTTACTTTCTGATCTGTCACTGAATATATTATTTTCTTAGTTTTAGCTTAACAAATTATATTTTTATGATTTCCATGGTTGCCCTGAGCTTAAGTAAGGCCTATGTTTATACTTGTTTATTCCTTTACTATCCAAAGACTATTCATGACTATATCCTCCCCACAGCAAGACACAACCCTTGGACTGCTTTCCTCTACCTGTGATCTTTTATACACACTCACACACACAAACTTCATTTCTCATGTCAGCATTGTCTGGAAATTTAGTTCCAGGTTGGTTGTGGGTCACTCCCTCCCCCGGTTTTTTCAGACATCTCCAGAACCCTGAGCAGTGGAAGAGACCAGCAGACAATGCTTTGTTTATCATGCTGATTCAAACCAGAATTTAAAACCAGCCCAATTGTGCCATGAAACTAATGCTTATAGGTTTTTTCTGAATAAACATAGAAATGGACCCCCCAAGTCTTAAAATTAACAAAATTACATTTGTCTAATCTGAGTTCCTCTCTCAGGAACCACCTATCAGGCCTCCCAGATAGTATCAAGGAGCTGAAACTCATCAGATAACATCTGGACAATGAGATGCCAGACCCCGCACTCATCACAATGGCCTAACCGACCACCTGCTTCCTGCTGACCAGCTCTTCTTCTTCACCTTTCCCTAATTCCTATTTTTCCACACATAGTCAGATTTCTTTCCTGCTATATGAACACCTAACTTTAGTCGGTCAGGGAGATGGATTTGAGACTGATCTTCCATCTCCTCAGCTGCAGCACCCGAATAAAGCCTTCTTCCCTGCCAATACTTGTTGTCTCACTGGTGGGCTTTCTGTGCAGCAAGCAGTAGGAGCTAGACTGAACCTCTGGTGTTTCAGCAACAAATTATCCTCATTTCTTATTATTTTTTGTTTATTGCCCATTGTGAGTTATTTAGAATAGTGATTCTATGAATGCTATTATTTTGAATGCCTTTTGGAGGTATAATTTATATACCATAAGATTCACCCACTTCAAATGTATAATTTTTTTTTTGAGACAGGGTCTCACTCTGTGGCCCAGGCTGTAATGCAGTGTCACAATCTTAGCTCACTGCAACCTCTGCCTCCTGGGTTCAAGTGATTCTCCTGCCTCAGTCTCCCAAGTAACTGGGATTATAGGCATGCACCACCATTCCTCACTCATTTTTGTATTTTTAGTAGAGATGGGGTTTTACCATGTTGGGCAGGCCATCTTGGCCTCCCAAAGTGCTGAGATTACAGGCATGAGCCACCACACCCGGCCTTAAATGTATAATTTAACGATTATTATTGACAGAGTTGTACAACAATCACACCATCACCACAATACAGTTTTTAGAATATCTCCATCACCCCAAAAAGATCCTTCATGCCTGTTCACAGTCATCTCTGTTCCCACCCCTACCCTAGGCAATCAGTAATCTACCTTCTGTTTCTATGATTTCACCTTTTCTGGAAATGACCTATACGTGGAAACATACAAGATGTGGTCTTTTCTGACTTATTTCACTTAGCATAATGTTTCTGAGGTTCATACATGTGGCTACATGTGTCACTATCCATTTCATTTCCTTACTGAATTGTATTGCACTGGAATGATGTGCCATGTTTCGCTTATTCGTTTTCCAGCTGATGGACATTTGAATTGTTTCCACTGTTGTGTACCTGTGTCTTCCTGTGGACGTAGGTTTTCATTACTCTTGGGTAGATGCCCAGGAGTAAAATTGTTGAGTAATATGGTAAATTTATATTTAACTCTTCTAAGAAATTGCCAAACTATTTTTCCAATGTGCCCATGCCATTGTACATCCTCACCAGCCCTATGTGAGAGTTCCAGTTTCTCCATATCTTTGCTGTATTAGTCCATTTTCGCATTGCTATGAAGACATACTTGAGATGGGGTAATTTATAAAGGAAAGGGGTTTAATTGACTCACAGTTCTGCATAGATGGGAAGGGTTCAGGAAACTTACAATCATGGCAGAAAGCAAAGGAGAAGCAAGAACCTTCTTCACATGATGGTAGGAGAGACAGCAAGCAATGGGGAAACTGCCAAACACTTCTAAAGCATCAGATCTTGTGAGAACTCACTCATCATCATGAGAACAGCATGGGGAAAACCATCCCCATGATCCAATCACGGGCCACCAGGTCCCTCCCTCAACATGTGGGGATGACAATTCCAAATGAGATCTGGAGGGGACACAGAGTCAAACCGTATCATTTGCCATTACATGCTTTTAACCATCATTTGTTATTGTTCTTCTTGTTATTACATCCATTCTACTAGGTATACTTACTATTTTTATAATCAGAAAAAAATAAGCATGTAGGTAAGTATATGAAATTTATGTATATACCCTATCTTAAGGTAGAAAAAAGAATAAAAATATTAGAAGGAAATACAACAAAATATTAAATATGGCTGTCTCTGGATGACAGGATTATGGGTGTTTCTTCTTTCTACCTTTCTGTATTTTTCTCTTTGATAAGCAACGGGTATTTGTTTTTATAAACAAATTCATTTTAATAAAGTAATAAAATACCATGAGGTGTTTTACAGCTAATATAATCTTACTTTAACTACATTCACATTTCCCAATAGTGACGATTAGGTACCAGAGGTTCCCTTCTGCTAAAGATCTTATATACTTTGTTGAATTACTGAACAAATTACTTGCCTCCAGATTGACTTGCAGGGTAACTGTTGGTTTTATTAAACTCCAGAGAAGAACTGCAGAGCTTCCAGGGCCCTTCCTCAAAGCAGGCAGGAGGCATGGATGTACAGCTGTCACCACATTCCTCCCACAGAGCTTCCTGGACCAGCATCAAGACTATCCAGAAACATCTCATTCCTTTACAACCATCCTTGGCTCCTACACCAAACTCTACAAAGTGTGTGACATTCAAGTAGTTTTGTGTTTGGCTAGTGATGACAAAGCCACCCCATTACACAAAACTGTTTACATGTTACTCTATTAGCATATAATCTGGGAATCTTGCTGAAATACATTCATTCAACAAGTATTATCTGAGCCCCAACTATGTGTAAGGCATTATATTAGTCTGTTCTCAGCTCCTAACAAAGACATGCCCAAGACTGGGTAATTTATAAAGGAAAGAGGTTTAATTGACTCACAGTTCCACCTGGCTTGGGAGGCCTCACAGTCATGGCAGAAGGTGAATGAGGAGCAGTCACATCTTACATGCTGGCAGGCAAGAGAGAGCATGTGCAGGGGAACTCCCCTTATATAAGTTCTCATGAGACTTATTCACCATCACAAGAACAGCACAGGAAAAACCCTTCTCCATGATTCAATTACATTCCACGGCATCCTTCCATGACATGTGAGAATTACGGGAGCTATAATTCAAGATGAGATTTGGGTGGGGATACAGCCAAACCCTATCAGGCATCTTGCTGTGTCCCCTAGAGTTTACAAGCTAAGAAGAAACACTCTACCCAAAGTACAGAGCACTAAGGATCCTAAGGGACAAACACACAGAAGGGCCTGTAGGAGTTTGGAAAACAGTTGTCTTCCCCACACCCCACAGCTGAAAGATGAAGGACATTTCAAGGAAACAGTCACTTACCAGCTCTGGGTGTTATTGAACACGGAACCAGAGGTGGAGGAATTACACGATGGCCCAAGACAAGCATCTAGAGGGCAAGACCAAGGGAAGAGCTTCCCTTCCCTGCACTCATTTTCCCTCTCAAATACTCCCTCCCTGATCTTTATTCTCTGCCACCACCAAACTTCTCACCTCTGTCTAGACAGGTATACAAGGGCCACCCAACCCGCTGTAAATAGATGCCTCAGGCAACTGAAGGCCAAATAGAATGAGGCAAGAGTGCCCTCACTCAACTCATCCAAAACAGAAAAAACTAAAAAGTCCCAATCAGAGTCATGTTTCTTCTACACCATGACACTGCACATGTAAGCCCACCCTACATCCTTTTAAGAATGCAACATTTTACAAAAGAATTACTTAACTGCACATCATATGCCATCGTTTTATGCTAAAGATCATACATACTGTGTTGAATTACTTCAGAAATGACTTTAACATCAAGAGCCAAAGCAACACCTTTAACTAGAGGGGACTGTGTATTTTGGCCTGATGAATAATTTGCACTCAGTAATAGGGAGTCATCCAAGCCACCAAGCGTGAATTACTAATTTTCAAAAGGCCGAAAAATAATAAAGTACATCCAACCTTAAAACCATTTTGAACATAATCTTCCTTTGAGGATTCAAAAATGCCTAGAAACACTTTAAATCTGTGAATAAGGACGACTCTGTGTTGTCATATCCATACAAAGTTATTCAATAAAAATTAGCAAGCTTAGAGCTTACTAATCCTACTGCTATAACCAGGGGTTGGGGGGGAAGAATTGCTCTTCTAATAGTAAATGTAGGTAAATGCCAGCAGAACTGGGTACAAGAGATGTGCCTATTAAGGAATGTCACTGGTTTTATTTTAATTTATTCCAGGTTTATTGGATACAGCAAAATTCACCCTTTATAGATGCACAGTTCTATGAATCTTGACAAACATATACAATTGTGTGGGCACCACCATAATCAATATATAAAATGTTCCCATCACTTTCCTAAATTCATGCCCCTTTGCAGAGAACCCCTCCCCATGTCCCCAGTCTCTGACAACCATGAATCTAATTTCTGTCTGTATAGTTTTGTCTTTTCCAGAATTATGAATCTAATTTCTGTCTCTATAGTTTTTTCTTTTCCAGAATGTCATAGAAATGGAATCATACAGTCTGTAGCTTTTGAGTCTGGCTTCTTTCACTTAATCTTTTAAGAGCTATCCATGTCATTGCATTGATTTTGTTTGTTAACTAACATTGAACTGAGACTTCAAAATGGTGCTAGTGGCCTCACACCCACCAGGTTCTTTATCATTGTTCACATTGTCCTTTTTTTTTTTTTTTTGGAAACAGGGTCGCCCAGGCTGAATGCAGTGGTACAATCTTGGCTCACTGCAACCTCCACCTCTCAGGTTCAAGTGATCCTCCCATATCAGCCTCTCAAGAGGCTGGGAATACAGGCGTGTGCCACCATGCCCAGCTCGTTTTTGCATTTTTAGAAGAGACAGCATTTCACTATGTTGGCCAGGTTGGTCTCGAACTCATGACCTCAAGTGATCTGCCTGCCTCGGCCTCCCAAAGTGCTAGGATTACAGGCGTGAGCTACCGTACCAGGCTCACATTGTTCTTTTCAGGGGCCTCTGAGCCACCCAATATCTTCTTCATATATTAAAAGGGGGACGAATCTTCATCTTTCAAAAGGGAGGGCAATGGTTTTAAAAGAAAAGCTCTAACCCATGAGCTTTTACTCCAGGACACAAACTCCGGCCCATGGAGCTCTGTGGCCCAAGCACAGGGCAGGGTACTCAGTGGGGGCACAACACAGAGGACACTGAAGGCTGGGAAGGGAAAGAAGGGATGGGAGCGAGATTTGTTAAAGGATACAAAATTATAGCTAGATAAGAGTAATAAGTTCTACTCCATACTGCTGTAAGATGGCTGTACTTAACAATAAAATATCTGGTTTCAAAGAGTTAGAAGGAGGATACAGAACATTCCCAACACAAAGAAATGATCAATGGTTGAAATGATGGATATGCTAATTACCTGGATCTGACCTCTACACATTGTACTGAAACATCACTATGTGCTCCATAAATATGTACAGTTATTATGTGCCAATTAAAAAAATTTAAACCTATTGGTTAAACTTGACTGAACTGCAATCGGATCAGTAGTCAACGTGAATAATACCATCTTAGTTCAAAAGCAAAACAACCTCACTGAGAAAATTTCTCAAAAAAAGACCCCCAAAATGTTATATTGTGTTAGGCTTGGCTTTGCTTTGGGGTGTGTGTGTGTTGAAAACTGGCTCTGAAAGCATTCCAAAAGTTGAGCTTCCAAAAGTGAGTCTTCCTTTCCAACATCATCGTGAATCCACTCCTGCACCTGTTCACTGTACAAATATTTACTGAGTGCCCTGCGTGGCTACACCAAGTTCACTGCTAGGAATCACTCAAATTCCACACACCATCAGAAAAGTACAGACTCTAGGTTGAGATGGTTCTGAATTCAAATTCCCACTTTTGGCCCTTTAACTCTGACTCGACTGCCCTAGAGATTCCCCAGCAGGGTCACCCAGACAGAGCTTGATGACCCATGTGCTCAAACCCTCTGCCCAACCCATCTTCCAGCACACTCTGCCAGGCCCATCTTTTGTGGTCTCCACACCTTGCTTGTTACCAGTGGATTTGAGAGACTTTCAGAACATCTGTCATGGAAAAATGTTCACCTCTGAATAATAAATTAAGTCTGGAACTTTCGTCATCCAGGGAAGAACTTCTCACTCTGAATCTGTCCAGATTCTAGAGCAATCCTGGAATCTAGAGATTCTAGATTCTAGATCCTGACTTTTATGCAAGTAGCTAGGCAGGGAGAAGGGAGCAACGGCTGGAGAAAGTGACAAATTCTCTTAAGTCTGGTCTTCTCACTCATAAAATAGAGTTATTAATCCCTCCCTGCTGTGAGGATAAAATAATGGATAATAATAATAATAGCGGCTGTTACTCATTGAAAGCTTATTTGAGGGCCAAATACCATAGAATATGCCTTACTTATTTATTGATTTCAACCCATGCACCCAATCTTATGAATAAGACTATTATTATCCCCAACTAATAAATGAGGAACTGAGGCTCAGAGATACTAAGCAACTTACTCAAAACCACCAGTTACTAAATGCTACACTAAGGGTGTGAACTCTTCTCTTTATCATTATATTTAACCTCATTCAACTTCTGGCAATCAATCCCCAAGAAATAATAATAAGTCACTCATACATACAGAGGCTCCTCATGGTTTGAGAGGAGAAAATCAGAAAACAATTAAACTTCCAACAATGAGGCATTGCTAATATAAACTGCAGGTTTCAAATCATGATTCCAATGAACAGCTTGTGAAGACCAGCTGAAGACGTTTGTTCACCTCCCACTTCTTCCCAAAACTCACTGATATCACAGTAAATAACTACAAGTGGGACAATATCATAAAATCACTGTGAACTGATAAAACAGAAGCCAGGTGAGGTGGTGCTGGTAGCAGAACCAGGGCAAATGGAGATGGAGAGGGAGCTGGAATGGTGAGGAGGAAGAAGCTGTTTCCCACCATGGAAGCACCAGCGTGGGTGGATACAGATACCAGGAGTTGGAGGAAGGGCACCAATGGTGAAGAGTGTCTGCAGGAAGAGTCCACGGGCTGGCCTCCCCGAGTGTACTCACCAATCACCTCTCACCTCTTCCCCCAAGAGCAGCAAATGAATTTTCCCAGGCTGAAACAGGAAATACAACCTCTAAGGATCCTTAACAATCTTCCAAGAAGGTGCTTACGTTTCCAGAGTGGGGATTATCACCCCCAAAATATGCTCCTCTTTGGCTTAGCATGAGGAGCAGCACAGCTTGCCTGCTTTTGTTCCACAAATGTCCAGGTGAAATCTGCCAATCAACTCACCTGCCTGTGGACAAACAAAACTACTCAGCAATCTGTGCCACCACCTAGTTCTACATTCCTAAAATGAATAAACAATCCAATCATTAATCCTGGTGAAGGCAAACAATACCAAAGAAAGAAGAGAGCTGAACCCATAAAACTGACTCCAGGGAAAATACAGAATCCAGAAACAAACAAGAACTTTCACAGAATCCTTAATACTATATTCCAAGATACTGAAGGAGATTTTACACACATAGAACAAGAACAGGTGACTATTTTTCAAAAGCAATTAAAACTCAGAGGTAACAAATTTACAGAAATTAAGAACATGCCTGCTAAAATGAATGCCAAAGGAAAAAAATATCAATAGAAAAGCTGAAATAAAAAATTAAAGCAATTTTCTAGGATATAGAGCAAGGAGAAATATTTAGAAAACACAGACAAAATAACAGACACATGAAAGGCCATACCACGAAACAAATATCCACCTACTAGATGCTCTAGAGAGATAATAGAGAAAATAAAGAGGAGGAAATAATTACCAAAAGTATATACACCACAGAATTGAAGAAAGCAAGAAAATACTAAGTGTCCATCAAGTGCCAAACAGGACAAATGAAAAATACCTTTAACAAAATCCTGGCTGGGCATGGTGGCTCACACTTGTAATCCCAGAACTTTGGGAGGCCAAGGCAGGCGGATCACTTGAGGTCAGGAGTTCAAGACCACCCTGGCCAACATGGTGAAGCCCCATCTCTACTAAAAATACAAAAATAATTAGCCCATGTGGTGGCGGGCGCCTGTAGTCCCAGCTACTGGGGAGGCTGAGGCAGGAGGATCACTTGAACCTGAAAAGCGGAGGTTGCAGTGAGCTGAGATGGCGCCACTGCACTCCAGCCTGGGCGACAGAGATTCCATCTCAAAAAAAAAAAAAAAAAAACCCTGAAATCTTCTGGTGTATGTGTGTTGAGAGAAGTGGCATGCAGACAAAACAGGTAATCCATGAAGGAATAGGGATTTTAAGTACTGAGCTAATTAGCAATACTGAATGTTAGAAGTCAACTGGATGTACTTTGAAATGTCAAGGAGAAAATTATTTTGACTCTAGCTTTCTAGAGTCTCTCTCTCTCTCTCTCTCTCTCTCTCTCTCTCTCTCTCACACACACACACACACACACAGAGTGTGAGGATGAAAAAGAGATTTTTTTTCAGCCTTTAAGAACAAAAAGTTTTCCACATATTATTTTATGAAATATTAATTAGGAATAGACTGAGACAAAAGGAAAAGGAATACAAGAATAAAAGAAGGTAGGGATTCTAGAAATAGAAGAATGCTAGGACAGCAAGAAGAGCAGCCCCAAGATGATGGTGAGGTTGTGGACCCAGGAGGAAGGTAGGAGAGCACTTCACAAAGTGTGCAATTGAACAACCATGAGATATTCGTGATTCAGTGAAGAAGACATCCGCTTCCTCCACTCACAAGAAAAACAAATGACAATTAGAATATAAGAAGCTGTACAATAAGGTCAGAAGCCAGCAAAATCAAATATAACATGCCCTGAGTCTAGCAAGTGACGGAGTGCTCAAGAAAGCAAATTCATCTCACCATGGTTCCTAGGACTTTTGAGGGGTACGATTCTTGCTGCAGAGACATCCAGGCCTGTCTTGCCTGGGTTTTCTCAAAAAACTAAGCATATGACAAGGACACATGGGAAGGTGGTGTATTTGGGGAAGTGATTCCAAGTGACAGTACGGCGAACTGGGAAGCGTGGAACAGCAAAGTAGAGAAAAATCAATCCAGGAGTGCAGCACACAGCGGATCCCCACGGGGGACAAACGAGACTCCATCCCACTCTGAGAATTATCTGCCTAGAAGAAAGAAGATGAGAATATGTATTCATTGGTTTCCATCCCCTATTGATCAAGGGCTGCCCCACGCGTCTGGCATTTCCAGATGTTCATTACATCAGAATGTCTGTGCAGGAGGCTTCCCAGATGCCAGATATAGAAAAGTCCCAGGATATAAAATGAGAAATATGCATTGTAGTATTTAGAACTGTATTTTCCACATACATTTAATATTTTGTAATGGTAACTGTGTTAAGGAGAGACACAAATACTATGTAGACATTAGCACTGCTCACTAAATGTTTTTGGCTCTCAGCTTCCCAAGCATAAGATGGAATCACACTTTTTGGCCCCTGTGTGGTTGGGTGCAACCATGTGACTAGTTCTGCCCAATAAACTGAAGTGAAAGTGATATCTCACTTCCATGTTAAAACATGTGAATTTTGATGCAAGACACTCCAGAGTTTTCTTTCCTCCTTCTTCTTCCTTTCCAGCAACATAACAGATACTAGTTGTTCCATTTTCATGGGTTGCCAAGTAAAGAGGACCCACAGCGGAGGCGCCAGTTCACTGTAATAGACATGAGAGTGATGAGAAATAAAACCTTCCTTGTGTAAAGGCTCTGAGATCTGGGGATTATTTGTTACTGCTGCCTAACCTAGCCCATACTGACTGATACAATGAGCGAATGCTTTATAATGTTGTGTGGGAAGACAAGCTTAGACAATTTAGCACACATACAATTACACTGTACATTTAAATAATTAAATATAGAGAAAAAAGAGATATCAAGTGCTAATAGTGGGTGCCCTTGGTTGACAGAATCCCAAGGAAGGTTCATTATTAGATGGTCACTTTTCAAACCTTACATAACAAGCAAGTATCGTTTACACAAAAACAAACATTAAAAGAAAACCTTAAGTCAGGGGCTATATCAAGAAGGAGAGATTGATGGACATCCCATTTATATTACATGCTTATGAACTCTAAACTTCAGTACCTTTTCCACCTCATAAAATGCATAAATCTCTTTTCAGGCATCAGGGCAGGTGGGTGTTAAACACCCAAAAGTTTACTTCAGCTTCACAATGTGCATATCTTCAAAGTCTTCCAAACATCCAAGAAAGTTTCAGGTGTATCTTGGACTGTTTCTACTCCCTTCTTCCAAATCTCCCAATAACTTGTTCAGCTTTTGCAAACAGGAATGTTTTCCCAGAAGGGAAAAGAATTTGAGAAAATCCAGTGTCTAGAACTTACCAACATGAAGCCTTGTGAATACACAGGTTTATGCTCACACACATGCACATACACAACAGCTCAGTCTGTTAAGTCCATTCTGGGCCCACTCTTCCAATTTCTTCCAGATCCCTCTGATCTATTTTCCAAGAGCAGCCAGAATGATCCTCAGCAAGTTATCACTTCATGTCACTTCCCTGCTCCAATGCTCCACTGGCTTCCCATTGGACTTATGGAATGAAATTGAAACCCCTAACCATGGCCCTGGAGATGCAGGTGATCTGGCCCCTGTCCCACTCTTCCCCCGACCCAGTATGTACCAGCTATGACAATAATCCTCTCAGGTCCTTGAACACACCTAGCTACTCTTCCATGTCTGGGCCCCTGTGCTTGAATGCTGTTCCCTCTTCCTTGAATGCTGTTCCCTCTTCCTTGAATGCTGTTCCCTCTTCCTTGAATGCTGTTTTCTGGGGTTCCCACAAGCCCTCCTCCTTCTCATCCTTCAAGATTCAGCCTAAATTCCACTTCTTCAGGGAAACCCTCCCCAAAGGTCCCCATTAAAAATGAGCCGTGTCGCCATCATTCTCTCCCGCTATCCTGTTCCTTTCCTTCAGACACTTCCCCACAATTCTCTTTTTTCTCTTTACTTTTTTTTCTTTTCTTTTTGAGATGGAGTCTTGCTCTGTTGCTATGCTGGAGTACAGTGGTGCAATCTCAGCTCACTGCAACCTCTGTCTCCTGGGTTCAAGCTTTCTCCTGCTTCAGCTTCCCAAGTAGTTGGGACTACAGGCATGCACCACCACGCCCAGCTAATTTTTGTATTTTTAGTAAAGACAGGGTTTTCACCATGTTGTTCAGGATGATCTCCATCTCTTGACCTTGTGATCCACCCACTTCAGCCTCCCAAAGTGCTGGGATTACAGGTGTGAGCCACAGCCTCTTTTTTTTTTTGAGATGGAGTTTCATTCTTGTTGTCCAGGCTGGAGTGCAATGGCATGATCTCAGCTCACCACAACCTCCGCCTCCCAGTTTCAAGTGATTCTCCTGCCTCAGCCTCCTGAGTAGCTGGGATTACAGGCATGCACCACCACACCCGGCTAATTTTGTATTTTTAGCAGAGATGAGGTTTCTCCATGTTGGTCAGGCTGGTCTCGAACTCCTGACCTCAGGCGATCCGCCCACCTCAGCCTCCCAAAGTGTTGGGATTACAGGCGTGAGCCACCGCACCTGGCCTCTTCTCTTTATTTATCACCTTAGGTGTTTACTGCTTGGCTTCCCTGCGACTACGGGAGCTTCACGGGGCCTCATCTGTCCACACATGGCTGCATCTCCAGCATTCAGAACAGTGTCCCGCACATAATGAGTGCTAATAAATGGATGAAGGATTACAGACGAGCTGTGGAAAGGCGTTGCACACAGAGTATGGAAGGAGATGAGGCAGGTTACCACGGTAGATTTCTAGGAGAAGCGGATGCTTAAGCTGAACTTTGAGGGATGATCAGGTATTCAGGGGGAAAGGCATGCGCAGCAAGGGAAACAGGGGTGTGCAAAGGCCTCCAGCCACCAAAAAGAGCAGGGCCAGTGTCTGGCGAGCTCTTTCTGCATTTTGGATATTGAATGTCATGCCAATTTGGGAGCCTTGGAGACAGCTTTCACACCAGCCACCTCTGCCTTGGGAGAGACAAAGCCCATTTCCATCTGGCAGCTGGGTTGGTGTACCCCAGACTCTGGTTCCTGAGTGCCACTTGCAGGGTGGCCTGTCATCAAGTAGTTTCACACCCAGTGATACCGTGTACTTTCACCCTGTCACCTGCCATTAGTAATTTCTCCCACCAGCACTGAGAGGTAAATCATTATTATTATTTTTCAGTTTTACAGTTGAGAACTAAAGAACGTGGAGATTAAGTGACTCACCAGAGTTAGTGGCCAGACGGGGATCCGAATTCAGCACCTGCGGTCACACCCAAGGCCTAGGGCCCACAACGCTTGTGTTTCTGGACACTCAAACCAGAAGCCCCCATGTGGCTGGACATGTCTGCATGGCCTCCCACTCACCCCGCAAATTTTCCCAGCCCCGCCAGCTATCTCTCACCCTACCTTTCTCCTCCCTTGTTCTCTCCTCTCTTTTCATCTCTTCTCTCTCTCTCCCCCACAGATTTCTCTCCCTATCTCCCACCTCTCTTCTCTTTCTCTCTCCCCTCTCTCCCCTCTCCCTGCTTCCTCTCTCTGTTTCTTCCTCTCTCTCTGCTCTTTTCTCCCTTTCCTTCTCTCTCTACCTTCTCCCTCTCTTTTCCTCTCTCTCCCCCTCCTTCTCTCCCCACCCTCCTTCTCTCTCTCCCTCTCTCTTCCATCTCTCTTCTCTCTCTCCTTCTCTCTTTCCACCCTCCCTCTCTCTCTTTTCCCCTCTCTCCCCCACCTCTCTCCTCCCCCTCTTTCTCTCCCCCACCCACCTTCTCTCGCTCCCTCTCTCCCTCTTTCTCTCCCGTCTCTCTTCTCTCTCTCCTCTCCACTCTCTCCCTCTTTTTTCTCTCTCCCACACCTCTCTCCTCCCTGTCTCTCTTCCCCACCCACCTTCTTTCTCCCTCTCTCTTGTCTCTTCTCTCTCTCCTTCTCTTTCCACCCTCCCTCTCTCTCTCTTTTCCCCTCTTTCTCCCCCACCTCTCCTCCCCCTTTCTCTCCTCCAACCAGCTTCTCTCTCTCCCTCTCTCCCCCTCTCTCATCTCTTCTCTCTCTCCTTCTCTCTTTCCACCCTCCCTCTCTCTCTCTCCCCCTCTCTCTCCCCACCTGTCTCCTCCCCCCTTTTCTCTCCTCCAACCCACCTCCTCTCTCCCTCTCTCTTCCATCTCTCTTCTCTCTCTCTCTCCTTCTCTCTCTCCCTCTCTCCCTCTTTCTCTCCCCCACCCACCTTCTCTCGCTCCCTCTCTCCCTCTTTCTCTCCCGTCTCTCTTCTCTCTCTCTCTCCCCGCCTTGCTCCCTCACTCTCTCTGTCCCTCCATTTTCCTTTTCTCCCTCTCCCTCCTCTTTTCCTCTCTCTCCAACCCTATTGGGCTCTTTAGATTGAAAACTTCTGACTTCAGGCAGGGATGGGATCATTTGCCTTCTCTCCTTAACAGTATCAGAACCTCTAGGCTCACAGGCTCCTTTCTTAAGAGAGCCCAGCACGTGAGGAAGGGCTGGTGATCCCCTGAGTGACAGCACAGAAACATCCTTGGGGAGTTGGCTTTGGGAAGAGCCTGCTGGCAAGTGAGGCCTAATCCTCACGCAGGAGCTCTGTGCGCCATTCAGCAGCTGGGCCCCTCCTCCTCCTGGGGCTCCTGACAGAGGGGCTTCCTCCACTCCTGGCCAGCTCCCCAGCCCAGCAGGCTCCCGCCCCCCATCCACAGCTCTGCCTGTGTAAGGCCAGAAGCCCAGCATGCCTGCCTGGAATACTAAACAGGGCCCTTCCAGATCCAGATGCACTGAGAAGGCCAGACAATCCCTCACCGCCCCTACCCCCAAGAGGCTGGCTGGAGAGGGCTGGAATCCAGTGCATAGCAGGGAGCAGGGAAGCTCATCACAGTTCTTATGTGGGGACAGAGGAGGCCCCTGATCCCTCTGGGGTGCGGGTGGCAGGCTGCCAGCTGAGGAGGTTGGAGGCCCTAGGCTCCACTTCCAGACCGCATAAATCCAATGGTGTGGGTTCCAACTCCCTCTGGCCCAGCACACAGGCAGGACTGCAAGGATGAAGGCCCGAGGTAAGTTTGGAGGAGATTAAATTAAAAAGCCAAAGCTTCTGAGCACCAGAAGGCCTCAGCGACCATAAATCGACCCGCAGAGGAGCACACGGAACACAAGGCCAAACCAGTTTTATTTAAGTTGCTGATAAGCATTGGCCTCTGCAAAGGCATAATTCAACCACACTTGGGACTGGGCAGTCCCTGTTTCCAAGCAATGCATAGTAAGGGAGCCAGGAAGTAGAAGTATGCAACACTTGGACAGTGGCGAGGGGCCTGAGCTACAGGATCAGAAAAACTCATGCTCAAATCCCAGCTCTGTCATTTCTCAGCAGTGTAATCTCAGGAAGGTTGCCTAACCTCCCTAACCCTTTTTTTCCCTACTCAAAAAATGGGTTAAACCAGATGGACCTTCCAGAGTCACTGTGAGTACCTGCCCCACAAGCCCCACCAAAATGGTGGCCATTACAACAACAAAGTTGATGATGATATAGGAAAGTGAAGCTAATGGCCACAGAACATTAATGAGCTAACACAAGGCACTCATTCTATGCTAGGCACTGTTTACTCTTTCAATCCTTAGAATGATACTGTGATAAAATGCCATGATGGTTCCCAGTTCACAGTTGCAGAAGCTGAGGCACAGAGATGCTGAGAAACTTGCTCAAGGTCACACAGCTGGTCATGGATGGTACTGGGATTCAAACCTGGGCAGCCAGGCTCTTCCACAGTGACAGACACTGCACTCTCCTGACTCTCAGAATTTGAGAGCCTAAAGGAACATAGGAATCATTTTTTCCATATTCTTGGAAGATGGAGACACCTAAGCCCAGAGGGCACAGTGACAGGACAGCTGAACTCCAGCCACGGCTTCTTAGAGGAAACAGCACAGGGGTCTTTATGATCTTAAGTATCTTCTGTGTGGCTTTGACAGCCCCAAAACTTCTCTTGTTACGTGAAAATCCGCTTACATTAATATGCATGCAAGATGCAAGTACAGCACAGTGCCCAGGCTGTACAAAGCAAGCAGGGAGGCTTCCGAAGATGACCCCCAGGCTATGCTTTGGCAGTCTCCCTCACCAGTTTCCATTCCCCGAAGCCACATGAGGAAGGCCAGAACACCAAAGTCCCTTCAGAATTCTGAACAGAGAAGCAGAGCCAGCCAGCCCAGCCAGCCCCAGAGATGGAAGGAAGCCCCAAGGGGACTGATGACAAGCTGAAATTTGAAACTTTATCACAGACTCATGGTTACCAACATCAAATATTTAATTTGCAGCTAAGACTCTTTTTGCTTAAAGCCATGAAGAAGCAGCACAGCGTATTGGCTGAACGCACAGACCTTAGAGCCAGACAGCCTAGGTTCTGGTCTCAGCTGAAAGACCTTGGCCACGTTACTCAAACCTTCTGCCTCGGTTTCCTCATCTATAAAATGGATATAACTGAACCTCCCTGGATCATTTTGTACATTAGGAATATTCATATTAACAGAGTACGTAGAATATTACCCAATCCCCTAAAAGTACTAGGTAACCAAGTATTTGCTAAATAAGAAGCTCTCCCTCATAAGCCAGCCCTCTCTTCAAAAGGTGATGACTCTTTTTTGTCTTCTTCTTTTTTTTTTTTTTTTTTTGAGGGCTTCCTTAGGATCTTCAAAGATTTCACTGAAGAACCAGCATGTGTCCCTGACCTGATGGAATGTGTCCTTACCAGGACAAAGAATTGATGCAATACTGTTGGAAAGTGACCCCATGGTTTGAAGCAAACCAAATTATACATTAAAGCAAAAAATTACCTCCAGAATAAATGCTAAGCACAGTGACTGTCTACAAAGGCCATGTTTTAAGCATTCACACTCCAGGACCCTGGGTTTAGTGGCACATTAGACACTCAATAATTGCATATCTCGCATTCAGAAACTTTTAAGTGGTTTCATATTTTGATTCCTTTCACCTCTCTGTAGTGGGAACTGCCCTGAATCATTCTGACAGGTATTTCTCTTGCCGCCCACAAATTTTCAGCCCTGCAGTATCCCACACTGGTCTGGACTCTGGCATATGCAGGATTTATACCAGGCTTGCAAAAGATCCCTGAATCAGCCAGTCCAAACCCCTTCTTTGTGCTACGTCTACCTCGGGTGATGGCAGTGTGACAGCATTCTTACCTCCACCCCCAAGACACACATACACACACCCTGGACATCTCACCATAATAATAATGTATCTTTATATTATGAGCAGGGGAATATGATTAAATCTTCCTCCTATTCCCCAGGTTCAGAAAAGAATAATAATGATTTCCTATATTATGTGGAATCTCATAGTTCACAAAATAATTTCAGATCCACCATCTGCTTTGAATGTCATGGCACCCTGTGTAATAAGTAAGTCAGGAATGGTGTTCCATTAGCCACAGATCAAAGAAGCATGGACAGGAGAAGGGAAGCAATTTTCTGAAGAACGCACAGCAAGTTGGGAAGAGGGATGGACCCCACACACAAGTCTGTGTACTCTGGGCTAATGCTCCTCAAGGCCTTTTTCCTCCTTGCTCTGAGCTTACTTCTTGCAGGCATCAGAAAGGTATATTGATAGGACAACTTGTTTCCCCCGGACAGCCCTACCTCTTCAAAGATATCCACAAGTTTACCCACACAAGTATTCCATCCCTACCTTCCAATTTCCACCTTTACAAATGGCACGTCCCAGCCCCGCACTGCCCAAAGCACCTCTGGGTCTCTGCTTCTGTCTAAAATCCTCATCTCCATTCTTGTGCGTCCAATCCTGCCGGTCTTTCAGGCCCATCCTTAACAGCTCTTCATCCAGGACACTCTCTGATGCTCCCATCACAGCCTGCAGCAGCCACAGGAGATGCCAACCCTCTCTGTATCCCCGTAACACTTGATTCTTCCTCACATGGTCATTATTTCTGGTCTTGGGACTTCTCTTCTATTAGCCCAGTGAGTACCTCAGGAACCAGGGTGCACTTGCTTTGGGAGCTCTCACAGACCTCACATAGTACCTGCACATAGTAGGGACTCAATCAATATCCATGCATTCATTGTATTAATCTTACAAGGAAGGACAATGTGTATTACATAGAGAGAGGTTTACCTGTGCAAGGACAACCCCTCTTTATAAATTCAAGAATATAGACACAATGTGTCGGGCACAGTGGCTCATGCCAGTAATCCCAGCACTTTGGGAAGCTGAGGCGGGTGGATGACTTGAGGTCAGGAGCTCAAGACCAGCCTGGCCAACCAGGGTAAAACCCCGTCACTACTAAAAGTACAAAAATTAGCTGGGCGTCATGACACATGCCTGTAATCCCCGCTACTCTGGAGGCTGAGGCAGGAGAATCACTTGAACCCGAGAGGCAGGGGTTGCAGTGAACTGAGATCGCATCACTACACTCCAGCCTGGGCA
Organism: Trachypithecus francoisi; assembly: GCF_009764315.1. Lineage (NCBI taxonomy): Eukaryota > Metazoa > Chordata > Mammalia > Primates > Cercopithecidae > Trachypithecus > Trachypithecus francoisi. Next base: position 38,735,984 of record NW_022681467.1, read on the forward strand.
ACAGAGTGACTCTGTCTCAATTTAAAAGAAAAAAAAAAAAAAGAACAGAGAGAAAGAGAGAGAGAGAAAGAAAGAAGGAGGGAAGGAAAGAAAAGAAAGAGAAAGAAAGAAAGAGAGAAAGGAAGGAAGGAAGGAAGGAAGGAAGGAAGGAAGGAAATAGACACAATGTAAAATCACTGCACTCAGTCAGTATAGGGGCTGCCTTTAACTCAGGGAACAGTCAAATCTGTTTATGAATTAAAAGAATAGTCACTAAGGAGGCAAGTTCAAATATCATCAAAACATTAGGCCTTGAAATAGAACCTGAAGGATTCCCTCAAGCCTCAGGGCTGTATCCAGACACAATTTTCATTCCTTAACTATCATAAAACGTCTCTTTCATTTCCAACTCTGTGTTAGAGGTCAAGGACATAAACGGCTCTCATCTCCAGGCCCTGCCATGATGGACCTCACAGCCTAATGGGGAAAAGAGACACACAACCAGACAATGGCAGAACGATACAAAAGCACTGGGGGACACCTAGACAGGCATAACAGCACAAAGAGGGAAGGTGTCCAGGTGGAAGAGCCTAGGCTACGATATGAAGGTGGCATTTCCCACGCAAATACACATAAACATGTCTATCACTCTTGTGCACATGTGTGGGGGCGTGTGTTGGGATGGCATTAATAGTAGTTAAGGTGTTAAAAAAAAATACAATACAAAAATTCCCAGGCAAAGCAAAAGATTCCACCAATTATCTGAATAATTTTTCCACAAATTCAGATAATATGCATGTTTAAGAAATTTCTGGTACAAAGAAACAAAACATGTGGCTACCTTTTCCTTTTTAGCAGGATGCTTTGATGCCACACAAACACACACTCATTACCAAGCTTAAAGCTGATTTACATAGCATTACCTCTGAAGCATACAAAGATCATTCAAGTACTCGGAACGTCAGTTTTCTTAACAATAATATGGAAATAAAATACAGACCTTACAGGATGTGCTGGGGGGAGACTCCATGAGATAATATATGTAAAAGACTCTTTGCAATGAAAACCATAATAGCAAGCTTTTGATCACCTTTAGCTCATATGCTGGGAATCAGCAAAGTATTATGGGCAGGAACTTGAACTGGAGTCTGAGGATATGGGTTCAAATCCCAGCTCCCACCCCTACTTCAATGCTCTGAGGCAACACTACCTATGTAGCCTTTCTTAGCCTGAGTCTCCTAAACTGTACAATGAAGATTTTAACGCATACCTCATAGCTCTAACGATTAAATGAGGTAATACAGTGAAATACCACAGTACAGGTAGTAAATTCTCAATACAGCATAGCTAGCATCATGTTACTCTTGTCAAATATTTTGTCTAATATTTGGAGAGAAGGTCAGAAGATGGAGTTCATAATCTACATAATCCACAGATGCTCAGGTGTTACAAGTGGTGGGAGGGAGATGGCACAATGTGGGAGAGGCTAAGAGTTCCAGGTCTGATTATTCCATTCAGCTGCTGGCATGTGGCTGACTCTGGGGGACAGCCACCTGCAGTCATGGTAGTAGGGGCAATTCCCTGGAGAGGGCAAAAATAATCAAGAGTGTCGGTTGCATGTCTTAGATTACTGATTTTCTTCATCCATTTGTGCTGCTATAACAGAATGCCTGAGACTGGATAATTTATGCACAATAGAAATTCATTTCTCACAGTTCTGGAGGCTGGGAAGTCCAAGATCAAGGTTCAGCTTCTGGCAAAGACCCATTCATCATAGATGGCACCATCTAGGTGTCCTTACATGGCGGAAGGGACAGAAGGGCAAAAGGGCATGGAGGCCTAGCTAATTCCCTTGAGCACTTTCAGAAGGGCACTAATCCAGTCATGAGGGTAGAGCTTCACCACCTCATATCATGACATTGCTGATTAAGTCTAAACACACGAATATGGGGGCACATATTCAGACCATAGCATATATCTCATGTATTTACATTTGACATAAGACCAGCTTTTCACCGGACCTCTCTCTCTCTCTCTCTCTTTCTCTCTCTCTCTCTCTCTCTCACACACACACACACACACACACTTCCTATGAGGAGACCCCAGACATCTTTTTAAATGTGTATAACTAGTTTTGGAAAATAAAATATTCAGCTGACCTAATTTTTACATTGGGAATAGGAGACATAAGTGTATTTTCAATAAATCCACCAAAGTATTTACTTTATTTCAACATTAAGATGTAAAGAGTCAGAGAGAGAGAACAGAGTATGACAGACAGCGTCAGTGATCCACCCATTTCCCTTTGGGGCTCCCCAAAGCCCAGTGCCTGCAGAAAGCTCCTGCCACCACCAGGGGCAACCTGCATCTCCAGAGTGATGGCAATTTGTGGCTGTGGGTACAGAGCAGGCTGGAAGTGACAGCTGGTGGAGAATCATCCCTACTTCCTTATCCCTCGGTGGGCAACTATGAGTGTGTATGACACAGTCTCTCAGGAGGTCCAAGCAGAACTGCACGCTGGTGCCTATGGCAGGAGCCCCTGGTTAACCCTCTTTGTGGGCTTTTCCTCACTTCCTTGTCTCACAATCCCTCTCTCCAGCTGTGGTTTCTTGGGATCACCTCCAGAATGAATCACTTAAACCCAAACCCTTAGCTCAAAGTGTGCTTTGGGGGATGTAAAACTAAGACACAGAGAGAAAAATGAGAAAATAATTTAGAAAGAAGGAATGAAGGCAAGTGGAACATTATAATTGATGGCAAGGTAGATCTGGAGGGAAAGAGATGAGATTAAGTAGGTGAAGGAAAAGACCAGAGATGAATGTCAGGCTTCCATGACCAGGAAGCCCGTTTACTACCTGCCAACCCAACTCGTGCCATCTGCCAAATCACACACCCCAAAAATCCATGCACGTGCCCCCAGATGCTCTCACATCCCCCGTCCCCACTGGCGGTGGTGAGCACTCACCCCTTGTCACCTGGTCCACCAGCCAATGCAGAGGACAGAGTCTACCCCCATGGCTCCAACTCCCCGACCCAAAACCACCAGGTCCCACCTTCCTCCAAAATCCTGGGTGGGGATTTTTGGTCAGACAACTGGCTCTGTGAGGTTAGAGACCCCAAGAGTGTAAGTACAATAGGAACCTACACTCTTGATAAAGCCCCTGGCTGAGATAAATCTCTTTCCCAAAGACATTCTGTTATAAGGGATGCAAGAGACAAATTTTAGGAAACTTGCTGAGAGGCTGAGACCCTTTTCAGATGACACTAAAAGCTAACTACAGCCATGAGAAGGAATTTCCACCCTGCCATAAAACCCCACTTTGGACACTTTATTCTTTGACCTTACCATGCTTTATATAAATCCTGCATCCTCAGTGGAGGCAATATCACCCCCAAGGGGGTGAAAATTGTTCTTAGGATGGAGAGCCAAATAATCTCAGATATTATAGTGGTTTGTGATCCTCCAAAGCTCAACCCTGCACAACAAAATCTTATTTTATTTCCTTTCATGGGGAGGGGATATCAGTAATAATAATAACAACTAAAAAGATTCCTTAGGTTAGTAATAATGAAAAAATATCAAAAAAACACTGATATAATGTGAAAATCCTGTTCTGGATTCATTTTCAACTCCTCTTAGGAAATAGCATCCACTGCAATAAGATTTTAACTTCTATCTCTCATCTAATATCCTGTGGAAAACAAATATCACAAAGCAATGCATAGAGAGCAGATGCTTTAAACATCACATGCACTTGTCATGGTAATAGAACTTTTTAACTTTTCTAGCACTTTCACAAATTCCAGAAGTTATCTTCATCTCTAATGCTCTGTAGTGAGGCAATAGAAGAAAGATGATCATCATTTCCAAGCAAATTCTAAGACTTATTAATTGAATGGCTCATGCTGGATCACAGAATGAGGCTCTAAAAATGTCAACATTTGGAGTCTTGCCCTGTCCCTTCATTACCTCGAATGCAGCTCCCAGCAGACAATAGGGCTTTCAGCAAGATTCTGATGAATTTCCTTAACTTCGCCATGTTCAGATGGAACCCATTTCTGTCCCCAAACTTATTCTGCTTCCCGAACCCCCAGTGCCACCAGCTACAACATCACCCCGTGAGGTCCCAGACAACAATCTTGGGGTATGTGTGATCCAGTCAATCAACATAATAAAGCAGCTAAGAGTCCAGGCTATACCCAGGTTCCAAACCCAATATTGCCACTTAACCAACTACGACCCCAGGCAAGCTATTTAACCTCGCTGAACTCCCATACCCACCTGCAAAACAGAAATAACACCTGCCTTCCTTGCAAGGTAATGATATGGTTTAAATGTGGTGAGACATATTAAAATGCTTAGCACAGTGCCAGGCACAGAGTTGGAGCTAAATAGATGGAACTTTCCATGATTGTTCCTGTCACTGACATTGGGAATGCTCTTGCTCTGCAGACTTCTAAAACAGTTGCACAGTGTCAGTGAGAAGCATAACATGGCAGACAGACTGACAAAGTATAATCCCAGCTCCATAACTCACTAGAGCAGACCCTTCGCAGAATTCATTTCTCTCATCTATAAAACGTGGGCAACATAACATCTACCTTGAAGGTTGTGGTGAGTATTCAATAGATAATGCACACAGCAGATGTCCAATAAACAGTGTGGTGACTGCTGTGGACTTAATTACATCCTATCTCAAATTATCCTACAACTGTTTCTCACACAGAATATTGTTTTCAAGTACCTGGCCATTCTGGGGTACAAAATACAAAAGGGACACCTAGTTTCCAAGGTCCTCTTACCAAGAAGAAAAGCAGGCATTGTGAGTCAAACTTAGCCCAGCCCTCCGAGGTCTGGAAACACATTGAGACAGAGAGGGGAAGGCAGAGTGTTTGCAAGGTCATGGGTAAAGAGGGTTTAGGCTAAGTCTGTAGTAGAAGCGTGCTAGAAATGCAACTTTTCAGGCCCTACCTCAAACCTACTGAATCAGTAACAGGAGTCTACAATCTGCATTCACAAACCTTTAGGAGATTCTGACGCATGCTAAGTTTGCACCCTTGGTCTATATATAGAGACTCCACTGCTTCCAGCTTCATCTCTCCCCCACTTCCCCAGCCCCCTTCATAGGGACCAATAGCTTTACCGACTCCATGAAGATCAGTAGTTCAGTCTCTTCTCTGATTCTTTTTTTTTTTCTTTTTTTTCTGAGACAGAGTCTCACTCTGTTACCCAAGCTAGAGTGCCATGGTGCGATCTCAGCTCACTGCAACCTCTGCCTCCTGGGTTCAAGTGTTTCTTCTGCCTCAGCCTCCCGAGTAGCTGGGTCTACAGGCATGCACCACCATGCCTGGCTAATTTTTGTACTTTTAGTAGAGACAAAGTTTCACCATGTTGCCCAGGCTGGTCTCAGATTCCTGAGCTCAGGCAATCCACACGCCTCAGCCTCTCAAAGTGCTAGAATTAAAGGCATGAGCCACTACACTCAGCCTTCTCTGCTCTTTCTTATGGACTCATCACATAAAATTCTTCATGTTTGCAGCCTCTAAGGAATGCCAAAGGGCAAAGTAAAAATAAATATTAAATAAGACAGCATATAACCATGGTTCATGCCAGGATTTCAATTGTAGTTGGTTCCCTTCTCCTCTGACTCTTGGTGGAAGTGCTTCATTCTTGGGTGGTTAAGCAAGTCCACCCTCAAATTAATTCACTCTTTGGCACTCCAGGTGCTAGTTTCCAATGTCAAGGAATGGTGTGCACTGAAGCCCATCACTCACAAGAATGCAACAGGTTCAGGGGGTGGGGGGCAGGTGCCTGGGAAGGCAGCCCCAGACAGACTGGGCCCGGATAAGCCAAGGCTGCCCCAACCAAACAAAAGATGAGGCAACAACCAACTGCAGCAAACTGGTGCATTAGGAACAGCATGAACCAGAGGCCAAAGGGTCTCTCCTCTGGACTCAGATACCTACTAAACTTCTGGGTTCCTCTGTCCAAACCGCCTGCCCTCTCTAAGCCTCTTCAGTAAAATCAATGTTTAGACCCAAGAGCCCTGTAGCCCCATGCTTTTGAGTGCAAACGTTCAGTAAAATAACAAAAGGAAAGTAAAGGGTTAATGCTCCTCCATCCAGTTTTCTTCCAGTTTAGAAAGAGACATATGTGGCCGGGCACGGTGGCTCACACCTGTAATGCCAGCACTTTGGGAGGCCAAGGAGGGTGGAGCACCTGAGGTCAGGAGTTCAAACCAGCCTGGCCAACATGGTGAAACCCCATCTCTACTAAAAACACAAAAATTAGCTGGGCGTGGTGGCAGGTACCTGTAATCTCAGCTACTTGGGAGGCTGAGGCAGGAGAATTGCTGGAACCTGGGAGGCACAGGTTGCAGTGAGCCAAGATTGCGCCATTGCACTCCAGCCCAGGCCTACAACAGCAAGACTCTGTGGAGAGGGGAGGGGAGGGGAGGGGAGGGGAGGGGAGGGGAGGAGCAATGAAGGAAAGAAAGAAAGAAAGAAAAAGAAAGAAAGAAGGAAAGGAAAGGAAAGGAAAGGAAAGGAAAGGAAAGGAAAGGAGGGAGGGAGGGAGGGAGGGAGGAAGGAAGGAAGGAAGAAAAAGAGAGAGAGAGGGAGGGAGGGAGGGAGGGAGGGACAGAGGGAGGGGAGACAGACATATGCGTGGGAAAGTAAATATTTAATTAAAATTAAGTAAAATATTTTTAACTTTTTTTTTTTGAGATGGAGTTTCACTCTTGTTGCCTAGGCTGGAGTGCAATGGCATGATCTTCACTCACCACAATCTCCACCTCCCAGGTTCAAGCGATTCTCCTGCCTCAGCCTCCCGAGTAGCTGGTATTACAGGCATGCACCACCAGTCTCAGCTAATTTTGTATTTTTAGTGGAGACAGTGTTTCTCCATATTGGTCAGACTGGTCTCTAACTCCCGATCTCAGGTAATCCGCCCACCTCGGCCTCCCAAAGTGCTGGAATTACAGGCATGAGCCACCGTGCCTGGCCAGTATTTTTAACTTTTTAAACATTTTTCTAATTGTTTCTACTTAAACAGATGAAAGAATATAAACTGCTTTAAAGAATTTTCAAGTGAAATGAAGATGCCAAACAGATGACCCAAACCCTCCAAACAGAGTCAAATAAGGAGGAAAATAGTCTCGGATTGATATGCAGCTAGGGTGTGTGGCAGACAGCTAGTCGGCTGAGGGTGGACATTTCATCTTCCCAGCTATTCATCACCTTTAGAAAAGTTTGCTGAAAGAAAAAGGCAGCAAGGAAAAGAAGAAAAATAAGCATTAACCCATTCATTTGACTAGTATCTCCCATAAAGTAAAGGGTCAATACAACTTGAAGAATTTCACATCCTCTTGTTAAAAGAATGAAATAAAATACAAGACACCGCCTTTCACTGGGCTGAGAAAAGTTAGAATAAGTGGTGTAACAGAAAAATTAAAAATGGCAGTCATTTAACATCAAGATGAGCCTCCCGGTTAACGTCTCAATAGGCAGATGGAGTCAGCCACGTTAACAGGCACTCTGTTCTCAGCCTAAAGGATCAATATCGCAATTACACAATGCCAGCAGAAATTAAAACAGGTTTACACGCTAGGGTAATCTAAACACAAACAGTAAGAGGAGAATCATCAGGAACTTGGTTCCTACATAGTGGTTAACAGAGTACAGAAAAACAATTTAAAACTCTTAACATAGTTGTGTGTGTGATGAGGGATGAAGGGAAGAAGGTGTCAAGTTTGGGAAGAAATGGCATCTACATCTGACATGCTTAATATTTGCTTAGGTAATACCTTTAAAATGTCAGAGATCATTAGTGAATTAATGTCGGGTATTTCTTCCGTGTAGGGAATCATCCCCAAAGCACACTGACTTTTGGAATAACTGCAGGCAGGGAAAGCTGAAGAAATGGGAGTGAAAGTGTTGCATAGTGTATTTTTCAAAGATGATTGCAACAATATCTCCCATCTCACATTTCCTCTACAAGGTGATCTTAACACTCCCCCATCAAGCGGTAGAGTCTCTCTATCCACTTGAACATGGGTGGGTCTTCTGACCACTTTGACCAGTAGGATATAGCAGAAGTAATGTGCTGGCTCCAGGCATACTTCTTAACTGGCCTGGCATCTTCTGTTTTCCGCCTCTTGGAACTCTAGTTTTGAGGATGTTCCCTCTCAGAACTCAGCTGCCATACCGTGAGAAGCTCAAGCCACACGGAAAAGCTACTTGTGGACAATCTGGTTGATAGTTCCAGCTGTGTGCCAAGCTGATGCCCAGTATCAACTGAGCCTTTAGAGGATGCCAATCCCAACACTATCCTTCCACAATCTCATCACAGGGCTCAGAGAAGGAAGTGCTCAGCTGAGTCCAGTCAACCCACAGCACCAGGAGAGATAATAATACATTGTTAAGTCATTACGTTTTGGGCGATTTGTTATGCAGCAATAGAGAAATGAAACATGTGACTTGAGAGATAGGGTTGGGGTGGGGGCTTGAGGACAGATAAGAAATCTGCCCTCTGGAAGGTCTTCTGAATCAGAGTTGCCCTTGTTTTCTAATAAGGACCTCTTCAAAAATAAAGCACTCCCAATTCCCCAGCATCACACAGAGGCAGGGCCGGCATGGGGGATAGAGGATGTATTTGAAGCCAATAATGTGAAAAGCAAAATCAACATCTCACCACACAAACCATTTTAAGGGTGTTAAAATCACTGCTCTGAGCCATGCAATGGGACAATCAAAATAAAATTTTAAGGTCTGAAATTAAAAAAAAAAAAAAGCCTTTGAAAAGATGCAAATAACCTTATCCTCTTTAAGTCCCTAGTTTAAAGTAGTAAGAAATGCATTCACCCAATGCATTGCCTTCAGCACTAATCTAGAATGAAGTCACTTAAATTCCAAGACCAGACCCCACTACCCCATAATAATCGGATGGCTCTATCCAAGGAGTTATCTGAGAGCTCAAGCCCTTACTGAGTTTTCCTATTTTCTATTTTTTTCCCTGCTTTCCCTTTCTCTGCTGTTTTCCTTGCTCTCCAGGACACAATAAAGCAATGGATAGGCAGCAAGTGCCATAATGCAGTGATTGCAGTCATGTGAGCAATAATATCAGGACAGTATGGGAAAGAGACCAGAGTTCATTATAAATAGGAAAATAATAAACACAGTAGACTGTGGCTGGATGAACCTCCCACACATCCAGGTGGATTTGGGGCTCAGTCCTCTTGCTGACTGCTTGGATGGAAACTGGGCACCCATGCTTTTCTGAACTCTCCAGATACAAGGATCACAAACCCCTCCAAGACTCAGGAACCACAGGCACCCACCGAAACCAGGCCTGATTTCGACTCTGAGCACTTAGTTGTAAGACCTGACATCACTTCCGGCCTTTAGTGCCTCAAGATTTGATATTCACACTCAGTATACATTTTTTTCATTTTTTAATCTAATATTTATTTAGCTACTCTTGTGCTAGGGGCTGAGGATATGGTGATGAACAAGTCAGATATGGTCCCTTCCTTCACTTGAGTGAACATTCAGATGGAAAAGACAAGAAACAGGAAATAAAGGAAATAAAGGAAAAAAAGGAAATAAAGGAAAAAGGAAATAAAGACTCAAGATATTATAGACAATGATAAACCAATATAGAAAAATATAGGGAACATGACAGAGGTGGACAAGGAAGATCCTGCTGAAGGGGCAGCATGTAAGCTAAGACCCAAAGTGAGGAAAGGAGTTGGAGAAACAGCACTCCGGGCAAAGAGCTAAGTATGTGGAAAGTCCTGAGGCCAAAAAGAAATTTGGCATGCTCTAGGAATTTTTAGGGGGACCAGTGTAATAGAGTGGGGAGAGACAGGTGGGAGATGAATCAAGAACAGAGGCAAGGGTTTGATACAAAATGGTAAAAAGCGTTTTATCTCAGGAGCAATAGGAAGTTATCAGAGGATATCTTAATCCTTTTTGAGTTGCTATAAAGGAAAACCAGAGCTTATAAAGAAAAACTGTTTACTTGACTCATGGTTTTGGATGCCTGGAAAGTTCAAAATAGGGCATCTGTATCTGGTAAGCCCTCAGGCTGCTTCCACTCATGATGGAAGGTGAAGGGGAGCTGGCATGTGCAGAGATCACACAGCAAGAGAGAAAGCAGAAAGTGAGGAAATGCCAGGCTCTTTTTAACACCCAGAGGGAACTAATAAAGTGACAGCTTCTCACCCTGGAGATAGGGCAATTAATTCATTCATGAGGGATCACCCATAAGTTCCCCATGACTCAAACACCTCAGATTAGTCCCTCTTCCAACACTGCAGATCAAATTTCCACATGAGATTTGGTGGAGACAAATTAACCATATCCACATGATAGAACAGGGTTTTAAGGAAGAAAGTGACTAAATCTGGCTGATAGTTTTAAACATCACTCCAGAGTTAACAGTGGTTACCTTCGGGGAGAACAGTAACAGGGAGGGGACAAAAGGGGGCTTCTGGGGTAAAGACGCTATCCTATTTCTTCATCAGGGCACTGTGTACATGACTGGTTCCAGTTTGTGAAAATCTGTCAAGCTGTATATGTAAGATATATGCCCTTTTCGGTATATATGGTTTTTTCAGTAAAACATTTATTAAAAATCACTCTGGCTTCTCCCAGGAAATGGGGAGGTAGACAGCTTAGTTAGAAAACCAGTGCAGACACTCAGGGATGTGAGGTGAGGGTAGTTTGGGTGGGGCTGGGAGCAGGGGAGAAGAAGGCAAATCGAGAAAGTCAAGAGACACCTGCATTTTCATGCAGTCCTGCCTTCACATGCAGTGACCCTCTTTTCTGACCTCCACTCTTATGTTGGCCCCAGGGACTCAAGTACCACCTCAGTGACCAGGTGGCATCTACTCAAATGAAGCCTAATGTGGGTGGGAGGAGAGAAACTCAGACAATAACAAAGCCATCCAGTATTTATCATGCATCTACTATGGCTGGAAATGGCTGGAAAAGAAGAAACCAGAGGCTAGGAAGGCAAAGGAAATATGAGTTATCATGTGGATAGGGTGATCCAAGGGTAGGGGATAGACAAACAGCCCAAGGTGCAGGTTGGCAGATACCTGAGACCCTCCATGTAGTCTGGGTACAAGGGGGATCCCCACACGAGCCATAGGAGTCAGTTTCTGTTCACACTACTCTGTCTGATCACTCCTCAAGAATGTTTACGTAGGCCGGGCACGGTGGCTCACACCTGTAATCCAAGCACTTTGGGAGGTTGAGGCGGGCAGATCACAAGGTCAGGAGTTCGAGATCAGCCTGGCCAAGAGAGTGAAACCCTATCTCTACTAAAAAAAAAAAAAAATACAAAAATTAGCCAGGCATGGTGGCACACACCTGTAATCCTAGCTACTCAGGAGGCTGAGGCAGGAGAATCGCTTGAACCTGGGAGGTGGAGGTTGCAGTGAGCTGAGATCCTGCTGCTGCACTCTAGCCTGGGGGACAGAGCAAGACTCCATCTCAGAAAAAATAAAAAATAAAAAAGAATGGTTACATAATGGGACTTGTGTATCCACTTTAGATCTTTTCTAGAGCTCTGGGTTCCATGTTCTGTTTTAAGAACAGAACTGTTTAAAGGAAAAAAATGATCTGGTGAGAAGTGAGGCCTCAGAGGCAGAGAGCTGGAGTCCTCATTTGGAAAGGAAGGAAAAAGAATGGATCCCTAAAGAAACTTGTATAATGGGTGACTCAAAATTAATCACCTTTTGGGAAACAAGCCATGTTAATTATTCCTGGAATGGGCAAACAGCTCTTAAAATGAGCTACCAGTTATCAGACTTTCATGTTTAGCAGAGTCAACCACAGCTTTTGTTTAAAAATTAAAAGTCCAATTAGACTTCATGGTTTAGTGCCAAGGAGGGCATCGTCTCATCACTAGGCAGGACATTTAACATTTCCCCAAAAGAAGGCACTCTTCTCACCTCCCTCCTACTCCAGGTGAGAATTCTCCAATCCATTTGGGTGGAACACGTCCTCATATGTACACAGCAATGCAACAAAGAAACCCAAATTACATTTATTGGTTTAGCAGGAACTAGAGCCACATTTAGCAGGGGTGTTATCCAAGGAAGAGTGCATTCTATTGGCTTATCAATTAGGTGACATCTAAAAGCTCCTTCACATCTTTTCAGATTTTTATTTGATTGTATAAAAGGCAAAATGGTTCAATAAACACACACCCACCCTAAAAGTCAAATTCATAAATCTATCCAATTCCAAAGGGCGCCAAGGAGTACTGATGAGGGACTACATTGTAGAAATGGGATCCTCTTTGCTTGTAAACAATGGCATGGGAAATTTACATATGGAATAATGAGATGTACCTGCTTTCAAAATCAGAGGTTGTTCATTTCATCCCATTCCACTCTGTTCCATGTTACATAATATAAAGGGCATCTAAGGGTCAGGAAACTAGATGAGGAAATAATGAAATTTGAGACTATGTGGAAAGAAAGGGTGGGGTGAAAAGAAAAGAAGGTAGTCAGGAAAATGGAAGATTGCTTTCAAAATAAGATCTTAGTGCATTTGGAATGAAAATAAAATCAATAGGGAGTGCAAGGAAGTTCCTCTGGTTTGAATGAATCTGCCCGGCTTCAAAAAGTTTTATTCATGATTGAATCAAAACTCAAAAGTTGAACAAGGAAATTCAAGCACAACTTTTATTAACCCCATATGGCCCAAGGAGACTTTTAAAACAAAGACAGTTGCAGCTTTCTCCAGCCTTGGATGTTGGGGTTTTGCATGTAACTCATTCATGATATAAATGCGTCTCCTGCTTTAATTAATGACTTCTCTCATCAAGGGAAGGGGAAATAATCCCAATCTAACATCTCATCCATGATGAACCTTGCTGTCTTTCTTCTGTTTCCAAATGAATTTGGCTTATTAAAAAAGTAATGAGCTATTAATTAACTCTACACTCACACAAAGCTGTTTAATTCTCAATCTAATTAGCAGCAATCTGTTGAAGGATTCTAATAATTATTTTAAATTTGCTAACAGAAACATCTTTTCACTTTTCATAAGTTATTTATAGAAGAGTTCACATTGGATCTTGCTTGGTTTTTAATTTGGTAACATTTTTATTAGATCCTCTAGTCTTTTACCATCTCTGTGTGACAGAGTTTAGAATTGTCATCATTGAAAAGCCCAGAAATAGTATCCTGGGTCACCTACATGGCCAAGACAGTGCACCCTTCTGTCTTTGAAAAAATCTCCAGTGGATGAGGTATGGGAGGACCAGAAGCCCTGTCCTTCTGATGTCCTTCTTAAACAAGAGGCAAAACTCAAGTATGAACCAAGGATGGACTTAAAACTCCTAGTGCAAAGTCCAAAGGCTTGGAGTTACTGGTGAGGCTGGATTTGGCAGGGAGGGAAGGAAACATGCCACCACACCTCTAGGAATGACTTTTTCATAACTGATGCAACCAAGGGTATTCCTGAACCTCTTGTGTAAGAAACAATATGCAGTGAGTTACATTTCATTTATGTATAGAATTTCTACTGGAGCACTACAGTACAATGTGAAAAGATCAAATGATATTTTATATGCATGGCCTTTATGATATGCATTTCTGCAGACATTAGAAATTTCTATGTAAATTATATATTAATGTAAAGGCCTATGTACATCAAACCATGGATTCAATAAACACACTTATACACATATACAAACTTCACAAAAAATAAAATGTGTTTATTCAGAGGCATTTTTATTCTTCCCTAGGTATTATAAGCGAATAGATTATGGTCAGCGAGCCACTCTACTCTAAGATCTAACGTGAGATAAGCCTATTTCACAGTTAGTCTCGCCACTTTCCTCTAACATAGGAGAGAAAACGGGAGACTGTTTCCTATGTCACCCCCAAGACTTAGTACATGAAGAGGCTATATGTGTAAAGGTTTAGAAAACAAATTCTGAGGCCAACTGCCTGGGTACAAATCCCAGCTCCGCACTTACTTAGCCGTGTGCCTTTGGGCAAGTTAATAACCTTTTGGTACCCCAGTTTTCTCATCTAAAACAAATGGGAATGAAATAGTACCTATCTCACACTCTTGCTAAGAAGATTAAATGAATTAATATATCTAAAGTCCCTGGAATAATGCAGCACCTAGTACATAGTCAGTAACTTCTAAATAAAATAAACTCTAGCTGGGTACTTCTCCCTGTAAAATACATAGAGTTTGAAACACTGCAAGGCCGTTATCCTACTAATAACAATATCTTTTTAAAAGCTAGAAGTTCAAATTATAGAGAACATTTGGCCACTGTAGCATTTCTTATAGGCATTTTTTTGTTGCTTTTTTGAGAAAACATAGGTATGGTGCTAAATTAAGTGACTTACATTCTGAGCCCTCACCAGTGTTATTATTTATTAAATGTCATTATTCGTTAAAATGCTAATAATTCACTAGGTTTTTAAAAAATTAAACACAGGACCTTGAAAAAATTAAATTTAAATAAGTGAGTTGAATATTAATGGAGTGGGAAGCCTGGGGGAGTATGTTCTGAAAACTAGTTATTTATTTATTTTACAAAAAAAAGAGCTGTAGTTATAAATAGTATTAATAATAACAGTAATAATAGCCAGCATTTATTAAGCATTATCCACATTCCAGGCAGTGTGCTCAGTGGGTTACATGCACCATTTCATTGCATATACAGACATGTGGGAAGGCATTCATACTGGTGGTCCTCTCCTCTCTGGATTAGCTCTCTCTCCTATACCTCTTTCCCTCCAAATACTTATCCCATGTAGCCAGTACTCTGAGAAGGACACGGCCTCCTCCTTCTTGGGAAGAGATGCCCAATTCCAATATCCCTGCCCTAGAAGGTCCCAAGGAGCTGAGAAGGTGCCTGGAAGACAGTGGGTACCAAGCAGATGGATGAAGCCTGGTTTAGACCTTCGGTTGGGGAGCAAAGTCTTCCCATGAGCCTGCATGTCCAGCATAGTTCATCAAGTTCAGAGAACACACAGGCATTTAAATCCAAAGCCCATCAAGAAATGTGCTCTGGGAGTTCTCCACTTTGTTCAAGCCCCCCAATCAGAAATTCTGGTTTCCTTTAATAATACCCCATCAATGAAACCACAGAGCATGGTTCTCAACCAGGGGTGATTCTGTCCCTCAGTGGACCCTTGGCAATGCCTGGAGGCATTTTTGGTTGTCACAGCTGGGGAAGAGAAGAGTATTACCAGTATCTAGTGTACAGAGGCCAGGAATGCTGCTAAACATCCCACAGTGCACAGAACAGCACCCACAACAAAGAACCGCCAACCAAAATGTCAATTCAACTCCCAATTTAAGCCAAGAATGAGAAACACTGCCGTGAAATGACTTAGAAACAGCACAGCCTTTGGGTCCAGACACCCCATCCAGGGCTCTATTACAAGCAGTTGAATAGCCCTGGGCAACTAACAATCAATCAGTGAGCTCTGCTTTTCTCATCGGCAAACCAGGCGCCTGAGGAAGTCCTCTGAAAATCCCCTAGCACAGCTCTGGGAACTCAGCAAACTGCAGCTATTATCATCATGACTTTGTCCTCAAAGAAACCTCACAAGCCACTTTGGAATCTCCATTTTTCTGTAGGTGCCAACTCTGGGTACTCACTGAAAACCTTCCCTTTGGGTAATGAGTTCCAAAAGACAAATCTAATTGATCCTTGCAGGGGACTGAACTCACAACCTTGGCCTCATTAGCACCATATATGAATCTACTGAGCAGGCCAAATGAAGACACCCAAGAATCACTTTTTCATGTAATAACATTCGGCAGTTCACTCAACACAATCAAAGCACATCAAATACAGGATCAGCCCTGCAGAATCATGAGTCTCAAATGCTGCACGGAACCACTGACTCTCAGATACCCCCACTGGAAAAGCAGCCATCACATCTTAATGGGGATTATAAACCAGAATACACAAAGTTGTGGGGGATTAAATGAGATCAGGCAAGCAAAACACTCACGGGCCTTGCCTGAGACAGTGTTCATCAAACATTACCATCAATATCATGAAATTAATGACACAACATAGGACTGCACCAAAGCCCAAGAGTTATTTATTAGACATACCTTTATGAAAATAAATAATAGCAAAATAGCAATGTCCTTTCCACCTGCCTTACTTATTCATGTAATGTCTACTCAGGCTTAAAGACTTAGCTCACACATTATCACCTCTAAGAAATCCTACCTGATGAGCCTCACCCCAGGACGGGCTGCCCCTCTGTGCTCCAGTAACTCACTAGGCTTACCACTGTCACCACTGCTTTCCCACTTTATTGTAATTGTCTCTTTTTCTTTTTCCACCGCAAATGTATGTACTTCTAATGGTAGGGAGCATATTTTTGTTCATGTCTATATTTGCAACAGGTACACAGGTTAGCACATACCACTACTGACTATCCATCAAACGTGGACTCCATGTAGTTGAAGCGTGGCTGTATTAGATAGCTCTTGCCACAAAACCACTGGCACCAAGCCCGGTGACCCAAAACATAAACATTTGTCTGTGCTCAGATGTCTGTATGTTGTCTGGGGGCAAGCTGATCAGGGTGTGGCTTAGCTGGGCTTAACTTGGGCTTCAGGTTGGGTCCAGATCTGTTCCACATGACTCTCATCCTACTTGGACCAGTGAACCAGCCAATATGTGTTTCTCATAACAATGACCAAAACACAAAAGGGGCAAGCAGAGACATGTGCTGGTACTTATGGCCTGGGCACAGGTACTTCCACCTATATTTTACTGGCTTAAGCAAGTCACATGCTTGATGGCAACTCAATGGGTGGTAAAAATGTGCTGCATCTCTACTGGGAATAGGCATCAACTTATGTGGATAAAGGGAGGGGTGAAGAATTGGAAACAGTAATCTAGTCTACCATGAGAATCCTTGGATCCAATGCAGAAGGCTGCATTTACACACTTCTAGAGTCTGTGTATATTTATGGAATGTTTATCCCATTCCATAATCTGTTACCAGGAGTCAACTTCTGAAGCCTTCCTCCAATCTTATTTTCCTGTTCCAAACATTATTTTTGAAGTATTTTGAAAGCAGTGTGACATACTCAAAAGAATTTTGAGTAGGAGGCGGGCATGAGCTGGGCGAGGGACAGCCAAGAGCCAGTCTGGTGAGCTGAGCCGTATCTCCAGGCTCCATTCTCAGCCACACACCAAACGGACAGGGAAACAGAATCTCTCAGACATTCTGTGAGCGGAGTCCAAGGGATTGTGGCCCAGAATCAACTTCAGAAAAACAGGTGCACCGTAGTGGCAAGAGCCACAGAGTCAGTTCTGCACTCTTACAACAAACACTTCCAAAACATTCCCAGTGAAGCTTCAAGTTGGACAATGCCAGGTTTTGCTCTGAAACGCAGAAAACACAGATAGGAAGCAATTCACTCTCATTTAAGATCAACCTCACTTTTTCCCAGGGAAGTCTAAAAAGATTGGTGTGTCAATTAAGGTGTAAGGCTTAAATCTTCCTGTTCCTTTTGTAACCAGATAGCATCTACATTCAATAGAGTCAACTCAGCCAAACATAGCTTGGGTCTATCCTCTATCACGGAAAAAAAAAAATTGTTTTTAGAAGTACAATGCACTTACCTTTCATGAGTTCAGAAATAAACATTTTGTGGTTGATTTGAAACAGGGATTGGCAAAATTCTTTTGTAAAGGGACATATAATAAATATTTTCAGCTTGTTGCTGCAGTGTGAAAGCAGCTACCGGCTGTATGTAGACAAATGAGCAAGGCTCATGAGGTTGTGCTTCAATTTAACTTTAGTCACAAAAACAGGAGGTGGAATGGATCCAGTCCATGGACCATGTTTTGTTGATCCTTGAGCTAAAAGAATGAGTAAATATTTGCCCGATGTTCTAGAACAATGGTCCGTACCTCCATGAAGCCCAAGAAAATGTGCAAAATTCAGGTCATTTTTTGGCAGACTCTGATTCAAGGAATGCCTCCGAACAGCTGCTCCTTCATTTAATACTCCTCACAGGTCGATGAAATGGGAAAATATATTCCCATTTTTCGTTTTTTGAATCAGAGTCTCACTCTGTCACCCAGGCTGGAGTGCAGTGGCTTGATCTTGGCTCACTGCAATCTCTGCCTCCCAGGTTCAAGTGATTCTCCTGCCTCAGCCTCCTGAGTAACTGTGACTACAGGCACATGCCACCATGCCTGGCTGATTTTTATATTTTTAGTAGAGACGGGGTTTCACCACATTGGCCAGGATGGTCTCAATCTCCTGCCCTCGTGATCCACCCACCTCGGCCTCCCAAAGTGCTGGGATTACAGGTGTGAGCTACCACGCCTGGCCATATATTCCCATTTTGTAAATGAAGATACTGAAGTTTCTGAATTTAGTGATCCACCCAAGATCACACAGCTAGTACATAGTAAAGCTGGAATTCCAACCAAAGCCTGTGTAAATTTTGGTTCAGTAGTTTTCAAGAATCATAATAGATGTTATCATTACGCACCCTGAGCCTAAAATGGTTACAAAGAATGACCAGAAAATGCTACTTTTATTCTAAGAAAATCAACGGTGATGAATTCAAATTTATGAGTAAGATGTTCATTAAAGCCCTTTTTACAATAGTTAAATATTGCAACAATCTAAATACCCAATATTAAAGGGACGCTTGAGCAAATTACAATATAACCTTTGAAAATAATCTTCATAAGAATATGGAATGATATTGGAAATGTTCACCATAATGTTGTTTTTTAAAAAACTAGAAAACAACACAGTGGCAAAAGCATGACTCTTGTTTTAGCCCTTATATTAAATGTATCAAAAGCTCTGGAAGAAGACACCTTGTTTATCATCATTTAGCTCCTGGTTTGGGGATAGCAAGTAGTTTTATTTTTATTCTTTGAACTCTTTTGGTTTTGCCAAACTGTGTTCAACATACATAAAATTTTATAATCTGATAAGCATGTCTTTAAAATGCAATTTATCCTTGTTGTCTATTTTTTCTTCTATTGTTCTATTTTATTCATTCTTTTCTTATGAGTAAGTTGTCCATAAGCGAACATTTTCAAAGCAACAATTCCATCCCCTGGATTCAAGGAAGAATCCTATGCATAATCCTTAACATGCATCATGACCCAGATTATAATGGTGTTTAAAAGGCTGAAGCAGTGGTCCTTTGAGTGTTCAGACCCAGTTCCCAAGGAGCGCAGATACACCTGAATCCCATCTTGGGTTGCAAGCCCTGTTGGGTAAAAAGAAACCTTCTGGCTTCAACATTCATCCTTTCTATGATTATTGCCAAAAATTTGTTAACAAACATTAATATAATGCATAACATCCCAGTACCACTTGTGATGTGTCTAATAAATTCTGTGTGGTTTTTTTATATAGCCCTGAGAGGTAAGCAATGAGTTAGGAGTTTCCTCCAAGCACCTGTTAAGTGGCATCATATAAATAGCAATGTCAGGAAATCAGGTACCAGAAGAACCAGGCTTGAGTCTCCAGCAAGGCCACATGGGAGGTGACTGACCCTGGTCAAGTCCCTGAAACCCTCTGGCTTAGCAACTTTATTCTTTTGGTTTTTGTTGTTGGTTTTTATTTCAGCGGTGTGATCATAGCTCACTGTAGCCTCATACTCCTGGGCTCAAGCTTTCCTCCCAACTTGGCCTCCCAGAGTGCTGGGATTATAGGTGTGAGATACCAGACCCATCCAGCACCCTGATTCTTAAACCAGGAGTAGTAACCACACTTTCAACATCACAATACAATTATGAGGATCTAATGAAAATCACAAACTATATCAAATATATAAAGGGTGTTCTGCCATGATGGCCAATGATAATACTGGGAGTTCTTCCTGTCCCTACCACTTTCAGATCCAGATTTTTTTTTTTTGAGACAGAGTCTCGCTCTGCCACCCAGGCTGGAGTGCAGTGGCGCCATCTCGGCTCACTGAAAGCTCCACCTCCGGGTTCACACCATTCTCCTGCCTCAGCCTCACAAGTAGCTAGGACTATAGGCGCCTGCCACCATGCCCGCCTAATTGTTTGTATTTTTAGTAGAGACGGGTTTCACCATGTTAGCCAGGATGGTCTCGATCTCCTGACCTCATGATCTGCCCGCCTCGGCTTCCGAAAGTGCTGGGATTACAGGCATGAGCCACCGCATCTGGCCCAGATCCAGATTTTTTTTAAAAAT
The DNA here is from genome assembly GCF_009764315.1 of Trachypithecus francoisi. Lineage (NCBI taxonomy): Eukaryota > Metazoa > Chordata > Mammalia > Primates > Cercopithecidae > Trachypithecus > Trachypithecus francoisi. The sequence goes on from NW_022681467.1 coordinate 38,756,182, forward strand.
AGTTATCTTGGAAATTGGTTACCTACTTCTGGACTGGAGGAAGACACTGTGTGTGTGCATGTTCCTGCACATGTGTGTGTCTATATGATCCTTGTTTCATTCAGCTGCGCAGCAACAGAGGTCAAGGCTACATGAAAACGACTGACATATTCTTCCAGCCACTGCCAGTATTATTGCTCCCTTCAATCAAGCTTTTTGATTTTCTATAAATGTTTTTCATGTTATGCATAGGTATTTTAAGTAAATTTTTGTATTGAAATTTTGTATTAATATATGTAAATATACATACAGAAAAATGTACAAATCACAAATAGATTGCTTAGTAAAGTTTCACAAACACACTTCAATAACTGCCAGCCAGGTCAAGAAATAAAATGCTACCTACATCGCAGAAGCTCCCTTCATTGTCCTTTCTAGTTCACATATCCCCGCTCCTTCTCCCAGGATAATTGCTGTCTTGACTTCTATCACTGTAGATGAGTATTGTCTGTTTTTGAAATGCTCATTAATGGTATCATACACTATTCTGTTAACCTGTGTCTGGCTTTTTCTTACCCAAAGTTGACTGAGATTCACCCATTTCATTGCAAGAAGTAGTTCATTATTCATTATCTTTGCTGGATAGTATTTCTTTGCATACATATATCACAATTTATCCATCCTACTATGGGCTTTGGGTTTGTTTCCAGTCTTTGGTTCTTACATATGCTGCTGAGAACATTTGTGTACATGCCCATGAGTAAATATGTTTACCCATTTCTGCTAGCTATACTGCTAACAATGAGATAATGCTTCATAAATTATGCATATATCTAGCTTATTAGATCTGCCAATTTTATACTTCCAGTAGCGATGTATGAGAGTTTCAGTTGCTCCACATCCTTATCAACACAGGCATTTTGTCTGCATCAGTTAATGAATTTGGTGAATGCATACTGAAATATCAGTGTAGTTTTTATTTGCATTTCCTGGTGACTAATGAGATTCAGCACCTGTGCATACGCTTAGTGTCCATTTGAATATCCTCCCTGGTAAAATGCCTCTTCACATCTCTTGATACAATGCTTTCTTTTTTTAGAGGCAATTCTTGATTTATTCATGCCAAGACAAGAAGGAGTGGCAGAGAAAATTAAAAATAATAGGTTTTTCAAAAAAATATTTTAAATTTGTCTTTGGATTTCGGTTTTGATGCTAAACTTGAGTAGGAATTGCCTTGAACTTTTCAAATTCATGAAAATGCCATCCACAGAGAAACTAGAAAAATAATAATGAAAGCTGTCATTTACCAAGTCATCTCACATAAAGTATTCTATAAGGACACTGAGGTTCAGAGAGGTTGAATAACTTGCCCAACACGGCACAGCTACGAAGCAGCTGAACCAAAACTGAAACTCTGTCTCAGGGCTCCAAAACCTAGGCTCTTGATCACCTACCTACTCCTCAGCGTTATAGGATTCTAGTCCCCAGTTGCAGCATGCTTTAGAATCTCCAGGAGGATCCCATCCTCAGGGTTCCTGATTCAGTAGGGCTGTGGTTAGGCCTGGGAATTTGCATTTGTAACAAGTTCCCAGGTGATTCCCAGGATGCCAACCCAGGGACCACACTATGAGAACCACTGTTCTAAAAGGTGGCAATGCAGGTCTCACTTATCTCTGTATCCAAAGGCCCTGGTCCAGTGCCTGGCAGATATCAGACATATAAATGATTGATTACTAAATGATTCCTACTCCCTCTTGGTCCTCTGTCTGGCACAGAGAGCCACGCCTCTGCGGCAGCTATCGGCTAATGTGAGTGAAACCCTGAGTGGGTGAGTGCCAAGAGACAGGTAACAAAACACTCAGTCCTAGAAAGGCCTGTCCACAAACATGAAGAGAGCATGGAACTCCACGTATGATACGGTTTGGATGTTTGTCCCTTCCAAATCTCATGCTGAAATGTGATTCCCAGTGTTGGAGGTGGGCCCCAGTGGGAGATGACTAGATCATGAGGGCGGATCCCTTCTGAATGGTTTAGCGCCATCCCCTTGGTAATGAGTGAGTGCTCGCTCAGTTAGTTCATCTGAGATCTGGTTGTTTTAAAAGCGTCTTGAGTCTCCTCCTTCTCTCTCTCTCTTGTTCCCACTCTCACCATGTGATACACTGGCTCCCCAATCACCTTCCACCATGATTGTAAGCTTCCTGAGGCCCTCGCAAAAGTCGGTGTTGGCACCATGCTTCCTGTACAGTCTGTAGAACTGTGAGCCAAATTAAACCTCTTTTCTTTATACATCACCCACCCAGGTTTTGTTTTTTTTTTTTTTTTTTTTTGAGATGGAGTTTCGGTCTTGATGCCCAGACTGGAGTGCAATGGTGCAATCTCAGCTCACTGCAGCCTCTGCCTCCTGTGTTCAAACAATTCTCCTGCCTCAGCCTCCCAAGTAACTGGGGTTACAGGCGTGTGCCACCACACCTGGCTAATTTTGTAGTAGTTTCATCATGTTGGTCAGGCTGGTCACAAACTCCTGACCTCAGGTGATCCACCCACCTCGGCCTCCCAAAGTCCTGGGATTACAGCCACAAGCCACCGTGCCTGGCCCCCAGGTACTTCTTTATGGCAGCACAAAAATGGCATAATACAACTTATTTCTTCTACTTTCTTTTAAACAAGGGGTGGATAAATCAACACAAGGGGAAGAGTAAAACTGTTTCCTGGTCTGTAAGTTGCTGGCAGCTGGAGACAGTCCTAAGTTGACTGCATTTGAGCAAACATGCCCATGACCTATTTCACTTGTAACACTTTCCACACTAGGTCTTTTAGAATGCATGTTGTGGCAGAAACTGTCAGTCATCCCCTCGAATCTCCTCTTTCCTTTCTTATTGAGTGACAAGCACCATGACTACTTTCTGAGCCATAAGATACAAGCAGAGTTAGATCTTCCAGGGAGTCCTCTTAAAAGAGAGAGAACACGCCCTTTTCTATGTCTTCCTGCTGCTAGAACTCAAGTAGCCACCTTGGGCCATGAGGTTCAGGGCCACAACCCCTCTGAATGGTGGATGGAAAAACTGGAAAGAGCCTAGGACCCTTTCAGCTGTAAAGTGCCACAAGACCAGCTGCATTGTCTCTTCTGCGACAAGTTTTACAAGAGGCAGAAATCAATTTTTATCTTGTTTAAACTACTGTTATTTTGAAACTTCTCTTTAATGCAGCTGGACATTATCCTAACTAAGACCTACAGGCACTATGACCCAGCTGAAAGACCACCAGATGAGATTTAGCCTTCCTCTTTTGCAGTATATCCTAAGGCAAGTCACGTCAGTTCCTGGACCTCGGTTTCCCCATCTGTAAAACAGGAAGAAAAATGTGTGTTGCCATTGCTTTGAAAAGTTTTTGTGAGACACAGATATTACCTAGTTCAGACAGGCTTTATGAAATACAGAGCCCTACGAAACTGTGAAGGACTTTTATTTCCCACAAACAAAGGAATTTTTAAAAGAGAAAATGAAGTAAGAAAAGGCCATATATAAGAAGTCTCTTCTAATTAAGAAGGGACTGAATTGGACCAACAGCTTCTCTGCTCATCTCTGCCAAGTCTCCTCTCCCAGTTCCATCCAGGTCATTCTTTATTTTCCAAATGGGAATTTAATTTTGCTCTAGCACCATTATTATATCTAAATTAAATATTTATTGGGCTGGCTATCAACTGACTTTTAGAAATAAAGATTTGAAATTTATGAGCTAACACAGAGTAATTCGATAATTATAAATTTCACAACCAAGCTTTGTAATCAATTACTGTTTAGTAATGATATAAATGCATGTTCTTCTCAGGAGACCCCGGTCAACTATAAATTAGATTCTGCACACATAACAATCTGGCAACATCTCCACACTGGCTTTGTCTCTTCTCGGGAGTAACCAAGGCTAGGAAATAATCCCGGGTTGGCTTTCCCTGGCTATGCATTTGGACCCCAGTTCACCCATCAGTCAGGCTGTGCTGAGACTAGACTTAATGAGTATTCACACAAAACATAATTCAGAAGATAAATCACCTGCATGTAAAACCTCACAACCCAACTCAAAGAGATGCTGCACAATGGGTAGGTAACAGAGACAATCTTTCATGCATTCAGCAACCTAACAGATAGCTACTGAGTGCCTACTATGTGCCAGGCGTCTTTCTATATCCATGTAGAAAACAAAGACACAGTCATCCTCCTAGAGGATGAGAATAAGGTGCAATGAACCATAAACAATACACAACAGAAATAAGCAAATTATACTGGGATGCACATCAAATGACTTTCGGAAATAAGGATTTGAAGTTTGTGAGCAAACAAGGAGTGTTAAAAGGCTGGAGTGTAGAAGGTCATAAATGCTATGGAAGGAAACAGATTTTTGAGCTAAGTATTGTCCTAATTTTATGAATAAGGAAATTAAAGCTCAAAGATCAAAATTATAAACTAAGTTAGATTTGGGTTTTTTTTTTTTTTTTTTTTTTTTTTTTGGATACGGAATATCACTCTTGTAGCCCAGGCTGGAGTGCAATGGCACAATCTCGGCTCACTGTCACCTCCACCTCCCAGGTTCAAGCGATTCTCATGCCCCAACCTCCGAAGTAGCTGGGATTACAGGCATGCGCCACCACACCTAGCTGAATTTTTTTTGTTGTTTTTTTTTAAGTAGAAACAAGGTTTCATCATGTTGGTCAGGCTGATCTCAAACTCCTGATCTCAAGTGATCCACCCACCTCGGCCTCCCAAAGTGCTGGGATTACAGTTGTCAGCCACCGTGCTGGGCCAGATTTGGGATTTGAACTCTGACCTCCCTGGTGCCAAAGCACATTTGACCTCATTTCTCATTGACTGCACAATAGAAAAATCCCTGTTAATAAGCTCCACCGTGTAAGAGACTCTCAAACTCAGAAAATAAAGCTACGATTAAAGAAATGCTCTATAGCTAGACTGGACGTTAGCATCTATAAGCATCCAATTTGCTTAAATCTAGACTTGGCTTGAGCAAAACTTGTATTTTAATTTTGATATGATAAATGCTAGCATTATTTTCACTAGGAAAAAATCTTCAAGCAATTGTGTGTATTACTGTTTATTTGAAACCCATTCTTTGTCTTTGCAGGACTGGCCAACTATAAGAGAATGCATTCTAAATTGAGTTTCTATTAGAAGTAAGCATGGTCAAAGGGGATTCTGAAGCCCTCAGGGAGACCTCTGTCATAATCCACAGATTCTGGTAATTGATTAGAGAGCTTTTAAGTGAACTTGGTGATTACATTTTGAATTCTTTTACATTAATTATTAAAGGCAAATTATGTTGTTGAAAAGGAAAGCCAAAGAAAGATGGTAATTTAATGAAATAGGTTAGAGAGGTATTCTGGATAAGGTAATTGATTTTAAAAGTGAAAGACATTTGGGGGGTTTGTCAAAAATGGATTTAAATAACTGAAAACTGTGTGCCTAATCACTGTTTGTGTGTTGCTTAAAGATTAAAAGAAAGGACCGGGAATAGTGGCTCATGTCTTTAATCCCAGCATTCTGGGAGGCTGTGAGGTGGGTAGATCACCTGAAGTCAGGAGTTCAAGACCAGCCTGGCCAACATGGTGAAACCCCATCTCTACAAAAATACAAAAAATAGCCTGGCATGATGGTGGGTGCCTGAAATCCCAGCTACTTGGGGGGGCTGAGACAGGATAATCGCTTGAACCTGGGAGATGGAGGTTGCAGTGAGCCAACATCGCACCATTGCACTCTAGCCTGGGCGACAGAGCAAGACTTCATCTAAAATTTTTTAAAAAATTAAAAAAACAAAAGATTAAAAGAAAGCCATTGAGAATTTGGTAGGACCTGTCCAAATAAGAAGGAAAGGAAGTTTTGTTATACTTGCAAAATGCACTTGCCCACTGTTATAGTCACGCCTGACTGAACAATCCCTGCATTGCTATCTCTTTATAATTTTCAGTGGATGAGTTCACATAAGAAAGATTTCACCTGAACTCGGTAGTTTTCTTCAACTGTCCCTTTTCAACAAGATGCTAAGACTTCCCAAAGATAGAAAAAGAGGTTCCAAAGGTCAGAGCCCAAGCTTGAAAATTACTGTATTATTTAAAGATTGAAAAAATAAAATTTTGTTCTCTTGAGAATGACACCACCCCCTCCAGTCCCAATATCCCCAATATCCCTTTCAGTCTCTCCATAGGAGTCGGGCCACCTTGTGATAGTAGTAGCAGGAAGAGTAGGAACACTGCACAGAGTGGTGGTGCTTCCCAGGAGGAGTAAACATCCACAGAGGGCTTCTTCTCAACCTGGGTCCCAGAATCATCCCTTGAAGAACATCTGCCCAGAAGCGCCATCCAAACAGAATCAACTGCATTGGATTCTACGTGAACAAGAAATAGACTTATGATTATTATTTCCAATCCTTCTTTTCATTGCCACAGGAAATGGAAATAAGACAAGGGTGAAATATTTGGGGGACAGATTTACTTATGATTATAAGCTATTTTTCCCTTCTTTGGAGTCCTCCTAATCCCTAAACAAGAAAAAAAAATGCAACTATAAAAACACAGCCAGGAAACATCACCACCCTAATGCACCTGCTAACATTAATAAGAGCCAGAGAAGCCCGGAGGTTCCATAACTCCCAGCAAGCTCCTTAGCCATCCTCTAGCCATGTTCCTGCAGCCACAAACACCAGTCAGAAAAGGAGATGCAACAGAAAGCCCAGGTCATCACACAAAGGCACAACTCAGTGTAGATGCAGCTTCCTGTGGCCAACCTGGGCCCAGAGGGATGTTAAAGACCCCAGGTTGATGAGTCACGGACATGTCCTTCTCCATCTGGGGATTCCAAAGAGAAACTCTTTTTGGAATGAATTTCCAAAAAGAAAAGTAGGAGGGTATAGTTTCTACAGTGAGAAAGCCTAGGGCCTTGCTGTTTCTGATGGTGGGTGAAGGGCACTCCTTCCATGCTAGACTTAGGCTAACCTCTACCTTTCACTTGGTTTTGATGCATCACATTCTGATTGATAGATTTTCCCAATTTTCTTCCCATAGCTGCAAATCTGGATACTTGGAGATATTGCTAGTTCTTTGATGGTGACAACTGCCATGGAATAATAAGAGCTTAACAAAAAGCTACTCTTTCCATAGTAATGGTTATGGCTTTGATTGGAGTGATACTCCAACCATGAGCATGGGAAGGCAAGGTTAGTTAGAAGTAACTTACAGGAAGAAGACAAAGATACCCACTGTAAGAGTGGTGGGAAGCAGAGCAAGTCTGCATGAAGTAAACATGTTAGAGGCAGATGAAGACAGCCCAAGGCCCCCATTTGGCCAACTAGGAGATGTTCAGTTGAACACTTATGGACATAATAAAGGATAAACAGATTCAAAGAAAGGTCAGAAAAATTTTAACAAGGGAAGATGAGTAAATTACCAATTGTTGACTGATCTGCACTCAGTCTTGTCTCAGACCAATTGCTACATCTATCCTGTCTCATATTACAAAAGGCAGAACTCTGAAAGGTTCAAGTCCCTAAGACAAATAGGCAATTTGTTGCTCTTGATAGTCTTGGAGTCACCAACCCATTCTTTTGGCCTGCCCCAGCACAACCACTACGGGGGCCCCAAAACAGTCAGGTGAAAAGGACAGAAGGCAGAACAGCACTTCCACGGGGTAGGGCACCAAATGAGAAAGTTCCAGCAATGAGGTTTCCTAATATCAAGAAGGGATGTAGACCTGCACCAGTCTCCCCATTATTACCACTGCACCTGGCTGAATGGACTTGGGTTTTAGGACTACAGGGGTGCCAAACCCTTGGCTTTACTGACCTTCAGAACATTTGAAAGAAAACAAGAAATTAGACAGCAGGCTACCAGTTGTTAGCCCACTCTGTCTGCAGTTTGGACCTGGCTGGGTTTCAAAGTTAGGAGGTCATCTGTATCCTTCTCCTACAGCTGCCCACACTGTAAGCCGAGGGAAGATGCCCCAAGTCATTCTCAAACTATACATATCATTCTTCATCACAATTTTAAAGTTATATTTATTTGTACATGTAAAATTATATACACTTATATGTATACAGCACATGCGTGTGTATGTATAGTATGTTTTCTATCCATCTGGCCTACAAAGCTATAAGCTCCTTGAAGGTCCTGCATGAGGGTCCTGCTTGTTTTCTTGTTGTATTCACTCTCATCTAGCCCTAACCCTCACCAGGTCATTCATAAATTAGTTCAATTAATGACTGGACCTTTAGTTTTAGAGCCCTGACGCTGTGCAAAGGGGTGTGGGGGGCATAGAGGCTGGGGTATAAATGGCTTCTCCAGCACTTTAAGTAGGCTCTAACCATCACTGTAAGAGGAAGGAGGCAGAGTCCTGATCCCATATGTCAGGACCACTGCTTGTGATCCTTCACAGTGTGCCCTGCAAGGGACGCCCGGCCACAAGGACAAGAGTTGGAATGACAGGCCCCTCTCCCCACATTTAGCCACCAGGGGCTGCATCTGTCAAGAGGGAGTACTTTTTTCTAGGTTGTGCACATTGCGTGGCTAGTGAGCTCTGCCTGCCATACCCTTTCTGACCCCACAATCTTTCTACTCTGATGAAAAAAGTGACTGATGTGTGATCCTCTGTCAAGTTCCTCTCTTCCCCTTCTTACCAAACAGAATGCTGCCATTAGACTCAGCTGCTCCTCCAGCTCCACTTCCCCTCCCCAACTCCAAAGAGTTCTTTTGGAGAAATTTTGTAACACAGAATCAAGAATTCAGAGAGAGAGCTAGAACTAGAGAGGCAGGAGACACAATAAAGAATTTAAGCCAAAACAACTAAGTTGATCTATATAACAAAAACTATACAAGTGGATAAGAGCAGGAAGAAAAAAAGAAAAGAAAGTTGTGAACATATATATTTGGATTCCCACTGATAGTCTTGATGATGTGAGGGAATAAGTGAATACCCTCTTCATTTGTTTGTGCTCTTAAAACACAATTGTCATTCAGAGACTGAACCACATGGGTTTACAGGTTTATACGTGTTATCTTTTATTGAGATGGAAGGAAATAAATCCCAGAAAATTAGACAGACACTGGGGAAAAGTAGAAAACACTGGAACATATTGTCTTTTCCCTTACCCCACCCATCCCCTACCCTCAGAATAAAGTGCATCAGGTAGGAGCAGAAATAAAAAGAAGCCTGGTGCTAATTCAAGGGGAATTGTTTAAAGGCCAAATCTATGACGTACACAATAGCCACAGGATTCCAGAGAACATTCAACTACGACACTCACGAACAATGCAATTGCCTCGTTTCTCAATGAACATGACTTCTGAATAGACTGAATCCTGTTCACAGAGGAATAAATTTTAAAAGGAACTTATTTTTTACATATTGAAAAAAACGCAGAGTGGAGAGCCGCATGAAGATAGCCTGGAGGTATACGCCTCTGAAAATAATCTACAGAATCCAGAAGAAAATTTTAAAAATCTGTTCATCATGCTGAAAAAGAGGCCAAGGGCTCTGAGAGTCAGTGCAGAGAGTCATTGGGAGACATAAGGCAAACACGAAAATGTAACAAGATTTGGCGAAATAAGGAAGGATTTTCAAAAAAAGAAAGAAAAAATATGTGTGGTACTAAAAGCAATATCTTTTTTAAAAATCAATGAAACAGAATAAAGCTCAGAAACAAGCCAAAGTGTAACACAATCAAGTCTTCGGTAACTGGTGCAGAGACAGCTGGCCAAGCATCTAAATACAAATGAAATTAGGATCTCCACCTGACACCTACAACAGTTTGACCATGTGTCACCAGTCTGCACCTATCAGGATGCAGGTGGAAACACATTAACAGTAGCAATTCAATAACACTGGCTTCTGTCCTATTGCTGATTTAGCACCTCCAGCCTCTAACAAGTACTCCCTAGTAGGCCAGGAGGTGTTTCATACAGCCACACATGCATCCACCCGCCACAGCTTCCCATCAGACTTGGTCCCACACGACTGTTTGTGCTGAGCCCTGACACAGCTTCCGGGAAGCACAGGTGTCCTCGGATCCTCCCAAGGACAAGCTTCAAAGTCGTTCATGCCAAAATTGGGAATAACACCTCCACTCCTGTCCCTGCTGGGTAATTCCAGGGTAGATCTGTTTTTTCCCAGTAGGTAACAGACATTAGTAAAATGACTGTCATGCTGTTTTCAAGTTTTGGAGCTTTCAAATGTTTCTGTAATAATGATATATTATTTCTATAATAATTTTAAAAATCTAACTTGACAGAAAACAAAACAGAATTTTCCTTGACCAAATTTGTTTTTAAAAAGTTACTTACTTTCTATTTCTTTTAAGTATCCTCTGTCTTGTCAAAGAATTATTCCTCAAAGAAACATTCAGGCCTAGATGGATTCGTAGGTTATTTATTCAGACAAGCTTTTATTTTTCAAACAAAGCCAGCATAATACTGATACCAGCATTTGACAAAGACCAGGAAAAAAGAACTCAAAATCAAGTAACTTATGAACATAAACAAAAATCCTAATTAAGAGCTTGGCAAATAGAAATTAGAAAAACATTTTTTAAAAATAACGCATCATGCTCTAATAAGATTCATCCCCCAAACACAGGCTATTAAAATAAACACCATATTAGTAAATTAAACAGTAAACATTTTATAGTAAACTTAATAGATACCAAAAAAGCACATACTCATTCCTCATCTACGCCTGAGCTAATAAGAAAAAAAAGTATCTTGATAAATTAAAATAGAACTCTTGCTTAACTCAGTGAAAAATTTACACACACACACACACACACACACACACACACACAGTCTCAACCACGCCACAAAATAATCAGCATAGCTCTTAAGGGAAAAACGCTAGAAGTGTTCCCATTAGAGTAAGGAAAAAAGCAAGAATGCCCATTATCACCACTGTTACTGAACATTGTACTCTAAGTGCTATTCAATGCAATCAGACAATAACAAAATAAGTAGTATATAATGAAAAACAGATTGTAAAACTATCTGTACGTGTAGATGCTTGTATATTTGAAAAAGAACCAACTAAAAAGCTTACAGAAAAACTGAGATTTCAGTAGGTGGATTAAAAAAAATATGAAAATTGCTTTTTATGCCAAGGATAGAAAAAAATGGAAAAAGATATTTATCAAAAGAGTAAAAACAAAACAAAATATTTAGGAATGAATTTCACAAAATCACTCAAAACCCTGGAGGGTTTTATCAGAGAACAAAAAGGAACTACTGAATTCAGTGAATATGTTGTTCTTGGATACTCCGTAATATCCAATGTTGTGATATTGTAGAAGTAATCCCAATCAAAAGTCCCAGTCTGTGAACCTTGACAACATGACTCCAAAGTTCATCTGGAAGAATAAACACAGCATGAAGAATCAGAAAAACTAAAATTACGATTATTTTAAGGATCTGAGGTGACTCGTCCTGTAAATAGTAAAACATATAATGCTATAATGCAGGAAGAGACAAGGAAATATAACAATAAAATAACCAGACTAGACACAGGTCAATATGGAAATTTAATACAAGCTAAAAGAGGTATTTCAAATCTGTAAGAGGGATAGAGAGAATAAAATAAATGATGTTAGGACAACTAGATAGTTATTTGCAAACTTAGATAAAAGATTTAAAAGTTTCATATATATAGTTTATATGATATAATATGATATATAATTACATATGACTAAAGGGAAAGGTAAAGTGTTTTATCATCTTGGATTGGATAATGCAGTTCTTAATGTGAAACCAAGTTGAGAAACAAATAACTACTTTGATTACATAAAAAACAAACTGGACAGAAAGAGATAGCATAAATATAGTTTAAATACAGCTGTTTGCCTGGGGAAGACGGGGGGACATCAACCAAAAGGGAGCCTGATAGGTGTTTCTGGAAATGTTCTATATCTTGATCTAGATGGTGGTTTCACAGGTATATGCATGTGTAAAATTCATTGAGCTGTACAGTTGAGATTTGTGTATATACCATGCATAAATTATTCCTCAATAAAAAAGAAAAAATAAGAAAGAAAATAAATCATGCATTTATCCTTCCTTTCCCATAAAGACTACATTTCAGGGTAAGCAAAGACTTCAGACTGAGGGAAAATTCTTCTTCATGCAAGTTACAGCTAAGAAAGACAAAAGGGATGAAAGAAATAGAAACTCGTTATTTTGCAATTCCTAGTGAAGTAATCTGGACAACGTCAATGGTGGTTAAAAGCATTAGAGTGCTGGTTCTGAAATGCTAGCCCGCATCAGTGTCAGAGGGTTTGCTAAAACACAAATTGCTGGCTCCTACCCACAGAGTTTCTGATTCAGTAGACCTGGTGGGGGCCTGAGAACTGGCATTTCTCACAAGTTCCCAGGTTATAATGGTGCTGTTGGTCCAGGCACTACACTTGGAAAACCCCTGCATTAGAAAAAAGATTGATGGGGAAATTTATAATGGGTAAATCAGGCTGACAACACCTGAACGTACGGATCAATCCGAGCTTCTATTCTACGGGACATGGAGGAACAGAGGGACATGATAACCACCACCATAAAGATGTAGTCAGCCAAATCCAGTATGGGAAACCTACAGAACAAATAACCCAGAGTCTCCAACAAATAAACACAACAGTGAAAAGGAAGGGGGAGCCGTTGTAGGTCAGTTTAATTTATTTAGAAATGAAAAGACAAGTGTAGATACTGACAAAGATTCTTTGCTTGGCCAAACTTTAGTCAGGCTTCTGAGCCTTCTCCTTGGCCCATCTGTATACTTCCTTGTAAAATCCAGCTGAGAAGAGTCCTGCGAGGTCAGTTTAGCAGGAACTTCTCACCTTTGCTCCCTAATCTCCCTCACTTGTCATCTGAAGGTTCTCATCCTCCATCACCCTGGCCCGTTTTCGGCAAGAGTCCTCTTAGGTCAATTTAGCCAGAATTCCCCTTACCCCTGATGTTTCTTCTCGGTAATTTTCTATCCACTGTTCCCCACCCTGATCCTTGGCTATAAATCTCTGCTTGCCCATGCTGTATTTGGAACTGAGCCCAATCTCTCTCCCCGACTGCAAGACCTAATTGCAGTAGTCCCTATACCCATCATGATGGCCCTGAATGAAGTCTGTCTTACTATCTTACTATGCTTTAACAGGTATCACTGAATTGTTTTTTCATCTTTAACAGGGCTGATTCAAACTAGCTACCTCTTTTCTAACTGGGAAGTTAAAGAAAATTTGGTGATATTAATGAATTGTTGTCAGTTTGGTTGTCTGTGATAATAGAATACTGTTTATCCTTTTTGACATCCTGATCTGTTAGACTAAGGGTTTATTAACCTCAGCACTGTGGACATTTGGGGCCAGACAATTTTTTGACGTAGAGGACTATCCTGTGCCTTGTAGGGCATGTACCAGCAGCATCCCTGGCCTCAACCTGCTCATGCCGGTAGCACCCACCACCACCACTCCCAGTTGCAACAACCCAAACTGTCTCCAGATAATATCAAATGTCCTCTGGGGAGGGAATGCAAAACTACCCCCAGTTGAGAACCACTGAGTTAGATATATCTTCTGAGGGATTTGCAAGTGAAGCGATATGTCTGGGGTTTTTTGTGTTTTAAAATACTCCAGAGAAAAACAATGGGGAGTGAGTGGGAATGAGAGGCAGTTAGAAAGGCAGGATGCTGGCAACTGTCGAAGTGGGGTCTATTCTCTGTATTTTAATATAAGTTTGAACACTTCTGAAGAAAAGTTTTTACAAAAACATGTGAACACATATAAAGTCATGCTGTAAAGACATGTTTCTGACAGATGTTCATGATAGCACATGAGGAAAAAAAAAAAAGAACAGATCACACAATATGTACGCAGTGACCCCATTTGGATATAAGAGACACAGAGAGAAACTCAGAAGAGAGAGGAGTCAAAATATTCACATTGATGGTCTCTTGGTGGTTAGAATTGGAAGGAATAATTTTTCTCTTTCCAGTTTGTAGTTTTCAAAGCCCTCCATGTGAACATATACCTCCTATTCAATGTAGACAAACAAATAAAATAAAAACTAACAAAGAATAAAGGGACTGTTACAAAGAAACACACTGTTGGTTGGGAAAGAAACAGAAAGATCCTTCAAAGCAAACACAAGATCTTACAAAGTACAACAATAAGAGACCACTGAGTGTAGGGACCAAGATATCACACAGCCCTTAAGGAAATGCTGCATTAAAGGATGCAGGTTCATTGACACATATTGAAAGTGGGGGGGCTTTTGTCTTTCCTGATTCTGACCTTGAGGCATCTGAATTCCACTTGATCTCCCCTGTTTCAAAAGGCAGAGTCACATGGAATAAATTTTAGAATGCCTTCTCTCTAAACAGAGAATGGTGTTTTTCCTGCCAGGCAAATGTTTAAACTAAAGTTTTTAAAATAATCACTTGGAGCTTAAATCCACAGCCAAATGGAAATAGTCAGCTATTAAGCTAGTCTCATGCCTCAAAGGTTCTGGGCAACTGGAGTTTTGCTCTTCTGCTTTTCAAAGCCAAATATAAATTATTTGCTATTTAATCACCTGTTGCTATGGCTCACCTGAGCAGCTGCAGCCTGGCTTCAGCACAAGTAATTAATAGCGAGCCGAATTCCCAATTTTATGATTCATTCTGTAGCACCTGGCCTAAATTTCAGTTTCCTTTCCATCTTCAACTTTCCCATAGTCTGCTGTAAAATCATCTCCACCTTCACTAGAACATGGAACCCACAAAGAAATTTGTATGTTGCCTCCTTCAATGCTGCATCTTTACTGCCTAGAAGAGAGCCCAGTACACAGTAGGTGCTCAATAAATGCTTGCTAAATAAATGACTGAATCATGTTTTCCTCCTCTTTCTTGATTTCTGGCAAGAAAACCTATTATTTTCCAAGAAAATAACAAATGTTCTAATAAATAAGAAAATTTATTATTTCTAGGGCTACCAAATGGCCTGAATTATCAGTAGCCTTAGACTCCAGTAACATGCTGCTTACATGTATTTTTGGTGAGTGAATGAAGATATTAACAGACCTATCCACCCCCATACTACACACATGCACAATACATGTGCAACATACGCACACACACAGAGCACTCTGCAACACCCTCAGACACCTCCACACCCTCAGACCTAGTGATACATGTATTTTCTGTTTACTCCTCATGCCTCAGCTAGTCAGCGCTTGATCTCTTTGTCTTCCTAATAAAACAAATTAATTTTCAGAGTTAAAATTCATGAGGCAGCATATATAATGTCTGTGTCTATAGCTGCTTCTGAATTCCCTCCAGCTGTGGACATTTTTATTCTGCCCACAAAGGCTCCCGAGTTTATTTGAAGATGTTTCTCCGTGGCCTTCCCCAGGGTCCCCAGCAGCCCACAGTGGGTTTTGCTGCTACTCCCAGACATTTCCTGTCAATTCACTCTAGTGCTTGGCATGAGAACTAACACCAGATTCTGGAATCCAGGCTAACTTTAAGCTAACAATCTCCTTCCATTCCTGTCTCCTGGCCCTCTACCTGTACCTACTCAGGTCCCCCAGAGTGTCACTCCAAATCCTTCCTAACCACCCCTTAGACATCTAGTCCAACCTCCTCCTGAGGAGGAGGGACAACTGGGGCCCAGAAGGGTGAGGCAGCATGTCACGGGTACACGATAAGTGAGAAGCAATGCAGGGACAATGACAGAGGTCTCCTGACCCCCACGATGTCAGTGTTCTTTTTCTAGAGCAAGTATCAGCAATTTACGGCCTGTGGGCCAGATCTGGCCCTCTGTCTTTTTTTGTAAATAAAGTTTTATTTGAACACAGCCATGCCTACTAATCTCCATACTGCCTCTGGCTATTTGGGGCCATAACAACAGGGCTGAGTAGTTGTGACAGAGGCCATACGAACTGCAAGCCTTAAATATTTGCTATCTTACTATCTGCAGAAAAAGTTAGCTGACTCCTTCTAGAAGATTCAAAAGAACAGGAAGACAGGTGGGAAACGGCTGACACAAACACCCCATGGAAAACCAACTGAGCCTCTGGCTGTTCTCCTCATAGGAGGCTGGCTAAACAGGGGAATGGGAAGATCCTCTGGGGCAGTGCCAATCATTTCCCTGACTCCTCTTCCCCCAGTGCTATCGTGGCCTCTCTCCTTTGCAGAGACTGCAGCCCTACCTGCTGGCAGGCACCTTAGGCTGTCCCTGCCAACACATGCACACACATACACATACACACACACGCACACGCAAGCTGAGTTCCAAGTGCATCGTGGCTGCCATAAATCAGCCTGGAATATTAAACTCAAGCTGCCATGAAAGAGCCTCTCAACTCCACAGCACACAGAAGACCAAGAGGTATGGGACCCACCTGCAGGGAGGAAGCCTTTTGCAGTTCAATTCACTTCCCTGGGTTCAAGTTTTGTCTACCACCCTCACCAGCTGGGTAATCTGGAGTTACCTAATTTCTCAGCCTGTGGCTCCTCATCAATAAAACAAATGTGACCTCCGTTGTGAGGATTCACTGAAGCGATGCTTGAGGAGCTCTGGGCATAGGGCCTGGCACAGAGTGAGTGCTGAGTGGGCACTGGCGAGAGGCTCTCTAGGGATTGCCCAGGCTCTCTGGACAATGCAAGGCAAGATTCTAGTGTCCAGAACAGCCTCTGACACACAGATGAAACAGCCTTCTTTATTCTAAAAGCTCAGAAACCCAAAACTAAAAGCCAGCCGAGCAGGCCAGAGCCAGGAAGCCCAGGCCGCCCTGTTTGGCTGGAACACCCGGACTGCCAGTGTGGTTAGGAGCCAGCATTGCAGGTGGGCAGCCTTGACTTCCTCCTTCCCAGTCCTGATAGATACGAGCCACGTGGCCTGGCCAGGCCACCCTGTCTCTATGAGCCTCAGTTTCCTTATCTGTCAAGTGATGACGGCATTTACCCCACAGGGTTACTGTGAGGAGGATCTTTGTACCGGGCACAGGTAGGCCCCTCCATAAGTGAGTCATTGCTACTGTCGTGTAACACAGTAATAGTTCAGCCTGGGAATGTCTTCCACAGTCTGACGACAGTACCCCCTCGCCTGTGATGGGCACTCGCATCTCTGCCCACTCTACCCAGGGGCTCAGTCTAAGTGGAGCCTCCCTCTTACCCTTCCCAGCCTAGCCTCACGCCCCACCAGTCCCTTGCCACAGCCACACATACCTGGAAGGCCACACCTTGGCACTGACCCTGTTCCCATATGTCAAAGAATTTTGTCAACATGAAACCAAACCACAACCAGGTGGATGCAGAGCCTCTGTCACGCTCAGTCCTTGCCCCTCAGTTTCCTTCCTGTGTGACCATGGGAGAGTCATTCGCCCTCTCGGGGCACAAACTCAATCATTTGTAAAGCACAGGCTTCAGATCAGATATTCAAGTCCCTTCCACCTTGAGAAACACTGCAGAGATTCTACTATGAAACCCTAACAAAGACGCCCCATGTAACTTGCTAGCTCCAATGTCAATTTCCACCCAAATGCATCCACTTAATCTAATAGAGATGGCATGGTACAGGCAAAAAGCGTTGCTTTGCTGGCAAGACCACTAAAGGCCTCAGCTGGAGACTGTGAATTTATCAATCGTCCTGACCTCCTCCCTGTCTTGTGCTCAGTCTCTTTTGCATGTGTCTTCTCCCCACTCAATTGTTGTTAAACCTCGATTTTTTTTCTAACTGTTTTTGCTTACATGGAACCATGGGGCTTTTCCAGCTCTCCTCCACACTCCCTGTGTCTTCGCTCTCTGCAGCTTCTTGGTCAGTGTGATTTTTCCTGAATTAGAATTAAAGGCCTTGGAGAAGCTCGCAGCAGTGCAGGTCCTGGGAGACCACGTTCCAGGACACCAGACCTTGCTTAGTATTGCTCATCGTGGTGTGAACACTCTAACAACAAAGAACTTGTCACCCGCAATGGAAGTCCACCCCATGTTCACAGCATTCTGAGGCTGGAAAATTCTAATTTTCTAATGGCCCATCCCCTCGATGGCAACAGAAGGCAGTGTCCAAGGGCCCCCTGGAGCCAAGCCAGACACTGGGCCATTGATTTACCCATGAGGGAGGGAGGCATTCTTCCTCTCCCAAGTGTAAAGTATCTAAGGTGGCCCAAGCTAGAAAACGGTCACCCTAGGCCTAGAATGCACATTAGACCCCCAAGTTGGTGTCTAATGTGGGGCCCTTTCTCCTCCCTCTCCGGAGATTTAGAAGTGGAGCAGCATTGGCGTCCGGTCCTCATCGCCTCACTGCAGAATGAGGGGACAAAAGGCTTCTTGTACGATAAGGAGACAAAAGCCTCCAAGGGACTGAGCACGAAACAGAAGCAATATTTTAAATGCTTTTTAGAACATTTGCATGAAGATAATCCAGAAGTACAGTGAAAAATAAATACAAAAGATTTGCAATGAAATCTCCTTCTTGTTTCTGACCACAGGCCACCCAGGCCCCTTCCCCAGCGTTTATTACAATCAGTTTCTTGCATTTCCTCTCAATGATAATGTATGCAAAAAATCTACATAGATTTAAATACGTGTGTGTGCATATCCTTTTGTTTCACAACTGATAAACCACGAGACAAAGTTCTGTACCTGGCTTTTATCAATTCATAAATCTTGGATATTGTTCCATTGTTCCATTAATGCTTAGAGAACTGGTTCTTTCTCTTTAATGGTATTTCACAGCATGGACATTTGCCTCATGTCTAGGCTTTTGCAAGTATGAGCAAAGCTGCAATAAATATCCCAGTACATACATTTCCTGCACATGAACACACACACACACACAAATCAGATAAAATTCCTAGAAATAGAACTACTTTTAGATGGACAAGAGGTAGCAAACCTCTGGGTAGTGTGTGTGTGTACGTACATGCACATGTGTGCATGTAGTATAAAGTGGTTTTGGGTTTTTTTTAATTAATACAATGGGCTGAGATCTTCTAGTTGCAGAATATTAGAGCTAAATTGGAACTCATCCTATTTCACTTCATCTGCTTTTCTTTGAGTCTGTTGTTCCTCAATTTCATCCACACTTTTGGTTATTAATGTCCCCATTCAGTGTTTCATATTCACCAGGCCTTCTTAATCCAGTTTACTTTTTTGAGACTTAATGCCCTTACAGAGCCACCATGTGTGAAATTATCTTTTACAATGCTGAATCCAAGCAGTTTATAGTTTTCAGTCAATTACTCCCAACCGTCAGAGCTGTGCTCAGGATAACATTTCTGGCTAAATTTCTTACTTCTTGGATCATGAATTCTCAGACACGACTAATCCTGGTGTCTGGTGAGTCAACATATTCAGACTCACACTCAGGCCAAAGACTCTCTCCAAACTTAGAAATCCACATTCAATAAGCCACATGTGCCCTGGAAAATAGTAGTACAAATGCCAGGCTGATAATCTGGATAATATTTCATAGTCCCTGATAAAGAGCTAACTTTTAAGAAATCCTAAAGCAAAATCATTTATAATGTTTTAAATTTCTGTGGCTAACAAAAAAAAAAAAAAAATCACAGGTCATTAATTCAACCATGTCAGTTAGCTTTGACTTTCTAACAAGCTACCCCCAACATTTAGTGGCTTCAAATCGCCACCACTTATTTACCTTATGATTCTGTTGGTTAGTGCTCTGAGCTAGGCTCAGCTGGGCAGCTCTTCTGCTGGTCGTGGCTAGGCTCAGTCATGCATCTGTGATCAGCAGCTGCTCAGCAAGGTGGCTCTGCTTCTAGGGCTGGCTGGTTATCAGCTGGGGTGACTGGGGCAACTGGGCCATGTACATCAACATCCAGCAGGCTGATCTGGGCTTCCTCACATGGAGGTGGCATCAGGGACCCCAGGAACAGCAAGTAAAGAAGCCCTGGGACATAAGTCCCTTTCAAACCTCAGCCAGTGTCACATTTGCTACTCTCCCATTGGCCAAAACGAGCCATGTGTGCAAGCCCAGACTCAAAGGGTAGACAAACAGAATCTACCTCTTCATGGGAAAATGTACAGTGTTGCACTAGCAAGGGTATGGATAGATGGTAAGGGGAAGAATTAATGGCCATTGTTACATTTATCACATCAACAGTGTATAAACTCATCAAACCTAAATCGTATTTGTATAAGACTTTGCAATAAATACAGCAGCTCTCAATTACTCTTTTTATTCCCAGAACACTTTATTGAAACAGGATCCACATAAAAGTAACACCTGGAGAGACTTCCAGTGCCAATGGTTGAGTATCCACAGAACCATTCCAAGCCATCCTACAAGTTAGCATTCAGGCACCCTTGATCAGATGTGGTGAGCCTCCGAACAGCTTTCCTCAAGACCGTAGACACACGGAAGAAAGAGCATATAACATGGAGTAGAGAAGACTCAAGCCTAACCTCAACTTTCAAAGCAAATTACTTCGGCTCTTCTACATGCCATCTTCTCCCTCATTTGCCAGCAGGAACAGCACGAGCAATCTAAGAACTGCTAAGAGGACTCAAACGAGTCATCCTATATGCCCATGCCCTAGGCACCTGGAAGTGCCTGGAACAGCACGGCAATGACCTTGAAACAGTGAATCATGCCCAATGTTCTAAAAGGACTTGAAAGCTCAAATAAAAAGGACAAATGTGAGCAGGAGGCTCCAAGGAAGGACAAGGCTATGAGCCAGCGCACAGAAGTGGGAGACAGAACCAGCCTGGCCACAGGGCTGCCCAGGGCCACAGGATTGCCCTGGACAGGATTTGAAAGTTGAAGATGGCAGAACTGCATGTTCTCTGTACCCTCTGTGGAAACAGCCAGATCTTGGACCTACACAAAACATTCTCTCCCCTCAAAGAAGAGCGAGTCCCTAGGCATGTCTTTGCTGGGAAAGCAGCCCTGCCTGACTTAAGAAAGGCATGTGAATCTATAGGGCCCTATTAAGGGCCTGAAGGAATCGTGCTACTTGCTGTCTATAAAAGGAAATAAAACCTCCCCCATCACAACCACTTTGTATATTTCAAGGTAAATAACAAGAGCTATAGTCACAATTTATTGCACAGCCATATGGTAGAACCTGTTCCAATCAACCCACCTACATTAAATAATTAGCATTCACGCTGCAATTACCTACCCAAAGACAACTGTGTGCCTATGATGTACCAGATTCCACCCAAGGGGCAAGAGAAGCTGTGTTGACATGGCCATACCAGGCATGGTAACTGCCCAATGGAGTCTTACAGTCTGGTCACAATCATTAATGCTACAGATACTGCCTCCTCCAACAAAAAGAGGGGCACCTAACTTTTATGAAGGAGCATGAGCACTGTGTGCTCGGCTTTGCACACATTATTTCAGTGACCCTCCACAATTACCCTTGGAGTAAGCATCATCATCTCCATCTTACAAATAAGTGAACTGAGGCACAGAGAATTTGTCTAACAGCAACAGGCAGCATGGGCCTGAGCTGGATTCAAACCGGGGACACCTTCCAAGAGACCCTGCCCTGCCACGGCTCCTCCTCTCCCAGTAAGGAGGGGTCTTGATGAGCAGGAAAATGTTCAGGGGTGGTGATCAGAAGCCTCCCTCCTCTTCACCCTAGGTTACTCCCAACAATCCCCCTACCTGCTCTTCCTGAAACTCTAAGACAAAGGTAAGCGGTGCCCATTTCCGCTATCCCTCTCCCTCCTCCCTTCAACTTTCCAGAGTCTTCAGCAAATTGATCTAATAAAAATTCAACAGCTCACTGGCTCTAAATCTCAGCTCTGGTTTTTTATCTGCCTAAAGGGCTCACAGGGTTGCTAACTCGGCACTTGAATAAAATCTAAAACTTACACATTTGTGCATTCATTCATTCAACAAAAACTTACCAAGTGCCCACCAAATGCCAAGCCCAGCATGAGAGCACCTAGGTAGTACTAAAGAGGTTTACACAGGTGACCGATGTGATGACACTTAACATCAAAAGGTTGCTGTGGCCAATGTGGGAGAATGAGGTTGAGGAGTGGGTGGGGTGGGGGACAGCCCAAGACATGCTACCCTAGACAAAGGTAGCAATGACAGGAATAGAAAAAATTGAGCAGGACCCATCTGGCTTGGGTCCAAATCTCAGAAAAGGAGTCCCAGCTAGAGATGCAGATTGGGGTGCCTTTTTATGTAACTGTACTGGGCACAGGTGAGGTGACTGCTCTCAACTGAGGGGAGAAGTTTGGCCCAGCCTCCTTGGGAGGCTTCATGCAGGTTTGCCTCCTCAGAGATTCTGATCTGTCTCCCAAGGTAGAAACTGAACACTTGAAACTTGCAAAGATTCCCCATGCAACTTTACCCTTATTCCTCCAAGAACCACCAGCCCATGCAAAGAAGAGAGGGAAAAGTTAGCCTGGGACAGAACCCAGTAAACTTCAACTGAAAGGACAAGCCCACATAGGGGACATGAAAGGAACTGCCAGAGTCCTCTGTGTCAAGAAGCCCAAGGAGGAAGGGGCTTCCAGGAAGAGAACCGATGAGTCAATGACATCAAAGGCTATGGGGGATGAGAGGCAGAGCAGACAAGCAGAACAAGCAGACAAGAGTAGGCACATAGAACAAGTGCCCCTCAAAGGCAGCAGGAGTGAAGGGCTCTGTGCCCAGGGAGGGGAGGCTAGAGAGAGCAGGCAGGACACCTTGCCTTGTAGAGCCAAAGAGAAATAGAGAAGGGGGCTTCAGGTGCATAGCCCAGAAAGCTGGTGTCAGGACATTTGATGACTGATGCTTTTACTGAGAGGGAAAAGGGTGACCTCTGCCAGGCACAGAAAATGTGGAGAGCCACAAGGTAGACCAGAGAAAACTTGACTAGGGGATAGGAGGAAGTGACTGGGTCAACCTCTAAATGTGAGGCTGGACACCACACATTTACAGAGGCCATATTTTTTAGGTCTGAGGGACTTTTCTCCAGCAGTATCCAGCCACCTGCTAAAAGGGAAGAAGAGAGAAAGAGCTGTGTTTGTCCAGGTGTTAAGGTTGAGGGAGCGATCTAAGGAAAGGGTGCTGGGATTTGAAGAACGAGAATGGTGGATGTGCTGTCTATGGAATCCAAGTTGATGTGGGACAAGTAGACACAGAAGGAGGCAGACAGATGGCAGAATCAACCAAGGGACCTTGATGTGGTCACTTCCACCAAAAATGGCCATTCAACTGGAACAAAGACCAGACCAGGGTGGTGTCTTCACATAAGCAGCAATCCCAACTAATGCATGAGTGCCTTCTATAGGGTCATGGTACAGTGGTCGTGAGGTTCTGCTACATCTGGTAACAGGAAACTCTCCACCTTCCAAGGAACCCATTGCCAAGTGAGCATCTATCTGCCTGCTGGGAGTTTTGGATTCTGGTTCTTCCATCCACAGCTACATACAGCAAGGATCCAGGATGGGGCACCATACCTCCAGTGCAACCAGGCTGCTCTCCAGTGGGCCCCTAGGCCCTTCTTAATGCACAGATATCCATCCACTTCCACAATTCAGCGATCAACTTTGTGCCAATGACTCCAAGGTCTAAAATTTCAGCCTCTCTCCAAGCTTCAGAGTCAAATACTCAACTGCTCACCAGATACCCTGACCACAACATCCCTGAGCACTCACACTCTGAATGCCACACAAACCTGAGCTTGTGGTAATGGTCCCCATACACCCAAACTCTGCACTGGAGGATAGATCCTACCCAATTCCCAACTGGGCACCATCCTTGACTCTCTCTTCCTGAAATGTCCAAATAATCACCTGCCTATTCATTCTTCCTCATAACACGTTCTCAGATCCAGCCACCTAATCCCTTCTATCCCTACTGCAATGACTCCCAACAAGGCCACCAACATCTCTCTCCTGGCACTATTATCTTTCTCAAGGAAGTTTTCCTAACTAGTCTTACTTCTACCACCTTACCCACTCTATCCATTTTCCTGGCATGGAATCAAAATTGATGTTTTCAAAAGGAAAAGTTGTTCACAACACATCACTGCTTAAAATTTATTAGCAGTTTCCACTGCTCTGGGAATGTAGTCAACAGCTACCCCCAGGATCTGCAGTATCTGACCATTCACCCCTCTGGCCTCACTTCTGGTGCTACAGCACACCCGTCAACTCTGTGCTCCAGCCACATTGAGCATTTTGTTCCCGCAATGTGCCATGCTGGTTCACCTCTGAGCCACAGCAAAGGCTGTTCCCTCTGCCTTACCCCTACCGTCTGCTTCTAATGAAACACTAGACTTCTCCTCTCATGGTATCTCTTGCTGTTTTGTAATTTTCTGCCCATTTATCTGTCGCCTGCCAAAATGATCACCAAGGAAACATATCTGTACTATTCACCAATGTCTCCCTAGTCCTGACACATAGGAAGCCCTCAATATCTACTTTCTTTATATATTTATTTATTTATGGAGTAGAATAAAGTAGATTATTGAGGGTTTCCTATATGTATAATCCTTTCATCTACTCCAAGCTTGTTGAAAGAAAGCAAGAATTTCCAACTATCAATCACCTTCACTGATCTGTTTCCTATATCTCTATTAATGCAGGCCCAAATGGCATAGGCTTCTTAAGTTGCCACAATTCACTTCAGATGCACACATAATTTCCCCTTGATGGAAGAACTCAAGGATTTTTCCATTACATACTGTTAAACCAGGTCTCTTCCATCTCATACCCAAGCAATTCTCCAATTTAAATACTTGCTGCAGGAGTTTCTTATCAAGACAGAAAGAAGGAAAGCCCATTTTCAGGATGAAAAAGAGAATGTGAACACTTTCAGCTTCCATTTTTATCTGGTTCAGCCCTGGCTCACAGATTAATTTCTGGCACCAGGATCTGGGACCAGATAACAGAGAATCACACAGAAGAGCCTTCTCCAGCTCTCCAAAGCCAGCAAGAATCACTCTTTTCACAATCGTCCATTTTACAATGTGTCTAATTATAACTGAATAAATTACTTCTGCCATTCTGCAGAAATACTTAAAATAAATAGCTCTCTTTCCTTGAATTAAAATCATAGTCTTTTGTTCACTGTTTTCTGTTCCATAAAGCAATGGAGCCTGTTGATTAAAGATCATTTATAGGATTTCTTTTCAATCTTTTTTATGATATCACTTTAAAATACCCCCAAATATTCAGCTGCAAGGAGGGATAAGAACTACTGGAAATTGGCTCTTTGAAAGTTTTTGATGAGAAATGAAGTTGTGGATGTAACTCTCAGCGAATGAACATATATTAGAAAAGTCTATTTTAATAACTACTTGGTTCTTCTTCTTGGACTTTTTTTTTCTACCCAACTTCCTATATTTTTCTTGAGATTACAACATAATCCCCACTGACACACTAAATATTACCTCTCTGTATTGAATGGATGACGCTGAGACAATAAATCACTTTGAGCTAACACAATATGCCAACCAGTCCCAGCTAAGCCAAATATTTGACGAAAGACATACAAACTGAAATTCAGCAAGGCAGGAATGCTTTGGGAATTATGTCCTGAATATCAACCATCTCTAAAACCTATGTAGTTAAAAAAATAGATGTTCAAGGAGGCCATATGTGAATGCATAAGATGATTCTGTGTTCAGAATAGCCACAGTTAGCCAATTCCAGGAGATATCTTGGGATGAGATTGTGATTAGGCCACTCTCCAAACACTGGTGGATGTCATGACAAAATAGACTCTTCAGTTCTGAACCAAAAAAAAAATCCCCCAAAACACATAAACGATTGTTTTTCTGCAGTGGTGTAGAAATAAACATGATGTTGATGAAAAAGACTGTCTGGAGGGACTGAGCATGCCGCTAAGGAAGCTGACACCTCAGGTCCTCTCACTTGCACAGGCCCCTTTCAAAGCCTGGTGCTAATTTGGTATCTGACATGCTGTCTTCTTTTTCTTAAAAAGTGGGCCCCTAAATTGAGCACACTTCACAAAACCTTCCAGAGCTGCCCCCTGTGGACCCTACTTTAGAAAGATTCTAATGGGACTTCAGAGATGCCCTCAGCTGTCAGGACGATGGAACTGTATTCACAAGTCATCCTAAGTCCCCTAAAAGGAGGACAGAGCATCCCTGGCCAGCAGCCAAGGCCTTCCCAGGGCAGCTCCAGTGAACTTCTCTGATTCCCATCTCACTCGCCCGACCTGCCTTCCACTGAAGCATCAATGATCACTAAACAGCTTCATCCACTGTCATGTTTCACTAGAGTTGGGACCTCAGCCAAGCATGTTCTGCCTCATGTCTTCTCCCCAGGTACCTCTGCTCCTCCTTCAGAACCTACTCAAGGGGCATCAGCTCTAAGAAACCTGTCTTGGTGCCCTCTTCCCCCAAGATGAAACTATGTCCTCTGTGCCTTGCAGCTTGGAGCTTAGTACCTTCCCTGGGTCTGAACGGTGGCTCCTTCACTTATTAGAAACCTCCCATGCCTCAGTTTCCTCATCAGCAAAATGGGAAGCAATAGTGCTTCCCTCCTAAAATGGACATGAGGATAATCCTTGTTGCACAGCAGAAACTCAATAAATGCCAACCATCATCATCACCATCCTACACATTGCTTCGTCAGAAATCCCTCAACAACTCTTTCTAACTCCCCCATGAGACCAGGGACTTCTCAATAGCAGAGATGGAAGCCCCGGTGCACAGAGCGTGGCGCTCCATAAATGTTTGCTGAGCACATGGATGAATTAAGTAATATTTATATTCTGACCAACAGAGGTAAAATTCAATAACACATCCCACAGCCTCTTGTTTGCTAACATTTCAAGTCTATATTGGAGAATGTGATGAAAAGCAGAAGACAGAAGAACAGGGAGCAAAACAGTTCTGCATCATGTTTCTCTGTCTATTCTCAAGAGCATCCCTTTTTCATCATGGGCCAACAGAGCCTAGAGCTGCTAGCTGTCTACAAAACCCATCTCCCAAGAGCAGCTTCATTCATCTACCTCTCTTTGCAGACGGACTTCCACGTTGCCTTCAGCTGAAAAATTGTTTCATCTACTCCAAGCCAAAGCAGGATCACAGAACCTGGCACTCTCACCCAGCAATCACCACACACACCATTTGACCCATCTAGATTCTTCCTATCGGGTTAGAAAACATGAATAACTCTATAGCCCATGATGAGACTTTAAATCTACCCAAGACCTCTTCAAGCAAAGCAAGGGCTCTGTCTGTGGAAGCTGCAATAGGTGTCACGGAAGTGCACACAGCAGGTGCTCTGTAAACACCTGATGAATGAATGATTCCATGAACAATCTCCCTTGAGATCACAGACTTAAATTATGCTCCACATAATTCCTGAGTTTCTTAAAATAATACGTGTTCCCATCCAGTGGGTCATTGCTCATTAACCCCAAAACCATCCCAGCTATTTTTATAACGGGAGTAAAGAATATGTGGGTTGATTTTTCAGGAAGAAATTTCCCATAGTCGAACCACTCTGAAGGCTCAGGTGTAGCACTGTTATAGGGTTCACATGCCTCAAAAATGTACTGTCTGCTACTTTTTTTATAGGTAAGAAAAATATAGCAGCAGAAGTGAAGAAATAAGATGGGCTTTACTCTCACCTCCAAGATTGCAAAACATCAGTAGTGTCTGCTCAAGAAATCTTTAACGTGCTTGAGGTAGGTCAGAGATGTTGTTTTTAAAAATGTCTGTGTGCGGCCAGGCGCGGTGGCTCAAGCCTATAATCCCAGCACTTTGGGAGGCCAAGACGGGCGGATCACAAGGTCCGGAGATCGAGACCATCCTGGCTAACTCGGTGAAACCCCGTCTCAACTAAAAAAAAATACCAAAAAAAACTAGCCGGACGAGGTGGTGGGCGCCTGTAGTCCCAGCTACTCGGGAGGCTGAGGCAGGAGAATGGCATAAACCCGGGAGGTGGAGCTTGCAGTGAGCTGAGATCCGGCCACTGCACTCCAGCCTAGGCGACAGAGCGCGACTCCATCTCAAAAAAAAAAAAAAAAAAAAAAAAAAAAGTCTGTGTGATATCCTTACTTCTACAAGACAAATTAATGCTGCAGAATAACTGGGGGAAAGAAAAAAATCTAGATCCATGTTCTCTTGGAATGCAGCTTGCTCTAATTGTTTTCTCATGTAATCACATATATTACCAATGTAATTACAAATAATACACATATTTGATTTGTGCAATTATAGAACAGTATATAATTTTTAAATGTGATATGTTTCTTTCTACCCAAGATTCCTTTGTGAAGAAAATGATTTATCATTTCTAAAAATATGCCCCCGTGCATTATGTTTTAATAAAGCAAAAATTAGTAAACATTTGCCTTTCTTTTATATTTCAACAAAATAAACTTTGTCATGAAAATTCACGTTTTAAAAGGCTCATTATATGCTTTGAAAAACTGCTTGCACTAGGCTAATTCTGTTTACTAGAGAAAAGTCAACCAAATACTATGATTCTCAAGAAAGGTAATTATAAGAGAACCTACAATGTATAAGGCACAGTCAAGGGAGGTATTTGAGAAGGCCTGGGATAGGAGGAAATAACACCTCAATGAACTGGTGAGGAACAGCCTGTTTAAGAGTGAAAGAGACAAGTGAGAAAACTGGGCTGTGTCCCTTATCAGTTGTGTCTCTTTGAGCAAGAAACTGAATCCCTCAGAACTTTCATAAAGTTGAGGTAATTTACCACCTCACTCATTGTACAGCTGTGAAAACTAAATGAAATAACATGTGTGAAAGGCCCTAGCACTTACTCACTTAGCGACCATGCATGTCAAGTGGTAGATGGTTCTTGCTGTAACAGCATAAATCATAACTCTCATCTACCATTACTGTATTTCTCTTTGCACGATGACAGTTCACCAGATCTGCTGCACAGCATCTGGAACACCATGGTCTCTAAGTCTCTCCTTTTGGAAGGTAAAATGGCAACAGACTGGATTCGTTCAAAGATGAGACTTGTGAAGGGTCCAGGGAAGAAACGGATGAACACCCTTGAGATGTAAAGGGAAACGCAGAATATTAAACTACAAAGACCAGAAAAGAATTTCCAGATAATCCTCATCTGACTAGTGACTCACACTGAGGTTCTGTTGGATCCACACAATATAATCTTTGTTTTAAAACTTAGCCAACATTTAAAATTCGGAGATTTCCCATAAAACCTTGGAAGTACACCTTCTCATTCTGCAATGAGAAGCCTGGATAAGGCTTGGCACAAGATCCTCTACGGCAGCAACTGGCTGGAGTCAAGGAGATTACTCCCGAGGTAGCCACACCCGAAAGGCCACCCTCCCCAGTGTTCATTATTTGCATAAGCTATGGCACCTCTGAGACAAAAACTAAATAAAACTCTCAAGTTGATCAACAGACAACACAGAAGTGACCAGTAAAGGATCACAGTCTCCATCCCCATCTAATACTCAGCCAGCTGCTGAAGCCTTCTGTTTGTGGGGCCAGCTTTGCTTTCCCAGGAGCTATAATCATAATGGTTATCATGACTTCCACAGGGTCTTTTTTTTTTTTTTGAGACTGAGTCTCACTCTGTCGCCCAGGCTGGAGTACAGTGGTGCCATCTTAGCTCACTGCAACCTCCACCTCCCAGGTTCAAGCGATTCTCATGCCTCAGCCTCCTGAGTAGCTGGGACAACAGGCACGTGCCACCACACCCAGCTAATTTTTGTATTTTTGGTAGAGATGGGGTTTCACCACGTTAGCTAGGCTGGTCTTGAACTCCTGGCCTCAAGCAACCTGCCCTCCTCGGCCTCGCAAAGTGCTGGGATTACAAGCATGAGCCACCACGTCTGGCCTTCCACAGGGTCTTCAAATGCCTGAAGCTCACTCAGCACTGGGGAAAGAAAGGACCCTAGAAGAAAACTGTTACAGAGTTGGTACAATCGAGTGTCCTGCCTACCTAGAGATGAAGGCAGATGTGATCTGTCTTCATGCTGAACCTCACATTTAAGAAGAGAATAAATGGATCACAGTGTGTCTTAGATGTCCTGAAGACTCTCCATCTAAATATTCAAGAATATATATCTAATCTTAGCACTTCAGTGCAGTAAAAAATGGCATAGACTTCATGGCATAGGAACAGAAACCTTCTAATAAAGAGAGTTAATAAAGAATTGCTGGGGGTAGGGGAACATCAACTTTCCTGGCAAGAAAACTGCATCTTGGGAAGTTTTAGTAACTCATCTGAGAACTAGAAATTGAATCCAGGAACTGACTCCAGATACGAATAAACAAACCATGTAGCCTTACTTTTCTAGTTACTTCCCTCCATAGGTACATCAAAATTAAGAAACCAAGAACTTGGCCAGGTGTGGTGGCTCACGTCTGTAATCCCAGCACTTTGGAAGGCTGAGGCGGGAGGATCACCTGAGGTCAGGAGTTCAAGACCAGCATGATCAACATGGGGAAACCCCGTCTCTACTAAAAACACAAAAAATTACCCAGAAATGGTGGCACATGTCTGTAATCACAGCTACTCAGGAGGCTGAGGTAGGAGAATCACTTGAACCTGGGAGGCAGAGGTTGTGGTGAGCCAAGATTGTGCCATTGCGCTCCAGCCCAGGCAACAAGAGTGAAACTCCGTCTCAAAAAAAAAAAGAGAGAGAGAGAGAGAGACCAAGAACTTGAAAACTAATGAGACTGATGAGATACAACTCTCAACTCTCCTGAAGATGGAGGAGAAGGATGAGCTTGGAAAGCCCACCTGAAAAAGCCATCTACGTCTTTGAGCCAGCAATAGTATAAAGAATTTGGAGCTTCTTTTTACTGTAACATCTGGATGAAGCTTTTTAAATATTTCATTCTGGATTCATTCCTCATCATGGAAAGAACTATTTCATCAAATACCAGAACTGCTCAGAAAAAGCCTGTGTCTCATATTCAAGTTGAACCACAGGCTCAAAGACTAAGTAAATAAGTGTACAACTACATTTAAAAGTTAGCCAAGAAATAAAATGGAAGGAAATATGCCAGAATATTAAAGTGGCTAACTATGTAGTAGGAACACAAACAGACAGCATTTTTGCTTCTGTCTTGTTCCCCTAGTATCTTTGTTTTCTCAAACGGGCTTGTATTACTTGTTTAAAATAATCTATAACTAGACAAGAAAAAAATACATATGAATTAATTTCACACAAGTGAGAGAGATGAGTCAGGCATCTTGTCCTGATCTGGACCCACAGATCTATCCCAATGTAGCTCAGCCCATTTTTGCCTTCTCTGCCCCCTGCTAGACTATGTGAGGTCTCCCCAGTGCCTTGCCATCTCCACTGTATGCCCCAATCTGAGCAGCAAGGTCCTCAGCACATAGTAGGTACCTAATAAACATTTATAAAGTGAATCAATTCATAGCATCCTATATTTCCTTTCACACATTCTTCCTCTGGACCTGTCAATGTAAAGGATGATACTCAGGTGAATGATATTTCCTGGAAGAGACCATACAATTAATTACCCTTGTAACCTCAAAAATCATATTTGAAATCAAATCTGCACAAGTGACAAGTAGAGGATATAAAACATGGCATTCTCCTCAGCCTCTTAATTACATACTATATATCAAGCTTCTCCCAAGCTCTGAAAATGTCCCATTTAACATTCTACACTTGGCATTCAATTGCAAAACCTGAAATGGAGATTGTATTACTTAAAGATTTCCTGATTTTTTTTTTTTTTACTTACTTGCTCTACATTTTTACCCTTCAACCAGATTTTATCTACTCCCTGTTTCCTTCTTATGCTGTTGTATGCTAGCCAAGAAAATTTAGGGTAAAACTCAGTTGTTTAAATCCAGGTACTTTCATTGTCTTAAGACTAGGGGGCATTTACCTAGTGCAAAACACATGAGTGAGTGGGCAAAGGCATGTTGAAGGCACACAACAGAATCGTCCCTCTGACCATCCTCTCCATGAAGCTAGTATCTTGAGATACATAGTGGTCACCAATACATACAGTATGAATGAAACTTTGTTTAAGAAGTGTGCATGTGTACAAACAGATATGTTAGTATGCCCATAGGAAAAAGTCAGAAAGGATACACACAGAATAGCAAATAATAATTAGCTTTGCATGGGATGAAATGGAAAAGCCAGTGGTCTAAGGAGATAGAAATTTTTACCTATTTTTATAATCTAGATAAATAAGGTGAAGGAATTATAAATGAATTGTTGTTATATTTACCCTTTTCTTTTTCAAATAAAAAAGTACTAAAATGGTATGTATGTGAGTGTATTATCTGTATAAAGGTTCGTTCCCTGCCTTCAGGAGAAAAACACAGTATAAAATAATTCCAGGACTCACATTATATATTATTACAACCACAGAGACAAAGAAGACTCTCTGGATACATAAATATATACCCATCCTTTCTCCTCAAACAAATGGAAGTTGGATTCAGACAATGTGGCCGCATGTAAGTCTCAATAAAGGTTGCATGCTACCATGCCACTATTTGGGTATTTGGTTCTGTTTATTGGAGGGGTTGTGTAAAAAGATTAGTGCAATCGGTCAATGTAACTGCAGTGGGACTGAATTTCCACCGAGGCTGGCAACACGCTCAGCATAGAGAAGGCAAGAAGATGAATAAATTACAGCAAGAACATGAGGTTCATAACCAGGAAAGAGGAGCAAATGAAGCCAGCCTCTCAGAATCAGGGGACTTGTGGAGAAACCTCTAGAGATGGCTCCATCCCTCTCCCCAAAAAAAGAACTGCTGCAAGTTCCTTGAAGGTGAGAAGATACTCCAATTCTACATCTTCACGTCTTGGGGGAAGGAAACACCCAAGTAGTAAACCCATTAATACTGTCCTTACAGGTGAGGTATTCCTGAAAATGGTTTAATTCCCTTTAAAAGCATACAATTGTTTTCTTCTAATCATTTCATCATTTTGGGACTTATATTTAAGTCTTCAATCCATTTTCAGTTGAGTTTTGTACATGGTGAGAGATAAGGGTCTAACTTCATTCTTCTGCATATGGATATCCAGTTTCCCCAACACCATTTACTGGCAAGACTATCCTTTCCCCATTGTGTGCTCTTGGCACTTTTGTCAAAAATCCATTGGCTGTCAATGCATGGATTTATTTATGGGTTCTCTATTATCTTCCATTGGTTTATGTGTCTGTTTAATGCCAGTACCATGCTGTTTTAGTTACTATAGCTATGTATAGTATTTTGAAGTCAGGTAGTGTGATGCCTCCAGCTTTGTTCTTTTTGTTCAAGATTGCTTTGGCTATTCAGGGACTTTTGTGGTTCCATACAAATTTTAGGAGTGTTTTTTCTATTTCTGTGAAGACCATCATTGGTATTTTCATGCGGATTATACTGAATCTTTAGACTGCTTTGGGTAGTATAACACTACTAAAGGAAAACATAGGAGAAAAGCTCCATGACATTGATCTGGGCAGTGATTTTTTGGATATGACCTCAAAAGCAAATGGGATTGCATCGAACTAAAAAGCTTCTGCATGGCAAAGGAAACAATCAACAGACCGAGGAGACAACTCACAGAATGAGAGAAAATAACTGCAAACCATACATCTGATAAGAGGTTAACATTCAGGCCGGGCGCGGTGGCTGAAGCCTGTAATCCTAGCACTTTGGGAGGCCGAGACGGGCGGATCACGAGGTCAGGAGATCGAGACCATCCTGGCTAACACGGTGAAACCCTGTCTCTACTAAAAACTACAAAAAACTAGCCGGGCTAGGTGGCAGCACCTGTAGTCCCAGCTACCCAGGAGGCTGAGGCAGGAGAATGGCGTGAACCCAGGAGGCGGAGCTTGCAGTGAGCTGAGATCCGGCCACTGCACTCCAGCCTGGGCGACAGAGCGAGACTCCGTCTCAAAAAAAAAAAAAAAGAAGTTAACATTCAAACTATATAAGAAGTTCAAGTAATTCAATAGCAAGGAAAAACCTGATTTTAAAATGAGCAAAAGACTTGAATAGACATTTATCCCAAAGAAAGACATACAAATGGCCAACGGGTATATGAAAAACTGCTCAACATCACTAATCATCAGGGAAATGCAAATTACAACTACAATGAGATATCATCTCACTCCTGTTAGAATGGCTATCACCAAAATGGTGAAAGAGAAGTGTTAGAGAGGATGTGGAGAAGATAGAACCCTTAAACACTGTTGGTGGAAATGTAAATTAGTACAGACACTATGAAAAACAGTATGGAGGTTCCTCAAAATATTAAAAATAGAACTGCCATATGATCCAGCAATCTCACTTCTGGGTATATATCCAAAGGAAATAAAATCAATATGTTGAAGAGATATCTGCATTCCCATGTTAGCCAAGATATGAAATCAATCTAAGTATCTATCAATGGATGAATGGATAAAGAAAATATGGTAAATATACACAATGGAATACCATTCAGCCATTATCAAGGATGAAGCCCTGTCACTTGCGACAATGTGGATAAACCTGGAGGACATTATGTCAAGCAAAACAAGCCAGGCACAGAAAGACAAACACTGCATGATCTCACTCATATGTGGAATCTAAAAAAAAAATTGATCTCATAGAATTAGACAGTAGAATGATGGTATGAGAGGCTGGGATGGTTAGGAGGGAGACGATGGGGGATGGTGGCCACAGGGTACATCATTACAGTTAGGAGAGAAATAATTTCAAGAGATCTATCGCACAGCATGGTGACTTTAGTTAATGACGATAAATTGTATTCTTGAAAAATGCAAACAGGGTGGATGTTGTGCTCTCACCACAACAATGATAACTTTGTGAAGTAATGCATTTGTTAATTAGCTAGATTTAACCATTCTGCAATGTCTATATATGTCAAAACATCATGTTGTAGATGATAAAAACATACAATTTTTTCTGTCAATTTAAAAAAGAAATAAAACATTGAAATAAATTTTTTTAATGTAAATTGGTTTCTCACTCTTCAGAAATTAGCAGCCTGAGCCCTCACCACAAGACTTCCACATATGTGAAGGGAGCCAAGTCGCTTGTTCAGTTCCTCTCTTTTTAAAAATAATCCCTGTTCTCAGTATTCCTCCAGGGAGCACTCTGAAATCTGTCCATCATTTTATCTGGGCATCTTTATCCACTATTCACAACACCTCCAAGCAACGTTGAACTTCCCTGAAACTGAGAAAGGCATGGGGAGTGCTGGGTGGGTCCTTGTGCTGGGAGGGACCTTGTTCAAGGGCTTCTCTCTTTGCTCCTGGTGCTGGAAAGATGAAAGGCCTTATTTCCTGATCAGCACTGGGGACAGGAGCCACAGATCAAGTGGACAAGCTCCACCTGCATCAGGCATGGAGGCTTGTCCAAAACAGAACCTCAGAATTAGGAGTTACAGCATCAGAGGGGTCTTAGCAACATCCATTTTACAGAGGAGAAAACTGAGACCCAAAAAAGGGAGAGGGTGCCCGTGATTTCCTGGGAAGTTAATGACAGAAGGAGACTGGAATCTAGGGCTCTGAGCTCAAAGAGCCCAAATGACTAATGAATGGAGAGATGGACAGATGGACAGATGCCTGGATGGCACAGAGACAGACAGACTCAGGGGATGACTAACTGGCATCTTGCTATAAAATGATGAATGAGGAGAAAGTCTTCTCCCAAGGCTGTGTTGGCCCATGGTTCCAAAACCCGTCCTGAGACCCCACCCCACCATCTTAAAATTTCCTGCCATGGTTTACCAAGGAGAAAGAGAGTGAATGGTTTGATCAAACCCAATGCTGACTTGGATGGAGGAGGGAGGACTGAAGCCTACATACTCTTTATACACCAAGAGTGCCGGGATCTCATCAGTTCCTCTTCAGTCATTGATCATCCAATGGAAATATTTGCTACAGCTACACTGGAGTGTCCGGAATGATTGAGAGACAACAGCTACAAGGGCTTCCCTGCCTGGCTTTCAGTGAGGGCCCTTTGTTGAACATTTTGAGATTCAAGGAGGGGTACACCCACATTAATCAGCTCCTTGGTCAGGATTCAGGCAGAGACGGTAGCTGGATGGGATGCATCAGTTGTCAGAAGCCTTCTGCCCCTTCATCCATGCATTCAACACCTACTTGCTGAATGCCTACTAGATGCCACTGTTTTAAGCCATTGGGACACAACAGTTTAAAAAAATACACAGCCTGGGAACAGTGGCTCACTCCTGTCATCCCAGCCCTTTGGGGGGCCTAGGTGGGAAGATCGCTTGAGCCCAGGAGTTTGAGACCAGCCTGGGTAACATGACAAAACTGTGTCTCTACTAAAAATACAAAAAAATTAGCCAGGGATGGTGGTTCACACCTGTAGCTCCAGCTACTTGGGGAGGGAGTGGAGGCAGGAGGATCAATCCAGCCTGAGAGGTCAAGGCTACAGTGAGTCCTGATCATGCCACTGCACCCTAGCCTGGGCGGCAGAGTGAGATCCTGTCTCAAACAAACGAAAAACAAATCCCTGCCCTCTTGGGTTTACATCTTACTGGGGATGGGGAGTGGAAACAGACAATTACAAGAAATATAATGAAGTTCACTGTAAAAGGTGGAGCCTTAACTGACTCCCTTTGCAAGCCAACCCATAGATGATTATGGTGGGAGGGAGTGGGCACTTTGCAGTATTAAATTAAGTAGTCGGTGGGGGAAGGAGACTCACTAATTTTCTCAGGACAGTCACTCCTGGTTTATTCCAGTTGTAGACCAATTAATGTCCATTAGTTTCTTTTAGTGCCACCTTTGTCTCTCAAAAGTGTCCTGGTTTGGATGGCAAGTTATATATCGGTCATCTTACTGAGAAGTATGCTTTTAGACTCCAAGGAGGCAAGGGAATTGGCCAAACAGTTATCCTAGGGAAGAACAAGTAGAACAAAGACTCCAAGGTGGGAGTGTACCCAATGTTTTCAAGGAAAAGCAACTAGGCCCAGAGGGTGGAGCATGCATGGGTTACAGGGACTAAATGGTCATAGGCCCTTCCAAGTTTTCCAACAAAAACTGTGGTTTGGCTGAGTGAGATGGAGGGATTTGGGTGAGTTCTGAGCAGAGGAGGGACATAATCCAATTCTGATTTGCAATGAGCCATTCTGGCTGCCATCTTGTGAGTAGATTCTGTCAAGACAAAGGCAGAAGAGGGAAGACTGATTAGGAAGCCCTCCTAATTATCTCAGGGGAAAAGAGGGTGACTTGGCCAGGTGGCTCCCAGGTGGAGGTGGCAAGAGTGGGTGGACCCTGGGTGTATTTTGAAGACAACACATTGAACTTGCTGATGGATTCAATGCTAGTGTGGAAGATAGAAAGGAACGAAGAAAGACTAGGGCGACTTGGCTGGGGCAAGTGGACGTGTGCCATTGACTGACATGAGGAAGGCTGAGGGTGGAGCCGATTTGGAGAATTAGGAGTTCAATTCTGGAGAAGTTCCATGTGAGATGAATATTAGATATATAAGTGGAAATGCCACGCAGTTAAATATTGGAGGCAAGAGCTCTGGAGAGAGTTCTGTACTGGAGATACAAATTCGGGAGTCATTAGCATGGAGAAGGTCTTTAAAGCAGTATTTACCAACAAAGAACATCTGGCCTTTAGTCCAATTCAAAGCAGCACAAATTATATGGTAGTTGCCTATCATTTCATCTCCCCCATTCTGTTCATGCTCCCATCAAAACTTCCTATGACCCCAGACTACACAGCCAGACCTCACTCCAGGGCCTGAAGAGTCAGAGCTGCAACGGACCCCAAGGGGTACAAGCATTTCCTGAAACAATTCTACTCTATAACAATCCTGGTACTCGCGAAGGACAACTTGTGTAAAATAGGCAGCCAGTTGTGGGGAGCAGTGAACATGGAGTCAGAAAATCTAGAAGAAGAATCCTGGCTCTACCAATGGTTTGACTCTAGTTGTATGACCTTGGGCAAGTCACTCAACCTCTCTGTACTCAGCTCTCTCACATGGTTTACATTGTGCAGTAAGTGACAAAAGTCATCTCAACAGCTTAACACAGCACCTGGGACATAGTAACCACTCAGTAAAAATCAGCAAAGTGACTGTCTTGTTGCCATTATTATTAGCATTTGACTTAAGATGAGGACAAGGGAACAAATCATTTATTTGGAAGGTAATCCTAGGGGACACTGGTTTAGGTGAGGCCAAGTGATAGAAAGAAAGAAGTCAATGGAGGGTGTGCTCTCAAGCCAGTTATTGCTGTCAGCAAATAGAGCTGAATTCCACCGGGGCACCCTGACATCTGGTGTAGAGTACACACCCCAGAGTTCTCCCACCTGAGGGGTGAGGGAGCTGAGGTATTTATACAACAACTCCCACCAACCATGCCTTGAGAGCTGGGGGTGGATACTACTTTCTGGCTTTGGAGAAAGAGATGCAATAGGAAGTCAGCTGGTGCATACTGCAGTGGTAAGGCCCAAAGAATGTGGACAAGGCACACAATGGCACCTGCTGCCCAGTCATCATTGCGTAACACCGGGGCAATTCACCCAGCTTCTCTGAGCCTCATTTTTCCATCTATAAAATGGAAGGAATCATATCTGCTTCTCAGAGTTGGCATGAGGATTTCAGAAAATAATGTTTGTCAAAGCACCTGGTGTGATGCCTGCCACATGGAATTTCAAGTTCCTTTCTCCCTTTCTCTTCTCCTCATTACGCCCTTCCCACATAAAGGGAAAACTTACTTGTCACGGGTCACACAGAAAATGCCTTTCAGAAGGGCACTTTGTGTTTTACAGCATTGTTCTCTGGCTGCAGCGCACTCCTTCCCTCTAATATACTCTCATATGTCAATAATGATTTTGCTAAATATTCCTTTCTGGAAGGAGGAAGTAGAGGTGCTTTGAGAATGAGGATGGAGGTTTGTGTCCCCTAGGTATGCTTCATGTCTGTGGTCTCTGTTTTTCACCCCCACCATGTCAAGGCCCCCTATCTCTAAACAAATTGGTCAAGATGGAGTCATTCCTAATCTGATGACATTCAGCACTGCCACGTGTAAGTTGCTGAGCTGCTGACAGAGACACTGGTAAGTTGATCCAGAAAGGAGTCAATCCCTTCTTCCTTCCCCCATGAAAAAAAAGAAAAAAAAGAAAAAAAAAAAAAAAACCATCTCGAAAGGCCCCCGCAGGAAACAGGCCTGCCCAGTGCAACCCACCAGCCCATACAGCAGAACAGACGTAGGCCCAGGAGACAAGTGCTTATGTGTGAGCAAGAAGCCACCAGAATACCAACGAGCAGGGAGGTCTCCATGCCAGGAAACCCCCACAACGGCTATTTGTTTGGTGTCCTGGGAAAACTGAGCACCAACTGAGGCCTCACGGAGGCATCCAACAGCCGGAATAAATCTGAAAGAAGTTGACCACACTGAGATGGACGAGGCTTGGTTACCGACACACAAATAAGTCCAGTTGATTAATAACTACTCTCTATTTAGAGTTAGCAACGGTCTCAAAGACTGGCATCTTGCTGCATCCAAAGAGGTGCTTGCTGGCATGGATAAGGCAGTAAGAATAAAGAAAATTAGGTGGTTTCTTTACACAGGACTTTGCTAAGAATCTCACATATGGCCTCTTGTTGATTTTTCTTGGCAGTCCCAGCACAAACATGATCACCCCCATTTTACTGGTAAAAGAAACCTGAAGCTCAAAGGGCTTCTCAATAATTTGATCATGGTGACATAAAGCCAGTCAACAGGTAAGCCCACACTTACCCACCCATGAAGTCGGCCTCAAGAGAATAATTTTTTTAATCTACAGTGTTTTCATATACAGGATCTAATGGAAAACGAAGTGTATTTATTATGTTCAGAAGCCAGAATAGTGGTTAACATTGAGGTGGAAAGAGGGGTAACACCCAGGAAGATACCATTATAATGTGCTTTAAGATATTGGCCCTGTACTGCTTCCTGGCCTTGGTGGTGGTTTCATGAAACTGTCACCTTGTGACAGCAATTCACCAAGGTGAACACTTAGTAACTAGTGAATTTTCTTTAAAAAAAAAAATAAAAATAAACTAGAGACAAGGTCTCACTATGTTGCCCAGGTTGGTCTCAAACTCCTGGCCTCAAGTGATCCTTCCACTTCAGCCTTTCAAAGTGCTGGGATTACAGCCGTGAGCCACTGTGTCCAGCCAACTAGTAAATTTTCCAGACTTATGTTATACTAATGGAAGGATGAGAAAATCACGGCCAGAGGGGAGCCAGCTGCCTGTTTTTGTAACTAAAGTTTTCCTGGAGCAGAGCCATGTCTGTGTTGATATATTGCCTATGATTAATAATCTGATCCTCTGCAGAAAAGTTTTGCTGATTTCTGGGTACACTGTTCAGAACTTGGTTTGAGCGCACATTATATCTTGCTTTCTGCTTGTGTTTTTCTTAGACAAACATGTAACTGAGTTTGCAGACTTGAAGAACACATCAAATGACCTGAAGGAGAAAGAGCTTTATGTTACCTTGACACATGCATTAAAGAAGTTATAAGGTCATTAATAAAAACACAGATAATCCAATGAGAATGTAAGTAAGGAAATTAGGATAAACTGAAGAAAATTAAGAGCAAAGAGAAAGACAGGTATAACAGAAATCGTGTTACTTAATTACTAACATTTGGCTTCAACTTTGACTCAGAGTTTTATGGACACGCAAGCAAAATTGGTAAGACACTCAACCCAGATGCTCCAAATGCCAGGGAACCAAGCAGAGCTTCCGACTTCCTCTCCAGAGTCCAGAGAGCATCCAAGCCTGTGCATACAACTGAAAGCTGGCTGTTCCCGGTTTTTTTTAAAGCACCTCTTCCCCATTTTTCCTGTAATAAAAAGCAACTCATTTTTTGCTCTGATGGGCAAAAAAACCCTCAGGAGCCTAACTTTTGCCAACTGCCATGTGGCACTGCCCATTCCCATCTGGGCTGGCTGGCACAGACCACAGCGGACAGAACAGAGGGCCCAGGAGGGTCCTCAGATCATGGCTGCATCACAATGACCTACTTGGGATTAGAACAACATTTTAGAGCATAACAGTGTTTTATGGGTCATAAATATTGCACAGATGTTCCTTATTTACACAGACTCGACAGAGGATTATTGCAACATTACCATGCTAATATGGTGATTCCTGGTTTTGAAACTGGCGGGCAAGAAGCAGGGAAATGTAATTAAACAAGTATGGTGCACATTTTAGGAGGCTGTTCAATAAAACAAAATAAAAACACACACTAAAACTGCTACCTCTTATTCAATTTTATTCCACAACTGACACTTGATGGCAAGAGTTAAAACTTTTCACAAAATAGCATTAGTTGGCATTGGAGCATAAACTTAAATAACAGCAATAGCAGTAACAAACAGCTAGCATTGAATGTGTGCTTACTACGTGTTTTATACATGCATTAACTCACTTAATGCCCAGAACAACCTTATAATGTGGATCTTATAATTATTCCCCTTTGACAAATAAGGAAACTGAGGCAGAGGTGGCTAAGCAATTTCCCAGAGTCAGAAATCTTTTCTCAGTGGAGCCAGCATCTGACTTCAAAGTCCATGTTCTGGTAATGATCACACAACAAGCAAAGACTTAGTCACAGCTTTCTGTAAGAGCAAAGGCTACTCTGTGCTGTCCCATCCTGGGCCGCTAAAGCACACAACTATCAATGCCCCAACATATAACATCACCTCTTTGAAGACAAAGAATGGAAGGTCGGTCTCCATAGTCCATCACTCTGGAGGCAGCAAGGAGTCAAGTTTCCAGGATCTGGTCTAGGGCTGCCTGGCTCCCCTTCCCTTTAGCCACACCAGTCAGTCACCCATGGTT
This sequence comes from Trachypithecus francoisi, assembly GCF_009764315.1. Taxonomy (NCBI): domain Eukaryota; kingdom Metazoa; phylum Chordata; class Mammalia; order Primates; family Cercopithecidae; genus Trachypithecus; species Trachypithecus francoisi. The sequence continues at coordinate 38,797,924 of NW_022681467.1, forward strand.
CCAACCACACCAAAGGGCTTGGCTTTTCACGATGACCCGTTGGACAGCAGCTCGGCTCAGGCTGCTCTTCTGTCCGCTCCCCATATCACTACTCATAGCCAAGCATCATTTCCTGCCAGAAACCATCCCTGGCTCCAGCCAAGTGAGGCTGCCCCTTGCAGCAGCGTCTTAGACCTACCCTCTCTGTATAGTGATGGTCAACATGCCCATCTGTCTCCCCAAACCAGACGGTGAGCTCCTTGAGGACAGAAATGATCTTTCAGGTCTCCCTTGCTGGTGAATCCACAGTGACCAACCCAGAAAAGGAACTCAGCAAAATGGTGAAACAGAAGAACTAGCATGGGAGAAAGCAGAGATAGCTGCAAGGATGCCCTGCTAGGAACTGTGGCAATCCTTAGAAAAGTTTGCCCTGAAACAATCAGCATCCTCTTAGCAATTTTTGAGTCTCCAAAATAAACATCTGTGGTCAACAATGAAATGGACAGAGTGCTCACTTTTTGACACCCTATTCTACAACACAAATCTTGCTTGGAGGCCAGTCACATTTGCTCTTGATCCTAAGTGTGATCACATGAAAGTGTTCACGTGGTCCACGCAGTACAACTGGGAAGTAAAGAACAGGCTGGGCCAGGCGCGGTGGCTCACGCCTGTAATCCCAGCACTTTGGGAGGCTGAGGTGGGGGTGAATCACGAGGTCAGGAGATCAAGACCATCCTGGCTAACATGGTGAAACCCCGTCTCTACTAAAAATATAAAAACTTTGTCGTAGCTGTAATCCCAGCTACTCGGGAGGCTGAGGCAGGAGAACGGCATGAACTCAGGAGGCGGAGCTTGCAGTGAGCCAAGATCATGCCACTGCACTCCAGCCTGGGTGACAGAGTGAGACTCCATCTCAAAAAAAAACAAAAAACAGGCTGTATGTGGAAGACTGTGGTTTGTTTATATACATTATTTGGATAGTTCTGTGGCTCCCGCACTGGACTGGTTCCCTCAGGGGAAAAACTATCCAAGGATGTGTCCACCGACAGCACATCTATCTCATGTGTGTGTCTTTGTGTGCATAGAAAGAAGCAGAGAGGACAGGGAGACACAAACACATACGTTCCTCAGCCTCTCCTTTACAAAATGTGTTCCTAAAAATCAGTTGCAAATTGAATGTTTAAAATTTGAACTCTACAGATCCTTGTATGCTATAAGGGTAGAGTAGAAGAGGGTGTACATGGGAAGACTTCTAAAAACTGTGAAATTTTACCTTTGGTATACATGTTTCATTTTCTTACCCCCTGAGTGTCATGCAATGTACTCATGAATATTTGGGATTATTTAAAATATTAAGAAATAAATTAAGTTACAAATGATAAACTTAATTTTGGAAAGTCTTACCTTAAATTCCAATTATCTCAGCTTACTGAAAATGACAATTCATACAAAGGAGAAAATGAGTTTGCTGTTAGGGACAAGGATGTGCTGGCACAGATATAGCAGAGGATTTGGCACTGGCTTCCACTCCTTCATGCAGTCTTTCAACATTTGTAGAGTACCCAGTACATGCCAGGTGCTTTCTAGGGAGCGAGCAAGAGAGAATTGCTTCTTTAAGTGCTTTCTCCCCATTACATTCAAATGGGAGAAGCAAACTAAGTAAATAACCAAATAAATAAATACTTGGAGATAGCTGATACCATTAACCTATTAACATACCCAAGCTTATGTGGACAGAAAGGGAAGGAAAGATATTTGAGCTGAGTGGGAAGAAGGCACATCCCAAGTAGAGGGAACAATTAGAGCCAAGGTCTTGAGGGAGACACAGGTGTTGACTATAAGAGAAGGAAAAAAAGGCCAAGGTAACTAATGCAGTGCCCACAAACCTTTTCTGAAAAGGGCTAAATAGTAGACTTTAGCCTTTGCAGGGCATACGGTTTCCATTGCAACTACCCAACTGCACCATTGCATGAAAACAACCACAAATAATATGGAAATGAATGGGCAGAGCTGTACTCCAATATAACATTTTTATGAATGTTGAAATCTGAATTTCATAGAATCTTCGAGTACGAAAAAATACCCTCCTTTTGATTCATTACCTACCATTTAAAGATGTAAAAACCTTTCTTAGTTCACAGGCCATACAAAAACAAGCAGCGGGCCAGATCTGGCCCATGGGACACAGTGTCCTGGCTCCTAGGCTAAACTCAGTCAAGTAAGTTGATAAGGTTTGGCTGTGTCCCCACACAAATCTTGTCTTGAATTGCAGCTCTCATAATCCCATGTATTGTGGGAGGGACCCAGTGGGAGGTAACTGAGTCATGGGGGTGGGTTTTTCCCATGCTGTTCTCATGATAATGAATACGTCTCACAAGATCTGATGGTTTTAGAGAGGGCAGCTCACCTGCACATGCTTTTTTTTTTTTTTTAGACAGCGTTTTGCTCTTGTCACCCAGGCTGGAGTGCAATGGTGCAATCTCAGCTCACTGTAACCTCTGCCTCCCGGGTTCAAGTGATTCTCCTGCCTCAGCCTCCCAAGTAGCTGGGATTACAGGCACTTGCCACCACCATGCCAGGCTAATTTTTTGTATTTTTAGTAGAGGTGGGGTTTCATCATGTTGGTCAGGCTGGTCTTGAACTCCGACCTCAGGTGATCCTCCGACCTCGGCCGCCCAAAGTCCTGGGATTACAGGCATGAGCCACCACACCCGCCCCTGCTGCACACACTCTGTTGCCTACTGCCATGTAAGATGTGCCTTTGCTCCCCTTCACCTTCCGCCATGATTGTGAGGCCTCCCAGACATGTGAGTCCATTAAACCTCTTTTTCTTTATAAATTACCTAGTCACAGGTATTGCTTCATAGCAGTATGAGAACAGACTAATACATAAGTGAATGGCAGAAGAAGGGAAAAAAAGACAGTATCAGGAGCTAGAAGCAACAGTTTCGGCTTGGGGCTTTATTCTACGTGCAAGCAGAACGATTTAAAACGGGAGAGATATGGTCTGACTTATGTTTTTAAAAAATTACTTTGGCAGTTGAGTGGCGATTCTGATGGTGTCATCAACTTCCTTGAAAAAATGTGTCAACAGGGAATGGAACACTATCCTCTTAACTAAGGAGTCTGGAGCAAACCATCTTCCCCTCAAAAGCTCTATGGGCAAGGCATGGTGGCTCACACCTCTAATCCCAGCATTTTGGGAGGCCGAGGCAGGCAGATCACCTGAGGTCAGGAGTTCAAGACCAGCCTGGCCAACATGGAGAAATGTCATCTCTACTAAAACTACAAAAATTAGCTGGGCATGGTGGCACGCACCTGTAATCCCAGCACTTTGGGACCCCAAGACAGGCAGATCACCTGAGGTCAAGAGTTTGAGACCATTGTGGCCAACATGGAGAAACCCCATTTCCAATAAAAACACAAAAATTAGCTGGGTGTGGGGTGATGCACACCTATAATCCCAGCTACTCAGGAGGTTGAGGCAGGAGAATCACTTGAACCCAGGAGCCAGAGGTTGCAGTGAGTCGAGATCATGCCACTGCACTCCAACTTGGGTGACACAGCAAGACTCTGTCTCAAAAAAAAAAAAAAAAAAAAAAACTCTATGGATCTGTAGATTTCTCTCTGTATTTGAATCGCTGAAGGGCTTAGTTTTCTTTAATGTTGATTCTCTGTCCACAATTTTAAAGATTTCCTCATTTTCTTCCATCACTAAACATGGCCTTGGAGACACGATGTCTGAGGATACATTTTCAGGATTTCATGTGTGTTCTTTCACTTTATTTTCCTTTCACAAGTGAAGTCATCTGACCAGTAACCAATTGAAGTTAAATAGTCAATACTTTCTGTACATCTGACAGACTCTATCCTTGCCTCAAATGTATTACCATGAGTACCAACATTTTCACATTTCCATTTTCTACTCATTTTTGTAATGTAAGAAAAAACTGGAGAAAAATTCAATCACAGCTGTACAGATAAGGGTTGGGTAAGAGAGAAAAATTGGCCTCATGGCTGGCAGACATCAGAGTACAATGGCTTCAAATGGTTTTGTAAAGTCCAAATTCAACACCAGGGTTATAAATGAATAATAATAAAGAAAAGTGTGGTTTCTCCCTTCCCATCAATTCTGCCCTATATGAGAGGAAAGGCTGTCAGAGACTTGGTCCTTTTAGGCTCCCTGTGTTTCTCTGACTACCCCTCCTGAATCCCAATTTCCAATGTCCTGTCAAGAATCTGACTTGACCTGCATATTGGTTCATAGACTGTACTTGGCATATTGACATTCAACTTAGTTTAGCAGCCCAGCTCCAGCTAACCATGCCCCAGCAGAGAGGGAGTGCTGCCATGTTAGTCAAGTCAACAAAACCTTTACTCTTGACAAGTCTGGACCTCTTAAAAATCCAAGGGCTTTCAACCCTTGTTAGGCTGGAAAAGATTCAAACTTGGCTCTCTCAACTGTCGTAAGAAATACATAATGACAACTTCTTAGACATATAGCAACGAAGAAAGGAAGTCACCCGTTTCAAACTCTCTTCAAGACACTTAATAAGTTAACCAAGGCAAATAAGTAACCAGATCAAATCTACCAGAATTTTTCATCCCCCAATTTCAGCCTCTTAGTTAAATTTCAACCCCTCCTGGGTCCATAGAAGTAAAGCCTTTTGTAACAAGGCTGTGAATAATGCAAAAAAAAGAGGTGGGGTGGGAATTAAGATGTGAGTCTGTGACAGGCATAGTCTAAAATGGCCCCAATGATCCTCACCTCCCAGTACTCACATCCTTATATAATCCCTTCCCCTTGAATGTGGCTAGACTAGTGACTAGCTTCTAAGCAACACAGCATGGTAAACGTGATGGGATATCATTTGTGTGATTAGGCTATATAAGATGATGACTTCTGTCCTGCTACAGAAGTAGCAAGAATATAGCAGACTGTCTCCCTTGCTCAGGAAATGGGGCAAACCCACATATGTTAGAAAGGTCCACGTGACAAGAAACTGAAGGTGGCTTCTGGCCAACAGACCCCCTAAGGAGCTAAAATGCTTAGTCCAGCAGCCTGCAAGAAACTCAATGCTGGTAACAATTATACGAGGTTGGAAACAGATCCTTCCCCATGGAGCGTTCAGATGAGATCACACCCCTGGACAACACGTTGACTACAGCCTTATGAGAAATGTTAAAAGTAAAGGACCCAGTTAAGCTGTGCTCAGAGACTACTGACCCACAGAAACTGTGAGACAATAAATGTGTGTTAAGTGGCTAACTTTGTGGTAATTGGTCATGCAGCAACAGTTAACTAGTACAGGGTCCAACTTGTCATTTCAATTTGAATTTCTCAAGTCATCCTAATCCAGGAGTCACATATTGTCAAGTCTCTGCACACCTCTCGCTGCATTATCATAAGCTTTCATGAATTTAAAAGAATAGATTAGAGGTTGATTTCTTCTAAAGAACCACTACAGTAAACCAATCTCAATCCCTTTCTTCCAACAAAGGTACATCAATTGCCACATCTTCCTCTTTGATGCAAATGACAAAGAGGAAAATCAAACCATGTCATAGCCATCTCTGAGTCCAGGAGAAAGAGATAATGACAGCACCTGGCCTGTCTTGCCTCACATCAGGAATGCAGTGAGATGGTTCTGAGCCATGGACCTTCCCAGACCATTTGAATGAGACTGACATCATGAGGAAGGGGGTATCCTCTGGTTGGGAATCCTCTAGTGGCTGTATCATTATTTTCTATTAAAGCCCCTAGTACACAGGAATTTTTTCCCATGCTGATATGAATCTCTCATGGAAAATAAAAGTTATTTTTAACTATGAGCCTTAGGCTATAAACTCATTCTCCAAAAGAGTTAGAATCAAGCAAAATCAAAGAAGTTAGAGGAAGGAGAGAAGAACACATCCTGGAGTGACTTGGCCATACCTGCAGACCTTGTGTCCTGCCCCACAACTGTCCTCTGAATGCTCTTCTGGGACCTCTTCCCTCTCTCTTTTACCTATGCCCCTTTTTATGTATTTCCTCCTACATGCTCATCCCACCACGCCTTCATTCAACCTGCTCCTAAGAAAACTTGGCTTTATGATACTAGCTAAGGTTGATTCATCAATTCAATGTACTACTCCAAATACTTCAATCCAGAGTTCATTAGGTTGAAGGCATCATGCTAACCCCCACAGCAGACATGGGAAGAGCTGTGTCTGCAAAGCCTTTAAAAATGCTCCACAAACTCCCCTGCCTTCTTCCATTATAGAATGGGGCCAGAGTGAGCACCCCAGGTTCAAAACCTAAAAAGCAGGTTTCAGGCCTTGCCCCAACCCTCAGTTTTTGTGCAGCCTTGGGTTGGTCCTCTAAACCATCTAAGATCGGGCTTCCTATCTACAAAAGCATCAGAGGACTTGTTAAGAGCAAGAAAATACTGTGTAAAGCATTCTCTAAAAAGAGTCACTGCAATTAGGGCAAACAATTTCACCTTTTCTTATAACTCAAAGTTATCCATAAAATAATCAGTTATTGTACTGGGAGTCCACATCTATTTTTTCTCCTCCTGACATTATCATTGTCATGACTGCCACTACATCTTCAGCAATGCAATAAGGTGGGACCTCTAGGGTCCTCCAAGGAGAAGAGCATGCTTGGCCCTCATACCTAGCAGCTGCCGCTACTGAGTTGAATGAGGTTTCATCACTGCTTTTTACATTTATACCTCCTAATTCAACACTGGGGGTTATAAATGTAGCAACAGTTAAGTAACACAGGGTCCAAACTGTCATTTCAATTTGAATTTCTCAAGTCATCCTAATCCAGGAGTCACATGCTGTCAACTCTCTGCACCGTTCTCACTGTATTATCAAAAGCTTTCATAAATTTAAAAGAATAGATTACAGGTTGATTTCTTCTAAAGAACCACTAAAGTAAACCAATCTCCCTCCTCCTCTCTAGTAATGATGTCATCACTGCCTTTATTTATCAGCACTGCAAGCATGCCTCCCTGAAACAGCCTTCTCCCTCCCTCTAAATCTTCTGAGCTTAGAAATCAAATAAAAACTTGCTAGAACTGTAGGTAAAGTAAGAGCTGCTGGCCACTGAAGGAGAGACTAAGGGCTCTCCTCGGGAGGAAAAAATAAGAACTTTGTGTGTTTAACATCTCTTTAGTGACTCAGAGGCTCTTTAGCTTCTTTCTAGGTTCCACACAGTGCATTAGAAGGCAAGTCTTTAAATTGCAGGGTTCCACATTAGAAAGGACTTTTTACACAGTGTCTGGTATATAGTTACCATTACCTATTTCTATCTAGGACCTCACCTGGGGCCCACCCACAAGTGTTGATGCATATCTTCATGTCTAATACACAACAGCAATGAGACCATGGGCATTCCACTCTTATTTGGTACACAGATTCCTATTTAAGCACGATCATCATTTCCACACTATTTATTCACCATTTTATATATGTTACTTCACATCATGCTCACAACCATCTAATGAGATAGGTACTATTATTCCCATTTGCTAGGCACTATCATTTCCGTAAAGAAATTTAAGGCTCAGAGAGGTTAACTGATTTTCCCAAGGATATAGAGAAAGTAAGCAGGATGATTAAGAATCCCAACCAGTCTGACTTCAGAGCCCATCTAGATAGGGATGAAAATATCTCCAACGATGGCTATAAGTTCAAGTCACATTATAAATTTTTCCTAATGAACAGAAGTGAACTCTAAAATCCACCCATCAAATTGAAATGTATCATGACTCATGTGTGAGTTAACAGTTCTCCAAAAGGTAATAATATTATAACCACCAGTGCTACTATCCCTCACCAGGTATTTGACATGCAGCCTCTCCAATCTTCACAACCCCCTGCCAGACTGGTAGAAATATTCCCACTGACAGCGGGGAATCTAGGCTCAAAAAAATCACAGTAATTTGCCCAAGGTCGCAGACTCAGTAAGTGGCAAGAGCTGGGATTTTAATTCAGGCCTCTCTGACTCCAATGCCTCTTCTCTTTCCAACATGTTGAGTGACCCAAGATGAAATATATTTAAGGGCAAACTAGTCTTCAACAATATAGTCAATCTTCACAATTCAGAAGATTCTTCTGAATCTTTTGCAGCTTTGAAACTGAGATAATGCAGGTCTAGAAATCAACACAGCTGGGTGGAAACCAGGTTTGTCCAGTTAATAGTTGTGTGACTGAGTCTGTTGCATAATCTCACTAAGACTGCATTTCTTTATAAGTAATGCAATTTCACAGGGTCTTTATGAGGATTAAATGGGATAATATGTGACATACGCGCAGGTATCAAGGTCTATGGCACACAGAGGGTATTTTAAGTATTCTTTCTTTAATTATTATTTTTCTTTGGAAAATGAAAATATGAATTGGGATTTCTGAATGACAGATTTAAGATAAACCAGCTACTATTACACAAGACAGAACACAGAATCTTCTATTCAAGATTAAAATCGCTGAAAGTATCCTAGAAATCACTGAATATTCCTTTACTCATCAACATTAAGTGAGCATCAACTATGTGTAGGAATGGCACTGGGCACGGGGGATCAGCACGGAAAAGGACAAAATACAAATGATTATGGAGCACAGATTCCAGTAGAAAAGAGTCAGAAAAATAAACACAAAGATAAACAAGAAGGCCATTTCAGATAGTTAAGTGTTATGGTTGGAGACAGCAAAGCTCCCTCTTATTTAGCTGAGAAGAAAACTGATCTCTAGACCAGAGAAGGGACTTGACTGGTCAAAGACCCCACCCAGGATTATTGGTGTGTCTTTGTTCCCTAGACCAGCGATTCTCAAATTTTCACTTCTATCAGAATTACCTGAAAGGGTTTTGAAACACAAATGTCTGGGTCCCACACCAGAGTTTTTTATTCAGTGGATCTGCTATGGAGCCCAAAACTTTGCACTTCTGAAAAGTTCCCAGGTGATGCTGACACTGCTGGTCCAGGGACCACACTTTGAGAACCATTGTCATTGAGGAACACAACCACATCAGAAAGTAGTGAGGCAGAAAGAGCACAGGACAAGTACCCTAATCCCTCTCCTCCTGCCATACCATCTCCTACCAATGCCAAACTCCATCACTAAACTCAGTCAGGAATCAGAGCACAAAAAATTCGAGGTCATGTAGCCTCCTGGAACCCAGAGCAGTACAGAGAAGGCCTCCATTAACACAATTCCCTCCCCTTGCCCCTTTCCACATTAAAGGTTCAAAACCTCACTGAGGCTTCACACTAGTCCTAGTTCCCAAGTGCCCCAGCATCCCTTGTGAGTTCTCTTAACCTCAACCCCACCACATGAATAGTCCCTTTATTAAAGTCTCTTGACACACTGGAGTTGAATTCTGTTTTCTGTTAAGATTCAGAGAGATACACACCAGATCCCAAACAGTTCCACTAGTGGTGATAATTTTCAAAACTGACAAACAGCTCTTCTATTTCTTCCTAAAGCAACAGCTATAAAATGCGGGTCAAATATCAGATAATCTTTTTTGCTACACAAATATAAATCCTATATGCAATTCGCAAGCCCCTGCACAGCCTGTGCAGTGAGATCACTCTAAACAGAGTTTGTGGGCCTGGGATGAGCATTAGAGTGACCAACTCATCCTGATTTGTCTCAAACATTCCTACATTTTCAATGAGCATTGAAAGTCCTATGTCTAGGAACCATCTCCATCCTGGGCAAATGAGGACAACTGGTCACCCCAGCCATGCACTCATGCTTTTTTGCATTAATGACGCCTCCACTGAACTTCCAGCAATAGCACTATCACCAAGGATGGCTAGTATTTACAGAGCACTTTCCATAAGCCTGGCTCCTTGCTAAGAATTTTACATACCTCACCTCATTAATTTCTCACAACCATCCTACAAGCAAGTTACTACTATTAGCCTCATTTCACAGATGATAAAATCGAGGCTCAAAGGGTTTAAGTAGCTTGTTCAAGTCATACATACAGCTTATAAATTAGCACAGCCTTGACTTGAGCCCATAGTCTGAGATCAGAGACTTCAGTCCTTTTTTTTTTTTTTTTTTTTTTTTTGAGATGGAGTTTCACTCTTGTTGCCCGGGCTGGAATGCAATTGCGCAGTCTCTACTCACTGCAACCTCCACCTCCCGGGTTCAAGGGATTCTCCTGCCTCAGCCTCCTGAGTAGCTGGGATTACAGGCATGCACCACCATGCCCAGCTAATTTTGTATTTTTAGTAGAGACGGGGTTTCTCCATGTTGGTCATGGCTGTTCTCGCACTCCCGACCTCAGGTGATCCTCCCAAGAGCCTGCACTGTTAACCACTACGTGGTTCATGACAGAGCAGATGTACTCACCTGCCCCCTATCTGATTCCATAAGGAAGGAAGATTCAGCCAAGAACTACCAAAAGGGCATGTTAGAAACCAAGAACTAATGCTGCAGTCACAGAGCGGAAACTAAAAGGGGATCTACATGTTCCTTATTCTAAGGCACACAATGAAAAAGTCAATGGCAAGGCATTTGGTGCCTTTGGAAAATCAGAGATAAAATTATGCAGGCCCTTATATCTCAGAATCAGAGATTCTTGCAGCAAAATCTGTGACATTCAACACCTGATGCCTCCTACAAATGCAGAAGCAGTCCCATACTTGGCTTCAACCTCTCATTTGTAAAACTGGAGTTATGATCACCTGTCTTATCCACAAGGTGGATGTGCTGTGGAGAAAGTAAACTCAACTGTCCAGCCAGAAGTGTTTTCCTAAACTGCTGCGCTTGCTGGAGCCCCAGAGGTCCAAAGTCCATAGTGTGGGATGACCCCTGGGGTTTGGCATATGGCACCTTCAGGTGCTCAGTCCCCAGTGTGGAATCAGGGGCAGCTATATGTAGGGCTCAACCTCTGTTCCAGGACAGATGAGGGTCCTCCCCTCAGAATTGCCCCTTGTATGACTGGGATAGTTGAGACTCACTTGTGGGAGCAGATGGAGCTTCTTTCTGGGAAAGACAGTCTCTCTCCCGTACCTCTTATTCCCATAAAAATCTTCTAACATTCAACGTCACGTGGTGATTCAGAACCTGGCCTCTGAATGAGACGACCACAGTGTGATTGTGGCCAAGTCCTTGAACCTCCATGAAACCAATTATCTTATCTGATACATGGGATTGCTGTGTCTGCCTCGTGGGATCATTATGAGAATTAAATGAAGTCTTAGAATTTCCCTCAAAGACATGATCATTGAAAATTCTGAAAAAAAGGCTTTCCACCCAGGAATTTCAAACAGGACCTAATTTTCTCCATAAGTGTGAATTTTGCACAGCACATGGCACAAAGTAAGCCAGACAGAGACAGCATAAAGTAATAGCCAAGAACACAGAATCTAGCCTTGAATTCTTCTGGCTCAAGTCAAGTTCCAACACTGACTAGCTGTGTGACCTTAGGCTTGCTACTTAACCACTCTGTTCCTCAGTTTTGATGATCATTGTACCTACGTCGTAACAGTGTTATGAAAACTCAAGGAGTGATAATTAGTAAAACCCTTGAAAAGTATCTGGCTCATTATGAGTATTTAAAGCAGGTAATAATGTTAGTGTTTCCTAGTTGGTAGTCATTTCATCTCCTGCATTTATTCCTCTGATTTTCAGTTTGGATCCTTCATACTCAGGAGACCCTGCTGCACCTGTGATTTTCATTACTTTTGAATCTGGTCCCTACTATTATCACCCATCATCCATCATTTCGCCAAATGATTGTTCCCCTTCTTGAATTTTCTGCTTTTCATTCCAACTTGAGCCAAATGCTCTTCTCCTCTGTATACTCTTTTGGGTTTAGAAACCTTCCTCCCAGGAAAGTGAAAATCCCTGCTGTCATACTCTAATCTGGACTGCTTTAATGGAGTCGCTGTTTGAAATGAACAATCCTTGAAACAGGTTGCTTTATCTTCTAGACCGGGGGATTTCACAACTTATTCCTTTTGAACAAGCAAACTATGAGTAGTGTCATATAACAAAACTGATCCATTGGGAAAATATATTTTTAATATATTTAATCTTTAGCAAAGATATCCAGTGATTTGATTTTCAGAACATAAATAAAAATCCTAAAGTCAGAGACCTAGAACTTTAGTCTTTAAGAAACATAGAAATCATCTGGTCATTTCACAGATGGGAAAATGATGCCCAAGTTCACAGCACCTCTAAACATTGAAAAGATTGAGCAACATTATTCTTTGAGTCAAATGTGCCTTTCTGAGGCCTCAGGCAAACCTAAGGCCAAAGGCTGTCCTATGAAAGAATCTCTGCTGTTTCTCTGGGGTGCGAGAAAGTCTCCTCCATGGAGGTGCCAGGAAAGAGAAGGAGAAGGATGTGTGAAAAGGGGATAGAACTGATGGCTAAGAAGGTCCCCTCCACTGGGCCCCACGCACTCCTGTTCAAATGTCTCCCTGTGTCTGTGATAAAGTTCTCTTTTTCCCTTCTTCTGCATGATGCAAGGGTGTTAAGATTCCCCAGAGAAATCCTTTACAAACTCTGAAATAAGGCCTCTCATATAGAAAATAAATTCTAAATTTGTCTTGAAAAGATGACAGAAGAAAACTGTACATATATTTGAAATTCCTATTATCTGTACCTTATTAATAAATCTTAAATTTCAAGAACATCACTTGGAGCTGTGACTGTGCCACTGCACTCCAGCCTCGCAACAGAGCGAGACCCTGGGCTCTGACTGTGCCACTACACTCCAGCCTGCCAACAGAGCGAGACCCCGGGCTCTGACTGTGCCACTGCACTCCAGCCTCGCAACAGAGCGAGACCCTGGGCTCTGACTGTGCCACTACACTCCAGCCTGCCAACAGAGCGAGACCCCGGGCTCTGACTGTGCCACTGCACTCCAGCCTGCCAACAGAGCGAGACCCCGGGCTCTGACTGTGCCACTGCACTCCAGCCTCGCAAGAGAGTGAGACCCTGGGCTCTGACTGTGCCACTGCACTCCAGCCTCGCAACAGAGCGAGACCCTGGGCTCTGACTGTGCCACTGCACTCCAGCCTGGCAACAGAGCGAGACTCTAAGCTATGATTGTGCTGCTGCCATGAACAGACACCACTTTTTAAAGGAATAATTGAAATGCAGAAATATTACAAAGAGAAGTGCAATTAACACCTAGGTTCTTCTCCATCAAGAATTATCAACCAATTTTAACAAATTTTCTTAAAGTATGTTCTCCTTTTCAAAAGCAACAGAGTATTACAGACAAAGCCAAAATGCCCTTTATCCACCATCCTAGTTCCATTTTCCCATACCTCTTCTAAAGAATGTAGCCTTCCATTCTGCTTTCAATGCTGACATAAACTTACATAGTTTGATTATTAATACCTATTTGATTGATGTATCCATTAAATTGACTCTGCTTTCTTTCTATTGCAGATGCTGACTTTGGTTCATGTACCAGAAAATCCTGATATTTGTAAATTAGTCCTTAAGTAGATGCCCAGATTGTTAGTATAAGATCATCCAAGACGCTGATATAGAAGGGAAGTGGCATAGCAAAGACTGGGATGTTTCTATGTACAAGCAGGATTCTGCTAGTTTGAAGAGGTCACCAGCACCTCATTAGTAAACCATGAGGCCAGAAAAAGCCAGCCCAAGATATACTACCTCTGCTTCAACCCTGTGTACTTACCCCGCTCCCATAATATCCTGTATTTTTGGCTAAAGAAATCAAAAAACGTATAGAAGTTTGGAAGCACATCCAAGGTCCTTACCAGATAATCTGTAACCCAACTGCAATGACGCCATTGGTGTCAGAAGTGGGACAGACATGAAGAACTCACCACAATGGCCACATTTGGGATAGGGATCAGAATATCAAAGTAGCATACAACGAGTAAAGCATGCCTAAAACATGAGAATTTGGGGGGAAGGAGCTGAGTCTAGTGGAATTCACCCATGTTTCTTCTCCCTTCATCCATTTGGACCTGACATATAGTGAAAGATGGCTGGCACAAAGGCAGTTAGCACAAGGCAAAATTCCTGGAACCTTTTGTGTGAGCCAAAGCAGTGGCTAGAACTAAGGATCGCCAGAAAAGCTGAAACCCCAAAAGGAGGAAATGTCTGAAGTTTCAGCCAAAAATCTATGGATCACAAAAGGATGCTCTCAAATTAGACATCTGAAAAGGTAACCTGGAATGGGAAAGATACCAAAGACCCCTAGAATCCCAGGTGGAACAGGTGGTCAGCAGCTTTCCAGGCACAAATGATAACTGCTGAGGTTTTGGAAGTGTGAGGAAATGGGAATGGAATGAAGAAATGCTTCAGTGCTCATCAAGCCAACTCTCAGGCAGAACAACTGCAATACAGAGAGATTTACACAAAGAAATTTAAATATATGCTAAATGTTTCATATGTGGGAAGAGGAAAAGATAATAAGGATAAGAAATCTGACTTCATCAACCTTCAATAAAAAAGTGACCCATCAGGAGCCTGGCCCCAAGTTACAGTTTTAAACTAAAAAATTCTGTTGTAAAATATGTGTATACTTTCTAAAGGCAGCAGTAACTTTGAAATGTGTTCAAATTAATTGCACTTTTCCACCAAAAATGATGTTCAGAGGGTCAAGTCCCAGAAATATTTTTCTACTTGGAACTTTCTATTTTTCTTCCAAGAGGAAAACTTAAAGAACTTCACTGAGATGGAAAATTCACCTTGGTAAGTACACCCAGAAAAAGTTTATAAAACTTTTGCTAAGGCAAGGGTGTTGTGGTACCTGGATTTGGTTGGATGTTTGCATGATTAAGCTGAGCATCTCAAAAGTTGAAAACTGTGTATTTCTTCTTTTCCAGAAGGTTCCATTGCTCTTTAGTAAACCTAATAAAAATGACCTCAAAACTGCAACTGAAGTGTTAGACAGCTGGCCTCTACTTCATCCCAGACAATTTTGTTTAGGAGAAGATAACCACCCTGAACTGGAGCCAGCTGAGATACAGGGAGGAAGTTGACTTTGTGCCTGGCTTCTTTAAAGCTAGAAGCTCTGGGAAAATAACTAATCATTCCTGACACCCACCCTGCAACTCTGATTTGAGACCATTTAGAATCTTGGCTTAACGTTGTGGTTTCTGAGCTGAAAGTCACTCCCCCATTCCAACACACACACTTTCTATTTAAAAAGGTGAAAAAATAATGCAAAAGGTTAAGAGATGGTAAATGGACAGTCTTAGGCAGAGAAAAGATTCACTGACAAAGAAAAATGTAACAGTCAAAACATCCAAAGCTCTGGATCTGGAAAGAGAAGAAGACTGGACACTGAAATGGCTTTGAACTCAAAGCTAGGACAGAAGAGCAGAACAAATTCCTTGACCCAGGCCTGTTGGATACATTTGTACAGGTTCCACAGCACAACAGGCAGCAGCCATGACCTAGACATGGTACCCCCACCTCCCTCACACCAGGAGGAGAGCCTGGCACCCAACCTTGCTCAGCCAGATGTAGTAAGGCTGAAGGGGACAGGTAATAAACGGGAAACTGCTCAAAAACCCAACTCCTGAAAGTGGAGGCCAAACACTTCCCCAAGGCAGATGAAGGGTGAACTCAAGGTGTCTTAGAGCCCTCCTTCCTAGGGTCACCTTGTAGAAATAACTCAGAAGGGCTTAGGGTTGGGACCATCATACATTGGTGCCTCTCCTGCCAAAATACAGATACTGCCTAGACAAGAACAATGCGGATCTTTGGCATCACCACCGCCCCCCGAATCAAACAGTTAAGCTGTAAAAACCAGTAAATTCTTGAAGCACATTTCCATCAGAAGTCCAAAGTCTGGTCATCCCATTTAGATTTTGACAAAACATCCTTCCTTCACTGCAGGATCTCCTGGGTCCCTAAACACAGTTACCTTGAAAAGACTATTGTGAGTCTCGTCTGATGACTATACTACTGCCACAACAACCAAAACCAAGAGTTCAGGCATGACATGTTTCAATCCATATAATCACTTACGTGTTTACATCAGACTGTTTAATTGCTTTAACTTATATTCTCTATGTCAGTTTTATGGAGCCCATTTTTAAACCTCTGGAAATGGGTTAGAAAGGTCTAAAATAAGCGCTAATTTTAAAAACTGGGATATGTAAATGTAATAAAAATATTAAATTTCAGCTAAATTATATCATAGCCCTAATATATTGGTGTTGTTTATAAACTGGTTTTTGTGGAACCTAGATACTAGTGGAAAAACTTTAGTCTTACGAAAACATAATCGTACTTCAGTCTTGGGGGTAAAGGTTGAAAAGTTTTCTGGTGGATCCTCAGATTAATTCACTTTTAGTTTCTGACATACCTAATTAACTTTTATAAAATTTAAACTAAATCCCTTCTGAGATACTAAATCTCTCTACTCTAAGGCCTTTAAAGAGTGAAAACCTGACACTGAACTGACATTAGTGCCAGCCAAAATAAAAAGAATTAAAAGACCTGAACACACTTCAAAGGTTATATTTGTATTTTTCTCCGAGAAACAAGGTTTCCTACACTTGTGTGTGACTTCAGGTTCCTGTGGTGGGCAGCTCCTGAAATGGATCCCAATGACCCCCACTTCCTGGTATTCATGCCTGTGACAGTTAATCCTATGTGGCCACTCAGCTGGGCTAACAGATGCCCAGACAGCTGGTAAAATGTTATTTCTGGGTGTGTCTGTGAGGGGGTTTCTGGAAGAGATCAGCATTTGCACTGGTCAACTGAGTAAAGTAGATGGCCCTCCCCAATGCAGGTGGGCATCCTCCAATCCACTGGGGGCCCGAATAGAACAAAAAAGTAGAGGAGGGCAAATCTGCTCTCTTGGCTTGAGCTGGGACATCCATTCTCTCCTTCCCTTGGGCATCAGTACTCCTGGTTCTTGGGTGTTCGGACTCAAGTCAGAGCCTACCCCACCAACCCCCAAATTCTCAGGCCTTCAGACTTCCACCATCAACTTTCCTGGGACTCCAGCTTGCAGACTGTGGGACTTCTCGACCTCTAAACCTGCATAAGCCAATTCCTATAAGAAATCTCAGACAACCAATCTCTCTCTCTCTCTCTCCCTCCCCGCCCCCGCTTCCTCCCTCTCCCTTTCCCTCTATACATATAGGAGAGGGAGAGAGAGGAAGGGGGGGGCGGGGAGAGACAGAGAGAGATTGATTGAGATTTCTCATATATATAGAGAGAGAGGGGGGGAGAGGGAGGGAGGGAGGTATATATATATACACACACACACACATACACACACATACACACACACACACACACACACACACATACACATTTTTTTTTTTTAGACAGAGTTTCAGTCATGTCTCCTGGGCAGGAATGCAATGGCACAGGCTCAGCTCACTGCAAATTCCCCCTCCCAGGTTCAAGCGATTCTCCTGCCTCAGCCTCCCAAGTAGCTGGGATGACAGGCATGCACCATCATGCTCGGCTAATTCTGCATTTTTAGTAGAGATGGTGTTTTACCATGTTGGCCAGGCTGGTCTCGAACCCCTAACCTCAGGTGATCCGCCCGCCTCGGCCTCCCAAAGTGCTGGAATTACAGGTGGCTCACGCCTGTAATTAAGTGTGTATTATATATTTAAGCCAATGTATAATATACACTTAAAATGTGATATATAATATATGTGCCCTGTTATATATTCTAATATATAGTCTATTGGTTCTGTTTCTCTGCAGAACTCTAAGACAACTTCCTTGTGCAATTCCTTTCCCTTGAGTATGAGCTGAACCTAGTGACTTGCTTCTGACAGAATATGACAAAGTGATGTGACGTCACTTCCCAAATTAGGTTACAAGAGATTGTGACTTCTGTCTTCCTCACACTCGCTCCAGCCCTCTCACTTGCTCACTCTGACAAAGTCAGCTGCAACGTTGTGAGCTGTCTGATGAAGTGGACAAGTGTGTTTACATGTGTGGCAAGTGCCTGTGTGGCACGTAACTGAGCGTGGCCTCTAGCAAACAACTCGTGAGAGATGGAGGTCCTCAAGCCAAGAGCCCGTGAGTAAGTGAACCCTGCCAACAGTCATGTGAGTGAACCTGGAAGCAGACCCTTTCCCATTCAAGCTGAACTGACTGCAGCCTGTGAGGGGCCTTGAGCCACAGGACCCAAGCCACACAGATTCCTGAGCCAAAGAAATAGTGAGACGATAAAGCCACTGCACTGGGGGAGTAACTTGTTATTATCAGACAATTAATATAGCTCCTTTAGAACAGGACTGGGCTTGCTTTTCCTTTTCAGAAAGTTGGTGCCCAAGAAACATGGACAGCTGGGACCTGACTCCGGACCTGACACTGGGCCCAGGCACTTGGAGGCCAATTCCAAGATGCTAAAGAAAAAAAGACATGGTGACATCAACTTCTCAGCCATACTCACTTAAACACATAGTGTGGCAATGTGGCAAAATTATTTTTAATTAGATTAATGAGTTATCCTATTCAAACTAACTTTATGAAATCAAAGAGATAAATAATCATAAATGCATGCTGTTTAGAACTCTTTTCTATCCCTAATGTCACCAGCCGTCCCCATTTTACCCTGCTGTATGCCAGTGTTCAAAGAAAATACCAAAAATCTGCATCCAGATTCTGATGCTCCCACGACAAAGGGATCAGGGCTCTTTAAATAATAACTACTATTATAATAATATAATAAATAATAACACACCAAGACGTGGGTCTGAAAATCCTTGTTGTCACTGGAAAATAAGGACTCTCTCAAGGAGACCTGGAGGTGGTAAATAAGAACCTGGTTTGAAGGAGCTCCCAATAGCTAAACTGATCACTTAAGCAGCACACGCACAAAAGCATAATTATAGTCAATCAGAGGAAGTCAAGACCACCCAAGGCCACTAGTATTTGTGATGATCCAACATGAAGCACTGTTTTTAAAACTCCTGCTTGCTGATGTGAACCCACTCATTCATGCTCAGTTGCAAAGAGACAAATGCGTGATCCCTGAGGGATGACTACATAACCACCCACCATGAGGTCAGGCAGGACCAAGAGAAATGGGTTTGCAGTCTTGTGTAGGCTTCTAGAACCAATAGGATAAAAGCAAAATGATGGGTGGTCTGAGAAGAAACAGGTTTCCAAGGTCCTGGGAAGCAGGAGCTGGAACATAACTGTGGGATATGTAGTCGGCAGCACTGCATTCTTCCAGGGAAGAGGATAAGCAGCTCCATGACGCCAAGAAAGTTAGAAGTTTGCAAACTATTTTTTTTTTTTTTTTAGACAGAGTCTCACTCTTTCGCCCAGGCAGAAGTACAGGGGCATGATCTCAGCTCCCTGCAACCTCCGTCTCCTAGGTTCAAGTGAGTCTCATCCATAAGCCACCCAAGTAGCTGGGATTACAGGCACGCACCACCACACCCGGCTAATTTTTGTATTTGTAGTAGAGCCGGCATTTCGTCACATTGGACAGGCCGGTCTTGAACTCCTGGCCTCAAGTGATCCATGCACCTCGGCCCCCCCAAAGTGCTGGGATTACAGGCGTGAGCCACCACTCACCCAGCCGTGGTTTGCAAACATCTTTTAAGAGCAGCACTTGAAGAACTATTAGCGTGAAGTTCCTCCTGGGTGTTGATGGAAGCCCCCTACAAAGGCAGAGACAAAGCTGGTACAGAGCTGTTTTCTCCTCTGTTCATCCTGGTAGGAAACCAATGGTGAAAAAAAAAAAAAAAAAAAAAAGTTGCATCTGCTCCTGATCCAAGGCGCTTCTACTCTTCTGTTAAATCTCTACATCCTTAGCTTAATGAGAAAAGAAATGAATGAGTGATCTCTTCTCTCCCCCACAAATCCCTACCCTACCAGAATACTCAGGGTAAAAGTTATTCGTGTCTTTAAATTTTAATAGACATTGCCAAATTAGCACTCAGAAAGGCTGTTTCAATTTTCGCTACTCAAAAGTGAACAAAGCTACCTAATTGCTCAGATCCTCGTCAAGACTTGATAGTCTCAAACTTTTGCATTTTTGCCAAATTGATGAGGGGGAAAAAATGCTACTTCACAGATTTAATTCACAGTCTAAAGAGCCTTTAAAAGGGCGAGAGATAATGATTTGCAAGTTGCTAATACAACAAACTATTTTGGAAACTAGCAAGAGCTAAGTCATAGTAATGCCACTTCCCTGCTGCCTGTTTTCCGCCACGGACCAGGCTTGACAATTTACAGGAATTATCTCCAGCTCTTGCAGCAATGAGCCATCAGTAGTCCCATTTTACAGATGTAGAAAAAAAGATTCAGAGCACTGAAGTAATTATCAAGGCCACATCACAAGTGCATTAGGGAGCTGAGATGTACCCATTAGTCTAACTTCACAAAGGCCCGTGGTCAAATAGAAGTTTTAACAGCTTTAGTCCATAAGATTTCATCCATCATCAGGGTTCAATTCTATACCTTTTAGCAAATGTAGAGTTACACAACCATCACCACCTTCCAGTTTCCAAGTCAAGAAAGTTAGAGGTTTGCAAACATCTCTCGAGAGCGGCACATCAACTGTTCTCTCAGGCTCGCTTCCTATAAACCCCTGCTCCATGCCTAGCCCTAGGCAACCACTGGTCTGCTGTCTGTCTCCATAGACCTGCCTTATCTGTGCATCTCATAAAATATGCAGTCTGTTACATCCAGCTTCTTTTGCTTAGCATAATGTTCTCGAGGCCCGACCATGGTGTAGCCTGTATCAGCGGTTCATTCCTTTTTATTCCTAGTCGTATTCCCTCGGAGGGATTCGCCAGTTGATGGACATCTGGATTGTTTTCAGGTTTTGGCTTCTGTGAATAATGCTGCTACAAACATTCATGTTTGCGTCTTTCTGTGGACATATGTTTTCATTTCTGTTGGGCAGATTCCTAGAAGTGGAATTGCTGGATTTTATGGGGAGTGTCTGTTTAACTTTTTTTTTTTTTTTTTTTTTTTTTTTGTTGAGGCAGAGTCTCGGTCTGTCTGTCGCCCGGGCTGGAGTGCAGTGGCCGGATCTCAGCTCACTGCAAGCTCCGCCTCCCGGGTTCACGCCATTCTCCTGCCTCAGCCTCCCGAGTAGCTGGGACTACAGGCGCCCGCCAACTCACCCGGCTAGTTTTTTGTATTTTTTAGTAGAAACGGGGTTTCACCGTGTTCGCCAGGATGGTCTCGATCTCCTGACCTCGTGATCCACCCGTCTCGGCCTCCCAAAGTGCTGGGATTACAGGCTTGAGCCACCGCGCCTGGCCCTGTTTAACTTTTTAAAGAAACTGCCAAACTGTTTACCAAAGTGGCTCCACCATTTTTTATTCCCTCCATCATCAAACAAAAATTGTCAACTAAATATCCAAGAAATGTAAGACTTTGCATCTCTTCCACTTATGCTCCAGGGGATGTGTTTGTGTGTCACACGCACTTTAGCAGCCTGGCTTCAGTGTGAGAAACAATTAAGTCTGCCACACTGTGGGTTGGCTTCAATTTCCAGGTGACTTACCAGTCTGAAGGTGGATCTGATGAGGCTTCTGTGCAGCCCTTCCTTGTGGATATACCTAGGAAGGACGAACTGAAATAATGCTCACATTTGGAGATAAAACAGGCCCTAATGGGCCAGGCGCGGTGGCTCACACCGGTAATCCCAGCAATTTGGGAGGCCAAGGTGGGCAGATCACACGATTAAGAGATCGAGACCATCCTGACCAACATGGTGAAACCCCGTCTCTACAAAAAATACAAAAATTAGCTGGGCGTGGTGGTGCGCACCTGTGGTCCCTGCTATTCGGGAGGCTGAGGCAGGAGAATTGCTTGAACCCAAGAAACGGAGGTTGCAGTGAGCCGAGATCAAGCCACTGCACTCCAGCCTGGCAATAGAGCAGCGAGACTCCGTCTAAAATAATAAAAAAAAAAAACACAGGCCCTAATGATCACCATGCCTCACTGACACCTCAGTCTTTCCTTGTTCCGCTTTATTGACACATCAATTCACATGTTTTTACGGTTGACTTTTGCTAGGTCCCTTTGGAATGTATTTCTAGAATCCTCACTGGGTCCCTCTGTATCCTCTTTAGCACCTGCAACTCTTACCAATAGATAAAAAATAAATGGCATTATCCTGCTCATTTCTGCCTCTCACTGGCAAATAAAAGTGTCCAGCAGGACCATACCAAATGCTGAAACCCACGACCCCAACCGGTCACCCTAACCCACCTGGACACACACTATTGATGAACCCCTGTCCCTGTGGCTGCATCTGATTATTGTTCATCCACTGAAAATATGTGGCTTTCTTCCTCTCCACACTAATCTGAATCCATTCTGTAAGATTTCATGAGACACGCTAACTGCTTTCTAGTATCTATGTGGTATTGCCTCCTGGACCCAATTCTGTAATGTGTTTGCAAATGCTATTATACTTGTCTGACATGGTTTGTTCTCAATAATCTCATAGCTTGTTAATTTATTTATTGGAATGCCATGGCCCTTGTTTGTTTTCTTATTCTTTGCTTTTTTATCAAGTGCACAAAGTATCTTTGTCCCCCACAGCCCCAGAGTGCTGTGCACTTGATTTCCAGGTTAGGGAAGAGCAGAGGACAGAGCCCAAAAGCAAGGAAGGCTGTACACGGGAGAGTGTAGGAAGGGAAACAGAATGCGTCCAAATATTGTGTCCTGCCACAATATGTAACCATTTGTGGTTTATCAACACTTCTAAGTCAGAGGGTAAAATATGCCTAAAAGTCAACATTCCCTATTTAAACCCTTGAACGGCCAGATTTACTAGTGTCATCTGTCAGCAAATTTCATTGGCAAGCTCTTTGTAAAAGCAGGTGCAGGGAATCAAGTCCCTAAAAAGAAGAAAAGGAAGAAAACTGGCTGGGTGTAGTGGCTCATGCCTGTAATCCCAGCACTTTGGGAGGCCAAGGTGGGCAGATCACCTGAGGTCAGGAGTTCGAAACCAGCCTGGCTAACATGGTGAAACCCTGTCTCTAATAAAAATACAAAAACTAGTCAGGTATGGTGGCACATTCTTGTAATCCCAGCTACTTGGGAGGCTAAGGCAGAAGAATCACTTGAACCCAGGAGGCAGAGGTTGCAGTGAGCCAAGATTGCACCACTGCACTCCAGCCTGGGCGACAGAGTGAGACTCCATCTCAAAAAAAAAAAAAAAAAAAAGGAAACTAAAAATCATCACCAAACCCAGCCATCTCATGGCCAGTTCACTACTTAGCATAAGACTGATGCCCCACCCCCCGGGCCTGTGCGCATACACCTGTGCTGAGGTCAGTAACAGACAAGGCTCCTCTTGGGACAAAGTGCCTATTATGTACCAGGCAATCTTCCATTCACTCTGCATATAACATCTTACTTGGTTGCCACAAAGTCCAGCGAGACAGCTCTAATTATCCTCACTTTACAAATGAGAAGCTGGGGATCTGAGAAGGTAAATGACTTGCCCAAGCTGGCATAGGTAGAAAGAAGCAGAGGAGGATTCAAACTGAGGACTTCAGACGCCAAAGCTCACACTCTTTTCTCTAAACCAGGCTGCCTGCTGAGTTAAATTCCCCTGCGCCCACCCTCCCCCACATTATAGCTGCCATGAGACTCTACCGTCTCTTCACCATCATCAATAAATATTTATCAAGGACCACTACCTACACAGAATTGCTCTTGTTTCCACAGCAACACACTGTCACAGAGTCAGGGGAGTATCCCGTGCTTGAAAGAGTGATGCTGTCACGTCCTCTGATCATGGCTGTGAAAGGTGACAGCTACACTACTACATGGAACACTGTCTCAGCTGGCAGCCTGGCGCCTGCAAGAGCTGTGCTGAGGACAAGCAAGAAGAAATTAAGTAGAGTAGAAAGAGAGTGGGTTGTAACCCAAGAAGATGGTCTGTTTTTACTATGTGTTTGCAATTGTTGCTGGAACAGAATTTAAGCCAGGTTTGCACATTAATTGTTTTTATTAGGAAACAAATCAAGCAACCCATGACAGAAAGTAAAATTCAACTGTACCGCCAACAGTTCCCCAGAGGTATACGGCACTGATTATCGAGTTAAATGACTACATTGCTAACAATTGCAATTGCAAGTCAGTCCCCTATAAGATCCATTTTTGCTCCCAATATATGGATTTTGAAATCCACTGGTAAATGAACTAATTATCCCCTTATTCATTTAACTGTCTCTCTTTTCCCCCATCCCAAATCATGTTTTGCCACATTGTTAAGAGGCTGTTTTTAAATGTTTTTTGTTTGATTGATTTTTACTATCATTCCTTCCAAAAACTGTCGTGGCTCAAGAAACATGTCTTAGAGTAAGGAAAAAGGAAATTGCCTTTTGATGACAAGCTTCCGCCCCTGACTTTTGGACACTGAGCCCAACATGTTACAGCAAAACATATTAGCCCAACTATGTTATGGATGTAACCTTACAAATTGAAATTGCTTTCGAGATTGGGAATTTTCAGATCAAAAGAACATGGAAAACACACTACTTAGTCTTGAAATGTATTTATCCAAACTTGCCAAAAGTTTTAAATAAAATACTTTAAAGGAAATCAAGTTATTGTCATATTTATACTAGATTTGAAATTCTAAAAATTTCTGAATTTAGGAATAAAATAAGAATATGAGTTCATTTTTTAAGTCAACATTTACAGTATTCTTGTTTTGGCAAATACAGATGTTCATGAGGAACCCTGAGGAAAAAATCTAATTTAGATGGTCCAGTTGCCGTTAAACCGGAAAGGAGAGGACAGATATATACAGAAAATCCCCATTTCTACAAATGCGTGAGGCTTAGAATGCACCAATTCTCCAGTACAAGCTAATCCCATTCGTTTAAGGAGCCCCTGGCACAAAGGCAGCCACTTGCTAAATATATGCTATATAGTAGGTTTGCAGAAGCCAGCCTGCCCAGGTAGACCCAAAAGAAACACAGGATGCCTTAACAGATTTCTTCCCAAACCATATTCCAGGATTTCTTTTCTTTCTCCTGCGTTCTAAAGAGCAAACAAAGAAAAGGTGCTCGCTCCTCACACTTCTCTAAATGTTTTAACAAAAGGCTGCTGAATAAACACATTACTCATTTAAAAATTGAAAAGAAGTTCTATTCCTGATATGAAAGCAACCAGATTTGCATTTTAATAGTTGTGGGCGAGCGCCACCTGGCGGGAGCATCCGGAACGGGCGGCGTTCAGCCTCCCGAGCCGGTACGGGTTTTACCGCTTACTACCCAAGAACGATTTGAGACCCGTGATGGAATATTTTTGATCCTGTTTCTGCCGCGGGAACGTGAGTGGTATTAATGTGTGGTTGGCCGGTCATGCCTTAGAGGATATAAAATCTGAGTCACAAATCATGCCTGGGTGTCCAGGACTGCCCCGGGCATCCTCCCTAGCACCCCTCCCTCCCTAGCACACCTAACACACACTCCAAAATGAGGAAAACGAGAATTGTGCACCATCTTTAGAATGATGCTGTGGCTGTCCCTCTTCTCTCACTTGCTAATACAACCTTTCAGCTTCACACACCTCTAAAGGAGTGTCTTCGTCACCCAACTTCCCAGCCAGGGAAACAGGCTGTCCCTTCACAGAAGTCGCCTATTCCTCTTCCATTTTAGTACCAAGCAAGGAAGGCTCTAACGCATTTCCAACGGAATGTCCCTCCAGCGGCCCTTAACCTCAGACGCAGCCTGTGCAAACACGCGGTACTTCCGCACAGGTTCGTTCTTTTTCTCTTACTTCCTTTCCTTCTTTCGGTGAGATAATAAATGGGCACAGCTGTTGCTTAGCGAGCCAAAACGAGCCTGTTCCTGCGTCCCACGGGCTGATCTCAGCCTGTTCCCGTGATCCCAGCCACCTCAGCCCGGCGTGGTTACACCAAAAGCAATCGGTGCTAAGAAACTTTAAGGTGATTTTGAACTTGGAAGTACACCTGCAGCACTCCCTCCCTTCTCTTCTTCCCTCCGCCGCTACTCTTGTGGGGGGGTTGGGGGCTGGAAGCTGCCTGCGGGGGGCTTGGTGATGTTTAAGACCCTGGACTGTGGTGCCCTCCAGCACCCGCCAACTTGCCTTTAGGAGCACGGCAGGGCACCACCCCCACCCCGCTCCCCCTACCCTGGGGAACTACCTCTGCTCACCTCCTTCCCGGGGCCAAACCCAAATATGAGTCCCCCGAACTTTTCAGGAGCAGACGCGCACACGGGTCAAATCCACTCCCCTCCAAGGGCCTTAACACGGGCGCCCAGCTACCTCGGAGAAAAGCCAGCGGGTAGGGCGGAGGCATTGCTCTCGGTCATCAACGCAAACATCCCCACAGGTGACTTCAGCGGCTTGATTAGGGGAGCAGCGTGTTCAGAGCAAATGTGGAGCTTCCTGTATCTCCGAGGAGAAAAGAAAAGCCGCCGCCCCGGCAGCCTCGGCCTGCTGGGGACCTGTCCTCCCCACTAAAAGCGCGCGCTGCCCGGGAGGGAACGCTCCACCCTGGGCGTCGGTGCCGCTCCTCATCTCGCCGCCCCAAACACTCAAGTGGCAGATTCCGACAAGTGGGAGGCAGCAAGTGGAAATATTCGCAACAACCGCGGAAAGTTACTCCAGCCCGGGGGACCGGCAGGAAAGTGAAGCTGCGAACTTCGCCAAACGCGGGCTGCCGAGAGACGCGAGGGGCCAGGCTCGCTGGCCGGGGCGCGCGGGGACACGGCTTCCCGCGCCTGCAGGCTGAGACCCGGGTTCCGGCCATGGGGACCCGCGCCCCCGCCAGCCCGCGCAACTTTCTCCTCCCAGGGCCCCGCGGCTGGGAGCCCGCGCGCATCCGGGAGGGCGCGGGGAGCCCAGGGGAGCCGAGCGGGCGCACTCACCTGCGGCGCTCTGAGCCCGGGCGCCGGGCAGCGGCGGCAGCTGCAGCCTCAGGAGCAGGCCGAGGGCGAGCGCGGCAAGACTCGCCATCCGGGCGGCGGCGGGCGGCTCAGCCCCTTCCCGCTGGGGCCGGGACTGGGGCGGGCGCGGGGCGGCCCCGCATCGCCGGTGCGGCCGCTGGCTGTAAGCGCGGCTGGCTCCGCTCGGGCTCCCGGAGCCGGCGCCGCTGCGCTCCAAGCCGAGGCGCGGCGCTAACTGAGGCGGGAGGCTGGGCGGGGGCGGGACGCGGGGGGCGGGGGGCGGTGTCCCCCGAGTCCTAACGCCGCCGCCGCCGCCCGCCCGGGCGCTCCGCCTCGGCGGTGCACACACCCTCGCGCGCACGCCCGCGCCTGGCACACGCCCGCGGCTGGCACACGCGGGCTCCCCCGCACACTCTCTCCGGGGCCGACCAGCTCGGGCCGCTGGCATAGTCACGCGCGTCCACACATCACCCCGCACCCACACGCCCGGTAGGGTCTTCGCCTCTTCGCCCCGCGCCGTGCCGCGCAGCCAAGCATCGTCTGCCCTGTGGGGGCGCAGGTACGGGGGCGGTGCGGGGAGGAGGGAGCGGGAGCAGCCGTTTCAACTCGGGTTGGGGAACAGGTGAATGGGGGTTCGGTGGCGAGAGGAGGGAGGGAGGGAGGGAGCAGCCCTCACAACTCAAGATAAGGGGCCAGGTGAATTGCGAAAGTGGGTGGGGGCGTCTGCCCAAAGCTGGGGCAGGCGGCTGCTGGCCAGGGTCTCGGGCACACCCTGAGATGAGAATTTCATCTAAGAGCGCGCGCGCGCACACACACACAACCCACTCACACTTCTGGGCGCATCGCTGACCGCGCCACAATCGCCGCCCCCCTCAATTAGCCGCCCACCCCACCTTCTTGTTCACCCACATTTCTCTTGTCCCCACCACCACGCGGAAGGGGGCGCAGACGGGGCATGAGACATACCCCCACCCCCCGCAATTTTTCTCTGGCAGCCTTCCCTTTCCTTTTCTAGGGAGACGGAACCATGTAGCTTTTTCCCTTGTCTTCTCGGTCTTAACAAAGACCTGGTTAGGGCTGAAAGCCTAAAACCACAGATCCGCGCTGGCGCTGTCCCTCGCAGCCCACAGCCCACAGCCCGCAGCCCGCAGCCTGGCTCGCTGCTGCCCTGGGAGGCAGCTGGTACCTGAGTCTTGGCTGGGGATCTGAGATGTAAAAACCAGGGGCAGGGACACCCAGAAATGCTTACGGAATTCACACTTTGGGAACACTTTGCTACCTGGCCAAAGCCCTCCTGCTTCTGTGTCAGCCCGGCCCCCCACCCCCATCCTTGCTGGGGTGCCAGGGACTGGGGAGGCTGTAGGGGAATTGTGAAAATCAAGCATGGCAGGGTTTCCAAAAGTGGGGAGCCCCAGGCTCCGGACCCAAGTTGCCATGGCAGAGAACACAGGGCCTCACTCTGTCAGTCCCCAGCCCCCACTAGATAGAGTGGAACAGTTCCCTTGCATGGAAACCCAATTATTCCTCCTGCCCAACACTTACAATCCCAGGCAAATTCTTCCGCCCCTCTCCAGACCCCGACTCCCACCACCACCACCACCACCATGACCGTGACCACTTTCAAAAGCTAGACTAGCCTGTTGGACCAACCAGTGGCTCCCACACTTGCCTAGTCAAAGAACTACCAGGAAATTTTCTCCAAGTCCTGCTTCCCAGACCCCTGCTGGGGAGAGTGGGATTCGGCAGGCCTGTCAGGGGTGGCCTGGGAGTTGAACCTTTTACAAGTTGCCTTGGAGATGAATAATTCTACCAATATTTATGGTGCACTTAATTGTGTGCCTTATTCTGTGCTGTTCTCTGGGGACACCACAATTCATAGCCCTTGGGGACAACTGGAATGGAAAGATCCCTTCTGCTGAGAGCTGAGCGGCCTGCTGTTTGCTCCGTCACTCACTCACTAGAACCCTGCCTTGGGCAGACAGCAGTTAGGAAGCCTCCAAGCAGAAGCCTGGCCCAAGACCGCCACAAGCAACCCCAGTCATGGCTGATCCCAGGGGATGACCCAGGTGGGGAGGAGATTTCTTGTAACTTGCTGCGACTTTCCTGGACTCCTGCCAATTCATCCCCTCTCTCAAGCTTTCTGGAAAACTGTAAAATAGCAGTTAAGCATCCTCAGAGCACACGCCCTTTGGTGCCCCCCTGCACCCCTGCTTCAGGGATGTGATATCACTGCAGGCAAACCCCCCAGGTCTCAATGGGGTTCATGTGCCCCCAAGGGAAAAAAAGAAAAAATTTTAAAAATTAAAAAAAAAAAACATTTCAGTGGTCACTGAGCTGGTGGAGTGGGACCTTAACCCCTACCAGGACTTACCTGCCCAGGTGCACCATGGTCATGAACTGTGACCCTCTGTGCTTTCTGAACCTCCCTCCACCCCGAGAAACTGCCCCCTCTCCTTCAGTAGCACGTGCTGCCACCTGCTGCCCGGCCAGGCTCTGGCACCCATAGCACCACCAGGCTTTTGCACCGGCCAGTCCCTCTGCCTGGAAGCCCTGCACTGCATCACCTCCCTAGGAAACTCACACTGGCCCTTAGGGCTTCTCTTTGGAACTTTGGCCAGCAGGCCCTTCCTGCTCAAGGCATGTTCCCCAGCGCAGGTCACTGTGATGGTGCTTTTTACATTGTGGGAATGTTGTTTATCTCCTCTTCATCTGTTCTACAAGACTTGAGTTGCCAAAGGGAACCTGGACACTTACCATGGGGCTGCTAGGAGATGAGGGTTTGGGGGTGGAGAGAGAGGGCTGGCACAGGGCTAAAGATGCCTTACACAAAGCTTCCAGCTAGCTGACTTCTCAAGGGAAGGAACTCATGGAAAGTTATAGCATCATCTCCCACCCTCCTGCACAGGGAGCCCTCTTTCCCGTCTGACCCCATCAGCCCAGGGAGCTGGGACATGACCACAGATTTGCTTGGCTCGGGGCTGTGCCCAGCATCACATCAGTGCTGAAGGAAGGAGGCAGGGTGAGCTTTGTAAGAGATGGCATTCTGCCCTACAAACTCTCTTAGTTATGCTCAGTCAGTAGGCCTCTTATCTTCAGACTCTGTCCTTAACCGCATGAAACCTTTGGCAAGACCTCTCTGTGCGTCAGTTTCCATATCTGCCTAGTGGCTTCCCTTTCAGCTCTGGCAGGAGCCAAGATAGGAGTGTCCAGACATTTCAGCTACAGATCTCTCTGTCAGGCAGTTTTAGGGGAAACCTGAAACTTGAGGCATCCTTTCAACAAGTGCGCTGGCCTTTTGATGTGTGTCAGCGATCTCAGGGCTGAGGTTTGCAGCCTAAACAATAGACATGGTCATTGCCATCATGTAGCTTACAATCTGTAAACAGAAAGGGGTAACGACCCCAGAGCTGGTCCCCATCTCCCCAGCCCTGCCTCGCCCCCAGTGGTCAGCCCTCCAGTGGGGAGCACAGCACCAGGGGGAAGACACCTGCTGAGGCCACGTGCCTTACTAATGAGATCTCTCAACCATATATCTAGTAGAGTGTATTCTATGTTTAAAGTATCAAATAAAGTCCAGTGATGAAAGTCCAGTGATGTAGCTATTGTTTGATCCCCATCTTACACATGAGAACACTGAGCCTCAAGAAGGGCAGTGTCCATGTAGGAAGGCAGGAAGGGTCACTTCCTGTGCTGGGAGTGGCTGCTCCATTGGAGCCTCTGTCTTCTTGCTGTGGCACTGATAGCCACTAGCCGTTTAAACTTAAAATTGAGAATTTCAATGCTTGGCCACACCACATTTCAAGTACTCAGTAGCCACAGGTGGCCAGTGGCTGCTGTATCAGACAGTGTAGATACAGAACATTTCCAACATCATGGAGAATTCTATTAGTGCTGCTCTAACACAGAGGTCACCAAACCTCTGCCACATCTGGCCCACTGCCTATTTTTTTTAAATAAAGTTTTATTGTGCCACATCCATGCTTATTCATTTACATACTGCCTATGGCTGCTTTTTGCAGAAAGTTCTACTGGACAGCACTGCTCTAGAACAGAGGTTAGCAAACTCCACCCATGGGCCATATCTGGACCACTGTCTATTTTTATAAAGTTTTATCGAAACACAAACCCATGTATTCATTTACATATTGCCTGTGGCCACTCTCTGAACTGTAGCAGCAGAGGTGAGTGATTGTGACAAAGATCATCTGGCCCACATTTTTTTTTTTTTTTTTTTTTTTGAGATGGAGTCTCACTCTGTCACCCAAGCTGGAGTGCTGTGGCCGGATCTCAGCTCACTGCAAGCTCCACCTCCCGGGTTTACGCCATTCTCCTGCCTCAGCCTCCCAAGTAGCTGGGACTACAGGCGCCGCCACCTCACCTGGCTAGTTTTTTTTTTTTTTGTAGTTTTTAGTAGAGACGGGGTTTCACCGTGTTAGCCAGGATGGTCTCGATCTCCTGACCTCGTGATCTGCCCGTCTCGGCCTCCCAAAGTGCTGGGATTACAGGCTTGAGCCACCGCGCCCGGCCAGCTTAAAATATTTACTGTCTTGCCCTTTATAGAAAGTTTGCCAACCCTTTCTTTAGAGAAAGTCTTACAGCACAATTTGACAATTATTGATCTAAAACTCATTCTCAGAGTGTGGTTTCTGGACCAATAGCATCAGCCTCACCTGGGAAGGTGTTAGAAATACAAGTCATTGGGCCCCACCCCAGGCCTGCTGAATCAGAAACACTGGAGGTGGGGCCTGGGCTCTCATTGCACCAGCCTTCCAGGTGATTCTGATGCATGTTCAAGTTAGAAACCAGTGTTCCAAAACACAGAGCGCACATCAACAAGTGACTGGGACGGTGAGGGTGCAAATGGGCTCCCGTGAGTAACAAGAGTTTGGAAAGATGCCAAAAGAGTGATAGCCCATCTGCTGCCTGGTCCCTTGGCAGCAAAACCTTTGACAGCCGTTCCACAGAGGCCGTGCCAACCAGGAGAGGACCCTGTACCAGCCACCGGCGCTGTGCTCAGGCCCCACTGCCGTCGGCCCCGCCCTCCCACGGAATTGTCAGCACATTTGGAGCTGCCTCCACACATAAATTCAGGGACCAGCTGTCTCTTTTAATCTGGTTGCAAGATGAAACCATTAATAGATGTCAGACACATTGGCAATGATCTCTTCATTAATAATTTCCTCCTTTCTGAGGAAAAAGAAATTAGTAACAAGCAACCATCAATAATTCAAAAATACAAGTTAACCTTTCTATTAACAGAGTGTGCACACACCGCAGATGCTTTCAGAACCAGTAGTTCTGGTTTGAGTAATGTTTTGATGGCAGGAATATTAATATGCATTAATGCTGTCTGTCAAGATGTGCAAATATAAATAACCCAAATGCAACTTAGAAATCTTAAGTATTTTCAGGTTTAGCCTCATGATCCAACCATTTTTTCTGTTAAAAATAAATAAATAATGTATTATCCAATAATTTTTCTCCGTTCAAAAGCAGGACTTCATAACGAATCCATTTCCAGTTTGAGGTCCTTGTGGTTAGAAAGATTTCCCTGACGCTTTACCGATACTGCCAATCTATAATTTCTCCCTCCAAAGTTGGATCTGCCTTCTGGGGAAGTAAGAGCCTGGCCGCCCTTCCAGATGACCTTCATTTGGAGATTGGGTGTGCTCCAGGTAAGCGTTCTCAATTTCTTAAAGCCCCTCCCATTCCTCTTCTGATAGATTTTCAGGCCCATAGCACCTGGTTCCTCTTTTCAGCCATGCTCCATTTTTATAATTTCCCTCTTCCGGGGAGGTCTTGCACCTGCCTGCATTCTCCACACCTCCATTTACCATCCAAGTGACCACAAACTCGTCACTTTCCCTCTCCAAATCTGTTTCCCCATCTGTGAAATTGGGTGATTATTCCCACCTCACTGAGCTGAGTGGGAATTAAGTGAGTTAATGGATGTGAACACGCCTAGTATAGGGCTGGTCCACTCAAGAGCCCATTTCCCTTCCTTTCTTCCCACTTCCAAGTCTTATATTCACCAGACCACCCCAGCCTTGACTCTAGGCCAACTGTATAGACACCTGGACAACAGCATGGCACCGAAGGCCAGCTGCTTCTTTCTTGGGCCAAAATACCAGCACATGGTCCAAATTGTTGCCAAGTAGACCTCAATGTCTGAGGTGCCCTGGATTTAATGCCAGCACTGCCTCTCACTCAAGTGGTGTCTGCCAAACAGCTGTTTCTGTTAATTTTTTTTAAAAAGCTAAGTGATGGATGGCCCATACCCATCACAGGTGTTTGCACTTCTGACACCTGGCCTCATTGCTGGGCAGTGGGGATGTTAAGATAAAGTGGCCCCACCTGCAAGGAGCCCACAGTCTGCCCTGAGAGGTCACCCAAGCACACTGGGGACAGGGTGGTGTTCGTGTCAGCATTTGAATAATGGACGTCAAACATGATTGAGATACGGCCCCAGGCTTTACTCCTTGCTTCCAGCAAAGTGGCTTCTCTGAGGAAGCAGGAAAAAGCCACTATTGCAACAGCTTGGTGCCCAGAAGTTGAGCACATGCCTTTTTAGAGCACTGAGGTCCCCGCAAGACCTTCAGCCCTGGCCGGGTGCGGTGGCTCATGCCTGTAATCCCAGCATTTTAGGAGGCCAAGGTGGGTGGATCACCTGAGGTCAGGAGATCTAGACCATCCTGGACAACATGGTGAAATCCTGTCTCGACTAAAAATCCAAAAATTAGCTGGGCGTGATGGAGCATGCATGTAATCCCAGCTACTCGGGAGGCTGAGGCAGGAGAACCGCTTCAACCAGGGAGTCAGAGGTTGCAGTGAGCCGAGATCACACCGCTGCACTGCAGCCTGCTGGCAGAGCGAGACTCCATCTCAAAAAAAAAAAAAAAAAAAAGCCTTCAGCCTTTCTCCTGGTCCCTGACTCCCAACTTAGATTCCAGATTCCAGAATGTTTATGAACCTGTTGCTTCTCCCCACCCCGCTGCAGCAACCTTAGCTCTGACTTAGCTTCTTAACTGCCTGAAGTCTTGTCCCTCCCAAACCCTCTCCACACACAGCAGCCAGACTGGTTGTTCAAGGAGACAGTCACTCCACAACCTGTTGCTCACCAGCTTTAAACCCTTCACTAATGCCCCCACTGCCCTCAGCATGAAGTCCACAGTCCCTACCATAACCAACAAGACTCTCCACTGGCTGGGCCAGCCTGCCTTTTTTGTTTGTTTGTTTGTTTGTTTGAGACAGCCTTGCTCTTTCTTTCACCCAGGCTGGAGTGCAATGGCGCGATCTCGGCTCACTGCAACCTCCACCTCATGGATTCAAGCAATTCTCATGCCTCACCCTCCCAAGTAGCTGGAATTATAGGTATGTGCCACCACGCCTGGCTAATTTTTGCATTTTTAGTAGAGATGGGGTTTTGCCATGTTGCCCAGGCTAGTCTTGAACTCCTGGCCTCAAGCAATCCACCCACCTCAGCCTCCCAAGGTGCTGGGATTATAGGTGTGACCACCATGCCCGGCCCAGCCTGCTTTTCTAAGCCCATCCCTCCCTAACTCACCTTGGACCACCCCTCACCAAAGGGAAGTCTTCCCAGGTGGAGAAGAAACGAAGGGCATTCCAGGTGGCTGGAACAGCCTAGGCAAATACTCAGATATCTGAAAGAGTCTGCAAGTTCAAAGAGGCGAAGCTGAGACCTAAGTGCAATGCTCTCTGTTCTCTCATTTCATTTCCTACGTACTCCATTTACCCTGAACTCCAAGCTGCACATGACAACTGTCCATTACCTCCCTCTGGGCCTCTGCCCATGAGCTTCCTCTCTCTGGAATGCCAAATTCAAAAGCAGCATCCTTCCTTATTCAAGCATCTAAATCCTTATCCTTCAAGGCTCAGCTTTGGGCAGGATCTGTGGGCTGGACTGTAGTGGGCTGGATGAAGAATTAGTGAATTCCATCCTTATTGGAACCATCTGCAGATCTGCCTTCTCCACCAGGGTGACAGCATTGAAGGATGCCAGTACTGTCTTACGCACCCTCACGTCCCCAAAGCCAACCCAGCATGGCATACAGCAAGCACTCAATACATACTGGTTAAGACTAGGGCCAAATTTGCCTGCCAGGGCCATATACATTCTGCACGAGCTATTATCAAACAGAAGGGACAGTGACCCAATTCATCGAGATCTATGGGGAAACCAACTCATGAGCAAGACCCCAGCAAGGCTGTCGGGTGTGCAGGGTGAGATGATGAGGTGGTGCTTCCCCACTGTGTCTGGTCCTGAGAACCACCAGGAGCTCTTGTTAATAACACACGTACCCCAGACTGATAAACCCAGTGCTTCAGGGAAGAGTCCGGAAATGTGTCTTTTTTAACAGACTGACTCTCACAAATGGTCATAACTGGGTGGTTCTGTCGAGGCCAATGCAGAACCTGTCCTCTAGTCAGACTGCCAGAAGCACCTGGCCTGGGGGCTCAAAGCAGTAACAGGGCTGTCCACGGCAGGGAGAAACCATGGTGAAGTCCCCAGAGGCTTTAGTGGCCTGTCTGCCCATGGCCCTGAGCCTCTTCTAGCGAGGCCTGAGTCCCAGATGCCAACCTCTCAGAAAGAAAAGGCACCAAGAGACTTGAAGCAGAAATGATACAGAAACAATGCCTCATGTTTATAGAACCTTCTGCAAACTTTCTTCAGACCTCTGGTTTACAGAGTTGGCTTAATTAGAATTCTTGGTTCTTAATATACTTTCATGATGTTTTTCTGCATAGCCCTCTCTTATTAATATTATTTACTTATGTTTGCTACTTTGTGTTATGGCATGCAATTGTCATTTCATTTTCATTGATTTATCTTATTGTATTTTGATAAGCACCTAGAGATCTTCCACCCACCGTAACAACCACTCCCTGATAGTAACAGAATTCTGCTCTCTACACTTCATCCCTGCAATGATGTACAAAGAAAATTTGGGCTGGCAAGAGGGCCTTCAGGAGAGACCCCAGAGCCGGTCTGTTCCTGGATTCCTGCTGCAGTGGTTCTCAACCCCACTGCATATGAGAATCACCTGGGACCCCACCCTCAGCCACTGATTTATTTGAGTAGGTCCCAAGCAACAGTATTTTTAAATCTTCCCCAATTATTTCTACCAAGAACACTGCAAGGACTCCTCAGAGTTCTCCCCACCCATAGGGAGGTGAAATATAAGTCATCTAAGAAGTTTTGGGCGGAACCGCTACACAGAGCTCTACCCACCTGCCCTTATAACCTAATATACTCTCCTAAAGATACCCCCACACACACTTGCTCACCTTAGGGGATCCCTGCACATGGTACCCACGCTACTGAAGAGGGTGTGCTGGGTGAGTGGCCGACATACTTCTCAATGTGGGGCCAGGGACTACACCTGCACCAGAACAGGGCTGTTTGTTCATTATGCATGGAGCTGAATCAGCATCTCTGGAGGTTGAGGCTTGGGAATTTGCATTTCTAACAGGCACCCCAGGTGATTCTCAGGCATGCAAGAGTTTGTGAATGGCTAATGCAGTGTCAGGGACAAGGAAAGTTGAGAACCTCCAGGCACAACTCCAAGGTATCTTGCCCATTCTGTGTCTCAGACACCTATAAGGGCTGAAAGGATAAATACTGAGCTGGGAACACAGACAATCCTGATATTTTAGGCAAGACTCTTTTTCTTATGAATGACTGACAGACACCCAACCCAAACAAGCTTAAATGAAAAGAGGAACCCAGTGGCTTATTTAGCTGAACAGTTCATGTGCACCTTCAGGCAAAGCTGGATCTAGGTGCTCAAATGATGGCATGGGACCCCTCTCTCTCCCTGTCTATCTCTGTCTCTGTCTCTGTCTCTATCTCAGCTGGGCTTCTCTCTGTGGGTAGTCAAAGAAACTGGCCAGTGACAGCTCCATACAGAGGTCTCACAGCTTACCACCTTCAATGTAAAATGAGACCTTCTGCAACACCCCACCACACTATCCACAAAAACCCAGTAAAGATATTTATTGGGTGATTGGGTTCACATTCTATTTCCTGAATGAATCAATTTGACCAGGGATATTGGCAGGGGGAAGGAGTGTCACCATAATTGGCCAGCCTAGGTCTTTTGTCCACCTCTCTGAATTGAGGATGACAGCCATAAATGACAGTTCCATGAAGACTGAATGGAGTGGGGAAGAGGAATCTTCTCCAAATAATCTTGGGCAGTCTGGTGGCACTGGTCTAGCTCTTTTATAAATCCCTTTAATAAGTGGTCTAGAGACTTAACCAGTCACCTGGGGCCTGCTCTTTCCCTACATCCTCATCCTCTCCATCTGACACTCATTCTAACCTCCCCATACCCAGATAGACCCTGTGATTTTTGTTGTTGTTGAGAGAGGGTCACTGCAACCTCCGCCTCCTGGGTTCAAGCGAGTCTCATGCCTCAGTTTCCCGAGTAGCTGGGATTACAGGCACGCACCATGACGCCCGGCTAGTTTTTGTACTTTCAGTAAAGAAGGGGCTTCGCCATGTTGGCCAGGCTGGTCTCAAGCTCCTGGCCTCAAGGGATCCACCCACCTCGGCCTCCCAAAGTGCCGGGATTACAGGTGTGAGCCACCGTGCACGGCCTAACCCTGTGATTTTTACACAACCTCCTTCTCCTCTCTACCAAAGCATGTTACCCTCAAAATGTTTTCACCCAGATTTCACTAGATTCACCTAGATTTCACTCTATCGCCAATCTAGTGAAACTGTGAACTGTGCTTACTCTGAGCCATGCTTGCAGCTAAAAGCCTATGTGCATTATCCACCCCACAATTCTCTTATTATTCCCCATTTACAAGAGAAGAAGCTAAGGGACAAGGAAGTTTGTTGATTTGGGATTGATTTGGTTTTAAGTTTTGTTTTCTTCTCTACAGCTCCTGGACTTTTTTAAATTCTTGGAATTGTGTCTCTCTGTTATGGGGCTGGTACTATTACCATACGTTTCAGAAAACAGCATCTGTTTACGAAGCATTTTATTATATAACACAGAAATACATTTCACCCCAAATGATAGCAGCCCCCAGAATCTCCTTCTCCCCTTTGTGAAACAGAGCTGGGATGATGGCAGAGGACTCTAGAACGCACTGAGTTTGTTCCTTGGCGTGATGGGCCAGACAGCACACGTTTCGTCAAGCCATCCTCACATCAAATAAAACATTGATAAATCATTATTTCTCCAAGCTTGAAAAATGCTAATAACTCAAGACAGGATGAAAGTGAGTTTGCTGAGATCAACGTGAAAGATCGAGGGTACAAACTTGGAATGTAAAACCACAGAAAATACCATCTGGGAACATGGAAATCATCTGTCTTATCTGAAAGCCTGTCTCCAGAGTGGCAAACTTAGGGACTGGTTTGAGGACAGAGTGTGCCCTGTGTGCTAGGGAGGGTTGTAAAGGACTGGGATGGAGTGGGGGGCTCGCGATGTTCTTTTACCTGTAAACACGTTGTAAAGCACTGTCTGCCACTGAGGCTTAAGGACTGATAACCTTGGGAATGTTTCACTCTGGTTTTGCTTCTGCCTCTGCAATGTTTGAACTTGCATTTTCTGAGCCGCGTATGCAACTAAAAGCCTTACATGCATTACCCACCCTTCACCGCTCTTACTAGTCCTATTTACAGGTGAGAAAACTGAGGCACAAGGTGTTTTGCTGATTCGGGATTGTTACTGGTTTTAGGTTTTGTTTTCCTCCCGACAGCTCCTGGACTTTTTAAAATTCCTGTAACTGTGTCTCCCAATCATGGGCCAGGACTATGAGAATCAGTTGTGAACTTTGAGCCTGTCCATCTCAAAACTCTTCATCTCCAAGACATTTAATACAGCTTTGTCAGTAAAAAAAAAAATAAATAGATTTCAGTTTACCCGGAAGCCAAATCCCTTGTAATAAGTTCTGGGTCAGGTTCTTCCCAGAGCAGGAGAATGTACAGTTGTAGTCTGAGTTGATTTTATTTCTTTGAGGCTTTGTTTTTCTAGTCTTTCAGGCCTTACCTCACTCCCTCAGGAATAGCTGAAATATGAGAAGAGACCATATGGCCCCCAAAAAGTCCCCAGATTAACCAAGATTGATGCCACCCAGGGCCCAGCTGGGGGGTCAACGCCCTTTGTCAGGTGGGCTCTCTGTATAATTCCTGTTTCCTGTGAGAAGAGCATTAAAGGCCTGTGAATGTTTTAAAATGAAATGCAACCTCTTAATAATCAGGTTTCTCCACTCTGCTAGGATTTAAAAAAAAAAAAAAAAAATCAGCAACTGACAAATGTTAAAAATTTCCATGCTGCTAATCAT
Source organism: Trachypithecus francoisi (assembly GCF_009764315.1). Classification (NCBI taxonomy): domain Eukaryota; kingdom Metazoa; phylum Chordata; class Mammalia; order Primates; family Cercopithecidae; genus Trachypithecus; species Trachypithecus francoisi. The sequence goes on from NW_022681467.1 coordinate 38,837,061, forward strand.
GCTTCACCCCACCTTCCCTTTCTTTCCCTCCTCTCTCCCTTCTAACATGAATTTATTTTCTATTTGAAAGCCAATCTCACTGGTTATTAGATATTCTCCCTGCTGTCACTATCAGTAAATTATTAAACAGCTGACCAAGCTTTGTTTTAAAATGATTCTCTTATGAAGCTCCGTGATATATTTGCTATGAATACTGAATGGTGCCGCGGTCTCTAAGGACAAGTGAATGATTCCTATTTACTACCTTTAGCAAAATGTGTGTACAATTAGCGGCAAGAACTTGACTTGAATCACAGTTACTATGGATGCCTGTAGCTTCTTTACATGGCGCTCCCTTTACTCATTACACTCCTGCCCAGGAGAAGCGTGTTAAGATTCTAGGCCAGGTCACAAAATCGCATATAGACTTCTTTTGTCATCCCTCACCTCCTTTCTTGTCTTGCCACTGCTGAGCCATGGCATACCTGTGGGATTCCCTTGTTTCATGGAGCAGCGGGTTCTAAGTGAATTTTTGCTTAAAGAAAATAAACGTGATTGAGAGAAAATTACTTACCTGTCTGTGTCTCTGCTTCTCATCTATAAAATGGTCATCATAATTTCTGCCTCATGGATTCCATAATGAGAACAAAGTGTTGAGCACAGTGCCTGGCATCAGGTAAATATTTGGGAGGTGATGGGTGCTTATTTTTCTGTGGACTGCTGCATTAGTCCAAACTCTCAGTTGTAAGGGACAGAGGCCTATCTCCAATTCACCTGAGTCAAAGAGGAAACACAGTGCTTCCCTAACCAAACAGTGGCTGATCAGTCAAGGTCTAACTTGGAAAACAGAAGCTGCTTCAAGTATTTGCAACAGAGGGGATTTAATGCAGGAAACTGGCTACACAGATGATGAGAGAGCTGCGAGACCAGGAAGGAAGAGGAAGGTAACGCACAAATACATGAGCCCAAGAAGCTACTGCCAGCCTGAAGATGGAGGGATACCGGTGCTGGAAGCCTAGGAATACATGAATGCATGGAAGCTGGAACCCTGACAGATGTATTCAGGGGAAGCTGAGGCCAGGAGGATCCTCCTTTGCAGATGGAGAAATTGCCCAATGCAGAGACAGAGGAGGAGAAATTCCCTTGCTTCTCCTTTTCCCCTGCCTCCAGCATCCAATCAGCATCATCCATTGGCCAAACCACAGGAAGCCAGCTGAAACAAGAGTCTGGGAAAATGCAGCCACCAGGGATCAGTCTCTCTGATTACAGAGCAGCGCAAGGAAAGGCGTGAATCTAAAGGCAAAAAGGCTCAGGACCAGCCCAGATGAGAAGGAAAGTGTATGGCCAGCCTTAGATGCCAATCAACCTTCACAAGGACTCTGCCTTTACGTCCTTTCTCTCAGTTCCTCAGCATTCTTCTCCCAGCACTGTTTGCCAATGGCGGAGAGCATGACTGAGGGTGTGCTCATATCCTCCTAATTCCATGTTCGGAGAAAACAGAATGCTTTTCTCCCAACACCAATTTGAAGAATCCTGATTGGTCACATGCCTATCCCTTGAACCAATGACTGTGGTTGAGTAATGAAATACTATGACTTGTTTAACTTGAGTCATGTACTCATCCTTGTTGGCAGAGTGGCTAGATTTGATCTGAGAGTCAGGGGGAAGGGTGCAGAAAAACAAAAGATACCCCCAAATTAGAGTGGGACTATTCTCTCAGTGGACTAAATCAGAAAGTTTTAAGAGTGCAGTGGTCATTAGTCCAGTTCGCTGAGTATTTCTAATTTTCCTTCCAGAGACACAGTAGGATGACATTTTTCTATCTCCTTAGAATTCAGTGTGGCCAGGTGACTTGCTTTTGCCAAGAAAATGAGAGCAGAAGTGATCCATGTTGCTTCTAGGTGGAAGCTTTATAAGCAGTAATATGCCATCCTCTCTTTCCTTTTGATACAGTGATTGGCAATGTTGTAGATAGTGGCTGTTCCAGCAGCCTCAGTCCCAGCATGAGAAGACATGGAGCAGAGCTTCCTACCAGTCCATAATGGGCATGTAGTGTGTGCCATAAACAAGCCTTTGTGTTTTAAGCCACCGCAATTTGCGGCTTATGTATTACAGCAGTGTAACCTGAACTATCCTGACTGGGTCTATGAGAAAAGTACTCAAAGCAGTGATTCTTCTGAGCTTTGTACCAGGGGCAGCTGCCCATCAAAACAATGCTGGACACTAGCCTCCACCAACCAAAAATGTGAATGGAGGACAGTGAAAGAAACTGGATAGTACTTGGTGTTCTTGGAATCACCGACTGCTGCCACCCTTCTTCCTCTCCCTCACACCAGTCAACATATTTGCCCAGCTGGAAAATGATGGCTGTAATAAAAACTACCATTTATTGATCATGTGCCATATGGGTACCTAGAACTGTTTTTTAAAAAACCATTCACTGGGAGATATAACAAACAAGTGGCAGATCCCCAAGAACAGAACTTTATATCTTAGGGCCCAACACCTGATGTTGGCTGGGTCAAGAAGGACCAGGTGGTAACTTGAGAAAAGCAAGTGCTGCCATTCACTTTGATCCCATAGGCGTTTACTTATTGAAAAGTGGATGTTGAATTTGGAAGCCAGGCTCAGAAAGGCCCAAGTGCAGAATCTGGTTCCAATAAGTCATCTAATATTTTAATTAATCATCACATTTTCCAGCAGGCTCTGAAAGCAAAGAAAGAGATACGCTTTATCTATTCCTTAGAATGAGAGGAGGTTCTATGGAGATGGCAGAGTTCGGAGTTGGTGCTATTCATCTTCCAAGGCACTTGCTAACATAACAAACACTTCTTTCTCAACTTCTGAATCCATGAAGCCTCAAGTGGAAATACTTTCTATCTGTTGGAAAAGCATTCCAGTCTACAGAATCAGTCTCTTGATAAGGCAGTAATTACTGGAGCAATTTTAGCAGGTACAAAGGCATTTTTAATAGTTTTAATTATTCAAGGGCCTGATTAATTATCTAGTCTGTAGATCAGAGGCCAAGGGAGGGATAAAACTTATGAAAATGGTTACCATGACAGGATAAAGGGAGAATTCAGCCACCTTCAAACCAAAAGCTGCTCTCTGTGACTTTGCAGTTACATATTTGTGCCCTGCACTGCTCGCAGAGGAGGGACCACTGGACTGGGCGCTCAGAGTCCTGGGTTCCAGGCCTGGCTCCACCACCGATCTGCTACATCCTTGCCTGATTCATTTTCCCGTATCAGGACTCTAAAATTAGTAGGTTGGGGGGTGGGGAAGGTATAGGGAATACAATAGACCGTCTCTGGGCCTCTGTCAAGTGCTACATTCTATAGTTCCATAGGGCTTTTTTAAAAGTACAGATTCTATTGAAATTTTTTTCTGCAGACAATGAAAATCCAGGGAAAGTTTATAAGCACAAAAGGGCTTTGATCATATTTTGAGTTAGGAAGACAGCCACTGTGTAGGGCAGATCAACATGGGGAGAGACTGGTAAAAGGTGACATGAGCCATGTCTGACGGATGAGTAAGTTTTTACCTGAATGTCTGCTTTTGGGTAGAACAAAGGCCACGCCCGTTTATGGAGCCTTTCACCTCCACCTGTGGCCCCATGTGAGGTACTGCGGAGACACAGGCCCTGCCCTCAGGGAGTTTGCCAGAGCAAAGATGCCTTGCTCAGATGGTAGCCCACTGATGGCTCTATCTGGAGGATGATGTCAGAACATTCTGGAAGCAGAGACATTGTCCACTTTCACTGACATGGCAAGTCATGCCTGGAGCCTCTCTGTACGAGCCTTCTCTGCAGACGCAGTGATGAAACCATCTCGCAAAGCACACCTAAGCCCTGTGTGGGCTTGATGGCTTCGCTCATGGAGTAATTGCCTCACCTCCAGCATCACTCCTGACATGCATGCCTAGCTTTTTTATCTAGGCTCAAGTGGTAGGGATTCCACATGTGTTTCCCATGTGAGAAATTTTCAGTCAATGTTGGGACAGTTGACAAAGAGCTTTCCAATTTGTTCTCTTGGTTCCTCCATCAACCCACAGTGAGTTCCTTCTGGACTCTGTCTCCTAGAGTGCAGCACAGAGGTTAAGAGGAAGACTATCTGGTTCAAATCACCACTTTGCCACTCCCTGACTGTGTGACCTTGGACAAGTTACATAACCTTTTTGTGCCTCCGTTCTCCTATATGTGAAAAATGTACTGTTATGAAGATTAAAGTGGAGTGCCTTACAATAGACTGATGAATGTTTGCGCCTCCCAAAATTCATATGTTGAAATCTTAATCCAAATATGATGCTATTTGGCACTGGGGTTTGGGGGAGGTAATTCAGTCATGAGGGTGGAGTCCTCTTAAATGGGATTAGTGCCCTTTTGAGAAGAGACCAAAAAGCTAGCGAGCTCTCTTCCCACCATATGAAGATGCAAGGAGAAGTTAGCAATCTGCAACCTGGAAGAGGGCCCTCACCAGAACCCAACCATGCTGGGACACTGGTCTTCCAGCCTACCTAAATGTGATAAATAAAGTTCTGTTATTTCTAAGCCACTCAGTCTCTGGTGCTTTGTTATAGCAGTCTGAATAACTAAGACATGTCTGTACATAGTACATGTACTGTAAGAGAGGTAAGTAAATAACGATGTACCTTTGTGCAGTTTTCTCCGATTCTGTAAGATTCTGCCACCCCATTACTAAAATGGTACAGTAATCCTTATGTATTTATTTAACAAACGTTATTTACTTAACAAATATTTACTGTGCTCCTATTAAGTGCCAGTCACTGCCGTGGGAGCTAGAGACACCACACTAAATAAAACGAGGTCTTTATCTTTGTAGAGTTTGCTTTATTGTAGGTGCAGGGAGCAGGCAGGACAATCAACTAAATGCACAATACGGAAAAATAGAAAGCAGATGAATGTGGTGGTGTGTGTTTTTTAAGATATAGTGGTCAGGGGCCCGGCACGGTGGCTCACACCTGTAATCCCAGCACTTTGGGAGGCCAAGGCGGGAGGATCACCTAAGGTCAGGAGTTCAAGACCAGCCTGGCCAATATGGTGAAACCCTGTCTCTACTAAAAACACAAAAACTAGCTGAGCGTAGTGGTGCTCACCTGTAATCCAAGCTACTCAGGAGGCTGAGGCAGAAGAATTGCTTGAACCTGGGAGGTGGAGGTTGCAGTGAACTAAGATCGTGCCACTGCACTCCAGCCTGGGCAACAGAGCAAGACTCCGTCTCAAAAAAAAAAAAAAAAAAAAAGATATAGTGGTCAGGGAAGGCTTTTCTGAGGGGATGGCATTTGAGCAGTGATATGAATCAACTGAGCAAGTGCTTTGGAAGCAAAGAGTGGATTCCAATCATAGGGAAGGGCTGGTGAAGAAGGCCTGAGGCAGGACCATGCATGACATGTGCAAGGAACAGCTGAGGCCACTATGGCTAGAGTACAGCAGGAGAGGAGAAAGTGGTAGGTGAGATCCCAGTGGGCGACTCGGGGCCTAGAGCACACAGAGTCTCACAGGCCAGGCCAGGACATAGAGAGTATCCTAATGTGGATACTGTCATTGGAAGCCTGCAGTGGGATTTGAGAGAAAAGTGGGACGAGTGAGGGCTGATATGGACACTAGTCACATAGGGCATGGCAGAATGTGAGACTGTGGTCCACCACAGAGAGACACAAGGTGTTCAAGAAGTTAGGGGAGAGAGATTGAAATAATCTCTCCAGAGAGCTTCAAGAGACTCCAGAGAGCTTTAAGAAGGCAGCAGCATTTGAGCTGAGTATACATTCAATGGGAGGAAGCCAATTTTCAAATGAAGGAGAAGCGGTGAGCATGATGCTTATGGGATTCGTTTGTTGATTTATTCATTCATTCACTTACCACTGGCCCCTCTCTGCACTGCATCCTATACTAGGTGTTACGGATACAGTGGTGTGTCCATTTTATCCAGCCTGGCCCCTGTCTTCAATGAGTTCACAGTGCAGGATGGGTGGAGAGAATAGCTTAGGCTGGTGCTAATTCTTGTTAAGCCCCTAAGATTCCAGGCTTGTTACTGCAGCATAACATAGGTTGTGATCTCCAGTATTGAGTGAGATGCCGGTCATGTGTTGGCTTTCCTAACAGGTAGATATTTGTCACAAAGGCCATAACATGATGATACTCCCTTTGATTGAGATAGCTTCATCTATAAACCCTCTTTACATTTATACAATCATCCTCAAGGAAACCTGTAGTGCATCTGGCCACCAGTATGGTACCAAGGTCCTAATAACAGTTCATCATCTCAAAGAAAAAAATGAAAAACAAAACTAAAATCCATCCTAATAAGTCATCCCAAAGAACAGCAATCTAGCCTCAGTTTTAATCAAGCTCTTTAAGGAGTGCTTGCTTTGTGCCAGGGACTCTTCTAAATGTTTCACAATAATTAACTCATTTAATCTTCACAACAGGCTGTAGCCATGCACACACACTTCATCCTCACTACTTCAGCACACACGGCCTGATGTCCAGCTGTCAGCTCATGCATTGCTTTGCCTGAGACCTTTCTCTTCCTGACAGAGCCCACGTTGCAGCCTGAATGGCAAGCCAAAAGTGTCAGGGAATTAACACCCCCACGGGCGTATGCACTCACATAGCACATGTACATTCATGCACTTGCACACAAAAGCAGTCCTCAATTAAGGCTGCCTTGGAGTTAGTGTATAAATACCCCACCTCCTTCACCCCTGGAGTATACGTTTTACCCTGAGTTGTGTGTTTTACAGTCTCCAGAGCTCCCTAGAGGGATTAAGCTCAAGTCACCTGCAGTGGTAACTTGCTCTTTCCAGTCTTCCTTTACTACTCGTCTACCTTCACCTCCCAATTGATTACTTGCTCTTAAATCTATGTCTCCAGTCATTCCCCTGAGGGAACCAGCTTAAGACACAACCCTTTCTTTGAGGGAAGAAAGTACTATGACAATAATCCTTATTTTGTAGCCAAGAAGAGTAAATCAGAGTTTTCAAACTTATTCAGAGGGAGACTGAATAATTTGCCCAAGGTCAGAGCTGGTGAGTGGTAGATCCAGTCTTCACACCCAACCACCAGGTTCCAAGATCCATGCTATTAACCCTGACACACTACAGCAAAAACAACCCAAACCACTAAGCACCTACCTCATTTCATTGACTTTGTGAGATACGCAGGTTGGTGAGCTACATAGATGAATACACATTTTTCCAGATTCATCTATAACCTTCTCTTTGGAGATTCCAGCATGTAATTCAGCAGTGTGTTTGAGAAGGTATTTGATGTGATTTTCAATGCAGTGGCAGCCACAAGGTGATTCATCAGCCGGCTGTCTTTGACAGTGAATTGATCTCCCAGGTCAGGAAGCAAACCTCAATTTACGTAGGATGCACTTGGAATGCGCCCTCATAGTAGCACATGGGAGATAAAGCACAGTCAATGACAGTTCTTGTCAATGAGTTTGTTATGGCAAGAGGGGAGATGTGAGGCTTTCCAGTCTGAGTGCTACCGCTGACACTCCAGATGTATGCTTTTTTTTTTAATTTTTTTTTTTTGGTATGATAAACACTTTGCCTGAGTCTTTTAGCCCAGCCTGTCAATTCCTTGACATTTCCAAGTCCTCTTTTGATCCAAGTATCTTCATCCAATAGCACAAAAGCAAAATGAGTACTTACTTGGTTCTCAGGCCATCAACCATTCTTTTTTCTTTCAAACTAGATCTTTCTGATTTTTCAATTTTGTTTTATGTCCGGATGAGTAATTTCAGGACCATGAGGTTGGTGAAGTCTGAGCTTCCCCACTCAGAATTTCTTGCCTTCATACAACAAGAAAAAAAGCCCATTGTAGCAAATTGTCCGTGTGATTCATTTGTTGCAGTTGCTGATGAAAAATTTTTTTTCTTGAAGGTCTTTCGAAGATCCTGGACCATGATGATAGGAAATAACCCCAGAAAGTGAGAAAAACAAGGCACAAAAACTTAATATTAGTTTTATTTTACCATTAGAAAATCTTATTTTTTGCTTTTAGGATGAAATTTGAGCTATAGAGAATGAGAAATTGAGAAATAGAAGATCTGATCAAAACTGCCTCTGCTAGTCTAAAGATTAATGTTTTCAAAATACAATTTTATTGTTCTTATGTCTAGGTTTTCTGTTCTTACCTTAAAGAAATTAAAACTCATGGCTGGTTTCTTCCTGCTTCTCATAAAAGCTGATCATTCTCAACCAACAGCTAGAACTAAGTTTATAAAAAAGAAAGGAGGGAGGGAAGGAAGAAAAGGGTGAAATGGGAGAGAGAGAGAGAAGGAAGAAAGGACAGGAGGGAGGAAGGAAGAGAAATAGTATGTGGAGGACATTCTGTTTCAAAACTGTAAGCACCTCATTGACTGTCTACAGTGAAAATTCAATGGGCAGTCATTCAATGCCTCACTTAACTCCATCTGTGTACATTCAACCTCTTAATGCCTTAGTTTTGGGGCAGGCCCATTTGATCCTTTTCATCATCTTAGGCACAGAATAGTGGTAACTTCAGTCCAGGAACAGAGTTTCTTAGTGTGCTTCATTCAACACATCTACCTTGAGGCACTTCTACACGAAGACACATGCTGGATTCTGAAGAGCTAGGAAGATGAATCCGATACTATGTCAGTCAAGAGATTAGGTTAGGCCTAATCTGGCTAGGTTAGGCCATGTGACAATCCCCAAATCTTGGTGACTAGAAGCAACAAAAATTTATTTCTTGCCTATGCCACATATCTGTTGTGGAAACACAGAGGCCTTCAATCCACAGTGTCCTCACTCAAGGACCCAGGCTGAGGGAGGCTCCATCTCTGTTCTTCCGTGATTACTAACGCAAGAAAAACAGGATGTGGAGAATCCCACACTGACTTTTTCAAGACCCCACCTGGAAGTGGCACAAGTTACTCTGCTCACATTTGATTGGTCAAAGTAAGTCACATGGTTATGGCTTAGTTCCAGGAGATAGGAAAACAGTCTTATGTGCCCACAAGAGGAGACAACTAAAATATGTGGTGGCCAGCTGCAATGGTTTGCATGTTTGTCCCCTCTGAAACTCATGTTGAAACTTAATCTCCTTTGTAATAGTCTGAAGAGGGTGGGAAATCCGACGATGGGATTTGAGAGGTGGGACCTTTGGGAAGTAATTAGGATAACATAAAGTCATGAGGGTGGGGCATTAGTCACTTTACAAAAGAAAGGCCTGAGCTAGCATTCTCAGTCCCCTCACCATGTGATGTCCTGTGCCACCCAGGGACTCTGCAGAAAGTCCCACCAGCATGAGGGTCCTCAACAGAGGTGCCCAGCCTCCAGAACTATAAGAAATACATGGCTTTTCTTTGGAAATTGCCCAGTGTCTGGTATTCTGTTATGGCAACAGAAAACAGACTAAGACTAACAAAGCCAACCACACATCCAATTCTTGATATGGAGGAGCTCATTGTCTTTGAAAGATAGCAAAGCCAAAAAATCTTTTCAGCGGTTCCCTAGGAGAGGAGCAAACTAAATGTCACAAGCTAAAAGGTAGAGCTCACCCAGGAAGAAGGGCCTTGGAAAATAAGCTGGATTTTTACAAGAAAAGATGAGAAATCAGGCTTTTTAGGTGCAAAGAAGAGCAGAGCAAAGAAGAGAGGTCAAGAACACATGAGTTATGCTGCATAAGACTGAGTAGTTTGTTCTGTGGTAAATAGAATGTGTATTTAGCAATGTATAAAAATTAAGAAAGATGGTGTGATCAGCTCATGGAAAAATTGCATGCCAAGAGATATGGTTAGGCTGTGTCCCCACCCAAATTTCACCTTGAATTGTAATAATCCCCATGTGTCAAGGGCAGGGCCAGGTGGGATAATTGAATCATTGGGGCGGTTTCCCCCATACTGTTCTCGTGGTAGCGAATAAGTCTCAGGAGATCTAATGGCTTTATAAATGGGAGTTCCCCTGCAAACACTCTCTTGCCTGCCACCATGTAAGAAGTCCCTTTGCTCTTCCTTCATCTTCCTCCATGACTGTGAGGCCTCCCTAGCCATGTGGAACTCTGAGTTTATTAAACCTCTTTCCTTTATAAATTACTCAGTCTTGGATATATGTTTGTTAGCAGCATGAGAACAGACTAATACACCAAGCTATGGAGGTGGAAGTTCTTTCAGCAGATTGGGCCATTCATTCATTCATTCATTCACTCAATAAGCGGAAGTGCCGCGGGAGTGCACAAGCCCAACTTTTGGGCCCAACTCATGGCCCCAGAGCTCCCACAGGGTCAGGCAGAAGCTCCCCTCTTCAAGACTTTTGCCTGAAATCCCATCTTCACTTGGCCTCCTCCCCTTTGCTGGCCTTCTTCCACCCACCACCCCACGCCCACATACTGGTTTCTCCTGGGAGCAGTTTCTCAGTACATCACTTGCAAACAAATCTCCATCTTGGGGTCTGTTTTGGGGGAACCTACCCTACATCCAGCACCTACAGTGTGCCAGTCCTTTTGAAGGACACTGGGGATTCAAAAATTGAATACTACACAGCCTGGTTTTCAAAGAGCTCACTGTCTGGTGGAGAGACAGATATATACACTGACAATTTCGTGCAGTATGTGAATGTGCTATTAGAGTAAGATGCTAGGGGGTGGGTGGGAGGCATGAAAATAAGGTCGAGGGCTCTTGTTCCACCCAAGGGATGCAGGGAAGACTTTATAGAGGAAGTGACCTTTAGACCGGATCTTACAGGATACATAGGATTTTGCTAAGGGAAAGGCAGGGAAGGGCAACATAGGCAGAGAAAACAGTTAATCGAAGTCAAGAGGCATGAAACGGATGGGAAATTGAATGTGGGGAGATTCCAGGTAGCTTGCTATTGCAGGAGCCTAACGGGCAGAGTAGATAGTGGTGGCAGAGACCACAGATTACTGCAGAAGCTATGTAGGGTGTAGAATTCACCCATGAGTTCCCATGAGGAAGTGAACCTAGAGTTGTTTATGCAGGAAGGACACATGCCATTTAACCTGTACTCCCAGCCCACAGCAGTCTCCTAGGGGTAGGTCTCGCCAAATCTGGGTCCCCAGCCCAGAGGCACTTGACAGCACCCATAAACTTCCTCTCATCAACTGATGTTGTGGCCAAGGAAAATGGGCTCCCAGGAACAGATCAGGGATAAGCAGAAAATATCCAGCACTTACCTGGGAAACTTTTGTTGTAGTTCGAGTTCTCCCAGAAGTAGACTCTGTGACAAGAATTTGAGTATCCAAAATTTATTTGGAAGGTGTGAGAAAATACCCATGGAGGAATGGGAAAGTGAAGCAGGGAAGAAAAGCAGCCAATACAGGAAGTGTTATCAAGCACGTTACCTCTGCGGAGATGAAAGCTTACTCCCAGGAATGGAATGGGACTGGTGTCACGTACACCCCTGAGTTTTCCCACCCCAGGGACAGGGTAATTGGGGTATCTGTATCCCAGGTCCCATCACTCATTGACTGAGGGCTGCTCCCAGGAAGTGTTAATTCCCTGAAAAGCAACAAAGCACCAACCAGGCAAGGAAGTGCAGGTGTAGAAAGTCAGAAGTCAGGCCACTGTGCCCTGAAGCAGGAAGGGCAAGGGAGTTTGAGCAGGGCACCCACGGCGCGCACCACCCTTCATGCTTCTTGTTCTTCCTTCCCAGCTGCGGGGGAGAAACATCTCTAAGGACCTGATTTTCCCCTTTCTCCTCCATGTGAAGTTTGGAAGAAGAGTCAGGAAAGAAGATCACCAATCAAAAGGAGGGGGCCGATATCCATCTAAAAGCCATTCAAGCTTCATTGTCCCCAACTATTTTGGGCCAGTGTATCTGCCAATTGGCACAGATCCATTTCCTCACTCCATAAAGCAAATGAGCAAAAGAGAAAGCTACGGCCGGGCACGGTGGCTCAAGCCTGTAATCCCAGCACTTTGGGAGGCCGAGACGGGCAAATCACGAGGTCAGGAGATCGAGACCATCCTGGCTAACACGGTGAAACCCCGTCTCTACTAAAAAATACAAAAAACTAGCCGGGCGAGGTGGCGGGCGCCTATAGTCCCAGCTACTCCGGAGGCTGAGGCAGGAGAATGGCGTAAACCCGGGAGGCGGGGCTTGCAGTGAGCTGAGATCGCGCCACTGCACTCCAGCCCCGGCGACAGAGTGAGACTCTGTCTCAAAAAAAAAAAAAAAAAAGAGAAAGCTAGTTCATAATAACCCTTCTACAAAGTCGAAGCACAATCTCACTTCAGGTTTCTAAGGAATCCGGTTCTTTTCACCTGAAAATGCCTGTATAAAGTTCTACTAAAGCAGAGAGGTGTGCATTTTTGAATACCACCACCATTAAGGAAACACAAAGCTTTTTTTGTTTTAGTCCAGTGGTATGCACAGTGCCCTGAGGCCTAGGAACTCTGCAGAGATGTCTCAGGTGGATGAGGAAGGCGGAAAGGAGAGCTTTTTCTGCTCTGAGTCCCTGTCTTAGTTTGGGTTTCCCTAGAAGCTGACCAAGAGACAAGGATTTGAGTGCAAGTTGTATATTTGGGAGGTGATTCTGGGGTCACCACTTGGGGAGTGAAGAAGTGAGAAAGGGAAGGAAAGGCAACCAACAAAGGGTGTGTTATCAATGCAGTTACTACTGTGAGCAGCTAGTGCCTGTGCCTCGTAGGGACCTGTGTGAGCCAGTCTAGAGCATATACATTGGCAACATCCCACCTGAGGGGTGCGGGAGCTGGGGTATAAATACCACAACTCCCTTCAGTCATTAGTTCGGAGCTGCTTGTGGGTGACGTTAATTCTCTGGGACTTCCAGCCTGCCAAGAAGTGGCAAAATGACCTCTGGCAGCCAGAAAAAGCCCTTGGGCAGGGAGGGAGTGACAGGGAGCATGTGCTGGCAGATGGAATTTAATGGAAAGAGCCAAAATTTTGCAGAACAAGAGAATATGCAAGGGAACATGTATACCATGGGATACAGCCCCCTATTCTTAGTCCTCTGAGAAGAGAGGCTTAAATCTTCTGTTTTACATATCCGGGTAGCACTAGAGATATACTAAGAAAAAAGAGGTTTTAAAACCTCTGGTCTGATACAATGCACTTATTTTACAAATAAGGACATAGAGACCCAGAAAAGAAAGTGTGTAGCAATGTGGGGACCAGAGCTGAGGTTTCTTGAGCATCAGACCAGGGCTTTTCCCACGCTGCACACATTTCGGCCCAAGCCCATTTTTGCTGCTATTTCATTTTTTCCAACTCCTTTTGTTCACATTGTCCCTGTTCTCCACGCATACCCCTGCGACCTTAGCCGACTGTTGCCCAGCATCAACCACGCGAGCTTCCCACCAGTCACATAGAATGCCATTCTCTTTCCATCTTTATCCAACTTCTTTGACAAAAACCTTTTAGTACATTTGCAAACAGTGACCAAAAAGTACAAAAACCAGAGGATTGATGTTGGCACGACCACTTTGGAATTAAATGTAAATACTCCACTTCACTTGGGCGACATGCTGGGCTGATAAAACAGCTTCTGCAAACTCAGTATCAAGGAGTCTGTTTCCAATACAGCTGCCTATTGTCTTTCATGTTTGAAGATCATTCAAAAGGCTTTGGGCTGCTTTATACACGAACATGTGGATGTCTTAATTTATAAAAAACACTGTGCATCCTATTAATCTCTGCATCCTCAGTACCCAGGACTCTTTCTAGACCACAATAAGTGCTCAATAAATGTTCGCTAAATGAATGAACAAAAAAATGATAGCTCTTCACTCTATGCTTCCCCTCAAACTGAAATCAAAATGCTAGCCAGCTGCAGGGATTGTCATGTATACACTGAGCTTCAGTGACATTCCATCAAACATTGATCATGACCTCTTTGCCAGACTTTTCTTGAACTATACTGACAAAAAAATTAAAATCATTCCATTCATTAAATAAGTATTTATTCAGCGCTAACTCTGGGTTGGACACTGGGATAGGATGGTAAGGAAGAGAAATAAAGAAGAGACTCTTCCTTTTTGAAGAGTGCAGCCCAGACAGACACAAATCAAGTAATCATAGCAGTTAAATGACACCAGCCATGATAAATGACAGTGGTCCTTTTAAAGATAGGTCCACAAAGCCTTTGATGTTCCTCCCCCTGAGAGGTGGAGCTCAATTCCCCTTTCCTAGAGTATAGGTTGGATTCAGTGCCTTACTTATGGGGAAGAGAAGGGATGGGATGTCATTTCCAAGATTAGGCTATAAAAAGACTATGGTCCCATCTTGAGTGTATTCTTTCTTTCTCTTTCTGTCTCTCTTCTCATCATTTGCTCTGGGGGAAGTACCAGTTGCCATGTTATGAGGATACTCAGGCATGTGAGGGGTAAGGGAGAACCCCCCTTTAGGGAGGAACAGGGGACTTCTAGCAACCGTGTTGGTGATCTTGGAAGCAGAGCCTCTGTCCCATTGAGCCTCTCCAGATGACTGCAGTCCTGGCCAACAACCTGACTGCAATCTCATGAGCGACTCTGAGTCAAAACCACCCAGTGAATCCACTCCCAGATGCCTAACTCACAGAAACTGGGAAGTAATAAAAGTTTGTGGTTTTATGTTATGTTTGGGGTAATTTATTACACAGCAATAGGTAATTAACATGAGGGAGAAGTCCTAGATAATGTGAGTGCTTCCATCTGATCTGGGAAGTCAGAAAGAGCTTCCCCAAGGAAGTGATTGAGTAATGGGGGAGCAAGAAGGCTGAGAAGAGTAATTCAAGGAAAAGAGGTGACATGTGCAAGGGCCCTGGGGCAGGAAGGAGCATGCTGAGTTGGAAAGATTGAAGGAAACCAGTGTGGCTGCTGCTGCGTGGGGATCAAATGGGAACGTGATGTGGAATAAAGCCAGCATGAGGGGGACCTATCCACAGACAGCCTCAAGACATTGTCCAGGACTTTGATCTTTATCAAGAGAGAAATGGCAAGTCTTTGAAGAAACAGGTAGGTGACTTCATCAGACTTGTATTCCCTTCTTGTTCTTTCAACTGTCATCTCTTATCAAAGCATTCAGCTGACAACTTCCTCTCTCTGGGCATGTTTTGATTTCCACATATACTTTCTGCAAATAATGGAAATCACATAATCTAAAAAAAAAAAAAAAAGAAACCCTGCTTATAATTTGCAGTGCTAACTTCATGCTAACCCTCATTTTACCCCAGTGGCTGCCAGTCACTTGCCATCAGCTATTAGAGGGCAAGATAGACAAGGTTTGGGAAACATAGGATGAAGTCAGGGGCTCCCTTCGAGGTGAATCCCAAAAATCATATGCCGATGTTGGGGTGTATGTATATCTGTGCAGTTTTTAAAGGACAAAGTTGAGTTTTTATCATATTCTCAAGGGGATCTGTGTTCCCTAGAAGCCGAACCTGAAGCCAAGATTCAGGGTCATGGGAGTTACTGAGTCAGGACTCACAGGGGAAACTTTCAAGGAAAAGGAAGAGAAAAGAACCCAGCAATGGTGTGATCTTGGGTGATATGTAGCCCTGGGCTGATCCCCAGGGGGACACTGGAGAATAATCTATACACAGAATTACCCCATCCCATGGCGTGAGGTCAGCCTCTTATACTCCTACATCCACATCCCTCCATTATTGGCTGTGAGTTGCTTCCTACATCTCTGGAGATGATGTAGGTTTTCCAGATAAAATTAAGTATTTTTATTTGCTAAATATAGCAACCCTAAGAAAAGGGCAGCTACAAATCATTAATAGCCAACACTCACAGCAGCTCAGGGATGGCTCAGCAAAAGGGATCTTGGCAGGACACCAAAACAGTGTTAACCACAATCTGTGACCCTGAAAAGGTTCAAAACCCTCCATCTATAGGATGGAAATGGTTGGCTCGTCAGTAATGTCCTGGGAAACCATGATGAATTCCTCACACTTAGAACCTGCAATGGGGCCCCAGGAAACCAGGACAGAGCTGGCATCCAGTTGTGTTTGCACATCTGACTGACTCAAGTTTCCCAGAGAATCCAACCCAAATCCAGAACTTACAGCTTATCAGAGTGCAGGAAGAAGCCAACAGGCCAAAATCAACCTAAGCATCATTAAACTAAAAGTTGCACAAAGATTCTACAGAGGAACCACTGAAAGTTCAGACAACCAGGTCCCCTGTGTGGTTTTTTTTTTTTTTTTTTTGAGACGGAGTCTTGCTCTGTCACCCAGGCTGGAGTGCAGTGGCCGATCTCAGCTCACTGCAAGCTCCGCCCCCCGGGTTTACGCCATTCTCCTGCCTCAGCCTCCCAAGTAGCTGGGACTACAGGCGCCCACCACCTCGCCCAGCTAGTTTTTTGTATTTTTTAGTAGAGACAGGGTTTCACCGTATTAGCCAGGATGGTCTCGATCTCCTAACCTTGTGATCCACCCGTCTCAGCCTCCCAAAGTGCTGGGATTACAGGCTTGAGCCACCGCGCCCGGCCCCCTGTGTTATTTTAAGTGTGGGGTAGTACAATGGGAGTTAAAAGTAAAGATTCTGGATCCATACTATCCGAGTTCAAATCCCAGTGCCCCTGCTTACCAACTGTGTGACTCTAGGCAAACTGCATGACCTCTCTGGGCCTCAGTTTCTTATCTGTCAAATGGATATTATAATAATAGTCTATCTGTACCAGTATAGGATCAACTCAATCGATTTCTATAAACTGTTTAAAATTGTGCCTGCCTCAGAGTAGATATCAATAAATGTTTATGATTAATGTGATTATACAGTTATAAAAAGTGATATTTTTGTTATTAAAGTTATCTGAAACTTCCCAGATTAGCTCCTCCCAAAGGCCTGAAAACATCTTTCATACTACTGGGCAGCATCATTTGGCCATGAGCTTCCTGGGGGCGTGATGAGTGTCCTTCTCATCTTTGCATGGTGTTATGGACACATTGTTGGGTTTGATGAATATTTGATCAGTGGAGGCTGCCATTGCAGGAAGTGGCCAGGAAGGAAGTTTGCTGTCATTCAAGCCTGCCAGGCCCTTCCACTCCACCCTCCTTTACATCTCATGGTAGGTGCAACTGCATGTTTAAAAGCCATGACAAGTCACTCTTTGAGTTTGAAATTTCCAGGTGTGCAGTGGCGGGGGTTGGTCTAGGGAAAAATCTCTGACCACCGTGTATCGAGTCCTCCCTCTATGCCAAGCCCTGTACTAAACGTTTCATGAACATCACCTTGTTAACTCATCTCAACAACCCTATCTTCTTAATTTCCCTCGTACAGAAGAGGAAATGGAGGCTCAGCCACCTTCTCCAGGGCACGCAGCTAGGTTCTTTCATTCTCAGGCATAAGCCATAATCCAGCAGGAAGGACACATTCTTGCCAATGATGGCCAAGCTCCCTGAGATTGCGGGAGCTATTTGCAGGCAGGTGCTGAAGCCAAAACTCAAGAAGAGGAGACACTCGTATCCAGGCACCCTCTAGCTCACAGCCAGAGCTCATATTCTCCAAAGCTGGGCACAAGCCAAGAGAGAATAACGGACACCCCCGGGATTTCATAGGGATGTTGTAGAATCAGGGAGGTAGTCGAGCTAATACCACAAGAAGACAACAGTAAATACTGCTGGGCACAGTCATGCATACCTGTAGTCCCAGCTACTCAGGAGCCTCAGGTGGGAGGATTGCTCGAGCCCAAGAGTTCTGGGCTGTAGCACGCCATGGCAATCAGGTGTCCTCACTAAGTTTGGCATCAGTGTGGTAACCTCTGAGGAGGGGGGACCACAAGGTTGCCTAAGGAGGAGTGAACTGACCCAGGGAGAAAACGGAGCAGGTCAAAAC
This sequence comes from Trachypithecus francoisi, assembly GCF_009764315.1. Taxonomy (NCBI): domain Eukaryota; kingdom Metazoa; phylum Chordata; class Mammalia; order Primates; family Cercopithecidae; genus Trachypithecus; species Trachypithecus francoisi. The sequence goes on from NW_022681467.1 coordinate 38,854,832, forward strand.
TCCTGTGCAGATCAGTAGTGGGATCGCACCTGTGAATAGCCACAGCACTCCAGCCTAGGGAACATAGCAAGACCCCGTCTTTAAAAAATAATAATTAATTAATTGTAAATACTGCTTGCTGAGTACTTATTAAATGCTAGGCTTCACGCTAAGCCCCTGTCTTGGTTGAGTTCCTCAAAAACAGACTCTGAGACGAGAATTTGGTTGCAGAGTGTTTACTCGTGAGGTGGTCCCAGGAAGCACAGTGAGAGCCAGAAAATAAAACAGAAAAGAGAGAAAAGTCAATCAATGGTACAGTGATGAGTAGGTTGCCTCTGTGGACAACTAAGGCTAGGTCCTACCGGGGTCACTTTGGGAAGCTCTGTGTTACACACAGGAGAATTTTTCCACTGAGTGTGAGAAAGCTGGATATGGATCCACCAACTCCATCTTCCTCTGGTTGAGGGTCCCTTCTGGGACGTTAACTCCCTGGCACTTCTAAATGTCCTGTGCAAGTGTTGAGCACCCTTCTGAGCACCAGAGGAGCCCTTAGGCAGAGAGGATCACAGGTGCTTGAGGCTGGAAGCCATGGATGTGTGCAGGAACTGCCCAGGAAACTTGCAGGTGACAAGAGGGTCAAGGAAACGTTAGAAGGGTGCACCTCCTATAGCCTCTTTCATGCATTGTCTCACCAGCCCAGTGAGGTAGATACCATCGTGTGTCCATTTTAGAGATGAGAAAACTGAGACTGAGACTCAGCAAAATAAAATCTACTCAAGGTCACAGCTGATGAGCTAAGACTGAGTCCAGGCAGCCCGGTCCAGACCCCCTGGTCTAAGGCATCATACAACACTGAGGACTCCCCAGCCCGTGCTCTTTGACTCTACTGAACAGGCAACAATTGCACCAAACCCACAGGATTCCAGCCTCCTCTATTTGTTTATTTTACTGTATATAAGGCACATAACATGAGGCTTTGATATACATATACATAGTGAAATGGTTACTAGAGTCAGATGAATACACAGATCTATCATTTCACATAGCTATCCTTTGTGTGTATATGGCAAAAGCACCTAAAGTATACTCCTAGCAAAAATCCTGAATACAATACAATATTATTAACTATTGTCCTCATGTGACACTAGAACTCTAGACTTGTTCCTCCTACACCTCTGCACCTTTGTATCCTTTCACCTATATCTCCTCATTTTCTCTCCACCCCTTCCTTGCCCCACCCCTGGTAACAATCATTTCATTCTCTGTGTATTCGACTTTCCTTTAACTCCAAATCCTATATGTTCTCCACACAGGACTCATCCTACTGGCCAACAGTCTGGAGTAAGGGCTGGGGTTGGCCTTTATTCAACTGGAGTGCAAAGATGAACAGAGCTTGGGGGCAACTTCTTTGTCCTAACCAATGCCAACTCCATTTTGCCTTTTAAAAGGACTCCTGAAGTTGTTAGGGGAGGAAAAACCATCTCCAGATCAGAAGCTTACCTTGTGTGTCATATTTCAGACAACAGGAAGGAATTACCCCCAGTTCCCTCCAGCGGGGTGGAGAGAAACTCCTCCCCACCCCCACCGGAATAGTATAGTCAGTCTTAATCCCCCTACCTCTGGGAGATGCATGACTTGGATCCCTTTTCCAACGTTCTACTTGCGTGACATTGCTTATCTAACGTCACCTCCCTGAATTCTGTTTTCTCATCTTTAAAATGGAAATGATGATACTTGCCTCTTAGGGCTGTTGTGGGGATAAAATGAGATAATGGAGAGAGAGTTCTCCACACTGTGCCTGTCACATAATCATCACTCAAAAATAGATTCATTCCTCACCCCTCGCAATGCACCCTCCCTGGTATGCTCCTACCCTGTAATGGGGAAGCACTGGGCAGGTGTGACCTGAGAGCATATGTTTGTGGTGACAGATCCAGCAAGACAATAATTAAGAGTAACCTGCATGGTGTGTGTGTGTGTGTGTGTGTGTGTGTGTGTGTGTGATATGCTGCACTCAAAACCCATCCTTTCCCACCTCTAACCCCACGGGCTCGCCACAGTGATTACAGTGATTCTAAAGGATTCACCGAAACATGTTATAAGCCTTGATTACAATGAAAAAGCGATTTTCCTAAAGTGGATCTTCCATCTGTTGGAGGTAGCCAGGCCCCAGTGACAAAGAAGGAATTCCTGGAACTCTGCAAACTCGGGGTCTTTGGCATAAAGCCCACTCCTTCCTGCAGCCAGCCTGATTGACAAGGCTCTACATCCGTCCCCTCCCGGGCCTCGCTCCACAGCAGCAGCCCACAGAGCAGCCTTGGAAATGGACGATAAATGGTGCCTTTTTATTTATGAGCACTTTCCATTATGGGCATAATACCCCCATTCTTTCCCTGGTTTGTATATAAACATCTCAAAATAGGCTTATTTTAAAAGGACCTTGGGACACAATACCTCTGTTTGAGAGAGCGGCTGACGTGCCCACGCACGCTGAGAGCGGCTGGGTTGTTACTTGCTGGCCCCCTTTGCAAGAGCACTCGGCAGTCTTTTTGGGCAGAGAAAATAATTTGCCCAGGAGCCCACTTGGCCCTGGAAGTCCAGCGAGTGGACAAGGTTGCCTGCTACTCGAGATTCACACAATCGCCAGTCCTGGGGTCGGCAATTCCGGGACCCATGGCCACTGGTTCCATGATAATAATTCACATATGCAGAAGTCACATGTTGCCAAAGCCCTGGTCCCTGGCTTTTGCTCATTTACTCCTACCCACATTGAGTTCACAGTTAGAATATTTTTTTAAGTTGAGACCGAGTCTCACCCTGTCACCCAGGCTGGAGTGCAGTGGCACAATCTTGGCTCACTACAACCTCTGTTTCCTGAGTTCAAGCAATTCTCCCACCTCAGCCTCCCAAGTAGCTGGGATTACAGGCACGTGCCACCATATTTGGCTAATTTTTTTATTTTTAGTAGAGGCGGGGTTTCACCACATTGGCCAGACTGGTCTTGAACCCCTAATCTCAAGTGATCCACCCACCTCGGCCTCCCAAAGTGCTGAGATTACAGGCATGAGCCACTGCGCCCTGCCTGTTGTTAGAATTCTTTAGAGGAGAAAACTTCATCCCTGAGGTATTTTTTAAATACCTTAAGCGCCATCCCAGAAAAACTGGCAGAGGTGGAGCTTGGATACATTGTCAAAATGGTGAAAGTTAATCATTCATTTGCAAATCCACCTGAAATCACTATCCTTGATTTGCCTCAATTATAATGTCACTGCAAAGACCTCTTCACCCTCCTCTCACTGCCTCACCCCAAGAAGCCCATTGCATTGCTGTGTTTCTCTCATGAATGAAGCTTGGAGTCTCTTGGCCAAGGGCAAAAAGGATGGTCTGACCCCCAGGGGCTCTGGCCAGGCCTTTACGGAGCTAAAAAGAATAGCACCTTTTCCCAGTCTCAATGCAGAGAGTACAGTGGTTTTTTGCTTTTGTGATCTATTTTGAAATACCAGGCATAATTTGTATTCTATTTAGCAAACCTTTATATGGCACTTATTATGTGCCAGCTGTTGTTCCAAATGCATTTCAAATCTTAACTCGTTTAATCTTCATAACACCCTTCTGAGATAGATCTTCTTACTGGGGAATTCGGGGAATTTGTAGATGAGGAACTGAAGCAGAGACGCTTAAGTAACTGTCTCGAAGTCACACAGCCAGTATGTAGAAGAGCTAGAGTTTGAACTTGGCCTGGTTCCAGAGTCTGTGCTTTCCTAACCACTACATTATATTCTTCAATGTTAGTGTCTATAATTCAGGTGATCGTGCGTGGTCACTTACCAGGAAAGAAATGTCTATGTTTTGGACACAGGAAGCACCAACATTGAATGGGCCCTACGATATACCAGGCTTTGTTCCTAGGGCTTCAATATGCTATCTTACTACTTTCCAACAGTCTTAGGAGGCAGGTGCTGTAATTTCCAGCCTACAAATGAATTAATCAAGACTGAAAGCACAAACCAGAATAGGAATTTCAGTACCCTGACTGGTATATAAAGGGGCCACTCAACAAATACAAAACCAATTAATTAACGTCTAAGTATAGAATCAGAAACACAGCTGCTATGCCGTGGAGCCTAAATTTGAGCCCAGTTTTATCTGACCTTCACCTAAAATCTGACCAGGATATCCCCAGGTAACACAATTAGACAAATGCAGACAGTAAGTTATTTTTATAAAATTATCAATATTAACATAAATAGAAATGTATTAATATGTGTTTATAATACATTATATATTCATTACATAAATATTAAAATCTTAGCATAGAGATTAACTGATTTCTAGTTATTGAGGATAAGAAATTCATCGTCAATATTGCTTCATCTAACCTTTTTTTTTTTTTTTTTTTTTTTTTTTTTTTTTGAGACGGAGTCTCACTCTGTCGCCCAGGTTGGAGTGCAGTGGCGCCATCTCGGCTCACTGCAAGCTCCGCCTCCCGGGTTTAGGCCATTCTCCCGCCTCAGCCTCCCGAGTAACTGGGACTACAGGTGCCCGCCACCTCGCCCGGCTAGTTTTTTTGTATTTTTTAGTAGAGACGGGGTTTCACCATGTTAGCCAGGATGGTCTCGATCTCCTGACCTCGTGATCCGCCTGTCTCGGCCTCCCAAAGTGCTGGGATTACAGGCTTGAGCCACCACGCCCGGCCTAACCTAATATTTCTTATTTTGCTTTAAAGAGTGTAACTTTCTTTTTTATTTTTCTGTTTTTCTAATTTTAATTTTTATCCACACATAATAGTTGCACATATCTCTGGGATACACATGATATTTTGATACGAACATGCAACGCGTAATGACCAAATCAGGATAATTGGGATATGCATAACCTTAAACATTCATTTCTTCATGTTAGAAACATTCTCATTCCACTCTTACAGTTATTTGGAAATATACAATAAAATTACTGTTAACTATAGTCACCCTATTGTGTTACTGAACACCAGATCTTATTCCTTCTCTCTCACTGTATTTTTATACCCTTTAACCAACCCTTCTTTATCCCTGTAACCCCATCACCCTTCCCAGCCTCTGTTTTTTTTTTTTTTTCTTTCTTTCTTTTCTTTTTTTTTTTTTTTTCTTTCTTTCTTTTTCTTTTTTTTTTTTTTTCTGAGAAGGAGTCTCACTCTGTCACCCAGGCTGGAGCACAGTAGCGCAATCTCGGCCCACTGCAAATTCCATCTCCCGGGTTCAAGCAATTCTCTGCCTCAGCCTCCCACCAGCCTCTGTTAATCATCATTCTTCTCTCTGTCTCCATGAGATCAATTGTTTAAATCCACATGAATATATTTTGGTATATGGTATGGATTATACTTTTATAAATAAGGCATATATACATATATATATAATTAAAGTTATGCATATCTCCAAATAGTTAACTGTCTTACCATCATTAACTGAATAATCCATTATTTTTCCCCACCTTACTCTTATAGTAAACTCTTTTTTAGCTTTCTATTTGAAATCATTTTAAGCTTTCAGAAAATTTGCAAAAATAAAATTGAGAGTTCCTTTATGCCTCTCCCCCAGCTTCCCCTAATATTAAGAACTTATGTAACCATAGTGCAAAAAGAAAACCAAAAACAAATAAAAAAAAAAACTGGAAAATTAACATAACTAATCTGCAGACCTTATTTGATTTTCACCAGTTTTCCCATTAATGTTCTTTCTCTGTTCCAGGATCCAATCCAAGATCCTCCATTGCCTTGAGTTACCATGAGTTCTCAGTTTCCTCCAATCAGACAGTTCCTTGGTCTTCCATCTTTCATGACCTTGACTCTTTGAGAAGGTACTGACCAACTACTTTGTAAAACATCCCTTAATTTGCATTGCCTAATGTTTTCTTGGGGTTAGATTGAGGGTATGCACTGGGGGCACAAATATCGTAGAAGCAATGTGCCTTTCACAGTGCAGGAAGGCATGATGGTGCAATACACGAGGTGGCAGACGATGTCCCTTCACCTGTGATATTAAACTTGATCACTCGGTTAAGGTGGTGCCTGCCAGGTTTCTACACTGTGATGTTACTACTTTTCCTCTTAGTAAATAATAAATATCTTGTGGGGAAATATTTTGAGATAATGCAAATATCTTGTTCTCATCATACTAAATACTAATTTTAGCATCTGTTGATATACCTGCCTGTGACAATTGTTATCGCAGTATTTGCCTACTGGGGATTTTCTATTTCCATCATTGCTCTACAACTATTCATCAAAATTCCTCTGCAAGGAAGAACTGTCCCTTCTCCCCCAGTACATATAATTATTTATATCAGTATGGATTTATGAATATCTATTTTCTTCCGTGGGTTATAATCCAATTTTTTTTTTTTTATTATACTTTAAGTTCTAGGGTACATGTGCATAACGTTTATATCATGTATAACTCCCCAATGCAATCCCTCCCTCCTCCCCCCTCCCCATCATAGGCCCCAGTGTGTGATGTTCCCCTTCCCGAGTCCAAGTGATCTCATTGTTCAGTTCCCACCTATGAGTGAGAACATGCGGTGTTTGGTTTTCTCTTCTTGTGATAGTTTGCTAAGAATGATGGTTTCCAGCTGCATCCATGTCCCTACAAAGGACGCAAACTCATCCTTTTTGATGGCTGCATAGTATTCCATGGTGTATATGTGCCACATTTTCTTAATCCAGTCTGTCACAGATGGACATTGGGTTGATTCCAAGTCTTTGCTATTGTGAATAGTGCCGCAATAAACAACGTGTGCATGTGTCTTTGTAGTAGAGTAATTATAATCCTTTGGGTATATACCCAGTAGTGGGATGGCTGGGTCATATGGTACATCTAGTTCTAGATCCTTGAGGAATCGCCATACTGTTTTCCATAATGGTTGAACTAGTTTACAATCCCACCAACAGTGTAAAAGTGTTCCTATTTCTCCACATCCTCTCCAACACCTGTTGTTTCCTGACTTCTTAATGATTGCCATTCTAACTGGTGTGAGATGGTATCTCATTGTGGTTTTGATTTGCATTTCTCTGATGGCCAGTGATGATGAGCATTTTTTCATGTGTCTGTTGGCTGTATGGATGTCTTCTTTTGAGAAATGTCTGTTCATATCCTTTCCCCACTTTTTGATGGGGTTGTTTGCTTTTTTCTTGTATATTTGTTTGAGTTCTTGGTAGATTCTGGATATTAGCCCTTTGTCAGATGAGTAGGTTGCAAAAATTTTTTCCCATTCTGTAGGTTGCCTGTTCACTCTGATGGTAGTTTCTTTGGCTGTGCAAAAGCTCTTTAGTTTAATTAGATCCCATGTGTCAATTTTGGCTTTTGCTGCCGTTGCTCTTGGTGTTTTAGACATGAAGTCCTTGCCCATGCCTATGTCCTGAATGGTACTACCTAGATTTTCTTCTAGGGTTTTTATGGTATTAGGTCTAACATTTAAGTCTCTAATCCATCTTGAATTAATTTTCGTATAAGGGGTAAGGAAAGGATCCAGTTTCAGCTTTCTACTTATGGCTAGCCAATTTTCCCAGCACCATTTATTAAATAGGGAATCCTTTCCCCATTTCTTGTTTCTCTCAGGTTTGTCAAAGATCAGATGGCTGTAGATGTGTGGTATTATTTCTGAGGACTCTGTTCTGTTCCATTGGTCTATATCTCTGTTGTGGTACCAGTACCATGCTGTTTTGGTTACTGTAGCCTTGTAGTATAGTTTGAAGTCAGGTAGCGTGACGCCTCCAGCTTTGTCCTTTTGACTTAGGATTGTCTTGGCAATGCGGGCTCTTTTTTGGTTCCATATGAACTTTAAAGCCGTTTTTTCCAATTCTGTGAAGAAAGTCATTGGTAGCTTGATGGGGATGGCATTGAATCTATAAATCACCTTGGGCAGTATGGCCATTTTCACGATATTGATTCTTCCTATCCATGAGCATGGTATGTTCTTCCATTTGTTTGTGTCCTCTTTGATTTCACTGAGCAGTGGTTTGTAGTTCTCCTTGAAGAGGTCCTTTACATCCCTTGTAAGCTGGATTCCTAGGTATTTGATTCTCTTTGAAGCAATTGTGAATGGAAGTTGATTCCTGATTTGGCTCTCTGCTTGTCTGTTACTGGTGTATAAGAATGCTTGTGATTTTTGCACATTAATTTTGTATCCTGAGACTTTGCTGAAGTTGCTTATCAGCTTAAGCAGATTTTGGGCTGAGACAATGGGGTTTTCTAAATATACAATCATGTCATCTGCAAACAGGGACAATTTGACTTCTTCTTTTCCTAACTGGATACCCTTGATTTCTTTCTCTTGCCTGATTGCCCTAGCCAGAACTTCCAACACTATGTTGAATAGGAGTGGTGAGAGAGGGCATCCCTGTCTTGTGCCAGTTTTCAAAGGGAATTTTTCCAGTTTTTGCCCATTCAGTATGATATTAGCTGTGGGTTTGTCATAAATAGCTCTTATTATTTTGAGGTACGTTCCATCAATACCAAATTTATTGAGCGTTTTTAGCATAAAGGGCTGTTGAATTTTGTCAAAAGCCTTTTCTGCATCTATTGAGATAATCATGTGGTTCTTGTCTTTGGTTCTGTTTATATGCTGGATTACGTTTATTGATTTGCGAATGTTGAACCAGCCTTGCATCCCAGGGATGAAGCCCACTTGATCATGGTGGATAAGCTTTTTGATGTGCTGCTGAATCCGGTTTGCCAGTATTTTATTGAGGATTTTTGCATCGATGTTCATCAGGGATATTGGTCTAAAATTCTCTCTTTTTGTTGTGTCTCTGCCAGGCTTTGGTATCAGGATGATGTTGGCCTCATAAAAAGAGTTAGGGAGGATTCCCTCTTTTTCTATTGATTGAAATAGTTTCAGAAGGAATGGTACCAGCTCCACCTTGTACCTCTGGTAGAATTCAGCTGTGAATCCATCTGGTCCTGGACTTTTTTGGTGGGTAGGCTATTAATTGTTGCCTCAATTTCAGAGCCTGCTATTGGTCTATTCAGGGATTCAACTTCTTCCTGGTTTAGTCTTGGGAGAGTGTAAGTGTCCAGGAAATTATCCATTTCTTCTAGATTTTCTAGTTGATTTGCGTAGAGGTGTTTATAGTATTCTCTGATGGTAGTTTGTATTTCTGTGGGGTCGGTGGTGATATCCCCTTTATCATTTTTTATTGCGTCTATTTGATTCCTCTCTCTTTTCTTCTTTATTAGTCTAGCTAGCGGTCTGTCAATTTTGTTGATCTTTTCAAAAAACCAACTCCTGGATTCATTGATTTTTTGGAGGGTTTTTTGTGTCTCTATCTCCTTCAGTTCTGCTCTGATCTTAGTTATTTCTTGCCTTCTGCTAGCTTTTGAATGTGTTTGCTCTTGCCTCTCTAGTTCTTTTAATTGTGATGTTAGAGTGTCAATTTTAGATCTTCCTGCTTTCTCTTGTGGGCATTTAGTGCTATAAATTTCCCTCTACACACTGCTTTAAATGTGTCCCAGAGATTCTGGTATGTTGTATCTTTGTTCTCATTGGTTTCAAAGAACATCTTTATTTCTGCTTTCATTTCGTTATGTACCCAGTAGTCATTCAGGAGCAGGTTGTTCAGTTTCCATGTAGTTGAGCGGTTTGGATTGAGTTTCTTAGTCCTGAGTTCTAGTTTGATTGCACTGTGGTCTGAGAGACAGTTTGTTATAATTTCTGTTCTTGTACATTTGCTGAGGAGTGCTTTACTTCCAATTATGTGGTCAATTTTGGAATAAGTGCGATGTGGTGCTGAGAAGAATGTATATTCTGTTGATTTGGGGTGGAGAGTTCTATAGATGTCTATTAGGTCCGCTTGGTGCAGAGATGAGTTCAATTCCTGGATATCCTTGTTAACTTTCTGTCTCGTTGATCTGTCTAATGTTGACAGTGGAGTGTTGAAGTCTCCCATTATTATTGTATGGGAGTCTAAGTCTCTTGTAGGTCTCTAAGGACTTGCTTTATGAATCTGGGTGCTCCTGTATTGGGTGCATATATATTTAGGAGAGTTAGCTCTTCCTGTTGAATTGATCCCTTTACCATGATGTAATGGCCTTCTTTGTCTCTTTTGATCTTTGATGGTTTAAAGTCTGTTTTATCAGAGACTAGGATTGCAACCCCTGCTTTTTTTTGTTCTCCATTTGCTTGGTAGATCTTCCTCCATCCCTTTATTTTGAGCCTATGTATGTCTCTGCATGTGAGATGGGTCTCCTGAATACAGCAGACTGATGGGTCTTGACTCTTGATCCAGTTTGCCAGTCTGTGTCTTTTAATTGGAGCATTTAGTCCATTGACATTTAAGGTTAATATTGTTATGTGTGAACTTGATCCTGTCATTATGATATTAACTGGTTATTTTGCTCGTTAGTTGATGCAGTTTCTTCCTAGCCTCGATGGTCTTTACATTTTGGCATGTTTTTGCAATGGCTGGTACCGCTTGTTCCTTTCCATGTTTAGGGCTTCCTTCAGGTCTCTTGTAAGGCAGGCCTGGTGGTGACAAAATCTCTAAGCATTTGCTTATCTGTAAAGGATTTTATTTCTCCTTCACTGATGAAGCTTAGTTTGGCTGGATATGAAATTCTGGGTTGAAAATTCTTTTCTTTAAGAACGTTGAATATTGGCCCCCACTCTCTTCTGGCTTGTAGAGTTTCTGCCGAGAGGTCTGCTGTTATTCTGATGGGCTTCCCTTTGTGGGTAACCCGACCTTTCTCTCTGGCTGCCCTTAAGATTTTTTCCTTCATTTCAACTTTGGTGAATCTGGCAATTATGTGTCTTGGAGTTGCTCTTCTGGAGGAGTATCTTTGTGGCGTTCTCTGTATTTCCTGAATTTGAATGTTGGCCTGCCCTACTAGGTTGGGGAAGTTCTCCTGGATGATATCCTGAAGAGTGTTTTCCAACTTGGTTCCATTTTCCCCCTCACTTTCAGGCACCCCAATCAGACGTAGATTTGGTCTTTTTACATAATCCCATACTTCTTGCAGGCTTTGTTCATTTCTTTTTCTTCTTTTTCTTTTGGTTTCTCTTCTCGCTTCATTTCATTCATTTGATCCTCAATCGCTGATACTCTTTCTTCCAGTTGATCGAGTCGGTTACTGAAGCTTGTGCATTTGTCACGTATTTCTCGTGTCATGGTTTTCATCTCTGTCATTTCGTTTATGATCTTCTCTGCATTAATTAATCTAGCTGTCAATTCTTCCACTTTTTTTCAAGATTTTTAGTTTCTTTGCGCTGGGTACGTAATTCCTCCTTTAGCTCTGAGAGGTTTGATGGAGTGAAGCCTTCTTCTCTCATCTCGTCAAAGTCATTCTCTGACCAGCTTTGATCCATTGCTGGCGATGGGCTGCGCTCCTTTGCAGGGGGAGATGCGCTCTTATTTTTTGAATTTCCAGCTTTTCTGCCCTGCTTCTTCCCCATCTTTGTGGTTTTATCTGTCTCTGGACTTTGTTGATGGTGACGTACGGATGGGGTTTTGGTATAGGTGTCCTTCCTGTTTGATAGTTTTCCGTCTGACAGTCAGAAGGACTGTCTGTTGGTCTGTTGGAGATTGCTTGAGGTCCACTCCAGACCCTGTTTGCCTGGGTATCAGCAGCAGAGGTTGCCGAAGATAGAATATTGCTGAACAGCGAGTGTACCTGTCTGATTCTTTCTTTGGAAGTTTCCTCTCAGGGGTGACGCCACCCTGTGAGGTGTGGGGTGTCAGACTGCCCCTAGTGGGGGATGTCTCCCAGCTAGGCTACTCAGGGGTCAGGGACCCACCTGAGCAGGCAGTCTGTCCGTTCTCGGATCTCAACCTCCGCGTTAGGAGATCCACGGCTCTCCCCAAAGCTGTCAGACAGAGTCGTTCGCGTCTGCACCGCCCCCGCTCTTTCCCCTAATGGGCTGCAGCTGTGCGCTGTCCGCAGAGGTAGAGTCTACAGAGACAGGCAGGCTTCCTTGAGCTGCTGTGAGCTCCACCCAGTTCGAGCTTCCCAGCGGCTTTGTTTACCTACTTAAGCCTCAGCAATGGCGGGCGCCCCTCCCCCAGCCTCGCTGCTGCCTTGCGGATAGATCACCGCAGACGGCTGTGTTAGCAGTGAGGGAGGCTCCGTGGGCGTGGGACCCTCCCGGCCAGGTGTGGGATATATTCTCCTGGTGTGCCTGTTTCCTTAAAGCGCAGTATTGGGGTGGGAGTTACCCGATTTTCCAGGTGTTGTGTGTCTCAGTTCCCCTGGCTAGGAAAAAGGGATTCCTTTCCCCCTTGCGCTTCCAGGTGAGGCGATGCCTTGCCCTGCTTCAGCTCACGCTGGTCAGGCTGCAGCAGCTGACCAGCACCGATTGTCCGGCACTCCCTAGCGAGATGACCCCAGTACCTCAGTTGAAAACGCAGAAATCACCGGTCTTCTGTGTCACTCGCGCTGGGAGTTGGAGACTGGAGCTGCTCCTATTCGGCCATCTTGCTCCGCCCCTCATAATCCAATTATTACAGTAAATTCTAACATACCCTGTTTTCTCTTGCTGAATTTACTATTCTATTTCATGGGTATTTTGGTATATTCCTGCCCCAGTAAAACACTATCTTAATCATTACAGCTTTATAATACATATTAGAATTTTTACATTGAAGTTCCCTTCTCACTGTCATTATTTTTCCAAGAATTCCTGGGTGGCTTTTTCCTATTTATCTTTGCAGATGAGTTTTTAAATAGTTTTGTCAACTTACACAGCCCTAAGGGCATTAGGTTGAAATTGCATTCAATTCAAGAACTAATTTGGGGAAAATTGTTTTCTTTACAATACTGTCTTCCCATCCCATCCAAAAACACGATATGCCTTTCCATTGATTTAAGTCAGCTTTCAAATGCCTCTATGAAACTTTGTCATTTATTTCATGTAGGTATTATACTTTTTGGTTAGAAAATTCCTAGAGTCCTTTTTCCCTCAGGGTTTTTTTTTTTTTTTTTTTTTTTTTGAGACAAAGTCTCGCTCCGTCGCCAGGCTGGAGTGCAGTGGCATGATCTTGACTCACTGCAATATTCACCTCCCAGGTTGAAGTGATTCTCCTGCCTCAGTCACTTGAGTAGCTGGGATTACAGGCATGCATCACCACACCCAGCTAATTTTTTTTTCTTTTTTTTTTTTTTTTTGTATTTTTAGTAGAAATGGGGTTTCACCATGTTGGCCAGGATGGTCTCGATCTTCTGACCTCATGATCTGCCCACCTTGGCCTCCCAAAGTGCTGGGATTACAGGAATAAACCACCATGCCAGGCATGGATCTAAAGTTTTAGTTTATTAATTTACTCAACAGTTATTTATTGAGCATCTACCAGGCACTGATGCAAGAAATGGGGAGTCAACTTTGTTCTGGGCCTCACAGATCTTAAATTCTGACAGGTCAGACAAAGAACAGAAAAACAAGTAAATATTTATAAGTAAGATTGTTATTTATCATAAGGCGGTATCAATGCTCTATACAACACTAAAGCAACATTGGGAAAAGCAAAATGAAAGGAAGAGGGTGTTATCTTAGACATGGCCATTGGGAAAGCCTCTCTGCAGGGGTGATATTTGAGCAAAAACCTGAATAAAATGGAAGAGTGAGTCAAGAAACCATCTGGACAAAGAGCATTCCAGGTAGAGAAAATAGCCTGTGCAAAGGTCCTGTGGCAGAAATTAGTTTGGCAGTTTTGAAGCATGGCAAGGCCGGGGTGGCTGGAACAGAGTGAGGGAGTGCAGAGTAGGACAGGGGGTCAGAGAGTTGGGCAGAGGGCAAGCCATGCAAGGCCTTGAGGCTCTGGTAAGGAGAGTGTAGTGTAGTCTAAGTGTGATGAGAATCACAGAAGCAGGGATTCCAGTAAGAAGGCCCCAGAGGTCATCCAGCTGAGAGAGGACAGTGGCCAGGACCAAGGCAGAAACCGTGGAATGGTCAGAAGCAGTCAAATCGTTGACACATTTTTAAAGCTGCCCTGGCAGGACTACTAACAGGTTCAATGTTAGGAGTGAAGGATGATGAGCATGATGGAAATGTACCAAATCCTCACTGAGCATATATTTCAGGCCTCTCACATTTATCCTCAAGGATCCAGACTCAGCCAACACTTTGTAACACTCATATAGTTAATGCATAAGGTCATAGCTAATTTAACAGACTGCTCTTTGACATTAAAAAGGAAAAAAAAAAAAAAAAGAGGCCAGGTGTGGTGACTCAAGCCTATAATCTCAGCACTTTGGGAGGCCAAGGCGAGAGAAACGCCTGAGCTCAGGAGTTCAAAAGCAGCCTAGACAACATGGTGAAACCCCATTTCTACAAAAAATACAAAAATTAGCATGCATACGGTGGCATGCACCTGCAATCACAGCTACTCGGGAGGCTGAAATGGGAGGATCATTTGATGCCTGCCAGTCAAGGATGCAGTGAGCCATGATTGTGCCACTGCACTCCAGCCCTGATGACAGAGCAAGACCCTCTCTCAAATAAAAATAAAAATAAAAATAAAAGAAAAAGAAAAAAAAAAGCTTTTAAAACATCGCCGTCACCAGCAGTCCTGTACTATCAGCCATGGTCAACCCCACCGCGTTCTTTGACATCAAGCTGTTTGCAAACAAGTTGCCAAAGACAGCAGAAAATTGTCATGCTCTGAGCATTGGAGAGAAAGGATTTGGTTATAAGGGTTCCTGCTTTCACAGAATTATTCCAGAGTTTATGTGTCAGGGTGGTGACTTTACATGCCATAATGGCACTGGTGGCAAGTCCATCTGTGGGGAGAAACTTGATGATGAGAACTTCATCCTGAAGCATCTAGGTCCTGGCATGTTGTCCATGGCAAATACTGGACCCAACACAAACGGTTCTCAGTTTTTCATCGGCACTGCCAAGACTGGTTGGATGGCAAGCATGTGGTCTTCGGCAAGGTGAAAGAAGGCATGAAGATTGTGGAGGCCGTGGAGCACTTTGGGTCCCGGAATGGCAAGACCAGCAAGAAGATCACCTTTGCTGACTGTAGACAACTTCAATAAGTTTGACTTGTGTTTTAACCACCAGCCTATTCCTTCTGTAGCTCAGGAGAGCACCCTCCACCCCATTTGCTCGCAGTATCCTAGAGTCTCTGTGCTCTCACTGCGGTTCCCTGTGGGTTCCATATTTTCCTGGTTCCCTTCCATGCCTAGCTGAGTTGCAGACTTAAGTTTATGAAATAAAAACTAAGTAACAACAACAACAACAAAAGACAGGCTCTGTTTGCTCGATCCTGTTTTGGGCCATAAAATAAATCACCATACTCCTGGGGATAATCAAGATAGCAGCTGAATTATGTCGAATATGCTGTGATGTAATAGAGAGAACTTAGAGCTAGGAGGCAGGTGCTCTGGGCAAACCTGAGCACATCACTCAGCCTCTCCGGCCTCAGATGCCTCACGTACAATGAAATGATCAAACTGGATCCAGCTGGATCCCCTGGAGGTTTCTCCTAGTCCAGGCATTCCAGACTCTCTATAAAGTGCATTATCACAGGGACCTGAGTCAAGGATAGTAACTAGGACTGGACAAGCAAGAGACAAGAGCCCCAGTTCCCTCCCATCACCCCCAAAGCCCATCACATAGAGCAGAGCTGAGAAGATTAAATGAGAAAATATCTGGAAAGTTCTAGCAGATGAGAAGAGCTCACTCCACAAGAGCTGCCAACACATGTCTAGTTAACAGAGAGTTAACAAGTATATATAGATCACCAATTTTCAACTCCATTATACTTGTCAACTGAAACTCTACTGAAGACATTATATTTTATTGATGACTCAAGTACCCTTCAGGCTCAGGAAGGAGCCTGAAGGTCATGATTATAATCTCTAATTAGCTTTGTTCTGGAGCTGTGTGGGAGGGCTGGTTAACCAGAAGTTGCAGGTACATGAGTTCTGGATAAAGAATTGCTACCTCGATGGATGAAGAACAGATTTTGTTCATTTGCTGAAGTGCTTGTTAATTGTGAATAATTACTGGAGGGTGTACTTTAGCCATCACCTACACATATAAATAACCATTTGTTCCATGACTCCAGGCTATTAATATGCTCCCAGGGCCGTTCTGATATAATGCCGGGAGAAATGTGGGACTTACATCCTTTATGTGAATTTTTGTTTGGCCTGACATCAGAGGATGCTAGGAGAAAAACAAAGAAAAACTCTACTGGGATCCAGGTTAACCTGAATCAGTGAAGGTTTGAGCAACTAGCATCCATAATGAAAACTGCTTAAGGACAAGGTATTTTTGGAAGCTGCCCCCATCCCCCAACAAAGAATTACAAAAGAATTAAACTCTGGGATACCTTAGATTCAAAGGAGGCCTCCCACTGGCTTCAAAGACTTTGGCCTCCTCATTAAGGAGAAAAGCAAGAGGATGGTCCTGGTGTTTACCAACTGTCCTGGACCTGGCCTCCCTCCTGTCAAATTTCTGAGCTTAAGGGGATTAAGAGCGAGTGACTGGTACAGAGGAATGGGCCAGACAGGGAGAGGCAGCTCAGACCCAGCCATCTCACCAGACAGCATGTTCTACACATCCCCTAGAAGCAAAGTCAACCCAGTTCATCCCTTGACCCGCGATCATCCCTGACTCCTGTAGCCACTCTCAGCTTTTCTCTATCATCTCACGGCTCTGCATGGAAGTCCCCGTCTGCCTGGAAGTTCCCCCCACATCACCTCGCTCCCTGACCAGTGTCCTTCCTTAGCTTTAGCTATGCCATGTGGTGTTGTTTGAATTGCATCCCCCTAAAAGATACATTGAAGTCCTAACCCCAGTTCCCTGTGAATGCCACCTTATTTGGAAATAGAGTCTTTGCCTATGTAATCAGTTAAGGTGAGGTCATACTGGATTAAGGTAGGCCCTAAATTCACTATGATTACTGGTGCTTTTACGAGAAGAGATGTACACACACACACGGAGAATGTTATGTGATGATGGAGAGGGACTGAAGTGACACCATCTATGAGCCAAAGAAGGCCAAGGATTGAGCGCCACCCTTGTAAGTCAGGAAGAAGTAAGGAAGCATCCTCCCCTAGAGCCTTCAGAGACGGGGTGTGGCCCTTCAGACACAGTGATTTCAAACTTCTAGACTCCGGAACTATGAGAGAATAATGTTTTAAGCCACCCACGTTGTCAGCAGCCTTAGGAAATTAACATACCGTGCAATACAGCCACATTCAAACTTTTCTGTTCAACCACCCTTTCTTCAAATAAGTTTACAAGGAAGTTTAATAAGATATTGGGCCGGGCGCGGTGGCTCAAGCCTGTAATCCCAGCACTTTGGGAGGCCGAGACGGGCGGATCACGAGGTCAGAAGATCGAGACCATCCTGGCTAACATGGTGAAACCCCGTCTCTACTAAAAATACAAAAAACTAGCCGGGCGAGGTGGCGGCGCCTGTAGTCCCAGCTACTCGGGAGGCTGAGGCAGGAGAATGGCGTGAACCCGGGAAGCGGAGCTTGCAGTGAGCTGAGATCTGGTCACTGCACTCCAGCCTGGGTGACAGAGCGAGACTCTGTCTCAAAAAAAAAAAAAAAAAAGATATTGGAAGAACTCTGATTAATGCAGGATGTGGAGAGGGAGGGATGAGCAGGAACTCAGGCCTCCGCCCTCCCCTTCTCTAACCCGGAAGCTGGGGGTAGGGAGGGAAGGACTATGCCTGACATCCCTCAGGTTCCAGAAAGCAGTTTGGCATGAGAATTAGCAGGCAGGCCTACAGCATAGCTTCTCCTAGATTTGAAATTCAGCTCTTCCCCGTCCCAGCTGTGTAATATTTGACAGATAACTTATTGGGGACCCAATTTCTTCATGAGTAAAGCGAAGACAAAACCACCTGCCGATGCAATCACTGTGTAGCCAAATGGAGATCCTGTTTGCAGAGCACCCACCCTGGCCCTATATCATAGGTGGAACCATGTCCCCTCCCAAAATTCCTATATTGACGTCCTACCCTTCAGTACCTCAAAATGTAATTATACTTGGAACTGAGGGTCTTTAAAGAGGTGATTCAGTTAAAATAAGGCCATTAGGGTGAGCTCTCATCCAGTATGATGGGTGTCCTTACAGGAAGAGGAGATTTGCACACAGGCAAGCACAGAGGAAAGACCATGTGAGGACAGAGCAAGAGGCAGCTATCTACAGGACAAGAGAAGTCTCACCAGATCCGCCTACACCTGGATCTCAGACTTCCAGCCACCAAAACTGTGAGACAATACATTTCTGTTGTTTAAGCTGCCCAGGCTGTGGTGCTTTGTTATGGCAGCCCAAGCAAACTAATACAGCCTGGTACACAGGTCATGCAGGAAATGTTAATTTCTCCATTCCTATATGCCAGACTCACCCACAAGCATTTTTTTTTTTTTTTTTTTTTTTTTTTTTTTTTTTTTTTTTGAGATGGAGTCTTGCTCTGTCTCCCAGGCTGGAGTATAGCGACCCGATCTCAGCTCACTGCAACCTCCGCCTCCTTTGTTCAAACAAGTCTCCTGCTTCAGCCTCCCAAGTAGCTGGGATTATAGGCGTTTGCCACCACTCTTGGCTAATTTTTTGTATTTTTAGTATAGACGGGGTTTCACCATGTTGGCCAGCCTGGTTTCGAACTCCTGGCCTCATGCAATCCACCTGCGCTGGCCTCCCAAAGTGCTGGGATTACAGGCATGAGCCACCGTGCCCAGCCACTGGCAAGCATTTTAGTCTGTCACATTTGATTAATTCTAGATGTACCTTCTCTCCCCATGTCAACATCTCTGAAATGGGGATGCATCTGGTAGTCTCTGGGAGCCAGGCCAGGTGGGCACCATGACACAGTTGCTGCCATGCATGCTCAAGTCCGATAGGAATTCCCGGTGGATAAGGGCAACTCCCACATTTGCACCAGCAAATGACTTACAGATCATTGAAGGAATACAAGTACTGAGTGCCCTCTGCAAACCTTCTATCAACACCTCCTGGTAAATGCTAAAAATTCCAGCAGCAAAATTTGCAGAATGGGCAGCTTGGGGAAAATAAAATAGATTTGGCTAGGAATTGAGAACATTTCTAAGAATAACTGCACTGTGAACACCCTTGGTGGCACTAAGGACAAGATGACGCGGAAACGTGCAGGCATCGACCACTGAGTCAAAAAGTGATTCAGAGAAATTGAATTCTGAATGTGGAAAAGATTTAGGAATCCTTCCATCAATTTATTTTGCTTACATTTCCCTTTGAATATATGCGAATGCCTGATATATGGTAGAATCTATGTCTAAATGAATTTTAAAGAGCTCTTTCAATAAGCACAAAATAAAAAGTCTAAGTGATAAAAGGCACGAACTCTAGTTTAGATAGCATTTTTTTCTTTCATAGTGATGCAGAAACTAAAACTGCATCTTATGGTTAGTGGTCAGTGGCTTTGCTTTGATGAAATATGGTATTAATTGCCACAAAAATTTTAGGCTTGAGGTATGGTTATCCCCATTTTACAGGTGAGAAACTGAGGCTGAGAGCCTACATGAGCCCAGCATCACGCCACTAGCCATGCCAGGCCAGGATTGGGAGCCAGCCTTGTACCTACAGGCCCTTGCCACTTGGCTATGCCAACCTCTCAAGCTCACCTTGGCTGCCCCCAACCTAAACCTGAATTCCAATCCTGAACCCAGTCTCTGGCAGGAAGTTATTGCCAGGCAGTTAAATTAGTTGGTTTTTCATGCATATATAATGAACTCTTAGCAGTAAATAAGGCTCTTATGGGTGGCAGATTTATCCATTTTTATGGTGCAAAAGTAAAACTTGCCAGGTGTATATTTCTAACAGGTGCTGCCCCTCACACCTGCACATGTAAATCACAGTGGTGTGAGATGGAAGCATGGGGGACCCGCCTGGATGCCTGGTTTACAAGACTGTCAATAGTCCCAGCCTAAAGAAGCCTGCATTGCACAGGGCAGGATCTACTGGGAGCACTGGGGTGAGGACTATTCACCAGACACAGCTCAGCTACTGCGAGGTCATAAAGAGAACGTTCCAGAGAGTTTGTGTGGTCTCCAGGACACAGGTCATGGCCTTTGTAAACAGACATGAAGTATGTCACTGGGTGGGAAGGGAAGAGAGAGAAACCATTCCCAGGACAGCAGGCAGAGCAGGAATCCACAGGGCACTCTGGAAGGAAGCAAACTCTTGGAGTCTAGGCTTTGCAGCAGAATCATCTGGAAGGCTTGTCAAAATACAGGTGTCAGGGCTTCCCCCTATAAATGCTAACTCAGGAGGTCTGAGCTGGGGCCTGAGATTCTGTATTTGTCACAGATGCTAAAACTGCCAATCAACGAATCATGCTTTCAGTATCATTGCTCAATACCTAGATTACATTTTGAGCAAAGGCACAAATATCTCACATATGATCTCGTGTCCAGAAACAACCAGCAGCCCTCCCAGGGATGTGATAGCACAGTGTATCCAGGTGTGAAGAGCCAGCCTCAGGCAGCCTGGCAGTTAGGAGCATGGACTCCAAAGGTGCCTGGAGAACTCAAGGTAAGTTGCTTGTCCTCCCTTAACCTCAGTTTCCTCCTTTGCCAAATAGGGTAATAATAGAATCCCTAGGATAAGCTTGTTGTGATGGTTGAGTTATTCTAGGCAGGGTTTTCTCTGCTCAGTAACTGTGAAGCCAAGTGATGGGTCTGATGGGTCAAGGGGCATTAATTGTACTCTTATCTTCATCTTCTGTGTACATTTTTTTATAAAAAAAAGTTGTTTTAAGAGGCAATGCTTGTACACATACCCAGTTCACAGAAGGTATGTTTCTATTCTCTGTCCCCCAACTCCAGCACATGCCACCTCCCCCCTCCAAAAGTAGCCTGGAAACAGCATCTCTAGAAACAAATGTTCATATGACAGGAAGTGGGGACAGGCCAACTAAAGGAAGTGCTGGGTTTACTTGCATTTAATTTTATTTGCTTCAAGAAATAAAGAGTAGGAGTGATGAGGGGGGGTTTGCATAAATGAACATCTTCCCTTGCCTCTTGCTTATCTCTTGCTCTCTGTGAGTCTTCCCTCTTCATCCTCTCCCTCCTTCTCCTTTTCTTTCCCTCTTTTCCCTCCTTCTCCCCCTCCTTCTCTCTTTTTCTCTCTCATTTTCAACATATGTATCTGTGAATCTGTGGAAGGAAGCGAAAGCAATTTCAGAACAGCGATTTCAGTTTTTACCCCTAGCATTAGCACCCGACTCCCAACATTTCCGTGCTTGCTTACTATTTTTGTGGGATAGTCTTGCGGAGTGGTGGAAAGAGCTCAGAATTAAATCAGACACCCCTGGATTTGGATCCTGGCTCAGCTTCTCACCAGCGGTGTGGCCCTGGATAAATAACCCCTCAGAACCTCAGTCCCCTCATTTGCAAAATGCAGGTAACGTGTTTGGATTCCCCTGAGAGCAGAGCCTGAGTGTATTCATCCATGTTCTGTTACCTATATCAGAATACCCGAAATTGGGTGATTATGAGAAATAGAACTTATTTCTTTTTTTTTTTTTTTTTTTTTTTTTTTTTTTTTTATTATACTTTAAGTTCTAGGGTACATGTGCATAACGTTATATCATGTATAACTCCCCAATGCAATCCCTCCCTCCTCCCCCCTCCCCATGATAGGCCCCAGTGTGTGATGTTCCCCTTCCCGAGTCCAAGTGATCTCATTGTTCAGTTCCCACCTATGAGTGAGAACATGCGGTGTTTGGTTTTCTCTTCTTGTGATAGTTTGCTAAGAATGATGGTTTCCAGCTGCATCCATGTCCCTACAAAGGACGCAAACTCATCCTTTTTGATGGCTGCATAGTATTCCATGGTGTATATGTGCCACATTTTCTTAATCCAGTCTGTCACAGATGGACATTTGGGTTGATTCCAAGTCTTTGCTATTGTGAATAGTGCCGCAATAAACATACGTGTGCATGTGTCTTTGTAGTAGAGTAATTTATAATCCTTTGGGTATATACCCAGTAGTGGGATGGCTGGGTCATATGGTACATCTAGTTCTAGATCCTTGAGGAATCGCCATACTGTTTTCCATAATGGTTGAACTAGTTTACAATCCCACCAACAGTGTAAAAGTGTTCCTATTTCTCCACATCCTCTCCAACATCTATTGTTTCCTGACTTCTTAATGATTGCCATTCTAACTGGTGTGAGATGGTATCTCATTGTGGTTTTGATTTGCATTTCTCTGATGGCGAGTGATGACGAGCATTTTTTCATGTGTCTGTTGGCTGTATGGATGTCTTCTTTTGAGAAATGTCTGTTCATATCCTTTCCCCACTTTTTGGTGGGGTTGTTTGTTTTTTTCTTGTATATTTGTTTGAGTTCTTTGTAGATTCTGGATATTAGCCCTTTGTCAGATGAGTAGGTTGCAAAAATTTTCTCCCATTCTGTAGGTTGCCTGTTCACTCTGATGGTAGTTTCTTTTGCTGTGCAAAAGCTCTTTAGTTTAATGAGATCCCATTTGTCAATTTTGCTTTTGCTGCCGTTGCTTTTGGTGTTTTAGACATGAAGTCCTTGCCCATGCCTATGTCCTGAATGGTACTACCTAGATTTTCTTCTAGGGTTTTTATGGTATTAGGTCTAACATTTAAGTCTCTAATCCATCTTGAATTAATTTTCGTATAAGGGGTAAGGAAAGGATCCAGTTTCAGCTTTCTACTTGTGGCTAGCCAATTTTCCCAGCACCATTTATTAAATAGGGAATCCTTTCCCCATTTCTTGTTTTTGTCAGGTTTGTCAAAGATCAGATGGCTGTAGATGTGTGGTATTATTTCTGAGGACTCTGTTCTGTTCCACTGGTCTATTTCTCTGTTGTGGTACCAGTACCATGCTGTTTTGGTTACTGTAGCCTTGTAGTATAGTTTGAAGTCAGGTAGCGTGACGCCTCCAGCTTTGTCCTTTTGACTTAGGATTGTCTTGGCAATGCGGGCTCTTTTTTGGTTCCATATGAACTTTAAAGCAGTTTTTTCCAATTCTGTGAAGAAACTCATTGGTAGCTTGATGGGGATGGCATTGAATCTATAAATCACCTTGGGCAGTATGGCCATTTTCACGATATTGATTCTTCCTATCCATGAGCATGGTATGTTCTTCCATTTGTTTGTGTCCTCTTTGATTTCACTGAGCAGTGGTTTGTAGTTCTCCTTGAAGAGGTCCTTTACATCCCTTGTAAGCTGGATTCCTAGGTATTTTATTCTCTTTGAAGCAATTGTGAATGGAAGTTCATTCCTGACTTGGCTCTCTGCTTGTCTGTTACTGGTGTATAAGAATGCTTGTGATTTTTGCACATTAATTTTGTATCCTGAGACTTTGCTGAAGTTGCTTATCAGCTTAAGGAGATTTTGGGCTGAGACGATGGGTTTTTCTAAATATACAATCATGTCATCTGCAAACAGGGACAATTTGACTTCTTCTTTTCCTAACTGGATACCCTTGATTTCTTTCTCTTGCCTGATTGCCCTAGCCAGAACTTCCAACACTATGTTGAATAGGAGTGGTGAGAGAGGGCATCCCTGTCTTGTGCCAGTTTTCAAAGGGAATTTTTCCAGTTTTTGCCCATTCAGTATGATATTAGCTGTGGGTTTGTCGTAAATAGCTCTTATTATTTTGAGGTACGTTCCATCAATACCGAATTTATTGAGCGTTTTTAGCATAAAGGGCTGTTGAATTTTGTCAAAAGCCTTTTCTGCATCTATTGAGATAATCATGTGGTTCTTGTCTTGGTTCTGTTTATATGCTGGATTACATTTATTGATTTGCGAATGTTGAACCAGCCTTGCATCCCAGGGATGAAGCCCACTTGATCATGGTGGATAAGCTTTTTGATGTGCTGCTGAATCCGGTTTGCCAGTATTTTATTGAGAATTTTTGCATCGATGTTCATCAGGGATATTGGTCTAAAATTCTCTTTTTTTGTTGTGTCTCTGCCAGGCTTTGGTATCAGGATGATGTTGGCCTCATAAAATGAGTTAGGGAGGATTCCCTCTTTTTCTATTGATTGGAATAGTTTCAGAAGGAATGGTACCAGCTCCTCCTTGTACCTCTGGTAGAATTCAGCTGTGAATCCATCTGGTCCTGGACTTTTTTTGGTGGGTAGGCTATTAATTGTTGCCTCAATTTCAGAGCCTGTTATTGGTCTATTCAGGGATTCAACTTCTTCCTGGTTCAGTCTTGGGAGAGTGTAAGTGTCCAGGAAATTATCCATTTCTTCTAGATTTTCTAGTCGATTTGCGTAGAGGCATTTATAGTATTCTCTGATGGTTGTTTGTATTTCTGTGGGGTCGGTGGTGATATCCCCTTTATCATTTTTTATTGCGTCTATTTGATTCCTCTCTCTTTTCTTCTTTATTAGTCTTGCTAGCGGTCTGTCAATTTTGTTGATCTTTTCAAAAAACCAACTCCTGGATTCATTGATTTTTTGGAGGGTTTTTTGTGACTCTATCTCCTTCAGTTCTGCTCTGATCTTAGTTATTTCTTGCCTTCTGCTAGCTTTTGAATGTGTTTGCTCTTGCCTCTCTAGTTCTTTTAATTGTGATGTTAAAGTGTCAATTTTAGATCTTTCCTGCTTTCTCTTGTGGGCATTTAGTGCTATAAATTTCCCTCTACACACTGCTTTAAATGTGTCCCAGAGATTCTGGTATGTTGTATCTTTGTTCTCATTGGTTTCAAAGAACATCTTTATTTCTGCTTTCATTTCGTTATGTACCCAGTAGTCATTCAGGAGCAGGTTATTCAGTTTCCATGTAGTTGAGCGGTTTTGATTGAGTTTCTTAGTCCTGAGTTCTAGTTTGATTGCACTGTGGTCTGAGAGACAGTTTGTCATAATTTCTGTTCTTGTACATTTGCTGAGGAGTGCTTTACTTCCAATTATGTGGTCAATTTTGGAATAAGTGCGATGTGGTGCTGAGAAGAATGTATATTCTGTTGATTTGGGGTGGAGAGTTCTATAGATGTCTATTAGGTCCGCTTGGTGCAGAGATGAGTTCAATTCCTGGATATCCTTGTTAACTTTCTGTCTCGTTGATCTGTCTAATGTTGACAGTGGAGTGTTGAAATCTCCCATTATTATTGTATGGGAGTCTAAGTCTCTTTGTAGGTCTCTAAGGACTTGCTTTATGAATCTGGGTGCTCCTGTATTGGGTGCATATATATTAGGAGAGTTAGCTCTTCCTGTTGAATTGATCCCTTTACCATTATGTAATGGCCTTCTTTGTCTCTTTTGATCTTTGATGGTTTAAAGTCTGTTTTATCAGAGACTAGGATTGCAACCCCTGCTTTTTTTTGTTCTCCATTTGCTTGGTAGATCTTTCTCCATCCCTTTATTTTGAGCCTATGTATGTCTCTGCATGTGAGATGGGTCTCCTGAATACAGCAGACTGATGGATCTTGACTCTTTATCCAGTTTGCCAGTCTGTGTCTTTTAATTGGAGCATTTAGTCCATTGACATTTAAGGTTAATATTGTTATGTGTGAACTTGATCCTGTCATTATGATATTAACTGGTTATTTTGCTCATTAGTTGATGCAGTTTCTTCCTAGCCTCGATGGTCTTTACATTTTGGCATGTTTTTGCAATGGCTGGTACCGGTTGTTCCTTTCCATGTTTAGGGCTTCCTTCAGGGTCTCTTGTAAGGCAGGCCTGGTGGTGACAAAATCTCTAAGCATTTGCTTATCTGTAAAGGATTTTATTTCTCCTTCACTGATGAAACTTAGTTTGGCTGGATATGAAATTCTGGGTTGAAAATTCTTTTCTTTAAGAACGTTGAATATTGGCCCCCACTCTCTTCTGGCTTGTAGAGTTTCTGCCGAGAGATCTGCTGTTAGTCTGATGGGCTTCCCTTTGTGGGTAACCCGACCTTTCTCTCTGGCTGCCCTTAAGATTTTTTCCTTCATTTCAACTTTGGTGAATCTGGCAATTATGTGTCTTGGAGTTGCTCTTCTGAAGGAGTATCTTTGTGGCGTTCTTTGTATTTCCTGAATTTGAATGTTGGCCTGCCCTACTAGGTTGGGGAAGTTCTCCTGGATGATATCCTGAAGAGTGTTTTCCAACTTGGTTCCATTTTCCCCCTCACTTTCAGGCACCCCAATCAGACGTAGATTTGGTCTTTTTACATAATCCCATACTTCTTGCAGGCTTTGTTCATTTCTTTTTCTTCTTTTTTCTTTTGGTTTCTCTTCTCGCTTCATTTCATTCATTTGATCCTCAATCGCTGATACTCTTTCTTCCAGTTGATCGAGTCGGTTACTGAAGCTTGTGCATTTGTCACGTATTTCTCGTGTCATGGTTTTCATCTCTGTCATTTCGTTTATGATCTTCTCTGCATTAATTAGTCTAGCTGTCAATTCTTCCACTTTTTTTTCAAGATTTTTAGTTTCTTTGCGCTGGGTACGTAATTCCTCCTTTAGCTCTGAGAAGTTTGATGGACTGAAGCCTTCTTCTCTCATCTCGTCAAAGTCATTCTCTGACCAGCTTTGATCTGTTGCTGGCGATGGGCTGCGCTCCTTTGCAGGGGGAGATGCGCTCTTATTTTTTGAATTTCCAGCTTTTCTGCCCTGCTTTTTCCCCATCTTTGTGGTTTTATCTGTCTCTGGTCTTTGATGATGGTGACGTACTGATGGGGTTTTGGTATAGGTGTCCTTCCTGTTTGATAGTTTTCCGTCTGACAGTCAGAAGGACTGTCTGTTGGTCTGTTGGAGATTGCTTGAGGTCCACTCCAGACCCTGTTTGCCTGGGTATCAGCAGCAGAGGTTGCCAAAGATAGAATATTGCTGAGCAGCGAGTGTACCTGTCTGATTCTTCCTTTGGAAGTTTCCTCTCAGGGATGACTCCACCCTGTGAGGTGTGGGGTGTCAGACTGCCCCTAGTGGGGGATGTCTCCCAGCTAGGCTACTCAGGGGTCAGGGACCCACCTGAGCAGGCAGTCTGTCCGTTCTCGGATCTCAACCTCCGCGTTGGGAGATCCACGGCTCTCCCCAAAGCTGTCAGACAGAGTCGTTCGCCTCTGCACCGCCCCCGCTGCTTTCCCTATTGGACCTCAGCTGTGGGCTGTCCCCAGAGGTGGAGTCTACAGAGACAGGCAGGCTTCCTTGAGCTGCTGTGAGCTCCACCCAGTTCGAGCTTCCAGCGGCTTTGTTTACCTACTTAAGCCTCAGCAATGGCGGGCGCCCCTCCCCCAGCCTCGCTGCTGCCTTGCGGATAGATCACCGCAGACGGCTGTGTTAGCAGTGAGGGAGGCTCCGTGGGCGTGGGACCCTCCCGGCCAGGTGTGGGATATATTCTCCTGGTGTGCCTGTTTCCTTAAAGCGCAGTATTGGGGTGGGAGTTACGCGATTTTCCAGGTGTTATGTGTCTCAGTTCCCCTGGCTAGGAAAACGGATTTCCTTCCCCCTTGCGCTTCCAGGTGAGGCGATGCCTCGCCCTGCTTCAGCTCACGCTGGTCAGGCTGCAGCAGCTGACCCGCACCGATTGTCCGGCACTCCCTAGAGAGATGACCCCAGTACCTCAGTTGAAAATGCAGAAATCACCGGTCTTCTGTGTTACTCGCGCTGGGAGTTGGAGACTGGAGCTGTTCCTATTCGGCCATCTTGCTCCGCCCCCCAGAACTTATTTCTTACAGGTGTGGAGGTTGAGGAGTCTAAGACTGAGGGCGTGCATCTGTTGAGAGCCTTCTTGCTGGTGGTGCAGCGTCCCAAGGTGGTACAAGGCATCACATCGTGAGGGGCACTTGTTTGTTACAGCAGCAAGCATAACCCAAGCTAACCTTCCCTGCCCATGGAGAACTCTCTGCCAGTAAGAGAAATGAGGCATGCACCCAAGTGTCTTAGTAGAGAGAAGACTTACAGGAACTCCAGACCCTGGAGGAGGATTTCTCACGGTGATACCAGGCTGTTCTTCCATGTGGCACAATTGCAGGAGGAGCCATTCACATTTTCTATGTGAACAGCACTCCCCGTATTTGTACAACCTGCCACCCTGGGCAGGATTCCCAGAGGAGTGGGCCTTGTTGCTGAGGCTCCAAGGATGAGTAGGAACCCCACCCATGGAGATGGGGAAAAGGCACTGCAGCTGGATGAAACAGAAGGGACAGAGACACGGCATATGGAAAACCAGAGGCATGCGTGCGTGCAGCAGTAATAGCCACCAGTGTCTACTGAGCAGGAACGATAGGCCAGACAGTGTGCTAAGCTCTTTACATACATAAGCTCACTCAATCTCACAACAGCTTGTGCAAATTCAGACACTCTGGCTCCAGAGCCTGTGCTTTAAATCCCCCAACAGATCCTGCCCACTATCACTAACACTGGCACAGCACTTTACAGTTTACAAAACTCTTTTGGACTCATGATGTTTTCATCATGGCAACAGAGCAACTGTTCCCATTTTACAGGTGAAGAAACAGTACTAAAGGTCTTCTGACTTGTCAAAGTTACACAGAGAGTAAACTGAGAGGCCAAGACTTGAACCCATCTGCTGGCCTTAGACAAAGGATGCCACAGCAAAGTGTCTGCACAGCAGTCTCTTTCCTCCTCCCTGCTCTGCACGGAGGTGAGGTGTCTATATTTAGATCATTACAAGGAGCTGCTGAGAGAATGTCCTCAGGCTATGAATTCAGCCTTACACACAAACTCACTGCAGATTCAGGAGAAGGCCAGGGATAAACGGGTGGGAGAAGGTCCTTGACTCCAAACAGAAACTGAGCTGATCAAACACAGCCTGAGCACACACAGAGACTGCAGGAGGGAAACCAGATTAATCTCAAACCCTGTGTACTCAGAAGCTTTCCCCAGAACCCGGGTCCCACTGGCAGGAAATCGCCATTTCATGCATTTGTTTATTTTCCCCATGTCTTTTCCCAGGCTCCGTGTTTCACTGAGTCCTTGTCTTCTCTGTCCATGTCCACAGACTGCTGGGTTGGAAATAGCCCAAATCCATTCACACCATTTCAGGCGCTGAGTTGTATCAAGGATATTTCTTGTGGGTAGAGCAAAAATAGGCTCCCACTCTCCAGTTGGGCTCACTGAGGCCTTCCCCTGGCGGGGAACTGGCTGGGCTCCTCTGGTCGAGATGCCTACTACTTATCAAAAATGCATGTTCCCCCTACTGTGGTATACAGTTGTCTCTAAGGAACACAGCCCAACCAGGAACTACATTTCCCAGCTAACCTTGCAGCTAAGTGACGTCATGTGACCTGTTCTCACCAATGGAATGTGATAGGCTTCTCACCTGGGCAAAACAGAGAGTAGATATGCTTTCTCCACATTCTCTCTCTGCCTCTGCCTGGATTCAGACCCTGGAGAATGGTAGAGCCACAAGATGAAAGGAAACTGGGTACCCATAAAGAGAAAACACTTGTGTTAGCTTACTAAAATGATGAGGGTTATTTGTTATAGTCCCAAGCATCACTTGAATTAATACATCTTCTTTCCTGACTCTTGGCAACTTTAGCTCCCTATGGAGACAGGGATTGGAATATCACTTGTTCCCCCAAAGAGAGCTGTAATCTTCTATTGTTCCCTGTTGTGTGCTGGCTTTACCCTCACACCTGGGTTCCTGCCTCAGTTTTCCTGAATAGAATAGTAGATTCCCCCTAAGACAGAGCTGACTCTTATCCAAGTCCATTTGGGACTGACTACCCAGTCTTGGTCAACATTAAAATGGGCCAAGACTCCAGTGTTATAATTAATGCCCACCTACCCCCCAATTCATGTGGCCACTGCCCAGCAACACTGTATTTGGTCCCTTTGAGGTTGCGACTGGCCAGGTTTGGGCCCACAGTCTCTAGCTGTACTGGTGGCTTGATACCAGAACCTTGGGAGAAGAATGGTGTAAGAGGAAGAGTGTATTAGTCCATTTTCATGCTGCTGATAAAGAGATATCTGAGACCGGGCAATTTACAAAAGAAAGAGGTTTAATTGGACTTACAGTTCCAGATGACTGGGGAAACCTCACAATCACGGCAGAAGGAAAGGAGCAAGTCACATCTTACGTGGATGGCAGCAGGCAAAGAGAGGATGAGAATCAAGGGAAATGGGTTTCCCCTTACCAAACCATCAAATCTCATAAGACTCATTCATTCACTATCACAAGAACAGTACAGGAAAGACCTACTCCCATAATTCAATTACCTCCCACCGGATCCCTCCCACAACACATGGGAATTCAAGATGAGATTTGGGTGGGGAAACAGCCAAATCATATCAAAGAGCATGCTATACAATCAGAAGAACCTCAAACCAACCTACAATTTCCAAGATGAAGTCGTGCTCCTCTGTTATACTAGGAAGCTCTCTGTGCACTCCCCTTGCCAAGTGTTCAGTCTTCTCCATCTACTTTCTCCCAACAGCCTCGTCCACTTTCTGCTCTCCCAAATGTATGGCACTACCTAGCACCCTACAGCCATGCTATGCTGTTCCCTCCATTCAGAATGCCCTTCTGACATAAAGTTCAGAGCCTGGCAGGGGCTAACTGCTGGTTTTTGCCTATTCAGCATCCCTCCTTCTTCTTCTGGAAACATAAACCCATGTGGGGAACCTAACCCATGAGATTTAATTAGGGTTAACCCTACTTCCTTCCCCACCAGAGGGGTAAGCATGAAATTGTTTGGGACTGATCTAGGAAACTTAATATTTTGACACCAGGAGATATCAGATCTCTTTTTTTCCTAAGATGCATGAAAAATTTAAACTTAGGGTCTTCAGTAATAATCTCTATTTGAGAATGGAATTTAAAAGTAGACCTCATGGGAGAATCACGTGAACCCAGGAGGCAGAGGTTGCAGTGAGCCGAGATGGCACCATTGCACTTCAGCCTGAGTGACAAAGTGAAACTCCACCTCAAAAAAAAAAAAAAGTAGACCTCAGAAAAGAGGCAAGAGATAAATCCCTGATTCACTGCCTGAGCACCTTGGTGTAGACAATGTTGGTACATCACCCAGATTCCCTCTACAAGGCCAGTGCACCCATCTGTAAGTGTCAACTAGGAACAGCTCATAGTTGCACCCTTGTTTAAAGACTTGCCTCAGCCAAAGAGAGCCACTTTTCCCAGAAATTCCCAAAAAGTTATGCTCCCCATTCCAGATGGAGCTCCCAGTCAATGCCTGATCAACACTGGGGTACAAAAGGTGAATCCTCTTGCTTTGCAGTGAGACAGTTCTGTGATGTTATTCCTACTCTGGAGATCCCAGTGGGACCAGGCTGAAGCTGGACTCCAGCTGAAAACATATTCTTCCTCAGCTTCTTCTTCCCTGTCTGGTATAAAAAGTCACTTCCTTGCAATTACTGCTGAAAGTACGTCCTCAATAAATCACCTATACAAGAATCCCTATCACAAGTTCTGCTTGTAGTGAATCCAAGCTAAAATACCCCTGGATCAAGCCATGCCTGAAGTCAGACCATGGACTTCCTAGCCCCTAGAGCACCCAAGTTCTCTTTTTTAGTTAAGCTGGCTGAAACTGGCTTTCTGACAGTTGGGCTTGACCTTGGAGACCTCATATTTAGTGAAAAATAAACATTCATGCCGTGTCCTTTATTCTCAATCTCACCTTCATCATCAGCCCAGAGTGAGGTAAGCCTGCAGCCTGCTGGCTCCCTGGAGAGTCACGTGCCTAGCCTACGCAGGCAGACACACCCCCACACCCAACACCCCCAAGCTACGAACAGAAACTGTCACACCTCCTCACACACATCTTGGTAACTTTATTCAGTGTGTGATTCTAAAAAGAGTTTCCAGATTGGGCCAGATTTCAACTGCAATAAAAAGGACCAACTGCTTAGCCTCTCTTTGGTCTGAGATGAATACAAATAATACTTGTATTTGTAATAAATGTTTAGAGAAAAACTGCTTCAGTCCTCGGCTTTAGAGAGTTGTGTGCCTTTCAAGGATTCTTGCATCTGACTGTTATAATGCAGAGATTGCTGGCTATTAGGATCTGTCCTAAAATCCTCCAAGATGTTGGCACTGTATAGTATTAGAAAATTATGGTGTTTTGCTGTGTTGCCACAAAAAGAAAGAATAAACAGAAAGCAGGGTTTAATTAATAAAGTTGAAGGTTGCTGAGCAGAATAAGGGAGACTACTCTTCATTCCTATGGCCAATGCCTTGAAAAGCCCAGAATGCATTACACATACCCCAAACTCCAGAGCCACCCATCCCCAGCATTTTCAGTCCTTGTCTCTCCAAGATAGGCTCTTACAAGTGACTTGGGCGTTAATGTGTGTTGCGAATTTCAGTTGACATTGGGTTTAAACCTCAGGCTTTTCATCCAATCTGTGTATATGCATTAAAGCTGCTATTTATTGATATTATCTCATCAAATTCCTATCAAGCCAATACATCATTATTATCATCCTCATTTTGCAGAGGAAAAATCCCAAGCATAGAGAGGTTGGATAACCTGCCCAAGGCCATGCCATCAGTAAATGATAGAGCTGAGATGTGAATGGAGAACCCTCTGAATCTGAAAGACATACTATGTTCATGGAGCTACACTGCCCTCGGTGTCAAATAACATAATGTGGATGTATCTTTCTTCTCTTTAAAAGTTTGATAATTTTGTATGGAGCACTGTGAATAAAGCTGACTTTTGTAATAAAGATTATCTTTCTAAGATGAACCTTTTAAAGTCAAGGTGGCCACAAGTCCCAGGACCAGATTTTGCTTCAATCAGTGGCCCCAGAGCAGGATGCACACTCAGAGCCCCCCACGTGGTGCCCACTTGGAGAGCACCAGGCATGGGACCCAGGGGTCGGGGCAAACTGCCTCATGACTTCAGAAGGGGATGTGAGGATCCACAGTTTCTGTCATCCCTGTGCCATCCTTTGCTAAGACCCCTGCTTTCTCATCTGTAAAATAAGGATCATAATGCCTCCCTGGGGGTCGGTTTTGAGAGTTAAAACATTGTAGCCAGGTGCAGTGACTCACGCCTGTAATCCCAACACTTTAGGAGGCCGAGGCGGGAGGAGCACGAGGTCAGGAGATCAAGACCATCCTGGCTAACACAGTGAAACCCCGTCTCTATTAAAAATATAAAAAATTAGGGCCGGGCACGGTGGCTCAAGCCTGTAATCCCAGCACTTTGGGAGGCCTAGGTGGGTGGATCACGAGGTCAGGAGATCGAGGCCATCCTGGCTAACACAGTGAAACCCTGTCTCTACTAAAAATACGATAAACTAGCCGGGCGCGGTGGCGGGCGCCTGTAGTCCCAGCTACTCCTGAGGCTGAGGCAGGAGAATGGCGTGAACCCGGGAGGCGGAGCTTGCAGTGAGCCGAGATCGCGCCACTGCACTCCAGCCTGGGCGACAGAGCGAGACTCCGCCTCAAAAAAAAAAAAAATTAGCCGGGTGTGGTGGCAGGCACCTGTAGTCCCAGCTACTTGGGAGGCTGGGGCAGGAGAATGGCGTGAACCCGGGAGGCGGAGCTTGCAGTGAGCCGAGATTGCGCCACTGCACTCCAGCCTAGGCGATAGAGCAAGACTCCGTCTCATAAAACCAAAAAACAAAACAAAACAAAAACATTGTGGATGTGAGAGATCTTAGCAAAGCATCTGGCATATAAAAGCTGCTGTTATGTTTGCTTCTGAATCTGAAGGGGTCCAGAATACTCACTTAATAGATGAGAAACCTTAGGCCCAGCGAGGGAGCAAGACTTGCCACAGCCAAACAGCAAGTCTAGCTAGAAGCTCTGATGCCTCTGAGCCCAAGGCCTCCTCTTCTTCCCTATATCCACTCCATCCTGAAGCTGGGGCACAGTAGCTCTGTCTCTACTGTGCCACAAGCAGTACCTCCCAGGGAAGGTGGTTTAGGCACAGGCCTCCTGACACTGAGCTAGCACAGTGGGGAGGGGAGCAGGCGGCGAGATGGCCTCGATTAGCAAGGATCTCCCTGCCTTCTTTTATCCGGGGTGCGGACTCCAACTGCTTTTTGCCAGTGTGACCTTACCTGCTCCCTTCAACCTAGGCAGAGGGCAGACACTTGGATAGAGCAGGGGACACCCATTGGGCAGTGAGGGCAGACAGTTGCAGGCAGGCAAGCATCTCCAGGAGGTAGAGGCCAATCAACAAATGCTAAATGGGCCACTTCCCCCCAAAACCCTAGGCATCCCATGAACCCCAAGCTCTGCTCCTCTCACACATCATTTTTTCAAACCAGTTTGTCCATCAGTCCAAGACCAAAGGGAGTCTCAACCCTTAGCCCCTGCTCATCAGAGGCTGCCCCTGAGCCAGCTTCGCCAAATATTTGCCTTCTCACTCCAGCTCCACCACCATCCCCACTGCCATCCCCACTGCCATCCC
The DNA here is from genome assembly GCF_009764315.1 of Trachypithecus francoisi. Lineage (NCBI taxonomy): Eukaryota > Metazoa > Chordata > Mammalia > Primates > Cercopithecidae > Trachypithecus > Trachypithecus francoisi. Next base: position 38,889,096 of record NW_022681467.1, read on the forward strand.
CACTGCCCTCCCTGCTCAAACCTAATCTCATTCCTGATTAAACTTCCTCTCCCTTCCATTTGTAATCGTGTGCAGAGATGTGAGTTTTGAAGCCCCATATAAATATGTGCTTTAGAATTAAACTGGTTCAGCAATTCTTGACAATGATTTCTCAGAAATTAAGCCTGGACAATTTGTTTGGCTGGAGCACAACGTCTGAAACATGCATGATGGAAAGGCGGTAAATGTACTCAAAGCCCAACGGCTTCATAAATATTGGCTCCTCTGAGGGCGGGCATGCAGGCTCCACGGCAACATGCTGCCCCCTGGCAGTGCTCAGGGTTAGTGCCAGCCCACAGCCCAGAATCTCACACACCCTCCAAGTGAAAGAAAACATCCACTCCTGGGCACAGTCCAGCCGTACTTTCCTCCACTTGGAGAGGACCCTGGGCTTCAACAGGTGGTAGTAAATCTGTGAAGGAGGGAAAAGGATGGGATAAGTTTTTATCTATGTGTCTGGGGTAGCAGGCTCTGTGCAGCGTGAGATTAAAAAGGAATGGAATACTAATGCATGCTACAACACGATGAACCTCAAAAACATTATGCTGAGCCAGACACAAAAGAGCACATATTGTATGATTCCATTAATATGAAATATCCAGAATAGACCAATCCATGCAGACAGAAGGCAGATTAGTAGTTGCCAGGGGCTGGGGGAGGGAGGAATGGGAATCACTGCTAATGAGGTTTCTGTGTGGGGCAATGAAAATGTTTTGGAACTAGACAGTGATGAAGGTTGTACAACATTATGAATGTACTTAATGTCATGGAATTGTACACCAAAAATGGTTAAAACGGTACATTTTATGTTATGCATATTTTGCCACACACAAAAATATTACAACCGGGCTTGGTGGCTCACGCCCGTAATCCCAGCACTTTGGGAGGCCAAGGCGGGTGGACCACGAGGTCAGGAGTTCAAGACCAGCCTGGCCAAGACGGTGAAACCTTCTCTCTACTAAAAATACAAAAATTAGTCGGGAGTGGTGGCAGATGCCTGTAATCCCAGCTACTCAGGGGGCTGAGGTAGAGAACTGCTTGAAACCCAGAGGCAGAGTTGCAGTGAGCAGAGATTGTGCCTCTGCACTCCAGCCTGGGCGACACAGTGAGACTCCATCTCGGAAGAAAAAAAAAAAAATCACAAAAACAACCTCAAGTCTCATTTCTTGCTCCGACTCCCCATCCACCCACTCAGCATATCTCAAAGGCCTGAACATTTCTGAGTATCTCCAGAGGGTTTTTTGCTGACCTGTGGTATCTGCCAATTCCTTCTCCTGGCACCAGGCTTGCTGTAGTCCTGCCCCCTGCACCTGCCAAGAGCTTCCATGGCTGCCACCTGGCTCTGTGGGGCATCTGACTGTGGCGAGAAGACTGATGCCTGCCCCAAGAGTGTCACCTCTTCTCCCTCAGGAGCTGTTGGCATGAAAGCTGCGGACTCCTTGTGCTCTGGCCTGTGGAGGTTTCTTGGTGGTCTTAGTATGGCTACCTTTCCAGAGAGCTTAGGAATGGCCCACAAGTAGGGCTGGAGGTCTGCTTTGCAACAGACACTGCACCTGGCTCAGAAGTTCCTTTCTGGTTTGATCTGCCATCCTCAAACCAGACTTGTGGATCTAGAAAAGATCTTCCCAGGAGCTCCTAGAACCCATCTTTTGACAGAACCCTGGCAGACCTGTCCCCCTCCCCATCCCCATCTTCTTGACACATCAAATCCTGGGCAAGCGCCCATTTACTATTTTATTTAATCCTCGTGCATATGTGAAACACAGATTCTTATTCCCACTTTATTGCTGAAGAAACAGGTTCAAAAGACAAGAGCCACACAGGAAGTTGGTGGCAGAGTCAGAATTGCAAGCCCAGTCTGTCCAGATTTTTCCTGGACCCCTTGCTGCCTCTAAGGGCTGAGTTCCCATAATACAGCAGGGATCAGAGGCAAGGAGAACTCTGGGAGTCATAAACCACCTCTCCCACCAGCCTGGGAGCTCAGAGAGGGCAGGAGTAGGGGATTCATCTTTGGTGCCAAGGGCCAAGCACAGAAGCCCCCAAGTTAGAAACATTAGTGATTGTTTGCTAAGATGAACTGGGCTCAGGTCCCACTGAGGCTGAGATAACAGAATGGGGCTGGAAGAGAAAAATTGACCTGAATCTTCACTTAGAACTTAAGATAAATGATGAGTTAAAACTAATTGTGGGGTGGGCATCTTACTCTCTCATCAACTTCGGTTCCGGGTCATACACACACACACACACACACACACACACACTCTCACAAATCCAGTCTAAGGTTTTCAAAACTAGATATTAAAGATATTGTTCTTAATACTCCCATTGTACTACCCATCTACTCACACGTTGAGCAGTCAAACCATTTTGAAAAGGGCTCAAGAGTTGCTCAAAATTCTCAGACTCACCTTAACCAGTTAGGATGAATTTTCTCCCACACCCGTTGAAAGACAGAATTGGGTTTCAGGATGATCCCACCAGGTCGGGGTGGTGGGCCAAAGTGCACAGTGGAGCTCAGGAAGGAAAACTATGAATCTCACACTCAGTTCATTAACTGTGCAGGTATCAAATGGACAAGGTGTGACACGGCAGTGGAGCCATGGTGTGACCTGAATGCCCAAAGCGTCTGATTTTATGTTGGGCTATAGAAACGCAAGTACGGTGCTCAGGACAAGGGAGGTGGCAGGGCCCATCTCCCATCAACAGTTGAGAGCATGCTGGGGTCTTCACTAAGGCATTCTGCACTCCCCTCTTAAAAGGAGCAAGCTGGAATCTTTCCAGAGAAGTTAGACCTTTACTTTCTTCTTCAAATGAACATGGTTCTAGTTTTTCCCATTTCTCAATTTCTGGCATCATGTCCTCAAACTCCCAGAGAGGATCCCTAAAAGGACTGACCTCAACCATCTCTCTCACCTTCTGCTGCTGGCATAACCAGAGGCTGCCAGTCCTACTTCCTGAACATCTCCAGTGCCCTCTCTCCCTTTCCAGCCCCTCTATATCTTAACTTGTGCAGTGGCCCCATACCTGAGCCCCCAGCATACCCCTAACTTCTCATTGTCCATTCTTCATATCGTGTTTCACTCCTTTGTCCTATCCCCCTGCGAGGTCATCTCCGGCCCCAACATGGAAAGGATAAAGTCCAAACAGCCCAGCATGGCCCTCTCCTACCCTCCCTCCCAGCCTGTATTACCCTCTTTGCTTCACAACGTCCTAATCTCATACCAGGGGGTCCATCTTTCTTTCTGGCTTCGAAGGTGCCATTTCTTCTGACAGAAACACTGCTGGCCTCCCATTTCCCACCCACAGAACTGTGACTCACCCTTCAAGGCCAGGCTCAACCATTCCTTCCTCTGGGAAGACACAGGCAGTATGGTCCTTCTGTCTTTCAGGCTCCTGAGGCTCCCTGAGTTACCCTTATCACATGGCTCTGGACCTGTGGATGGGTCTATCTTTTCTCCTAGACTAGATATCATTGAGAAGACACCAAGTCCTATTCACCTCATAACCCCCTGTGCCTAGCACAGAGTCTTGTACACAGTACTTAGCAATTAGTGTGCTTAGCATGAATGGATTCATGGATGGATGGACACATGGATAAATGTATGGTTGGTGCCTGGATGGAAGGGTACATGGATGAATGGGTACATGGTGGCTCCCTGGACAGATGATTACTATGTCTGTGATCAGATTCAGCATGACTTCAGACAAGCTCTGTCACTTATCTGCTCAATGAGCACAGGCTCCAGAGTAGGCATAAGCTGTGGGTATAAATCTGCCATTCCCTCGGTTGGTCTCTGTCCCTTCGAGCCTTTCAGAATGGAGGCATCTCTCTGCATTGATTTGGATTCCAGGGTTGGAGGATTCAAGTTTCTTCATACAAGACCCTTGACCCAGTGGCCTGCTCCAGCACTGGAGGAAGAGCTGGCTGCAGTGGACTTGCCCAGAGGCATTATGTTAGTCTGCACTGAGAGACCTCCCTAAGAGGTCATAGCAGTTTGGGTTCTCCAGGAAGCAGACCTGAGGTAGAGAACAGCAGGTGTTCCTGGGATCCCCTTCTGTGGAAGGAGGCAGGATTGGGAAGAGAGAGGAGTTGGGTTGTGATGCAGTCTCAATTAAAGCTCCTGCTGACTCCCTCGGGCACAACTTGGAGATGTTCCGGGTTGAGGAAGGAGACAAGGCTTCCATATACACGTGTCAATATGTGCCTCCCTGGGCAGGAGACATGGCCTTGAGAGAAGTGACTCTCCTCAGTCGATGCAGTTCTGCAGAGGGCCATCAGCTAAGGGCTGACAGCCAGCACCATCCCCGGCAGCCCGGGGCATAAGTCCTTCAGCCCTGCATGGAGATCTGGGTGGCATTTCAGAGCACTCACTGCAATCCATGTGGCTTTTTTTCCTAGCACAGAGTCTTGTACACAGCACTTACTAAGTAGTGTGCTTAGCATGAATGGATGCATGGATGGACGGACACATGGATAAATGCATGGTTGATGCATGGATGGAAGGGTACATGGATGGATGGGTACATGGTGGCTGCGTGGACAGATGATTACTATGTCTCTCCTAACAGAATGTCTGTACATTTCCCAAAGCCTCACCAGGGTGTGAAATCTCATGCCCCAGGAGAATGCTTCCAACTGATAAACTCAGTTATCCAACACCACATCTGTTTTTGCCCAGCACTCTCAGATCTCAGTCCCATATGCCCTTGCCTAACTCCTCCAAGTACGTCCAGACAAGGTCCTGCATCTCCTTTGGGGCATGTTCTCTTTCCTTCCTTGTGAGACACGGTACAGCCCTACTGGGTTATGTTGAGACTTAGCCCTAGTTGTATCCTATGAGCAGGAGGGGACGTGGTGGCAGATTCCAAGGGGAACATAAGGCGTTGGAGGAGACAGGTTTCTGCACTATCTTCAGGCCAGTGGGGCAGTGGTTACTTTGCAGATTCGGCAGGTTTAGGGGAGTCTCAGGATGCAGGATTTTGGGGTGCATCAACCTAGACGCCCGTCTCATGTGTCATGGTCTCATTCTTTCCCAACCTGGGTCCTCATTGTAGCATAGCAAGGCAGTACAAAGATGAAAATCAAACTTCTGCTACTCTCCTGATGAAGCCCTGGGTCTGGGTCTCAGCTTTCCCTGCTCTTATATTGTAGGAGATGAGATTTCCCTTCCTAGTTACCAAGGAGGACCTCTGGCTTTCACACTACACTATTTTGAGGGGCAAGGGGGAAATAGGAAACTCACTCTGTCGCCCAGACTGGAGTGCAGCAGTGCAATCATGGCTCACTGCAGCCTCAACCTCCTAGGCTCCAGTGATCCTCCCACCTCAGCCTCCTAAGTAGCTGAGACTACAGGTGTGTGCCACCAAACCCAGCTAATCTTTTCTTTCAGAGACAAGGGTCTTTCTATGTTGCCCAGGCTGGTCCCAAACCCCTTGCTTCAAGTGGTCCTCCAGCCTCAGTTTCTCAAAGCCCTGGGACTACAGGTGTGAGCCACCATGCCCAGTCACACTATGCTTTTAATTGACTAATGAACATTCAGTCCTTCCCTATCTTTTTTCAGTGTGTCAAATGAGCTAAGCAACAGCCATCCAATTTCTCTGAGTTTACAGGTCAAATGTCTGATACTTTCCTAGTGCTTTTCCTTCCACCAGAATATCATCCCAGCTTTCACACATATACCACTACCCTACAGCAGAGGTCACCTGTGCTTCACCTACCCCCAGGGATGGGGTCCTCACTGCCAGCCAAGAGGTAGGTGGTCTATCTCCAAAAGCTACCTTAGCAGCTGCTTTCTCAGACTACTCCCCGTGCCCGCTGTCCCAGTTTGGGTTTCTCCAGAAGTGGACTGTGAGTTGGAGATTAGAGGACAGGCTTCTTAGATGGTGATCTTGGGTATGCCTCGGGACTCTGGATATATTAGTTAATATCCACTGCTGTAAACTATTTATACATAACAATTCAAACCCAATAGAAATGCATGTCTCTTTACACAAAGATAAATGAGCTGTTTTGCATTCTCTGATGGCTCTCTTCCAAGTGGTGATTGAGGGACCCAGGCTGCTTTTCTCTTGTGGCCAGAAGCTGTCTGTGCCATGTGGCCCCAGGACCTCCACGGTCTTCTGAATAGTGTCAGTGGCATGAGCCTAGAGGACCCGGTGGGAGGTCTTATGGGCCAGGCCTAGAAGTGACACCGATCACTCTGTCCACATTTCAATGGCTAGAATGAGCTACGCGGCCACACCTGCCTGCAAGAGTCTGGAAAACACCACTTAGCTCCTCTTCCAAAAATGAAGAGGAAATGGGCTTGGCAAACAGCCAGCCACTGTCTGTAGCATTTGAGAAGGTGAAACTTTCCTCTCTGGTAGGAAACTAGAATCGCACTGGGTATCTTGCTCTTAGCTCAGATCAGCCAGTGATGCCACGGTCACTGAAGTCATTCCATAACTCTTGAGTTTAAATCCTGGCTTCCTTCTTTGCACTCCAGACTTTCCACAGCCCCGAGTCTTCTCTTAAGATTCCCGCTAAAGCCTTCCCTACCCCGCCCATCACATGCCCAAGCAGCAGAAACTACAAATAGCATATGTGAGACTTAGCACCATCAGCAGAGGAAGAAGACATAATGAATTTTGGCTCAAGACCCAAGCAGCATCCTTATCTCCAGGAGAAAGCTACAATAGCTTATTTCTTCACTTCTTCGGTCTCTTACAGTAGTTATGACAGTTTCTTACAATGTTTTTGAGATTCAAACACTCCAAGGATCAGCAGTGGACAAGTTAATGAGAAATACAATTGTTGCTGTTAAAAGTAAAGAGCTGATCACGGTGAAATGTGAAGAAATTATTGCATTTATCTAGGGTTTGTCAGTTTAAGTGCAGGAAGTTAATGTTGGGGAAACAAAAATGGTCTTTGAACCAAGTGAATAATGCAGCTGTTTCTTCCTGCTATGTTTTATACCTATTATTAAATTAAATACACACACGTTCAGATGCTTCCAAGATAATGCATTGAAAATACCTTTTGGGAATAAGTCAGACTTCCATTTTGAGATGCCAATTTGAGTCTACATATTTAAATCCTTTTCCTATGATCTGCCAATAGGAATGAACAAAGAAACACAGAGATTTAGTAAAAGGAAAGAGTCTATCTATCTGCATGCTAGACAAAAAGGATGACTGCTCCCAACAAGCTAGAATCATTGTGGCATGTCTACCAGACATAACGTAGGTGGCACCATGTTGAGGAAAATATGGGCCCACCCGTAACTAAAAATAAGTGAAGGGAAAACCCCATCTAGAAAGTAGGCAGGGTAGATTGCTGGTAGAACCAGAGTTCCTATCTCACTCCACCAACCAAATAAGATAAAATTCACAGTGTCAGTGGCTACAGATAAAGATGAGATGTGAGATGTTTGGCAAGCGGTAAATCTTACCCCCTTATAGGTGTGGGTACAACAGGCCTAGAAGAAGCACAGTATACAGATGCTGTCAGGGCCCTGCCTGTGCCATCTCAGCACTTATTGACTTCCATGCCAGCCTGACTTCCAACCTCTAGCACCTGCAAAGTTTTGCCCAAGGGCTCTCTCTGACCACCAGCACCAGCTCCATTTGTGTGAGGCAAAGCAGAAGTATCAAGGCCCTGGAAGCTGGGTGTGTAAATACCTCAGCTCCCTCACCTCTGAGACAGGATAACTTCGAGGAGAATGCTGTACGCTGGTTCCCAGAGCTCTCTGGTGGGACTGCGTTGCAGTTGTGCATGCTGGTAACTTACTTGATTGTGCACTTTGTACTGGCTGTTTTTCCTTCTCTGTCCCACTGCCTCACTCCCATGATCAATGTGTCATAATATCTCCTCTCAAATAAACTACTTGCACTTAAATTTTCATGTCAGGATCTGCTTCTGGGAAAACCCAAACTAAGCAGGGAGCTAACCTGAACCTTCTGAAGGTATGGGTGGTGGGTCAAATGAAGTGGAGCCATTGTCATTGTGGGGCCATAGGATGGGCAATGTAGCCCTTTAGGGATAAGGGCCATTGTCTTAGCTAATGTCAAAGTAATTTGAACATAGGAGATGATTCAACGAGGTTAGGGGCACCCCTTTAAATGCCTCCACTACACATACACAAACACACACACACACACACACACACAAGTAACTAGATTCTATTTCTCTTTCTTTGGGGAACATTTGAACACAGACCCTTATATTTGACAAAACACATCTCACCATTGGGCAAACACGAACCTCTCAAAGAATAATAAAATAAAGAAAAATCACCTACTATAAGAAAATATTTGATGGTAAAAACAACAGCCCAGTTCTGCAAAGTCTCTACAAATATTTTCCTGTATATATATTTGAGAAAATGGTAGCAAATCTCTCCTAAATATATTCAGAAAGATCCAAAAACACATTGCAAGATGTTTAGCATCAGGGGAAGCTGGGTGAAGGGTGTATGGGAACTCTGTAGTATCTTTGCATCTTTTCTGTAAAACTAAAATTATTTCAAAATAAAACATAAACACAAGACAGGATTAAACAAAACAAAGCAAACATCGCTTCTGTGAAAGAAATACTCTGAAATCAGAAAATACTTTTGGCAGGAAAAGCAAATGTGATCATCAAAATATCTAAATGAGTAAAGGTCAAACAATGGATTGGATACTGTCAAAACCCAAAGGAGTCACTTTGGAAGATCAGCATGAGTAATTTCCCCTAACTCAGAGGAAAAGGATGAAAAGACAAAAACAATGAGACAAGAGAGAAGAAATGGAAAACGGATCCTGCAGGCTCAATAAGCTTCCATTTGGAATTCTAGAAGGAATGAACGGGACAGATGGAAGAGAAGCAATAATGGAAGAAATAACAGAAGGAAAAGTCCCTTAACTGTACGAAATGGATCAGATCCCAAGGATGGTGAGTAAGTGCTGGCAGAAAAACCTGCAGAAAGTAGTGACATGGACAGGCGCCAAAGCTCAGCCCCTGGGCCATGCCTGAACCTCTTGGCATCTGCCCAGGTGAACATCGCACAGAAGAAATGCAAAAAAACACTGGTTTGTCTGCAGTTGCAATACAACAACCAGAGATGGAAAAGTTTCGGATTCCTGGCATTGCTCCTGGTGACTGGCACATTTGCCCAGGTCAGGGACATCTGAGGAGTACACAAAAGAATCCTACTGAGCATGTCTGCACAGCTCTAGGAAATAAACAAAGCTAAGGCAGCCTTTGGGAGATTTTCTTGGAGGTGAGGGTGGGGATGGGGAGCTTAGGATTAGGTCCCAATGCAATGTTGCCTCCCACCCTTCAGTTTCCTTACCTTTCAATGTCTGTGTCTTCCCCATCCCCACACTCCATCACTCTCCCTATTCAGACTAGAAAGCTCAGACGACTTTGGACTCATCCTGTTATACCCCAGTCCTACTGGTCTCCAGATGATGACTTTATGATTAGTGTCTCTCTCATATTCATCCATCCCTCTACATCCCCAGAGCCTCAACCCAAGTCCAAGCTCTTAGATTATTTTAACACTATCTCATGTGGTCTTCATGCCTCCAGCCTCTGAAACCCAACCACCTACTGTGTACCAAGACTTGGACCAAACCCAGTGTCACAAACTAAAATGCCCATAGGTGATACAAACGAGTGAGGCAAGCAGGTTTAACAATGGGGAGCAGTGGGGACTGTGGAAACTGGAGGGTGTGACTAAAAGGAAGAGCCACTACTCGCCCCCAGTCCATTATTCCCCATAAAAACCGTGACTCAGAGACGCCCACTTTTTAAATGACCCAGATCTTGCCATTTAAAAAAAAAAAAAAACCTGAAACTCAGACTTTTTTCTGAAACCTTTTCTCAAACCTTTAAAAACCAGGTTTTTAAAAGTTGACAATTAATTCAATTTTTAAACACTCTGAGATATTCCTATCTTCTTTGGTCTCTGACATACTTGCAACCCCTAGAACAGTGCTCATGAAACATTCCTACAGGCTAGGTGTTGCACAGATGCAGTAAGATGAGCAGGATTTTGCATGAGTCTTCATTGAAGAATCTAGTTTAGTCTTCACACGGTGGAGTGGGTATATCATTCTTGCCTTAGAGATGAGGAAAACGCACTCACAGAGGGGCAGAGGCTTGCCCAAAGTCACACAGGCAGTGCCAGTGTGGGACTTAGATTCAGGTCTCTCTGACCCCACTACACCACTCAGAAAAACAAGGGACTCTCCTCTGTCTCTATCAGCCTGTATGTTCTTTTTCTTTCTTTCTTTCTTTCTTTCTTTTTTTTTTTTTTTTTTTGAGACACAGTCTTGATCAGTAGCCCAGGCTGGAATGCAGTGCACAATCTCGGCTCACCGCAAGCTCTGCCTCCCGGGTTCGTGCCATTCTCCTGCCTCACCCTCCCAAGTAGCTGGGACTACAGGCACCCGCCACCACACCCAGCTAATGTTTTTTTGTATTTTTAGTAGAGACAGGGTTTCATCGTGATAGCCAGGATGGTCTCGATCTCCTGACCTCGTGATTCGCCCATCTCGGCCTCCCAAAGGGCTAGGATTACAGACATGAGCCACCATGCCTGGCCGCCTGTAGGTTCTTAGACAAGCCATCCTCGATACTTTCTTGTCCCTCAAACCTACTTCTCTGAGCCTTCTCCAAGTTCCCTTTGTCTGGTTCCCTAAATATTTCCATCACTAACCCAATCTCATTATCTTCCCCTGAACTATGAAGTGGCCTCTTCTATATGGCCTCCCTGCCTCCAGTGCTGCCTCTTCCTTCATTATGGTCTCCAAAGTTTTGCCAGATATCATTCTGGCAGAAAGATGATATGAGACTTACAAGAGTTTTAAGAGAGGAGATGGCCACACTCCAAAGCCTACTAGTTGAGTTTCTTCCATATCTAGTCTGACCCACATCCCAACCTCACTGTCTACCACTACTCCCCCAAGTTTACACACAGCCAACCTCTTCAAATTTCTTTCCGACCATTCCCTACAAGCACTGCGCTTTTCATGCCTCTTTGCCTTTGACTATGCTGTTCTCTCCCACAAGAATGCTTGTGCTTCCCTTCTCCTCTGAAGGACTCTCATTCACCCTTAAAGATCTGATTTGGATGGCCCCTTGCAAGAGAACTTCCCTAAGACTTCCAGAGTCACCCACAGCTTTCTCATGGCCTCCTAGTGCCTTGTGATGTTTCCAATAAAGCGGCACATCTCACCTTGTGTCACAGCCACTCGATCAGGTATCTGCCTCCTCAAATACATGGTTCCCTCATTGTCTTCTTCTATATGACTGTCCTCATGCCTAGCAAAGGCACAGATTTCAACAGATTCAATAAATATGTTGTAAATGAACAAATAGTTATAGCTTTGCCCTTTGCATTCACGTAGAAGGGAGGAACAAAATATAGTTTATAATGATCTCATTTAATTATTTTAATAACCCTACAATTCTGTAATTACATCCATCTTACCAAGGAGGAAATGGACACTCAGAGAGATTAATATGCTCGAGATAGGACAGCTAGTAAGAATTTAAATCCAGGAAGAATAGTTAGTGGATGCTGGTCTTAATACCTAGGTGAAGGGATGATCTGTGCAGCAAACCACAGAGGTATATGGCACACGTTTACCTCTGTAACAAACCTACACATCGTGCACATGCACCCCTGAACTTCAAATAAAAGTTGAAAAGATTAAAGAATTTAAATCCAAGTCTGTGAACTTCTGATAGCCCCATTTTGTTCATGATACCCTATTTCCCTTCCATGACAGCAACGGTCCTCTGAATATTCCCTCTGGAATCTTCTTTTCGTCTGACTCAGCAATCTCAATTCTTTCAGTCATTCCTGACATGTTACAGAGTCCTGACCAACTTGAGCATGTGAAGAAGTTCACCGTGCTTCATCCCGCTGATTTGATTTTCACATTTGATCACCACGGCTTCTCCAGGCAAATTCTGCTGATTATAATGGGAATCTGAGGAAAAAATGGGGATGACTCCTTGCACCCCCATCTCCCTCACCAAGAAGAAACATAAAAAATGCACATCCTCATGACTGTCTCCTTTAAAAATAAATGACAGGGTTCACCTATTCTGTACATTTTATAAGATGGAATTATACAATGTACGGTCTTTCGTGTCTTTTCAGGGGGTCGGGGAGGGGAGAATAAGAAGCGACTGCTAACAGGTAGAGGGTTTCTTTTCGGAGTGGTAAAAAATTAGAAATTAGAGTGGTGAAATGTTCTGAAATTAGAGTGGTGATGGCTGCACAAGCCTGTGAATATACTAAAAGCCGCTGGATTGTGCATTTTTTTTTATTATGGCTACATACACATAAAAGTTACCATTTTAAACATTTTTCGCCATACAGTTCTGTAGCACTCAGTACATTCACACTTCTGTACAACCATCACCACCATCCACTTTGTCATCCTCCCTGTATTAGTCAAGGTTCTCCACAGAAACGGAACCAATAGGATGTGCGTATATGTGTATATAGTCATGTGTCGCTTAACAACAAGAACACATTCTGAGAAATGCATCATTAGGCAGTTTTGTCCTTGTGTATACATCGTAGCATATGCTTACACAAACCTAGATGGCATAGCCTCCTACACACCTACGCTATGTATGGACGATTGCTCCTGGGCTACAAACCTGTACAGCATGTCACTGTACTGAATACTCTAGGCAACTGTAATACAACGGTACGTATTTGTATATCTAAACATACCTAATCCTAGAACAGATCCAGTAAAAATACAGTAGAAAAGATTTTTTCAAATAGCACACCTGTGTAGGACACTCACCATGAATGGAGCCTGTAGGCCTGGAAGATACTCTGGGTTAGCCAGTGAGTGACTTGTGAGTGAATGTGAAGGCCTAGGACATTACCATATACTACAGTAGACTTTATAAACACTGTACATTTAGGCTACACTAAATTTATCAAAAATATTTTTCCAAGCACTGGTACACAATTGTAGTTCCTGCTTGTAGTTTCTGGTTGTAATTCCATTTTTTTAAGAACTTCTGTATCATTTTTCTGAAATGTACTTTTTTTTTTTTTTTCTTTTTGAGACAGGATTTCTCTCCTGTTGCCCAGGCTGGAGTGCAGTGGCACACTCTCGGCTCACTACAACCTCCACTTCCCAGGCTCCAGCAACTCTCCTGCCTCAGCTTCCTGAGTAGCTGGGACTACAGGCACTCGCCACCACACCCAACCAACTTTTGTATTTTTAGTAAAGATGGGGTTTTACCACGTTGGCCAGGTTAGTCTCCAACTCCTGACCTTGTGATCCACCCACCTTGGCCTCCCAAAGTGCTGGGATTACAGGAGTAAGCCACCACACCCGGCCCCAAATTATACAGTTTTTAAACAGTTAATTTTATGGTATATGGGTTATATCTCAATTTTAAAAGTTTAAATAATGTAGAAGGAACAATGTGAAATATTCTACAGGACAACTATCCTGGAATCTTCCAAACATCAATGTCATAAAAAATCAAAAAAATATATAGGGGGAAAGTTGCAGATCAAAATAAAGAATAAAGAGGTCCAACAACCAACCAAGAAAACATAGATGAGAGGAAAGGTGGTAGACACTGCTGGTTCATTCACCCAGTACCCATTCCCAACTTTTCTTTCTTACCTTCCTCCACTGTGAAGGCTGGAAGGAGAAAAGGTAGAGGGGACTCGATTCTTGAGCCTCTCCCACAGCTCACGGTGGATAGAACTCTTGCAGTTCTGGCCAATGAACTGTAATGCAGTAGAAATCTACTGAACATTTCTGCGGAAGGTTTTGCTTTCATATCTCCTCCTTCTTCCTGCCTGAAAATGCAATGATAAACTGGAAATGGAGCAACATCTTGCAACCACAGGTAACAAGCTCCACTATGTTACGACTAGGAGAATGGAAACCCCACCCGAGTTCTTGATGGCATCTTTGACTGCCACACCAGCCATGGATTCCCGGCCTCTAGACTTTTTGTTACATGGGGTTGGTGTGTGTTTGTTTGTTTGTAATTCTTTAAACTAGAGTTCCTGTTATTTGCAGTCAAGTGCATTCCCAAGTATTACAGGGAGACTTCCTGTGAGAAAGATGGCAAATTGCCTTAACCTCCCTATACCTCAGTTTCCTCATCTATAAAATAACAATAATCATGAAGATTTGATGAAGAAGCATTGTAGGGTTGGTGTGAGGATTCAAGTAGCTACTATGGCTGAAGCACTCAAGTGAGAGCTTTTATATATTTTATAATATTATATTTTATATATTTTATAATATTAATAAAAATGGAATCCACTTGACTGAATTCAGTTCCTGGATCTGCCACTTATTAGGTTGAAACGTTAGGTGAATCATTTAACCTCCCGATATAGTTTGGCTATTTGTCCTCCCAATTCTCATGTTGTATTGTAATCCCCAATGGAGGTGGGGCCTGGTAGGAGGTATTTGGGTCATGGAGGCTGTGATGGTTAATACTGAGTATCAACTTGATCGGATTAAAGGACGTGAAGTTCCTCGGTGTGTTTGTGAGGGTGTTGCCAAAGGAGATTAACATCAGAATCGGTGAACTGGGAGAGTCAGACCTACCCTCAATCTGGGTGGACACCATCTAATCAGCTGCCAGTGCAGCTAGAAGAAAGCAGGCAGAATTTGGAAGGACATGACTGGCTGAGTCTTCCGGTCTTCATCTTTCTCCCGTGCTGGATGCTTCCTGCCTTCAAACATCAGACTCCAAGTTCTTCACCTTTTGGACTCTTGAACTTATACCAGTGACTTGCCGGGGGCTCTCGGGCCTTCAACCATAGACTGAAGGCTGCACTGTTGGCTTCCTTACTTTTGAGGTTTTAGGACTTGGACTGGCTTCCTTGCTCCTCAGCTTACAAGTGACCTATTGCGGGACTTCACCTTGTGATTGTGTGAGTCAATACTCATTAACAAACTCCCCTTCATATATACATCGATCCTATTAGTTCCATCCTTCTAGAGAACCCTGACTAACACTGAGGTGGATCCCTCCTGGCTTGGTGCTATCCTCAGGATAGTGAGTCTTGCGAGATCCGGTTGTTTAAAAGTGTGTGGCACCTGCCCCCCTATTGTTCCCACTCTTGCCACATGATGTGCCTGCTTCCCCTTTGCCCTCCAACATGACTGTAAGCTTTCTGAGGCCTCCCCAAAAGCCGAGGAGATGCCAGCATCATGCTTTCCTGTAAAGCCTGCAGAACTGTGAGCCAGTTAAACCTATCTTCTATATAAATTACTCAACCTCAGTTATTTCTTTATAGAAATGTAAGAATGACCTAACACACTCCATGAGCCTTTATTTCCTTAGCTTTAAAATGAGGATGATAATAATCCTTCACTCAAAGAGTTGTTATAAAGATCAAATAAGGTATGTAAGGGGTTTAGCCCATAGCCTCACCCATGGTAACTGTACCAGACTCTCCATGTCTTATATGCTTTCACTGCTGCTGCTGAGGTTGGTGTTATCTCTAGTCTTAGAAAAGGTGTTTGATAAATACTTGTTGGAATTATGGAAGGATGAATTGGATGGATGGATGGATGGATGGATGGTTCAATAGAAAGATGGATGGACAGAACCTCTTGGAAGTTGGAGGTTAAGTAATATTGAAATACCCTATTGGTCTTGGAAGGGTAACAATAGCCATATACACATAGCCCCACTAGCACCTGTCTGGACTCCCTCCTCCCTCCCCACAGAGTAGAAAAGGTAGTCTTTGAGATTCTTTTTTTTTTTTTTTTTTTTTTTTTTGAGACGGAGTCTAGCTCTGTCGCCAGGCTGGAGTGCAGTGGCGCGATCTCGGCTCACTGCAAGCTCCGCCTCCCGGGTTCCCGCCATTCTCCTGCCTCAGCCTCCCGAGTAGCTGGGACTACAGGCGCCCGCCATCTCGCCCGGCTAGTTTTTGGATTTTTTAGTAGAAACGGGGTTTCACCGTGTAGACCAGGATGGTCTCGATCTCCTGACCTCATGATCCACCCGTCTCGGCCTCCCAAAGTGCTGGGATTACAGGCTTGAGCCACCGCGCCCGGCCAGAAAAGGTAGTCTTAATCCATAGCCTCAGTGTACACAGTCCCTCATTGATAGTCATTTCACTTTTCTTTTCTTTTTTTTTTTTTTAGATGGAGGCTTGCTCTGTCGCCAGGCTGGAATGCAGTGGCATGATCTCAGTTTACCACAACCTCCACCTCCTGGGTTCAAGTGATTCCCCTGCCTCAGCCTCCCGGGCAGCTGAGACTACAGGTGCACACCAACAGGCCCGGCTAATTTTTTGTACTTTAGTAGAGACGGGGTTTCACCATGTTGCCCAGGATGGTCTTGATCTCCTGACCTCGTGATCCGCTCACCCAGGGTTCCCAAAGTGCTGGGATTACAGGCGTGAGACACCACCCCTGGCCGATAGTCACTTCTTAACAAAACTCTAAAAGAAACATACATCTTGCCACTGCCACAGGAATTATAGGCTGTCAGTAGCCAAGCATTGGTGCATATCTCTAGACTTTATTTTTAATAATAACATGCTCGGCTTCTCCATCTTGGGGGACCAGGCCACCTTTGGATCTCCTCGACACTGTCTGACAAAGAAAGGGAGTGCCTGTACCACCCAATCTCAAGCAAGCCGGCCAGCTTCAACCAGACAGCACCATAAATCATAATTAGCAACTACATTAAAATGTGGGTGTGGAGGGTGAGGGTAGCAAAGCCCACGCCAGCCTCAGGCACAAAAGCAAACCTCAACTCAATTCACTGCAAGGTAATTACAGGAACTGTCAGAAGCTGGTGCCAGCTTTACTTTCAAGTCAAGGAGGCTGCAGGAACCTAAAAACTCCACGTATTCAAAAATAATCACTGAATCCCCACAGCGAATTCATGGGTCAATCACTCACCACTCCTAAATAAAGAGGTCAGCGAAGTACTTTGTTTCTGTCAAATGGAACAACCAAAAAATGAGTTATTGCCTTTTCAGTGATCCCCGAAAAGGAGAGAGCAGAGAGGATCCCTCTTTACAGAAGAGGAGACCAAACTTTACAGAAGTTAAATAATTTTCCTAGAGCAAAGGTGAGAATGGGATCTGTATCCATGTTTGTATGATCCCGAAGCTAGCATGAGTTCCCGGAAACCCTCGGTGGTCGTCTTAGTTGGTGCATCCTATGGCTGCTATGTCCTGCCTGCCACAGATCTGTCCAGCTGCCCATAGTGGTGCCCAGTCATGTGAACACCCTGGCCCAGCCAAACAGCTTCTCATGCTGACCTGGCCTGGGTCTGCTGCCCACATGCCTGACTCAGTGTGCTAGAGGCGAGAAAGCTGCCCAAGATCACCCCTCTACACACATATCTGTAACTGCCCCTCTAACCTTTTTCCAGGGTTTCGGTCCAGCTCCCTCCCAGGACTGACAGCATAGCTGTGGCTGGACACCTTAGCCTAATTCCTACCACTACAAACCCCCAGAGCTGCCCAGCCCTGCCTGGGCCTCTTGCTTATAACCACATCACCTGCCTTATTTTCTCACTAACACAGATATTTATTGAGTACCCTCCCTGAATCAGGCTCCAAGCCAAGTTCTCAGAGCCCAGCAGTAAGAAGACAGCCATGGCCATGGCTTCATGGAGCTGTTAGTCTAGCAAAAGAGACAAATACTAAACAACCAGGGACCAAACAGCTCTAGAATCATTCATTCAACGCATCCCACGTTCTAGTGGGAAAAGCCTCTGTAACAGGACATCTAGCACCAAGCTAAACATCACCCTCAGTTAACACTCCACGAGGGTCGATGAGTGAAGTATTAATATCATCCCCACTTTACAGATAGAGAAACTGAGTCTCAGAGAGCCACAGTGAGCCCAACAGCTCATAGTTTGACAAGTGGATAAGCAAGGTTTGTACCCAGCCAGTATAATTCCATAGCCTACACTCTAACCAGCTGCCCAATAATATATGGCAGACTCAAGGAGCCAAGAGTCTCACTTACTTTGAAAACAAGTTTAAAAAATTCACATGGATGCCAGCATACTCACACTACCCAGTCATTATCTTTTAAAACAGCTTGTTTTTACCACTCGACAGGTGTCGGGGTGGTCCCAGGCACAAATCAGAACTCATTTCTTGCCAGGGGGGAGATCTGTTGCAAGGATAGAGGAGAAGCCCTCCCCGCAGCCATTGGCAGACCCCATCCGTCTGGCCAGCCAGTGTTCATCGGAGAGGCCAGCTGATGCCCCCACAGTCACAGCCAAGGCCGGCCACTGCAAGCTCAGAGCAGCACGACTGATTTCAGATCTCTCTCCCTGGAACCTGGGAACACATCAATTACCCACACACATGCAGCCCATTCGGAGGACAGATATTACCTCCTGCACTCACCGAAGAGCCGCGCGTCCTCATCCAAGCACAGATGGAGGCCAAGGGCGTGGGGTTAATTGATCAAGCAACACCAGTGCCTGTGCAAGGGTTGGCAGAAAATGGCTCATTTCACAGATGCACAGGTTCCTTCCTTGCCAGTCTCCTGTGATTAAACCAGGTCACTAACGCGCTTCTGAACAAGCACGCCTGAACTTACACATTCAGGTTCACCTTATCTCCTCCAAAGTGGTCACCTTGGAATACTCCACATGCCTTTCTCCACTCTGCAAACATTTGTTAAATACCAACCAGACACAAAGTATGGCGCTAGGATGGGGAGCAGGATACAGTTCAGTGCAACATAGTCGATTTCAACCAATGAGCACCAACTAGGTACTAAGACTCCACAGTAGACGATTAGAAGGTGGGTCCTATCTTCAATACATAACAGGCAAACAAAAGGTTATTGATCAGGGGGTGGGATGTGAGGAAAGCAGGAAGTTGGGGAAGACAGAGTGAAGACCATGGAGATAATACCAGATAGAGGGTGCTAAATACTGGAAAAATCATGATGGGTGTCAATTTTATGCCTTAATGTCAGAAAGGCAAGACGCATCACAATAATTTCATTTGCTTTAAACCTATCCCAAGTCTCAGCTTACTGACCTGGCAGGAAATTCATATTTGGGGTTCCCTTCTTGCCTCAAGGGTCTTACACATACACCCAGCACTGGGTATGTTCAGGGACTGTAGGTCCACACCGTTGCCTTTGTTAGAGCTGTAGTCCAAGCCCTCTTGGTTTCCTCTTGGCTGATACCAATGTTGCCTCCATGGGGTTGGGCTCAGGTGTGCGGTCAATGCCCAGACCGGAAGCCCCAGTGCCTGGGGCCCAACCTCCTTAAAACCCCCTAATAGTCATCTGCTCTGGTTTCCCACTATTTCCAGAAATTCCCTTCTCTTCTCAGAGATCTCTTCATGATCTCGCTCTCTCCCTCTCTCCCTCTCTCTTTCTCTCTCTGTCTGATTCTACTTTCTCCCCATCAAAGGTCTCTCCCTCCCTCTCTCCCTCCCCACCTTGCATTACTCCCTCCCAGACACACACACACAAACATCCACACTCTGGCACTAATCCTAGGTTTTGAGAAAAACAAAACCAGGGAAGAGACCCCTATTCAGGCAACTTGTGCTTTTAATCTTACAACACAAGCCTCCCTTAGCAAGGAAAGACAAAAGCCTCTTCACCTTAGAATATGGAATGTAAGAACACAACACAAATTAATGTATTAAGTCATCCCATCTGTCAAAGGAAGCCCCAGAAACAGAAATATTTAGAAAAGAAAATTTTACTTGCACAGAGTGTAAGGGAACCAGACTTCTGAAGCACTGGTTCACCAAATACAAACACAGCAATTATTTCCAAGAAAACAATTGCAAAATTATCAAGTTCACCAGGTGTATATTAATCATGGCATGAAAACAGCAACACTCTCATGTGATGGTCATAATCACAAGGTCCTGATCTGTCTTCAGAGATCATCATAGCAAGAATCAGAGATAAAATTGTCTTTGTCAGGGAGTCCAAGTTTAAGGGAAATATACAAGGATTTGTGATTTGGGAGACTCTGATACGCTAGGTTTGTCTTGGGGTTTAGGAATGTCTATTTCTATCATTTTACTCTTTTTCTCCCCTAATATACTGTGTGAGATGCTTAATCATACTGGAATCAGAACAAAGGGATAGCCTTGGTTTCTATACATCAGGTGATCTACAGGGAAAATGCAATGGAAATTGAAACTAGTAAATCAGAGAAAGTCATAAAAGTATCAGTATGAGACCTGAAAGCCTGGGCAGCTTTGGGCACATGATGGAGAGAAGGCATAGACACAGGGCCTGCTCACCGAGCTGGGAGCCTCACAGTGGAGCCTGGGGGATGTGAGGGGAGGTTGAAAGAGCTGGTTGAAGGCGAGACTGAGGCTCAGAAGGAGTGGGTTTCTCTGAAATCCCAGCTGTCTAGAGCATGCCAAGAATAGCAATCTGTACCAGTGGCCTTGGAATCATAAAATATTAGCAGACACCAAGGCCATTTGATCCAACCTCTCTTTCAACATAGATGGGGAAACTGAGGTCAGGGAGCTAGGGTGTGTCCCCACAATATCTTCAGTGATAGATAGCATGTTCAGCCTTCAGGCTGATGGGGAGGTAGGAAAGTGAATTTTTTAAAATAGTTAAAAAGATATTCAGAGTCTGGTGGGAAGAATCAGGCAAGCATCAAGGTGTGCAATGCCACTTCTTGTTAACATTTTTGTAAAATCAATTTTTCTAAGGACAAAGACAAGAATGAGAGCAACTTTCTTATGCCATTAACCGCCACTGAAGGCCATTCTCAGTGGACAATCCAAACACTGAAGAGACTGATTGGAATATGGACACAATCCTCCAAAGGGACCAATACTCATTTTGGTGGTTACGCTCCAGGGTCTTTACTTTCTTCCTGTGTATTGCTCATGTTAATTAAAAATAATAATCCGGCCGGGCGCGGTGGCTCAAGCCTGTAATCCCAGCACTTTGGGAGGCCGAGACGGGCAGATCATGAGGTCAGGAGGTCGAGACCATCCTGGCTAACACGGTGAAACCCCGTCTCTACTAAAAAAAAATACAAAAAGCTAGCCGGGCGAGGTGGCGGGCATCTGTAGTCCCAGCTACTCGGGAGGCTGAGGCAGGAGAATGGCGTAAACCCAGAAGGCGGAGCGTGCAGTGAGCTGAGATCCAGCCACTGCACTCCAGCCCGGGCGACAGAGCGAGACTCCGTCTCAAAAAAAAAATAATAATAATAATAATAATCCATGCTCACTGTGAAACATCTACACAATAAAGAAGGAAACAGAGTAAAGACTGAAGGCTGCCTTTAATAACTATCCCTGATCTTACTCTTCTCCCTTAAGACAAATAACGTTAGCAATTGAATGTCTACCTTTCCAGCTGTTTGTACTTATCCATCAATCTGTATGCTTATAAACACATTTAATAAAGGGTTTTTCTACCCAAAGGGTATTATACAACACATTCTTCATCTTTGCCTTTTGTTTTCACTTAGCTTGACATCGCAAACATTTTTTCATGTCATACAGCTTGACCTCATTCTTTGAAACAGCTGCAAATTACATTGTGTGAATGTTCCATATTTGATGTGACTGTTCCTTATGAATGCACATTTAGGTTATTTTCAAGTTTCTTATTAATATAAATGGTACCATTTATAATAATAAATAATATAAATAAATATAAATGGCACAATGAACATATATATGAATATATATACACAAATATATATATGTACAGATATGAAAATATCCTAAAAAAACAGATTTCTGGAAGTGAAATGTTGATTCAGTACATATGTGTATTTTATACTCTTGACATCAGCACCATGTGTGAGATTCATTGTATGCCCCTTCCCAAAACAATATATTAATGACATCTTTAAAATGTTTATGGAAGACTATTACATTTCAATTTGTATGTCCTTGTTTATGAGTAAGGCTTTTTATTTGAATCTGTAGTTGTGGTCAATTCAGGTCCTCCGAGAAGCAGATGCCAAGATGGAATTATACAAACAAGAGCCTTACTTGGGGGAAATGCCTCTGGAAGGCAAAGAAGGAGGGAACAGGAGGAGGCCAGGAGAGCTCCAGACCAAGAAGCAGGTCTGACGTTTGTGCGAGGAAGAGGGAAGAGACAGGATTGAGTAGGAAAATCCTCAGACCACAGTGCAGTTTCAAGAAAGGCTTGACCAGACCACTGTGGAATTCCCACAAGGTCCTGCTTCCCCATGTGGGGAATACCTAGGGGCAGCACAGCCTGGCGTGACCTTCACGGTGAATCCAAGATGTTCTAGCTTGAGGCCATCAGTCAGCTCTTCCCCCACAGGAGTTTCTTTTGAAGACAGATCTGGGCAGTGCACCTCCATGGCCACCACTGGAATCCAGGGTTTCCTCTAGAAGTTACACGACCACACCTTTCCTTACTTTTTCACTCCATCTTTGTTATACATCTGCAGAAACCCTTCAGAGATTCGGTGGGTTCACGCCTTGGTTTTTTGTTGTTGTTTCATTTTTATTTTTGTTTTTGTTTTGTTTTGTTTTTGAGATGGAGTCTTGCTCTTGTCACCCAAGATGGAGTGCAATGGCTCAATCTCAACCTCACTGCAATGCTCACCACAACCTCCACCTCCCGGGCTCAAGCAATTCTCCTGCCTTAGGCTCCCGAATAGGTGGGATTACAGGCACCCACCACCGTGCTCAGCTAATTTTTTGTATTTTTAGTAGAGACAGGGTTTCACCATGTTGGCCAAGCTGGTCTCAAACTCCTGATCTCAGGTGATCCGCCTGCCTCGTCCTCCCAAAGTGCTGAGATTACAGGCATGAGCCACCATGCCTGGCCCACTCCTTGTTATAGGTGCTGCAAGTATTTTGCTCCAGTTTTTGCTTTCTTTTATCTTTGGTTGTATGTTTCACTATATAGGAGTTTTTTACACTTTTGCTTTTTTTCCTCTAGTAAAATCTGTTAATTTTTTTCCTTTAAGGCTTTTGTGTCTTACTTAGGAATGCTGTCTTCTTTAAATAGAAAGAAAAAAATGGGAGAAGGGTCCCATTACTTTATCTTATACATTCCCTGGCTGCACAGTACACTATTGATATAAATTTATTATAAATGATGACTTTATGCACCAACCAGGCCTTGATTCAATTTGCTTCTCATCATTTTCAGTTTTTGCTATCTAATTATTATGTTTCCTTTTGAAATGAGTGGCTAGCTCTATTTATTCAAGTCAAAGCCCATGATTTCTCCCACAATGTCATCAATGAGTTTGTACAGAAGAAAAAATATCTTTGTGACAGAGGATGTGGGAAAGATCTGGCATTTGAGAAAAGACTATGATGTTGCCTTCCCAGTGGGCTGGGCCTGGAGAGGTATGAGACCTCAGCCAGTAGCAAAGTGTGGATGGCAAGAAGAGGAGCCCTGAGGAGCCTGTGATCAGAGCATCCACTTCCAACCCCAGAGAGCTGAAGAGCCCGTCCGAAGGATGGTGGTCCATTCTGGACACACCTGAGTCATCTCTATGGTAGCCCCCATTTGGTTTTCTCTATAGCAGCTCTCATAAGCTCTAACTGTTACATTTATGGCTTGGAAGCAGGAATTTCCTGGCACTTCAGGGCTCAGTCTTAGGCAAGTAAGCATGGGATGTCTGCTAATCACTTGTCACTATGGAGAGAAAAGGCCCACCCTGCAGGGGACAGGCCAGCCACAGCCAAGCAGGCCCTTCTACTACCCCCCACTTTCCTTATTCTACCTTACCCTCCAAGATGCTTACTGTCAGCTCCTTCCGGGAGCTGCCTCACAGGGACAGCCCAGCATGTCCCAGGATGCCCTCCACCATGCCCACCCCTTACTTTCTCCTAAACCCCCTCCCAAGACCACAGCAATTAGCCCCAGACAAATATCATTGATCTGGCACTGCCTTCACTCCCATTTTTATGTCAGGATGAATTTGGATTCTGAAGTTGATCTCCTTGTTGTGCAGGTTTTATGAGGGAAAGATTAAATCATCCTCTGATGTGTGCTTCATTAGACTCCAAATCCTTGAAGAGTCGTTAAAGCACCTTCTCATTGAAATGCTCTCAATCTCAGCTTGATGGGT
Organism: Trachypithecus francoisi; assembly: GCF_009764315.1. Taxonomy (NCBI): domain Eukaryota; kingdom Metazoa; phylum Chordata; class Mammalia; order Primates; family Cercopithecidae; genus Trachypithecus; species Trachypithecus francoisi. The sequence continues at coordinate 38,913,184 of NW_022681467.1, forward strand.
ATCGGCAGGAAGGATCTCTCCATTATTTGGGAGCTAAACTGGCTGGGAAGCTGGGCCAGACATGACCCTGTCACAACCCTATGAGCCTGGCCCTTCTGTAGTTTGTGGCCCCCAAAATCTACTAATGCAACACCACCAGAGGATGGCTCTGTGCTGGCTTTCCCAGAAAAGCCATTCCTGCCTGTCCTCTGTGGGGATGGGTTGATCTGAGTCAGCCACGTTCTCACCATGATCCACAGCTGCAAGTCTAATCTGTGAGCTGGGTAGGGCTCAGTCCATGGTCAGGGTTCAGTGTGGGGCCAAGGTCAGGGTTTATTCCAGAACTAGGATCAGAACTCAGTGTGGAACCAGGATCAGAGATCAATCTGAGACCAGGATTAGGGCTCAGTCTAGGCCAGGGTCAACCAGTCTGGGATGAGGGTCAGAGCTGCCTTATTACCAGAATCAAGGCCAACACAGTCTACATCCAGGATTACACATCTGTCAGTGGCCAGAATCAGGGCCTCAATTATGGCCTAGTTTATGGCCCAACTTTTGGCCAAAGGCTCATTGACCCAGCCCCAGCCTGGCATCAACCCTACATCAACTTAGGATACCAGGATATGACACCTTATCTAAGCACCCCCAGTCTCAAATATTAGCATACCCATTCCCAACCAGGTGGTACCAACAGCCACTGAGAGGCTCAAGCTATTTCAGGTGACAGAAAACAGACAGGAGTATCTGCAGGTGACGGCCTGTATTAGAAATGGGTGGGGGGAAGCTGGGGCAGAATTGGAAGGGTCTAAAAGGCGGCAGAAATCAGGGCACCATCAGGACCTCAGCGTCAGAAATCCACGACACAGACATAGGAGACTGCATTATTTCCAACCCTTCCTGGCAAAACTTACCACATATTCATCTTTCTGATTTCAGCAGCAAAAAGAACCAGAATCTATGAGAAGGGATCCAAGCCAATGCCAAGTTTCCTTCCCATCACTGCAGAAAGCGGGAGGACAGTGAGGTTGTTCTCCTGGACTTGCTGGGTGACCTTTGACAGGTCGCTTTCCCTCCCTGGACTTTAGGGTAAACACCTACAAATGGAGGAGTTGGAGTGACTCATCTGCCATGTCCACTCAGGTTGGCCAACCACAAAGAGAATGGGAAGAGAGTAGCAGCCAGAAGGAAGGGTGTTGAAGAAGGTCACAGGCAAGAGAGAGAGGATGGCAGGCCCAAAGGCCTGGATTAAGCCCAGTGTGACTGCACACAAAGCGAGGGGACAGATAAAAGGGGAGGGTAGAACATAGGTAGTGACTGAGCCCACAGGGCCTGGACACAATGGAAATCATTTGGTTTTTATCCTGTGGGCAATGAAGAACCTTGAAGGATGCTAAGCAGGTGAGGGCACTGCTGTATCTACATTGTAGAAGGATTTGTCTGACTGCTGCCTACAGCACGGATAAGAGAGGACGGGATGGCTGTGAAACTCACTGAGTGGGAAGATTAGAACAGGATTGGTGGCAGAAGATGATGGTGAATTCTGATCTAGACCTGCGGAGTTCAGATGACTGTGGGATGTGGGACTACCAAGTGAGGGTGTCCAAGAATGAATTGACAACATGAACCAGGAGTTTGCATGAGCCAACTGGGCCTAGGTTATAGATAAGGGAGTCTTCAGCCATTGCCAAGGATAAGGTAGAGGGAGAGAAGAGAGGGGAACCTGGAATGGAATCTTGGGACACTCAACATGTCACGGGCCACAGAGGAAGGGAAGTCAGCAAGGGAGCCCGATAAGGGAATCACTGGAGAGATGCAGGGAAACAAACCTGAAGAGGTGGTCTACAGAAAATTAGAGCAATAGCAATATTGAATGTGGTCGAGAGCCTGAGGGCATGAGAACTCAAGTCATTCAGTGACTATGGAGGCCATTGCTGACTTGAGACAGAGTAGTTTCTGAGACTCTTCTCGGGGCAGCAGCCAAACTGAAATGAGTAGGAGAAGGGGTTGAGGAAGTGCGAGTGGAGACAGGAAGTGTAGGCAACCGTTGAGAAAAGTTTTCTGTGAGTGGGATATAGTGGGATCACAGACAGGAAGGCGTGGGATTTGGGGCAGAGGGAGTTCTAAGCAGAGAGAGACTTTGGGGTGTCCTAAGCAGAGAGAGACTCGGACGTGTGCAAATGCTGTGGGGGAGGACCCAGGAGAGAAGAAATTACAGATACAGGAAAGAGAGCTATTCAGGGAAGGAGTGGGTCATTTAGTGTCCGTCACTTACCATCACACAAAGCACTTTCCATATGCCTTTAATATTTAATTCTCCCAACCTGTCTGTGGTTTCACAGAACTGTGCTCACTTCCTTCACAGCACTCTGTAAATTATTTTAATTATTCTTTGACTTGTTTATTGACTCCTTTTCCCACTAATCACTAAGGTCCATGCAGGGACTTCCCAGCCTCCATCACCTCTGTCTTATCTTGCTTTGTTTTTCATCATGACACTTACACTCCCTGACACTGTATTATTTGTTACTCGCTTTTTGTCTCCTTTCCCCCACAAAAAATGTAAACTCCAGGGGAGATAGGACAAAGTCTGCCTTGTTCTCTATTGTGCCCTCATGCCTAGCACTGTGCGCAGCTCGTAGTAGGCACACAATAAATATCTGTGGGAAGAAAGAGAAAGAGAGAGAGAAAAGAAGGAGGATGAGAGGAAAGAAGGGGGGGAAGTAGGAGAGAAAGAGAAAAAGGAAGGAAGAAGGGAGAGAGGGCAGGAGAGACAGAGAAGGAAGAAAGGAGACCAGGCGTGGTGGCTCATGTCTGTAATCCTAGCACTTTGGGAGGCTAGGCAGGCAGATCAGTTCAGGTCAGGAGTTCAAGACCAGACTGGCCAAAATGGTGAAACCCTGTCTCTACTAAAAATACAAAAACGTAGCCAGGTGTGGTGGTGGGTGCCTGTAATTCCAGCTACTTGGGAGGCGGAGGTATGAGAATCGCTTGAACCCAGGAGGCGGAAGTTGCAGTGAGCTGAGATCCCGCCACTGTACTCTAGCCTGGGCAACAGACCAAGATTCCATCTCAGATAAAAGGAAAAAGAAAGGAAAGAAGGAAGGAGAGAGATGGGGGAGAAGGAGGAAAGAGAGAGAGAGAGGAGGGAAGGAAGGAACGGAGAGAGAGAATTCTGTAAGAAGAGGTTCTGAAAACCACAACATGCTGTCCAAGTGAAGGACAGGAAGAACCCAGCGCATGCCAAGCTTGCAGCACCTGCCACAGGCATAGCTCCAGCTAAACTTCATGACAACTTGCAGAGGTAGGAACTACTGTCCCCTTTTCAGAAATGAAGAAATTGGGCTCCATGGAGGTTTTGAGGCCTGTCAGAAATCACACAGCTAGTATGTGGTGGTGCCAGAGTTGAAAGCCAATGATAATGGTTTTGTCTTTGTCTGCTTTTCCTAAAACCCTGAGCTCATTTCCTGCACCACAAGCCTCTGGGGATGATCATCAGTCCCTCCCTCCACTTGTCCTCAGGACCGCAGGCCAGGGGCAGGGGCTGACAGAGTCCATCGGGTACTCTAGAACCATCCCCTGGCTGCTGTCCTGCAGAAGGAAGGGGAGCCATTGGTGGGAGAAGGAAGGAGAGTTGTCCGCAGAGAGCTGGTGGCTGGGACTGAGCAGAAGGACAGCTGGGAAAGAGATTTGAGAGAGAAGATTGACAGGCCCCGTGGCATGGGATGTGGGGTGGGAAAGAGCAAGGGGCAGGTGAGGGGCTTGCAGGTTTCAGACAGGGGAAAGGGCAGTAGCGCTGCTGACAGCTGAGCACAGAAAACAGAAAGGGTGCATGTGGGAAGGGAGGTGGCTTCCACTTTGGACATGCTGAGCAGGTGGGGTTGGTGGGACGCCCAGATGGTGGTGTCCAGCGGCAAGCTCTGGGGAGCAGTCCCAGCTGGGGAGAGAGGCCTGGGACAGTCAGTGCAGCCCCGGATCGACTGTAGAGGATGCCCTTGCTGAGGGCAGCATGCTGAGCACAGGGCTGCATCAGCCCCTTGGGCCCCGGGAGAGAAAAGCAGTCAGAGGGGCAAGCAGTGGGTGTCCCTCTCAGCTATGCAGGGCAGAAGCAAGACAAGATGAATGAGCTGCTCTGTGTGTGCATGACAGAATATTTTGCAGTCTCCCTGGATAAACAAGCTGTCATCCACCACCCAACCCTTTGTCAACTGAAGCAGCTTGGGGAAAAGATAATGCTGCGGGTTTGGACTCTCTCCTAGGCTGCCAGTGCCCTAATTACCACACAAGCAAAACAAGCCCACAGAGTTGCAGGCAGAGAGGTGCTTGCTGGCCAACTAGGGAGGAGTGCCACTTTCCCAGTCCCAGAGAGGGGTGGAAGACAAGCACTAATGTTTACTGAGCACCTACTGTGTGCCAGACACTTGGCACATGTCATCTTATTCAACATAGTTTAAGTATTGTCCCCATTTTGCAGATGAGGAAATAGAGGCTCAGAGAGGCCTGATAATGCACTCAGTTAAAGGACTCGCTCCTAGGTCTTCCCACTGCACTTCACTGCCTCCCTGGAAAAGGTCCAGGTTTGGTTTCCTCTCTTCTTTCCCAATCCTGCAGAATCAAATCCAAAGGCGTGTTCACGACTTTGCTGCTCTACTGACTCTTTTTGTTTCTTTCTAAGACGTCTATTTGTAAGAAATAAAACTGTTGGGTTCAGCAGCAGGACAGTAACTATAAAGAAACCTGCCATTAGCAGCACAGACTTTAGCTCCCAGCATTACTGTATATTCAAAGCAGATTTCCAAAACACCATTTGACAATAAACAGTCATTCCAAAAGGACTCCATTTGCCTCTTTCCTCCTGCCCTGCCTCGGGCACGCCTGACCAAGGTCGAAAGAAGAGGAAAGGAGGTGAGAGGAGACTCCAAGCAGCCAGGGGCAGCTGAGAAGGAACTAGGGTGCCCTGCTAGGAGATGGCAGCAGTCCCCCGAGTTGGGGGACAGATCAACTGATTCTTCCCACCCCTTCCCCTTCCTGACCTTCTAGATGGGGAAACTGAGTTTCAGAGAGGAGCAGTGACTGGCCAGTGATGGGATTAGATCCCAAGCCTTTTGACTCCCAGCCCACAATGATCTTCCAATATAACATGCAGCTTTGTCAGAGGCCAAGAAATCCATTTATAAGGAAATTTTATATGTGCATTTAACTCATATGATTTAATTTTTTTTACTTTAAAAAGAATTATAATATATAGCTTTCAATGCAAATGGGAAAAGCCTACACAACTTCATAGAAAGAGAAGGAATATCCAAAAAGTAACAAGAATGTTCCTAGTGCTGTCTTTCATAGTAAATTTGCATGATTGTATACCACACTCCAAACACAATGATCTTTTTTCTTAGTCCCTCGAAGCCCCCAGCCTTGTTCCTACCTGAGGACCTTTTCATTTGATAGTCCCTCTGCCCAGAACACATTTCTCTAGGCTTACATGGCTGGATTTCTCTTGTTGCTGAGATCTCAACTCAAATGTCACCTGTCTCAACAGTCTTCCCTGACCACCCTCCTTTAGGTAACCATGTTGTCAATCCCCATGACAATGGGTGTCACCCCTGGGCATGATCACATCCACCTGGATGGCTTAAAATACAGATTGCTGAGCTCCATCCCCCACAGTTTCCAATTTAATAGGCCTGGGGTGGGTCCTGAGAATTTACATTTCTAACAAGATCCAAGGTTGTGCTGATGATATTGGTCCAGGAATCACTTTGAGAGCCACCACCCTACAACATCACCCTGTTTTATTGTCTTCACAGTGTTTATCACAATCTGAAACTATCTTGGGCATCTATTCAGTTTCTTTATTATGGTCTGCATTTTTTACTGATTAGAAACTCCTGAGAGCAGGGTGACTGTCTGTCTTGTTTATTGCAGTATCTCCAGGACTCAGAAAAGAACCAGGTATATAATAAATGCTAAATGAGTATTTGTTGAATGAACGAATTAGTGAGTGGGTGAATGGGCGGATGGTGGAGGATTGGCAGAAGAGGGAAGGAGAAAGAGAAATGAATGGATGCATAGGTGATGAGTGGTGGATACATGGGGAATGGGTGGCTGTGGGTGAGTGGATGGATGGATGGATGGATGGATGGACAGATGGGTGGGTGGATGGATGGATGGATGGATGGACAGATGGGTGGGTAGGTGGGAGGTAGAGGGATTGATTGATGGATGGATGGATGGATGGATGGACGGACAGACAGATGGATGGATGGACTGATGAATGGATGGATGGATGGATGGATGGACAGATGGATGAACAGTTGGACTGATGGATGGATGGATGGATGGATGGATGGACGGATGAATGGGTGGATGGATGGATGGATGGGTGTGTAGGTGTGTGGATGGGTGCACAATGTGGGTGGGTGGATGGATGAATGGATGCATGAATGTAGAGTCATCTCACTCTCTGGATTCCCACCTCTGTATATGTCATCTTTGTTCCAAGTTGATCTGCAGGCACAACCAATCTCATTTTTGATTTCCAAAATTTCAACTGATAAAAGCAAGACCCTGAAACATTTTGCCAAGGATGTTGAGGGGCCATGACCAGGAGACACATATGACAAAATAGCAAATGACATAAAACTGCACACAGGCATACCTGCTCTTAAAGGCCCTTTTAGCTACCCCATCACCCACAAGTGGTCCCCAGCCTTCTGCTATCTTGAAGTCTCTCCTCCTCCTCCTCTGCTTCATCTTCCTTTTACTTTTCTTTTTCACCTTCTCAAAGATCTAAAAATAATAATCTTTTGCATCTTCCCATGCAGAGCAGCTAAACCATAATTTCTTTTGGCTTGAGGTTCCCAAAAAGACCAGTGCATCTCCTCTGTCTTTAAAAATTCTTGCATCTTTGAGACTTAGGCAAGTCATACCTTCCTCCTCCATCTTTGTAGCCTCCTGGAAGCTATCCCTTACTCAATGAATTCTCCTGGAAGCTATCTCCCATTCAATGAAGTCTTCAGTCCTAGTTCAATGATTTTATCCTGAGTGACTGCAGAAGACAGGTCAACTGCTTATAACCAGGTGAGAAGAGGAGGTAAGAGGTCTAATGAGAGTGAGAAAAGCTTTAAATAATTGCTGTGAATGGTAGAGAGGTGAGCTGGCTGGAGAAACACAAGCCCACCTCTAGAAACTACAGTTGGAGTTGGTGATGAGTAAGTCAAAGAAGAAAGAATCCAAGATGTGAAGACTTATCCAAATGCTTTCTTCTGTATTCTCTTAGTCACTTTGTTAGCCTCCAATTGCTGCTGTAACAAATTACCATGAATCAGTGGCTAACAAGGAAACAAATGTATTATCTTACACTTCTGGAGGTCAGAAGTCTAAAGTGAGTCAGCATGGCTGAGTTCCTTCTAGGGAGAGCATCTGCTTCCTTGTGGTTTCCAGTTTCTGGAGGATGCCTACATTCCTTGGGTCACAGCCCTTTCCTTCATCGTCAGAGCCAGCAGTGTAGTATCTTCTAAACTCACTCTCTCTCTCTCTCTCTCTCTCTCTTCCTCTCTCTCACTCACTCACTCACTTTCCCCCACTCCCTACTCCACTCCCTGATCTCTACAGAGCAACACATTTGCAGGTTTCAGGGTTGGAACACGACATCTTTTTGGAGAGTGGGGCACATTATTCTACCCCCACTGAGAGAGTCATTTCAACATCAACTGGAACCACTTCCTCCAAAGTCATTAATCCATGCGTCCCACCATGGTTATGGGGTTTAAACAAGTATCGTGTTTAAGAGAGAAACCTTTAGATTAGCTGCATTAGGCTTAACTTTGAGCAAGTCATTCTACTTCCTGAACCTCAGTTTCCTAACCCAGAAGATGAGCTTTAACACTAATAGAACAACTAGCAGTGTTTTATTTGCTATGTGACAAGCATTGTCTGGATGGCTTGCATATGTCATCTAACTTAAATCTCCCTAGTGCCCTATGAGTACAAATGAGGAAACTGAGTCCCAGGCTGGTTATATAACTGCCTGAGGTTGGGGTTGGTGATGAGTAAGTCAAGGAATAAAAAATCCAAGATGCCCCTGCAACCTCCTCTCCTTCCAGCCCGCATGCCCAAGCATCTCGCTGCAGCCATTCTTCAATCTTATCAGGACCTCCAGACTATCCACCTCTCCTCTTGCTCCCATCCACAAACCCTGCCTCTCTTCCTTTCCTCCCTTTCTCACTTGGATCCTGTGATCTATCATTACTAAAATGCCTCACCCCTCCATGTCTCCATCACACCCACTGGCAATAACCCAGTCTTGAATGGGCTTCCATCTTCCTCCTCCATGCTGTCACTGGGGAAACACTGCTGGACAGAACCACACAACAGTACATGTAAATCTTCAGTGTCCATCACAACTTTACCACAGAGGCATGGGAAGACTGAGAAGCCAATGGAGGGTGTTAAGCTTGGAAGTGACCCCATCAGAATTGTGACCCCATCAAAGATCACCTGTGCAGCAGGATGGAGAATGGATTGGAGGAAGAAGGCAGGGAGATGAAGGAGTGACCCCCTTCACCCCAGCACCTCACCTTATTCTCTGTGCTCTGTGGTTGTTCACACTTAGCATTGTATTAGTCTGTTTTCACACTGCTGATAAAGACATACCCGAGACTGGGTAATTTATAAAGAAAAAGAGGTTTAATGGACTCACAGTTTCATGCGGCTGGGGAGACCTCACAATCATGGCAAAAGGTAAAAGGCATGTCTTACATAGTGGCAAGCAAGAGAGAATGAGAACTCAGGAAAGGAGTTTTTCCTTATAAAACCATCAGATCTTGTGAGACTTATTCACTACCACAAGAACAGTATGGAAGAAACTGCCCCCATGATTCAATAATCTCCCACCGGGTCCCTCCCACAACATGTGGGAATCATGGGAGCTACAATTCAAGATGATATTTGGAAACAGACACAACCAAACCATATCAAACATCCTCCTCCTTTCCTCCTCTAATATTCCGGCAGTTCCTCATATCACTGGTATACGTCTTCCTCCTTGGCTGGATAGGCAAGATGCTTAAACAAAGAATCTAAGTTCAAGTTTAATCTTTTCACTGACAAGTTCTGTTAACATAGACATTTACTTAATCTCTCTGAGCTTCAATATCTTGATGTACTTTTGACACTCAACAGAAAAAAATGCTGTGACTTATACCTGTGATCAATAGTGCTACAACATTTACAAAAAGCACCTTGCAAACTGTGCAGCACCCTATGATCATCACCTGCTATCATTATCCCTAGTTTATAGTTGCTTTGAAAGCAGAGTTCAAAACTTACTCGTGTTTGCCTCCATCCCTCCTAAGCCTCATACACTGAAACCACAAATGCCTTGAGGGATGAGGAAACCATTCGGTGTCACACTAGCGAACATTTAAAGACAGAGTAAAACAACGCCAAGACTGCCCTTTTAAAGCCTTCTCTTTCCCCTTCCCAAGGTGATCTATGCTCTGGTTTGATTTTTCTCTGCTCTGCTCTAAGCCATGTTCAGAAATTAGTCTGTTTACAAAGAGGTGCCTGCCTCCTGACGCCAAGCACAGATAGACCAAACAGTGAAGCATTAGAAGGCCCTGGTAAACATGAAGATCTTGAGAATCTGATTTTGATTTATTGAACAGGATAATCCAGTACCATTTTGTTCAGAGAGTTTGGTTAACGCTGCTCTTCTGAGGTTGTTATCCCCAATTCCTTGGAGATCCCAGAAGTGGGGCCTCTTCTCAGAGCCATCTGGTCACCCATGTCTCTACAAGTACAGATGGTCCCTGAAAGATGATGGTTCGACTTACAGTTTTTTTACTTTACAGTGGTGTGAAAGCAATGCGCATTCAGTAGAAACTGTACTTTACCCATACAACCATGCTGCTTTTCACGTTCAGTACAGTATTCCATAAACATGTGAGATATTCAACACTTTATTATAAAATGGGTTTTCTGTTAGATGATTTTGCCCAAATGTCAGCTAATGTAAGTGTTCTCAGCATGTTTAAAGTAAGCTAGGCTAAGCTGAGATGTTCAGTAAGTTACGTGTGTTAAATGCATTTGTAACTCACACTATTTTCAACTTACAAAGGGTTTGTTGAGAAGTAAGCCCATCATAAGTGAAGGGACATCTGTACCTCCTTTTCCCATTATGGGCAGAAGCAATTACTACCCAGATCACCCTCGCACATCTGGGAACAAATATTGCCTTGGAATTACTTTTTAATTGTAAGAGACCCTGAAGCACCTAGCCCAGGAGCTGTCACTCTCTGCAATTAAGTGGGCGGGGCCGGGGCGGGTACTTAAATGATGCACTGTTTGCCCTGTTGGGGGAAGAAAGAAGCAAACAGAGCTTAATCAATCCCCGCCTCAGGATTAGACCTCAGCAGCTTTGAGGCTTGGACCTATGGAGTGATTCTAAGTCTGGAAAATTTACCTCTGAGTCTCCCAGGCTCGCAGCATCACTTGGGAGGGCAACTGCAGCTGTTTTTCCCTAATTAGTTGCCAGAGTGTCCAAAACAGTCACGTGAGGGGTGGGGAAGGTGTTGCACCTGGAGGGGTAGAAAGGTGTTGCATAACGACTCCCAAGAGAGTGGTAAAGGCCATCTTTTCTCATCCTAGGCATCCTAGGAGACCAGGCACCTATTTCTCTGGCAGTATTCTGTGCCATCTCATGCTCTGTGCAACTGGCTTCCCTTCCTGAAATTTAAATTTGGAGCAAAGGGACAAGGAAACCACAAAAATATTGGGGGAAGGGAGGGTCTATCCCATCCCACACTGTTCCTGCTTCCTACCCTTAGAAGCTACCTCGATTCTGACACCTCATTTTCCAGCCCCTACCCATTTGGAAGGCTCTAACAGCATTTATTTTGTGAGAGTTCACTAGAGTTGGTTTCTGAGCCTTCTAATCTGGTGTTTGGGGAAAGCAGAACCATATTCCCTGAATTATCCTCTGTGTTTCCTATGTGTTGATGAAATAAACATCCAGCAAAGAGGTTGACTCCTTGGACACATTTGCCCCAGATGACATGGGACTGAACTACTTAACTACTTCCCCTTTCCCTCTGCAGCACATATGCACCAGTGCACCAGGTGGAGAATAACTACTGTCTGTCCCAGGCCCCCAGGGGCAGGACAGAAATTGCTGATATAGCTGCAACCTCAGTGATCTTGCCTGCCTTAAGAATTTCATTCCTACTATCAACTGTTTAAATAGTGAGCAAGAAGAATGACTCTCAAAGTAAAACAATTTGCCAAAAGCTACTCATGGTCCTTAGCTATCTCCAAAGAAGCAGAGTCAACCCCTGCACCACTGAGATGCATCACAGTAGGGGTTCCTGGAGGATACAAAATGCAACTGTTATCCACAATTTGGGACCATTATTTCTGCCTGAAGTTCCTTCATCTCAAGGAGCATCACAACATTCATGTAACTGTGATTAATTTAATATATGTGGAAGTAAATCTACCCAGCTCCCCAGCTCTGTGTTTCTCTTGCCCTGAGAGAGAGCCTACCGTCTTCCTCAATGAACTCAGAGTATAGTCTATCATCCAACAGACAGTCTTCCACTAAGGAGACCCAGGGGTTTCCCAAGGCATTCTGTACAACACTTCTCTGCAGGCAGTGAATTGGTCAGAGTAGGCTAACTGATATTATAGACAACACCCAAAGTCTCAGTGGCATTAACACAAGGAAGTTTGTTTCTCACATTACAGTACAACACAGGTCGGTTGGGGAAGTGGACATTTCTACTCCGTACAGTCATTCAGGGACCCAAGTCCTTTCCATCTTGTGGTTCCGCTCTCCTCTAAGTACTTGAAGTTCTCTCCATTTTGACAGCAGATGATGAAAGAGTAGAATGTTGAGAATTGCATGGGTGACTTTTTATGGTCCACATTGGGAATTGGTCTAAATTGCTTCTGTCCACATTTCACTGGTCAGAACTCAGTCACATGATCTCATCTCATTGCAAACAAGTCTGCAAAATGTAGTCTAGCTGCATGTCCATGAGGAAAAGGAATGGGGCTTGGTAAATTAAGGAATATCACTGATCCCTAGCAGTGTGTGGTGGTGGTGGTGTGGGATCCTATCTTTTCTGGGCTGTGAGCTCTTCAAAAGCAGAAATTGATTTTGTATTTGCCTCTCTGACTGAAGAACACCAGTCTGTGAACCCAGGCTGAATGGTCCAGAAGGTATCATCTCACAGGTGGAGCTGAAGTCACAGCTGACCACACTGCCCGACTAGCTGCCAGGCACCTGGCACATACAGGCAGATTTTGACAAAGGTCATCAGCTGGGAGCCTGACAACCACAGCAGAGCCAGAGAGTTTCAGGCACAGATGCAAGGAGAACCTAGAAGAACCCTAAGCCAAGAAAACAGCTTTCTCCCAGAGCACAGAGAGTTCTGGGAAGGTCACCAACCCAGCTTGGACTTAGGGTTTCTAAAGGACTGCCTCACTCATCAATGTGTTAATCCTCATCATAAAAGAGATCAGGTCTTAACGTACCTACTTTACAGATGTGGGAATAGAGGAGCTTTCCCCAAGTCAAACAGCACTAGAACCCAAGTCTCCTAGCTAAGGAACTACGTGAAGCTACAAGACTATTCTCTATGCTGGTCACCCATGAGCATTCAAGGAAACATCTTTTAGGGACCTTTGGGAACCTGAGAATCCCATACTTCCTCTGGAAGTACTTACACTGTGCTGTCTCTCACTTTGTGTAACCAGGTGACCACATATGCCTGGTAATGAGTTATATCACCCAGATGTGTTTAAAGAATCTGTTTGTTTTCAAAATTGACTTAAATAAGGAATGTTTAAACATGTTTCCTGTTTTAATGCAGTTCCTTATTTTAAGTCATGTTTAAAAACCAAAAAATTTCACATAAAAATATAAAGCCATGGGCTTTTCTTTTAAAAAAAAAATATATATATATATATATATTTCAGGAGGCCCAGCTACCCCGAGTCGGATTCCCACAAGGTGACGCTCACCCAGAGGTGAGTAGGCACTGTCCCCAGAGACAAGATATGTGTCCTCCAGGTCCCCACAACCCCCACCTTCCTATTTTTCTTCTTTTTGACCCATGTTATTCATTTAAATCACTCTCTAGCCCTTGTGAGCATTTGAGTTTGTAATCCCTGTCCTATTTATGCTCAAGTCTTTGATCATTTATCCCCTCAATCATTCATCTATACACTCAACAGGTGTTTGCTGAGTGGTTCTTCTGGGCCAGGTTTGTGCTGGACAGCAAGGATGAAAATAAGACATGACCCTGCCCTCAGAGAGCTCACAGTCTAAAGAGAAACACAAATGAAGAAACACGTCATTGTAAATGTATTAAGTGCTGTGAAACTCAGATTTTTAAAAGTTCATACAGATACCACTGGTGCCTGACCCACATCACCTGGGCACTCAACATTCCCGTGCAAGGAGATAGTTTCCTACTATGAGCACCTACCACTCTCCCCTGAGTGTCTCCTGCATGCGGGCTAGAGGCATTGGAGAGTCGATGTCCTCAGAAACAGCCCTAAACCAATGACTAACCAGAGTTGGTAGATAAATACCCCAGCTCCCTCACCCCTCAAGGGGGATAATCATGATATGTGTTTTATGATGTCTACCAGAAGTTCCCCAGTTGCCAATATCAGTAAGCTTCTCAGTAAAGTACTCTATACTTTCCCTTCCCCATCCCACTTCCCCTCTCTCCTACTGTCCCTGTCTCCAATAACCTCCCCAGTCAACCACTTACATTCACACCCTTGTCTTAGGGTCTGCTTGTAGGGATGCCCAATCTGAGACATGCACCAGTAACCATCTGGGAAGCACAACCCTTTTAAGTTCATTTAACTTAAATGGAAATGTACTGCCAATTTGGCTGGAACAGGTCAGGGAAGAAATCTAAACAATTCACTAGCTTTCCTTTAAAAAGTAATCATAACAATAATCAGGCTAATGAATGCTACCTGAGCTATTGCAGGGGCTATGCGCTTTAGCACCTGGGGCTGCTGATTGCTCTCTCTTTGGGGTCTTGCTGCACATTAAATCAGATTAATCATCCCCTTTGCAGTGAGGCCAGGCCCACAGCCATAATGACCTTCCTTTCAAAGAACCCCTGTGATGCTGCTTTTAGAAAGAAGGCAGGCCTGTGAAAATCATGGCGTAGATCAGAACTCAGGAAAAACTTATGTTATTTCATCAATTCTTCTCAACATGCCTTGGAGGGAGACAATATCAGCTTCACTCTCAGGGGACAGGGGTGGCAACAGGGACTCGGAAGAGTCATGTGATTTATCTGAGTTCACTTGGTCCAAATCCACCAGACTCTACACCCACACAACTTCCCTGTCACCAGGCTGTGTGTGTCTGTGTTTTCCTGTGTCTGAAGACTTGGATGAGGAGGGAAAGAAAGAGCACTAAGACCTAACCTTGGGTGTTACAGCAGGGGCCGCAGTGCTGGGATTGGCCATTAGCCAATCTGGTCCAGAAGGTGACCAGAGAAGAACAGAGGCAAAGTAGGCAGTGACATAGCAGGAAGAGAATCTGGAGCAGAAGAAACAAAGAGGATACCTTTTTCTTTTAGGGGGAGATCATGAGCAAGGGTTCAAGGCAACTCAGAAATGTCTGGGGGTGCTTTACGAAGGATTTACTCTTTTTAAAGAAACTGATGAGGCCAGGTGCAGTGGCTCACACCTGTAATCCTAACAATTTGGGAGGCTGACATGGGCAGATCACTTGAGGTTAGGAGTTCGAGACCACCCTGGCCAACATGGCCAAATGCTGTCTCTACTAAAAATACAAAAATTAGCTGGGCATGGTGGTACATGCCTGTAATCCCACCTACTCTGGAGGCTGAGGCATGAGAATCACTGAAACCCGTGAGGTGGACTTTGCAGTGAGCCAAGATTACACCACTGCACTCCAACCTGGGCTACAAGAGCGAAACTCTGTTGAAAAGAAAGAAAAGAAAAGAAAAGAGAAAAGAAAAGAAAGAGAGAGAAAGGAAGGAAGAAAAGAAAAGAAAAGAAAGAAAGAAAGAGAAAGAAAGAAAGAAAGAGAAAGAAAAGAAAAGAAGGAAGGAAGGAAGAAAGGAAGGAAGGAAGGAAGGAAGGAAGGAAGGAAGGAAGGAAGGAAGAGAAAGAAAGAAAGGAAGAGAAAGAAAGAAAGAGAGAGAGAGAGGAGGGGAGGGGAGGGGAGGAAAGGAAAGGGGGAGGGAAAGGAAAGGAAAGGAAAGGGAAAAGGAAAGGAAAGAAACTGATGAAACTTCATGTGCTAATGTACGGACATACATAGAAAATGAAGTATCTTTGGGTAATAATCTCATTATGTTGTCACAGGCAGGTGAGGCCAAAAATATAGGGTTCTGCTTTCATGAGTGTATGTAAAGACTAGGCAGCAATGTACATAAAGGGCCAGCACCAGGCCGGGTACTTCAGATTGGCTCCATAAATGTTTGTTCACTCCTTCTCACCCCTTTCCCAATTCTAGCAAATTAGAAGCTCCCCAGCCTGATTTTTCAGTGCTAATGTCTGCCTTCCAGAATCCCATACTGCCTGCTTCTATCAAGAAGCCATAGCAATATTTCCAACCCATCAACACTTAAACACGAGGCCAATTTGCCCAATACACTATTTATTTTCCAGGCCACAATCTTTATGATGCATATTCCTGAGGCAGTTAATTTGCTCTTGAATACATCTCTTTGTGTATTGGTTACCCATTTCATTAGCTGTGATATTGAGACCGGCTGGGACGTGAGGGGGATTTTTTTTCACAGAGTGAAAGAAGGTTTTTAATAAGCCCCATCATCGCTGGCTTTATGGTGCCATTTGATGAGCAACAAATGTATTCATTTGGCAGCTGCATTCCTTAATCAGGTATTCACTGAGTAACAGCATATATAAATATGGAAAAACACAGAATTTAGGGAGCTGGGTGCAATCATTTTCCACAGGGATTGGAGCATTGTCTGTATTCATCATCAGTTTTCAGGCCAGGGCCTCTCCTTGCTGTATATGGTATTCTGTACAGCATGCGGTACCCAGATATGACTCACTACCATCTATCAGGAGCACCTCTCCTCCACCTGAGGGGCCAGGCCCTCTAAAAGATGCTGTCCTCCCTTCCACATCAAACAAGTCCCCAGCATCTTCACTTCTTTGGCCAATGGTACTAAACCTTTCCTGTGGCTCCCATCTCTTTTGCCCTTAAAATGTCCCCTAGAAAAAAATTACTAAACTAGGTTAGCTGTTAAACATCAAATGTATCCTAATGATCAGAGCAAGAAATACACTTTCAGTTTCTTAATTTCTCAAATTATTAAAAATTAAAAATACACAACTCTTTCAAAGTTTGCTGACTCAGTCTCCAGCTTATGTTCAGTCATACTTAAGAAGTAAGACACTACTGCCTGGAGTGGTGGCTCACACCTGTAATCCCAGCACTTTGGGAGGCCAAGGCAGGGAGATCATTTGAGGCCAGGGGTTTGGGATCAGCCTGGACAACATAATGAAACCCCGTCTCTACAAAAAGTACAAGAATTAGCCAGGCATGCTGGCAAACACCTGTAATCCCAGCTACTTGGGAAACTGAGGCATGAGAATTACTTGAACCCAGGAGGCGGAGGCTGCAGTGAGCTGAGATCATGCCACTACACTCCAGCCTGGGAGACAGAATGAGACTGTCTCAAAAAAAAAAAAAGAAAGAAAGAAAAAAAAGAAGTTGCTTTAATAAATAGTCAAATTAGTGTCACTACTTGCATTTAAGTGGCTTCCAAACTTAGACATAATGTTTAAAATGTCAAAAAGATTTTATCACAAAGTACCTTATGGTTGCAAATGGTACAATGATTCACCAGTTATGGAACAGAGTTGAGCAGATCAGGAAATCAGTCTTCCGCTTGGGTTCAACCATTGCCTTGTCATTTAAGGAGATTCATAAACCAAGTGAAAAGGAAATGGATTAGAAAACCACATTTTTCTGGTTTTAAAATTAGTAAGCAAATCTATTTCTTTTTCTTCGCTGAAACTTACTAGAAACACGGAAAAGGGGGAACAATAGCAGATATTTCATTCTTGTTAAATTAAGAAGCACCTTAACTTATTTGCTTTATAAAGAGAGAGCTGTAGCTATAAATAGTATTAACAATAATGTAATAATGGCCCCCAAACCCCATCCTCAGCATATGGAAGTTGGTCAAACACAGTCAACAACTGGACCAGGGAAGAAAAGGCACCTGCTGATGAAGGGCAGGTGAGCCCCAAACTTGGGGCTTAGCTTGAGTAGGTCCTTGGCTTCACCCAGTAAAGAATTCAAGGGTGAGCTGGTAGTGTTTTACAGCTGTATTTTATTGAACAGTACTGTTCCTTGTAGAGCAGGGCTAACACTAGGCAGCGCTCCCAGAGTTGGCAATGTATGGGCTCTTGACAACTGTATTTATACTCACTTATTCCTACTTTCAGTTACATGCAAATTGAGGGGTGGGTTATTTAGAACTTTCTAGGAAAGGGCAGTTACTTCTGAGTCACTGCCATGGAAAGGGGTGGTAACTACTAGGTTGTTGCCATGGCATTTGTAAACCGTGATGATGCTGCTCATTAGTATGCTGTCCCATGCTAATGAGCAATGAGGGTGGCCACGGATTGCCCTCCTCACCATCCGCTGGTTTCTGTCAGTTTCTTCACTTTATCCTGTCCAGATCAGATCCTGTTTTGGTCAGCAGGGTTATGACCAGAAAAGAAGTCCAGTCAGTCTCCTACTTCACTGCCACAGCCAATCTCAGGCAGATCTAGCAGAACCCAGCACTCTCCAAAATGGCATGCATACCTTGGGGGAAAACCAGTGACCTCCTGTTTGAACTAGTAAGATTGCAATGAGAAGAACGTCTTTGAAGAGTTTCCTAAAACCTGATCAACACCAGGAAAGGGCAGAACAAGCAAGTCTGCATAAGGAAATAAGCCAACAATTTCACAAGAACCAGGAGAGAGAAATTCTGGGTAATAAACATTCCTATCATTTCTGAAGGGAAGTAAAAGCTAAGACACACACATACACACACACACACATACACACACACATACATGTATGTTCAAACATCCAACCCTGTCTCATTTGGGATCACACTGTGGGCCAGAAGGAGATCTTTCTAGCCTGCCTCATGGCATACCTCTGACTCCTGTTCCATATAGTTTTTCCAAAAATAGCATCTAATCTACACTGCTCTCAGGAATTATCACAAAGGAAATTGCAATAATATATGAAAACACTGACAGAAACAAGAGGGACAGGAATATAAAATAGTAGGTTGAAGAATGCATACTAAAAAATGTGTAACACCAAGCAGATAAAAGGTAACCAAATAGTTTCCTGTAGACTCGGGGAACATAGAGAAAAAAGGTATCTCCATGAATCAAGAGATTAAAGCAGAGAGACAAGGGCTCACAGAAAAAGTAATAAGACTACAGGCAGAGATGAAAAATTATCTCCAGAGCTTGGGAAGATGAAAAAATAATTGCAGAAATAAAAGTTGTTTTGGGAGAAAGAAAAGAAAGAGACATACTGAAAACATAGTCAGTGAATTGTCAGCCTTGAGAAAATTGAGCAAAATGAAAAGTAAATAAAGAATTTAAAGATATCAGAGATAAAATGATGGATATGGAAGAGAGACAAAGGAGATTCAACAAACACATAATCGGTGTCCCTGAAAAAGATAAAATAGAATTTAAAAATTTTCAAAGATACTATTTAAGAAAACTTTAACTAGATGTACCATATGACCCAGCCATCCCACTACTGGGTATATACCCAAAGGATTATAAATTACTCTACTACAAAGACACATGCACACGTATGTTTATTGCGGCACTATTCACAATAGCAAAGACTTGGAATCAACCCAAATGTCCATCTGTGACAGACTGGATTAAGAAAATGTGGCACATATACACCATGGAATACTATGCAGCCATCAAAAAGGATGAGTTTGCGTCCTTTGTAGGGACATGGATGCAGCTGGAAACCATCATTCTTAGCAAACTATCACAAGAAGAGAAAACCAAACACCGCATGTTCTCACTCATAGGTGGAAACTGAACAATGAGATCACTTGGACTCGGGAAGGGGAACATCACACACTGGGGCCTATCATGGGGAGGGGGGAGGAGGGAGGGATTGCACTGGGGAGTTATACATGATATAAACGTCATGCACATGTACCCTAGAACTTAAAGTATAATAATAAAAAATAATAAATAAATTAATTAATTAATTAATTAAAAAATAATTCCCCAAGAAAAAAAAAAAGAAAACTTTCCTAAATAACAAAAAGCTTAAATCTATAGCTTAGAAGAACATACTGTGTCCCAGGAAGAAAGTAAAATAGATGAATCTATACTGAGACATAAATTAATAAAGGTACTGAACATTTTTAGGAAAAAAATTTCAATAGACATACACACAAAAAAATTTTTAATACCAAGTAATCTGTAGGTTCAAAAAATTTGGTTTAGCCTCTGACTTTTCCATAACAATTTTTAAAACTAGAACACAGTAGGCAATATCTACAAAGTCTTCAGGAAAAGAAAAGGTGATCAAAGATTTATAACCTAGCAAAATGTCAGTTAAGTTTAAAGATAGTTAGTATTGTTTAACATGCAAGGGAATATCATTCCCATTAGCATTTCTTTCTTTCTTTTTTTTTTTTTTTTTGAGGCAGAGTCTCACTCTGTCGCCCGGACTGGAGTGCAGTGGCCGGATCTCAGCTCACTGCAAGCTCCGCCTCCCGGATTTACGCCATTCTCCTGCCTCAGCCTCCCGAGTAGCTGGGACTACAGGCGCCCGCCACCTCGCCCGGCTAGTTTTTGTTAGCCAGGTTTCACCGTGTTAGCCAGGATGGTCTCGATCTCCTGACCTCGTGATCCGCCCGTCTCGGCCTCCCAAAGTGCTGGGATTACAGGCTTGAGCCACCGCGCCCGGCCCATTTCTTGAAGAAATTACCCGAGGAGAATTTTAAATCTGCCAAGAGTTGAATGAAAAAGTTATGTTAATACAACTTATGGTGAGCTTAAAATGCTTAAAGGTAGAACAAAGGCTAAAGAACCATGGAGAGATACAGAACAAAACAGAAATGCCATAGAGCATAACAGTATAAAAATGATAATATAAGTAATAAAAGTCAGGTGGGAAAAAGGGAAAGAAGGCAGGTATTTGTGTAAGCACACTGAATTCCTAGTTTTTCTTTTTTTTTTTTTTTTTTTTTTTTTTTTGAGATGGAGTCTCGCTCTGTCACCCAAGCTGGAGTGCAGTGGCCAGATCTCAGCTCACTGCAAGCTCCGCCTCCCGGGTTCACGCCATTCTCCTGCCTCAGCCTCCCGAGTAGCTGGGACTACAGGCGCCTGCCACCTCGCCCGGCTAGTTTTTTGTATTTTTTTTTTAGTAGAGACGGGGTTTCACCGTGTTAGCCAGGATGGTCTCAATCTCCTGACCTTGTGATCCGCCCGCCTCGGCCTCCCAAAGTGCTGGGATTACAGGCTTGAGCCACCGCGCCCGGCCCCTAGTTTTTCTTAATGGGGATGGCAGGGGTCACAATACATTGTTCAAAGCTAATAAATCAATTAATTGAAGAATAATTGTATTAAAAGTTCTAAGAGAATTAAGAATAAAAATATGATCAATAGGCTGGGTGCGGTGGCTCATGCCTGTAATCCCAGCACCTTGGGAGGCTGAGGCAGGCAGATCACGAGGTCAGAAGATCGAGACCATCCTAGCCAACATGGTGAAACCCCGTCTCTACTAAAACTACAAAAATTGGCTGGTTGTGGTGGCAGGCACCTGTAGTTCCAGCTACTCAGGGGGCTGAGGTAGGAGAACCACTTGAACCCAGGAGGTGGAGGCTACAGTGAGCTGAGATCACACCACCGCACTCCAGCCTAGGCAACGGAGTGAGACTCTGTCTCAAAAAATATATATATGATCGATAAAAATAAAGTGCTATAGATGAAGGAAGAGAGGTGACAGAAGGTACATAGTAAGTGTTCAGCAAATGTTATGTGTTTCTTAATTGTTCACACTGGGGTGTAAATACATACCATCTAGGGCAGAGATACTAGTTTCCCTCCAATATTCATTATCTCCTCCTTTTAAGTAGTAGAATCCCAACTTTCCCAGAAAAACGGCTGCTTTTCCCAGGCTCCCTTGCAACTAGGAATGATCATGTGACTAAGTTCTGGCCAATGGGATATGAGCCAACTAAATGTGTCCATCATCTGGGAAAGCCCTTCTCTTCCTCTTTTCCCACTGACACACAGTGAGGCCACTTGGATCACCCAGATGAAAACAATATCCTGAAGACGGCAGAACAGCAAGATAGAAAGAATTGCCCTACCACTTTGACTTTCATATAAGAGCAAAATCACTGCCTTATATAGCAGCAGTCCCCAACCTTTTTGGCACCAGGGACTGGTTTCATGGAAAAAAAATTTTCCATGGATGCAGGGGTGGGGATATTGTTTTGGGGAGATTCAAGCACATTACATGTATTGTGCACTTCCTTTTGTGTGTGTGTGTGTGTTTTTAGACAGAGTCTTGCTCTGACTGACTCTGCTGACACCCAGGCTGACAGTGCAGTGGCACAATCTTAGCTCACTGCAACCTCCGTCTCCCAAGTTCAAAGATTCTCATGCCTCAGTCACCTAGGTAGCTGGGATTACAGGCACACACCACCACGCCTGGCTAACTTTTCCACTTTTAGTAGAGATGGGGTGCGATTCACCATGTCAGCCAGGGTGGTCTCGAACTCCTGGCCTCAAGAGATCCACCAAACTCAGCCTCCCTAAGTGCTGGGATTACAGGCATAAATCACCATGTCCATGCAATTTTTATGATTATTACATTGTAATATATAATGATATAATTATACAACTCACCATAATGTAGAATCAGTGGGAGCCTGGAGCTTGTTTTCCTGCAACTAGACAGTCCCATCTGGGGGTGACAGGAGACAGTGACAGATCATCAGGCATTAGATTCTCATAAGGAGCGTACAACCTAGATCCCTCACTTGCATAGTTCACAATAGGACTCACACTCCTATAAGAACCTAGTGCTGCCACTGATCTGACAGGAGACAGCTCAGGTGGTAATGCGAGCAATGGAGAGTGGCTGTAAATACAGAAGAAGCCTCGCATGTGCACCTACTGCTCACCTCCTGCTATGCAGCCCAGTTCCTAACAGGCTATGGGTACCCTGGGGGTCCAGGGTTGAGACCCTGTATTATATGAGACATGTATTTTGAGCCTCCATCACATACCAATGAACCTACAGTATAACTTAACTAAATTCCATCTTAAAAAGAATAATGCATTACATACTTAAAATCAAATATTATTTAGCCATAAAGAGAATGAAATTCTGATATGTGCATGGATGAATCTTTAAAATATTATGCTAAGTGAAATAAGTCAGATGCAAAAGGACAAACATTGTATGATTCCTTTCACATGAGGTGGCTAGAATAGGCAAATTTGGAGACAGGAAGTAGAATGGTGGTTGCCAAGGGCTGGTGGGAGGGGGGGCTATTGTTTAATGGGTACAGAGTTTCCGTTTAGGATGATGAAAAGGTTCCGGAAATAATGGCGATGGTTAAACAACATTGTAAATGTACTTAATGCCACTGAATTGTACTCTTAAAAATAGTTAACATGATACATTTTATGTCATGTATATTTTACCACAATAAAAAAGTCAGGGAAAAAATAAAACAGGAAAGAATAGTCAGGAAAATTCTTTTTAAGAAGAGTCGCAGGGAAAGACAGCTATGCTGTCTAATACGGTAGCGAGGAGCCTGCCCCTGTGGTGCTGCCCTGTCCCTTACAGAACCTCTAGTCATTATGTGGCTATTTACATTTAAATTTAAACCAATTAAAATTAAATGAAATTTAAAGTTCAGTTTCACAATCTCACTGTCCTCACTCATTTCAAGTGCTCAGTGGTCACACTGGACAGCAGATACAGAACATTTCCATCATTACATGAAGTTCTGTCCAACAGCACTTGTCTAGAGCAATCTCCTTCCTGAATTTTAGACTCATACAGCCAGTTGTCCATCTGTGTGTCTTACAGGCACTCCAAAACAAACTCAAGCACTTCTCCTTCAGTTCCTACCCCCAAAATTCCTTTCTCCTTCTTTGGCATTTTCTCTGTATGTAAACAGTATCATCTGGCCGGGCACAGTGGCTCACACCTGTAATCCCAGCACTTTGGGAGGCCAAGGCAGGCAGATCACCTGAGGTCAGAAGTTCCAGACCAGCCTGGCCAATATGGTGAAACCCCATCTCTACTAAAAATATTTAAAAATTAGCCAGGCGTGGTGGTGCGTTCCTGTAATCCCAGCTACTTGGGAGGCTAAAACAGGAGAACCTCTTGAACCTGGGAGGTGGAGGTTGTAGTGAGCTGAGATTGTACCACTGCCCTCCAACCTGGGCAACAAAGTGAGACTCTGTCTCTCAGAAAAAAAAAAAAAAAAAAATTATCTTCATGCTGGTTGTCTGGTTGTTCAGATCAGAATCTTTTACATGTCCCCTCTCTCTTTCCCCCAACGTCTAATCAACTACTAAATCCTACTAATTCTAAAATCTGTCTGTGGTTCTGTGGCCTCTTCTCTGCCTTCACTGTCACCTGGGTGTCCACACAGTCTCCTAACTGGTCCTCCACATCCTTTCTTGCCTTTTACAAACAGCCTTTTCTGCACACAGAAGCCAGGGAAATGTTTCAAAAACACTGATCAGATTGTGTCAGTCTGTGCTACAAATCCTTCATGGGCTTCCTGTTGACCTTAAGACAAAGTCCAAAATCTTTTCTTTCCACAGCCCTGCATGCTGTGCCTCTGCTGCCCACCTCCCTGCCCACTGCCCTATCCCCTTCACAGGCAGTACCCCAGCCATAGTGAGGGCAGCAAAGTTCCTCCTCCAGGAAGACTCTTCAGCGCTCTATCCCCCACCTCCTGGCTAACTCCTAGTCCGGGTCACCACCCCCAAACAGCTTCCATAGGAAGGAGGGGGTACTTTAAGGCACCAAAGATGCAATCAAACCCCTAAAAACTCCAGTCAGGCCTGCGATGCATCCCTCCTCCACTTACTGCTGCTCGAACAGTGAAATCTGTTAGACCGACCACAAACGAGGTTGAAGGCTGGTGTGTGTGTGTGTCTGTGTGTGTGTGTGTGTGTATGTGTGTGCATGCGCGCGTGCACAGGACTTCCATTGATAGAGAAAGTGTAACCCACCCAGCTGTACTGTCAGGGCAGGAATCATGTCTGCTTGCTGCCGTATCCCCAGTTCCTAGAGCCATGCCTGGAACACCTGGATCCTCAGTGCATGTTAAAGAAAGGATTAGTCAATCAAGGGGCTTGTTCTCTGCCCAGTTACTTCTAAGCTGTAAGTGAAAACTCTCAGATGCACCAGCAGACCAGGAGACCTCCCCGACTTCTCAGGCCAACAGTGGTCTTTCTGAGACAATATCGCCACTCTCCAAGCCCCGAGGGGAGAAGATGGGCAAAGAAAGGAGAATGGCAAAGGAGAAAACAGCAGATGGAGGAACCCTATTCCAGCTGCTGGCAGCAATGAACAAGGAAAACCAATCTCAGTTTGGAAAGGGGAATGTTTGTAGGGACTTGGCCAGGATTATAATGAAAGGAGAAAATTCATTAAATGTTATGAAAATAACACAATATTTTTCTCATGTCTGGAACTGCCTGAACCTTTCTCATTATAGTCACAACATCAAAACAAGCCCTGGATCTGTAAGAGGCAGGATAGGACCTCTAATCTGTAGAGAGCTGGGAGGCCCAAGGCCATGGCCAAAGGAACACAATGAACTCAGGTGTGGATGGTCTTATCCAGAAGGCAGTGTACTTGGGCCAGAGCCCAGGCAACAGGAGATAAGATTGCAGGTGAGTAGCAGCTCTGGGAGCCTAGGTATGTGGTCCTTGCTCAAAGGAGTAGATGGATAGGAATCAGGAAATACCCGTGCAGAGTGACAGACCAATAGCCAATAGCCCATCTCCTCCAAGGAGACCTCCCTGATGTCCTCTGCATAGTAAGGATGGAGGTACTTTTAGGTACAAAAGCTACAACTGAACCCCTAAAAATACCAGTCTAGGGCCCCTGGCCTGGTGAAAAGTGACACTTCTCTGATAAATGTTTGCAGCTCTCAGGGAATTAACCAGCAGTGCTGGAGGGGAGCAGGAGAGCTGGTAGGAGAGCTGGCAGCAAGTGTTCCTCCCCAGACTCCCACATGCCTACAGTTAGCTCTACAGTGGCCCTCGCAGCCATCTCAAACACTGAGAGCTTCTTATGGCAGGAACCACATCTCATAGGATGCACAAAGTGGAATGGAAAGGGAAGTGTCTGCCATTCAGGTAGGTTTTTTGGAGAGGAAAAAAGTGACTCTGCAATCAAAAAAGAGAGCCTAGAGTTTTGCTACTCAAAGATTTGCTATTTCATAGACCAGCAGCATCAGCATCACCTGGAGCCGTGTTACAAAGGCAGCACCTCGGGCTCCACCCAGACCTTCTACATCAGAGTCCACATGTTAACAAGCTCCCCAAGTGATTCGCATGTTCATTATAATTTGAGCAACAACAGGCTAGAGAGCTGAACTTAGGTCTTTGGGACTCCAAACGCATACATCTTTGAACACCCGCATTTCCATGGTGCTTTGAAAATCATACAGCCCACTGGCATGTTTTCTTTTTATGCTTCCCCAGCCTGAAATAGACTTGAGCAAGGCAGGAAGACAAATAGGAAGATAATATTGTGAAAGAAACTAGAACTCATTAATAGAGTGTCTACTCCAAGCCAATCACAATGCTGGAAGCTGTCCCATGTATTCTCTTACTAAGTCATCAAAGCAAGTGCTGAAGTCAGGAGAATAGGCAGCATTTTCCAGATGGAGAGAGGCTGAGAATGGTTGAGTAACTTTACCAAGTTCGTGCAAGTTGTTTAGCTGCAAGAAACAGAAACCTCATGCTAACTCAAGCAAAAAGGTGGTGTTGTAAAGAAAATAGATGACCCAGAATCCTAAGATAGGAAACACAAGAAGACCAAATCATAGGAGCCTGAAAGTGGACAGCACCTGTCTGTTTCTTGCCCTGAGATGGGGATTCTTCTGCAAGTAATTTACTCTTGGAGGCTCTCAGGAGGTAAGGGAGGGAGGGAAACAGGACAAGGAAAGGGAAAGAAGCCAAGCTAGGATGTCATCCCAGGTGGAGAACAACTTCATCCTGATGCCACAGGGAGCTCAGGTACAAATGGCACCACAGAGTTGGTCCCCTCTTGAGATAAGGAGGCTGGTCTTTTGTGCCCCATGTCAGCCAGTCACTGGCAGCGGCTTGCTAGGGGAGGGGAACCCACCAACCTGGCCTGAATGCCATTAGGCCAAGGATTTCTATGGACAAGGGACAACTATAAGGCATTAGTGGTCAACATTCACAGCAGCCTGAGGGATGGGGCACCTGCCCAGTGAAAAGAAGGAGCACTGGCAGTGCACATGTGTGTGCATGCATGTGCATGTGTGTATGCATGTATGCACGCATGTGTACATGTGTGTACATGTATGTGTATGCTCGTGTGTGTGTGCGTGCATCTGCATGTGCACATGTGTGCGTGTCTGCATGTGTATACACATGCGGGTGTATGTGCATGTGCGTGTACATGTGTACGTGTGTGCTAATGTGTGCATGTGCATGCGTGTACACGTATGTACGTGTGTGTGCATATGCATGTGTGTGTGTGTTTCTCTCTCCCAGGGACAACCTCTACTCTAGCATGAGGCATCTCTATATCTCCTATGCCCGGCTCCATTCTCCTCACCTGTGAAGGCAGTCCTCCTTCCCCCACACTGTCCTCTTCTGCCTTCTAACTCATGTGCACACGTCTTAAGACAACCAGTCCAGCCCACCAAGGCCTCTTGACCAAAAGGTTTTGGCTCCCCATCCTCATTAAGTCTGTTAGCCAAATTCCTGAGTGAGAAATCCAATTAGCCACACCAGTCACGGGTCCCAGCCAACAGACAGAGGCACCCTGAAGTCACATGTCCACTCCAGCCATCAGCTGAGGATTCGAACTACATAACGAAACACAACCAAGAGAAGTGGGGAATAAGCCTATTCTTCTTCGAAAAGCTTCAAGGGAAACAGGCTGTGATGGAAATTTCTAGTTCTGCTCATTGGTTGGAATTCAAACTAACATTTCTCTGGCAGCAAAGTTGTGTTCCTCCCTCATTACTTCCCCTTCTTAGTGTAATTGTTCAGAACAAAACTCTGCCTGGGTTCAAATCCCAGCTGTACCACTAGCTGCTCATAAAACCTCAGACAAGTTATTTAACTTCTCTATGCCTCAGTTTCCTCATCTGGGAGTTAATATTAATTCCTGCCTCGTAGGGTTGTTAGGAGGATTAAATGAGTTAGTATTTGTAAAGCACTTAGAATAATGCCTAATGCATAGTAAGCATAACAGAAGTCACTGCTAAATAAATGGATACAATAAATGCATTTTTCCAGCTCTCAGCAGGAAGGCAGAGATGAACAGGGGTAGCCCTATGGAATGGAAGTTGACCGGCGCTCCAGAGACTATTGACACATTGAGCTGTCTGGGATGGAGCCCTGGGAGACAGACAGCAATGTTACTAATGTGGCCTGGGCAAGAAAGATGCTGCTGTTCCCTTTCAGGAACTCAGCTCCATGACAACTTGAGCTGGCTGGGTCAGCATGGACGTCAAAGCTCATGACAATCCCTGGGAATAATAGCGACCAATATTTCTAGCATTCTGCTGTAGATATTATAGGGGATTTTTATGGGTTGAAATGTGTACCCCCCACCAAAATTTCCTACTCAGAGATTTGCTGTTTCATGGGCCAGCAGCAGCAGAACTTGGAGCTGATGTTGAAGATGGACCCCCCTCAGAATGTGACTATATTTGTAGACAGGGTCTTTGCAGGGGTAATCAAGTTAAAATGGGGCCATGAGGGTGGGCCCTAACCCAGTATGACTGGTGCCATTTTTTAAAAAGGGAAATTTAGGTACGGAGACACATAAAAGGAAAATGGGCTGGGCGCGGTGGCTCACGCCTGTAATTCCAGCACTTTGGGAGGCCGAGGCGGGCAGATCACCTGAGGTCAGGAGTTCGAGACCAGCCTGTCCAACATGGTGAAACCCCATCTCCACTAAAAATACAAAAATTAGCCAGGTGTGGTGGCACGTGCCTGTAATCCCAGCTACTCAGGAGGCTGGGGCAGGAGAATCACTTGAACCTGGGAGGCGGAAGTTGCAGTGAGCTGAGATTGCACCACTGCACTACAGCCTGGGTGACACAGCCAGAGTCCGTCTCAAAAAAAAAAAAGAAGAAAATGGTGTAAATGCTGGGAAAAGATGGCCATCTACAAGCAGAGGAGAGAGGCTTAGACAGATTTTCCCAGCATGGCTCTCAGAAGGAACCAACCCTGCCAATACCTTGATCTCAGACTTCTAGCACCCGGTACTGAGAAAACACATTTCTGTTGTTTAAGCCACTGGTTTGTGGTACTTTGTTAGGCAGCCACAGCAAACGAATACAGTGCCTTTGTCTGTACCAGGTACCATGCTGTTCACTTCACAGGCCTTAGCTCAATTATCCTCCCTCCCATCCTGTGAGGTAGAGGTGGTACTGTCCCGCTTCACAGAAAACTCAAGCACAGAGCCAGTAAGTACCATCTACAATCACACAGTTAGAAAAGTGCAATTCTGGACCCTGGGCCATCATTGAACTGAAGGATACCTGGCACACAGGAAGTACTCATGTGGCATGTGGGAAGCCCTCAGCCAGCTCGCGGGAAGCCTTCACCTGACATGCGGGAAGTCCCCGCCTAGCATGAGGGAAGCCCTCACCTGGTCGTGCTGCTGCCACTCCTCTGTTCTACCTCCCTCTTGAGACCAAAGGCCTCACTACCAACCAGTCCATCACAGCTTTGAGAAGGAGTGAAACTGCCCCACTCTGGAGAATATCAGGTAAGAAGCCAGGCCCGAGGGAGAAGCAGGGCTTGCCTAAACCCTCACCATCTCAAGCTCCAAGAAGCAGAAGGACCTAGAATTGTTGTAGGAGTTATTAAGAAATTATTTTAGGCAGATAGAGAGGAAAAGGAGTCCTTGGGAAGTTTTCATTTTTTAAAGCATCTCCGGAAAAGTTTCTTGTAAAGTCCCGGCTCTTAGAGTCGGTCTGGCAACCTTTGATATGGAAATGTAGGCCATTAGAAACTGGGTCCACCCAACATGGCCACTCCAGCGGTCTTCTTGCCTTTGCCTCACATGTTCCTGGCAACATGGCTGCCCCCACATAGCCCCACGTGTGTAGAACATGGTGCCCAGAATTTGCATATTGAAAGGCTAGGGTAGAAGGGCCAGCTTTTTCTCGGGCTACATGAATGACATGCCTAGTCAAACCAATGCCTTGAGCCCTATGCAAATCAGACACCGCCTCCTCCAGACTCTGCATATATACCTGGCTGGTTTCCGTGGCAGGTTCCGTGGCAGGTGGGTACGTCCTTTTCTGGCTTTGGATCCCCCACCGCCAACTCCCCATCTCTGTACGCAGGAGCCACTTCCTTCTGTCATCTCTTCTTTTCTTTCTTGCCTATTAAATTCTCTGCTCCTTAAAACCACTCCACGGGTGTCCATGTCATTTTATCTAAATCGGCGTGAGGACCAAGAACCCTGGTGTTCTCCACTCATCCAAGCTGTATGAGAATCATGGCCTCTTTGAGTACTTCCTATTTCCTGTCTCCTGCGCTGTCCTCTGGCCCCCATTCTTTGTTGAATAGCCCTTCTTTCCCCATCTTGGAGCAAGAACCTCTCCTTCCTGAGAGAACTGGAGACCTACTCTTAATTATCCTAAGGGAGGAGACCACCCCTCATATTGTCTTATGCCCAATTTCTGCCTCCAAAGAAAGAAGAAGTAAACACTAACAGGCAGAAGTGAAATCCACAGGCAGACAGCCTGGCGCCACACCCTGGGCCTGGTAGTTAAAGATCGACCCTGACCTAATTGGTTCTGTTGTCTATAGATTACAGACATTGTATAGAAATGCACTGTGAAAGTCCCTATCTTGTTTTGTTCCAATCTAATTACCGGTGCATGTAGCCCCCAGTCACGTTCCCCCTGCTTGCTCAATCAGTCATGACCCTCTCACATGCACCCCCTTTGAGTTGTGAGCCCTTAAAAGGGACAGGAATTGCCCACTTGGGGAGCTCGGCTCTTGAGAGTGAAGTCTTGCCGATGCCCCCAGCTGAATAAACCCCTTCCTTCTGTAACTCGGTGTCTGAGGAGTTTTGTCTGCCGCTCGTCCTGCTACAATCCCCTTGAACTGGCAGCCACGTCTGAGGCTTTTCTTCCTACTGGAAAACTGCCTTGCATCAAACTAAAATAAACTCACTCACAGCCGCCACTGGGCTTTCACATCTGAGCCACAGACCTGACGATGTTATTACTTTGTATGAGAACCAAAAGATCCACCAACAAAAGAGGCCCAGCAGAGGAACATCCGAGAAGAAAGATAGATGGCTGCCAGCACACAAGAGGCACTGCTTTCTCTCCTAAATTACTTCTTTTTAATGTACAAATGGTGAGGTTTTTCTTATTACTGGGGGGAAAATGTTAATTTGTAAAAAAAAATGGGAATTTTTTTCACAATAAAAGCAAGAAGAAATTGGAGTCATCCACAATCCCAACTCTCAAAGATAACCACTGTTTTTATAGAAAAGGAATTCTATTTATGAGTGCACACAGACATGTAAAACTGGTCCTGTTTTTTCTAAGTATGATGTAAAAATGTTTCTGTGCTGAATCAAAGACTGCTATTTGTGCTCATTTGCTATTTAGTAACAGAACCCATCAAAATGTTTTTTTTTTTTTTTTTTTTTTTTTTTTTGAGACGGAGTCTCGCTCTGTCACCCAAGCTGGAGTGCACTGGCCAGATCTCAGCTCACTGCAAGCTCCGCCTCCCGGGTTCACGCCATTCTCCTGCCTCAGCCTCCCGAGTAGCTGGGACTACAGGCGCCCGCCACCTCGCCTGGCTAGTTTTTTGTATTTTTTAGTAGAGACGGGGTTTCACCTTGTTAGCCAGGATGGTCTCGATCTCCTGACCTTGTGATCCGCCCGCCTCGGCCTCCCAAAGTGCTGGGATTACAGGCTTGAGCCACCGCGCCCGGCCCAAAATGTTTTATGATTGTCCACAATTCTTTTTTAAAACCCTGCTTCACAGCCTCCTTTCCATCTAGATGTAGCCATGCGACCAAGTTCTAGCCAGTGGAAGGGATGGGAGTACTGCACTGAAGGAAAGGGATATGCTGTCCATTGCCCACTCTTGCTATTTCCAGCTAAAGGGAGTGAAGACAAAGTGTGGACTGTCTTGGATCATGTTCTACAAGATAACAGGACAGAAGAAGACTGATAGCAAGATAGACAGACTGATAACAAAACAGACTGATAACGAGACAGAGGGCTGATATGACAAAATAGACTGTTAACAAGATAGAAGGCAGAGGAACAAAATATAAAGAGAATGGGGCCCTGAGTGACCTCATGGAGCAGAGGTACTACAAGCCCTGGGCTGACCATCTCCAAACTATGAATGAGGAAGAAACTCCCATTTTCTTTGCTTCATTATAAATTGGGTCTTCTTAATAGTAGCTGAATCTATATCCTCATACATGTCTCCAGGTCTCCCTCTACAATACAGTTTGAATGACTGCATATTTTTCATCATATGGATGTTCAATATCAAAATTTACTGAATTCAACTAAGTATAAATTGCTGGTCATTTCTGTTGCTTTTAAATTTTTCATAATAAATACCACTGCAATGAATATCCTCATACGTATACCTTGGGTATATTACTGATTATTTCTTAGGATATGTTTATAGAAGTAGAACTGCTGGGTCAAACCATACAAACTTAAAAAAAGCTTTTTGTCTTTCAAGAGTATTATGTTTATTGTAGGAGGGTAACTTGCTTGAACTTCCACCTAAACATCCTCCTAAACAAATTTATATTTTCATAGGCTTGCAAGATTTGCCCCATATTTATATTTATTATGCCCTCTCTCCTGTATGTATGGTAAGAAGTATAATTAGTCATGTTTCCTAGGTTCATGTGTGTGTAGCCTTAGGGATATTACTTAACCTCTCTCCATTCAGCTTCCTTGTTTTTTAAAATAGGGGTTCTAAAACTACCCACCTCATAAAGCTATGAGAAATACATGAGTTAATGTGGGTAAAGCTTTTAGCACCCACCATATAGAAAGTGCTCACTAAACACTAGCTATTATTATTTTTATTTTCTAGGATTATTTATGACAGTTGCTTTCCATTTAACAATACATTTAGATTTATTCCAGGTTCAAACTACTTACACTCTTACTGCTCACCACTGAAATACTCAATTTCCCATTCTTAAAGTGTTTTTTTCAAATCCTGATATGTTGAAATGCACTTTCCTGTGCACGTTTCAGAAAAAAAAAAAAAATATATATATATATATATACACACACACACACATATATATACACACACAAGTGGTATAGTCCCTGTCTCTGCATATCTGAGATATTTTTGAGATGGAGTCTAAATCTGTCACCAGACTGGAGTTCAGTGGCGCGATCTCAGCTCCCTGCAACGTCCTACTGCTGGGTTGAAGCAATTCTCCTGCCTCAGCCTCCCAAGTAGCTGGGATTACAGGCACGCAACGCCACGCCCAGCTAATTTTTTTATTTTTAGTAGAGACAGGGTTTCAACATGTTGGCCAGGATGGTCTCGATCTCCTGGCCTCATGATCTGCCCACCTTGGCCTCCCAAAGTGCTAGAATTACAGGCATGAGCCACCGCGCTCAGCCAAGAATGTTTTTAAATTGTCTTCCAATACCAATGACCTCTTGTTTGGCCATAGAATTGTTGGATAACTTTTCCTTCAAAGCTTTGTTGTCCTATTTTCTTCTGTATTCAGTGTTGCAGAGAAATTTGCTGTTAACGCAGTTGGATCTTTCTTATTTTTTAAATGTTTACTTTCATGTGTACTTGTAGGATTATTTCTTCAGCCTTGAAATGTAAAATTTTCCCAGGTGGTGATGAGGGGATGGTTTCTTTATGTTAAATTCATGGTAAGGCTTTCCATCTGCAGGTTCAAGTCTTTCTTTAGCTCAGTTAAGCTTTCTGCAACTACACTGTTAGATGCTGCTTCTGCTGCAGCTGCCACCACTGCTAGTATTGCTGCTGGAACAATGTTCTAGGTTTTGAGTCTGTGTTGTTTCCTCTTCATCTCCTTCATCTTCCCTCTCATTACTTTCAGATCCTTATGTTCTGAGAGAGCTTCTCAGATACTGAGTCTTATTGATTTCTACTCTTAAACAGTTCTTAAATCTGTTTACCTCTCTCATTCCCAGCTACTGCCTCACCCCAAGAGATCTTCCTGCTTCTATTCTCATACCTCTACAATTCATTCTCTATACAGCAAGAAGGTGAAAGGCATCTCTTTTAAAATGTAAACTGTGTCATTCTTCTTCCATGTGTCATTCTTCAGTGGTTTTTCTGTTGCATTTAGAGTAAAATCCAGTCTCCTAATGGCCTCCAAAAAACTGCATGGTTCAGCCCTGTGGGTCCTAAGTGATATTTACCAGCCTTTCCCACTCAGGCCTGTTAGAGTTGGCAGCATTGTAGGATGGGTGCAGAGCTTGGAGTGGTAGGAAAATTCTAAGAAGGTGGAGCTTCTCTTATGGAATAGACTCCACACACAGCTATCAGGACAAGGATAAAAAGAGATGAAGATGCAGAAAATGAGGCTTGGTATGGAGGAATAAGTAGTCACTGTTTTGAAGGGCCAGCAGGTTCCAGGTCCTAAAAACATTTCTGGATCAGACTAAGAAGGTAATAAAGAGTGTATTTATTGAACATCTACTATGAACAGACATTGCTCTGCATTAGCCCATTTAACTTCACAGCTTTATTAATTACTCCCATTTTTAATAAAGAAAGGGATACTCTGAGAAGGTGAATAACTTGCCCAAGATCCCATGGCTAACAAGGAATGGAGACAAAGATAAAATGCAGGTCTGCATGATTTCAAAATTTCTCATCTTTCCCCTGTAACTTGTGTCCTCCCTAAAATGACAGCTGCAACGTGGCAGCTGGTGACAGAGCCATGTAGAACTGGAAGGCTTGGATAGGTCCTTAAGAGAAAAACCAACTTCTTGCACTGTTTCAGTGACCTTCAGCCTAGCCAGAGTAGGCTATGTTTGGCAGGTAATAAATAGATCCCCAAATATAGCAATCCAAGCAGATATTCCTGGCTGGAGGACAACTTTTTCCATGTTCCCTCCTATGGATCCACCAGCCTTGTCATCAGAGGTAGCCTCCTAACAGAAGGAGGCCAGCCATCATCTGCTCTTCAAATGCAAGATGATCTACCGAATGACTTCAAGATCTTTAGAGATGGTACAGTTGCCATTTTGGGAGGCTGAGGTGGACAGATCATGAGGTCAAGAGATCAAGACCATCCTGGTCAAGATGGTGAAACCCTGTCTCTACTAAAAATACAAAAAGTAGCTGGGTATGGTGGCGTACACTTGTAGTCCCAGCTACTCGAGAGGCTGAGGCAGGAGAATCAGTTGAACCCAGGATGCGGAGATTGCAGTGAGCCAAGATCACACCACTGCACTCTAGCCTGGCGACACAGTGAGACTCAGTCTCAAAAAAAAAAAAAATTGCAAGGAGCCTGAGTCCCAGCACGGAAGGTCATCCATCAAATGCCCAATTGCACTATGCCATGAGCAAGAAACAAAACTTCTACTCTTGAAAAGCCACTGAGATGTTGGAGTTTTTTGTTACAGCAACCAGCATGAGTTATACCAACTAATACAAATAATATCAGAGGTTGAAAAAACTAAGGCTCCAAAAGGCAAGGTGCATATTCATGTTGTTCTCATGTTAAGTTCGGGGCTCCTTCCCCAGGGACACCCTGTCCTGGTGAACTGCAGCTAGTCCTGGTTCAGGCTTCAGCTCTCTATGGAACTCAGGGAAAGTCACTTCCCCTCTTTGGGCCTCAGTTTTTCCATTTGCAAGACAAGAGCTTTGCCTTAGATGGTGGCAAGGGGCACTCTGAAGGCATCTGAATACTGCCCACAGCCCAAATGCGTCATTCCATAGTGACATGTGCAGTCACCACACCCATTGGGTCATTGAGTCATTCATCGTAAGAAGAGGGTCAAAAACTTTTTTTCCCCAAAAGAGTCATTCCAGCTTATTATAGAATCATCTACATTTAGAATGCCTTTACAGTAACCATGGAAACAATAGCATGTGTGAGGCACAAACTTTATTCTAAATCGGCTGATGAGGATGAAGAAATGGCTCCTTGTGTGGACCTCAGAGGGTCCAGCATGGTTCTGCTCCCTCCTCTGCTGGGGCACAACTTGACTGCTGGCCATAAGGAGCTAAGGCCAGGAAGAAGAAGACTTTCCTGGGGGAGATGACCAGTATCGAGAATGAATTTTGCAAGATGAACTGAGGCCTTCAGTAAACCTCCAGTGATCTGGGGGAATAAATACACCAGTTGTATTTATTTTTCTGCCTGGCCTCCATTGCCCAATACAACCTGAAGGCAGAGGACAGAATGGCTGTTTGACACAATCCACAGTGATCACCTCCAGGACACAGAGAAGAGAAGGGGACAGTACAGCATAGATCTAGAGGGGCAAACAGAAGGTGCCCAGCACACCTTCGAAGCACTTGTCCCACCTTGTAACTTAGTGGGGGTTACAATATATAGCACCCGAGCGACCTCCAGCACTGCTGCCCACCAACTCCTCTGGCAAGTCCTGCCCACCTGCCACATCTGACCCCTGCATGTGAATACCAGCCTGATTGACCTGAGGTCACTGTGCCCCCTCTGATAGTGTGGTTAAGACCACGGACTGCCCACTGCTCAATCCTGTGCCAAATTACGCCACACTCCACCAGGCCACACCTAGCCCAGTCTCACTCTCTTTCCCATGTGGCTACTTCTGAAGTACCAGAACTCCAAATGTCAATTTCGGCATAGCATCCAATCAGTCAAGTAGCTAGAGAAAGCTGGGAGGGGAATCAAGACCTGTAGGCTTTGCTCTTGGGGCAAGTTCAAACCAAAAGGTCTGGCTTTGCCTTCCTGACTCCTCCTACATGGAAAAGGATACCAAGTCTGCTACATATAGCTGTAAAAGTTGTTCACTGCACGAAGGTACCAGCTAAATTGAACAGTGAGAGTTCAAGTCCAGCCAGTATTCTACTTACCAAGCTGTGTATCCTGGTTTGGGCTGGGTCGTCCCAACAGAAAGGATGTCTTCTTTCCTCTTGCACTAAGGTGCCGTATAGGCTAGGGAGCCACCTTGAAACAAATCATACTGGAAATCTCGGCAAAAAAGCTCATGCTCAACAGGACTGGGGCCTGGAATATTCTCTTTATATCTCTGATTTTCAGGAAGCCTGATGGCTTCAAGGCCAGTCCTTCCTGTAGAAATTCATTACACAAGAAAAGACCTTCTAGAGTAACAAAAGATATCATTGCAATTACATTTATCCAAGAAAGCATGGCAATCAATGTCTTATGCACAGACCGTGTTTCAAATGTCCTTAATCAATGGCTGTGCTAATTACACATTTATTGCAATTAATTTCATTTCAATTATACCTTAATTATTAACCTTGAATGAGATTGGGCAGCTCAGAGAGTTTGTGTCACCACAGAGCTAGGACCCAGAGATAAGTTGCTGTCCTTTGATTGAAAGATGCCACTCCATTAAAAGTTGGTTTATTGGCTCAAGGCCTTTTTGCAGGGGGGAGGGAGTTAAGTTTCTCCAGGGAGGCAATTCATAATGTGAGTCTGAAATTGAACACAGGAAGGCAGGCAGCTGTGCTTACGAATTAACTAGAGCTGATGTTTAATTTGCTTCTTATTGATGCCATTTCCTCACTGGTTCATTAGCTGTAGTGGGAGAATAAATGCCTTCACAGTTCATTCTTTGCGATGTCCTCAGCCTCTGGGTCAGCCTCATTTGTTCCTTATCTTCCCTCCAAAGGAGGGCTCTCTCTTAGCCTAGCTCCTTATGTCTAAAGGCTCAGCTCTGAATTTCTGGGCAGGGCCTGGGCTTCAGTCTCTGCACAGAGCAGAGTCTCCTTGGTATCTACAGTGTCTACCCACTGAGACTCCCAAGGATAATGCCATTGCAACAGTCCAGATAGGGGTGTTGGAAAATAACTTGCCCTGTCACAAAGCAGAAACAACTTGTATGATAATAGAACTAGGGCTTTAGAATCTCTCAGACCAGGGTTCAAGTCCAAGTTGTGATACTTCTCAGCTCTGTGGTCCTGGGAAGACAGGTTAATCTCCTGAGTCAGGTAAGTGCAAAACAACCATGCCCAACGCTTGGTAGGAACTCAAAAAGTGCAACCGCCTTATGCAATAAACCCTTCTCTAGGGTTTACAGCAATCCCACCTTGGGGAGATTTTTCACTCCCAGGGGAGAAGACCTTTCTACAAAACATTTCTTTCACTAGCTCAGGAGGAAGGAAATGTAGAGATTTTCTGGTCCGGATCTTCATCTCAAAGTTGGAGAAGGGAGGGAAAGCTTGCAGTCACACTGGGAGTTGGTACCAGAACTGGACTATGGCCAAGTCTCCTGGTTCTCAATTCTAGAGCTTTCCTACCATATCACAAGCTAACCTCTTTGAACAGTGATTTGTCAGTATCTGGTAAAGATTGAAAATATACAAATATCCCATGTATGTGCTCAGGGAGAGAAGAATAAAAATATTTACCACAGCATCATCTGTCATCAAAAATAGTACCAACTTAAATAGCTCTCAACAGAGAAACACAGAGACCTGGAGACTAAGAAAACAGAGTCCTTGAAGTCAAGGTGACTCTGATTTTGGCCTCCTAAATGAAAAGATAGATAGAAGAGGGCTTGTTTGCAAAATAAATTCAAGACCTACTTATCTATCAACAGTAAAAAAAAAAAAAAGAGAGAGAGAGAGAGAAATGCAGAGGCAAATTGTGATGTCTTCATAAGCTGGAATACTATACAGCCATTAAAATGGATATACCTGATCTATATTATCAGCATGGATTGATTTCTAAAGTACAATGTTTGAATTTTATAAAGCAAGTTGCAGAATATTTATAGCATGACATCACTTATGTTAATTTTTTAAATTCACAAATTCAAAGAGAGAGGTTATAAATACATCCATATGTAATTTAGATATTAAAGCATATGCAGGAAGAATATATCAACCTGAGGGGAGTGGCCAGCTGGAAGAATGGGAGAATGGGATCAGGAGAAGCACAAAGGGGACTTCAGCAATAAGAGAAGCATCTGACTTATCTTTTGAGAAAGATTTCACGCAAATAGGATTAAATGTGCTCATCTGTTCATATTGGGTGGCAAGTCCTTGGTCTTTTTGCTTTCCAAACTTCTCTTTCTGTTTGAAATTTTTATCACCCATGAAAAATAAAATGGTTAAGCTTTGATGTAGATTATCCGTCTAAAAAAAATCCCAATGATTATCACTTAACGGAGAACAGAGACTCTGAAATTGGAGATGGTTCCAAGATAACACTCAACAGCACGAGAGACAGGAAGATTGCATGTCCCAGTTTGCCAGACCTAAAACAGAGCTTGTTGCATGTAGTACTCACAAATATTTATTGAATGAATTAAAGAATTGAAATATAATGGATACCAAAAAATGCATTTTCTCTCCTTTCCTCATGAAAGCTAAACAGGAAAATTAGTTAAATGGGGCAGAATGAGTCATGGAAACTAATGAGAAGCCCTTTGTCTAGTCTTAGACTCTTGGAGAAAGATGATGATGGCTGGGACAAGAGTGATGGTAGTAGACATGGAGTGAAAGAAGTGGACAGGTTTCGAAGACAATAGGTAGGATTTGCTGATGGAATGGATATGGGGATTAAGAAGGAAGATCACAGCTAAGATTCTGGCTTCACTACTCCCTTGGAGAAGAGTAAGGAAGAGGGAGCGATTCTGAGTTTCATCTTGAACATGCTGTATTTAAGGTATAACCCAACTTTCAAAGGGAACACACTTCCTTCAGTGCCCCATCCAATACCAAGAACATCTCTCCCTGGGCTCAGGGAGAGCCCAGCCCTATACCAGGTGGTGGGCTCAGCCCTATACCAGGGTAGTGTGTGCCTGCTTGATGCCCCAGAGGGCTCCTAGCTGCTATTCCTTGGGTTCTCAGGAAGTTTCCTGTGACACAGATGTTAACTTGCCACAGTCAGGTGGACTTTGAAGCAGCAGGTCTGCCAGAGTCCAGCACGGCAGAATGTTCCCTCTTACCTTCACGTTCTCAAACTTCTGATAAGAAGCTGTATTAGCCCATGGTGGCTGTATTAGTGTATTCTTGCCCTGCTATAAAGAAATGCCTGAGCCTGGGCAATTTATAAAGAAAAGAGGTTTAATTGACTCACGGTTCCATAGGCTGTGCAGAAAGCATGATGCTGGCATCTGCTGGGCTTCTGCAGAGGCCTCAGGAAACGTACAATCGTGGCAGAAGGTGAATGGAAAGCAGGCACTTCTTACGTGGCTGGAGCAGGAGCAAGAGAGAAAGGGGAGGTGCCACACACTTTTAAATGACCAGCTCTCACAAGAACTCACTATCACAAGAACAGCATCAAAGGGGAAATCCACTTCTATAATCCAATCACCTCCCACCAGGCTCCACCTCCAACACTCATTACATTTCGACATGAGATTTGGGTGGGGACACAGATCCAAACCATATCAGTGAAACACCCCTGTAGTCCCAGCTACTTGGGAGGCTGAGGTGAGAAGATTGCTTGAGCCCGGGAGTTTGAGGCTGCAGTGAGCTATGATTGTGGCACTGCACTCCAGCCTGGGTGACAGAACAAGACCCCACCATAAAAAAAAAAAAAAAAAAAAAGGCCGGGCCTGGTGGTTCATGCCTGTAATCCCAGCACTTTGGGAGGCTGAGGTGGGTGGATCATGAGGTTGGGAGATCGAGATCATCCTGGCTAACATGGTGAAACCCTGTCTCAACTAAAAATACAAAAAATTAACTGGGCATGGTGGCACGTGCCTGTAATCCCAGCTACTTGGGAGGCTGAGGCAGGAGAATCACTTGAACCTGGGAGGCAGAGGTTGCAGTGAGCCAAAATCACACCATTGCACTCCAGTCTGGGTGACAGAGTAAGACTCTGTCCCAAAAATAAAAACTTCTAGTAAGAGTGTTTCTGAACCCCACCAGAAGGCTTTTATCCCTACTGGGTCTGACCCCAAAGGGGACCCATTCCAAGAGCCTGTTGCCTGTGAGTTACATAGAAATATGAAAGGATTCCCAGCCCCTGCCCTCTCAGGGAACACTCCACTCTGACAGCACTGGCATGCACCCAACAGTCAATGTCTGCCTTCATATCCCTAAAAGAGAACAGAGAAGGAAAACCCTTCTGTGAGTGGAAGGTTTTACAGTGCCAGTGAAAATTATTCCAAAAGTAATTAACATAATCAAAATCTTTGTAGGTCATGCTGAAAATGCCGTTTCTTCAAACATTAGTCTTGCTCTTGGGTCTCATCCATTTTTTTTCTGTCCTGAATAGTGTGGAAATGTTGGCTTTCTCCAGATGGACTCGCTGACTCTTGGTGGCTGCAAATGGATTTCCCAAAGGCTATGCACAGTTGGTTTTCTTTCAGCTTTTCTTAACTTTCATTTATTTTTCTTCCATCCTCACCCTGGCATTAGGCCAGTGCTTTTGGGTTGAATAAATTTAAAATGCCATTTTTGATCATTGGAAAAGCCAAGCCCACCTTTGAGCCGTATCACATAATGTAAATTTTTCAGATGAAGGGATTATAGGTCATCAATCTCTCCACTAACACTTATCCATAAAATCCATCAGACACCAGCGTATCAAGTCCTGGTTCAAATTTTGTGCAACTCCAGGGTGCTTCCAATTATCTCAATGACTCTTTCAAACTTCTCGAAAATTTCTCAAAACAAATCAAATTTTCATTCAGTGTCCAATCAAAAATAAGCACATGTCATTCAAGACTTTGAAGTAGGGTTTCTTAACCTGGGGTGCACAGGTCTATGGGTAGAATTCAGTGATCTATGAACTTGAACAGGAAAAGAAGTTACCTCTTTCTTTCACTTATGGTCTGAAATTTAGCATTTTCTTGCATTATGAATGTAGGCAACAAACCACAGTAGCAGTAGCAGAATCTGGGGCTTTCACCAATAAAATTCATGGATATTTTCATATCACCTAACAGTTGCTACATAAATCAGGTATTTTTAAATATCTACATTTAACACTACTTTGAAATCACAGTAATTATTAAACCTTCTGCTAGCTTGCTATTTAAAGTGCTAACAAAAAGCACATTTATTACAATATCACAAATTTCTTAACATTTGGATAACTTTATTTCAATATAATTG
Source organism: Trachypithecus francoisi (assembly GCF_009764315.1). Taxonomy (NCBI): domain Eukaryota; kingdom Metazoa; phylum Chordata; class Mammalia; order Primates; family Cercopithecidae; genus Trachypithecus; species Trachypithecus francoisi. The sequence continues at coordinate 38,954,722 of NW_022681467.1, forward strand.
ATTTCGTTTGGAATTCTATGTGTTTTTATACATTTAAAGTCTTTATACAGAGCTGAAGTTCAGAGGCCTCATCAAACTGATGATTGATTGGGGGCTTATGCAGAAGAAAAAGGCTAGAAGCCCTGCTTTGGAGGGGGAGAAATAGGGGAAGGAGGGAAGAAATTCAATAATCAGAGATGGAGAGCCTAAAATATGCAGTTCTGTTCTGAACTTATTAAGGGGAAGAGGCATACAAGAAGGAAGCATTAATGTTATGTAGTAAAGAACTTGGCCATTCCCAATGAGAGGTCTGACCTTTTTCCAGGCTCCTAGGGGGTAACCTCTAAACCCTTGAAATGTCCTAAGTGATTGGACTGTGTTATTCATGGTGGCCCCTCTGACCACACCTTGTTTATGCTACCAAGGTGGCTCACAGTGGGCCTCTCTAGGGAGGTGCTGGGGATTGAGTTCACCCTTGTGGGCCATCAACCAGTCATGCCTATATAATGATGCTCCAATAAAAACTCTGGACACCAAAGGGCAGGTGAGCTTCCCAGGTTGGCACAGTACACCATCCATTGTCACACCTCAATGCTGAGAAACTAGTACATCCTGAGGGCAATAAAAGCTACACATTTGGAGCCCTTTCAGACTCCATCCTATGCATCTCTTCCTTTGGCTGATTTTAATGTATCCTTTTCCTGCAATAAACCACATCCATGATTATAATGGCTTTCAGTGAGGTCTGCAAGTCCTTCTAGAGAATTACTGAAACCTTAGCGTGGTTTTAGGAAGCCTCCTGAACTTACAGTTGGTGTCAGAAGTGAGGTTGGTCTTAGGTGGACTCTTTCCTCTAACTTCGTAGTTGGACCCTACCTCCTTACAGTTGGGGTCAGAAGTCTTGGGCAGACTTGGTAGTTGGGAGGTCAGTGCTCTCCTACCTTTCAGTTTGGCTGAAAGGGGTAAATGTACGTGGGAATCACCTGAGGATCCCATTAGTTCTGATTCAGTATGCCTGGGGGTATGACTCGAGACACTGCAGTTCTAACAAGCAACAGGTTGTTGCTGATGCCACTGTCTCTGGACCACACCTTGAGTAGCAAGCTCCTAAAGCACAACCAATGACATCTCTTCTCAGCTTCAGATCCTCAGTGAGCATCAGTGACCACTAGAGACAGTACACACCCAAGCATGGTATTCCAGGTCCTTCAGGATCCGGCCCCTACATTCTCTTGCATCACCCCTCTTGGACCTAGCTCTCTCTCCAGTGGTCCACCTGGAATGTAAGACCTCCATACTCATATGTCTTGTCCATCCAGCCTGCTTCTGGCCACAGGCCCACCTCTTTATGAGCCCATCCCTGCCCCTGTCCCAAAGCCAGGCTCAGCCAAAAGCATCAGCAATGGCAGGCAGCTCCAGTCTGGCCCTGACCCCTGGCCCAAGCTCTGAGAGCTAAACTGATACCAAGGTGGGAGCTCTAGGAACATCTAGCAGGGGAAAAGCCAACTCTTCATTTTCTACCTCAGTCCCTAACAGGTTATGTGAGGAGACTGATTCCTTTCTGTTCCTGGACTCCAGTTCCGTATGGACAGGACTGAACCCATATCTCAAAAACCTAGTGGCCTAGGCCTAGCTCCTGGAGTCTGACTTTCCTGATGCCGGCCACCTGTCCAGACTGCTGACAGACACCTGTTGCTGGGACACCTTCTGTTTTCTACCTCAATCTCAGCCTTTGTGTGGACTTTGAGAATTCATTTGTATATTCTACCTCAGATTAGAATTCTAATTGAGAATTCGATTTTGTATTCTACCTCATCCTCAGCCTTTGTGTGGACTCTGAGAATTGCTGCCACCTCTTGTGGATATTTCAGATGGTGGTTTAAGAATACTCAAAAATGTTCGACTTGCTCGTATGATTTGCTCTGGCCTCATGATGGATGAAGTGTACTTGCCCTGACCCTTGACTTCAGGCTTAGCCTCAGGACTTTCTTTGTCCAATGGGATGTTAGCAGACCTAACACAAGAAGAGGCTTGACATGTGCTTGTAGAGTTGAGCTGTGCACTCTTGCATTCTGGTGACCTACAGTGAGAAGAACATGCCCCAGATGACAACTGCCCCTCTAGCCTGGGATCCAGGATGAACCCATGCGGAGCAGATCTGAGCAGATCCATGTTGAGAAGTGTAGCCCAGCCAGATCCACAGTTCAAAGCCCAACCAACATCTCCCAACATCCAGTAACCCTTAGCTATGTGACTGGGAATTTGGGGAGTGGTTTGCTATGCACCAATAGCTGGTTGATACACTTTGGACATGTGTGCGTATCCCATTGGACTGAACTTCCTGGGTCCCCATCTGCTCCAAGTCAGTTCTCCCAGAACCTAACTCACATCAAAGGCAAAACTTGTGCCAGTTCCCAACCTTTCTTTCCACTTTATATGTTCCTATTTTGCTTCTCATTTTCTGTGTAATCTTGGAGAAAAAATATTTAACTTCTGAGAACCTCACTTCTTTAGGGTTGCAGGTAATACTAGATAGAGGTGTTTGTTAACTCTCTAGGACAATTCTAGGCATACAGAAGATGTTTAACAAATTGTAGTAAGTCAGCCATTCCAGGCTGATCCCTGAGAAATAGGATGGGCACCACTCCATTGAGGTGTTAGAGAAAGAACCCAAACCCTAAGCTGGAGACTAATTTTACATTTTCAACCTCCCTTCCTTGGGCTTCCCTTGTTTCTTGGTTCCCAGCATTCTCATAGCACTTGTAGTTCACTACTATGATGTGTCCACTCTCATTTCTGCCTTCCCTGCTAGATTAGAGGCCCCTTACAGACAGTAACTATCACTTACTCATCTCTGTATCCTCAGCCTCTGTGTAGCACAGTGCCTGGAATAGAGTGTGTGCTCAATATATGTTTATTAAAAGAATGATTTAGTCATTCAATGAATCAATGAAAACAAGGAAGAAAGAGAGGGAGGGAGAGAGAAAAAAGGAGAGGAAAAAGAAAAAGGGAAGGAATAAGCAACAGAGGGAGGGAAGGAAGGAAGACAGAAAAAAGGGAAAAAGGATATACAAGGATTTGGATGGATGGTTGGATGGATGGATACAGGGATGGGTGAGGATGTCTGTACCTTTGGAAGGGTAGATAACAGGTGAGTGCATGGTTTATGGATGGATGAATGGAGCCCCTCATCTGTGGAGATATCCAACAGCTTCACACTGGCTTCTTTTTCTATCCCCTCTAGCTCTCACTCATTCCTCTCCTGTCACAGGCAACTCCTGGGTTTAAGTGTCCTTTGGAACAAATAACAAAACTCCAATTGGCGTGTGAGGGCTTCTAGCATTCTAATTGTGAAGCATGCTCCTGAATGACTTGTGAGCTAAGGGGAGCTTGAAAAAGCCTAAGATGCTGAGAGAAAATGAGAATCATGACATTTTGAAAAGAAAACTAATTTTCTTTAACTAAAACTGTTGCCTCTGTAAACCATATTATAAATCCAATAAATTCACATAATGCTATGGTAAATCCCTCACAAAAGAGAGAAGAGGGGGGAGAGAAAGAAAAGGATAAGAAAAATCTTACGAAGATTTCCAAAGTCATTGTTCTCTTTAAAAACAATAGCTTTGATCCTTATGTTACTAACTACCTGAATTCAAATACAGGCTCCACCAATTCCAAGGAACTAACTTCGGCATATCACTGAAACCCTCTGCCTCAACTCCTTCATCTATAAAATGAAGATGGTAATACCTACTTCATTATATTATTGTGAGAATTATTGAGATCGTATAGGTAAAGCTCTTAGGAACCTGCCACACACATAGCAAGTTATAGGGAAAATGTACCTGAGAACATTAAGCATGCATTAGGACGACCCTGTATGGCAGATGCACCTGAATGTGTGTTCCAAGCTAGGAAATTCAGGAGTGGTCAACCCAGAGATTCATCCCTTGACTGTGATAAACATCTGAGCCCCCGGTCTGTCCTATGGAACACAGGCTGTACAGGGATTGAGGCCCTGAGTTTTGGGATAAATGAAGTTTGCCAGGTAGAGGTCATTAAGGGAAGAGCGTTAAGTGAAAATGCTAATATATTGCCTGATTTTTTGATAAAAACCACTTGAGGGGTAGGGGAGTGGAAGAGTGGGGAGGTGGGGAGTGGGAATTGTTAATGAGTAAAAAAAAAAAAATAGTTAGAAAAAAATGAATAAGGCCAGACATGGTGGCTCACACCTGTAACCCCAGCACTTTGGGAGGCCAAAGAGGGCAAATTGCTTCAATCCGGGAGTTGGAGACCAGCCTGGGCAACATGGTGAGACCCTGTCTCTACTAAAAATATGAAAAAAAATCAGCAGGGCATGACGGCACATGCCTGTAATCCCAGCTACAAGAATCGCTTGAACCCAGGAGGCGGAGGTTGCAGTGAGCCAAGATCATGCCACTTCACTCCAGCCTGGACAGCACAGCGAGACTCTATCTCCAAACAAAAAAAGAACAAGACCTAGTATTTGCTAGCACGATAGGGAGACTATAGTCCAAAATAATTTAATTGTACATGTTTAAATAACTAAAACAGTATAATTGGATTGTTTGTAACACAAAGGATAAATGCTTGAAGGGATGGACGCCCCATTTTCCCTGATGTGATTATGCATTGCAGGCCTGTATCAAAACTTCTCATGTAATCCATAAATATATACATCTACTATGTACACACACAAAAAAAAGGTGTTTTCCCCTAACTCCTTAGAATAAAGAGCATTGTCTTTCTGATCACAGAAATAAGGATTGAGAGAAAATGCAATATAAACTGCATGCTGTTTGCAAGCCATTGCAGTTTCCTTGCCCAGCCTGCCATCATGGGCTGTGTGGTTATGTCATCCAGCCCACCACCACTGGGCTGTATGTAAGGTGGAGATCTTGTCCAGCCCACCATCACTGCACCATGTGTGTATGTAATGCAGTCTCCTCTCCAACCCACTGCCACTGGACTCTCTCCCCGGTTAGGAAGCCCCTAATAAAACCCCATGCCTCAATTGCTGGCTCTGGGTCTCTTCTTCAGTTTCTTGAACCTGGTGCCTTCTCTGAGGTTAATAGGGATTTAGCACAACATAAGCGTATAATAAATATGGGCAATTGTTATTACTATTACTCCCTACACTCACAATGGAACACAGCATCAGGACCTGGTGACCTAGGGACCATGAGTAGATCCCACACTGCTCCAAAGACACTCATCCTCCTCAACAGCCTCACATATCGTCATTCTCTACCCTGATCACCCCTAATGATCCTGACACTAACTCCTCCCAAGCCTAATGCCAAACATCATATAACCCAAATGTGGATGTGGACCATGTGGGCCAGGCTTCAGACAGCGTTATATTGTAAGAAAGAGCCAACACCCAAAAGTAATTCAAAATACTTGAAATATCACTCAATCGTTCAAAGAAATGTCAAAGGGAGAAGTACATTCTGAACACACAGCCACAAACATCTTTAAAACTTTTCCTATCACTGCTGCTTTCAATATTCCACACACAGCATTTACCCAAAACTCCCTCTCTCCTTCACCCACTCTCAACGCCGGATCATGAGGTTCTTCTATTTCTCACCCCCTTCATCTCTTCTCATATTCATTCTTCATTGGGTAGATCAACTTCATCTTCTCACATCTTAGTGCTTCTCTCCATTTCTACCTGGATTCTAAATAACAAAAGTAAACCCAGGAACTGACCAAGTAGCCAGAATTCTTCCCCATAGAATCAGGGAAGATGTTAAAAATACCCATTCTTAATTTTTGTCCCTGCTGAAATCTCCATGCCTCTGCTCAAGCTATAATATTTCTTCTGCCTGGAATGCACTTCCCTTTTTTTTTTTTTTTAAAGACAGAGTCTCACTCTGTCACCCAGGTTGGAGTGCAATGGTGCGATCTCAGCTCACTGCAACCTCTGCCTGCTGGGTTCAAGCAATTCTCCTACCTTAGCCTCCTAAGTAGCTGGAAATACAGATGCATGCCACCATGCCCGGCTAATTTTTTGTATTTTTAGTAGAGACAGGGTTTCACCATGCTGGCCAGGCTGGTCTCGATCTCCTGACCTTGTGATCCATCCTTCTTAGCCTCCCAAAGTGCTGGGATTACAGGCGTGAGCCACCATGCCCGGCCACACTTCATTTCTTTTAAGAAGCCTTTGGTGGGCCAGTCTCTCTGCTCTGAGAGCTGGGCGTGAGTTGGAGATGCAGAAGAGGCAGAGGCTGGAAGTCTGAGGTCTAGTTTAGGTAGCTGACTCACCTCCAGTCTGATTTGGAAGTGCAGAATGTGCTTTCCACAAAGCCTGAATGACCACTGGCCTGGTATGTGGTCCAGGGGACATAACGTCCAGTAGAGAGTTGGACTAGCTGACCCCCAAAAAATCAGATTCTGTGGTATTCATGACAGAACAATTCCATTGCAGGAGAAACAGGCCATCATTGGCAGAAGAGCTGGCCATAGCCACCAGTTACCCCTGTGGTCCTTACGAGGCAAGAAGCTCAGACTTGGAGGGTAATACAAGCTCCTCCAGACCAGCAGGTCCATGGTAGCCTCTCTACAGCCTCATTTCCACTACTGCTCCCCATCGAACAAAGTGTGGAGCATGGAGCCCCTAGACCAGACACCTTTGGAAGAACACCTTGAAAATCTTATCTTTCACACAGCAGTTTATAGTTTTCAATGAATTGTTACCATTGTCCACCACCTGAGACCAACAGAAGCAGAATCCCAATTCTGACCCTAACTCCATGTGACTTTGAGTGTGCCACTTCATCTCTCTGGGGCTGTTTTCTTGGAAGTGTATCAGTCAGGATAAACTAAGTGCTATGCTATGTAACAAACAAGCTCAAAAATCAATGCCTTTTACTGCAAGTATTGATTTATTGCTCATGATAAATAACCAAAGTGAGCCTGTGAAAGGCAGTGCTCTACAGAGTCACACAGGCAACCAGAGTCTCCTCTACCTTGTAGCGGCAACACCTGGAATGTAAGGCTTCCATATTCACATGGCAAGGGAAGAACTGCATTAGACTGGAATTGTAACTATCTGAGAAGTGACACTCATGAGTCCTACTCAGATTTTATTAGTCAGAAGTAGGCACTTGGTGCTGCCTACCTCTAATGAAAGAAAGAAAGAAAAGAAAAGAAAATAGAAAAGGAAAGAGAAGAAATTGCATGCTGTTAGCAAGAACAAACAGGGAGCCAAGAAGCCTAGACCACATATGGAACATCTGATTAGTAATACCATCTCTGCCGCAAGGTGTGATAATAATACTTCTATTACTAGGTGACTAGAAGGATTAGGTGAACAATTGTTTTGCAAAAAGGCTTTCAACATTCAAACCTCAGAAAATATTTATTGTGCAGCTACTATCTCCTAGGTCTTGTGCTTAGTGCCACGAATACAACAGTCATTCTATCCTCGTGGAGCTTACTGTCTTGTGTATGAGGCAGACAAAAATGACCTAATCGCACCAATGAGGGTGTCACTAAATACTGCAACAGATGCTCTAAAGAGAGATGTGCGGTGATATAATATGACAGGGAGCCTTAACTCATCCGAGCAGTCCAGGAAGACCTCTCTGAGGAAGTCACTCTTGAGCTAAGATCTGAAGGATGAGCAAGGAGTAAGTAGATGAGCAGTTAAAGAGAAGACAGCCAGATGTGTGCACCTGTCATCCCAGCTATACAGGAGGCTGTGACAGAAGAATTGCTTGAGCCCAGGAGTTCAAGTCCAGCCTGTGCAACACAGCAAGACCCTCACCTCAAAAAAAAAAAAAAGAGAGAGAGAGACAGAGAGAGAAGGTGGTGCAGAGTGTGGTTGGCAGATGAAACAATATAGATAAAGGCCCAGTGGCAGGGAAAGCACAGCATGTTTGAAGGACTGAGAAAAAGTCGGAGAGGCTTGGGTACGGAAACCAACGCACAGCTTGGAATGAGAGGCAGTCAAGTTCAACAGAGACCCAACCCTGTGGGCTGAGACAGGATTTATTTGTCCTTTATCACCAAAGCAAACTGAGGCAACATGGTTATTATGGTCACCATTCCCACTTTGAAGAAGTGTAAATTGATACTCTAAGCAGCCAGGACACCCAACTAGAGTCAGGAGAGGAGGTGATATTCTGACTCACCCTAACCACTGTGTGGCCACCTCCAAAAGCCTCAGGACAATTCAGGACCAAGAACATTCTCTCCCATCACGGGAAGAAACATTTCCTTCCTGGAGCAGGTTCCACATCCCATCCAGTGATGTGTGTATACTCACAACATTGGCCTGTGCTGGGCCAGCCCCATGGGCCAGGACAGGTTGAGGCCAAGAGATGGGGATAGAGATAACTGGGGATAGAGACCCCAGGCACTTCCTTTTTATCTCAGCAGTACCATTATTTTACCATGTGACTTTGAGCAAGCAATTTCCCCTTCCCGGCCCTCAGTTTCTCCATCTCTGAAATGCAGGCATTGAACCAGATGGTCTCTGAAGTCCCAGCAACAGGAGTTTTAGGTGTGTTTTCCGGCTGAGTAATGAAGGGGGAAAGTGAGTAGACTCCAAACCAGTCTTTATCTGGAGAACTGCAATTTGCCAAACAAGAAAATCAAGGGGAAATTGCAAAGATGATGAGGGATGGACCTTTTTTAGGAACAACAACCTAATCACAAGTCACTGCTAGAGAAGAAATGTCACAAAAACCTTGATTTGCAGCTTTAGGGAGCAGCGTGCCATGGGATACAGGCAATTAACAACGTGAGAAGCTTCCCCAAGGCTCAGATGAATCATGAAAGGCAGCGTTGATGGGCTGGAAAGGATGCCAAACAGCACGTGATCAAAATCCTAGTCTAATTCATGAAGTCCCGTGGAGCTGTCCTACCAAGCAGTCATTCTGCATCTGCCTAGACAACCCTTGTGATGGGGACTTTTGTACCCACTCCCCTTTTGCACAATGCCCAACATACTGTATGGCACACAGCAAGAGCTCAACACATATTTTTGAACGAATGAACTAATTAATCAATAGCTGCAGTGATGTCCCTATCTCTCTCCTGGTACTTTTATCTGTGGGTTCTAGTACTACTCTCTGGAGCACCTCTGTTCTCATGACTGCCTATCTCAGGAAGAGATGCCCAAAAGTAGACATTTATTTTGGAGGTGCTTTTAGGAACCCCTGTTGAGGAGGAGGAACTAAGACAGGTTAGCAATAGAAGCCAACATGGGGTATGTTAATGAAAAGGTTAACACTGTGGGCAATCCTTCTGGGAAACCTCTGGGAGATGATATAGAATTCTGCTAGCCAACTCAGCAACCACCAGCCACATGGGGCTACTGGGTATTTGAAATGTGGCTAGTCCAAATTGAGATGTAGACTTAAGTGCAAAATACACACCAGATTTTGAGGACTTGCTATTTTTAAAAAGTGTAAGATATCTCAGTAATGATTTTTATATTACATATGATTATGAAAGGACTATTTTTAATATATTGGGTTAAATATAGTGTTTAAATTACTTTCATTTGTTTTTCTTCTTTTTTTTTTTTTTTTTTTTTTTTGATACCGAGTCTTTCTCTATCGCCAGGCTAGAGTGCAGCAGCGCGATCTCAGCTCACTGCAACCTCTGCCCCCTAGGTTCAAGCAATTCTTGTGCCTCAGCCTCCCAAGTAGTTGGGATTACAGGCACCCGCCACCACGCCTGGCTAATTTTTGTATTTTTATTTGAGATGGAGTTTCACCATGTTGGCCAAGCTGGACTTGAACTCCTGACCTAAAATGATCCACCTGCCTCGGCCTCTTAAAGTGCTGGGATTACAGGCGTAAGCCACTGCACCTAGCTGTTTCTTTTTAATTTAAAAGCATGTATGACTCACACTTATGGCTCACATATTTCTATTGTTCAGTGCTGACATAGACCATACCTTAGAGTTATCCCACCCAAGGGGTGAGGAAGCTGAGGTTTTACCCACCCATTTATATCCCTCATTGGTTAAGTTCTGCTCTCAGGGGTATAAAATCTTTAGTATTTCAATCTGGCCCATGCACCAGTGAGCTTCTGCAGCCAGAGAAAGCTCTCAGCCAGAGTTGCAAGAACTTGTCATAGGAAACCATCAGCATGTTCAGGAATGAAGAGTGCGGACGGATGTGGGCAGAGCACCCATGGCCCTGCTACCCTGCCCTACAGAAATCTGATGGCCATGTCTATGTCCTGCCCTTATATCCCAGCCTCTCCCATCCAAAGTGAATGGCCAAATTTCTCTCTGCAAGTCCTTCTCATAAAAGTTGCTTTCTGTCCCCTCAGCTTCTGGAGTGTCTTCTCTAAACACATACCAGTTGGTCACTGTCCTTTTTACAGGGTGCTGGTTGAGACGGTCTATCCATTCACAGGCTTCTTAGCCCTCCTGAGCCAAGGACTCCTTAGAGATTCTGGTAACTTCAGGGAACTTCTCCCCTGAAGGAAATTTTTTTAGGCCATGTGCACCATTCTCGCAAAATTTTGCATTGCTCTTTAAAGGGGATCACCACCCCAGTGTCCATACATAGGCCTCTACAAAGGCCAGTGAACCCAAGATTGAAAACTAATGCTTGTCTGTCTGACTCCTTTTATTCTTCCATTACATATGTTCACATCTTTCTTTCTGAATGCTTTCAATTTTCTCAGCAGAAAAGGAATGTAGTTCCTAAAGCTGCAAGTGGAGGCAGGCACCCCAGAGTGATCTGCTGGCCGTAGACAAGGAGTTGTTGAGCACTTGGGGTTACTGCCCACGCCAATCCCCATGGACTCACTGGCTCCTAATAAACAGCTGATTTGTGAAGATGAGCCTCACAGGCAACTGGGATATCAAGGCAAAGAATCCTCTGCCCACAGGGCACAGAAGGATAAAGCCAGAAGAGACCAAGGACATCAGCATATGTGACGCATGCCAGCAAAGTTGAGCTTACGTGGCATGTCATTTTGATCCTTGAAACAACTCAGTGAGGTATGCGGGGCTGTCGTCTTGATTCCACAGATGACATTGGAATCAAGATAGAGACAGTACAGCTCAGAGGGGAGGAGCTTGCCCGAGAACACATAGGTAGCAAGAGGGGAAGCCAGGACTTGAACTGATATCCTCTGAGTCCCAGCCCTATGTTCCTTTATCCCCATCAAATTGCTCCTACTGGTGGAAACGGCTAGCTGTCCACCCAAGTCCAACTCCTCTTACTCCATAGTAGCTGTGATTGGGACATGGCTGTTTTGCCAGGAACTGCAGTCCCAGCTTCTCTGCAGGCCAGGGATGGGGTATGAGTGGACACAACGCGTGCCATTTCTGTCTCACTTGTTTACAAAGACATGTGTGGTCCTTACGGCCCTGAATTTGCACATTTTTCTCCTTCTACTGACAGATGGCAGTAATACGAGTGACCTTGGAAGCCACGTAAACATGGCAGAGTCATTAATAAGACTGGGATCCTGAACATCCATGTGGAGCAGAACTACCTCCTGACCTGGAACATCCCACCTCTGACTATTATGTGGGAGACAATTGACTTCTTTGTTCTTTAAGCTATGGTATTTGGGAGTCTTTTGTTATAGCAGCTGTGCATTTTACCCTACTACACACCTCTAGGGAACATCAAGCCAAACTTCATTATTATACAGAATCGTTTTCTTTTTTTAATTTTTTTGAGACCAAGTCTGGCTCTGTCACCCAGGATGGAGTGAGTGGTGCAATCGCAGCTCACTGCAACCTCCACCTCCTGGGTTCAAGCGATTCTCATGCCTCAGCCTCCCAAGTAGCTGGGATTACAGATTAGCCACCATATCCAGCTAACTGTTTTTTGTTTTTCTTTTTTTAGTAGAGACGGGGTTTTGCCATGTCAGCCAGGCTGGCCTCAAACTCCTGGCCTCAGGTGATCCCAAAGTGATCTCAGCCTCCCAAAGTGCTTGGATTACAGGCGTAAGCCACTGTGCCTGGTCTTTCTTACTATACAGAATCATTCATTCATTCACTTATTCATTCATTCATCAAGAAAGGAAGCACCTGAACCGTGGGAATGCTGGCAAACCAAGATAGCCATCAGAGGTCTCATTTTATCAGTGCCTCCAAGAAGAAGAGAATAGGTCTTGTGAGGTGCAGCAGGACTCATGAGGCACTATACCTGCTACCCTGGATCAAAAGAAGTAGCAAAGAATGACCTCAGACATTAGAGTATGAAGACACCCAAGGCTTGATCCTGAGTGTTGCCCTCCTGGCCAGCCCAGTGGAAACTTGGTCTGAGCAACTCAAAAGGCTTAACTGAATTAAATTGAGAACAACAGTTCCACTCTCCACAGAGCCTAAAATGACAACTGTTAGGCAGGGCTAGGAAGAATATCTGTTTTAATCACCTCCTCTCACCTCAATGTTGAGAGAAGGATTCCCACCCTAGGGTTATGCAGATAGCCAAGTGCACAACATCCAACAGTGGACGGATACACTCAAAAGTAGTGTATAGATCACATACATTCACAGCCAGGGTTAAGGAGGATACCATAACCACAGAGGGCCACACAGGGATTGTACTCAGGAACAAAGGGAAAAGCCAGGGTCTGTGGGAGGTAGACGTTGTAGCATTAAGAGAATGGGATGAACCCTCGTTCTCATGGGAGGGTGTAGTTGGCTTGTTTGAATAACTCCACAGGCTGGCACAAAACTGAAACCTGCTACTCAGGGATAAGCAGGAATTACATGCGGTCCTCTCGATGAGAAGGGCTATTTGGTTGCAGACCTTATGCATGGGAGCAAGTGGGAAAAGAAACCTACATTTAGGCTATTTTAGGACCTCTCAATTTCACCAAATGTCAAGACAGCACATAATATGAGGCCTTAATTTCTGGCCTCACACCATGCCACAGAATGATCCCTAAGGATTACAACACCAGCAGCCACAAGCTTCATCATCAACACCATCAGTTCAGGTGACCTCAACACCTACAGGATCTCAGCCCAGAGATTACACAATCTCAGAACCCAACACATACGTGCTCACGGCTGGCCCCAGTGAGCTGTGATTGAGCCTGAGAGGGGAAAGGGATAGAAACACTCTGTTACTTGCCTATTCCCAACCCTCCCTCCTTCCTGTAAATCACCCTGCCTCAATTGGGTCAAAAGTCCCCACCACCTACTGTTTGAATCCCTCATTTTCCTCCTTTCTCCTACGTGGGAAACAAACATACATTAACACATCTACCCTTTGCTCTTATAAGAAAATGGGCTCTGTAACCAAGACAACCGGATTTGGCCTATAGCACTGAACACAGGAGAAAGCCAGCTGCCCATGATAAGGGTCCATCCATCCTGGGACCCTCCCCTGCAGACTCCTGCCTCCTGCCCTTCTGTCTGGTTGCTCCCAGTGACCTGCTCAGCCAATCAGAGGACTGTATTTCTTTCTGCACTGGCCTTTCTCAACTTCTAGAATCAACTCCAGGTTTGAGATGCCATCCGGGCTGAACCCACAGAAGGGGATGAACTTTGTCTTGCTTTTAACATAGCTCAAGCACCCAGTTCATAATGACCTTCAAAACCCTGCACCTCACAGAAATGATCCCCCCATGAAGGCACGCGTGGATATGTGGCCACTCTGCTGGGGTACGAACTTCCAGGTGCCATGCTCCAAAATCCTCCTCAGCTGTCGCATTCCAGCTGCATTCTGGAGCCCAGACCCCATCCAGCTCCTCAAGCTGCTGTCCAGTGCTGATGTGGAGTGCTGTCTGGGAACCATCACCTTGCCCAAGTGCATCTAGAAGCCTTGCTAGAGTGTGGCTAAATCCATGTTGTTTACTGGGGTGTCCCTCCTCCTAGCCTTATTAAATCCACTTTCCCTCCATTAGAAATAAGGAAGTGAGTCAGAGCTCCACTTGGGCACCCAGGGACAATGAATGGCCCCCATGGTCCAGAGGGAATCCATAAACCAGAAAAGAAAATTAGGATCTGACTTCCTGGAGAAGCAGAAATGCTGCCAACGCTCTGCCCTAAGTTATGCAGTGGGTGGCCTGCTGGGAACTTAATCATATTTGGGGTTTTTTTCCTGAAGTAATCTTCCCTATTTTTGGCTAGTGATGTGTAACGCCTCTGGAAAGGAGGGGAGGCCAACTGGGGTGGTTCTGATGACTAAAACCCGATATGAGTTTGCAGGGGCTGCCCCAGACCGGGTAGTTTCAACTGAAATTTATTTTCTCATGATTTTATTTATTTATTTATTTATTTATTTTTGAGACTGAGTCTCACTCTTTCGTCCAGGCTAGGGTACAAAGGTACGATCTTGGCTCACTGCAACCTCTGCCTCCCAGTTTCAAGCAATTCTCCTGCCGCAGCCTTCCAAGTAGCTGGGACTACAGGTACACACCACCATGCCCAGATAACTTTTTGTATTTTAGTGGAGATGGGGTTTCATCATGTTGGCCAGGCTGGTCTCAAGCTCCTGGCCTCAAGTGATCTGCCTGCTTCGGCTTCCCAAAGTGCTGGGATTACAGACATGAGCCACTGCACCCAGACTATTTTCTCATGATTTCAGAAGCTAGAAGTGTAGGATCAAAATGTTGGCAGGGTTGGTTTTGTTGAGCCCTCTCTCCTTGGCCTGAAAATGGCCATCTTCTCCCTGCATCTTCACAGGGTGCATGTACACATCTGTGTTCTCATCTCCTCTAGAAGGACACCACTCATATTGGATTAGGGTCTACCCCTATTAACTCAGTTTGTCTTCAGTACCCCTTTCAAAGTCCTATCTCTAAATACAGTCACACTCTGAAGTACTGGGAGTTGGGACTTCAACATATGAATTTGAGGAGGTTGGAGAGACACACTTCAGTCCAAAGCAGACCCCACCCATTCCCCTTCAGAGAGGGTCAGCAACCTCAGCGTGCCCCTAGGGCTGGGTTTTATGTTCCTGGAAGACCCACAAGTCCTGTCATGGGAGTCAAGAATCAGAAGGAGCCCTTCTGTGCAAGACGGTCTCAAGGAGAGAGGCAGTGCCCTGGGAGGGAGGGTGGGTGGAGGGAAGAGGAAGGGGCACAAACTGGGGGAAAGACGCCTGGTTACCACGTTTTAACAGGGATACGAATAAATTCATTGTGCTAAGGAAGATGAACGGACTGCGAAAAAACCTTCAAAATCACAAGGGACATTTGGCTTGAAGAGGAAGAGACATACGGATTAAAGATCTCTGTTTTCACCTCCCTGCAGAAAGGTAACCAATGTGCCCCAGAGGACAGAATCAGGACCTGTGGGTAAAAAGCAAAGAGAGGCATGTTTCAACCACAGGAAAATAAAAATGTTCCAAGCAGTGAAATATATGACCTTGGAGTAAACTGCTATAATAAGTAGTATGCTCCCTTCACTCACAGTATTTTAGTCGGGCTGAAAGATCATTGGGGTGCTTAGAGGAGACATTTTCATGCACTTCTCAAATTCTATAATGCTCCAAATCAGAGGGTTGGACAAAATAATTCTGCTTAAAATCTGTCCTTGTGGTCCTCTTGTCTTATATAACACTTACCAATCTCTCTCTTTGCAGACTGGCTGAAATGCAATGAGAGTGCCTGATGACACATAATTTTTGGCACAGAATTCATGACATTCATCCCAAATGTCCAAGCTACTACTATAAATTAACAGATCTTCACACACATACACGAGCAGAAACATAGCTCTTCTAAAAAGTGTGAGAGAACTTCTGAACCACGTGAGGAAACCAAGGCTTTTGGAAGAATATGGCTCTGCATCTGTTGAGTCAGGAATCCATCATTCTAGAAGCACACGGTAGTCAGAGGAAATTCCCCTCTCCTCTAACACATACACGTTGATGTCCACCTCCTTATCCCCAGCACCTGTGAATATGGTACCTTACGAGGCAAAAGGGACTTTGTAGGAATGATTAAGGTGGAGGACTCTTAGATGGGTGACATTCCCCTGGTCCATTTGTCTCATCCAGTCTAATCATGTGAGTCCTCATAAGCAGAGATGCCTTTCCTGACTGTAGTTAGAGAACCAGAGAGGCGCAGCAGGAGAAGAACTTGGCCACAAGCCAAGGAATGCAGGCAGCCTCTAGAAGCTGGAAAGGGCAAGATGATGGATTTCCCCCATAGAGCTTCCAGAAAAGTTGCACCATGTCAACACTCTGATCTTAGCCCAGTGAGACCGACATGGGACTTCTCTTCTCTAGGACTGCAAGATAAATTGAATACATTTGTGTCTTTAAGGTACTTGTGATAATTTATTAGAGCAGTAATAGGAAACTGATATAAAGAGTCAGGTACTTTGAAATCAAAAAACCAGGATTCAACTCCCAGTCAGCAGAGTCCTAGCTGTGCAAACTTGGGCCAATTAATTAACCTTTCTGGATCTCAGTCGGCTGCAAATGGGGCCGTTCGCTACTCTTGCAGGGCTGATATAAGAATTAACGTAGATAATAAACCACTAGTAACGTGTCTGGCACAGACAACCCAGCAGATGTTCCCATCTCTTCTTTTCCACCTTAGTTGCTCCTAGCCTACTGTGTTATTTGTGTCATTGCTCCTTGGGAAATGAGGAAAGCGGGTTCCAGATAAGCCCAAAGATAGGCACAATAACATGCAACAGATAAGGGTTAAAGTGGGGTTTGCAGTCTGGCTTCAGGAAGCCTCACTTGGTGGCCTGCTCACAGAGCAGCCAAAGCAAATCCCAGCCACAGCACAAAGGGCTCCAGGAACCACATTCTTAGAGATCACTCCAGGAGGTACCCTGGGGGCAGTGGTCAGTGATAACCAGGAGCATAGGCTGTGGGACTACACTAGCTCAAGGGTTAAGATTTCCCTAGGGTCAAGGTGTTCTGATTCAAGTGGACTGCCCCTGGGCCCCAGGCTTCATACAGGGCACTGGTGAGGAATTGTCCAGGTGTGCAGGAATGCAGGGTGGGAGGTGTCTCCTGGTGGTCTGAGCAGTAGGAGCAACCTCTGAGGGGTGACATTTTTTAACAAACAGGGTCTGTGTCACCCAGGTTGGAGTACAGTGGCTCCATCACAGCCCACAGCAACCTTGAACTCCTGGGCTCAAGATGTCTTTCCTCCCTCCCCCGCCCTCCCCCTTCCCTACCCCACCCGCCTCCCTAGTTGCTAGGACTACTCGGGACCTATGCCACCATGCCTGGCTTTTTTTATTCTTTTGTACAGACAGTTTCACTCTGTGGCCAAGGCTGGGATGACCCTTCTAAAGCAGCTGGCAATGAACTGCATTCTGGAAGCTCAAGCAGTCACCCTCGTCCAGGTGAGCCTGGAAATCGTCATCACTGATATTGCTGCAGGTCA
This sequence comes from Trachypithecus francoisi, assembly GCF_009764315.1. NCBI lineage: Eukaryota > Metazoa > Chordata > Mammalia > Primates > Cercopithecidae > Trachypithecus > Trachypithecus francoisi. The sequence continues at coordinate 38,972,020 of NW_022681467.1, forward strand.
CAGCAATTGAATAAACTGTGGAATTCCTGCTGTGACTCTGTTAGGCTGCAGGATCCAGGATCTACCACCCCTATCTAGTTCCAAAACCTTTTAATCACCCCATAAGGAAACCCTGTACCCAGGAAGCAGTCATAGCCCTTCGCCCCCATGCCCTGACAACCACTAACCTGCTTTCTGTCTCTATAGGTTTGCCTATTCTAGATATTTCACATAAATGGACTCATACAATATGTGGCCTGTGGTGTGGCTTCTTTCACTTAGCATCACATTTTGGAGGTTCATCCGCATTGTGGCGTGCATCAGTACTTCATTCCTTAATGTGGCTGAGTCCTATTTCATTACACTTATTTTTTTTAACAAGATGTTCTACCTTTTCATTTTGCACTGGGCTCTGAAATTATGAAGCTGATCTTACGAAGCTCTCTTAGGGGGTTGCAGAGACTGGTCGCTCTCAAGTGGACCCTTGCTTCCCCGCCCTCCTTGCTCCATGCACCCTCCACTGTGCAGCCAAAATGGTCTTCCTTGGATAAAGCCTAAGCATGCCATGTCTGTACTTAAAATCCTCCTGTGACTGACACCCATCACCCTCACCCCTACCATGTCTCAGCCCCTTGGCTAAAGGATCCAGCTCTCCTAAAGAGCCAGGCTATAGAGAACCTCCATGCCTTCACCATGCTCCCGCTCAGCCTGGAAGGCCCTCCCCACACTGCCCCGACTTCTTCTCGCTAATTGACTCCAGTACGGTAACTCTATGAGCCTAAGGTCCTCATCCTCAAGAATGAGGCGAATGGTGAAAGGGCCCTTAGCTCAGTAATGACAAAGATGCAATTTGCTTCAAGGCTGACCTTCAGGACGAAGGACTAAAAAAAATAGATGAGTCAATTTAATCTTCTGCACTGACACTTCCAGGGATCAAAGAACTTACTTACAAGGGAACTTATGTAACCAATGAGATATAAATAAGCACATTACAGTATTCCTGCTTCTGTCCAGCTTAATGGCCAAGAAACTAATTGTCAGAAATCGGAAAGGAGCTGAAATAAATATGGGTAGAGTGCTGTTTGATATTATGAAAAAACCTGCCCCAAGAAATAAAGGCAGGGACACAGATAGGGGATGTCCAGATGTCCAGTGGGCAATTTTTCATTGTGGTGATTCTCAAGTCACCGCAACCTCCACCTCCCAGGTTCAAGCAATTCTCCTGCCTCAGCCTCCCAAGTAGCTAGGATTACAAGCATGCACCACCACACCGGCTAATTTTGTATTTTTTTTAGTAGAGATGGGGTTTCTCCATGTTAGTCAGGCTGGTGTCGAACTCCCAACCTCAGGTGATCCACCCACCTTGGCCTCCCAAAGTGCTGGGATTACAGGCGTGAGCCACCGTGGCTGACAGTCATGAACTTCTCTACTTTGTCACATAAACCATCATTAAACAGTAGCTGGCACCACCTGGATACCACTTCCTGCCAAGAGTCATGAGGGCATGGAATGCAGAGGACAGCGGAGACCCTAAGGTCTAGTGCTCATCCATCTGGCTTGTCCTCTCAGTAACCAATGCCCTCTAGGGCCAGGGACTCCTGACACCAGAACCTCAGCTGAGAGCAGAGGCATCACAGGTCAGTCTCTGTGGCTGGGCACAAACCTGCAGGCTGGATTCCCCATCTGTCAAGGCCACCCCTTGCCCCGTCTGTCCTCCCCTACTCTCTCACCTGGCCCCAGGCCCCCACCTCCAAGATCTTGCTCTGTCTGGGCGATCGTTTCCTATCTTCAGTCTTTCTCTCTCCAAGATTCCTTCATGCCCATCCTCAAAGGTGCACATCTCCCAATCTGGGCAAAAGCCCCGCCTTGGCTCTGCCTCTCTCCCAAGCCAGTAGCTCCTCTCCCTCCATGACCACCCCCCATCACCAAACACAGTCCATCCTTCTTCACCTCCCTGCAGGCTGCCCAGCTCTAGCCTCACACCCCACAGTCCTTCATCTACAGAACAATACGATCCCTCTGAAGCATGTCTGGACCACCACTGCCCTGCCTGAACCTCTCAGGAGCCTTTCACCAAGACTTACTAGAAGAGGCCAAGCCTCAAGCTGGGCATTCAAGGACCATCTTGACCTGGCCGCCCTCACCTCTTAGCCATCAGCCACTCCTCCCCCACTTATGGCCCTCTACCTCTCTGAGTCTCTTCTACCTCTCATAGTTTCCCCGTCTATGAGGTGAGTGGTTTGGACCAGCTAATCCCTGAGGCTCCTCCACGGTTCTAAAAGGGAAATGCAGCACACACACGCATGCACACACACACGTGCACACACACACGCACACACCACTTAGGCTTTGTTCCGAGTACCTAAGTGCCTCCCATGGAAAACTCAAGAACAGGAGGTGAGGATCCCAGCGGAAGCAGTGGGCGCATTCTCTCTCGTGCTTTTTTGCTCTCTGCTTTCAATGTATTTTACCATCTTCTGAACAAAAATAGCCTGGTTTCATTCCCTACGGGAAAAAATAGAAAAGAAGCTGAGAGTCAAATTAGTGACCACTCTCATAATTTTTTTTTTAAAAGAAACAGAAGGAGATAAAAAGCAAAAACTTAGAAATATCAGGCCCACAACTCAACCAGAAAACTTAGCTGCCCACGGCTGGGGATCCAGATGGGACCAGAGAGATTAGGGAAGTTGAGGTAGGGAGAAAGCCTTGCCTAAGGTCTGGGCTGCCTATTGGAACCCTGCTAACAGGTATCATGATTCACCTATCTATATATATACATACACATACACACACACACACATATACTTTTTAAGTTCTGGGATACATGTGTAGAACGTGCAGGTTACATAGGTATGCACGTGCTATGGTGGTTTGCTGCACCCATCAACCTGTCGTCTACATTAGGTATTTCTCCTAATACTATCCCTATCCTAGTCCCCCAACCCCCGACAGGCCCCGGTGTGATGTTCCCATGTCCATGTGTTCTCATTGTTCAATTCCCACTTATAAGTGAGAACATGCGGTGTTTGCTTGAATTCATCCGTTTTTATGGCTACATAATATTCCATGGTGTATATGTGCCACATTTTCTTTATCCAGTCTGTCACTGATAGGCATTTGGATTGGTTCCAAGTCTTTGCTACTGTGAAGTGCCGCAACAAACATGTGTGCGTGTGTCTTTATAGTGGAATGATTTATAATCCTTTGGGTATATTCCCAGTAATGAGATTGCTGGGTCAAACAGTATTTCTGGTTCCAGATCCTTGAGGAGTCACCACACTGTCTTCCACAATGGTTGAACTAACTTACACTCCCACTAACAGTGTAAAAACGTTCCTGTTTCTCCACATCCTCCCCAGCATGTTGTTTCCTGACTTTTTAATGATCGCCATTGTAACTGGCATGAGATGGTATCTCACTGTGGTTTTGATTTGCATTTCTCTAATGACCAGTGATGATGAGCTTTTTTCATATGTTTGTTGGTCACATAAATGTCTTCTTTTGAGAAGTGTCTGTTCATATCCTTCACCCACTTTTTGATGTGGTTTTTTTTTTTTTGTAAATTTAACTTTCTTTTAGATTCTGGATATTAGCCCTTTGTCAGATGGATAGATTGCAAAAATTTTTGCCCATTCTGTAGGTTGCCTGTTTACTCTGATAAAGAGCTTCTGCACAGCAAAAGAGTCACCTGTTTTTTAGAACAACACAGACACATGTCAGCTCAGACGTAGAACAATTCCTTTTCACTTGGTTTATCAGACAGGACCAAGAGCTCGCCTGCCAGTGGGTGGGCCAATTCTCAAAATATAAAGTGTGTAATTCTTTATACTACAGGAAGAATTCAGCATATCTTGTTCTCTTCTTGGTCCTTGCAGTTGCACAGATGTATGTCTGGCCTTCTTGGGAAGAAAAAGAAGGTTGAGAAGTGTGCTTCGGGGTCCCTGGAGGACTGGGACCCTGATTGTTACCTCTGGGTGGTGGGATAGGGGATGGGCAATGAGGAAAGGCGTCTTTCACTCTTGTACTTTGTTCACATCTTAATTATTTTATTCTTTTTCAATTAGCATGCTGTAGTTGGCTTGAGTTTTTGTTTTGTTTGTTTGTTTGTTTTTAAACATACACAGAGATGACAGGCGAAGTTTTATTTTTCAGGTTCTTCAAAGAAACAAATCAATTCTGGAAGACCAAATTAACTTGCTGGCCATCTCCAGTTTGTTAAACTACCGTCCATGACAGGGGTCGGCAAACCATGACACACAAGCCAAACCCGGCCTGCCATTTGTTTTTGTAACTTCCGCAAATTGAGTGGGTTTTTTTATATTTTTAATGCCTCTTTTCAAATAAAGAAGTCGATCTCATAATATGACATGTGAAAATATGAAATTCAAATTTCAGTGCTCATAAATAAAGTTTTATTGGAACATAACCATCCACATTCATTTACACATTGCCAATGGCTGCTTTTGCACTCCAATCAGGAAAGACTATATGGCCCATAAAGCTAAAAACATTTACTATTTGGCCTGTACAGAGCTTGCCAATCCTAACAACATCCTGTTGTCTCAGGTCTTGAAGAGTTAAGAATACATTAAATCCTATATTTCATCAAACATCTTGAGTATATTTTTGAAGAACTCTATTGGAAACATTACTTATGGACTTCATAGTATTTTCTTCTCTGTAAATTTTTCACTATGGAAATTTTTTAACATATTCAATAGTACACAGAATAGTATAATGATCCCCATATACTCATCATCCAGCTTCAACAATTATAATAGTAATGTTATTTTGATTAAGATTGATTTATGGCAGATCTAGTTTTAATGATACCCCACCCACCTACCTTTCCTGCATTATTTTGAAGCAAATTCGAGACAGGATATAATTTCATCTGTAAATATTTCACAACAAACACTGTTTTAAAATAAAATTTTACAACCAGAGGGAAATGGTGACAAAGTTGTGCATAATAAGAAATTTGCAGCAGAAGAGTCATGAGCCCATGGCAGGAAGGGGGTGTGGGTGGAAGACACACTTTATAACTGATTGAGAATTGCATGTGTACCACACCTCATCTTCCAAGCAAAACTCCTGGCTGATAGACAATCACCAGCCATGGGAATAGGAAGGTCTCTCCCCCATCTATTGTGATCAAAGCCAAGAAAAGGCCGGGTGTGGTGGCTCACACCTGTAATCCCAGCATTTTGGGAGGCCAAGATGGGTGGATTGCCTGAGGTCAGGAGTTCAAGACCAGCCTGATCAACATGGTGAAACCCTGTCTCTACTAAAAATATAAAATTAGCCAGGTGTGGTGACGCATGCCTGTAATCCCAGCTACTCAGGAAGCTGAGGTAGGAGAATTGCTTGAACCCAGGATGCAGAGGTTGCAGTGAGCCAAGATTGTGCCATTGCACTCCAGCCTGAGTGACAAGAACAGAATTCTTGTCTCAAAAAAAAAAAAAAAAGCCAAGAAAAAATGGATGGAGCACGGGACAAGGAAAGGCGGGCTGTTCATATAGTTAAAGATTGGGAAGGAGATAGACAAGCTGTCAGCTTCATGAGTTTCTGAAAGCTGGGTGGGTCACCCTGGCAGTGAGTAATGTCTGATCTTTCTCTTTCTTTAATAGCCAGGGTCAACTCTCAACGACGGAGAAGCAAGTTGCCTTTGTGAGTCCAGGCTCCCTCTTTGGACTTTTTCCCCTGTCACCCCAAGAACCCAAAAGACAGAGGAAATAAGGAAGAAAGAGAAGAGTCACATCAGAGGTTGGGACTGCAAGGGAGGTAAGTGACCTTAAGAGAAGAGGCAGCGTTGAAAAGGGAGGAAGAGGCCAGGCGCAGTGACTCATGCCTAAATCCCAGCACTTTAGGAGGCCGAGGTGGGTGGATCACCTGAGGTTGGGAGCTCAAGACCAGCCTGGCCAACATGGTGAAACCCTGTCTCTACTAAAATACAAAGATTAGCTGGGTATGATGGTGCATCCCTGTATTCCCAGTTACTCAAGAGGCTGAGGAACAAGCATCACTTGAACCTGGGAGGCAGAGATTGCAGTGGGCCAAGATCATGTCACTGCTCTCCAGCCTGGGTGACAGAGTGAGACTCTGTCTTAAAAAAAAAAAAGAAAAAAGAAAAAGAGGCCGGGCGCGGTGGCTCACACGTGTAATCCCAGCACTTTGGGACACCAAGACGGGCAAACAACGAGGCCAGGAGTTCCAGACCAGCAGCCTGTCCAACATGGTGACACCCCATGTCTACTAAAAATACAAAAATTACCTGGGTGTTATGGCATGCACCTATAGGCACAGTTACTTAGGAGGCTGAGGCAGAAAAATCGCTTAAACCCAGGAGGCAGAGGTTGCAGTGAGCCGAGATCATGCCACCGCACTCCAGCCTAGGCAACAGAGCGAGACTCCGTCTCAAAAAAAGAAAAAGAAAAAGAAGAAGAAAAAAATGGGAGGAGCAGAAGCAGGGGTGAGAGAAGGGGAAGGAAGCTTCCCAGGAGGGATCAGGCCCACGAGGCAGTGTAGTCTGTTTGCATAGGGACAAGTTAACCAGATTAGAACCCTGAGAGCCAGCTTTGTGTGTCAACATGGCCAGGCAATAGTACCATTAGTCAATCAGACACTAATCTAAGGGTTGCTGGGGAGAGATTTTGTGCAGGTGGTTAACATCTACAATCAGTTGGCTTTAAAGAAAGGAGATTGTCCTACATAAGGTGAGTGGATCTCATACAATCAATTGAAAGGTCTTAAGAGCAAAATTCAGGTTTCCTAGAGAAAGAAATTCTGCAACATCAGCTTCTGCCCAAGAGTTTCCAGTCTTCCAGCCTGCCCTACAGATTTCAGACTTGCCAGGCCTTACAATCATGTGTGTCAATTCCTTGAAATAAATTTCTTCATCTATATACACACACACACACACACAGAGTATATGTACTGATTCTGTTTCTCTGGATAACTGACACATATCCTTAATATTTCTCTCCCTCTCTGACTCTATACACTTGTGATAATAATAATTAATAATGGCCAGGCACAGTGGCTCACATACATCTGTAATCCCAGCACTTTGGGAGGCAGGAGATTGCTTGAGTCTAGCCTGGGCAACATAGCATAGACCCCTGTCTCTAAAAAGAAAGAAAGAAAAAGGAAAAAAGAAAAATAATAAGTAATAATACCCAACATTTATTGAGTACTTACTAGGTGCCAATGTGCCAGATAGTGTTTTCAGTGCTTTACCTGTATTAACTCACCTAATCCTCACAATAGCACCATGAGAATATTATTGTGCCTGTTTCACAGATGAAGAAACAGATGAGGCACAGAAGGGTGATCACTGTGAGCCTATAGCAAAAGGCTAATGGAGCCTGGGAATAAGGACAAAAAAGGGCATTTGCTCCTTCACTGCAGGCTCACCTCAGATATAGAGTGCAGTTCTCTACGCCCACTGTAGGCAAGAGGATACATCCTTGGATACAGGGTGGACCGGAAGAAAATCATCAGAAACCAAAGGAGATTGTACTCAATCTTTCTGATTCTAGCATAGCAGCATCAACAGAGCACAAAGTCATCTCAATAAATTATCCCATCACATTTCTGTTATACCACAGTGAACATTTTAATATAGTAAATCTTTCCATTTTCTTATTTACACTTTCCTTATTTTATCTTATTGATGTTGTGCTTGAGGAGTTCCTAATTCAAAGATACCTGAATCAAGCCTTGTTACTAGGGGAGAGGGAGTGAGAAGACACTGCAGACGTCCAGAGAAGCAGACACATAGTCCATGATGCCAAAGAATCTTTGCTGGAGGAACTGCATCAGGCGGGGCCTGAGAACTGGTGGTTTCTCGCCAGCATCCGTCATCCGGCTGTTTCTCAGCTCCAGCTCCAATCTGGAGACCGAGCCATGCCTGTGGATGTTTCCCAAGAAGGCTCTGGTGGGGTGGGGTGGAATATTTTTTCTCCTTCCTCTCCTTGAAAACAGATCTGACTGCTTTGCAATCCAAACACAAACAGCCTGACAATGTGCTGAAGTGCCCCGAAATGCAGGGAGCTGGGCCATAGAGAGGTTCAGAGGAGGGATTCCTCCTTCAAGTCCCTCGGACGGGAGAGCCCTGGGGTCTCTGAAAAAGGAGGCCAGCCTGGGACCTTGGGAATATGTTCTAATTTTCTAATACAGGAAACTGGAAGAGCCAAATGCCTTGGGAAAGAAGGGTTTGTTTTTTTAAACTGGGAGCATCATACATACATATGATATTAATATTTTATCCTATAAGAAAAGTCTACTGGGCACACAACCCAAGGGCTCTGCGTGCATGGTGCCCCCAGGCTGGGAGTGGGCTTTGGGTGAGCTATCTGTTCTCCTGGCCAGGCTCTCACACCACCCTCCAGCCAGCAGGACCTAGGGATACCTGAAAAAATGTCCCCTCAGCACCCTTCTCTTCAGACCCTCAATTGCCCCTAAGCTCTTCCCACCACACTTTTCAACTATCCCTTCTTTTCCTTCCTACCCAGGATACTGTTCTTTCAAGTTTCACGGTTAAGCCAGACTGTGTCTCACTGGTCTCTTGGTGCGAGGGTCTCCCCAGTGGAGCTCCCTGAGAGGGAGGGACTGCACCCTGGGAAGTTCAGTCTGAGGAGATTCTATCCCATCCAGCTGGTCTCCCCACTCCCCTCCCCTCCCTTCCCTCTTCTCCCTCTATTAACACTCAATGACAATCTATTTTAGCAGGCACTGCTCTCAGGGCTGGAGAAATAGAAATGAACAAGGCAGACCAGGTCCATGCTCTTCTTAATCCTTTGTTTTTTGAGGGTGTGAAAAGTTAAAGTATAGGTTCCTCTTCAAAGAGACTTTCCTCCCTGTCTAATTAAAATAAATAATAACTTCTCTTAGAAGCAAAATTTACTCAAAGACCTATGTGCACATTATTAGGTATCTGCTAGCCATAATAAAGAAATCAACGTACTTTGTGTTCTTAGCTCCCACAATTTAGCCTAAATAGTTGCCCTGTCATGCTTATTACTAGTCCAAGCAAGCATTAGGTCATAGCCTCTTCCTCTTCCTTATTTGGAGGTGTTTTTACCTTTCTCAGCATTCCACAGGTTACTTCCTCCTTTCTTTGTTCTCTTCTGCCTTTGCCTCTTTTAGAAAGTTCCAAGTCGCTAGCTAATCGAGAAACATACAGAATGTGAGGTCCCATTCTAGCCAACGGAAACCAGGCACAGCAGGAGCATGGACACATCAGGTTATAAATAACCCTGTCTCCTTTCTTCAGTGTACTCTCATGGCAAAACTGCTGGCGAGTGTACCCTTTCTGCAGAAAGTAAAAATTGCCTTGCTGAGAAAATTAAATTGAAGTTCAAGTGTTATTTCTTTATGGCACCGGGGACCAAGCATTTCAAACAGGGGCTTTGAGGGGGGTTATTTTATTTACTTTTTTGTCAGAACACATTATTCATTTGTTTATGCAAGAAATATTTACTAAGCACCTACTCTAGGCCAGCCACCATTCCAGGTCTTGGGGATACAGAATTGAACAAACAGAACAAAAATCCCTGCCCTGGTAGAGTCTGCATTCTAGAAAGACATTAAATCAGTCATGACACAAATTATTCATTCCCAATGTGTAGCTGTGACCATGGAGTAGCACAGGGTGTTAGCTTAGGACAGAAAAAAAAAATCCAGCCTGATCACCCCGCAGGAACTGCTTTAATTGAGGCTTCCTAGAAGCGGAGTCACCTAGGAGAAGGGGAGGGTGATATCGTTTGGATGTCCTACCCAAATTGCATGCTGAAATGTAAACCCCAGTGTTGGAGGTGGGGCCTGGTGGAGGTGTCTGGGTCATGGCGGCTTGGTGCTGTCCTCTCCATAGTGAGTTGTCATGAGATCTGGTCATTTATAAGTGTGTGGTACCCCCCCCACAACCCTGCCACATACACGCAATCTCTTGCTCCTACTTTTGCCATGTAATGTGCCTGCTCCCGCTTCACCCTCTGCTGTGAGTAAAAGTTCTCTGAGGCCTCTCTAGAAGCTGAGCAGATGCCAGCACCATCTACAGCCTGCAAAACTGTGAGCCAATTAAACCTCTTTTTTTTATATAAATTACCCAGCCTCCGGTATTTATTTATAGCAACCCAAGAACCACCTAACACAGAGGGTGAGGAGAAGGGCTCTAGGCAGAGATTCTGGAGATGGAAGAGAGGATCATTTGAAACTGAAAGAATAGCATGAGAGAACTTAGGAAGAAAGCTGAGGGATGTGTAAGGCTCAGCCACACGGGGCCTGGTAACTGAGGATTCGCGTCTTTGTCCTCAAAACAGCAGGGAGCCACATAAATGTTTCAAGTATGGGAGGGACACGACGAGGTGTGTGTTTATAAAACATGGTGCTGGTGGCTGGGCAGAGAAAAATGACAGGAGGGACAGAGTAAAAGCAGAAAGGCAAAGGCAGAGCTAGGACAGGAGCTGGGGAGGTGGTGGTGGTTTCGAATATAGTAAAGGCTGTGAAGATGGAGAGAAAAAAATAGATGGAGGGAAATTTGAGAAGTAGGCCTCCATGGTAAGGAAACTCACTGTCTTTACTTTGCCAGGGTTGCTGTAACAGAGTACCATGGACTGGGTGGCTTAAACTACAGAAATTCACCATTTCACAGTTCTGGAAGTTAGAAGTCCAAAATCAAGGTGTCAGGCAGGATTGGTTCCTTCTCAGGGCCAGCAGGGAAGGAGCTGGCCCAGGCCTCCTTCGTTGGCTTGGAAATGGACATTTTCCTATTCTCTTGGCCTCCCCCGGGCTGTGTGTCTGCTCCAAATTTCCCGTTTATAAGAGCACCAGTCATCTTGGATTGGAGCCCACCCTCAAGACCTCATTTTAACTGGAAGGACCTTATCTCCAAATCAGGTCACATTATTAGGGATGGGGAATTAGGATTTCAGCATCTATTTGGGGAGGACACAATTTAATCCATAATGTGGGATCCTAATAAGATAAGTAAGCAGCAATGCAGAAGGGGCTGCAGGTTTCAGGGGAACGATCATTCCGAGAGACAGCTACTCACAGACAATCCACTGCCACAACATCCTGTTCCCAAATCCTCATTCCGCACGTAGCCCCAGAAGCATCACTTTATCTGCACACCTTATCTGCACATAGCCCGTCTGGTAGTACCCCTTAAAACTTCCCTCCAGCCCCTGCCTCTTGGCAGACACCCCCTTCTCTGCAGTACTGCCCATTGCACCCTCGCAACGTATCTTTGTACTTTCTCTAGCAAATCTGCCTTTCTTTACCTATGACTGTCTTGGTAAATTATTTTACCGCCTGTGATGCCAGCCCCAGCCAGCCTCACCCGTGACATATAACACTAAGAAAAGTTTGGCCAGGCACAGTGACTCATGCCTGTAATCCCAGTACTTTGGGAGGCCGAGGCGTGTGCATCACCTGAGGTCAGGAGTTCAAGACCAGCCTGGCCAACGTGGTGAAATCCCATCTCTACTAAAATACAGAAATTAGCCAGATGTGGTAATGCACGTCTCTAGTCCCAGCTACTCAGGAGGCTGAGGCAGGAGAATCGCTTGAACTCAGGAGGTAGAGGTTGCAGTGAGCCGAGATCATGTACTCCAGCCTAGGTGACAGAGCGAGACTCCATCTCAAAAAAAAAAAGAAAGAAAGTCCAACGGGAGTGAGACAAAGATTAAATGTCCTTTCATGGGTTTAGAGAGACCCGTTACAGCAACTTTGCTTGCATCCCTCTTACGTTCCTAGACTGTCTATGTGAAGGTTTGCTTATTTGCTTCTTTGAGATGACGCCTTCCACAGCGGACCACGCAACTCTGAGACGCTCATCACTTCCAAAGATGAAATCTCAGGCCCAACAGACATTCCTGCTGGATATCTTAGCCTGGGGAGGGACAAAAGAGCCTGGACTGGCCATAAAGCATGTGCCAGCGACACCTAAGTAAGACACCCAGGAAGGCCAAGAAGGGAACCCGGTAAGGGGCATATTTTCCTTCTTTTTCCAAAAACATCCAGATATTTATCTGCAGTATTACCATCTCCTCCCAGAGGTCGCCAAATCTGATTCATAGTCACTTGACTCAGGGTGCTTAAAATGCAGCTTCCCAGGCCCCACCCTTGGGGATTCCGGGGTGAGACCCCCGACCGCTCTCTTCCTCCCATGCCCCAGCTGGCTCTGCTCTCCAGTGGGGTTTGAAAACTGCTGCTCCACCAGCCTTTCTTCCACGACCTAAAGATAGACATGCGCTCAGGGCTGTGCAGAGCCCGGCGGTTTTGATCCGTGGGGAACTGGCACAATTCCTGGCCCTTGTTTGTCCCTCGAAGTTGTCTCAAGGCAGATTTTAATTTCCATTTCTATTCCTGCCTCTCAACTCCGATTACTTCAGCAAGTGCCTTTCAATTGCCCCATTTTTGTTTCTTAAAGAACCACCTCTAACTTCAATTAATATATATATACATATGTGCATGTGTGTATATGTATATATATATGTGTGTGTATATATATGTGTGTGTGTGTGTATATATGTGTGTATATATATGTGTGTGTGTATATATATATGTGTGTATATGTGTGTGTGTGTGTGTGTGTGTGTGTGTGTGTGTATAAAATCAGTTATTCCCCATGTTCCAGAAGCTTTGTGCTTTCTACTGCAGGGAGGGGTTTAGAAAAAGATTTTATTCATCCTACTTTTGATTCCTTTAAGTCAACAGAGACAACCTTAACATGTTTTTCAGAGAATGGATCTCACTCTGTCACCCAGGCTGGAGTGCCGTGGGACCGATCATGGCTTACTGCAGCCTCGACCTCCTGAGCTCAAGGAATCCTCCCACCTCAGCCTCCCAAGTAGCTGGGACTACTGGTGTGTATCATGCCCAGCTAATATTTTTATTTTTGTAGAGACAGGGATCTCCCTATGTTGCCCCAGCTGGTCTCAAATTCCTGGCCTCAAACAATCCTCCTGTCTCAGCCTCCCAAAGTGCTGGGATGACAGGCATGAGCCACTGCTTGGCCTTACATGATATTTGATCAGACTTTTTCTTTTTTTTTTTTTTTTGAGACTCAGTTTCACTCTTTTGCCCAGGCTGGAGTGCAATGGTGTGATCTCAGCTTACCACAACCTCTGACTCTCTGGTTCAAGAGATTCTCTCCTGCCTCAGCCTCCCAAGTAGCTGGCATTACAGGCATGCGCCACCACGCTCAGCTAATTTTGTATTTTTAGTAGAGACGGGGTTTCTCCATGTTGGTCAGGCTGGTCTCGAACTCCCAACCTCAGGTGATCCACCGGCCTTGGCCCCCTAAAGTGCTGGGATTATACGCATGAGCCACCACGCCCGGCTGATCAGACCTTTTTAATGCTGGTGAAGATGGCCACTGGTGGGCCACACTTAAGCACCACTGTGGATTGGCCCTTGAGTGATGCTGCTAGTTCCCTGCCTGCAGTCCCTCAGCACCTACCTCCACACACTAAAGGTCACTTAGGGCAAACATTCCAGCTCTCCACCTGTGGCTACAGGTGCATGGCCAGTGTGCAGGAAAAATCAGAAGTGCCAGGAAGTAGACACTCCCAGATGCAGCCTTTGACCCATAGATAGACCAGGAATTGATGGATAGATGCCCCAGCTTCCTTGTCTATAAATTGGGATAACTCTAAGGCAGGTTCTATACCGGATCCCAGTTGTCCAAATGAATTGAGCTCTAGTCACCCACAGTGGTAACCTGTAGGATAACATGTCCTTTGCTGGTTTCCTTCCCTTCCCTGTCTCACTTCCCCTACTCCTGGACCAGTGTTTCTTGGGATGACATGCCAAGGATATTACTTGTACTCAAGTGCAAGGATATTACTTGTACTCAAGTTACTTGTACTCAATCCCTATTTCAGGAACTCCTTCTAAGGGAACTCAAAGCAAGATAAGCACTATTATAAACTGTTCTTCCTGTGCTAGACCACAGCTTACTCAACAACTCAAATCCAAGACTGTACTATATTTTGAATTTTACTACAGGATATTTAGGGTTCAGGACCATAGACATTAGAAGGCTTGCCTTTTTTTTTTTTTTTTTTTTTGAGACGGAGTCTCTCTCTGTCGCCCAAGCTTAGAGTGCAGCTGTACGATCTCGCCTCACTGCAAGCTCCACCTCCCAGGTTCACACCATTCTCCTGCCTCAGCCTCCCGAGCAGCTGGGACTACAGGTACCCACCACCATGCCTGGCTAGTTTTTTGTATTTTTAGTACAGACGGGGTTTCACCATGTTAGCCAGGATGGTCTCAATCTCCTCATCTTGTGATCCGCCCGCCTCGGCCTCCCAATAGAAGGCCTTTTTGAGCAATGTTAAATCCAATCCTGTAATTCAAATTGAGTGTTCCTCTGAGACTTTGGACCAAATTGGGCTTGAAGCTCCAATAAATTGTCAGCATCTGCAAACCCATTTTGGCCAGCATAAGCCATAAGAGTTTTTGGAGGTGGGATTGGAAAACGGTGCAGCCACTTTGGAAAACAGTCTGGTAATTCCTCCAAGTGTTAAATATAGGGTTAACATATGACCCAGCAATTCTCCTCCTAGGTCTGTACCTAAGAGAACTGAAAATGCATGGCTCCACAAAAACATACTCACAGCAGTAGTATTCCAAATAGCCAAAAAGTGGGCACAACCCAAACGTCCATCAACATCAACTCAACTGATGAATAAAATGTGGCATACCCACACAATGGACTATTATTCATCCATGAATAAGTGAATAAAATGAATGAAATACTAATGCATGTTACAATATGGACGAACCTTGAAAACATTATGCTAGGTGGAAGAAGCCAGTCACAAAAGGCCACATATTATATGATTTCATTTCTGTAAAAGTTCAGAAAAGGCGCATTCACAGAGTTAGAAAGTAAATTAGTGGTTTCCAGGGATGTATGAGGAGTGACTGCTAATGGATACGGGATTTCCTGGGGGGTGATGAAAATGTTCTCAAATTAGACAGCAGTGATGGTTGTGCAACTCTGACTATTCTAAAAACCACTGAATTGCATTCTCTTACAAGGTGAATTTCATTTTATGTGAATTATATCTCAATAAAGCTGTTATTTGAGATAGAAAGATGGGGGAGGGGAGTTGAAGTTTTTTGTTTCTGGAGTCTCCTGTGAAACCACACCTCTAAATTTATATATTCATTTATTTACTAGAGGCAAGTTCTATCACCCAGGATGGAGTACAGTGTCAAAATCATAGCCCACTGCAGCCTCAAACTCCTGGGCTCAAGTGATCCTCCCACCTCAGCCTCCTGAGTAGCTGAGACTACAGGCATGCACCACCTCACCTGGCTAATTTTTTAAATTTTTTTGTAGAGACCAGGGTCTCCCTGTTACCCAGGCTGGTCTTGAACTCCTGGGCTCAAGTGATCCTCTCGCCTTGGCATCCCAAACTGCTGGGATTACAGGTGTGAGCCACCATACCCAGCCTTATACCTCTAAGTTTTTTACAATTTTCTATAGCTCTTCAAAGCCATGGCACAACCTCAGTGAGCCTAAAAGTCTGGCTGTGAGTCTTGGTGGCAGCAAAGCTGAATTCCAAGCAGAGGCTGGGTATGGCCGGAACTTACACCTGCATCTCTAGCCATGCGTCATATGCACAGGCAGAAGCCAGGCAGGGCCAGGGCTTGGATAGGATCAGACTAAGACTCAGTGGAGCCAGGGTGGGGAAAAAGCCAAGGCCACACCCAGAACTTCTTCCTTTTCCAGGAAGGCAGTAAGCATAGCCATCTGAGAAAGCCCTTAGAAGCCTAGAATGGCCAGTCCATCAAATCCAGGCCAAAGAGCTGGAGGGTTGCTCATGGAATTCATACAACAGCCCTGCTCCATGAAGATTTTTTTTTTCTGAGATGGAATTTTGCTCTGTCACCCAGGCTGGAGTACAGTGGCACAATCTCAGCTCACTGCAACCTCTGACTTCCAGTTTCAAGCGATTCTCCTACCTCAGCCTCCTGAGTAGCTGGAGTTACAGGCGCCCGCCACCATACCTGGCTAATTTTTGTGTTTTTAGTAGAGATGGGGTTTTATCATGTTGGCCAGGCTGGTCTCCAGCTCCTGACCTCATGATCTGCCCACCTTGGCTCCCTAAAGTGTTGGGATTACAGGCATGAGCCACCACGCCCTGCCATGGAGATCTTAAATTAAGTGTATGCAGTTAACTATAAACTAGAAATAAAACCTATGCTATACATCTGCTGTAAGGAGTAATGAGTTGATTTACATAAAGTGCCTGGAAGGTGCCTGGCATACAGTAGGAAGCCTAAATGTTGGCTTCATTCTTCAGTAGGAAGGCTGATAGTCTGAAGTTAAGTGCCTGCTCTTCAATGTAGATCAAAAGACTGAGAGACACAATGAGTTGTGGCACACATAATTACAAGATGGAGAGAGGAGGGCCTTAAAGAACATCCAATTCTATGCAGTAAATAACAACTTGAGAAACAGACTCAGAGGGAGGCAGCAACTTGCCATGGTCATTCAGCAAGATGGCTTGGTCATTCAAAGAAACAGCAAGTCCATATTCCCACATTTCCCCCCAAATGCCAAGGAGCAAAAACAACTCCACCTCCAATCATCTTTGGTGACTCTTTATAAAGATACTTCTCTGGAATAAAAGCTAAATTGCCTAAATATGGCTAACTCTTGGATAATGCTGGTTAATCCTGGCTAATGTTTCATTCTCTAAAGCATTTTTTCCCATCAATAAACTTTTTTGTGGGAACTCTCATTTGCCTTGTGTTTCTTATGGAAATGTGATTTGTACATACATCCTCCTTGCATAAATATTTAGCTCATCATTGTGCAGCACAAATTCCCTGCAAATTAGGTGGAAATCAGCCTCAGCTGACAGAAGCATCTATATTCATCCAGGGAAAAATCATTATTATTTAGAACTTATTAAGCCCTGACAGTAAGTACTGGATGGACCTGGGAACTTCAATAAATATTGAATGCAAATGTATGCTAAATGCTTGGGCACAGATTGCTCTTGTAATTTCTACCTGCCAAGAGGCAGCAAAAGATAGAGAAATGAAAATGGGCTGAACTTGGCTCTGCTCATTACAAACTGTTTCAACAAGAGCAAATCACTGAGACCCTCTTCATCTACAAAATGGGTCTAACCAAACCTATCTCATAGGGTTCATTATTATAAAATTAAATAAGATCATATGTGTAAAGTACCTAGCATGAAGCCTGGAACACACTAGATGCTCAATAAGTGTTTGCCTCTAACAAATGAATCTGAAGAAGGTGAAATGTAGAAATGTTAGCTCATAGGTTGGTTACAGTTGCATCCTACCCCCTGCTCTGTGAACATAATTTGCTCCAATTGCAACTAGGTTTTATTTGAAGGTTGCAGTTAACACTGCCAATTTTACATAAAATTAAGTAGAGGACTCGAGTTGAAATAGCTTGGAATAGAAATTTACGTATTATATAAATTCCATTATTAAACTTTGTAGCCAACACTCACAATGTCCTGCCCACACTCCTGAGATGTTTTATTGTGCTCAAGGGAATTCCACTTGTCAGCATCTATATCTCTATGCCTGAGGGCTCTTGTTCCAGGAATCACAGGAAGCTGCCCTGCCAGTGCATGATAGGTCAGATACGCCAGGTAAAGAACACTCTCAGGAGCCACCTTCAACCAATGACTAAGGGAGCTGGCATATAAATACCCCAGCTCCTTCACCTCTTATGTAGGATCAGTCTGAGGCATAAGTCTTGCACCATTTCCTCAAGTTCCCTCACAGGATTAAACCATCATGATTGATGACTCCATGACACACTTTGCTGGCATCTTGTCTTCCTTGTTTCACTTCCCAACCTGTGTGACCTTGAAGGGGTTCAGAGTATACTATCCCAAAACATGCCACTCTGGCATAAGGATTATTTTGAGCTGAAGGCAATTGAGAATAAGGAGACACAGGGCAAGCTCTCTGCCCTTCCTTATCTGCCTGAAAGCAGAACTTAAATTCTTCTTGTCTGAAGGTGTTTCCCCAACTCATATCGGGAAAGGGATAACCTCATCACCAGAAATGAGACAACAAAGCAATCTACACAAAAAAACCTTGCTAACCAGCCCTTTCCTACCACTAATTTTCCCACATATTTACCTTCCCACAATTTGCTGCCCCAAGAAGTTCAAAGTCATTTTCTTTTGTCTTGTCACTTCTCTACCAAATTATTGTTCTTTGTTAAGATGGTATATGACCCCAAGCTCTAACCATCGCTTTGATTTACTCATCACTGAGTTCTCTCATGTATATGTACACTGCATGCGTTAATAAACTTGTTTTTTTTTCCTGTTAATCTGTCTTTTGTCAGTCTAATTTGCAGGACCCCAGCCAGAAGGCTACACGGAAAAAAAAAAAAAAAAAAAAAAACACAACTTTTCCTCCCCTACAACCTCTGCTTCCCAAATAAATACCTTTCACTTGGATTCTTGTCTTAGCATTTGGGAGAACACAAATTAAGTTAAGTATGTGATGGGTTCAGATTTCCAGCCTTATATACCCAACAGCACACTGGACACCCCACTAGCTCTTTAATTCAATATGAAAAAGTGATCTCCCCATCAGCCCCACACATACGCCTGCTCCAACCCCAGAGACAGATCCACTACCCACTCATTCTCCCAAGCCAGAAACCTGGATCTCATCCTTGCTTTTTCCTTTTCTCTCCCCTGCTCCCTACCATCTCCAGCCATTTATCAAGTCCTGCCAATTTGACCTTCATAATCTCTCCTGGAATCAGTCACTTTCTCCATCCCTGTAAACACTGAGGCAAACAATCTCTGGCTTCCATTGCAGGAGCCTCCTCCCCGTTGTCCCAGATCCACCATGGATCTTTTCTCCATGCCACAGTCCAGAAGGATTGCAAATACTAATAGCAACAACAGCACTTAATGAAAGCTTACTTTGTGCTGGGCACGCACTGCTCTGATCCTGTTACTCCCCAACTTAAAATCTTCCATGGGCTTCCTATAGTCCTTAGGCAAAAACCTCTAATTCCTTGCTTGAACCTACAAGCCCCTGTGATCTGATGCCCCCTTTTCTCCATAACTCCTTTTGTTACCATTTCCCCTGCTGAATCTAATCCCAAGAGGTCCTTTTCTGAAACAATTAGGTGGGTCAGTTTTTTAGTTTTCCATGGAGAATTGACTTTTTTTTTTTTTTTTTTTTGAGACCGGTCTTACTCTGACACCCAAGTTGGAGTGCAGTGGTGTGATCTCGGCTCACTGCAACCTCTGCCTCCCAGGCTCAAGTGATCCTCCCACCTCAGCCTCCGAAGTAGCTGAGACTACAGACATGCACCACCATGCCCAGCTAATTTTTTTTGTATTTTTGCTAGAGATGGGTTTCACCATGTTGCCCAGGCTGATCTTGAACTCGTAAGCTCGAGCAAATCACCCATCTTGGTCTCCCGAAGTGCTGGGACTACAAGTGTGAGCCACCACATCCAGCCTGAACTGACTTTTGAATGTCCATCAATACCAACTCCCAATACCTACCCTCACTCCTACCCATCATCTTCCCAGGCCCTGCTCCATCCATAGCCTCCACCTTCAGGAACAAGCCTTTCCTCTCTGAGATCCTCACTGAGGCATCTGGGAAGACATGAGATTATCCTCTTTAACAATCCGTAAGTTCTTTAGAGCCAGAACCCTCCCCCACCTTCTGCAAGGCCTGGCACAGGGCCCAACACACAGTAGGTACTCAATGAATGTTTGTTGAGTTAATTAAGGAAGCTGTCCAGTCTTAATCACAAACTTTCAGGATGCTTCCTTCAAACCACCTTCCCCTGAGGGAGCCTATGGTTGATTGGACAATTACTCTAGTGCTGGAACAAATCACCCTCAGGCGCTCGATGAAACTATTCAATGAATGCTGCTGACAAAAGAGTTGATTGCGCTGCTTTGACCCTGAAAGTAATTACATACACCAGCATCCATCTGCCCGTGGGGTAGCCCGGAAGAGGGTCCTCACCTCGTTTCAGCTCCATCTTCTAAATAAACTCAAAAGAACAAACATTGTCATTTCCCCCAGGATGGTTATGGCTTGTTAGAAATCAAACAGAGGGCAGGTAAGAGGTGTATAATCTGCACGAGCCATCTCCCCAGGCTCCAGCAGCCTCCTTTAATCATCTCTATCACAAAACCAAAACCTGAGAGCCCCCTACTCCTTGAAAATGCAGCAGGGAGCCTCCATGCCCCACTAACAGCCCAGGATCAAGTGATGACTGCTCTGCGCTCAGCCCCACACATCAGGCATCGCTGGCCTGTTAATTACCCTCTTTCACCCATCCTGAGAAGCCAGAAGTCATCCTTGATGCTTCCATGTCTTCATCTATCCATTCATTTATTCATTCTTTCCATAAGCATTTATTGAATACCTGTTAGAAGGCAGCAGACACTGCTGTGATTACACTAATGAACAAGACAGCATAATCCATGACCTCATGGAGCTCACAGTCTAGAGAGGAAAATGAGTATCAACCAAACAAAGACACAAATGTTTAAGATAAATTTATATTAAACACAAATGTTATTTGCTGAATCTTTGCCAGGTCCTGCAGGGGAGGAATGTAGCATGGGAGGGGAGGTCATTGACCAAGATGGCCTTAACTTCCCCTCAGTTTCACTGAACTTTAAACAGGTTTCTTTCTGACTTTGAGGCCCTGGCATCCATTTTCTTAGGGCATTTACTTTTTTTTTTTTTTTTTTTTGAGACACAGTCTCTGTTGCCTAGGCTGGAGTGCAGTGTTGCAATCTCAGCTCACTCACTGCAACCTCTGTCCTCTGCCTCCTGGGTTCAAGTGATTCTCCCACCTCAGCCTCCCAAGTAGCTGGGATTGCAGGTGCACACCACCATGCCCGGCTAAGTTTTGTATTTTTTAGTAAAGCTTGGGTTTCACCGTGTTGGCCAAGTTGATCTCAAACTCCTGACCTCAGGTGATCCGCCTGCCTCCACCTCCCAAACGGCTGAGATTACAGGCGCCATTTTCTTTAAAACATTTACTTTAAAAGATTTGCAGTCTACATAGTTTTTTGTTTTGTTTTGTTTTTTGTTTATAAAAACACTGCCCCCTCTCCCAGGAACTCCTCCCAAGGAACTGGGAACTCTCCCAGTTCCTTGCCAATTTTTACAACCTAGGAATGTCTTTCTCAGGGATCTGGCAGTTATCCCTTTGAAATGCAATCATCAAGAAAGATAGCACCACAATCTCTCAGTCTCTGTAGGAGGGAAGGTGCCTAACTCTGGTAAGCACCAATATTAGCAAACACAAACGTCCTCCAGGACTTTCCCACTAGCTCACTCGAGAGCTTAAAAACCCTCCCGGCTTTTGTTTCAGGGGAGGTAAATTCAATCTCCCTCCCCTACCGCAATAGTCTCAAATAGCCTTTCTTGCCTGATTAACTCAGTCCAGTACAGAAATGAATAAAACATGGATCCTGCCCTGAAAGAATTTAAGGTCTGATTAAGACAAATTAAAACTTCCCAAATTGTAGTAAATGCTGTAATCCCAGCACTTTGTGCGGTCAAGGCGGGCAGATCACTTGAGGTCAGGAATTTGAGACCAGCCTGGACAACACGGTGAAACCCCATCACTACTAAAACTACAAAAATTAGCCGGGTGTGATGACATGTGCCTATAATCTCAGCTACTCGGGAGGCTGAGGCAGGAGAATCGCTTGAACTCTGGAGGTGGAGGTTGCAGTGAGCCAAGATCGCGTCACTACATTCCAGCCTGGGGCGACAGAGCAAGAGGACATCTCAAAAAAAGAAAAAAAAAAAGGAAAGAAAAAAAAAATCTAGAGGAAGCTATGAGACAGTGTAACAGAGGAAACTTAATTTAGATGGGAAGGGCTCTAGGAAGACCTCTCTGTGAAGAGGTATTTGAGCTGGGACAAGCATCCCAGGCAGAGAGACTAGCACACATAAAGGCGTTTAGATCAAACATTCAGCTGCAGAAATGCTAGGTCCCTGCCCCAAACCAAGTCTTACTATATTTGCACATGTGACTCTTCTACGTACTGTTGCTCCCTCAGCTTACTAACCTTCCATGAATCCTAGGGGGCTCCTGAACAAAGCCCATTGCTCCTAACTTCCTTAACCTGATGGTCAAGATTGTATTGAATCTGACTCCTTCTTCACCTCTCCAGCCATATACAGAAAGCCTCTCAGTGAAACACAAGCCTTCTGGGTATGACAGACAAAGGGGCTTCTTGCAGAGGCAAATGGAAGACAACCTAGAAGGTACAGGTGCAAAGCACTCACATGATTGAGAGTCTATATACTTGAAGCACAAATAGGAGGGGAAAAAGTTCTCTCCTATTGGACCAAAACTCCAGTTATTTTTCCTTATTCTGTGACACAGGGACCATAAGTAACCTCAAGTAACCACAAGATCAGTCTTTGGTGAGTTTATTTCCCAAATAAAAGACACGCCTGGTGCTTGACAGTCTCCTGGGACCTCACTAGTCCTGAAGCCCCTTCTGTCCCCAACACACCTATTTCCCCTCACCCACTCTGGACCAATCCCTACAGTTCCCCTAGCTCCTCCCAGGCTTCTGATAGGGAAGAGCATCAGGGTTACCCTTATGTTAAGAACAGAAGTAAAATCTTGATGCTATTACATTTGGACACCCCACAATGCCCGATTCCTAGCTCTCTGCAGGATTCCTCAGGCAGTCTTCATCATAGAGGCGTCACCAAGCAGGAAACACCACATTCTTCTGTGATGAGCTGGGCCCATGCCTGCTCCACACAGTAAAGAACTCAAAAGACCCAAGGTGGGAGCACAGAGCTTCAACTCACCACTGTTATGGGCTCTACCTCCCTTAAAGCTCCAGTAGCAATGCAGCAGCAGGAAGGGGATGCTGGCCTGAGAGCACCTCCCCAGGAAGGAGAGTCTACACGTGCGTATGCAACTGCACAGCCCACAGTGGGCCTGCCCACAGGTCCCTGTGATCCAATCACTGTCCTGGTCTTTGAACAATCAGATGGTCAGAGGGATTGGAGCACCTGAAGGAAGTGAGAGCACCTCCCCATCACCTCTGACCCTCTTTCTCAGCTCTCTCTGCCTGCTAGCCCTGAGCACAGGATTTTCTGTTTGACCTTCCCCAAGTTGTTGGGTCACGCTCTCCATCCCAAAGCTAAAGCCCTTGTCTCCTTGACCCTAATCACCCTCCTTTCTTCACTCCTTGGCCCATGGTCCACACAGGTCTTCGAGCTCTGGACAGTGGTCCACACACTCTGCTCCTACCCTCTCTAGGGCAGGAGCTTCCTAAAGCCAGGCCTGCAGCCCAGCAATCCCCTTGTCCTTGACTCATGCATCTGGGATGAGCTCTATCTGCATCCCGTCAAGGGCAATGAGTTACTGAGGAGATAGAAGCAGGACTTTTTTCCTTTAATTCAATTAAGCCACATGCTGACTGTGATACTTTCTCCACTATCTAAGGCAGCAGGTGCCTTTGCAATTACTTCCCCTCTGCTGAGCCTGCATGTCGCCTGGGGTCTCCAGGAGATAGAGATGAAGCTGTAGAATCACAAGAGCAATGTGATGGAGAAAGAGACAGGCCAGGGAGACCAAGAGACTGGCCAGAGTACCTGAGAGAAAGATCAGCCAGGAATGCAATAATGCAGGTGGCCCCAGGCAAAGTCACATCTGGGAACCAGCTGACATGTGACTTTCTGCTATTTTCAAGGGCCTTAGAAGCAAGGGAGTATTTTTTAATTTGGGTTCCCCCAAAAGCAGATCTGGAGACAAGGACTGGGGGCATTAGTCTGTTTGGAAAGTGATCCCAGGAAGCAGTGAAGGAGAAGTGATGGGGAGTGAAGAAAGTCGACAAAGCCTGCAGTTATGAGAGGATCTGTTGCTGTGGGCGGGTGGGGCTCAATCTCACTTGGAACTCTATGGGAAACTGTGTGGAGCACACCTGAGAAGTGCTCCCAAGGGGCAAAAAATCCAAGTGTTTACTCACCATACAGGGTTGAATGGTGGCTCCCAAAGAGACATGTCTATGTCCTAACCCCTAGAACTTGTGGATGGGCCCTTATTAGGAAAAAGGGTCTTTGTCAACAAACTTAGAAGATCTTGAGATGAGATCAACCTGGATTACCCAGCTGGGCCCTAAATCCAATGACAAGTGTTCTTATAAGAGATATATACAGGGCCATGCGCAGTGGCTCACACCTGTCATCCCAACACTTTGGAAGGCCAATCCAAGGGTAGTAGATTACTAGAGGTCAGGAGTTTGAGACCAGCCTGACCAACATGGAGAAATCCCTGTGTCTGTCTCTACTAAAAATACAGAAATTAGCTGGCGTGGTGGCGCATACCTGTAATCCCAGCTACTCAGGTGGCTGAGGCAGGAGAATCTTTTGAACCTAGGAGGCAGAGGCTGCAGTGAGCCAAGATCGTGCCACTGCACTCCACTCCTGCCTGGGCAACAGAGTGAGAATTTGTCTCAAAAAAAAAAAAAAAGGAGGGGGTGGAGAGAGACAGACATAAAAAAGGAAAAGGAAAAGGCCATGTCAAGTTAGAGGTAAAGAGTACAGTGATGCAATCACAAGACAAGGAATGCCAGGAGCCACCAGGAGCTGGAAGAGGCATGGAAGGATTCTCCTTAGAGCCTTCCTGGAATCATATGACCCTACCAACACCTTGATTTCAGACTTTTGGCCTTGAGAACTGAGAAAATAAATTTTTAAGCCACACAGTTTGTGATAATTTGTTGCAGCAGCCACAGGCCACTGATAACACCCATCAATACCCAAACCTTCCTGGTTAAGAATTACTCCTGGGATTGGCCAGGCGCAGTGAGGCTCACACCTGTGATCCCAGCACTCTGGGAGGCCAAGGCGCGCGGATCATGAGGTCAAGAGATCAAGCCCATCCTGGCCAACACGGTGAAACCCCGTCTCTACTAAAAATACAAAAATTAGCTAGGCGTGGTGGCACATGCCTGTAATCCCAGTTACTTGGGAGGCTGAGGCAGGAGAATCACATGAACCCAGGAGGCGGAGGTTGCAGTGAGCTGAGATCACACCACTACACTCCAGCCTGATCAAAGAGTGAGACTCGGTTTCAAAAAAAAAAAAAAAAAGAATTACTCCTGGGGTCATCAGCCCTACAACATTCCCGTCTGTGCCACTGAAAGCTGAGGCCACCACTGCAGTCAGAGAAAGACCTCAGGCAGACAGACGCCTGTGCCAGCAGTATGAAACCAACAGCGTAACCAGGAACTACCCACAGAAACTGCAGGGAACCTCTGGGAAGAAGCAGCTGAAGTATGTGGCAGAGTGAGGGAGTACTGACAGTGCCTGCCACAGGATGGCTGGAATAGGATCAGGGCCACTTCTGGTCCACCTGACTGTGTTTTCTAAGGCGGACCTCCATCAGGAATCAAGCTCTTCCTCAGGATCATACCTTCAAGTAGGGAAAAAACTCATATTATGATGCTCCCACTATGTGCCCACACACACATCCTCTCCCATCCATCCTTTCAACAGCCCTGTGAGATATGAAGGATATGACAGGCAGAATAATAGCCCCCAAAGACACCCGTGTCCTAATCCCCAGAACCTGTGAATGAGCTACCTTGTACGGCAAAGGGGACTTTGTCGACGTGATTAAGTTAAGGATCTTGAGATGGGGGATTATCCTGGATTGCCCAGATGGGCCCAATGTAACATATGGTACTTATAAGGGAAAGGGGGAGGTGGGAGGCTAAGGGATCCAAATCAGAAATATTTGAAGATCCTGCCCTGCAGGTTCTGGAGATAGGGAAAGGGGTTCCTAGCCAAGGAATGCAGATGGCCTCTAGAAGAGGAAAAGGCAAGAGAAAGCATTCTCCCCCTAGAGTCTCCAGAAGGAATGCAGCCCTGATGACACTCGATTTTTGCCCAGTGAGACCCATTTCAGACTTCTCACCTCCAGAACTGTCATATTACACATTGGCATGTTTAAAGCCACTGAGTTTTTGGTAATTTGTGACAGCAGCAATAGGAAACTAATACATTTTACAAGGGCCTTAGAAGCAAGGGGTTGTGTTTTAATTTGGCTTCCCCAAAAAGCAGATTGAGAGACAAGAACTTGGGTGCAGGCGTGTATTTGGGAGGTGATCCCAGAAAGCACGGTGAAGGATAAGTGACAGGGAGTGACAAGAGCAGACAAAGCCTACAGTAATGAGAGGGTCTGTTGCTGTGGGCCACTGGGGCTCCATTCCACTTGGAACTCTCTGGGAGACCCTAGGGCAGATTGAGGTTAGTCCACGGGCTGTGAGAAACAGGACTGGAGCTATTAGCAGAAGCTCGTCTGGACTTGAGTTTCTTTCCCATGGTACAGGACTGTGTTTCTTAGATAGTAATTGATGTTTTATTTTTCCTCTTTGCTTCTGCTTTCTTTTTTGCACTCTTGCTTTCTCCACTGCCTCCTCTAACCCCAGTTCAAGCTGTCAAGCCTCTGAGCTCAATGCCTGAGACAGGGGACAGACATGACCTGAGGGGACAACAGAAACACAGCCGCCTACCTGGTTTGCCATCACCACAGGGCTTTGCCCTTAGGGAATGCAAAAATCTGCAAGAGGAATATGGCTATCCTGGCCTTCCCCACCCCCACCAGCCAGGACTGGTGAATTTTCCCCCAGGACTGAGAAGGAGAACTGAAGATCTCCAGTGACAAAAGGGTCTGTACCCCAAGGAGGCTGCAGGAGCCCAGAAAGGAGAAACTGAATGAGGAGACCAGACAGGTGGGGCTAAAGAACTGACCTGGCTTGGCACCTCACATAGGATGCTATGTTTAAGGTTGAACAAGCCAGAGTTTGGAGAATACGCCGTGCACCATCATGACTGTTGCCAGAGCTGAGACCAGACCAAACCCTGATGGAGGGAGAACAGTTTCCCATGAAGGGCATGGCTGCTGCCACCATAATCCCAGGGCAGGAAATAAGGGGATCTTGCATTAGGCAATCAAAGGATTTCCTCTCCCTCTAAGGCCAAGGAGGAAATGTGGCTGGGATTTCAAGCTCTGTGGATGCCTGGAGGTGCCAGCAGCTGGGGATTAGCTGGCCCCACCTGCAGAGCCCAGCCAGTGGCTCCTCTGCATCTCCAAGTTGGCACTTGGGTCTGTGGTCTCCAAGAACAGGTGTTTCTCAGGGTAACCTCAGCCCCTACAACCTCAACCAAGAAAGTAAAGGGGAGCAGCCCCGGAGGCCAATGAGGAGGGGGATTAGTGGTCACTGGTGACAGAGACATCCGTGTCCCCAGAGCCAGCCCCTTGTGAGCAGAAGAATGGCTGCGGGAGCAAAAGGACTTGCCCTCCCCATACGCTATCAAGGCAGCTGGGGAGCCCTCTGAATAATAGGGGGCACTTTAGAAGGGCTTCATTACCAGCAAGAGGCCCAGAAGGGGCTAGAGCCAGACAATTTCATGGTCGGCCAGAGGCATGATCGTGTCTCACAGCACTGGAGAGGCTTCCAGATTACACTTGTAATAAAACATTTTATGGGGAAGAAACAAATGGGAGTAAATATGAATGCAGAAATAAGCAATGTTTTAGAGTTTCGTATCATTAGCAGAATTAGATAATTAAAAATATAAACAAGAAATAATAAGCCCTCCCTCTCTGGGACACCCTGTATATTCAAGGAGATGCTATGTGTACAGGACCCATCAGAGCCAGCAGAGCAGACAGTGAATAGATCTACATAGAAAAGGATCATTCTTAACATCCCTCCCCAACACTACACAGCAAGATTATCTTCTGTAATAATCATGGAATAATCAGTAATAATCATTACGTTCCTGATTCATTTTTTAGTCTTAAAACAATTACGAATTTTAAAAGGGAAATTTCAGTGTTACATATATTATTCAGATTCAGGAAAATATTTACTGGAGGAACTAAAGTTTGCACTCACCAAACAAAAATATTCCAGCACAACGGTTGGGCGCAGTGGCTCACACCTGTAACCCCAGCACTCTGGGAGGCCAAGGCGGGCTGATCACCTGAGGTCAGGAATTTGAAACCAGCCTGGCCAACATGGCAAAACCCCATCTCTACTAAAACATACAAAGATTACCTGGGCGAGGTGATATACACTTTTAATCCCAGCTATTCGAGAGGCTGAGGCTGGAGAATCACTTGAACCTGGGAGGCGGAGGTTGCAGTGAGCCAAGATCACACCACTGCACTCCAACCTGGGCAACAGAGTGAGACTCTGTCTCAAAAAAAAAATAAAAATAAAAAATTATATCTTATGGTTCAAGTTCCATCTCATGGTTCAAAATTTTCAGCACCAGTAAAAACTCCAAGTGGTCATATAGACTTAATTAAAGGATTAAAGTAACCCACATTAGCCTTTGTCATCACTTAATTAGTAGATTATGGCTGATATTAGATCAACTATTTTTATTTTAGTTTTTGAGACAAGGTCTTACTCCCTGTTGCCCAGGCTGGAGTACAGTGCCGCAATCTCCAGAAGCTTATATAATGTATATGGAAGCATTTTGTAAACTGTAAGTGCAGTACAAACATTACTAGAGATAACAGTAATAACTGTGCAGAGGCAATGCATTTGGTCGCAACAATGGACCAGAAAAATCAGAGAGAAAAAGGAAGGTAGTCGCTTATGTGGCTATTAACAACCTGGACAAAATGCCACAGCCAAATTCAACAGCACCAATATTATGTTACCAAAATGGAGCCTGTGAAGACAGCCAAATGGGGTGACCACACCTCCCAGTGCCAGGCAGCCAGCTGCCAGAGACACATTTCAGCTCAGTCATGCCGAGGCAACTGTGCCATTGCAGAGAAATGGCCATGATAGTCACCAGTCCCTGGAAACCCAGCAGCCCCCAAACACTTCCCCAGAGCTAGGTTATAGCAGGTTGTTGGCAGAGGACAGAAATGTGACAGACAAGTGACCACATGGCTGCTCACGGAGGTGCCTGCTGGGACACAGGCACTAAATATGAGGTGTTCTGGAAAATCCATGACCCGCCTCCATTGAGGGAGATAAATAAAGAGCATAAAGCTGCTCTTTGCAAAAGCATATTTAGTGAACACATAGAATTTAGGCTAGATATTTCTATTTTTTTCTCTTGTTTTCTTTCATTTACGAAAGAAATGCATGCCCCTAAAGCCACTCTTCTCTGCCTACTCATGAGTAATGTGTAGAGGGAGAGTTATTTAGCTGGAATGAGGCACAAAGCGAGGCTGACACAACGAGAACAAGAGTTAGAGGCCCGAGGCTCCCAACAGCTGACCCTGGGAGCAGCTTGACAACACTGCAAGGGACCCCTCCTAGAAGGTCACACAGGCCACTGTTCCAACCAGCACTAGGATGGCCTTGTAGCCTCTGCTTGCATGCCTCCCAGGACAGGACAGCCACTGCTGCTGGAAACAGCTGTGGACATCTCTGATGGTGAAAAATATGGACTATTGGCCAAGCCCTTCACACTACCCAAGGCTCCATATTCAAGCCACAGCTGTGGCTGGGAATGACTTGCAGATGCACCATGCCGCCCATCACAACCCATCCTCCCCAAATGAAATTAAGCCCCCCATGTGGTCCCTGCCCTTGTTTACAGCATGCACAGCTGTCTGTGTTTTAGCCTATTTTATTACTCTGTCACCCCCACTTAACTGTGAGCTCTTTGAAGACACAAACTGAGTTTTCTCCTTGATGCCTGACCAAAATAGATACTTCAAAATCCTTTTGTTAAAAACGCAATTCTGTAACATCATTGCCCAAGCTCCCTCTGCCCTCCAGTTTCTGTGCTAGGCACAACCTCACAGAACATCAGTCACCTGGCCCCTCTCATGCCCTCACCCCAACCACAATTCCCAGCTTCACTCCACCTCTAGAGAAACTGAGCTCAAAGCAATGGTTTTAGGATTTCAGGGCAGATTTCTAATCCAATCCTCTGTTCCTGTGGTTCTCAAACTTGATGTATCAGAATACTCTGGAAGGCTTAAGATAGAGATTTTTGGACCCACCCTCCAAGTTTCTAATTTGGTGGGTCTGAGGTAGGTCTTGAGAGTTCGCACTTCTAACACATTTGCTGGCAATGCTGATGTTGCTGGTCCAGGGGTTTTATTTTGAGAACCGCGGTACCACAGTGCTACATTGAGGTCAATCCTTAAAAGACATTCCCAGCAACAGGAACAGCTTGAGTGGAGGCAGAGGCAGCACAGAGGCTTGGGTGACATCTGTCTTTTCTCACCATTCAAGATGTCTACAAGCTGCTTTAAGCAGCAGTGAGCACCCAAGGCACACGAGCAGAGGCTACCAGACCATATCACACACACACAGCTTCTCTGCTCACAGTTTATCTAACCTCTGCTTATACATCTGTCTTAGTCCATTTTTTGTCAGTGTTGCCATAAAGAAATACCTGAGGCTGGGTAAGGCATAAAGAAATGAAGTTCGTTTGGCTCATAGTTCTGCAGGCTGTACAAGAAGCATGGCGCCAACATCTTCTTGGTTTCTGGTGAGGGCTTCAGGCTGCTTCCACTCATGGTAGAAGGCAAAGAAGAGCTGGTGTGTGCAGAGATCACATGGCCAGAGAGGGAGCAAGGGAGGAGGTGCCAGGCTCTTTTCAACAGCCAGCTCTCATTGGAACTAATAGAGCAAGAATTCACTCATCCCAGTCCCCAGGGGGGGCATTAGTCTATTCATTAGGGGTCTGCCCCCATGACCCGAACACCTCCCATTAGGCTCCACCTCCAACACTGGGGGTCAAACTACAACATGGAACTTAGAAGGGACAAATATCCAAACCATAGCAACCTTCAACAAGATCTTCACAACTTGTCCAGTTAGACTGGCCAATCTTGTTTCTTATATTGAGTGACAGCTCACCTCCTGCCTAGGGTTGCCAGATAAAATACAAGACACCTAGTTAAATTTGAATCTCACATCAATAATGGATAACTTTTTGGTATGTCTCATGCAAATATGGTTATTTTCATTTGCTAAATCTGGCAACCCAACATTCCTACCCATGAAGTCTCCAGGTGCTTGAGTTAAGTTCCTGCCAATACTGAAGCAGCCAGGTGAGCCTCAAGTTCAGAGGAAGCTGTCTTCTGCATCACAAAACCAATTTAGCCAAAGCAAGAGCAAAAAGAGTCAGTCTCAGGAAATACACTTTGTTAGAGCTGCACTAAGCCCAGGTCTTACAGCTAGTCCAGGGCTGGGGCTGTGGCAAGAAAATGACTT
The DNA here is from genome assembly GCF_009764315.1 of Trachypithecus francoisi. NCBI lineage: Eukaryota > Metazoa > Chordata > Mammalia > Primates > Cercopithecidae > Trachypithecus > Trachypithecus francoisi. The sequence goes on from NW_022681467.1 coordinate 39,003,267, forward strand.
CCACCTAGGCTACCCAGGTGTGGGGGTCCTTGCCCTGAAGCAGATTTGTGCTGGAATCCTACCATATGGTCAATACCTGGTCATCCATCCACACCCACACCATAGGGGAATGTTAGAGCCAGGACTAAAACCCACTTCTGATTCCTGTGCTAAAAAGTTTTTCTCTAATGCAAGAATCATTTCCTAAGAGGTAACCCCAGGATCCTAGTACATGTGCTAAGTGGCGGAGGAATCTTTCTATACAAACCTTGTCATTGCACACTCCAAACTCTAGGGGTCAGAAGAGTCCTGCTCACTTCATAGTGTGCCGCTTACAGCCCATCTGGCCCAGCCACTTCATAGGAGACCAGAGAGAGGAGGGGGCTTGCCCAATCTCCAATCCAAGTTGACAGCAGAGCTGGACAAGAATCTACGTCTACTGACAGCTCAGACCCTGTCCGCCCTGCCAAGATCTCTTCCAATTAAAAGGAACTACTGTTAACTTAAAACCACAGAGATATGCCATTTTTCTCCCATGGAACTAGCAACAGTGAAAAATTCTGGCAATATCAAGTGTTGGAGAAGAGGTGGAGAAAAATGTATTCTCCACCACTGCTGGCGGGAATGGAAATCACAGGGGCAAACTTGGTAGAGCATTTAGCAATACCTAGTAAAATGGAAAGTGCATATGTACAATGTAACAATTCCACTCCAGCTTCAAGCCCCCACAGCAACTCTCGCAAGAGCCCACTGAGATCTAGGGCAAGGATGCTAATTGCAGCATTATTTGTTATGGTGAAAAATTAGAAACAACCTAACTATGCAACAAGACAGAAATGAGAAACAAACCGTGGTCTATCCACATGATAAAATACCTTGCACAGTTATTAGGTTTGTGCAAAAGGAATTGCTGTTTTTGCCATTGAAAGCAATGCCATTGAAAGTAATAGCAATAACCGCAATTTCTTTTGCACCAACCTAATAGAATGAATTCATTAGAGCTAAATGTATCAATAAGAACAGAGGGTGAAAGTGTCCTTATGTGAAAAACCAAGCTGCAAAGAGACCAGAGCAAATTTGTGTAAATGTGGAAAAGCATCCCCACAAACAATACATTTATTATTCATGATACATTACATATGTATACACAAAATACAAAAGTTTCCCAAAAAAAAGTAGTTTTAAAAGGCATGGTTATTCATGAAAGTCAAAATAGTGGCTCTGGAAAGGGATAAAGATTAAACTTTGAGGGTGTCCCTCAAGGGGTGCTTCAACGTCTTCTGTAATGTTTTATCTCTTGTATTAAAAATATACTTGAAGAAAATATAACAAAAGGTTCATAGTTGTCATCCCAGTGGTGGGGATGCAAATTTGTTACTTTTGTATTTTTCCTTTAACTTCTCAAAGAAAAATAAAGCGGCTATTCTGAGGTACTGCTCTCTGGGGCCCCCAGAGCCTACATGACTAACCAAATGCGTTTCTTGGGTTTCAATAATTCATCGCCTTAGCAGGGGTGTGGGTGTGGGAAAGGTTCCATCCTTAAGGGAGTGTGGAAGAATGCATCCAATCCAGGCTAAAATCTCTCTTCTTCCATCCTGACTAGAGATGGCCTTGGGTCTGAATGAAAAGGTAGAAGGTTTAATGCACCGGATGCTTCTCCCAATCTACTTTAGCGAGGTGGAAGAGAACTCACCTGGTTCAATAATTCATCGGAACCTAAGCATGATGGGATGCAGAACCTTCCAGAGTCATGGGCTGTGAGTCCAGCAACAACCCTCCATGACCACCTGCTCGCTGGTTTGAGGTAAGGGACTCATCCCAAGGGTGGTAAGAGACATAATCCCATCGATGCAAGAGGTAAAACCTAAATGCACACACAAACCACATGTGGATCCTGCTGAAATGCTAATCCTGACCCAGTAGGTCTGGGAGAGGGAAGGCAAGCAGGTGTAGGGAGAGTGCTGAGACGTCACTTTTCTGTCAAGATCACAGGGTGGGGCATGATGGCTCACACTTATAATTCCAGCACTTTGGGAGGCCGAGGCGGGGTATCACTTGAGGTTAGGAGTTTGACACCAGCCTGGCCAACATGGCGAAACCCCATCTCTACTAAAAATACAAAAATTAGCCAGGAGAGATGATGGGTACCTGTAATCCCACCTACTGGGGAGGCTGAGGTAAGAGAATGACTTGAACCCAGGAGGCAGAGCTTGCAGTGAGCCGAGATCACACCACTGCACTCCAGCCTGGGCAACAGAGTGAGACTTCATCTAAAAAAAAAAAAAAAAAAATCACAAATGTCCCTGATGCTTCTGCTCCAAGGACCACACTTTGAGTAGCAAGTCTCCGCACTGCCCACTTCAACTGCTGCCTGGTCTTTCTGCTTCATTATCCTACAAATAAAAGCAGGAGTGTTGGCGGTATTTGACAGTATTAGGGTCAGGAGAACCAGAAACACTAACTCCAATCCCAAAAGAGATGACAAAAATATTTATAACTTGATCACAGAGGTGAGCACAAATGTCAATCCCATCACACTTAGAATCTGTGTACTTTATTGTATGTAAATACCACCTCAGCAAAAATATCCTAAAACAAAACAAATCCAGCCTAGTCCACCAACTCCCTCTAAAGGCTAACCTAGATCTTGGCATCTTGTTACCCACTGATTGCCCTGGAGGAAACAGTCCCTAATGACCCACCCAACTGTAGGGAAGAAGAAATGGAACCCGAATATCCAACCCAGGTGCACACCCTTTATACACATGACAGCCACATCTGCTAGTGAACATGCCCCCGCTGCAGGGCCTTGAATTTGCCCCACTTAGTAAACTCTTCCTTCTTTGCAGGAGGAAATCTAAAACTCAGGTAGGCAGAGGGGTGTTTATCTTCTCCCCTCAACAGAGGTAATCTTAAAAGGGCAGAGTAGCTACTGAGAGAGAGGCTGTGTGGCCAAGGGAAGTGTCACCAAACCCTGTCCTTGTTAACATCCCTTTCCTGCCTTTCCAGTGGCTGCAGCCTTTCCAGTGCTGAGCTTAGCCTCTGTTTCCCCTCTGCGGATCATCCCACCTAGAATGTAAGTTAACTTGAATACTAGGCTGTCTCTCCCAGCATTTTTGTTTGTTTGTTTTTGGGTTTTTTTTTTTCTTTTTTTGAGATGGGGTCTCACTCTGTCACCCAGACTGACGTGCAGTTGCGTGATTTCGGCTCACTGCAAACTCTGCTTCCCAGGTTCAAGCGATTCTCATGCCTCAGCCTCCCAAGAAGCTGGGACTATAGGCGTACATCACCACACCTGGCTAATTTTTGTATTTTTAGTAGAAATGGCGTTTTACCACATTGGCCAGGCTGGTCCCAAACCCCCGACCTGAGGTGATCTGCCTGCCTCGGCCTCCCAAATTGCTGGGATTCGAACACAAGTTAATTTCAATACTAGGCTGTCTCTCCCAGCTCTGATTCCTCTCTGGTCCCTTGTTCCCCAGTACTCTGCAACCAGTGGCTTACAAACCTTATTGTGCAACACAGTCCACTGGAAACCCTGTCAGAGTTGTGTCCCACCCCAAGTTTCTGATTCAGGAGGCTTGGGTGGAGCCTGAGAATCTGCATTTCTAACAAGTTCCCAGGTGACACTGCAGATGCTGGCCCCAGGGATGTGCTTTGAAAACTATCATGTTAGACTTTCAACAAACATTTGCTAAATGGATCAAGAAGAACTAGAAGAGTCAGTTCAGAGCTCCTGTCTTGGTTCTGGAGCTTGCTCAGAGATCAACTTTTTTTATATATATATATACTTTATGTTCTAGGGTACATGTGTACAACGTGCAGGTTTATTACATATGTATACATGTGCCATGTTGGTGTGCTGCACCGATTAACTCGTCATTTACATTAGGTATATCTCCTAATGCTATCCCTCCTCCCTCCCCCCTCCCCCCTCCCCATGACAGGCCCCAGTGTGTGATGTTCCCCTTCCTGTGTCCAAGTGTTCTCATTGTTCAAGTCCCACCTATGAGTGAGAACATGCAGTGTTTGGTTTTCTGTTCTTGCGATAATTTGCTGAGAATGATGGTTTCCAGCTTCACCCATGTCCCTACAAAGGACATGAACTCATCCTTTTTTATGGCTGCGTAGTATTCCACAGATCCATATAACCCAAATGTCCATCAATGACAGAGATCAACTTTTTAAGTAAAGCTTTCTTCCTAAGACACAGCATACTCATTTTTTAAAATAAGGATAACAATGCCAACCCCACAGGGTTACCATGGGGATCCAGGGAAATCTTCCTGAGAACCTGTCACAACCCACCTCTGCCTAGAAGCCCTCCAAACCCATGACCCCCCACAAAACCCATGAGGGTTTAGTTCCCTCTGGACTCCTCCAGCCATAACCACTGGAAGAACACTTAAAAGCAAACTACCTTCTATGGGAGGATATATATGTTCCCCCTAAACATATCTGTGTTCGGACCTTGTGCTTCATCCTGGAGCTTCCAAGACGGGGAAGACAGTCATTCCAGGCTGGTGGGGAGACAGACATGGGAAGATGCATTTGATACACACACACACAATGGTTATCAATGCAGGGACAAAGCAGAGCTCAGAGTCACCAACTCTGCTGAAGAGGACTCTGGAAAGGCTTCCTGTAGGCAGTGATGCATGAGCCAAGGACTGAAGGATGAGCAAGAGTCTGTCAAGAGCACAAGGCACCCTGCTTCCTTGAGTGGCCCATAATTGATTCAGCTTGGGGACTTGATTTGCCCTGTCCTTTAGAGCTCAGATCTGTGCACACAGCACACGCTCAAAAATGTGTCATCATTCGTCCAGGCACAGTGGCTCACACCTATGATCCCAGCACTTTGGGAGGCCAAGGTGGGTCACTTGAGGTCAGGAGTTTGAGACCAGCCTGGCCAACATGGCAAAACCCCATGTCTACTAAAATTACAAAAATTAGCTGAGCGTCATGGTGGGTGCCTATAATCCCAGCTATTCAGGAGGCTGAGGCATGAGAATCACTTGAACCTGGGAGTCGGAGGTTGCAGTGAGCCGAGATCATGCCACTGCACTCCAGCCTGGGTGACGGAGACTCCGTCTCAGGAAAAAAAAAAAAAAGTCATCATTGAATTAATAGGCCCAGCTCCTTCATTGCCTCCCAGGAAGGATGCCGTGTCTGACCCATCGCCTGAGAAACCAAAAAAAGCAAGACCATTCAATAGATTGCCCTGCTCTGATGAATGAGACCTATGGTTATTGAGACAGCAAAGCAGGAAATCCTTCCCTATGTGCAAACAGTATATTCTCCCATTACAGCAAAATTAAAGGGGACAATGCTCTCCTATTCATGTTGAGGCTTTGCCTCTAGTTCAGCCACCATCTGGCTGCCACCTGTCCCTTTAGGCTACCTGAACCACTGGTCCACAGTCATCAGTTCCCCGAAGCCTGGGATCTCAAATGGCTCTTACACTGTCTTAAAAAAAAACAAACGAAAAACAAAAAACAAACAAAAAAACTCTTAAACCCTTCTCCAGCACCCAGTTCCTGAGGAAAGCCGGGGCCAGGGAGACAGGAGGGAGAGAGAATCTGGAATCAGGCAGACTGACCTGAGTTTAAATCCTAGCAACACCTTGTACAAACCACATGACCTGAGGCCAGTTATTCACCCACTGGGTCTCAGCTTCCACATCTATGAAATGAGCATAAAACTGCTCACCTCTCAGGAGTGTGGTAAAGATTAAATGAGGGCAGGTGAGTGAAGAGCCCGGCTCCCAGGTGTACAAGCCCATGGGATTCGGCGGCACGGAGGGACCTACATGTGGAGAGACGGTGTTGGCTGGACAGCACTCCTCCAGGCTTCCATCCCCCGCCCTTGAGCAGAGCGCCGGAAGTAGGAGTGTGAAGGCCTGAGTCCTCTCAACGGTTCTCTTGGTGACTCAGCTTTGGGCAGTAAGCTCAGAAATACCACGCGCCCAGCCTGTTCTGGTGACATTTCAAATCCAGAGCGTCTCTCACATTCCCTCCCAGGCTGTCTGGTCAGTATCCATTACTCCAGAACTGGGGCGGGGTACGGGGAGCGGGGGGTGTGCATTTCTATCTCCTTTTTAAGGGTCCTTCTTCCCATCTCAGGCGGGGATAGCAGTTACAGTTGATGGAATACTATCCTGTGGCTAACTTTATTTAATCCTCCCAGCAACCTTGCCCAAGAGGAAACTAACACTCCAAGCAGCCAAACCAGTTGCACAAGATCACCCAGCTGGTCAGTGGCAGAGCCCAGATGTGAACTCAGAACTTCCTGGCTCACCTGCCTCGTTTTTTGCACTCACCCATTTACCATGCAAACAGGGACAAACTAAGGCCACGGTTTCCTCAGCCTTCGTACCCACCTTCAGCATCAAACAAGAGCTGGGCCAAACGGGACAATGCCCTGGAACTCGCTGGCACCCACCTGACCACCCTCAGACATGCAGCAGTGCAGCCCAGCTGCTAGGGCCAGGTCCTCATCCACAGGCAAGGCAGAACCTCCCCAAAGACTCTGACTGCCAGCCGGATCTCCACTTTGGCCTCTGATTCGTCACGGGCCAATCCTTCACAGGGTGTAACCAACTGGAGGCCTGTGAAGGGCACCTAGGGGTGTTGCCTGCTTCTTTCTAGGTTAATAAAAATCCTAATTGAGGAGGCTCTTGAGCCGCTTGCTTGAGCCCACTCCCATTCTGAATTATCTTCAATGAATCTGTGCTTTCGTTGCTGTTTTTCTGTTGCTTTGTCTTTCGTTGCCTCATTCGTTACTTTGTTTGTGCGTTATGTTCAATTCTTTGTTCAACCTGCTAAGAACCTGGACAACCCTCTCCGGTATAATAGCTCCCTACAGAGCCTCCCCGGACAGGCTCCCCGGACAGAGCCTGACCTCAGCACCAGGGGCTGTCCCCAGTATAGCTCCTCTGGTGACTGTCCCTCCTCATCCCACCAGGTGTCCCTTGGGGCTAACTGACAGACACACCTGGCTTTGCACCTCAGCCAGACCTCTAGCATGAAGGACATACCAGAGGGGCCAAGAACTGAATCTACAGCGTCCTTGCCTCTGAGCTTTCCCCAGCCCGACTCACCATCCACCATCCTTTCCCTCCCAGACCCCTTCCCTGTGTTCTTTGGAACCACCTTTAAATTTTTTTAATTAATTAATTAATTAATTTTTTTTTTTTTTTTTTTTTTTTTTGAGATGGAGTCTCGCTCTGTCACCCAGGCTGGAGTGCAGTGGCGCAACTTCAGCTCACTGCAACCTCTGCCTCCCAGGTTCAAGCAATTCTCCTGCCTCAGCCTCCCAAGTAGCTGGGATTACAGATATGTGCCACTACGCCTGGCTAATTTTTATATTTTTAGTAGAGATGGGGTTTCACCATGTTTCTCAAGCTGAACTCCTGACCTCAGGTGGTCCACCCACCTCGGTCTCCGAGAGTGCTGGGATTACAGACGTGAGGCACCGTACCCGGCCTGGAACCCATCTTTTAAGTAAACAAACTCACCCCCATGATTTACCACATCCCCAAACAAAGCATCTGTACCTTCTGTCTCAACTGAAGGTCTCTGCCCCCACCAAAACCCCACTTCTCATGCAGCCCCATTCAGCTGGAGCTGCTCCTCTCTGCACCCCCGACCTCAACCCTCTATAAGTACATACCTTAAGGTCCACATTTGCAGTAAGCATCCTCTTTGCTCCTCACTGCTGCCTAGGCCTGGCTCCCTTGCCTCAGGGGAAACTGGCTCTTCAAGCCTGCCTCTCCCATTCTCATCCCCATCCCTCTTCCTAAAGAGCCTCCCTCTACCCCAGGCTCTGTCCCTCTCTCCACCCTAAGTAAGCCCTGGCACCTTCTAGGGCAGGGATTCTCCACCTTGCCACTACTGATATGAGCCAGCTCATTCCTTGTGGTGGGGGCTGTTCTGTGCCCTGTAGAATGCTTAGCAGCATTCCTGGCCTCTACCCACAAGATGCCAGCAATACTACACACCCCCCTCAGTTGCGACCACCAAAAATGTCTCCAGACCTTGTCCAATGTCCTGCAGGGGTACAAAGTCACCCTTAGTAGAGAGTCACTGGTCCGGAGCAACATCAGCATCCTCTGGACCCCAAGCCCAGTGCCTTTGACCTCCCAACCCCAGAGACAGTCACTTCACTTGGCTCCAGCCCTCTTCTGGTGCAGCCCTCTGCCTTCTCCACGCCACGGGCTGCCAGGAAGCAGATGAAAGTGAACCCGCATCCATGCAGACTGGGCTTCAGGGCCAAGCTTTAACCCACTCCACTCGGCCCTCAGCCAGTCTGACACCTTCAGAACACTACCCCCAATCTGTAATTGAATTGTAATTTGTCACTATTCAATGACCACTTCCTTTTGCCTGTTGTCTTTTCTGCCTCCTCCACTGGGCTATAAACTCCATGAGGGCAGGAACTTTACTGCTTTCTTCAGTTTTATTCCTTACACTAGTGAAGAGCCTGGCACAGAAGACATTTATGGAGAGAGGGAGAAAACAGAGAAAGGAAGGCAGGGAAAAAAGAAGGAAAGACAGAAGGAAGGAAGAAAAGAAAAATTTTTTGGAGGAAAGAAAAGTTTGTAAAAGAGGAGAGGTATTAATCAGATGAAGCAAAAACAAGAGTCAAACATAACATGCATTTCAAGGAATAACCTGCAGCTAATGAAAGGGACAGTGTACAAGTATCTCTAGAGTCACCGACATGCAAATATTCCTAATAAAACTGACTATATGCTTATCTGTATTTATACCCAAAGAAATATCTAAAAGCATGCCCAACAAATGGTCAAAGATTTTTGTCTCTGGTAAAAGTGAGATTTCTTTTTTACTTCCATTTCCTACAATAAGAATGTATTACCTTTCCAAACTTAAAACAGCTACCATTCACCCAACAATCCCATTACTGGGTATATACCCAAAGGAAAATAAATCATTCTACCAAAAAGACACATGCACTCCTATGTTCACTGCTGGATTATTCACAATAGCAAAGACAGGGAATCAACCTAGATGTCCATCAATGAAAGACTGGATCAAGAAAATGTGGTACATATATACCATAGAATACTACACAGTCATAAAAAAGAATGAAATCATATCCTTTGCAGCAACGTGGGTGCAGTTGGAGGCCATAATCCTAAGCAAATTAATGCAAAAACAGAAAACCAAATACCACATGTTCTCACTTGTAAGTGGAAGCAAAGCATTGAGCACACATGGATGTAAAGATGGGAACAATAGACACTGGGGACTACTAGCGGGGGAAGGAGGGGGCTTGGGTTATAAAACCACCTATCAGATACTATGCTCACTACCTGAATGACAGGATCTAGACCCTAAACCTCAGCATCATGCAATATTCCCATGTAACAAACCTGCACATGTACCCCCTATATCTAAAATAAATGAATTTTTTTTTTTTTTGAGATGGAGTCTTGCTCTGTCACCCAGGCTGGAGTGCAGCGTCTCAATCTCAGCTCACTGCAACCTCCACCTGGATTCAAGTGTTTCTCCTGCTTCAGCCACCCAAGTAGCTGGGATTACACACCCAGCTAATTTTTATAATTTTTGTAGAGATGGGGTTTCACCATGTTGGTCAAGCTAGTCTCAAACTCCTGACCACAAGTGATCCACCCACTTTGGGCTTTCAAAGTGCTGGAATTATAGGTGTGAGCCACTACGCCTGGCCTAAAAGTTGAAATTTTTGTAAAGGCACTAAAATAGGCCAGGATGGGTTTGACAGCCTTCCACGTTGCCCATTTAGCTTCTGCAAGCTCTTTTTTAGCAGGGAGCAGTTATCTCTTAACACATGGTTAAATCTCTAAGTTGATCATAAATCTCTCACTTTGGGGGAAAAAAAAAAAGAATGTCCTTCCAAATGAAAATTTATAAATCATGTTTTTGAAGAATGTATTTTAAGATGGGAAAATTCTCATGATAAAAAATTAGGTGGAAAGTGAGATACACAAAGAAGGTGCATATTATACATAATATATATCACAATTAAAGCAATGTTTTAGATTTTATGTGGAAAGTGCTAAAAAGACGAGAAAGAAATCCAGCACGTGTCAACAGCAGCAGTTCTGAGGGGTGGAGGGGCAGGGATGAGATCACTTTGCCATTTGTCTTTTATACTTGTCTTTATTTTCCAAATCTTCTAGACCCAGGGTCCCCAACCCTTGGGCAACAGACTGGTACCAGTCCGTGGCCTGTTAGGAACTGGACTATATAGCAGGAGGTGAGAGAGCACATTACTGCCTGAGCTCCGCCTCCTGTCAGATCAGGGCTGGCATTAGATTCTCAGAGGAGCGTGAATCCTACTGTGAACTGCGCATGTGAGGGATCTAGGTTGCAAGCTCCTTAGGAGAATCTAACTAGTGCCTGATGATTGAAGGTGGAACAGTTGCATCCTAACTCGCTTCCCCCAACCCCACCCACCCATGGAAATATTGTCTTCCACAAAACTGGTCCCTGGTGCCAAAAAGGTCGGGGACCCCTGGTCTAGGGCAGCACCATCCAATTTTGAAGTAGCCACAAGTCATCCATGGCTACAGACACTTGAAATGTTAGCTAATAGAACCAAGGACCTGAAATTTTTATTTTATTTAAATTTAAATAACCTCATGTGTCTAGTGGCTACTGTACTTAAGAGCAGCACACCAGAGGAAACAAGTAGTTTTTGTTATTATTATTTTTTTGAGACCGAGTCTCGCTCTGTTGCCCAGGCTGGAGTGCAGTGGCACGATCTTGGCTCACTGCGACCTCTGTCTCCCAGGTTCAAGCAATCCTCCTGCCTCAGCCTCCCAAGTAGCTGGGACTACACGTGTGCACTGCCACATCCGGCTAATTTTTGTATTTTTAGTAGAGATGGGGTTTCGCCATATTGGCCAGGCTGGTCGCAAACTCCTGACCTCAGGTGATCCACCTGCCTCAGCCTCCCAAAGTGCTGGGATTACAGGCAAGAGCCACCGCGCCTGGCCAGTAGTTTTATATACTTAGGAAAAAAGCACTAGATGTGATTTTTAAATTAATAAATAAAAACTCAGAACAGAAAATCCAAACACTGCCCCAGTGTCTGGCCCAGTTCCAGCCCAACGCTGCATTCTGCATCTGTTTATTGTAAGATGTGAATGCCCCATCCAACTTTCTTGGCAGATGTATCCTTTTTTACACTTTTTTAAAAACTGAAAGATGATTTCTTCATTTCTTATTCAGTTTTTGAAAGGGAAGCAGAGTCAATGATCTCGCACATATTCCAGAAACTGACTTCCTTAGACCTTAACAGAAGGTACTTAAGTGCACAGATGTTTGCTGGTTTTATATGGAGGCCTTGCTGGCTATGAAAAAACATTCCCCCCTAATTTTTTGCTCAATTTGTTTTAAGTTGGTAATGAAATCTGTGAATCTGCGCTCCCTTTTTTCAGGAAAAATAGAATTTTGATCTCTTTTAAAAATCAGAATGCAACAGGATAATGGAGAAATCAGTCTCAATAGCACATTTCTTGTTCATTTCAGAGCGGTGATATAAACATGATGATGCTATGCTTTTGGGGTCTTTAAGGTTTCTGCCACAAGCATAGCAGCTCAGGTGGATTTGTGCCTACCACGTTTCTTTGGTAGATTTCTGTTGACAAATTGTACGTCTGCCCTTTTGAAACAGCATCATAAAGTAGTTAATGTCTTTGCATAAAGACCACCCCATTCTGTTTGCCCTGGGGAGGAAGACTGCACGAATCACGTTGCTCTCTCCTGGAGTGAAGAGCTGAAGAGGCAACAGGAAATGCTTATTTATTGAGTTCTTACCAGGTACCAACTGTGGTCACCCACAGAAGGGGTTTGAGTAAGTACCTCCTCATGGTCCAGGGGCCAGAGGAGAGAACAGAAAGGAAACAGCTTGGCCTCTGGTTCCACAAAATAAGAATAAAATAGAACATTGAACATTTGTGTTTCATTCACCACCTTAATGTATGCACTTTGTGGATTCTGCATTCAAACATGCAGAACGGGCTAATGAAAGAAAATGCCCCCAAATCTCACCACCTAGGGACAAAATCATTCCGTTTTGGAGAGCATTCTTCCAAATCTCACTCTCTACCAATGGGTCTCAGCTGAGGACAGTTTTGGCCCCCCGGGTACATTTGGCAATGTATGGAAACATATTTGGTTGTCACACACTAGGAGGGGGTGTTCCTGGCATTTAGTGGGTACAGGCTGAGGATGCCACTAAGCATCCTACACTGCAAAAGACAGCCCTCTCTCCCCACCACAAAGAATCATCCAGCTCAAATGCCAGTAGTGCTGAGGCCAAGAAACCCTGCTATAGACATATGGATATGTAGCTCTGTGATAATTACATAATCAAGTTCATACTATGCCAGCTGCTCATCATCCTGCAAGAAAACATGTGTCGCTTGTCTGCTATGGTCAAGCACTGCCTGCTCCTTAGTGAGGGCCTCCTTTACTTTTTACCAGAACTCTGCAAGAGGTGGGATTAGTACAGATGTTATGAAGAGACTGAGGTTCAGAGAGGTGAAGCACCTTGACTAAGGTTGCACAGCCATCAGATGTGGTACTAAGACCGCAGTCCAGGTATGAGGGATTCCAAACTGCCTTTCCTACCGCCTGTACATTTGCTCCCTTTCACTCCAGGACCCAGTTTACAAGGGGCAATTAGAGACCTGAGAGTAAGGCCCTTGAGTTCCCCTTCCAGAACCTGAGGGAGGCAGGGCTTTGGTCTGCACGTGCATTATTCAAGTTACTCCATTATTTTAGTACTCGCCATTTTTACATTTACATTTTCATTACATTTTATTTGTCAAGAATACCTTCAGCTTCCTCACTAATCACTTTTCTATCCACTGCTCATTGTTTTTCTACCTTTAACTATACATATGTCTATGCTATATTACACTCATAACTTATATACTTATATCTTGGTTGTACGTTAAACCCTCCATTAGTTTGTTAAGTAATCCTTTTTTTTTTTTTTTTTTTTTAGATGGAGTTTCACTGTTGTTGCCCAGGCTGGAGTGCAATGGAATGATCTCAGCTCACTGCACCTCTGCACCTCCACCTCCTGGGCTCAAGCAATTCTCCTTCCTGCCTCAGCCTCCCAAGTAGCTGGGATTACAGGCATGCACCACCTTGCCCAGCTATTTTTTGTATTTTTGGTAAAGACAGGCGTCACCATGTTAACCAGGCTGGTTTTGAACTCCTGACCTCAGGTGATCCGCCCACCTCAGCCTCCCAAAGTGCTGAGATCATATGCGTGAGCCACTCCATCTCACTGAATAATATTTACCCTGATTTCTCCCTCCTCTGATGGTGTTGTGACTCCTGCCTCCTTTCTGTTTGCATTTGGCTGTTATATCTGGAATTATTCCACCTTAATTATATCATTTCAGGTTTGTGCTTTGAAGTTGGCATATTGTTGAATTTGGATTGGATTTACCCAACCTCAGAGTCATTTCCTTTCTGTGGGCATGTCTTTTTTTTTAACTTACATGTGCTTCCATAACAGATATCCTTGGTCTTAATTCCATTTTCTTGTTTTATGTTTTATATGCTTCCATTATCGCATTTCCTAATTTTTCCTACCTTCTGCTCATCTAGCAAACAGAATGTGTTTTGTTCTACTGGTGATTGTTTTTTATCTTTAAATAACAAGCTTTAATTTACATGTTCAAAGTTTTCAACTTCAAAAATGAAAAAGTAGCTGTCAGCCAGACACAATGGCTCATCCCTGTAATCCCAGCACTTTGGGGAACTGAGATGAGAGGATCACTTGAGTATGAGACCAGCCTGGGCAACATAGGAAGACCCTGTCTCCAGAAAAAGCAAAAAGAAAAAAAAAAAAAAAAAAAAAGGCCAGATGCCGTGGCTCATGCCTGTAACCCCAACTACTTGGATGACTGAGGCACAAGAATCATTTGAACCCTGGGAAGGGAAAGTTGCAGTGAGCTGAAATCGCGCCACTGCACTCCAGCCTGGGCGGCAGAGGGAGACCCTGTCACAAAAAAAAAAAAAGAGAAAAGAGAAAAAAGAGAAAGGAGAAAAAAGAAAAGAGAAAAGAAAAGAAAAGAAAAGAAAAAGGAAAAGGCTGTTGACTCCCCTTATGGAAGATAAGAAAATTGATTCAATTCCAATTCCTCATTCTGTCTTCACCCCTATCTTCTGATTTTCAATTATATGCTCTGGGAATTTTTGTCTCAGTCTTTTAAATTTTGGGGTTATAATGCTATATATATTTTGCTTTAAGAACTATAATAGCTACATTCTTCACATTCTGTTTTATAATTTTTCCATGGTTATTTAAATTTAATTTTATATGTAAATTGTTTCAATGTACACCCCCATACAACCACTTCCTTTTCCAGAAATGCTAGATAATTTTCTCGTGAGTTCTTTGTTTTGAGTCATCTCCTAGTTGACTGAAGCATATTTTCAAGTATTTCTTCCCCCACACTTTCTCCCCAAGAAGGATATATGGGTGATATACTTCCTAAATCCTTGCATATTTGAGTTATATGTAAATATCAACTTTGATGAAATTTTAGATCCTATTCTTTTTCTTTCCATTGTCTTCCTTGCTGCATTTTCTTCTGGAATCTAATGTCAGAGTTAAAAACTGAGGCCATCCGATTTTTATTTTCTTTGAAGACAATTTGCTTGTTCTGCCTGAATTTTCATTAGACTCTTTTTCCTTGAAATGTAATGGTTTCATCAGAGTATATGTCTCACTGCTAGCTTTTTTTCCTCTACTTATAAATTTGCTTAGTAACCTTTTGAGCTGAACATTCGTATCTACCTTCACTTCAGGGATGTTCTTTCTATTCGTATTTCCTCCTCGAATATTCTTCCTGTTGCATTTGTTCTATTTCTCATCCTCCAAGAACACAAATTATTCCCACATCAATTCCACATTTCCCTCTTCTCTATGTGTGGTCAGTGTATCTACCAGGATCTGGTCAGGAATCAAAAAACGTACCACTTATTTTAATAGAAATAATTTAATGTAGATAAGTGGTAAACAGGTACAAAATTGTTAACTGGGCACCGAAAAGACCAAAAGAGAACATTAACATATAATAGAGGCAACAGCTGCAGAGAGCAACCACTACCCAAAGGGCTGGGGAAACAAAGGGAAGAAGCTGGCACTGTTAAAACAGGAGCAGGTACAGTGGCTCACCCCTGTAATCCCAACACATTGGCAGGTTGAGGCCAGCAGGTTGCTTGAGCTCAGAAATTCAAGACCAGCCTGGCCAATATGGCAAAAAGCCTGTCCCTACAAAAAATACAAAAATTAGCCAGGCATGGTGGTGCACGCCTGTAGTCCCAGCTACTCAGAAGGCTTAGGTGGGAGGATCAGCTGAGCCCGGGAGGTCAAGGCTGCAGTGAGCCGTGATGGCACCACTACACTCCAGTCTGGGCAACAGAGCAATATTCTGTCTTTAATAAAATAAATAAATACATACATACACACAAACTTAGAAGACTAGAAGGGCTCTGCAAAGCTGAAAATCAGACCCCTGAGTAGGGGGCCAGTACTTAGCTGTGCTGGTGTCTGAGCTCAAAGGTGAGAGCCCATGAAACTGAGACTAGGACTTACCGGCCTTGTACTCCAAGCAAAGCATTTTGCACATCCCCTTGCCAAGGCCTGGAACAATGACAGGTTTTATGCAAACATACTTTTAGGCAAGTTGTTTTCAATCTTGCCTACACGTTGGAATCACACGGAAAGTTGTTTAAAATACTGATGCCTGATCCCACCTCTTGGCAGTCTCAGTAAATTGGTCTGGGGTGCTGCCTGAACATTTCAAGTTTTTAAAGCTCCCCAGGTGATTCTAATGTGTAGCCAATGCCTGAACATTTCAAGTTTTTAAAGCTCCCCAGGTGATTCTAATTCTAACCATTGGCCTAGAATTACCTCTGCATAGGACCTGTTACCACTCCTGAGAACAAGGAATAGGTCAATGTCTACCTTGGTTTTATATTATATTCACCTGAGGAAAAAAATTGTTTAACTGGTGACAGCCCTCCTTTCCCCTAGAAGTCCTGATTTAATTCATTTGAGTTGGGGTCAACATTGAGATTTTTTATTTCCATAGGTTTTTGGGGAACAGGTGGTATTTGGTTACATGAGCAACTTCTTTAGTAGTGATTTGTGAGATTTTGGTGCACCCACCACCCAAGCAGTATACGCTGAATCCAATGTGTAGTCTTGTATTCCTCACCCCCATCCCACCCTTTCCCCCAAGTCCCCAAAGTCCATTGTATGGTTCTTACGCCTTTGTATCCTCATAGCTTAGCTCCCACTTATGAGTGAGAACCTACAATGTTTAGTTTTCCATTCCTGAGTTACTTCACTTAGAAGAGTAGTCTCCAGTTCCTTGCAGGTTGCTGTGAATGCCATTAATTCATTCCTTATTATGGCTGAGTAGTATTCCATCATATATATATACAGCATGGATTTTTAAATCCCAGGGGATTCTAATGTGCAGCCAGGGTTTAGGTAAAGCAAAGACCCATAATGCCTATGTCCCACATCACAGAGTTTTGATAAGTGAATCCTAGACATCATAAGGAAGCAAAATGTCCAAGTATTATGTCACCATCAAGACGACTAGGATGGTGGGAGAAGTCTGACAATTAGAACGTTTTAACAGGGATCTCTTCACCATGACAGTCAGAAATAGAAATCCAAAAGGCCTCTCCTCTCTCTCTGTCCCCGACCCCGACTTCTCTTTCTCTGTCCTCTCTCTCTCTCCTATCACACACACACACACATTCATTTTTTCCACAGTGGAGAGAAAAGCATTAAAAGAAAGTTGTCTAGGTGCAGTGGCTCACACCTGTAATCCTAGCACTTTGGGAGGCAGAGGCGAGAGGGTGAGTTGAGCTCAGGAGTTCGAGACTTGATCGGGCAACATAGTGAGACCTCATCTCTAATAAAAAATAATAAAAATAAAAGTTATGAGTATGAGCTGAAAAGATAAATTTCCATTTCCTTTGTTATAACTGTGGGGTAGCTTTGGGCCTTATTGCCCTAAGGGGATGGTTCTCAAAGTGTGGTGTCTGGACCAGCAGCATCAGCATCACCTGGGAACTTTTAAGAACTGCAAGTTCTTGGGCTCTACCCAAGACCCATTGAATCAAATTATGGAGGTGGGGCCCAGCCACCTGCGTTTCTACAAGCCTTTCAGGTGACTCTGATGCACGCTCAATTTAAGATCCACTGCCCAAAGCAGTGGCATCTGGAAAAGACACACCAGAAAAACACAAAACATTACAAGGCCTATGCCCCAGGAGCCTCTTCAGTAGATGACTGCCAAGAATAGCCTACTCAGGCCAGGTGTGGTGGCTCACGCCTGTAATTCCAGCACTTTGGGACGCCAAGGTTGGCAGATTACCTGAGATCAGGAGTTCGAAACCAGCCTGGCCAACATGGTGAAACCCCATCTCTAGTAAAAATACAAAAAAAAATTAGCCAGTTATGGTGGCACACGCCTGTAATCCCAGCTACTCGGGAGGCTGAGGCAGAAGAATTGCTTGAGCCCAGGAGACAGAGGTTGCAGTGAGCCGAGATTGTGCCACTGCACTCGAACCTGGCCAATACAGCCAGACTGTCTTAAGAGAGAAAAAAAAGATTAGCCCACCCTCCCTCTGGTAGACTAACTACATCACCATAGCAACACGAATGCTCCTGGTGGGTCTCAGATGTTCACCATAAGAACATCTTTCCTTAATAACCTAGGAGGTTTGTATGTAAAGTCAGACTCCTGTGCCCTTTGTCCCTTTGCTTGCCTGAAACAACTAGTACCACCTTTGTGCTTTTTTCTTCAGCATGCGAAGAACTAGTTTTGTCTAATCCCACTTCATCCTCTCAAATTGGGGCAAATTCTTCTCCAATTTTGACAATGGATCATCCAGTGGTCTTTGCTTTGCCTACTGTTGTGACTTTTTTTTTTCCTGTAGTGATACCTTCATGAATGCCTCCTGAGGTCTGTTGCATTAGCTTTTTGGATATCCATATCAAACTACTGACACCGATTAAACTCAAAGTAAACTACAGCTCCTGATTCAGTTTCCATGAGTAATATTAAGTTGTATCTTTTCCCATCTTTCATCCAAGCTGTTGATATTTTGGACCCAAGTATACACCTCACATCATCTTGCAGTATTTTAGCATGTCATTGGTAAAATATCATCAGTTATCTATTGTTGTGTAACATAACACCCCAAAACTTAAAATAACAATCATTTATTTGTTCATGATTCTGCAGTTTGGGCTGGGCTCAGCCAGGCAGCTCTTCTGCTGGTCCTGCCCAGGGTGACTCAGAGTTGCAGTCATCACGTAGCTCAGCTAGAGCTGGAGGTTCTCAGATGACCTCACTCACATGCCTGTGGCCTTGGTGCAAGCTATTGGCTGGGATTTTCTTTCCACGTGGACTCTCATTCTCTAATAGTCTAGCCCAGGCTTTCTTACATGGGAGTGTGAGCATGCCAAGAGGGTAAAGATGACTCTGGAAATTGCACAACTTCACTGCTGCCACATATGGTTAAGCAAAACAAGTCATAAGGCCAGCCCGGATTCTAGGAGTGGAGTAATAGAATCCACCTCTTGATGTAAGAAGGTGCAAAGATTTCATGGCCATATGTAAACTACCACATCTTCCCTGTCTTGTTTCTCCACTTTCTGACCGGTTCTTTCTGGGATCACCTCCCAGATAAACTATTTACACATGAATCCTTTTCTCAGGATCTTTAAAGGGCACCCTACCTAAGAAACTCAGGCTCAGAGCTTGGTCCAAAACCCTCGTCTCTTCTCATTCCATTCTTGCCTTAGTAATCTCACCCATTCAAATGCATATGCCAAAAACTCCCAAATTTCTACCTCTGGCCTCACTCAGAGGGAATATCCAACTCTCTCAACAAGCCCACTGAGGGCCTTCCAGATATCTCAAATTTAATGTGCCAGATTGAAGTCTTGATTTGCAATACCCCGCCAACTTCCTCGGCCAGCCATCCCCATCTCACCTCCATAGGCCTAATTGGCACTCCAATGGCCCCTCCATGACATTCCAAAAACTTCTCCATATCCCATCAATCCTCATGTCCCAATGATTATTCTTCCAAATACTTCTCAAATTCCTTTTCTCATCACAACTGCCACTACTGTGGTCCAAGCTACCCCCATCTCTCTACTAATGATCTCTCTGCTTTTTATCTTGTCCCCCACCCCAACAGCAGCTTAGAAATCAAAGACAACAGCCAAATATTGAGCCAACGAAAGCTCTTGCCTGGTCCATTCCTGCAGGACCTTCTACATTTTCCTACCTCAATCAGCTAGTCACTGTGAGAACTATTATAAATTAACAGTATATTGTAGATCAGGACTAATTGGAATAAATACATTATAATTCTCAAACAAAATGTTGGCTTCCATTAACCAAGTGTGAAAATTTTGATTCTGGTGTTTTGCACATATGTCCATAGTTACTATCACCAATTAGCAAGCTCATACCCCAAACACCCTCATTAGTGCATTCACTTATGGACATATTAACAAAAACAAAAAGCTATGGTGCTGTGACTATTTTTTCTAAATTCCACTAAGGACAAGGAAAAAAAATCAAAGTACTACTTACGCAAGGTTGTAAAAGCAATCATTACACATTACAATATAAAACCCAACCACATTTTCAAAGTGTTTGCCGAGTGTACAATTCCACATAAGAGAAGTGACTTGCATAGAAACACCACCATGCCTTGGTACTGTTGGTAAGTACATGCTGGTACTTAATAAATGTCCTTTGACTAAAGTTGTTGCATGTTAGAGCTGCAAAGTTTCTTGGAACTAACTCTGTGCAAGTACGAGGTTTAGAAGAGTGCAATGACTTTGCTAGGGCCTCACAGCTTGGAAGTACAGCTAGGACCAGAGACTTGCTGTAAGCCAGAGTTTGTCAACTTCAGCACTGCTGGATTGGTTTAACTTTAGTTTGGATAATTTCCTGCTGTAGGGCTGTCCTGTGCATTGTATAACTTTAGCATCCCTAGCTTCTCTACCACCAGAAGTCAGTAATATCACCCCAACCAATCATAACAATCAAAAATATCTCCAGACATTGCCAAACGTCCTCTGGCAGGGGTGGGGAAGAATGCAAAGTACTGCAGAATCCCCCTCAGCTGATGTATTAGTCTGTTCCCACGCTGCTAATAAAGACATACCCAAGACTGGGTAACTTATAAAGGAAAGAGGTTTAATGGACTCACAGTTCCACATGGCTGGGGAGGCCTCACAAGCGTGGTAGAAAATGAACGAGGAGCAAAGTCCATCTTACCTGGCGGCAGACAGGCGAGCTTGTGCAGGGGAACTCCCATTTATATAACCATCAAATCTCGTAAGACGTATTCACTACCACGAGAATAGTGTGGGGGAAACCACGCCATGATTCAATTATCTTCACCTGGCCCTGCCCTTGACACGTGGGGATTATTACAATTCAAGGAGAGATTTGGGTAGAGACAGAGCCAAACCATATCAGGTGAGAAACATTGTAAATGTAGATTAGTGGTTCTTAAAGTGTGGTCCGCAGACCAGCAGCAGCAGCAGCATCACCCAGAACTTGTTTTAAATGCAAATGATCAGGCCACACTCCAGATCCATTGAATCAAAAACCCTGGGGGTGGGGCCCAGCAATAAGCTCTCCAGGTGATTCTAATGCACAGTCAAGTTTCAGAACCAGCACTATAGATTATCCCTAACCCTTGCAAGTTAATTGCTCTTGTTCCTATTTCATAAATAAGAAAATGAGGCTCAAAGAGGTTACCTGCATTGCCCAGGTTCTGATTTAGTCATGGCAGAGCTAGGACTTGAAATGGGCTCCGTATAACACCAGACGCCAGCTCTTTTTGCTCTGCCATGCCTCCTTAAACACAAGGCAGCAAGGAAAAGGAAAACCTGGACTGGACTTTAGGCTGACTCTCTCGTACCACGAGCACCTTGAAGACAAAGTCCACAGTGCCACAGCCACTTTTGTGGTTGCCATGGCCCTTTGGGGTATGAGGCAAGAAAGAGAAGAGTCTGAGCCTAGAGAGGACCATCAAACCAACTAGATGCTAATGAGGCCAAACTGAGCACATTAGGGGCAAAGACACCGGTATCTCCAGACCCACTCCCAAATGAGCATCCTGAATGAGCCTTTACCTACCCAGCTCCCGTCTTTTCTGGGGACCCTTTCTGGGAAACTTCCCCACCATTTACAGTTACTATAGAAGCAACCACTCTGTATCCCATGACCGCATTGCTCCAGCCACAGCTGTTTGGCTTGTGGTGGCCAAGGGAGCTTGACCTAAGTTGAACCAAATACTCCCTGCCCTGAAATTTTGGACATGGGATAAACCAAGAATTGAATCTGTCCCTCCCTATGAGGGTTGGAACTGAGATTTCATGCTCCGGAGTTTTTGGTCACAATGTTGTTCTACCACTTTCATGCAAGTTTCTTTCCCTTACAACCCAAAGAGATCTGGCTCAAACAAGAAAACGTCCCTTTCACTATTACAGCCACCCAAGGGTAAGAGTAACATTTCACAACATGCAGGAGACAAGGGGGAAATAAACCATGCAACCTTCACCCTCAACTCAAAGAGGTTTGTTCTGGAAAATTCCTGCACCTCCTCCATGACCTGTGGCCTCTGAAGAAAGTTCTAGCCTTCCTTGAAAACCAGAGCCATATGGGATCCCTTGGCCCCAGAAGTTATCACTAGAATCTCCCCATCATGCCTCAAGCTGATGGCAAGTTTCCACAGGGAAGGAGGAAGGGGAAGCATAGTGAGTCAAGGGACTGTGAGTTACTAAAGGTTGGAGTTGTGTTTAAGAGACAAAGAAATGCAGGTGTTTTGGAGGAAAGAGTGAAGAAATATTTGAAAAGCTGTGACTCCGGACCCTCCCTGCTTCCAGATTAACCCCCACCATATCCACCACTGAATCCACAACAGTGAAAAGTGCCTGAGGCGAAGACGGCATAAATGCTCTTGCTAGGTGAAGAGAGGGAGGGATAAATGTTCAATGAGAGCCTTGCGTTTCTCTAAAGTCAGAACTAGGAGCATCTGGCTGAGGTGAGAGGCGAGGACTTGGGGTGAACCCGGCAACACCTTTTGGCTGGCAGATCACAGGTAGGTGGGAAAAGTTGCCTCAAGGAGTGTAGAAAGTAAACCGACCAGGGAGAGAAAAGCCTGCCTGGAAACTGATCAGCTATGTAATTCTGAGCTACTCCCTTCACATCTCTGAGCCTCAGTTTCCTCATCTACGCAAATACAGTGCTGTCCTAGCTCTCCCTCTCTCTGGTCCCTTTCTTCTCCCAAGTCTGAGAAAATTTCATGGGTTTGGGGGTGTCCCCAAACTGTTAAAGCAGAACTGTATTCCAAGTCCTTGGCAGAGGGGGTCTCACTGCCCATCTGCTGGTTCTCTGTGCAGAGAGATACCAGAATGGATGGGTATTTGGGAGGTCTCCAACTTCTCTGAGAACATCACTGCAGATGCTCCTGAAAAGGGTGAGACGTGGGCCTTTTGGCGAGTGAGAAGTTTGGAGTACTGCCAGTCAGGCCCGTCTGTCCCCATG
Organism: Trachypithecus francoisi; assembly: GCF_009764315.1. Taxonomy (NCBI): domain Eukaryota; kingdom Metazoa; phylum Chordata; class Mammalia; order Primates; family Cercopithecidae; genus Trachypithecus; species Trachypithecus francoisi. Next base: position 39,025,885 of record NW_022681467.1, read on the forward strand.
CTCACCAGACAGGCACCATCCCCCAATGCAAAGCACCAAGAACTCCCCATGGGGGTGGGGAGGAGGCATCAGGCAGAGCCCCTTCCCCGCCTCCGCCACCCAGGTATCAAAAGGTGAATTCCAGAAACTGCTGGGATGGTGATGATGGAAATTATGCAACTCGCCCATGGAGACACACACGGCCACATTTAGGGGCATCCGTTTGTCCTGGTTTAGTTCACTTCTGCTCCTCGTTGCGCTGGGCACAGTCAAGTCTCTTTTACAAAGATGTTTCTCAAGTCCCAGGTAATCAGTAGATACAAATACAGTCATGTGTCACTTAATGATGGGGATAGGTTATGAGAAATGTGTTAGGCAATTTCGTCGTTGTATAAACATCAGAGAATGTATTTACACAACCCTAGATGGTATAGTCTCCTACGCACCTAAGCTAATGCTATAGCCTGTTACTCCCAGGATACAAATTGTACAGCGTGTAACTGTCCTGAAGACTATAGGCAGTGGCAACACTGTGGGGAGCATTTATGTATCTAAACATTTTTAACCAAGACAACTGGGTGCAAATTACTAACAAACAATTTCCTTTGATTGAGAACTCACAGGCCGGGTGCGGTGGCTCACACCTGTAATCCCAGCAGGTCAGGAGTTTGAGACCATCTTGGCCAACATGGTGAAATCCTGTCTCTACTAAAAATACAAAATTAGCCAGGCGTGATGGTGGGCACCTGTAATCCCAGCTACTTGGGAGGCTGAGGCATGAGAATTGCGTGAACCCAGGAGGCGGAGGTTGCAGTGAGCTGAGACTGCGCCATTGCACTCCAACCTGGGCAACAAGAGCGAAACTCTGTCTCAAAAAAAAAAAAAAATGGAGAACTCACAATATCCTAGGGACTGCGCTAGGCTTCTTTCACTTAATTCTCACAATAACCCTATGCAGGAAGTAGTCTATCCCCCATCGAATACTGAGGAGTAAACCGAAGTTCAGAAAGGCAGGACTCAGAGACTGGGACTAGCAAGACTACAGCCAGAGTGCAAGCAGGTGTGCGCTGGTGTGTCCAGCGTGGGAGATTCTTTGGTATTAAGATCTAGGCTCAGAGGCTGGGCACAAGGGCTCATGCCTGTAATCCCAGCACTTTGGGAGGCCAAGGTGGGTGGATCACTCGAGGTCAAGAGTTCAAGACCAGCCTGGCCAACATGGTGAAACCCCATCTCTACTAAAAATGCAAAAAATTAGCTGGGCATGGTGGTGCATGCCTGTAATCCCAGCCACTCGAGAGGATGATGTGGGAGAATCGCTTGAACCCAGGAGACAGAAGTTGTAGTGAGCCAAGATGGCGCCACTGCACTCCAGCCTGAGCCACAGAGCAAAACTCCCTCTCAAAAAAAAAAAAAAAAAAAGTCAGGGCAGGGTGGCTCACGCCTGTAATCCCAGCACCTTGGGAGGCCAAGGCAGGTGGGTCACCTGAGATCGGGAGTTCGAGACCAGCTTGACCAACATGGAGAAACCCCATCTCTACTAAAAATACAAAATTAGCCAGGTGTGGTGGTGCATGCCTATAATCCCAGCTACTCGGGAGACTAAGCCAGGAGAATCGCTTGAACCCAGGAGGCGGAGGTTGCAGTAAGCCAAGATTGTGCCATTACACTCCAGCCTAGACAACAAGAGTGAAACTCCGTCTCAAAAAAAAAAAAAAACTGGGCTGTGCTGGAAAGCAGTGTGGCAGTGTGGCACAGTGGTTAGGGGCACAAACTCTATGGACAAAAGCTTGCAAATGCAAATTCAAATTCAATGGAAATGCAAATTCTTAGACTCTAGAATTATCACTGTGTAGGACCTGTTACCACAGCTGAGAACAAGGAATAGGTCAACGTTCACGTTGGTTCCAGTCTTGGTTCTGACACTGACTTACTATGTGGCTTTGGGCAAGTTAACACTTGTGCCCTAACCACTGTGCCACACTACTTCCCAGCATAGCCCAGATCTTAAAAACAAAGAATCTCCCACACGGGATACACCAGCTCCTCACCTGCTGGCATTCCAGCTGCGGCCTCACTAGCCCCAGTCCTTAAAGAGCTGCCACACCCCTGTTCCTGCCACAGCCTTTCCTCTCCCTAGAATGTTTCAGGCTCTGCTCATGGTCCCTCCTCCATGAAGACTTCCTGAGCCTCCCAGGCCCCTAGGAGAGAATTAACCCCTCTCGCCTTCACTCCACCGCCGCTGGCTCTAGATGCATCCATCACAGGAAATGTTCCCAGTATTATTTTTTTTCAACTTTTATTTTAGATTCAGGGGATGCATGGGCAGGTTTGTTAGAAGGGTATATTGCATGACATTAAAGAAAATGTGGTACATATACACCATGGAATACTACACAGCCATAAAAAAGAATGGAATCATGTCCGGTGCAGCAACGTGGATGCAGCCAGAGGCCATTATCATAAGCAAACTAACCCACTATTATTGATATACCCATTGCAGCCTTGTGGCTTCCAGTCTTCTGGGAAATATAGGCCAGGCCTTCCCCATTTCTGTATGCCCAGGATCCAACACAGTGCCAGGCACACAAAGACTCTCAGTAAATGGTGAGTGAATAACCAATTAAACTAAAACCTCATCCAAAATCCAATCTCAAGCTACCCAAGACAGCAAGTTCACGGGGCAGGAATGCCTGGTACATGGCACATGCTTTCTCAATACAAACTTACATCATGAATAAAATAAATGAATGATAACATAGCTGAGGATTTACACCCTTATTTCTAGTAACTCTCACTGTAGGTGACATAAAGGGCTGGGTCCAGATACAATCCTAATGTATTAGTTCATTCTCACACTGCTATAAAAGCTACCTGAGACTGGGTAATTTAAGAAGAAAAGAGGTTTAATTTACTCGCAGTTCCACAGGCTGTACAGGAAGCATGGCTAGGAGGCCTCAGGAAACTTACAATCATGGCGGAAGGCAAAGGGGAAGCAAGCACCTCTTACCACAGAAGAGCAAGAGAGAGAGAGAGAGAGCAAATGGAGAAGTGCTACATGCTTTTGAGCAACCAGATTTTGCGAGAACTCACCACCATGAGAACAGCAAGGGGGACACCCACCCCCCTGATTCAATCACCTCCCACCAGGTCCCTCCTCCAACACATGGGGATTAAACCTGAGATTTGCATGAGGACACAGAGCCAAACCATATCACTTAGGTTTGGAAAGTGAAACATCAGACTTGCTAGTTGAAAAGTAACTTTGTAAACCTTAAGCCATCCTTCAGGGACAATAAACCTTCAAAACACAATAAGAAAATAAACCTTCAATGCAAAACTTTAACAATTAAAATATATTATTCATTCTGCATTGCAAACAGGATTAAATTCTGGGGGTAGGGAGGATCATAAGATCCCCAAAATAAAACTGTAATACGGTATATGAAGCCTTTCTGAGAGTTGAGTTCTCCCAGAAGCAGACCCTGAGACAAGAATTTGAGTGCAAGTTATTTATTTGGGAGGTGACTCCAGGAAGTAGCAGCAAGGAAGAGGGAAAGAAGGACAGAGAAAGGATCGAAGCCAATTAATAGCATGTTATCAGTCCAGTTACCACTGTGGACAATGAGAGCTCAATCCTACTTGGTAGCTCTGGGGAACAATATGGAAGACTTGGCTCTGAATTAATCCACCTAAGGGGAAAGGGAGGTGTGGTATTTATACTCCAACTCCCATCTGTCATTGTCTACTCCCAGAGGCATTAACTCCCCAGTATTCCCAGTCCTCCCAAGTACAGGACTGAGAGGAAACCCTCAAGTGGAGACACTTTCCACATGTACAGGGACAGTAAGTGGCAAGTGTGTGGGGGTGAGTACACAGGGCCAACTACAAAGCCCAAGGGGAAAACCTGGTGTGATAAGAGGAATTTGTTTCCAGCTAACGGGCATTAGAATCTAATGAAAACTAAGCAAGAAAGTGGAGATCTGAGACAAAAGAAAACTCTGGGCGGGGTGTGGTGGCTCATGCCTTTGGGAGGCTGAGACGGGTGGATCACCAGAGATCAGGAGTTCAAAATCAGCCCAGCCAACATGGTGAAACCCTGTCTCTACTAAAAATACAAAATTAGCCAGGCGGGGTAGTGTGTGCCTGTAATCCCAGCTACTTGGGAGGCTGAGACAGGAGAATCCCTTGAACCCGGGAGGCGGAGGTTGCAGTAAACTGAGATTGCATCACTACACTCCAGCCTGGGCAACAGAGCAAGACTCAATCTCAAAAAAAAAAAAAACTCTGGACAGAGAAGAAGTTAGAACCTTCCATCTGCCTCTCCTCCATTCCCTCTGCAATGTGTATGTCTGGCTTTCATCTTCTCTCCCCTCCCCAACCTGGAATCTATTTTCTTCTCAGTCTGAATCTTTCTTCCTCTTCCCCCTCAAGAGCTCCCCACCCACCCCTCCTGTCCCGATTTTCTCACCCCTTAAGAGCCCATAACATGAAAGTGAAGTATCTTGCTTAATATTTGTTTACTTAGGAACAGTGAGTTTTATGTACACTGTTCTTAATTAAATTCTCAGCAAGTTTCTATTTGTGGATGGAGAGGCATTCTGCCCAAGGAGGGGGGCCTTACAATCTTGGCACCTTATGACTGATTCACCCCCCAGCACTTGGAAGGAACCCTTGGGATTCAGCCTTTCATTTGGGGCCCATGAAGCTACTCGTGTTCTCAGCAACACTGATTATTGGCAATTTCCCTCTGCGAGGGAAGTAGATTTTCTTCCAGACATCCTGTAGTGGTGTTGCCGAAGGAGTAGTGACTCGCTGCTTCATCTGCGTGGGCGGCCCGATAGATAAATGCTCATGCAACGCGCCAGGCGGGGGATCTACAAGGAAGCACTTGGTCTCCACCCAAATCACAGTCTGGAGTTCTCACTCCCCACTGTCATTTCGGGGAGTCCTCTCTAAATGGCTGCACCAAAAAAGAAAGCTTCTCACTGTCCCTTGACTTTTCTCAAGACCACCCGGATGTCACCTCCTCCGAGGAGTCTTCCCTGACTGCCTGGAGCTGGCACGCACCCTCTGCTCTGTGCTCCCTGAATTGGGGTCCACCTGCTTGGACAGCAGGCCCAGATTGTGTGTCTGCTCACCAGGCTGTGGACTCACGGAGGACAGAGTTTCCATCTTGGTCGCTGGTCTCCCTGTGAGTTTAGCATAGAGTATAAGCTTAGTAAATGTTTGTTGAATAAATGAATATATGAATGAAGGGATTGAATGAGTGCCAGGAGGACTTACTGGAGCCTCGGACGGGCTTGTAGGAACTCTTGGGCTGACATCTAGCCAGAAATGTAAGGAGCCCAGAGTCCAGGAAGCCTGGTGTTTTTCGCCCTGGGCTGGGGGTGGGGGCCAGAGAAGGCCTAAGTGACTGAATTTCTCCCAGATGGAGCCAGGAACCTCTACTCCTGTTGATCTTAGATACTGGGCTTCTAGAAATGGAGTTCCACTCCTTTAAAAAGTTAGAAAACCAGCCGGGCGCGGTGGCTCACGCCTGTAATCCCAGCACTTTGGGTGGCCGAGACGGGCGGATCACGAGGTCAGCAGATCGAGACCATCCTGGCTAACATGGTAAAGCCCCGTCTCTACTAAAAATACAAAAAATTAGCCGGGCGCGGTGGTGAGCGCCTGTAGTCCCAGCTACACAGGAGGCTGAGGCTGGAGAATGGCATGAACCCAGGGGGCGGAGCTTGCAGTGAGTGGAGATCGCGCCACTGCACTCCAGCCCGGGCGACAGAGCGAGACTCCGTCTCAAAAAAAAAAAAAAGTTAGAAAACCAGCCATGTGTGGTGGCTCAAGCCTGTAATCCCAGCACTTCGGGAGGCCAAGATGGGTGGGTCACTTGAGACCAGAAGTTTGACACCAGCCTGGCCAACATGGTGAAACCCTGTCTCTACTAAAAATGCAAAAATTAACCCGGTGTGGTGGTGCATGCCTGTAATCCCAGGTACTCAGGAGGCTGAAGTAGAATAATCGCTTGAACCCGGGAGGTGGAGGTTGCAGTGAGCCAAGATTGTGCCACTGCACTGCAGCCTAGGTGACAGAGTGAGACTCCGTCTCAAAAAGAAAAAAGGTTATAAAACCATTATTCCACATTACAGCCTCAGCACGTTTTTGAGTGACATGGCATAGTCAAGGGAGGCTGCTCTGGGACCTGGGCTTACCGACTCCCTGGCCAGGGCTCCCTCGGCTCAAGGCCACAGCCACACTCACCCACAGGCATGGTTCTGGCTCCTACTGAGGGCCTCACACCTGAAGACTCAGCCAGAGCGGGCACCTGTCCAGCCCTGTAATTGGAGTCTGGGGTCGGGAGATGGATGTTGGGCACCTGGGCAGCAGGGGACTGAGGCTAACCAACTCCAGGTGTGGGGGAAGCCAGACGACACGGAAGGGAGACTGCAAGGTCAAGGTGAAGCTCGGGAGCCTAGACTGGGTTCATGGGGCCAGGACAAGGCCCCTTCCCCAAGCCTGGACAGGTGAATCAGAGGCAGCCACAGCCCTGAAGGATGAGGGTCAGTAGAGCCTGGGGAACGCGCTGGAAAAAGAGAATCCGCACTGGATCTCAGGTCTTCCTCCCCATACCCTGCGTCGTACAGAAGAGCGGGAACCCTGGCGGCCTCTGAGGCGGGGGCGGCGCCGGGCGCTGGGGACGCAGAGTTGCAGCCGGCAGAGAAGCAGTGGCTCCACCTCCTGACGCCTTCAGAGAATGCAGCTCATGCCCAGCCAGCCTCTGGCCTCTGAAGGGGGCATAGGGCAGGGGAGGCACTGGGCCCGAAAAAGGAGATCAGCTATTTACTTCCCCCGCCACACAATTTTTTACGTATTATTAAGGAAAGTTTGAAATATGTACAAAAGCAGAGAGAGCTGTCATAAACTCCCAGATACCCATCGTTCCACTTCACCAATTAGCTCATGGCCAATCCGACTTCCTCTCTAATCACCCTGCACTTTCTCCTCCCAGATATATTTCAAATCAAATTAAATCCTGGGCATTATATCATTTCACCCCTAAATGTTTCAATATGTAATGTAAGTATTTTTAACAATACAACCACAATGCCATATCTCACAAAATAATATTATTTCTTAATATCATCAAATAATGCATTGTCTCATAAATTTATAAATGTTTTTCTACAGTTTAATAATCACGATCCTCACAAAGTCAACTCATTGCAACTAGCTCTATGTTTTTGAGGATCTCTTCCTCCGTATGCCTCCCCTTCTTTCTTTTTTTCTTGCAATTCATTTGTTGAGAAAACCTGGTTGTCTATCCTGACATATACCATAGTCTGGATTTTGTTGGCTGCATCCCTGTCATATAATTTCACGTGTTCCCCAGATTCTCTGAGTTGTAGATTCGGTCCGTTGGAGTTGAATCTGGAGGTTTGTTCAGATTCAGCTTTGGTCTCTTCTTGTGCTATCAGCCGCCACTTATGTCACTGGGGATTGTAAAATGGTGGTATTCCAATTCCGTCATTAGCCATTTGCTTTTTTGTTTTGTTTTGTCTTGTTTTTTGTTTTTTTGAGACAGAGTCTTTCTCTGTCACCCAGGCTGGAGTGCAGTGGTGCAATCTCAGCTCACAGCAACCTCAGCCTCCCGGGTTCAAGCAATTCTCCTGCCTCAGCCTCCTGAGTAGCTGGGACTACAGGCATGCGCCACCACACCCGGCTAATTTTTCTGTTTTTAGTAGAGATGGGGTTTCATCATGTTGGCCAGGCTGGACTTGAATGCCTGATCTCAGGTGATCTGCCCGCCCTGACTTTCAAAGTGCTGGGATTACAGGCATGAGTCACTACACCCAGCCGGCTGTTTCCTTTTAAATCAGAGGTTCATTATGATACAGGCATAGCATAACAGTATTCATAATAAGGATAAATGGGTTATTGTCATCAAGCAAAAGATAGGGAGTCTAAGATGTGATGAGCAATATAAGACCCAGTAGTGTGCTATTGACGAGCAAGTACTTAAACAAAAGGATACAGAGAGATTGAAGATGGAAGGATTAAAAGGGATATATGAGACAAATATGAACCAAAAGAAAACTAAGGTGATCATCCTAATACCTGACAAATATAAGTTAATGCAAACAATAATATCATAAGAAGAATTATAGATTTTCAAATAGCCACCCATTAGCATTTATTTTCACTAAAAACTGTAACTTTAAAATACCTAAGGTATCAGGCCGGGTGAGGTGGCTCACGCCTGTAATCCCAGCACTTTGGGAGGCCAAGGAGGGTGGATCACTTGAGGTCAGGAGTTCAAGACCAGGCTGGGCAACATGGTGAAACCCCGTCTCTATTAAAAAAAAAAAAATAGAAAAATTAGCCAGGCATGGTGGAGAGTGCCTGTGGTCCCAGCTACTTGGGAGGCTGAGATAGGAGGATCTCTTGAGCTCAGGATGAGGAAGTTGCAGTGAGTCGAGATCATGCCACTGCACTCCAGCCTGGGTGACAGAGTAAAACCCTGTCTCAAAAAAAAAAAAAAGAAAGAAAGAAAACAAAAACAAAAAAACAAAAACATAAGATATCAAATTACAGAACTGCTTAGAGAAATAAATCTATAATTATTATTTGGAGAATTTAATTCATCTCTCCTAGAAACTGACCAAACAGACAAACAAGTATCTCAATCAGCAAGCTAATAAGTAGATGCAGAATACCACACCTCCAATCAGGGTGACGATTGCTGCTCCCAGAATTCCAAACAGGCCTGGCTCCACTCAGGCAACTCCTAGAGTTCTGAGGGGCCCAGCCCCGCTGGCAGTGTGACAGGGTCAGGTTTGGAGACCCCTATGCTTCTCTGTCTTTGCACACAAAGAGAACCACCCTTAGACTTGAGAGACTAGGATCTCCCTGCCTTGTGCTCCTAGTTACAGTGCCCTTCTCTGGCCTTCCTATAGCTATGTCCCACCCACAAGGCATGGAATCCGTAAGACCAAGAGCATAAGTCCACCTTCCTGGTCACTGCTGCATGGCCCAGGAAGGGGAAGGGGCACAGGTGGGACTTGCCTAAATGGTCCTGAGCCTGCCTCTAGGACTCACATCATTTTTCTTTGTGTCCTTCCTCCCAAGGATGGACTGCCCTCAGTGTGTGCACCCTCAAGCTCAAAGAGCCTAAAGGAGGCTGTTTGCCGGGGGATGATGGAAGTGAGAAGGGCTTGGGAAATGCAGAGTGGAGTGACCACAGCATGCAGGAAGACCCCTTGTGGTGCAGACAAAGATGGGGATGGGAGGAGAAGAGGAGCTACAGACCAGAACCTCCGTTTGTGCTCTTGCCCCCAAACTTCTTATATGTTAGAGTTGCACACACGAACGTCATAAACCTGATCACACCCCTCCCCTTCCCCTCCGAGGCTGGTGATAAAACACTAGGAGCAAAAACAATCACCGCTGGAGGCCTATTTATGGCAAGCAGCCTGGCAATGCTGTATATAGACTCTGCTTTGAGCAAAATGTGCTGATTTATGCAGTTCCCAACATTTAAAGGTGGAGACCAGACTGTGGCTGAATCGGATCAGACCATTTTCTGGGACAAATTACAACCCTGGGCTGCTGAGCAAAAATTTGTAAAGAATTGTCTGTCCCTCTCCTGCCCCTTCTTTCCCAGAACTACCAGCCCCACCTGGGATTCTCTGGCCATTCCTTTGAGGCTTTGTCCCTTCCCCACCCCACCCCAGCACAAGGGCTGGCATGAAGTGGCAGCTTATCAAACATCTGCTGAATTAATAAGTCTATTTCCTAGAGGGTGAGCCCTATTGGATGGGGTTCACTGGACAAAACCACCTAACCTAGTGTCAACCATAGAGGTTTAGGAGCTAGACTACTGGGTTCAAGTTCCTGTTCTTAGTAGCCCTTCCCTGTAGACCCACAGTCCCCAAGTTGTGTGTTAAGACATCTGTTATGAACTGAATGTTTGCATCCCCCAAAATTCTTATGTTGAAGCCCTACCCTGCAAAGTGATTGTGTTTGGAAATGGGGCCTTTGGAAGACAATTAGGGTTGGATTAGGTCATGAGGGTGGGGCTCTCATGATGGAATTAGTGGCCTTATGAAAAGAGGAGGAAAGATCACTCTCAGTTTCTGCCGTGCCAGGACACAGTGAGAAGGCAGCCGTCTGCAAGCCAGGAAGAGAGCCCTCACCAGTACTCAACTTTGCTGGCATCTCGATCATGGACTTCTAGTCCCCAGAACTGTGAGAAAGTAAATCTCTGCTATTTAAGCCACCCAGTTTATGGTATTTTGTTATAGCAGCCCAAGAAGGTGAAGATAACACTCCTGGGGGCCAGGTGCAATGGCTCACCCCTGTAATCCCAGCACTTTGGGAAACCAAGGCAGGCGGATTACTTGAGGTCAGGAGTTTAAGACCAGCCTGGCTGACACAGTGAAACCCTGTCTCTACTAAAAACACAAAAATTAGCCAGGTACGGTGGTAGACATCTGTCGTCCCAGCTACTTGGGAGGCTGAGGCAAGAGAATCACTTGAACCTAGGAGACGGAAGTTGCAGTGAGCTGAGATTGCTCTACTGCACTCCAGCCTGGGCGGTAGAGTGAGACTTTGTCTAAAATAAATAAACAAATAAAATAGCACTCCTGGGCACTGCAGCACACACAGAGAGTGAAACATTTATTATCTTACCTGTTTTAAAGAAACATAATATTTGTCAGATACCCACAAACTACACAGCTCAAGGCAGTTCACAGTTTCAACATTAGCTTGTGCTACATTGCTTTTAGTGACATCATGTCTTTGAAAAGCTGAGTTTTCTGTAGTTACAGTTATAAAAAGCAAATCATCACGTGAAAATCAATGTAGAACAGAAAATGAGGGAAGCAACGTCCAATCTGATTCAAGTTTTGAGAAGCTGTGCAGTGCCCAACAGGCACATACATCCCATGACTATGTCATTCTGGTTGAGATGGAAGAAAAGTATTTTTTGTTTCAATTTATGTGAGTTATTTTTTCAAACAATGACTCAGCTGTTAGGGCATAAAGAGTCGTAAGTTGTTTACACCTGATTACTTAATAAACAAAACTATTAGGTATTTCTTTAGGCCTTGGGGCATCATGAAAAATTTACTAAGACACTGAAGGCATTGGGAACGGAGAAACTGTGGGAGTCCCTGTGTTAGGCATTTTACTTCATCTGTCGGGGCCTCAGTTTTCCTGTATATAAACTGGAGGCCAGGCATGGTGGCTCATACCTATAATCCCAACACTTTGGGAGCTCGAGGTGGGTGGATCACCTGAGGTCAGGAGTTTGAGACCAGCCTGGCCAATATGGCAAAACCCCGTCTCTCTCTACTAAAAATATAAAAATTAGCCGGGCTTGGTCGTGGACACCTGTAATCCCAGCTACTTGGGAAACTGAGACAAGAGAATCGCTTGAACCCAGGAGGCGGACATTGCAGGGAGCTGATATCGCACCATTGCAGTCCATCCTGGGAGACAAGAGTGAAACCACCTCAAAACAAAAAAAACAAACAAAAAAAATACTGGAGATAATAAGTATATATCACAAGGTTATTGATAGGATGAATTAAGTGAAGATACATGAAGTATTTAGAATGGTACCTAGTGCATAATAACGGCTGCATATATGTTCTTATTATTACACAGAAAGGCCAAATTGGTAGTTGGAATTATCATAGGGAAAATGTCTAAAACTCAGCAGAGAACAATTTTCCAACATTGTCTTTTTTTTTATTAATAATGTAATTACTATATACCAAGTACTTTGACATACATTACAAAGAGCACTGGATTGGGAGTCATAAGGAGATGTGTTCAGCCTTGAAACCTTGAGCAAGGCACTCCCTCCCCCCGAGCCTCAGTTTCCACATCAGTATATCATATGTGTGGTGGTGACCATGGGTTTCGTGGGGCAGGGTTAAGACTCTCTTCAAGTGTGCAAACATCAAAGGGACCAGGCCACAGATGGGGAAGTTCCTCCTATACTACATACAGGGAAAATCTTCACAAGTCATTAATATTTTGAAATTGATCTGCTAATTAGAAACTCTCTTTGGGCCGGGCATGTTGGCTCACACCTGTAATCCCAGCAATGGGAGGCTGAGGCAAGATCGCTTGAGCTCTGGAGTTCAAGACCAGCCTGGGCAACAGGGCAAAACCCCATTTCTATAAAAGAAAAATGAAAAAATATATATATATGTTAAGAAACTGTCTTTATCAGCTCATTGGCATAAGTGTCTCTCGACTCTGGAGGCCACTGAAGGAATGACTTTCTCGGCTTACTCTGAGTCAAAGGTAATGAAGCCAGTCTGAGTTCCAAAATCACTGGCTTCAAACTGATTCAGACCATTCACTAAATTAGACCATCTCAGAATGTGTCGAAATAGTGAGGTTTTTGCCAGCCGTATAATCAGTTCTGTATCCAATGTCTTAAATAGAGATTTGTTGATAAACCAACCTACCATTTTTAAAATGTAGGTTTGTCTTCCAAAAAAAACACAATAAAGCCTTTCTTTTAAAAAAGATCTCAGTTTTCATCAGATCAAATTTCCTTTGCCATTTGCCACTAGGGTTCCTAGGGATTCTGATTTTTTTAGTGCTGAGTTTACTCCTTTATTAGATCATTATTGAAATCGACCTCCCTCCCATAGAGGGGCGATTCCGGGTTTATTCCTTTTACAAGGCTGGTGGCTGACGGAAGTGATACTGCTGGTAGCTTCAAGGAAATGTGTTTTATAAAACGAGGACTGAGATTGTTATAAAGCTGATTTTGGCATGTTTTTCTAACTTAAAAAAAATGAAAACGGAAAAATGGTTTTTCTCAGATGAAGGGTTCTGTGCGTATACATAGGATTTCAAAATCTAAAGCCTCTCAAAATAGAAATAAAGATGAGTGTCACTCCCTGACTTCCACTTCCCATTCTCCAGACCAGCCAGGTCTGTCTCTAAGTCTGGAGCAGAAAGCAGACCTACCCACGGCTCCCAGATTCTCCCTGATGGCACATGGCATTCGGATGTGAGAATGTTCAGACTCACTCCAACAAAACAAATGAGAACCTTTGAGCTTTTAAAAAAATCACCTTGGCCGGGTGCAGTGGCTCACACCTTTATCCCAACACTTTAGGAGGCCAAGGCAGGAGGATCGTTTGAGCCCAGGAGTTGAAGACCAACCTGGGCAACATAGCCAGACCATGTCTCTACTAAAAAGGAAAAATAATAGACAGGCATGATGGCCCGAGCCTGTAGTCTCAGCTACTCAGGAGGCTGAGGTGGGAGGATCATCTGAGCTGCAGAGGTCGAGGCTGCAGTGAGCCATGATCTTGCCACCACACTCCAGGCTGGAATCTGGATGATAGACTGAGACATTGTCTCAAAAGAAAAAAAAAGAAAAAAAAATCACCTTGCCTCACCCTTGAAACTGATTCCATGACCTCAGAGACACCCTTGGTAGAAAAATCAGGAAAGGCCTCCCACAGTTAAGAGTTAGGACCCAGACCGTCCTTCCCATGTAGCTTCTAGAGCCAGATGGTCCAGGTTCAAATCCTAGCTCTGCCACTAGCCAGCTGTGTAACTATGAGCAAGTCACTTAACCTTTCTGTGTTTTGCTTTTCTCATGTGCCAAGTGGAAGTCACAATTAAGAATCAAATGACTTACTATTTGTAAAAGTTCTTACCGTAAGAGCTAGTGTGTATTATTTGATGAAAGCAAGCAGCTAGGGTTTTGTCTTATGTCTAGCCAACAGATGGTCATCCTCCTCTCCCAGCCTGCGCCTCGGAGTGGTCCATGTCCCCAGTGAGCTCACTGCCAACTTCCTAACTTTCACCCACTCCTGCCTTTCGCCACAGAGAAAAGTCTGTTCAGGCCTTGACATTGCTCAACAACTCTCTGATTTTTCCCAGTCCATCCTTTTGCCTTCTTCACGAAGACAGTGTCAGACTGGCCTCTCCCACCAAATCTCTGAGCCTCACTCACACTTGGCTTCTCTCCTTCTTCACAGAGAAAATAATGCTGTCAAGCAGAAACCCCACAACCTCCTTCCATGCCTCTCACTCTGTCTTGCTCCTGACCATGCCTCCTTTCTCCCCTACCCTCCTTCTTACCAGAGTGGAGAAGGTCCCATCCCTCCACTATCTGAGGTTCGTTGCCATCCCCAGTGGGGCCTGCCAGTGCAGTTGTGCAGGTTGTGCACTGCACAAGGGCACCTAGCCAAGGTGTCAGTAGAAACTAAAATCCAACCCATTTGTGCTTTCCAAATCCTTTATCCTGGCAGGAGATGCCCGGACATGTGTGCTTTTTCTAAATCATCCACCAAGAAGGGCCCATTCTTCAAATTTAAGCAGATAATTTTTATTTTATTTTATTTTATTTTGAGATGGTGTTTCGCCTTTGTCATCCAGGCTGGAGTGCAATGGTACAATCTCGGCTCACTGCAACCTCCGCCTCCCGGGTTTAAGCAACTCTCCTGCCTCAGTCTCCTGAGTAGCTGAGATTACAAGTGCCTGCCACCACGCCCAGCTAATTTTTGTAATTTTAGTAGAGACAGGGTTTCGCCATGTTGGCCAGGCTGGTCTCGAACTCCTGGCCTCAGGTGATCCACCCACCTTGGCCTCCCAAAGTGCTGTGATTGCAGGCATAAGCCACCCCGCCTGGCTAAGCAGGTATCTTACAGGCAAGTGGAAATCGTGGCCCCTAAACTCAAAACCTCAGATAGCTCTGTTTTTTCAGAGCCTTTATCACGCTGTCACCTCTTTATTAGCCTCTCCTTTATCAGCTTCTACCTTCAGTCTCAGAGCTGTCGTGAGCAGAGGATGACAAGAAGGAAAAGCAGCCAACACTTGAAATGGTGCAAAGAAATTACCGTGTATCCTTCAGTGCTACATGTTGCAAGTCAGATGCCTCTCCCCTTATCTGATTCTCCAGGAACTGAGCTGTCCAATATGGTAGCCACCAGCCACGTGCAGTTACTAAACATAAAACATGGGTAGTCAAAATTGAGTTGTGCTGTTAGGTATAAAATACACACTGGATTTCAAAGACTTAGTAAGAAAAAGATGTTAAATATTTCATTAAGGCCAGGCACAGTGGCTAATGCTGTTATCCTAGCACTTTGGGAGGCCGAGGTGGGAGGATCACTTGAGCCCAAGATCATGAGAGCAGCCTGGCAATAGTGCAAGGCCTTGTCTCTACAAAAATTTATTTTAAAAATTAGCTAGACATGGTGGTGCACGCCTGTAGTCCCAGCTACTTAGGAGGCTGAGGTGGGAGGATGGCTTGAGCCCAGGTGGTAGAGGCTACAGTGAGCCATCATCACTCCACTGCACTCCAGCCTGGGCAACAGAATGAGACCTGCCTCAAAAAAGAATTTCATTAATAATTCTTACATTACATGTTTCTAGGGTTGTCATAACAAAGTAGCACAGAGTGGCTTAAAACAACAGAAATTTATTGTCACACAACTCTGGAAGCTAGAAATCCAAAATCAAGGTGCCAGCAAACCCATGCTCCCTCTGAAACCTAGAAGGGGGAACCGTTGCCTGCCTATCCCTAGCTTCTGATGGTGGCCATCCATTCTTGGCGTTCCTTGACTTGTAGCTGCCTCGTACATGCCTCTGTCGTTGCTTGTTGCTCTCCCTGTGCTGTCACATAGCATCGTCTTAGAAGGATTCACAAAAAAAAAAAAAAAAAAGAAGGATTCCCGTCATAGTAGATAAAGCGCCCATCCTACTCCAGTATGACCTAATCTTAACTAATTACATTTGCAACAACCCTATTTCCAAATAAGGTCCTATTCTAAAGTACTGAAGGTGAGGATTTTAACACATATTCTGGGGAAACACAATTAAACCCACAACACATGTTTTTTGTTTTATTTTGTTTTGTTTTGTTTGAGACGGAGTCTCTCTCTGTCACCCAGGCTGGAGTGCAGTGGAGCCATCTCGGCTCACTGCAGCCTCTGCCTCCTGGGTTCAAGCAATTCTGCCTCAGCCTCCTAAGTAGCTGGAATTACAGATGGGCACCACCATGCCCAGCTAATTTTTGTATTTTTAGTAGAGACGGGGTTTCACCATGTTGGCCAGGCTGGTGTCGAGCTCCTGATCTCAAGCCTGTCTCGACCTCTCAAAATGCTGAGTCACCTCACCCGGCCCCACAACACACGTCTAAATGATACTATTTGAATACATTGAGTTAAATTAAATACAATGATTGATTGCATTTGAGGCTCACATTACATGTCTATTGGATGGCACTGCTTTAGGGGTGTATACTGTGGTTTGACTTATTTACAATTGATTAGGGGAGCTTACAACTCTGAAAAAGAAAAGTGTTAATCCATAGAAAACCAATAGCAACCAATAAACTTTATCCTGTAGAGATGCAAATGAAAAGATCATAACCCAAAGTTTATGGATTTCTTCTGTATGTACTTTAGCAGTCTTATTCCAACATTCTTTCTATCTTTTTTTTATTTTATTTTATTTTATTTTTTGAAATGGAGTCTCACTCTGTCACCCAGGCTGGAGTGCAGTGGCGCTATCTCGGCTCACTGCAACCTCCACCTCCCAGGTTCAAGCGATTCTCCTGCTTCAGCCTCCTAAGTAGCTGGGATTACAGGCACCCACCACCATGCCTAGCTAATTTTTGTATTTTTAGTAGAGACAGGGTTTCACCATGTTGGCCAGGATAGTCTCAATCTCCTGACCTCAGGTGATCCACCCACCTTGGCCTCCCAAAGTGCTGGATTTACAGACATGAGCCACTGCGCCTGGCCACATTCTTTCATTTAAGTGATACCATGGTTTGAATTATTTGTCTTCTCCAAAACTCATGTTGAAATGTAATCTCCAATGTGGCAGTACTGGGAGGAGATGCCTTTAAGAGAAATGGATTGTGAGACACTGCCCTCATTAACAGGTTAATCCACTCAAGGATCAATGGGTTACCATGGGAGTGGGACTTGTGGCTTTATAAGAAAAGGAAAACAGACCTGAGCTGCCACACTCAGCCTCCTCACCATGTGATGTCCTGTGCCACCCCAAGGCTCTGCAGAGAGTCCCCACCAGCAAAAAGGCCCTCAGCAGATGTGGTCCCTCTACCTTGGACTTCTCAACCTCCATAACTGTAAAAAACAAATTTCTTTTCTTTATAAATTACCCAGTTTCAGGTATTCTGTCATAAGCAACAGAAAATGAACTAAGACAAGTGACTCTAAATATTTCTCTCTCTCCTATACTGTTTTTTTGGTGTTTTTTTGTTTTCTTTTTTGAGACAGTCTTGCTCTGTCACCCAGGCTGGAGTGCTGTGGTGCAATCTCGGCTCACTGCAACCTCCACCTCCCAGGTTCAAGCTATTCTTGTGTCTCAGCCCCCTGAGTAACTGGGACTACAGTGTCTGCCACCACGCCCAGCTATTTGTGTATTTTTAGTAGAGACAAGGTCTTGCTATGTTGGCCAGGCTGGTCTCGAACTCCTGGCCTCAAGTGATCCGCCCACCTTGGCCTCCCAAAGTTTTGGGATTACAGGCTTCAGCCACCGTGCCCGGCCTCTCCTGTACTTTTTTTGAACTCTTCTTATCATGTTGGGCTGGTTCACACATTAATGAGTTAATTGAATCTACAACCCATGCTCACCATATGGAAAGTTGAGCTTTCAATATTTTGGAAATTATACGTTGACAAGGGGATTCTGAGGAGAGTGGAGCCTGAATGAACTCCCTTTCCTTCCCTGATTCCAATTCCAGGCTACTGTCTTTCGTGAGCAAGACCTGATTCCTGCAAAAATCACTGCTATGGGGGTTTCCTTCCTCTTGGACAATTAACTCATGAGCAATAAAAGGGTAAGGGTCAAAAGTGGCCATTTCAGGGAAAAGTTGCGTTTTCAGGCTCCTTAGACCCTGCAGGAGACTACTGAGCCTTCTTGACCTTTACTAATTCAGAAAGTTGCTAGCATGGGTTGGATTACCCACTCACAAGTCTAAGAAAGTCCAGAGAGACCAGGGAGCAGAGAAGCCTCCTGTGGATGCCTTGGCAGGGGGCTGACAGCCTCTCATGAACCACAAGTCCTCAGGGTCTGAGACCCTTCATTCCTGCTCATCTTTAAGGACACTTCTCAGCCAGATCTACAGCCAAAGAAACAGATACCAAGAGATAACGGCTCAACAAAGGGACCTCCAGAGGAGGATGAGGTAGAACAATCGTATCGCATGTTTGCTGACTAGAACTGGAGCTTGAAGACACAAATTAACATCTGCATTTGCAAAAAAAATGCTAGTAAGCTTTAAGATCCACATGCATCACAAAAAAAAAAGAACTTTTGAAGCTTGAAACAAGAACTTTGAGTTTTGGCTGAGGGCAGTGGCTCATGCCTATAATCCTAGTACTTTTTGAGACAGATGGGAGGATCACTTGAGGACAGGAGTTCTAGACCAGCCTATCAACATAGCAAGACCCCATCTCTTTTTCTATTTTTAAAAGAAAAGAACTTTGAGATTTTAAAAAAAGAAATAGTAAATAAATTAAAGGAGGGGATATCATCGTTGAGCCCTGAACTAGAAACCTGGAAGATTAAGTACAAAAAAAAATCTTAAAGTATAGAGAAGAAAGATAATGAGATAAAAGTCATACTGGAAAATATAAAAGATTTAGACGAAAGATCCAGGAGTCCCAACATGTAAAGAACAGAAGTTCCAGGTGGAGACAAAATAGGAGAAGGAAAAGAGGCAATAATTAAATATATGCCAGAAGAAAATTTTCCTGAACTGAGGAAGTACCTGAATAGCCTGTTCAATCCATAGAGACACAAGGGCTGCCTGGCCAAGAAATTACTCACATAATAGAATGGAAGAAATTCACACAAGGATATGCAAGAACTCAAAGGTATGCCTGAAGATAAGAAATAGCCTATGTGAACAAAAATATACTTGCTGCTTCACTTCGGCCCTCCAAATCTCCCACAAGAACCTCTCTTGGCCAGGTGCAGTGGCTCACGCCTGTAATCCCAGCACTTTGGAAGGCCAAGGAGAGTAGATGTTGAGGTCAGGAGATCAAGACCATCCTGGCCAACACAATGAAATCCCGTCTCTACTAAAAATACAAAAATTAGCTGGGCGTGGTGGCACGTGCCTGTAATCCCAGCTACTTAGGAGGCTGAGGCAGGAGAATCACTTGAACCTGGGAGGCAGAGGTTGCAGTGAGTCGAGATCACACCACTGCACTCCAGCCTGGGCAACAGAGTGAGACTCCTTCTCAAAAAAAAAAAAAAAAGAGAAAAGAAACATATAGGTAAAGAAGTTTGTAAAATGTAGTTCATCCCAGCCAGATTCACATATTTTAAAGCTACTATACCAGCTAAGGCTAAAAGAACAGAACAGATTTTTTTAATCCCATCTTCTCTGGGTGGCTTCCAGTCAATGCCCTGAGGCTTAGTCATTTCTGCCCAATGGGGGAATTCCCTTAGTAGGCAATTGTTGCTCCAGAGCTCCCCCGTCAGGCTGGCAGAAATAGTATTAGGAATTCATCATGAGGTGACAGCTCCCCTGCTTAAATCCTGCTTCTTCCCATTTTCTTTCACAGGTGTCACTCCACAATAAATCTTTTGTATTTCTAATTCTGTCTTAGCATCTGCATCTCAGAAATTCCAACCAGTATAAAATAACTTTAAAGCAACCATTATAACTATAGTCAAGGACTGAAAATACGCTTCAAATAAATGAATAAATAGGAAATTTCAACAGATAAATAGAAACTACAGAAAAGAATCAAATGAACATGCTAGAATTTTAAAATTCAATATCTGGATTTTTTAAAGTTCACTGGATAGGCTTAACAAGAGACAAGAGGTGACAGAGAGTCAACAAACTTGAAGATAGGTCAATAGAAGTATCCTACCTGTCCTCACTTCAGCAGTACATATACTAAAATTGGAACAATACAGAGAAGATTAGCATGGCCCTGCACAAGGATGATATGCAAATTCATGAAGCATTATAAAATAATTTTTAAATTTTTTTTAAAAGAAATATCCTAGCTGAAGAATAGAAAAATAAAAAATGGTGAAATTTCAATGGCCTATGGAGCAATATCAAAAGTTTTAACTTTGTATCATTGGAGTCCTTGAAGGTAAGAAAAGATTAGGACAAGAAAGTTTTGTGGGCTGGGCCCAGTGGCTCACGCCTATATTCCCAGCACTTTGGGAGGCCAAGGCGGGTAGATCACCTGAGGTCAGGAGTTCGAGACCAGTCTGACCAACATGGTGACATGCCATCTCTACTAAAAATATAAAAAATTAGCCAAGCATGGTGGTGCTTGCCTGTAATCCCAATCTCAGCTACTTGGGAGGCTGAGGCAGGAGAATCTCTTGAACCCAGGAGGCGGAAGTTGCAGTGAGCCATGATCATACTCCTGCACTTCAGCTTGGGCAAAAAGAGTGAAATTCCATCTCAAAAAAAAAGTTTTGTGAAGAAATAATGGTCAAATTTTTAGTGCAAGTTATAAATTTATAGATTCAAGAAATTCAACAAACCCCAAGCAGGAAAAAATACAAAGAAAACCACATATAAACACATCAGACCAAACTGCTGAAAACCAAAGATAAAGAAAATATCATGATATCAGCCAGAGAAAATTTACACAATACATAATGGGGAACAATGATTTGAATGACTTCTGGCTTCACATCAGAAATAATAGAGAACAAAAGACAACAGAAAAACAACTTTAAGCCCAGGCAACATGGTGAAACCCCGCTTCTACAGAAAAAAACACAAAAATTAGCCAGCATGGGTGGTGCACACCTGTAGTCCCAGCTATTTGGGAGGTGAGGCAGTAGGATCACTTGAGCTCAGGAAGTTGAGGCTGCAGTGAACCATGATCACACCACTGCATTCCAGCCTGGGTGACAAAGTGAAACCCTATATCCAAAAAGAAAAGAAAAGAAAAACAAATTGTCAACCCAGAATTCTATATCCACGAAAATATACCTGAAGATGAATGTGTTGCTATGCAACAATTACTACAACCTAGTGGTTTTTAAATATGCACATTATCTCACAGTTTCTCTACATTAGAAGTCAGAGCCAGGAATCTGTTCTCACCTGGAAGCTGAACTGACAATGAATCGTCTATCTAAGCTCACTCAGGTTAGTGGCAGAATTTATTTCTTTGAGACTGTAAGACTGAGGCCATGCTGAGCAACTAGATGTTGCCTGAAATTTCTTGCCTGGTGGGCTCAGATAAGTTTTTGCAAGCCTCCATGCTCACAGCCAGTAAGTAAAAGAGACTCTAGAGTTAGCTAGCAAGACAGAGTCTTTTATAATGTACCATATCATGGCAGTGGCAACCTATCACTTTTGCCATATTCTATTATTTAGAAGCAATTCACAAGTCCCACCCACACTCAAGGAGAGGAGATTATACAAGGATGTGAATACCAGAAGGTGGGGATCACTGGGGGTCACTCAAGTTCTGTCCACCATAATGAAGATGAAACAAAAACATTTTCAAATGAATGAAAACTAAGAGACTTCACTCAGCAGACCTGCACTACAAGAAACACTAAATGAAGTTCATCAAATGAAGGGAAGTGACACAGATGGAAACTCATATATCTTCAAGAAGTAGTGAAATCCCTGGTGTTTTGTGAAAAGGCCACCTATGCAAAGTGACACCCAAATACAGAAGGAGCCAAGAAGCCAAAGAATGAGGCTGACAAATCCAGTTTGTCAGTAGGAACTTATAGGCAGAAGCATAGTCTTGGGTGGCAGCAAGAAAAATAGATTTCTGCACCGTTACTCCCCAGACCCAGGGCTTTTATACCATAGGGCAAGAGTGTATGTGCTCTATAGAGACAATTAAAGGCACCCTCCAGAAAGGCAAGAATACTATAGGCATCATAGCCCATAAGTTCTGCAATAACATCAAGATAGACCTGTTGCTACACTAGGAATAGTAAGTAAAGTAGAAATTTTGCAGGCCTTCCCAGAACTGGGGTTAAGCAGAAGTCAACATGGAAGATCAACATCCAAGATGGGGTCATTTTTTTCTCCACATCTGAAAATGTTAAACATGTTGCTGAGTGATATGATTTGGGTCTGTGTCCCTGCCCAAATCTCATGTCAAATTATAATCCTCAATGTTGGAGGAGGGGCCTGTTAGAGGTGATTGGATCATGAGGGCAGACTTCCCCCTTGCTGTTCTCATGATAGTGAATGAGTTCTCATGAGATCTGGTTGTTCAACAGTGTGTAGCACCTGCCCCTTCCTTCTCTTCCCCCTGCTCTAGTCATGTAAGATGTGCCTCCTTCCTCTTCACCTTCCACCATGATTGTCAGTTTCCTGAGGCCTCCCCAGCCATGCTTCCTGTACAGCCTGCAGAACTGTGAGCCAATTAAACCTGTTTTCTTTGTAAACTACCCAGTGTCCAGTAGTTCTTTATAGCAGTGTGACAAAAGACTAATTTAGTGAATATAAAATATTACATTCTCCTTAATTTCTAAATGCTTCTAACTCTTTAAAACAAAAATTATAACATTATATTGTGGGAATTTTAATGTATTTATACATAATATGTATGAAAATATAGCATAAAGGTTGGGGGTAAATTGATGCGTATGGTTGTAAGGCTCTTAAATTTTGCGTGAAGTGGGTAAAATATTTAGATCTAAGTAGAATGTAGACTGTAAGTTAAGAATAAATATTGTAATCACTAAACAACCACTTTAAAACATATAAAGAGGTATAGCTAAAATGCCAATTAACTAATTGAAATGGAGTTCTAACCCATAAGAAGGCAAAAAAAGATGAAGAGAGAAAAAAAATATATATATAAAACAAGTAATAAAATGGTAGACCTATATCAAATATATCCATAATTACATTATCTATAAATGGACTAAACACTCCAACTAAAAAGCAGAGAAGGTAGGATTTTAAAAAATAACAAGGAGAATCTGTATCCCAACTACAAGAGATACACTTTAAATGTTACAATACAGATAGCTGAAAGGAAACAGATGAAAAAAGATACATTATACAGCATCCAATCAGGGAATAAGAAAGCTAGAATAAGGGCTAGGTTAATTTCAAATGGAGTAGATGTTAAGACAGAGATAAAAAGGAACATTTCATGATGGTAAAATGGTCCATTTTCATCAAGAGAACAGAATTGCATCTAACGATAGAGCTTCAAAATGCATGAAACAAAAATTGACAAAACCTGGACTCCCAATTCCAAAATGGCAGTGCAGAAGCAAGCTGTCTTCACTCCCCATCCCTCACAGAAAACCGAAAACAAATATATAGCACCAAGATTATCACCAGCAATATACCGTAACTCAAATATGAGGATGAGACAGTTCCTGGCACTACAAAGAAGTGAAAAAACTCTAAGCCGACAGTCAGAGGATCATCAGACTTCCACATCCATAATGCTCTGCCCTCCAATCTGCCCAGCATCAAACACATGGAAATCTTCCCCCTGACTCACAGCTTCTACACTGGGAACAGTAAGACTGAGGCGTTCAATCTATTTCCCCACCATCCTGAGTTCTTTGGCAGGAGACCTGCCTCTGCCTCAACTCACGGGAAGCATTGAGAGTGCCTAGAAAGAGAAATGTCCCTGAGGACAGTCAGAGACAAACGGGAAAGGCAGGACTTACTATCCCCAGCCTAGAAAACTCTGCTCTGGACGTTGGCCAAAGGAGATGCCAAATCAGAGTGGCTGTTCATCATCACCACATGGGAGGAGGTTCGTTTCACAGGTTCCCCGTTCGCAAACCCCTAGAAAGCTTCCCACGCTGCCAAGCTATCCATTTTGGAGCCTCCCTCGTTTGGGAACAGGCAGCAATCTGATTTACTACAACTGAGGCAAACTTGAGCTTAAGGCGCCATCTAGTGCCAAAAAGGAGGCAGTGACCTAGAGGGAAAAGCAAAAGAAATATAATTAACAGGTAAATTACAAAGACTCTCTAAGCAAACATATCCCCCCCCAAAAAACAAAACAAGCCAGACAGAGAAGACTGGAATAAATAACTAATCCTTCAATGCAAAGAAACAGACATTCATGCACAAGAAACAACACACACATGCATGGAGCACACATGCAGTCCCAGCTACTCAGGAGCCTGAGCTTGAGCCCAGGAGTTTGAGGCCACCTTGAACTATGAATACGTTACTGCATTCCACCCTGGGTGACAGAACAAGACCCTTTGTCTCAAAAAAGAAATCTCTCCTCGCCAGAAAAAAAAAAAAAAAAAAAACCAGGACTGTATGGATTTGCAGCCCAATAATTCTACCAGATGTACAAAGAAGAACTAGTACCAATTCTACTGAAACTACTCCAAAAAACAGAAGGGGGGAACCCTCCATAACTCATTCTGCAAAGTTATTGTCACCCTGATACCAAAGCCAGGCAAGGACACAACAAAAAAAGGAAAACTACAGATCAATATCCTTGATGGACACAGACACAAAAATCCTTCACAAAATATTAGCAACAAAATTCAACAGCACATCAGAAAGATAATGCACCAAGAGCAAGTGGGTTTTATTGCAGGAATGCAAAGATGGTTCAACATATGCAAATCAGTAAATGTGACTGACCACATAAATAGGATTAAAAACAAAAACCAGATTATTATGTCAATAAATACAGAAAAAGCATTTGATAAGAGTCATCAGTCCTCAACAAACTAGGCATAGAAGAAACATACCTCAAAATGATAAAAGCCATATAAAACAAACCCACAGTCAACATTATACTAAATGGGGAAATGTTCCCCCTAAGAACTGAAACAAGACAAGGATGTCTACTTTCACACTCTTATTCAACATCTGGATTTCCTAGCCAGAGCAGGCAAGAGAAATAAGAGGCATCAAAACTGGAAAATAGGAAATCAAATTATCTGTTTGCTGATTATATGATCTTATACCTAGAAAATCTTAAAGACTCCTCCAAGACATTCCTAGATTTGATAAATGAATTCAGCGAAGTTTTAGTATACAAAAGCAACATATAAAAGCCAGTAGTATTTCTATATACCAACAGTGATCAAGCAGATAACCAAATCAAGAAGTCAATCCCATTTACAATAACTACAAAAACAATACTTAGGAATACATTTTACTAAGGAGGTTAAATATCTCTATTTTAAAAACTATAAAACACTGATGAAAGAAATTATAGACGACACAAACAAATAGAAAAATAGCCCATGCTCATGGATTGAATCAGTATCATTAAAATTACTATACCGCCCAAAGCAACCAACAGACTCAATGCAATTCCTATCAAAATACCAACGTTATTTTTCACAGAATTAGAATAAACAATGTTAACATCCATACAGATCCAAAAAAAGAGTCCAAATAGCCAAAGCAATCCTAAGCAAAAAATAACACTATCTGGCTTTAAATTATACAACCAGGCTACAGCAACCAAAACAGTATGGTACTGGCATAAAAATAGATACATCAACCAATGGAACAGAGAAGAGAAGCCAGAAATAAAGCCACATACTACTGATAACTGATCTTCAACAGAATCAACAAAAACATACACTGAGGAAAGGACACCTTATTCAGAAAATGGTGCTGGAAAAATTAGATAGCCATAAGCAGGAGAATGAAACTGGTCCCATATCTCTCACCATATACAAAAATTAACCAAGACAGATTAAAGGATTAAATGTAAGACCTGAAACTATAAAAATTCTGGAAGAAAACCTAGGAAAAACTCTTCTGGACATTGGCCTAGGCAAAGAATTCATAACCAAGACCTCAACAGCATATGCAACAAAAACAAAAATAGACAAATGGAATTATATCAAACTAAAAATCTTCTGCACAGCAAAAGAGACAATCAACAGAGGCTGGGCACAGTGGCTCACACCTATAATCCCAGGCCAAGGTGGGCGGATCATGAGATCAGGAGTTCCAGACCAGCATGGCCAACATAGTGAAACCCCATCTCTACTAAAAATACAAAAATTAGCCGGGCGTGGTGGTGCATGCCTGTAATCCCAGCTATTCAGGAGGCTGAGGTGGGAGAATCGCTTGAAGCCAGGAGGCAGAGGTCGCAGAGAGCCAAGACCATGCCATCGCACTCCATCCTGGGCAACTGAGAGAGATTCTATCTCAAATAAAAAATATAAATAAATAAAAAGTAAAAAAAAGCAACCAACAACCAACAGAATGGCCAAACTAGAAAATGGGAGAAATTATTTGCAAACTATACATCCAACAAAGGACTAATATCCAAAATCTACAGGGACCTCAAATAACTCAACAGCAACAAAATAACCCCGTTAAAAAGTGTGTGAAGGATATGAACAGATACTTTTTAAAAGAAGACATACAGGTTGAGCACAGTGGCTCATGTCTGTAATCCCAGCACTTTGGGAGGCCAAGGTGGGAAGATCACTTGAGTCCAGGAGTTCAAGACCAGCCTGAGAAACATAGCAAGACCTCATCTCTACCCAAAAAAAACAAAAAATAAGTTAGCCAGGTATGCTGGTGCATGCCTGTAGTCACAGCTACTCAGGAGGCTGAAGTGAGAGGATGGCTTGAGCCCAGAAGGTTGCAGTGAGCTACAATCATACCACTGTACTCCAGCCTGTGGCAACAGAGCAAGACTTTATCTCAAAATTTTTTTAAAAAAATTAAAAAAGAAGACATGCAAATGGCCAACAAACATATTTTAAAATACTCAACATTAGGCCAGTGGAGTGGCTCATGCCTGTAATCCCAGCACTCTGGGAGGCCAAGGCAGGTGGATTACTTGAGCTCAAGAGTTGGAGACCAGCCTGAGCAACATGTTGAAATCCCATCTGTACAAAAAAATACAAATATGAGCCGGGGAAGGTGGCACATCCCTGTAGTCTCAGCTACTTGGGAGGCTGAGGTAGGAGGATCACTTGAGCCCAGGAGGCAGAGGTTGTAGTGAGCCAAGATCATGCCACTGTACTCCAGCCTGGGTGACAGAGGGAGACCCTGTCTCAAAAAAAAATGTGTACACATGGACATAGAGCGTAGAATAATAGATAACAGAATCTCAGAAAGGTGGGAGGGTGAGGTGGGGTGAGGGATGAGAAATTACCTACTGGGTACAATGTACATGACTTGGGTGATGGTTACATTAAAAGCTGAGACTTCACCACTACACAATCTAGCCATGTCACAAAACTGCACTCATGGTCTCTAAATCTATAAAAAATAAAAAATTTTAAATTAAAAACAATGAATTAAAATATTCCATGTGCTGATGAAAAGAATGTGTATCTGCAGGCCGGGCAAGGTGGCATATGCCTGTAATCCCAGCACTTTGGAATTACATCACCCAAGTCATGTATATTGTACCCAATAGGTAATTTCTCATCCCTCACCCCTCTCCCACCCTCCCATTTTTCTGAGATTCCATTATCTATTATTCTACTCTCTATGTCCATGCATACATGGTTTTGTTTTTGGGTTTTTTTTGTTTTTGTTTTTTTAAGACAAGGTCTCCCTCTGTCACCCAGACTGGAGTGCAATGGCACTATCTTGGCTCACTACAACCTCCACTTCCCACGCTCAAGTGATCCTCCCATCTCGGCCTCCCAAGTAGCTGGGACTACAGGGGCACGCTACCATGTCCTGCTCATTTTTGTATTTTTGATCACTCGAGGTCAGGAGTTCAAGACCAGTCTGGGCAACATAGCAAAACCCTGTCTCTGCTGAAAATGCAAAACTTAGCTGAGCACAGTAGCAGGTTCCTGTAATCCCAGCTACTCGGAGGCTGAGGCATGAGAATTGCTTGAGCCCGGGAGGCAAAGGTTGCAGTGAATCAAGATTGCGTCACTGCATTCCAGCCTGGATGGCAGAGTGAGGTTCTGTCTCCAAAAAAAAGAAAAAAAAAAGAATGTCTAAGTGTGTATTCTGCAGAACTGGGATGAAATATTCTGTAAATGTCAGTGAAGCCTATTTTGTCTAATGTGTAGTTAAACTCCAATGTTCTTTTTTGATTTCCTGTCTAGATATCCATTCCTGAGAGTGAGGTGTTGAATTTCCCTACTATTATTTTACTGCTATCTCTTCCTTTGGGTCTATGAGTATTTGGTTTATGTACTTGGGAGCTTTGGTGTTTGGTGCACAGGTATTTATAATTATTATGTCCTCTTTCGGAATTGGCCCCTTTATGTACTGACTTTGTCTCTTTTTACAGTCTTTCATTTGTAGTCTGTTTTATCTGATATAAGCACAGCTATTCCTGCCTTTTTTTTTTTTTTTTTTTTTTTGGTTCACAGTTTCACACGGTATCTTTTTCCATCTCCTCACTTTCAGTTTATGTGGGCCTATAGGTGAAGCAGGTTTCCTGTAAGCAGAATATAGGCAGGAGGATCACTTACATCCGTGAGTTTAAAGCTGTAATGAGCTACGATTGTACAACTGCACTCCAGCCTGGGCAACAGAGCAAGACCCTTCCTGTCTTATAAAAAATAAAAAATAAGAGCAGAAATCAACAAAATAGAAAATAAACAGTAGAAGAAAATTAACAAAGCCAAAAATTGTTTTTTCTTTTTTTAAAGACCAGTAGAATTAATAAACTCAGTCAGGCATAGTGGCTCATGCCAGTAATCCCAGCACTACTCGGAAGGCTGAGGCAGGAGAATTGCTTGTACCAGGAGGTGGAGGTTGTGGTGAGCCGAGATTGCACCACTGCACTCCAGCCTGGGCGACAGAGTGAGACTGCATCTCACAAAAAAAAAAAAAAAAAAAAAAAAAAAAAAGGGAGGAATTGACACACACACTCACAAACTCACAAAATGGAAAGAACAATTAACAACTCATCTTATGAGGCCAGCAGAATTCTGAGGACAAACCTAACAAAGAAATCACATACACACACACACAAAAAAATTCCAGACTTGTATTCTTTTTGAATATTAATACAAAACTCCTTCACAAAATATCACAAATAGAATCCAGCAATATGAAGAAAGAAAGAAAGAAAGAAGACCAAATTGGACGTATCTCAGGAATCCAAGGTTGATTTAACTCACAAAAAGTCAAACAATGTAATCAGCCATATTAACTGTCTAAAAAAAAACATTACTCATTGAAATAAAGCAAGAAAACCATTTTTAAAAAAAAAAAAGTCAGTTATTCAAAAATAAAACCAAAAAAAGGAAATAACTTTTAGCAAACCTGAATTAAAAGGGAACTTCCACAATCTAATTAATTGACATCTTCAAGAAGCCTACAGTTAACATGATACTTAGTAGTTTAATTTTTTTTTTTTTTAATTAAGACAGGATCTGGCTTTGTCACCCAGGCTGGAGTGCAGTGGCACAATCACAGCTCACTGCAGCCTCAATCTCTTAGGCTGGAGTGATTCTCCCACCTCTGCCTCCCAAGTAGCTAGGACTATAGGCATGTGCCACCACACCCAGTTAATTTTTTGATTTTTTGTAGAGATAGGGTTTTGTTATTTTGTCCAGGCTGGTCTCAAACTCCTGGGCTCAAGCGATCCTCCCACCTAGGCCTCTCAAAGTGCTGGGATGACAGGTGTGGGCCACCACACCCAGCAATAGTTGAATATTGAATAGTTTCTCTCTAAGATTGGAAAGAAGGCATGAATATCCATTTTCACCACTTCTGTTCAACATGGTATCACAGATTCTAGCCCATGAGGTAAGGCAAGTAAAGAAGTAAATGACATTGGGATTGGAAAAAAAGAAGTAAATTGTCTTTATTCACAAATGAAATTATTGTTTACAAAGAAAATCTTACGAAATCTATAAAACATCTGCTGGAACTAACACGTAAACTAGCAAATTTGTAGACACAAAGGCAATGCACCAAAAATCAATTGTATTTTTCTGTTCTGGCAGTGAAACATTAGAAAATGGAATTCGTAAAACAATTTTATATACTGGAATGCAAAAAAACATGAAATGCTTAGGAATAAATTTAACAAAAGATATTGCCTTTACATTTAAAACCTCTTCATTAAAAAATGTCTACATTAAAAACCACACAATCTTACTGAGAGAAATTTTTAAAGGGTTGAATAAATGGAGAGATAAACTAAATGCATTGATTGGAATATTCAGTGCTTTTAAGATGTCAATTAGTCCCAAAATTGATCTATACATTTAATGTCATCCCAACCGTAATCCAATCTGACCATTTTATGGAATTTGACAAACTTGTTCTAAAATATATATAAAAATACAAAGACCTGGAAGTATCCAAAGTAATCTTGAAAAAGAAAGACAAATTTGGAGGACTAATAGAACTGGATTTAAAGACTTATAATGAAGCTACAGTAATCAAGGCATTATGGTTACTGTCATAAGGATAGATAAATAGATCAATGCAATAGAACAGAGAAGATCCTCATTTATAGGGTGATTTACTTTTTTTTATAAAAACACCAAAGCAATTCAATAAAGAAAGGAAATGTTTTTAGGCCAGGTGCAGTGGCTCACCCCTTTAATCCCAGCACTTTGGGAGGTCGAGGCTGGGAGATCATTTGAGGTCAGGAGTTTGAGACCAGCCTGGCCAACATGATGAAACCCCCATCTCTACTAAAAATACAAAAATTAGCTAGGCATGGTGGCAGGTGCCTATAGTCCCAGCTACTCAGAAGGCTGAGGCAGGAGAATCGCTTGAACCCGGGAGGCGGAGGTTGCAGAGCTGAGATCATGCCACTGTACTGCAGCCTGGGGAACAGAACAAGACTCCATCTCAGAAAAAAAAAAAAGCAGCAAGAAAGAGAGAGGAAGAAAGAAAGAAAGTGAGAAAGAAAGAAAGAAAGAGAGAGAGAAAGAGAGAGAGAAAGAAAGAGAGAAGGAAGGAAAGAAGGAAGGAAGGAAGGAAGGAAGGAAGGAAGGAAGGGAGGGAGGAAGGAAATGTTTTCAACAAATGGTTCTGAGAAAACTGGAAATTCAATATGAAAAAAAAAAAAGTGACCCTCCGCCTAGAAGAAATGATAGGAAACTTCCTTCTCAACTTGGAGACCAGGCTTCTTAAGCAAGTTTCTCAGGCAGTACTAAGAAAGCAATAACCATACAAGAAAAAGTGTGTAAAGTCATTTTATCAAAATGTAAAACTTCAGTTTGTCAAAAGACATCTTTAAGAAAATGAATAAGCTGGGCACGGTGGCTCACGCCTGTAATCCCAACACTTTGGGAGGTCAAGGCAGGTGGATCATCTGAGGGTCAGGAGGTTGAGATCAGCCTGTCCAACATGGTGAAACCCCATCTCTACAAAAATACAAAAAATTAGCTGGGCATGGTGGCGGGCGCCCGTAACCCCAACTACGTGGGAGGCTGAGGCAGGAGAATCACTTGAACCTGGGAGGCAGAGGTTGCAGTTAGTCGAGATCGCGCCATTGCACTCCAGCCTGGGCGACAAGAGTGAAACTCTGTCTCAAAAAAAAAAAAAAAAATTAATGTTCCATTCTCAGACTGAGAAAAAAATTCACAAAACACATATATCTGACAAAATGTCAGTATTCAGAATATATTTAAACACACACACACACTTAGACACTTCTACAACTCATTTAAAGAAAGAAAAAAAAAAGGGAGAGTGGTGTCAGTAAGATGGCTGCCTGCAGACCCTGCTGTTCACCCTCCCACAAGACCAGACCAAGGCAAGGAATACACAGATCAGATTTCTCTGGAGTGTGGAGGGAGAGGGCTCGAGTGCAGAGGGGGAGTGGAGCTGCAGCTGCTGTGACTGGAAGGCCAGGAGGGCTAGACATCCAGCATGAAGGCACCTGGTCTCTGCAGCCCCACCTCCCCCATCCGGATCCTATCTGCCCAGAGTCAGAAAGAACGTCTCACTGCAGGGGAAAACGTAAGCAGAAGAACCCCCTCGGAACCCCCCATTGCAACTACGAACACCCTCCGTCCTCACTGCTGGAGAATCCCAGAGTCCTCGAGGGCCCTGAGCCCAGCGTAGAGAGCTGCAGGAGGTCACACAGCCGCATTGTCCTGGATCCAGAGCACAGTGCACACTCCCCACCCCCATCCGCCCCCTTGGGCCAAGCTACTGCAGCACAGCCCCATCGTGAGACCAGAGTCATTTCTAGAGTGCACCCTGCTCTGAGGGTCAGTAGCCACTATGCCTCTCCAGCACTGACTTCAGCATTCTACCAAGCCCATGCGGGTGTCTGCTGATACAAGCGCAGTAACATAGAGCCTGGGGGCAGGATTGGCTGTGGCTGGCCCTGCACAGCAGGGAACAACTCCTGTGGCCCTTACCTCCAGCGGGAGGAACAGTCTGGAAGTCCTACCCAGGGCAAACCTGCCCTTGAGCCAGCCAAACTGCTGCGTGCCCAAGCAGGAGAGGCCCTCAAGCCTCCAAACAGCTGAAGCACTCCTGGGCTGGCAGAGCAGCTGTGTGCCTGTGCCCACGGCTTGAGAAACAATCTGCAATGCTCAATCCCCTGCAGACAAGCCCCTGGCCTGCCCAATGACCCGGCACCCACAATCAAGGCCTGGAAAACATCCCTGTAGGTTATCCCTGGCAGATATACCCCCAGGGCAGCCCAGCAACTGTGTGCCCATGCTCTGCAACTGAGAAACAACCCTACAGGCGATCCCTGTTGGACAAAACCCCAGGCTGGCCAAACAGCCATGAGCCCACATCCCAGGCCTGAAAAGCAGCCCCATGGGCTTCCCCCAGCACACATGCCCCAGGCCAGCCAAGTAACTGTGTGATCATATCTAGGTCCAAGAAACATCTATATGGGCAGCCCCTGGTGGGCACCCTCCAGGCTAGCCAAGTAGCCTTGTGGTTGCATCCCAGGCCTGAGAAATAGCCCCACAGTCTGCCCCCGGCATGCATGCCCCCAAGCCTGCAGAACAGCTGTATGCCTGTGTCCTGGGCCTGAGAAACAGCTCCGCAGACTGCTCGTGGCAGGCACAGCCCCAGGCCGGCCATGCAACCACATGCACACGTTCCCAACTAGAGTAATAGCCTCGTAGCACCAACCCCAGCCTCAACTTTGCCAATACGCGATGTGCACACATGTGCCTCTGACCTGAAAAGCCTACCCCCGGTAAAGCCACACCACTGCCGCCACAGCCTCTGTCAGCCTAAGCCCCTGAGACACTTGGAAATGCCACTAGAGCATATTATAGCTGAAGAAACGACATGGAAACTACAATACCTTTTATTTTATTCATTCATTCATTCATTCATTCATTCATTTTTGAGACAGGGTCTTGCTATGTTGCCCAAGCTGGAGTGTAGTGGTGTGATCTCGGCTCACTGCAACCTCTGCCTCCCGGGTTCAAGCGATTCTCCTGCCTCAGCCTCCCGAGTAGCTGGGACTACAGGTACCCACCACCATGCCCAGCTAATTTTTGCAGGAAACTACAGTACTGTATCCCCCTAAAACCAAAACCAGTACTCTCCACCAAACTAATACCCCATGTATATTTTTTGTAAGTATTGTGACTTTATAATACACAGATAATATTTAACCTTCCCCACCCCAGTCATTTTTTTCTCATATATTTCAAGGCCTTTCTCTCACAATGATCCTTCCAGATAAACTTTTTTTTTTTGAGACAGGGTCTTTCTCTGTTGTCCAGCCTGAAGTGCAGTGGCACAATCTTAGCTCACGGCAGCTTTGAACTTCTAGGCCCAAGCAATCCTCTCACCTCAGTCTCCTGAGTAGCTGGGACTATAGGCACACACCACCATGCCTGGCTAATTTTTTTTTGATCTCAATGGTTTTGGGGGTACAGGTGGCTTTTGGTTATATGCATGAGTTCTTTAGTGGTGAATGCTGACATTTTAGTGCACTCATCAACCGAACAGTGAACACCATACCCAACATGTAGTCTTCTTTCACCCACCTCCCAGTCTCCCCATCTGAGTCCCCAGAGTCCACTATATCACTCTGTATGTCTTTGTGTCCTCATAGCTTAACTTCCACTTATAAGTAAGAGCATACCGTATTTGGTTTTCCATTTCAGAGTTACTTTCAATAATGGCCCCCAACTCCATCCATGTTGCTGCAAAATGCATTATTTTGTTCCTTATGATGGCTGAGTGGTATTTTATAGGATATATCACATTTTCTTTATCCACTCCTTCCTCGGTGGGCACTTAGGTTGGTTCCACATCTTTGCTATTGCAAATTGTGCTGGATAAACATGTGTGCATACGTCTTTTTCATATAATGACTTATTTTCCTTTACACCCCATGTATATTAACAACACTTTCCCTACAAAACCTACTCGCTAAAATTGGAAGAGGCGCCTTTTCTACCAAATGCATAGAAATCGATGTAGGGACACATCAAACATGAAAAACCAAGGACCCATGGCACCTCCAAATGAACACAGTAGTTCTCTAGTAACAGTCCCCAATCATAAGGAAATATTAAAAACACCAGAAAAAGAATTCAAAATAATAATCTTAAGAAAATTAAATGAGATACAATAGAATATAGACATACAATTCAATGAGATCAGGAAAACAGGCTGGGCGTGGTGGCTCAAGCCTGTAATCCCAGCACTTTGGGAGGCTGAGACGGGCGGATCACGAGGTCAGGAGATCGAGACCATCCTGGCTAACACGGTGAAATCCCGTCTCTACTAAAAATACAAAAAAAAAAAAAAAAAAAAACTAGCCGGGCGTGGTGGCGGGTGCCTGTAATCCCAGCTACTCCGGAGGCTGAGGCAGGAGAATGGCATAAACCCGGGAGGTGGAGCTTGCAGTGAGCTGAGATCCGGCCACTGCACTCCAGCCCAGGTGACAGAGCGAGACTCCGTCTCAAAAAAAGAAAAAAGAAAAGAAAACAATTCATGGTGTGAATGAGAAATTCAACAGAGATAGATATAATAAAAAAGAACCTAACAGAAATTCTGTGGCTGAAGAAGTTAGCGAGTGAAATAAAAAATATATCTGAGAGCTTCAACAACACACTAGACCAAACAGAAGAAAGAATTTCTGAACTTTAAGACAAGTCATTTGAAACAACACAGGCAGACCGAAATAAAGAAAGAAAGAGAGAAGGAAGGAAGAAAGGAAGGAAGGAAGGAAGGAAGGAAGGAGGAAGGAAGGAAGGAAGGAAGAAAGAAAGAAAGAAAGAAAGAAGGAAGGAAGGAAGGAAGGAAGGAAGGAAGAAAGGAAAAGAAAGAAAGAAAAGAAAGCAAGAAAGAAAAGAACGCAAGAAAGAAGACAGGAAGGAAAGAAGGAAGGAAGAAAGAAAGAGAGGAGGGGAGGGGAGGAGAGGAGAGGAGAGGAGAAGAGAGGAGAGGAGGGAAAAAAGAAAAATGTAAAAGTGACTGGGTGCTATGGCTCACACCCATAATCCAGCACTTTGGGAGGCCAAGGCAGAAGGATCTCTTGAGTCCAGGAGTTTGAGACCAGCCTGGGAAGCATAGCAAGGCTCCATCTGTACCCAAAAAAAAAATTTTTTTTTAATTGGCTTGGCATGGTGGTGCTTGCCTGTAATATTGGCTCCTTGGGAGGCTAAGGCAGGAGGATCACCTGAGACAAGGAGGTCAAGGCTGCAGTGAGCCACAGTCATGCCACTGCATTCCAGCCTGGACAAAAGAGCAAGACTTTGTCTCAAGGAAAAAAGAAAAAGTGAAGAAAGCCTACACAACTTGTGTGACACTATCAAGCAAAGAAATATTCACATTACGGGCATTCCAGAAGGAGGAGAGGCCAGGCACGGTGGCTCAAGCCTGTAATCCCAGCACTTTGGGAGGCCGAGATGGGCGGATCACGAGGTCAGGAGATCGAGACCATCCTGGCTAACACCGTGAAACCCCGTCTCTACTAAAAAATACAAAAAACTAGCCGGGTGAGGTGGCGGGCGCCTGTAGTCCCAGCTACTCGGGAGGCTGAGGCAGGAGAATGGTGTAAACCCAGGAGGCGGAGCTTGCAGTGAGCTGAGATCCGGCCACTGCACTCCAGCCTGGGTGATAGAGCGAGACTCCTTCTCAAAAAAAAAAAAAAAAAAAGAGGAGGAGGAGAGAAGGTAAAAGGTTAGGAAGCATATTTAATGAAATAACAGCTGAAAACTCAAGTCTGGAAGAGATGAACATCCAGGTCCAGGAAGATCAAATAACCCCAAATGGATTCAACTCAAACAGGTCCTCTCTGAGGCACATTATATTCAAAGTGTCAAAAGTCAAAAACAAAGAAAGACTTCTAAAAGCAGCAAGAGAAAAGTTTTAAGTCATAGATAAAGGAATCTCTATTAGACTAACAGTGGATTCCTCAGCAGAAACCTTAGAGGTCATGAAAGAATGGGATGATATATTTAAAGTATGGAAAGAAGACCAGGCATGGTTGCTCACACCTGCAATCCCAGTACTTTAGGAGGCCAAGGAAGGCAGATTGCTTCAGCCCATGAGTTCAAGAGCAGTCTGGGCAACATAGCAAGACTCCATCCCTACAAATATAGAAAAATTAGCCAGGAATGATGGTACACGCCTATAGTCCCAGCTACTCTGGGGACTGAGGTGGGAGGATCACCTGAGCCTGAGGAGGCTGAGGCTGCAGTGAGCTGTGATCACACCACTGTACTCCAGCCCAGGTGACAGAGTGAGACCCTGCTCAAAAAATAAATAAATAAAGTACTGAAGAAAAAAAAAAAATCAACTACCAAGACAGAATATTATGGCCAGAAAAGCTATCCTTCAAAAATGAAGGAAAAATAAAATCTTTCACGCACAAGCAAAAACTAGTAAGCCTTACAAGAAATACTCAAAGGAGTCTTACACCTGGAAGTGAAAAAACACCAGGCATCATCATGAAAGCATGTAAAACTATAGAACCCATTGGTAGAGCTGATGCACAAAGGAGAAAGAGAAAATTATCAAACCTCATCAAACAAACTATACAAAATGACTCAAACACAAAAATAATGAGAAGTAAGGAACAAACAATATACAAAACAACAAGAAAACAATCAATACAATGACCAGAATAAGTCCTCACCTATCAATGGTAACTTTAATGTAAACAAACTAAATTCCCCTCATTTAAAAGATATAGGCTGAATGGATTTAAAAAAAGACCCAACTACATATTACTTGTAAGAATCTCACCTCACCTGTAAAGACACACATAGGCTGAAAGTGAAGAGATGAAAAAAGATATTCCAAGCAAACCAAAACCAAAAGTAAGCAGGAGTAGCTATGCTTACGATATGGTTTGGCTGGGTCCCCACCCAAATCTTGTCTTGAATTGTAACTCCCACAATTCTCATATGTTGTGGGAGGAGCCTGGTGGGAGGTAATTGAATCATGGGGGCAGGTCTTTCCCATGCTGTTCTTGTGAGAGTGAATAAGTGTCATGAGGTCTGATGGTTTTAAAAACGGGAGTTTCCATGCACAAGCTCTCTCTTTGCCTGCTGTCATCCATGTAAGACGTGAGTTGCTCCTCCTTGCTTTTCACCATGTTTGTGAGGCTTCCCCAGCCATGTGGAACTGTAAGTCCATTAAACCTCTTTGTTTTGTAAATTGCCCAGTCTTGGGTATGTCTTTATCAGCAGCGTGAAAATGGACTAAAGCAAATTATGTCAAACAAAACAGACTTCAAGTCAAAAGCTATAAAAGGAGACAAGGAAAGTATATAATAATAAAGGGATTAATTCAGCAGGAGAATATAACAATTGTAAATATATATACAACAAACACCAGAGCACCCAGATATATAAGGCAAATATTATTCAACCTAAAGGAAGAAGTGGATCCCAATACAATAATACCTGGGGACTTCAACGGCCCAGTGTTGGCATTGGCAAGATCATACAGACAGAAAATCAACAAAGAAACTCTAATTTAAACTGCACCACAGGCCGGGCATGGTGGCTCATGCCAGTAATCCCAGCACTTTGGGAGGCTGAGGTGGGCAGATCACTTGAGGTCAGGAGTTTGAGACCAGCCTGGCCAACATGGTGAAACCCTGTCTCTACTAAAAATACAAAAATTAGCTGGGCGTGGTGGCACACACCTGTAGTCCCAGCTACTTGGGTGGCTGAGGGGGGAGAATCACTTGAAACCAGGAGGAGGAGGCTGCAGTGAGCTGAGGTTGCGCCACTGCACTCTAGCCTAGGTGACAGAGCGAGACTCTGCCTCAAAAATAAAAATAAACAAAAAAATAAATAAACTACGCCATAGACCAAATGGACTTAACAGACATTTCACCTAACAGATGCAGAATACACATTCTTTTCTTCAGCACATGGAACATTCTCCATGATTGACCATCCATTAGGACACAAAACAAGTCTCAAAAAAAAATTTTAACTGAAATTCTACTAAGTATTTTATCTAACCACAATGAAATAAAACTGGATATCAATAACGAAAGGAACATTTAAAACCATACAAATGAATGAAAATCAAACAACATGCTTCCGAATGACCAATGGGCGATGACAGAAATTAATAATGAAATTTAATAGGTCAGGCATGATGGCTTACACCTGTAATCCTAGTAGTTTGGGAGGCCAAGGCAGGAGGACTGCTTGAGCTCAGGAGTATGAGACCAGCCTGGGCAACATAGTGAAATCCTGTCTCTACTAAAAATACAAAAATTAGCCGTTTGAGCCCAGGAAGCAGAGGTTGCAGTATGCCGAGATGGCGCCACTGCACTCCAGCCTGGGCGACAGAGCACGACCCTGTCTGCCCCCTACTCCTCCCAAAAAAGGATGAAATCATGTCATTCACAGCAACATGGACGGAACTGGAGGATATTATGTTAAGTGAAATAAGCTAGAAACAGAAAGTTAAACACTGCATGTTCTCACTCATATGTGGAAACTTTGAAAAAAAAAAAAAGTTGATCTCATAGAAGTAAAAAGTAGAACAGAGAATACTCGAGACTGGGAAGGATGGGGGAAGGTGGGGTTAGAGAGACATTTGTTAAAGGATACAAAATTACAGCTAGATAGGAGGAATAAGTTCCAATGCCCTACAGCACTGTAGAATGACTGTAATTAGCAATAATACTTTATATAGTTTCACACAGCTAGGAGGAGGATAGTGAATGTTCCAACACAAAGAAATGACAAACGTTTGAGATGATGGATGTGCTAATTACCCTGATCTGATCACTATATATTATATGTATCACAACACCACTAAGTACTCATGTACAATTATTATGTGTCACTTTAAAAAATGTTTTTAACTGTTTTCCTCTATGGGCTTCTTAGCTCTACAGCTAGCTATACACCAGGGGTCTTCAATCTAATCTAACTGGGACAGGGAACAGGGAACAGGAAACAGGGAGAAGAAACGGTCTGACGAAACTCATCTTCCCATCATTTGGCAGCCAGAGGAACAGGAGCAGGTGGAGACTGTAATGGGGACTGCTGGTATTGTCTCTTCTGTCTTTGTTATTGATCCTATTGGCCAAATCAGGTACACACAGGTATCAGCGTCCTTGCAGGAAAGTCAGATGTCCATCTCAAACTGAGCATCATCCTCAACTGCATGTTCCCTGTCGTGATTGTTCAAGTTGTTCAAGCTGTTTACTTCTACTTAGGAGTCGTCTATTGAGGTGCCAGGGCTAGTGACTCCTGGGATATTGGGCAGATGGCAGGGTCGTGTGTGAGCCATGGGAGAATTGCAATGATCCAATAGAAACTTTTGATCATAAACGATTCAAGATCCCTGGGGCGTGCTGAAGAGCATCCCCCAAGCATGGTGCAACAGTCACGAGGTAGCACTTTGGGAGGCCAAGGTGAGAGGATCGCTTGAGCCCAGGAGTTCAAGACCAGCCTGGCCAACATGGTGAAACCCTGTCTCTACAAAAAATAGAAAAATTAGCCAGGTGTGATGGTGCAAACCTATAGTCCCAACTACCTGGGAGGCTGAGGTGTGAGGATTGCTTGATCCTCACATAAAACCCATAAAACTAAACATACGCCTGTCCTGCGACCTGCAATTCTACTCCTAGATATTCACTCAAGAGAAAGGAAAACATGCCCACAAAAAGGCTAGCATGCAAGTGTTATAGCAGCTTTATTCATGATAATCAAAAGCCAAAAACAGATCAGAAGAATGGATAAACACACTGTGGTGTATTAATAAAATAGAATGTGGTTGAGCACTAAAAAGCCACAAATAACAATATGAATAAACCTCAAAAACATTACACATAGTGAAAGAGCCTTACTAAAAAGCATATATGGCTGGGCGCAGTGGCTCATGCCTGTAATCCCAGCACTTTGGGAGGCCGAGGTGGGTAGATCACCTGAGGTCAGGAGTTCGAGACCAGCCTGGTCAACATGGCGAAACCCCATCTCTACTAAAAATACAAAAATTAGCTGGGCATGGTGGCAGGTGCCTGTAATCCCAGCTACTCGGGAGGCTGAGGCAGGGAGAATCACTTGAACCCGGGAGGCGGAGGTTGCAGTGAGCCAAGATCGCACCATTGCACTCCAGCCTTGGAGACAGAGCAAGATTCTGTCTCAAAAAAAAAACAACAAAAAAAACCATATACACTATATGATTTCATTTACATGAAATTCCAGAACAGCAAAATTATATATCATGAGAAAATCAGAACAGTGGTTGTTTTGGGGAGTGGGGTAGGGATGGATTGGGGAAAGGCTTGAGAGAATTTTCTGGAGTTGATGTTACTGTCCTATAACTTAACTGGGATTTGGGATACATAAGTGTTTGCCTTTGGCCGAGCTTGTTGAAAGGTACATTTAAGATTTGTGCAATTCACTTTATATAAATTATATCTGAAAAATACCTGTAAACAAATGTTGAGCTGAAGTTATGCAGGTCAAGATGTTTAGAGGTAGAATATGCTGATGTCTACAACTTACATTGAAATGTGCCAAGAAATAAGATGGATTGATAAGTGAAAGATTAATGACTCGATAATGGATAGGTGATTAAGCAAAGACAGCAAGGCGATAAGTATATCAGTGTTAAAATGTACGATTCGTTCAACTTATCCATATATTTGAAAGTTTCTATAGTAAAATTATAGGGGGAAATATATATATACTCTTCAACCCAGAAATTTTACTCCTAGGAACTTATCCCATAGAAATAAAAGTATTTGTCTATAATAACAGGTGTAAGAACATTTATTGCAATACTGTTCCTAGTGACCAAGAACTGGAAGCAAAGTGCATATCCATGAAATGGGGATGAATATGAGTACTCACCTGAGTAGAGCGTGGCACGTCCACACCATGGGCTAGCGTGTGGCCCCTGAAAGGAATAAGTCAGAGCCTCTCCAGAGAGTTTAGAGGGATTTCACTGAGGAATGGTTAAGGGAGAAAAGCAAGAGTGAATAATATAATCCTATTTTTTTAGAACAATGACACACACCACACACACATTCTCTCACTCTTGTTCTCTCTCTCTGGATAGAATTATGTATTTTAAAAAATGGAAGACGTAGATTATTAACACAGCTTATGGGTAAAGGTAAAAAATAAAGGATTGAGTGTTGTTATGGGGGTAAGAGGGAATAGCCATGATTTAAAAAAACAGCATATATATCATCTCCTTTAAGTTAAATTTTCTGGCCAGACACACCCAGGAGTTCAAGACCAGCGTGGGCAACATAGCAAGACCCTAGTCTCTACAAAAAAAGATGAGTTTGGTGTGGTGTTGCGTGCCTTTAGTCCTAGCTACCTGGGAAGCTGAGATGGGAGGATCGCTTGAGCCCAGGAATTGGAGGCTTGAGGCTTCAGTGTGCTGTGACCGCACCACTGCACTCCAGCCTGGGCAACAGAGCGAGACCCTGTCTCTTTAAAAGATAAATAAATAAAATCAAAATAAGTTAAATGTTCTGTAGTATGCAGGGTGTGGCACTTAAAGAGATGCACATGAAGATCGGATACCAAAATGTTAATAATGGTCATCTCACGGTGGTAGGATTCCAGGTAATTATTTCCTTGTCTTTGCAGGAAGGAAGGGAGAAAGGGAGGGAGGGAGAGAGGGAAGAAGAAAAGAAGTCTACAGGTCTCATACCCTTACCTCCTATTACCTCTTCAACCCACCCCAACTCCTACTGGGTTTTTTTATTTTTTGTTTTGAGACAGGATCTCACTCTTTTGTCCACACTGGAGTGCAGTGGTGCCATCACAACTCACTGCAGCCTCAATCTCCCAGGATCAAACCATCCTCCCACCTCAGCCTCCCAAGTAGCTGGGACCACAGGCATGTGCCATTGTGCATACATTTTTTTTTTTTTTCTTTTTGTAGAGATGGCAACTCACTATGTTGCCCAATCTGGTCTCAAACTCCTGGCCTCAAGCCCCAGTCCCTACTTTTGCCAGGCCCTGATCTTATCTGACCTCTCACCAGC
The DNA here is from genome assembly GCF_009764315.1 of Trachypithecus francoisi. Taxonomy (NCBI): domain Eukaryota; kingdom Metazoa; phylum Chordata; class Mammalia; order Primates; family Cercopithecidae; genus Trachypithecus; species Trachypithecus francoisi. The sequence goes on from NW_022681467.1 coordinate 39,068,181, forward strand.
ATTTCGCATTGTTGGCAGATGTCTCCTTGAAATACTCTCTTCAGTCATCTTCCATGGCATCCTGCTCCCCACTCCTGCCTCTGCAATCATCTTCCATGGCATCCTGCTCCCCACTCCTGCCTCTGCAATCATCTTCCATGGCATCCTGCTCCCTACTCCTGCCTCTGCAATCATCTTCCATGGCATCCTGCTCCCCACTCCTGCCTCTGCAATCATCACTTCTCAGTCCTCTTTCCATCCCTCCCATCATCTTCCTCTGGATTTTGTCCTCAAACCTGTCCTTTTCTCAATTTAATTACCATCTAGATGCTAATGCCTCCCAAGCTGCTGTCGTGAACTCCAACCAAACATCTCTAATTGGATGTCCCACAGGTCATCAGACCCAGCATGGCCAAAACTTATCTCATCATCTTTCCCCCAAAAGCTACTGTTTCTTCTCCTGCAGTCCAGTCTCAGAGAATGTCAGCATTGCCACCCGCCACTTGCTAAAGCCATAGTCTTGGATATCATTACTCTCTCCTACTCCCACATCCAGTCGCCCACGAGGTGCTGTCAGTTCTGTCTCCCGAGTCTCTATCCATCCATCCTCTTGTCTGCATCTCCTCTACCCCTGCTTTGATTCGAGCACCACTACATCTCTTGTAAATGACTGAAGCAGCCTGTTCATTCATCTTTCTGTCCACTGCCCCCACTTATCTTCCATAGATGACAGAGAGATTTTTCTTTTCTTTTTTTTTTTTTTTTTTGAGACGGAGTCTCGCTCTGTCGCCCAGGCTGGAGTGCAGTGGCCGGATCTCAGCTCACTGCAAGCTCCGCCTCCTGGGTTTACACCATTCTCCTGCCTCAGCCTCCCGAGTAGCTGGGACTACAGGCGCCCGCCACCTCACCCGGCTAGTTTTTTGTATTTTTTAGTAGAGACGGGGTTTCACCGTTTTAGCCAGGATGGTCTCGATCTCTTGACCTCGTGATCCGCCCGTCTCGGCCTCCCAAAGTGCTGGGATTACAGGCTTGAGCCACCGCGCCTGGCCGACAGAGAGATTTTTCTAAACCACAGATCTGACCTCATCGCTTCCCTGTTTAAACCTCTTTGAGGACTTCCCATTGCTCTTAAGATCAAAGTCAAACTCTTTAAAAAAAGAAGGAAGGAAGGAAGGAAGGAAGGAAGGAGGAAGGAAGGAAGGAAGGAAGGAAGGAAGGAAGGAAGGAAGGGAGAAAGGGAGAGAAAGAAAACTGGCCAGGCATGGTGGCTCACACCTGTAATCCCAGAACTTTGGGAGGCCGAGGTGGGCAGATCACCTGAGGTCAGGAGTTCGAGACCAGCCTGACCAACATGGACAAACCCCGTCTCTACTAAAAATACAAAAAATTTGCCAGGCGTGGTGGTGAGTGTCTGTAATCCCAGCTACTTGGGAGGCTGACGTACAAGAATCACTTGAACCCGGGACAGGGAGGTTGCAGTGAGCTGAGATGGCATCACTGCACTCCAACCTGGGAGACAGAGAGACTCCGTCTCAAAAAAAAATTATTTATTTTTTATGCTTTTGGTTTTGTTTGTGTTTTTGTTTTTGACAGGGACTCCCTCTGTCATGCAGACTGGAGTGCAGTGGTGCTATCACAGCTCACCACAGCCTCCATCTCCTGGGCTCAAGCATTCCTCCTGCCTCAGCCTCCTAAGTAGCTGGAACCACAGGAGCAGGCCACCCCACCCAGCTAATTTTCTGTTTTGTTTTTAGTAGAGATGAGGTTTCACTATGTTGCCCAGGCTGGTCTCAAACTCCTGGCCTAAAGCAATCCTCCCATCTCAACCTACTAAGGTGCTAGGATGATAGACGTGACCTACTGCAACCGGCCAAGATCAAACCCTTAAACATGATACATTGGTTTAAGGATATACTCAGCCTCCCCCGGCACATGCCATCTCCAGACCCTGGCCTCTCTCTTTACCACATATCTAAGAAGCAAGAACACTGCTGTGGGTCATCTTCAAGGGCTAGGGGCACTGGAACATTTGGCAGAGGTGAGGATGCCTTTTCCTTTTTGGAAAACTACTTGCCAGGTTACTGAAGAAGTGAGAGGACTGAGGCTGCTTCCCCTAGGGTGACAGCCTTCCATCTCCCACTCATCCCTCTGACTCTATTATTCTCAAGAGGTTGGGACAGTGAGCTGGTTGGAGATGACTGACCACAGAGAAGAAAAGCCCAGAGTGGGGATAAAGTCCACTTGTCTTTTGCTTTAGGGAGAAGGTTCTGCACTGGTCCACATTCATAGTGCCCTCCTTTCCCCGCCCCCCCCCCCCACTCTTGTTGCCAGAGTGCAATGGCAGGATCTAGGTTCACCACAACCTCCGCCTCCCAGTTTCAAGCGATTCTCCTGCCTCAGCCTACCAAGTAGCTGGAATTACAGACACCTACCACCCACGCCCTGCTAATTTTGTATTTTTAGTAGAGATGGGGTTTCTCCATGTTGGTCAGGCTGGTCTGCAACTCCTGACCTCAGGTGATCCACCCGCCTCGGCCTCCCAAAGTGCTGGGATTACAGGCATGAGCCACCGCGCCCAGTCACCCTCCTTTTTTTTTTTAAGAGACAGTCTTGCTCTGTCACCCAGGTTGGAGTACAATGGCTCGATCATAGTTCACTGCAGCCTCTAACTCTTGCACTTAACCGATTCTCCCCCATCAGCCTCCTGAGTAGCTGGGACTAGAGGTGTATACCACTGCACCCAGCTCTCCATTTTAATTCTTGATACCTTGATATAGAGCTCAGGACCAAGGCAGGAGGGCTCCTCTGCTAATAACCGTTCTCCATGCATACACAGCATAGCACTGGGCACATAACTCTGTATTTTAATCTTTTTTTTTTTTTTTTTTTGAGACGGCGTCTCAGTCTGTTGCCCAGGCTGTAGTGCAGTGGCGCGATCTCGGCTCACTGCAAGCTCTGCCTCCCGGGTTCAAGCCATTCTCCTGCCTCAGCCATCCCAGTAGCTGGGACTACAGGCACCCACCACAGCGCCCAGCTAATTTTTTGTATATTTAGTAGAGACGGGATTTCACCGTGTTAGCTAGGATGTATTTTAATCTTTATCAGTGGAGTCTACAGTATACTTCTCCCCTCAACTTCAAGCTCCCAAGCCAGAAGGTGAGTCTTATGAAAGAAAAAATTACTCATGACACTTGTTAAAGACAATAAGGCACACTTTGTTGATGAGGGGCCATGACCATAAGTATAGGGACCACTGCAATGGGGTCCTGCAGCGAGGGAGAGAGACTGGACTCAACTCTGACTGCAACCAGCTCAAGTAGAGATTTATCGCCAAGGAGCAGGGGGAGGAGTCAATAGAATTTTTGCTGAAGGCAGGCCAGGGTGATAAGATACCGAGGGTGGGGGGTTTTTGCTAAACTAACTTAGCAGGATTCTTGTTCAAATTGGATTCTGTGAGGACAGAGAGAAGCTCAAACTCAGGGCTAAGTGAGCAGAGGGCTCAGAGGAGCCCAGCGATAGTTTTGGTCTAAGAAGAGTCTTTGTCAGCCTCAATAGGCAGAACTAACTAAGTAGGGAGAGAGGAGAATGTGAGGCTGCAGGCTGGTCAGAGGGCCCCCTCTCCTTGGGGGTACCCCATAAAGTAGCCAAACACTGGCTTTGGGGTCCACCTATGGGTTAAGCCCTAGTCCTGAAGTAAGAGGCAGGACTTGACTCTGGAGGCAGGGCTCGGACACCAGACCGAATTGAGCACTAGCGAAAACAGGGATGGAGCGGAAGCAGCTTTCCATAAGACACGCCCACCAGTGTGCCATGTTTACTATTGCCATGGCAACACCTGAAGCTTACCGCCCCTTGCCATGGCAGTGACCCAAAGAGTCAAAAGTTACTACCCCTTCCCTAGAAATTTCTGTATAAACTGCCCATTCACCTACATGTGATTAAAAATAGCTATAAATATAACTACAAAACTGCCCTGAGCTACTACTCTGCATATAGGGTAGCCCTGCTGTGCAGGAGCAGTCACGGAGCTGTAATCAGCCCTGCACTTTACTCACTCTGTAACCTTAGGCCTCAGTCTCCCCATGGGTGAAGACAAGGAGACAGAGCGGTGCTAGCGTTCCTGTGTGTACTCAGGGTTCTAGGTGCTGGTGCCCACTTTCCAGAAGGTCCCAGCTGGATGTTTCCTAAAGAACAAGAGCCAAGTCTCTTTCTTTGGCAACTTTCACATTTACATATAAATTGATACCTAATGGTTCTGCCCTCCTTTATCTTAGCCCCACATTCTAATGAGCTGGAAAAAATGGTCCTGTGCCTGGGAACAACAGAGCTTCCAGCCTGAGGGTGGGAGAGAGTAAGTTTCTTCGCTTGCTGTGCCATGGAGGGCAGAACCAGCAGAGAGGGCAGGGGTGAAGGGAATACCATGTCCCTTCTCCACTGGGACCTATGCCACAGTGTCCTAAAGTAAGGGGGAAAAAAGGTTTTGTAACAGTTTGAAACATGGTGGTAAATCAAGCATGAAAGTATGTGAAATCCACTACACAATTTGTGAAAAGTGACTCATAATTCTATTTGTTCTTTCCGGGGTACACTTGCAGATATTTCATCCAGACAGAAACTGGAAATAAAGATAAGCCAGGAGCGCCATCTGGGATGTGATCTGTCAGTAAGGCTAAGGCTTAGCCGCTCAAATCCAGAGATCTCTGCAGATGCCAGGGATGGGGAGAAAAGTGATAAAGTGCCTCCCCCAAAACACACACACACAACACACACACAAACACAACACACACACAACACACAACACACCACACAACACACACAACACACACACAAACACAACACACACACAACACACACACACAACACACACACAACACACACAAACACAACACACACAACACACACACACAACACACAACACACCCACACAACACACACAACACACACACAAACACAACACACACAACAACACACACACAAACACAACACAACACACACACACAACACAACACACACAACACACAAACACACACACAAAACACACACAAACACACACACACACACTCTACTGGTGTCAGGTTCCTCTTAAAGCACTTTAAATACATCCTTTTGTTTAATTCTAACAATCTATAAAGTTGAGGTTCCCATTTTAGAGACTGAGGAAACTAAGGCTTGCTCACCTAAGTGACTGGCAGACTTGGGCTTCAAACCCAGGTCTGTCTGATTCTAAATGCCCAGGTTAATTTACACAATACCACCAAATGTGTCCACTAGAGCACTAGAGCCTGGCTTTCTTTCTTTCTTTCTCTTTCTTTCTTTCTTCTTTCTTTCCTTTCTCCCTTCCTTCCTTTTTCTTTTTTTTTTTTTTTTTTTTTTTTGTACCAACAGGGTCTCACTATGTTGCCTAGGGTGTTCTTAAACTCCTGAACTCAAGTGATCCTCTCACCTCAGCCTCCCAAAGTTCTGATTGTACAGGTATGAGCCACTGTGCAAGGCCTAAAGCACAAGTTCTTAATTGAGGTCCATGGACAGAATTCAGGGAGTCCACGGATGAAAAACAAAACTACATCTTTATTTTTACCTATTTCTTTTTTTTTTTTTTTTTTTGAGACAGAGTCTCGCTCTGTCACCCAGGCTGGAGTGCAATGGCCAGATCTCAGCTCACTGCAAGCTCCGCCTCCTGGGTTCATGCCATTCTCCTGCCTCAGCCTCCCGAGTAGCTGGGACTACAGGCGCCGCCACCTCGCCCGGCTAGTTTTTTGTATTTTTAGTAGAGACGGGGTTTCACCGTGTTAGCCAGGATGGTCTCGATCTCCTGACCTCGTGATCCGCCCGTCTCGGCCTCCCAAAGTGCTGGGATTACAGGCTTGAGCCACCGCGCCCGGCCAATTTTTACCTATTTCTAACTCAAATTTAGCATTTCCTTCAAATCTGAAAGTGGGCAACAAAGCAATATCAATAACTTTGCCTTCAGTGGAAATCATTGATTTTCATATCATATTACAGTTGTTGATATCTCAAAATATCATTTATGGTCATCAATATTTCAAAATATCAGTAGTTAACTGACTCACCACAAGATCTTGTCATTTAGTGCATTAATAAAGAAGCACTACAGTAGCCAGGTAGCTCACAGAAAATAAAGCCCTTCTATGTAGCATTTGCCAATTTCCATGGTGTAAAGACTCCTACAATTGCCGATTTCAGGAATGGCTATGTTTAACAACTGGTTTGCACATTTCCAATATTTAGCAATCAATGTTTGGAAGCACAAGCAAGACAGCTCCAGTACACCATGGGCTCTAGAGTGAACTTTCTGGGTCTGCAAGTCTTCCCTGAAAGTCCTGTAGCCTTCAATGTAATGACATTGGTAACAACAGTAATAGATTTTAAATATTGATTAAATCCTTCCTCTGTGCAAAGCATAATAATAGGCACTTAACATGACCTATCTCATTTAAACTACCAATAATCCTGTAAGGCAGGTATTACTGGAGTGGTTTAAAATGGGGGAAAGAGGAAGGGAAAAGTTGTGGTTTTGCCCCCTGGAGATGTCTGGCAATGTCTGGAGACGTTCTTGATTGTCCTAACTGGGTTTGCTACTGGCATCTAGTGGGTAGATGCTGCCAAACATCCTTCAATGCACAGGACACACACACCACCGGAGAAAGAATTATCCAGCCCAAAATGTCAGTAGAAGTGGGGTTAAGAAATCCTTTATTACTGTTTTTCCCTTTTTAAAAATTGGAAAATTGACACCCATTGAGATTAAGTTGTCCAAGTTCACATGGTTTTCACAGAGTCAGTTCTGAGTGAAGACTAGTTCTCACTCCCTGACTCTCCCTCACCAAATGTAGGGAGAGTTGCTTATTAGAAAGGAAGTAGGCCAGGCACAGTGGCTCACGCCTGTAATCCCAGCACTTTAGGAGGCCGAGGCGGGCAGATCACTTAGGTCAGGAGTTCAAGATAAGCCTGGCCAACATGGTAAAACTTTGTCTCTACTAAAAATTAGCCAAGTGTGATGGCATGTGCCTGTAATCCCAGCTATTTGGGAGGCTGAGGCAGGAGAATCACTTGAACCTGAAAGGCAGAGGTTGCAGTGAGCTGAGATCACACCATTGTACTCCAGCCTGGGCAACAGAGCGAGACTCTGTCTCAAAAAAAAAAAAAAAAGAAGAGAGAAAGAGAGAGAGAGAGAGAGAAGAAAGAAAGAAGAAAGAAAGAAGAAAGAAAGAAAGAAAGAAAGGAGGGAGGGAGGGAGGGAGGGAGGGAGGGAGGGAGGGAGGGAGGGAGGGAGGAAGGAAGGAAGGAAGGAAGGAAGGAAGGAAGGAAGGAAGGAAGGAAGGAAAGGGAAGGGAAGGGAAGGAAGGAAGGAAGGGAAGGAAGGAGCCTGCTGGGCTGGCCGTGGCAATGTGAGTCCAGGATCGGTCTCAAGGAGGCTCGGACATCACATGTTGAAAGATCCAACCCCAGCTGCTTCTAAAGAGTGAGAAGGGGATGACAGTGACACTCTGCCTCTAAATAAATAAATAAGTGAGGAGATTTGGACCCAGAAATTGTTCTCAAATTGAGTCAATCTGATGACCCATTGGGCTGTCTGCAAAATTCATACAGGACAATAAAATGAAAAGGAACGTGGAGATCACTGATTGCATAAATATTTATTAACTACGTAGTCTGTGCCAGCACTCTTCTAGGTGGTTCTTCAGACGTACTCTGTGCCTGCACTCTTCTAGGTGGTGGTGGAGTAGTGAACAGAAGAAAATAGCTCTTGCCCTCATGGAGTGTACAAGCTGGTGGGGGAGTCGAAAAGCAAATGAAGAAGTGGGTTAGAAAAATTACAGTCGTGATAGATGCCGTGAAGGAAGGAAATGCGTGAAGCGCTGTAATAACTAATCTCTGTAGGATCCTCTTTAGAGACAATAGTCAGGGAAGACTTCTCTGAAGAAAGGATATGTGAGCTAAGATCTGAAGGATGCAAAGCCAACCACAGGAAGAGAAGAGAACAGGCATTGGCACCGTGGGACCAGCAGGGCAGGTGATGAGGCTCTGAGCAGAATAAGTTTGGTGTTTTCTAGTCATCAAAAGGAGGTTATTGTGGCCTCGTGCCCTGGCTCATGCCTGTAATCTCAGCACTTTGGGAGCCCAACATGGGAGGATTGCTTGAGGCCAGGGGTTTGAGACCAGCCTGGGCAACAGAGTGAGATCTCCCACCTCTACAAAAAAGGTAAAAATTAGCTGTGCGTGGTGGTGTGTGCCTGTAGTCCCAGCTACTCAGGAGGCTGAGAAGGGAGGATTGCTTTAGCTTGAGTTCAAGGCTGCAGTGAGCTAGGATCGAGCCACTGTACTCCAGCTTAGGCAACAGAGTAAGATCCCATCTCAAAAAAGAGAGAGAGAGGAGAGAGAGAGAGAGAGATTATTGTGACTGGAGCACAAGGACAGAGGGAAGGGGCAATTCAGGACCAAGGTAAAGAGATCAGCAGAGACCATGCCACATTGAGCTTTATAGGACTATGTTCCACTCATCTGCTTGCGCTCAGGACTCAAAATAGGTGTGACAAAAAGGAAGCCCCAGGCTATAAGGGCTGTGCAGGTAAGTGACTAAGAAGGGTGTATTAGTCTGTTCTCACGCTGCTAATAAAGACATACCTGGCCAGGAGCGGTGGCTCACACCTGTCATCCCAACACTTTGGGAGGCCGAGGTGGGCATATCACTTGAGATCAGGAGTTCGAGACCAGCCTTGCCAATATGGTGAAACCCCATCTCTACTTAAAAAAAAAAAAAAAAGACATATCTGAGACTGGGTAATTTCTAAAGGAAAGAGGTTTAACTGACTCACAGTTCCGTATGGCTGGGGAGGCCTCACAACCATGGCAGAAGGACAATGAAGAACAAAGTTAGGTCTCACATGGCAGCAAGCAATAGAGCTTGTGCAGGGGAACTACCACTTATAAAACTATCAGATCTCGTGAGACTTATCCTCTACCAAGAGAACAGCATGGGGGAAACCGCCCACATGATTCAATCATCTCCACCTGATCCTGCCCTTGACACGTGAGGATTATTACAATTCAAGGTGAGATTTGGGTAGGGACACAGCTAAACCATATCAGCGGGTGGTGGGGAGGGGTAGCTGTAGGTGCCTAGAGGGACTTCTGGTCTCTCCTGTGCTCCCCCACTCACCTCCCTTAACCCGTCACCTCTGCTGACCCAAGATTCCCAGATGCCGGGACCCAAGATGTGAGTGTGTGCATGTATGTGTACAATAATGACAAAGATCAGATGGCACTGGAGAAATCCTCAGCTCGTGGGACTGGAGGACTGACAGGCCTGGCTCTGTGCTGAGAATGTCACACTAATAATTAGTCATTTGATTAGCAGCTGCCCACTTAACCACTGCACTGTTCAACAACAGTCCGACGGACTGGTGCCCAAGAGCTGGATTAACTTTGCAGAGTGGGTGAACAAACTAGGCTCTGCTCAGGGAAGCCCAGAATTCCAGAACAGTGAGACTCGTCTCAGAAAGCAGAGAATGGCAGAAGGTGGAGAAAGAGAGGAGGAAACAGACCCTAATTAAATTCTCTGTGCCAGCTGCTACGTGAAGCTTCACTATACAGGTATTATCTCATTTCATCCTTCCAACAACACACTTCGGTGGTACCCTTTTCCCCATTCTCCACTCGGGAACTGTATTAGATACAGTCAAGTCCACAATTGGAATCCAGGTCTCCCTTTTCCTCAATGAAGTGCCCGCCCAATGTCTGGATTTCACCATTAGTGATTCAAAGAACTTCTTTATCTATTCAGAACTTAAAGAAGTGAGCTGAGGAGCCATTGGTGTGCGCAAGACAAAGATGGCCTCTGAAAGGAGAGAAAATATGGCCCCCATGAGGGGAGGAAACGCTAAACAGAATTTGCCGGAACTCTCCAGAAATAATGACTGCCCAGGAGAAGAGCAAAGGTAATGGGAACTTAGGGACCCATTTGACTGTGTAAAGGGGGTAATATTTTTTGAAACTATCAAATAGATCCATCTACTTTTCATCCCTGTGAATCATGATACTCTGTGTCTCTTCTTTCCACCGCCCCCAGCCCCATTAAATCAAGAGGAGTGCAGACCCCACCTGAAATAAAGAGGCCATCCTTTAGCTTTGAGTCTGTGCACAGATCATAGTCTTAAAATTTAGCCAGGTGGGGAATATGGAGAGGTTCTTAATTTCAAAAACTTCCCTTTCCATAGCAAAGGCAAAGCTGGGAGGTCTCAGCTCTGGCAATATTATAAGCAGTCATGATTGGGATTCAGTAAACGAGCTCAGAAGAAGGTGATCTCTTCCAAGCCCAGAGGTGGAACCAAGGAGCCAGGGACATTTAGAGAAAATGCAACCAAGAGGAAGACATTGCCTGGGATGCTCAGGGATTCAGTGCCTCCACCTCTCTCAGCCCTTGCCCCAGTGTGGGATGGAAAGAAAGTAGGAATCCGGGGCTGGGCTCGGTGGCTCACACCTATAATCCCAGCACTTTGAGAGGCTGAGACCGGAGGATCACTTGAGGTCGGGAGTTCGAGACCAGCCTGTCCAACATGGTGAAACCCCATCTCTACAAAAAACACAAAAAGTAGCCAGGCATGGTGGCACGCACCTTTAGTCCCAGCTACTTGGGAGGCTGAGGCGGGAGGGTCACTGTAACCTGGGAGGTGGAGGCTGCAGTGAGCCAAGATCATGCCACTGCACTCCAGCCTAGGCAACAGAGGAAGACTCAGTCTCAAAAAAAAAGAAAATAGAACTCCCAGAAGGTGAGAGGGAAATCAGAAGGGGTTTTGCTTCCTTGAAGCTCTGAGACTGTGCGTCTGGGTGCCCAAGGAGCTGTCAAGAGAGCAGAGAGATGGTCACAGCCTTGGGGAATCCATCAGGGGGCAGTCACAAAAACAGAGCCTCTACAAGAACTGTGGGAATCAGATTTCATATTGAAACAAGAACTCACGCAGATGTGGGAGGACTTAGAGGTGGAAATCAGAGGGCAAGACAAAGAACCACTATCATGTCTACTGGAGCCACTGATGTGAGTGGACACACCAGAGCTTGCAGGATAATCCAACAAGCTATTCCTGTCTGCTCAAAGGAGGCCACGAATGAGGTCCTTATAGAGGGGTTGTAGCAATGGAGAAAAAAAAAAAGACAAATTTGAGAGATGTTTAGAGGTGGAACTGAAAGTCCAGAAATGGTACAGCAGAGAGAGGGGAGGGAAAGAGGGAGGCCCAAGAGGACCCTAGATTTTTGACTTGAGCAGCTGAGTGGACTGAGCACTGTGCAGTAAGATGGGGAAGATGAGGGAGGGAGCAGGGTCAGGACTAGAGTGAGCAAATGAGGTACTCACTTCAGACACCAAATACAAGGCTGTGCCTCCAAAAAATCATTAATCAAGATAAATAATGTTTTAATGCAATAATTTTTTTAAAAAAATCAAAATGAATGCAAAAAAAATCCATGAAGAACAAGATCAGGGTTACTGATTTTTCCTTTTGCCTCAGGCTTCAATATGGCTCAGCACAGCACTATTACTGATCCTGTCTTGATTAAAATGTTTGATCTTTTGCTCACCATGGATTTTTTTTTGCATTCATTTATTCCTTTTTAATATTGCATCAAAATATTATTTGATGGCTGTGTTTCTGGTGCCCCCTCACATTTTGCACCTAGGATGAGAGCTTCACTCACCTCCCCATTTCCAGCCCTTAGGAATAGGTCTGGGGAAAGGAGATTAAGTAAGGTTCAGTCTTGGATATACATGGGGATTAAATTAGATCTCAGGGATGAGCATGGTGGCTCATGCCTGTAATCCCAGCACTTTGGGAGACCGAGGCAGGCAGATCACCTGAGGGCAGGAGTTAGAGATCAGCCTGGCCAACTTGGCAAAACCCCGTCTCTACTCAAAATACAAAAATTAGCTGCGCATGGTGGCAGGTACCTGTAATCCCAGCTACTTGGGAGGCTGAAGCAGGAGAATTGCTTGAACCTGGGAGACGGAGGTTGCAGTGCACCAAGATTGCATTACTGCACTCCAGCCTGCCCCTGGGCAACAGAGCAAGACTCGGTTCTCAAAATAAATAAATAAATAATCTTACATCTGAAGTGCCTGAACCAGTGTTGAGCTTTAACCTGTGTTGTAGTGGATTCTGTGGGTACCTGGCTTGTTCCGTAGGTCTAACCATTTCAGGACACAACAGCTGCCACCCCACCTCCTACGCCCCAAGCCCCGCCTCCCCCTCCCAGCAGCCTTCTGAGGCAGGAGAATAGGGTCTGGAGGCAGGAAACCTAAGGCTCTTTCAGGCTGACTTCCTAGAATTAAATTGAAAGAAAAACTCTAACTTTCCATACCTAAGTAACAAAAGGACCAGAGTCTACTCCCTTTGCAAACCCCCACCTTTTCTGCAGGGCAGATGGGAAATGAAAGTACCAAGACGTTTGCATAGGAGTGTAACTTTGTGATTTCACTTCAGCCTCCGATTGTGGACCACCACTTCATTTACATGAGGTGAACACCAAGTGGCCAATGGGAAACCACTAGTGGATATTTGGACCAGAGAAGATTCTGTATCCAGGGCCTGCTCCCACACTGTAGAATGTACTTTCATTTTCAATAAATCTCTGCTTTTGTTGCTTCATTCTTTCCTTGCTTTGTGCATTTTGTCCAATTCTTTGTTCAAGATGCCAATAACCTGGACACCCTCCACCAGTAACATTTCAACTAGTGATCCACAGGAGTTGGTGTATAAATACCCCAGCTCCCTCACCCCTCAGATGGGATCACTTTGAGATATATATGTTGCACCATTTCCCAGCGTCCATGTGAGACGAAGCTCCAGTTGTCCAAAGTGTAACTGATTGGATAATATACCCATATGCTCTGTCCCTTCCCCATCTCACTTCCCTCCCCTGTTAATGGCATTTCCTGGGGTGACATCCCAAGACCACTGCCTGCACTTGAATCCTTGTCTCAGGGCCTGCTTTTAGGACAACTGAACCAAGAGACCTATGTGTCCTTCCTTTTTCTCCCTCTTCCCTGTGGAAACATAGAATGTTCTGCACACACTTGGAAGTCTGAGCATACCCTCTAAGGAAAGACCCCTGACTCCCAGCACTCCCCTGGGATGGAGGTCTGTAGAGTGGTAATCACCAGCCAGCGCTAGGAGGCCTGGATCTGAAATAGGCTTGGCTGTGTTTCTGTAATCTCTGCACCTTGTGTCGAAAAATAATTGGTAGACACCTTTCTTGGCCATTAATTCTTTACAGACAACACTGAGCCCTTGAGGCAAAAACTGATTGTCTGCAGTTACTGCCTGCCTGGTCCTGAATTCAGAACAGGAAGCTTGACTCTTCTGCCACCCTCTATTACAGACAACCACTCCTTCCTCCTGCAGAGATGAGATTCCCTCCCTCACTTCCTCCCAGAGTCCAAGAGGGGCCAGAGAAGGCTGATTGTACAGATTGGAGGAGACAAAAATGCCCCTCAAGCCAGAGGAACTAAGGGTTGAGAGCCATGAGTTAAAAATCATGGGAGCCTTTAATCATGCTTTCTTTTTTAAAAATATTTTTCAATATGCACACTTTTTGCCCATTAATACCCACACGACAACTTTATGCAGTAGATGTTACTCTTAACACCCATTTTATAGATGAAGAGGCTCAGAGAAAAGGAGGGGCTTAGCCCAGGCCACATAGAGAATAAATTGATTTGGACACAGGTCTGTTTGACTGCAAACACTATTTTCTTCTTCATGCTATAGGTTGTTTTTCTCCCTTCAGTAAATGTTTCTTGAGCACCTATATGTCCCAGGCCCCAAGCTGGGCCGAAGGAGGACACAAAGATAAGTAAGAAACATTTGTTCCTTTCAGGAGGAAGAGATAAAATCTCCCCAATTCTTCCCATTTCTGCCCATTCCCTATACAGAGGGTAAGCTGTTTTGAGACAGAGTCTCGCTCTGTTGCCCAGGTTGCACTGTCGTGATCTTGGCTCATTGCAACCTCTGCCTCCCGGTTCAAGTGATTCTCCTGCCTCAGCCTCCCGGGTAGCCGGGACTACAGATGCCTGCCACCATGCCTGGCTAATTTTTGTATTTTTAGTAGAGACGGAGCTTCACCATTTTAGCCAGGCTAGTTTCAAACTCCTGACCTCACGTGACCTGCTCGCCTCGGCCTCCCAAAGTGCTGGGATCACAGGTGTGAGGACTGCACCCAGCCAGCATCTATTTTTATAAGATGTATATATTGCCTATAATAGCTTTAATGCTACAAATTTGAGTAGGTGCAGCAGAGACCATGTGGCCCACGAAGCTGAAATATTGACTGCCTGGCCCATTACAGGAAAAGTTTGCCAACTTCTGGTCTACACCGTGCCAGGCACTGACGATGCACCATCACATTTACTTCTCAGCTCGACTCTGGAAGGTGTCCTACTATGATGTCCGCGCTAAAGATGAGAAATGAGGCTCAGTTGCAGGAGATGGCTTGTCCCATTGTTGGAAATGTATAAAGTTGGATAATTCCAAAGCCCCCTACGGCTCCAAGCCACATCACAAATGTTGATGGCCAATGTTTTGAAACATTGGCATTCACTCTTGAAAGAGCTCACAACCGACTGGGCATGGTAGCTCACGCCTGTAATCCCAGCACTTTGAGAGACTGAGGCGGGCGGATCACAAGATCAGGAGATTGAGACCATCCTGGCTAATACGGTGAAATCCCATCTGTACTAAAAATACAAAAAATTAGCCAGGTTTGGTGGCAAGCGCCTGTAGTTCCAGCTACTTGGGAGGCTGAGGCAGGAGAATCGCTTGAACCTGGGAGGTGGAGGTTGCAGTGAGCCAAGATCATGCCACTGAACTCCAGCCTGGGCGAGAGAGCGAGACTCCGTCTCAAAAAAAAAAGAAGAATGAAAGAGCTCACAATCTCCATCAGCAGTGGGCCACTGGACCATCCCCGTGACCCCCACTCCCCAAACAGCTGACATCTGCCACGTTGTCTTAGAGAGCCCTGAACCTGGTCAGCTCCCCAGCCCTGCATGGGTGCCCTTCTCCTACAAGCACCAGAAGACCTTTCACTGTGGTGAACAGGCATTCCTGAGTTCATCCAAAATCTGAGGCGGCTGACATGATCTTCTGTTACTCAGCCTTTGTGGGAGGGCAGGTTCACATCTGAATGAGGAGCTGAAAGTCGGCTGGAGTGTGCCATATGACAAAAGTGGCCCGTTTACAAGAAGCTCCTTTAACTTGGTCTTTGTTTTTCTCTACTCCTGTGAGACAGGTAAGATGCTTAAATCTACACTTTTTTTTTTTAAGAGACAGGTTCTTGCTCTCTTGCCCATGCCAGAGTGCAATACCACGATCCTAGCTCACTGCAGCCTTGAACTCCTGGAATCAAGCGATCCTCCCACATAGCTGGGACTACAGGTGCCCGCCACCATGCCCAGCTAATTTTTTTTTTTTTTTTTTTTTTTTTTTGGTAGAGATGAAGTTTTGCTGTGTTGCGCAAGCTGGTCTCAAAGTCCTGGGCTCAAGTGATCCTCCGCCTTGGCCTCCCAAAGTGCTGGGATTAGCAGGCCTGAGCCACCACACCCAACTACATTACCTAGTTCTTTTTTTTTTTTTTTTTTTTGAGATGGAATCTCGCTCTGTCTCCCAGGCTGGAGTGCAGCGGTGCGATCTCGGCTCACTGCAACCTCCACCTCAAAGGTTTAAGCAATTCTCCTACTTCAGCCTCCCGAGTAGCTGGGATTACAGGCATGCACCACCACACCCAGCTAATTTTTGTATTTTCGGTAGAGACTGGGTTTCGCCATGTTAGTCAGGCTGGTCTCAAACTCCTGACCTCAGGTGATCCACCCGCCTTGGCCTCCCAAAGTGCTGGAATTACAGGCATGAGCCACCACACTCAACTACATTAACTAGTTCTTATCAGGAGTTGACTGCCTGTAGCAGATGCAATTTGCACTGTTGTCCTCTCAGCACTTACCTTCACAAGCCAAAGGCTTACTGGGAACTTCTGCCTCCCAGCCCTGAGGCTTCTTAATTTCTGGCTGTGGAAGAAGATTCAGCCAATCAAGCAAGCAGGAAATGCCAGAGTGAACACTCCTGGAAGAAAGCTTCAACCAAGGACAGCTGGGCAGTTAACGTATGAACACCCAGCTTTCTCCCTGCTTGACTGGGGTGTGTTCTGCACAGTCTCCCAGAGTTCACAGAGGCATGAAGCTCCAGTTGGTCTGGGCTGTCCTCATCCCACTAACACATTTGCTGACTTCCTCCCATTCCCTGTCTCATATCTTCTCCTACTGGTGCTTGCTGGGATCACCTCCCAAATCAACCACTTATAAAATAATACTGAGAATCTTGTCTCAGAGGCCGCTTCCGGAAAAACTCAAACAAAGACAAGCACCAAGAGTTCTTCATGCCCTCTCACCTGATCCTGACCACCGCCCTCGGGGCCAGCTTCATCCCCATTTTTCTGAGGTGTAGGCTGACTGGCTCGTAGAGGTAAAGCAAGCAGAACCCCAGCCCCAGCAAGGGCCAGAGTGCTCAAGAAAAGGTCCTGCATCAGGCGCGGTGGCTCACGTCTATCATCCCAGCACTTTGGGAGGCTGAGGCGGGCAGATCACTTGAGTCCAGGAGTTCAAGAGCAGCCTGGGCAACATGGCAAAACCCTGTGCCTACAAAAAAAAAAATCGGTCAGGCATGGTGGTTCACGCCTGTAATCCCAGCACTTTGGGAGGCCAAGGTGGGCAGATCACGAGGTCAGGAGATCGACACCATCCTGGCTAACACGGTGAAACCCCGTCTCTACTAAAGTACAAAAAGTTAGCCGGGCGTGGTGGAGGGCACCTTAGTCCCAGCTACTGGGGAGGCTGAGGCAGGAGAAAGGTGTGAATCTGGGAGGCGGAGCTTGCAGTGAGCCTAGATTGCGCCACTGCACTCCAGCCTAGGGGACAGAGCAAGACTCTGTCTCAAAAAAAAAAAAAAAAAATCAAAAACTTAGCCAGGTGTCGTGGCTCATGCCTGTGGTCCCAGCTACTCATGAGGCTGAGGTGGGAGGATCACTTGAGCCCAGGAGATGGAGGCTGCAATGAGCCATGACATGCCACTGAACTCCACCCTGGGTGACAGAGCAAAACCCTATCTCAAATAACTAAATAAAATAAAAAGGGTCACGGTGGGAGGGGATTCAAGCCTGTCTTCACCACAGAGTGAAACTGTCCCAGACCGAGGCTGCACCCCAACATTCCAGCTCTTTCTGCTCCAGGTCCAGCTCCCACTTCCCCTGTGGCCATCCTCTATCCATGAAGATGGCTGGAATGCGACCAGAATCAGCCTGTCATAAAAGATGGAGAACTAAGAGCTCTCCATAAAAATGATTTCCATGGCAAAATTAGGAGGGAAAAACAGCATGGATGAAAGTTGCATTTATTAAATAACAATCGCAAACGCTCACTTCATGCTTACTGTATGCTAGCTGCTGTTCTAGGTGCTTTACAATAAAATAATTTGTTAAAATTTTTGCACAACTCTTTGAGATAGGTACTATTGCTTTCTTCATTTTACAGTCAAGGAAACTGAGGCATGAGAAAGTTATAAAGTTTGTCCAGGGTCATAAAGCTAGCAGATGAGGGAACTAGATTCAGGCAGTATAACTCCAAATACAGTCATGACAATGAGCCACACAACAATGAGTGGGTCAAGGAGGAGCCACTTACACAAAGATCCTCCCGTAAGATTGTAACCGTATTTTCACCATACTTTTCTATGTTTAGATGAGGTCGGAGGTGGAACTGGACTCCAGAGGTGGAGCTTGGACACCAGACCAGATTGAAGGCTAGCTGAAACAGGAAAGAGGTAAAAGGACGCTCTGTAAGACACACCACAAGTGCCCTGTCAGTTTACTGTTGCCATGGCAACACCCGGCCGTTATCACCCTTTCCCATGGCAATGACCCATCTACCCAGAAGTTACTGCTCTGTTTCTAGAAATTTCTGCATAATCCACCCCTTAATTTGTGCGTAATTAAAAGTGGATCTCGACCAACTGCAGTGGCTCATGCCTGTAATCCCAGCACTTTGAAAAGCTGAGGCGGGAGGATCACCTGAGGTCAGGAGTTTGAGACCAGCCTGGCCAGTATGATGAAACTCCATCTCTACTAAATATACAAAAATCAGCCGGGTGTGGTGGCAGGCGCCTGTAATCCCAGCTACTACAGAAGCTGAGGTGGGAGAATCGCTTGAACCCGGGAAGCAAAGGTTGCAACGAGTCGAGATCACGCCAATGCACTCCAGCCTGGGTGACACAGTGAGACTCGATCCCAGAAAAAAAAAGGGAATATCAGTATGAGTGCAGAACTGCCCCTGGCCCTGAGCTGCTATTCTGTGCACACTGCCTGTGGCAGTACCTCTGTGGCTGCTGTACGCTGCTTCAATAAAAGTTGCTAACATCACCGGCTCACCCTTGAATTCCTTCCTAGACAAAGACAAGAACTCTCCTAAACTAAGCCCCAATTCTGGGGCTTGCCCGTCTGGCGTCATCCATACACAGACACTTCCCACTGTGTTACCATCGCCAGTGGTATGGGGTCAGTTGCACACTGTAGTTTGTAGCCTACGGGTGGCAAGCTGCACCATCCCTAGTGTGTGGGAGGCTATCCCATCTAGGGATGTACAGTGGACTCTATGATGTTCACACAGGGTTGAAATCACCTAATGCAATTTTTCTCAGAACATATCCCCGTCTTTAAGGGACACATGGCTGAACTCCCCACCTTCTTCCCCATAGGGTGCCTGTGGCACAAAGTGGGTTCTCTCAATGGTCCGTCGACAGAGCCTGTGACACTGCAAGAGACAGCGCCCCCTATAGGCCTGGTGGTCCCAGTTTTCTTTTTTATTCAGATACAAAGGAAGCTCCGGCATCTGCCTAGGGTGGGGTGAATTTTTTAGGTAGGGAGCGGGGAATGGAGTCTCCCTCTGCTGCCCAGGCTGGAGTGCTGCAGTTCACTGCAGCCTCCACCTCCCGGGTTCAAGCGATTCTCCTGCCTCCGCCTCTGGAGTAGCTGGAATCACAGGTGCGCACCACCATGCCCTTTTGTATTCTTAGTAGAGAGGGGGTTTTACCATGTTTAACCAGGCTGGTCTCAAACTCCTGACCCACAATTGACCCACCCACCTCAGCCTCCCAAAGTGCTGGGATTACAGGCGTGAGCCACTGCACCTGGCCTTAGGAAGGGGTGAAAGAGGCTTAACCAAGGCTCTCTGGGGACAAAAACGGAGGCCCAAAACGTGTGATGACCTTCTTAGCTTTTTTTTTTTTTCTTGAGATGTAGTTTTGCTCTTGTCACCCAGGCTGGTATGCAGTGGCGCGATCTCGGCTGGCTGCAACCTCCACCTCCCAGGTTCAAGCAATTCTCGTGCCTCAGCCACCGCTCCTGGCCAGCTTTGTTTTTTATCATCTTTATTGATACATAATTTACATATGGTAAAGTGTACCCATTTTAAGTAGACAGTTCAATGAGTTTTGACGAATACATACATTTGTGTAGACATCGCAGTAATCATGATCTGGAACATTTCCCTCACTCCTTCCTGCCTCTCAGCAGTCAATTCCCTCCTTCAGTCACCAGCCTCGGCAGCCACTTACCTGCTTTCTGTCCCTTCAGTTCCACCTTTCCTAGTGTGGTCCTCTGAGCATCCGCCTCTCGGCTCTGCAGGAGGATTTTAACACTCAGGGCCCCAGGCCCTGCATGCACCCAGGGAACCCAACGCTGACAATGGGACCCACATATCCGCGTTTCAACGGTGCTCGCCAATGCCTGAGACCACTGCCTTGGGACTGCGATTTTTGGATGGCCCACCGGGGCCTGTCTCATCTGGTTATGTCCTCTGAGACAAGCACTGTGCCCGGGCTAGGCTAGTCGAGGTGCCTGAAAACAACTCATTTCCCCTCACTGTCCTAAAAGGTACATTCTGTACCTCTGCCACGTGGCAGACCCGCTCAGCTTCTCCTGCCTGTGACATTAGAGGGCCACCATGTGAGGCAACTGTTACTGCCAGAATAAAGGCTGCAGTGAAAAGCACATGAACCCCTGAGGTAATCAGGAACATGCTTCCACTTATATCTGTCCAGGTAACAGCATGTGGAACTAATGATGAGTAAAAGGTCTGCAAGCCACAGCCTGGCCAGGCCGGAAACCTGCATGCACCAGCTTTAGGAAAGATCTGAGAGGGAACCTCAGTGCTGCTTCCTGCAGGATTCTGACAGGCTCAAAGATGACACGGCTAACTGAAGTGTGCTGTGGCTGTAACTGTCTCTGATCTTCCCCGTGGCCTCGTGCTCTCCACCTGACACATGGCCAACTAGGATTTTCTTCATCAGCATTTCTTTTGGTTTTTTTTTTTTTGAAACAGAGTTTCACCCTTGTTGCCCAGGCTGGAGTACAATGGCGCAATCTCGGCTCCCTGCTACCTCCACCTCCTGGGTTCAAGCGATTCTCCTGCCTCAGCCTCCTAAGTAGCTGAGATTACAGGTGCCTGCCACCATGCCTGGCTAATTTTTGTATTTTTAGTAGAGACATGGTTTCACCATGTTGGCCAGGTTGGTCTCGAACTCCTGACCTCAGGTGATCCGCCCGCCTCGGCCTTCCAGAGTGCTGGGAATACAGGCATGAGCCACCGCACCCGGCATTCTCATCAGCATTTCTATCTCCCCACTGCCCCAGAAACCTGAGCAATGATGCTGAGTCTACACACCAGCACCTACTGGATTTCCATTCTGCTGACTAGTCAGCTTCCACATTTGCCACAATGGACAATTTCAAAAGCTTCTATTTTTTTAAGAGATGGGGTCTTGGCTGGGTGTGGTGGCTCACACCTGTAATCCCCGCACTTTTAGAGGCCGAGGTGGGCACATCACTTGAGGTCAGGAGTTCGAGATCAGCCTGGCCAACATGGTGAAACCCCCGTCTCTACTAAAAATACAAAAATTAGTTGGGCATGATGGCCCATGCCTGTAGTCCCAGCTACTCGGGAGGCTGAGACACGAGAATCACTTGAATCCAGGAGGCACAGGTTGCAGTGAGCTGAGATTCAACCACCGCACTCCAGCCTGGGCGATAGAGCAAGACTCTGTCTCAAAAAAAGAAAAAAAAAAAAAAGAGATGGGGTCTCGCTATGTTGTCCAGGTTGGATTTACACTCCTAGACTCAAGTGAGCCTCCCAAGTAGCTGGGACTATGGGTACTCACCACCATACCCAGCTTCTTCCTGGAGCTTCTTGATCCTAGTCTGACTCTAAGCAGCAGGAGATGTAGGACTGAGTGAGGAATTCGGCTCCAGCCACCACCTGTGTAAACAGAGGCTGCAGCTCTTACCTGGCCTAGAGAACAACGTGGCTGTGGCACCAACAGTCATATCCAGACAAGTCCAGGAAGGCCAAGGTCAGCTCTGAGGGCCACACATGAATCTGAGCACATGAGCGGTGAGCAGCCAGAAAGATGAACAGACTTGAAACCAGGGCACAGGAGGGATATCTGGGGGTGTGTTAGTCCGTTCTCACACTGCCGTAAAGATAATACTCAGACTGAGTAATTCATAAAGAAAAGAGGTTTAATTGATCGTGATTTGGCATGGCTGGGGAGGCCTCAGGAAACTTAATCATGGCAGAAGGTGGAGGGGAAGCAGGCATGTCTTACCTGGCAGCAGGAGAGAGAGAGAAGAGAGAGAAAGGGGAGAAAGCGGGGAGAGGGAGAGGGAGGGAGGGAGAGAGAGAGAGGAAAAGGGAGAGGGAGAGAGAAGGGGAGGGGGAGGGGGAGGGAGGGACAGGGAGAGACAGGGAGAGGGAGGGAGAGAGAGAGGGAGAGACAGGGAGGGAGAGAGAGAGGAAGAGACAGGGAGGGAGAGGGAGAGGGGGGAGAGAGAGGGAGAGAGAGAGGGAGAGACAGAGAGGGAAAGGGAGGGCGAAGGAGAGAGGGGGAGAGAGAGGAAGGGAGAGGGAGGGAGAGGGATAGAAGGGGAGAGAGAGGAAGGGAGAGGGAGAGAGAGGGAGAGGGAGAGAGAGGGATGGAGAGGGAGGGAGAGGGAGGGAGAGACTGAGAGAGAGAGAGGGAGAGAGCAAAGGGGAAACTGCCACTTATAAACCATTAGATCTCATGAGAACTCCCTCACTATCACGAGAACAGCACGGGGGAAACCACCCCTGTGACCCAATTGTCTCCCACCAGGTGCCTCCCTCCGTGTAGGGATTACAATTTGAGATGAGATTTGGGTGCGGACACAGAGCCAAACCGTATCAGGGAGACTTATGGGCACTTAAGCAGAAGACAGAACATGAATAGAGCATCTGAGTGCTGACCCCAACATCTGAAAGACCCATTTGTGGGAAGCAGATGTATTTGCACAGCCTTGGGCACAGCCAGGACCAGTGGGTAGACAATTCAAGGAAGGCAATTGTTTATATAAAGAATTAATAACACACAGTGAAAGATGTCCAACAATGGACTTGGAACCCCAGTTAAGCAGTGAACTTTCCATCAGAGGTGTAGCCAAATAAGGGCCAGAAAACTTCTAGGTGAATAAGAGGCTTGATAATTAGAAGACTTGGATTCGGGGACCTTCAAGAACCTTCTATTAATAGCTGTGAGCTTCTTTCAGGCAGGAATGAGCTGCTGTTATTTTTCCACCACTGTAATCACGCTGATAGCCACCAGGTGGCAACAAAGCCACACCTTCAGCACCATGGAGCATGTCCTAGCCTACCGAAAACCCATTGGAAACAAGCCCCCTGCCCCCTCAACCAAAGTATAAACAACCAACTGATTCAGATAAATTAACATTTCTGTACAAACACTATAAATCAAGTTCTCAGCCGGGCATGGTATAATCCCAGCACTTTGGGAGGCCAAGGTGGGCGAATCACAAGGTCAAAAGTTTGAGACCAGCCTGGCCAACATAGTGAAACCCCACCTCTACTAAAAATACAGAAATTAGCCAGGAGTGATGACACACACCTGTAATCCTATTACTCAGGAGGCTGAGACAGGAGAATTGCTTGAACCCAAGAGGTGTAGGTTGCAGTGAAACAGAATTGCTTGAGCCCAGGAGGTGGAGGTTGCAGTGAGCTGAGATCGTGCTACTGCACTCCAGCCCTGGGGGCAGAGCGAGACTCCATCTCAGAAATATATAAATAAATAATAAATAAATAAGTTATCAGTAGAGCTTTAGTTACCAGCATGACAAAGAGGGCTCTAGGTGAAGTGTGTAATTGTAATTTTCTTTAGAGATTTATCATCTTTTTTGTTTTAATTTACCAGTGAAGTACAACATGCATACAATAGCATGCACAAATCATAAGTGCACAGCTCAGTGCATTTTCATCAACAGCGCATCCTGGTACCCAGTTCAAGAAACAAAATCTGACCAGAACTCCAGCGGCCCCTCATACCCTTTCCTAGCTCTCCCCTGCCTAGGTCACGGTGACAGCCACTACCAGCTTTCAGCTTGAATGGACACCACCATGCAGCTTTCCAAAGTGATTGTGCCAATTTCCACTGCTACCAATAATCTGAGAGTCCCAGTGGCTCCAGAGCCATACTGGAATTTTCTGTACGGATACATTTTGGTGGAGGAAATGTGGGATCTGGTGAGGACATCCCTGCACCCCTTTGAAGATGGTGTGTCTGGGCAGCACTAACGAGAAGGTGGAAGATTCCATCCCACCAGCACATCCTCGTGAACCCATCAGCACACTAATATCTGCTGAATGGAGAGTCTCGCTTCACTTGCTCTGCACAATGTCCCAGAGTGGCGCTGCTCTCAATTAGCATTTACTTTGTATGCTGCAGTTTTGTTTTTGTTTTATTGATAGGGTCTCACTTTGTCACCCAGGCTGGAGTGCAGTAGCTCACTGCAGCCTCAAAACCCTGGGTTCAAGCACCTTTCTGCCTCAGCCTCCCAAGTAGGTGGAATTACAAGTGTGTGCTACTGTGTCTAGCTGTATGTGGACTTTTCTTTCTTTCTTCTTTTTTTTTTTTTTTTTTTTTGAGATGGAGTCTTGCTCGCTCTATCACCCAGGCTGGAGTGCAGTGGCACAGTCTTGGCTCACTGCACTGCAACCTGCGCCTCCCCAGTTCAAGTGATTCTCTTCCCTCAGCCTCCTGAGTAGCTGGGATTGCAGGCATGGGCCACCACACCCGGCTAATTTTTGTATTTTTAGTAGAGACGGGGTTTCACCATGTTGGCCAGGTGAGAGACAGGGAGAGGGAGAGAGAGAGAGAGGGAGAGACAGGGAGGGAGAGGGAGGGAGAGGGAGACAGGCAGAGAGAGAGGAAGGAAGAGCAGTCGTACAATCATGACTCTCGAACTCCTGACCTCAGGTGATCTGCCCGCCTCAGCCTCCCAAAGTGCTGGGATTACAGGCGTGATCCCAGCCCGTTTTTGGACTTTTCTAAGAGTTGAAGATGAAGGTGTAAAAAGACAGACAGCATCCCTGCTCCACTGATGCTGACATTCTAGTTGGGGTTGGGAGAGGCAGAAAGAAATATCTCAGGTGATGAAAAGTTCTACGAAAAAAAAATGGAACAGGGGAAGAAGAGACACAGAGTTCAGGGGAAAGACGCTATGTTTAAATAGATGGTTAAGGAGGCGCTTCTGATAACAGTCTGTTTTCTGCTGATATACCACAAACTGGGTAATTAATAATGAAAAATTTATTTCTCCCTCTCGTTTTTTAAGGCTAGTCATGTGACGCAGTGGAAGTGGAGAAGGAACAAAGAAATCTATAACTGGTTGTGATCAATTAGTTGCAAACATCAGTGTACTTGGACCAGTCAGAAAAGAAATTTATTTCTTACACAAGACAGAGAGGCACTGGGGGCCAGACTCTCTTTAAAACAATCCACCTCTTAATAACCAACCCACTCCTTCCATAATAACATTAATTCGCGAAGGCTCCACCCTCATTCATGATTCAGTCACCTCTTATTAGGCCTCACCTCCCAATATCATGCACTGGGGATAAAGTTTCCAACACAGAAACTGTTGAGGGACATGTTCAAGCCACAGCAATAACACTGAGCAGAAACCAAAAGGAAATGAGGGGCGCTAATCATAGAAAAATAGTTCCAGATGCAGGGAACTGTCCAGTGACAAGGCCCTGAGGTTGGTGTATGTTTGGCACATTCAAGAGCTGGTGGGAGAAGGAAGAATAAGGAATGCAGGGAGAGTTGGAGGGAGTGACTGTATAGGACCTACCCCCATTGATATTCAAAAGCCACCACAAACCCATCCAATACACATATATGTAGTTGTATCAAGAGCTGGGAGTTTTAGGCCAGGCAAGGTGGCTCATGCCTGTAATCCCAGCACTCTGAGAGGCTGAGGTGGGCAGATCAGTTGAGTCGAGGAGTTCGAGACTAGCCTGGGCCACATGGCAAAAACCCATCTCTACAAAAAATACAAAAAATTAGCTGGACGTGGTGGCTCATACCAGTAGTCCCAGCTACTCAGGAGGCTGAGGTGGGAAAATTTCCTGAGCCCAGGAGGTGGAGATTGCAGTAAGCCAAGATGGCACCACTGCACTTCAGCCTGGATGACCAAGTGAGACTCTGTCTCAAAAAAAAGAAAAAAAAAAAAATGGGACGGGGGCTTGAGGTGGTGTTATTTACAAAAAAATGGGATCATGCATACATTAAAACTTGCCTTCTTTACTTAACAACACCCAAAAGCATCATTAGTGGTCAGTCACACAGACTGAGGTAAGCAAACCTCTTCTGTGAAGAGCCAGCAAGGAAATAGTTTAGGCTTTGCAGGCTGGATAGTCTCTGTTGCGACCACTAGATATAATAATGAAATCAAGACTGCTGCTGTAGCTCAAGAGGAGCCATAGACAATGTGTAAATGAATGGGTGATACTGTGTTCCCATAGAACCTTATTTCCAAAACAGGTGACAGGCCAAGATTTGACTGAGGCCCTAGTTTGCAAAGCCGACACATGACGTTACTGTTGTTTTCCCGATGCTGAGAACAGTAGGCATTCAATAAATATTTGAAATGAGAATAATCTTACTTATTTTCATCGTGGAAGAGTATTCCATGGCTTAAATAAGCATCCTTGGACCTATGGTTTTACAAACTGGCTCCTTGTCAAATAGATTTCTAGGATTAAGCTTACTGGGTCAAAGGCTTATGAACTTGCTGTTTGTCAATTAACCACTACTTCCTTGAAACTCTTTCCACTCCTAGCTGCTGTGACACCACGCTCTTTTGGGATTTTTTTCCTTACCTTTTTAGCCACTTCCCAGTTGCCATTCCTAAATTTTTGGAAGGGAGGGGGACAGGTTTTCACTCTGTGGCCCAGGCTGGAGAGCAGTTGCAAGTGATCTTCCTGCCTTTGCCTCCCAAGTAGCTAGGACTATAGGTGCGTCCCACCATGCCTACTAACATTTTTCTTTCTTTCTTTCTTTCTTTGACACATAGTCTCGTTCTGTAGCCCAGGCTGGAGTGCAGTAGTGCAGTCTCTGCTCACTGCAACCTCTGCCTCCCGGGTTTAAGCGATCCTTGTGCCTCAGTCTCCCGAGTAGCTGGGATTACAGGCCTGCACCACTACACCCGGCTAATTTTTTGTGTTTTTGGTAGAGTCGGGGTTTCACCATTTTGGCCAGGCTGGTCTCGAACTCCTGACCTCAAGTGATCTGCCTGCCTCGTCCTCCCAAAGTGTTGGGATTACAGGTGTTAGCCACCATGCCCGGCCTTTTTTCATTTTTTGTAGACTTGCTATGTTGCCCAGGCTGGTCTTGAACTCCTGGCCTCCAGAGATCCTCCCACCTCATCCTCCCAAAGCACTGGGATTACAAAGCACAAGTCCCTGCACCCAGCTTCCATTCCTGAATTTAACAAAATTTCAGAGTCCCTGTGGTAGTGTGTCCGGAATTGGTTCCTTCTGGCAGGTTCTTGGTCTCACTGACTTCAAGAATGAAGCCGCAGACCCTCGCGGTGAGTGTTACAGTTCTTAAAGATGGTGTGTCCGGAGTTTGTTCCTTCAGATGTTCAGATGTGTCCGGAGTTTCTTCCTTCCGGTGGGTTCCTGGTGTTAAGCCGCAGACCTTCTGCAGTGAGGGTTACAGCTCTTAAAGATAGTGCAGACTCAAAGAGTGGGCAGCAGCAAGATTTATACGTGCATATATACATAAATATGTGTAGAGAGAGAGGCTTAAACAAACAAGTTCATGGAATATAGTTAGGGAAGGGAGAATTTGACAATGATAACATTTTTTACTCATCAAATTCTCATCCTGGCTAACACGGTGAAACCCCGTCTCTACTAAAAAAAATACAAAAAACTAGCCGGGCGAGGTGGCAGGCGCCTGTAGTCCCAGCTACTCGGGAGGCTGAGGCGAGAGAATGGCGTAAACCCAGGAGGCGGAGCTTGCAGTGAGCTGAGATCCGGCCACTGCACTCCAGCCTGGGCGACAGAGCGAGACTCCGCCTCAAAAAAAAAAAAAAAAAATTGTTACAGTTCATTATTTGCAAGAGTTGAAGCAGGAAATGACACTTTTATGGTATTGGTGGGACTAGATGTTGCTTCCGGGAGTCAGTGGGGTAGTATTTATCGAAGGATGGGGAATTCGTTTGTCAAAGACAAAGATGCAGCTGATATCATCCACTCTTCCTCTCACTTCGCTTTCCCAAAGCCCCATGGCTACCCCTAACAAGAAACCCAAGAGCACTGCTGCGGAAGAGAAAACAGCTTCAGATACCATAATTGAGAGAGGTGTTGGATTGTCACCATGCTGTGGAGTCTTCCTGAGGACCCAACGCTGCTGATGTGTTGGGAGAACAAATCAAAGCAGAAATGGTAGATGTGCAGCATGGGAGCTCATTTCTTTTCTTATTTCTTTCTTTTCTTTCTTTCCTTTCTCTCCTTTCTTTTCTTTATTTTTTAGACAAGAGTCTTGCTCTGTCACCTAGGCTGGAGTGAAGTGGAGCCATCACAACTCACTGCAGCCTTGACCTTCAGGGCTCAAGTGATCCTCCCACCTCAGTCCCTGGAGTAACTGGGACTACAAGCATGCGCCGCCACTCTTGGCCTTTTTTTTTTTTTTTTTTTTTTTTATAGAGATGGAGTCTCGCTATGTTGCTCAGGCTGGTCTTGTGCTCCTGGGATCAAGTGATCCCATCTCTGCCTCTCAAGGTGATGGGATTACAGGTGTGAGCCACCGTGCCCAGCAAATCCCCTTTCGTAGCAACTCAGGTGTATCTGTGTGGAGTGGAGTGAATATAGCAGCAGTTGCTCCAGAAATAGAATCCAGAATTGGAAACTGTCAGTGACAGAGTTAGAAAGAATCATGAATCAGATGATTGAAAGATCCTCTGAGGCTCTTCCAACTGGGAGAATGGATTGCATGTTGCCAAGCTAGTCCAAACCTCGTTTTACAAACTTCTGTAGGCTGGGCATGGTGGCTCATGCCTGTAATCCCAGCACTTTGGGAGGCTGAGGATTGAATTCCTTGAGCCCAGGAGTTTGAGATCAGCCTGGGTAACATAGGGAGATCCTGTCTCTATTTAAAAAAGAAAAGAAAAGAAAAAACTTCTGTACAGGATTCATTTGGACTAGCATTTCTCAACCTCAGCTATTGACATTCCGGGCCAGATAATTCTTCGTGGTGGGGCTGTCCTGTGCCTTGTAGGATGTTTCATGACATCCCTAGCCTCTACCCATGAGATACCAGCAGCTCCTTCCCTCCTCCAGCTGTGACAACCAGAAAGTCTTCAGATATTGACAGATGTCCCCTGGGGGGACAGAACTGCCCCCTGTTGAGAACCACTGCCCCCTGTTGAGAGCCTCCCCAGTAGTTGGAACTACAGGCATGTGCCACCATGCCTAGCTAATTAAAAAAAAATTTTTTTTTTTTTTTTTGTGGAGAGGGGATCTCGCCATGTTGCCCAGGTTGATATCGAACTCCTGGGCTCAAGCAATCCTCTCACCTGGGCCTCCCAAAGTGCTGGGATTACAGGCGTGAGCTACCATGCCTTGCTCCTTGTTTTTCTTTCTTTCTTTGAGTCAGAGTCTTGCTTTTTCACCCAGGCTGCAGTGCAGTGGCATGATCATAGCTTACTGCAACCTCGAACTCCTGGGCTCAAGAGATCTTCCTGCCTCAGTTTCCCAAGGTGCAGGGATTACAGACTCATATTTTTTTATTTATCTAACTTTAAGCATGGACTCTACCTCCCCCAGTCGTGACAAACAACAACGTTTCCAGGAGGGCAACCCAACCCCCCCATCACCCGCGCTTTTTCAACCCGAGGCTGAAGGATATTGAAGTTGCACTATTCAAAACTGAACAGGAATACAAAAATATCTAAAGAGCTGGTGTTGGGCTGGGCGCGGTGGTTCACGCCTTTGGGAGACCGAGGCGGGTGGATCACCTGAGGTTGGGAGTTCGAGATGAGACCAGCCTGACTAACATGGTGAAACCCCGTCTCTACTAAAAATACAAAATTAGCTGGGCATGGTGGCGCATGCCTGTAACCCCAGCTACTCGGGAGGCGAGGCAGGAGAATCACTCGAACCCAGGAGGCGGAGGTTGCAGTGAGCCGAGATTGCACAGGTGTGAGCCACAGCGCCTGGCCTGGGCTGCATGCTTTCAGGAGGCTCTAGGGGAGAATCTGTTCCCTCCTGTCTTCCAGCTTCCAGAGGCTACTCTTTGGCTTATGGTTCCTTCCTCCATCTTCAAAGCCATTAACTTCGGTTGTGACTTCCTTACAGTCAATCACTCTGACCCCAATCCCAGCCTCCTTTGTCACATCTGCTTCTCTGACTGTGGCTCTCCTGTACCCCTCTTGTAAGCACCCTTATGATCACATTGGGCCCACCCAGATAATCCCGGGGCATCTCTGCATCTCAAGATGCTCAACTTAACCAGATCTGCAAAGTCCCTTTTGACATATAAAGTAACATCTTCACAGGTTTCAGGGATTAGGATTAGGACATAGACATCTTTAGGGGGAACCCTTATTCTGCCTACCCAGAGGTGAAGTTGGTGGGGCTTCTGTGTTAGGTGGGGACTTGGAGAACTTTTCTGTCTAGCGAAAGGATTGTAAACACACCAATCAGCACTCTGTGTCTAGCTAAAGGTTGGTAAAGGTACCAATCGGCAGGCTGTAAAAATGGACCAATCAGCATTCTGTAAAATGGACCAATCAGCGCTCTGTAAAATGGACCAATCAGCACGATGTGGGTGGGGCCAAATAAGGGAATAAACGCTGGCCGGCAACCTGCTGGGGTGGCCTTCCACACCGTGGGGGTGGGGGTGGGGGGTGTTGTTCTTTCGCTTCAAGCAAGTTGGAGTCTTGCTTTATCACCCAGGCCGTAGTGCAGTGGCATGATCGTAGCTCACTGCAGCCTTGAACTCTTGGGCTCACGGGGTCCTCTTGCCTCGGCTTCTCAAAGTGTGGGGATTACAGACTCGTATTTTTTATTTATCTAACTTTAAGCATGGCCTCTACCTCCCCCAGTCGTGACAAACAACAACGTTTCCCTCCACACTTCCACATAGCTCCAGGAGGACAAAACCCCCCTTTTTCAACCCGAAGCTTAAGGATATTGAGGTTGCACCACTCAGAGCAGGTATACAAAAATATCTAAAGAGCTGGTGTTATCTCAGTGATATCCCTTTCCTTTTTTTTTTTTTTAAGCTTCGGTGACACCCTACTCTCCTGGTCTTCTCCCTACCTCCCTGGTCACTCCTCCCCGTCAGTCTCCTTTCCTGTACTTACATTTCAGAGTACCCCAGGCGTTGGCCTGGGTCTTCCCCTCCCCACCTAAACTTAAACCAGAGGTTTTCATCTGGTTCTCCAACTTTAAATAGCATCTCCATTGATAAACTCACAAAATAAGGCACTTTCAAGTCAATGGAAGAAATGATAGTATTGGGACAAAGGACTTTCCATAAACAGGAGGAAAAAAAATCGTTCATCGCTGTGGGAGGGCTGCGGGGTCTCCTCCGCGCTCCCTTTTGAGCACCTACAGTGAGCGTAGGATTCCACGGACACCCCAATCCACAAGTGAGTCAAGTTGCCAGGGCTCCAAGAAAGACGCATGGAGGGAGAGGGGAACGTCCCGGGAGGCCAAGACTGAAGAAGGCTGCGAGTGAGACCCGGAGAGGCTGATGCCGGCGGGGCTGCGAGTGAGACCCGGAGAGGCTGATGTCGGCGAGTCTGCAAGCTCGCAACGCGACCCCCGCCCGGTCAGCAAGACCTCGGCGAGCGATCCTCGGATTCTGCGAAACCGGACCAGCGACTGGGTCCGAGAGCGCGATCCCCACCAAAGCTAGCACCGGCCAATCGCTGGGGGAAACAGGCAGCCTCGTTTTAACCCACTAATCAGAGGCCTCGGCGACCCATTATACCCACCTCGAGAACCAATGAAAAACGGGGATTCTCTCAGCCCGCCTCCCGAGTTTCAACCCCAAAGAGATCGATCGCGCAGTTTTATAAAAGGTACAAATTAGAAAACAATTCTGCGGCTGCATTAGAGATACTGTGTTTTCAAAGACGGTGGGGAGGGTTGGAGAAAAGTCCTAGAAGCGAGTAAGACCGCACTACACCGAAACGTCGCGGGCAGCTGACTCTCCAATCACCATTTAGCCAGTCACAATTTAGCCCAGGACCGACGCGGGACGGACGGGCCGCTGCGCGCTGACGTCACGCGCCAGGCCCCGCCCCACCGGCCGCCCATATAGCGTAAGCCTAGCGCGCGCGCGCATCATTGTGTGGCTGGACTCGGCCGCCGCTGTGGTGTGAGGCGCGTGTTCAGGCTCTTGCCGTCCCCGCACCCGCACCGCGGCTACTGGCTTGCGGTCCGCCGTTCGACAACCAGCCCTTGGGCCCCCGCCCGCCACGGACATGCCGCGCGTCTACATAGGACGCCTGAGCTACAACGTCCGGGAGAAGGACATCCAGCGCTTTTTCAGTGGTTATGGCCGCCTCCTCGAAGTAGACCTCAAAAATGGGTGAGTCGGGCCTGGGCGCCCGCGCCCAGCGTCCCAGGCCTGGTGGCGGCGGGAACTCTTCAAGGAAAAAGGCGGCCAAGGCCGCGGCGCCGCGTGGCAGGGCCTCCAAGATGGCGACGGCGCGGCGTCGCGGGGGCGCGCTGAGGGGTGCGGGGGCGCGCACGTGCGCGCCCTGGCTAACGACGCCCCCGCCGTTGTCCGGCCCTGGCACCGCCCCCAGGTACGGCTTTGTGGAGTTCGAGGACTCCCGCGACGCCGACGACGCCGTTTACGAGCTGAACGGCAAGGAGCTCTGCGGCGAGCGCGTGATCGTAGAGCACGCCAGGGGCCCGCGTCGCGATCGCGACGGCTACA
Organism: Trachypithecus francoisi; assembly: GCF_009764315.1. Taxonomy (NCBI): domain Eukaryota; kingdom Metazoa; phylum Chordata; class Mammalia; order Primates; family Cercopithecidae; genus Trachypithecus; species Trachypithecus francoisi. The sequence continues at coordinate 39,100,541 of NW_022681467.1, forward strand.
GCTACGGAAGCCGCAGTGAGTCCCACCCCCGCGCGCTCCGAGCCCTTGGGGACCCTGGGGGCGGGCGGGGGTGGGTGGGTTGGGGCCTCCCAGCCCGGGCAGGCGCGAGGGCCGGGGGTCGTTTGACTCGGGCGTCCCCGAGCCCCGCTGCCTTCACGTCTGCCCGGGGCAGCCATGGGACGCCGGAGCGCGGGGATTGGGTTTGGGTGTTTGTTTTATTTGCGAAGTTGGGAGGGGGGTGGCTTCTTCTGGCCCTTTGTCAGCACTGTCACAGGTTCTCACCACAGAGGAAGTAAGGAGTGGCTGTATTTGTTGTATTCTCCTTACTTACCTATCAGTGCATTAGTTAGAGATTCGGGGGCAGGCTGGGGTGGAGGTGGGGTAGGGGGGCGGGGGACGGGGAAGGGAGGAGCTGAAAGTGTAGGTCTTAAAGCTATGGAACTTGATGGGGGCCGAAGAATGTACTATTTTTAAATAATGTGGTATTGTACCACAAAGTAGATCCAAATAAGCTTTATGCTGTATTTGAACTAACTGGGGCATGTTATTGGGAGGAGGTTGGGGGGATTTTTGGTTATGTTAAATGTTTGATGTTTAAATTGTTGCATGTTGAATTCAAACTTTTTAACAAGTCCTTGATGTTTCAATTTGAAAGTGACCAATGGGGCTGAGGCTGTGTCCACTGAGGCTAAGATGACTGCCTTTCCTGATTGGCCTTGGCTTTTCCATACATTGTGTGACCCTTGCCCTATGACCCTTTGGCTGACCTTACCGGAAGCCATGACGACAGCAGCCTTTTGCCATTAGACGCAGGGTGATGGTGAGGATTCCAAGGGTTAGACAAAACTGGTTAATCTGAACTAGGTGACTGTTACCTTGCGTGTTTTGTGGCCAAACCACCACCAAAAACCTCACACTGTGATGTAAGTACTTAGTGTAAAACTAGTAAACATTTTTGTAAAATGTAGAAATGCATGTAATCGGTTAAGTTTTATATTTTACAATGTTCTGTAAAATAAAACTTAGCGAGGTAAATCGAATAAAGGAGCAGTCACTCTCTAACAGATTGTAGGAGAGGTTTAGTTGGATTTAGTCTATTTGACTTGCCCTTAATTTAATTTTATGGCAAATCACAAATGTGTCGAAGGTTTAGCAATATAATAGCAAAGTCCTACTCCAGTAAATAAAAGTTGATATGTTTGTACTAACTTTCAAAGACGTTATGCGTTTTTATCATTACAAGGCATCTGATTGTTCCCTTCATGTGATAAAGGTGGTGGAGGTGGATACAGCAGTCGGAGAACATCTGGCAGAGACAAATACGGACCACCTGTTCGTACAGAATACAGGCTTATTGTAGAAAATCTTTCTAGTCGGTGCAGTTGGCAAGATTTAAAGGTATGTGCTGTAATTCAAGATATAAAGGATACGACTAATGCTTTAAAGTAAACTCTTTTTACATTCTTATTTCTGGGAATTTATTATAGTATATAGATCTTTTTAAGATTTCCGAGTCTGACCGATCTTACCATTTCAGGATTTTATGCGACAAGCAGGTGAAGTAACCTATGCGGATGCCCACAAGGAACGAACAAATGAGGGTGTAATTGAGTTTCGCTCCTACTCTGACATGAAGCGTGCTTTGGACAAACTGGATGGCACAGAAATAAATGGCAGAAATATTAGGCTTATTGAAGATAAGCCACGCACAAGCCATAGGCGATCTTACTCTGGAAGCAGATCCAGGTAACTTGCTGAAGGACACTGTGGGGAGGAGACAGAATAGTTGCCAATAAAAAAGGATTAATGGAGTAATTTCAATTGTTGCCTGCCTGAATTAAAGCCAGCTTTTAGTTTGTTTTGGCTGTGCATCATTGAGTTTTCTTCTGGATGTTTTGAACAGTGTATTTAATTGCGTAGTAAAGAAAAACATTATTCTTTGGTTTATCTGTTTTTGCCAGATGGCACAGATGTATTTAAGATGGATTGAAATTAAGACTTCATTGTTTGTCTCCTAATAGGTCTCGATCTAGAAGACGGTCACGAAGTAGGAGTCGCAGGAGCAGCCGCAGTAGATCTCGAAGTATCTCAAAAAGTCGCTCCCGGTAAATAATGTTGTGTTGAGTCACTGTGAATATTACTGTACTTGTTTATGGAGTACGTGTATGTTCTTACAAAGTATTGAGAGAATCGGTCTTTCCTTGTCCAGTTCCAGGTCGCGGAGCAAAGGTCGATCACGTTCTCGATCAAAAGGCAGAAAATCTAGATCAAAGAGCAAATCTAAGCCCAAGTCTGATCGGGGCTCCCATTCACACTCTCGAAGCAGATCTAAGGATGAGTATGAGAAATCTCGAAGCAGGTCTCGGTCCCGATCCCCCAAAGAAAATGGAAAGGGTGATATAAAGTCAAAATCCAGATCAAGGAGCCAGTCCCGTTCCAATTCGCCGCTACCTGTTCCACCCTCAAAGGCCCGTTCTGTGTCCCCTCCACCAAAAAGAGCTTCAAGATCCCGTTCTAGGTCTCGTTCAAAGTCAAGATCAAGGTCCAGGTCGAGTTCCAGAGATTAAATCAGAACTCTCTTGTTCTTTGCACACTATTATGGAACACTTTCCTATTTAGGCAGTTACTCTTCCATGTTTATACTTGGCCTCTTCTGCAAGAGCAGTCTCCTCAAAACGGGCACACAGAAATTTGATTTGTGGCCAAATTTGATGAAAAAGATGAGGCTCTAAGGAAATGGTGGCATGAAGTCAGACACCCTGTCCCTTCTTTGTAGAATTAAGATAACTTTGATTTTATAGCTTTTGAGCTAAAATAACTTTTGTAAAGAGTAAGCTCATTTAGTTTTTTTTTTTTTTTTTTTCCAAGTATTTCAGCAGGATCTGCTGGCAGGGTTTTTTTGTTTTATTTGTTTGCTTATTTTTAAATTAACTGTTTCAAGCTTTGAATACTTAAGACTTTAGAGGGAGAACCCAATTTTCAATTATGTTGGCTTTTTATAAAGCTTGAGTTATGTAAGATTTAAATAAAACTTTGCTACCAAGATGATTGCCTTATTGAATAGGTCACTATTAAATTTCTTTAAATGTTGGTATCTGCCATTTGTGGAAACATGTAAGTTCTACTGAAGTGTAAACAAGGCAAGCCTCAGATCAGCAATAAATTATTCAGTTTGGATAACATTATTTTGTGCTGTTAATCAAATTTGCCAAAGTCTTTATCTGCCCCTTTAACAAGTTGAGTAAAAATAAAAGGTATTTTTTAGTCAATCTGTTCCATGATTTTGCTTAAATTAATAATTTTAAGTAATGGAACTTTTTTCAAAGGCAAATTTAAACTCTTAAGAAAGAACTCCTAATACTTGGGGTCTTGGTTAGATAATCCACTTTCTGGAAGTTGTCAGTGTAATTAGTGTTAGAGAGTGGTTCAGTTGTCTTTAATGTTTGTCATGTGGAAATGGAAGTAGCCTCTTTTTGATTTGAATTTGAGTTTATTCAAAGTGTAAAAGCACATACTGCATTTTCTGCTGAAAGATAATTATGTTTAACGGCACTTAATCTCAATAAAGTCAGTCGCCAGTTAAGTTCCACCTAATAGTCCGCTTCATAGTTAGTGGGATTATGTGATAATTGGTTAGATCATACTTGTAAATTTTAACGCATTGTGTAATTGCTTTGAAAAACAGTGAAATGGGTAAGCCCAAACTTTTGTACTTTATTACGAGTGAGATGTAATGAGTACTGTGGAAACCAAATTTGAATACTGCAAATTTGTACGAGTTACTAGGTTAGCAATTAGTCCATACATCCATAAGCCTGATGAGTTGAAATTGCAGTTGGAGAAGTGAATTAACCTTACATTCCTTTATTCAGATACTTAATTATATATAGTAATTTTATTTAAAAGCATTTATTGATCTTAGTCTGAAATCAAAATATAGATTAATTGGCTCAGCTTTAATACCTTTCCAGGAGCTGTCACAATGTAGGATACTAAGGGTTGGATTGTGATGAGGCATGGGCGTACACCACTCATTGTGCCACAGGTGTGCCTGGAAAGCATGATATTCTAGGGTTGGTTTTTAGGTTGAAATAATCCAGAAATATGCCTAATAAGATAGGGTTGAAAAACTTGAGTCAAATATCTAGGGCATTCACAGAGTGGCCGTGAGTTCTTGGTAGTGTGAAAAAAGCCTGTTTTTCAGAAATTCCTGGGTTTCCTGTTAAAAAATCTTAAAGCCCAACCTTAGGAATATAGTGCCCCAAAAGGCGGATGTTTCCATTATCTTTTGTTTGATAGTTTAATTAGATGTTTATAAAGAAATGGGTTTATTTTTCCAGTATAAATCTCAGAATTTAAGGAAAGAAAGTGGTGTGTGTTACTATAGTTCATTGTTTTGCCTACTCAGCAGAAGTGATGACTCTTAAAAATTGGCTTTGACCAAAGTTCTCTTATTTTCAGGGAAAACATAAAAGCTTTTTGAACCACAGCCTTTTTAAAAGAGGGGTGGGAGGATATTATAGTAAGAAATTTGGCTTTCTAAAAATACGAAATCCTTCAACTGGGCTCTCTTGTTAATAGGACATCATATAATAATAGACTGGTTTGACTGCATTGTTAGCTGCCCCAGTAAGCAGGTCATTGTATAGGTAAATGCCTGCATCCATAATTTTCTAGTAATAGCCACAACCAATTTATTAATAGTCAGGGCCTATCCTTGCCTGTAGTTCTAAGTCACTGGATGCATGAAATCACTGTGTAACATTGGCTCACTTGATGAGCGTAGGGTTGACTGATAAAATGTTTAGTTCCCTTGCTAACTTGTGAGAAGAATGAGTCCACAACATGCTCCATACCAGTGGCTAGATGGAGTATTAAGGTGGAGCAGAAGAGAAGTGAAAACATCTTGATTCCCCTTTCTTTCACTTGATGGTGTTTATGAACATGCCGTAGTGCCTTTATGGCCAGTTTTGAGTCCTGCCTACTTTGACTTTTACGTTCCCATTCCTGTGTTACCACCTTCCTCCCGATTTGTTAACCTATTTTGTGCTTTAAATCTCAATAAAATACTTACTGAGGGAAAGACTTGTTTTGAGTTTATTGCATATGCCCACTTAGGACCAGATTCTTAAATGGTTTTTTGAATTGGAGTTGGCATTGGGAAGCCATTCCTATCTTGAGTATGAGAACAGGATCTTGTTTTCACTTCCCCAGAAACATGAGTTTGGGGTTTAGTATATGGTTTATCTTGGGCAAGTCATTAATCACTGTGCTTCAGTGTCGTCCTTGAAACAATAGGGATAAAACATGCCATGGGATGTGAAGACTAAAAGTCAAGAATGTGAACAGTACAAGAGAGTACCATAACAAATACCATTTTATTTACAAATATACATGGTTGGACCATACCTTGGAATCTGCTTATTAATGCAGCTACTGTTAACAGTACTTGTATCTGCTCAGAGATTTCTGTGGTTGTATAAAAATGACCTTTTTAAGTTTTCAGTGTTCATGCCCTGAGTCCGCAGTTTGTTTTAATATATGCTGATACAGAGATGGGCTTAAAATGGCTGACTGGTTACTGTTGAATGAATGTATGATAAATTTTTTTTCAGAACCAACAGTATGAATAATCCTTTGACTTGTGTATCAGCATGAATTTAAAAATTACTTTCAGGATTCAACATTCAGAGTTCTTGCAATAGAGCACCTAGTGTAGTAATTACCAATTTATATGCTAATCTTTAAGTCTTCTCAGTGACCACATTTTGAATATATATAGTATCCCAAACATGTATGCATCTATTTACTGAAAGGACGAGTCAGTGCAATTGTGCAGTTGGTCTTCCTAGATCCTAAATAGGTTGTTGACATATGCCTGTTTATCTTAGAGCAATCTTGCAGATGGCCCCCAGTATAGCACTTAACCCAGTCATTAACTTTTTATAGCTTTTGAATAGAAAGGAATCATGGTTCAAAAATTGGAAGAGTGGGTGCGGTGGTTCATGCCTGTAATCCCAGCACTTTCGGAGGCCAAGACAGGAGGATCACCTGAGCTCAGGAGTTCAAGACCAGCCTGGCCAACATGGTGAAACCCTGTCTCCACCAAAAATACAAAAATTAGCCAGGCATGGTGGTGCGTGCCTGCAGTCTTACTACTGGGAGACTGAGAGACGGGCAGGACAATCGCTTGAACCCAGGAGGCGGAGGAGGTTGCAGTTAGCCAAGATCACACCATGGCACTCCAGCCTGGGCAACAGAGTGAAACCCTGTCAAAAAAATAAAATTTTAAAAATGTGTTTTCTAGGAACAGGAACATTATCTTCTGTAACTACAGAATTATCAGAATCAGGAAATTAATGTTGATAAAATACTGTTGTCTGATACCCAGTTCATACTGAAATTTCATCAGTTGTCCCATAATGTCCCTTAACGTTTTTCCTCTTGGTCCAAGATTCATTGGTGGCATTTTGTTGTCATGGCTCTTGAGTCTGTTAATTTCTAATGCATCCTCAGGCTTTTTCTTCATCTTTTTATTTTATTTTATTTTTTTGAGACCGAGTCTTGCTCTGTCGCCCGGGCTGGAGTGCAGTGGCCGGATCTCAGCTCACTGCAAGCTCCGCCTCCCAGGTTTACGCCATTCTCCTGCCTCAGCCTCCCGTGTAGCTGGGACTACAGGCGCCCGCCACCTCGCCCAGCTAGTTATTTTTGTATTTTTTAGTAGAGACGGGGTTTCACCGTGTTAGCCAGGATGGTCTCGATCTTCTGACCTCGTGATCCGCCCGTCTCGGCCTCCGAAAGTGCTGGGATTACCGGCTTGAGCCACTGCGCCCTGCCCATCTTTTTAAGAAGTAGTTAATATAGGCTCCAGTTAACCCCCTCTCAAAATTATTTTTAAAAATGACTTTATAGTGATCCAGGTTATTAACATGGATCACTGGACATATATAATACATCGAGGACAGAGTCTCATTCTTGTGATATTCCTGCCCAAACTGCTGTCATGTAGAAACAAGACAAATCCAAGATGAGGGGAAAACCTACAAAATAAACTTTTTTTTTTTTTTGAGACAGAGTTTGACTCTTGTTACCCAGGCTGGAGTGCAATGGTGCAATCTCAGCTCACCGCAACCTCTGCCTCCTGGGTTCAAGCTATTCATCTGCCTCAACCTCCCGAGTAGCTGGGATGACAGGCCTGCGCCACCACGCCTGGCTAATTTTTTATTTTTTTAGTAGAGACAGGGTTTCTCCATGTTGGTCAGGCTGGTCTCGTTCTCGTACTCCCGACCTCAGGTGATCCGCCCGCCTTAGCCTCCCAAAGTGCTGGGACTACAGGTGTGAGCCACCTTGCCTGGTCATCTACCGTAAAGGAATTGCTTTGGAGGGGTGGCGGGGGCTGTATACACTATATGGGTTTTCTTTAGGTTTTCTGTTTTTTGAGAGATAAGAGTCTCGGTTACCCAGGCTGGAGTGCAGTGGTGCAATCATGGGCTCAAGCGATGCTCCCACCTCCGTCTCCCAAATTGCTGAGATGAGTGTGCACCACCACACCCAGCTAAGGGAGTAGACGATGTTTTAAAGGTAAGGTTTAAATAAGGTAGTTTTTTATTTTTGTCTTTAGGAGGGAGTCAGTTTGGAGATGAAGAGCTTCTGAAGGCAAAGCTTTGATGGCATCAGATTGAACCCCCATTACTGCTGCAGGCAGGAGAGTGAGTCCCCTAGCCCAGGTCCAAAAGGATTGGCAGGCAAATAAGTTGCACCCTCATCTATGAAACATGACCTGCTAATGTTCTGAAAAGTAAATAGTAATATCAAAGCATTTGGCACAGTCACTCATTAAATAGTAACTGCATTTAGGAAAACATTCTAAAATAGAACTAAACTCTCCAGGAGCGATGGTTCATACCTGTAAAGGTGGCCAGGGCGGGCAGATCACTTGAGATCCAGAGTTGGAGACCAGCTTGGCCAATGTGGTGAAACCCCATCTCTACTAATAATACAAAAATTAGCCGGGTGTGGTGGTGCAGGCCTGTAATCCCCGCTATCCTGGAGACCAAGGCAAAAGAATCGCTTGAACCTGGGAGGGGAGGTTGCAGTGAGCCAAGACCACACCACTGTACTCCAGCCTGAGCAACAGAGCGAGACTGTCTCCAAACACCAGTGAATAGTAGAATGAACCGCCCTTGTGCTCCTCTAGCTTTAACAATATATACCTGTCTACTTCCTCTCCCAAATAATTTTGAAGGAAATCCTAGACGTTTTGTCTGTAGATTCATTATATACCTCTTTAAAGACATCTAAACTCTCTTTAAATCTAGAGTCTCTCTTTTTGTTCCCTTTAATATATTTATTGGAGAAGCTAAGTCATTGTCCTGGAGAGTTTCCTAGTCTTGATTTTGATGATTGCAATCTCATGGCATCATTAAGTGTATTCTTCTGTATGCTGCATTAATAGACCTAGAGAAGCGGTTTTGTTTTTTTTTTTGAGAAGGGTTCTCACTCTCACCCAGGTTGGAGTTGCAGTGGTACAATTGCAGCTCACTGCAACCTCGGCCTCCTGGGCTCAAACGATCCTCCCACCTCAGCCTCCTGAGTAGCTGCCACAATTCCCAGCTAATTTTTTGTATTTTTGGTAGAGATGGTGTTTCACCATGTTGCCCAGGCTGGTCTCAAACTCCTGACCTCAAGCGATCCTCCCGCCTTGGCCTCCCAAAGTGCTGGGATTACAGGCGTGAGCCACTGCGCCCAGCAAGAAGTATGGTTTTGCCAAGGCACAGTGGCTCACACCTGTAATTCTAACACTCTGGGAGGATCAGTTGAGCCCAGGAGTTTGAGACCAGCCTCGGCAACATAGTGAGACCCCATCTCTACAAAAAAATAATAAGTTAGCCAGACATGATGCTGCCCACCTGTGGTCCCATCTACTCAGGAGGCTGAGGTGGGAGGGTCACTTGAGCCCAGGAGGTTAAGGCTGCAGTGAGTCAATCATGCCACTGCACTGTAGCCTGGGTGCAGAGCGAGACCCTATCTTTAAAAAAAAACAAAATGCGGTTCCCAACCAGCAGCATCAAAATCATCTCGGATGTTAGATGTTAGAAATACAACTTCAATCTTCACCCCAGACTCTGAATCAAAAACTCTATAGAGTCAGGCACAGAAAGACAAACTTTGCATGTTCTCACTTATTTGTGGGAGCTAAAAATCAAAACAGTTGAACTCATGGAAATAGTAAAAGGATGGTTATGAGAGGTTGGGAGGGTAGTAGGGGGGTGAGGGGTAAGTGGGGATGGTTAATGGATCCAAAAAAGAATAAAACGTATGTGATAGCACACAGGGTGACTATAGTCTGTAATTTAATTGTACATTTTAAAGACTATATAACTGGATTGTTTGTAACATTAAGGATAAATGCTTGAGGGTATATCTGTGTAGTGTGGGTAATTAAAAAGAAAAAATAAAAATAACATACAAAAAATGCTTGAGATGATGAATACCCCATTTTCCATGTTGTGATTATTACGCATTGCATGCCTGTATCAAAGTATCTCATTTACTCCATGGATATATACACCTACTATGTACCCACAACAATTTTTTTTTTTTTTTTTTTTTTTTGAGATAGAGTCTTGCACTGTCGGCCAGGCTAGAGTGCAGTGGCACCATCTTGGCTCACTGCAACCTCTTGTTTCCTGGGCTCAAGCAATTCTCCTGCCTCAGCCTCCTAGGTAGTTGGGATTACAGGCGTGTGCCACCACACCTGGCTAATTTTTGTATTTTTAGTAGAGACAGGGTTTCACCATGTTGGCCAGGCTGGTCTCGAACGCCAGACCTCAGGTAATCCTCCCGCCTCAGCCTCCCAAAGTGCTGGGATCATGGGTGTGAGCCACCGCGCCCGGCCAATATTTTTTTTTAATAAAATAAAACTCTGGGCCAGGCACAGTGGCTCACCCCTACAATCCCAGCACTTTGAAAGGCTGAGGTGGGCAGATCACCTGAGGTCAGGAGTTCGAGACCAGCCTGACCAACATGGTGAAACCCCATCTCTACTAAAAATACAAAAATTACCCGGGCATGATGGCGCACGCCTGTAATCCCAGCTACTTGGGAGACTGAGGCAGGAGACTCTCTTGAACCCAGGAGGTAGAGGCTGCAGTGAGCCAAGATCGTGCTCCAGTATGGGGACAGAGCGATACTCTGTGTCAAATAAATAAATATTTAAAAAATAAAACTGAGTAGAACGCAGCCATAGGTGTTTTTAAAAGCCCCTTAGGTGGTTCTGGCACATACTAAAATTGAAGACCCACTATTCTAGCAGTTTTATCAAATTCCAGTTTTAAAAAAATTTAGGATGTGCAAATGCAGGTTTGTTACATGCATATATTCTGCCCGTGAGTCTGGGCTGTCAGTGTGCCCATCACCACCTTTATTTTTTTTTCAAAACTTCTTGGGGACTAGACACCATGGTTCATGCCTGTAATCCCAGCACTTTTGGGAGGCTGAGGTAGGCAGATGACTTGAGCCCAGGAGTTCAAGACCAGCCTGGGCAACATAGGGAGACCCTGCTTCTACAAAAAGATAGAAAAATTAGCCAGGCATGGTGGCAGGTGCCTGTAGTCCCAGCTACTTGGGAGGCTGAAATGGAGGATCACCTGGGCCCTGGAGGTGGAGGCTGCAGTGAGCTGAGATCGTGCCTCAGCACTCCAACCTGGGCGACAGAGCAAGACTCTGTCTCAAAAAAAAAAAAACAGAAAACGACATGGGGGTGGGGGCGGTGTCCCACACCTATAGGAAGCCAAGGTGGGAGGAATTCAAGGAGTTGAAGGCCTGGGTAACTTAGCAAGACCCCATCTGGATGTCTTTTTTGTCATAATGGCAACCATTGATTATTTTTGCCTAGATACATTAAACCATGGACTGTGGCTTTAAACATTTATTTCAGTCCATTGCAGCTCGCCTTATCAATGCTACCTTTTTATTTTTTCTTTTTTGAGTTAGGGTCTTACTCTGTCACTTAGCCTGGAATACACTGGTGTGATCATGGCTTACTGCAGCCTCAACCTCCTGGGGTCAAGCCATCCTCCCACCTCAGCCTCCCAAGTAGCTGGGACTGTAGGCACATGCCACCACGCCTGGCTAATTTTTGTATTTTTTGTAGGGACGGAGTTTCGCCATGTTCCCCAGGCTGTTTTTGAACTCCTGAGCTCAAGCAATCTACCTGCCTCTGCCTCCCAAAATGTTGGGATCACACATGTGGGCCACTGTGCCTGGCCTTCTAATCAATGTTGCCTAATTCTGTCTTCAGTCAGTGGGACTCAACTCAATTTGCCTCCTGAGTCCTTTTGAAACAATTCTAACCTTGTCAGTTTCCTCGCTTTCTGGTATAGTAAGATTTCCAGGCTCATGTTGTACATTTTCAGTCCAGATCTGAAATCAGCCATTTCTCCAAGGAGCCCTGGTTTTGCTGGAAATGGTATTTAGCAACCAGTCCAGGCAATAAGCAAGTTCATTGCCACTTGTTTGGTCATTAGGCCTTTTCAGTGGGCAGAGCTAGGAAAATATTGCCTGATTCTCCCTCTAGCCACACAAATCATTTTACCTTCTGGTCATCTGAAGGTCCTCTCTTCTCCAAGCTGAAACCCTTCCAACTTTGTCTCAGTCAGTGCCACAGTTTTGAATCTCCTAACCATATGTTGTCTACCTGCACTCTTTGTGAGTGCCATTCTTACAGAGTGGTGTCCACTGGTAGACAAAGCACTCCAGGTTTGCTCTAACCTGCTCAAAGCAGAGCAGTACATGACTTCCCTGCCTTGATATGTGCTTCCTCAGCTGACTTCTGGGCCGTTTCTGGCAAAGGGATAAGAGGATTAAAAGGAAACTGTTTCTCTAAAATCCTGCAGCCTTTTTCCACACCTTCAGAAGGTTTAAAGCAGATAATGTGTCATCTTGCTTGGAGTAATGAGTAGAAGAAGGAAAATTCAGAGCCTAACTTTCAATGTGATTCTGGAGTATACAACAGCACTATAAATGGAATGAGTAAATAAAGACCTTAAATTATAGTTTTCATCCACCTTGACCATTGCCTGCAGACGCAGCAGTAACTCAAGCCCAGACAACAGTGTGGCTGTGATCGTAAGATGATCAGTGCTCACTGGTGTTTTCAGGAAGCCCTCGAAAAGTATAGCACCATGAGTCGTCATAGTCCAACTTACATTCAGTAAGCGTTTATTAAAAACTTGGCTGGGCACGGTGCCTCACACCTGTAATCCCTGCACTTTGGGAGGCCGAGGTGGGCAGATCACTTGAGGTCAGGAATTCAAGACCGGCCTGGCCAATATGGCAAAACCTCATCTCTACTAAAAATACAAAAATTAGCTGGGCACGGTGACAGGCTCCTGTAATCCCAGCTACTCCAGAAGCTGAGGCAGGAGGATCACTTGAGCCCAGGAGGCGGAGGTTGCAGTGAGCCGAGATCATACCACTGCACTCAAGCCTGGGCGACAGAGCAAGACTCTGTCTCCAAAAAAAAAAAAAAAAAAAATCGTACCAGATGTGTGGTAGATTACATTACTATCAGAAATATTTACTGTCTCCCCATTCTGCATTTATGAGTACTTCCCTCTCTTGATGTTGGCCAATGGAATTTAGCAGGCGTGATCTATTTGGTAGGCTGAATGATGCCCTCCCCCGCCCCCCAGAAGGGGGACTCTCGATCTCCAGAACCTGTGACTATGTAACAACATTGTAAAAGACACTTTGCAGATGTAATTAAATAATGTTCTGGAGATGCGATTATCTGGCTAGGCCCAGTGTAATCACAAAGGTCCTTATAAATAGGGAGGCTGGAGAGTCAAAAATCAGAAAAAGTTGGTGTAAAAATGGGAGCAACAGTAGATTAGAGATGCTCTACTGTCAGCTCTGAAGATGGAGGGAGCCACGGAACAAGGAAACGGATTCTTCCTAAGGGAGCGCAGCCCTGCTGACTCCCTGACTGGGCCCCCCCGCCTCCCTCCCTCGATTGGCCCAATGAAACCCAATTTCTGACTTTTGCTATCCGGAACCATAAGACTATAAATTTGTATTAGGTTGGTGCAAATGTAATTGCAGTTTTTGCCATTACTTTGAAAATATTTTAGGCTATCAAGTTTGTGGTATTTTGTTACCGAAGCTCCAGAAAAATTAATACAACACGGCTAAAGCCTTAAGACACAGTTGCACAACTGAGCTTGCTCTCCTGCATCCCAGCTGTCTCCATGAGAATAATAACACCTCAGCCAGCCCACTGGTCCAAGAGGACAAGAGACAAGCTGGCCAGAGCTGCCTGTTAGCCTTGGCCACCAGCTCGAAGCAGAACCCAGCCCAGATCAGCCAACCTGCAGAAATGTGAAAAGTAAAAACTTAGTGTTGTGTGCTACTCAGTTTTGGGGGTTAGCGACAATGATAGCTAACTGATACGGGGTGCTAAGCAACGCCACATATGTCTCTACAATAACTATATGTGGTAGAGAAACTGTTATCCAGCATTTTACAGATGATGAAACAGGCCAGGTAAACACACATGCCCAAAGTCACACACAAGGCAGCATTCTGAAGCTCAGTTGTTTCATTTTGCCTAATGAATATGAGAGATATCTTCCATTTTTCCTTCCCAATTCCCTATTCGCCTGTCTGAGCCTCGGGAAACTAGCCTCGTGACTTCATCCACACACTTCCCTGCCCTTTGGTTTCTGACTGGGATCAGCCATTAGGAAGCAGCAGTGGGATGTGGAAAGCGGGAGAAGATGGAAGTTGGAGTCTTTATTCCCACAACACCCCACCCCCACCCCTGCAGACTTAACTAAGGCTGGTGGTGGCCTTCAACCGAAGGCCGTAGTGTCTGGTGTACACAGCCCTCTTGTTCCAAGTCCTGGTAACCACTGCCTCCCTTTGTCGTAGCCCCACCGTCTTATGCTAACTGTTGTAATTTTCCTACACCCTGCCCACGCCATTATAAATAAGTTAATGATTTATTAGATTACCTTCTTTTTTTTTTTTTTTTTTTTTTTTTTTTGAGACAGAGTTTCGCTGTGTCGCCCAGGCTGGAGTGCAGTGGCGCGATCTCGGCTCACTGCAAGCTCCGCCTCCCGGGTTCCCGCCATTCTCCCGCCTCAGCCTCCAAGTAGCTAGCTGGGACCCGCCTCAGCCTGCGAGTAGCTGGGACTACAGGCGCCCACCACCTCGCCCGGCTAGTTTTTTGTATTTTTAGTAGAGACGGGGTTTCACCGTGTTAGCCAGGAGGGTCTCGATCTCCTGACCTCGTGATCCACCCGCCTCGGCCTCCCAAAGTGCTGGGATTACAGGCTTGAGCCACCGCGCCCGGCCTTAGATTACCTTCAGATTACTCAAGTGGGAGTGTGCCTTCTGTTTCCTGTCGTGACCCTACAGATAATAGCAAGTAAGTTAAGCAGTAAGTAAATATTTCCTGTTTCGGGGGACTATAAAACATCACACTTAGTGCTTGATTCGGCAGCATATATACTAAAATTGGAATGCCACAGAGAAGATTAGCATGACCCCTGTGGAAGGATGGCATGCAAATTCATGAAGCCATCCATATTTTAATTAAAAACTATAAAATTAAATATCGGGTAGATATGCAGGCAGGGCGGGGCAAAGCTCTGAGGGGTAGGGTGTGCAGGTCAGCATTATCTAGTTGCAATGGTTATGTTGAGTAATGGGCCACCTGGTGGTCTAGCTGGAGGCAACAAGGCTGTAAATCAATTCTTCAGCGTTCTTTCCTCAGATGGGACACTCTCAACCTTGGTTTGATATTCTGGACCTCCTAAGGCCAGTTCCTGGAATTATTTAAATAAAAGGCATGGTTAAACATTAAGAGAGCACAGAAGAACAATATAGAATGGCTGGACTAGGTGTGGTGGCTCACACCTGTAATCACACAATTTGGGAGGGTAAGGCAAGAGGATCACTTGAGCCTAGGAGTTCGAGAGCAGCCAGGACAACATAGTGAGACCCTGTCTCTACAAAAAAATTAGGCAGGTGTGGTGGTATGCACCTGTAATCATATAGGTCTAAAACTGGCCTGTTTGGAGGTTTGGTTATTATTTCACTCTCTCCTGATTTCTTGGAAAGTTTGATAACAATCTTGGTTTCAGGCCAGGTGTGGTGGCTCACACCTGTAAATCGTAGCACTTTGGGAGGCCAAAGCAGGTGAATCACCTGAGGTTGGGAGTTTGAGACCAGCCTGGCCAACATGGTAAGACCCTGTCTCTACTAAAAATACAAAAATTGGCTGGGCATGGTGGTGGGCGC
Organism: Trachypithecus francoisi; assembly: GCF_009764315.1. Lineage (NCBI taxonomy): Eukaryota > Metazoa > Chordata > Mammalia > Primates > Cercopithecidae > Trachypithecus > Trachypithecus francoisi. The sequence goes on from NW_022681467.1 coordinate 39,115,847, forward strand.
CTATACTCCCCAGCTACTCAGGAGGCTGAGGCAGGAGAATTGCTTGAACCTGGGAGGTAGAGGTTGAAGTGAGCCGAGATCATGCCATTGCACTCCAGCCCGAGTGACAAGAGCAAAACTCCATCTCAAAAAAAAAAAAAAAAATCTTGGTTTCGGCTTGGTGGTGTGGAACTTCAGCATTTGTACTCCATTTTAGTTTGGTCCATTGGGTCTAATGCCAGAGCCCAATCCAAATAATGAACTCCTAAAAATTGTATTTAACATAAGGAAGGAAGGAGACAGAGGGAAAGAGGGCAAAAGAAAGAAAGGAATGAGGCCAGGTGTGTAACTCACGCCTATAATCCCAGCACTTTAGGGGGCAGAGGCAGGAGGATTGCTTGAACTCGAGTTCAAGATCAGCCTGGGCAATATAGTGAGACTTCGTCTCTTAAAACAAACAAACAAACAAAAAGACTGAAGAAGAAAGGAAGTAGAGAGAAAGGAAGGAAAGAACTCTTCATTTACATTTCCTGGCTCTAGGTTTTATATATATATATTCTGACACTTTTTAAAACAGTTAAGAGGATTTTATCCAGCACTATTGGAAGAGGGGAGAGAGGTCTGCCTCAACCAAACAGCAAGGGCAAGAAGTGGGGATTTATAGGCAACAAGAAGAGTGAGGGGGTCATAGCTGAAAAATTACTAAGAGCAGACATCATGGGTAGGGGGATTCTAGCTAAACTGAACTAGCAGGATTCTTGCTAGAGGCAGACCAAGGACTTATATATCAGAGGTGAAGGATCAGAAACTTGATCAGATATCAAGGATGGGGGATAACTTAGCAGGATTCTTATTAAAACTGGGCCAGGCAGGCCAAGGACAGGAGGGAGTAGAGGCCAAGTTTGGACAAGGAGAGAGTCTTTTGTCAGTTTTTTAAATCTCTTTGAGTATGAGCCTGGGGAACTGGAGAATTCATTTTTTTCTTTTTTAAATATAGCTATGGGGTTTTGCCACGTTGCCCAGGCTGGTCTCGAGCTTCTAAGCTCAAGCAATTCGCCTGCCTCAGCCTCCCAAAGTGCTGGGGTTATAGGCATGAGCCACTGCACCTGGCTGAGAATTCAAAAACACTAAAAATTTGTAAGACTAGAGTACTTTAATGTGGTGCTTCACAGTATACAACGTTTTAAAAATCAGGGTTGGGTGCAGTAGCTCACATCTGTAATCCCAGCACTTTGGGAGGCCAAAGCTGGCGGATCATCTGAAGTCAGGAGTTCGAGACAAGCCTGGCCAACATGACAAAACCCCATCTCAACTAAAAATACAAAAATTAGCCGGGCCTGGTGGCGCACATCTGTAATCCCAGGTACTCGGGAGGCTGAGGCACAAAAATCACTTGATCCTGGGAAGTGGAGGCGGTAGTAAGCCAAGATCACACAACTCCACTCCAGCCTGGGAGACAGACTGAGACTCTGTCTCAAAAAAATAAAATAAAAATAATAAAAATAAAATCAGTAACCTGAGGATACCGGATATCAACTCCTATGTCCAATTTATTTCATTAACCACTTTAGATTAATAAATATTAGAACGCTACATTAGAACTGTATCATCAAGTTGAACCACACTCCAATTTTCAGGGCAACTGCAGTTTTCAGGGCAATTGCAATTTTCAGGGCCACAAGCAGTCTGCACCATTTTCTTGGGCCTCAGTTGAAGCCACATTGCATACATCCCACAAGTCTCTACTAAAAATACAAAAACTAGGCATGGTGGCACAAGCCTGTGATCCCAGCTACTCAGGAGACTGAGCTGGGAGGATGGCTTGAACCCGGGAGGTGGAGGCTGCAGTGAGCTGAGATCGGGCCACTGGATTCCAGCCTGGGCAAGAGAGTGAGACCCTATCTCAAAAAAAGAAAAAAGAAATGCCCTTTAGCTCTTCCCTGTTTTTGCACATACCAGCAGCATAACAAAAGTCACACAGAGTTAGCTTAAAAATTAATAATAATGAAATCAGTAGGCACTGCAGCATGCACTTGTAGTCCTAGCTACTTGGCAGACTGAGATGGGAAAATTGCTTGAACCCAGAAGTTTGAGGCTGCAGTGTGCTGTGATCGCATCACTGAGGATGCCAGCGTGGGTGACAGAATAAGACCTTGTTTCTTAAAAAAAAAAAAGTGTCTGCAGCTCCGTATTCTAATTGATAGAAACAAGAATTAAGTTCCTACGGCATATTTGGCGTATTCCTGCTTACAAAAATATCACCAAACTTCTAAACAAGATCAAAACACTTCTAATATTAAACATTGAAATAAATGTGAGCTACACATACCTTTTACAAAGATTAATAGAAACAAGAGAATAATTGACCCAAGTTTTGGTTAATCAGTGAGTGAGGGCGGTCGTGGTGGTGATGGGTTAAATCAAGGAATAAGTGTTTGTAAAGCGAAAATTTTCAGGAGCATGTCCTCCCACTATACAGTTCAAAAACAAACAAGAACCAATCTGGCAGACTCACTGAGTGCTTTTGGATCACATCATTTATTGTCCTGCATTTGTATGATTATCATATACTGTATGGATTTTTTATTTTACAATAATTTGTATTCGCTCATTTTCATTCATTCAGTTTCCAAGCTGCTCATTCCAATTCAGGGTCTCAGGTGGCAGCCTGTCCTAGCAGCTCAGGACGCCAGGTGGGCGTCCCCCCAGACAGGATGCTGTCCCATCACAGAGCGCGCGCGCACACACACACACACTCCGACAGGAACCATTTAGACATGCCAGTTTACCTAAAGTGCACATCCATGGGATGTGGGAGGAAAACAGGGTACCTGGAGAAAACCCACACAGGCATGGGAAGACCATGCAAACTCCACACAGACAGTGACCCTGGCTGTGAATCGATTTGTTTTCTCAACAAAGTTATAACAAAAGGATGTTGAATGTAATGATGTTATCTGAGGACTGGCTGTCATTAACCAACTGACCAGCAGACTGCATCTTCATAGTTACTATTATTCCATGTGCAAACAAGAGATCCAAAGGAGAGAAGGGTTAGAAATCCATTTTTTTCTTATCAAAGGTATATTCTTTTATCCATTTCATTATTTTATCCATTTCATTACAGTCTTTTCTGAGCAAAGTGGAAGTTCAAGTCAAAAGTTAGATGAAAGTCGCTTTAAAGTTCAAAGAGGAGAAGAAATGAACTTTTCTTTTGAGAGCCTCTTTTGTGCTAGATGCTTGCCCCTTGCTATGAGAAATGCCAAGATCCTTACATCTATTAAAGTAGAGAGTAAAACATTTTTTAAAAACGCAAAGATGAGTATGATGAGAGTTTGTGACCGCATGCCACACACCAAATCAGGACAAGGCTATCAGTAATAGCTCCTGAGATTCTCCAGGCTAGAATAAACTTCCATCATCATCTTGTTCTATCCCCATCTGATGCTTGAATCAGATCTTGCTTCTTCATACCCAGTCTGCTTAGCTTTTTTTTTTTTCAGACAAGTTCTCACTCTGCTGTCCATACTGGAGTTCAACCATGCAATCTTGGCTCACTGCAACCTCGGCCTCCTGGGCTCAAGCAATCCTCAGGTGTGCACCAGTATGCCCAGCTAATTATCTTCCCTATTTTTTGTAGAGACAGGGTTTTGCCATGTTGCCCAGGATGGTCTCAAACTCCTGGGCTCAACTGATCTACTCATCTTGGCTTCCCAAAGTGCTGGGATTACAGGTATGAGCCACCACACCCAGCCTGCTTAGTTGTTTTAAAATAAAAACTTTAGACAAATTAAATGTAAGAGTTTAATTGAGCAAAGCACAATTGGTCATTTGGACAGCCTCCTAAACCAGAATAGGTTCAGAAAAACTCCAAGGTTACTGCATGGTCAGAGAAGACCTGTGGACAGAAATAGGAAAGTGCCATACAAAAAATAGAAATGAGATACAGAAACAGCTGGATGGGTTACAGCTTGGCATTTGCCTTATTTGAATAAAGTTTGAACAGTTGGCCAGCTTTGATTGACCAAAACTCAGTGATTGGTATGAGAATAGGTTACAGTCTGTTTACACAGTCAGCTAGACTATACTTCACTATGTACAGAGAAATCTTTTTTTTTTTTTTTTTTTCAGAGTCTCACTCTGTCGCCCGGGCTGGAGTGCAGTGGCCAGATCTCAGCTCACTGCAAGCTCCGCCTCCCGGGTTCACGCCATTCTCCTGCCTCAGCCTCCCGAGTAGCTGGGACTACAGGCGCCCGCCACCTCGCCCGGCTAGTTTTTTGTATTTTTTAATAGAGACGGGGTTTCACCGTGTTAGCCAGGATGGTCTCGATCTCCTGACCTCGTGATCCGCCCGTCTCAGCCTCCCAAAGTGCTGGGATTACAGGCTTGAGCCACCGCACCCGGCCAGAGAAATCTTTAGGCTGAACATAAGGAGGCAGATTTAGGCTACACTTAATTTAACAATTCTCCGCTTTTTGTCAACCTCTCAAAACTTTAGGCATTGATATCATTCTGTCGTCATTGTAAATGTACTTATTTGGGCTCAAATCCCACTTGGAAACAGCAGAAGAGTGGGTTTTGTGAGGGCTTTAGATTCCTTTTTTGTAAGGATTAGAGTAGAGGGGACCTCCTTATGCTAGAATCTTCTATTTTCTATTCTACAATCTCTTGATCTGTTTTAGGATCTATCTGCTTCTTTAAAGTTTTAGTTTGATTATTTCTCATTTAGCATGAATTACTCCACTTTGATTTAATCTGTTCTGGTCTGTTGGGGTCTAGTACGTGAGCTCACTCCAAAATTATGACTTGCCATAATTTTGTTTAAAAACCCTTCCCTTTTGGTTAAGTTCTCACTTAGGTAGGAATGTGACCAGAACCCAGGGCTTTAGCAGCCATCTCAGTTACCATCATCTGGGTTTCTAGTTTCAACACAAAACTTATAGGTTACAGTGTCCTCAAGGTTATGTTTTTTAAAATGTTGTTGTTCCAGTTGAAGAGGGACCATTTGACATTATATGATGGCTGCATGCAAACATTTAAAATGTTTGAGAGAATACAGTGTACCAGGGAGACTACTATCATTAATATGACTATCAGGAAGATAATATCAAGAGTTTGGATTATGTGCCTTAGACAGGGTCCCCATGAACCCAACCAACAAAAATCAAATAGATCAAATAATCGACTAGATAGTCGATTCGTTTCAACCAAGCACAAAATGAGCTATAGGGGATTTGTTAATTTTCTGTAACTGAACCTCTGTAATACCCAATGTATTCTTCTATGTACAAGAAGTGTCAGCAACTGCACAGATATTTACCTGTTCAGTCATTAAGTATCTAAAACCATTCTATTATCTAGCACAACCTTATTTATTCAATTTTTTTTGAAACAGGATCTCACTCTGTCACTCAGGCTGAAGATCATAACTCACTGCAGCCTCGATCTCCCGGGCTCAAGTGATCCTCCTGCCTCAGCCTCTCAAGTTGCTGGGACTACAGGCACATGACACCATATTTGGCGAATTTTTGTGTTTATTTTTTGTAAAGATGGGATCTTGCTATGTTGCCCAGGCTAGTCACAAACTCCTAGTCACAACTCACAAGCAATCGTCTGGTCTCTGCCTCACAAAGTGCTGAGATTACAGGCATGAGCCCAGCCTAGTACAACTTAGCAAGAGAATTTAAAGTCTGTTGCCTGACGAAAACCTCTGTAGTAGAATCTGTTATAGAGACTATTATAAGGGATAAATTTCTAATTATTGCCTCATTTACTCCCAACCATGGAAATAGAGATCTAACAAATGATGCCCATCTAAAAGAGTGAAAGCCCCCCAGTGATATTTTTTTTCTTTTTCTTTTTCTTTTTTTTTTTTTTTTTAGAGAAGCAGTGAAAGTTTATCAAAAAGTTTTAGAGCAGAAATGAAAGGAAGAAAAGTACACTTGGAACAGGGCCAAGCAGGCAACTGGGCAATCCAAGTGCCCTGTTTGACGTTAGACTTGGGATTCTATACATTGGCATGCTTCTGGAGTTTTGCATCTCTCCTCCCTTGAATTTTTCCTTGGGGCAGGCTGTCCGCATGTGCAGTAGCCTGTCAACACTTGGGAGGGGGTGCGTGCACACTAATTACTGAAGTAGTGTGCATGCTCACTTGAGGCATTTTCCCCTTACCAGTCGAGTGTTCCTAGAGAAAGGTCATGTACCAGTTTAACTCCGCCATTTTGCCTCTTAGTGCACATGCTTGGACCCACTCACCCAAATCCTGAGATCTTATTGGGAAGCTGCAGGTCACCAGCTTCAGATGTTTTCTATTGGGAGACTGATTTTTTCCTTGATGCCAGATGTGACCAATTATTATTTTAGAGAGACAGGTGAACAACTGCCTGACCATTACCTGATGGTTGCCTTGAGATGGTACTTGTTCCCTTGACCTTGACCCCCTTGTGGGCAGGACCTGGAGTGGCTCATTTCACTCAGCTTATAGTCTGTGGACAGCTAAGTGTTAACAGCTCAGCGAAGGGTCAAGCTGATTGCCTCTTGTACCTGCCGCAATGTTTTCTTTAACCTATGATGTAGGTTAAGAGTGGACCAGTGTTCTGTTTCTGACTGATTATGGTGCAACAAATGTACCACTAAAATTTCTCACCGACACTGGCCCTTTATCTTCCATCTATCAAGGCATAAGATTGTCCATGTATAAGGTTGGCTGCAAAATCCTCCATAAATAAAAGTATACCCCACGGGTGCACATAAGACCTCTTTTCCAGTTCTATTGTTCACAGAGGCCTAAGTAAGGAAAAATTAGGAGAAGTAAGAATCTCATGATGGCAGAGGAGTGTTGATCCCTGATTTTGGGAAAGCTGTCAACATCTAGGATGTCACCTGCTTCCGTGGTTAGCTTTATCTTATGTTTTCCAACAGGCATACAGTTCTGGAGGGGCTCTTCTGAGTTACAAGATCACAAACCCAAAGCTCAAAGTCACAAAGTTTTGCTGCAGTGTGGGTGGCAAGGGCAATTTTTCTCTGATGGTATTTCCAAAAGTCCCAGTCTCTATGAGTTCTAGATAGTGAAGTCTTCAACTGTCCTTAGTCAGTGGATCATGAAAAGTTTCTTTTACCTGGTGAAAATATACTTTGGCAGAATGTATTAAAGCCTTGAAAGGCTGGGTGCAGTGGCTCACATCTGGAGTCCCAGCACTTTGGGAGGCTGAGGCAGGAGGACTGCTTGAGCTCAGAAGTTGGAGACCAGCCCGGGCAACATGGTGCAACCGAGTCTCTACCAAAAATACAAAAATTAGCCGGGCGTGGTAGTGTACGCTCATGGTCCAAGCTACTGTACTCGGGAGACTAAGGTGCAAGGATGACTTACGCCCGGGAGGTGGAGATTGCGGTAAGCCACGATGGTGCCACTTCACTCCAGTGTAGGCAACAAAGCCAGAACATGTCTCAAAAAAAAAAAAATAAAATAAATAGAAAAAGAACGAAAGAAAGCCTCATAGCATTTAGTCATACCAGAGATTAGGAGTGAAAGATATATGAGATTCTATTATTAGGAGCATAGACCTTTTAGTGACTATTTCATATGGGGTCAACTCATGTTTTCCACTGAAAGTGGATCTGATTGTTATCAATTGCTAATGCCTTTGACCAAGGCAATGCAGTTGAATTGTTAGCTTTTCCAGATATTATTGTTTCTATAATATCTTATTTAACTGTTTTACAACTTGTCCAGTGAAACAAGTACCTCTATCACTGGAGATTTCTCCAGGAATGTCCACGAGAGACACATTTCCTAATAATCTTTTAGCTACTGTTATAGCATCAGCCCGCTTACATGGGAAAGTTTCTGTAAAGCCAGAAAACATACGTTGAAAATGACAATTGAATGAAATTCATCTATAAATGTTTAAATAGCCCATCAGGTAGGAGAAATATACATGAAGTTTTGATTGTCTTCCCAGATTATAAGTTTAACAAGCCAAACACTGGTCATAAACTATTTTAGCAATTTAGAACAGTCATAAAATCATATATATATATGATTCCTGTTTGGATAATTTTATCTCTTCCATGAGGAGTGATGGAGTGCAGAGCTTTTAATAATGGAAGCTTTAAGGACTCAGGAAAGACTAGACAACCATTCAGGCTCTCTGTGAGCCCATGCTTAACATTAGGTTTATATCCTCTTAAATATCGATTTTGTTTCCCCAAGTCAGATGTATAGCACTGTTTGTTAGATGGGTTATCATAGGTAATTTGTCTTGGACCACGGGGTCATTCAAATTGCATACCTAAACAATTTCTGTACTGCCTGATTTAGCATGAAAATCTGGGAGACTCTTGTCTTGGTATTCAATTAATTCCTCTCTTGCTTGGGTGAGCACTTTTATCAGTCAGTCTCTTTATTACAGTTCTGGGAATTCTTACCCAGTCCAAATAATATGATTGAAAAGTTATCAGAAACCTGTATTTAAGAGTGCCTGTCAGGGCCGGGCGCGGTGGCTCAAGCCTGTAATCCCAGCACTTTGGGAGGCCGAGACGGGCGGATCACGAGGTCAGGAGATCGAGACCATCCTGGCTAACACGGTGAAACCCCGTCTCTACTGAAAAATACAAAAAACTAGCCGGGTGAGGTGGCGGGCGCCTGTAGTCCCAGCTACTCGGGAGGCTGAGGCAGGAGAATGGCGTAAACCCGGGAGGCAGAGCTTGCAGTGAGCTGAGATCCGGCCACTGTACTCCAGCCCGGGCGACAGAGCGAGACTCCGTCTCAAAAAAAAAAAGAGTGCCTGTCAGGAAAAAAAAGTGTTTGTCAGGGTCTTTTTTACTTTTTCCATGAACCTCCTTGAAGACATGACACTCTAGGATTTTACTTGCTTGAGAAGAGTTTTCGTTTTATTTTTATTTTTTATTTTTTTTGAGACAGGGTATCACCCTGTCACCCAAGCTAGAATACAGTGCTGTGATCACAGCTCACTGCATCCTTGACCTCCCAGGTTTTAGCCTCCCTAGTAACTGGGATCCACAGGCATGCACCACACTCAGCTAATTTACTTTTATTTTTTGTAGAGACGGGATTTCCCCATGTTTCCAGGCTGGTCTGGAACTCTTGGGCTCTGGCAGTTTTCTGACCTTGGCCTCCCAAAGTGCTGGGATTATAGGTGTGAGCCACCGTGCCAGCCAAGAACTTTCAGAAACTGCATCAGAATTAAGCAATTAACTATACAGCCAACTTAATTGTCATTGTTAAAGACACAATTGACAAATTTGTTCATTTCTGTGATCTACAGTAATTGAACATAATAACTATAATTATATATATATATATGAAATCCATGTATATATACAAACACACACACACATCCAGACATATCAGAATTTGGGGAATCTTATACAATTTTGAAACGTATGTTAGTAACATTCATAAAAACATAACTCAAAGAAAGTTAAACATCATTACTTTTTCATTTTTATTTGTTTATTTAAAATAGAGACAGGATTTCCCCATGTTGCTCAGGCTGATCTCATACTCCTGGGCTGAAGCGATCCACGCTTGCAAAGTTCTGGGATTGCAGGTTTAAACCACCATGCATGGCCTAACCATGATTTCTTATTTGGCAATGCTTCCCATGTAATTTAACATATCAAATAAGCCCTTTTATTATCTTTCTTCTGGATGCCACAAGGACCCTATGATGCATTCCAAAGTGAAAGATAAAAAAAAAAAAAAGACAATTTTTAATTTGAAATTTGATTTTCAGAAGCCTGTCAAATATGTTAAAGGATTAAAATACCTTATCAAAATAAGATCACAGGTCACTGTGATAATTCAGATTTTAAAAAGCAAAAACCTTTACTCTTTGATAGAAGACTCCATTTTCCAAACAATCAAAAGACCTAAACAAGACTAGAATGAGACAGAATCTGTCTCTCCTGCCCTTTCCTTTTTTAAAAATTTTTTGCAGTTTACTCAAAAGGTGAGCAAAAATATTTTATTGTATTTTACTAATACTGCATGAAATTTTTGTTTAAAAGAGAAAACCAGGCTGGGCATGGTGGCTCACACTTGTAATCCCAGCACTCTAGGAGCCCAAGGCAGGAGAATCACTTGAGCCTGGGAGTTGGAGACCAGCCTGGGAAACACAGTGACACCCTGTTTCTATAAAGAATAAAAAAATTGGCCGGTGTGGTGTTGTGTACCTGTAGTTCTAGTTACTCAGGAGGCTGAGGCAGGAGTATCACTTGAGCCTGGGAGTTCAAAGCTGCAGTGAGGTGTGATCGCACCACTGCATTCCAGCCTGAGTGACAGAGTGAGACTCTGTCTCCGAGAGAGAAAAATCAGATTTTATTATTATTATTTTAATATACAAATATAAAATGTGGCCTGTAGTCCCAGCTAATGTTTTTATTTTTGTAAAGATAGGATCTCACTATGTTGCCCAGGCTGGTCTCAAACTCGTGAGCTGAAGCAGTCTTCCTGCCTCAGCTTCCCAAAGTGCTGGGATTATAGGCATGAGCCACTGCACCCAGCCTCACATTTTTCTTTATTATCAAACGTAAATATATTTAGCTTTTCTATACCATATAAAAAATAAGATGCCAAAGCATATCAACTTAAACTTATGTTTAGTAATTAATGTTTGCTATTTTAATTTATTTATAAATGACCCAGACATTTTATGATTATTACTTAATTTTATATAACATGACTTTAAGATTTTGGATTACAAAAAACAGTTCCGAAACTCTGACACAGGTACCCTCCCTAATGTCTTCTCCAGTCATCCTGGGTCTCAAGTAGCCATGTGGCACCCAGAATGGCTAAAGAGGGCAAGGTTCCTCTGGGTCCAGAATTTATATACCAAGTTTGGAGCTCAGGACAGAAGGCAGATCTGTGAAAATGATGCCTAGAGGATCAAACCCCTCCCAGAATAGCCAAGAGGCAAAGATGGGCCAAGGAGGAAGGGGCCATATTGGGCTTGATTCTGCCTTGAAGCTAGCTGGTGGTCTAGGTGCTGAAAACATGTCCCCAGATCTTAATAAGGCCACCTGTCTGGATTCCACAATCCAAAGACTCAAAACCAAAAACAAGCTCACAGACAAATCAAGCAAGTATCAAAAATATTATAGAAGCAGGAGTTTTATGGCCCTTAAAACATGTATTGGAGACGGCATGAACCTGTTTAACCAGTAGACCCAGGCAACCATTTCTGAATTATATTTAACTGGTAATTTTGAAGCCATTGCTATTACATCAATAATTTAAAAACTAGCTTAATTTACCAAATATTGTCACATACACACAACCCATATAGATATATTGATATACATACAGAAAGCAATCTTAAGCTTTCATAAAGAATTCATATTTTCTAGCTTTTAAATAATTTTTTCAGCCAAGCATGGTGGCTCATGCCTGTAATCTCAGCACTTTGGGAGGCCAAGGTGGGTGGATTGCTTGAGCCCAGGAGTTTGAGACCAGCCTGAGCAACATGGTGAAACCCTATCTCTACTGAAAATACAAAAAATTAGCTGGGTATGGTGGCACATGCCTGTAGTCCCAACTGCTTGGTAGGGGCTGAGGCAGGAGGATCACCTGAGCCTTAGGAGGCCAAAGTTGCAGTGAGCTGTGATTGCACCACTGCGCTATAGCCTGGGCAACAGAGTGTGACCCTGCCTCAATATAAATAAACAAATAAATAAATAAATAAATTTTCCCCACTCAGATGATCAATCTTCCAATTACCTGTTTCATTGCTCAAAGCAATTGTTAACTAGGCAATAATTTGCCTTCTAAAAAGATGACTCAGCCAGGCATGGTGGCTCATGCCTGTAAGCCCAGCACTCTGGGAGGCTGAGGCAGGTCGATCACATGAGGTCAGGAGTTCAAGATCAGCCTGACCAACATGGTGAAACCCTGCCTCTACTAAAAATACAAAATTAGCCAGGCATGGTGGTGCACACCTGTTATCCCAGCTACTTGGGAGGCTGAGGCAGGAGAATCACTTGAACTCGGGAGGCAGAGGTTGCAGTGAACCAAGATTGCGCCATTGCACTCTAGCCTGGGCAACAAGAGCGAGACTTCATCTCAAACAATAAAATAAATAAATAAAAAGATGAGTCTTCAGTGAAACAAGACAGAAAATTTATATCTCAAAAGCACAAAGCTGAGACTTGAGGTCTAAACATTGTACCATCATTTGCCAAAACCAAGGAAGAAGGGTGTGAAGGCCCCAGTTAAAATAAATTGGCAAGGAAAAGCATCTTAAACAAAGCAGACTTGTTATGTAAATTTAAAACAATGTAAGAGTTTTTAGTGACTCAGTCATCCTTCTCAGAACTCTTACAAATGAAAATTTTCATTATCTATGTAAATTTATTTTACAAAAATGTTTTAAGATGGCCAGCTAAATGTCAGAAAGGTGTATTTTGGAGATGGATTTAGTTCAATAGGTGGTCTTTTTAATGTAGCTACTGTTTCTTAGCTAGATTTACTGAGTTATTTCTCCTCTTTGCACATTATAAAAAAATAAAATAAAACTACTGAGTTCTGGGTAAAGCCCATTCAGGAATTGGGCAAAGAAAGGATTTGCTATGCATGAGTCCAGCATGGATATCTCTGAAAAGGAAGCAAACCTACTTTACCTGAGGGCGTAACTTTTTTAATTTTTTTTTTAGAGAAGAGGTTTCACTATGTTGCCAAGGCTGGTCTCCAATTCCTGGGCTCAAGTGATTCCTCCCACCTTGGCCTCCCAAAGAGCTGGGATTACAGGGGTGAGCTACCATGCCCAGCCAGAGGGCATACCTTTTATAAACACTTTATCCAGGATGGTTTCTTTTAGCCTTTAGGGTGGAATAGTGTATTACTCCATTTTCATGCTGCTGATAAAGACATACCTGAGACAGCAATTTACAAAAGAAAGAGGCTTAATGGACTTACAGTTCCACGTGGTCGGGGAGGCTTCACAATCATGGTGGAATGTGAAAGGTATATCTCAACATGGCAGCAAGCAAGAGAAGAGAGCTTGTGCAGGTAAACTCCCCTTTATAAAACCATCAGATCTTGTGAGACTCACTATCATGAGAACAGAACAGGAAAGACCTGCCCCCATGATTCAGTTACCTCCCACCAGGTCCCTCCCACAACACCTGGGAATTCAAGATGAGGTTTGGGTAGGGACACAGCCAAACCGTATCATTCTGTCCTGGCCCATCCCAAATCTCATGTCTTCATACTTCAGAGCCAATCATGCCTTCCCAACAGTCCCCCAAAGTCTTAACTAATTTCAGCATTAACTCAAAAGTCTACAGTCCAAAGTCTCATCCAAGACAAGACAAGTTCCTTCCACATATGAGCCTGTAAGATCAAAAGCAAGTTAGCTACTTCCTAGATACAATGGGGGGTACAAGCATTCAGTAAATACAGCCATTCCAAATGGGAGAAATTGGTGAAAACAAAGGGGCTACAGGCTCCATGACAGTCTGAAATCCAGCAGGGCAGTCAAATCTTAAAGCTCCAAAATGATTTCCTTTGACTCCATGTCTCACATCCAGGTCATGCTGATGGTGGGTTCCCATGAACTTGGGTAGCTCCACCCCTGTGGCTTTGCAGCCTTTGCACCCTTCCTGGCTGCTCTCACTGGCTGGCATGGAGTGTCTGCAGCTTTTCCAGGTGCATGGTGCAAGCTGTCAGTGGATCTACCATTCTGGGGTCTGGAAGATGATGGCCCTCTTCTCACAGCTCTGCTAGGTGGTGCTCCAATAGGGACTCTATGTAGCGGCTCCAACCCCACATTTCCCTTCTGCACTGCCCTAGTGGAGAGTCTCAATGAGGGCCCCACCCCTGCAGCAAACTTCTGCCTGGGCATCTGGGCATTTCCATACATGCTCTGAAATCTAGGTGGAGGATCCCAAACCTCAATTTTTTATTTCCGTGTACCGACAGGTTCAACACCAAGTGGAAACTGCCAAGGCTTGAGGGTGCAAACCCCCAAGCAACAGCCTGAGCAACAGGCTGAAGCAACAGCCTGAGCTATATCTTGGCCCCTTTTATCCATGGCTAGAGAGACTGGAACACAGGGTACCAAGTCCCTAGGCTGCACAGAGCATGGGGCCGTGGGCCCAGCCCATGAAACCATCTTTTCCTTCTAGGCCTCTGGACGTATGATGGGAGGGGCTGCTGTGAAGACCTCTGACATGCCCTGGAGACATTCTTTCCATTGTGTTGAGGATTAACATTCGGCTCCTTGTTACTTATGAAAATTTCTGCAGCTGATTTGAATTTCTCCTCAGAAAATGGGGTATGCTTTTCTATCACATTGTCAGGCTGCAAATTTTCCAAGCTTTTATGCTGTTTCCCTTTTAAACTTAAATGCCTTTAACAGCATCCAAGTAATCTCTTGAATGTGTTGCTGCTTAGAAATTTCTTCCAAAAGATACCCTAAATCATCTCTCTCAAGTTCCAAGTTCCACAAATCTCTAGGGCAGGGGCAAAGTGCCGCCAGTCTTTTTGCTAAAACATAACAAGAGTCATCTTTGCTCTAGTTCCTAGTAAGTTCCTTATCTCTATCTGAGACTACCTCAGCCTGGATTTCATTGTCCATATCATTATCAACATTTTGGTCAAAGTCATGCAACAAGTCTCTAAGAAGTTCCAAACTTTCCCACATTTTCCTGTCTTCTTCTGTGCCCTCCAAACTGTTCCAGCCTCTGCTTGTTACCCAGTTCCAAAGTTGCTTCCACATTGTTGGGTATCTTTTCAGCAGTGCCGCACTCTACTGGTTCCAATTTACTGTATTAGTCCGTTTTCACACTGCTGACAAAAACATACCTGAGACTGGGCAATTTACAAAAGAAAGAGGTTTAATGGACTTACAGTTCCACGTGGCTGGGGAGGCCTCACAACCATGGCAGAAGGTAAAAGGCACATCTCACATGGTAACAGACAAGAGAAGAGAGCTTGTACAGGAAAACTCCCCTTTATAAAACTATCAGATCTCATGAGACTTACGATCACGAGAACAGCATGGGAAAGACCCCCCTCCATGATTCAATTACCTCCCATTAGGTCCCTCCCGCAACACATGGGAATTCAAGATGAGATTTGAGTGAGGACACAGCCAAACCGTATCAGATAGTAACAAAGTGAAAATTAGCAGATTTGCATTTTTTTATTTTAACAAAAAAAAAAGAAGAAGAAGAAGAAGAAGAAAAGAAGAGGAAGAGGAGGAAGAGGAAGAAGAAGAAAGAAGAAGGAGAAGGAGAAGGAGAAGAAGGAGAAGAGAGTCTCGCTCTGTCACCCAGGCTGACAGTGGCACAGTCTTGGCTCACTACAACCTCCGTCCCTGGGTAAAAATGATTTTTGTGCCTCAGCCTCCTTAGTAGCTGGGATTACAGGTGCCCACCGCCATGCCTGGCTAATTTTTGTATTTTTAGCACAGACAGGGTTTCACCATGTTAGCCAGGCTGGTCTCAAAGTCCTGGCCTCACATGATCTGCCTGCCTTGGCCTCCCAAAGTGCTGGAATTACAGGTGTGAGCCACTGTGCCCAGCTGGATGTTATTTTTTAATTAATTAGTCTCAAGTTTTTTATTTGCCTTTTATAAATTCTTTTAAAAGAGCCAATAACAATACTGAATCTTTTTAGAAACTTTTGCACATCAACAGACATCCCTGGAGCCTTCTTTTTTTTTTTTTTTTTTTTTTTTTTGAGACAATTCTCTGAACTAGTCTTGCTCAGTCGCCCAGGCTGGAGTGCAGTGGTGCGATCTCGGCTCACCACAAGCTCCGCCTCCTGGGTTTCACACCATTCCCCTGCCTCAGCCTCCAGAGTAGCTGGGACTACAGGTGCCCGCCACCACGCCGGGCTAATTTTTTTTGTATTTTAGTAGAGACGGGGTTTCACCACGTTAGCCAGGATGGTCTCAATCTGCTGACCTCGTGATCCACCTGCCTCGGCCTCCCAAAGTGCTGGGATTATTACAGGCATGAGCCACCGCGCCCGGCCAGACCTTTCATTTTTAAATGCACTTCTTTTTTTTTAAGTGCAGTGTTGAAACAGGAGCTTTCCCTGGCCCGCCTCGAAGGACATGCGATAGGGGTGTGGCTTCTGTTCAGCCGCAGCAAGCTCGAACCCCTAATGGGAGGGGGAGCACATGGATGGGCAGGTGCAAGAACTGGAGTGGACACTTTTGGGCTCCAGCCCCACGGCAGTGTCTAGGGGTGGCTGTCTGCAGTTCCCAAAGCCCAAGAGGGAATATGTTACAGTGTGCTCTTTTAGCCTTGCCATCCACAGATGGCTTAAGTGTTAACCAGCTGAGTGGATCCTCTGCCTTTTTGCAGGGGTAGAGGGCCAGTGTGACAGCTTTCTGTATCCTGAGTTCTTGTCCAGTGTCCTGGAAGAATCAGGTAACATGTGGACTTGAAGGATAAATGCAGGGGTTTTACTGAGCAGCGGTGATGCCTCTCAGTAGGAGGATGGGGAGCTGGACAGGGTATGGAGTGGGAAGATAATCTTCCCCTGGAGTTTGGCCATCCAGTGGCCAATTCTCTGAACGTCCACAGCCAAACTCCTCCAGACGTTCCTTCTCTGCTGCACTGTTCTGCTGTTCATCTGCTTGTCTCCTTGTCCCCTCGTCGCCTGGAGTTCAGGGTTTATATGGGTACAGGATAGGGGAGCGCCAGGCCAAAAGGCAACTTTTTGGGTGCGAAAACAGAAATGCTTGTCCTCACTTAGAGCCGTGAGTATCCAGGTTTGATGGTGGGGCCTTTGCTGGGGAACCACCGTCTTCTACCCAGTATTTCCCTGTCTCCTGCCTGTATCAATGTTGTTTATTTGGAACATTTCATTGTAATTTTATTTATTTATTTTTAGACAGTGCCTCATTCTGTTGCCCAGGCAGGAGTGCAGTGGCATGATCCCAACTCACTGCAACCTCCACCTCCAGGGTTCAAGCAATTCTCCTGCCTCAGCCTCCCAAGTAGCTAGGATTACAGGCATGTGCCACCACACCTGGCTAACTTTTGTATTTCTTAGTAGAAACAGGGTTTTGCCATATTGGCCAGGCTGGTCTCAAACTCCTGGCCTCAGGTGATCCACCCGCCTGGACCAAAGTTCTGGGATTACAGGTGTGAGCCACCACACCCACCCTTCATTGTAATTTTAAATTACCGTTAGTAAGATTTTGCCATTTCTGTAAGTGCATGCTTCTTCTGGGGCCTAATACTTACATGTATATAGGTAGGCATAGCCAAAAGGTAGAGTACTTCTTTCTTCAGAAATTAAGGGTGCTATTTTTATACTGAATCTTGACTTTGGCTCTCAGATTCCTTTGATCAACTTACGCAGTAATTTTTCCCTACCTGAACATGCAAGAAGAAGAAACAAATGAGATGGAACATACACACAAAAAAAATCCTGTAAATTTCATGCCAGGTACGGTGGCTCACACATGTAATCCTAGCACTTTGGGAGGCTGAAGTGGGTGGATTGTCTGAGCTCAGGAGTTCAAGACCAACCTGGCCAACACAGTGAAACCCCTTCTCTACTAAAACACAAAAAAATTAGCTGGGCATGCTGGCACGCACCTGTAGTCCCAGCTACTCGGGAGGCTGAGGCATGAGAATCGCTTGAACCTGGGAGGTGGATGTTGCAGTGAGCTAAGATTGTGTCACTGTACTCCAGCCTGGGTGACAGAGCGAGACTCTGTCTCCAAAAATTCCTGTAAATCTCTGAAAACTGAACTTCTTATTCTCTGAAGTACTGCCATTTACTGCCAGTTTTCTATCATGACTTCTGAAGACAGCTCGGATCAAGAATTTGCTCAAAGAAACTTAGATAGTTAGAAACCCAAATTCATGGGGCTTTGGAATCTGAGAACTTACCCACAATCCTCTTGCTATGAGAGAGGAATGGACAAAATGAGTCCAGCACGTCACTCATTTCGTCACTCGACGCTCCTGGGAGACCCTAGGAGCTCCACTTTGGTTCCTACTTCTGACACCAAATTGTTCTTTGCTTAATTAATCTGTTTAATTTGTCTAAAGTTAAATGAAACAGATTAATTAAACAAAGAACAATTTCTGAATCATTCAGTCCCCCAAAGCAGAAAAGGTTCTGTGGCTGGGCACAGTGGCTCACACTTGTAATCTCAGTACTTTGGGAGGCTGAGATGGGAGGATCACTCAAGCCTAGGAGTTCAAGACCAGCCCAGGCAACATAGCAACATCCCATCTCTCAAAAAAAAAAAAAAAAAAAAAAGCAAGAAAGAAAAACAGAATAGGTTCTGAGAGTTTCCAGTGCTGCCACATGGTCAGAGAGAATTTATGGACAGAAAAAGCAAGTGAGGTAAAGTAACAGCTGGATTGCTTACAGCTTTGCATTTGCCTTATTTGAACACAGTTTGAACAGTTGGCCATATCTGATTGGCCAAAACTCAGTCATTGGTATGAGGGTAGGATGTAGTCTGTTTACATAACAGTTAGGTTATAGTTCACTCTGTTCAGAGAAACATTTAGACTGAACTTAAAATATGTAAGGAAGCAGATTTAGGCTAAACTTAATTTTAACAGCTTGCTTATCTATTTAAGTATCTAGAATTCCACTGTGTGTTTCTTTTTGACAGAGTTTCTTGCCCTGTTGCCCTGGCTGGGGTGCAGTGGTGTGATCTCAGCTCACTGCAAGGTCTGCCTCCTGGGCTCAAGTGATTCTCCTGCTTCAGCCTCCCAAGTAGCTGGGATTACAGGCGTGCACCACCACACCCGGCTAATTTTTTTATGTTTAGTAGAGACAGGATTTCATCATGTTGGCCAGGCTGGTCTCAAACTCCTGACCTCAAGTGATGACTTGGCCTTCCAGAGTGCTGGAATAACAGGCATGAGCCACTGCACCCAGCCCCCCACTGCATTTTTAATGGACCTGAGTTATTATAAAGGGCTTTGTTGTACTGAGCACGGCTGTCACACCATCGTCTGTTTCTTTGATTCCTCTGTTCCTGATTCATGCATCCTGTACTACACTAGGCAAGACAGATAAAGAGCATAGATCCCCAGGCTTCAGCAGCCTGTGCTTTCAAACAAGGCAATACAGCATCTTCAGTATGAGTGCAGGCTCTGGAGCCAAAGCCTAGTTTTACTACCCACAGTGACCTAATCTCACTATTAAATGAAGTTTGTGGGGCCGGGCGTGGTGGCTCACACCTGTAATCCCAGCACTTTGGGGAGGCCAAGGCAGGCAGATCACGAGGTCAGGAGATTGAGACCATCCTGTTTAACATGGTGAAACCCCATCTCTACTTAAAATACAAAAAATTAGCCGGGCATGGTGGTGGGCGCCTGTAGTCCCGGCTACTCGGGAGGCTGAGGCAGAATGGCGTGAACCCGGGAGGCGGAGCTTGCAGTGAGCCGAGATCACGCCACTGCACTCCAGCCTGAGTGACAGAGCGAGACTCCATCTCAAAAAAAAAAAAAAAAAATGAAGTTTGTGGGAAGCCATTATTTTGGACTGAGCTTCTGCACTGGGCCCCAACAGAAAAGATCAAACGAAAATGAAGTATTCTTGCTAAAGTTCTTTGTCACCAAACCAAACAACTAAACTAGTTTTCTGATCTTCAGAGAAGTCAGGAGAGAAAGATGACAACCAAATCCCTAAACTTGCCAGTTTTAGTCTACAGGAGAAGGAAATTCCATTTGCTTTAATCCTTATAGGGAAAGTAACCTGAAGTAACCTGATGGTAACTGATCTGCTTTTCGTATTATGCTATTTCCTTGTTTTTGCTCAAACTATCTTATAAAAACTGATCTTTCATGCCCAATGGAACATGAAATCTTTAGAGGAGACACTGCCCAATTTATGGTTCACTAAGAAAAGCCAATTAGATTTTTTTTTTTTTTTTTTAGACAGTCTTGCTCTGTCGCCCAGGCTGGAGTACAGTCGCCCAAACTTGGCTCACTGCAAGCTTCACCTCCCAGGTTCAAGTGATTCTCCTGCCTCATCCTCCTGAGCAGCTGGGACTACAGGCATATACCACCACACCCGGCTAATTTTTGTACTTTTAGTAGAGACAGGGTTTCACCATGTTGGACAGGCTGGTCTCAAACTCCTGTCTTCAAGTGATCTGCCTGCCCAAAGTGCTAGGATTACAGGCGTGAGGCACTGTGCCTGGCCACATCTTTAAACTAAACAGGATATATGTATATATAAAAAAGGGTTTATTAGGGAGAATTGGCTCACATGATTACAGGCAAGTCCTACCATAGACTATCTGCATGCTGGGGAAAAAGAGATGCCAGCAACATGGCTCAGTCCAAGCCTGAAAGCCTCAAAACCAGGGAAGCCCAAGTGTAGCCTTCAGTCTGAGGCTGAAAACCTGAGAGCCCCCAGGATGCTACTGGTGTAAGTTGCAGAGTCCAAGATCCAACAAATTGGAATCTGATGTCCAAGGGCAGAAGGAGATGAAGCAAGCATTGGCACAGGAAGACAGAGAGAGCATGCTAGAGGACACAGCCAGCTGAATATCCCTTCTTCTGCCTGCTTTGTTCCAGCCATGCTGGCAGCCCATTGGATGGTGCCCACCCACATTGAAGGTAGGTCTTCTTCTCGCAGTCCACTTACTCAAATGTCAATTTCCTCTGAAAACACCCTCACAGACACTCCCAGGAAGTGTTTCACCAGCCAGCTGGCATCCCTCAATCCAGTCAAGTTGACACAATATTAACTATCACACCAACGTTGTTGTTACCTTGTATGCTAGGCAGCGTAATGATCCCCCAAATGCATTCACATTCTAATCCCTGGAACCTGTAAATATGTTATGTTTTATGGCAAGATGGAATTAAAGTTGCAGATGGAGCTAAGTTTGCTGATAAACTGAGTTTAAAATAGGGAGATTATCCTAGATTATTTGAGTGGGCCCAATGTAAGCACAAGCATCCTTAAAAGATGAAAAGAGAGGCCATAGAGTGAGTGTCACAGTGATATGATGTGAGAAAAACTTGACTGGCCATTGATAGCTTAGACGATGGAGAAAGGGGCCACAAACCAATAAATGTAGACAGCCTCTCAAAGCTAGAACACACAAGAAACTGGATTCTTTACTAGAGCCTCCAGAAAGGAATGCAGCCCTGCTGACAACTTAAGGCTGAATGAGACCCATTTTGGACTTCTGACCTCCAGAACTATGACATGACAAAGGTATGTTAGGTGTTTTGCCCGGGTGCGGTGGCCCACGCCTGTAATCCCAGCACTTTGGGAGGCCAAGGTGGGCAGATCACGAAGTCAGGAGATCGAGACCGTCCTGGATAACACGGTAAAACCCCATCTCTACTAAAAATACAAAAAATTAGTCAGGCATGGTGGTGGGTGCCTGTAGTCCCAGCTACTCAGGAGGCTGAGGCAGGAGAATGGCATGAACCCGGGAGGCGGAGCTTGCAGTGAACCAAGATCATACCACTGCACTCCAGCCTAGGTGACAGAGCAAGACTCTGTCTCAAAAAAAAAAAAAAAAAAAATGTATCTTAGGTGTTTTAAGCCACTAACTTTGTGGTAACTTGTTACAGAAGCAATAGAAAACTAATACAGTTCGATTTTTTTCATTGGGTTCCTCAGCAAGGAAGACCTGAATTCTAAGAGTGTGTTGAAAGCAAGATTCAGATATTTAGCAGGGTAGGAGAAAAGGAAATAATTGAGGCTCTGGCCCTGACTGACACAAATTTTCCTAGTGGATATAGACCTATTTTTTCACAAATGTAAGTGCAACAGTAAATTTCCAAAGCCCAGTGGAAAATGTGTCAGTCTCTGATGTTCTGGATAACGTGCAGCCATACCCATACTGTAAAGTTACTAATCTCCCTCCCCATCCCTTGCCATACTGTAATCTTTCGAAGGAAGTCGCGCTGTGCAACCCATACTTGAAGAGCAGTGCTATGGTTTGAATGTCCCCTCCCAAACTCATGTTGAAATTTCATCACCAATGTAATTAAGAGGCAGGATCTTCAAGAGGTGACTAGGTCAGGAGGACTCTGCCCTCATAGTGGATTAATGCTGTTATCTCAGGAGTGGGTTAGTTATCACAAGAGTGGGTTCCTGATAAAAAGAATGAAGCTGACCATCAGCTGAGTAAGAACCTACAGCTCCAGCTACTTGGGAGGCTGGGGCAGGAGGGTTGCTCGAGCCTAGGAGTTCAAAACCATAGTGTGCTATGATTCTTGTGAACAGTGATTGCACCCCAGCCAGGTAACATAGTGAGACCCTAATTTTTTTTTTTTTTTTTTTTGAGAAAGAGTCTTGATCTGTCACTCTGTCCCCAGGCTAGAGGGCAGTGGCGTGATCTCGGCTCACTGCAACTTTTGCCTTCCAGGTTCAAGTGACTCTCCTGCCTCAGCCTCCCAGGGATTACAGGTGCCTGCCACCACACCTGGCTAAATTTTTTTTGTATTTTTAGTAGAGACAGGGGTTTCACCATTTTGACCAGGCTGGTCTTGAACTCCTGACCTCAGATGATCCACCCACCTCAGCCTCCCAAAGTGCTGGGATTACAGGTGTGAGCTACCGTGCCTAGCCGCAAAACACTATCTTTTAAAAAAAGGAAAAATTTGAGTTCAGCCAAAATTCCTCTCTTTGTCCATGTTTGCCTGCCCTTCTGCCATGTTATGATGCAGCACAAAGGCCTTCACGAGATGCTGGTGCCATGCTCTTGGACTTCCCAGCCTCCAGAACCATAAGCCAAATAAACTTCTATTGTTTATAAATTGTCCAGTCTGTGGTATTCTGTTATGCACCAGAAAGCAGACTAAGACAGGTGGTGAATTATGCTTCCTTTTCTGTAGGGTGGAGTATCTAATCCCTTTGCATTGGAATCCCTCTGCATAGGAGATTTGTCTTGTCTCTCCTATTTATTAGTTTATTCAATCTTTTTTACATCAATATGGACTCTTGGGTATTTACTGTAATCTTTAGCTTATGATTCAATATTACTTTATTTGGTTGTGCACATTATTCCAGGGTTAGCCATTTGGAGCACTTGTTGTTTCCTCTGACCCTTTGATTAATGCCCCTCATTGTGTTTTGTTTTATTTTTCTTTTCTTTTCTGGCACTGTAAGATGAATCCTGTATATTTTTCATCTCAAACATTGTATTTTTTATATCTAGAAGTTTAATTTGGGTCTTTTAAAAATTATCTTCTTTTTTCTTTTTTTTCCAAGATGAAGTCCCACTCTGTCACCCAGGCTGGAGTGCAGTGGCACACTCTCGGCACAACCTCTGCCTCCCAGGTTCAAGCGATTTTCCTGCCTCAGCCTCCTGAGCAGCTGGGATTACAGGCACCTGCCATCATGCCTGGCTAATTTTTTTGTATTTTTAGTAGAGACAGGGTTTTGCCATGTTGGCCAGGCTGATCTCGAACTCCTGACCTCAGGTGATCCACCCACGTCGGCCTCCGAAAGTGCTGGAATTACAGGCGTGAGCCACCGCGCCCAGCCTCCTCTTCTGGCTGGGCACGGTGGCTCACACCAGTAGTCCCAGCACTTTGGGAGGCCGAGGCGGGTGGATCACGAGGTCAGGAGATCGAGACCATACTCGCCAACACGGTAAAACACCGTCTCTCTAAAAATACAAAAAAAATCTGGGCATGGTAGCAGGCGCCTGTAGTTTCAGCTACTTGGGAGGCTAAGGCAGGAGAATGGCGTGAACCTGGGAGGTGGAGCTTGCAGTGAGCCAAGATCACGCCACTGCACTCCAGCCTAGGTGACAGAGTGAGATTCAATCTCAAAAAAAAAAAAAAAAAAATTATCTTCTGTTTCTCTGCTTAACATGTTCAACTATTCC
The DNA here is from genome assembly GCF_009764315.1 of Trachypithecus francoisi. Taxonomy (NCBI): domain Eukaryota; kingdom Metazoa; phylum Chordata; class Mammalia; order Primates; family Cercopithecidae; genus Trachypithecus; species Trachypithecus francoisi. The sequence continues at coordinate 39,139,645 of NW_022681467.1, forward strand.
TCTAGCTTCTTGAGCATATGGAATAGAGTTATAATAACTGTTTTTAAAAATTTCTTCAGTAATCATGGGAATCTTGAAAGATTATTTCTCATCTTTCAAGAATTTCTATTCTACCAGCCTAGGCAACATAAAATAATTTTTTTAAATAGCAGGGTGTGGACCGGGCACAGTGGCTCACATCTGTAATCCCAGCACTTTGAGAGGCCCAGGCGGGTGGATAATGAGGTCAGAAGTTCAAGACCAGCCTGGCCAACATGGTGAAACCCCATTTCTACTCAAAATACAAAAATTAGCTGGGCGTGCTGGCAGGCACCTGTAATCCCAGCTACTTGGGAGGCTGAGGCACAGAATTGCTTGAACCCGGGAGGCAGAGGTTACAGTGAGCTGAGATCGCGCCACTGCACTCCAGCCTGGGCAACAGAGTGACACTCCATCTCTAAATAAATAAATAAATATAAATAAATAAATAAATAAATAAAACTGGATGTGGTGGCAAATGCCTGTAGTCCCAGCTACTTGGGAGGCTGAGATGGGAGGATCACTTGAGCCCAGGAAGTCAAGGCTGCAGTGAGCTATGATCATGCTACTGGACTTTAGCCTGGGCAACAGAGTGAGACTGTCTCTGATATGGTTTGGCTGTGCCCCCACCCAAAATCTCATCTTAAATTGTAATCTCCATTATCCCCATAATCCCCACAATCCCCATGTGTCAAGGGAGAGGTGGAGGTAACTGCATCTTGGGGGTGGTTTCCTCCATGCTGTTCTGAGTGAGTAAATTTTCATGAGTCTGATGGTTTTATAAGAGGCTCTTTCCCCTTTACAGGGCACTTCTCCTTCCTGATGCCTTGTGAAGAAGGTGCCTTGCTTGCTTGCTTCCCCTTTGCCTTCCACTATGATTGTAAGTTTCCTGAGGCTTCCCCGGCCATGATAAACTGTGTTAGTCAATTAAGCCTCTTACCTTTATAAATTACGCACTCTTACCAGGCTCGGTGGCTCACGCCTGTAATCTCAGCATTTTGGGAGGCCAAGGTGGGCAGATCACTAGGTCAAGAGTTTGAGACCAGCCTGACCAACATGGTGAAACTCCATCTCTACTACGAATACAAAAATTAGCCAGGCGTGGTGGCGCGTGCCTGTAATTCCAGCTACTCAGGAGGCTGAGGCAGGAGAATTGCTTGAAACCTGGAGGCAGAGGTTGCAGTGAGCTGAGATCGCATCACTGCATTCCAGCCTAGGTGACAGAACAAGACTCTGTCTCGGAAAATAAATAAATAAATAAATAACCCAGTCTTGGGTATGTCTTCATAGCAGTGTGAAAATGGACTAATACAGTTTCTAAATAGAAAAGAAAGAAGAATATGTCTTTTGTAACTTGATGCCCAGTGTCTTAAGAAACATTTGCTATTGTGATTTCCCTTTTCTCAGTTGTTTCAGTAGAAAGAGTAAATCTAAATCCAAATCCTCATGTAACTGCCATGCCTTTTAAAATGGTTTTAACACATTTGCTTTTGTTTTTTGTTCTTGTTTTTGAGAGACAAGGTCTTGCTATGTTGTCCAGTCTGGTCTTGAACTCCTGGCCTCAAGTGATTCTCCTGCCTTGGCCTCCGAAAATGCTAGGATTACAGGCAGGAGCCACTGCACCCAGCCCACATTTATTTTACAATCTCTTTATAAATTATGCTATTGTCTCAAGTTATTGTGGGTGCTAATTTTCCTGTTTATTAGGTCTGCTGATGGTTAAATATGGTAGATCATTTCCCTGACTACTTTATGTTTTTCTGTTGTGAGCATTCCATTTGGCTTGAGTTGTAACGATGTCTCTACAGAGAAGTTGTGCATGGATATTACTTGCCCAGGACCAATTTTTACATTGCTTTCCCAGCTGAAGCTATCAATACTAGGAGGGCAGCACAAATCCCTGCAAATCTAATCTACAAATACGGTTCCCAAATTTGTAGATTTACAGTTTTGTGTAGGCTTATGGTTTTGATTTTCCATGGTTGACTTGCCCTGATCGTCACTTCTATGCATCCCAGGCAGAGACAAGCTTCCTTTCTATTTCTCTGGACTGTCGTATTGAGTTTTTCTAGAACTCTCTTTAGTGAATATATACTCTGGGAGGAGTATCCAGTCTTTTTTTCTTTTTTTCTTAAGACAGTGCCTCACTCGGTTGCCCAGGCTGGAGTGCAGTAGGGCGAACATGGCTCATTACAGGCTTAAGTGATCCTCCTGCCTCAGCCTCCCAAGTAGCTGGGATCACAGGAATGTAACCACACCCGGTTAATATTTTTATGTTTTGTAGAGACATAGTCTCACTTTGATGCCCAGGCTGGTCTCGAATTCCTGGGCACAAGCAATCCTCCCACCTCAGCCTCTCAACATGCTGGGATTACAGGTGTGAGCCACCACACCTGGTCCTCCAGTCTTTATATATGGGCTTCAGTTCCAACTGTCAGGGCTACATGGACCCAAGGTTCCATCTTGCATCATTACATGTGTGGTAAAACCCAACTCTCTAGCAGCTGGGTCCTGTCTGTATCCAACAACCACCTCCAGGATAAGAGAGACATCAGGCCACATCTTGTTGCTCTGGTGACTCCTGAGGATTTCCTCTTACATGTTCAGCAATGAATTTACTTTTTTTTTTTTTTGAGATGGAGTCTTGCTCTGTCGCCCAGGCTGGAGTGCAATGGTGCGATCTTGGCTCCCTGCAAGCTCTGCCTCCTGGGTTCATGCCATTCTCCTGCCTCAGCCTCCCGAGTAGCTGGGACTACAGGCGCCCACCACCATGCACAGCTAATTTTTTTGTATTTTTAGTAGAGACAGGGTTTCATCATGTTAGCCAGGATGGTCTCAATCTCCTGACCTCGTGATCCGCCCAGCTCGGCCTCCCAAAGTGCTGGGATTACAGGTGTGAGTCACCGCGCCCAGCCAGCAATGAATTCACTTTCTTTTCCTGTGTGCTTGCTTGCTTCCTTTCTTGTAATATAATAGGCAGGGTTTTTGGTGTTTGTGTTAGAAAAGGTTCCCAGCCAGGCATGGTGGCTCATGCCTGTAATCCTAGCACTTTGGGAGGCCAATGCAGGAGGATCCCTTGAGCTTAGGCGTTTGAGACCAGCCTGGACAATACAGGGAGACCCTGTCTCTATTTTATGTAACTATATTTAAAAGATAAAAATAAAAATTTTTTAAAAAGTTTCCATATTAGCTCAGTCTGACGTTGGAACCAGAAGAGGTTTTATACATAAAGGGCACATCCTGATAATTTCCCTAAAAATCTGCAGACAGTATCAATGGTGAAACTCTACTGTAGGAACAGAATGGTGTGGGCTGCTTAGAAACAACAGTTTTCTTTTGTTTGTTTTACATACAGGGTCTTGTTCTATTGCCCAGGTTGGAGTGCAGTGGTATGATCACAGCTCACTGCAGCCTTGACTTCCTGGGCTCAAGCAATCCTCCCATCTCAGCCTCCCAAGTAGCCAGGACTATAGGCACGTGCCATCATACCCAACTAATTTTTAAATTTTTTGTAGAGACTGGAGGGGGTCTCTCATTGATACAGGAGGGGGGCAGGGAAGTGCTGGGTAGAGAAAGGCAGGGTCCCCGGTGAGGGCCCCACCCATGGACCTAGGTGAAGACAAGCACTCCTGTTTTTGTGCCCAAATGTTGCATTTTCCAAGACCACTCTGGCCTGCACGCCCCCATCTTGTGCCTTTATAAATCCCAAGACCCTAGTGGGCACACATACGAGTGGCTGGATATCAAGAGGAACACATCAGAAGAACACACAGATGCTGACAGGCCATCAACTGCAGAAGGACGCGGATGCCTAGGTGAATTCACCTGAGGGTGGTTGAAGGAGAGCCCGGCAACTCCAGGGGAAGACCAGGTTCCCACTCCATCCCCCTTCTGGCTCCCCATACACCTGCTGAGAGCAACCTCCACCATTCAATAAAACCTTGCACTCATTCTCCAAGCCCATGTGCCATCCGATTTTTCTGGTACACTAGAGCAAGAACCCAGGATACAGAAAACTCTCTGTCCTTTCAATAAGGCAGAGGGTCTAATTGAGCTGATTAAAACAAGCCGTCTTTGGATGGCTAAACTGAAGAGCATACAGTAGTAACACATGCCTCCTGGGGCTTCTGGAGCTGTAAATACTCAACCCTAGATGCTGCTGTGGGGTTGGAGCCCATGCTCCCCACAACCTGCCCATCTATATGCTCCCCCTAGGGTTTGAGCTGCAGGGCACCAAAGAAGCGAGCCACTCCCCAGCTGTCGCACACCCTGCAAGAGGGATAAGGGAACTTTTCCTGTTTCATTACTATGTTGACCAGGCTGGTCTGGAATTCCTGGCGTGAAGCAGTCCTCCCACCTTGGCGTAAGTGTTGGGATTACAGGTGTGAGCCACTATGCCTGGCCTAAACAACAGTCTTCTTAGTGCTTTGACTCATCAACATTTCAAAATATTTTGGGTCCATGCTTGAGCAGGGGGTTAACATGGAGAAGACAATGGGGGCTGTGAACTTGCGGAAGATGGGGCTATCACTTGAGAGGAAGATCGGACTTGCTTACTTGCTCCTGAAGGCAGACTGGTACTGGAAGGGGAAACTCTGGCTTCATGAGGCAGAAACTTCTCCAAATCATATTCAATGGGAGCAGTTCTTCACCCCAGTATTTGGTGGGCTTGATACCTGGTTTGTTTGCTTGACCCCTGTTCAAGCCAACAAGCCAGGTAACAAGACCACAAAAATACTGTTTTTTTCTTGGGTGGTGGGGAGGTTGTTTGTTTGTTTAGACAGGATTTCTCTCTGTTGCCTAGGCTGGAGTGCAGTGGCACACTCATGGCTCACTGCAGCCTTGAGCTCCTGGACTCAAGCAATCCTCTCACCTCAGCCTCCCGAGTAGCTAGGGAGGACCACAGTGGTGCGCTACCACACCCAGCTAATTTTTTTTTTGTAGAGACAGGATTTTGTCATATTGCCCAGGCTGGTCTCAAACTCCTGGGCTCAAGCAATCCTCCCACCTCAGCCCCCTAAAGTGCTGGGATTACAGGCGTGAGCCACAAAAATACTGTCGATAGGCAGAAAAATAATGTCTTAGGAACTCACATCTGTGTTAGTTGTTTGTTTCTAGGTCTTGCTAGCTCAAATTCCACTTGTCCGTCTAAAAGATGCCTTTGTTTTTGAGAATTCATGTGTTTGTGTAGGTTCACCACTTTCTTTTAATCTTCTGAATACCTAAAATAAACCTTTGAAATCTAGATCAAGCACAGTCTGGGTTGAGATGAGAGAAAATTGAGTGGATGGTTGTGTGTGTATCAATGTGTAGAAAGAGGCATCCATTGTTATGGCAACCAGCATCCTTAACTGATGCAATCCTGTTCCCAATAATATGAGATGTGATTAAAAATTGACATTGCAGCAAGGAAGAACACATGCGATGCGTTGGCGTGGCAACCAGAATAGTTAAATTCTGCATAAATGTAAACCTGTTGATCACAGCAATTTGGAGAATTTGCCTACATTTCATTAGGAACCCTTTTCTCACCTGGCCTGGGAAGGAGTCAGGAGCCTGGAGGTCTGACATGTGGCCATGACTTAAGTCCAAGTAAAACCAAGGGATTAAATTAAATCATCGTTTCTGTAAAAATAAGGGATTAAATTAAATCATTGGCATGGGAGAGGGGGCTGGATGGTGGACTGTACCAAAAGTTACCCTGTTTTCATCTGTATACCGTACATTAGTCACTGAACAGATACTTATTAAGCACCCACTCTGTGCCCCACTCTGGGCTAGGTACCAGGAATACAAAAACTAATGTTTCCTACCCTCTTGGAGCTCGAAACGTCTTAGCCTCTTGAATTACTCAAATCTATGTAAAGTGCCAACTGTGGTATGTGTAAGCGAGACAGGTATCTTGTGTTACCAGAACCAATAACAAGGAGATTTGATTAATTAGAGAGATCAGGTGGAGGCGAAGAGATCAAACTGAAGCAGAGAGGCGCAGTGACTGCTACGCCACCACAGGAACTCAAACTGAAAACGACCATATGCCATGAAGTGGGTGATAGTCTTTACAAATACCGAAATGGAGGACCTGGAGGATAGTGATGTTACCCAGCCCATGGCAGTGGGGTCACCCAAAAGTAGACGCCTCTAATGCTGCTCTTCATGCCCGGCAGGGCCAGGACCAGAGCCCCCGCACGAAGGTTCCTCTCTCCAGTCGCACGTGCCCTTCACCCTTCCCGAGGCCGTTTTTTTGACGCTCCTGAGCTCCCCTCCTCCAGGGGGGAGGGCAGGCGCGGTGGGAAGGCGTTGGACAGAGCAGACACTCGGCTGGGGTGCGTGCCTGGGTGCAGCCTTGTCTTTTGTCACTAACCACTCAGCTCGGTAGCCCTCCGGGATGTCTCTTGGAGCTCCATGATCTCCGCGCCCCCGCTGTGCTCTGCTAACTGTGATGCAGGGGTTCGGGGGCAGGAAAAATCTCGACCCGCCACGCCCGTGCGGCAAACCTGTCCTAGGTTGAGGGGGCATAAGGCGCGCACAACTAGGGCCTCGAAGGCAGGCAAGAGGGCGCGGGCGCCCCGAAGGCTGAGCCTACGCCTGGGCCCGGCAGATGTGCCCGGCGCTCGGGCCCCGCGCTCTGCGTCCTGCAGGGAGGCGGACCCGCCCCGCCGAGCGCGCAGGCGCGCGGCGCCGGGCTCGGACCGTAGCTCCGCTCTGGGCGGCCACTGGCTGGCTGGGCAGGTAAGCACCCAGCGGCTCGTGGGCTCAGACCCTGAGGCCCCTGGGCGCCGCACCACCCCACTCCGCCTAAGGCGGCGAGGGCTCGGGTCTGCGGCTCCGGCGTCTCGCTCCTTCCGAGCGCCTCCGGCGGGGGGCGCGGGCTGGGAAGGAGGTTCCGGAAAACGCCGGGGAAAGCGGTCTGGGCGGAGCGCTCAGGGGGCCGGGCGGGTGCGGGGCTCCAGGCCCAGTCGACCCAACGGCGTGGCTTCGGGCTGCGATCAGGAGGGGCGAGGAGGGTGGAGGCTGCGTGTTTGGAGATATGCAATCAATTAAGAGTTTTTTATTAATGGAAAGGAGGTGTGGAGGGCGGGGTTTTGGTTTTCTTGGGAAATGAGTCATGTGGCAAACTTTCCTATCATTAATTTTCGATTTTTATAATGGAATATGGAATTTTCTCTCCCTTTTTTTTTTTTTTTTGGCCATAAAGAATAAAAAGAATTCCGCCATTTTGGCGTTTTAAAAAGTAACCGTTCTGCGGAACTGTTGGATCAGTGACCGCCCCGCCCGCCTTTGCCTATACCATTCCCGGGAGGCTGGTGGCGGTTCCCGACCCTAGAACGCTGCGCTCAGGGCCGCTACCGTCCCCTCCCGCGTCCGGGAAGCAGCTGCGGCGAGGGCAGGGCCGAGGCCCCAAGTTTGTGGCGCTCAGCTTCACTGTGTGTTGTTTTCGGCGTAGCTGTCGAGGGCTCTACTCCCCACCCAACACCTATAGTAAGGGTATTTATTGGGCGTTTTTGTACACAAGGCCTGGGAAGGCAAGGGATTGAGGAAACCTTGTCAGACATGAAGAGAAAATACCCATGGACACATTCAGCCAATATATATTTATTGAGCATCTGCTATGTGCACGGCTCTGGGCTGGGGCTACAATGGTTGTTTTAGGTCGGGTCCCCTGGAAACAGACTCCGATAGCAATATTTGAGTGTAGGTTTATCGGAGTGCTCTTGGGAATATCACCAGTAGGGGAATGAAGGGTTGGGCGGAGGAAGAAGCTGAACTGCTGATGTAGTCTCAACAGAGGCCTCAGCCTGACCTAATGGAAGCTCTGGAACTGACATGGCCCTGCGGAGGTGTTCCGAAGTAAGGCAAGGGGGTGGGGTCTTTACACCTTAGAGCAACTCGTCATTGGCTGGCAGCTTCCAGGAGAGCGTCCAAGCCAGGTAGCTCTCTAGGCTCTGAGCAATTCCAGGAGACGCTGACGGCAGAAGGCTGAAAACTTTTTTCAGTGTCCACCAGAAACCCAGACTCTTCTGAGTTCCCTCTCACTTCATGGCCGACTCCTTCTCAGTCTCTTTTCCTCTTCCCAACGTATAAATGTGGGTGTGCTCCAAGGTTCCCACTTTTTTCTTTATATTCAGTTACGTGGTTTTCTTTCTTTCTCTTTTCCTTTTCGTTTTCCTTTTCCTTTTTCTTTTCTTTTTTCTCCTCCCTCCCTTCTTTTCTTTTCTTTTTCTTTCTTTCTTCTTCTTCCCCTCTTCCTTCTTTCCTTTCCTTTCCTTTCCTTTCTTTCTTTCTCTCTGACAGGGTCTTGCTCTGTCGCCCAGGCTTGAGTGCAGTGGTGTGATCATAGCTCACTGCAGCCTTTACCTCCCAGGCTCAAGTAACCCTTCTGCCTCAGCCTCCCCAGTAGCTGGGACCACAGGGGTGCCCCATCATGCTCAGCTAATTTATTTTTTGTTGAGGCTGAGGCCTCACTGTGTTGGCCATGCTGGTCTCAAACTCCTGGGCTCAAGTGATCCTCCCACCTTGGCCTCCCAAAGTGCTAGGATTACAGGCATGAGCCACCGGGCCTCACCCCAGTTCTGTGTTTTTAAATGCCATCTACACATGCTGGTCTTCAGCCCCAACCTCATCCATTATCTCCAGAATATAAGCTTCATGAGAGCATTTGATCATGTTTGTGACTGTAACCCCAGAGCACAGAATGGTGCTGACACCTACTTGGTCCTCCAATGCTTGCTGGAAAAAGGCAGCAAACCCAAACAGAAAGGCAATCTTTAAATCCAGCCTCTGCAATAGACCCGAGATGTGACAGGTTTTGACACAGAGTGAAATTCTTTCAGAAGTAACCACATTCACTCTTAACTGTCAGTGTTTCAAATAAAAAGATTAACTCTATTTATTTATTTATTGAGACAGGGTCTCACTTTGTGACTCAGGCTAGAGTGCAGTGGTACGATCTTGGCTCACTGCAACCTCCACCTCCTGGGTTCAAGGGATGCTCCTGTCTCAGCCTCCTGAGTAGCTGGGATAACAGGTGTGTACCACCCTGCCCAGCTAAATTTTTGTATTTTTGGTAGAGATGGGGTTTCACCATGTTGCCCAGGCTGGTTTTGAACTCCTGGCCTCAACTGATCTGCCTCCCTTGGCCTCCCAAAGTGCTAGGATTACAGGCATGAGCCACCGGGCCTCACCCCAGTTCTGTGTTTTTAAATGCCATCTACACATGCTGGTCTTCAGCCCCAACCTCATCCATTATCTCCAGAATATAAGCTTCATGAGAGCATTTGATCATGTTTGTGACTGTAACCCCAGAGCACAGAATGGTGCTGACACCTACTTGGTCCTCCAATGCTTGCTGGAAAAAGGCAGCAAACCCAAACAGAAAGGCAATCTTTAAATCCAGCCTCTGCAATAGACCCGAGATGTGACAGGTTTTGACACAGAGTGAAATTCTTTCAGAAGTAACCACATTCACTCTTAACTGTCAGTGTTTCAAATAAAAAGATTAACTCTATTTATTTATTTATTGAGACAGGGTCTCACTTTGTGACTCAGGCTAGAGTGCAGTGGTACGATCTTGGCTCACTGCAACCTCCACCTCCTGGGTTCAAGGGATGCTCCTGTCTCAGCCTCCTGAGTAGCTGGGATAACAGGTGTGTACCACCCTGCCCAGCTAAATTTTTGTATTTTTGGTAGAGATGGGGTTTCAAGATGTTGCCCAGGCTGGTTTTGAACTCCTGGCCTCAACTGATCTGCCTCCCTTGGCCTCCCAAAGTGTTGGGATTACAGGCATGAGCCACCACACCTGGCCTGCCTGGCTAACTTTTGTACTTTTTTTTTTCCCTCGCTCTGTCGCCCAGGCTGGACCGCAGTGGCCGGATCTCAGCTCACTGCAAGCTCCGCCTCCCGAGTTTACGCCATTCTCCTGCCTCAGCCTCCCAAGTAGCTGGGACTACAGGCGCCCGCCACCTCCCCCAGCTAGTTTTTTGTATTTTTTTAGTAGAGACGGGGTTTCACCGTGTTAGCCAGGATGGTCTCGATCTCCTGACCTCGTGATCCGCCCGCCTCGGCCTCCCAAAGTGCTGGGATTACAGGCTTGAGCCACCGCGCCCCGCCTACTTTTGTACTTTTGTAGAGATGGGGTTTCACCATGTTGCCCAGGCTGGTCTCCAACTCCTGAGCTCAAAGTGATCCACCTACCTTGGCTTCCCAAAGTGCTGGGATTATAGGCATGAGCCACCACGTCCGGCCTAACTCTATTTAAAGGTATTTAAAATAGTATAAGTACTTCAGCTGTGCAAAGCAAATTGGAATTGAAATTCAGGGAATTATGTTTTATAACTTTTTTTTCTTTTCTCTCTCTTTTTTTTTTTTGAGATGGAGTCTTGTTCTGTTGCCCAGGCTGGAGTACAGTAGCATGATCTTAGCTTACCGCAACTTCCACCTCCTGGGTTCAGGCAATTCTCCTGCCTCAGCCTCCCAAGTAGCTGGGATTACAGGCGCCTGCCCCCACGCCCAGCTAATTTTTTTGTATTTTTAGTAGCAATGGGGTTTCACCATGTTGGTCCGGCTGGTCTCGAACTCCTGACCTCAGGTGATCTACCTGCCTCGGCTTCCCAAAGTGCTGGGATTACAGGCGTGAGCCCCTGTACCGAGCTAATTTTTTTTTTTTTCTTTAGAAACAGGATCTTGCTGTGTCACCTAGACCGGAGTACAGTGGTGAGATCATGGCTCACTGCAGCCTTGACCTCCCAGGCTCAAGTAATCCTTCTGCCGCAGCCTCTGGAGTAGCTGGGACTACAGGCATATACTGTAACACCTGGCTAATTTTTATTTTTTTAATTTTTTATAGAAACAGGGTCTCCCTGTGTTGCCTAGGCTGGTCTTGAGCTCTTGGGCTCAAGCAGTCCTCCTACCTCAGCCTCCAAAGTGCTGGGATTACAGGTGTGAGCCACTGTATTGGACCCATACAGTGTTTTGTTTGTTTTTGTTTTTTGAGATGGAGTCTTGCTCTGTCTCCCAGGCTGGAGTACAGTGGCACGATCTCGGCTCACTGCAACCTCTACCCTCCACCTCCCAGGTTCAAGTGATTCTTCTGCCCCAGCCTCCCCAGTAGCTGGGATTACAGGCACATGCCACCAAGCTGGCCCCATACACTGTTTTTTATTAACAAGTTCAAGTTACTGAAATCCAACACAAGTACTTATTAAGCACCTACTATGTGCCACGTACTAAGTGTTGGGGATATAGCAATGAACAAGACAGACAGTCAGCATTTATGTGGAGATGACTGATCAAACACAGAAATAAATGAAGATCACTTTTGATTATAATGAAGGATGAGAAAGAAAGAAATATATAATAGTAATGAGACAGCTAGTGGTGGGAAGGGGTGAGGGGTATGCTGCTGCTTTAAATTCCTTGGTCAGGCCGGGCTCGATGGCTCACGCCTATAAACCCAGCACTTTGGGAGACCAAGGTGGGCGGATCACCTGAGGTCAGGAGTTTCAGACCAACCTGGCCAACATGGTGAAACCCCGTCTCTACTAAAAATACAAAAATTAACCAGGCTATGTGGTGTGTACCTGTAACCCCACCTAGTCAGGAGGCTGAGGTAGGAGAATTGCTTGAACCCTGGAGGCAGAGGTTGCAGTGAGCCGAGATGGTACCACTGCACTCCAGCCTGGGCAACAAAGTGAGACTCCATCTCAAAAAAAAAAAATTGCTTGGTAAGGAAAGACCTCTTCTGAGGAGGTGACTATTGAATTGAGGACTGGAGGATGGGAAGGAGCCAGTCAAGCAGAGAGCTTGGGAAAGGGCATTCCAGGGGTAGGGAACAGCAAGGGCAAAGGCTGTGAGTGGGAATGTTGGTCAAGCAATAGAAGGAAACCAGAGTCTGTTGAGTGGAGAGAACAGGGGAACAGTGGCATAGGATGAGGCCAGACAGAAAAGCAGAGGTCAGATTTTCTTTTTTTTTTTTTTTTGAGACAGAGTCTTGCTCTGTCGCCCAGGCTGGAGTGCAGTGGCCGGATCTCAGCTCACTGCAAGCTCCGCCTCCCGGGTTCACGCCATTCTCCTGCCTCAGCCTCCTGAGTAGCTGGGACTACAGGTGCCCGCCACCACGCCCGGCTAGTTTTTTGTATTTTTTAGTAGAGACGGGGTTTCACCGTGTTAGCCAGGATGGTCTCGATCTCCTGACCTCATGATCCACCCGTCTCGGCCTCCCAAAGTGCTGGGATTACAGGCTTGAGCCACCGCGCCTGGCCAGCAGAGGTCAGATTTTCTAGGGCAAAGCACTTTGATTTTACTCTAAGGGCAATAGAGAGCCATTGAAGAATTTAGATGGGGAAATTATGTGATTTGGTTTATGTTTTTAAAGTTTTTCTTACTGGGGAGTAGACTGTAGGGGTGCAGGAAAGGAAGCAGGGAAATGGGCTAGAAGGCAATTTCAGAAGTCCAAAGAGAGCTGCTATTGGCTGGGACCAGCATGGCAGCAGTTGAGATGTAAAGTGGTTAGACCTTCAGTGTGTTTTGGAGGTAGCACTGACAGGCCAATTTTAATACGTCTAAAGCTGTGCTGTCCAATACAATAGTCATGACTACTGTTGCTATTTATTTTCTTATTTATTGTCAGAGACAGGGTCTCGCTATGTTGCCCAAGCTAGCCTCAAACTCCTGGGCTTAAGCCATCCTCCCAGGTCAGCCTCCAGAGAACTTGGAACTACAGGCATGCACCACTGTAACTACCTTCTGGTAACTTTTAAATTTAACTAAAATAAAATAAAATAAAACATTCAGTTCCTCAGTCATAGTAGCCCATTCCAAGTGCTCAGTAGCCACATGTGGCTAGTGGCTACTGTATTGGACAGTTTAGGTATTGGACATTCTCATTAGCACAGAAAATTCTACTGGACAGTGCTGGTAAGGCAAGTAGGACAGTAGTCAGTACATTTTAGGTGCTGAGTAAATAGATATTAAGTATATTCTTTGTATCTCTAGGTCCTTTTCTTTATGTTTTTACCTGTTGAATGAACTCTATGAAATGCCTCTACTGCCTTTGCGTTATTAAAACAAAATCACATACTGACTTGACTGCGTTTTCGTACACTACGTCTTTGCTCTTCAGATGCATACATTTGTTCAGCAGATATTTGAGTGCCCACCCTGTGCTTGGGGTTGGAGGGAGTGGTGGACAGGGCCATAAAAGAACATGAGCAGGAAAGATCCCACCTCCCAGGAAGATGAACCCTATATGGGTGAAGGAATACCTGGTGTTTGAGGTCTCTGAATCCCCAGAGGGAGGAGGGAGTGATTCTAGTGGGGATAGGGGTGGGGTCAAGAAAAAGGTGAGTTTGGATGTGGCCTGGGCTGTGTCCTGGAGACAACTGGCCAGATAGAACCTTGACCTGAGTCATGCTCCCCAGAGTCAGTTCTGTACATCACAGTTTACAAAGTACCCTCACACATGCTACCCTACCCATCCTTACCATCCTTACAGAGACTGGGGAGGTGCAGGGCCTGGCCAGAACAGGAGCCAGACCTGATGCTGGTCTTGAAGACACCCTACTCCCTACAGGACTGAGGCCTTTCTCTGCAGGTTACGGGTTTGAAGGTGGCCAGCTTCTCAAGCCCCATCCCTTCACATCTCCATTGCTTCTGTAACAGAGGTCCCCACCTGATCACCCTGGGGGCTGTGTTTGGCTTGTAGGCCTGCCAGGATGGAGGGGCATGCTGAAATGGAGATGCTGAGGACACTGAAGGGGCCTTCCACAGGGGAGGTCAGCGTGCACTTGGTGGCCAGAGACAGCCCCGGTTCTGGTCCTCACCTGCCCGCAACTGCCTTTATCATTCCAGGTGAGTCAAGCTAGGGTAGGAGTCTGGGGAGGAAGAGCATCTCTGTACTTGCACAAGCAAGTGTGGATCCTGGAGAGGGGATGACTGTTTTCACTCTCCTCCACCTGCCTTCCTTCACATGCCTGCACATGCGTGGCAGGATTGAGGCAGGGCCACTAGACTCACCCGTGTCGTGTCTATTTGTATATCTGTTTACAGCCAGCTCGGCCAACCTCGGCCTGCCCAGCAGTGCCCTGGATGTGTCTTGCTTTCCCCGGGAGCCAATCCATGTGGGTACCCCGGAGCAAGTGGCCGGCAGCGAACCAGTTCCTGCCACCGTCCTGCCGCAGCTTAGTGCCGGGCCGGCCAGCTCCAGCACCAGCACAGTGAGGCTTCTGGAATGGACAGAGGCCGCGGCCCCGACCCCTGGGGGCGGCCTGAGGGTCAGTGTCTGTGGGGATTGGCTAAGCCTCGTAAACCACAGCCATGGGGCGGGGCTTGCGGGCCCGGAGGCCGGACCTGAGGCGGAAGCAGGGGAAGCTGGCTAAAATGATGGGCCCTAGGGGTGGGCTTTGAGTGAGGGACTCTAGGGGCGTGGCTTGAGTTGAAGCACTCCTAGGCCCTGGGGACCATGGGGGCGTGGCTTGGAGTGAGGCACTCTGGGACTGGGCCTGTGGGTGTCTGGGGGCGTGGCTTAGAGTGGGGCACTCTGGGCCTGTGGTAGTTTGGGGGCGTGGCTTAGAGTGGGGCACCGTGGGACTGGACCCTGCAGGTGCTTGGGGGCGTAGCCTGGAGTAAGGGTTTGGCTGGTATAGCTTGGAGTGAGGTGCCCTGGCATGGAGTCTTGAGGCCTGCTGAGGGCGTGAGCTGGCATGAGGCGACGAGAGGGCCATGGCCCGGACTCCGAGATGGGTCAAGGGCCCGTACGGGAGTCGCAATCCTCAGACCCTCCCGCGCTCCAGTTCCGGATAAGCGAGTACAAGCCGCTGAATATGGCGGGAGTGGAGCAGCCCCCGAGCCCCGAGCTGCGGCAGGAAGGCGTGACCGAATACGAAGATGGCGGGGACCCTGCTGGAGATGGCGAGGCGGGCCCCCTACAAGCGGGTAGGAGCCCCGCTTCCCAGGCCCTGAGCTGGGCCCTGCGCGGGTGGGGTGAGGCCTGAGCCCCAGGAGGACCGGGGGCGGGGCCCAGGGTGGTCCTGGGGTGAAGAAGGCTGGAGGAGGCCATCCGATGCGGAGATGGACTGAGGCGGAAGCAGGGTCTGAGGGGGCGTGGGCGGAGCCTGAGTGTGGCTGCAATGGGGAGGGAGGCCTGAGGCCCATTTGGCCCCCGCAGAGGACCACCCCCAGAATCCTCCAGAAGATCCCAATCAGGACCCCCCAGAAGATGATAGCACCTGTCAGTGCCAGGCGTGTGGGCCTCACCAAGCCGCGGGTCCAGATCTTGGTTCCTGTAATGATGGCTGCCCTCAACTGTTCCAGGAGCGGTAAGGGGAGGAGGTCGCAGCCCTACTCGCTCTGCCTTCAGCCCCCAAAGCCTTATTCCTGTTCAGGGGTTAGGAGAGGGGCTGGGTGGTGCAGGGCGGGTGGTTCTTTCTCTAAGGCTGGCCCTTCCTTAGGTCAGTCATAGTGGAGAACTCCTCAGGCTCCACCAGCGCTTCTGAGCTCCTCAAACCCGTGAAGAAGAGGAAGCGCAGGGAATACCAGAGCCCATCAGAGGAGGAATCGGAGCCAGAGGCCATGGTAGGAAGAGCAGTGGGGAAGGGAGGGGGAAGCTACAGCTTGTGCCTCAATTCCCACTGTCCCCTCAATCGATCCAGATTAAGGAGCTGGGCCAGAGAAGACACGCATGACTCACTCATCATATTTGGGAGTCCCATCCTGAGTCAGGTCCTATACCTGGTTGGAGGGAAATGAATTAATCACTCTCCTGATTTTCCAGAGCTCCCATCTCAGTTTAGTGTCAAGGTTAAGACATAGTCATGCGAACTAGTACCCAAAGTACATGTGCAGGCAGCTGGAAAACTCCATCACAGGAGTCCAGTGCCTAGGCCAAAGGCCAAGAAACACCCAGCGCTCTAGCTGCAGAAGCTGGAAGGGACAGAGCATGAATTCTACTGGGCATGTAAGAGCATCACAAAGGAAGTTTTTGTGTACCAGATAACAAGGAAAGTTGTAGTCAGGCTGTTTAATTAGGATATGCATGCTCACGTAAGTCTGTGCTCAAGTGATAGGGGGATGTCTGCTGGAGCCGCACTCCTGCTGGCAGCCTAGAAGAAATTCTGCCTGTTTGGGGCGGAACACCACATGGCCAGAGAGCCAGGTAGGGGCCAGGATCAGACACTAGTACTTCATCCCAAACCATGAGGAGAAGAAGCTGGGATCAGGCTTGCCTTCTACAGGAGAAGCAAGAAGAAGGAAAGGACCCAGAGGGACAAGCCACCGCTAGCACCCCAGAGAGTGAGGAGTGGAGCAGCAGCCAGCCTGGTACGATGGCCTGTGTGTATATATTCGTGGGAGTTGTGTATATGCCTTTGAAGGTGTGAGGCTGGGAGTGTGGGTTATGATTGTGATGGTAGGTTGTACATACATAAATGAGCATGAGTTAGTGTGTGTGAAAGAGAGAGAGACAGTGAGAGACTGTTTTGGGTTTGTGTATTAGTGTATGTGTGTTCTTGGGGGTTATATCATGTGTTTGTTTATCCTCTATTACCCAGTCATGACTAGGCCCCAGTGCCAGGGAGATCTTGGCTCAATTTTTGAAGACTTGAGTAGCTTTTACTGGCACCACATGTCGTTGCTTCTCTTTAGTGGTAGGGCAAGCCTGCACTGATCGTTGGTCTGACATTCCTGTTTGGAACCCTATCCTCACTCTTTGATTCTAAGAAAAATGGAACAGAGGTCATTCATATCTCCAACCTTCAGGCCTTCTCTATTACCATCTCCATATTTCCATATGACAACTGTCGAGTGTAGCTAAGTAGCATTCTCATACTTGTAATCACGTAGATACTATGTAGCAATTTGTTTTGTTTAATGTCTCTCCTCCACCCTCAAAACCATCAACACAATGACGGTATCTGGGTTTTTTTTTCTTTTTTTAAATTTTTTAAATTAAAATTTTCGGAAGGTGACAGGGTCTTGCTCTATTGGCCAGCCTGGAGTACAGTGGTGCAAACACAGCTCACTGAAGCCTTGACCTCCTGGGCTCGAGCAATCTTCCCACTTCAACCTCCTGAGTAGCTGAGACCACAGGTGCATACCACCATGCATGGCTAATTTTTAAAATTTTTTAATAGAGATGGGGATCTTACTTTGTTGCTCAAGGTGGTCTCGATCTCCTAGGCTCAAGTGACCCTCCTGCCTAGGCTTCCCAAGTTCTGGGATTACAGGTGTGAGGTACCACACCTGACCCTCTTTTTTTTTTTTTTTTTTTTGAGACGGAGTTTTGCTCTGTTGCCCAGGCTGGAGTACAGTGGCACAATCTCAGCTCACTCCAACCTCCGCCTCCCAGGTTCATGCCATTCTCCTGCCTCAGCCTCCCAAGTAGCTAGAACTACAGGTGCCTGCCACCACGCCCGGCTAATTTTTTGTATTTTTAGTAGAGATGGGGTTTCACTGTGTTAGCCAGGAAGGTCTCGATCTCCTGACCTCATGATCCGCCCGCCTCAGCCTCCCAAAGTGCCAGGATTACAGGTGTGAGCCAATGTGCCCGGCCTGGTCTCGAACTCTTGACCTCAGGTTATCTGCCCACCTCAGCCTCCCAAGTGGTGGGATTACAGGCGTGAGCCAAGGCACCCAGCCTTTTTCTTAATTTTTATTTTGGATTTAAGAGATGGAGTTTCACTCTATTGCCCAAGCTGGTGTGTAGGGCTATTCACAGACACACTAGAGCCTTGGACTCCTGGGCTCAAGGGATCCTCCTGCCCCATCCTCCTGAGTAGCAGGGATTATAGGCGTGGGCCATTGCACTTGGTTCTTGTATCTGTTTTATTTATCATTGTATCCCTGGTGCTTAGCTAGAGTCTGGTGTGGAATAGGTTCTCAATCAGTGTTTGTTCAGTGGAGGAAGGGATGATTTGTATGTTGGTGGTTTCTCTTGGACTATGGCTTAGTTGCCTCAGTCACTGTCTTTCCCGTCCTACAGAGAACCAGACAGATGAGGTCATTTCTTAGGACATTATCCTGCCTTGATGGATCCAGTACCAGCTGGAGGAGCCCAATCTACACCCAGGGCTCTGAACTTTATAGTGCCTCTTCCAACTTCTGCCCATTGTAACCAAACCAGAATTTCACTATTGTGTCTCACCTATGGTATTCATATCAGAAGACAAAGGTTTAGCTCTCTTTGGTTTATGGCCTCTTAAGACTTACGCAGAGGAAAGAAGCAGTGTGTTAACTACTGTTGGCTCAACTGCTCATCTTGCTTAGATAAATAGATTCGTAAATCGGCATTCTTTCAGCTGGGTCCTGTTGACCAGTGCAAAGTTATCTTTGGATGCGCACTACTCACTGCCTCAACTGTCAATAGTAGTGTGACATTTCCCCCAGTGCCTTTTGTTTTGTTTTGTTTTCCAAGGAAAGAAACTATATCAGTAGACAGAAGTTTGCATCTTTGACTGAAATGTTTTCTACTCATTTTCAGAGTCTTCTGACAAAAGAATCTGGGGGGTAGGAATGGGGGTTGGGATTGCTTGAGTTTCTTGTATCTATGTTGGATCTATACTCTATTTGGCAGTTTGATGGCCAGCTGTTCAATTCATGTGACGCAGACCTGACATACCTAGTGCTGACGGAGTGCTCCAATAGTTTAAGAGTTAAAAACGTGTGACTCGTGTGCCCATTCGGGCCTTCTCTCTCATAGGTCTTCTCCTTTTCGATAACCATGTTTCGTAAATGATCATTTTCTAATACACACCATTGCAAGTTTCTACAACTTACTTAGTTGTTCATAGATATTCTGATTGTGGTAACAGTTACAGTAGTCCCCTTTTATCTGCAGGGAATATATTCCAAGAATCCCAGTGGACGCTTGAAACCATGGATGGTACTGAACCCTATAGATACTGTGTTTTTTCCTATCCATACCTACAATAAAGGTATGATAAATAATACACTTTAAGGCCAGGCACGGTGGCTCATGCCTGTAATCCCAGCACTTTGAGAGGCCGAGGTGGGCAGATCATGAGGTCAGGAGTTTGATACCGGCCTGGCCAACATGGTGAAACCCCATCTCTATTAAAAATACAGGGAAAAAAAAAAAAAAGCCAGGTGTGGTGGCTCACTCCTGTAATGTCAGCTACTCGGGAGGCTGAGGCAGGAGAATTGCTTGAACCCAGGAGGAGGAGGTTGCAGTGAGCTGAGATTGCGCCACTGCACTCCAGCCTAAGCAACAGAGCAAGACTCTGTCTTGGGGGAATAAAAGAAAAAAAAATACGCTTTAAGGCTAGGCATGGTGCCTGTAATCCCAGCACTTTGGGAGGCTGAGGTGGATGGATCACTTGAGCTCAGGAATTCGAGACCAGCCTGGGCAACATGGTAAAACCCTATCTCTGCAAAAAATACAAATATTAGCTGGGCATGGTGGTGAGCATCTGTGGTCCCAGCTACTCAGGAGGCTGGGGCTGGAAAATCGCTTGAACCCAGGAGGCAGAGGTTGCAGTGAGCTGAGAGTGCACCACTGCACTCCACCCTGTGTGACAGAACGAAACCCTGACTCAAAACAAAAAAAGCTGGGCTCGGTGGCTCACTCCTCTAACCCCAGCACTTTGGGAGGCTGAGGCGGGCGGATCACCTGAGGTCGGGAGTTCAAGACCAGCCTGACCAACATGGAGAAACCCCATCTCTACTAAAAATACAAAATTAGCCGGACATGGTGGCGCACGCCTGTAATCTCAGCTACTTGGGAGTCTGAGGCAGGAGAATCACTTGAACCCGGGAGGCAGAGGTTGTGGTGAGTCGAGATCATGCTATTGATCTCCAGCCTAGGCAACAAGAGTGAAACTCCGTCTCAAAAAAAAAAAAAAGAAAAGAAAAAGAGATGAGGTCTTGCTGTATTGCCAAGGCTGAAGTACAGTGGCGATTCACAATACAATCATAGCACATTGTAGCCTCAAACTCCCGGGCTCAAAGGATCCTTCTACCTGAGCCTTCTGAGTAACTGGGACTACAGGCAACCTGCTCTTGCTTTTTTTTTTTTTTAAATGGTGTCTTTTAAGGAGCAGAAAATTCATTTTGGTGATGCCCAATTTGTCAATTTTTTAATGATTAGTGCTTTTTCCATACATTTTTATAAGGTACCGGTTTTTTTTTTTTTTTGAGACGGAGTTTTGCTCTGTCGCCCAGGCTGGAGTGCAGTGGCCGGATCTCAGCTCACTGCAAGCTCCGCCTGCCAGGTTTACGCCATTTTCCTGCCTCAGCCTCCCAAGTAGCTGGGACTACAGGCGCCCGCCACCTCGCCTGGCTAGTTTTTTTTTTTTTTTTTGTATTTTTTAGTAGAGACGGGGTTTCACCATGTTAGCCAGGATGGTCTCGATCTCCTGACCTCGTGATCCACCCGTCTCAGCCTCCCAAAGTGCTGGGATTACAGGCTTGAGCCACCGCGCCCAGCCGAGGTACCGGTTCGTAATAGCTTTATTGAGATATAATTCACACACCATACAATTCATCCATTTGAAGTATACAATTCAGTGGGGGTTTTTTGTTTGTTTGTTCACTCACAGAGTTCTGTAACCATCACCACCACAATAAATTTTAAAACATTTCCATCACTCCCAAAAGAAGTCCCGTATCTATTAGCCATCGTTCCCCCTAAACTCCCTCCGGTCCTAGGCCACCAGCAGTCTGCTTTCTGTATACCAGATTTGCCTATTTTGGACATTTCATGTAAATGGAATTACATATTGTGGTTTTTTATGCCTGGCTCTTCACTTAGCACAATGTTTTCAAGGTTTACATATTTTAGGCTGTATGTGCTTCTTTTATTGCTGAATAATATTCCATTGTATGGGCATACCACACTTTGTTTATTTGATGGACATATGGGTTGCTTCTACTTTTGCGCTATTATGAATAATGCCAGTATGAACATTTGTATACATGTTTTTGTGTGGACATATGGACTCATTTTTCTTGGGTATATACTTAGGGGCGGAATTGTTCAGCCATATGGTAACTCCATGTTTAGCCTTTTGAGGAACTGTCACACTGTTTTTCAAAGTGTCTGCACCATTATACATTCCCACCAGCAGTATATGAGGATTCCAGTTTATCCCCATCTTTACCAATGCTTGTTATTATCTTTTTTATTATGGTCATTCTAGAGGTTATCAAGTGGTATCTCATTGTGGTTTTGATTTGCATTTCCCTGATGGCTAATGATGTTAGCATGTTTATATGTGCTTATTTGCCATTTATATATTTTCTTTGGAGAAATGTCTATTCAGATCCTTGCCCATTTTTAAATTGGATGTGAAAAACAGATTTTATATTGAAATACAAGGACTGCCATATGGAGTTGGTGATCAAGTTGAGAATATGAGTGTGTAATTCAGTACCAGACATGGATCGGTATGCCACTTAAAGCAACACTGACTTAACTGTGGTCCTTAATCTAAGTTT
The DNA here is from genome assembly GCF_009764315.1 of Trachypithecus francoisi. Taxonomy (NCBI): domain Eukaryota; kingdom Metazoa; phylum Chordata; class Mammalia; order Primates; family Cercopithecidae; genus Trachypithecus; species Trachypithecus francoisi. The sequence continues at coordinate 39,161,110 of NW_022681467.1, forward strand.
ATATGCAAAATTCTGTGACTTGTTTATGTGAGTTGTCCATGACTTTCATTACATTTTCAAAAAAGGTCCATTTATACTTCCTAGAAACCAAAGGTAATTTTAATGGCTGACACCAGGTAAACAATAGACTATAACCTTTTGGAGTCCAGCCTCTTCAGTTTGGTTTTCCGAGGCGCGGATCCCTATAAGGCACATGTTAAACATAAATATCAGGCTCTTGGTTAAACTTTCAGTGTCTTAAAATGAACTGATTATGAATTGGCTAACCATGCTCTATAGGAGAGACGTAAACACACAAATATCTCTAGCAAATTGAGAGCAAAAAGACCCAGCACATAGTAGTACCCTGATGACTGCTTGTAATTAATTGGTTCTTCTTGAATCTGGCATTCTGTCCCTTTACATTTTCTGTCTTTTCTGTAGACATTGTAGTGAAAGGTCTGACTAGAACCATTAATTTTTGAATTATCTGTACTGAAGTAACTGATAGTATGCTGAAGAAGCTTTCCGAGGGAATGAGAAGAAAGGAAAGAAGGTGGGAGGGAAGTACTGTGTTCGTTTCTAGGTTTGCACCATTGAGGAGCAGGGTTGAGGCAGGAGGAGGAAGAAGAATAGAACGAAGAGAGTGGGTAAGAAAGAAATGACAAGATGGAATGGGTGGTGGGCAGCACATGAAGATCAAGGATTGGAGAATAAGAATAGGTCATTGGATTTTGACCTTAGTAACTGAAGACAGCAATTTCACTGGTGTGTGGAGGTAGGCATGAGACTAGGTGATTAAGTAAAGGAAGTCATCAAAAGGGTGGAAAGTTCATAATACCCCCTTTTAATTATTTTATTTTTTATCATTATTTTTAGAGACAGGGTCTTACTATGTTGCTCAGACTGGCCTTCAGCTCCTGAGTACAAGTGATCCTCCTGCCTTAGCCTTCTGAGTTATGGGACTGCAAGCATACACCACTGCACCTGGCTCCCCTTTTTTATTTATAGTAAACTTTATTTTCGTTGATACTCCATTTAACATAATATCAAAGTAGCTCTGTGCCCTAAGATGAGCGAAAGAACAGATATCCTAAATATCATAAGAGATTATTTTCACCCTGTTCCTCTGAGCACAGCATGAGGTTTCAGAGCCCCCATTGTTGCCACCTAACATTTTATTCCTTGAGATTTCACCTATAAGATAGAGAAAGAGGCCAGCTGCAGTGACTCACGCCTGTAATCCCAGCACTTTGGGAGGCCGAGGCGGGTGGATCACGAGATCAGGAGATCGAGACCATCCTGGCCAACATGGTGAAACCCCATCTCTACTAAAAATACAAAAATCAGCCAGGCGTGGTGGCATGCCCCTGTAGTCCCAGCTACTCAGGAGGCTGAGGCAGGAGAATGGCTTGAACCTGTGAGGCGGAGGTTGCAGTGAACTGAGATCGTGCCACTGCACTCCATTCTGGGTGACAGAACAAGACTCTGTCTCCAAAAAATGATACAGAAAGAAGATATAACATCAATACACAAGAATTAAACTGTATTAGGGTATCTGTGGGGTTGTCATGGTGACTGAGTTTTTCCCAGCTAAGTTTGGTGTCTTTTTTTTTTTTTTTGAGATAAGATCTGGCTCCATCACTCAGGCTAGAGTGCAGTGGTGCGACGTCCACTCACTGTGACCTCCGCCTGTAAGGCTCAAGCCATCCTCCCTCCTTAGCCTTCTGATTAGTTGGGACTACAGGCGCACACCACCATGCCTGGCTCATTTTTGTATTTTTGTAGAGACAGGGTTCTGCCATGTTGTCCAGGCTAGTCCAAACTCGTGATCTCAAGCTATCCGTCCGCCTTGGCCTCCCAAAGTGCTAGGATTACAGGCATGAGCCACTGCGCCCGGCCAATAGTGTCTTTTTTTTCTCTAAAGTAAAATGTCAGATGGCCGGGCCTGGTAGCTCACCTCTGTAATCCCAGCACTTTAGTAGGCCAAAGCAGGTGGATCGCTTGAGCTCAGGAGTTTGAGACCAACCCGGTCAACATGGTGAACCCCATCGCTAAAAAGAATACAAAAAAAAAAAAAAAAAAATTAGCTGGGCATGGTGGAGCACACCTGTAATCCCAGCTACTCAGGAGATTGAGGCAGGAGAATCACTTGAACCTGGGAAATGGAGGTTGCAGTGAGCCGAGATCTGCCACTGCACTCCAGCCTGGGTGACAGAATGAGACCCTGTCTCAAAATAATAATAATAAAATAAATAAAGTAAAATGTCAGAATATGCAAAAATGCTGCACTTATTTCTGTTAATACCTTGAAAATAGTGGAAGTTTAGAGATTTTTAATTCTCAAGAGTCCAAGCTGGGAAATGACTACTACTGATGGGGTTTGTTCAATGTACTGATTCCCAGCTTGGCAACCATCAGCAAACTGGTACCTGCGATTAAACCTGGAGACATAAATTTTCCAGAGTGGTAGAATCTCATTCCCATAATGCCAGCCAAAGTCTCAGATGTAGCTAGGAAAACCCAAGCATCCCTTGGATCCTGACAGCTGATAAGCACCCAGGCCTGTTAAACCCCCAGAGAGGAGTGGCATTCTACCTGCTTTTGCATAGTCAGTGATCCCTCCAGAGGCAACCAGTGCTGCCTAGCCAACAGCCAAACCAGTGCAAAGGCACTTGTGGACCGGTATCCTGCGACATTATTCTCTTCTCACCTGTGCAGACAGGAGACTATAGCAGGCCTGCACTTGGACTATTCTCCTGAAGGTGTGCACTGGTCAGCGAGATCCCCTTATCCTTTTAGTATCTGTAGGACATTTTTAAATTTATCTTATTTTCTTTTTATTTTTAACTTTTTTCAAAGATAGAAACAGGGGAGGCCAAAGTGGGCAAATCACCTGAGGTTAGGAGTTCAAGACCAGCCTGGCCAATATGGTGAAACCCCATCTCTACATTTCTGGAAGTGGAGAGAGGAAAAATACAAAAAATTATCTGGGCATGGTGGCGCATGCCTGTAATCCCAGCTACTCGGGAGGCTGAGGCAGGAGAATCGCTTGAACCCAGGAGGCGGAGGTTGCAGTGAGCTGAGATTGCGCTACCACACTCCAACCTGGGTGACAGAGACTCCGTCTCAAAAAAAAAAAAAAAAACAAGAAGATAGAAACAGGATGTCACTATGTTGCCCCCAGGCTGGTCTGGAACTCCTGGCCTTAAGCAGTCCTCCCACCTCAGCCTCCCAGAGTCTGTCTTTGTTTATTAATCAGTCTTTCCAGAAATGTACTAATTTTATTTGTCTTTAAAATTTTTATTTCCATTTTCTTTGGGTTAATTTTACTTTGCTAACTTCATGAGACAGATTTATTTTGATTTTTAAATTTCATTAATTTTAGCCATCCTCCTTTTCTAATATGTTTATTTAAGGCTGTCATTTTCCTCTAAATATTGCTTTGGCTGCATCTCAGTTTTTGATATGTAGTTATTTCCATCATTGTTCTCTTATTTAACAAATACTAAGTGCCTCCTATGTACCAGATAGTGGGCTAGATGCTAAGAGTTCAGAGTAAGCAAAACAGTACTAGCACTTAATGAGCTCGTAATCTAGTTGCAGAAATAGATATGTCAACAGATTATTATGTAACCATATAATAAGTGTTATGTTTGAGATATGTAAATACAAGGGGCTGTCACAGAATAAACTCTCCCTGCTGGAGTATAGAAAGGCTCCATGGGGTAGATGGGATGATATTTCATCCATCCATCCATTCATCCATCCATCCATCCGTATGGTCATTTAACAAGCATTTGTTGTGCATCTATTTTATGTAAAGTCTTTTTTTTTTTTTTTTTTTTTTTGAGATGGAGTCTCGCTCTGTCCACCAGGCTGGAGTGCGGTGGCGCTATCTCGGCTCACTGCAAGCTCCGCCTCCCGGGTTCCCGCCATTCTCCTGCCTCAGCCTCCCAAGTAGCTAGGACTACGGGCGCCCGCCACGGCGCCCGGCTAACTTTTTTTTGTATTTTTAGTAGAGACGGGGTTTCACCGTGGTCTCGATGTCCTGACCTTGTGATCCGCCCGCCTCGGCCTCCCAAAGTGCTGGGATTACAGGCATGAGCCACCGCGCCCGGCCTTATGTAAAGTCTTGTGCTAGGTGCTGGAACTATGGCTACGTCTTGAAGGATGTGAAAAAGATAGGATAATGGAACAAGGTGGGGGTGGGATTTTAAAGCAGAAGTATCAGCCTATGCAGAGGCACAGACACACAGGGGCATGGAAATGCATGATGAAGCTGGCCTGATGAGGAGTAGCTAGTTCACTGGCACTGTGTGTGGTGTGGAAAGGTGTTTAGATTTTTGGGTTTTGGGTTGGAAATGAGAAGCCATGGAACTTAAAGCAAAGAAAATAAACAGGTTTTTTATTTGATACGTATTCTGGCAGTAGAATAAGGATGAGGCAGAGACCAGTTAAGAGGCTTTTGGACTAGGTTCAAAGCAAGGACAGTAAATGTGGAGAGAGATATAGATCCAAGAGATACCTAGGAGTTGGAATCAGTAGAACGTAAGGATCCTGGGGAGTTAAAAAAAAAAAAAAAAAAAAAGCATAAATGATCACTTCCAAGTTTCTGGCTTGCGTGTCTGGATGAATGGACGGTGGTGCCATTGACTAGGGTAACGAATACCGAAAGGGCCACAGGCTTTGGCAGAGAAGTTACAAGTTTCGTTTTAGATCAGGCTGAGCTTGCCAAAGAAAGTGCTATCCAAAAGCATCTGGTCTAAGGAAGCAGGAATAAACAAAGGAGCATTTCTGGAACTGGAGAGAGGATCAGTGCCACCGCTAGCCAATATGGTAGCTTTGTACAAGTTATAAAAAAAAGTACTTCTCGGCCGGGCGCGATGGCTCACGCCTGTAATCCAAGCACTTTGGGAGGCCGAGGCAGGCGGATCACGAGGTCAGGAGATCGAGACCATCCTGGCTAACACGGTGAAACCCCATCTGTACTAAAAATACAAAAAATTACCCGGGCGTGGTGGCGGGCGCCTGTAGTCCCAGCTACACAGGAGGCTGAGGAAGGAGAATGGCGTGAACGTGGGAGGTGGAGCTTGCGGTGAGCTGAGATCGCGCCACTGCACTCCAGCCTAGGCAATAGAGTGAGATTCCATCTCAAAAAAAAAAAAAAAGAAAAGAAAAAAGGAAAAAAAAAAGTACTTCTCCTGGGCAGACCAGTTAGAAAAGGGCAACCTTTCTTCACAATAGACTCAGCCACTTGGCTTGGCAGAAAGTCCCGGCTGGATTTCAGCCCTGTTCACTCCCTTGGCTGGGCACCTATATACAGTACACAGATTGTACAACTATACACAGGAGCCTTGGGACTTACTTGGATTTGGGGATGTGCCTAAGGGCTCAGCCCATTGTTTACCAATAGAGAAAGGAGGCAGAAAACTGAATTTGGCTGGGGGCTTGGTCAGGGAAGGAATCTAGTAATTGCTGAAGGATTTGGTGGTCAGGCCTCTTTCCAGTGGATTACATTGAATCTCTGTCCTCACCTGTGAAAGGGGTTACTATGAGCCCTCTCTATCATCTCAGGGCATTATGGGGACTCAAGGAGACCATGTATATGAAGTGTTTCAGGCATCTCTGTACCCCCAATGTCTAGTACCAGACATGGCACACAGGTTTAACCGCTAAATAGTAAAAGGAATGGCTAAGGTCAAATAAAGAGGTGCATAATGGTAAACTGAAGAATGTATGCTTGGTAAGTGTTGTGACTAGTGAGTGAATATGAAGGTAGTACAGACCCAGGGAGGGACATCTTCAGGGGACCAGTGGTAAGAGATAATGGCAGATAGAGGGTGTTGGTCAGAGGTGTCTGCTGTGGCATGGGGGTCTCCGAGCTTGGCCTCTGGAGTATGGGTAAAGGGAAGCAAACTGAGAATTGAAGCACCAAAGAACAGCAGAGGTGCCTGAGACAAGAAATCTGGCAGGTAGTCAACCCCTTAACTGATGTTACGGTTTGGGAAGAGTGAGGCAAAAAGAAGAAAGTCATCCAGGGAGGAAGAAATGGCTGTTGGGAAGGGTTCTGTCATAGTAGAAGAAATTTGGGAAAAGTGAAGACGTCTTGTCTTATGCATGGTGATGTGGAATCCCAGTGGCAAGAAACAGCAGGATGATGGCATCCTGAAGTCTACTCTCTCTTCTCTTTTCCCTACTCAGTAAGAATGGATGAAGACTGAGTGGAGAACTGGAGGGATTCTTGAGGGAACATAGTAGGTGATATGTTCTGAGGGACAATCCAGGTTTTACTCAGGACAAAGGATAGCCAAAAGAGATGAGCTGTAGATTGGTGTCCACATAGGTCCCTGAGAGTTTGATAGCTCACTTGATCCACTGATGAACAAAATATCTGCTGTGGCCCAACTGGATCAGGCAGTTGAGATCTCAAGGTTTGGTACAGTGACTGAGGAATTTAGGCAACTGCAAGACAGGTGCTTCTAGGCCAAGTGCAGTGGCTCATGCCTGTAATCCCAGGACTTTGGGAGGCCAAGGCAGGTGGATCACCTGAGGTCAGGAGTTCGAGACCAGCCTGTCCAACATGGTGAAACCCAGTCTCTACTAAAGATTTAAAAAATAGCCACACGTAGTGGCGGGCACCTGTAATCCCTACTTGGAGGCTGAGGTAGGAGAATTGCTTGAACCTGGGAGGCAGAAGCTGCAGTGAGCTGAGATTGCACCACTGCACTCCAGCCTGGGCGACAGAGTAAGACTGTGTCTCAAAACAAAACAAACAAACAAACAAAAAACAAAAACAGGTGCCTCTAGCCACTTAGGTCCCAACTAAAGCAAAAGGGAAAAAAAACATCTTCCTGAGAGACAGACCACTCCAAGCCTGAATTATCCAGGGCAGTAGCCAAGAGAAGCAGAGAAAAGCAAAGCTACAATCCAGTCCTACAGACTTAGTGAAGACCCAGGAAGCACTGGTAACAGAAGTACAGCGTTCTGTGTTTCATAAGGATCATATATACATAGATCTGACTTAATCATCATAGTGATCCTGTATGGTGGATATCTGCATTTCACAGATGACAAAATAGAAGTGTAGAAGTTTCTAGAAGAAGCTGGAGCCATTTACCTAAGGGGTATGAGTTGATTCTTGTGAGTTGTTACCTCTTTCGTTGTCTGTAGCCTTCAGCTGGAGACAATTCATGCTGATCTGGTCAACCTACATGTAACTGGCTATTCTAGCCTTCAAAGGGTGTTTGTCCTCTGTTAGAGGCTAGGACACCACCTCAGGTTAGATTGAAGGTGCTGCAGGGGAATTCATCTCCCTCCCCAGGACCCTGAGACTTCTCCAAGACCTGGGCGTAGGCCCTGACCATAGTGTATGTGTGTGAGTATATGTGTGTGCACACAGGCTGTGTGTCTGGGAGGGCTGTGAAATTCAGTGTATCCACTCTGGGGGCACCCACCAAGCACACATATGCACATTTGTGTAAGTCTCCGTAAGTGTTCAGGGGAAGAAGAATCAAAAAAGTGGGGTTTTTTTGTTTTGTCTTTTTTTTTTTTTTTGAGACAGGGGCTCCCTCTGTTACCCAGACTGGAGTGCAGCCGCATGTTCTCAGCTCACTGCAGCCTCCACCTCCCGGGTTCAAGCCATTCTGCCTCAACCTCCAAAGTAGTTGGGACTACAGGTGTATGCCACCACACCTGGATAATTTTGGGTTTTTTGTTTGTTTTTTGAGACGGAGTCTCACCCTATCGCCCAGGCAGAAGTGCAGTGGTGCGATCTCGGCTCACTGAAATTTCTGCCTCCCAGGTTCAAGCAGTTCTCCTGCCTCAGCCTCCCGAGTAGGTGGGATTACAGGCATGTACCACCACGCCCAACTAATTTTTGTATTTTTAGTGGAGATGGGGTTTCACCATGTTGTCCAGGCTGGTCTCAAACTCCTGACCTCAAAGTGATTCACCTGCCTCAGCCTCCCAAAGTGTTGGGATTACAGCCATGAACCACCATGCCCAACCGTGTTTCTTATTTCTCCCAACTCTTCCACTTCTTCCTATTTTCATGTTTTCCCTCTCATTTCTTTTTTTCCTCTCCTTTCCTTGTGAGTTTAGATGGCATTATGACTAAGTTCTCTGGCACACGACTTGTCACTCAGCTTTGTCATGTCAGAGGACAGGGTCCCTCTGTGGCTGAGACTTTGAAACTTCAGTCAGTTGCTGAATGATCCAGAGTAGTTCTGCTGACAGTGGCCTGAGGGGGTAGGGGGGTGTGACGGGCAGAATTTGGTGTAGCCTCACTTGAGACCGAGCCTTTCCCCAGCCCCCTGTGTCTGGTACCATCATGGTGGGTGGGACCAGAGGGTACATGTGAATACAGACAAAGGTTTGTTTTGGGGATGAAGGTAGAGCTTGGTCACGGGAAGCTGAAGAAAGTCATACATCAGGAGCAGCCCAGGAGTTAGCCTGTCTGTCCCCTTTCCACAGCAACAGGTGAGAAGAAGGAAGGCTGGTCGTGGGAATCCTACCTAGAGGAGCAGAAGGCCATTACTGCCCCAGTCAGCCTCTTCCAGGACGTGAGTTGGACAATTTCCCCATAGGAAGAGCTTGTCTTCCCAGTCCAGGGACACACCACCAAACTTAGGCCTTCTGGCGTTTTCTGTGTCAGGCATGCCTCAGTGGACTGACAGAATGGAAAGGGAGAGACTGTTTAGGGGCCCAGAGTGGAAAAGGGCCCGCCATAAGGGGCTGGCAGGGTGGGAAGAAATAGAGAGGTGGAAGCTAGGCCCACCCATCACTGGGCCTGCAGACTTTTGAATTCTGGTGACTTCTACTCAATTCAGCATTGATCTTTCCATGACTTTGGTGAGAGGGAGCCCTTGGTGAGTCCAGCCCTGACTCACCCACATTTTTCAAGGGACCTGGGAGATATTCTCTCTCTCTCTAGATCCCTGAAGTAACGATCCCCAAATAAGTTGCCCCTTTGGAAATACCAGGCGGGTGGGGCCTAAAGGCAGCTCCTTCACCCCAAGCCCACTAGGCAAGGATAAGGCTGGATGGAAGCTGGGTCCTCTCCACTCTGTGCGTTGACAGTCCCAGGCAGTCACTCACAACAAGAACGGCTTCAAACTGGGCATGAAGTTGGAAGGCATTGACCCTCAACACCCATCCATGTACTTCATCCTCACTGTGGCTGAGGTGAGCTGGGGCTTGGTACCACCTTTCTGATGATGTCTCTCAGTGTAGATTGATGGATCTTGCTGGGGACATAGAAGGAAACACCTCCCTCGCCTCAGAGCACACACAATCTAGTAGGGGATTAAGTTGGAATACATAGAAAGCTTAAAAGAAAAAAAACCACATGGAGTGTCATGGGACAGTCCTATTACTGGATGAATGTATACTGTCCACTCTGGGGGAGCTTGAGGAGATCCCGAGGGCCAGGGATGTTGGCGTGAGTCAAACAAAGTCCTTGTGCTCTAGGAGCTCACAGTTGTCTGGGGAATCAGCCAAATAAACGTGTCAGTGACATGCCATGGGGGTGGCAACAGACTTGAGCTGGGAGGCACAGCTGGGTCAGATCTGTCTGAGGAGCAGGAAAAGCATAGAGGAAGGGCCTCCTTTGCAGAGTCTTGAGAGATAAGTTGTGAATAAGGAGGGAGCTCCAGGCAGAAGGAGCAAAGTGGGCAAAAGCCCTGGGGCATGGAACAGACTGCTACCTTCAAGGAATTGCTATTAGCTCAGCAAGACTGGAAGCAGAGTGTGAGTGGGGAGCAGTGAGAGAAGGTAACAGAGGGAACAGTCATCAGGAGCCTTCAGCAGTCCTGAGCCTTGGTGGCTGCCCTCAGAATTCTGTCCAGGGCTCAAAAGGGCAGGAGACTCTCATAGGGTCCACCTCCCTTGTATCCAGAACTCAGGGCTCGTGAGTACATGAATTGTCCTCACTGCAGAATAGTACAGGATGGGGTACACCTGGGAGGAAAGAAAGGTGGGGTTGGGGAACCTGCTAGCATTAGAGCTTCTGAGACCACCAGACTGGGCCAGGAGAGGTGAGGGAGATGAGGAGTGGGGCATCTCCTGACATTGGAGTCCCTGATTCCCCTCATGGGGCCAGGTATGTGGCTATCGCCTACGCCTGCACTTTGATGGGTATTCTGAGTGCCATGACTTCTGGGTCAATGCCAACTCCCCTGACATTCACCCTGCTGGCTGGTTTGAGAAGACGGGGCACAAGCTGCAGCCTCCCAAAGGTAAGGCCTAGCTGGGTTGGTCACAGTGAGGCAGTGAGTCCTCAGACCTTTTGCTTCTTCCCCTTGGGTCCCCTGGCTTCCAACTCTTTTGTTTTCTGACCCTGTACGCTGTTCCAAAGTCAGCCTCTCTTCATCGCATCCTGATGACTCTGCCCTGGGGCCAAGTTGACCAGAAGCCCTAGGACTTCCGCTTTGCGCTTGCCGTTTGAGTGTCCACTCATGTCCTGCTTCAGTAGTAGGGGATCCCTGGGCAAGTTCTTGAGGGCTGGGGGAGGGTGGTCCTCAGGCATGCCTGATTCTGCTGCTTCACTCTGGGGTGCCCTGCCGTGGCCCAGACTCTGCACGGCGCTCTGTTCATCCCCCTCGAGGGGCCTAGGTTACAAGGAGGAGGAGTTCAGCTGGAGCCAGTACCTGCGCAGCACAAGAGCTCAGGCTGCCCCCAAGCACCTGTTTGTGAGCCAGAGCCACGTGAGTGCCCCTGAGTGAGAGTGGATGTCACCCCGAAGTCCCAGAGTCACTGCAGCTGGCCCAGGGTATCTGACTCATCAGAAGGAAGTTAATCTACTGGTTCTCTCAGCTTTGTTCTGATCTCTCATATCAGATGGGGAGGGGCACAGCTGGGCAGGGTCCAGGGCCAGAGATGGGAAGCTGGTTACAGGTTTTTCCCGACTTCCCTCCCTCCTTCGCTACTGCAGATATCCTGTCCTCACATCCCCTTGAAGCCCCTGACCCACTACCCTAGTCTGAGCACTGAGATATCATTGCTCATGTATTCTTACTTTGGTTTACTCTGCAGTTCTTTGGTGTAAGGTCAATGCCTCTATTCTGGGAGCTTCTTTTTTCTTCATTTTGCCCAACATTGAGATTCCTCCATTTATTTCTAACAATTCATCCCTTGTCCTTTCCTCTGTTCAAGGCAGCTGGCAGCTTATCCAGCAGTTAAAGTATCTCACATAATCCCAACCAAAAGGCCTAGGATATATAGGGAGCCCCCATTAAAAATATTATACTGGGTTGGGCGCGGTGGCTCATGCCCGTAATCCCAGCACTTTGGGAGACCGAGGCGGGTGGATCACCTGAGGTCAGGAGTTCAACACCAGCCTGGCCAACATGGTGAAACCCCGTCTCTACTAAAAATAGAAAAAATGAGCTGGGCGTGGTGTTGGGCATCTGTAATCCCAGCTATTCAGGAGACTGAGGCAGGAGAATCGCTTGAACCTGGGAGGTGGAAGTTGCAGTGAGCCAAGATCACGCCATTGCTCTCCGGTCTCAGCAACAAGTACGAAACTCCATCTCAAAAAAGAAAAGTGTGTGTGTATATATATATATCATATTGGCTGGGTGCGGTGGCTCACACCTGTAATTCCAGTACTTTGGGAGGCTGAGGCGGGAGGATCACTTGAGCCCAGGAGTTTGAGACCAGTGCAGGCAACATGGTGAGACCCTATCTATATAAAAAATGTCATTAAATTAGCTGGGCATGGTGGCATGTGCCTGTAGTCCTAGCTACTACAGTAGCTAGCTGAGGTGGGAGGATTGTTTGAGCCCAGGAATTCGAGGCTACAGCAAGCTGTGATTGTACCACTGCACCCCAGCCTGGGCGACAGAGTGAGACCCTGTGTCTAAAAAAAAAACAACCATATTGAATGTCTAGAGTCCCCATGGGCCCGGGACTCCACCATGCTCTTCAGGCAGAGACAGTTACTCCCCCACCCCAGTCCAGCCCCAGAGTTCATACTTGCAAGTTCCCAGGTGACAGGTGGGGTCCCATCTGCTGTTGTGACAACAAATGCCGACTTCTAATCCAAACTGTTTAAATAGTGGCCCCACTATTGACTAGCATTGTGTTCTGGGCCAAGTGATTTAACTTCTTAAATGGGAATAGGGTTGTTGTAAAGGTCCAGGGAGGTGATATCTTTTGAAGCTTACATGGCAGGTACTCAGTTTATACTGGTTCCCCGCCTGCCTCTGTGCCATAGATGTCCACTGTTTCTTCCCGGTCACCCCACTATTGCCACAGCTGCCTCAGGACAAGCTGGGAGGGATTGTCTGGGTAGGGAAGATTTATACTTGATTTGCCAGGTTCTTTGGGCGAACGCATAGCCTCCTTCCAGGCACTTACCTTCTGGCACAAGCCAGGCCTCTGAGTGCACCTTGGAGACCAGAGGTTCCTGAGCGCCTCAGCGCTCAGGTTATAATTCTGCCCTGGAGGGCCCTCTTTCCCAGCTTATTTCCCCTTCCTTTCTCACTGCCCACACCCCAGGCTTTCCTAGAGAACCTATTCCTTTGTTTGCCAATGGGCTTGGGGCTGGTGCTAGCCAGCTTGGCCCTGGCCATGGCAGCCCCTCTTTTTCCCCTAGAGTCCCCCACCCCTGGGCTTCCAGGTGGGCATGAAGCTGGAGGCTGTTGACCGCATGAACCCCTCCCTTGTCTGCGTGGCCAGTGTGACCGATGTGGTGGACAGCCGCTTCCTGGTGCACTTCGACAACTGGGATGATACTTATGACTACTGGTAGTGGGAGGGCCCAGACGTGGTCTCAGGGGGCGAGGGGATGGCAGGGGGCAACTGCTTTCATATCTCAGGTACCATGTAGCCCCACTCAGTCCAATTCTGACATTCAGATCTTCCTCGGGTTGAAAGATAATTGAATTGAGTTTTATCGTAAGAAATATAGCTCAATATTAAATGTTTCATCTAAAAATACCATGGTGAAGATGAGCAAACCCCTATGATTCATGATTTTCCCTTAGATATCATGGTGATGGTAGAGTTTGTAATTCATGTTGCAATTTTCTAACTTTGTCATTGCCATCTGTCTCCCTCTCACTAAGAAGTAGATGAGGGTGGGCCCTGAGCCGTGCTGTCAGAGGGTGGCAGGCTCAGGGCCTCAAGTTGCTCTTGGGACAGTGACATGTTCTTGGATTTCAGGTGTGATCCCAGCAGCCCCTACATCCACCCAGTGGGCTGGTGCCAGAAGCAAGGAAAGCCCCTCACCCCTCCACAAGGTGACCCTGCAGCCTGAGCAAGTCCCTTTCCCTAAGCCTGGCTCTACTTCCCTCTCCACTGACCGCCTACCAGTAGTGCCTCGGTAGCTGGCTCTCTAGGGTCAGGGTGAGAGAACAGACATGTCCTGAAGCCTCAGCTTCTTGGCCTGGGAGTTGAGAACCCTTTGATTTTAGGAGACTCCTGTCAAACCCTGACTCCATTGGGGTTTAGGGGAAGAAAGTTACATGACCATCTCAGCAAGGAAACAGGGAATCAGAAGTAAAGAAAATGAGTCCTTCCTCCTGGAAGTATTACATTGGCCCAAATACAATAGAGATTCAAATGGGTCTGGGGTGGGAGCAACAGGCCAAGAGTGACAGGAGTCAGAGTTCCCAGATAGCCCTGTAAACTATTAGGGTGGTGCTGTGCTTGGTTCTACTAGCACCCATCTGCCTGAGGAGCCCAGTGCAAGGAGCTGGCTGTGGTGATGGTGGGGGAGATTCTACTCCAAGGGCTTCTGTCCCTTCCATGTTCGTAGTCCTGCTTGGGGGCAGAGGGCTTCCCCAGTACACCTGGGTGGCTAGACATTGCTCTCATCCTCTCCTCCAGACTACCCAGACCCTGATAACTTCTGTTGGGAGAAATATCTGGAAGAAACTGGGGCCTCTGCTGTCCCTGCTTGGGCCTTCAAGGTGGTGAGTCAGTGCTCCCTGCCCCCAGAGCTGAGCTCAGAAAGACATGGAGCGCTCAACTAGCCAGGCTGGGGCACTAGTTTTCTCCTTTGGGCAAGCCCCAGTTTCCCCAGGCACAGCATTTGGGCTCCCTCTGTGGGGCCTCAGCTCTGCTGAGCTGGGCCTTGGCCTGAAGGAAGCTGTCCCCTCTGCAGCGACCCCCACACAGCTTCCTGGTCAACATGAAGCTGGAGGCTGTGGACCGCAGGAACCCAGCCCTGATTCGCGTGGCCAGCGTGGAGGATGTGGAGGACCATCGGATAAAGGTGGCTCTGGGACCCTAGGGCTGGGAAGTGGATAGGCCAGTTGGGCAGGAATTCTATAGACTGCTTAGAGGTCAAGGGCATCATGGCATGAGAGAGATGAAGCCAAAGATCTTGAATCTCATTCTTGCCTCATCTGTGACTTATTTTTGTGGGCTTGGACAAGTCATTTTCCCTCTCTAAGCCTTACATCATCTGTAAAATGGGCCTAAATTATTTTAGGGTGGACGAATCCTCGTCCCACCCAAGGACTGCCATTGGGAGATGCCAGTAACTTGATGAGTGATGCCCTTGGAAAATGTGGTGGCCAAGACTGATTATTGCAGGGTTGGCCCCTTGGTTCTTCCAATCCAGGATCTAGCTTCTGACAGGTCCCAGGGTTGGGGAGAGGACCCCCTGGCTGAGCTGGGCTCCATGAGAAACGCCTGACTTCCAAGAGCCTTTCCTCCCCAGATCCACTTTGATGGCTGGAGTCATGGCTATGATTTCTGGATTGACGCTGACCACCCAGACATCCACCCTGCCGGCTGGTGCTCCAAGACAGGACATCCCCTGCAGCCTCCTCTCCGTGTGTACCCTTAGGGCACTCTGATCTTTTCCTTTCCCCCCAAGTTCTGACAGTCCTGTAGTTTGCCTACAGAGCTCTGACAACCCATGCCCAAATATGACACAGAGGGCTCTGATGCCTACCATGAGTTTCGGAATCCCCCATCCACCCCACCCCCGGACTATATGCTACACTAAGCAGTGCTTCTGGCTACCCCAGTTGTCGGGGTTTGGGGTGTTGAGGTGCAAAGGGGCGAGCTCACTTGGTAGCATGTGCTTCAGAGGTGGTCAGGCACTCAGGGATTTCTCTTAGCATCTAGCAGAGCCACACTGAGCATGCCTGTGTTTGCTAAGGACATGCTGGCTTCCTAAAGTAAATTCTCATTGTCTGTGTGGCAGGGATTAGAGTTCAGGTCACTGGGCTGCTCAGCCCCATTTTCACCCTTAGGATTCCCCTTCCTTATTTCCCTGCTGCAACTGTGTTTGTCTCACCTGGGGTGTTGATTCTTTTTGAATGTTCTCCAAGCATGGGCAGAGCCTTAAAAAAGTTACCAAAGTTTTGGGGATGAAAACAAGAAAAAAAACAGAGTAACATGAATCTGCCCAATGTGGCTTCTAAGGTATGGCTTCACCCAACCAGCTCTGAGTGGCTCTTCTCCCCCAGAGTTCTCTCAGAGACTGAGGGCGTGGTCTACAGGTTTTAGCAAAGTATTAACATATGAGAGCTAAGCCCTCCTTACTCAGAGAGGGGCAGATATCCGGTAACAGAGAATGGTGTCACAACCGACATAGGGCCCTCATCCCTGGGGAGTGGGTTTCTAGTGCTGATCTCCCCAGTGGAAACTGCTCCTTCCCTGCCCAGCACTCCCCACCCCTAGGACTCCATGAGGACCCCCTCCTTTCTGCTCTTCTAGGACCCAGAGAGCCCAGCTCTGCCTCCCCTGGGGGCTGTCCCCCTCTCAGCTATAGGAGCCTGCCCCACACTAGGACATCCAAATACAGCTTTCACCACCGGTGAGTGAAGGTTCCTGCCGAGAGACTCTCGGGGTTGTTTTGCACCTACTGCATGCAGCCGACTGGGGTCCATTAAGACACTCTCCAGATGGGACCAGGGCTGGAGAGGGCTCAGCAGGGACCAGTGGATTCAACCCAACTTAAGCCTCTTCTTCCCCAGGAAGTGCCCCACTCCTGGTTGCGACGGCTCTGGCCATGTCACAGGCAAGTTCACAGCTCACCATTGCCTCTCAGGCTGCCCACTGGCTGAGAGGAACCAGAGCCGGCTGAAAGCAGAGCTGTCTGACTCAGAGGCCTCAGCTCGCAAGAAGAACCTCTCAGGCTTCTCCCTAAGGAAGAAGCCTCGCCATCATGGGCGGTATGGAGGCCAGGGAGTCAGGGCCCGGGCTTCCTGGGGGTGTGGGGCCTCGTAGCCTCTCGAACTGGGCCAGACACTGATTCCCTGCCATGGACCTGGTCCTTCTTTCTCCAGAATTGGACGCCCTCCGAAGTATCGAAAGATTCCGCAGGAGGATTTCCAGAGTAAGTCTGGGTTATCTGCTCGTGTGTCCTCCACTTCAGAGTGTTCACAGTGAGTGCTCTGTCATTGGTGGGATGAGACAGATTTCCCAGAGTGGGAGAAGCTAGAAGGAGGGCTGTGCCTCTTCGTTTGAGATACTAAGAGCACAGAGCAGTGGCAAAAGCAGTGGAGGGGCCTTGAGTAACCTTGGGTTCCAGTCTCATGTCCCCCATGGCCTTGCTGTGAGTCTGTGGAGAGGGTGCAGAGCCTCTTGGGGCCTTTGGTTCTCACCGTGAAGCAGGATGATGCCCCTGCTCTTCTCTGATTCTAGGCTTCTTGGGAAGGAGGCCATAGCTGTCACTTTCTACCTGCATGACCTTATTAAGCAAGTCCTTTAACATCTTTGAGCTTCAGTTTCCTCACTTGAATAACTGAATAAAACCTGCCTTTCCGTTGTCAATACCTGAAATAACAGTGGTTACTACCACTGCTTCCTGAGCATCTACTATGGGCCAGGCAGTATGCCAGGTGCTTTACACATACTGTGTCTAACTCTCACACGAGTTCTCTTAACATGTATATTGTTCTTCTGCGAGAGGAGGAATGTGAGTCTCGAGGATGAAGTCACTTGCCCAAGGCCATTCACCTTGTAAGGGGCAGAGTTGGCATTCCAACTTGGATCTGACCTGACCCCTCCTGCTGCGTGCTGCTGGTATAGGAGACATAAAGCACCTAACCCAAATGTCAGTTCACTTCTACTCCCCTTGCATTGGCGCGCTTGCTGCCATAGCAAAATACCATTGACTGGGTGGCTTAAACAACAGAAATTTGTTTTTCACAGTTCTGGAGGCCACAAGTCCAAGATCAAGGTGTTGGCAGGCTTGATTTCTTGGCTTGCAGACGGCTGCCTTCTTGCTGTGCTCTCACGTGGTCTTTCTTCTGTGCACAAGCATTCCTGGTGTCTCGTGATGTGTCCAAGTGTCTCTTCTTGTAAGGATACCAACTGAATTGGATTAGGGCCCATCCTAATGACCTCATTTTAACTTAATCACTCTTTAAAGGCCCTTTCTCCAAATGCAGTCCCATTCTGAGGCACTGGGGGTTAGGGCTTCGGCATCTGAATTTTGCGGGGACACATTTCAGCCCATAACATACTTCAAGGGGAGGAGCGTAGTGACTGAGCCCTCCTCTGGGTGGTGAATTCGTCTTACGTCTTCAGCCACTAGTACAGGGCCTGATGCACAGCAGGGATGCCTCAGTTGAATGGAATGCATGTCGTTTTAAGGCTAAAAGAGACCTTGAGAATCACGTGGTTTCATGCACCTTTGGCAAGACCCAAGCTGTCCCAGTTCTTCAAGAACAGTCTCTGTAACCTGGGCAGTAAGTAACATAGTGATAAAAAGCATAGCCCTGAAGTCAGACTACCTTTTACAGGCTGAGAGATCTTGGGTGAGTGACACTGCCTCCCTGAGCCTCACCTTCCTCATCTGTAAAATGCTGATAATAATCGAACCCATCGTATGATGTGGTGAGAGGCTTAACTGAGATGCTCCACGTGAGGTGCTTAGCACAGCTCCCTGCCAGTATTATTATTCTGAGTCTCTTGCTCACTCCCTCTTGCTGTCATCTCATACTGTTTCCTCTTTTCGGGAACAGAGGCGATTTCTTCAGTCTCACACCTGAGGTCTTGGCCAACGCCTAGACCCTCAGAGTAAGGACTCCTAAGGATCGAACTGCAGTGGGCATTTCTTGTACCCACCTGTGGTACCCACAGTCCGGTCCACTGCAGGACCAAGTTCTGACCACCAGAGGGCACTTGCCTACTGTGTTCATCCCGGAATTAGGCTGTAGAATTTTTGGGAAGCTACATCTTTCCAAGACTGAGACTATGTCCTGGAGCTGGCAAAGAAGGGCTCACCCAGAGCCTTGAGGCACTTTAAGGATAGAGCAGGGGCCATTTCCCAGATCTCACTTCTGCAGGGCACCCCTGCTTTTCTAGCTCTCCTCTCACCCAGAGGAGCCACTGGTCATCCATAGGCTCTGGGGTTTGCTGGTGAACACTTCCATAGGAAGGGCTGCCTGGAGAGGACAGGGCTTGGCTGGGCTTAGTCTTTAGGCCTGGAAGTGTCAGCTACTGAAGGAACCGAGGAGCCATGTCTGAGGAGACATGTCTGACCTGCAGCTGGATGGTCTACAGTTAGATAAAACACTAACTGCTGGTGAGCACTCCTGGCCTGTGCTCTTCCCTGTGCTCTGGGGAAGCAAGATAAGGAGAAAAGCTCCCTACAAACTTGGTGTTGTCTCCCAAACCCTACCCCAGGGTATGAAGGGGACCAGATACAGGGTTTCAAAGAGGGAGTACCTGGGTGGACCGGAGGCCAAACCTGTGGCCAGGTAGATAAGGTGCTAGTGGTGGTAGCTGTCATAAGAGATGCTGGGTGTGCCCCAGACGGGCCATGAGAGGAGCTGACTGAGCAGGGAGATGGGGCTGTCTGGGGTATGGGCAGGTATTAGGGTTTTGCTGATGAACAGAGAGAGCAGCAGGAAGGCAGTGGCACAGAAGTGTGGTTGGTAGGGCTGGGGATGGAATCCCCGAGGCTTTGTGGGTGAATGGGGGTGGAAGAGCCAGGCTTAAAGGCAGACACTCAAGGAGAGAGGGCAGGACAATCTATGACCAACAGGGAGGGTCTTTGACAAGAGGGCACTTGGAGGTGCTGCACTAATGAGCATCTGGAATTAGCACCAGAGAATAAAGAGCCAGTGCTCCTGGACCATGGACAGAGGCTGGGAAAACCCCTTGGGAAAGTGGCCACATTGCACAAGGCCAGCCAAGGCTGGTAGCAGTGAGTGGGGCCAGGTTTGTCAAAGCAGCCAGAGGGGATGAAGTCCAAGTTGGCAAGTGCCAGGCCCCACCAAGGAGGAGGCCAAGCTGAGCAGCATCAGTCGTCAGCTCAGTACAGCTGCTTGGGGTAGGAGGTTGGGGCCACTGATCCCAAAGGCAGACCAGGAAGCAAAGCCACAGGCAACATGGAGCTGAGGAGTGGGTCAGGGATCACCCTCCAGTGCTGGCGTAGGCAGTAGTGCAGACCGGGCTGGTGGAGGAAGGGGAGGAACTGGAGCTTGAGGCAATGGTAGTGGCCAGAGGGGTGGTCTTCAGCCTCCTCAGGGGGACTGTGATTCTGAAGCAGAATCACCCTGGCTCTGAGAAAGTTGGTCGTAGCCCAAAAGGACCGATGAGAAGAAGAGTAAACAGTAGACTTCTGACGTCAAGGCTGAGCTTGTTTGGATGTTAAGGACCCTTTTGATGCATGGCATCTAGAAAATTATGTCTTTAGAGATGCTGCAGCAGCTCTAAGAGAGTATCCTTGCAGGGCCCAGGGTGGTGCAGCCTCAGAGAGATGGGGTGAGGGTCATTCCAAATAGCTGACCTGAGAGTCTTTGAGAGAGCCACTTTACCAGCAGGAGTGAACACTGCGTGAGGAGTCAGGAGATATGGCTCACCCTCTTAACTCTGCAGGCTGTCAGAAGGGACCTGGGGTCCTGTCTACTCTGCCAGCCAGTCTCCTGAGTGGTGTGGGTATGCATGGGCTTCGGGAACAGTTTAGCCCTCAGCGTCGGCCTGCTGTCCTCTGCCTCTGCTTTCCAGCACTCACGCCCGATGTCGTGCACCAGTCCCTCTTCATGTCAGCCCTGTCGGCCCACCCGGACCGCTCACTCTCAGTGTGCTGGGAGCAGCACTGCAAGCTCCTGCCAGGAGTAGCGGGCATCTCAGCCTCAACAGTTGCCAAGTGGACCATCGATGAGGTGAGGAGTGAGGGCCCTTCTTTATCCTTCTCTTCCCCTCCTCCTCCCTCTCACCATACCCTGATGGAAAGGCCCAGGTCAGGTAGAACCTGGTACCACTCCTGGCACTACCTTGTGCTCATCTGTCAGCTGCCCAGTGAGACACTTCCTAATAGGCCCATCGTGGCAGAGGGGGCGGGGGCTGTGCTGCTGTTTCAGCCAGAAATCCAACAGGAGAGACAGACTTCAGTCCCGAGCCTCAGAAGCAAGGGGCCCAACTTGGCACATCTGCCAGCATAGAAACCCTAAGATCCTTTTAGGCTGGGGAGAAAAAGCAGCATTGGCACAGCTCAGAAGCACCTAGGCCGTGGAGGCCAGCCCTCCTACATGCCCAAGCTCTGTCCCCTGGTCAACATGTCATCTTTGGTTTCCAAGGTCTTCGGCTTTGTTCAGACCCTGACAGGTTGTGAGGACCAAGCACGCCTCTTCAAAGACGAGGTAAGGTGCAAGTGCAGAGTGGGAGACAGAGCCGGGGTCACTGTGTCCTTAAGACAGCAGGAAGCAGGTGCCCTCCCTGGCGCTGCCTCAGCTAGGGAGGGACCCGTGTTGCCCTACCGGGCAAGAATAGTCCGAGTGACCCATGTCTCTGGGAAGAATCTAGTCTGGACTGTGGCCCAGCTTGGGGACCCTGTGTGCTCAGACCATCTTCAGGAAGGAAGAGGCGTCCTGGAGACAGGAGTCCATTCACTCCTCTGCTCTCTACCCACTCATTTGCTTGCCAGACTTAGCTTTGCAAGTGGTAGTCAGTAAATTAAAGTGTACTTTTTTTTAATCTTTAATCCAATATAGCTGATAATTAAAGTGTATTTTGAATGACACAGATATTGTGATTTACTGCAAGGATCCTCACACACACTTAAAATCAAGAGCTAAGGAATAGTGAGTTGTAGATAAAAAAAAGAATGTCAGCTTTGGAGACAGTCTGGGTTTAAATCCCAGTTCTGTCAATTTGAGCTGTTTACTATCTCTGAGCCTGCATCTTCTTGTCTGTAAAATGGAGATAAAGTGGCTATAATGAGGTCTACCTTGCAGAGCCATTGTGAGCATTGGAAATGATGAATGAATCATGCTAGAATGTCTAGTATAATTACAGTCATGCATTGCTTAACGATGGGGATACATTCTTAGAAATGTGTCACTAGACAATTTTGTCATTGTGTAAACATTATAGAATGTACTTACACAAACCTAGATGTTATATGTATTTTTATTTATATGTATATTTCACATGAAAAAACAAATGTCCCAGCATTATTACTGAATATCAGTCATTTCCCCTACTTGATCTGCAATGGCAGTATCAAGGGCCATGTATCAGGTTTCTGTATATGTTCCATTATAATCTTATGGGACCATGGTTTTAAATGTGGAATCATTGATGGAAATGTCTTTATGTAGCATATGGCTGTGTATCACTAGTATATACATAGCAATATTATGGAGGAACATGTAGATCCAATCACTTTACCTATACAAAATGACTGATATGGTGGGAACACAACAAACACCAGTTTTGACTTTTAGTACATAGTTGCCCTTAAGTAAAGAACTTTGTCGGCCGGGTGCAGTGGCTGATGCCTGTAATCCCAACACTTTGGGAGGCCAAGTCGGGCAGATCACCTGAGGTCAGGAGTTCAAGACCAGCCTGGCTAACATGGTGAAACCCTGTCGCTACTAAAAATACAAAATTAACTGGGTGTGGTGGCGTGCACCGGTAGTCCCAGCTACTGGGGAGACTGAACCTGGGAGGCGGAGGTTGCGGTGAGCCGACATTGTACCACTGCACTTCGGCGTGGGCAACAGAACAAAACTCTGTCTCAAAAAACAAAAAAAGAAAGTAGTTGGCTCTTCTTGCCCTGGAAGAGTGTCTGTATCCAGGCCCAGCACAGCCAGTTTCCTCCTTTGAGCGGTGTGTGGTGGAGCTCCCAAACTCCTCCCGCTTCCGGGTGCTTTCCTCGCCCTCTGTGTTGGTGATCTTCTTCTCTTCATGTATGTGTGCAGAGCTGGACTCCCTGTTTTCGATGGCTTCTGGCCGACGTAGAACACGCTGGGGTGCTGCTCCCCTAGAGGTGTTTTAATGGAGATAAAATGCCTAAAGAGAGATAGGCACACATGTTAAAAGTACAATTTCATAGGTTTTACGACATGTCTGCCCTTGAACTCTTCAATCAACATATAAATATTTCCTCTCATATTAAATCATACAAAAAAAAACTTAGCAAAAGAAAAGAAAAGAAAAAGATATAGACCTTTCCATCATACCAGAAAGTTCTTTCTCAGCCCCTTTTAGTCAGTCCGCAACTCAAAAGACAACCACTTTTCTAATTTCTAGCGTCATAGATGAGCTTTGCCTGTTCTCGAACTCATATGAATGGAATCATAGGGCGTGTTATCTTCTAGGTCTGTCTCTGCACAGTGTCATGTTTTTGAGGCTTCTCCATGTTGTTATCTGTACCTGTAGTTTGTTTATTGCTGACTGGTGTTCCATTTTATGAGTATACCATAATTTCTTGTACATTAGGGTTATTTTCTCTTCCCCTAGATTTGAATCCTATTTTTTTTGTTAGCAGAACTTAAGCTTGCCCTAGCTTTATTATAGCCACATCACACTAGTTTGGGGTTCATAAAAGCCCTCAGGTGCTTTTCATGTCAACTACAGTCGAACCAAATTTTCCAGTGAGTACTTGCACCACTGAGATTTTTTTTTTTTAATTAACCTAATGTAAAACTTTACATCCACCCTATTAAATGTTATCTGGTTGGTTTCATAGCCCTGTTTTAAATTTTGCTTTTGTCATCTGTGATGTTAATAAGGCTTTCCAACCTCGTACAGCTTGCACATTTGATAAATAAGCCTTCTGTGTCTTTGTCCAAGTCTTAACGTGTTTTATGAGAAGGCAGAACCATGTGGCACCCTGTTTCAGACCTTTCTGTAGGTTGACCACAGGTCATAAGTCAGCACTCTTCAAGTGTAGTTGTTCAGCCAGCTACAGAGCCAGCCGAGTTTCATCCTCCAGCCTATGCTTGGCTTTGCATTCTCTTCATCTTGGGACTAGGGCTATGTCTCCCAGGAACATCTGCTGTGTCTCTTGGTTCAGCATGGTCTGTGATACAGAAAACTAGTGGCCAAAGGGAGAAGGTGTACTGGTAGACTGCCAGCATCAAATAGAGTCTTGGAGTGGAGCAGGACCTTTATGGGATCTGAGGATCACCATCTCCAGTGTCTGGCCCATGTCATCAGTTTCCTCAGGTAGGACGATGCTCCAGGAGTGGGCTCTCTCTGGCTTAACTGATGATTGGGTATTCAGGGACACCAATCAAGATGTTCTCCGTCTGGGACACAGACCAGCCAGTAGAGGGTTGCTTCATGAGTGAGGAATTAGAGCAAAGTGCATAGATGGTCTTATGGTTGTTCTTTACTGGTGGCTCTAAGAGTAGTCTGTCCAGTCCTCTCTTTGTCATCTTTATTGTAGCCATTTCATCAGCAGATAATTATTGATGTCTACTTTGTGCCTGGCCTTGCATAAGGTGATGTGATACTGAAGCAGATAAGAACAGGTCCCTGCTCTTAAGGTTCTCTGCATGGTAGGGGATACAGAATTGTAAGTTGTTGCTCCTGGTAGAGTGTGGTAAGGGCCGTGAAAGACACGTGTGCAGGTGTCCTGGAGCCCAGAGGAAGGGGAGGACAGAGAGGGGCCGATGGGCTCTGCTAACTGTGCAGCCAGATGGATACTGGCAGCTTGCTGCTTCCCAAACGTCCCATATTCTTGGGCTCCTGGTAGACCACACCTTTCTGCTGTGAAAGCATAGATGTCCCAGTGGGGTTTTGAAAGTGCTGATTAAATCTTAGCTTGACCTGTGTTAAACATTCCATGTGTGGCTTTCTCAAGATCTGTCCCGATCACCTCAATTTTAGGAAATTCCCTGGACATCTCCACAGCGCTGCAGGCTGTTGCTTAGGGTGGATTATTGTATGACTTATTTTATCCATTTTCCTCTACCTTCAAGGTCAGAACATGACCCTTTTCCTGATCATATGGCTCAAAACTCCCCATACCCACCAGCACACAAACAACATCTTAGATTTTCTGAGGTCATTCCATGGTTCCCTTACCTAGTCTCAGACTGCCAGACCACAGACTCTGGCCTTTGCTTTGAAGAACCTGGAACCTGGGCTTGGCAATTACCGTGGGTGAGAAATCTCAGGCAATACACAAGGAGCCATATACCAGTGGGTTCTCTGAATGATAAGAACTGAAATCCTGGCTGGGGCGGTGGTTCACTCCTGTAATCCCAGCAATTTGGGAGACCAAGGCAGGCAGATTATTTGAGGTCAGGAGTTTGAGACCAGCCTGGCCAACATGGTGAAACCCATTCTCTATGACAAATACAAAAAAATTAGCCGAGCATGGTGGTGCGTGCCTGTAGTCCAGCTACTCGGGAGGCTGAGGCATGAGAATCGCTTGAACCTGGGAGGCAGAGGTTGCAGTGAACTGAGATCATGCCACTGCACTCTAGCCTAGGCACAGAGCAAGACTCTCTATCAAAAAAAAAAAAAAAGAAGAAGAAATGAAATGAACTCCTGTAAGAGTCCATACTTAACTCTGCCAGGGATTCCTTTCCTTCATATCTTGAACTTCGAGATCTCCCTGGCCAGGCTCTGTGATTCAGTGGGACCATCAAGAGGGAGCCCCAGAGGCCGGGCATGGTGGCTCACATCTGTAATCCCAGATGTCAGGAGTTCGAGACCAGCCTGGCCAACATGGTGAAACCCTATCTATACGACAAATACAGAAATTAGCCAGGTGTGGTGGCACATGCGTCTGGTCCCAGCTACTCAGAAGGCTGAGGCAGAAGAGTCGCTTGAACCCGGGAGGTGAAGGTTACAGTGAGCCGAGATCATGCCACTGTACTCCAGCCTGGGTGACAGAGCAAGATTCAGTCTCAAAAAAAAAAAGATGGGAGCACCAGAGCCAGACCAGCATGAGGTGTCTGAATCTGGATGTTTCTACACAGACACATCTGCTGGGGGTCAGCAAAGAGAGCTCCTCAAGTCCAAGGGAGCTGCCTCCTGGGATGACCACTTGGCATCCCCCTCATAGCTCCCAGTGTCTCAGGCAAGCAGTTTCTCCAGTGCTTCCCCATCGAGGAGGTGCTGGAGAGAGAATAGAATGGCAAACTCCATGAGGAAGGGGGAAATGTCCTTATTCACCAGACCCTGGTCTTAGACCTGGGAAGCCCCTTTTCACTTGAGGGGTCATTTTAGAGCATTAGAAAGGAAGCTTAATGCAGATAATCTGAGCGGTGCATTTGGCTACTAGACTTTGCATTTTCTTTTGAGGGGGAAGCCTTTTAGCCATCAGAAGTGCCAGTTTTCGGAGCATCCTTGGTTAGTGAATTGGGAAGGACCAGGTAACTGTTTCCTCAGAGCTGCTGGGGGGACAGATATATGGGGTTCATTCCCCCACTCTGTCCTGCCTCCGTTTAACCTCTAAGATTGCCAGCCTCTGTGAGATACAGTCCTGTTGTCACCACACCTCGGAGATCCTTTCATTCATTCTTTCTGGATTTACTGAGCACCTGACTTATGTCAGGTGAGCAGCTCTGTGGTGCTCCTGGAAGGCAAATGAAGAAATACATACAATTCAGGGGAGTTTGTGGAACTGTGTGAACTCTAGGCAGAGCGGAAGGAGAATTCAGGGGAGTTTGTGGAGCTGTGTGAACGCTAGGCAGAGCGGAAGGAGAATTCAGGGGAGTTTGTGGAGCTGTGTGAACGCTAGGCAGAGCGGAAGGAGAATTCAGGGGAGTTTGTGGAGCTGTGTGAACGCTAGGCAGAGCGGAAGGAGAATTCAGGGGAGTTTGTGGAGCTGTGTGAACGCTAGGCAGAGCGGAAGGAGAATTCAGGGGAGTTTGTGGAGCTGTGTGAACGCTAGGCAGAGCGGAAGGAGAATTCAGGGGAGTTTGTGGAGCTGTGTGAACGCTAGGCAGAGCGGAAGGAGAATTCAGGGGAGTTTGTGGAGCTGTGTGAACGCTAGGCAGAGCGGAAGGAGTGGACAGTTCTGACTGCTGGGAGAAGCATGCTGACAGTGAGCAGGCCTTCCTGGCAGGGGTGGTAGAGGGAACAGAGGTGCAAGGCAGAAGACACCTAGTTATTGGGGAAGGGTCTGTAGTGCAGTCTGGAGCTAGGTGTGAGGAGGGCTCACGCGGAACTGTGGGGCAGGGCCAGGCTTGGGCAGCATCGCCCCCTGAGCTGCATGAGTCATGTCCATAGGATACCCCTACCCAGCTCTCACAGTGCTTAAGAACACAGATCAGCACTTATAAGCAAGGTATATCTTGGGCAAATTCTGTAGCCTGTCTGCCTTGGTTTCCTCATCTGTATAATCGGGATAAT
Source organism: Trachypithecus francoisi (assembly GCF_009764315.1). Classification (NCBI taxonomy): domain Eukaryota; kingdom Metazoa; phylum Chordata; class Mammalia; order Primates; family Cercopithecidae; genus Trachypithecus; species Trachypithecus francoisi. The sequence continues at coordinate 39,187,603 of NW_022681467.1, forward strand.
GGTATTGCTTCATAGGGTTATTGTGAGGATTAACTGAGTTAATACATGACAGGTGCTTAGGAGCAGTGCCTGGCACATAAGAAACAACACAGAAGTGTTTTCATTGCTATGATGCTTGAGGGGCGAGCATAGGAGGGATGGCATATCCTCAAAAACAGCGTCCCCCAGCTCAGTCTCTTGACCACCACAGTCTGCCTCCCAGCTCTCTTCATTCCATCCCCTCCTCCACAACTGACTTCCCTCCTTGACTCTACCCACATACCTAGCTGCTAGAATTAACAGTTACCAATATTTTCCATATTTGCTTCACCTATATTTGGATGAAGTAATTTTAAGTAAATTTTAGACATCATGACATTTCACCCCTGAGGACATAACTTTGCATCTCTAAAAACTAAGGACTTTCTTTACATAACCACAATCTTGTTATTCCACTACCAAATTGCAAGTAACTCCTTTATATCATCCAATACCCAGTCTGCATTCGTATTTCCCCAGTTCTTAGGATACTCTTTGCAGTTTTTGAGCCAGAATCCAAACAAGGCCCACATAATTGGTTTTGGTTTTTATGTCTCTTAAGTTTCTTATGTTCTAGAAGAGCCCCTCCATCCTTTGTTTTTCCTTTTTTAATGACATTTTAAAAGCCTTTCAGAATGTGGTTTTTTGGATTTGTCTTGTTCCTTTCTTGTGGTGTCACTTAACTTGTTCCTCTATCCCCTGTATTTCCCAAGAAATGAAAGTTAGATCCAAAGGCTGGGTTAGACTTAGGTTAAATTTCTCACTGTCACTGTCTCTGTTTCTCTCTCTCTCTCCCCCTGCCCACCTCTGCTTTTGGCAAGACAAGCTCCTAGGTGATACTGTGTACTTCATACTGCCTCATGTCAGAATGCACACAATGTCTGCTTGTCTTGCTGTTAGCAACACTAAGGTTGACCAGTGAGGTCATGTGGGGACAACAACAGCAGGTTTCCAAAAGCCACTGTCTGTGAGGACTCAAAAGACATTTTGCAAATACATATGCTAAACCTTAGACCAGTCAGCAGAAAGAGAGAAAGAGAACAAGTGTGTGAAGCTGGGGAAACCTGTGGCTGTCTTTCTTTCCTTCTCCGTCCCCATTGCTGTCTTCCTTTTTTCCTTTCTCCCTCCCTTCTCCTTTCTCCCGGTCCTTTCTCTCCCCATCTCTCCTCCTTCCCTTTCTTCCGCATATCCTTTACTCCTCCTCCCCTCCCTCATTCCCCATGTGCACCCCTCCCTTTCCTTCACCCCTGCCCCGTGACCCTTTCCACCTTCTTCTCCACTTTCCACCTCCCTCCCCCAACCCCTCAGATGATTGACGGCGAGGCCTTCCTTTTGCTGACACAGGCGGACATTGTGAAGATCATGAGCGTCAAGCTGGGCCCAGCCTTGAAGATCTATAACGCCATTCTCATGTTCAAAAATGCCGATGACACCTTAAAGTGACTGGCCCAGGGCTGGGCCCTCCTGCGGCCCCTGCTTGGTCTCCCTCTCCAGCTGATGCTTTCTTCCTGACCTGAGTTCCTCATACCCCCACGTCCCCATGTTCCACCTGTATCTGACCAGGGCTAGTCCTTCTTAGAGGGTACATGGGAGCCGAGGAGCCCTCGGGAGGATAGGTACCCAGCCCCAAGTCCTAGAGCTCATTCGCCACCAGGCATGTCAGTGAGGGTGTGATTGGCAGGGGCATTACTCATGGAGTCAGTGGGACTGTGGCAGCTCCAGCGGACTTTTATTTTATTACCAAAGGGTCTTTTCCTTAGCGGTTGAGGAGAGTCTAGTAGAGCAGCAGTCCTTCAATCTGAGACCCCTTTCCCCTTTTTGGTATCTCTGTGTACTTTTCTCTTCTTGGCTCCTTTCCTCCTGCCAAGAATGACCCTGCCACAAACGTATTTACTCCTGGAGGCACCTCCTCCCTTTCTGTCTGCTGGTTTTGCTGCCCTCATTCTGCTGCTTCGTTTCCTGGGCAGTGCCCCCAGCCAGACCCCACTGGCTCTTCCCCCGAGATATGTGAACCTCAGAAACATGTTTTCATAAGATCCGTTGGAAGTCTCTAGCTGCCTTTCTCTCTTTTGCCCAGAATTGAGAGATTCTGAGCTAAGATGCCTTCTTGAACTTGCCCAGTTCTGGACCAGTTGGCATTTTAGTATCCCATGCCAAGTCCAAGTTCCAGCAGAATGAGCAGGTGGCTACAGCCTCTTTTATAGATGGCAGAAGTTGAGGTTCCACTGCTGTTTTCCACTCACCCTTCATGTGTTGAGTCTGGAAAGGAGTAAGCCCAGCCTGGTCAGTAGCCTAGGTTAGGAGACCAGCATAAGAATTTGTTAGACAATCTCGGGTCTTTGGCCAGAGGGGCAGCTCCAGCAGGCATAGTGGTGCCTGAAATTAGGAATAGTGTCCTCTGCAGCCTTGGACCTCAGCCAAGGTATTGCCCATGGGGTGATGGCCCCAGGTCTGCCAGGCCTTCTGCCATGAAAATGTAGCACTCTGTGTAGCACACACCCCCATGACATCATTCAGCGTGTCCCTTAAATGTTTACCACTAGCTCTTGCAGAGTCTTGAAAAGTTGGGAGTTAGGAAGGTGAACTTTTCTATCTGAATTCTCCGGGTCCCTGAAGCCCTCCTTGCCACTCTCCATCTGTCTTTCACTGCCAGCCAGGTCCCTGCTGGGCTCTGGACTTCCACTTCTCTGTCCACATAGGAACCCAGCTTCCACTGAGTCACTGCCAAACCTGCCTCCCAGCCTGGGTGGGAAGGGGGAGAGCCACTGGCAGGGGCCAGCCCCACATAGAGGCAAGGAGTCACTGCCAACCTCCCGTGCCCAGGTGCTGATGTGGGCCTGCAGAGTGTGGGGCCGGTGCCTTCCCCCAGACCCCTTCTCTCAATCATGTGATGCGTGTGTGTGTGTGCACATGTATGTGTGCGTGTGTGGCACTCTCAGAAGTGTTTGACAGGGTGCAGATGTGAGGCTCAGTGTTGGGAAAATGCCAAGGGCTATTATTAAAATTTGAAGCTTTATTTTTACCTTAGAAGTGGAAAACCCAGAGCTCTGTTGATTTCCTACCACAACCCGTAGGGGCCCCTCTCTCCCGTGGGCTGGACAGCTTTTGGGGGAAGCCATTCAGCTCCCGCAGTTGAGCTCCCACAGGGCTTCAGGTGTCCCTTGCCTTTCAACTGCTTAGAGGCAGCTTTGAGCACAGCCTTCCTGGAAGGAAGCTAGGCAAGCCCTGCCACACAGCAAAGGTTGGGTTTACAAGGGTGACATTGGTACCCCCTTGGCCAAGAGTAAAGAAGAATGAGTCTAAGCCCTGCTTTTATCTTGGTTTTCTGGGTGGTGGCAGAGCTCATCAGCTCCTTATCGTCAGTCTGCTCCTCTAAAAGACGAGAGATGTTCACTGACTTTGTGCGGTGAGAAGGCAGCAAGTACTCATGGCTGGTGCTGTGAGACCTCACAGCTTCTAAGGAGAGGGCCTAGGAGGGCCTTTGCCATCGGATCTGCCTAATACTTGCCTGTGGTAAAGGCAAGATGGACCAAGGGCCTTGGAAAAAAGGGCTCCCAGGCCTCTGAACTTTGAGGCCTCAGCACCTTCTGCACTATTGTCAAACTCTTTGGAAAGAAACCAAATCATTAAAAAGTAGGAAGAAATCTGCCTCTTGTCTGCCCCACTGCCCCTTTACCCCCACTCTGTCCCCAAATGATATTATTGCACCTTGACCTGGGAGTGCAGAGAGGGGAGGGAGTTGGCAGAGATTCCTGGTGCCCTCTGCCCTCTTAGCAACAGGTCCCACTTATATATTGGCCCCTGGCAGCCTCGCCCAGCCCCTGATCAGCCCAGGCCTAGGGCAGTTAGGTCCTTTCTGTTTATGTTCTCAAGCAGAGAGAATGATCTCAGAGTTTGCAAATGAAGCCTTTTTTGCACTTTCATTCACATGCACTTTGGTGGGGTTACATTTTTGTACTTGCCTCTTGTGTGTGCCCATGTGTGTGTGTGTTTTTTAAGAGAATCTTCTGGCTTAAGCTAAGATGACTCTTGAGGGAGAAAAAGTTACAAACAAAATGTGGTGTGATTTGTCGGTGTATCAAAACAACATAAATAAACTTGAACAACTGACATTCAGCCAGAGTCTGTTTCTATTTTCATGATAAAACATCCAGAGAACACAAAATGATTATCAGTAGTGGCATTACTGAAGAGACTAAAGTGTTCTCTTTGTTGTTAGTTAGGGGTCCTTAGTTTTTAAGGTAAGAAACAAAGGATAAGGATAAATGGGTATATCTGTCTACATTGAAAGTGTAAACAGTGGGAACTCCCAGAGATCAGTGTCTAAAAGGGCCTGATCCTTAATATTTGGTAAATGGTCAAGGGCAGAAAAGTCAATGAAACCTCTAAATTTTAAAATAATAATATCAGGGTGGGCACAGCGGTTCACGCTTATAATCCTAGCCACTTTGGGAGGCCAAGGAGGGAGGATCACTTGAGGCCAGGGGTTCAAGACCATCTGGGTAACATAGCTAGATCCTGTCTCTATAAAAAAAATTATTATTTTTAATGATGGCGTATGCCTGTAGTCCCGGCTACTTAGGAGGCTGAGGCAGGAGGATCACCTGAGCCCAGGAGTTCGAGGCTGCAGTGAGCTGTGATTGCACCGATGTGCTCTATCCTGGTGCTCAAATAAAAAATGAAAACATCGGCCAGGCACGGTGGCTCAAGCCTGTAATCCCAGCACTTTGGGAGGCCGAGACGGGTGGATCACGAGGTCAGGAGATCGAGACCATCCTGGCTAACACAGTGAAACGCCGTCTCTACTAAAAAATACAAAAAAAAACTAGCCGGGCGAGGTGGCGGGCGCCTGTAGTCCCAGCTACTCGGGAGGCTGAGGCAGGAGAATGGCGTAAACCCAGGAGGTGGAGCTTGCAGTGAGCTGAGATCCGGCCACTGCACTCCAGCCTGGGCGACAGAGCGAGACTCCGTCTCAAAAAAAAAAAAAAAAATGAAAACATCCAACTTTCAGATGGGGAAATGTCAACCTAAACAGTTAGATTTTGTTACGCTCCCCAGAGACGACGAGCAGGTGGGAAAGTGGCACCTTTCCACACCATAACTGGGAACCTACCTGACCGAGACGGGTGCCATGATAGAGTGGTGGTCCCTGGCTTCAATGGGAACTGAACCCTCAGGGCTACCCAGGAAGCACCTGGGGTTTGGGGGCTTTAGCTCTAACTTCCCTTTTCATGCTTCATCCTACCCCATTGTCTTGACAGATGTCCTCACCATCCATGTCACAGAGAAAGTGGAAGTCATCAGAAGAAACACCTTCACCTTCCTGCCATCTCATCTGCATGTCTCCTCCCACCCACAGTCATTCTATTTCTTTCCTATTACAGTGGAAGACTTGATGCCTCCACTTGTCAGAAGCTAATCTTCTACTAACCATGGCTGCAATAAAAGGAAAAGAAACGTTAAGAGACAAGAAGGGGCTTTTGGACATTTAAAATGGGATTACGGAGATAAAAATTCAACACAAGGGTTAAAAGATAAAGTTGAGGACATTTCCCAGCAGGTAGAATAAAAAGAAAAAGGCTGGGGCTGGTGGCTCATGCCTGTAATCCCAGCACTTTGGGAGGCCAAGGTAGGCAGATCACGAGGTCAGGAGTCTGAGACCAGACCGACCAACATAGTGAAACCCTGTCTCTACCAAAGATAAAAAAATTAGCCAGGTGTGGTAGTACGCGCTTGTAATCCCAGCTACTCAGGAGGCTGAGGCAGAAGAATTGCTTGAACCCGGGAGGCAGAGGTTGCAGTGAGCTGAGATCGCACCACTGTACTCCAGCCTGGGTGACACAGCAAGACTTCACATCAAAAAAAAAAAAAAAAAAGATAAGAAATGGGAAAGAAGAAAATGTATCAGAGGACTAGTTGGAGGCCCAAATATATGATTAATAGAAATTCTAATAAGAGAAATTCTAATTCTAACCGAGAAAACAAATTATATCAAAGACAAACTTAACAAACTTGTATACTGAAAACAAGAAACATTGCTGAAAGAAATTCAAGAACACCTAACTAAATGGAAAGAGATCTGTGTTCATGGCTAGGAAGACTTAATATTGTTAAGATGTCAATATTACCCAAAAAGGTTTACATATTCAATGCAATCCTTATCAAAATCTCAGCTGATTTTTTTTTCATGCAGAAATGGAAAGACGGATCCTTAAATTCCTATGGAATTGCATGAGGCCTCAGATAGCCCAAAAAATCTTGATAAAGTATAACAAAGTTGAAGAATGAACTGGTTTGTTTATTTCCTTCCTTCCTTCCTGCCTGCCTGCCTTCCTTCCTTCTTTTTTTTTTTTTTTTTTTGACAGAGTTTTGCTCTTGTCACCCAGGCTGGAATGCAATGATGCAATCTCAGCTCACTGCAACCTCCGCCGTCTCCTGGGTTCAAGCAATTCTCCTGCCTCAGCCTCCTGAGTAGCTGGGATTACAGGCACCCATCACCATGCCCAGCTAATTTTTGTATTTTTAGTAGAGACAAGGTTTCATCATGTTGGCCAGGCTGGTCTCAAACTCCTGACCTCAGGTGATCCTCCCACCTTGGCCTCACAAAGTGCTGAAATAACAGGCATGAGCCACTGTGCCCAGTCAGAGCAAACCAATTTCAAAACTTACTTCAAAGCCACAGTAATCAAAACAGTGTGGTACTGGCATAAGGACAAATAGACCAATAGGATAGAATTGAGAGTCTAAAAATTAGTCCATACGTCTATAACCAGTTGATTTTCAATAAGAATGCCAAGTCCATTAAATGGGGGAAAGTACAGTTTCTTCAACAAATGGGTCTGGGGTAACTGGATTTCTACATGCAAAAGAATGAAGTTGGATACCTACCTCACCCCATATTCAAGTATTAACTCAAAATGGATTGATGACTTAAATATAAGAACTAAAACTGTAAAACCCTGAGAAGAAAACATAAAGGTATATCTTCATGACCTTGGAATTCGCAATGAATTCTTAGCTATGACACCAAAAGCATAAGCAACAAAAGAAAAAATAGATAAACTGAACTTCATGGCTGGGCACGGTGGCTCACACTTGTAATCCCAGCACTTTGGGAGGCCGAGGTGGGCGGATCATGAAGTCAAGAGATCGAGACCATCCTGGCCAACATGGTGAAACCCCATCTGTACTAAAAATACAAAAGTTAGCTGGGTGTGATGGCACGTGCCTGTAGTCCCAGCTACTCGGGAGGCTGAGGCAGGAGAATCGCTTGAACCCGGGAGGTGGAGGTTGCAGTGAGCCAAGGTCACGCCACTGCATTCCAGCCTGGGCGATGGTGCGAGACTCGGTCTCAAAAAAAAAAAATTGAGCTTCATAAAAATTAAAGACTTGTGTGCATCAAAAGACATTATCAAAAGAGTAAAAAGCACCTACAGGGTGGGAGAAAACATTTGCAAATTTTACAAGGGTTTAATATGTAGAATATATAAAGAACTCCTAAAAGTAAGCAACGAAAAGCCCAGTTAAAAGATGGGCAAACAACTTGAATAGATATTTCTCCAAAAAAATAACATGTAAATGGCCAGTGAGCCCGTGAAAAGTTGTTCAACATCATTAGGCATTAGGGAAATGTAAATTAAAGCCACAATGAGATATCCCTTTCTACCCATTAAGGTGGTTATAATTTTTTTAAAAAGGAAAGTGAAATGGTGAGGCTGTGGAGAAATTGGAGCCCCTGCAGTAGTGATGTAAAATGGTGCAGCTGCTGTGGAAGAGAGTTTGGCATTCAAAGCATGATGTAGGCTGAAAAAAGAGTTTGGCAGTTCCTTCAAAAGCTAAACATAGAATTATATAATTTAGCAATTCCACTCCTAGGTATATACCCAAAAGATTTGAAAACAGATACTTGTATGCCTATGCTCATTGCAGCGTTATTCACAGCAGCTGACAGGTAGAAACAATCCATGTCATCATCAGCAGAAAACAAAATATGGTCTATCCATTCAATGGAATCTTAATTCAGTCAAAAAAGAATAAAGTTCTGATACTTGCTACCACTGGATGAACCTTGAAAACGTGCTAAGTGAAATAAATGAGGCCAGGCGCAGTGGCTCATGCCTATAATCCCAGCACTTTGGGAGGCCGAGGCAGGTGCATCACGAGGTCAGGAGTTTGAGACCAGCCTGGCCAACATAGTGAAACCCTGTCTCTACTAAAAATACAAAAAATTGGTTGGGTGTGGTGGCAGGCACCTGTAATCCCAGCTACTTAGGAGGCTGAGGCAGGAGAGTCACTTGAACCCAGGAGGCGGAGGTTGCAGTGAGCCGAGATCGCACCACTGCACTCCAGCATGAGCAACAGTGTGAGACTCCGTCTCAAAAAAATAAAAAAGAGACACGAAAGAACAAATACTCCACATATATGCAATATCCAAAATAGGCAAATTCATACAGATGGAAAGTAGATTAGAGGTTACCAGGGACTGTGGGGAAGGGGAAATATGGAGCTTAATAATTACAGAGTTTCTCTTCGGGGTGATAAAAACAGATTTTTTATTAATTAGATAATAATGTTTATACAACATCATGAATATACTTAATGACACTGAATTGCACACTTAAAAAATGGTTACAATGGCAAATTTTATATTTACCACAATAAATTTCCTTTTAAAAGAGGAAGACTGCCGGGCGCAGTGGCTCAAGCCTGTAATCCCAGCACTTTGGGAGGCCGAGACGGGCGGATCACGAGGTCAGGAGATCGAGACCATCCTGGCTAACACGGTGAAACCCCGTCTCTACTAAAAATACAAAAAAACTAGCCGAGCGAGGTGGCGGGCGCTTGTAGTCCCAGCTACTCGGGAGGCTGAGGCAGGAGAATGGCGTAAACCCGGGAGGCGGAGCTTGCAGTGAGCTGAGATCCGGCCACTGCACTCCAGCCTGGGCGACAGAGTGAGACTCCGTCTCAAAAAAAAAAAAAAAAAAAAAAAAGAAAAAAGAGGAAGACATAGGATCCAAGAAGCAGGACACACCAAGGAAAGAGACAAAGGGGATTTTCCAGGCCAGTCACAGTGGTTCACGCCTGTAATCCCAGCACTTTGGAAGGCCAAGGCAGGTGGATCTCTTGAGGCCAGGAGTTTGAGACCAGCCCGGCCAACACTGCAAAACCTGTCTCTACTAAAAATACAAAACAAGTAGCTGAGTGTGGTGGTGTGTGCCTGTAATCCTAGCTACTTGGAAGGCTGAGGCAGAAGAATTGCTTAAACCCGGGAGTGGGAGGCTGCAGTGAGCCGAGATCATGCCGCTGCACTCCAGCCTGGGCGACAGAGAGACTCTTATTTCAAATGAAAAAACGGTGGAGGTGGGGACAGGTTTCCGGAGTGATGGGAGAGGAAGGGCCAGGTTCACCTCTGGACAGCTGTCTAGGTGAGAGTAGGAGGATGAAAGGCTCTAAGAAAAATGGGGGAAAAAAAACTGAAACTGATATATTAATGTATCAAGAGGATATTTTAGCTTTACCAAAGAGTTATGTACACATAATTATATATAATTAATAATTATATATATTGAATATGTCCAATTTCTAAAACCAAATGAAGCAACTATAAATTCAGGAAAAGCTGAAGTATGTGTTTGCATGGGCATAATCTAAGTATTCATGTTCTATAGTAGTAAAGAAACCACTTGAAAATGTTTTCAACAGAAAGATGGAAGAATAGAAGTATAAGACTATTAAGGGCCGGGCGCGGTGGCTCAAGCCTGTAATCCAGCACTTTGGGAGGCCGAGACGGGCGGATCACGAGGTCAGGAGATCGAGACCATCCTGGCTCACACGGTGAAACCCCGTCTCTACTAAAAATACAAAAAACTAGCCGGGCGAGGTGGTGGGCGCCTGTAGTCCAGCTACTCGGGAGGCTGAGGCAGGAGAATGGCGTAAACCCGGAGGCGGAGCTTGCAGTGAGCTGAGATCCGGCCACTGCACTCCAGTCCGGGCGACAGAGCGAGACTCTGCCTCAAAAAAAAAAAAAAAAAAAAGACTATTAAGATATATGGAGGTAGGCCGGGCGCCGTGGCTCAAGCCTGTAATCCCAGCACTTTGGGAGGCCGAGACGGGCGGATCACAAGGTCAGGAGATCGAGACCATCCTGTCGAACACGGTGAAACCCTGTCTCTACAAAAAATACAAAAAACTAGCCGGGCGAGGTGGCGGCGCCTGTAGTCCCAGCTACTCGGGAGGCGGAGGCAGGAGAATGGCGTGAACCCGGGAGGCGGAGCTTGCAGTGAGCTGAGATCCGGCCACTGCACGCCAGCCCGGGCCACAGAGCGAGACTCCGTCTCAAAAAAAAAAAATGATATATGGAGGTAAATACCAAGGAAAGCAGCTTGAAAAGATGAGGAATGGGGCAAGGAACTGATCTTTTTCATTATTTGATTTTACACTTTGTACACTTACCACTTTCTAAAAATGTTTCCAAAAAGCAAACTGGGGCCCATATCTGGGCTATGTTTGCCCAAAAGTCTTTCTCTTAGCCCATGTGGATAACAGATTTTTCTCTGGGGGCCCTGTGTCTGTTATTCCCTTTGCCTGTGGGTAAATCTGCAGGTGGGGCTGGGGGTGGGAATAGGGCTGGAGCCAGACTAAGGACAGAAAAGTGGACTGAGGAATGTCAAAGTCCAGGGAACATTTCTGGAGGTGGATTTCCATTGGTTAAGTCTCTTGCTTTCCTCATATGGCTGAGAACATGGCTTTGACCTTCATACCCAAACAACAAAGTCCAGCTAGGGAGGGTGGGAGGGGAAAGAAGGAAGAGAGGAAGTTGGGAAGGAGACGCATATCTGCAGTGGACTATCTGCACATATCTGCACGAGTGACCTTGGCCATTTCCTGCAGTATCACTGAGGGGGAAGGGCAAGTTCAGCACTGCTGCTAGCCACATTGGTTGGCACAACTTGTTATAATAATTTGGTAGATAGTTCATAATTAACCCAGCACTCACATGTACTAGAGTTTATCTGTTAGAAATACTAGCAGAAGGCCACAGGATATTAAAGCAGAGAGGTTCTCTGCAGCCTTGTTGGAAATATTGTGAGACTGCCGACAGTCTAAATGTCCATCAGAAGGAACAGTGAATAGGGAATAGGAGTAGTAAAAACTCCACACTGAAGTGTGGTGCAGCTGCTTAAAAGATGTATATATGAAAAAAAGTGAATTACTGATGGCCCATTTTCTGGAAAAAAAATGGACGCAGTTATATAGGTTAATACATACAGATTAATATACATAGATTAAGACGTAGACAAAAGTCTGGAAGGATTGTCACCCTTTCTTTTTTTTTTTTTTTTTGAGACGGAGTCTCACTCTGCCGCCGAGGCTGGAGTGCAGTGGCCGGATCTCAGCTCACTGCAAGTTCTGCCTCCCGGATTCACACTATTCTCCTGCCTCAGCCTCCCGAGTGCCTGGGACTACAGGCGCCCGCCACCTTGCCCGCTAGTTTTTTGTATTTTTTAGTAGAGACGGGGTTTCACCGTGTTAGCCAGGATGGTCTCGATCTCCTGACCTCATGATCCACCCATCTCGGCCTCCCAAAGTGCTGGGATTACAGGCTTGAGCCACCGCGCCTGGCCTATGGGGTGTTTTTTAACCAGCTCTGGAAGAGCAGAGGAGAAGGAGCTTGGTGGCACAGCAGCAGCAGCAGCAGGAGCTCTGGAAAAGGGCAGGACCTTGTGTGCTGCCCTGATTTGCTCTGTGCACTTGGGCCAGCCACCTCCCCTATCTGGACCAGGGCCAGACACCTGCTGCTATGTGTGTTGGTGGAGGTGGGGTGTGTGGCCATGCAGGGCTCCTCCAGAGCACAGCAGAGCAGCCAGTGTTTAAGGCACCAGAATTACCAGAAAGTTGTTGACATTTTAATGGAAAGGCAATGGAAGAAGCAGTGTGAAAGTCAGCCTGCTGAGGAGGGGTCACTGGGCAGAGCTTTCCTTACCTGTCCAGGGGTCCAATGAGAACCCAGGGCCAGCCAGGCACGGTGGCTCATGCCTGTAATCCCAGCACTCTGGGAGGCCAAGGTGGGCAGATCACGAGGTCAGGAGATCGAGACCATCCTGGCTAACATGGTGAAACCTCATCTCTACTAAAACTACAATTAGCCGGGCGTGGTGGTGGGCGCCTATAGTCCCAGCTACTCGAGAAGTTGAGGCAGGAGAATGGCGTGAACCCGGGAGGCGGAGCTTGCAGTGAGCCGAGATCATGCCACTGCACTCCAGCCTGGGTGACAGAGCGAGACTCCATCTCAAAAAAAAAAAAACCAAAAAAAGAACCCAGGGCCTGGGACGCTTTGGGTCAACCCCCAAGAAAGCCTTCCCTGTTCTCCAGGGTGAGCTAATCTCTGGTTCCTGAGCCTCAAATCTCTGAAGGGCAGAGTGGGGCATAGGTTTCAACTCAGCTGTGATTCTCCCAGAACAGTGCCAGGGCAGTGCTAGGTTGGGTAAGCTCTGGGTGGCAGTCTTTGGCTTAACACAAGAAATTGCCAGAGGCTGGCTCGGGGGAAATGAGCTGCCCAGCCCTGGAAGTTTCCATGCAAGGACTGAACATAGAGGCTGGTGGCCCCCATTAGGGAAGAGGTGGAGGAGAGAGTTGTGTGAGACCAACCTTTCAGTTGCTGGTTCACTAGGTTCCAAGCGAAAGGGAAGATGACTCAGCAGAGGGAATCAGGGAAGGCTGTGTAGGAGTCAGCATTTAAGCTGGACCTTGAGAGAGTGCGGCAGTTCCAGTGTTGAAAGGGACTTCAGAGATCCTCCCTCCAGCAGGACATACCATCCATCAGCAATTCACATGAGGCTCCGGGAGCTCAAGTCAGTTACCCATGGTCACGTAACAAGTTGTGCTTTTAAAAATTCAGAGAGTCCCCCAGGCAGTGCCCATCCAGGAGCCAGTGGGTGCAGCCAGCTTGGTAATTCAGGTCCAGTTGTTAATTAGTAACTGGAAGGCCCTGAAGCCAGCTTCCAGCAGGCAGAGCTGGGAGGTTGAACTTGAGCCGGTTTGGGAGCCAGGAGCGAGTGGGTGACAGGTCGTTCCTGATTGGGAAGGTTGCTCGACAAGTCAGGATTGTGCCTCCAGTCAGAAGGACCATGAAGAGGGAGAAGAGGGCAGAGCCGTGCAAGGGGCTGCTTCCCAGGACCTGAGCTGGAATCTGGAGTTTTCAGGTGAGAGGCTCACCTGTGAGCGGGTTACCTGCCTGCTGGCCTATTGGTCTCCAAATTGACTAGTTACCTAGCTAACATCTTTCCTAGTACTTGTTGACTTTCTTTCCTTCCTTTCTTCCTTCCCAACTTCTTTCCCTTCTCCCTCCTTCCTTTCCTTCCTTCCCTCCCAACTATCTGCTTTCTCGGCTAATTTTCTTTCTCCTTAACTAACCAAGTTACATCCTCACTTCCTTCCCACTAACTTCATTTTTTCCTTTTCTGGCTTTCTATTATCTTCCTGAAATTCCAGGTCATGGGCTCTGCAGTCAGATGGCCTGGGTTCAAATCCTGGTTATGTCATTTATTAACTGTCTTGATCATGTCACCTCTCTCTCCTTGCCTCAGTTTTCTCCTCCTTAAAACAGGAACGATGATAGTTCCTAACCCGTGGGGTTGTCGGAACAAAATAAGATAAAGTTGGCACTTGAACTGGGCAGGTGTGTAAATGAACAATTTACAGTGAAGACAGGGACAGCAGCAGGAGAGGGCCCATGGGGTCGGCGGGTCGTCTGGCTTCCAGGAAAGGCAATGAGAACAGATGAAAAGGTGAGCTGGAAAGACCAGGTTTGTTGGGGAATGTTCCAAGGAGAGAGAACTGTGTGACACTGTCACACCCCCACACCCCATTTGACAGGACCAGGGAGCTGTAGGCAGGTCCATGTAACAATGGGACAGAGGAGGCAAATCTGGGCTGTGGCAAGTTAGGAAAGGGACAGGCTTGAGGACTCATGGAGGGGCTTGAGTGGGAGTTCACAGAGTCTGAAGAGTTAGGAGAATATATTGATGTCCAGCTTCTGGCCAGAAAATTAGAACACCGTGGTGTAAGAGAGAAGAAAGCCTTAGGAACTGAGGGCTGCTTAGGCATAGAGGTCATAGTCAAGGTGATGGGGGTGGGTGTGATGGGCCATGGGCATGCCAGGTTCCCACCCAGAACTTAGTACTTGAATATTAACTCAACAGCAATATCTTGAGAAGCTTTACACAATAGTACAAAGATAAAAGTTAAAATAACCAGCCAGGTGCAGTGGCTCACACCTGTAATCCTAACACTTTGGGAGGCCAAGGTGGGCGGATCACCTGAGGTCAGGAGTTCGAGACCAGCCTGGCCAACATGGTGAACTCTCATCTCAACTAAAAATACAAAAATTAGTTGGGTGTCGTGGCACATGCCTGTAATCCCAGTTACTCGGGAGGCTGAGACAGAGAATCACTTGAACCCAGGAGGCAGAAGTTGCAGTGAGCAGATATTGCGCCACTGCACTCCAGCCTGGGCAACAGAGTGAGACTCCATTTTAAAAAAAAAAAGGCCGGGCGCGGTGGCTCAAGCCTGTAATCCCAGCACTTTGGGAGGCCGAGACGGGTGGATCACGAGGTCAGGAGATCGAGACCATCCTGGCTAACACGGTGAAACCCCGTCTCTACTAAAAAATACAAAAAATTAGCCGGGCGAGATGGCGGGCGCCTGTAGTCCCAGGCACTCGGGAGGCTAAGGCAGGAGAATGGCGTAACCCGGGAGGCGGAGCTTGCAGTGAGCCGAGATCGTGCCACTGCACTCCAGCCTGGGCGACAGAGCCAGACTCCGTCTCAAAAAAAAAAAAAAAAAAAAAAGTTAACCTAACCTAAGAACCCGCTGTTACCTTGGGTCATGACCTTCCAGTCTTTTTTTGGCAGCTGTATTCACAAATGTGTGCGTGCATACATGTCTTTTGTTTTTCTTTTATAAAATTGGCACCCCTACAACACCTGCTATTTTGAAACTTGGTTTTTTGCTTGATATTGTATCACGTATATGTTCCTGTTTTGGTTTATATAGGTTTTTTTTTTTGTTTTTTTTGTTTTTTTTTTTTTTTTTGAGACGGAGTCTCGCTCTGTCGCCCAGGCTGGAGTGCAGTGGCCGGCTCTCAGCTCACTGCAAGCTCCGCCTCCGCCTCCCGGGTTCACGCCATTCTCCTGTCTCAGCCTCCCGAGTAGCTGGGACTACAGGCGCCCGCCTCGTCGCCCGGCTAGTTTTTTGTATTTTTTAGTAGAGACGGGGTTTTACCGTGTTAGCCAGGATGGTCTCGATCTCCTGACCTCGTGATCCGCCCGTCTCGGCCTCCCAAAGTGCTGGGATTACAGGCTTGAGCCACCGCGCCCGGCTATATAGGTTTTATATAGTTTTTGGCTGTGTAATTTTCCACTTTATATATGTACCAACATTTATCAATTCATTAGCCAAATATGTACTGGGCACCTACTATATTCCAGTCCCTGTGCCCAGTGCTGAGGATACAATAGTTGAACAGGAAGTATTTGCCCTCCTGGAGCTGATGTTCTAGTTGGAGATAGAAAATAAAAACTAGGCCGGGCGCGGTGGCTCAAGCCTGTAATCCCAGCACTTTGGGAGGCCGAGACGGGCGGATCACGAGGTCAGGAGATCGAGACCATCCTGGCTAACACGGTGAAACCCCGTCTCTACTAAAAAATACAAAAATATTAGCCGGCGAGGTGGCGGGCGCTGTAGTCCCAGCTACTCGGAGGCTGAGGCAGGAGAATGGCGTGAACCTGGGAGGCGGAGCTTGCAGTGAGCTGAGATCCGGCCACTGCACTCCAGCCTGGGCGGCAGAGCCAGACTCCGTCTCAAAAAAAAAAAAAAAAAAAAAAGAAAGAAAATAAAACTAATAGTTACAGGATAAGGTATCAGTGCTACAAAGTAAAATATAAAGTAAACAAAGTGTATAGGGAATGAGCAGGACTGGTATCAGAGTGACTAACCATCCTGGTTGGCCCAGGAGTATAGCGGTTTTAGCACTGAAACCCGCCAGTCCCAGACAAACCAGGATGACCTGTCACCCGTAATCAGTACAAGCCTCTCCAAGAGGTGACTTTTAAGCAGAAACCTCTATGACATTAGTGGAAAACAGCCATGCAGATGCCTGGGGGAAGAGTATCGTAGGCAGAGGGAAAGCTACGTGCAAGGGGCTGGAGGCCAGAGAGTAGTGTGTTTGAGGGACAGCAAGAGAAAGCAGAGAGGCTGAGGGCAGTCAGGAAGGAGGGGAGTGGAAGCTAAGGAGGAAATGGAGACAGCAGCCAGGTCATATGGATCTCATAAACCATGGTAGAGGCTTTGGATTTTGTTTGTTTGTTTGTTTATTTATTTATTTATTTATTTAGACAGACTCTTGCTCTGTCACCAGGCTGGAGTACAGTGGCACGATCTCAGCTCACTGCAACCTCTGTCTCTGGGTTCAAGCCATTCTCCTGCCTCAGCCTCCTGAGTAGCTGGGACTACAGGCACGTGTCACCACACCCAGCTAATTTTTGTATTTTTAGTAGAAACGGGGTTTCACCATGTTGGCCAGGATGGTCTCGATCTCTTGACCTCGTGATCTGCCCGCCTTGGCCTCCTAAAGCGCTGGAATTACAGACATAAGCCACCACGCCCAGCTGAGGCTTTGGATTTTTATTCTAGGTGTGATGAGAAAGCACTGGAGTTTTTGAGCAACTAAGGCACATGATCTGATTTACATTTTAAGACTCACTGTGGCTTTTCATGGAGAAAGATTGTAGTGGGTAAGTGGAGAAGCAGGGAGTCAGTGGAGAAGCTATTGCAATAATCCATGCAGGTGACTATGGGGGCTCAGGCAGGGTGGTTTCAGCAATGATGGTGAGCAGCAGTGGTTTCTGGATATATTGTGAATGAAATTTCATGGTGGAGTGGAAGTGGAGTGAGGGTGCAGGCTTTCCAGAATGAACTCAAAGTTGCTGGCTTGAACTTTTGAGTAGGCGGTAGTGCCATTATTGAGGCTAAAGACTGAGGGAGGAACAGACTGGGGCAGAGTGGAAGGAATATGAGTCAAGACCTTTGTTTCAGACATGTTAAGTTCAAGATACCAGCCAGGCACAGTGGCTCATACCTGTAATCCCAGCACTTTGGGAGGCCGAGGCAGGAGGATTGCTTAAGCTCATGAGTTCAAGACCAGCTTGGGCAACATGGTGAAACCCTGTCGCTACAAAAAGTACAAAAAAAATTAGCTAAGCCTGGTATTGTGTGTCTATAGTCCCAGCTACTTGGGAGGCTGAGGTGGGAGGATGGCTTGAGCCGGGAAGGTAAAGATTGCAGAGAGCCTAGATCACTCCACTGCACTCTATAACCTGGGCTGCAGAGCTAAACCATGTCTCAAAAAAAAAAAAAAAAAAAAAGATTGAGATGCTTTGGCTGGGCGTGGTGGCTCACACCTGTAATCCCAGCAATTTGGAAGTCAGGGGCGGGTGGATCACATGAGGTCCAGAGTTCAAGACCAGTCTGGCCAACATGGTGAAACCCAGTCTCTACTAAAAATACAAAAATTAGCCGGGCGCGGTGGCGGGCGCCTGTAATCCCAGCTACTCAGGAGGCTGAGGCATGAGAATTGCTTGAATCAGAAAGCAGATGTTACAGTGAGCCGAGATTGTGCCACTGTACTCCAGCCTGGGCGACAGAGTGAGACTCTTTCTTAAAAAAAAAAAAAAAAGATTGAGATACCTCTAGACATCTAACTAGTGAATTGTCAAGGAAGCAGTTAAATATGTAAGTACAGAGTTCAGGAAAGAATCAGAACTAGGCTGGGCACGGTGACTCACGCCTGTAATCCCAGCACTTGGGGAGGCCAAGGCAGACACATCACTTGAGGTCAGGAGTTTGAGACCAGCCTGGCCAACATGGTGAAACCCCATTTCTACTTAAAAAAAATACAAAAATTAGCCGGGTATGGTGGCGGGGCCTGTAGTCCCAGGTACTTGGGAGGCTGAGGTGGGAGTACCACTTGAACCTAGGAGGCAGAGTTTGCAATGAGTTGAGATACTGCCACTGCACTCCAGCCTGGGTGATACATCAAGACTGTCTCAAAAAAAAAAAAAGAAAAGAAAAGAAAGGAAAGCAAGAAAGAAAAAGAAAGAAAGAGAGAGAGAGAAAGAAAGAAAGAAAAAAAAGAAAGAGAAAGAAAGAAAAAGAATGAATTAGAATGAGAGAGAGAGATTTGGGAACTGACAAGTATAGTTGGTTAAACCATCAAAATGGTAGCGATCAACTAAAGAACAAGTATGTGTAGACAGAGACCCAAAGACTAAGCCCTGGGATAGGCCTGTGTTTAAGGATTAAAAAAAGGAGGAAAATCCAGCACGGGAGATGGAGGAAGAGCAGTCAGTGAGCTAGAAGGAAAACCAAGAGTTCCTGAAGCCAAATGGGGAACGTGAGCACACCAAATTCTTCAGAGAAGTTGAGTAAAATGAGGATGAGGAACTCATCACTGGCTTTGGCACAAAGAGGTCACTGGTCCACGGTTTCATTGAAGTGTTGGGATGAGAGCCTGTTTGGAATGGGCTCAAAAGAGAACAGGAAGAGGAGTGGAGACAAGGAGTCCAGACAACTCTTCTGAGGAGTTTAGCTGAAAGGGAGTACAAAGAAATGGGACAGTATCTGGACACGGTGTATGGTCAAGAGAGGGAGCTCTTGCAGCCAGCAAGTGTTCTGAAGTGCCCTGTGGTGGGACACTTAAGTTACTAATTAGCACAATTATTTTGCTGTTATAAATAGTGCTGCTGAATGAAGGCCACATCAGGATCTTGTTTTTAAAAAGAAATGTCCTTGTTCTGGGTATGTGTTTTGTCAACACGACATCCTGCTCATCATGAACTGGTTCCACATTTCTATTTTGTTCAAGATGGAAGGCTTTGATACTGTGCACTCAGGTTTTCTCTGGAGGTTTTCTCTGGTCAACACTTCCAGATCCTCTGCATTTCAGAGCCCACAGAGAACCCCTGAGGCCACTGGGCTCAGTTCCGTCCCTGACCAACTTTCTGGGCCCTAGCCCCATGTGTCCCTCCCCTGTGGTATACTGTAGCCACACAAAAAGTTCGAGAAGGGCAGGGGCTGTGGGCCCATCAACTCCTTTATTCCCCAGAACACCTGCCCACCCCTCGGGTCCTGGGGAGAGGAAGGGACCCTTTGAGTACCTAATGACTGCCCCAGGAAGCAAGGCCTTCATGAGCCAGGGGGCTCTCTGGGACCGTTTCTTACACAGCAGGACAGCTATGGGCCAACCAGGCCTGCCCTGAGGACTGGGCCAGGGCCCTTGAGGGGACCGCAGGGAAAGGCCCAAAGGACCAAGTGCTCAGAAAAGACCAAGGCAGCCTGGACTGAGCTAGACACCCAGGCTCCAGGTTCCTTCCTCTGAAACATCTGCAGGTTTTGGGGAGGCGAAGGGGTCTCAGCCGCCATGGCTGACCTCTGTGGGACCTCTTCTTCAGCTCCAGATGGCCTCCACAGGGTTCATATACACAGGCTTCCTACACGCACGCATGCACACGCATACACACACACACACACACACCCCAGAGTAAATTTACTGATATACACCAATATGAACACAGACACACAATGACTTACCTATACACACACATTAATAGACGCCCATACTGCTCTGAACACATACCTTCAGACATCCACACAGACTCACACTCACCCACATACACACACTGACACAGCACATTCACATACAAAGATACACACTGACATGTACTACACAGAGGCACGCTGAAACACATCCATATACACACCACACACACTGAGAGAGACAGTGATGCACACAGTCACAGATGCACAGACATACGCTGATGTAATTGTACAAATGTGGTCACACTGACACATACGTGCACTCATCCACGCAGACTCATATAAACGGACACAAATACATGAAATACAGAGCCACAGACAGACACACATGGAAGCACGGTATGCACAAAACACTCACACAGTACACACCATGCCACACACACCCTGACCCACACAGTCTAACAAGACCCAGGGGTCTCCAGGGCTCCCCTGGGGCTATTGCCCACCCCTCCCACCATCCCTGCCAGGGTAAGATGGTGTCCCCCAGGGAACAGAAGTCTCCAGTCCCATCTTAAGCTCTGCTGGATCCCTCGTGACATCAACCAGCCCCCTCGTGGCTGCCGGGAGCTGTGAGCTCTGTGCTGGGGCCGGGCCGGCACCGGGCACAGACACTTAGGCCCTTGTTGGGAGAACAGAGAGAGGCTCTCTTGTCCACTGCCTGTCTTCGGTTCCAACTGCTGGTTCTCCTAGAGGCCTCTCCTCAGACTCGCAGGTATGTGGGACCAGGGAGGCCAAGTCCTAGCAGAAGGGCCACTGGGGTCAGCCCAAGAGAGGGTGTGGCAGTGTTGTGGGCTGTTTGCAGGAGCACACATGTCTGGCATTGGCTAGGGGCAGGCTCCACTTCCTTAGCAGTTCTGCAGCTTGCTCTTAGGGCTTGGCAGGGCTGGGCCTCTCAGGGCAGCCCTGAGAGGGGCTGGTGGGGGATCCTCTCAATTCCCCTTCACTTTCTCTGTTCCCAAGAAGGCCATGAGGTTGGTGCCTCCAGGACCTGCCTTGTAGAGGTAGGAAATCTCTACTCAGAGAGGCTGGGCTGCAGCCCAGGTCCCACAGTGGGCCAAGACTAAGGTCTTGAGATGCACAGCAGCTGGGCTCTCAGGTGAGCTCTCTGCTCTCAGCCTTTGCCAAGCAAGGATGAGGCTGTGGGACCCCAAGCGATCTGTGGTGGGGCCTGGGCACCCTGGCCTCCTCTCCCCTGCAGGGTGGAACAAGGAAGACACTATTCCTGGCCACATAGATCAGCTGGTCACACTTTCTGTTGTTTGGCCCCGAATAGATACTGGCCAGTCTTGGGTCTCTCTGTGGCCCCAGCCCAGGGCTTCCACCGCAGTTGCCTTTCCCGAGGCGTTGGGCAGAATTCCCTGTGGCGAGGAGATCGTAGCACAGAGCCCAGCTGGGAATGCACACAGTAATTCCGGGTTGCCATTGTTCCTCCCTGGGAGTCCGGAGAGCCCAGCCTGTGCCTTCACAAGGCTGTGTGGACTTTTGGAAGGTCCTTTTTTAGGCCACAGGCCTTCCACCTGTGAAATGGAGGAAGGGTTCAGACTTTATGCCCTGAAAAGGTCCTTCCAGCCCTGGCCATCTTGGACTTCTGGGGCTACCCTGGCTCACATGGGTCTTGCTGCCCTGGGTATCCCCAATGACTGAAAAGAATCAGCCTGGGAGGGGCCGCACTCTGACTATCCCCCTTTATCCCTTCTGAGATGTTTGTTAGAAAGTCTGGGTCCGGGGAATATCATTTTTTGTTCCATCCATGCAGGGGTTGCTTGCCTCTGGGGTAGGAAACCCTCAGGCGGTGGCAGGTGCACAGGTAGGGGAGGATGGAGAGGGCAGTGGTGCCTGAAGCCCTGGATGGGCGGAGCTGACCCCGCAACACCAACTGTCTCGTGCCTGCTCCTCCCTGTCCCCCCAGAGCTGCCTGATCATTGCTGCAGAATGAACTCTAGCCCAGCTGGGACCACCAGTCCACAGGTGAGTGGTTCTTGGTCCCCCACCCATCATCAGGGGGCTCACTTCCTCCTGAGGCTAAGAAATCTGTGGAGACACCCACTAGCCCCATGGGCTGTCCCAGACAATGTCAGGGGCTGAGAGGATCACTGCGAGCACATAGAAATGAGCCACTTGCAAGGTGAATAGAGGAGAGATTTGAAATAGAGCTTCAAGATGGATTGGAAAAATCACGGGATTTGTCATGAAGACACCTGGGTTCTATCCCAACCTGGTTGCCTGTGAGACCCTGGGCAACTCCTCTCTCGGCCTCAGTTTCCTCACCTATTCAGTTAGCACAACAGCCAGCTGCCTCCCAAGGCTGTTTTGAGAAGTGGGTAAAATGGTGGATAAGTGGATTGGTGGGTGGGTAGAAGGAGGGAGGGAGGCAAGGAGGTGGGCAGGTGGGCAGGCAAAAATAAAGAAAGAAAAAGGCAGGCGGGCCTAGTAGAGTTGTTGGAGAAGGGATCAGGGCCTGGGCTAGGAGAAAGGGAGGTAGCCAGGGAGTAGGGATCTGCTGATCGTAATCACTTCTTTCTTTAGCCCTCCAAGGCCAATGGGAACATCATCCTGGGGCCTTCAGCCAACCCAAAGTGAGTTCTGGTCCCTCAAGCACCGTTCCTACTTGACTCCTCTCATACGTGGCTCCCCTTGCCTTGGGAATAAAATCCAAATTATCTGGTCTAATATTCAATACTCTCTGCCATCTGGGCCCAGGACCTTTCCCCAGCTTTGTCTCCCACGAATTCCCCAGCCTCTGCCCATGCTGAACCCTCTTCCTGCAATGCCCCCGAAATGTCTGCATTGTTAGCACCTCCCCACACTTCAGGCCCTACTCAGGGCCTTTGGGTACTAGAACCCTGCCTTCTATGCAGGCCTTCTGTGCAGTATGTCTGGTTTTATCTCCACTCTGACTATGGTTTCACTTGAATTTGAGTTCCCCGGGGCCAGGGTGAATCTTACAAGCCCTCTCTCGGCTGGCAGAACATGGGGTTCTTCGGGGGTCAGGAGGCATGGCTGCTGGAAGGCTCTCTGTATTTCACCACTCTAAAGTTAAAAAGAAGCCCAGGTTTGTTCTCAGGCACCAGCTTTCCAGACCTGCAAATGCTGATGCATGTTTTTCCCTCTTCCCCCAGTGCCCGGCCCACGGACTTCGACTTCCTCAAAGTCATCGGCAAAGGGAACTACGGGAAGGTGAGTGACTTGGTGAGGTTGGGAAGCCTGGGTCTTCCCTTCTGCAGCCTCTTTCAGCCCCTGCTGCCACTTGTATGTGTGAAGAGAGAGCTCTCGTACCTGCAGACAAAAGCAGGGGCAGGCGGGAGGCCTTGTACTGCTGTTGGTAAGTCCAAAGTCACCTACGGGCCCTCAAATTCGTGTTTCTGCTCAGGTCCTGCTGGCCAAGCGCAAGTCTGATGGGACGTTCTATGCAGTGAAGGTGTTGCAGAAAAAGTCCATCTTAAAGAAGAAAGAGGTACCAGGGCTCGGGCACAGGCGTTTCTTCTTCTGCTTCCCAAACCCCAGCCTAGGGTGGCTTTCAAAGATGGGTCCCACATCTGACAGGTCCATGGGGCTGGGTGCAGAGGTGGTCACAACAAAGGGGAGAGGGCAGATGGTACGCAGGATGCTGGTCCTTCTCAAAGAAAGCAGGCCGAGCCACCTCACCACAGGGCTTTCAGGAAAACCAGCCTGGCTTTGCCTTCCCCTGGGAAACGCAGGCTCCATGACAGACAAGTCTTCTGCCTGCTCCCAGTGCCAGGCTCCCCATCTGGATAATGTGGAGCCCCACTTTATTCTCTCTGAAGGTCTTCATGCCATCAGGCCATGTGACTGGAGTGCAGTAGTACAATCACAGCTCACTGCAGCCTCAAACTCCTGGGCTCAAGCAATCCTCCCACCTCGGCCTCCCAAAGTGCTGGGATTAGAGGCATGAGCTACATGCGCAGCACATCATGGACTTCTTTTTGTGTTGTTGAGACAGAGTCTTGTTCTGTCATCCAGGCTGGAGTGCAATGGCATGATCTCAGCTCACTAAAACCTCTGCCTCCTGGGCTCAAGTGATCTCGTGCCTCAGCCTCCTGAGTAGCTGAGATTAAAGGCACCTGCCACCACTCCTGGCTCATTTTTGTATGTTTAGTAGAGATGGGGTTTTGCCAAGTTGGTCAGGCTCCTGGCCTCAAGAGATCCGCTGGTCTCAGCCTCCCAAAGTGCTGGGATTACAGGCATGAGCTACCGCACTCAGCCCCATTGTGGATTTCTTGATGCCTCAGCTGACCTAAGTTCCTTTAACACCTGACTCCATTAGTAGGCCAGAGCACGCCTAGAGGGAGGATTGCACAGGAGATCAGGGGACTCAGAGAAAAGAGTGATTAATGTTAACAAGGTCTCCATAGGGAGTGGGAATGGGAGGTTTTCCTGAGGAAGGCAGCGGTGCAGCTGGCCTTGATGGTGGGATTCTGATGGTCTGAAAAGAGGGTGCGACATCCAAGAAGAGGAAATATCACGAGCAAATGTGTGACCATGGATAGTCCATGGCGTCTTTCCCTTAGGAACTCACTGATGTAAGGCATCACACATGCTTTGCTTTTCACTCCAGGGCCAAGAAGCTCTGATCCACGGGCTAGAGCTGTGCCCACATGGACTAGTTTAGGATGAGGCTGACCACCCTGAGCCCTGAATACGAAGCAAGGAACTTGGGCCTGGCTCTGAGGGCAATAGGGAGCCATTGTGGGTGTTTGAGGAGAGGCATGAGAAAGTCCTGAGTAAGATGACTCCCACCCACAAGCTTATATGGGCTGTGCCAGGATAAAAGGGGCGGCTGTGGGCTGTGACATGGACCCCTCTCTTTGTGACTCCACAGCAGAGCCACATCATGGCAGAGCGCAGTGTACTTCTGAAGAATGTGCGGCACCCCTTCCTCGTGGGCCTGCGCTACTCCTTCCAGACACCTGAGAAGCTCTACTTCGTGCTCGACTATGTCAACGGTGGAGAGGTGGGTGGGCCCACAGGGAGGCTTCCCTGGGCTGGCTCTCGGCTGGGAGCTGTCCATCCCGCGTGTCCACTGCATGCCAAGTTCTGGAATGATCTCACCTCATCTTACAATAGACCCATTTTGTAGCTGAAGAAACCGAGGTTCAGGGAGGTAATCATTTGCTCAAGGCCACCCAGCCCATGCCTGATAGAGTCAGGACTTGAATTCAGGTCTGTTAGACTCCCCACCATAATGCTTTCTTGCCTTCCTCATTCAGAGTTGCCCACAGACACACTTTGATAGACCCAGGAAAGGTCAATGCTAAGAGGAGCTTGTGGTCAAGGTTTCGAGTGCTCCCATTTTGCCCCATAGGCCACAGGATGGGATTGACTCATCACTCTAGTAAACAGAGACCTGAGGCCACCTGGTGACCCAGAAGCACAGCTGGGACAAGCAGGGCTCCCTCCTGGGCTTCACTCTGTCTCTCTGGTCAAGATGGCAAAATGGGCCGGGCGCAGTGGCTCACGCCTGTAATCCCAGCACTTTAGGAGGCTGAGATGGGCAGATCACGAGGTCAGGAGATCGAGACCATCCTGGCTAACACGGTGAAACCCCGTCTCTATTAAAAAATACAAAAAAAAACTAGCCGGGCGAGGTGGCGGGCGCTTGTAGTCCCAGCTACTCGGGAGGCTGAGGCAGGAGAATGGCGTGAACCCAGGAGGCGGAGCTTGCAGTGAGCTGAGATCTGGCCACTGCACTCTAGCCTGGGCGACAGAGCGAGACTCCGTCTCCAAAAAAAAAAAAAAAAAAAAGATGGCAAAATGTAGTGGGGCTCTACTCAGTGATCCCAGATTTAACCTAAGTGACCAGATTTAACCACGCAGGTTCAAATGCCAGCTCTGCCCATTATAAGCTACATGACCTTGGGCAAGTCGCCTAACCATTCTGACCCTTCCTAGCTTCCTCTTACATGAAACCAGCATGACATTTGTACCTTGAAGGTTGTCATGAGGATTAAATAAGAGATGTGGAAAGCCCTGACTTGGAGCCTGGAACACAGGAGGTGCTTAAGCAATGCTAACTCATCTTTTCTTCTGCTGACTCTTTGGACACCCAGAACTGCTGTGTGGGGCAAGGGCCAGCATGAACTCTTTTGGTAGGAAGATGCCGCAGGTCAGGGAGGGAGTGAGCTGGGCAGCCGCACAGGGCAGGGAGCAGGTGCGCCCTAGTCCTACAGTAGCCACCCAGTAACTCCTCTCACACTCCTCCTCCCCTCCAGCTCTTCTTCCACCTGCAGCGGGAGCGCCGGTTCCTGGAGCCCCGGGCCAGGTTCTACGCTGCTGAGGTGGCCAGCGCCATTGGCTACCTGCACTCCCTCAACATCATTTACAGGTGAGGCCTGCCTGTGGCTCAGAGCCAGGACCAGGTCCTTCTTGCTCCAACAGCTAGGGGTTGTGTGGACCCTAAAACCTGATGAAATCCTGGTGGAGTTGGTCCTTTGTTTTGGGTGGAGTTGGAGTCTCCTCCTCCGAGGTCCAAGTGCCCAGGCTTCCTGGGCTCTCCCTCTGCATCTCTGGGATCCTCCATGAGTGGTTCTTCTGCCAGGACCACGCCCCCTCCAACCAGGTCTCCAACTCTCCTCACTAAACGGCTGAGACACCTCAAGGCTCTTTTCTCTTATTTTCTGCAGGGACCTGAAACCAGAGAACATTCTCTTGGACTGCCAGGTTGGTGTGTGTGTGTGTGTGTGCACGTGCACGCATGTGTGTGTGCGTGTGTGCACGTGTGCGTGTAGACATGGTTGCACAGGTACGCTATCTGACCATGAGTCTGTGTGCATGGATGTGAGTGCATTGTGCATGCATGCATATAGGTAGAGGAGGCATTTGAGCATATGTGTGCGTGTGTGCCCATGCACATGTACACACATGCATATGTGCACATGAGACTGTACATGTATATATGTGCATGCATGTATACAAGGGGGCAGGGGTGGAGCCAGGTAGGGGCTGGTGGAGTTTGTCTTAGACTGGGCTCCATGGAAACAGACTCTGAGATGGAGAGGAGGCAGAAGCTTTGTTGGGGAACATTCTCAAGAGATAACACTTTTAAAGGGGTGAAGAAACAGGATTGGGCAAAGGAAGAAGCTCATCTGCGTTGTGGTTGCCAGTGGAGCCTCAGCTGATCTTGCAGGGGTGGGGAGGGCCTAAGCCAGGATGGCTCTCTAGGATTGTCCCAAAATGAGGCAAAGAGGATGGGCCTTTGTGCCCCTGGACATGGATTGCTCCTAAGGAGGGGGCATAACTTTGGGTGCGGGCAATGTTCTAGCAGCAGGGGGATGGGGATGGGCATGGTTCTTCTGTACGCTGGTTTCAGGGATCCGGGCAGAACCCCACAGTATCTACTCACTCTACCTTCCTGCCCAGCTGCCACAAAGTGTGATTGCTTTCTGAGTCCCCAGCCTCTGTCTAGGGGGTTTCTGTCCACAAGGGCATCCTGAAGCTGCCACTGTTGTAGGGCTGGGTCTGAGTTTGTGATGAGCTGTGGGCAGAGAGTGGAACACATGTGCCCACCTGGCCCCCTATGATGTTGCTGGCATCCAGTCCAGGACCCCTGGGTTGGTGTGGAGCCTCCAGTCTGTGCCTGGGCATCAGATCCCACAGCTGCTGCCCTGGGGTGTGACATCTGGGCTTTGGGGTTAGGCCTGGCCATACCCTGGGCCACCCTCATGCCACCCTCCGGCCCATGCCCTCCCTCATTCTCAGGGACACGTGGTGCTGACGGATTTTGGCCTCTGCAAGGAAGGTGTAGAGCCTGAAGAGACCACATCCACGTTCTGTGGTACCCCCGAGGTAAGCGTAAACATCCCAGGAGAGTGGAGGTCATGAGTGGGTGAGGCCACAGCTCCTGATCACTGCCAACAAGTTACAGCAAGGGGGACTCACTCCTTTGACCCAAGCACTTCTCCTGAGTTGGCTGTACACTGAACCTTGGTTTCCTCATCTGTGTAATGGAGGCACCAGCTCTAGGACTGCTGAGACCCAGCCAGCTAGCCGCTGGTGAAGCTCTACCAGAGTGCTATCCAGTAGAAATAGAAATAGAAACGCAGGCTGGGCATGGTGGCTCATGCCTGTAATCCCAGCACTTTGGGAGGCTGAGGTGGGCAGATCACCTGAGGTCAGGAGTTTGAGACCAGCCTGGGTAACATGGTGAAACCCCGTCTCTACTAAAAATACAAAAAATTAGCTGGGCACAGTGACGGGCACCTGTAGTCCCAGCTACTCAGGAGGCTGAGGCAGGAGAATCGCTTGAATACAGGAGGCGGAGGTTGCAGTGAGCCAAGATCGCGCCATTGCACTCCAGCCTGGGCAACAAGAGTGAAACTCCACCTCAAAAAGAAAGAAAGAGAGAAAGAAAGAGAGAGAGAGAGAGAGAGAAAGAAAGAAAGAAAGAGAAATGCAAACCACACACATAATTAAAAAATTTCCAGCAGCCACATTTAAAAAGTAAGAAAGTAACAGGTGAAATTAATGTTAATGATATATTTTATTTAACCCAATATATACAATAGTCTCATTTCAACATACCATTGGTATAAAAATGCTTGAAATATTTTATTCCTTTTTTTTTCTAACTAAGTCTTGAAAATCTGGCACGAATTTTAACACTTACAGCCCATCTCAATTTGGAGCAGCCACATTTTAAGTGTTCAATAGCCACGTGTGGCCAGTGGCTGCTGTATTGGACACTACTGATCTGCAGGGTAAAGTCCACGTGCAACAAGAGGGCCTGGCTTGAGAGGTAAGACCTGGGCTGGCAAGTGTAAACCACAGATCCATGTCCATCTTCCAGTGGCCAAGAGCCTCGAGGGTTACAATTTGCAGATCTCAGCAGTCATTCAGACGTGTCTATATGTCCTAACAAGGTCTGTCTGCAGCCCTAAAGTTAAAACCTTTCTTTGGGCTGGGTGTGGTGGCTCATGCCTGTAATCCCAGCACTTTAGGAGGCTGAGGAGGGCAGATCACCTGGGGTCAGGAGTTTGACACCAGCCTGGCCAACATAGCGAAACCCTGTCTCTACTAAAAATACAAAAATTAGCCAGGCATGGTGACAGGCGCCTGTAATTCCAGCTACTTGGGAGGCTGAGGCAGGAGAATTGCTTGAACCTGGGAGGCAGAGGTTGCAGTGAGCCGAGATCGCGCCGTTGCACTCCAGCCTGGGGGACAAGAGCAAGACTTTGTCTCAAAAACAAACAAACAAACAAACAAACAAACAAACCTTTCTTTGAACTCCCGCCAATCTTAGACCTTGGACTTTGGGCCTGAAGGGGTCCCCAGTGGCTAGACAGATGTCAGGGTGAGGGTTGGAGGGCTGAGGCTACAGACTGGGAGGCTCCTCCCCATCTGGCATGAGACAAGACCTCAGCTGCTCTCTTTTCCTCCATATGCTTTAAAAGTTGGGTCTTGGATCTAATAGCCTCCTCGCTTTGGTTCTAGGGTAGCTGATGGTCAGATGACCTCTCTGAGCAGGAGCCATTGTCTGTGTTTGTGTATGGCGGGTGGTGTTTGCTGGATAAAGCCAGCCCCCCAAAGCCTGACAGTCCAACCATCCCTTCCTTGAACGTTGCTAGGGACGGGAGCAAAGGATATGGAACCCCAGCTCATGGCCCCAACACATCACCTAACCATGACTCAGCCACTTCCACAGTGTTGGGGGGCACAGGCAAGAGTAGCCATGGTTGCTCCCATTGTTCGAGGGCCAGCACATATGTTAGCATCTTAGAACAGCGTCTAGGAGAGATTTGGCATCTTCATTTTTTCAATGAGAAAACCAGGTTCTGAGAGGTTAAATGCCCTGGCTGAGACCACACACCAATCGGGGCTCAGGTCTGTGTGACTCTGCCCTTCCTAGACCCACACAGTCTCTCAGAGCAGCTTTTCCTGTTGCTGAGACCTTGCCCCTGACTCAGTGGCAGAGACACTAGGCTAAGAAATCAGTAAGCCTCTTTTTTTTTGTTCCCAGGTTCTCTTCCTCAGGCAAGGCATACAGGCATGGTGTGCATTTATTTATCAATAGCTCAGGGGTCACCCCCTCCTTCCTGACCCTCTCGTCTGACTCTAGGGTTTCCAGCACAAGGATATACCACATTTACTTTTACTTACATTCACATTCGTCTCCACACTGCCCTGTGAGAGTACTCCCAGGGCCTTCCATTCCCAGGACACGATAGCCCGCTGAAT
Organism: Trachypithecus francoisi; assembly: GCF_009764315.1. NCBI lineage: Eukaryota > Metazoa > Chordata > Mammalia > Primates > Cercopithecidae > Trachypithecus > Trachypithecus francoisi. The sequence goes on from NW_022681467.1 coordinate 39,217,465, forward strand.
GCCTTTGCGTAAATAGAAAAAGGTACCCCCTCCGGGCAGACTAACACCCCTTGAAACAAAAATAAAGTTGACAGATAATACCTCTGAAATAGTGTTGTGTCTTGGTGAGTGGATCACAGCCACGACTGCAGCCCCCTTTACCCTTTTGGCTGATGCTTTTGTGTGGTACACACCATGTAAATTGCACAAAGCAGCCCTGGCTGACCTCTTCTACATCCCCAACCCGTGGCAAAGGGCCTTGCAGAAAGCAGGCCTCCGGTGAACGACTGATAAATGAACACATGCACAGCCACAGAGCACACGCACAGCAAGGTCAGCTCTTGGTCATCTTCCTCCAAGTGCCTTATTTACAGATGGGGCAACTGAGGCTTAACAACTTATTTCATTTAGATAAGTGTGTTTCCTTCTAACAGTACTTGGCACCTGAAGTGCTTCGGAAAGAGCCTTACGATCGGGCAGTAGACTGGTGGTGCTTGGGGGCAGTCCTCTACGAGATGCTGCACGGTCTGGTGAGTTGGGGGTAGCCATCTATAAGGGCCATCTGGCTAGGGATGGGTCTATCTCTCATGTGGTCTACACAAGCTCTGCCCAGGAAAATGAGCAAGGCATCTCTTCATTCCAGACTAAAAAAGATAACACCAAAGCAGATATGCGAATTATTATTATTTTTTTTCCAATAATGTTAGTTTAGGCCAGGAGCGGTGGCTCACACCCATAATCCCAGCACTTTGGGAGGCTGAGGCAGGCGGATCACCTGAGGTCAGGAGTTCAAGACCAGCCTGGTTAACATGCTGAAACCCCATCTCTACTAAAAGTACAAAAATTAGCTGGGTATGGTGGCGAGCACCTATAATCCCAGTTACTTGGGAGGCTAAGGCAGAAGAATCACTTGAACTTGGGAGGCAGAGGCTGCAGTGAACCGAGATCACACCACCGCCCATCCAGTCTGGGTGACAGAGGGAGACTCTGTCTCAAAAAAAAAAAAAGTTAGTTTAGCACTTTATCGTTTACAACACACTGTCTCACCTTGGGTGCCTCAAAATAGCCTTTGGAGACTGACAGAAGGAAATGGAATTTTTCATATTTTGCTGATAGGGAAATTGAGACCAAGAGAGATCACAGTCCTGATAGGTTGTGGAACCACCCCTGGCCCCAGTCCTAGGCTGCCTGCTTAGGTAGAGGCATGTGTAGATTTGCCCTAGGCCATGCTTTGCTTTCGGGGTGGTTTCACCAACATAGCTTGGTTCCTAGGAAGGAACAGACTCTGTGGATGAAGGGGAAGGAGCAGCTAGAAGAGGCTTGGGAGGAAGAATAGTAAGAAAGAGAAGGGGACCCTGGATGTGGTTTGGGGCCTGGCTCTCTTCCTAACTGTGCAGCATGATTGCTCTGAGTCTTGTTTTCTTATCTGAAAAATTACAACTCTCTTGGAGGATATTTATGAGACTGGGGTGAAATGATGAAGGTGAAAGTGCAAATGTTGCCAAATGCAAAGTTGGTGAGCAAGCTAGATAAAAGAGATGGGCCTCACACTGGTGGGAAGAGACTCCTGGCCTTCCTAGCAACCCTCTCCATTGTGCTGGAAACCTGGAGTCCTGTCTCTTTCCAGTCTGCCATGCGAGCCATTGCACAAGACAGGGGTCATGCCGAGTCCTCCCAGCGCCCACCTTGCTCCAGGTCTCCCGGACCCTGTGTTCACTTTTGCATGGGTGATCCTCCAGTTGCTCTCCCTCTCTCCCCAGCCGCCCTTCTACAGCCAAGACGTATCCCAGATGTATGAGAACATTCTGAACCAGCCGCTACAGATCCCTGGGGGCCGGACGGTGGCTGCCTGTGACCTCCTGCAAAGCCTTCTCCACAAGGACCAGAGGCAGCGGCTGGGCTCCAAAGCAGACTTTGTAGGTGACCTGCCAGTGGAGCACTGGCTCCCATGGGGCTTGCAGCTTCCTGCAGAGGCAGCTCAGAAGCACATTAACATATATCCTGCTGCCCTCTAAAACCAGGCGCTGCTCACTTGTTCATTTGGAAATTCGCTACTGCTACTAGCTGACTGCTTTCTCTAGTCTAGTTCTCTTAGTCAATCAACATTTACTAAGCACCAACTATGTGCCAGGTATTGAGCTAGGTGTTAGGGATTCAATAGACTGGGTCTCTGCCCTTATTAAGTTTGGGGTGGGGGCTGGGTGCAGCGTTCATGCCTATAATCCCAGCACTTTGGGAGGCCAGAGCGGGTGGATCACCTGCAGTCATAAGTTCGAGAATAACCTGGCCAACATGGTATAAACCTCTCTCTACTAAAAATACCAAAAATTAGCTGGGCATGGTGGTGGGCACCTGTAATCCTGGCTACTTGGGAGGCTAAGGCAGGAGAATCACTTGAACCTAGGAGGCGGAGGTTGCAGTGAACTGAGATCATGTCATTGCATTCCAGCCAGGGCAACGAGCAAAAATCCATCTCAAAAACAAAAACAAAAAAGTTTGGGGTTGGGGATAGGCAAAAAATCCGAACATTATATACAATTATCACAAGACATGACAAGTGTCAGGAAGAAAATGAACAATAAGCTGAGATAAACAATAATGGGGGGGCAAATTAATACTGGCATTGTCAGGGAGTTCTCTCTGAGGAGGTGACAATTAAGCTGAGGCTTGAAGGATGAGAAAGAGGCAGCCATGAAGACAGCTGGGCAAAGGCTCCCCAGACACAGGGCACAGCATGTGCAGAATTCCTGCTATGGGAACAAGAAGGAGAGTGGCAAGTTTTAGGGTGTTTTGAGCAGAGGTGTGGCATGACCTAATTTAAGTTTATAGAAGATTCCTCTGGCTTGTTTGTGGAGAGTGAACTGCATTTGCTTTTTTTTTTTTTGAGACGCAGTCTCGCTCTGTTGCCAGGCTGGAGTGCAGTGGCGCGATTTCAGTTCACTGCAACCTCTGCCTCCCGAGTTCAAGCGATTCTCCTGCCTCAGCCTCCTGAGTAGCTGGGACTACAGGTACACACCACCATGCCCAGCTAATTTTTGTATTTTTAGTAGAGACGGGGTTTCACCATGTTGGCCGGATGGTCTTGATCTTTTGACCTCATGATCCGCCCGCCTCGTCCTCCCAAAGTGCTGGTACTACAGGCATGAGCCACCACGCCTGGCTTTTTTTTTTTTTTTGAGACTGAGTCTGGCTTTGTCACCCAGGCTGGAGTGCAGTGGCACAATCTCAACTCACTGCAACTTCCATTTCCCAGGCTCAAGCAATTCTAATGCCTCAGCCTACAGAGTAGCTGGGACTACAGGCACCCGCCACCATGCCTGGCTAATTTTTGTATTTATTTTAGTAGAGACGAGGGTTTCACCATGTTGGCTAGGCTGGTCTCGAATACCTGACCTCAAGTGATCTGCCCGCCTCAGCCTCTCAAAGTGCTGGGATTACAGGCATGAGCCACTGCGCCAGCCAGCACTTGCTTTTTACAAATATCTGAGCACTTCTTCCTTGCCAGACCCTAGGCTGGGCAAATGGGATATAGGAATAAAAGATTCATAGTCCATTCTTAGCAAATTCATTATATTCATTCATTAAGGTGGCGCTTTAAAAATAATCCTACTTTTTAAATTCAACACAAGGTAATTTGGATTTACCAAAAGAAGGTCACAATACTTTTCTCACCAGGAGTTTGCTTTCTTTTCTAATACAGTGGTTAAGATGAATGGAATAGGCCAGGTGCAGTGGCTCACACCTGTAATCCCACCACTTTGGGAGGCCAAGACGGGGGGATCACCTGAGGTCAGGAGTTTGAGACCAGCCTGGCCAACACAGCAAAACCCGGTCTCTACTAAAAGTACAAAAATTAGCCAGGTATTGTGGTGGGTGCCTGTAATCCCAGCTACTTAGGAGGCTGAGACACGAGAATTGCTTGAACCTGGGGGTGGGTGGAGGTTGCAGTGAACTGAGATGGGCGCCACTGCACTGCAGCCTCGGCAACAGAGTGAGACTCTATCTCAAAAAAAAAAAAGAATGGACTATGAGGCGGACTATGAGGCAGACTACTTGGGTTCAGATCCCTCCTTCACCACTTACTGGTTACAGGACCTCAGACATGTTGCTTAATTTCTCTCTGTGAGCCGCAGTTTCCCCATTGTAATAACAGAACCTAACATAGCTGTTTTGAAGATCAAATGGATTAGTATTAATATATGCAAAGTGCTCTCAGCAGTGTCTGGCGCACAGTAAGTGCTTTTTAAGTGTTTGTACCAAAAGCTTTACATTTCAGTTACTGTAAATTATAACAACATTTAGGGCATCTGCTGCCTATTCCTGGCCAGCTTAAAGAACAAGGGTTTCCATGAAGATAAGTCTCCTGTTCCAAGCAAAAATTTGCATCTTAAAAAAAAAGTATGACTCGTAAAATAAGTTAAACATTCACATAGATCAAAATTCAAAGGGTACAAAAGAGTATCCAGAAAAAGTCCTTCCAGCCACCCAGTTCCTCAATTCAGAGGCAACCAATGTTACCAATTTCTCGGGTATTCTTTTGGAGGCTTTATTTATTTTTATTTTGAGACAGTCTTGCTCTGTCGCCCAGGCTGGAATGCAGTGGCATGATCTCGGCTCACTGCAACCTCTGCCTCCCAGGTTCAAGCGATTCTCCTGCCTCAGCCTCCCAGGTAGCTAGGATTACAGGCACACACCACCACTCCTGGTTAATTTTTCTATTTTTATAGAGACGGGGTTTTACCATGTTGGCCAGATTGGTCATGAACTCCTGACCTCAGGTGATCCACCCGCCTTGGCCTCCCAAAGTGCTGGGACTACAGGCATGAGCCACCGCACCCAGCCTCTCATAGAGATATTTTGGATCTGAGTTGTTAACCAGCCCACTGGGATTCCTGATATAGGGAGGTGGAGAATGATTATTTGAGAAACACAGATAGAGGATGTGATGGAAAGAAGTTGGTGCCAACGTTGATTTTGATTAGGAAAGGTGGTGAATCATGACCAGGGCTGAGTCCTAAAATCTGGTTGTCTGGGAATCCGAAGGTCTTCTTGGGGGCTTTATTTTTCAAGCCTTCCCTAGTGAGTTGATTTAGTCTATTTCTCTTGTTTGCATACTGGAAAACTCAAGATGTACTGAAGCAGAGTGAGGGGAGGGGTCCCCAAGCTCCCACTGGCACTTCCCCACCCCTAGAGCAGATTCTGCTGTCTTATTCACTGACACCCCCAAAGCCTAGCAAGGGGTCGGTGCCCAGAGAAGATGCTCAGTAAATAGTTTTGGAATAAACAGATGCTGTAGTGGGGAGAAGGGTTTGGATTCTGGATGATGGGAGAGGGTTGGCTACAAAACTCTCTTGTCCCAGGAAACCGGCCAGAACTGCAAGTTAATTTCCAGTTGACAGCCAGTTGCTGGTGGAGCTCTGGAGGATGTGGGAGTGAGGTGAGAACACCCATGGGGGCGGGCTACTTCTAACCAGCACCTTTTTTCTGCATTTCCTGCAGCTTGAGATTAAGAACCATGTATTCTTCAGCCCTATAAACTGGGATGACCTGTACCACAAGAGGCTAACTCCACCCTTCAACCCAAATGTGGTAAGAGGTCACAGCATTCTAGACTCTGGATTTCCGGGGCTGGGGGAGCTTGCTATGTGTACCAACTCTCCTTATCCAGATGGAAAAACTGGGGGTCCAAGAAGCTCAGGCATTTGTCCTAGGCTACACAGTCAGTTAGAGGTAGAACTGGTCCTGACCACAGGTGCAGCTCTTAGATAAAGAGCCATGTTGCTGCTCCTTTATCTTTAGCACCAATAAATAACTCTGGCTTCAGAGCCTTTTACAGTTTGTGAAGTGCTCTGTGTGTAGCACACCCACATAGGGCCAAGCCTTTAGAAATATTTTATCTTTTTCTATTTATAGACTTATTCCTGATAATAAAAATGACATATATTCTTACAAAAAGTGTGTAAAACACTGGCCAGGTGCGGTGGCTCACGACTGTAATCTCAGCACTTTGGGAGGTTGAGATGGGCAGATCACTTAAGGGCAGGTCACTGCGGTCAGCCCGGCCATTTTTAGGTTCTTGATTCATACCACCTTTTCACTGTGTGGAAGGGAGAACTAACCAGTGTAGCTAACATGGTGAAACCCTGTCTTGACTAGAAATACAAAAATTAGGCAGAAGTGGTGGTGCACACCTGTAATCCCAGCTACTCGGGAGGCTGAGGTGGGAGAATAGCTTGAACCCGGGAGGCAGGGGTCACAGTGAGCCAAGATCATGCCATTGCACTCCAGCCTAGGCAACAGAGGGAGACTTTGTCTCAAAAAAAAAAAAAAAAAAAGAGGAATGTATGTAAAACAGAAAAGTTTAAAGTAGCAGTGGGGAAATGCTTATTATCTCACTACTTAAGGAAACCACTGGCATATTTCCTTCCAGTCACTTTTCTATGTGCTTTTTTGTTTTGTTTTGTTTTTTCTTGAGATGGAGTCTCACTCTGTTGCCTAGGCTGGAGTGCAGTGGCGCCACCTCGGCTCACTGCAAGCTCCGCCTCCCGGGTTCATGCCATTCTCCTGCCACAGCCTCCCGAGTAGCTGGGACTACAGGCACCTGCCACCATGTCTGGCTAATTTTGTTTTTGTATTTTTAGTAGAGATGGGTTTTCACTGTGTTAGCCAGGATGGTCTCGATCTCCTGACCTCGTGATCCGCCCACCTCAGCCTCCCAAAGTGCTGGGATTACAGGCGTGAACCACCATGCCCAGCCTGGGTTTTTTTTTCCTAACCTAATTAGGTCCTACTTTATAATATCTATATGTGTATGTGTGTGTATCTATTCATCTATATATCTTCCTCCTTTTTTGGCTAAAAACTATGTTATTATAATTTCCTCATGTCATAAAAAATTTATAAGTACAATTTTTAGTGGCTGCATAATATTTCAATCCTATGTTGGTAACATAATTTACTCACCCATGTTCCTAATGGCAATCTTCTGGTTGTTACTATGTTTTTTCTTTATAATGATGTCCTGATGAACAGCTTTAAGTATACGTCTTTGTCCAGAATTCTGGTTATTTCCTTAAGATGGATTCCAGATGAGGGTTCCCAATGCTCACATTTTCAGATTCTCTCTCTCTCTCTTTTTTTTTTTTCCTTGAGACAGAGTCTTGCTCTGTTGCCCAGGTTGGAGTGCAGTGGCATGATCTCAGGTTCAAGCAATTCTCATGTCTCAGCCTCCCGAGTAGCTGTGATTATAGGCATGTGCCACCACGCCTGGCTAATTTTTGTATTTTTAGTAGAAATGGGGTTTCACCATATCGGCCAGGCTAGTCTCGAACTTCTGGCCCCAAGTGATCCACCTGCATTGGCCTCCCAAAGTGCTGGGATTACAGGCGTGAGCCACCGCACCCGGCCATTTTTAGGCGTTTTTACTGTGTGGAAAGGAGACCCATCTACTGCCTACCAGCGGCACCTGCTGGAGGGTTCTCATCTTACTTGCACTCTGAAGCATGTGTTGTTATTGTTTTGTACTTTGCAAATTTGGTAAGTAAAAAACAGCAACTCTTAATTGTTTTAATTTATATTTGTCTTATAGTAAAGATGGTTAGTTTTTAAAATTTATTTATTTTTTGAGATAGGGTCTCACTCTATCACCCAGGCTGGTGTGCAGTGGCATGATCTCTGCCTACTGCAACCTCCACCTCCTGGGCTCAAGCCATCCTCCTATCTCAACCTCCTGAGTAGTTGGGAGGTGGGTGTCACTACCCCTAGCTAATTTGTATTTTTTGTACATATGAGGTTTTTCTATGTAGCCCAGGCTGATCTTGAACTCCTGGGCTCAACTGATCCACCCCCTCAACTTCCCAAAGTGATGGGATAACAGGTGTGAGCCACCACACCTGGCCGGTTTTTATTTTCATTTTCATTTTTATTTTGTTTTATTGAGACGGAGTCTCACTTTGTTGCTCAGGCTGGAGTGCAGTGGCACGATCTCGGTTTAATGGCAACCTCTGTCTCCTTGGTTCAAGCAGTTCTCCTGCCTCAGCCTCCTGAGTGGCTGGGACTACAGGCATGTGCCACCACACCTGGCTAATTTTTGTAGTTTTAGTAGAGATGGGGTTTTGCCATGTTGGCCAGGCTGGGCTTGAACTCCTGACCTCAAGTGATCTGACCACTACAGCCTCCCAAAGTGCTGGAATTACAGGCATGAGCCACCGTGCCTGGCTTTTGTTTTTTATATTTTTGAGATGGAGTCTTGCTCGGTTGCCAAGGCTGGAGTGCAGTGGCACGATCTCAGCTCACTGCAACCTCTGCCTCTGCAGGTTCAAGCAATTCTCGTGCCCCAGCCTCCCGAGTACCTGGGACTACAGGCATTTAGCACCATGCTTGGCTAATTTTTTTGTTGTTGTATTTTTAGTAGAAACAGAGTTTCACCATGTTGGCCAGGCTGGTCTCGAACTCCTGACCTCAAGTGATCCTCCCGCCTTGGCCTCCCAAAGTGCTGGTTTTGCAATGTTAATTGGTAGTGGCAGTGTGAATGAAAGGAGCCTTATTGGAGGTGGGCATTTGAGGGTGTGTGGTCTACCTGTAAAGCGTGGTGCCAAGTCCCTTCCATCGAAACAGCCTGCATACGAAACACTGCCAATGTTAATTCACCATTTACATTTCTCCTTTCGTGAATTACCTATTCATGAACTTATCTTTGGGCACTGGATCTGATAGGATACACTCAGGCCAGGCACCAGAAAAGCTTCGTTTCCTTGGAATTTTAAAAAGACAGTAACATTTTAAAAAGACAATGTCAAACTGATACCCTGGAGAGAGAATCATACATGGAATACTAGGCACAGATGCATGGACTTTAGAATGAGACACTCCGAAGCTGGATTCCTGGTTTTGCCACCTACCATTTGTGAGGTCTTCAGTAAGTTTCTTTAGTATTATTTTCTTCTAGGGTCACACAACTAATAAGGGCCAGGATACATATTCTGATCTTGGAACTCTGAGTGCTGGGCTGGGACTACTTTGTCTTGTTGCCTTATTGAGAAGCTGGAAACTGATCTGTTTGGCTCCATAGCCCAACTTGCACACTAAAGATTTGCAAGCCCTTCCCCTTCCTCAGCTGCTTACTTTATAAAACCGAGGCCTCCTCCTCAGAGAGATTATATTGGTTAGCTCTTGGTGCATAACAAGCAACTCCAAAGCTAGGTGGTTTAAAACAACAATCTTTTGGCCAGGCATGGTAGCTCATATCTGTAACCCCAGCACTTTGTGAGGCCAAGTCATTAGCATTGCTTGAAGCCAGGAGTTCAAGACCAGCCTGGGCAACATGGCGAGACCCCATCTTTATAGAAAAACAGAAAATTAGACAGGTGTGGTGTTGCATGCCTGTAGCCCCAGCAGGAGGCTGAGGTGGGATGTCGAAGCTGTAGTGAGCTGTGATCATGCCAGTGCACTCCAGCCTGGGTGACAGAGCAAAAAAGACCTTGTCTCTTAAAAAAAATTATTTTGTTTGGATTCTATGTGTTTTTTTTTTTTTTTTTTTTTTTTAAGTCTGAGCCAGGCCAGCTGGTCTCTGTGGAGCTCTCTCATGTCTGTGGTCAGCTAGCGGGACAGTTGGCAGTTGTTGGCAGTTGTTGATCTAGAATTGCCTCACTCCCATGCCTGGGAGTTGGCAGGCAGCCAGGGCAACTGAGTTCTTCATGAAGCCTCTCATGCTCCAGCAGGCTAGTCTGGGGCTGTTCACATGGTGGCCTCAGGGTTAGAAGTACAGCAAGAGAGCAACTTCCGATGTACATTTTTCAAGCCTCTGCTTGTGTCGTATTTGGTAATGTCCCATTGGCCTAACCAAGTCATATGGCTAACTTACATTAAAGGAATGGAGAAATAGACTCCACCTCTACATGGGAAATGGAGAATTTGTCATCATTTTTGTAATCTCCCTCACAGGTCTTCCTCCAAAATAGCTAAAGCAGCCCCAATCTCCACCATATTATCCTATTTTATCTTCTTCATAGGACCTATCACCATCCTAAGTTATCTATTTGTACACATGCTTATTATCAATCCTCCTACCCCCTACACAGTGTAAGCTCCATGAATGCAGGGGCTCACTTTGTCTTGTTCTCCTGTGTTCCCAGCACTATGAACAGTACCTGGTAGGCATTTAGTAAGTATATGTTCACTGACTTGTCTAAGGATTGGTGTAGAGGCAGAATACCAGGAGGTGAGGATAAAATGATCAATGTAAATGCACAGGAAAGTGATAGTCAAGTATAGATGACTATGAAGCATGGGGCACTCACAGAGGCCTGACATCCTGAGGATTTGGGCTCCTTTGAAAGCTCTGACCCTGGTGTTTTCTTCTTATCGTTGGCTTTTATTGACAGGCAGGACCTGCTGACTTGAAGCATTTTGACCCAGAGTTCACCCAGGAAGCTGTGTCCAAGTCCATTGGCTGTACCCCTGACACTGTGGCCAGCAGCTCTGGGGCCTCAAGTGCATTCCTGGGATTTTCTTATGCGCCAGAGGATGATGACATCTTGGATTGCTAGAAGAGAAGCACCTGTGAAACTACTGCAGCCAGCTGGTATTAGTAAGGAATTACCTTCAGCTGCTAGGAAGAGAGACTCAAAGTAACAATGGCTTAAATGAGAAGCAGGTTTATTTTTTCCACAACATAAAAGAAAAATAATGTTACGGAGTCCAGGGCTGGCAGGACAGGTCATCAGCTACTCAGAGGCTTTATTTCTGCCCTGCTAACCTTGACAAATGGCTTCCAATGTTGGGTTTGCTACAAGATGGTTACTGGAGCTCTAGCTGCCAATTTTGTGTTTGGGGAAGGGAAACAGAGGAAAGGGGGAGAAGAGCAAAGGGCACTTTTGAAGAGCTTTCCCAAAAGCTCTACCCAATGCCTTCTGCTTCCATCTCACTAACCACCCACCCCTACCTGGAATGGAGGCTGAGAGATGTGGCTTATTTGCTGGGTACGTGACTATCCCTCATAACAAAGGGGTTCTGACACTAAGGGAGAAGGGGAGAGTGTTGGGTAGGCAGCCAGGAGTCTTTACCAGAGGGCCTCCTGGTGTTTGGATTTTGATCTCAATGCGTAAAATGACAGAGATGTAACAAGCTCGTCGGGTATCAATATCTCTTATTGTTCTATGTTGATGATATCTGTCTTTGTTGTGGGTAATATTGGACATTTGTTATTGGGTCTGGGTGCCTGGTATCTGAACCCCTTCTTGTCTCCAGGGAATCCCCTGTTTTATGAGACTTAATGGGGGGGCAACAACTACCTCCACTTAGGTTCCAGCAATTCTCCTGCCTCAGCCTCCTGAGTAGCTGGGATTACAGGCATGTACCCCCACGCCTGGCTAATTTTGTATTTTTAGCTGAAAATGCTAGACACCGACTTTCCCAGCCTCCCCTTAGCCAGGCCCAGGCATGGGGACCAGGGATGCACCCGTGCCACACTTTGACTCAGGAAAGGGATCAGGAGTGCTCTTTTGTGTGGTAACTGTGGCGGCAGTATCCACAAAATTGAGTTCCTGGTGTAGAAGTGGCAAGGATGCAAACTGTGGCAGTTGGTGCTCAGTGGCAGCAACGCCATCAGACCAGCCCTGCAATGTCATTCCTGGAAGCCTCAAGTATTTTTTTTTTCAGACAGTCTTGCTCTGTTGCCCAGGCTGGAGTATAGTGGTGCTATCTCAGCTCACTGCAACCTCCGCCTCCCGGGTTCAAGTGATTCACCTGCCTCAGCCTCCCTAGTAGGTGGAACTATAGGCACATGCCATCACACCCGGCTAATTATTGTTTGTATTCTTAGCAGAGACAGGGGTTCTCTATTTTGGCCAGGCTGTTCTCGAACTCCTGACCTCAAGTGATCCTCCCGCCTCAGCTTCTCAAAGTGCTGGGGTTACAGGCATGAGCCACTGCACCTGCCCAAGCCTCAAGTCTTATCTAGCTTTCCAAATGATCTGAGAACTTCTGATCCTTTTTAACACTCCTTTTTTGCTTAATTGGCCAAAGTTAGCTTTAGATCGCCTGCCTATGCTGGGCTAGTTGCTGTGCTAGACTCTTCCATGTCTATTACAAATTTTCCATCCAAACAACCCTGAGGTAGGAATTATTACTATCCCCTTTTTACCAATGAAGATGCAGAGTCAGATAAGTTGTTCCTTGCCTGAAGGTCACATAACTAATAAAGGCCGGAGCCAGGACTTGGAGCCCTACAAGCTGGCTCCAGGGCTCTCACATTGAACTTTTGTGCTGGTCTGCTTCTCGCTCTGGCTATTAGGTCCAGGCAGAATGACTGTCAAAATCTTTAGTGAGGAGCTAAGTCAAAAGTTGGCTGGAACAAGCCAAGTGTAAGAAATGGGGTCTTGAAGAGGAGACATTGAACGGGATGCTGCTCCTGGTCTGAGGCTGGCTGACAGGTTCATGCCATGCTCCACGGCACAGAGGGGAGCTCAGAGCTGGTCAGAGCTGGAGGCTGCTGCAGAATTAATGTCTACAACTTCCTCGCCACCATGGAGCTCCATATGTTCAATATTAGTCATTTCCTTTTCTTTTCTTTCTTTTTTTTTTTGAGACCGAGTTTTGCTCTTGTTGCCCAGGCTGGAGTGCAGTGGCACAATCTCGACTCACTGCAACCTCCGCCTCCTAAGTTCAAGCAATTCTCCTGCCTCAGCCTCCTGAGTAGCTGGGATTACAGGCATGCGCCACCACCCCTGGCTAATTTTGTATTTTTAGTAGAGACAGGGTTTCTCCATGTTGGTCAGGCTGGTCTCGAACTCCCGACCTCAGATGATCCGCCTACCTTGGCCTCCCAAAGTGCTGGGATTATAGGCATGAGCCACCGCGTCCGGCCAAGATTAGTCATTTCTAAAGGTAATTCTGATCAGACAGAACGTGAGCTGTAACACCTCATAAATTCAGAATACTTGTGGGATGGATTGTGCTTCCTTACTTCAGTGGAAAAGTGGTTCGTTTTGGCTGGGTGCGGTGGCTCACGCCTATAATCCCAGCACTTTGGGAGGCCAAGGTCAGGAGTTTGTAGACCAGCCTGGCCCGTATGGTGAAACCCCGTCTCTACTAAAAATACAAAAAATTAGCTGAGCGTGGTGGCGCATGCCGGTAGTCCCAGCTACTCGGGAGGCGGAGACACAAGAATCACTTGAACCTGGGAGGCGGAGGTTGCAGTGAGCAGAGATCGCGCCACTGCACTCCAACCTGGGCGACAGAGTATGACTCTGTCTTATTTATAAATAAATAAATAAATAAATAAATAAATAAAAGATGTTTGTTTTTTACAAATGTGTGGTTCATACTCCTGAGTGGCCTTATTAGCTTTTTGGTTAGGAGACAAGGGAAGGAACTTTCTTGGATCAGCATATGCTGGTGATTTTATTGTCTTTTCCTCTTAAGTCAATCCCACTCTTTCCCTTCCTCAAGTCTTGTCCACCCAGCCCCCTACCCCCGGTATCATGGGGGACAAGTCTGGGAGACCACAGAAAAAACACCAATGACACTGAGCTATTAGAGATCAAAACTGGGTCAGGAAGAGCTCATGTTAAGCTTTCACATGTGCTAAGAACGCTGAAAGAAACACACTGATTTCCATCTTAATAGTGCCAGTTAATTGACAAATGTGGGACAAGATGAGGGAGAGGTCAAAATCCCCCTAACTTCCCAAAGCAAGACAAGAGTATAATGATCAGAAACGTAATAGTAGTGTCAGAAGCACACAATCAGCTATGGACGGTGAAACACATAATGGTTCTATCTGTTCTAAGATTGTAAAAGCACAATTATTTTCATCAGGATAAAAAATAAACACGAAGAAAAACTATGCTGTTGAATGGAACATGCTACAACCTATGTTTATGGAGCACATTCCAAGTTGTATATGCATTATCTACGATCCTCACTATAAGCCAGCAGTTAGAAATTAGTAACTTCAGGCCGAGCACGGTGGCTCATGCCTGTAATCCCAGCACTCTGGGAGGCCAAGGTGGGCGATTCACAAGGTCAAGAGTTCAAGACCAGCCTAGCCAAAATGGTGAAACCCTGTCTCTACTAAGAATACAAAAATTAGCCAGGCATGGTGGCGGGCACCTGTAATCCCAGCTACCTGGGATGCTGAGGCAGGAGAATTGCTTGAACCCAGGAAGCGGAGGTTGCAGTGAGCCGAGATCATGCCATTGCACTCCAGCCTGGGCAGCAGAGCAAGACTCTGTCTCGGCAAACAAACAAACAAAAAAAATTGACTTCACAGATAGGATACATTTGCTCAGAGATTATGAAAACTGCCCAAGGTCACCCAGCTGGTACAAGTCACAGCGAGGAACTGAACTTGGTGACAGTCACTACTGATTCTAAAAGTCTTACTCTTGCCTTTTTTTTTTGGCGGTGGAGCAGGGACGGAGTTACACTCATTGCCCAGGCTAGAGGGCAATGGCGCGATCTCAGCTCACCGCAACCTCTGCCTCCTGGGTTCAAGCGATTCTCCTGCCTCAGTCTCCCAAGCAGCTGGGAAGCTGGGATTACAGGCGCCCACCACCACACCTGGCTAATTTTTTTTTTTTTTTTTGTAGAGATGGGGTTTCACCATGTTGGCCAGGCTGGTCTCGAACTCTTGACCTCAAGTGATCCACCCGCCTTGGCCTCCCAAAATGCTGGGATTACAGGCGTGAGCCACTGCACCTGGCCAAAACTCTTAGTCTTTCTACAGTCTCTAACAGTGGGAGAAATGCTCTGGGCAGGTGCTGTAGCAAACACAGAATGCATATCAGGCAGAAAGATCCCAAGATTTGTCCCAGCCTTCAAATGGGATGGCCTACTCTCTTTTCAGTGAGAATACTTCATTTCCATTATTACCCTAACTGCAAACTGTATTCACCCAATTTTGCAACAAAATACAGCATCCCCAAGAACAGAACTCTTTCTCTCTCTTTTTTTTTTTCTAAAGAGACAGCGTCTCACTCTGTTGCCCAGGCTGGGGTGCAGTGCAGCGATCATGGCTCACCGCAGCCTGAACTCCTGGGCTCCAGCGATCTTCCCACCTCAGCCTCCCAAGTAGCTAAGACTACATGTGGTTGCCACCATGCCTGGCTAATTTTCTTTTTTTTATTTATTATTACTGTAGCAGGATGAGTCGCAGACAAAACTCCTCAGACACTGGATTAAAGAAGGAAGAGGTTTTTTATTCCGCCGGGAGCGTCGGCAGACTCGCGTCTTAAGAGCCGAGCTCTCTGAGAAAGAAATACTTGGCCTTTTTAAAGGCTTACAACTTTAAGGGGTCCACGTGAAAGGGTCGTGATAAATCAAGCAAGCATGGGAAATGTGACTGGGGGCTACATGCATCAGCTAACAGAACAGAAAGTTTTACAATGCTTTTTTCCTACAGTGTCTGAAATTTACAGATAAGTAGTTTAGGTCAGGGGTTGATGTTATTATTATTACTTTGTTTAACTCCTAGGGCCGGGTGGTGGTGCCAAGGTTGTCTGGCTATTTATCTTACTTTTGTTTATTTCTCTTTCCTCTTGTCAACTAGGCAAGGTTGGGGGAGGAGGGCAGCAGGAGTAGTAGTGGTCTCCTTCCTTATTACTATTATTATTGGAGAGAAAAGGTGTTACTGTTAACCAGGTCCCAAACTCCTGGCCTCAAGCAGTCCTCCCAATTTAGCCACCCAAAATGCTAGGATTACAGGCATGAGCCACTTCATCTGACACAGATAATTCACATATCACCCCTTCTCCACTTTTTTTTTTCTTTTTTTGAGACAAGGATTCACTGTGTTGCCTAGGCTAGAGTGCGGTGGCACCATGACGATTCACTGCAGCTTCAGCCTCCTAGGATAAATCAATCCTCCCGGCCGGGCGCGGTGGCTCAAGCCTGTAATCCCAGCACTTTGGGAGGCCGAGACGGGCGGATCACGAGGTCAAGAGTTTGAGACCACCCTGGCTAACACGGTGAAACCCCGTCTCTACTAAAAAAATACAAAAAGCTAGCCGGGCGAGGTGGCTGGCGCCTGTAGTCCCAGCTACTCGGGAGGCTGAGGCAAGAGAATGGCGTAAACCCGGGAGGCGGAGCTTGCAGTGAGCTGAGATCTGGCCACTGCACTCCAGCCCGGGCGACAGAGCAAGACTCCGTCTCAAAAAAAAAAAAAAAAAAAAAATCAATCCTCCCACCTCAGTCTCCCAATCAGCTGGGACTACAGGCGCGCGCCACCACGCCCAGCTAATTTTTCGTATTTTTAGTAGATACCGGGTTTCGCCATGTTGCCCAGGCTGGTCTCTAACTCCTGGGCTCAAGAGATCCACCTGCCTCGGCCTCCCAAAGTGCTGGGATTACAGGAGAGAGCCGCTGCGTCCGGCCCGTCTCCACTTTTAAAATTTCCAGTGACAGAAACTGTGAAAAGCAACAAGAGTTGTGTGTTTTAATATCCTAAACTCGAAGACAACCATACATGTAAATAAAAACTGTCAGAGCTCTCTGCAATCTTCAGTTTGGGTCTTCCAGGCTGCTGCAGCGTTGTTCACAAATCCACACACCTCTAAAGGTAGGCACAGAGCGCTTTCCTGGGTAGTCGGGTGGCCTGCTGGTAGTTGCAGGCTTCTGGTTTCCCACCTTAATGGCGATGGCAGGGCAACCTGTATTGGTGATGCTCTTTGCACAAGCAGTTCTTTCTGCCGGGAACGCCCTTCCCCAGCCTTTGCCTTAATGAATAACACTCTTTCTTCAAAACTCTGCTCAACAGGCGCGCCTTTTTGACGAGCTTAGTCGTCAGACTCCCTAATAGTTCATCGTTTTCACATTTTTGTAGAATCTGTTCAAGTTCTAACTCCCCGCCCAAAGGGCTGCGGGCTCACCGCTGGCGCTCATGCCTAGCACCATGGCGAGCGAAGATGCGCAGTTAATAAAGCAGAATTATTCGGTGTTACCATTCTCAACACTTATTCAGCTGACCCCTTTCCGGTAAGTAGTTCCTAATAGTCCGGCCCCGCCCTCCGCCCGGCCCTGCGCGCGCCTGGCTCCGCTCTGCGCCTGCGCCTTGGGAATCGAGGCTGGTGCATTCTCCAACCCCCTCGCTGGAAGCCTTCACTATTCTCCTCCCTGTGGGTGGAGCGAAGTTGGGGCACTTGGGTCCTACCATTATTAGTCTTTAGTCGTAATTGATATTAAATAACAACAGTAAATGGGTTTATTTTTCGTGAAAAGTTAATTCTCCTTGTTTTTGGATTTGCCCCTCATGCACCAAATGGTACAGTCCCACATCAGCCAGGCTCCCTACCCAATACCCCTGACGCCTGCGACTGAGAGGCGCCTTCCATGCTGTCGTCATCACGTCGGCCGGAGCTAGCGCTTCGTCCTGGGCCACGCCTCCCGGCGCACCGCCGCTCCTCCCCGGTGACTAAGCGGCCTTGGATACCTGGCCGCGGGATGCTGGGCGGCATCAGGTGACCGGTGGTCGCTGAGCGTCAGGTAAAGGGCTCCGACAGTGGTGGGCCGGCTGGGGCGTTGGGGTGGCCTGGGAGCTGTCGAGGGCCTCGACACACTCGTCGAGGCCGCTGGGCCGGTCATAGAACTTCCAGGGTCCACCGGGGTGAAGTAAACTGTGGGCGCGGACGTAGCCCGGGGTCCTGGCGCTCCGGCGGGAGCCCATCTGCACGACCTCGGGTGATGCGGCTTTTTTAGTTGTTCCGCTGACTGAAAGAGCATCGGAAGAGGAATCGCAAAGTCTTAATCTCTCTTCTATCGTGGCTGCGATCCCTCGGTATTCATGTGGGAAATACTGATTTGACTGGTAATGTTATTGAAGAGAAAGCGAGAGAATGGTTGTGCAGCGTTACCCAAATATTCGTTATTTTTACAGTTTTAAAGGCCTTATAGTATTATTAAGGAAATGCATTTCTGGCTAAGTCTGACAGTACAGGAACGCAGACCTGCTACTCTCACCAGGGGCTGAACTAACAGAACAAAAAAAGATAGATGTGTCACATTAGTGGGATCATGGAGGGGGCAGTTTTTCAGCTGGACAAAATGATGTTAAAGTGCTTAAAGAAGAATAAGTATGTGAAAGCCAGGAAAATTCTGAAATTAATGGTAATAAGGGAAATTAGCTCTCCAGAGCCACCAGATATTATAACATAAAGGTATAGCAATTAAACTACTTAGAAGATGGGTGCAGCAGTGTGGGCCCGTAGTCCTGGCTACTTGGTAGACTGAGGCGGGAGGATCCCTTGAGCCCAGGAATCAGAGACCAGCATGGGCATCAAAAGGAAACTCTGTCTCTGAAAAAAAAAAAATAAATTTTAAAAAAAGAAAGTTTGGAACTCAACAGGAGCTTACAGGCAGATAGAATATATTAGAACTCAGAATAAGAGCCAGTTATATATAGGGATTTATTATATAGGGAAGATGGTAGTGTATTTCAAATCAGCATTAGAAAGATGAATTGGGGTCAGGCAGCTTTTTTAGTAATTTAGAAAATTAAACCAGTCGAGCGAGGTGTCTCACACCTGTAATCCCAGCACTTTGGGAGGCCAAAGCGGGTGGATCACTTGAGGTCAGGAGTTCCAGACTCCTGGCCAACCTG
This sequence comes from Trachypithecus francoisi, assembly GCF_009764315.1. NCBI lineage: Eukaryota > Metazoa > Chordata > Mammalia > Primates > Cercopithecidae > Trachypithecus > Trachypithecus francoisi. The sequence goes on from NW_022681467.1 coordinate 39,236,039, forward strand.
GTGAAAGACCGTCCCTACTATGGCGCGCGCCTGTAATCCCAGCTACTGGGGAGGCTGAGGCGGGAGAATCACTTCAACCCGGGAGGCAGAGGTTGCAGCCAGCCGAGATTGCGCCACTGCACTCCAGCCTGGGTAACAGAGCGAGACTATTCCTCGTAAAAGAAGGAAAAAAAAAAAAAACGGAATGAAGCCCATTTTGAGCACCACAATAATTTCCAAATGGACTAAAATTTAAATGTTAAAATATTACATCACGAATTAGCCGCGTGTGTTGGGCGCCTGTAGTCACAGCCACTTGGGAGGCTGAGGCACGAGAATCTCTTGAAGCTGGGAGGCGGAGGTTGTGGTGAGCCGAGATAGTGCCACTGCACTCCAGCTTGGGCGACAGAGCATACTCTGTCTCAAAAAAAAAAAAAAAAAGAAAAGAAAAAGCAGGCCGGGCGCGGTGGCTCAAGCCTGTAATCCCAGCACTTTGGGAGGCTGAGACGGGCGGATCACGAGGTCAGGAGATCGAGACTATCCTGGCTAACACGGTGAAACCCTGTCTCTACTAAAAAAATACAAAAAACTAGCCGGGCGAGGTGGCGGGCGCCTGTAGTCCCAGCCACTCGGGAGGCTGAGGTAGGAAAATGGCGTAAACCCAGAAGGCAGAGCTTGCAGTGAGCTGAGGTCCGGCCACTGCACTCCAGCCTGGGTGACAGAGCGAGAATCCGTCTCAAAAAAACAAAAAAAGAAAAGAAAAAGGAAAAAAAATTACATTGCAAAGTACTGAAAGAAAGCATTGTTGAATTTATTTATAATCTTAGAATGACAAAAACTCTTCTAAATGTTTCATGTCATCCAGGAGCCAGAAAGGAAAATATTAATACTTTTAACTCTATAAAATTTAAAATCTATATGGCCTGCAAAATTCAACCAAACCAAAAAAAGTATCAGAAGCCAAATAAATTTAAGAAAATATTTGTTTAATGATCAATTAGAAAATTATGAAACCTGACTGGGTGCAGTGGCTCATGCCTGTAAACCAGCACTTTGGGAGGTTGAGGTAGGAGGATCACTTGAGGCCAGGAGTTTACGGGCAACATAGCAAGACCTTGCTTCTGCAAAAAATTTAAAAATTTGCTGGGCACTGGTATGCACCTGTAGTCCCAGTTACTCAGGAGGCTGAGGTGGGATGATTGCTTGAGCCCTGGAGGTCAAGGCTGCGGTGAGTCGTGATTGCACCACTACATTCCCAGCCTGGGTCACAGAGTGGGACTTTTATCTCAAATAATAATAAGAAGAAGAAGTTTTTTTTTTTTTTTGAGACGGAGTCTCGCTCTGCCGCCCAGGCTGGAGTGCAGTGGCCAGATCTCAGCTCACTGCAAGCTCCGCCTTCCGGGTTCACGCCATTCTCCTGCCTCAGCCTCCCGAGTAGCTGGGACTACAGGCGCCCGCCACCTCGCCCGGCTAGTTTTTGTATTTTTTTAGTAGAGACGGGGTTTCACCGTATTAGCCAGGATAGTCTCGATCTCCTGACCTCGTGATCCGCCCGCCTCGGCCTCCCAAAGTGCTGGGATTACAGGCTTGAGCCACCGCGCCCGGCCGGAAGAAGTTTTTAAAAAGAAAAATTTAAAGAGAAAAATGATCAGAGTACCTGGACAAGAAAATCAGAAGAAATACAAGTGGCAGAAATCTATCGCAAGGGACCACTATCTCACTAACTTCAAAGTGGAAATTAAAACAGTAATGAGGGCTTTTTTTTTTTTTTTTTTTGGCAAAGACGACAAAGACTGAAAATAGGATTGTGTGGAAACAGAAGCATGTTAGTGGAAGTATAAAATTATGATTTTTTGTCGGGCAATTTGGAAATGATTTACTCAGCCATTCAATAGGTAAGAATCTACAAATAGGCAAAGTGCAGAAAAACATGTTGTTTAACATTGATGTTTTTAGTATTGTTTTAGAAAATATCTGATAAAAGATGTCAATCAGTATATGACTGGTTAAATAAATTATGGTAGATCCATAAAATGAATACTGTGCAGCTGTTTTTGTTGTTGTTGTTTAAAGACAGGGTTTCACTCTGTTCTCCAGGCTGGAGTGCAGAGTGAGGTAATTGTGGCTCACTGCAGCCTCAACCTCCTGGACTCAAGCAATCCTCTCACCTCAGCCTCCTGAATAGCTGGGACTACAGATATGTGCCACCATGCCCTGCTGATTTTTGTAGAGATGTGGTCCAGGCTGGTCTGGAACTGCTGAGCTCAAGCGATCCTCCTACCTCAGCCTCCCAAAGTGCTGGAATTACAGGCATAAGCCACTGCACCCAGCCCTGTGTAGCTGTTTAAAAGAATATGGTAGATCCATGTGTACTGACAAAGAAAAATGTCAAATATACAAGGTTAGGTGAACCAAGTGTTTCAGAGTAATGCATGTGGTAAGATCCTAATTCATAAAATAAAACTGTAAGTTAATATATGTATAAAAAGAATCTAGAACTGGGCGCAGTGGCTCACCCCTGTAATCCCAGCACTTTGGGAGGCCAAGGCAGGTGGATCACGAGGTCAGGAGTTTGATACCAGCCTGACCAATATGGTGAAACCCTGTCTCTACTAAAAATACAAAAATTAGCCAGGAATGGTGGCACTTGCCTGTAATCCCAGCAACTCAGGAGGCTGAGGCAGGATAATCGCTTGAACCCAGGAGATGGAGGTTACAGTGAGCCGATATCATGCTGTTGCACTCCAGCATGGAAGATAGAACAAGACTCCGTCTCAAAAAAAAGAAAAGAAAAGAAAAAAAGAATCTAGAAGACTATACCCTGCACTTAACAGTAGTTAGCAGTGATGAATCAGGTTGGAAACATGGTCTTGGGACACAGGAGCAGGGTGATGGCGGGGCAGGGCCATAGGTGTAGGCTGTTGGGAGGGTCTGGGCAAGAGGTGGAAAGCAAAAACGGGTAGGGGAGGGCTGGGTTGGTTTTGGTATTAGGTTTCTGTGCTATGCTTTTGCATTTCATTCTCAACCTTTGAGAATTGTAGGAATTTCCTAGATAGGTTTCAGTTGTATGCCCTTTCTTGATAAATTAGTAGTAGAAAGCAACTTCTACTTTTAGGGTCTTTGGAATATTGTTTATTGATTTTCTGACCCTTCTTTCTTCCATAAGGTAACCATGGAGAAAGAGCTGCGGAGCACCATTGTTTTCAATGCCTACAAAAAGGAGATATTTACCACCAACAATGGCTATAAATCCATGCAGAAAAAACTTCGGAGTAATTGGAAGATTCAGAGGTGGCTGACCATGTATATTGTTTTCCCTTCTAAATGATATTGTCCTGCTGATAAAGCTGAGAAGTCTTTATTTTCTTATGTAACATAGATTGTTTAGGTGGGAGAAGCTCAATTTAAAGATTATTCAGAATTAGGTTTGGCGCGGTGGCTCACGCCTGTAATCCCAGCACTTTGGGAGGCTGAGGCAGGCAGATCACAAGATCAAGAGATCAAGACTGGCCAGCACGGTGGCTGACACCTGTAATCCCAGCACTTTGGGATGCCAAGGCGGGTGGATCACGAGGTCAGGGGTTCGAGACAAGCCTGGACAAGATGGTGAAACCCCATCTCTACTAAAAATTTTTTAAAAATTAGCCAGGTGTGGTGGCAAGCTCCTGTAATCCCAGCTCCTTGGGAGGCTGAAGCCGAGAATTGCTTGAACCTGGGAGGTGGAGGTTGCAGTGAACCAAGATTGCACCACTGCGCTCCAGCCTAGGCAACAGAGTGAGACTCTGTCTCAAAAAAAAAGAAAAATCAAGACCATCCTGGCCAACATGGTGAAACCCTGTCTCTACTAAAATTACAAAAATTAGCTAGGCATGATGGTGCCCGCCTATAGTCCCAGCTACTCGGGAGGCTGAGGCAGGAGAATCACTTAAACCCAGAAGGTGGAGGTTATAGTAAGCCGAGATCACGCCACTGCACTCCAGCTTGGTGACAGAGCGAGACTCTGTAAAATTATTCATAATTAAATAAATTCTTATTAAAACATCTCTTGGACAAGATGCAGTGGCTCATGCCTGTAATCCCAGCACTTTGGGAGGCTGAAGCAGGCAGATCACTTGAGTTGATGGTGCGTGCCTATAATCCCAGCTACTAAGGAGGTTGAGGGACAAGAATCCCTTGAACCCAGGCAGTGAAGCCTGCAGTGAGCCAAGATCATGCCACTGCACTCCAGCCTGGGCAACAGAGGGAGACTCTGTCAAAAACAAAAACCAAAAAACATTTCTTTTGAAATCAGCAATTAGGATATTATTAAAGCAGCATATTATTAAATTGTCTTCCAAATCACACACCAAAAAATTATTCTAATTATACACATGTAGCTTTTTAAGATTTAGAAACTGTCTTCATATTTTGACTGAGGTCAATACTAGGGAAAGGAAACATGAGAATTAGATGAGAATGACTTTGACTTTGTGTATGTGTATGTTTCTTCTTAATAGGTGAGGATATGTAATCATACGAGCTAATGGTAGGGCTGATTGAATTAGTAGTTGAGGACTTCCTTATGCTTCAGCATGGCTTAATTTGAACACCTTGACTTACTGGAAGTATTTGAACAGAGGCCAGATGACTCTGGGGCAGGCCTGTAGAGGGAATTCTCACTTTGGGAGAGAGACTGGACCAGTTATGTCTAAGTCCCTTCATCTCTGAGACTCTGTGGCCTCTGCTTTCAAATAGTTGAGAGACTAAAACAATACATAAATTGATTTAAATTATGGACCTAACATTTGCTTTTAAAATTGTATTTCTAGCTTAAAAGATGAAATCACATCTGAGAGGTTAAATGGAGTGAAACTGTGGATTACAGCTGGGCCAAGGGAAAAATTTACTGCAGCTGAGGTAAGAAATATCCACTAAAGAAGGAATATGGTGAAATGATTAAGAGCCTGGGCTCTGAAATACTGGATCTGAATCCTCCTTCACCACTTACTGTGTGGCCTTAAGGTAATCACTTCATCTCTCTTTTCATCATGGAGTTGTGATGATTAACCAAGATGCTTCATGTAAAGTATCAAACACATAGTGTGGGCCAATTAAATATTAGCCACATTTCTTTTTTTTTTTGAGACAGTCTCGCTCTGTCACCCAGGCTGGAGTGTAGTGGCGTAATCTTAGCTCACTGTGACCTCTGCCTCCCGGGTTCAAGCAATTCTCCCTGCCTTAGCCTCCTGAGTAGCTGGGACTACAGGTGCCCACCACCACGCCTGGCTAATTTTTGTATTTTTAGTGGCGACGGGGTTTCACCATATTGGCTAGGCTGGTCTCAAACTCCTGACCTTATGCTGCCTACCTCAGCCTCCCAAAGTGCTGGGATTATAGGTGTGAGCCACCACGCCCGGCCACTAGCCACACTTCTTTGCTATATTTTTGCTTTGAAAATAGGAAAATTCTGCCGGGTGCGGTGGCTCATGCCTATAATCCCAGCGCTTTGGGAGGCCGAGGCAGGTGGATCACCTGAGGTCGAGAGTTCGAGACCACCCTGACCAACATGGAGAAACCCCATCTCTACTAAAAATACAAAATTAGCCAGGCGTGGTGGCGTGTTCCTGTAATCCCAGCTACTCGGGAGGCTGAGGCAGGAGAATCGCTTGAACCTGGGAGGCAGAGGTTGCTGTAAGCCAAGATCGTGCTATCACACTTCAGCCTGGGCAACAAGAGCAAAACTCCATCTCAAAAAAAAAGAAAATAGGAAAATCCCATTTAAAATAAAGATGTTTATTATTCTGGTTCATGGAATGGATAAAGAATGATAAATGTAAGGCCCAGAATACAAATGACAAGTATTGGTGAGAATGGGAAGTTATTGGAACCCTTCCACACTGATGGTAGGAATGTAAAATGGTGCAATCACCATGAAAAACAGTATGGCAGTTCCTCAAAAATTTAAGCATAAAATTGCCATATGATGGCTGTGTGTGATGGCCCATGCTTGTAATCCCAGCACTTTGGGAGGCTGAGGCGGGTGGATCACTTGAGGTCAGGAGTTTGAGACTAGCCTGGCCAACATAGTGAAACCCCGTCTCTACTAAAAATACGAAAATTAGCCAGGCATGATGGTGTGCACCTGTAATCCCAGCTACTTGGGAGGCTGAGGCAAGAGAATCACTTGAACCTGGGAGGTGGAGTTCCAGTGAGCAGAGATTGGGCCACTGCACTCCATCCAGCCTGGGCAACAGAGCGAGACTTCATTTCAAAAAAAACAAAAACAAAAAACTGCCATATGATCTAGCAATTCCACTTCTGGGTATATGCCCAAAAGAATGGAAAACCAGATCTGAAAGAGATAATTGCACACCTATCTTCTTAGCAGCACTATTCACAATAGCCAAAAGGTGGAAATAGCCCAACTATCCATCGGCAGATGAATAGATAAGATATGGTATATACATACAATGGAATATTATTCAGTCTTAAATAGGAAGATAATTCTGATACATGCTACAACATGAATACATTTTGAGGACATTATGCCAAATGAAAATAAGGCAGACACTAAAAGACAAATACTATATGATTTGACTTATGCAAGCATGAGGTACGTAGAGTAGTCGAATTTGTAGAGACAGAAAATAGAAGGGTGGTGGTTGCCAGGACCTGGGGGAAGTGGGGAATGGAGAGTTGCTGTTTAATAGGTATAGAGTTTCAGTTTTGCAAGATGAAAACAGTTCTGCAGATTGGTTGCCCAACAGTGTGAGTATATTTAATACTGCTGGACTAGGCCAGGCATGGTGGCTCACACCTCTAATCCCAGCACTTTGGTAGGCTGAGGCGGGTGGATCACTTGAGGCTAGGAGTTTGAGACCAGCCTGGCCAACATGGTGAAACCCCATCTCTACTAAAAATACAAAAATTAGCCGGTGTGGTGGTGCACGCATGTATTCCCAGCTACTTGGGAGGTGGAGGCGGGAGAATCACTTGAACCTGGGAGGCGGAGGTTGCAGTGAGCTGAGATTGCGCCCCTGCACTCCAGCCTGGGCGACAGAGACCCTGTCTGAAAAGAAAAAACAAACAAAAAACTGCTGAACTATGTACTTCAGAATGGTTAAGATGGTAAATTTAGGAAAAGTTAGGTGTGTTTTTTCACAGTCAATAAAACAAAAATCCCAGAACATAGAAAGAGCCATTTTACAGAGAATGGGAAGTACCTTTGTGCTCAGAGAGAGTATGGGGAGTAGGGAGGTTGAGGTGGGGCAAGGCCAATGTGGTCCTTAGATTGAGGCCAGCCAAGGTCTCCTGCTGTTACTCTGGGTGGTGCCATGGGGAAGAGGTCCAATGGGGAGCATTTCTAGTGTCCTTTGTTTCTCAATTTGATTGCAAGGTGAACTTCCCTGCTGGGAATGGCATGGAGAGAGACACGATTGTTTGATCAGGTTAATTGACAGAAGGAGTAGGAAGTACCATTGGCAATGTGGAGGTAACCAGCAACCCCTACCCACTGAGACCTTGAGGGAAATGTACACACAGAGGGCAGTGGCCTGCAGAGCAACACTCTATTACTTGTTGGGCTTTGGCTCCATCTCCCCATCCACCTATCCAAGCCAGTGAGAGAGTTGGCCTGATGTTTGCCAGGGACCAGCCAGCCTCAGGAACACAGGGGTATCCAGAGAGAGGGTCAGAACCTGCTGCCTGGGCCTTTTCCCAAGTGGAGATGGGTGCCAGGCCAAGCCTTAGTTTGGGCTTCCAGGGATGGAAGGCTGTTGCATCCAAGAGACACAAGTCCTTCGAGAGGCAAGTTTGATGTAACTTTATCCTAATAAAATGTCCTCTCCCAGACCAGTTCCTGACACCATGCCTTCTCTTTGGAGTTGGAGTGAGGGGGGAAGAAAAGGGAGAAAAGCTGTTAGCTTTTTTTCTAGGAACCAGCATTCCCTTGTGTTACAGTTCTTCCAATAGGCTCATGCTGGTGAGATCACTGCTTTCCTTGTCATTGCTGCTGGCCTCCTAGACTGTTACCCCTGGAGAGCTGTGTGATGCCTTTTTCATGTTGGCTTCCAGAAACTTCTGTGACAGGACAGACATCATATGTCTGATATTTGGTGCTAGTATCAGGCTAGAAACTAGGCTGAACAGTCTCCCCTTATTTCCACCTCAACTACATTAACGCATCACACTAGCTTTGTGGTGGTATTCAGTTATGACCAGGTAACCACGTGGCTGAGATGAGTATTTTCCAACCCTAACAGACCAGCGTCCACCTATATTACCAATGCTAACTTTATTACCCTGAATTGAAATGCAAAGATAATCTAACCCACCACCATTAAAAAAGTAAAGCAATATAGCTTCCTAACTTTAATGTACATAAATTAGAGGATGATTTATGAAAGACTATATGTATTTCAAATTGTAAATGTTTAGGCATATATATACTAGGAGAATATACATATTTCAGTTTGTTAATGCTTGGTCATACATACATTAGAATACTTCTTTATGTTTGACATTTTGAAATAAATGTGTAATAAATGTATAGAACTCCCATGAATGGGATAGGTACATGTGCAGACTGGAGGAAGTGATGTGTTGGCAATTCAAATCATGTTGCTGTCGGTGATGTGATTTTTCCAAAATACTGACTAACTCTTGGTAAAGTTCTATTAATAAAAAGAGTATAATTCTTCTCTCAGTTTACATGGTAGTTGGGTACCTGGGAATTCAGTATATGTTAAATCGTGCAAAAAATACTTTGTACAGTATGTACGTATAATTTGGGCCGAGCGCAGTAGCTTACTCCTGTAATCCCAGGAGTTTGAGAGGCTAAGGCGGGTGGATCACCTTAGGTCAGTAGTTTGAGACCAACCTGGCCAACATGGTGAAACTTTGTCTCTGCTAAAAATACAAAAATTAGCCGGGTGTGGTGGCAGGCGCCTGTGGTCACAGCTACTCAGGAGGCTGAGGCAGGAGAATCACTTGAACCCAGGAGGTGAAGGTTGCAGTGAGCTGAGATTGAGCCACTGCAGCATGGGTGACAGAGCAAGACTTCATCTCAAAAAAAATAAATAAATTGGAGTTAGATTTTAGGCTAAGCTTCATTTGTTTGTTTGCTTTTTCTTTTTTAAACCTACGTGACTATCTGAGAAGATATTCAAATGCTGTGAAACAGTTCTTTACTGTGTGGGACTGGTCTGAATATTGCAGGACCTTAACTTCCCTGCCCTTTACCCACTAAAATGTCCTTAAACATTAACATTATGGCATTAATATTATGCTGTATTAATATTAATATTATGGTGATCCATAATACATGCTAGATGGTTTAAATGCCTCCAATGAGAGCCACTGGCCTGGATCATCCAGTCTTGATTACATGAAATATCTCACATTTGCTGCCACACTGTAAAACTTAACAGTGTGAATGCATTCTAAGCCAATTTCTAAAATTTAAGTCTGCAAAATTAACCTTTCTTCCTGTTTTTGCCATAAAGAAATAAGAAACCTCCAATTTGTACCAAATATCTGTTCTTTTGTTAGAAGGGTCTCTCTTACATGCAGAGCTGGAAACTGGGTCTTAATTAATTCGTGGAAGCTCCTTCAACTTTTGCCCATCTGTGTTATTGCACACCACGTCCTTCATGTATCTTTTTCTTCCAATGCCAGATGGCCAATAGGACACAGTAGATACCGATACTTACTGTATACTCATTGCATTTAGGCAACATGGACAAATCCCAGAACTGCATAATCATAAATACCAAGTACCAGTAGAATTTCCCAAGTGGAAGCTATGTTCTGAGAATATATATTGCAAACTAGATCTGGCTTGCTGTTACCAGTCATAGAACATAGCATATATTTACGGCTATCTGGGAAGAGGAGTTTGAGAGGAAATCAAAAGGAAGAAAAAGGAAGAGGAATTTAGGGAGAGATTCAGTCTGTTGTTCAGGGCCCAGGATCCATGCAGTTATAACCCATTTGTTTTGTTTTTCTGTTGTTGTTCCAAAAAATATTTACTAAGGATCTGTTATGTACCTAGTTATGTGCCAGGTTCTAGGACTAACACTAGGGATCAAAGTCAGATAGCACATGATCTCTCCGTTCTAGGAACTGATAGTTTAGGGGAAATGAAACAAATGGACCATCTACCGATAATGATCAATGTTCTAAGTTCCACATTTCTACAGAAGCACAGAAAAGAGGCATTGGATTATTGGGCCCAGAGGAAGTGGACTTTGAGCTGATTTTTTTTTTTTTTTTTTTAGACAAGAGTCTTGCTCTGTTGCCAGATTGGAGTGCATTGGCGCATTCTTGGCTCATTGCAACCTCCGCCTCCCAGGTTCAACTGATTCTCCTACCTCAGCCTCCCGAGTAGCTGGGATTACAGGCGTCTGCCAACACATCTGGCTATTTTTTGTATTTTTAGTAGACACAGGGTTTCACCATGTTGGCCAGGATGGTCTTAAGCTCCTGACCTCAAGTGATCCACCCACCTCAGCCTCCCAAAGTGTTGGGATTACAGGTGTGAGCCACTGCGCCCCACCTTAATTTTGATTTTGAAATAATTCATTTTTTATTTTGTTTTGTGTTTTGTTGTGTTTCATTTTTGAGATGGAATCTTGCTCTGTTGCCCAGGCTGGAATGCAGTGATGCAGTCTTGGCTCACTGCAACCTTCACCACCTGGGTTCAAGCAATTCCCCTCCCTCAGCCTCCCGAGTAGCTGGGACTATGGGTGCATACCACCATGCCTGGCTAAGTTTTGTATTTTTAGTAGAGATGGCGTTTCACCATATTGGCCAAGCTGGTCTCGAACTCCTAACCTCAGGTGATCCGCCTACCTTGGCTTCCAAGGATTCATTTGTTTTGTTTTTGTTTTTGAGACAGAGTCTTGCTCTGTCACCCAGGCTGGAGTGCAGTGGCACGATCTCAGCTCACTGCAAGGTCCGCCTCCCGGGTTCACGCCATTCTCCTGCCTCAGCCTCCTGAGTAGCTGGGACTACAGGTGCCCGCCACCACGCCTGGCTAATTTTTTTTTTTTTTTTTTGTATTTTTAATAGAGACAGGGTTTCACTGCGGTCTCGATCTACTGACCTCGTGATCCGCCCGCCTCGGCCTCCCAAAGTGCTGGAATTACAGGTGTGAGCCACTGTGCCTGGCCAGATTCATTTGTTTTGTACAGTGTGGGGAAGTCAGGGGGAGAGGAAAATTTAGGGAGCATGCAAGAGCAAGAGGGCCATGCTGTGGCAAAGCTAGTCTGGGCAGTAGTTTCCAAAATAGGATGCATGTGATAAATCAATAGGGTGCCAGAAGGAAATTATGTTTATTATTCATATTTTCATTACTCTTAAAACATTTTGAGAGTTGTTTCAAATTATAAAGTGCATATTTTATATAGAGATACATACATATTAGATTTATTTATATACATGTTCAGCTTTTTTTCTGCTAGAGTGCTTGATGAAGAAAGTTAAGAAACTATTTGTCTGGACCACCCACCCCAGGTTTTCTCAGGCTAGACCAGCAAGATCAACCCTAGATTTTTCTCCCATCACCAACTTTGTGAAAACAAGAGAGAGCTTCCAGGAGATAAGCAGAAAACATGCATTTTTCTCTATGGTTTGGTTGGTCAATGACCTTGAACAGAATTCTTCCCAGGTGTGATATGAAATGCTTTCATCCTGATATCGTCTGTGGGCCATCAAGAGAAGGCATTGTCTAAATCAGTGGTTCTTAACCAGGGGTGATTCTATTTCTTCTTCTCCTGAGGGAACATGTGGCAATCTCAAGCGACATTTTTGGTTGCCAGGGGAAGGTAGGTACAACTGGCATCTAGTAGGTGGAGACCAGGGGTGCCTCTGAATGGAGAACTGAGTGCTTCCTTTAGTTAAGTTTTTCACTTTTGACTTGCTGTCTGATAGTCAGCTTTGAAACTGTAAGTTTACTTTGAGTATTTTGAAGCTTTATGCTCAAAGACAAGCTTGGAGATCCTACATAGAGAGTACTTTTTATCTTATATACATTTATATGTAAATGCCTTATAGATTTTAAGTATTTATTTTTCATCTAGTTAAAGTCTTATGGTGTTTCGGGCAAAAGTCTTTTGAGTATATTCATAGATTGCTTTTTTCCTTTGTGTAGTTTGAAATCCTGAGGAAATATCTTGACAGTGGTGGAGATGTCCTTGTGATGCTAGGAGAAGGTGGAGAATCCAGATTTGACACCAATATTAACTTTTTACTAGAAGAATATGGAATCATGGTTAATAATGGTAATTAGTATTATTATTTTCAGTAGAGGCAGCAGTTTCTATCTATTATTTTATATCATAGCCCTCTAGGTCCAGTGGCATAATGAAAGAAGCCCTGGGCAGTGTGTACATGTTTTAATGTTCCATTCTCATCAGCAGTCTGAGCCTCCTAGGCTTGGGCTGCTTCCATTTATAAAGCGAGATGGATTGGAACCGAGTTCCAGGGTGCCTTTCAGGTCAAAATTGGTATGAGTCTATAATATCAAACTTATTTCTAACCTAAAATATACCTCCTTCTCTTTTTCCCTCATAGATGCTGTGGTTAGAAGTGTATATCACAAATATTTCCATCCTAAAGAAGCTCTAGTTTCCAGTGGAGTCTTGAACAGGTAAGCATGTTGAAAGTAGAAATATCTTGGCCAGGTGTCACTGCTCACACCTGTAATCCCAGCACTTGGGGAAGCCAAGGCAGACGGATCATTTGAGATCAGGAGTTCAAAACCAGCCTGGCCAACATGAAACCCCATCTCCCCATCTAAAAATACAAAAAAATTAGCCAGGCATGGTGGCAGACACCTGTAATCCCAGCTACTCGGGAGGCTGAGGCAGGAGAATCGCTTGAGCCGGGGAAGCAGAGGCTGTATTGAGCTGAGATTGCACCATTGTACTCTGGCTTGGGTGACAGAGTGAGACTCCATCTCAAAAAAAAAATAAAGCAGAAATATCCTTACACATAACTCTCATTTCTTCTACATAAATCTTCCCTCATCTCTTCTCACACATTCTTTTCACTGCCCCTTCTTCTTTCTTTTTTTATGTTATTATAATTTATTTTACTATGTTACTACTCATTCATCAAATTATTTTTCTTCATCTTTTGAAACTTACTTCACATTCAACTTATTTTTTATTTATATATATATATGTATGTATATATATATGTATTTTTTGAGACAGAGTCTTGCTGTGTTGCTCAGGCTGGAATGCAGTGGTGGGAACACAGTTCACTGCAGCCTTAACCTCCCAGGCTTAAGCAATCCTCCCACCTTAGCCTCATATTTACTGTACTATTGAATACAGTGTGAAATTCTCAAATTTTTTTTGTTTACTAGATTTTAATTTTTCTTCTTCAAGGGAAATTAGCCGAGCTGCAGGAAAGGCTGTGCCTGGGATCATTGATGAGGAAAGCAGTGGAAACAATGCCCAGTGAGTGTGTTTTCTGATGCCACATGAGGAGGATGTATCATTTTGAAGAGTCTTCTTTTTCAAAATGAAAAGAGCTTTTGTTTCTGGTTACAAAAATAATCAGAATTTGAACAGTTCAAGAGGAAAAAAGTAGAAGCTCTGCACTGTAAGTCCATGCTCCTCACCCTGAAGGTAGTCTTAGTAATATAGTATGTAGGCCTGGCACGGTGGCTCACGCCTGTAATTCCAGTACTTTGGGAGGCCGAGGCGGGTGTCACCTAAGGTCAGGAGTTCGAGATGAGCATAACCAACATGGCAAAATCCCATCTCTACTAAAAATACAAAAATTAGCCAGGTGTGGTGGTGTGCGCCTGTAGTCCCAGCTACTCGGGAGGCTGAGACAGGAGAATCATTTGAAACCTGGAGGCGGAGGTTGCAGTGAGCCGAGATTGCGCCACTGCGCTCCACCCTCGGCAACAGAGCAAGACTCCATCAGTATAGTGTTTAGATTTCTAGGGTTTTTTTTTTTCCATATTTAAAGTTATAGGTAAGTACCACTTCCTTTTTAATGACTGGATTAAATTGCATAAATCCCAATTTATCTAACCAACTCTCTATTATTGGACATTTAAGTAGTTTATAATGTTTTTCTTTAATAATACCACCTGATATTTGTCAAGCATTGACTGTGTGACAGGCATGTATGACCTCATTTAATCCTTACAACTCTGGAAAGTTAGAGATAAGATACAGAGACATAATTGCCCAAATGCACATGACTACTCTGTGTCAGAACTTAGATGCAGACATAGGAAGTCTGTTCTAGAGGCTGCACTCTTAACTTCTGTTCTGTATTATTGTTATGAACAATTTTATAGCCAAGTGTGGTAGCTTACTCCTGTAATCCCAGCACTTTGGGAGGCCAAGGCGAGTGGATCACCTGAGGTCAGGAGTTTGAAACCAGCCTGGCTAACATGGTGAAACCCCATCTCTACTAAAAATAGAAAATTTAGCTGGGCGTGGTGGTGGCCACCTATAATCCCAGCTACTCAGGAGGCTGAGGCAGGAGAATCACTTGAACCTGGGAGGCGGAGGTTGCAGTGAGCTGCCATCGCACCTCTGCACTCTAGCCTGGGGGACAGAGGGAGACTTCATCTTTTTTTTTTTTTTTTTTTTTTGAGGCGGAGTCTCGCTCTGTCGCCCGGACTGGAGTGCAGTGGCCGGATCTCAGCTCACTGCAAGCTCCGCCTCCTGGGTTTACGCCATTCTCCTGCCTCAGCCTCCCGAGTAGCTGGGACTACAGGCGCCCGCCACCTCGCCCAGCTAGTTTTTTTTGTATTTTTTTAGTAGAGACGGGGTTTCACCGTGTTCGCCAGGATGGTCTCGATCTCCTGACCTCGTGATCCGCCCGTCTCGGCCTCCCAAAGTGCTGGGATTACAGGCTTGAGCCACCGTGCCCGGCCGAGACTTCATCTTAAAAAAAATTGTTTATATTTGTTATTATAAATAATAAAGGACAAATGAACATCTTTTTTTTTTTTTTTTTTTGGACGGAGTCTCACTTTGTCACCCAGTCTGGAGTACAGTGGCATGATCTCAGCTCACTGCAACCTCCACCTCCCAGGTTCAAGTGGTTCTCCTGCCTCAGCCTCCCATGTAGCTGGGATTACAGGTGCCTACCACCACACCCAGCTCATTTCTGTATTTTTAGTAGAGATGAGGTTTCACCATGTCAGTCAGGCTGGTCTTGAACTCCTGACCTCAGGTGATCCACCTGCCTCAGCCTTCCGAAGTGCTGGGATAAGTGAACATCTTCGTATGTACAGTTTTGTGCACTTGTGGTAGTATTTTTTAGGGTAAATTTCTCAGCATTGAAATTTCTGGGTCAGAGGTCTTCCAACAGATGGGTTACCAAATGTAATGTATTACCAGATGTCTCTCAGGGAGGTGGTACCACTTACAGTCCCTATGAGCACACCCCTTTTTCCTCTCTTGCCAGCACAGAGTATTCTAGTAAACATGGTATCTGTTTCTTTAAATTTGCATTTTAAAAATTATTAGTGCATAGGATGACCCTTAAAGACTACTGGCTGATTGTATTTCTTCTGTGAATTTCATGTTCACTGCTTTTTGGCCATTTTTCTGTTGATGGTTTGTCTTTTTGCCTTCATTTATAATGCCTCCGTACTTTGAAATATTTTACCCAATAAAAATTGACATTTTTATGTAATTAAAGCATGTTACAAAGTTTTAGTAGTGAAAATAATGTGGTCCGGGTACTGTGGCTCACCCCTATAATCCCATCACTTTGGGAGGCTGAGGCAGGCAGATCACTTGAGCTCAGGAGTTCAAGACCAGCTTGGGCAACATAGTGAAACCCCGTCTTTGTAAAAAAAATACAAAAATTTAGCCGGGCATTGGTGGCTTGCACCTGTATTCCCAGCTACACGGGAGACTGAGGCTGGAGAATTGCTGAGCCTGGGAAGCAGAGGTGGCAGTGAGCTGAGATCACGCCACTGCACTCCAGCCTGGGTGACAGATGAGACCCTGTCTCAAAAAATATGTAAATAAAATGAAATTTTAAAATAAAATAATGTGATTGGCTGTGTGCAGTGGCTCACACCTATAATCTCAGCACTTTGGGAGGTCGAGATGGGCCGATGGGTTGAGACAGAGAGTTCAAGACCAGTCTGGGCAACATAGTGGGACCCTGTCTCTACAAAAAAAAAGAAAACTTTTAAAAATTAGCCATATGTGGTGGCACACACCCATAGTCCCAGCTACTCTGGAGGCAGAGGCAAGAGGATTGCTTGAACCCAGAAGGTCGAGGCTGCAGTGAGTCGTGATCATGCCACTATACTCTAGCCTGGGTGACAGAGCAAGACTGTCCCAAATAAATAAATAAAATAAAATAAGATGTGGTTGTAGTCCAGAAATAGTTAAAAGAAAATAAATAATACAGAATAAAATTAGACCAAAAACATATATGGAGGGTGGGAGTTATTTGTGTATAGTAAAAGTGGCATTTCAAATATTAGACATGGATGGCATAATTCTGGATAACCATTTGGAGAAATAGTTTCATTTTCATACTACACCCCAAAATGTATTATGGATAGGCTAAAATTTTTAATATTAAAAATGAAAGCATATGCCAGCCGCAGTGGCTCATGCCTGTAATCCCAGCACTTTGGGAGGCTGAGGCAGGTGGATCACGAGGTCAGGAGTTCAAGACCTGCCTGGCCAATATGGTGAAACCCTGTCTGTACTAAAAATAGAAAAATTAGGCTGGGTGCAGTGGTTCACACCTGTAATCCCACCACTTTGGGAGGCCGAGGTGGGCGGCACCTGAGATCAGGCGTTTGAGACCAGCCTGACCAACATGGTGAAACCCCATCTCTATAAAAATACAAAATTAGCCAGGGATGGCCAGGCGCGGTGGCTCAAGCCTGTAATCCCAACACTTTGGGAGGCTGAGACGGGCGGATCACGAGGTCAGGAGATTGAGACCATCCTGGCTAACACGGTGAAACCCCGTCTCTACTAAAAAATACAAAAAGCTAGCCGGGCGAGGTGGCGGGGGCCTGTAGTCCCAGCTACGCGGGAGGCTGAGGCAGGAGAATGGCGTAAACCTGGGAGGCGGAGCTTGCAGTGAGCTGAGATCCGGCCACTGCACTCCAGCCCGGGCGACAGAGCGAGACTCCGTCTCAAAAAAAAAAAAGAAAAATTAGCCAGGGATGGTGGCAGGCACCTGTAATCTCAGCTACTCAGGAAACTGAGACAGGAGAATCACTTGAACCTGGGAGGTGGAAGTTGCAGTGAGCCAAGATCATGCCATTGCACTCCAGCCTGGGCAACAGGAGCGAAACTCTGTCTCAAAAAAAAAAAAAAAAAAATTAGCCTGGCGTGGTGGTGCACGCCTGTAATCCCAGCTACTCGGGAGGCTGAGGCAGAAGAATTGCTTGAACCCAGGAGGCAGAGGTTGCCGTGAGCCGAGATTGCACCACTGCACTCCAGCCTGGGCAAGAGAGCAAGGCTCCATCTCGAAAAAATAAAATAAAAATTAAATTAAATTAAATTAAATTTTAAAAGAAAGCATAGAAGTACTTAAAGAAGCCCAGGTATGATGGCTCATGCCTGTAATCCCAGCACTTTGGGAGACTGAGGCATGAGGCAGGCAGATCACCTGAGGTTAAGAGTTCAAGATGAGCCTGGCCAACCCCCATCTCTACTGAAAAATACAAAACTTAGCCAGACGTGGTGGCACAACCCTGTAATCCCAGCTACTCGGGAGGCTGAGGCAGGAGAATCGCTTGAACCTGGGAGGCGGAGGTTGCAATGAGCTGAGATCGCACCACTGCACTCCAGCCTGGGTGACAGAGCGAGACACCAACTCAAAAAGAAAGAACTCAAAAAAAAAAAAAATACTTAAAAAAATAGGTGAATATTTTAAATTCTTGAAGTAAGGAAGACCTTTCTTAGTAGAATCCAAAGTAATAAGGGTGAATATGTATAGCAATATAATTCACAGTTAATATTTTTGACTGTCAAGAATCAATCTAGGCTGGGTGCTGTGGCTCACACCTGTAATCCCAACACTTTGGGAGGCCGAGGTGGGAGGATCACAAGGTCAGGAGTTAGAGACCAGCCTGGCTAGCACGGTGAAACCCTGTCTCTACTAAAAACAAAACAAAACAACACAACAAAATTAGCTGGGCGTGGTGGCAGGCATCTGTAATCCCAGCTACTCGGGAGGCTGAGGCAAGAGAATGGTGTGAACCTGGGAGGCGTAGCTTGCAGTGAGCCAAGATCGCGCCACTGCACTCCAGCCTGGACGACAGAGCAAGACTCCATCTCAAAAAAAAAAAAAGGAATCAATCTAATTATTTATTTCACTTTGTGTCAGCTCATCCAATTGGTATAGGTAAAGAACTGTAGACTTGGAGTTAGAAGGAATTATTAGAAGTTCCTGATTCCCTCTCTTACTTGCCAAGGGTGATCCAAGGCATAGTAACTGTTAGTGTTTGTTTCCCTATCTGTGTACTGGGAACAATGTTAACCTTACGAAATTGTTGGAGAATTTCAGTGAGGTGATATTTGTGAAAGGGATTTGTAAAGTTTAAAGCAGAGTACCCTACCTGTTGTTGCATTATGACTTTGTAATTAATTATAGTGAAGGGAATATGTCTGGTTGTTCCTTTCCTGGATTATCGAGGAAACACAGCTTCCTGGTAGGCTTTGAGATACGGACTTGTCCTGCGTCGTGCTTTGAAGTATCTTTGCCTGTTGGAGTCTCAGATTCTCCTTTATTCTTATTTCCTATTATGTCCCTTCTCCCTTCTCTCACTCTGCTGTGGCCACACTTTGTTTTCAATCCTTAAGTAAGCGAAGCTCGTACTCATCTTAGGGACTTTACACAAGCTATTCCCTCTTTTAGGAAAACTGTTTCCGAAACTTTTCACTGAGCTAATGTTATTCATTCACATGTGGTTTGGAAAGTTCTGTTTTGGGGATGGGTGTTTAAGTTTATACTAAGTCTTAGCAAAATGTCAGTCTCATTTTCTTTTTTTTTTTTTTTTAGGAGACAGAGTTTCACCCAGGCTGGAGTGCAATGGCACCATCTCATCTCACTACAACCTCCGCCTCCTGGGTTCAAGCAATTCTCCTGACTCCTGAGTAGCTGGGATTACAGATGCCCGCTTCCACACCTGGTTAATTTTTGTATTTTGAGTATAGACGGGGCTTCACCATGTTGGCCAGGCTGGTCTTGAACTCCTAACCTCAGGTGATCCATCTGCCTCAGCCTCCCAAAGTGCTGGGATTACAGGTGTGAGCCACTGTGCCTGGCCTAGTCTCATTGATTTTTTTAGTAGTAATTAAAGAAATAGAGGAGTGTAAATAATAGCAGATAGGCCAGGCACAGTGGCTCACACTTGTAATCCTAGCAGTTTGGGAGGCTGAGGCAGGTGGATCACCTGAGGTCAGGAGTTTGAAACCAGCCTGACCAACGTGGTGAAACCCCATCTCTACTAAAAATACAAAAATTATCCAGGCGTGGTGGTGCGTGCCTGTAATCTCAGCTACTTGGGAGGCTGAGGGATGGGAATTGCCTGAACCCGGGAGGCAGGGGTTTCTGTAAGCTGAGATGGCGCTATTGCACTCTAGCCTGCGCAACGAGCAAAATTCCATCTCAAAATAATAATAATAATAATAGCAGATAGTTTTTATCTTACTTCTCAAGTGTCCATTCTCCCTTATGCCTTGAGAATCACCTTCCATTGATTGCATTTGGGGAAAGTGTTGGGGATAGATGTGCATTGACCTCCATATGACTATTTCTCCGCTCTTTCTTTTCTTTCTCCATGGACAACTGCTTGTTTTCTTCTGCTTCTGGCCCAGAGATCATAGGCTGTAATCCACCTTGCTGGGATACTGCTGAAGTAGGGGTAGAAGGCCGAGTTTGGAGAATGTGGGCCAGGTACCACTTCTCTTTCATCATATGACAACAAAGTCATAGGGTAGATGAGACTTTACTGAAGGAATGGGGAAGATTAACACCAGAGGCAGACTGTGCCCAGTGGTTTATGCTTGTAATTCCAGCACTTTGGGAGGTCAAAGTGGGCAGATTGCCTGAGCTCAGGAGTTCAAGACCAGCCTGGGCAACATGGTGAAACCCCATTTCTACAAAAAATAGAAAAATTAGTTGGTGTGGTGGCATGCACCTATGGTCCCAGCTACTCAGGGCGCTAAGGCAAGAGAATCGCTTGAGCCCAGGAGATTGAGGCTGCAGTGAGCCATGTTCATGCCACTGCACTCCAGCCTGGGCAACAAAGTGATATCCTGTCTTAAAAAACAAAACAATCAGGCCGGGCGCGGTGGCTCAAGCCTGTAATCCCAGCACTTTGGGAGACCGAGACGGGCGGATCACGAGGTTAGGAGATCGAGACCATCCTGGCTAACACGGTGAAACCCCGTCTCTACTAAAAATACAAAAAACTAGCCGGGCGAGGTGGCGGGCGCCTGTAGTCCCAGCTACTCGGGAGGCTGAGGCAGGAGAATGGTGTAAACCCGGGAGGCGGAGCTTGCAGTGAGCTGAGATCCGGCCACTGCACTCCAGCCCGGGTGACAGAGCAAGACTCCGTCTCGCCGGGCGCGGTGGCTCAAGCCTGTAATCCCAGCACTTTGGGAGGCCGAGACGGGCGGATCACGAGGTCAGGAGATCGAGACCATCCTGGCTAATACGGTGAAACCCCGTCTCTACTAAAAATACAAAAACTAGCCGGGCGAGGTGGCGGGCGCCTGTAGTCCCAGCTACTCGGAGGCTGAGGCAGGAGAATGGCGTGAACCCAGGAGGCGGAGCTTGCAGTGAGCTGAGATCTGGCCACTGCACTCCAGTCCGGGCGACAGAGCGAGACTCCGCCTCAAAAAAAAAAAGACTCCGTCTCAAAAAAATAAAAAAATAAAAAAATAAAAAAAAGAACAAAACAATCAAACAAAAACACTGGAGGGAAATAATTTTAAACTTAAGCTAAAAAGAATTTTTGTGGTCTAAAGAAAAAGGGAAATTAAAATCTCTATGAGGTACTCCTCATGGGTGCTTCCATGTTTCTAACCTTATGCTCTGGTCTTGAGATCTCTGTTTCTCTCCATTCTGAGAGCACTTCCTTCAAGCTTTGTGGAGCTCCATCTTTCAGTAAAACCCTCGCCCCTCCTGCATGGATTGGCCTTACCCCAGGATCTGCACCCCCGCCTTTGCTCCTCTATCCCACATCCTCTCCAGGAGTATGTTGCCCCAGGTCAGAACAATTCACTCTAGATAATCTAAGACAAGTCTTTGTTAGGACAGTGGAGAGTAGAAGGGACTGCAAAGCAGATCTGTGTAGAAGTGTCCATCGTAGCGTATATTTATGCCTCCGTCCATGTGACACTCAACTGGTAACATGCCCTTCCAGTGACATTCATTCATTCTTAGATATAGCACCAGCCAAACGTAAGGAAGAAGGACATATTTACCACTAAGATACTAGTATGCAGAGCAGCTGGAGTTCAGTTCTTGGATGAGGCCCCATCCTTTTCCTCCTTCCTCCATCAGGGGCTACTTTAGTTCTCCCAGTTACAGTCATTTCCACTTTCTTATGAATTTACTTTTATGTTTGTTAAAATGCTTTATCAAATGTGTAGCTAGAGTTGTCCCAGTTTTTAAGTTAACAAACCAAAGCTTAGAAAAAATTTTGTGTTTGATAATGAATCAAAGAGTGTTACTCAGCTGAGCGCAGTGGCACACGCCTGTAATCCCATCAGTTTGGGAGGCCGAGGCAGGCATATCACTTGAGGCCAGGAGTTCAAGACCAGCCTGGCCAACATGGTAAAACCCTGGCTCTACTAAAAATACAAAAATTAGCTGGGCGTGATAGCAGGCGCTGAGGCTGGAGAACAGCTTAAACCTGGGAGGCGGAGGCTGCAGTGAGCCAGGATCACACCACTGCACTGCAGCCTGGGGGACAGAGTGAGACTGTTTCAAAAAAGCGTGTTACCGAAGAAACATTGAGATTATTTTCAGAATTTTTGTATTCATATTTTTAAAATTTGAATGTGTTTCTTTAATTTCTTACAGGGCTCTCACCTTTGTGTATCCTTTTGGTGCCACATTGAGTGTCATGAAACCAGCAGTGGCTGTTCTGTCTACAGGTTCTGTCTGCTTCCCACTTAACAGACCCATTCTGGCTTTCTATCACTCAAAGGTACAGCCTTTCTTAAATGTGGGTATAGATATTATTTTTATTGTTGAAATAATAAAAACTACCTGACCATTTCCAGAAGGCTTTTACATATTTTCTCATTGGTCATCCTGCCAGTCCTGTAAAGTAGTATCTCAGCTATATACATTTTGCTTATGGGGAAACAGTGGATTGTCCAGTAATTGATGAAGTTAAGGCCTAAACCTAGCTCCTTTTTTTTTTTTTTGAGACGGAGTCTCACTGTCACTCAGGCTGGAGTGCAGGGGCGCGATCTCGGCTCACTGCAAGCTCTGCCTCCCCGGGCTCACGCCATTCTCCTGCCTCAGCCTCCCCAGTAGCGGGGACTACAGGCGCCTGCCACCATGCCCGGCTAATTTTTTTTTTTTGTATTTTTAGCAGAGACGGGGTTTCACCATGTTAGCCAGGATGGTCTCGATCTCCTGACCTCGTGATCTGCCCGCCTCATTATTATTCTTTTTTTTTTTTTTTTTTTTTTTTTTTTGAGACGGAGTCTTGCTCTGCCACCCAGGCTGGAGTGCAGTGGCCGGATCTCAGCTCACTGCAAGCTCCGCCTCCCGGGTTTACGCCATTCTCCTGCCTCAGCCTCCCGAGTAGCTGGGACTACAGGCGCCCGCCTCGTCGCCCGGCTAGTTTTTTGTATTTTTAAGTAGAGACAGGGTTTCACCGTATTAGCCAGGATGGTCTCGATCTCCTGACCTCATGATC
This sequence comes from Trachypithecus francoisi, assembly GCF_009764315.1. NCBI lineage: Eukaryota > Metazoa > Chordata > Mammalia > Primates > Cercopithecidae > Trachypithecus > Trachypithecus francoisi. The sequence continues at coordinate 39,258,906 of NW_022681467.1, forward strand.
CGCCCGTCTTGGCCTCCCAAAGTGCTGGGATTACAGGCTTGAGCCACCGCGCCCGGCCCTCATTATTATTCTTAACCCAAAGCTTTTCCACTATAGCATAAGGCTACCTGTATTATAACTTTTAAAATAACTTTTTTTTTTTTCTGATCCCATGGCAGCATATTGATTAAAGTAACTTTTAATCCTGTCTGTGACTATGGGCTGTACCCTCAGTGTAAAGAGAATACATTCAGGAACAGATGGAGTTAACATATTACATATTACACAAAATAGCACAGAATTATGTCGCTGTTATTTTAGTTTATCCTAGGAAAATATATCAGAAAACTATTTTTCCATTTATTATCCTAGAGACCCCATGGAAATGTGGGCACAGCTAGTCCCAGGCAGTGACCCAACATCCCATTGCCTTTCGTTTTCTTTCTTTCTTTTTTTGTGAGATGGAGTCTCGCTGTGTTGTGCAGGCTGGAGTGCAGTGGTGTGGTCTCGGCTCACTGCACCCTCCGCCTCCCAGGTTCAAGCAATTCTCCTCCCTCAGCCTCCCGAGTAGCTGGGATTACAGGTGCCTGCCACCACGCATGCCTAATTTTTTTGTTTTGGGGAGAGATGGGGTTTCACTATGGTGGCCAGGCTGATCTCGAACTCCTGACCTCAAGTGATCTGCCCACCTCGGCCTCTCAAAGTGCTGGGATTACAGGCATGAGCTCTGTTGCCCAGGCTGGAGTAGAAGGGTGCAATCTTAGCTCACTGCAATCTCCGCCTCCCGGGTTCAAGCGATTCTCCCGCCTCAGCTTCCTGAGTAGCTGGGATTACAGGCCTGTACCACCACACCCTGCTAATTTTTGTATTTTTAGTAGAGATGGGGATTTACCGTGTTGCCTAGGCTGGTCTTGAACTTCTGAGCTCAGGCAATCCGCCCACCTTGGCCTCCCAAAGTGCTAGTAGGATTACAGGCATGAGCCACTGTGCCCAGCCCCCACTGAGTTTTAATTCACATTTTGCTGAATTTACCTTCATCTGTCCCCTAAGACAGAATTCACCAGCTGATCTGCTCATTTTTTCCTAGGGAACTCGATGTCTCTAGCTTTAACAATCCTATTTTTTTTTGTGGTACCTAGGAATTAGCTTTCCCTCCTTATTTAAAAGCTCTTGGGCCGGGCGTGGTGGCTCACGCCTGTAATCCCAGCACTTTGGGAGGCCAAGGCAGGTGGATCACAAGGTCAGGAGATGAAGACCATCCTGGCCAACATGGTGAAACCCCCTCTCTACTAAAAGTACAAAAATTAGCTGGGTGTGGTGGCACGTGCCTGTAATCCCAGCTACTCAGGAGGCTGAGGCACGAGAATCACTTGAACCCAGGAGGTTGCAGTGAGCCGAGATCATGCCACTGCACTCCAGCCTGGAAACAGTGAGACTCCGTCTCAAAGAAAAAAAATTGAAAAATTAGCCAGGCATGGTGGCAGACTATGTAACATTTGCTTTTAATGTGGTACAAGTCAGAGTTTTTTTAACCAATTTTTAAAAAATGTATGGAATGTGTGTATTTATATCTCCTGACATCTCTGGCTTAGGGTAATTCTTTTCCTAGGGAAATTATAACTATGCCTGTTCCCTGTATGTGATGTAGCTAGAAAAACCGATTTCATTTTGTAGTTTTACTATTGAACTGGTTTTCTCATTACAAAAGTAGTATGTGCTCATTGTTGGGCTGGGTGTGGTGGCTCACAACTGTAATCCCAGCACTTTGGGAGGTCAAGGCGGGCGAATCACTTGAGGTCAGGAGTTCGAGACTAGCCTGGCCAACATAGTGAAACCCTATCTCTACTAAAAATATAAAAATATTAGCCCAGCATGATGGTGAGTGCCTGTAATCGCAGCTACTCCAGAGACTGAGGCAAGAGAATCACTTGAACCCTGGAAGTGGAGGTTGCAGTGAGCCAAGATCATGCCACTGCACTCCAGCCTGGGCAGTGGAGCAAGACACTGTCGCCAAAAAAAAAAAAAAAAGATAATATTGTAGAAATGTTACAATAATTGTAGAAAAATTGAACAATACAGAGATAAAGCAGAAGAAAAAAATTCCCCCATTGCACTACTCCAAGACTCTAAGACAGCCCAGGTTGACATATTATTCACTCTCTCCCACTTTTGCTTTGCCTTATTTTTATTTATTTGCCTCACAAGCTTTAAAGTAGAATAGCTATATAATTTATGCTATAGGTCAGGTGTGGTGGCTCATGCCTATAATCTTAGCACTTTGAGAGATTAAGGAGGTAGGATCACTTGTGGCCAGGAGTTTGAGACCAGCCTTGGCAACATAACAAGACCTGTCTCTACAAAAAAAGTTAACTGAGTGTGGTGGTGTGCTCCTGTAGTCCTGGCTACTTGGAAGGCTGAAGCAGGAGGCTCACTTGAACCCAGGAGTTCGAGGCTACAGTGAGCCATGATTGTGCCACTGCACTCCACCCTGGGAGACAGAGTGAAACCCTGTCTCTAAAAATGGAAAAAAAAGGCCGGGCGCGGTGGCTCAAGCCTGTATCCCAGCACTTTGGGAGGCCGAGACGGGCGGATCACGAGGTCAGGAGATCGAGACCATCCTGGCTAACATGGTGAAACCCCGTCTCTACTAAAAATACAAAAAAAAACTAGCCGGGCGACATGGCGGGCGCCTGTAGTCCCAGCTGCTTGGGAGGCTGAGGCAGGAGAATGGCGTAAACCCAGGAGGCGGAGCTTGCAGTGAGCTGAGACCCGGCCACTGCACTCCAGCCTGGGCGGCAGAGCAAGACTCCGTCTCAAAAAAAAAAAAAAAAAAAAAAAAATGGAAAAAAATTATAGTATACTTTTTTTTTAACCAAATGATTTGTTGGAAGCATTTTCCCATGTTACTGAAGACCCTTTATAATATTATAGAAATTTAACTGCCGAAGAAGGTTCCATCATTCTGAATTACTTTTTTGTGAACATTTAGATTTATTTCTAATTTTTTGTGACTTTAACTATACAACTGTGCATAGAATTTTTTATGTTTCAGACTGCTTTTGTTGCATATGTTAATAGTTTCAACAACAATGTGTGAAAGAACTTATTTCACTAAAATTTGACCAGCACTGTTTATATCATTTTTTCATATTTATTTATCTGATAGGCAAAAGTACTTTGTTTTTTTTTTTTTTTTTTTTTTTTGAGACGGAGTCTCGCTCTGTCGCCTGGGCTGGAGTGCAGTGGCTAGTTCTTAGCTCACTGCAAGCTCCACCTCCCGGGTTCCCACCATTCTCCTGCCTCAGCCTCCCGAGTAGCTGGGACTACAGGCGCCCGCCACCTCGCCTGGCTAGATTTTGTATTTTTTGGTAGAGACGGGGTTTCACCGTGTTAGCCAGGATGGTCTCGATCTCCTGACCTCGTGATCCGCCCATCTCGGCCTCCCAAAGTGCTGGGATTACAGGCTTGAGCCACCGCGCCTGGCCAGTACTTTGTTTTTATTTGTTAAAAATTACAAGTATTGAAAATCTTTCTTATTAACCAGTTGTTATTTTATGACTCATGCTTGTGCCTTAGTTTTCTTTCTTTCTTTCTTTCTTTTTTTTGAGATGGAGTCTCACTGTGTCTGTCGCCCAGGCTGGGGTGCAGTGGTGTGATTTTGGTTCACTGCAACCTCCACTTCCCAGATTCAAGTGATTCTCGTGCCTCAGCTTCCTGAGTAGTTGAGATTACAGGCATGCACCACCATGCCTGGCTAATTTTTGTATTTTTAGTAGAGACGGGGTTTCGCCATCTTGGCCAGGCTGGTCTCAAACTCCTGACCTCAAGTGATCCACCCGCCTCGCTCTCCTAAAGTGCTGGGATTACAAGCGTGAGCCACTGTGCCCAGCCTTGCCTTAGCTTTCTTTGAGACTGAATCTTACTCTGTTGCCCAGGCTGGAGTGCAGTGGCACGATCTCAGCTCACTGCAACGTCGCCTCCCAGGTTCAAGCAATCATCCCGCCACAGCCTCCCAAGTAGCTGTGGGAGTACAGGTGCATGCCACCACCCCCAACTAATTTTTGTATTTCTAGTGGAGACAGGGTTTTGCCTCCCATGTTGGCTAGGCTGGTCTCAAATTACTGATCTCAGGGCGATCTGCCCACCTCGGCCTCCCAAAGTGCTGGGATCACAGGTGTGAGCCACCGTGCCCGGCCTGCCTTAGCTTTCTATTTGGATCTTACTTAAATACTTTTTTTTTTTTTTTGGTACCCATAGGTATCTTTAACTGTACACACTGTCTTTGAGTTTATCTTTTTTTCCCTTTAAAATTATGATCTTCATTTATAAGATAAATAACAATGGGAAAATGCTGTAGAACCAATTTATTTATTTATTTATTTATTTATTTAATTTTTAGAGACAGGGACTCGCTCTGTTTCCCAGGCTGGAGTGCAGTGGTGCAGTCATAGCTCATTGTAACCTCGAGCTCCTGGGCTCAAGTGGTTCTCCTGCCCCAGCTTCCCAAGTAGCTAGTACTACAGGTATGCCTCACCACACCCAACTAATGTAGAATTAATTTATGTTAGTTTTTGTTTAAAGCCAAATAGAAAAATACAGAAGTATCTAAAATGAAAGGCAGGTTAAAACGTAGTAGTTCTTATAATTGGTATTTCTTTTTTTTTTTTTTTGAGATGGAGTCTGACTCTGTCACCCAGGCTGAAGTGCAGTGGTGTGATCTCAGCTCACTGCAACCTCCGCCTCGCAGGTTCAAGTGATTCTCCTGCCTCAGCCTCCTGAGTAGCTGGGACTACAGGCACATGCTACCACACCCGGCTGATTTTTTTTTTATTTTTAGTAGAGACGGTGGTTTCACCATGTCGAGGTTTCACCATGTTGGCCAGGCCGATTTTGAACTCCTGACCTCAGATGATCCGCCCACCTCATCCTCCCAAAGTGTTGGGATTACAGGCTGAGCCACTGCGCCTGGCCTATAGTTGATATTTCTAAACTTTAAAATCTGGTCGTGGGCCAGGCACGGTGGCTCATGCCTGTAATCCCAGCACTTTGGGAGGCCGAGGCGGGCAGATCATGAGGTCAGGAGATCGAGACCATCCTGGCTAACACGGTGAAACCCCGTCTCTACTAAAAATACAAAAATTAGCCAGGCACGGTGGTGGGCGCCTGTAGTCCCAGTTACACGGGAGGCTGAGGCAGGAGAATGGCGTGAACCCGGGAGATGGAGCTTGCAGTGAATGGAGATCGCACCACTGCACTCCAGCCTGGCCGACAGAGCGAGACTCTCTCTCAAAAAAAAAAAAAAAATCTGGGTGTGATTTGGCACTCTTCAGTATATAAGACAGTTGCTAGCATGATTCTGATAAGTGTCTGGGGACTAGGATACATGAGATGCATCTTGGGATTTGAGTATCTGACCCTGCTTTGTCATCAATAGAATCAAGGTGGGAAGCTGGCAGTGCTTGGCTCATGTCACATGTTCAGTGATCAGTATTTGGACAAAGAAGAAAACAGCAAAATCATGGTAAGCTTTTTCTTTCATCACATTAATGTACAATGTGTAAGTATTATTTTCATGTCATTTTAAAAAATACTGGTAAGTTTATTTGCTCATTTAAAACCAGCTACTCAGAACCCAGTCTATGCCAGGCACTGAGAATACAAAGTTGAGTCAGGCATAGTCCCTGCTTTGGAAAAGTTTGTAATCCATTGAGAGAGAGGGAGACAAATTAGTAAACCCAGAAGGGTGTTTCTGAGCATGTCAGAAGGGGTGGGAGCTGAGCCTGGAGAAGCAGAGAGGAACAAGCTCAACAGCAGTATCACATGTAAGACCAAGGAGCTTGAACTTGATGCTGAAAGCCACAGGGAGCCCTTGGGTTTTCAGCAGCCTTGGGCATAGCCAGGTCTGTGTTTCTTCTTTTTGTTGTTGTTATTGTTTATGAAATAACTTCTGGAATGTTTTGGAAAGATTTTTCTGTCAGTTGTGTGGAAGGTGGAAAGGAGGAGGCAGCCTAGAGCCAGTTAGGAAGGCGGTGGTGTCACCAGGCAAGGAGGAATGGGGACCTGAGTATCGGCAGTGAAGGTGTGCGTGGAGAGGAGGGGCCGGTGGCATGGAATGGGAATTAGGAAGGGTCCTGTAGAGGACCACTCACTGACTGATGTGGCAAATAAAGACATTGCAATTTTGTCAAAAAAACACCAAGGGAACATGTCTTATGGAGGATGGCAGAGTGGGGAAGCACATGTCTGTACAGCACGTGTCACAGCTGTCCATTGGTGATTCCAGTGAGAGAAAGAAATGCCCGCCAAACTTTTTCCTTCATAAAATAGATTACTTCAGCCTTATAATTGTTATATTGGGAGATTGATTAAGATCTTATTTCTGTGGAATTTACATGAAGTTTCGATGTCTCTAGATACATTATGGGAGATCTAGATATTCTACTTTTTTTTTTTTTTTTTGACATGGAGTCTCTCTCTGTTGCCCAGGCTGGAGTGCAATGGCGCCATCTTGGCTCACTGCCACCTCCGCCTCACGGGTTCAAGCGATTCTCCTGCCTCAGCCTCCTGAGTAGCTGGGATTACAGTCATGCGCCACCACACCAGGCTAATTGTTGTATTTTTAGTAAAGACAGGGTTTCACCATGTTGGCCAGGCTGGTCTGGAACTCCTGACTTCAGGTGATCCATCCGCCTCAGCCTCCCAAAGTGCTGGGATTGCAGGCATGAGCCACCATGCCCAGCCTAGGTATTCTGCTTTTCAAAAGTTTTAATTTCAGACTGGCATCACAGTAAACAGGGATTAATTCAGGATTGTGAACAAATGTTAATAAATTTTAGTTTGTGGCTAGAGGTTAGAGTGCTTAAAGATAAATTATAAATTTCTGATAATAAAAGTTGCATTATGCTGGGCACAGCAGCTCATGCCTAGAATCCCACCACGTTGGGAGGCCGAGACAGGCGGATCACCTGAGATCAGGAGTTTGAGGCCAGCCTGACCAACATGGTGAAACCCCATCTACTAAAAATACAAAAATCAGCCGGGCCTGGTGGCAGGCGCCTGTAATCCCAGCTACTCGGGAGGCTGAGACGGGAGAATCGTTTGAACCCAGGAGGCAGAGGTTGCAGTGAGCCGAGATCATACCACCACACTCCAACCTGGGCAACAGAGCGAGACTCTGTCTCAAAAAAGAAAATGAATAAAAAGTTGCATTAGGGTGAAGAAAACCTTTGAGTTCTCATATGATTTCAAGGCTGGCTACCCTTTTCTGAATCACTGCTTTAATCTTTTTTCCTTTATCATTTTTCTTGATTTAATTCTCTAGTCCTGACCTTCAGCTTTTTCAAATAACCAACTGTCCTAATTATGTACTTTTTTTTTTTTTAGGATGTTGTTTTCCAGTGGCTCACGACAGGAGACATCCACCTAAACCAGATTGATGCTGAAGACCCGGAGGTAGACACTGCGATTATTAGAAACTTTTAAATGAAAAATGAGTCGAGCTTCTCAGTATCACTTCTAACAGCTCAACAGGAATACATGTCTGTCTTACCTCATCTGTAAGACAAATGGAAAGAAAGGATGATTTTGGGGGGGATGAAGGCCATATTGTAAAAAATAAGTCAATAAACAAAATATGTAATTAATCATAGAATTAATTGGAGGGGAACATACATACATGCAGTATGTATATAAATTAGAATTTAAATTACGGGCACTCTGGCCCAAACTTTCAAAATGAGCATCTGCAGAAAAATACTTTTTTCAGAAGTATGGAATTTTCTCATAAAGAAACAAAGACTATCAGAATTTATGTTGTAAACTATAATTTTGTCACCTTTAGATTTAACAATTCTAAAGGCATTATGATAATATTCATCAGACAAGCGAGAGTGGTGAAACCAGCACAGTGAAATCACCACTGGCTCTTGGTGAACCTTATACAGGTTCTTTCTGACCATTTTTCATCCTAGTTTTCTTTGTTTTTTAAAAAAATTTATTGTATTGTATTGAGATGGAGTTTCGCTCTGTTGACAAAGGCTGGAGTGTAGTGGCGCAATCTCAGCTCACTGCAACCTCTGTCTCCTGTCCAAGTGATTCTCCTGCCTCAGCCTCCTGAGTAGCTGGGATTACAGACGTGAACCACCATGCCTGGCTAATATTTGTATTTTTAGTAGAGGCAGGGTTTCACCATTTTGACGAGGCTGGTCTCAAACCCCTGACCTCAAATGATCCACCTGCCTCAGCTTCCCAAAGTGCTGGGATTACAGGCGTGAGCCTCTGGGCCCCGCCTTCTGGTTTTCTTATCTGTGAACAGGGGATGCTAATACCTGTGTTCTCTACCTCACAGGATGATTATGCGGGCTAAGTTAATAGATGGTAATGTGTCAGGCATTGTATGCCATATACTTCCACATAAGTCATTTTATTTAATCCTCTCAACTGCCCTGGGAGGCAGGTGGTCTTATTCTCATTTTATAGATGAGGAAACTGAAATCCTTCAAGATCTCAGTGTGCTCAAATGGCAGGCAAGTGCAGAGCTAGGATCCAAATCCAGGTCTCCTAATTCAAACTCTACTTACCCTACAGTTGTTTCTCTATTTCTTTTTTTTTTTTTTTTTTGAGATGGAGTCTCGCTCTGTTGCCCAGGCTAGAGTGCAGTGGCCGGATCTCAGCTCACTGCAAGCTCCGCCTCCCGGGTTCATGCCATTCTCCTGCCTCAGCCTCCCGAGTAGCTGGGACTACAGGCGCCTGACACCTCGCCCGGCTGGTTTTTTTTGTAATTTTTTTTTTTAGTAGAGATGGGGTTTCACCGTGTTAGCCAGGATGGTCTCGATCTCCTGACCTCGTTATCCGCCTGGCTCGGCCTCCCAAAGTGCTGGGATTACAGGCTTGAGCCACCGTGCCCGGGCTGTTTCTCTATTAAACTCTGAAATGTCAGGAAAATAATTTCCTGGCCATTGGTCATAGGAGGTAGGTGAGAAGACAGTCAAAGATGGCTGTCCACTGACTGCTTCCTCCCTCACCTAGGGACATGGCTTCTCAGACTGATTTGGGTCAGGAAACAGGAGAGCTGCATGTCTAAAGTATTTCCTCATATGGAAACATTAAGCATATGGATATTTTGCCTCATTATTTAAGTGTAATATATTTAACTACTCACGGCCAGTTGCGGTGGCTCACGCCTGTAATCCCAGAACTTTGGGAGGCTGAGGCGGGTGGATCACGAGGTCAGGAGATTGAGGCCATCCTGGCTAACATGGTGAAACCCTGTTTCTACTAAAAAATAAAAAAATAAAAAAAATTAGCCAGGCGTGGTGGCGAGCGCCTGTAGTCCCAGCTACTCAGGAGGCTAAGGCAGGAGAATGGCATGAACCGAGATTGCGCCACTGCACTCCAGCCTGGGTGACAGAGTGAGACTCGTCTCAAAAAAATATATATATGTGTGTGTGTGTGTGTATATGTATACATACATGTGTGTATGTGTGTGTATATATGTATACATACATATGTGTATGTGTGTGTATATAGGTGTATACATATGTGTGTATGTATACATGTATATATATGTATACATATATATATTTAACCACTCTCCTGTTGGCAGGCATTTAGGTTTTCCTGGTCTTTTACTGTCGCTAGTCCACAGCATGTGTCATGACTGGGGGCTCTCAGCAATGCTGGAGGGATGTCTTTGGCTAGGGGAGAAGAACTGGTATCTAGTGTACCGGTGGAGGAACTGTCTGTACTAGTGTCGCAGGTACTCTGGCATGTACCAGGAGGAAAGAAGCAGATAGGGCCTGGATGCTAGGGGGTAGGTACATGTTATGGTGGAAGCTTGCGGACTTTCTTTCATGATTTCCTCTATTTTCTTACTAAAATAGAAAATAGGGTCATTGCTAAAATGGTGAAAAGGAAAACCATTTTTTTTTTTTTTGAGACAAAGTCTTACTCTGTCACCCAGGCTGGTGTGAAGTGGTTTGATCATGGCTCACTGCAGTGTTGACCTCCTGGGCTCAGGTGATCCTCCCACCTCAGCCTCCTAAGTAGCTGAGACTACAGGCACACACCACCATGCTCAGCTAAATTTTTTTGTATTTTTGTAGTGACAGGGTTTTGCCATATTGCCCAGGCTGGTCTCCGACTCCTGGGCTCAAGCGATCCACTCACCTCAGCCTCCCAAAGTGTTGTGGGTGTGAGCCACTGCACCCAGCTGGGAAAACCATTTTCATGGCTGAACTGAAAAAAGGGGAGTATTGTCTAGAAGAATGGGAAAGTGGGTAGACTACAGAGATGTAGTTTATTGCTGAGTGCTCAAGATCAGAGATCATGAAATTAAAAGACCAGTTGACAGGATTGTGTGTTTCTCCAGCTGTGTTCAGCTATGTGAGTACTGGTGTAATTGGAGAGTTGGATTTAGCCAGTACTGGGGTTTAGCCAAGTTAATTTTGTTCCTCTTTCCACATAAATTAGCTTATTTAAGGTTTAGTGGTCAGTGATCATGAACAGTAAAATTTCTTGGCAAGAGAGTATAAATGTTGCAGATTTAGACCTGAGACAGTGGAGATTTGACAGAATAAATGCTTGTTCTTGCTGTGCTGAAAGGAATCCTCTTGTGGCTTTCAGATTTCTGATTACATGATGCTGCCCTACACAGCCACCTTATCAAAGCGGAATCGAGAGTGTCTCCAGGAGAGCGATGAGATTCCGAGGGACTTTACCACCCTCTTTGACCTGTCCATCTTCCAGCTGGATACCACCTCCTTCCACAGTGTCATCGAGTCAGTACCTGTGGGCCTCTGAGCTACACTGCACTCCATTCTGAGTGTTTGGTTTGGAAACATGAGCCTGGGAACGGGACTTAGGGTTATAGTAAATGTGGCATGCAGAACATGTTCTCAGATCTATGATGAGGTCAACAAAGAAACTGGGCTGGGTATGAGGGGTTGATGTAGAGAACTGCCAGAGGTTATTACCCCTGCGTGTTCCAGATTCTGGATCAGGCATTTAGGGTGACCAGCTTGTTTCATTTTTCCCCAGACTTCTCCTGGTTTTAGTACAGAGAGTCTCAAGTCCCAGGAGCACCCTCAGTAAATGGTGATGGTTGGTCACCCCCATTTCTCCCTGGGTATCTGGGCAACTGGTAATGCTATTAACTGGCACTAAGAATGCAGGAAAAGGAAAATTAGCCAGGTGTGGTAGCAGGTGCCTGTGGTCCCAGCTACTTGGGAGGCTGAGGCAGGAGAATGGTGTGAACCCAGAAGGTGGAGCTTGCAGGGAGTCGAGATTGCTCCACTGCACTCCAGCCTGGGCGACAGAGCAAGACTCTGTCTCAAAAAAAAAAAAAAAAAAATGCAGGAAAAGGAAAGATACATGGGCTGTGTTCTGGGCACTTTCAGTCTAGTGCAGATGTGCCGGTGGAACTACGAGTTTAAAGATGAAAAGGTTTGTAAGGCCATTAGGGAAGCTGTGGGATGGGATGAGGACATCAGGGACAGCACAAGAATGGGAATTGGCCTTGAGACAGGACCTCACAACTGTCAGTGCTTGAGAGGCAGGAGAAGAAGAGGGCCAAAGACCAAAGCTGGGGAAAAGCAGTTAAATGTACAGGATGGCGGGCAGCATCCTGAAGGGCAAGAAGGAGAAAATGACACAAGCAGAGGGGATCAGAGAGGGGCCAGGGCTCATCCGCTATTTCTAGTCTGAATTTCACTACTCAGGGAGAAAATGTGGTTGGCTTGTCTTCCTTTCCCACCCCCCTGTATCCAGAGACCAAGAGCCATGCCTTATCAACCTGGAATCCTCATTGCCTAAGACCCAGAGCCCAGCACATCCTGGGCATTTGGGGGGATGTTTGTGGAATTAACATGCTGCCATTTTCCCCATGCCTTGCTTCTACATCCACTCAGCAAATATTTGTGGCACAACTACTGTTCCAGGATCTTGGGATGCTTCAGGGACCTCAATAATGAAAATCTTTGCCCTTTAGTAGTTTATTGTCTAACAAAACAGACAGGCATCAAGACATTTCTATATGTGTGATGTAAATTAAAGAGTATGTTAGAAGATGTTTATATACGTCAAGCAGAGTACTGGGGAAGGGGAGTGCCAGGCACATTGCATTTTTAATAGGGTGATCAGGCTAGGCGCGGTGTCTCACGCCTGTAATCTCAGCACTTTGGGAGGCCGAGGTGGGACGATCACGAGGTCAGGAGTTCGAGATCAACCTGGCTAACATGGCAAAACCCCATCTCTACTAAAAATACAAAAATTAGCTGAGCACAGTGGCGGGCACCTTGAAACATGGAGTGGTGAAAACGCAGTGCCAGAGTTCAGTTAGGCTCTAAATCCCAGCTACTCAAAGGCTGAGGCAAGAGAATTGTTTGAACCCGGGAGGCAGAGATTGCAGTGAGTCAAGATTGCGCCGTTGCACTCCAACCTGGGCGACAGGGCAAGACTCCAGCTCAAAATATATATATAGGGTGATCAGGATGACTTCATTGAAAAGGTGGTATTTGTGGAAAAACTTGAAGGAGGTGAAGAATTTAGCCTTGTGGCTATCTGAGGGAAGAGTATTCTGGGCATAGGAAACAGCCAGTCCTAAGACTGCAAGACAGAGGAATGCCTGATATATTCTAGGAAGAGCAACAAGGCCATTGTGGCTACTGCAGAGTGAGGAGGGGTGAGAATGGTGGGAGATCAGGTCTGGCCTACTTGTTTGCCTCTGCAAGGACTTCCTGGGCTTTCACTCTGGGTGAAAAGAGGAGCCACTGAGAGTTCTGAGCAGAGGGGTGGCATAGTGACTTCCTTATATCCTGAACGTCAAGGAGCAAGAGTGGAGTTGGGGCCTGAAGGGAGCTGTCATAGTAACTCAGGCATGAGATGATGCTGGCACCAGCCAGACGGGAGCAGTGGAGGTAGTGAGAAATGGTCTGATTCTGGATGTATTTGGAAGGTAGAGGCAACAAGATGTGCTACACAGCTAGGATGTAGGAGGTGACAAGGAGAAAGCTTGGTCTGAGCAGTGAGAAGGATGAAGTTGGCCAGGGATGGTGGCTCACACCTGTAATCCCAACACTTAGATAGGCCGAAGTGGGAAGATCTCTTGAGCCCACAAGTTCAAGACCAGCTTGGGCAACATAGGAAGACCCCATCTCTACAAAAAAGCAAAAAATTACCCAGGTGTGGTGGTGCGCACCTGTAGTCCCAGCTACTTGGGAGGCTGAGGTGGGAGGATTGCTTGAGCCCCAGAGGTTAAGGCTGCAGTGACCCACTCCAGCCCGGTCAACAGAGAGAGAACTTGTCTAAAAAAAAAAAAAAAAAGTTGCAATAACTGAGTTGAGAAAGACTGCGAGTAGATTTTTTGCAGGAAGAGCAGAAGTTCAGTTTGAGGTATATGGAGTTGAGATGTCAATGAAGTTTCCAGATGGTGTTGAGTAGCAGTTTTATATGTTGACCTGGTGGTCAGAAAAGATATCTGAGCTACACATTTAATGTGGGAGTCTGGGGGCACATCTGTATCTGTATTTCATCTGAAGCACACAGCACACATCTTTTCCTTTTTTTTTTTTTTTTTTTTTTTGGAGACAGAGTTTCACTGTTGTTGCCCAGGCTGGAGTGCAGCGGCACAGTCTCTGCTCACTGCAACCTCTGCCTCCCAGGCTCAAGCAATTCTGCCTCAGCCTCCTGAGTAGCACCACCATGCCCAGCTATTTTTGTATTTTTAGTATATACAGGGTTTCACCATGTTGGCCAGGCTGGTCTCGAACTCATAGCCTCAGGTGATCCACCTACCTCAGCCTCCCAAAGTGCTGGGATTAAAGGCGTGAGCCACAGCACCTGGCTCTATTTTCAAATCTATAAAATCAGGATGAGTCTTCTTTCTTATTTTTTGCCTGTTTTTTCTTTCTTTTACTTTTTTTCTGTTTTTCAGGATGAATCTTAACAATAGATGATGTATTAGTTTTATTAGCAGCATTTTTTTCCTTTCAGTGGACCATAAACTATGATGCATCTTACCTTTGGTGGATTCTTAGATTTGATAAAATATGGTAGATAGTATTTAAAGCCATGTGACTGGATGAGCTCACAAAGCGTTATAAGTGTTGATAGAGGGAAAAAAAAGGACCATCTGTTGAGCCCTGGGGCACCCCAGAGTTTAGAAGTTAGGAAGAAACAGAAAAGCCAGCTGGGCATGGTGACTCACACCTGTAATCCCAGCATTTTGGGAGGCTGAGGTGGGTGGATCACTTGAGGCCAAGAGTTTGAGATCAGCCTGGCCAACATGGTGAAACCCCATCTCTACTAAAAATAGGAAAAAAATAGCTGGTCATGGTGGCGCACGCCTGTAGTCCTAGCTACTTAGGAGGGTAAGGCAGGAGAATCACTTGAACCCGGGAGGCAGAGATTGCAGTGAGCCAAGAAAACACCACTGGACTCCATCGTGGGTGACAGAGCAAGACTCCATCTCAGAAAAAAAAAGGAAAGGAAGAAATAGAAAAGCCAAAAGAAGAGATGGAAAAGCAGTAGCCAGTGTGAGATGAAGAAAATCAAGTGCATGGTATTCTGAGAGGCAAGTAAAGAAAGTCTATCAAGATGGAAAGGGTCATCAGCTGTGTCAGTTACTTCTTATGGGTCAAAAAAATGAGGGCTGAGAATTTATCTTTGGATTTAGCAACATGGAGGTCACTGGTGATCTAGACAGAGTCTTTTTTATGAGATGGTGAGGGTGAAAGCTTATTTGGAGTTGGTTTAAGAGAGAATTGGACATAACAAATATAGATAGCTCTTTTGAGGTATTTGCTACAGAGAGGAACAGAGCAGGGGCAAGGGCCAGGGTCAGTAGCTAGCTGGAAGAAGTAAGGTCAAGAAGGTGTTTTTTAGATGGAAGAAGTCACAGTGTATTTTTATACTGGTGGGAATGTTCCAGTAGAGAGAAAAATGGATAATGTAGGCGAGAGCGAGGAAAATGGCTGAGGTGAAACATGAGATAAGCAAGAGACAATGGGAAAGGGGGTTTGGTAAGTGGTCTTCTTAGCTCCTTTTTTTGTTTGTTTGTTTAAGACAGGATTTCACTGTTGCCCAGGCTGGTCTGGAACTCCTGGGCTCAAGCAGTCCTCCCATGTTGGCCTTCCAAAGTGTTGGATTATAGATGTTAGCCACCATTCCCAGCCTGGTCTTTGCTTTTATTTTATTATTTCATATATATATATATATATGGTCTTTTTTTTTTTTTTTTTTGAAATGCAGTCTCATTCTTTACCCAGACTGGAGTACAGTGGCATGATCTTGGCTCACTGCAACCTCTGCCTCTCAGGTTCAAGTGATCCTCCTACCTCAGCCTCCCTAGTAGCTGGAACTACAGGTGTGCACCACCATACCCAGCTAATTGTTGTATTTTTAGTAGGGACGGAGTTTCACCATGTTGGTCAGGCTGGTCTCAAACTCCTGACTTCAAGTGATCCACCCGCCTCAGCCTCCCCAAGTGCTGAGATTACAGATGCGAGCCACCATGTCTGGCCCAGTCTTAGCTTTTAGACAGGAACATGGATCATTCAGTCAGTAACAGATGGGAAACATGGGTGCAGACTCTGGTGGATGAGAAAAGTTGTTGATTGAAGATTATGGAAGTTCTTAGGACTTCAGTCTTTTTGATGAAATAGGAAACAAGATCATCAGCTAAAAATTGCCAAAGAAGCCGGATACGGTGGCTCACGCCTGTAATCCCAGCACTTTGGGAGGCCGAAGCGAGCAGATCACGAGGTCAGGAGTTTGAGACCAGACTGGCCAATATGGTGAAACCCCGTCTCCACTAAAAACACAAATATCAGCTGAGCTTGGTGGCACACACCTGTAGTCCCAGCTACTCGGGAGGCTGAGGCAGAAGAATCACTTGAACCCGGGAGGCGGAGGTTGCAGTGAGCCGAGATTGCACCACTGCATTCCAGCCTGGGCGACAGACAGAGTGAGACTTCGTCTCAAAAAAGAAAAAAAAAATTGCCGAAGAGATAGTGGAGATTTAGGAGAGAAGGCATATATTAGGCCTCTAGGGGAATGGGAGAGGGATTGGACAAGGTTTCTGTGGAAGGATTTGCCAGGCAACATTAAAGGCCCACTGGAGGTTGGAGGTTTTGGATCGAAAGTTCTACAAGCCAGTAGGGTGGTATGTTTTCCTCCAAACTTGTTTAGCTGTGTGGCTACAGGCAGGGTGGGCCCAGACATGGATTTAACTATTGTGATTTTGTCAAACAAGTGGTATAAAGAGGAAGGGGCAATATCTTTTGTAAATGCCCAGGAATTATTTAGTTGCATGTTTTAGTATAAACAGTAACTGCTATGTATTGTTGTTTTAATTAGCTTATTTTGTAAAACCTTGTACGTCATATCCAAAAGCTCTGTTGTTGACTTAAGTTTTTTTGTTTCTGTTTTTTTTTCGAGACAGAGTCTTGCTCTGTTGCCCAGGCTGGAGTGCAGTGGCACGATCTTGGCTCACTGCAAGCTCCGCCTCCCAGGTTCACACCATTCTCCTGCCTCAGCCTCCAGAGTAGCTGGGACTACAGACACCCGCCACCATGCCCGGCTAATTTTTTTGTATTTTTAGTAGAGATGGGGTTTCACCATCTTAGCCAGGATGGTCTCGATCTCCTGACCTTGTGATCTGCTCGCCTCAACCCCCCAAAGTGCTGGGATTACAGGCGTGAGCCACCATGCCCGGCCTTGACTTAAGTTTTACAGACATTGAACACCCACTTTCTTCCAAGAGCCTGCAAATACTACCACATTTACTGTTTACAACAATTCTGAAAAGTAGAGAATAACTCCGTAGTTAACTTCTAAGAAGCTGAGGCTTGGGACAATTTGCTCTAAGTTAAACAGCTACTAATCAAGCCCTGACTAACAGTTGTCCTTAGCTCCCCTCTCATCTCCCCTTCCTTCAATATTAATAACAACTAACATTTATTTTAGTTAATAACATTTATTTATCAGGTAGCAAGTACCATGGTATGTTTCTTATGTACTTTGCTTTATCATGTAACAACCACAGTGAGGTTGTTATCTCCATTTTACATCTGAGGACACTGAGGCACAGAGAAATTAAGTGATTTGCTCAGAATCACACAACTAGTTTTCATTGGGACCTGAATTTGAAGCCAGGCAATTTTAACACTGAATCTTGGAGGAAATTATCTGAAAATTTGTTACTGTAGGAGGTGAGGGTGCTTTTAAGAAACAGCAGGACCAAAGCCTCCAGAGCTACCAGGGCATGGCATCTCCATCACCCCTTCCACAGGTGACAGTCCAGTTACAAATCCTGTAGCTCCTGGCTGCATGTTTGGCTCTTAACTTGCTTGGTTTTAAGTTCTCGTGTTCTCTTCCTCCTCTGCAGCTCAGGGCTTTTCTTGGAATAAAAAAAGATACATCTGACCACTCCACTAGCCAGTTGCAGTCTGACCAGCTTCTGCTGTTTTGGCCTAATTCTCCCCTGATATGTTTAAACCAGGTCATTATGATAACTCTTCAGTGTTAAATGAAGGATTAATTGGAACTGCCTACTGTCTTAGTGTCAGCAGAGCCAAATAGTGGATGTTTCAGAGACTTAGACAACTCTTGTATTTGTCTTACATACCACAGCAGAGGCCAGTAGTTACTGGCTTCTGTTGTCTATATGGTAAGCTCAGATATTTGTATTTGCTAGTAACATCTTTCAGTAGTTTATGTTTTCTGAGTTAAAATTCAGTTAGGCCGGGCATGGTGGCTCAAGCCTGTAATCCCAGCACTTTGGGAGGCCGAGACGGGTGAATCATGAGGTCAGGAGATCGAGACCATCCTGGCTAACACGGTGAAACCCCGTCTCTACCAAAAAATACAAAAAAACTAGCCAGGCAAGGTGGCGGGCGCCTGTAGTCCCAGCTACTCGGGAGGCTGAGGCTGAGGCAGGAGAATGGCATAAACCCGGGAGGCGGAGCTTGCAGTGAGCTGAGATCCAGCCACCGCACTCCAGCCCGGGCGACAGAGCGAGACTCCGTCTCAAAAAAAAAAAAAAAAATTTCAGTTAGGCTTTAAATATTTATGTCAACTACAGGGTGTTGTTCTGAAGTAATTTCATTTGTCCACTGGGTGTTTATCAGTGCCTGTGGAGTATGAGGTAGAGGCAGATGGTGTGGAGTCCCTGCCCTTAGAGTTCATGGGTGGGCTGGGGCTTGAAACATGGAGTGGTAAAACCTCATGCAGTGCCAGAGGTCAGGCCATGCCCGAAAGATCTAGTTCAGCGCCGTTTCACAGATTTATCTTTAGCTTTGTCATCTGTTCTTCCCTTGGTTTTAAGATTAGTTTCTCCAGTCCCCTACCCAGCCCCCATCAAGCCATGTTGGCTAATGGTAGGAGGATAATTAGGGCAGGTGGTGAGCAGAGTGGAGGAAGGGAAGACTTAATGGGACAAAGCCTTTGCTCCAGCACAGTCAGCTCTCTCGGGGGACAGAAAGTGGAAATAAATTCATAGCTGGGGTAGCGAGGCTGGGACTCAGCAGCAGGATTCTTTGTGAGCAGGTAGTAAGAACTTTAGTTTAAAACTGCCCCTAATCACTTTTGATTTGGGGGCAGACTGAATTAAAGATTCTGGTTGGCAGAGATTGGCTACGTCTGATTCTCATCTTGCCTTTGTCCCATCTTAACCATATAACTTTGGGAAGCTACTGTTTATCATTCCTATACCTCAGTTTCTTCTATAAGAGATTTTATACCCACTTTCCACAGTTGTATTGAGGAGTAAATGAAATAAGTTTAAGTGCCTAGCACAGGGTTGGCATAACACATGGCGTGCAGCAGGTTCTCAATAAAAGTTATCTCTCTTCCCTCTGTGTAGATCTGCTGCTCAGTGCTAGGAAAGATTCTCCCCCAAGCACCTAGAAATAGTGGAGGAGGTGACAGCGGTGAGCTCAGCTAATCGTCTTTCTGCAGTCACAGACCTCACTCGTAGAAAAAGCTGCCGTGGTCTCTGCCCACTCATTGGCATTTGGTTTTCTAGCTTAACTTTGAAGGGCCACAAATAAATATACACGTTAAGCTGGATGACAATATTTTACTTTGCCTCTTCCCCAGAAAAGTTTAGCCAGCTTAAAAAATTGTGTACAATGCAAAAGGATAACATGAATATTTGAGAGAATGAAGGCAAAGGAGAAGCCACAATAGGAAAATAACACAGGGGTAAGATGAGCTCTCAGCTCTGTAGGCTCACTCCTAACACCGATCCTCTGCTGGAGTCACTCTGGCTGGCCTGCTGTTCTGTCAAAATGCCGGGCACCCTTTTGCCTGTTCTTGCCTCTGCCAGGGACACTTTTGAAGACAACTGCATGACTTCCCCCCACCGTCACTCAAGGCTCCTCTGACAAGCCGCACTCCATGCCCTTTCCCTGTCTCTTTCTCCTCTGATTTGTGTGTGTGTGTGTTTTAGACGAAGTTTCACTCTTGTTGCCCGTGCTGGAGTGCAGTGGCGTGATCTTGGCTCACTACAACCTCCGCCTCCCGGGTTCAAGCAATTTTCCTGCCTCAGCCTCCTGAGTAACTGGGATTACAGGCATGCACCACGACACCCAGCTAATTTTGTAGTTTTAGTAGAGACGGGGTTTCTTCATGTTGGTCAGACTGGTCTTGAACTCCCGACCTCAGGTGATCCGCCTGTCTCGGCATCCCAAAGTGCTGGGATTACAGGCGTGAGCCACTGTGCCTGGCCTATTTGTCGTCTTAATACTTATCAGTTCCTGACATCATTTTTTTTTTTTTTTTTTCCTGAGACAGAGTCTCACTCTGTCTCCCAGGCTGGAGTGCCATGGTGCCATCTCAGTTCACTACAACCTCCACCTCCCGGGTTCAAGCAATTCTGCCTCAGCCTCCCGAGTAGCTGGGATTATAGGCATGTGCCACCACACCCAGCTAATTTTTGTATTTTTGGTAGAGACGGTGTTTCACCATGTTGGCCAGGCTGGCCTCCAACCCCTGACCTCAGGTGATCCACCTGCCTCAGCCTCCCAAAGTGCTGGGATCACAGGCATGAGCCCCTGCACTTGGCTAGTTCCTGACATCTTACTAGTTTTTTTGTTTAGTGTGTGCCTCCCCTCCCCCTACAATGTAAGTTCCGTGATGGCCTGCCTTGGCATCTTCTTTTACTGTTGGTGTACTCCTCCTGTGTAGAACTGCCTGGTACATAGTGGATATTCAGTAATTATTCATTGAGTGAGCACACACAAGTGCATATCATACAGATCTGTTTACTTGCCAGAAACAGACTTCAGATTTGACTCCTGTGTCTTAATGGTGAAAAGAAATTTAAAAAAACCACAGGAGTTACAAGATTCACTGTGTCCATCAGGCAAAAACAAAAAGCTTATTTAGGAGAAACCTGATATGAAACTTGAAATGTTTCTTTTCAGTTCTCAATGAGTAATAATATATGATATGGTAGAGAAGTCAAAATTGGCTGGGCTTGGTGGCTCACGCTTGTCAATCCCAGCACTTTGGGAGGCCAAGGCGGGCAGATCACGTGAGGTCGGGAGTTCGAGACCAGCCTGACCAACATAGAGAAACCCTGTCTCTACTAAAAATACAAAATTGGCCGGGCGCGGTGGCTCAAGCCTGTAATCCCAGCACTTTGGGAGGCCGAGACGGGCGGATCACGAGGTCAGGAGATCGAGACCATCCTGGCGAACACTGTGAAACCCCGTCTCTACTAAAAAATACAAAAAACTAGCCGGGCGAGGTGGCGGGCGTCTGTAGTCCCAGCTACTCGGGAGGCTGAGGCAGGAGAATGGCGTGAACCCGGGAGGCGGAGCTTGCAGTGAGCTGAGATCCGGCCACTGCACTCCAGCCCCGGCGACAGAGCAAGACTCCGTCTCAAAAATAAATAAATAAATAAATAAAAATAAATAAAAATAAAAATAAAAATACAAAATTAGCTGGGCATGGTGGCGCATGCCTGTAATCCCAGATACTCGGGAGGCTGAGGCAGGAGAATTGCTTGAACCTGGAAGGCAGAGGTCGCGGTGAGCCAAGATCACCCCATTGCATCCAGCCTGGGCCACAAGAGCAAAACTGTCTCAAAAAAACAAAAGGTCAAAATTATGTATCTTTCAAGTCATGTATTAACTGTTATTTGTAATCCACTATGATTAAGACAAAATTTGGGGCTGAGCACAGTGGCTCACACCTGTAATCCCAGCACTTTGGAAGGCTGAGGTGGGTGGATCACGAGGTCAGGAGTTCAAGACTAGCCTGTCCAACATGGTGAAACCTCATCTCTAGTAAAAATACAAAAATTTGCTAGGTGTGGTGGCATGCGTTTGTAGTCCCAGCTGCTTGGAAGGCTGAGGCAGGAGAATTGCTTGAACCTGGCAGGCAGAGGTTGCAGTGAGCCAATATCGCGCCACTGCACTCCAGCCTGGGTGACAGAGTGAGACTGTGTCTCAAAAAAAATAAGTAAATAAAAGAGAATTTGGCTGCCTTAGGTAAGCAGTTAACACCAATCAAAAGAAAATTTAAGATTGAAGTAGCTGTAAAGAGTGATGAAGACCCTTATTCCCAGGAAATCAATTTCCATCTTTGGACAAATCTCAATACCAGAAACTGATTTAAGAAGAAAAGGCTGGCTCACACATGTAATCCCATCACTTTGGGAAGCTGAAACAGTAGCATCTGTTGAAGCCAGGAGTTCGAGATCAGCCTGGGCAACGTAGTGAGACCTTGTCCCTATGAAAAAATTTTTTTTTAATTAGCAAGGCATGGTGGTGCACATCACTCCAGTACCCGCTCGTAGTCCTGGCTACTCAGGAGGCTGAGGTGCGATGATTGCTCGAGTCCAGGAGTTCAAGATTAAAATGAGCTGTGATTTGTACCACTGCACTCCAGCCTGGGTGACACAGTCAAAATTTATTTCAAAAGTAAGTGTTGGCCGGGCGCGGTGGCTCAAGCCTGTAATCCCAGCACTTTGGGAGGCCGAGACGGGCGGATCACGAGGTCAGGAGATCGAGACCATCCTGGCTAACACGGTGAAACCCCGTCTCTACTAAAAATACAAAAACTAGCCGGGCGAGGTTGCGGGCGCCTGTAGTCCCAGCTACTTGGGAGGCTGAGGCAGGAGAATGGCGTAAACCTGGGAGACGGAGCTTGCAGTGAGCTGAGATCCGGCCACTGCACTCCAGTCCGGGCGACAGAGCGAGACTCCGCCTCAAAAAAAAAAAAAAAAAAAAAAGTAAGTGTTTAGATTGTGGTTTTTGTGCATAAATGAAAAAAATAAAAAAATAGAAGAAGAAAAAAGATAAAGCACATAATACTTTAAACATATTGATGCATATGAGTGAGATGGGAAGAATAAATTCAAATTTCAAAGTTGGAATTAATATAAGTATTATTATTATTTTGGAAGGGGAAATCTCAAACCTTTACACTAAATCAAAGAAAAAAGTCAGAATTTCTACCAGTCACCAAAGAAAGTGAAACACTACATATCTACATGAGTATCTGAAACAGAAACTAGACTAACTGCCATGAAATTAAATTTCATTAAAATATTTCATTGAAATCTCATTGAAATACGTTAACATATTCTGATCTAAAATGAAAAAGGATTTAACTATGTAATCTATGTAAGTTAGAATGCATATTCTATTTAGAGAGTTGATTAAGTAACATTGATATTATTTTATGAGGTTTTTGTTTTTAAGTTCAGGGGTACAAGTACAGATTTGTTACCTAGGTAAACTTGTGTCATGGGGGTTTGCTGTACAGATTATTTCATCACCCATGTATTAAGCCTAGTATCCATTAGTTATTTTTCCCAGTCCTCTCCCTCCTCCCACCCTCCAACCTTCCATAAGCCCCAGTGTGCATTCTCCCCTATATGTCTGTGTGCTCTCATCATTTAGCTCCCACTTATAAGGACATGTGGTAGGCTGGGCACGGTGGCTCACGCCTGTAATCTCAGCACTTTGGGAGACCGAGGTGGGTGGATCACAAAGTCAGGAGTTCAAGACCAGCCTGAACAACATGGTGAAACCCATCTCTACTAAAGATATAAAAATTAGCTGGGTGTGGTGGCACGTGCCTGTAATCCCAGCTACTTGGGAGGCTGAGGCAGGAGAATTGCTTGAACCTGGCAGGCGGAGGTTGCAGTGAGCTGAGATCGTGACTGGGTGACAGAGCAAGACTCTGTCTCAAAAGAAAAAAGAATGTATGGTATTTGGTTTTCTGTTCCTGTGTTTGTTTGCTAAGGATAATGGCCTCTAGCGCCATCAATGTCCCTGACAGGGACATGATCTCATCCTTTTTTTTTTTTGAGATGGAATCTTGCTCTGTCACCCAGGCTGGAGTGTAGTGGCGCCATCTTGGCTCACTGCAACCTCCGCCTCTTGGGTTCACGCCGTTCTCCTGCCTCAGTCTCCCAAGTAGGTGGAAATACAGGCGCCCGCCACCACGCCCAGCTAATTTTTTATGTTTTTAGTAGAGACAGAGTTTCACTGTGTTAACCAGGATGGTCTTAATCTCCTGACCTTGTGATCCGTCCACCTCGGTCTCCCAAAGTGCTGGGATTACAAGCATGAACCACTGTGCCTGGCTTTTTTTTTTTTTTTTTTTTTTTCTTTTTGAGACAGAGTTTTTGCTCTCTTGCCCAAGCTGGAGTGCAATGGCATGATCTCTGCTCACTGCAGCCTCCACCTCCTTGGTTCAAGCAATTCTCCTGCCTCAACCTCCCGAGTAGCTGGGATTACAGGCGCCAGCCACCACACCCAGCTAATTTTTGTATTTTTAGTAGTGACAAGGTTTCACCATGTTGGCCAGGTTGGTTTCAAACTCTTGACCTCAGGTGATCCACCCACCTCGGCCTCCCAAAGTGCTAGGATTATAGGTGTGAGCGACTGCGCCCAGCCAATCTCATTCTTTTTATGGCTGCATAGTATTCCATGGTGTATATATGCCACATTTTCTTTATCCAGTCTATCGTTGTTGAGCATTTGGGTTGATTCCATGTCTTTGCTATTGTGAATAGTGCTGCAGTGAACATATGCATGCATGTGTCTTTATAATAGAATGATTTATATTCCTTTGGGTATATACCCAGTAATGGGATTGCTGGGTCCATTGGTATTTCTTAAAATAGTACTGAACCACTGTATTTCATGGAGAACAGCACAGTGTGGTCAGTTAGACATGCTGTGCTATGGTGTCTTGTCTTGATCCCTGCTTTTTTGTTTGATTATGAACACAGGGCTCACGAGCAGCTAAATGTGAAGCATGAACCGCTCCAGCTCATCCAGCCTCAGTTTGAGACGCCTCTGCCAACCCTTCAGCCTGCGGTGAGTAGGTGTGCTTGGGGGATCCCACTGCAGAGCCCCACTGTTGCCCTTATCTTGTCAGCAGGCCTTCACCGTGGTCCCTTCCATGTGCCATTTGTGGCACTCCTTGTGGAGTCATAGTGCTCTGTCTCTAAACATGCGTGGACACCTAATTTGTTAATGTTCTATAGAGACTTCCATGTGGTATGCTTCCAAATTGAGGAATGAAGGATATGGAGCCTTCTGGCTATTAAACATTTCCCATTCCCATCTTGTGGGGTTGGAGGGCATATATGAGATTTCTTGGATAAAAAGGAAGAAAACTGTACTGCCATTCCAGGTGTCAGGGCCTGATTCATAGCATAATTCTCACAGCCCAGGGGATAGTTGTGGTTATGTGTGTAAATAGGTTATTTTTCAACATTTCAGTCCAATATTCACTCAACTTGCCTTTAAAATTACCTTGTCTCACCACATTCTGAAATGTTATGAGCCAGTTGGCTTGATCTTGCTTGGTAGCTTGAAATTGGCCATGGTGAGAGGATTTACATTACAGATAATGGTGAATGCTACAAAACAGGCTTTCAGTTTTGTTTTGTTTTGTTTTGAAAGTAGTTAAACATTTACCCACATACCATTGGTTCATACCTGCAAAATCTGATTCCAAGTTCAATACTTTCTACACTAATCTGCATCTGGTTCTCCAAATAACTTCCATCCCTAAAAACTTATGATTAAATGAGAAAAAAGTTGTACAATCAAATGTTCAACACAAACCTAAGTCCCAAGCTTTGTGTCATCGTTCTGAGTTAATTAGTGTTGGTATGTCAGCTTGGTCGGTTTAGTGGTAATTAGAGCTGGTTCCACTTGATTGTTTACAGTGGGCTAGTAATCTTTCTTGATATAGGTCTCATGGGTGAGGGTAGACGAGGTGATGGGAGTTTGGGTATTTCATCCTCAGGGAAGAGCTGAGTTACTGTTCTGTAGGGATTTCCATGTGGTGTGGTTCCCAACTGAGGAATTAAGGATGTGGACTTCCGGCCGGGCGCGGTGGCTCAAGCCTGTAATCCCAGCACTTTGGGAGGCCGAGACGGGCGGATCACGAGGTCAGGAGATCGAGACCATCCTGGCTAACATGGTGAAACCCCGTCTCTACTAAAAACTACAAAAAACTAGCCGGGTGAGGTGGCGGCGCCTGTAGTCCCAGCTACTCGGGAGGCTGAGGCAGGAGAATGGCGTGAACCCGGGAGGTGGAGCTTGCAGTGAGCTGAGATCCGGCCACAGCACTCCAGCCTGGGTGACAGAGCGAGACTCCGTCTCAAAAAAAAAAAAAAAAAAAAAAAAAAAAAAAAAAAGGATGTGGACTTCCTTATTCTCCTTGTGTCTTGTCACTGTTAGTTATGACTTCGGACAACCTCTTTCTTGAGAGACTTTATTTCCTTTACATTATCCTCCTGCATTTCTAAATGATGACTTTATTTCCTTTTAGGTTTTTCCTCCCAGTTTCCGGGAGTTACCACCTCCACCTCTGGAACTATTTGATTTAGATGAAACGTTCTCCTCTGAGAAGGCACGGCTGGCTCAGATTACCAATAAGTGTAAGTTTGGCCAACTTTTTTTTTGAGATGGAGTTTCACTCTTGTTGCCCAGGCTGGAGTGCAATGGTATGATCTTGGTTCACTGCAACCTCCGCCTCCCAGGTTCAAGTGATTCTTCTGTCTCAGCCTCTCGAGTAGCTGGGATTACAGGTGTGTGCCACCATGCCCAGCTAATTTTTGTATTTTTAGTAGACACGGGGTTTCATCATATTGGTCAGGCTGGTCTTGAACTCCTGACGTCAGGTGATCCGCCCACCTCGGCCTCCCAAAGTGCTGGGATTACAGGTGTGAGCCACCACACCTGGCCTAAGTTTGGCCAACTTTTAAACTTTGTTTTCTCTTATGAGTTTTTTTTTTTTTTTTTTTTTTTTTTTTTTTTGAGACGGAGTCTCG
Source organism: Trachypithecus francoisi (assembly GCF_009764315.1). Classification (NCBI taxonomy): domain Eukaryota; kingdom Metazoa; phylum Chordata; class Mammalia; order Primates; family Cercopithecidae; genus Trachypithecus; species Trachypithecus francoisi. The sequence continues at coordinate 39,285,193 of NW_022681467.1, forward strand.
CTCTGCCGCCCAGGCTGGAGTGCAGTGGCCAGATCTCAGCTCACTGCAAGCTCCGCCTCCTGGGTTTACGCCATTCTCCTGCCTCAGCCTCCCGAGTAGCTGGGACTACAGGCGCCCGCCACTTCACCCGGCTAGTTTTTTGTATTTTTTAGTAGAGACGGGGTTTCACCGTGTTAGCCAGGATGGTCTCGATCTCCTGACCTCGTGATCCGCCCGTCTCGGCCTCCCAAAGTGCTGGGATTACAGGCTTGAGCCACTGCGCCCGGCCATGAGTTTTATTTAGTCATGAATTTCTGAGGATTACTATGAGAGAAAGCTTAGAGTTTGTTTAGGGAAAACAAAATATGAATAGGAGTATAAACTTACCATTCTTATTTATGTCATGTAAATAATGTTGGTTGTTCTTCTCAAGGCTATTTAGTTCAGTGAATAAGAACATAGTGCCAAGCAGAAAGCCAAAGATCTCAGCTTTGATCCCTGTGAGTCCTTAGTGCTGACCTATTGAGAGACCATAGAATTAATCTTGACCCTGGCTGCCACTTAGCAAATCTCAGTCAGTGGTCATAGGAGCAGCTAAATAAGGAAATTGAGTCAGGGCCCAAAGAATCATAGAGACTTCAGACTGGACAGGATCTGAGAGAGAGCCAAGTGTGCTCACCTTGACATGTGGATGAAGAAATAAGGCCCCAGGCCACACAGCTCCATGATGAGTGGTCCTCCTGACTTTTGGTCTTGGGCTGCTCCCGACATGAATTGCCTCCAACACAGCAAATGGCTCTGCATATATATGCTCAGAGGCATAAAATTAGCCATCCACTTTGAGGCAGTGGCCCCACTCCTGGAAGTCTAATCTAAGGAAATTATATATATGTATTTTTTTGAGACAAAGTTTCACTCTTGTCGCCCAGCCTTGGGTGCAATGGTGCAATCTCGGCTCATTGTAACCTCCGCCTCCTGGGTTCAAGCGATTCTCCTGCCTCAGCCTCCCAAATAGGTGGGATTATAGGCGCCCACCACTACACATGGCTAATTTTTGTGTTTTTAGTAGAGATGGGGTTTCACCGTGTTGGCCAAGCTGGTCTAAAACTCCAGACCTCAGGTGATCCACCGACCTCAGCCTCACAAAGTGCTGGGATTACAGGCATGAGCCACCGCGTCCAGCCAACTTCTACACTATTTATTTTAAAAATACAATAAACTCAAGAGGCTGAGGTAGGAGGATCGCTCGAACATAGGAATTTAAGACCAGCCTGGGCAACATAGCAAGACCCTGTCTCTAAAAATATATTTTAAAAAATAACAATTTTTAAAAATAGAAAAAACTATAAATTTGGGAATAGCTTTAATGTCCATTAGCAGAGGAATGGTCGTAAACTGCATCACAATCATTTGGTAGGAGAATATGTAGTAATTATAAAAGAGGTTCACAAAGGCTAGGGAATGACTCATATGACACAGATAAAATTTAAGAGAAAATCCTGAATGAAGGAAGCAAGATACAAAACTGCATGTACAAGAGGATACCAGCTATGTCAGCAACATCTGTATGTGCCCAAAGCCCAGAAAGAAGTAAGCAAAATGGAAATAGTTCAGTGTAAACAAAGACCTTTACTGCATCTCTATTCTGTGCCAGGCATTGCTGTAGGTCCCAGACAATCAAAAATGAGCAGGACATAGTGATTAGTCCAGGAGGAATCACAGAACAGTGAAGAAGCAGAAGCTTTGATTTGGCATTTCTGTTTCTAGCAACTGTCCTATGGAAATCCTTGTGGAAATGCAAAACAAAATATATATAGCTATATAGATATTAATTACAGCATTCAAAAAATTGGAAACAGTCTAGTGGTCCATACATTAGTAGGGGGATTGGTTTAAAGGTGTATGAAATAAGCCTGGGTCACATAGACCCCATCTCTACCAAAAAAAAAATTGCCTGGGCGAAGTGGATCATGCCTATAATTGCAGCACTTTGAAAAGCCAAGGCAGGAGGATCAGTTGAGGCCAGGATTTCAAGACCAGCTTGGACAACATAATGAGACTTTGTCTCAAAAAAACAAACAAAAAAAAGGGCTGGGTGTGGTGGTTCATGCCTGTAATCCCAGCACTTTGGGAGGCCAAGGTGGGTGGATCACCTGAGGTTGAGAGTTCAAGACCAGCCTGACCAACATGGAAAAACCCCATCTCTACTAAAAATACAGAATTAGCTGGGCGTGGTGGTGTATGCCTGTAATCCCAGCTACTCGGGAGGCTGAGGCAGAAGAATCTCTTGAACCCAGGAGGTGGAAGTTGCCGTGAGCCGAGATCGTGCTATTGCACTCCAGCCTGGGCAACAAGAGAGTGAAACTCCGTCTTAAAAAAAAAAAAAAAAAAAAAAAAATTTCAGCAGCCAGGTGTGGTGGTGCACTTCTATAGTCCTAGCTACTTGGAAGTCTGAGGTGGGAGGATCACTTGGGCCCAAGTGTTAGAGGCTGCAGTGAGCTATGATACACCATTGCAGTCCAGCCTGGGTGACAGAGGGACCCTGTTTCTGAAAAATAAATAAATAGAAACGAAATAGAATATTACATATCTGTTTAAAGAAAAATGTAGCCTGGGCACAATGGCTCACACTTGTAATCCCAGCACTTTAGAAGGCTGAGGCAAGAGGATCACTTGAGACTAGCCTGGGCAACAAACACAGTGAGACCTCTTCTCTATAGAAAAATAAACAAAATTAGCCAGGCATGGTGGCTCACTCATGTAGTACCAGCTACTCAGCAGGCCTAGGTGGGAGAATTGCTTGAACCTAGGAAGTCAAGGCTGCAGTGAGCTAAGATTGTGCCACTGCATTCCAACCTGGTTGACAGAGCAAGACCCCGTCTCAAAAAATAAAAGGCCCGGCGCAGTGGCTCACCCCTATAATCCTAGCACTTTGGGAGGCCAAGGCAGGTGGATCACAAGGTCAGGAGTTCAAGACCAGCCTGGTCAAGATGGTGAAACCCTGTCTCTACTAAAAATAAAAATAAATTAGCTGGGCGTGATGGCGGGTGCCTGTAATCCAAGCTACTTGGGAGGCTGAGGCAGGAGAAGCGCTTGAACCCAGGAGGCAGACGTTGCAGTAAGCCAAGATCATGCCACTGCACTCCAGCCTGGGTGACAGAGTGGGACTCTGTCTCAAAAAAAAAAGAAAAAAGAAAAGAAAAAAAATGGGCCGGGCGCGGTGGCTCAAGCCTGTAATCCCAGCACTTTGGGAGGCCGAGACGGGCGGATCACGAGGTCAGGAGATCGAGACCATCCTGGCTAACACGGTGAAACCCCGTCTCTACTAAAAATACAAAAACTAGCCGGGTGAGGTGGCGGGCGCCTGTAGTCCCAGCTACTCGGGAGGCTGAGGCAGGAGAATGGCGTAAACCCGGGAGGCGGAGCTTGCAGTGAGCTGAGATCCGGCCACTGCACTCCAGCCTGGGCGACAGAGCGAGACTCCGCCTCAAAAAAAAAAAAAAGAAAAAAAATGTAGGGCATAAACTTTGATATGGAATGTCCATAATACATCATCAAATGTGATCCCATTTTTGTGAAAACTTATATTTACACACAGAAGCAGACATAACAATAATAATTCTAGGTAGTTGGTGGCAATAGAACTAGGATGAAAGATTGTTACAGCTGTGGGTTTGAATGTCTTAGTAAAAGACATACATTTCTATCATAACTTAAAAATGCAAATCAGAGGGAGAATAAAGAAATTACAGCCGGGCGCAGTGGCTCATGCCTATAAGCCCAGCACTTTGGGAGGCCAAAGCAGGTGGATTACTGGAGCTCACGAGTTCGAGACCAGCTTGGGCGACATGGTGAAACCCCGTCTCAAATACAAAAAATCAGCCAGGCGTGGTGGGGCACACCTGTAGTCCAAGCTACTTGGGAGGCTGAGGTGAGAGGATGGTTTGAGCCCAGGAGGCAGAAGTTGCAGTGAGCTGAAATCATGCCACTGCACTCCAGCCTGGGTGATAGAACCAAACCTTGTCTCAAAAAGAAAAAACTGAAAGAAAGAAATTACAGTATAATGGGCCGGGCATGGTGGCTCACTCCTGTAATCCCAGCACGTTGGGAGGCCAAGGCAGGTGGATCACAAGGTCAAGAGATCGAGACCATCTTGGCCAACATGTTGAAACCCCGTCTCTACTGAAAATACAAAATTTAGCCAGGCATGGGGAAACATGACTGTAGACGCAGCTACTTGGGAGCTTGAGGCAGGAGAATTGCTTGAACCTGGGAGGCGGAGGTTGCAGTGAGCTGAGATTGCACCCCTGCACCCCAGCCTGGCAACAGAGTGAGACTCCGTCTCAAAAAAAAAAAAAAAAAAGGAAATTACAGTATAATGTGAGAAGGGCAGTAATGGCTGTCCATCCTACATGTAGGGCTCCAGAGGATGGCTTCACAGAGCTATGTTGTTGGTGGAATTATGGGTGATTTTTTTCTTCTTTAATTTTCTTTCTATAATATTGTTTGTTTTTTGGGGTTTTGTTTTGAGACTGAGTTTTGCTCTTGTTGCCCAGGCTGGAGTGCAATGGCGTGATCTCGACTCACCACAACCTCAGCTCACTGCAACCTCTGCCTCCCAGGTTCAAGCGATTCTCCTGCCTCAGCCTTCCTGAGTAGCTGGGATTACAGGCATGCACCACCACACCCGGCTAATTTTGTATTTTTAGTAGAGACAGAGTTTCTCCATGTTAGTCAGGCTGGTCTCGAACTCCCGACCTCAGATGATCCACCTGCCTTGGCCTCCCAGAGTGCTGGGATTACAGGCATGAGCCACCACGCTCAGCCTTGTTTTGTTTTTGAGATGGAGTTTTGCTCTGTTGCCCAGGCTGGAGTGCAGTGGTGTGATCTCAGCTCACTGCAACCTCTGCCTCACAGGGTCAAGCAGTTCTCCTACCTCAGCCTCCCGAGTAGGGATTACAGGTGCACCCCACCATGCCTGGGTGATTTTTTCGTATTTTTAGTAGAGACAGGGTTTCACCATGCTGGCCAGACTGATCTCAAACTCCTGACCTTGTGATCCGCCTACCTTGGCCTCCCAAAGTGCTAGGATTACAGGCGTGAACCTCCACGTCCGGCCGTTTTGTTTTGTTCTGTTTGAGATGGAGTCTTGCTCTGTCACCCAGGCTGGAGTGCAGTGGCGCAATCTCGGTTCACTGCAATCTCTACCTCCCCGATTCAGGCTATTCTCCTGACTCAGTCTCCCAAGTAGCTGGGATTACAGGCCTGCATCACCATATCCGGTTAATTTTTGTATTTTTAGTAGAGATGGGGATTTCCATGTTGGCCAGACTGGTCTTGAACACCTGACCTCAAGTGATCTGCCTGCTTCAGCCTTCCAAAGTGCTGGGATTACAGGCGTGAGCCACCACGCCTGGCCAATACAATATTGTTTTAGTAAATGCTATTTTTAATTACCCATATGCTTTTCTCATAGTGATCTTTGTTGCATTCAGGGAATAATTTGATTTCCTACTCTTTCCTGTTCTTTCTAATGTAGGAATACTAGATCTGAGGAATAGGAAAGCCAGTACCAGTCCAGTTTTATTCTGATTAGGAGTGTCACACTTCTGTCCTAATTTATAAAAGCAACACATTAGAGAGCGCTAGAGTTTTTCAGTGTTGAAATCCTGTAGTCATACTACTTTAGGAAGAGATGAGTGATCTTTTTTTTTTTTTGAGACAGAGTCTCGCTCTATCTTCCAGGCTGGAGTGCAGTGACCGGATCTCAGCTCACTGCAAGCTCCGCCTCCCGGGTTTACGCCATTCTCCTGCCTCAGCCTCCCGAGTAGCTGGGACTACAGGCGCCCACCACCTCACCTGGCTAGTTTTTTTGTATTTTTTAGTAGGGACGGGGTTTCACCATGTTAGCCAGGATGGTCTCGATCTCCTGACCTTGTGATCCACCCGTCTCGGCCTCCCAAAGTGCTGGGATTACAGGCTTGAGCCACCGCGCCCGGCCGTGAGTGATCTTAGGAAATGTGGAAACACGATAGGGCATACCTGAAACACACTAAGTCTGTACTTTGGGAAGGGCAGAAGTTAAGAATTAATCTAACTACTACTACAACTGTCTTAGGTACTGAAGAAGACCTGGAATTCTATGTCAGGAAGTGTGGTGACATTCTTGGAGTAACCAGTAAACTACCAAAGGACCAACAAGATGCCAAACATATCCTTGAGCACGTCTTCTTCCAAGTGGTGGAGTTCAAGAAATTGAACCAGGTACAGAGCCTACAAGGCATAGTGTAGTGGGAGCCCCTCCAGTACTGGTATCATCCATGAACTGTGCTTGTCATGTTTTATGATGTTGATTTAGCCCGCAAGTATTTATTGAGCATCTACTATGTGAACAAAACAGACAATAATCCCTGTACTTATGGAACCTATGTACTAGCTGGACGATATAGACAATAAGCAATAAACATAAGTGAGTCACATAGGATGCTAGAAAATGGTAAGTGCTTTGGTATAGAAGAAGTAGAGGCCAGGCACAGTGGCTCACGCCTGTAATCCCAACACTTTGGGAGGCCGAGGTGGGCGGATCACCTGAGGTCAGGAGTTCGAGATCATCCTGGCCAACATAGTGAAACCCCCTCTCCACTAAAAATACAAAAATTAGCTGGGTGTCATGGTGCATGCCTATAATCCCAGCCACTCGGGAGGCTGAGGCAGGTGAATCACTTGAACCCGGAAGGCGGAGGTTGTGGTGAGCTGAGATTGCACCATTGTACTCCAGCCTGGGCAACAGAGTGAGACTCTGTCTCAGGAAAAAAAACAAAACAAAGAGACACACAGCTGGGTGGGTGTGGTGGCTCACACCTGTAATCCCAGCACTTTGGGAGGCCGAGGCAGGTGGTTCACCTGAGGTCAGGAGTTCAAGACCAGCCTGGCCAACATGGTGAAACCCCATCTCTACTAAAAATATAAAAATTAGCCAGGTGTGGTGGTACATGCCTGTAATCCTAGCTACTAGGGAGGCCGAAGCAGGAGAATCTCTTGAACCCAGGAGGTGGAGGTTGCAGTGAGCCAAGATGGTAGCACTGCACTCCAGCCTGGGCAAGAGAGTGAGACTCTGTCTCAGAAAATAATAATAATAATAATAGAGTTGGGTAAGAGGGATCAAGTGTGCTGAGTGTGGCCATGATGACTGGTGAGTATTAAATAGGGCAATCAGGGTGGGCCTCATTGCAAAGTTGTATTGGAGCAAAGACTTGACGGTGTTGAGGGACTTAGCCATGCAGGTTTCTGGGGGAGGAGTGTCCCAGGCGGAGGGGAGAGCTGTGCAGAGTTCCTAAGGCTGGGCTGTGCCTGGTATGTTTGACGAACAGCAGTGATGCCAGTGTGACAAGAGAACAGAGGAAAGGATAGAGCAGTAGAACATGAGGTTAGAAATCATCTTTCTCAGGCCAGGCACCGTAGCTCCCACCTGTAATCCCAGCACTTTGGAAGTCCAAGGCAGGCGGATCACAAAGTCAAGAGATCAAGACCATCCTGGCCAACATGGTGAAACCCCATCTCTACTAAAAATACAAAAATTAGCTGGGCATGGTGGTGCATGCCTATAGTCCCAGCTACTCGGGATGCTGAGACAGGAGAATTGCTTGAACCCGGGAGGTGGAGGTTGCAGTGAGCCAAGACTGCGCCACTGCACTCCGTCCAGCCTAGTGACAGAGCAAGACTCTGTCTCAGGAAAAAAAAAAAGAAAGAAATGATCTTTCTCTGACCGAGGACCAATAACTTTAAAATTATCCCTGGCCTTGTTTTTTCCATTCTTTGACAGGATTTCAAAAATTGAATGCTCAGCCAGTGTTGGTAAATAGGCATTCATACCCTACTGATGGGAGAATAAATGGGTTCCACTTGTCTGGAGATATTTTTATAATACTGTTGAAAAGCCCTAAAATGTATGTACCTTTGACCCATTCTAATCTTCAGAGTTTGTTTTAATAATATAATTCTGAATATGTGCAGATTTATCAACCAGGAATCTCAGTGCAGCATTATTTTATAGAAGAAAAATCTTCGTCAATAGGGAACTGGTTAAGGGTACATCCATAAGATTAAAAATGTTTTTAAAAATCTTTGGCTGGGCATGGTGGCTGACCCCTGTAATCCCAGCACTTTGGGAGGCCGAGGCGGGTGGATCACTAGGTCAGGAGTTCAGGATCAGCCTGACCAACATGGTGAACCCTCATCTCTACTAAAAATACAAAAATTAGCCAGGCATGGTGGCGTGCGCCTGTAATCCCTGCTACTCAGGAGGCTGAGGCAGGAGAATTGCTTGAACCCGGGAGGCAGAGGTTGGCAGTGAGCCGAGAACGTGCCATTGCACTCCAGCCTGGGAGACAGAGCGAGACTCCATCTCAAAAAAATAAATAAAAAATAAAAATAAAGGCCGGGCGCGGTGGCTCAAGCCTGTAATCCCAGCACTTTGGGAGGCCGAGACGGGCGGATCACGAGGTCAGGAGATCGAGACCATCCTGGCTAACACGGTGAAACCCCGTCTCTACTAAAAATACAAAAATTAGCCGGGCGAGGTGGCAGGCGCCTGTAGTCCAGCTACTCGGGAGGCTGAGGCAGGAGAATGGCGTAAACCCTGGAGGTGGAGCTTGCAGTGAGCTGAGATCTGGCCACTGCACTCCAGCCTGGGCGGCAGAGCGAGACTCCGTCTCAAAAAAAAAAAAAATAAAATAAAATAAAAATAAAAATAAAAATGTTTAAGGACTTGGGCCAGGCACTGTGGCTCACGCCTGTAATCCCAACACTTTGGGAGGCCAAGGTAGGTGGATGGATCACTTGAGGTCAGGAATTCTAGACCAGCCTGGCCAACACGGTGAAACCCCATCTCTACTAAAAATAAAATATTAACTGGGTGTGGTGGCCTGTGCCTGTAGTCCTAGTTACTCAGGAGGCTGAGGCAAGAGAATCGCTTGAACCTGGGAGGCGGAGGTTGCAGTAAGCCAAGATTGCACCACTGCACTCCAACCTGGGCAACGAGTGAGACTCAAAAAAAAAAAAAAGTTTAAGGACTTGGGAATACATTCATGATACAGTAAATATGGGGCAGGGAGAGACTAAAGAACAGTATATAGAGAGATTCTACTTTCTTTATAGAATACACACAATACATAGAATTATTTCGCATAATAAAAAAAGAACATAAAGATATTTATCCTTGGGGCCGGGCATGGTGGCTCACGCCTGTAATCCCAGCACTTTGGGAGGCCAAGGCGGGCGGATCACGAGGTCAGGAGATCGAGACCATCCTGGCTAACATGGTGAAACTCCGTCTCTACTAAATTACAAAAAATTAGCTGGGCGTGGTGGCGGGTGCCTGTGTCCCAGCTACTCGGGAGGCTGAGGCAGGAGAATGGTGTGAACTCAGGAGATGGAGCTTGCAGTGAGCCGAGATCATACCACTGCACTCCAGCCTGGGTGACAGAGCGAGACTCTGTCTCAAAAAAAAAAATTTATCCTGGCCGGGCGCGGTGGCTCAAGCCTGTAATCCCAGCACTTTGGGAGGCCGAGACGGGCGGATCACGAGGTCAGGAGATCGAGACCATCCTGGCTAACATAGTGAAACCCCGTCTCTACTAAAAATACAAAAACTAGCCGGGCGAGGTGGCGGGCGCCTGTAGTCCCAGCTACTCGGGAGGCTGAGGCAGGAGAATGGCGTAAACCCGGGAGGCGGAGCTCAGTGAGCTGAGATCCGGCCACTGCACTCCAGTCCGGGCGACAGAGCGAGACTCTGCCTCAAAAAAAAAAAAAAAAATTTATCCTTGGGCTGGCACAGTGGCTCACGCTTGCAATCCCAGCACTTTAGGGGGCTGAGGCAGGTGAATCATTTGAGCCCAGAAGTTCTCGACCAGCCTGGGCAACAGAAACTCCATCTCTATTAAAAAAATACAGCCGGGCGCGGTGGCTCAAGCCTGTAATCCCAGCACTTTGGGAGGCCGAGACGGGAGGATCACAAGGTCAGGAGATCAAGACCATCCTGGCTAACACGGTGAAACCCCGTCTCTACTAAAAATACAAAAAGCTAGCCGGGCGAGGTGGCGGGCGCCTGTAGTCCCAGCTACTGGGGAGGCTGAGGCAGGAGAATGGCGTAAACCCGGGAGGCGGAGCTTGCAGTGAGCTGAGAACCAGCCACTGCACTCCAGCCTGGGCGACAGAGCAAGACTCCGTCTCAAAAAAAAAAAAAAAAAAAAAAAAAAAAAAAAAATTAGCCAGGTGCAGTGGTCTGCGCCTGTAGTCCAGCTACTTGGGAGGCTGAGGTGGGAGGATCACCTGAGCCTGGGGAGGTTGAGGTTGCAGTGAGCCGTGATTATGCCACTGCATTCCATCGTGGGTGATAGATTGAGACCCTGTCTTAAAAAAAAAAAAAAGATAATGTTTAATTTTTATTTTCCTTCATTATAATAATCTCTATAGTGACTGTGTCACTTTTGCAGCAAAAAAAGAGTGTTTTGTTTTTTAATGTAAGCAGGCAAAATTCAAGCTTAGGATTTTAGATGCTGAGTGGGAAGACCAGTTAGTTTCTGAGCCTCTCCTGGAAGGAAGCTGGCTCTGACGGATGCTCATTTGACAGTGTTTCACTTTCCACCTCTAGCATGGTGCTGGAGGCTGGGGCCACTGCAGTGAACAAGATGAGTGCAGTCCTTGCTGTCCGTCTCAGAGCTCTGTGTAGTGGGAGACAGGAGTGTATGGGCAGTTACTGTGGTCTAAGTGCCATCCATGAAGGGAACCCAGAGATGAGGGTTTTGATGTGGCTGCTCAGCAGTGAATGATGGGATGGGAGGTCATGTAGGTTCCCAGCAGTACTCACTCTGGTGGCATGCTAGAACAGGCACCAAGGCCAATGTAAGAAGTCTGGTGTGGGCCGGGCGCGGTGGCTCAAGCCTGTAATCCCAGCACTTTGGGAGGCCGAGACGGGCGGATCACGAGGTCAGGAGATCGAGACCATCCTGGCTAATACGGTGAAACCCTGTCTCTACTTAAAAATACGAAAAACTAGCCGGGCGACGAGGCGGGCGCCTGTAGTCCCAGCTACTCGGGAGGCTGAGGCAGGAGAATGGCGTAACCCGGGAGGCGGAGCTTGCAGTGAGCTGAGATCCGGCCACTGCACTCCAGCCTGGGCGACAGAGCAAGACTCCGTCTCAAAAAAAAATAAAAAATAAAAAAATAAAAAAAAAAGAAGTCTGGTGTGGTCTTTGCACCAGTGCTTTCAACTCTTGTTTGTTACTCATCATGGTGGGTGGTGGGCAGTGGTCACAAGCCCTGCCCTGGTAGGGCAAAAGGATCAAAATTTGATCCTTGGGTTGGATTCAGCCCTAAAGCCAGATATTATGTATATGTCCTAATTAATGAAAATTCAAGCCGGGCGCGGTGGCTCAAGCCTGTAATCCCAGCACTTTGGGAGGCCGAGACGGGCGGATCACGAGGTCAGGAGATCGAGACCATCCTGGCTAATACGGTGAAACCCTGTCTCTACTTAAAAATACGAAAAACTAGCCGGGCGACGAGGCGGGCGCCTGTAGTCCCAGCTACTCGGGAGGCTGAGGCAGGAGAATGGCGGTAAACCCGGGAGGCGGAGCTTGCAGTGAGCTGAGATCCGGCCACTGCTCTCCAGCCTGGGTGGCAGAGCAGGACTCCGTCTCAAAAAAAAATAAAAAATAAAAAAATAAAAAAAAAAGAAGTCTGGTGTGGTCTTTGCACCAGTGCTTTCAACTCTTGTTTGTTACTCATCATGGTGGGTGGTGGGCAGTGGTCACAAGCCCTGCCCTGGTAGGGCAAAAGGATCAAAATTTGATCCTTGGGTTGGATTCAGCCCTAAAGCCAGATATTATGTATATGTCCTAATTAATGAAAATTCAAGGCCGGGCGCGGTGGCTCAAGCCTGTAATCCCAGCACTTTGGGAGGCCGAGACGGGCGGATCACGAGGTCAGGAGATCGAGACCATCCTGGCTAATACGGTGACCCCGTCTCTACTAAAAAAATACAAAAAACTAGCCGGGCGACGAGGCGGGCGCCTGTAGTCCCAGCTACTCGGGAGGCTGAGACAGGAGAATGGCGTGAACCCGGGAGGCGGAGCTTGCAGTGAGCTGAGAGCTGGCCACTGCACTCCAGCCTGGGGGCAGAGCAAGACTCCGTCTCAAAAAAAAAAAAGAAAATTCAGAATCTCTAAATTCTAAATTCCAAAGCACTGAAGAGTTTACATTTCAGGCTTTATACTGAAATACTAAAATTCTCTCTTATTCTTTCATCCAGGAACATGATATCGATACCAGTGAAACAGCATTCCAGAACAATTTCTGAAGACCGTGCCTCTTGAAGCTTTTTCTGCCTCCTGATTCTCTCTTTATAAACTATTTTCAAATTGTTCCTCAACTCCTTATCAAAATTGTTTATACACTCTTTCCTCCATGAGCTATGAAAGGTATATGCATCTTCTGTAATACCCAGATAGGTATAAGATTTTTCACAAAATCCTTATGTAAGATACATTCCATTTTTAAAAATTAAATGTATGGTTGCATCTGTCTTTTTATACCCTATGAAACAGTCTTTCATTGCATTTTTTTTTCAACCCCAGTTCTGGATTGAGTCTTATCAAAGACATAAATAACTCTCAAGCTTGTTGTAAATACTGTACAGCTTTCTGGACTGGTTGAAAGGATACAACACTGGCTGGGCACGGTGACTCATGCCTATAATCCCAGCACTTGGGGAGGCCGAGGAGGGCAGATCACTTGAGCATGGGAGTTTGAGACCAGCCTGGCCAACGTGGTGAAACCTGTCTCTCCTAAAAAATACAAAAAACTAGCCGGGCGACGAGGCGGGCGCCTGTAGTCCCAGCTACTCGGGAGGCTGAGACAGGAGAATGCGTGAACCCGGGAGGCGGAGCTTGCAGTGAGCTGAGAGCTGGCCACTGCACTCCAGCCTGGGCGGCAGAGCAAGACTCCGTCTCAAAAAAAAAAAAAAAGAAAATTCAGAATCTCTAAATTCTAAATTCCAAAGCACTGAAGAGTTTACATTTCAGGCTTTATACTGAAATACTAAAATTCTCTCTTATTCTTTCATCCAGGAACATGATATCGATACCAGTGAAACAGCATTCCAGAACAATTTCTGAAGACCGTGCCTCTTGAAGCTTTTTCTGCCTCCTGATTCTCTCTTTATAAACTATTTTCAAATTGTTCCTCAACTCCTTATCAAAATTGTTTATACACTCTTTCCTCCATGAGCTATGAAAGGTATATGCATCTTCTGTAATACCCAGATAGGTATAAGATTTTTCACAAAATCCTTATGTAAGATACATTCCATTTTTAAAAATTAAATGTATGGTTGCATCTGTCTTTTTATACCCTATGAAACAGTCTTTCATTGCATTTTTTTTTCAACCCCAGTTCTGGATTTGAGTCTTATCAAAGACATAAATAACTCTCAAGCTTGTTGTAAATACTGTACAGCTTTCTGGACTGGTTGAAAGGATACAACACTGGCTGGGCACGGTGACTCATGCCTATAATCCCAGCACTTGGGGAGGCCGAGGAGGGCAGATCACTTGAGCATGGGAGTTTGAGACCAGCCTGGCCAACGTGGTGAAACCTGTCTCTACTAAAAATACAAAAATTAGCCAGGTGTGGTGGCACGAGCCTGTAGTCCCAGCTACTTGGGAGGCTGAGACAGGAGAATCACTTGAATCTGGGAGGCAGAGGTTGCAGTGAGCCGAGATCACACCATTACACTCCAGCCTGGGTGACAGTGAGACTCTGTCTCAAAAAAGAAAAAAAAAGGTGGGGTTGCCAGGTGCAGTGGCTTAGGCCTGTAATCCCAGCACTTTAGGAGGCCGAGGTGGGCGGATCACGAGGGCAGGAGATCGAGACCATCCTGGCCGACACGGTGAAACCCCATCTCTACTAAAAATACAAAAAATTAGCCGGGCTTGGTGGCGGGCACCTGTAGTCCCAGCTACTCGGGAGGCTGAGGCAGGAGAATGGCGTGAACCTGGGAGGCAGAAGTTGCAGTGAGCCAGGATTGCGCCAGTGCACTCCAGCCTGGGTGACAGAGCAAGACTCTGTCTCAAAAAAAAAAAAAAAAAATCCTGAATTTCAAATGATTTCTTCTTGGTAAAGCTCTGTTCATAGGCTTCCATTCTTTCCCATACTCAAACCCTAGCACACGGCTTATTCAGAGTTGCCAACCAGGGCAGAATACTGGGCAAGGGGAGGCCACTCCAGGGGCAGAATTTGGGGGCTCTAGCTCAGAGCTGGGAGATAAGCAGCTAGAGGACAGGCCTGGGGAGTGCTGTAGCAGTGTGTTCCGAATACATCCCCAAAATGTATTCAACGATTGTCTCCTGACCCAAATACTCTCTTATCCTGTGGGCCTGATGCTCCTCCCATTGAGAGGTGGGGTCTCTGTTCCCTCCTCTGAATCTCTGAATCTGGCACCGTGGCAGAAGTGATGCTGGTGACCTCTGAGGCTAATTCATAAAAGGCTATACAGCTTCTGCCTGGTTCTCTTGGGACATTCACCTTTAGAGCACAAGTCTCCATTTAAGAAGTCCAAGGCCATGTAGATAGGCCTTGGATAGGTGTTCTGACCAACAGCCAGAGATCTCAGTCTATATCAGCATCTTGGTATAGATCGCTTGCCAAACATGAATGATGATACCTCCAGATGATTCCTGGCCCCAGCCATCAAGCACCTCAGCCTTTTGCCATCCCAACTGAGGCCCCAGATGTCATAGACCAGAGACAAGCCATCCATGCTGCGTTCTTTCTGAATTTCTGACTCCCAGAATCTGTGAATATAATAAAATGGGAGTGAAGGTGTGCCCTCACTGCCATTTTGTTATATTTGTTTTTATTTTTATTTTGATTTTTTGTTTTGTTTTGTTTTGTTTTTTGAGACAGGGTCTCATTCTGTCTCCCAGGCTGGAGTGCAGTGACGCAATCTCAGCTTACTGCACCCTCCGCCTCCCAGGTTCAAGTGATTCTTCTGCCTCAGCATCCCCAGTAGCTGGGATTTCAGGCACATGCCACCATGCCTGGCTAATTGTTTGTATTTTTAGTAGAGACAGAGTTTCACTATGTTGACCAGGCTGGTCTCAAACTCCTGACCTCAAGTCATCTACCTGCCTCGGCCTCCCAAAGCACTGGGATTACAGGCATGAGTCACTGCGCCCAACCTTGTTTTTAATTTTTTCGAGACAGGGTCTTGCTCTGTCTCGAAGTACACTGGTGTGATCATAGCTCACCGTAACCTCAACCTCCTGGACTCTAGCGATCCTCCTGCTTCAGCTTCCCGAGTAACTGGGGACTACAGGTGTATGCCACTATGCCCAGCTAATTTTAAAAAATGTATTTTGGGTCTTTTGTCTGAGCCACCAACATGCCATCCAGACTGAGGAAGACCCAGAAACTTTGGAGCCACGTGAGCCACGGCCACAGCTGCATAGGCCAGCTCCAGAAGCACCCCGGAGGCCACGATAATGCTGGTGGAATGCATCACCACAGGATCAGCTTCAACAGATACCACCCAGGTTACTTTGAGAAAGTTGGTATGAGGCATCACCACTTAAAGAGGAACCAGAGTTTCTGCTCAACTTGCAGCCTTGACAAATTGTGAACTTTGGTCAGTGAGCAGACACAGGTGAATGCTGCTAAAAACCAGTCTGGGGCTGCTCCCATCATTGATGTGGTGCGATTGGACTACTACAAAGTTCTGGGAAAGGGAAAGCTCCCACAGCAGCCTGTCATCATGGAGGCCAAATTCTTCAGCAGAAGAGCTGAGGAGAAGATTAAGGGTGTTGAGGGAGCCTGTGTCCTGGTGGCTTGAGGCCACATGGAGGGAAGTTCATTAAAAGCTAACTACTTAAAAACAAAACAAAACAAATAGGCCGAGCGTGGTGGCTCATGCCTGTAATCCCAGCACTTTGGGAGGCCAAGACGGGCGGATCACCTGGTTGGGAGTCTGAGACCAACCTGACCAACATGGCGAAACCCCCCATCTCTACTAAAAATATAAAAAATTAGCCAAGTGTGGTGGAGTAGTCCCAGCTACTCTGGAGACTGAGGCAGGAGAATCGCTTGAACCTGGGAGGCGGAGGTTGCAGTAAGCCGAGATCTCACCATTGCACTCCAGCCTGGGCAACAAGAGTGAAAACTCTGTCCCAAAAAATAAATAAGCTTTTTAAAAAGTATATATATATATATTTTTTTTTTGGGGGGGGGGAGGCGCTGAGCATAGTGGCTCATGCCTGTAATCCCAGCACTTTGGGAGGCCAAGGTGGTACGATTGCTTGAGCCCAAAAGTTTGAGACCAGCCTGGGCAACATAGCAAGACCCGGTCCATCTCTATTTATTTTTATTTGAGACGAAATTACAGACATCATAGTACTTTACCCCTAAAATAAATCAATACCTATGAAAATAAATATTGCCCAGGCTGGTCTTAAACTCCTAACCTCAAGCGATCCTCCCACTTTGGCCTCCCAAAGTGCTGGGATTACAGGCATGAGTCACTACACCTGGCCTTAAAATGGCAGTTGTAAGCCACTGATTTGAAGTAATTTGTTATAGAGCAATAGGTAACTAGAATAAACACCTATAATCTTACAAGGAACTTTTTGGTTCTATCTGAATCTAATCCAACTTCCACTTTCACTTTTCGAAAGGATAACTGAGGTCTAGTTGGGGAAGAGACTGGCAATCTGCCTACTAACCAGGAGTTTCTCCCACCACGCCCTCCTGACCAAAAAGGTGCCTTGGAGGAAGCAAGGCCTGTTCTACCACAGGGTCAGTAGGCTTTTCCCCTTCATCCACGGATGGCCTGTGGCAAGGCTATATATTTTTTTGTCCAATTTATGTGAAAACTTTGAATCTAATTGTGTGTTCTGTGAATTGGAGTAATGGTTATTGTTTATAGAGCATAAGCCAAGTTTTATATTCTACAATGCAAACAGGTACCTGTTTCTAAATAGAACTGTTTACATTAAAAAAAAATTTTGAGGGCTGTGCATGGTTGCTCACGCCTGTAATCCCAACACTTTGGGAGACCAAGGCGGGCAGATCACTTGAGGCCAGGAGTTCAAGACCAGCCTGGCCAACATGACGAAACCCTGTCTCTACTAAAAATACAAAAAAAAAAAAAGCTGTGCGTGGTGGTGCACGCCTGTAATCCCAGCTACTCGGGAGGCTGAGGCAGGAGAATCCCTTGAACCCCAGAGGCAGAGGTTGCAGTGAGCCAAGATCGCATCACTGCACTCAAGCCTGGGCAACAGAGCAAGACTCCCTCTCAAAAAAAAAAAAAAAAGGCCGGGCGCGATGGCTCATGCCTGTAATCCCAGCACTTTGGGAGGCTGAGGCGGGCGGATCACGAGGTCAGGAGATCGAGACCATCCTGGCTAACACAGTGAAACCCCCGTCTCTACTAAAAATACAAAAAATTAGCCGGGTGTGGTGGCAGGCGGCTGTAGTCCCAGGTACTTGGGAGGCTGAGGCAGGAGAATGGCGTGAACCCGGGAGGCAGAGCTTGCAGCGAGCCAAGATTGTGCCACTGCACTCCAGCCTGGGCGACAGAGCAAGACTCCGTCTCAAAAAAAAAAAAAAAAAAGCCCACTTTGAAACAGAAAAGTGTAAAGAATAGTACATTAAACACCAATGTGCCCATCAGACTTAAAAAAAAATTGTAAACATATTGCCATATATGCTTTCCATATGTATAATTATTTTAAATTTCTTTTTTTTTTTTCTTTCTTTTTTTACATGTAGACCTTAAAATCCCAGTGTATGGGCCAGGCACAGTGGCTCATGCCTGTAATCCCAGCACTGGGAGGCCAAGGCGGGCGGATCACTTGAGGTCAGGAGTTCAAGATCAGCCTGGCCAACATGGCAAAACCCTGTCTCTACTTAAAATACAAAAAGTAGCCGGGCGTGGTGGTGGGCACCTGTAGTCCCAGCTACTCGGGAGGCTGAGGCAGGAGAATCGCATGAACCCAGGAGGCAAAGGTTGTGGTGAGCTGAGGTTGTGCCACTGCCCTCCAGCCTGAGCTGACAGAGCAAGACTCTGTCTCGGGGGAAAAAAAAAAAAAATCCCAATGTATGTATAATCTTTTTTTTTTTTTTTTTTGAGACAGTCTTGCTCTGTCACCCAGGCTAGAGTGCAGTGGCACAACCTTGGCTCGCTGCAACCTCCGCCTCTTGGATTCAAGCGATTTTCCTCCTGAGTAACTGGGATTACAGCATGAGCCACTGCCCCCCGCCCCCGGCCTGTAAAATCTTTTTTTTTTTTTTTTTTTTGAGACAGAGTCTTGCTCTGTCGCCATCTCGGCTCACTGCAAGCTCCGCCTCCTGGGTTCAGGCCATTCTCCTTCCTCAGCCTCCCGAGTAGCTGGGATTACAGGCACACACTACCATGCCCAGGTAATTTTTTGTATATTTAATAGAGACGGGGTTTCACTATGTTGGCCAGGCTGATCTCGAACTCCTGACCTGATCCGCCCACCTCACCCTCCCAAAGTGCTGGGATTACAGGTGTGAGCCACCTCATCAGGCCTTGTATAATCTTTTTTACCAAACATTTGAAATGAAATTGCAGACATAATAGTATTTTACCCTTAAATACCTCATTGTATAACTATAATGCCATTATCATTTCTATTACCTTTTTTTTTTTTTTTTGAGACAGAATCTCACTCTGTCGCCCAGGCTAGAGTGCAGTGGTGTGATCTCCACTCACTGCAAGCTCTGCCTCCCAGGTTCACGCCATTCTCCTGCCTCAACCTCCAGTGTAGCTGGGACTACAGGCGCCTGCCACCGCGCCCAGCTAATTTTTGTATTTTTAGTAGAGACGGGGTTTCACCGTGTTAGCCAGGATGGTCTCGATCTCCTGACCTCGTGATCCACCCATCTCGGCCTCCCAAAGTGCTGGGATTACAGGCATGAACCACCGCGCTGGGCCTATTACCTAATGTTTAATGCATATTCAGACTATCCCCTAATTGCCCCCAAAATGTGTTTTATATATGTTTTTTCAAGCGAGGATTTAGTCAGGGTTCACACATTGTATTTGACTGTCTCTTTAAATCCAGAACAGTCTCCCTATCTCTTTTCTTTTTTAAATGATTTTTTTTTTTTTCATAGACAGGGTCTTGCTGTTACCCAGGATGGAATACAGTGGCGCAATCATAGCTCACTGCAGCCTCGACTTTCTGGACTCAAACGATCCTCCCACCTCAGCCTCCACAGTAGCTGGGACTATAGGTGTGCACCACCATGTCCAGCAAATTCTTTAATTTTTTGTAGAGACAGGGTCTCACTGTGTTGCCCAGGCTGGTCTGGAACTCCTGGGCTCAAGTGATCCTCCCACCTTGGCCTCCCCAAGTATTTGGTTTACAGGCATGAGCCACTGCTCCTGACCAGATACTGATGTTTTGAAAAGACCAAATTAGGTGTCTTGCAGAATTTCTCACATTCTGGATTTATCTCATTGCTTCATCATAGTGTCTATTAACTTGTTCCTTTATCTCCTTTATTTCCTGTAAACTGAAGTTAGGTCTGAAGGCTTGACTGTGAATTAAACATTTTTGGCAAGAATATTTCATAGGTGGTGATGTCAGATTAGTTTTTATTAGTAAAATTAAGCTTAATCAACTCGCTAAAGTGGTGAGCGGGGGTGTTTTTAAATTCAAACATGAGCCACAAAAATGCCCCTTTAGGCGCCCGCCACTGCGCCCGGCTAGTTTTTTGTATTTTTTTTAGTAGAGACGGGGTTTCACCGTGTTAGCCAGGAGGGTCTCGATCTCCTGACCTCGTGATCCGCCCGTCTCGGCCTCCCAAAGTGCTGGGATTACAGGCTTGAGCCACCGCGCCTGGCCTCAACTTCACTCTTAAAAAAGCAACGACAATCAAAAACAAAAAACAAAAAAACATATATACCAGTCCTGGCAGGTAACGGTGTAAAAATAACTGGAGATCGCACCACTGCACTCCAGCCTGGACAACAGAGCGAGACTCCCGTCTCAAAAACAAAACCCTCTGATCCCCGAGTTTTCGGGGAGACTAATTTGAGTAACAATACAACTCCGGTCTCCCGCACAGCCCGCTCCGCGCGTGAATTACTATTTCTCTACTGCAATTGCCCTGTCTTGATAAATCGGTAGTGTCCAGGCAGAGGGCAAGATGAAACCACTTGGGCAACCTTACAGGGCTGCCCTTCCGCAGCTCACATTCTTAATTGCTGGGAGAAATTAACCCAGTAAGAGCTGCAAATGGGACACCGAGCATGCAGTGTGAGGAGCTGGTCCAGAGCCTCTGAGCCACACTGGGAAGTCAGGGACGGTTCAGGACCGGGGGCGACACAATGTCCGAGGCCTGTGACGTCCCGACCTTGCTCCCTCTCATCCCTGCGACTTTCTTTCATCCGCCCTCCACACGAAAGAAACGACGCCTCCGAGAAGGCTCTGGGGCGCGGGACTGGCTAGAGCTCCAGAGCCCCAGTAGCGCGGCTCAAGGTGCCCCTGCGCATAGGCGCCCCACGGTGACGTCAGGGACGCGACTCCCGCGATGCCCCGCGCGCCGTCTGATCCCAGGCGCGGGCTCAAAGACTGGGATCTCGGAGTTCCCCTGCGCCTTCCAGACGGTGCGGCCTGGCGGCCTGGGGTGCGGTCGCTGCGATCGGACATCCTGGAGCCTTTGGTCTCGGTTTACATGGGAGGCCACTCGAAACAGGCACGTCCCTTGCCCCGGGTCACCTGCGGACGGGGAGACTCTCGGCTTGACTCCAAGGCCTGACATTCCCCTCCGGTTTTCACCGAGGAGGGTGAGGATGTTTTCAGCAGCTGCGGCAAGGCTGGAGAAGCTTGCGGTTGGGTCCACCCGCCTCTGGACAGGCCTTAGCATTCACCCGCAGTTTCTCCCTGACTTTGAACCCAAACTCCCTACCCCGCAAGTCCTTCCCTGTTTGATTGCTGAACTGCAAGTGACAGAAGAATTAAGTGTTGGCGAAAGCTGATGCTTCAGGGGGTGCAGGGTAGAGGTCGGGTGGGGGCCTCGCCATGTGGTGTGTATAATGTAGCCCAGGGTCCTGGCACTGAGTCTCATCAGGAATGCAAGGGATTTGGATTAGATGGTTTCTTAGAGAGTAAATTATCCCCCTTTGCAACTGCATACCTAAGGAAACCGCTGGGACTGGCATGAGCCTGGAAAAACCCAGGAAGCGTTAATACCCCTGTTCTTTAGTCAATGGCCCCACACTTCTTCCAGTGACTCAGAAGGGGCCCCTGGAGTCATGCAAATGGAACATACGCATCATGCACCAAAACGTCCTTGTGTCTCCTTGTATCCTCTCCACAACCATTGTCACTTTAGATTGGTTTCTGTCACTTTAGATTTGTGTCTAATTTCTAGAGTTTGTTTTTTTGGTTGGTTTTTTTGTTTTTGTTTTTGAGGCCTAGTCTCACTCTGTCACCCAGGCTAGAGTGCAATGGTGTGATCTCGACTCACTGCAACCCTGCCTCCCGGATTCAAGTGATTCTCCTGCCTGCGTCTCCCAGGTAGCTGGGATTACAGGCGCGAGCCACCGCGCCCGGCCTAGAGTTTTTTTTTTTTTTTTTTGAGGCAGAGTCTCGCTCTGTCGCCCAGGCTGGAGTGCAGTGGCTGGATCTCAGCTCACTGCAAGCTCCGTCTCCTGGGTTTACCCCATTCTCCTGCCTCAGCCTCCCGAGTAGCTGGGACTACAGGCGCCCGCCACCTCGCCCGGCTAGTTTTTGTATTTTTAGTAGAGACGGGGTTTCACCGTGTTAGCCAGGATGGTCTCGATCTCCTGACCTCGTGATCCACCCGTCTCGGCCTCCCAAAGTGCTGGGATTACAGGCTTGAGCCACCGCGCCCGGCTAGAGTTTTATATAAATAGTCTTATAGGCTGGGCATGGTGGTTCACACCTGTAATCCCACCACCTTGGTAGGCCTAGGTGGGTGGATCACTTGATGTCAGGAGTTCGAGACCAGCCTGACATGGCAAAACCCCGTCTCTACTAAAAATACAAAAATTAGCTGGGTGCGGTGGCTCTTGCCTGTAATCCCAGCTACCTGGCAGGCTGAGGCAGGAGAATCACTTGAACCTAGGAGGTGGAGGTTGCAGTGAGCCGAGATCATACCACTGCACTCCAGCAGGGGCGACAGAGCGAAACTGGGTCTCAAAAAAAAAAAAAAATTAACCTGATATGGTGGTGTGTACCTGTAGTTCCAGCTACTCAGGAGGCTGAGGTGGGAGGATGGCTTGAGCCTGAGAGACAGGCTGCAGTGAGCCGAGATGGCTCCACTGCCCTCCATATAGAGCCAGACCTTGTCTCTAAAAAATTTAAAATTAAAAAAATGATCATACAGTATGTTCTCTTTTGCTTCTTTTAGCACAGTTTGTAACATTTATATTTTATCAATAATTTATTCCTTTTGTTGAGTAGAATTCCACTGTATGGATAGATTTGTTTTTTATCTATAATTTGTTTATCCAGTCACCTGTTAACATTTAGGTTGTTTCCAGTTTGGGGTTGTAACAAACAAAGTTATCTAAAAGCTTTGTGTGGAGATACGTATTCATTTTTCTTGGAATGGCTAGGTGATATGATAGGTGTATATTTAAGGTTTTTTTTTTTTGAGACAGAGTTTCCCTTTGTTATCCAGGCTGGGGTGCAGTGGTGTGATATCGGCTCACTACAACCTCCACCTCTCGAGTTCAAGTGATTCTCCTGCCTCAGCCTCTTGAGTAGCTGGGATTACAGGTGCGCATCACCATGTCCGGCTAATTTTTTTGTATTTTTAGTAGAGACGGGGTTCCACTGTTGGTCAGGCTGGTCTCAAACTCCTGACCTCGTGATCTGCTCGCCTCAGCCTCCCAAAGTGCTGGGATTACAGATGTGAGCCACCACGCCCGGCCCTATTTAAGTTTTTAAGAAACAGCTTTCAGGCTGGTCATGGTGGTTCATGCCTGTAATCCCAGCCTTTGGGAGGTCGAGGCAGGCAGATCACGAGGTCAGGAGACCAGCCAGTTTGAGACCACCCTGGCCAACATGGTGAAACCCCATCTCTACTAAAAATACAAAATTAGTCAGGTATGGTGGCGTGTGCCTGTAGTCCCAGCTACTTGGGAGGCCGAGGCAGAATTGCTTGAACCTGGGAGGCAGAGGTTGCTGTGAGCTGAGATGGTGCCACTGCACTCCAGCCTGGGTGACACAGTGAGACTCCATCTCAAAAAAAAAAAAGAAAGAAAGAAAGAAAAAGAAACAGTTTTCAAAGTGGTTGTACAATTTTATATTCCCACCAGCAGTATTTGAGAATTCTAATTGCTTCCCATCTTCATCAACATTTGGTATAATTAGTCTTTTTTAGTTTTAGCCATTCTAATAGGCACGTAAATCTCATTGTGGTTTTAATTTACATTCCCCTAATTACATGGTATTGAGCATCTTTTCATGTGCTTTTGCCACTGGATATAGGATTTGCAGGTGGATCAGATACGTGATGTGAGAGAAGAGTCAAGAATAATTTTGAACCCTTGCCAATCCCTGAGTACTTCCTAATCCCCCTCCTCCTTGCCATATGCTGGCTATTTCCTGTGCCATTCCCTGCATTGCATATTCCTACATCGTCCAGCTCTAAAGAGCCTTCAGTGATCCTGTTGGGTGGGCACTCAGAGTCCTGGCAATTGATCTTCACCTGTATAGAGCTAATTTTCCAGTCATTATCTTCTGTACCAGTTGGTGAGCTTCCTGAGAATATGGATGGTTGGATTTTCTCATTATGACTAACCTCTAGTTATAGCCCAGACTCAGACTTTCACTATACATCACAAATGGTACTCTCCAATGTAATACCAAGTTGTGGATGTTTTGCTTCAAGCTACCAGCCCTTAGCTGTGTGATCAGTGCAAATTACTTAATATCTCTGTGTCTTAACTTGTTTGTTAAAATGTTACCTGCCACACAGAGTAATAAACATTAAATGCAAAATAAGCCAGCACAGTGGCTCACGCCTGAAAGTCCAGCAAGTTGGGAAACTGAAATGGGAGGATTGAACCCAGGAGTTCGAGGCTACAGTGAGCTATGATGGCACCATTGCACTGCAGCTCCCCAGATTGGAGTGCGGTGGTGTCATCATAGCTCACTACAGCCTCAAACCAGAGTGAGACCTCATCTCTAAAACAAAAAAGGCAAAATGAATATAAAACTCTTAATATGGGGCCAGGCACATAGTGTCTTCCCTAGGAAAATCATCCTGTTATTCTTATCTTTTTCTTTTTTTTTTTTTTGAAACAGGGTCTCACTCTATCACCTAGCTCAGAGTGCAGTGGCGAGATCTGGGCTCACTGCAACCAACCCCTGCCTCCCAGGTTCGAGCAATTCTTGTGCCTCAGCCTCCCGAGTAGCTGGGACTACAGACGAGCAGCACCACACCTGGCTAATTTTTGTATTTTCAGTAGAAATGGGGTTTCACCATGGTCGCCAAGCTGGTCTCGAACTCCTAACCTGAAGTAATCAGCCCACCTTGACCTTCCAAAGTGCTGGGATTACATGCGTGAGCCACCTTGCCCAGCCAAGCTGTTATTATTTTCTGATCTGAATACTTTGATAGTCCATTTCTGGAACTCAAAGATAGGTGCTTTGCAAATGGTTATTAATGTAATCGCAATCTTTTGAGTAGTAAAAGCAGACATTGGGGGCCGGACATAGTGGCTCACGCCTGTAATCCCAGCACTTTGGGAGGCTGAGGCGGGCGGATCACCTGAGGTTAGGAGTTCTAGACAAGCCTGACCAACATGGCGAAAACCCATCTCTACTAAAAATACAAAATTAGCCTGTAATCCCAGCTACTTGGGAGGCTGAGGCAGGAGAATTGCTTGAACCCAGGAGTTGGAGGTTGCAGTGAGCCAAGATCATGAGCCATTGCACTCCAGCCTGGGCAATACAGAGCGAAACTCTAGCTTAAAAAAAAAAAAAAAAAAAAAAAAGCAGGCATTGAATTAGTTTGATTCCTTGAATCAAGTAATTGAATTGCTTTCCCTTCTCCTTCCATTGAGATCCACACTGTTGTAGAAAGTGTCCCTTTCCAGGCCGAGTCCTTGGCTTCGTATGCCTATATGGCCACTTGTTTGCTATCATGTCTCTGTTCTCTATACTGATGCCCTGGAGGTGGGACAGAAGTGTCTGAAAAACATCCCATTGTTTCAAAATCTCTCTCTCTCATTTTTAGTAGAGACGAGGTCTAGCTGTGTTATCCAGGCTGGTCCTGAACTCCTAGCCTCAAACGATCCTTTCACCTTGGCCTCCCAAAGTGTTGGGATTACAGGATTACAGGTGAGCCACTGCACCCAGCCAACAGTTGTATGTAATAGTTTAAGGAGACTTGGTATTTAGGTTTTGATTTAACAAAATTTTTTTTTTTTTTTTTTTTTTTTTTTGAGACGGAGTCTTGCTCTGCCACCCAGGCTGGAGTGCAGTGGCCGGCTCTCAGCTCACTGCAAGCTCCGCCTCCCGGGTTCACGCCATTCTCCTGTCTCGCCTCCCGAGTAGCTGGGACTACAGGCGCCCGCCTCGTCGCCCGGCTAGTTTTTTGTATTTTTTAGTAGAGACGGGGTTTCACCGTATTAGCCAGGATGGTCTCGATCTCCTGACCTCGTGATCCGCCCGTCTCGGCCTCCCAAAGTGCTGGGATTACAGGCTTGAGCCACCGCGCCCGGCCTTAACAAAATTTTTTATACAGACAGAGGGTGTCACTATGTTGCCCAGGCTGGTCTCGAACTTCTGGGTTTACGCAATCCTCTCACCTTGCCCTCCCAAAGTGCTGGGATTATTACAAGTATGAGCTACTGCACCTGACCCCAAATCTCTTTTTGAGACAGTCTCACTCTGTCACCCAGGCTGGAGTGCGGTGGCACAATTTGGGCTCACAGCAACCTCCTCCTCCTGGGTTCAAGCGATTCTCGTGCCTCATCCTCCCGAGTGGCTGAGACTACAGGTTCGTGCCACCATGCCCAGCTAATTTTTGTATTTTTAGTAGATGTGGGGTTTCACCATGTTGGCCAGGCTGGTCTTGAAGTCCTGACCTCAAGTGATTCGCCCACGTTGGCCTTCTAAAGTGCTGGGATTACAGGCATGAGCCACCGTGCCCAGCCTGAATCTCTTCTGATGTCCCATATTTTATGAGATACAATTCAAACTCTAGCATTCCCAGCTTTCTCATTTGAGGTCCAAGCCTAACTCTCCAGCCCAAATGTTAGCTTTGTAACATTGCATCCACTCAATTTAAATGGAATGTGTAAAACCCCTTCCATGAGTACCTACCAGAAGCCAAGCTATAGTAAAGGTCTGAAGCTTAAAATGTGCACAGGCTGTCCTTTCTCTTGAGAGAGAAGTAAAATAGTCGGTGGAGGAAGTGCGATGAGGACAAGAATGATAAGGAGGATGCTCTGGAGGTGGAGGAGGAAGGCTCCAGGCAGAAGGGCCATGTGATTCTACTTACTATCAATCAGTGTTTGGTGTCCAAACTGGTCCTGGGCCCTGAGCATTTAATAAGCTGATTTGATCCTTATCTTCCCAACACTGGGTCAGGCCTGGGTCTGGAGCCCCGGGTTGGGGCAAACTGTGGAATAATCAAATACCTGGAGCCTCCCTGTCCAAGCAGGGCATGTTCAGGAAAAGTTTCCCAGCAGAGGTAAAGTTTGTATGTTATTAGTACAGAGTCCAGGGACCACTCCCAGATGTGGTTGCACTGGGAACACTAGGAATCCTCTCTCCAGGGGATATCTGTTGCTATGATGATAAGTGGAGAGGAAATGTGTGGAGATCATCAGATTCCATCTGGCACCAGCATGATCTTCCTGCTGCCTGACTCACAGCACTGACTCCAGGCTCCTTTGGCTCTAGGGCATTGGTTAACTGGCCCCAGTTCCAGGTTGCAAGTGGACTCTGCAGCTGTTCTCTGCCTCTTGCTTTGGGTAGATACCTTGCCCAAGCTGTCAGGTCCTGCCTCTCCCTGAAACCAGATGACTAATGTGTGGGCCTCAAAGGATAAGAGTGAGGGCAGCTGAAGAATTACAGTAGTAATAATAGTTAACAGTAATATAGTTCTTTTTTTGCTGGGTGCAGTGGCTCACTCCTATAATCCTAGCACTTTGGGAGGCCGAGGTGGGTGGATTACCTGAGATCAGGATTTCAAGACCAGCCTGGAGAAACCCATCTCTACTAAAAATACAAAAAATTGGCCGGGTGTGGTGGTGTGCGCCTATAACCCCAGCTACTCGGGAGGTTGGGCTTATTGAGACGGAGTCTTGCTCTGTTGCCAAGACTGGAGTGCAGTGGCATGATCTCGGCTCACTGCAACC
Organism: Trachypithecus francoisi; assembly: GCF_009764315.1. NCBI lineage: Eukaryota > Metazoa > Chordata > Mammalia > Primates > Cercopithecidae > Trachypithecus > Trachypithecus francoisi. The sequence goes on from NW_022681467.1 coordinate 39,312,602, forward strand.
TCCGCCTCCCGGGTTCAAGGGATTCTCCTGCCTCAGCCTCCCGAGTAGCTGGGGCTACAGGCGCACACTGCCACACCTGGTTAATATTTTATATTCTTAGTAATATTAAGATTAAATTTAATTTTATATTTATATAAACATAATATTTTATAATTATATAAAATACATAAATTTACATAAATATAACATAAATTTTATATTTATATAACATAATTTTCATATTTATATAACATAATTTTTATATTTATATAAAATATATTTATATTTATGTAAAATATATTTTACGTAAATATATATTTTTATAAATTATAAAATTTTATGAAAATTTATATTTTATATAATTATAAGTATATTTATATTTGTATAAAATGCAATATATTTATATTTGTATAAAATACGATATTTTATATTTATATAAAATACGATGTTTTATATTTATACAAAATACGATGTTTTATATTCTTGGCCAAGCTGGTCTCAAACTCCTGATCTTAGGTGACTCACCCACCTCAGCTTCCCAAAGTGCTGGGATTACAGGCATGAGCCACTGCGCCTGGCCAATATAGTTCTCATTAGGTGCCAGGAACTATTTTTGGTGCTTTACGCATATTAATTTTTTTTTTTTTTTTTGAGACGGAGTCTCACTCTATTGCCCAGGCTGGAGTGCAGTGGCCGGATCTCAGCTCACTGCAAGCTCCGCCTCCCGGGTTCCCGCCATTCTCCTGCCTCAGCCTCGCGAGTAGCTGGGACTACAGGCGCCTGCCACCTCGCCCGGCTAGTTTTTTGTATTTTTTAGTAGAGACGGGGTTTCACCGTGTTAGCCAGGATGGTCTCGATCTCCTGACCTCGTGATCCACCCGTCTCGGCCTCCCAAAGTGCTGGGATTACAGGCTTGAGCCACCACGCCCGGCCTTTTTTTTTTTTTTTTTTTTTTTGGGATGGAGTCTCGCTCTGTCGCCCAGGCTGGAGTGCAGTGGCCGGATCTCAGCTCACTGCAAGCTCCGCCTCCCGGGTTTACGCCATTCTCCTGCCTCAGCCTCCCGAGTAGCTGGGACTACAGGCGCCCGCCACCTCACCCAGCCAGTTTTTTCTATTTTTTTAGTAGAGACGGGGTTTCACCGTGTTGGCCAGGATGGTCTCGATCTTCTGACCTTGTGATCCGCCCGTCTCGGCCTCCCAAAGTGCTGGGATTACAGGCTTGAGCCACCGCGCCCGGCCATATTAATTTATTTAATCCTATAACTACCTACAAAGTAGGTACCAGCATAGTGATTAAGAGCATAGACTCTAGAATCAGGCCAGGTTTGAATCCCAGCTCTACCATTTACTAGCAGTGTGACCTTGGGGAAGTCTGTGCCTCAGTTTCCCCATCTGCTAAAAGAGGATAATCCCAGTATCTACCTCATAGAGTTGTTACGAGGATTAAATGAGTTATAATTTATAAACAGAATAGTGGCTGGTAAAAACTATCTAAAACTTTGATAAATCTAATTTTTCCAGGTGAGAAAACTGAGGCACAGAAGAGTTAGGTAATTGCCTGGGCATGATGGCTCATGCCTGTAATCTCAGCACTTTGGGTGGCTGAGTCAGGTGGATCACCTGAGATCAGGAGTTCAAGACCAGCCTGGCCAACATGATGAAAACCTGTCTCTACAAAAATACAAAATTTAGCCAGGCATGGTGGCATGCTCCTGTAGTCCTAGCTACTCGAGAGGCTGAGGTGGGAGAATCATTTGAACCCAGGAAGGGGGTTGCAGTGAGCCGAGATCACGCCACTGCACTCCAGCCTGGGCAATAAAGCGAGACTTGGTCTAAAAAAAAAAGTTAGGTAATTTGCCTAAGACACTGCAATGAATGGTGGAGCTGGGACTCAAACCCCAGGAAGTTTGGCTGTAGAGGCTGTGCTTTCAATGAAGTGGGCATGTCCATGTTAATTACTTTATAAGGGGAGTGGGCAGGGGAAACCCTGAATTAAGTGATGTGGAAGCTTCTAGCACTTAAGATGTGAGTTAGTCTTCCTTCTTCTGTGGTAAATGAAGTTTACAGCAGCTGGTGGCTGGACTGTCCCCAGGTGGCCAGCAGCTTCTGGAAGGGGGCTCTGAGGCCTGAACAGGGGCTAAAAAGCTGGGATTTGGTGTGGTCTCTTCAGCGTCCTATCTCAGAGCTCATTTATCTTCCTCTCAGCACTGCTGAGCCAGTGTGGCTTGATCCTTGGTACTTGGTAAATGTCAATCTAAAATAGAAAACCTTTGCTAAATCTCAAGGAGACACAGTCTCACTGTCTGTGGCCCAGGCTGGAGTGCAGTGAATCACGAGGGCTTGAGCCCTCGAACTCCTGGGCTCAAGCAGTCCTCCTCCCTCTGCCTCCCAAGTAGCTGGGATTACAGGCATTCACCACCACGCCCAGGTAATTTCTTAATTTTTCTTAATTTTTTTAGAGACAGGGTCTCGCTGTGATCCCCAGACTGTTCTCAAACTTTTGGACTGAATCAATTCTCCCCCCTCAGCCTCCCAAAGTGGTAAGATTACTGGCGTGAGCCACTATGTCTGGCCTAATCTCTGGGAGTTTAAACCCAAGGTAAACTGAATTCAATAAAAAAACCTTTGCCTGGGGCTTCTTATGTCAGGTCTTCTACTGGGTCCTGGAGATACTGGGGTGCATTGAGAGGTCACCTGGACCTCAGGATGCTCCCAGTTCAAAGGGGGAAATGCAGAAGTCTACAGGCAGATTGTGGGCAGTGGACCCCAAATTAAATAAGAATCAGCCACCTGGGAGGGGCAGGAAGTGTTCCTGCCCTTGGTAATGGCTCAGGCAAAGGCAAAGACACCATTTTTTTGGCCAGGGCTGGGTGGTGGTCTGGCAGATCAGATAAATCTGATTGTGGAGTAAGGAATTTACCTTGAGGGAGAGGAGGACGGTTTTTAATTCTGGAAAGGTAAAGTCAGGTTTGCATTTAGGGAGAGTCATTCTTGCCCCGGGGCTAATGCCTGTAATCCCAGCACTCTGGGAGGACAAAGCGGCAGGATCCCTTGAGCCCAGGAGTTTCCAGATTAGCCTAGGCAACATAGCAAGACTCCCTTCTCTTAAAAAAAAAAAAAAAAAGAAAGAAAAAAGCGCGGTGGCTCACTCCTGTAATCCCAGCACTTTGGGAGGCCGAGGCGGGAGGATCACGAGGTCAGGAGATCCAGACCATCCTGGCCAACATGGTGAAACCCGTCTCTACTAAAATACTAAAATACCAAAAAAAAAAAAAAAAAAGGAAGAAAGAAAAAAGCCGGGCGTACTGGCGCGCGCCTGTAGTTCCAGCTACTTGGGAGGCTGAGGCAGGGGAATCGCTTTAACCTGGGAGGTGGAGGTTGCAGCGAGCAAAGATCGCGCCACTGCACTCGAGCCTGGCCACAGAGCGAGACTCCGTCTCAAAAAAAAAAAAAAAAAAAAAATCAGCCGGGTGTGGTGGCGAGTGCTGCTCTTAGCTACTCGGGAGGCTGAGGTGGGAGGATCGGTTGAGCCTAGGAGGTGGAAGTTGCAGTGAGCTATGATCGCGAAACTGCACTCCAGCCTGGGCGATAGAGCAAGACCCTGCCTCGAAGAAAATAAACAACAAAAACTGAAGTCTATTAAAGAGGGTCTCTCGGAGGCAGGAGAGGAAGCAGGGAGAGGCACAGGTAGGGTGAGGGGCCGCTTTAGCGTGGGGCGGTAGGGACGCAGGAGTGGCTTGGACTAGCGTGGGGGATTCCGCCCTGGCGTTTTCCCTGGCTGGCTCTCCCATGCTCGCGCCTCACTCCCCTTGCTCGGTCTTCGCTATGTGGGCTACTCCTGGGCCGCCACGGACTGACACCTGAGCCAGGCCTCAGTCGCATCACGGCCCGCTCGGTAACTCATAAGTGGCGGCCGCTAGCCCGGTCCTGCTGCCGGCCCTGGAGGGTTTGGGCAGGTGCCGCCCCGCAGGCCCCGCCCCGCCCCGCCGGCTCCGCCCCTCCCGCAGGCCCCTCCCCCGTCGCCCGCGCGCCAGGCCCGGGCGGCGCCTACGCGCTTGGCGGGAGATAGAAAAGTGCTTCAACCCGCGCCGGCAGCGGCTGCAGTTCCTGCGAGCGGGGAGCGCGGGACCTGCTGACACGCTGACGCCTCCTAGCGCGGCCCGGGGCCCGGAGCGACCGGAGCAGCCCGGGTCCTGACCCCGGCCCGGCTCCCGCTCCGGGCTCAGCCGTCAGGCGGGCGAGCGCGGCGCGGTCCGGGCCGGGGGGATGTCTCGGCGGACGCGCTGGTGAGACAAGTCGGGCGGGCAGAGGTCCCCTCCCCCTCCCTTTAATTCACCCCTCCCCCACCCAGCTCCCCCAGACCCTCCCCAGGCTCCCTCCAAGCTGGGGGTGTGTGTGTGTTGGGGGCGGGGTGTTTCCGCGGAAATGCTGCGTCCTGGGCCCTCTGAGGCAGGGGCGCGCTTAAAGCTGGGGGGCTCTTGGGAGTCCCTGCGGCTACCCGGGCCTGCTGGGCCTCGGAGCTGGGACGGGCGGGTCTCCTGGGACCCGGGCCAAGCCCTGCATGATGTCATTTTGTCTCCCGCCTAATTGCGGGATGGGGGTGGGCCGGCCGGTGTCAGCTGGCAGGGCCTTCGCCGGAGAGGAAGGCGACCCCTGGGAGCGAGAGGGAGTCTCCAGAGTCCCAGCCAGTGGGAGGCCGAACCTGGGAGGCACTTCTTCCAGCCCAGTTTTGGGTCAACTTGGTGGGTGGGCTTTGCTCCTCAACATTCCGGGGAGCACAGAGCCCCCCAAGCCCTCTCCCCCGGACTGAGAAGGGTGCTGAGTTGGGGGCTCTTTTGTCTCTCCCACCTGGGTTCCGCGCCCCAGCTTGGTTCGGTTTGAGACCTCTCTTCCTGTTCCCACGAGGAGTTTTGGGCAGCTGGGGTTGAAGGTGCGGGGGAGAGAGTCCCTGGGGCAAAGGCAGGAACTGCGGTCTCCATTTTACCTATTTCCCCAAAGACTTAAGTGGCAGAGCGGAGCCCGGATCCTGGAGCCAGGTCTGTGGCTCCAGATTCCTCTCTTACACCTGTGCGCCTGGGGCCTCAGCTCCAGGCTTTTCAGCCTGCCTGGGAGACAGGACAGTGGGGTCCTGACCTCTTCCCTGCCTGGATCCCTGCAGCTCAGATAACCTTCGGTCCCTCTTTTTTTTTTTTTTTTGAGACGGAGTCTCCTGTCGCCCAGGCTGGAGTGCAGTGGTGAGATCTTGGCTCTCACTGCAACCTCCTCCTAGGTTCAAGCGATTCTCCTGCCTCAGCCTCCCAGGTAGCTGGGACTGCAGGCGGGTGCCACCACACCGGGCTAATTTCTTGTATTTTTGGTAGAGACAGGGTTTCACCATGTTAGCCAGGGTGGTCTCGATCTCCTGACCTTGTGTTCCGCCCGCCTCGGCCTCCCAAAGTGCTGGGATTACAGGCTGAGCCACCGCGCCCGGCCAACCTTCGGTCCCTCTTTAGACGATAGCCTCATCTAAAGATGAAGCCTTCCATCCCTCTAGATTTTTGCCCTTTCAGGGTGAGGATGGGGATATGAGCACAGGGACTATGTTCCTCAGGCCCAATTTTCCCAGGGGCAGCACCACTGTCCAGGAAGTTTTTTGTTCAGGCACCTATCAGACCCTGCCCTGTTTTTTTTTTTTCTTCTTTGAGACAGGGTCTCCCTCTGCGGTCCAGGCTGGAGTGCTGTGGTGCAATCATAGGTCACTGCAGCCTCAACCTCCCAGGTTCAAGTGATCTCCCACCTCAACCAGCTGTGACTGCAGGCTGAGTAGCTGGGACTGGGGGCACGCGCCGCCACAACTGGCTAATTGTTTTGTTTATTTATTTAGGAGACAGACTCTTGCTCTGTCGCCCAGGCTGGAGTGCAGTGGCACAATCTTGGCTCACTGCAACCTCTGCCTCCTGGGTTCGAGGAATTCTGTCTCAGCCTCCCGAGTAGCTGGGACTGTGGACGCACGCCGCCACGCCTGGCTAATTTTTTGGATTTTTAGTAGAGACAGGTTTCACTATGTTGCTCAGGCAATCCGCCCACCTTGGCCTCAAAAGTGCTAGGATTAGAGCCGGTGGGGGGGGGAGCGGGGGGCGGTGGCCTCGCATCGTGTCTCACCTCACTATGTTACCCAGGCTGGTCTCGAACTCCTGGCTTCCAGGGATTCTCCTCCCTTGGCCTTCCAAAGTCCTGGGAGTACAGGTGTGAGCCACCTTGCCTGGCCCTATCCTGATTTTTTGTTCATTCCAGAAGTGACTGCCCGTAGACCACCCTCAGGTACTCAGCTACTTCTCACCTGAGGGGCTCAGTGGAGGAACGCCTCCCATGTGAAGGATGGCAGCTCCACAGCCCTCAGCCCTTTTCCTGGCCATTTGCTGTAACTCTCCTCTGCCCTAGTGCCCCACTTCCCACTTTGTCTCTGACTCACCCCAGTCCTGGAGCAGAGCCCAGCACGTTGAAGGGTAAAAGGTAGGGTATGTTGGACCAAAATGTGGTTGCCACCACTAACTGGCCTCTACTTTTTCAGCCGGGATTAGGATGTGAGGACTTGCAGGTGTCTGGAGTTAGGAAGGTCCGGAACTTGGCAAGTCACCTGACCCCTCTGAGCCTCAATTTCCTCATCTTTTAAGTGGGGATAATGAGAATGTGGGTGAAGTTGATGGCCAGCACACGTGGTAAAGTATGTCATCTCACAGAAATCTCCCAGCTGTCTGAGATGCTGACCCTATCTAACAGCATTGGAGGCTGGGTGTGGTGGCTTTACGCCTGTAGTCCAAGCACTTTGGGAGGCCAAGGCGGGCGGACCACTTGAGGCCAAGAGTTCCAAGACCAGCTTGACCAACATGGTGAAACCCCTCATCTCTACCAAAAATACAAAAATTAGCCGGGTGTGGTGGTAGGTGCCTGTAATCACAGCTACTCAGGGGGCTGAGGCAGGAGAATTCGCTTGAACCCAGGAGGCGGAGGTTGCAGTGAGTCGAGATCATGCCACTGCACTCCAACCTGGGAACAAAGCGAGACTCTATCTCAAAAAAAATTAAAAAATAAAAATAAATAGCATTGGAGCACGAGGGAGTGTCCATGCAGACATCCTTTCATGCTTGAAAGAATATTTGCTGACCTTTTGTTAGAAGCCAGGCCTTCTTTGTGCTGGACGCTGGAGAAGCAAAGATGGTTTCTGTCACGAGCTGTCTGGGGGCAGTTGATTTTGAAGGCAGCTTCATTCTGTTATTAGTATCTTCTGGATATTTGCCTTCTGTATTGCAATGGTGGAGGACCCATGAGCTGGGTCAGGAATGAATTCCAGATCCTTCTGTATTGCTGGCTATAGACACTGCCCCTTCCTTTCCTGTTTCTGAAAGTTTTTTTCTTTTGAAACTGGGTCTTGCCTGGCCTAAAACATTTAATTAGTATTTCTTATTGACTAATAGGCAGCAGCTTTGCACATTTTTTCATTCATTTGTGTATTCAGTCAGTCCCTGGGCAAACATTTAAGACCTTTTGGTGATAAACCCTGGGATCCCGAGCTGAAGCTGACCTTTGTAGATGATGTAGAGGAGACAGGCAGTTGCAGTGTAAGGACCTGAGACGTGCTGTGGAAGTACAGGAGTGACTCTGGGAAGCAATGGTGAGCTCTGGAAAACAAGGAGAAGATAATGTGAATAGCATAGTAAGCTGCCTTTTGTTTGATCACAAGACCTAGACTTGCCTTGTTTGGAAACCTGTAAGCTTTTTCCAGTTTACAAATGTCTGACCTAGCAACTTACCTGACCAACGTGACCTGATGCAGGTCCTGTCGGGTGGAGCTGGGGAAAGATTACTAACTTTCCTCAAGCACCTGACATCTCTGGAGGTGGATCCTATGATTTCATTTTTTTTTTTTTTTTTTTGAGACGGAGTCTCCCTCTGTTGCCCAGGCTATAGTGCAGTGGCAGGGTCTCGACTCACTGCAACCTCTGCCTGCTGGGTTCAAGCAGTTCTCCTGCCTCAGCTTCCTGAGTAGCTGGGACTACAGGTACATGCCACCATGCCCAGCTAATTTTTGTGTGTTTTTTTTTTTTTTTTTTTTGAGGTGGAGTCTCACTCTGTTGCCCAGGCTGGAATGTGGTAGCACTATCTCTGATCTTCACTCTCTGTGACCTCCGCCTCCTGGGTTCAAGCAATTCTGCCTCAGCCTCTGAGTAGCTGGGATTACAGGCGCATGCCACCACACCCAGCCAATTTTTTTGTATTTTTACAAAAAATTACAAAATTGTAATTTCACCATGTTGGCCAGACTGGTCTCGAACCCCTGACCTTGTGATCCACCCACCTTGGCCTCCCAAAGTACTGGAATTACAGACATGAGCCACTGTGCCCAGCTGATTTCCTTTTTTTTTTTTTTTTTTTTTTGAGATGGAGTTTTGCTCTTGTTGCCCAGGCTAGAGTGCAATGACTCGATCTTGGCTCGCTGCAACCTCCGCCACCCAGGTTCAAGCGATTCTCCTGCTTCAGCCTCCTGAGTAGCTGGGATTACAGGCATGTGCCACCACACCCATCTAATTTTGTGTTTTTAGTAGAGATGGGATTTCGCCATGTTGGTCAGGCTAGTCTTGAGCTTCCAACCTCAGGTGATCTGCCTGCCTTGGCCTCCCAAAGTGCTGGGATTACAGGTGTGAGCCACCGTACCCGGCCCGATTTCCATTTTTGTAACTATTAAACTGGATAAATATGAGAATTTTTTGGAGCAACTTGGAAGATTGCCTGGTAGAGTAAAAACACTCAGAACTCAAAGCAGCTCGTACTGTTTTTTTTTCCCCCTACAGCCATGTTAGAAGATATTGTACACTGGGCCGGGTGTGGTGGCTTACGCCTGTAATCCCAGCACTTTGGGAGGCTGAGGCGGGTAGATCATGAGGTCAGGAGTTCAAGACCAGCCTGGCCAAGATGGTGAAACCCTGTCTTTGTTAAAATGCAAAAAAAAATTAGCCAGGCGTGGTGGCAGGTGCCTGTAGCTGAGGCAGAATTGCCTGAACCTGGGGGGCGGAGGTTGCAGTCAGCTGAGATGTTGCCACTTCACTCTAGCCTAGGCGACAGAGTGAAACTCTGTGTCAAAAACAACAACAACAACAACAAAAAAACCAGGATACTGTAGGCTGATATTTCTCTCCATTAAGGCTGTGTGTAGGGAAGGATTGAAAAGGGATTTGAGAAAATGGACGTGGCCGGGCGCGGTGGCTCAAGCCTGTAATCCCAGCACTTTGGGAGGCCGAGACGGGCGGATCACGAGGTCAGGAGATCGAGACCATACTGGCTAACACGGTGAAACCCCATCTCTACTAAAAATACAAAAACTAGCCGGGCGAAGTGGCGGGCGCCTGTAGTCCCAGCTACTCGGGAGGCTGAGGCAGGAGAATGGCGTGAACCCGGGAGGCGGAGCTTGCAGTGAGCTGAGATCCGGCCACTGCACTCCAGTCCGGGCGACAGAGCGAGACTCCGCCTCAAAAAAAAAAAAAAAAAAAAAAAAAAAGAAAATGGACGTAAGCTGGACACGGTGGTGCACACCTGTAATCCCAGTTACTTTGGAGGCTGAGGCAGGAGGATCGCTTGAGCCCAGGAGTTCAAGACCAGTATGGGCAACATACTGAGACCCTGTCATTACAAAAAAAAAAAAATCCACACATGAAAAAACAACTTGTCCAGTCATGGTGGCTCAGTTCTATAATCTCAGCACTTTGGGAGGCCAAGGTGGGAGGATTGCTTAAGTCCAGGAGTTCCAGATGAGCCCGGGCAACATAGTGAGATGTTTCTACAAAAAAACACAAAATAGCCAGGCATGATGTCGTGTGCTAGTAGTCCCAGGTACTTGGGAGGCTGAAGTGGGAGGATTGCTTGAGCCTAGGAGTTGGAGGCTTCATTGAGCTATGATTATGCCACTATATTCCAGTCTGAAAGACACAGCCAGGCTCTCCCTAAAAGAATAAAAACAGGCCGGGCGCGGTGGCTCAAGCCTGTAATCCCAGCACTTTGGGAGGCCGAGATGGGCGGATCACAAGGTCAGGAGATCGAGACCATCCTGGCTAACCCGGTGAAACCCCGTCTCTACTAAAAAATACAAAAAACTAGCCGGGCGAGGTGGCGGGCGCCTGTAGTCCCAGCTACTCGGGAGGCTGAGGCAGGAGAATGGCGTGAACCTGGGAGGCGGAGCTTGCAGTGAGCTGAGATCCGGCCACTGCACTCCAGCCGGGGCGACAGAGCGAGACTCCGTCTCAAAAAAAAAAAAAAAAAAAGAATAAAAACAACAAATGGACATAGATAATATATTTAGAATTTTTTTCCCAAATAACTAAATCTCTTAAAATCCTGGTGCCTAATAACTTACTTCATCAACTTTATTCCTTAAAATATCCATGTGGTTTGTTACTGAAAGGGTAAAGTGATAGTCTGATTTTGAACATAATATTCTTGGTGAAATCTTAACTTTCTTTTTCCTTTTTTGCTTTCTTTTTTTTTTTTTTTTTTTTTGAGATAGAGTCTTGCTTTGTCGCCCAGGCTGGGTGCAGTGGCATGATCTTGGCTCACTGCAACCTTCACCTTCTGGGTTGAAGCAATTCTCCTGCCTCAGCCTCCTGAGTAGCTGGGATTACAGGCGTGCACCACTGCGCCCAGCTAGTATTTGTATTTTTAGTAGAGATGGGGTTTCACCGCGTTTCATCAGGCTGGTCTTGAACTCCTGACCTCAAGCAGTCCACCCACCTTAGCCTTCCAAAGTGCTGGGATTACAGGTTTGAGCCACTGTGCCTGACCTCTTTTTCTTACAGCTTTCGAAATCACTAGGGCATTCCTGAAGATTAAAAAGAAGAAAGTAGCTCTTAACCCTATTTCATTAAAGAATTTAAAAAGCGGTGAGGTCAGATGTGGTGGCTCATGCCTGTAGTCCCAGCACTTTGGGAGGCTGAGGTGGGAGGATCGCTTGAGCCCAGGAGTCCAAAACCACCCTGGGCAATATGATGAGACCCTGTCTCTACAAAAAGTACAAAAGTTATCCGGGCGTGGTGGCATGCCCCTATAGTCCCAGCTACTTAGGAGGCTGGGGCGGAGGGATCATTTGAGTCCAGGAGTTCAAGGCTGCAGTGAGCTGTGATCATGCCACACTGAATTCCAGCCCAGTGACAGAGTGAGACCCTGTCTCAAAGTAAAAATAAAAATAAGTGAAGCAGAAGTGCCTATGTCTTAAAAAGAAGAAAAAGTAAAAGCTCTCTCCCCCAGACCTTTCCCTAGGGTGGGCTGGCCGCTGCCTACACGCTCTCCATTATGTAAAACGTATGGACACACCATCCTTGACCTTTGGCCTGCTTTCCCCATAGCGAGGATCTGGATGAGCTGCACTACCAGGACACAGATTCAGATGTGCCGGAGCAGAGGGATAGCAAGTGCAAGGTCAAATGGACCCATGAGGAGGTGAGTCCGTGGGGAGGAGAGGATTGATGGCAGCTGGGGGCTGTCCAGAGGAGCTGAGCCTGGAGTCCTGATGTCCCATCAGATGGGATGAAGAGGAGGAGTGGGTGAGGAAGGGATGGGTCCTCTGATTGACCTCAGGCCTCTACTCAGAGCATTCTGGGGGACTCTTAATTCTGAGGACTCAGCGGGTGGGAAGGGGATGTGTATCCCAGACCTCAGGGCCCACTGTGTCTCCTGAGCAGCTGGCATGTTCTAGGTCATGGACGTTGATTTTGCTTTTTGCCTTTTGAGTGCTAGGAGGTTCGGCCAAGTTTGTAACTCCCCCTTTCTTTCTTGATTTTTTTTTTTTTTTTTTGAGACGGAGTTTCGCTCTTGTCACCCAGGATAGAGGGCGGTGGCGTAATCTCAGTTCACTGCAACCTCTGCCTCCTGGGTTCAAGCGATTGTCCTGCCTCAGCCTCCTGAGAAGGTGTGATTATAGGTGTGAGCCACCATATCCAGCTATTTTTTTTTTTTTTTTGAGACAGAGTCTCGCTCTGTCACCCAGGCTGGAGTGCAGTGGCATGATCTTGGCTCATTGCAACCTCTGCATCCTGGATTCAAGCAATTCTCCTGCCTCAGCCTCCTGAGTAGCTGGGATTACAGGCATGCGCCACCACGCCTCGCTAATTTTTTTTTTTTTTGTATTTTTAGTAGATATGGGGTTTCACCATCCTGGCCATGCAGGTCTCAAACTCCTGACCTCGTGATCTGTACCTCAACCTCCCAAAGTGCTGGGATTACAGGCGTGAGCCACTGTGCCCAGACTTAATTTTTGTATTTTTAGTAGAGACGGAGTTTCACCATGTTGGCCAGGCTAATCTTGAACTCCTGACCTCAGGTGATCCATCAGCCTTGGCCTCCCAAAGTGCTGGGATTACAGGTGTGAGCCACCGCACTCTGCCAACTCCCACTTTCTTTTTCTAAAAAAATGAACTGTATTGAACCTTCTGACATCAAGCTCTGAACTGGTTTCCTTCTAGCTCCATCTTTTTATTTTCTAGTAAAGGTGATTGAAATATACTTTATATGTAATCATATGCTATCAAACGCCCCCTTTTTTTTTTTCATTTTTGAGACAGGGTTTTTGCTCCGTCGCTCAGACTGGAGTGCCGTGCTAGCATGGCTCACCACGGCTCACTGTAGCCTCAACTTTCTGGGCTCAAGCAATCCTCCCCCCTCAGCCTCCTGAGTAGCTGGGACCACAGACATGCGCCACCACACCTGGCTAATTTTTGTATTTTTTGTAGAGATATGGGGTCTTTCCATGTTGCCCAGGCTGGTCTCAAACTTCTAGGCTCAAGCAGTTCTCCCACCTCAGCCTTCCAAAGTGCCGGGATTATAGGTATGAGCTACTGTGCCTGGCCAGATGCCCCTTTTTACAGTAAACAGTTTGATCAGTTTTTTTTTGTTTTTTTTTTTTTGAGATGGAGTCTGTGTCTCTCAGGCCAGAGTGCATTGGCGTGATCTCTGCTCGCTGCAACCTCCGCTTCCTGGGTTCAAGCAATTCTCTGGCCTGAGCCTCCCGAGTAGCTAGGATTACAGGCACCTGCCATCATGCCCAGCTAATTCTTGTATTTTTGTAGCGATGGGGTTTCACCGTGTTGGCCAAGCTAGTCTTGAGCTCCTGACCTCAAGCAATCCACCCACCTTGGCTTCCCAAAGTGCTGGGATTACAGGTGTGAGCCACTGCAGCCAGCCAGTGTGATCACTTATGTGCAGTTTGACAAATGCACGTACCAATGTAGGCTCCACCCTGATTATCCCAAGAAGTCTTTGTGGCCGTTTGTGGTCAGGCTTCCCCAGCTCCAGGCAATTGCTGATTGATTTGTTTTGCCTGTTTCTTTTTGGGGGTGTGTGTGTGTGTTAACTTTAGGTTCAGGGGTATATGTGCAGGTCTATTATATAGGTAAATTGCATGTCATGGGAGTTTGATGTACAGGTTATTTTATTACCTAGGTAATAAGCATGGTACCCGATAGGTAGTTTTTTTTTTTTTTTTTTTTAGACAGTCTCTGTTGCCCAGGCTGGAGTGCAGTAGTGTGATCTCAGCTCACTGCCACCTCTGCCTCCTGGGTTCAAGCGATTCTCCTACCTCAGCCTCTCAAAGTAGCTGGGATTACAGGCACATGCCACCACACCTGGCAAATTTTTATATTTTTAGTAGGGACAGAATTTCACCATGTTCACCAGGCTTGTCTTGAACTCTTGACCTCAGGTGATCTTCCCACTTCAGCCTCCTAAAGTGCTGGGATTACAGGCGTGAGCCACTGCACCCAGCCCCAATAGCTAGTTTTTTGATCCTCATCCTCCTCCCACCCTCCACCCTCAAGTAGGCCCTGGTGTCCTTGTTCCTTTCTTCGTGTCCATGTGTATTCAGTGTTTGGCTCTTACTTATAGGTGAGAATATGTGGTATTTGGTTTTCTGTTCCTGTGTTTGCTTAGGATAATGTGTTTTGCCTGTTCTTGAATCTTCTGTATATGAAATCGTACGGTTGCATTCTTTGCATCTGGCTTTTGTTCAGCATAGTGTTGGGTGATTCAGTAACTTGTCCTTTTCTATCACTGGGTAGTATTCCGTTGTATGGGTATATATAGCACACAGCGTTTCACCTGTTGATGGATGTTTGGATTGTTTCTGGTTTTTGGCTATTGTGTATAGTGCTACCATGAAGATTCTTGCATAAGTCTTTTTTTTTTTTTTTTTTTTTTTTTGAGGCGGAGTCTCGCTCTGTCGCCCGGACTGGAGTGCAGTGGCCGGATCTCAGCTCACTGCAAGCTCCGCCTCCCGGGTTTACGCCATTCTCCTGCCTCAGCCTCCCGAGTAGCTGGGACTACAGGCGCCCGCCACCTCACTCGGCTAGTTTTTGTATCTTTAGTAGAGACGGAGTTTCACCGTGTTAGCCAGGATGGTCTCCATCTCCTGACCTCGTGATCCGCCCGTCTCGGCCTCCCAAAGTGCTGGGATTACAGGCTTGAGCCACCGCGCCCGGCCTCTTGCATAAGTCTTTTTGCAGATACGTATTTTCCTTTCTTTTGGGAAGATAGTTAGGTATGGTCATGAGGTAGGTATATGTTTAGTTTTACAGAAACTGCCTCTGTCTTAATTGATTGTACCATTTTAGACTCCTACTGGCCTTTTTATTTTACCTCAGTTGTTCTTAGTGTCTTCAGTTCTTCAGTGTTTTTTGTTTTGTTTTGTTTTCAACCTATAGGTAACATCATAGATGTCCTTAATTTTAGGTTTGGGTTTTTTTTTTTTTTTTTTGAGACAGGGTCTTGCTCTGTTGCCCAGGCTGGAGCTGGGACTACAGGCGCCTGCCACCACGCCCGGCTAATTTTTTGTATTTTTCGAAGAGACAGGGTTTTACCATGTTAGCCAGGATGGTCTCGATCTCCTGACCTCGTGGTCCGCCCGCCTCAGCCTCCCAAAGTGCTGGGATTACAGGCTTGAGCCACCGCGCCCGGCCTCTTGCATAAGTCTTTTTTTTTTTTTTTTTTTTTTTTTTTTTTTTTTTTTTTTTTTTTTTTTTTTTTTTTTTTTTGAGACGGAGTCTTGCTCTGTCACCCAGGCTGGAGTGCAGTGGCCGGACCTCAGCTCACTGCAAGCTCCGCCTCCCGGGTTTACGCCATTCTCCTGCCTCAGCCTCCCGAGTGGCTGGGACTACAGGCGCCTGCCACCTCGCCCGGCTAGTTTTTTGTATTTTTTTTAGTAGAGAAGGGGTGTCACCGTGTTAGCCAGGATGGTCTCGATCTCCTGACCTCGTGATCCGCCCGTCTCGGCCTCCCAAAGTGCTGGGATTACAGGCTTGAGCCACCGCACCCGGCCGATTTTTTGTTTTTAAATAGAGAAAGATGGTCTTGCTATGTTGCCCAGGCTGGTCTCCTGGGCTCAAGCAATCTTCCTGCCTTGGCCTCCCAAAGTTTTGGGATTATAGGCAGGAGCCACCATGACTAGCTTGTTTTGTTTTTTCTAAAACTTGCTGTGTGAGTGGTAAAACCCTTTTTAATCATGAAAGATGTTTTTCCAGATGCATGCTTAGCAAACCTTTTCTGCTCATCCTGTTGTGGACCGGGGACTATATTTGGGTCTGTGGGTTTAGAAGAATAAACAAGGCCAAGTTTCTACCCCAGAGCAGCTTTCTCCCTGGGATGGAGAGATAAGACCGTGCGCAGGTCCCTGGAATGTGCTGTGGTCATCCGCGGCACCGGTAGGATTGGTGTCTGTTGGTGCTCACTGTTACAGCTCTGGGCATCTGATAATTGTAGGATGAGTGGATGGCGAGTACCTTTAGAAGGAGATATTACTGCTGCCTGACGAGGTTAAGGAAACTTATATGGAAAAAGTGACCTTCGAGCTAAGGATGAGGATTTGGAAATTTAATAGTGAGGGAAGACCTACAGTGTGCAAATGTTGGGTAAGTCAGATCAGGAAAGGGGCTGTAGGTGGAGAAAAGCCAGTACAGGAGGCCAGTTTGGTTGGAGGGAAGGGTCCTTGAAGGGGTGGAGAAGTGGTTGTCGGAGACGAACGAATACATTGGGGCTGATTCCTCGAGGGCCTTGAGTGTTAGGCTTAGAAGCTGTAGGATTGTTCAGCTCTCAATGCAAAGCCAGGTTAGCTTCGTTTTTGGTTTGTTTTTTCTAAGTCTGAACTGGACAAAGATGGAAGGTTCTAATGCAGGGAGTGATGTGAATGTAGCTGGGCTTCAGGGGAGCTCATCTGCTGTGTGGGGAATCGATAAGAGAGATGGGTGGCTGGGCGCGGTGGCTCATGCCTGTAATCCCAGCACTTTGGGAGGCTGAGGCAGGTGAATCACCTCAGGCTAGGAGTTCAAGACCAGCCTGGCCAACATGTCAGAGCCCTGTCTCTACTAAAAATACAGAAACTTAGCCGGTTATGGTGGTGGGTGCCTGTCATCCCGGCAACTTGGGAGGCTGAGGCAGGAGAATCAGTTGAACCCAGGAGGCGGAAGTTGCAGTGAGCTGAGATCGCGCCATTGTACTCCAGCCTGGGCAACAAGAGCAAAACTCTGTCTCAAAAAAAAAAAACAAAAAAGAGATATAGAGCACAGGCTGGGGCTGAGAGACCAGTGCTGAGGAAGTGGGAGAGGGCGCTGCGCCAGGCAGGCAAGAGGAGAGGGCAGTGCGGGGATGGAGCTGACCATATCAGGGAGTCCCAGGGCAGGTGGAAAGAGTGTAAGTTTGGAAACGATAGTATCCAGGTCAGTTGTCAGGGAGGGTGGTGGTGCCAGAGATGGACTGGGGAACACAGGAGGAAGCAGGTGTGAGCCTGGCCAGGGCAGGGAGGTGGCATGGTTTGGGTAGGGAAGGGTGTCCTGGACTGGCCACAGGTGGACATGTGAGTGCAGGCCTGGGCTGGCTCATCCAAAGAATTTACCGTGACTTTGCCCAGCCTGTGCTGATTCTGGCCAAGCTGTAGTTGAGGGCTTTGATTCCTGTGGTGGGCCGCGTTGTGACCAATTTTTCTGTCTAGGAGCATGTATGCATATATACACATATAAATTTGTATGTGTGACAAAACCATCTTACTTTAAATTTATCCCCTTTTTCCTCCCCCTTAAATCTACCCCTTAACCATCTTTAACTTTGTAGTTCAGTGGTGTTAAGTATTTTCAGATTGTTTTGCAAAAGATCTCTAAAACTTTTTCATCTTTGAAATTGGAAACGAGGCTGAGTGCGGTGGTTTATGCCTGTAAACCGAGCACTGTGGGAGGCCGAAGCAGGAGGATTGCCTGAGTCCAGGAGTCCTAGACCAGCCAGGGAAACATAGCAAGGCCCTGTCACTCAAAACAAAACAAAACAAATACCCACCAACTTGGTGGGTCACGGTGGCTCAGGCCTGTAATCCCAGCACTTTGGGAGCCCGAGGGAGGAGATTGCTTGAGGCAGTCTAGACCAGCCTGAGGAACATGCGAGATCCTGTCTCTCCAAAAAAAAAAAACCCAAAAATTAGCCAGGCATGGTGGTGTGTGTCTGTGGTCCCACCTACTTGGGAGGCTGAGGTGGAAGGATCACTTAAGCCCATGAGGTTGAGGATGCGGTGGGCTGTGTTTGCACCACTGCACTCTAGCTTGGGTGACTAAGCGAGACCCTGTCTAAAAAAAAATGACAGAAAACTGAAACTAATTAGACATGAATTCACTCTCCTCCTGCCCTCCAGCCCTTGGCAGTTATCTTTCTACTCTGTTTCTGTGATTTTGACTATTTTGTTTATTTATTTTATTTTTTCAAGACAGAGTCTTGCTCTGTTGCCCAGGCTGCAGTGCAATGGCGTGATCTTGGCTCACTGCAACCTCCACTTCCCGGGTTCAAGCGATTCTCCTGCTACAGCCTCCTGAGTAGCTGGGATTACAGGCGCCTGCCACCAGGCCAGGCTAATTTTTGTGTTTTTATTAGAGACAAACTTTTACCATGTTGGCCAGGCTGGTCTCAAACTCCTGACCTCAGGTGATCCACCTGCCTCGGCCTCCCAAAGTGTTGGGATTAAAGGCCTGAGCCATGGCGCCTGGCCTGATTTTGACTTTTTTAGATGCTTCGTGTGAGTGGAATCCTGAGTATTTGCCCTGTCTGGCTATTTGACTTAGCATAATGTCCTCAGCTTTCATCCATGCTGTAGCATGTGTCAGAATTCCCTCGACTGAGTAATACTTACTATTGTTTATATGCATGACATTTTCTTTCTTTTTTCTTTTGTTTGAGACGGAGTCTCACTCTTGCTTTGTTGCCCAGGCTGGAGTGCAGTGGCATGATCTTGGCTCACTGCAACCTCCGCCTCCTGGGTTCAAGCAATTCTTCTGCCTCAGCCTCCCAAGTAGCTGGGATTACAGGCACCTGCCACCACACCCGGCTAATTTTTGTATTTTTAATAGAGAGGGGGTTTCACCATATTGACCAGGCTGGTCTCGAACTCCTGACCTCGTGATCTACCTGCCTTGGCTTCCCAAAGTGCTGAGATTGCAGATGTGAGCCACCACGCCTGGCTTGACATTTTCTTTCTATATTAATCGATTTGACTGAGGAAAACGTTATGTACAATTAACTAAACCATTTATAGTACAATTGAGTGGAACCAGCAGCACAGCCGGGCTATAGAACTTTTCCATTGTCCCCAAGACATTCCTTGCCCCCCTTTGCTGTTCATCCCTCTCCACCACTGGCCTCAGACAACCACTTTTTGTCCCTATAGCTTAGTTTACATTTTCTAGAATTTCATATGCATGGAATCATACGGTGTGTACCCTTTTGTGTCTGGCTTCTTTCACACATCATAGTGACACTGAGATTCATGTTATCGCATGAATTGGTAATTCATTTTGGGAGGCTATTTTGATAGATACTAGCCTGTCTTCTAACTACTCTTGTTTTTGCCCAGGCCTCCTGCTTCTAGTGCTAAATCACTATCACCTCTGACCTGAGTGCGGTAATAACCTCCTTACATCCACTCTGCTCCCTTCCAGCCCCTTTCCCACCCTGTAGCAGGCAAAGAGAACTTTATAAAAAGCACGTTTGACTGTGACCGCCCACTGTTCAAACACATCAGTGATTTTGCATGATAGATAGTTGAACTGATGCTGCAAATGATCTGGCCCCTAGGGTTCCTTCCAAAATCATCTTGCACCTGTCTTGCTTGCTCCATTCTAGCTATTCTGCATTTCCTTGGAACCTGTCCCTTGATGTCCCGGAGTAGGCAGTCACCACATACTTCTCCATATCTCCCAGCAGGGAGTGGCTTTACTTTTGTTCCTCTGAGCCTTTGATTGGCAGCTGGCTCCCTCCTGTGAGATCAGGGGCAGCTCTGTTGCTGCCTGCTGCTGCAACTGTAGCGCCTGGCACTTAGTAGGTATTCACTTCATGATGGAATGAATGAACAAGACTGTTCCTTTTAGACTGGGCTTCGTCACGGGCAGCCCTGAGGTTTTCTGCACGTATGTGTGCTGAGCCCCTGTCTTTCTGGTGTTGGCAGGACGAGCAGCTGAGGGCCCTGGTGAGGCAGTTTGGACAGCAGGACTGGAAGTTCCTGGCCAGCCACTTCCCTGTGAGTACAGTCCCTCTGTGGCCCTCCCTTGGGACAAGGACTCTGAGAGAACAGTGTGCCTGGGGCAGACTTTGCCAAGGAGAGGAAAAGGGAGTTCCTTACTAAGCTCCTCAAAACAAAACCAAATAAAGCAGGGCAAATGAACATTTGTAGGATCTTTCTTCCTAAACTGGCATTCAGGGCATACTGATGTAAACATCTCCCAGCTCCTCAGCATGCCTGGTGGTCTTCAGGCTCTGAGACATTTGCAGCATGTGGCGCATATTTGCATATCTTCCTGTAAGTCAGGAGTGAACAGGTGTTCGGTTTCTCAACAGTGAGACTGAAACTGAGGGGAAGTGATGCTTTCAGCAGGTTTTATGGTGAGGCCCCCACAGGGCTGGCGGGTGCTACCACATTCGATTAGAGCCTCCCGATGATGAGGGGGTTCCCCTCAGGACCTCCTTCTCAGGCTCTCCCACCCCTGACCCACAGGTGTCTGGGAGGGAGGGGGTGTGGCAGGAGCTGCCATACGTCTTACTGCCTGGGCTGCTCAGAAAGCAAGTCACCAGATCCCTTCCTGCCCCATTTCCTCATCTCCCCCTCTTCTGTGTAATCTGAACTCTTCAGGGAATAAAAATGCTCTCTGAGAAAAAAGCAGAGGTTCCTGGCATACAAGGAGTTAGAAACTTGTGATGGTGGCCTCTTGCGTTTGGTTGGTAGGGGGTGGCTTCCCACAGGGGCCCGAGTTTGCCCTCTCATGTAGCAAAGGGCAACTGTCCATGTTCCGGCATGTGGGCGTGCAGTGTGTGATGGCTGCATGGAACAGGACACACCTACCCAAGGTGTGCCCAGTCCCAGGCCATAGGCCCCTGAACCTAGTACTTAACCAGGCTCCCAGCCCAAGGTCCCAGAAATTCTCACAGATTGGTTTGTTGTTCTGTTCTTTTCCCAGAACCGTACTGACCAGCAATGCCAGTACAGGTGGCTGAGAGTTTTGAACCCAGACCTTGTTAAGGGGCCATGGACCAAAGAGGAAGACCAGAAGGTAACTGCTTGGATAGTGCCTTGTACACAGTGGGCCTTCACCCACCAGTGAACCTGGGGACTGTGAGATTGCCTTGTGTTGGGTTGGGGGTGTCAAGCTGAGCATTGGGTGTGAGTTGTCTACCAGCCAGTCTGACACTCTTTTTTTTTTTTTTTTTTTTTTTTTTTTGAGACGGAGTCTGGCTCTGTCTCCCAGGCTGGAGTGCAGTGGCCGGATCTCAGCTCACTGCAAGCTCCGCCTCCCGGGTTTACACCATTCTCCTGCCTCAGCCTCCGGAGTAGCTGGGACTACAGGCGCCCGCCACCTCCCCCGGCTAGTTTTTTGTATCTTTTAGTAGAGACGGGGTTTCACCGTGTTAGCCAGGATGGTCTCGATCTCCTGACCTCGTGATCCACCCGTCTCGGCCTCCCAAAGTGCTGGGATTACAGGCTTGAGCCACCGCGCCCGGCCGCCAGTCTGACACTCTTATGCTGCCCTGGCTGCACTCCTGAGATTCCAAGTTTCGGAGTGTCTCCAGACTTCCCCACTCATGGTCCAAGGCTGTTGGGCTGATTACTTAGCTTCTCTTGTTCTGCCCATGGAGGGGAACAGCAGCAGTGTGGCGTTGTCATGAGAGTTAAGCAGGTGATGTTTGTAGGGGGCTTGCAGGTCCTGTACATGGTGAGCTCTCAGCAAATGGCGGCTGCTGCTATCCCTGATTTAATGGTGATTGCACCCTGCGACATTCACAGGGCATAGATGCTTCTTTTTTTTTTTTTTTTTTTTGAGACAGAGTCTCGCTCTGTCGCCCAGGCTGGAGTGCAGTGGCCGGATCTCAGCTCACTGCAAGCTCCGCCTCCCAGGTTCACGCCATTCTCCTGCCTCAGCCTCCCGAGTAGCTGGGACTACAGGCGCCCGCCACCTCGCCGGCTAGTTTTTTGTATTTTTTAGTAGAGATGGGGTTTCACCGTGTTAGCCAGGATGGTCTCGATCTCCTGACCTCGTGATCCGCCCGTCTCGGCCTCCCAAAGTGCTGGGATTACAGGCTTGAGCCACCGCGCCCGGCCCAGATGCCTTCTTTTGATCACCATAGCAGTCCTGTGAAGTGGGCAGAAGTTGTTAGTCCCATTTTATAGATGGAGAGAGCAGGGCTCAGAGAGGCTGGGGATGTCCCCAACCTAGAAGAAGCAGTAAGCGCCATCAATGCCCTGGTATACCTTGGGAGTTCCCTCATCTTTCTCCTTGATACCAGCCCAGAGGATGCCATTCTACCGAGGCAGGTGTGGCTCATGGGAAAGAGGGAGATGAAGGGAAGTAGGCATTTTTTTTTTTTTTTTTTTTAGATGGAGTCTCGCTTTGTTGCCCAGGCTGGAGTGCAGTGGCACAGTCTCAGCTCACTGCATCCTCCGCCTCCTGGGTTCAAGCAATTCTTCCGCCTCAGCCTCCTGATTAGCTGGGATTACAGGCACCCACCACCATGCCTGGCTAATTTTTTTGTTATTTTTAGTAGAGATGGGGTTTTACCATGTTGGTCAGGCCACTCTCAAAATCCTGACCTCGTGACCCACCCACCTCGGCCTCCCAAAGTGCTAGAATTACAGGCGTGAGCCACCGTGCTTGGCCTGGAACTAGATATTTTTAAATTAATTTTTTTTGAGACAGGTCTTACTCTGTTGCACCGGCTGGAGAGCATTGGCTAATTTTTTTGATTGATTGATTGAGGCAGAGTTTCGCTCTGTCATCCAGGCTGGAGTACAGTG